>NC_083681.1:12500000-15000000 GCF_033118175.1 Dama dama
AAGGGCAAGATTTTATTCTGTTTTATGGCTGAGTAATATTACATTCTTTATAAGTACCATATCTTTATTTATTTATCTACTAGTGTGCACTTAGCCATATCTTGGCTACTGTAAATAATGCTGCAATGAAGAGAGCAGTTCATATACCTTTTCACATTAGTGGCTTAGTGTTCTTTGACTAAATACCCAAGAATGGAATTGCTGGATTGTTTGGTTATATTTTAATTTTGAGGAATCTCCATATTTCCATGGAGGTTGCATTTATTTACATTCCCACAAACAGGGCACAAGTGTCCTCTTTTATCTATATACTCACCAGCACTTGTTATTTCTTGTCTATTTGACATTAGTTATCCTGAAATGTAGTGAGGTGATATATTATTGTGGTTTTGAATTGCATTTCTATGATGATTAGTGATGCTGAACATCTTTTCACTTGCCTACTTAACATCTTTATGCCAGCTTGGAATAAATACTTTTGCAGGTCCTCTGTCTATTTTTAATGTGGTTATTTGTTTTTTATGTTTAATTATGATATCTTAAGTTTGAACACATTTTAACTATGTTGCATTTTTACCCCTCTTCCTTCACATTTAATGTTTTTGACATCATATTTTACACATTTTTATTTTGTGTATAACTTAACTACTTATAGTGGGATATAGATAATTTTAGAACTATTATCTTTTAACCTTGTTACTATAAGCAGTTGTTCCACTACTTTTACTGTGTAATTGCCTTTATCAATGATATTTTTCCTTTTATAACTTTCATATTTCTTGTTATAGTTTTTCCTTTTTCTTTCTTCTTAGAGAAATCACTTTAAAATTTCTTACAGAGATGGTTAAGTTGTGCTGAACACTTTTACCTTTTGTTTTTCTATAAGACTCACTTTTTCCCCTTCAAATCTAAGTGAAAACCTTGTCATGTAGAGTATTCTTGATTGCAGTTTTTCATTTTCCTTTCATGACTTTAAATATATTGTCCCACTCGCTTCTGTCCTGCAGAGTTTCTGCCAAAAAACAAACAAGCAAACAGAAACAGCCAACTCTCTTATGGGGATTCCCTTATAGATGACCAGTAGCATTTCTCTTGATGCTTTTAAGATTCTCTCTTTATCTTTAATTTTTGCCATTTTAATTGAAATGTATCTTGGTGTGTTCCCAGATTTCTGTTTCATCTTGGTGTGGGAGTGGATGTCTGTTTCCTTACTCAGCTGAGGAAATTTTCAGCTATTATATCTTCAACTATTTCCTCTGTTCCTTTTCTTCTCTTTTATTCTTCTGAGAACCCTAAGATCCAAATGATAGTAAACTATTGTTGCTGCAGAAGTCCCTTACCTGTCCTGTTTTTAATTTTTTTTCCTTTTACTGTTCAACTGTGGTGATTACCACTGCTCTGTCTTTTGATTCTCTATGTTCCTTTGTTTTATTTAATTGACTCGATTATTTCCAGTATATTTTTTATTTCAGTTATTGTAATAATAAACTTTGGGTTTACTTTTTATATTTTGAAACTCAATATTAAACTCCTCACTCTGTTTACCCGTTCTTCTCCCAAGTTCATTAAGCATTTTTATGACTGTTACTTTCAACTTTTTATTGGGTAGATTGATTATTTCTATTTTACATGGTTCTTCTTTTGAAGTTTATCATTTTTCCCTTTTATTTAAAACATATTCCTCTGTAATATCATTTTACCTGATTCTGTTTTTACTTCTATCTATTTGGTAGGGCTATTACATTTCCATTCTTGAAGAAATGAGCTTATGAAGAATATATTTTATGGGGCCCAGCAACACATTCCCCTCTGTTCATGTGTACTCTAGAGTTGCTCCCTATGTGGAATACAAGGGCCTTTCTGTTGTAGCAGGACTGAGTACTGTGGGCATGCTCATAGAAGAGGATGCCCCCTGGCTCAGTGGCTTCCAGGCCTACCTGGAAATGTGCAAAGGGTGCTGGCCTGTGGTTAAGGAGCGTTTGGTACTGGTGTAGTTAGTATCTTGGTGTATGTTTTTGACATGAAGAAATGCTGTATCCATGAGTGAAGAAATATTAAACTAGAAAGAATGCAAGACAGACTAGTAAATATGTATTTTCCAAGTATTATTACTGCATATATTTCAGACCATCCCAGACTAAAAGAAATGAAAGAAGGCAAAATGGTTATCTGAGGAGACTTCACAGATAGCTGAAAAAAGAAAAGTGAAAGGCAAAGGAGAAAAGAAAATATGTATCCATCTGAATGCAGAGTTCCAAGAATAGCACAGAGACATTCCAGTGATGTCCATGTGTAGATTCTTCTCTTGTGTTGACGGAAGAGGGTGTCTGTTATGACCAGTGCATTCTCTTGGCAAAACACTGTTAGCCTTTGCCCTGCTTCATTTTGTACTCCAAGGCCAAACTTGACTGTTACTCCAAGTGTTTCTTGACTTCCTACTTTTGCATTCAACTACTCTTTGATGAAAAGGACATTTTTTTTTTTTTTTTGGTGTTAGTTCTAGAAGATATGGTAAGTCATCACAAAACCATTCAACTTCAGCTTCCTCAGCATTACTGGTTGGAACATAGACTTGGATTACTGTGATATAGAATAGTTTGCCTTGGAAATGAACAGAGATCATTCTGTCTTTTTTGAGATTGTACCCAATTACTGCATTTCAGACTCTTTTCTTAAATATGAGTGCTACTACATTTCTTCTAAGGGATTCTTGCCTGCAGTAGTAGATACAATGATCATTTGAATTAAATTTACCCATTCCAGTCCACTTTAGTTCACTGATTCCTAAATGTCAATATTCACTTTTGTCCTCTCCTTTTTGATCACTTCTACTTTACCTTGATTCATGGACCTAACATTCT
Source organism: Dama dama (assembly GCF_033118175.1). NCBI lineage: Eukaryota > Metazoa > Chordata > Mammalia > Artiodactyla > Cervidae > Dama > Dama dama. The sequence continues at coordinate 12,502,862 of NC_083681.1, forward strand.
AGGTTCCTATGCAGTCTTGTTCTTTATAGCTTCAGACTTTACTTCCATCACCAGTCACATCCATAACTGTGCACTGTTTTTGCTTTGACTCCATCTCTTCATTCTTTCTAGAATTATTTTTCCATGCTTCTCCAGTAGCATACTGGGCACCTATTGACCTGGGGAGTTCATCTTTCAGTGTCATATCTTTTTGCCTTTTCATACTGTTCATGGGGTTCTCAAGGCAGGAATACTGAAGTGGTTTGTGATTCCCTTCTCCAGTGGACCACATTTTGTTAGAACTCTCCACCATGACCCATCCATCTTGCATGGTCCTACACAGTATGGTTTATTGTTTCATTGAAGTAGACAAGGCTATGATCTATGTGATCAGGTAGGTTAGTTTTCTATGATTGTTGTTTTCATTCTGTCTGTCCTCTGATGGATAAGGATAAGAGGCTTGTGGAAGCTTCCTGATGGGAGGGACTGACTGTGGGGGAATCTGGGTCTTGCTATAATGGGAAGGGCTATGCTTGGAGTGGAAGGGTTTTTAGCTAAGAGTTGCACAGCTTGGTAGGGTTTTCTTTTCTTGCTCCTTTCAGTTCTTGTTGGGCTTTTTTTTTTTTTTTTTTTGGTCTGTGCCTATTGGCATTTTTTTTTTTCATTGATTCATATTTTAAATGAATGTTTATTGTATTTTGTCAGTCTATGTGTTTAAAGTTGAAATGTGAAAGACAATTAACTCAGTCTAACAAACTGATTATAATTCTACTGAATATTCTTTGAAAATTAAAGCATGCATGTGATGTATTTTTCAACATTTTTGTACTATATTAAGAATTTTTAAGAGTAAATACTGAATGTTACTTACCTCTAATACCACTCTATAGTCACACACTGTTGAAAGTAGCTGAGATGTAAATCTGAAGAATACTTTTTCTCACTGACAGAAAACCCAAATTCTATCAAGCAGACACTGAACAATAAAGAGAAGCAAAATGATAAAGGGAATACATTTAATATATAACTTTAGATAATTTTTAGAAAAAAGACAATAGAGTTTTGAAAATAACACTTTGCATCTTCTAGCAAAATCAATAATGATTCTATTGAAAATAAAAATTTCCACTGCAGACATAAGCATTAATTATTGTTGTTGGAAAGAAAAAAATCAATATTTCCATCTTATCAAAATACATTATTTTTTAATTAATTCATTCATTTTAATTGGAGGCTAATTTCTTTGCAATATTATAGTGGCTTTTGCCATACATTGACATGACTCAGCCATGGGTATACACGTGTCCCTAATCCTGAAACCCCCCCCCCCACCTCCCTCCCATCCCATCCTTTAGGGTCGCCCAAGTGAACTGGACCTGAAAGCCCTGTCTCATACATCGAACCTGGACTGGGAATCTATTTCACATAAGGTAATATATATGTTTCAATGCTATTCTCTAAAATCATTCCACCCTTGCCTTCTCCCACAGAGTCCAAAAGTCTGTTATTTACATATGTGTCTCTTTTTCTGTCTCTCATATAGGGTCATCACTACCATCTTTGTAAATTCCATATATATGCGATAATATACTGTATTGGTGTTTTTCTTTCTGATGTACTTAACTCTGTATAATATGCTCCAGTTTCATCCACCTGATTAGAAATTATTTGAATGCATTCTTTTTAATTGCTGAGTAATATTACATTGTGTATATGTACCACAGCTTTCTTATCCATTCATCTGCCAAAGGACATCTAGGTTGCTTCCATGTCTTAGCTATTGTAAACAGTGCTGTGACGAACAGTGGGGTACACATGTCATGTTCAATTCTGGTTTCCTCAGGGTGTATGCCCAGCAGTGGGATTGCTGGGACATATGGCAGTTCTATTTCCAGTTTCTTAAGGAATCTCCACACTGTTCTCCATAGTGGCTGTACTAGTTTGCATTCCCACAAACAGTATAAGAGGGTTCCCTTTTCTCCACACCTTCTCCAGCATTTCTTGTTTGTAGGCTTTTGGATAGCAGCCATTCTGGCCAGCTTGAGATGGTACCTCATTGTGGTTTTGATTTGCATTTCTCTGATAATGACTGATGCTGAGCATCTTTTCATGTGTTTGTTAGCCATCTGTATGTCTTCTTTGGAGAAGTGTCTCTTTAGTTCTTGGACCCATTTTTTGATTTGGTTGTTTATATTTCTGCCATTGAGCTGCATGAGCTGCTTGCATATTTTCGAGATTCTTTGTCAGTTGTTTCATTTGCAATTATTTTCTCCCATTCTGAAGGCTGTCTTTTCAGCTTGCTTATAGCTTCCTTTGTTGTGCAAAAACTTTTAAGATTAGTTAGGTCCCATTTGTTTATTTTTGCTTTTATTTCCATTACTATGGGAGGTGGGTCAAAGAGGATCCTGCTGTGGTTTATGTCAGAGAGTGTTTTGCCTGTGTTTTCCTCTAGGAGTTTTATAATTTCTCATCTTATATTAAGATCTTTAATCCATTTTGAGTTTATTTTTGTGTCTGGTGTAAGAAAGTGTTCTAATTTCATTCTTTTACAAGTGGTTGACCAGTTTTCCCAGCACCACTCATTAAAGAGATTGTCTTTTCTCCATTGTATATTCTTGCCTACTTTTTAAAAGATAAGGTGTCCATGGATGTGTGGATTTATCTCTGGGCTTTCTATTTTGTTCCATTGATCTATATTTCTGTCTTTGGGCCAGTACCATACTGTCTTAATGACTGTAGATTTGTAGTATAGTCTGATGTCAGGCAGGTTTATTCCTCCAGTTCCATTCTTCTTTCTCAAGATTGTTTTGGCTATTCGAGGTATTTGATATTTCCATACAAATTGTGAAATTATTTGTTCTAGTTATCTGAAAAATACTGTTGGTAGCTTGATAGGGATTGCATTGAATCCATAGATTGCTTTGTGTAGTATACTCCTTTTCACTATATTGATTCTTCCAATCCATGAACATGGTATATTTCTCCATATATTTGTGTCATCTTTGATTTCTTTCATTAGTGTTTTATAGTTTTCTATATATAGGTCTTTTGTTTATTTAGGTAGATTTATTCCTAAGTATTTAATTATTCTCATTGCAATGATTAATGGAATTTTCCCCTTAATTTCTCTTTCTATTTTCTCATTGTTAGTGTTTAGGAATGCAGGGAATTTCTGGGTGTTAATGTTATATCCTGCAACTTTACTATATTTATTGATTAGATCTAGTAATTTTCTGTTGGTGTCTCTAGGGTTTTCTATGTAGAGAATCATGTCAACTACAAACAGTAAGAGTTTTACTTCTTCTTTTCCAATCTGGATTCCTTTTATTTCTTTTACTTCTCTGATTTCTGTGGCTAAAACATCCAAAATTATGTTGAATAGTAGTAGTGACAGTGGACACCCTTGTCTTGTTCCTGACTTTAGGGTAAATGCTTTCAATTTTTCACCTTTGAGGATAATGTTTGCTGTGGGTTTATCATACATGGCTTTTATTATGTTGAGGTGTGTTCCTTCTATTCTTGCATTCTGGAGGGATTTTATCATAAATGGATGTTGAATTTTGTCAAAGGCTTTCTCTGCATCTATTGAGATAATCATATGTTTTTATGTTTTAATTTGTTAATGTAGTGTATCACATTGATTGATTTGCAAAATATTGAAGAATTCTTGGATCCCTGAGATAAAGCTCACTTGTTCATGATGTATGATCTGTTGAATATGTTGTTGGATTCTGTTTGCTAGAATTTTGTTGAGGATTTTTCCATCTATGTTCATCAGTGATATTGGCCTGTAGTTTTCTTCCCTGGTGGCATCTTTGTCTGGTTTTGGTATTAGGGTGATGGTGGCTTCATTGAATGAGTTTGGTAGTTTACCTTCTGCAATTCTCTGGAAGAGTTTGAGTAGAATAGGTGTTAGCTCTTCTCTAAATTTTTGGTAGAATTCATCTATGAAGCCATCTGGCCCTGGGCTTTTGTTTGTTGGAAGATTTTTATTTACAGTTTCAATTTCTGTGCTGGTGATGGGTCTGTTAAAATTTTCTATTTCTTCCTGGTTCAGTTTTGTAATGTTATTCTTTTCTAAGAATTTGTCCATTTTTTCCAAGTTGTCCATTTTATTGTCATATAGTTACTGATAGTAGTCTCTTATGATCCTTTGTATTTCTGTGTTGTCTGTTGTGATTTCTCCATTTTCATTTCTAATTTTGTTGATTTGATTCTTCTCCAATTTTTATTTATGAGTCTGGCTAATGGTGTGCCTGTTTTATTTATCTTCTCAAAGAAACAGCTTTCAGCTTTTTTGATTTTTGCTGTAATCTCTTTTGTTTCTTTTTCAATTATTTTTGCCCTAATTTTTATGATTTCTTTCCTTCTAATAACCCTGGAGTTCTTAATTTCTTCTTTTTTGTAGTTGCTTTAGGTGAAAAGTTAGGTTATTTATTTGATTTTTATCTTGTTTCTTGAGGTAAGCTTGGATTCCTATGAACTTCCCCATTAGCAAGCTTTTACTGAATCCCATAGGTTTTAGGTTGTCATGTTTCATTTTCATTCATTTCTATGCATGTTTTGATTTCTTCTGTGATTTGTTGGTTACTCAGAAGCACGTTGTTTAGCCTCCATATGTTTGTATTTTAAGTAGTGTTTTTCCCCCCTGTGGTTGACATCTAATCTTACCACATTGTGATCAGAAAAGATGCTTGAAATGATTTCATCTTTTTTGATTTTACCAAATCTGGATTTATGGTCAGGAAGTAATCTATCTTGAAGAATGTTCCATGTGCACTTGAAAAAAGGTGAAATTCATTGTTTTAGGGTGAATTGTCCTATAGATATCAATTAGGTCTAACTGGTCCATTGTATCATTTAAAATTTGTGTTTCCTTGCTGATTTTCTGTTTAGTTGATCTATCCATAGGTGTGAGTGGGGTATTAAAGTCTTGCACTGTTATTTTGTTATTGTTAATTTTCCCTTTTCACACTTGTTAGCATGTGTCTTACATATTGTGGTGCTCCTATGTTGGGTGCATATATATTTATAATTGTTACATCTTCTTCTTGGATTGATCCTTTGCTCATTATATAAGGTCCTTCTTTGTCTCTTTTCACAGACTTTATTTCAAAGTATGTTTTATCTGATGTGAGTATTGCTACTCCTGCTTTTGTTTGGTCTCTATTTGCATGAAATATCATTTTCCAGCCCTTCATTTTAAGTCAGTATGTGTCCCTTGTTTTCAGGTGCATCTCTTGTAGACAGCATAAATAGGGGTCTTGTTTTTCTATCCATTCAGCCAGTCTTTGTCTTTTGGTTGGGGCATTCAACCCATTTACACTTAAGGTAATTTTTGATAAGTATGATCCTATTCCCATTTACTTTATTTTTCGGCGTTTGAGCCTATAAACCTTTTATGTGTTTCCTGTGTAGAGAAGATACTTTAGCATTTGTTCAAGAGCTGGTTTGGTGGTGCTGAATTCTCTCAGCTTTTGCTTGTCTATAAAGCTTTTGATTTCTCCTTCATATTTGAATGAGATCCTTGCTGGGTATAGTAGTCTGGGTTGTAGTTTTTCTTTTTCATCAATTTAAATATGTCCTGCCATTTCTTTCTGGCCTGAAGAGTTTCTATTGAAAGATCAGCTGTTATCCTTTTGGGAATCCCCTTGTGTGTTATTTGTTGCTTTTCCCTTGCTACTTTTAATATTTGCTCTTTTTGTTTGATCTTCATTAATTTAATTAATATGTGTCTTGGGGTGTTCCACGTTGTGTTTATCCTGTTTGGGACTCTTTGGGTTTCTTGGACTTGGCTGGCTGTTTCCTTCCCCATTTTAGGGAAAATTTCAACTATTATCTCCTCAAGTATTTTCTCATGGCTTTTCTTTTAGTCTTCTTCTTCTAGGACTCCTATGATTCGAATGTTGGGGCATTTAACATGGTCTCTGAGGTTGTCCTCATTTCTTTTCATTCTTTTTTTTCTTTTTTCCCTCTGCTTCATTTATTTCCACCGTTCTATCTTCCACCTCACTTATTCTCTCTTCTGCCTCAGTTATTCTACTGTTGGTTCCCTCCAGAGTGCTTTTCATCTTAGTTATTGCATTATTCACTATTGATTTACTCTTTGTTTATTTTTCTAGGTCCTTGTTAAACATCTTTTGCATCTTCTCAATCCTTGTCTCTAGTCTATTTATCTGTAACTCCATTTTGTTTTCAAGGTTTTGGATCATCTTTATTATCATTAGTCTGAATTCTTTTTCAGGTAGACTCCATGTAGCCTCCTCTTTTGTTTGTTTTGATGGGCGTTTATCATGTTCCTTTAACTGCCGAATATGTTTCTGCCTTTTCATTTTGTTTAGATTGCTGTGTTTAGGGTGGCCTTTCTGAAGACTGGAAGTTTGTGGTTCCTCTTTATTGTGGAGGTTGCTACCTGTGGTTTGGGTTGGACTAGTGATGCTGTGAAAGTGCTGCATTCAATATGCCAGCAAATTTGGAAAACTCAGCAGTGGCCACAGGACTGCAAAAGGTCAGTTTGCATTCCTATCCCTAAGAAAGACAATCCCAAAGAATGCTCAAACTACCACACAATTGCACGCATCTCACACGCTAGTAAAGTAATGCTCAAAATTCTCCAAGCCAGGCTTCAGCAATATGTGAACTGAGAACTTCCAGATGTTCAAGCTGGTTTTAGAAAAGGCAGAGGAACCAGAGATCAAATTGCCAATATCTGCTGGATCATCAAAAAAGCAAGAGACTTCCAGAAAAACATCTATTTCTGCTTTATTGACTATGCCAAAGCCTTCAACTGCATGGATCACAGTAAACTGTGGAAAATTCTGAAAGAGATGGGACTACCAGACCACCTGACCTGCCTCTTGAGAAACCTGTGTGCAGGTCAGGAAGCAACAGTTAGAACTGGACATGGGACAACAGACTGGTTCCACATAAGGAAAGGGGTACGTCAAGTCTGTATATTGTCACCCTGCTTATTTAAATTATGCAGAGTACATCATGAGAAACGCTGGGCTGGAAGAAGCACAAGCTGGAATCAAGATTGCCGGGAGCAATATCAATAACCTCAGATATGCAGATGACACCACCCTTATGGCAGAGAGTGAAGAGGAACTGAAAAGCCTCTTGATGAAGGTGAAAGAGGAAAGTGAAAAATTTGGCTTAAAGCTTAACATTCAGAAAACTAAGATCATGGCATCTGGTCCCATCACCTCATGGGAAATAGATGAGGAGACAGTGGAAACAGTGTTAGACTTTATTTTAGGGGGCTACAAAATCACTGTGGATGGTGACTGCAGCCATGAAATTAAAAGACGCTTAATCCTTGGAAGGAAAGTTATGACCAATCTAGATAGTATATAAAAAGCAGAGACATTACTTTGCCAACAAAGGTCCATCTGGTCAAGGCTATGGTTTTTCCATTGGTCATGTATGGATGTGAGGGTTGGACTGTGAAGAAAGCTGAGAGCTGAAAAATTGATGTTTTTGAACTGTGGTGTTGGAGAAAAATCTTGAGAGTCCCTTGGACTGCAAGGAGATCCAACCAGTCCATCCTAAAGGAGATCAGTCCTGGGTATTCATTGGACAGACTGATGTTGGAGCTCCAATACTTTGGCCACCTCATGTGAACAGTTGAGTCATTAGAAAAGACTCTGATGCTGGGAGGGATTGGGGGCAGGAGGAGAAGGGGACAACAGAGGATGAGATGGCTTGATGGCACCACCGACTCCATGGGCATGAGTTTGAGTAGACTCCGGGAGTTGGCGATGGACAGGGAGGCCTGGTGTGCTGCGATTCATGGGGTCGCAAAGAGTCGGACACTACTGAGACACTGAACTGAACTGAACTGAGTGGCTTGTCAAGGTTTCTGGTTTGGGAAGCTTACATCAGTGTTTTGGTCGGTGGAGCTGGGTCTCTCCTCTCTGGAGTGCAATGAAATGTCGAGTAGTGAGTTTTGAGGTGTCTGTGAGTTTGGTGTGACTTTGGGCAGCCTGTGTTTGAATGCTCAGGGAAGTGTTCCTATATTGCTGGAGAATTAGCATGGTATGTCTTGCTCTGGAACTTGTTGCCTTTTGGGTGGAGCTTGGTTTCAGTGTAGGTATGGATGATTTTGAATGAGCTCTTATTGATTAATGTTCCCTGGAGTAAGGAGTTTTTTCCTCTCAAGTTTTGGATTTAAGCCTGTTGCCTCTGGCTTTCAGTCTTATTCTTACAGTAACCTCCAGACTTCTCCATTCATACAGCACAGGTGATAAAACATCTAGTTTAATGGTGAAAAGATTCTTCACAATGAGGGACACCCAGAGAGGTTCACAGAGTTACATGGAGAAAAGAAGAGGGAGGAGGGAGACAGAGGTGACCAGGATAAGAAGACGGGGAGTCAAAAAGGGAGAGACCAATCTAGCCAATAATCAGTTCCCTAAGTGTTCTCCACAACCCAGAGCTACCAGAGAGATTCACAGAGTTAAGTATATAAGAGAAGGGGGAGGGATGAGATTGAGCTGACCTTGGGGAGAAAAGGGAGAGTCAAAAGGGGAGAGAGCAATCAGGCCAGTAACCACACCCCTAAGTAAAAATGGGTACTGAAGATTAGATTCTTAAAGGTACAAAATGGATAATAAATACCAAAAAGCAAATATTAAAAATCTAGAGTAGAGGATAGACTCTCAAAAATACAATATTAAAAATACAAAATAAAATCAATCATAAAAATTATAATATATATATATATATATATATATGAAATTTGATTTTAAAATAAGGTCTTTTTGCCAGGTAATAGTAGGTAATAAATATAAAAGTTGAGGAGTAATAAAGAACTAAAAAATAAAAATGTTTTAAAAAATGATAATAAAAATATATCTAGGAATTTGTCTGGAGCTGTTGAGGGCAGTGTGGTGTCAGTTCAGTTTCAGATAGTTCCTTGTTCCAGCTTGCACTTGTTCTCAAGGTCTATAGGCCCCCTCCAATGCTTAGTCAATGCTAACTTCAGGGTTTTAATCTGTTGTACCTATGACTTTCAGAGCAGTTCCCTCCTCTTTGTTTATTTTGGCTTCCTCTGTTTGCTGGTCTCTTCAGTGTTTAATGTCTGCCCTGACACAAGGGTGTGAAGGCGGTCACTTATTTAGGCTCACTTGTTCAGTTGTCCTGTGGGGAGGGAGGGACACTGCAAACAAGTATCACTGGTGTGTGTGGGGAGCACTCGCAGAGTATGAACCACACTGGGTTTGCCCCAACTCTCGGCGTGTGTGCTTTCCTTGTCTATGCAGCTCAGGCTTCAGGGTGCTCTGCAGGGGAACTGTCCAAAGCGGGCCTGGGTTGCGTGCACTTCCAGGCCTAAGCTGCCCAGGTTCAGGTTCTCTGGTAGTCCACAAAGGCACAGACTCCATTAAGCATGCGTTTTGTACCTTTCCCAGGTCCCAGCAGCTCACGTGACAAGGTGCTTGACAAGCAACTGTCCCAGGTGGGCTGTGTCTTGGGTGCTGGTCCTGGGTGTGTCATGAGAGAGCCATTTCAGGTGTGCCGTGTGTCTCCTCTGGGGAGCTGATCTCTGGCTGCGACACTCCTGGCAGATGTCAACCATCCAGGATCCCAGGAAGACTTAGTTAGCAGCTGGGAGCATGCTCACAGTTTGGTGGAGCATGCCATCTCTGGGCCTGTGATTGCCCCTTGCCTTCCGGCTCTAGCTGTCGCCCTCCTGCCTCTCTGCCTTTGGCGGGGGAGGGCCAGTCTGCAGCTGGCTAGCTCTCCTCTGGTGTTTGCTCAGTCCTTTGTTCTGTGAGCAGGCCAGGCTGTGCCTCGGTTAGAACTTTTCATGGGAAAGTTTCTGTCTCTTTTTTTTTCTTTCTCTGGCTATCCCACAGTTTGGGTTGCTATATCATATTAGCTCCCTCAGATTATCCTCAGGGCTTTCAGGCCCTGTCCATCCTAAGCATGCAACCCACATCCCTGTTCAGCCCCTGCTTGCTGGTGGCGAAAGCGAGCATCTGGGCTACTTCTCCACTGGCAGTTGTGGTTAGGTGCCTAGTCTGTGTTTTGTTTTGTTTTGTTTCTCCCAGTTATGTTGCCCTCTGAGACTCCAAAACTCCCTACAGACCTGCTGATGAGAGGGTTTTCTACTGTTTGGAAACATCTCCTCCTTCACTACTCCCTCCCCAGTATGGGTCTCCATCCCTAACTCTTTGTCTTTCTTTTTATCTTTTATATTTTGTCCTATCTCCATTAGAAGAGAATGGGCTGCTTTTTTGGGCTGCCTGGTGTCCTCCACCAGCATTCAGAAGTTGTTTTGTGGAAGTTGCTCAGCATTCAAATGATCTTTTGATGAATTTGTGGGGGAGAAAGTGGTCTCCCTGTCCTATTCCTCTACCATCTTAGGACCGCCATCTTACAAGAATCGTTATTTTAAATTTTATTTTTTTTTATTCCTGTTGTTGTTTAGTTGCTAAGTTGTGCCCAACTTTTGTGACCCCATGGACTGTAGACTGCCAGGCTCCTCTGTCCATGGCATTTCACAAGCAAGAATACTGGAGTGGGTTGCCATTTCCTTCTGCAGGGAATCTTCCTAACCAGGGATCAAATGTGCATCTTCTGCATTGCTGGTGAAATCTTTACCAGTGAGCCGCCTGGGAAACCTTAGCAAACAGGTTTTTACTTTGATAATACCATATTTGATATAGAAGAGAGTGAAAAGACAGACATGAAAAAATTTCAAAAGTCTCAATTAATCTTGAAATATATAAAAATAATGCCAATGTGTTAATATTGGTCAAATTATTCTCATGACTGTTATATAAATACTAGCTATACAGATTTCAATAATGCTACCTTCTATCCAACTGTTTTATTATAATCCTTATTAACGTTCTTTAATTGGACTTATTAAAGTTCAAGTCTTTGCTCTTCTGGAGGTTCAGGGCAATAAACTTTTATGTTTAGTGCTTTAAGTTAGAAACACTTGTGTCCACATATTTTTATTCCTATTTATTAGCTTTACATTCTCTATATTTCTTTATTTTTATTTTACTGTATTATTATCCACATTTATCTGTTGGATTATGTAATAGTCCAGATAATGCTATTTTTAATCTTTACAAAGTTTTGAAATAGATAGTATTAAATCTCCATTGTATAACTAAGTACCATGTGGTCAAAGGTTTTCAAACACGTTCAAAGCTGTAGAGCTCCAAGTAGTAGAATTTAATTTGTAAGTCATATCTGTATGCTTTGAAAACTTTCCTCTTAACAGTTGCACTCTTTGGCTCCTACATACATGAATAATGGTTAAACAAACAAGTCATTGCAATGTCATAATACATCATTTTTAATGATGGTATTTATTGTTTATATTCATATTTATTTCCCTATATTTTTTCTTCATTATATTCTCAAATTGCACTGTATATTTAAATTGAATTAGATATAATGTACATATTTACTTCTTCATTTTTTATTTTTATTTTGTTTCTTCACAAGTCTGTATAGGATTTATTCATATAAATAGTAATAACAATATTTTCCCATCATTTTATAAGTTGATTGACACATTTAAATATTATGCACACTTTACCTTTGCTCTTCCCTACATATTCAAGCAGTTTTGTTACTGTAAAAGTGTGTTATGCATACTTACTTTCACTTTTATGTCTCTTTGATCTTAGTGTTTTCCTTTTGTTGACCACTCCAATAATTTAGGAAGAATTGAAAGAATAACCAACAAAAACAAAACAGAAAAAAGTGCTAAAAATAACTTAAGATACTAGTGCTTTGAATATGCTAAGTATTCAATAAATATTTGGGAAGAAATAGATTTTGTTTATTAATGTACTTTAAATATGTAGAATATGTAAGCATGTAAATATGTGTAATACTTATACATTTATAAAATGTACATTAAAAATGTACAATGTACTTGTACATTATGAAAATGTATTTATGCACTTTAAATATATGCATAATACATTAAGAATATTTTAATAAATGAATATTTGAAACTATAAAATTATAAATGTTTCTTTAGATGTAATAGATGTTCATTGTATTTGTTGATTTAAATCCCAAATGGTTAACTAAATGAAGGAAAAGAACCATACATGAAGTGACTTTGTATTGTTTTAACCTAAGTTCAGGAGGTTATATTGTCATATCTCTGTATCCAGGGAAAATCCTTTCTTACTCTAAAAAGCTTGCTCATTCATGATGCCTTAGTAGTGACTTGAAGCAAGTATCAAAGTGTAGCATGGATGCAGTAGAGACCAGCCATAGAGTGCTGGTAATACACTTTAGAATCCTTAGTGGTATTTTTAAAAAGAAGTGAAGGGAATGGAGTGTTATCAATTAATCACGTTATCTTTATGTGCAAAATTACAATTTTAAAGTGGCTTCCAAAACTGCTATGATATTTTATGACTTGTACTTTTGCCACAAATGCTTTTTTCTCCCTCTTTAACAAAATAAATAGAAACATTTTTAGCTCGTGAATAATTACTTAAATTGTATGTTTTATGCCCTAGACTATTTCATACAATGCTCTCTTACTGTTTGTGCCAGTATAGAGTTTAAGGTAGCATTTTTTTTCTCATTAGTATATCTCCATCGAAAAAAATGTTCTGAGAGTCTTTTATTGAGGGTATGTGTAAAATGTAAACTAGATCTCTTGCTTTAGTTTGAAATAGATATTGCACTTCAAGGTGATGCCACCTTAGTTACACTTATATCTAGATGTTTTATTTCTATGGATTTTCTTTTGCTCTTACTCCACCATGAGAAAAATATTCTTATACCATCTACCTTCTTATCTGTTTGCTGTGAGAGAGACTGTGATTGTTAAACTGTAATAGCAAAATATTTCACTGTGGAAAACATGATTATTTCTTTCTTCAAACAGTGTAGTGGATTATTGAGTTATATATTTAAAAAAAGTAAAGAATCTCTGAGAAAGACAACTAATTTATGTCAACCATATATGTATACTTTATTTTTCATCTTACTGGAGAAGTATCTAACACTGTTTTCATGCTGAAACAAACATAATTTTGAAAATACTAATGCTTTGAGAGCAAAAAGGAATCAAAAAGGGAAGAATCATAGGACTCATTCTAGCACAAGAATGGACTTGTGGATACTTTAGGGGAAAAAGAGGGTGGGATGAATTGAGAAAGTAGCATTGACCTAGATACACTCTCATATGTAAAATAGATAGCTAGTGAGAAGTTGCTATATAACACAGGAAGCTCAATCTGGAACTCTGTGATGACTTAAAGGGGTGGGAAGAGTGGGTGGGAGGGAGGTTCAAGAGGGATGGGATATATATGTATATATATAATATATATATGTATATATATATATTATATATATATAATTATGACTGATTTGTGTTGTTGTACAGAAACAAACACATTATAAAGCAATTATCCTCCAATTAAAAACTAAAAATAATTCTAAAAAGAAAATACTAACGCTTTGGCTTCACTCCTATAAGAATCTGAGAGTAGGGTCTAGGCATGGTCATCTGTTAAGCTCTCCAGTTTAATCCATTATATAGCTAAGGATGATGATTGCTCCTAACAGTAAGTGATTGACTCTGTTGTGCTATATATTATAGGAAAAACTACTACCACCACCATCTGTTGAAAAATTTCTATGTGTCAGGGCTTCATATATTCCATTATTTTATATTATCATCACAATAACCATATGTATTCATTATTTCTACTTTTAGATGATAAAGTAGAGTCAGCAAGATAAAGTAATTTGCACGACTTATATAGCATGCAAGAATTAATGCTAAGGTATGTATTCAGGCCTGTAAGCACAATTTTATTTATTGCATATGACACACAGTGTTAAAATGATCTGCTTCACTTTTGTGTGCGTGTGTGCTAAGTTGTTTCAATAATGTCCAACTCTTTGCAATCATATGGACTGTATAGCCCACCAGGCTCCTCTGTCCATAGGATTCTCCAGGCAAGAATATTGGAGTGGGTTGCCATGCCCTAATCCAGGGGATTTTCCTGACCCAGAGATCAAACCCGAGTCTCCTGTAGCTCTTGCATTGCAGGCAGATTCTTTACCACTGAGTCACTAGGCCCTTTTTATACCAAGCTCTTTCCTGGGAACAAAGGAAGAGTTCACTTCCCTGACCTGTTGTAATTAGTTGAGGCTGTATGACTAGTTCTGTCTAGTGATCCATGAAGGGAAATGATGTGTGCCACGTTAAGTGTGGATGCAGATCCTCAACCAAGGTGTCAAAGGATGCTGCATGCTTGCAGTTATGAAATGATGGCATATCTGTCAGAGCAGGACCTTGAAGGATTATGTGAAGCAGAGCCTTCACTTGATCAGCTTTGAATGTGTAGTTGAGTGACACACGAACTATATTGTGCTGAGCCACTGAGATTTGTGTGTTGTTTGCACAATGGCAGCACCTAACGCATCCTGTTGAACACATTTATGAAAGTTTCACCCTTCTAACCTGAGCCACTTGGGTACCTAAAAATATTCCTAGCTAATAAAAGACAGATACTCAGTTGAGGCTGTTGAATAGACAACTCTTCCTCTGGATGAATTTAAAGTGTGGAGAAGAGGAAAATAAGTTTTCCCTCTATCCTTTGAGTTCTTATCTGAGACTCCTATAATAAAACACAGATAAACAATCAAAAACCAAAACAGAAATGTATTAACATTAATTCCTCATGTATACATGAGAGGTACCCAGGGCAAGATCAGTAACCCAAAGACATGTCTTATAGAACTCAAGATTAAACAACATCTTAATAGGGAAAGGGAGGGGGGAGTAGGTTTCTTAGGTGAGAGTAAATGATTTTTAGGAAAAATGAGTGGGATTTTATAAGAATAGATGGGAGATATGATAGCCTGTGACAAAGTTTGGTTCTGATCTTGACTTCTAGTCTCCTAATCAATCTTTCCTGATGGATGAAGTTAAAGAGGGGATTTATGATCTTTGAATTCCTTTTGGAGTATTTCTTTTCAGACAGAGATATGGGGAGTTCATACAAAACCTCTTTCTCTTCATTTGCTTTTTTATAATGTGCATATATCTCAAAATAATCAATATATAAAAGTGGCATATTTGGGTTGGCATAATATGCTATCTTTCAGCAGCAAATCAATTTCTAGTTGTGCTTTATTTGTGCTTGATAAATAATTCTACTTGAAGCTAGGTTTTACTTTCAGACTATTGGATTTGAGTTATTTTCTCCAGAGGATGTTTATACATTTTATGTGTATATAGCATATTAATCCAGATAAGAATGAAAGCTTAACTTTTTCTCAATAAATAACCAACAGATCTCCATCTTGGAATAGCCATCCATCTATCCATACATCCACTGACTAAATATATATCAAATCTGTGTAATAGATCTGCAAAAGAGAAAGCTTCATCACACATCAGAAGGATCAAGTTGTCATCACTATCGTGGTGCTCCAAATTCATTAAGGTGAATCATCAGGGGGAAAGAAAAATAGCTAAACCACTCATTGGGTGATGGCTGCTTTTGTTGGGAGACCCTAATAGTGATCATGACAAGACTCTCCATCTTGGAACCTTCTTCTATCTTCTAACCATAGGCTGATATCCTGGAAAGGACTGGAAAAGGATCCTTAAATTTTAATATAGTTTTCCTCCAACTTTCTAGGCTTAAAAACTAGGAAGAGTTCTATGACTAAAGAATTCATTGGAGGCATTAGGCTAGGAGTCAAATAACCACTGGGCTTCCCTGCTGGCTCAGACAATAAAGAATCTGCCTGGAACGCATGCAGGAGACCCAGGTTTGATCCTTGCATCAGGAAGATCCCCTGTAGGTGGGAATGTCTACCCACTTTACTATTCTTGCCTGGAGAATTCCATGGACAGAAGAGCCTGGTAGGCTACAGTTCACAGGACTGAAAAGAATCAGACACGACTGAGCTACTAACATGATGACGTGTTCCTCAGAGGCTTGAACCTAATGCAACAAGGAAAATAAATGTTTAGCACCATGTGAAAGAGTTATTGGCTGGAGAAGTCTACTTTATTCTATGCATTAAAAAATGCTCAGAATGAGAAATGATTTTTTTTTTTTTTTTGCAGTAATGTTTACTCTAAGAGAATGACAAGATGATTTAGTAAAATACTATTTTGTATTTTTAGTTTGGGATATTTTGCTCCTCCTTGTTGTGAGATAACAAAGTATACTGATTTTTATTTATTTATTTATTTATTTATTTATTTTTTTGCTTTTTAACACTTTTGTATTATTTTCAAAATAGAATCTTCTTGAAGAAGTATCCTCCTTAGTATCTGTTTTCCTAAGTCCTCATTGAGATGACTAAGCAAAAATTTTCTCAGAGGGGAAAGGGAGATTAATGAGTACTTGGAGCCCCAAAGGTCATTGTGCCTATCCTTAGGGTAGAAGTTCATTCTTTGGTCAGAAAAGAGTGGGAGGGGACTTACTGTTCTCAAAATTAGATGTACCTCACTACTTTGAAAGTCTGTAGTGATATAGTAAAGCCATAGAGAAGAATGACTTTGTGGAGAAAGAATGCTTGACCTGGCAAACATCTGCACTGTCAGACAGCTATAGGTTTTATTTACTACCTGTCATTCAGAAATCATGGTGTCATGGACAATGAAGATATCCAAATAACTAGTATGGATAAAAGATCTGGGAGGCCTGCCTGAAGCTCTAAATTGAACACGTGTATAGAACCTACAAAAAGGAATGCAGTTATAAAAACTGAATTTCTCCTAGCCTTATAGACTATGACATAGAGTGGATTACTTTTGATTTAAAGAACTGGCAAACTTCATATCTGTTCATCTAGAAAGAGAAGAGGTTAAATTAGCAGTTCATTGAACAGTAGGGAATATTTTAACTGATCTCATGTTATTTATAACTTTGTAAGTGTCACAAGCATGTTGGGCCAGAGTGAGAAGTGAAACATGCAACTTTAAATTATCATTTGATGAAATATTTCCTTCAGTTCAGTCCCTCAGTCGTGTCCAACTCTTTGTGACCCAGTGGACACCTGACTTCACTCTCAATCACCAACTCCCGGAGCTTGCTCAAACTCATGTCCATTCAATCGGTGACACTATGCCATCCAAACATCTCATCTGTCATCCCTTGCTCCTGCCTTCAGTCTTACCCAGCATCAGGGTCTTTTCTAGGGGTCAGTGTTTTGCATCAGATGGCCAAAGTATTGGAGTTTCACCTTCAGCATGAGACCTTACAATTAATATTAAGGATGATTTCCTTTAGAATTAACTAGTTTGATCTCCTTGCTGCCCAAAAGACTCTTAAGAATCGTCTCCAACACCACAGTTCAAAAGCATCAATGGTCCAACTCTCACATCCATACATGACTACTGGAAAAACCATAGCTTTGACTAGATTGACATTTGTTGGCAAAGTAATGTCTCTGTTTTTTTAATATGCTGCCTAGGTTTGTCAGAGCTTTTCTTCCAAGGAGCAAGCTGCAGTCAACATTTGCAGTGATTTTGGAGCCCCCCAAAATAAAGTCTGTCACTGTTTCCATTGTTTGCCCATCTATTTGCCTTGAACTGATGGGACCGTATGCCGAGATTTTCATGTTTTGAATGTTGAGTTTTAAACCAGCTTTTTCACTGTCCCCTTTCACTTTCATCAAGAGGCTCTTTAGTTTGTCTTAACTTTCTGCCATATTTCTCCCGACGGTCTTGATTCCAGCTTGTGCTTCATCCAGCCTGGCATTTTGCATGATGTACTCTGCATAGAAGTTAAATAAGCAGGGTGAAAATACACAGCCTTGACACACTCCTTTCCCAATTTGTAACCAGTCTCGGGAAGCTGGTTAGATGGTCTGGTATTCCCAACCCTTTAAAAATTTTCCACAGTTTGTTGTGATCCACACAGTCAAAGGCTTTAGTGCAGTCAATGAAGCAGAAGTAGATGCTTTTCTGGAATGCTCTTGCTCTTTCTATGATCCAACAGATGTTGGCAATTTGAACTTTGGTTCCTCTGCCTTTTCTAAATCCAGCTTGAACATTTAGAATCACAGTCCATGTGCTGTTGAAACCTGGCTTGGAGAATTTTGAGCATTACTTTGCTAGCATGTGAGATGAGTGCAATTGTGTGGCAATATGAACATTCTTTTACATTGTCTTTCTGACTGGAATGAAACCTGACTTTCTCCAGTCCTGTGGCCACTGCTGAGTTTTCCAGATTTGCTATCATATTCAGCACACCACTTTCACTGCATCATATTTTAGGATTTGAAATAGCTCAGCTGAAATTCCGTCACCTCCACTGGCTTTGTTCATAGTGAGGTTTCCTAAGGCCCATTTCACTTCACATTCCAGGATGTCTGGCTCTAGGTGAGTGATCACACCATTATGGTTATCTGGGTCATAAAGACCTTTGCTGTATAGTTCTTCTGTGTATTCGTGCCACCTCTTCTTAATATCTTCTGTTTCTGTTAGGTCCATACCATTTCTGTCCTTTATTGTTCCTGTCTTTGCATGAAATGTTCCCTTCGTATCACTGATTTTTTCGAAGAGATTTCTAGTCTTTCCCATTCTATTGTTTTCTCCTATTTCTTTACACTGAACACTTAGGAAGGCTTTCTTATCTCTCCTTGCTATCCTTAATATCTCTCTCTCTCTTTTTTTTTTCTTTGCATTTCTCTGCACCTGATTCTTTTTTTTTTTTTTTTTCCATTTATTTTTATTAGTTGGAGGCTAATTACATTACAATATTGTAGTGGTTTTTGTCATACATTGACATGAATCAGCCATGGATTTACTGTATTCCCCATCCCGATCCCCCCTCCCACCTCCCTCTCTACCCAATCCCTCTGGGTCTTCCCAGTGCACCAGGCCCGAGCACTTGTCTCATGCACCCAACCTGGGCTGGTGATCTGTTTCAACATAGACAATATACATGTTTCGATGCTATTCACTCAAAATATCCCACCCTTGCGTTCTCCCACAGAGTCCAAAAGTCTGTTCTGTACATCTGTGTCTCTTTTTCTGTTTTGCATATAGAGTTATCATTATCATCTTTCTAAATTCCATATATATGTGTTAGTATACTGTAATGTTCTTTATCTTTCTGGCTTACTTCACTCTGTATAATGGGCTCCAGTTTCATCCATCTCATTAGAACTGATTCAAATGAATTCTTTTTAATGGCTGAGTAATGTTCCATGGTGTATATGTACCACTGCTTCCTTATCCATTCGTCTGCGGATGGGCATCTAGGTTGCTTCCATGTCCTAGCTATTATAAACAGTGCTGCAATGAACATTGGGGTGGACGTGTCTCTTTCAGATCTGGTTTCCTTGGTGTGTATTCCCAGAAGTGGGATTGCTGGGACATATGGCAGTTCTATTTCCAGTTTTTTAAGGAATCTCCACACTGTTCTCCATAGTGGCTATACTAGTTTGCATTCCGAACAGTGTAAGAGGGTTCCCTTTTCTCCACACCCTCTCCAGCATTTATTGCTTGTAGACTTTTGGATAGCAGCCATCCTGACTGGCATGTAATGGTACCTCATTGTGGTTTTGATTTGCATTTCTCTGATAATGAGTGATGTTGAGCATCTTTTCATATGTTTGTTAGCCATCTGTATGTCTTCTTTGGAGAAATGTCTGTTTAATTCTTTGGCCCATTTTTTGATTGGGTCATTTATTTTTCTGGAATTGAGCTGTAGGAGTTGCTTGTATATGTTTGCGATTAATCCTTTGTCTGTTGCTTCGTTTGCTATTATTTTCTCCCAATCTGAAGGCTGTTTTTTCACCTTGCTTATAGTTTCCTTTGTTGTGCAAAAACTTTTAAGTTTCATTAGGTCCCATTTGTTTATTTTGCTTTTATTTCCAATATTCTGGGAGGTGGGTCATAGAGGATCTTGCTGTGATTTATGTCGGAGAGTATTTTGCCTATGTTCTCCTCTAGGAGTTTTATAGTTTCTGGTCTTACATTTAGATCTTTAATCCATTTTGAGTTTATTTTTGTGTGTGGTGTTAGAAAGAGTTCTAGTTTCTAACAAGTGGTTGACCAATTTTCCCAGCACCACTTGTTAAAGAGGTTGTCTTTTTTCCATTGTATATCCTTGCCTCCTTTGTTGAAGATAAGGTGTCCATAGGTTCGTGGATTTATCTCTGAGCTCCCTATTCTGTTCCATTGATCTATATTTCTGTCTTTGTGCCAGTACCATACTGTCTTGATGACTGTGGCTTTGAGGTATAGTCTGAAGTCTGGCAGGTTGATTCCTCCAGTTCCATTCTTCTTTCTCAAGATTACTTTGGCTATTCAAGGTTTTTTGTATTTCCCTACAAATTGTGAAATTATTTGTTCTAGTTCTGTGAAAAATACCGTTGATAGCTTGATAGAGATTGCATTGAATGTATAGATTGCTTTGGGTAGTATAGCCATTTTGACAATATTGATTCATCCAATCCTTGAACATGGTATGTTTCTCCATCTGTTTGTGTCCTCTTTGATTTCCTTCATCAGTGTTTTATAGTTTTCTATGTATACATCTTTGGTTTTTTAGGTAGATATACCCCTAAGTATTTTATTCTTTTTGTTGCAATGATGAATGGTATTGTTTCCTTAATTTCTCTTTCTGTTTTCTCATTGTTAGTGTATAGGAATGCAAGGCATTTCTGTGTGTTAATTTTATATCCTGCAACTTTACTATATTCGATGATTAGTAATTTTCTGGTAGAGCCTTTAGGGTTTTCTATGTAGAGGATCATGTCATCTGCAAACAGTGAGAGTTTCACTTCTTCTTTTCCTATCTGGATTCCTTTTACTTCTTTTTCTGCTCTGATTGCTCTGGCCAAAACTTCCATCACTATGTTGAATAGTAGTGGTTAGAGTGGGCACCCTTCTCTTGTTCCTGATTTCAGGGGAAATGCTTTCAGTTTTTCACCATTGAGGGTAATGCTTGCTGTGGGTTTGTCATATATAGCTTTTATTATGTTGAGGTATGTTCCTTCTATTCCTGCTTTCTGGAGAGTTTTAATCATAAATGGGTGTTGAATTTTGTCAAAGGCTTTCTCTGCATCTATTGAGATAATCATATGGTTTTTATCTTTCAATTTGTTAATGTGGTGTATTACATTGATTGATTTGCAGATGTTAAAGAATCCTTGCATTCCTGGGATAAAGCCCACTTGGTCATGGTGTATGATTTTTTTAATATGTTGTTGGATTCTGTTTGCTAGAATTTTGTTAAGGATTTTTGCATCTATGTCCATCAGTGATATTGGCCTGTAGTTTTCTTTTTTTGTGGTATCTTTGTCTGGTTTTGGAATTAGGGTGATGGTGGCCTCACAGAATGAGTTTGGAAGTTTACTTTCTTATGCAATTTTCTGGAAGAGTTTGAGTAAGACAGGTGTTAGCTCTTCTCTAAATTTTTGGTAGAATTCAGCTGTGAAGCCATCTGGTCCTGGGCTTTTGTTTGCTGAAAGAGTTCTGATTACAGTTTCAATTTCCTTGCTTGTGATGGGTGTGTTAAGATCTTCTATTTCTTCCTGGTTCAGTTTTGGAAAGTTATACTTTTCTAAGAATTTGTCCATTTCTTCCAAGTTGTCCATTTTATTGGCATAGAGCTGCTGGTAGTAGTCTCTTATGATCCTTTCTATTTCAGTGTTGTCTGTTGTGATCTCTCCATTTTCCTTTTTAATTTTGTTAATTTGGTTCTTCTTCCTTTGTTTCTTAATTAGTCTTGGTAATGGTTTGTCTATTTTTGTTTATTTTTTCAAAAAATCAACTTTTAGCTTTGTTAATATTTGCTATGGTCTCTTAGTTTCTTTTGCATTTATTTCTGCATAATTTTTAAGATTTCCTTCCTTCTACTAACCCTAGGGTTCTTCATTTCTTCCTTTCCTAGTTGCTTTAGGTATAGAGTTAGGTAATTTATTTGACTTTTTTCTTGTTTCTTGAGGTAAGCCTGTAATGCTATGAACCTTCCCCTTAGCACTGCTTTTACAGTGTCCGGTAGATTTTGGGTTGTTCTGTTTTCATTTTCATTCATTTCTATACATATTTTGATTTCTTTTTTGATTTCTTCTATGATTTGTTGGTTATTCAGAAGCGTGTTATTTAGCCTCCATATGTATGAATTTTTAATATTTTTTTTCCTGTAATTGAGATCTAATCTTACTGCACTGTTGTCAGAAAAGATGACTGGAATGATTTCAATTTTTTTGACTTTACCAAGACTAGATTTATGACCCAGGATGTGATTTATTCTGGAGAAGGTTCCGTATGCACTTGAGAAAAAGGTGAAGTTGATTGTTTGGGGGTGAAATGTCCTATAGATATCAATTAGGTCTAGCTGGTCCATTGTGTCATTTAAAGTTTGTGTTTCCTTGTTAATTTTCTGTTTAGTTGATCTATCCATAGTTGTGAGTGGGGTATTAAAGTCTCCCACTATTATTGTGTTACTATTAACTTCCTCTTTCATACTCATTAGCGTTTGCCTTACATATTGTGGTGCTCCTATGTTGGGTGCATATATATTTATAATTGTTATATCTTCTTCTTGGATTGATCCTTTGATCATTCTGTAGTGTCCTTCTTTGTCTCTTTTCACATCCTTTATTTGAAAGTCTACTTTATCTGATATGAGTATTGCGACTCCTGCTTTCTTTTAGTCTCCATTTGCATGAAATATTTTTTTCCAGCCCTTCACTTTTAGTCTGTATGTGTCCCTTGTTTTCAGGTGGGTCTCTTGTAGACATAATATTTAGGGGTCTTGTTTTTGTATCCATTCAGCCAGTCTTTGTCTTTTGGTTGGGGCATTCAGCCCATTTACATTTAAGGTAATTATTGATAGGTATGGTCCCGTTGCCATTTACTTTGTTGTTTTGGGTTCACGTTTATACAACCTTTCTGTGTTTCCTGTCTAGAGAAGATCCTTTAGCATTTGTTGAAGAGCTGATTTGGTGGTGCTGAATTCTCTCAGGTTTTGCTTGTCTGTAAAGCTTTTGAATTCTCCTTCATATCTGAATGAGATCCTTGCTGGGTATAGTAATCTAGGTTGTAGGTTATTCTCTTTCATTACTTGAAGTATGTCCTGCCATTCCCTTCTGGCCTGGAGGGTTTCTATTGATAGATCAGCTGTTATCCTTATGGGAATCCCTTTGTGTGTTATATGTTGTTTCTCCCTTGCTGCTTTTAATATTTGTTCTTTGTGTTTGATCTTTGTTAATTTGATTAATATGTGTCTTTGGGTGTTTCGCCTTGGGTTTATCCTGTTTGGCACTCTCTCGGTTTCTTGGACTTGGGTGGCTATTTCCTTCCCCATTTTAGGGAAGTTTTAAGCTATTATCTCCTCGAGTATTTTCTCATGGCCTTTCTTTTTGTCTTCTTCTTTTGGGACTCCTATGATTCAAATGTTGGGACGTTTCACATTGTCCCAGAGGTCCCTGAGGTTGTCCTCATTTCTTTTGATTCTTTTTTCTTTTTTCCTCTCTGCTTCATTTATTTCCACCATTTTATCTTCTACCTCACTTATCCTATCTTCTGTCTCCGTTATTCTACTCTTGGTTTCCTCCAGAGTGTTTTTGATCTCATTCATTGCATTATTCATTTTTAATTGACTCTTTTTTATTTCCTCTAGGTCCTTATTAAACATTTCTTGCATCTTCTCAATATTTATCTCCAGGCTATTTATCTGTAACTCCATTTCGTTTTCAAGATTTTGGTTCATTTTTATTATCATTATTCTAAATTCTTTTTCAGGTAGATTCCCTATCTCCTCCTCTTTTTTTTTTTTTTTTTTTTGACTTGGTGGGCATTTTTCATGTTCCTTTACCTGTTGGGTATTTCTTTGCCTTTTCATCTTGTTTAGATTGCTGTGTCTGGAGTGGGTTTTCTGTATTCTGGAGGTCTGTAGATCCTTTTTATTGTAGAGTTTTCACCCAGTGGGTGGGGTTGGACAATTGGCTTGTCAAGGTTTCCTGGTTAGGGAAGCTTGTGTCGGTGTTCTGGTGCATGGAACTGTATTTCTTCTCTCTGGAGTGCAATGGAGTGTCCAGTAATGAGTTTTGAGATGGGTCTATGTGTTAGGTGTAACTTTGGGCAGCCTGTATGTTGACGCTCAGGGCTATGTTCCTGCGTTGCTGGAGAATTTGTGTGGTATGTCTTGCTCTGAAACTTATTGGCTCTTGGGTGGTGGTTGGTTTCGGTGTAGGTATGGAGGCTTTTGGATGGTCTCTTATTACTTAATATTCCATTTAGTCAGGATTTTTCTGGTGTTCTCCGGATTTGGGCTTAAGTCTCCTGCCTCTGGATTTCAATTTTATTCTTCCAGTAATCTCAAGGCTTCTCCAACTATACAGCACTGATAATAAAACTTCTAGGTTAATGGTGAAAAGATTCTCCCCCGGGAGGGACACCCAGAGAGGTTCACAGAGTTACATGAAAAAGAGGAGAGGGAGAAGGGAGATAGAGATGAGCAGGAAGAGAAAAAGGGGGACTCAAGAGGATAGAGACAGATCTATGCAGTTTTCTGTTCCCAAAGTGTTCTCCGTAGCCCAGACACCCACAGAGATTCACAGAATTGGATTGGGAAGAGAAGGGGAAAGGAGGAAATAGAGGTGTTCTGAGGTAGAAATCAGAGAGTCAAAAGTGGGAGAGAGTAATCAACACACTCCTGAGTAAAAATGGGAACTGAATATTGGATTCTTAAATGCCAAAATTTATATCACATACTGAAAAACAAAGATTAAAAATCTAAAGTAGAGGTTAGACTCTTAAAAATAGAATATAAAAAACAAAAAGAAAAACAAAAAATTTTAGAAATATATATCAAGTTCAGTTTAAAAATAGGGCTTCTCCTTTTTTTTTTCAAAGTTATAGTGAAATGAAAATGAAAATTAAGGAGTAGTAGAGGAGTAATAGAGGACTTTAAAAGAAAATAAGAGAAAAAAAAACAAGACTAGAAAAAAAAATTTTTTCCTAATTAAAAAAATCATAAAAGTATATGAAAATGAAAGTTAAGGAGTAATGGGGGAGTAATAGGGAATTTTAAAAGAAAATAAAAGATAAAATATAAAAAAGAAAAGAAAAAAAAATTTTTTTTAATAAAAAAAAAAGTTAAAAATATATCTAGGAATTTTTCTGGAGCTGTTGTGGTCAGTGTGGGTTCGGTTCAGCTTCAGATAGCTCCTCGTTCCAGCTTACACTTCTCGATATCTATAGGCCCATTCTGATGTAGTCGGTGTTACCTACAGGGATTTTAATCTTTTGCACCTGTCCCTTCTGAAGCGGTTCACTTTGTTTATTTGGCTTCTGTTTGCCGGTCTCTTCAATGTCTAATTTCCGCCCTGACACAGGCAGGCAGAGGTGGTCTCTTGTTCAGGTTCGCTAGTTCAGTCCTGCTGCGGGGAGGGTGGGGCGCTGCAGACAGATATCGCTGTGTGTGGGGAGCACTCACAGTGTTCCAGCCACACTGGGTTTGCCCCGCTCATGGGTGTGTGCTCTCCCAGTCTATGCTGCTCAGGCTCCCGACTGCTCTATTATGGAGCGGGCCCTGCATTGTGTGCGGTTCCAGTTTTCAGGTATTCCACATAAGCATGGACTCGGTTGTGCCTGCATTTTGTGCCTTTCCCGGCCTGAGCAGCTCAGGCAGCCAGGAGCTTGACTGGCGCACTCTCCCCGGGTGCGGGCACCTTCTCCCCTCCGGGGTCCCAGCCCCAGTCCCCGCCCGTGCTAGTTGGGGGCCTGCACCTTGTGTTCAGCCGCGACCCTCCCGGCGGATGTCGACCATCCAGAACCTCAGGAAGTCTTTGGTTAGAAACTGGAGGCCTGTTTGCAGTGTGGTAGCCGATGCGGTCCTTGAGCCTGCCCCTTTCCCCTCCCCCCTGCCTCCTGCCTCTGGTGGGGCTGGGCTGGTCCGCAGCTGGCTAGCTCCTCTGGACTTGCTCGGTCCCTTTGTTCTGCAAACAGCCGGCAGTGTGTTCGGGCCAGTTAATTTTCTCTCTCTCTTTTGCTCTCCCACAGTTTAAGTTGCTATCTCACAAAACCTTCCTCCAATTGCCCTCAGGGCACTCAGGCCCTGTCCTTACCCTAAGCAATGCCGCCCGCTCCTCTCCATTCCACCCCCACTTGCTGGTGGTGGATGCGGGTGTCTGGGATACTTTTCTGCTGGGTGTTGCTATTAGGCATGTAATCTGTGGGTATTATTTATTTTTCCTCCCAGTTAGGTTGCCCTCTGAGATTCGAAAACTTCCCCCAGAACCACCAGTGCAAGGGTTTCCTGGTGTTTGGAAACTTCCTCTATTAAGACTCCCTTCCCGGGATGGGCCTCCGTCCCTAGCTCTTTTGTCTTTCTTTTTATCTTTTATAGTTTGTCCTACCTCCTTTCGAAGACAATGGGCTGCTTTTCTGGATGTCTGATGTCCTCAGCTAGCTATCAGAAGTTGTTTTGTGAAGTTTGCTCAGCGTTTGGTTGTTCTTTTGATGAATTTGTAGGGGAGAAAGTGGTCTCCCCATCCTGTTCTTCCACCATCTTGGCTCCTCCTGCCTTACTATCTCTTAAAAGTGAAAATTATGAAGCCATTTTTTCCTAATTTACTAGACACTGAGATTTCCCTTTATTGTCTTTTATGTGTATGGTAGGTATTTGAAATAGACCGTACAATGCAACTTACTGAATTCATCCTTTATCGCCCATAACACACATACACATTCAATATATCCCCACATGGCCACCCCAGCCTGTTGTTGTTCAGTCACCCAGTCACATCCGACTTTGTGACCCCATCGGCTGCTGCACGCCAGGTGTTCCTGTCCCTAACCATCTCCCAGAGTTTGCCCAAGTGCTCGTGTTCATTGCACCAGTCACGCCATCCAGCCCTCTCATCCTCTGACACCTTCTTCTCCTTCTGCCCTTTATCTTTCCCAGCATCAGGGACTTTTCCCGTGAGTTGTCTGTTTGCATCAGATAACCAAAAAACTAGAGCTTCAGCTTCAGCATCAGTCTTTCCAGTGAATATGCAGGGTTACCTTAGAGCTAATTCTAAGGATGCCCACCTTTCCTGAGGGAGTATGCCTGTCCTTCCTATGCCTGATAACACAGCTGTATGAGAGATATGATAGATAAAAGCTTGATTTTGGCCCAATTCAGTCTCCTCATGGGTCAGACTCGTTTCAGGCTTATCTAGCACAGCCTTTCATGGGGGACATTTCCAGGTCATTTTCTAGTTTTGATCTAATCTGCTAGCTGAGAAGCTATGTTAGTAGGAACGTTTATTGGAATGGCTGACTTTACTAGAAAAGAATTATGAAAGTTTGTAATGCCAATGAAATATCCTCAAAGAGCTTCATTTTCAGTGGATCGCCTCATGCAATTTTGTGGCATGGTACAAGTTATAATTTCTTGAAAGCATTATCTTGTTTCGACTCTACAACTGTTAGGCTTTTTTGAAGAGTTAACAATTATACTAATTTTAGAATATTTCAGCCTCTTAGGGACACCTGATATCTAGTAAATTTGTAACTTTTGGCCACAAAAAAGTCTTGTCACTCAGTCCTGATATTTTCAGGCGATTTTACAACTGGGATATTCTGGAAGTTTCTTGGTATAGACAGTTTTGTGATATTTTTCTTTGGAATAACTACTCTATGTCAACCTTGTTTAGTCACACATGTTTTCAAATACTTAAAAATGTTATTTTTCCTGAAGCATTTCTTATAATAATCATTTAATTCACCATTAGAATAAGAATTATTATAGAAATTTACTGCTAATTATTTAAAGTTTACATTATTATAATTATTTTCATCTTCTAATTTAAAGCTTGTTTAAAAATAAATAACCAGTATACTAACAATGAATTGCATTTATTTTCAGAGTATTCCTCAAAACCAGTATTTTTTTCAGTTGTTTCAGAATGGAGATTTCAGAATATAAAATATTTTAATATTTATTTTTATATATTTAATAAAAATATATATTTATTATTTATATTTATTTTTATATTTATTATATACTAATGCTTGTCTTTATTGATCTTGAATTTTAGAACTAATAATCTCTTCCCTTTGCTACTTATTAATACTTTCTTTTCACTTTTAACTTTTGAGTGTAATACAATATGAAACATGATAAAGAAGGAAAATTAGCACTGAAATTTTTCTATAAATGTTTGTATATGGAATTTACACATACATCATTTCAACTGTGCTCCTGAAGTGTCTGAGCACTGCACTTAAATGTTTTAAAATGTTAAACTCATATTTTTGAGAAAATACATACCACACCCATGGAGTTTGCTTGTATTGAAGTATTCTTGGTTTGCTTTATTTTTAACTATTGAGGTTTCTTTCCATGTAAATTTTTATTATTGTCCTTAATTCCAGATTTAAGTTCTGAATCATGTCACAGAATTCAGCACTAGGCATCTGCAAAAATGACAGGGGCATTGATCCCCCCTGGACCCTAGTACATCAGAGGAGAGTCAGGCATGGTTGGTTTGTCACAGCATGGTGGCTATCTCACAGTGGGGGAATCTTAGAATGAGTGCCAGCTGAAGCAATGACCGCAGTGCGTAATCTTATGAAATTTTATGGACAGCGCACGCCTATGCGTTAGCTTTGATAAAAGAAGAGACAAGGAAGAAAATAATAGATGGAAAATGAGCTGACAGGGCTTTTGTAAGTTGACAAGAACAGCTGGGCACTACGGAATATAACTTCAAGGGATTACTGAGGACAATATTATACAGGGCTGGGATGACTTAAATTTCACATAGAGACTTGAGGTTCAGAAATTGTTACTGAATTTGTACAATAATTTTTAAGTTTAAGCCCACCTCATCTTTACTTCCTAAACCTGGAGAAAAGCCTGGAGAAATGTTAACTACATAAATGAAATTTCCAATTACAAGTGTGTGTGTGCACATGTGTAATAAAAATAAAATTATACTATAAATTTATACATCATCTAGATGGTGGTGGCTTTGTTGCTCAGTCATGTCTGACTCTGGCAACTCCCTGGACTGTAGCCCATTAGGCTCCTTTGCCCATGGGATCTCCCATGCAAAAATACTAGTGTGGGTTGCTATTTCTTTCTCCAGGAGATCTTTCTGACCCAGAGATTGAACCTAGTTCTCCTGCATTGCAGGAGATTCTTTACTGCTGAGCCACCAGGGAAGCCCATAAGATACTTCTGAACAAAATTTAGAAGCCTGTCTCACTTCAGGTTCAGCCTTGCCAGAAGCTATGGTGAATGGTAATCTTGAGTTAAAGTTTATTTTGGATGGGAAGGCTTGTAATTTCTTTTATTATATAGATAATTAGAATAATAATGTGTTTATTAAGTATATCATACAGAAAACATCTATAAAATACAAAGGCCGAGTGTATAGTTGCTGATTTTTATCCACTGAACATATTAATGTAATTAGTGATAGGCTGAATAATAGGGTGCTATTAAAACCTCAGATCCCTCATTGTGCTTTCTTCTAGTTCCTAATTAACACACCAAGGGTAATAACTCCCTTAATTTTCCACACTATAAATTAGTTTTCCCTGTTATCAAGCTTTCTGGATGAAATCTTACAATATATGCATTTTTCACCTTGGCTTACTTTGTTTGGTTTCATCCACATAATTTCATGTTTTAGTGATTTTATTTTCTTACTTGGATATTCTTTTTTAAAGTTATTTGCTGTTTTCTCCTTGATAAATATGAATTCTTTCTATATTTGGTATATCAATTTATTTTCAAATTTATGTTATATGTACTTTTTCTTCCTATCTTAACATTTAATGGTTTAATAATTGCTTAACACACAGGAAAGATTTAATGTCATCCAGTTTTTCAAAAAATCATATTATGATTAGTATTTGTAGTGTTTGAATAAGAGTGTGTACATTTAAGAAATATTTCCTGATAAAATTATGAAATTGATTTTTGTTTACGGTGTGAAGTAGGGAAAAGAGTCATATTTTCATATGCATATAAAATTAAACATTTTCAAACTTTGTTGAAAAGGCCCTCCTTTCTTCCCTGTTCTGTAGTGTCACGTTTTCTTAAATCAGATGCTTATACATAACTTCTGTTCTGATCTACGTATTTATCCTTTCCCCAATACTGCATAGGTTTAATCGCTGAATTTATAAGAAGCTTTGAGATCTGATAGTATAAACTCTGCATTTTTTAATTTTGTTTTTCAAAGTTGTCTTGGTTATTCTTAGCCTTTTACTCTTCCATACCAATTTTAAAATCAGCTTGTGAGTATGTTGAAAAATCCACCTGGAATTTTAATTGGCATTTCAATGAATCCATAGATGAACTTAGGGTTATCATTTGAAAAGATTGATTTATATAACCTATCAACATGGTATAGTCCTCAGAATTTTATTCTTTTAATGATGTTTTCACTGAAGAGATTTTAACACATTTTATTGCATTTATTTTAAATTTTCAATGTTTTTGAAATAAATGTAAAATTACATTTTAAAATAGTTTATTTTCCACCTAGAATTTCCTATAAAAATGATCTCTAAGTAAAGTGGTGATATGAAGTTACTTGTGGTTTGTTCTCAATCTTAAGAATGTATCTTTTGACAATTATTAAAATTACTGTAGATTTTTATTAAATGTTTTAGAAATTTGAATTAGTTATCTGTTTCCACTTTAAGACTTATTGCCACAACCTAATAACTTTAAAAAACCAAATATTTCATTTCTCTCAATTTCTGGTGTGAGTTTAGCTATTAATAAATCCTTTGGCTCAGGTCTCTCTCTTGGCAGAATTCATTCCTTAGTGGATTATTGAACTGGGAGTCCTGAGTTCTCCACAGGATGTTGGCAGGAGGTGACTCATGTCTTCACTACTTGGACCTCTTCATAGGGCAGCTCACAAAATGGTGGCTGGCTTAATCAATGTGAGAAAAGAGGAAAGATGGAGAGTAAGTGAGAGAAACAGGAAAGTCACAGTCTTTTAAAACTTAACTTTGGAAGAATCATCCCATTAATTTTATCATAATCTCTTGGTTAAAAATTATTGGGTCAGGTTGTAACACAAGATGAAATGTTAAACAAGGTCATGAATACAGTAGCCACCCCACCCCTTATCCACAGGGGATACTTTTCAAGACCCACAGTAGATGTCTGAAACTGAAAATAGAACTGGACCCTGTATTAATGTTTTTTTCCTATACATACATATATATGACAAATTTTAAGTTATCTTAGGCACAGTAGAAGATAAATAACAATCACTAATAGTAAAACAGAACAATTCTAACAATATACTGTAATAAAAGTTATGTAAATGTGGTCTCTTTCTTTCAAAATATCATATTTACAAATTTAATCCTTTTCCTTCCTTTTATTTATTAATTTATTTTTGGCTGTGCCAAGTCTTCGTTGCTGTGTGGGTTTTTCTCTAGTTGCTGCGAGCGTGTGCTACTCCCTACTTGCAGTATGCAAGTTTCTCAATGAAGTGGTTTTTTCTTGTTAGG
Organism: Dama dama; assembly: GCF_033118175.1. Taxonomy (NCBI): domain Eukaryota; kingdom Metazoa; phylum Chordata; class Mammalia; order Artiodactyla; family Cervidae; genus Dama; species Dama dama. Next base: position 12,534,303 of record NC_083681.1, read on the forward strand.
GAGCATGGGTTTTAGGGCACATGGGCTTTAGTAGTTGCAGCACATGAGCTCAGTAGTTGCAGTTTCTGGTCTCTAGAACACAGGCTCAGTAGTTCTGGGGCACCGGCTTAATTGCTCTGTGGCACATGGGATCTTCCTGGACCAGGGATCCTACCTCGATCTCATGTGTTAGCAGGCAGATTCTTTACCACTGAGCCGCCAGGGAAGACCCCTTTTCCATCTTAACTAAGCACTTATATGCACTGTGGTTATGACTTTTGCAGTTTGAGGTGCAACAGCAAAACTAACACAAACTTCTTTGCAATTTCATGAATAGAAGATTTGTACTTACTATAAATCTTAACAACCTCAGCATATTTTTTTTTTTCTTTCCTGAAGTTTAAAACTTACCTCTTTCCCCTTAAAGGAAGTAGTTTGCCACTTCTCTTTGACATATCCAGATGTCTATTATCATTACTTTTACACTTTGAGTAAAATAAAGTACAGTAAAGATGATTTGAAGGAAGTCAAACAAGTCCATCCTAAAGGAAATCAGTCCTGAGTATTCATTGGAAGGACTGATGTTGAAGCTGAAATTCCAATATTTTGGCCACCTGATGTGAAGAACTAACTCATTGGAAAAGCCCTGATGCTGGGAAAGATTGAAGACAGGAGGAGAAGGGGATGACAGAGGATGAGATGGCTGGATGGCATCACCACTCAATGGACATGAGTTTGAGCAAGCTCAAAGAGGGTGAAAGATAGGGAAGCCTGGCCTGCTGCAGTCCATGGGGTCGCAAAGAGTCAGACATGACTGAGTGACTGAACTGAACTAAAATGTTGTGATTCTGCAACAGCCAACTTAGATGTCTACTAAGTGACTAACTGGCAGGTTATGGTAGACAAAAGGATGAGTCATATTCAGGGTGGACAAAGCGGGTGGGACAGGCCAAGATTTCATCATGCTAAAATAGCAAGCAATTTTAAACCTCCTCCTCCTGCTGCTGCTAAGTCGCTTCAGTCGTGTCCGACTCTGTGCGACCCCAAAGACGGCAGCCCACCAGGCTCCCCTGTCCCTGGGATGCTCCAGGCAAGAACACTGGAGAGGGTTGCCATTTCCTTCTCCAATGCATGAAAGTGAAAAATGAAAGTGAAGTCGCTCAGTCGTGTCCGACTCTTAGTGACCCCATGGACTGCAGCCTACCAGGCTCCTCCTTCCATGGGATTTTCCAGGCAACAGTACTGGAGCGGGGTGCCATTGCCTTCTCTAGGGTTTGTTTATTTCTTTCCTGAATTTTGTATTTGATATTTGCAGACAATGAAACTATGGAAAGTGAAATTGCAGATAAGGGGTAATTATGGTACCAAAAAAGCAGAGATCATTCCCCTCCATTTTCAAAGCAGCCTAACACAAAGCTCTTTATTCAATTGGGACGTTCTTTCTATTGCTAGTTTGCTGAGAGACTTCAATTTAAATAAGTGTTGAATTGTACCTACATCATCATATATTGACATAAAAAATAGTTTTTCTCTTCCTTTTTTATTTTGTATCTTGATTTGATCAGTTACATTGTCAGACCTATGGTGTTTAAAAACAAATTTTCATTCTGGAACTAATTCAACTTTGTCCTGAGGCATTATCCTTTTGATACATCCCAGTGTCCTACTTACTAATATCTTGCTTAGCATCTTTGTGTTTATTTCAAAGAAAATATTGGCCTGTAAATTGTATTTCATGTATTTTATTGTCATATTTGTTGTTAAAGTTATGCTGTCCTCCTTAGTTCAGAAGCATTTTCTCTTTTCCTATACATTGCATTTGTCCAAAGAAGAATTGGTGCTCTTTTGTCTTAAACAGAACATAGGAGAAACTTTACTGGTGAATCAATTTGTTCCTAGAGATCTCTATAAGGTAAGCTGTAAACATGGATTCAATTTTAATATAGATATAAAACAGCTTCAATATTTTACCTTTTTATTGATTTTTAAACTCCTCTATTTTTAAATTTTTTTTCCATTTAACTGAAATTTTCAAGTTCAGTGCTACAGGATTGTTAATGTTAACTTACATCTTTTTAACATCTAATTGATAAGTAGTGAAGGACCCCTTTTCATTCCTCCTAAAGGTTTATTGTACCTATTCTTTTTTCTTGATTAATCTTAATAGAGTTTTATTATTTTTATTAATCTTTGAAAGTAACTGATTTTGTTGATTTTCTCATTTCTATTTTATTAATTTACATTATTATTTTCCCTTTCTTTAAGCTTTAGGTTAACTTTTAAAAAATTAGTTGAGATAACTTTATCAATATTGGGGTGTTTTTTTTCTTTTTATATATGAATTTTAAGATCTTAATTTCCTTCTAGGTTCTGAATTCCCTATACTATTCTAAATTTGTTTCCATTAAATGAATCATTAATTTTGGCATGAAGCTTTTTTTTTTAATACTTTAGTTCAACATAGTACTAACTTCATAATTTATTTTGACAATGACGTTTTTTGCTGGAAAATAATCAATGTCTAAACAGTTTAAAAATTCTCTATTTTTTCTGTTATTATTTTTGAATTAATTTGACTATATCAAAGAATATATCCTGAGTGAATTGACTCATGAAATTTCTAGAACTTTGCATTGTTGAACAAATACAGAACCAAATTTGGAACAGACATCATAAATAGTTGAAAGGAATATACATTCTTTTGTTGTTACTCTCAGTATCCTATCTATATCAATTAGGTCAAAATTGTTAATTTTTCTGTGCAAATTTCCTGTCATCCCTACTATTTCTTTGCTTGTTTTATCAGTTCTGTGGAAGATGTTTTGAAATATCCCACTGTGAATGTTGTTGTTCAGTTGCTCAGTCACGTCCGACTCTTTGAGACCCCATGGACTATAGCGTGCCAGGCTTTCCTGTCCTTCGTGAAACTTCTGGAGCTTGCTCAGACTCATGTCCATTGAGTCAGAGATGCCATCTGACAGTCTCATCCTCTGTCATCCCCTTCTCCTGCCTTCAATTTTTCCCACCATCAGGGTCTTTTCCAATGAGTTGCTCTTCGCATCAGGTGGCCAAAGTATTGGAGTTTCAGCTTCAGTATCAGTACTTCTAATGAATATCCTGAATTGATTTCGTTTAGGATTGACTGGTTGGATCTCCTTGCAGTCCAAGGGACTCCAAGAGTCTTCTCCAAAACCACAGTTCAAAAGCATCAATTCTTCAGCCCTCAGCCTTCTTTATGGTCTAACTTTCACATCCATAACTGACTATTGGAAAAATCAGCTTTGACTAGACGGACCTTTGTCAACAAAATATTGTCTCTGCTTTTTAATACACTGTCTAGGTTTTTTATTAGCTTTTTTTTTTCCCAAGGAGAAAGTGTCTTTTTAATTTCACGGCTGCAGTCACCATCTGCAGTGATTTTGGAGCTCAAGAAAAGAAAGTCTGTCACTGTTCGCCTTATTTCTCCATCTATTTGCCATGAAGGGCTGGGACCGGATGCCATGATCTTTGTTTTTTGAATGTTGAGTTTTAAGCCAGCGTTTTCCTCTTCACTTTCTGCCATAAGGGTGGTGTCATCTCCATATCTGAGGTTACTGATATTTCTCCCGGCAATCTTGATTCCAGCTTGTGCTTCATCCAGCCTGGCATTTTGCACGGTGTACTCTGCATATAAGTTAAATAAGCAGGGTGACAATATACAGCCTTGATGTACTCCTTTCCCAATTGGAACCAGTCCATTGTTCTATATCTGGTTCTAAATGTTGCTTCTTGACCTGCATACAGATATCTCAGGAAACAGATAAGATGGGCTGATATTCCCATCTCTAGAAGCATTTTCCAGTTTGTTGAAATCCATACAGGCTTCCCTTGTGGCTCAGCTGGTAAAAAATCCACCAGCAATGCTGGAGACCTGAGTTCAATTCCTGGGTTGGGAAGATCCCCTGGAGAAGGGAAAGGCTACCCACTCCTGTATTCTGGCCTGGAGAATTCCATGGTCTGTATAGTCCATGGGGTCACAAAGATTTGGACACTACTGAGCGACTTTCACTTTCACTTTTCACACAGGCAAAGACTTTAGTGAGTCAGTGAAGTAGATAGATGTTTTTCTGGAATTCTCTTGGTTTTCCTGTGACCCAATGAATGTTGGCAATTTGTTCTTTGGTTCTTCTGCCTTGTCTAAATCTTGTTTGAACATCTGGAAGTTCTTAGTTCATGTACAGTTGAAGCCTGGCTTAGATAATTTTGAGCATTTCTTTGCTATCATGTGAAATGAGTGCAGTTGTGGGGTAATCTGAACATTCTTTGGCAATGCCCTTTTTTGGAATTGGAATGAAAATTTACTTTTTTCAGTCCTGTTTTCCAGATTTTCTGGCATATTGAGTGCTGCACTTTAACACCATCATCTGGATGAATGTAACTTTTTCTATTTCTACTCTTTGCTTTAAATTTTTTTAATATTATATATTTGAAGTCATGTTATTGTTGGTAAATAGATTTCAAATGTTTATATTTTCCTTAAATGTATACACCTTTATCATCATAATTTTTTTTTCTCCAGGAACACAATGCTTTAAAGTTTGCTTTTTTATATATATACTAATATAGGGATGTAGTGCTCCCCTGGTGCTCAGCAGTGAAGAACCAACCGCCAATGCAGAGGATGCAGTTGGATCCTTGAGTCAGGAAGAAGCCTGGGAGAAGGAAATGGCAACCTACTCCAGTGTTGTTGCCTGGGGAATCACATGGACAGCGGAGCTGGAGAGGCTTCAGTCCATGTGGTCACAAAGAGTCAGATACAACCTAGAGACTTAGAAGCGACTGCAACAGTATAGGGATGGAAGCTGGCTTTCAGTCGGTCTTTTCCTGGAATTACATAATTTTTCCATCCTCTAATATTTACTCTCTGTCTATCTCTGAATATATTTGACATATATCTCTGGTAAGGACTATGTAATCTGCTTTAAAAATTCTAATCTGACAATCTTAGTCTTTTACTTAGTATATATTTTTTTAATAAGTCCCATATTTATATCTATTTTTATATATTCATATGTACTATCTTACTGATTGTTTTGATATATACTCAACTTTCTTACCTTCTTTGAATTACTTTTTAAATTATATGATCAACTTATTATATGTACATTGTTTACTAAGAATTTATAATAGAAAATTAAACATGAATTTTGGAATCATTTTATCTTATACAAATTATTACTTTAGGCGATTCTCAATCATGTTAAAATCCTCTCATTTTGGGTGGTATATATTTTAATTATATGTATATATATATAAATATACATTTACTCTTTCTATAAATATTTTTATAGCCAATATCCAATATATATCACACACACATTTAATCTTTCAAATGTAATCTTGTCTTCCTGCTTCTTTTGCTTCCATCTAGAATGACAGTCTTTATACACAAACAACACTGTTTATTATTTATGTAAGGGTAGGTGTAATAATATGTTCCTTAGTTTTTGATTGTTTGAAATTATCTTTGAATCCATTAATGATGATATTTTTGCTGAATATATAATATTCAGCATTTTAATTTGTCTGAATCTGGCTGTAGTTTTTGTTTTCTGGTTTCTGTATTTCTATGAACAGTGCTACTGTTGCTCTTACAAGGTGGTCTGTTTATAGCTGCTATTAAAGCATCTTTGTATTATTGGTGTTTGCTTGGTTTATCATGATGTACAGAGATGTGGATTTCTTTGTACTCATCTTGCTGGGAGTACAGAAGTTACTACACCTGTGATTTGATGTTAGTATTTGATTTAAGGAAATTCTTTCCCTGTATTTCTTGAAGTATTGCTTTGCTATATTCTCTCTTTCTATTACTCTGGTTAAAAATATGCTAGACATTTTAAAAGAATCTTTAAAAAGAGTGAACATATGTATATGTGTAATTGATTCACTTTGCTGTATAGCTGAAAGTGGTAAGACATTGCAAATCCACCTATACTCCAATAAAAATTAAAAAGGGAAACAATAGGGAAACTGGGTGAGAAGTGTACAGTAGGTGCTTGTACCCTTTGCATTACTTTTCTATAATTAGAAAACTGTTCTTAAATTAAGCATTTCTTTAAATTAAAAAACTAAACACAAAATATATGCTGGACTTTTGACTGTTTCATATATAATTTATGGTATTTTTCTAGTCCTAATTTCTCTATGTGCTTCACTATGAATACGTACTATTACTTCGCCTTTCGGTTTCTTTCAGTACACTAATTCCTTTCTCCATTGTGTCCATTCTGCTATCAGAGTCGTTTGTCAAGGTAGGATTTTCAGATGATATATTTTATATTTAAAATGTACTAATTATATCTATTTTAAAAATTTTCTTAGAAATACAGTGTCAAGTTTATCACTGAGTCTATTTATATCTGATTGTCTTTTGAATTTCAACCCCTGTCTCTTAACAAAACAATAAACTCTGAGCTTTATATTTCAAAAAAAGTAGACTTTTTTGACAGGTTTCAAAGTTCTTTTGTAAGGCAAAAAGCTGATCTCTGTCTCTGGAGCTGTCACTCCTGCTGAAGGATAGCCTCCTGTGTGTTCTGAGCATCTGAGATGATTACCAGATTGGGTATGTGAGATCTTAGTTCCCTGATCAGGGATTGAACACACACCTCCTGCACTGGAAGTGTGGAGTCTTAACACTAGATCTCCAGGAAAGTCCAAGAGATTTGTCTTTATTTTTTTTGCCACTTTATTTATTCTTTTTAATTGAAGGATAGCTGCTTTACAGAATTTTGTGGGTCTGTCATACATCAACAAGAATCAGCCATAGGTAATGTCTTAACCTCCAACACTGCAAAATTCAGAATTAATTGAATGCCTTGATGTGAAAACTGACAGGGTAGTGAAATCAATTCCCAACGCTTTCTTCTCACTGGAATTGAAGCATTCTTTTATCTCTGTCAGCTTTCCCTCATAGCCTAGAGGGAATATTGCATCTCTGTTAATTTTCCTGCCTCTTGGTAGCTGCTTCTAGTCAGGGCTCTTTCCCAGACTTCAACTTCTTGCTCTTTATTTAGAATTGACAAATGTCCTAACAAAATGGGCTGCAAAATTTGAGCTCTTTTTTTCTTTTTGAGTTGCTACTTCTTTTTCCAGAATTTTATCTCTGTCAAGTTGTGCTTCAGCTTCTTTCCAATTCTTTAACCAAAATTTTTTAAAGGGAAATGTTAGCTTTTAAAACTTGGTTTTGGTAGGAATGTTGTTATTCTCTATTCATCATAACTGTAATCAAACCTTCAATAATATAATCAATTTATTTTGTTTATAATTTTGACTCTCAGATGAAAATTGGGATGATATGACTTTTTATATACCTTACAAAAAGTTGTATTTAATTATTATCCTTACTACTGTAAAATAATATTTTCTTATACATCTACTAAAAATAAAACGCATTTGACAAACTAATTGTGCCTGAACTGTATAGTAATTGATAATATATTGTGAATACCTCCCTCACACACAGAGTAAGGTAGTCTTTTCCAGTGACAAGAGATTTTCATTTGCTGTTGAAAATTTGAATTTGAAACACAAATGCTTAATGTAAATTTTTATGTATGATTATTATTTTTAATTCCCCAAGTATTTTTATAAGAAACTTAAACTTTTTTTATCTGATGTGTACATTTAGTAATTAACTTTTTATTTATAGAGAGCCTACTATGTGTGTAGCATCCATTTAAATGACAATATATTTATAGACAAGAGGATTTTTCTTTGATTCATATTTTATTTGGTTATAAAATTTAACCATAAAAGAAAGGCATTAAGCTGAATTTGCAAATCCAAGTCTTTTCTGAAGTAATAGAATACAAATGGCTGGCTTTCTGAACAGTTTCACCACCTTGGATGATGGATTCCAATAAATAAATCATTTTAAACTGACTATTCAAATTATGCGATACAATATTTCAACTTTTATGCTGCTGACATTCTAACCCCCAAAACTTTTTTTGGTCTTGGTATAATTCCAAAAGTCACTGAAGTTTTTTTTATCCTTTGAGAAAATTACAGTGACTGTGTTAAAATTAAATATTTTCATAATATTTAATCCCATCATTAATATCTTTAAATGCTGATATAAGTTATATATATACTTACTTGTTATGCTTATATCCATATACACATATAACAGTGTAATTATAGATAATACAATATAACTAATCATTATATCTTACTCATCTTTTTATCCTCAGTGTTTATACATTATGTGGCTCTTGCACTATCAAATGTTTCTTAAATGTATGAATAAATACATTCATTGTATTTGTTCATATTACACATGTAGAATTTACACTTTGCAATTCTACTTTAAAACACATTTTACTTAAAGATATAATAATAAAGGGGGCTTTTCAGGTGTCTCAGTGGTAAAAAGTCTGCCTGCCAATTATGGAGACAGGATTTCATCCCTGGTCCAGGAAAATCCCACATGCCAGAGAGCAACTAATCCCCTGTGCCACAACTATTGAGCCTATGCTGGGGAGCTCAGGAATTGTAACACGGAAGCTTAGACCCTAGAGCCCATGCTCAGTGACAAGAGAAGCCACTGCAATGAGAAGCCTCTGAACCACAATAAAGAGTAACCCCTGCTCCCCAAAACTAGAGAAAACCCACCACACAGCAACAAATACCCAGCACAGCCAGAAGTAAATGCATTCAAGAAAGATATCATAGTAAGGAAAATCCAGGGAGAACTTGTTTACTATAGAAACTTCTATGTTCTATATCTATAGCTTCTGACTGTAATACTGTGTTGCTAGGTGTTGAACAGTAATCACAACAGCTAAAAATGAACAATTAAATTACCTAAAGCTCCAAAAAGAGTCTTATAAGAGTAGTGTGGCCAAACAGAAGGACATAGTTCTAGGAGAGTATATCCAAATATAATGAATTAAGAAAATAGACAAAACAAAGAACAGATATGTCAGTAATCACTCCCATGAGAAGCCTACCTTCCTCTAATTAAAAAAAAAAACACCTTGTTTGCCTAATAAATTTATTAAAATAATGAGATATATCATATGATCATAGAATCCAATTAGTAGTGGGCCAATAAATATTTACTGAGCTCCTACTTATACCAGACACTGTTCTACAAATATAAGTAGAGAAAAATGCCATTTACAATAGTATCTAAAATGAAATATTTAGAAATAAAGTAACAAAATGTATGTAAGTACACTGAAAACTACAAAATATTACTGAGATAAACTAAAGAAGACCTAAGTAAGTGAAGAAATGTAGCATATTTACAGATTGGAAGGGACACTGTTGTTAAGATGTCAAGAGCCTGAGTCCTTCCACACAAGCAAATTTTCAGTATCTACTGTATCCTATTTGTTAACAAGAGTCACTAGGTCAATTACTACATCAATGAAGTGAGAGTATCTAATATGTCTTATAAGATGAGGTGAGGGAACATAGTTCTGAAATATAATTTGTCTTACCACTGAACATTAGTAATATTAGTAACCACAGGACTTAACATAATATGGAGAAAATGGTTGTTAGTGATGACTAACAAATGTATTTTTAGAAAAGTAAACTATCTATGGTGAAACAGATCACCAGCCCAGGTGGGATGCATGAGACAAGTGCTCCGGGCTGGTGCACTGGGAAGACCCAGAGGAATCGGGTGGAGAGGGAGGTGGGAGGGGGGATCGGGATTGGGAATACATGTAAATCCATGGCTGATTCATATCAATGTATGACAAAACCCACTGGGAAAAAAAAATAATAATAATAAAAAAAATAAAAATAAAAAGTCCAAAAAAAAAGAAAAGTAAATAAATAAATGCAATTCAGAAAATATTTAGCAGGTCAGCATTAACCTTCCATTTAGAAAAGCAGATTGTTAGTCAGCTGAATTATTGTATTACATTGCTTTTGTTCATGAAATAAAAACATGAAGTCTAGAAATCTGAAGTTAAAGGTAAACTGTCATATTAGATAACATCATTAAAATTTTGCCTTTGCCTGTCAATGAATTGATTATATCCTTTGAACCCAAAGGTCATATCTCCAAAGCATGTGCTGTAAAGAGCATTTCAAATCTTTGAACCAAATGGAATAGCTACTTCCTGCTATGATGGGCATAGTAAAACTTATATAGGTTTATTTCCAGAATTTCTTTAGAATTGAACCAGCCAAATCAATATTGTTTTCAGTTTCACTCTCTAGGTAGGAAATAACCACATTCCTGAGATTCTTTTTCAGAAGAGTCATCAATTCAGAAAAGTAAGTGTAGTGGCAGTTAGTTTCCCCAAATGCTACAGACAAATGTGCTCACTCCTAAAAACAGCTTGAGTGCTTCTTGAAGATGTTAGTTTTTTAAAATTTGATTTTTCAGAATCTAGCAAGCAACACAGAAGGTTGGGGAGACAGCTCCTTAGATAAATAAAGGTCATAAATATTTACAGAGTTTTGCTGAAGTGGTATATTTTTGCTAAAGAGAACTTCAGAATTTGTTATCCTGTTTCATTAAATCTACTGGAAAACATTTATCTTTCCCTTATATTTTAAACATAGTGAGTCTGATCTTTAAAAAACAAACAAACAAACAAACAAAAATGAAGTTCTTTAATACCACTTTCTGTTCTAGAACAAACTTAAAGTTAGTGAGATACATATTGGTTGCATGTCATCGATGTGCTTTTTCACAGATACCCAAAGTCTGTATTAACAATTACATGTCAGTAGTTATCCACTCAACATGCTGTGTTTGGAAGAGAAGAGAAGACGGAAATGAAGAGATAAGAAAAGAGAAAAAAAGGGAAAAATGACTGAGGTGGAGGAATGGAAGAAAGTGGTAGGGATATTAGAGAAGGAAGAATTAGTAACCCAAGGAAGGTGGACTTCATGGGTTCAAATACTTGCTTAGCAACAAAACTTCCATTTGAGCATGTGTAAATCATTTCTTTATTTTTTAATCAAATCATTCAATATTTATAAACTCCAATCCACGTGCGAATCACTGTGTTAGAGATATAACAAATTTACCAATCACTATTTCTGCCTGAAACTTATGAGATAGTTTCAGCATATATTTTCAAAGCAAGCAATTTATCTGTTAATTTATTTTTAGCTATGGCACTGAGGACTCTTGAGAGTCCCTTGGAAAGCAAAGAGGTCAAATCAGTTAATCTTAAAGAAAATCAACCCTGAATACTCTTTGGAAGGACTGAAGCTAAAGCTGAGGCACTGATATTTTGGCCAACTTATGCAAACAGCTGACTCATTGGAAAAGATCCTGATGATGGGAAAGATTGAAGGGTGAAGGAGAAGAAGGTGACAGAAAATGAGATTGTTGGATGGCATCACCTATTCATTGGACATGGATTTGGGGAAACTCCAGGAGATGGTGAGGGACTGGGAAGCCTGGCATGCTGCAGTCCATGGAGTGGCAAAGAGTCAGACACGACTTGGTGACTGAACAATAAGAAAATGGCCCTGATATTTGATAAGAATGTTTCCATAATTATGAAAGCAATCCAATGAAATGTGATTTATGATGGGGGCTTTGTGACTTATCAGTTAACTAAATATATGCTATTATTATTCCATCTTATAAGATGATAAAATGGAACATCTAAGAGATTGCTTCCCTGGTGGCTCAGCTGTTAAAGAACCCACCTACAATTTGGGAGACCTGGATTTGATCCCTGGGTTGGGAAGATTACCTGGGGAGGGGAATAGCTACCCACTCCAGTATTCTGGCCTGGAGAATTCCATGGAATGTGTCCATGGGGTCTCATAAATTCAGACATGTCTCAGTGACATTCACTTGCACTTTGAAGAGATTAATAAACTCATTGGAATATAACACTGTGAAATGATCTAAAATGATCTGGGTCCCGGCAGTCCCAAGCCATTTCTGATGGTCTCATACTTTGGTTCTAGGATTTATTTATTGAAACTTTATTGCAACTCTCTATTCCTGCCTTGCTATTCTATGATTTGAAAGTTTCTCACTTTTCACTCATCTCAACTGCCATTCAAGCTTATTTTCCCCAATAATCTGATGGTGAATATTTAGATAAAAAAGTGAACCATAGTACCTAAAACACATTATTATGTGGAGATGCCTAGCAATTCATGTTTTTCACTCCTCACAACAACTTTATCAGATGGATGGTAACTTTATCTGTTTTTGTTTTAATAGCAAAGATCTAGAGTATTTGGCTATACTACAACTTCATCAGCTATGACAAAGATATTACCATTTACTTCCCTGTATTAAGAAATATGCAGCTCAGTTCAGTTCAGTTGCTCAGTCATGTCCAAATCTTTGCAACCCCATGGACTTTAGCACACCAGATTTCCCTGTCCATTACCAACTCCCGGAGCTTACTCAAACTCATGTCCATCGGTCAGTGATGCCATCCAACCATCTCATCCTCTCTCGTACCCTTCTCCTTAAGCTGTCAATCTTTCCCAGCACCAGGGTCTTTTTCAATGAGTCAGTCTTCGAATCAGGTGGCCAAAGAATTGGGGTTTCAGCTTCAGCATCAGTCTTTCCAATGAATACTCAGGACTGATTTTCTTTAGGATTGACTGGCTTGATCTAATTGCACTCCAAGGTACTCTCAAAAGTCTTCTCTAACACCACAGTTCAAAAGCATCAATTTTTCAGTGCACAGTTTTCTCTATAGTCCAACTCTCACAGCCATACGTGACTACTGGAAAAACCACAGGTTTGACTAGATGGACCTTTGTCAACAAAGTAATGTCTTTGCTTTTTAATATGCTGTCTAGTTTAGTCATAGCTTTTCTTTCAAGGAGAAAGTGTCTTTGAATTTCCTGGCTGCAGTCACCATCTGCAGTGATTTTGGAGCCCAAGAAAATGAAGTCTGTCACTGTTTCCAGTGTTTCCCCATCTATTTGCCATGAAGTAATGGGACCAGATGCCATGATTTTAGTTTTTTGAATGTGGAATTTCAAGCCAGCTTTTTCATTCTCCTATTTCACTTTCATCAAGTGGCTCTTTAGTTCTTCTTTGTTTTGTCATAAGGGTGTTGTCATCTGCATACCTGAGGTTATTGATATTTCTCCCAGCAATCTTGACTCCAGCTTGTGCTTCATACAGCCTGGCATTTCACAGGATGTTCTCTGCATATAAGTTAAATAAGCAGGGTGACAATAAACAGCCTTGACGTAGTCCTTTTCCAATTTGGAACCAGTTTGTTGTTTCATGTCCAGTTCTAACTCTTGCTTCTTGACCTGCACACAGATTTCTCAGGAGGCAGGTAAGGAGACCTAGTATTCTCATTAAGAATTCTTCAGTTTTTTTGTGATCCACACTGTCAAAGGCTTTTCTGTAGTCAATAAAGCAGAAGTAGATGTTTCTCTGGAACTCTCTTGCTTTTTCCATGATCCAATGGATGTTGACAATTTGATCTTTGTTTTCTCTGCCTTTTCTAAATCCAGCTTAAACACTGGGAAGTTCATAGTTCACGTACTGTTGAAGCCTCATTGCAGAATTTTGAGCGTTACTTTGCTAGTGTGTGAGATGAGTGCAGTTGTGTGTTAGTTTCAACATTCTTTGGCATTGCCTTTCTTGGGTCTGGAAAGAAAATTGGTCTATTCCAGTCTTGTGGCCACTGCTGAGTTTTCCAAATTTTCTGGCATATTGAATGCAGCACTTTAATAACATCATCTTTTAGGATTAGACAGAGATAAATTGGAATTCCATCACCTCCACTAGCTTTGTTCGTAGTGATGCTTCCTAAGTCCCACTTGACTTTGCATTCCAGGATGTCTTCCTCTAGGTGAGTAATCACACCATCGTGACTATCTGAGTCATGAAGATCTTTTTTGTATAGTTCTTCTGTGTATTCTTGCCACCTCTTCTTAATATCTTCTGCTTCTGTTAGGTCCATACCATTTCTGTCCTATATTGTGCCCATTATTGCATGAAATATTCCCTTCAGTTCAGTTCAGTCACTCAGTCGTGTCTGACTCTTCACGACCCCATGAATCGCAGCAAGCCAGGCCTCCCTGTCTATCACCAACTCCCTGAGTCTACCCAAACCCATGTCCATCGAGTTGGTGATGCCATCCAGCCATCTCATCCTCTGTCGTCCCCTTCTCCTCCTGCCCCCAATCCCTCCCAGCATTAGGGTCTTTTCCAATGAGTCAACTCTTTGCATGAGGTGGGCAAAGCATTGGAGCTTCAGCTTCAGCATCAGTCCTTCCAATGAACACCAAGGACTGATCTCCTTTAGGATGGACTGGTTGGATCTTCTTTCAGTCCAAGGGACTCTCAAGAGCCTTCTCCAACACCACAGTTCAAAAGCATCAATTCTTTGGCACTCAGCGTTCTTCACCGTCCAACTCTCACATCCATACATGACCACTGGTAAAAGCATAGCCTTAACTAGATGGACCTTTGTTGTCAAAGTAATGTCTTTTCTTTTAAATATGCTATCCAGGTTGGTCATAACTTGAAATATTCCTTTGGTATCTCTAATTTTCTTGATGAGATCTCTAGTCTTTCCCATTCTATTGTTTTCTTCTGCTTCTTGGAATTGAACAGAAAGAAAGACTTTCTTATCTCTCCTTGCTAGTCTTTGGAACTCTGCATTCAAATGGGTATACCTTTCCTTTTCTCCTTTGCCTTTAGCTTCTCTCCTCTTCTCAGCTATTTGTAAGGCTTCCTCAGACATCCATTTTGCCTTTTTATATTTGTTTTTCTTGGGGGTGGTCTTGATCCCTGCCTCCTGTACAACGTCTTTAACCTCTGCCCATAGTTCTTCAAGCTTTCTGTCTGTCATATCTAACCCCTTTAATCTGCTTGTCACTTCCCTTGTATAATCATAAGGGATTTGATTAGGTCATGCCTGAATGGCCTTGTGGTTTTCCCTACTTTCTTAGTCTGAATTTGGCAATCAGGAGTTCATGATCTGAGCCACAGTCAGCTCCTGGTTTTATTTTTGCTGACTGTATAGAGCTTCTCCATCTTTGGCTGCAAAGAACATAATCAGTCTGTTTTCCATATTGACCATCTGGTGATGTCCATGTGTAGAGTCTTCTCTTGTGTTGTTGGAAGAGGGAGTTTGCTTTGACCCATGCACTCGTTGGCAAACTCTGCTAGCCTTTGCCTTGCTTCATTTTGTACTCCAAGGCCAAACTTGCCTGTTACTCCAGTGTCTCTTGACTTCCTACTTTTGCATTTCAGTCCCCTATGATGAAAAGTACATCTTTTTTGGGATGTTAGTTCTAGAAGGTCTTTTAGGTCTTCACAGAACTGTTCAACATCAGTTTTTTCAATATTACTGGTTGTTGCATAGACTTGGATGACTGTGATATTGAATGGCTTGCCTTAGAAACGAACAGAGATCATTCTGTCATTTTTGAGATTGCACCAAGTGTTGCATTTTGGACTCTTTTGTTGACTATGAAAGCTACTCCTTCTCTTCTTCATTCTTTCTGGAGTTATTTCTCCACTGTTCTCTAGTAGCATGTTGGCCAACTAGTGACCTGGGGAGTTCATCTGTCAGTGTCATATCTTTTTGCCTTTTCATACTGTTCATGGAGTTCTCAAGGCAAGAATACTGAAGTGGTAATCTGAGCATAATTTTGCAAAAAAAACCCCACTAAAATAGTGTAAAGTATTACCCTCCAACTAAAATAAATAAATTAATTACAAATATAATCTATCAGTAAGCATATGATAAAGTATTGGGGATCTGAGGACTTTCTAATATCCCCTAATACTATCATTTCTATAAATTTGTAAATGGAGTCTTCACATGAATATAAAATGGCTGTACAGGAATGCCATAAGTAGAATAAATGAAACTCCTACTTATTCCATCCTTTATACTAAATGTAATTTTAGATGATTACGTTTTTAGTCATTATTTTTATAACTCACCTGGCTAATTAATGGGTATGGAAAATTAGACTTTAAGTCTCTGAATCTTCCATGAACAACTGCCTCATTAGGCTGCATTTGTTTCAATTTTTTGTGGTGGTGGTGGTACATATCTGAGAAAATAAAACATTTTAATGACCAAAGTTGCATGTGGAGTTATATCCATTACTCCTTAAATGTGTAGCTCTATACAGAAAGGATCCATATTCTGTGTTAGGCATAGACTCATTCTTAGCAGCAAACTCTAAATCACAATGTTTAATACTAGACATTAGTAAGAGAATTGCATGTGATGATTATTAAGTATTTGCAGCAAAACATTTCATGGTTTCTCCTTGTCTTTAATGTCTTTCTCTACCCTTCTATTATGCCAAAACTCAGATATCAGCAGCTTTCCCAGACATTTCAGATAATAAATTGTTACATTTCAAGCCCTTAAGCAACATTTTACTTACTTTCATTTTTTAGTGCTTCAGAATTTTATTGTTTAGATGTCCATTTTTGTTGTTGGTGTTAAAACTGTTTTCTGCTTTTTTATATTTTCTGAATGCCTTCAAACTTTTAAGCATTGGGGAGAATCCACACAAGGATGTATTTGTTTAGAAAGGTAGCAGTGTTTTTTTTGTTTTGTTTTTGTTTTTTTTTTTTAAGGAAGGCAGCAGTCTCTGACCATAAAAGTTATGGTATCTAAGTTGCCAAGGCTGTCCTGTTAATTAGTATTTCATATTTATAATCAATTCCATATAAATTATTCCCTCTACTCCTTCATTTGGCAGTCAGAATATAAAAAAGATGTCAAAGAAGTGAAATGCAAGAAATATATTCCTTGTTAGGGTATATGAGACAATATGGAAATAAGAAGAATGTAACACACACACTTAAGTTTCATAATATTATTCTTAAAATATTATAAAGCATTACCTATGAAAAGGCCAATCAAGATGATTTCAGGCAAAGGAAAAACAAGTGTAAAGACAAGGTGCCTTAACAAACATGGTGACTGTCAAAAAAGGGAAGTAGGTGGTTTGAGTGAGTCTGAATATACACAGCTGGAGGGTATTGATGAGAATTGAGGCTTTTTGGTTTATCATTTACAGTTCGTTTTGAAGGTAATTGAGAACACATGAGATGTTATTCTATTTGTGGCCAACGCAATCTGAGCATTACCAAGAAATTCTGGAACACATAGTTTCAGTTTAGCTAAGGAATATTACAACATCATCACCATCCACCCTTGTAAATCTGAAATCCACACATACTTTCTGTAACTATATATAAATTCCAAAGAAGGAAAATAGAAAACCATGTTTTCATCTTACTGGAAGCAAGCATCACCTTGTACAGGTAAAAGCACACTAGACTTTCCCCAAAGTGAGAAAGAAGGACCTAAATATCATTTTATCCATCTTTGAGTGATATATTTCCTCTCTTCAATCAATCACATCTTTCTTTGATATCTTGAAACTTATAAACTGAGATTTTGTTTCTCATTATTAATACAATCTACGTCATATAGGAATGGGAATGGAAAACATATATAAACCTTTGTGTTAAATGGGGCAAAACCTCAAATGATTTGGAAGATATCCAAAATATTGGATGTTATTGGAGAATTATATTGAATTACATTGGAGAGAATTATATTGGAATTATATTGGAAATACTGTCATCTTGGACACTGAGTACAAAGTGAAGAGCTTATTTCAGCCCTAAAAACTGTTGGCAGGAAGCAAACTGAGAAAACTCGTCAAATGTCAACATGTGATTGTTATCTGCCATGAAAAGTAAAGGATGATACAGACAGCAGAAATAAAAGAACAAAGGATGAAATGTTTCCACAAAAGAAACTTCTGATCTACTCTTTTGTACTTATTCAGTTCAGTTCAGTTCAGTCACTCAGTCGTGGCTGACTCTTTGCAGCCCCATGAATCGCAGCACGCCAGGCCTCCCTGTCCATCACCAACTCCCGGAGTTTGCTCAAACTCATGTCCATCGAGTTGGTGATGCCATCCAGCCATCTCATCCTCTGTCGTCCCCTTCTCCTCCTGCCCCCAATCCCTCCCAGCATCAGGGTCTTTTCCAATGAGTCAACACTTCCCATGAGGTGGCCGAAGTACTGGAGTTTCAGCTTCAGCATCAGTCCTTCCAATGAACACCCAGGACTGATCTCCTTTAGAATGGACTGGTTGGATCTGCTTGCAGTCCAAGGGATTCTCAAGATTTTTCTCCAACACCACAGTTCAAAAGCATCAATTCTTTGGTGCTCAGCTTTCTTCACTGTCCAACTCTCACATCCATACATGACCAGTGGAAAAACCATAGCCTTGACTAGACGGACCTTTGTTGGCAAAGTAATGTCTCTGCTTTTTAATATGCTGTCTAGATTGGTCATAAATTTCCTTCCAAGGAGTAAGCATCTTTTAATTTCATGGCTGCAGTCACCATCTGCAGTGATTTTGGAGCCCAAAAAAATAAAGTCTGACACTGTTTCCACTGTCTCCCCATCTATTTCCCATGAAGTGATGGGACCAGATGCCATGATCTTAGTTTTCTGAATGTTGAGCTTTAAGTCAACTTTTTCACTCTCCTCTTTCACTTTCATCAAGAGGCTTTTTAGTTCCTCTTCACTTTCTGCCATAAGGGTGTCATCTGTATATCTGAGGTTATTGATATTTCTCCCAGCAATCTTGATTCCAGCTTGTGCTTCTTCCAGTCCAGCATTTTTACTTATTAGTAATGCTCATATAGGAGCCACATGATAAATGCTTCACTCTTTCCCCTTATTTTCCAGTATAGTGAGTTTATACACAATATGAAAGAATTTCTGAATGTTCTTCCTTAGGATCACTATACACTTCTGATGCAACAAGCAATCTAGAGATTTCTTGTAGGATATTTCAAATATTTTTTTCAACAAGGTCATTATGTGAAGGGTAAATATCTGTGTTCAAAGTGTTACTGAACCTCAATCTACTGTTTAAACATTTTAAATCAAGGCACAAGTCAGAATCTTCAAATCTGATTCTGGTTGTATTTTCTCTCTTGTACTTCATTTCTGGCCTTACTTCCTGGTGTCTCCCACTTTGCTGCAAAGAAAAGGCTCTCCCTGTTTCCAGTTTTGCTAAATTATATGACTTTGCTAATAATTGTAAAGTTATAAGTTTAAGAATCTTAGGTCCGATTCTTCATATTAAAATGTGGATTTGGGAAATTTGGAAATTCTTTTGAATAAAGCTTAGATTTTGAGAAAATGACTTATGACTTAAAAAAATCCAATTTAAAATACATAGAAAATAATTTTCTATGCAAATTCAGTGGTTGGGGTGATATAGATCAAATGACAGATTGAATATGAAAATATTTTTAAATATTATGTTCTTTATGCCCACTGAACTAAGAACCTCACTACATGTACCTCAATTTTCTGCAAATTATATATTCTGCCAAGTGTTTTTTACCTTTTTTTTAGGAGATTCATACTTTATTTCTCCAGTTGAAATAATTATACAGTCAAATATAAATTAAAGGCCTGGTTGTATAAGAAACCCAGGTCCTTTAGATGGTTCAGTTAAACAGGTAAGACCTCTCGCTGATTCACATGAGATGCATTCACTCCTTGGCCCAGATTTTGGGATTCTGCCAGCCTTGAGTTCATTAATAGTTTCTTTAAAATCCTTAAGTGTCAGATTCTCCTAGTAGTTGTCATTTATTTGAACCATTGGTGGATTTACACAGGTCCCTAAACATTCTACTTCTATAAGAGTGAAAAGTTTGTCAGGTATAGTCTCTCCAATCTTTATTTCAAGTTTTTTTTTTTTTTTTTTTTTTTCTTAATGGCCTCCAGTATGCTGTCAGACTTTCAGTGCATGCAAGGCATAGCAGTGCATACTTGAATATACTTTCCAACTGGCTTTGCAATCTATATTGTATAAAATGTTGGTACATCATATACACTCATCGGAGGTACTTGTAAAACATTTTCAGCCTTGTTCATAAGCAGAGTTGGGCAGCCATCCATTCTTTCTTTGGGCTAAATCCAGGATCAGATGCACAGCTTCTGCTTTATGCCCCTTTAGGTGTTGTTGTTGTCCAGTCCTTCATTTGTTTCTGAATCTTTGTGATCCCATGAACTGCAGCACACCAGGATTCTCTGATCTTCAATATCTGCCTGCGTTTGCTCAAACTCATGTCCTTTGAATCTATGACACCATCCAACTATCTCATCCTCTTTTACCCCCTTCTCCTCAATCTTTCTCAGCATCAGGGTCTTTTTCAATGAGTTGGTTCTTCGCATCAGAAGACCAAAATATTGAAACTTCAGCTTCAGCACCAGTCCTTCCAATCAATATTCAGAGTTGATTTCGTTTAGGTTTGACTGGTTTGATCTTGCTGTCCAAGGGAGTCTCAAGAGTCTTCTCCAACACTACAATTCAACACTACAGTTGTTCAGCATTCAGCCTTATTTATGGTCCAGCTCTTACATCTGTATGTGACTACTGGAAAAACCATAGCTTTGATTTTACAGACCTTTGATTACAGAGTGATGTCTCTGATTTGTAATATGTGTCTAGGTTTGTCATAACTTTTTTTCCAAGGAGCAAGCATCTTTTTATTTCATGACTGCAGTCACTGTCCACAGTGATTTTGGAGCCCCCCAAAAGAAAGCCTATCACTGTTTCCATTGTTTCCCCATCTATTTGCCATGAAGTGATGGGACCAGAGACCATGATCTTTGTTTTTTGAACACTGGGTGTTTTCACTCTCCTCTTTCACTTTCATCATGAGGCTCTTCGTTTCTGTTCACATTCAGCCATAAGGGTGATGTCATCTGCATATGTGAAGTTATTGATATTTCTCCCGTTGATCTTCATTCTAACTTGTGCTTCATCGAGCCCAGCATTTCATGTGATGTACTCTGTATAAGTTAAATAAGCAGAGTGATGATATACAGCCCTGACATATTTCTTTTCCATTTTGGAACCAGTCTGTTGTTCCACGTCCAGTTCTAACTGTTGCTTCTTGACCTGCATAAAGATTTCTCAGGAGGCAGGTAAGGTGGACCTTATATTCGCATCTCTTTAAGAATTTTCCACAGTTTGTTGTGTTCCACACAGTCAAAGGCTTTGGCATAGTCAATAAAGCAGAAGTCATTTTTTTTTTTTAACAATTGTCTCTGTCCTCTTAAGAGTTTTCCACTGTGAAATCAAATGGAATATCTAGATTATTGTCACATAATTTACTTTTACTTATTTATCAGCACACCTAAAATACTCCTGATCAAACAAGAACTACAAATAATTTGTATGTGTCTGTGATTGAAATGTTTTTGACATCTTCCTTCCACAACTTTAAAACAATTATAGAATATTTTTTAAACATACCTTGTTATGTATTCCTTCTAAGTATCCTATTTTTTTTTTTTTCTGAGTGCTTTTTTTTTTTTTTTCATTTATTTTTATTAGTTGGAGGCTAATTACTTCACAACATTGCAGTGGGTTTTGTCATACATTGACATGAATCAGCCATGGAGTTACATAAATATCCTATTTTGTTAAACTTTCCTCATATTATGCGGATTTAGTTATTATATATGAGCTTTTTTTAACCTAATTATCTTTAAATGTCCTATTTTATTTATTTAAAAAAAATTTTTTTAATGTCCAATTTTATTGCAAATTAAATACACGGATGGTATTTGGAAGTTTTTTTTCTTAAATGTTTTCCTTATGTGTATGGATATTAGGGAAAACTTGGTATTTTGGTATTAATTTTAATAATTCTGATATTGAAGTCCATAAAATTCTGGAAGCTCATCTTCCTTTGGCAATGTTTTCAGTTACAGATTTTTTTTTTTTTTTTTGTGGGATCTAGAGCATCTGTTGGAGAAGGAAATGGCCACCCAGTCCAGTATTCTTGCCTGGAGAATTCCATGGCTGGAGGAGCCTGGTGGGCTGCTGTCCATGGGGTCGCACAGAGTCGGACACAACTGAAGTGACTTAGCTTTCACGCATGCATTGGAGAAGAAAATGGCAACCCACTCCAGTATTCTTGCCAGGAGAATCCCAGGGACAGAGGAGCCTGGTGGGCTGCCATCTATGGGGTCACACAGAGTTGGACACAACTGAAGCGACTTAGCAGCAGCAGGGCATCTGTGATTATCTTACTAGTAGAGAAACTCAGAGACAAACAGAACGGACATTATAGGAAGAAAGAAAGGATTGTGAAGGAATTCTTGGGAATCCATGAATCCTTAATGTCTCATGACAGACATGCCAACATTCAGAGTGTGATGAAAGGAAACTGTCAGCACACCACTGTGATAGTGGAGAAGAGTGGACATTGTTTAGCTCAATTAGCTGGTCTTCACCTAAAAGCCTTCCAGATGAGGCCAAAATGAACTGCTGTGAGGTGATGAATCATGCGTTTTAACCTTAAAATATTCCTTTAATTATAAATACATCATTTTTTAAGCCTATACATTTCAGGTCTGGAAATAGAGCATTCTACATCTGCAATTAAAATAAACAAATGTATGTCCTTTCCAGGATATGCAGAGAACACTAGTTACTCACAAAGAGGAACATACCATGCAATTTGACTCAGAATAACACAGATGAGAAGTTAATCTGCTTTCTACACTCACCAACTCTCATTTAGAAGAGAAAACTCCTGAGGCATCATTTGATGAATAGCTAAAAAATTCATTCATAACATATATAACAGATATATTTAATATTCATAAGATGCATTCCCAATATAAGACCAATATTTTCAATATAAACATTAAATAGATATATCAGATGACAATTAGTTTTTCTGAGGATTATGAGCATAGATTCTTGTGATATAAAAAGTTATTGCCTATTATTTTGTGCATTTAACATATTTAATTAAATGTGCATCCTTTTTTTTTTTTTTTTTTTGAGATAAATGAAATGGTCTTTTGTAGTTTCTTTTTTTTTTATTATTATTATTATTATTATTTTTTTCCAGTGGGTTTTGTCATACATTGATATGAATCAGCCATGGATTTACATGTATTCCCAATCCCGATCCCCCCTCCCACCTCCCTCTCCACCCGATTCCTCTGGGTCTTCCCAGTGCACCAGGCCGGAGCACTTGTCTCGTGCATCCCTCCTGGGCTGGTGATCTGTTTCACCATAGATAGTATACATGCTGTTCTTTTGAAATATCCCACCCTCACATTCTCCCACAGAGTTCAAAAGTCTGTTCTGTATTTCTCTGTCTCTTTTTCTGTTCTGCATATAGGGTTATCGTTATCACCTTTCTAAATTCCATATACATGTGTCAGTATGCTGTAATGTTCTTTATCTTTCTGGCTTACTTCACTCTGTATAATGGGCTCCAGCTTCATCCATCTCATTAGGACTGGTTCAAATGAATTCTTTTTAATGGCTGAGTAATATTCCATGGTGTATATGTACCACAGCTTCCTTATCCATTCATCTGCTGATGGGCATCTAGGTTGCTTCCATGTCCTGGCTATTATAAACAGTGCTGCGATGAACATTGGGGTGCACGTGTCTCTTTCAGATCTGGTTTCCTCAGTGTGTATGCCCAGAAGTGGGATTGCTGGGTCATATGGCAGTTCTATGTCCAGTTTTTTAAGAAATCTCCACACTGTTTTCCATAGCGGCTGTACTAGTTTGCATTCCCACCAACAGTGTAAGAGGGTTCCCTTTTCTCCACACCCTCTCCAGCATTTATTGCTTGTAGACTTTTGGATAGCAGCCATCCTGACTGGCGTGTAATGGTACCTCATTGTGGTTTTGATTTGCATTTCTCTAATAATGAGTGATGTTGAGCATCTTTTCATGTGTTTGTTAGCCATCTGTATGTCTTCTTTGGAGAAGTGTCTGTTTAGTTCTTTGGCCCATTTTTTGATTGGGTCATTTATTTTTCTGGAATTGAGCTGCAGGAGTTGCTTGTATATTTTTGAGATTAATCCTTTGTCTGTTTCTTCATTTGCTATTATTTTCTCCCAATCTGAGGGCTGTCTTTTCACCTTACTTATAGTTTCCTTTGTAGTGCAAAAGCTTTTAAGTTTCATTAGGTCCCATTTGTTTAGTTTTGCTTTTATTTCCAATATTCTGGGAGGTGGGTCATAGAGGATCTTGCTTTGATTTATGTCGGAGAGTGTTTTGCCTATGTTCTCCTCTAGGAGTTCCTTTTAAGTGTTAATATACATAATATTTTCCTTCAGCTGCAGGTGATAAACAATGATTTTGTTTTCTACTCTATACAAATAATAAGCAGGATAGTGTCATTTGGGAAAAAATGTGAAGCTATATCTTTGGAAGAAAAGCTATGACCAACCTAGAAAAACATGCTAAAAAGCAAAGACATCACATTGCCAAGAAAGGCCCATCCAAAGCTATCGTTTTTCCAGTAGTCATGTATGGATGTGAGAGTTGGACTGTAAAGAAAGCTGAGGACCAAAGAACTGATGCTTTTGAACTGTGGTGTTGGAGAAGACTCTTGGGAGTCCCTTGGGCTGCAAGGAGATCAAACCAGTCCATCCTAAAGGAAATCAGTACTGAATATTCATTGGAAGGACTGATGCTGATTGGCCATCTGATGTGAAGAACTGACTTATTGGGAAAGACCCCGATGCTGGGAAATATCGAAGGCAGGAGGAGAAAGGGATGATAGAGGATGAGATGGTTGGATGGCATCACAGACTCAATGGAAATGACTTTGAGTAAACTCCGGGAGTTGGTGATGGACAGGAAAGCCTGGCGTGCTGCAGTCCATGGGTTTGCAAGGAATTAGACACAAGTGAGTGACTGAACTGAACTAAACTGATATCTGTGAGTGCAGGGAGCCGGCCTGAACGTACAGGCCCCTTACGGCCCTAAGAGAGAACAAAAGATCTCTCTTTGTCCTGCCACCCCTTCTTGTTAAAGTATAGACTGGCATTTGTCTCCTTCAGGGAAAAAACACCCCTGTGACCTTTCGCCTGTTTTCCTGGTGCTGATAAACTCGTCATGCTTGAAGCCTGTTTTCTATCTAGTTAATGTTCTATTGATCTTAATCATGTTGGGCACTAGGGTAATGCTTTCCTGATCTTAAGTGTAGGAATTTAAAACATCTGTAGCTCTGCACGTATGCAAACCCTCGATCTATTCTTAGTAACTCCTGTCAGCGTATATATAGGCGTGGTATTCCTCAGTAAAGTTGTCGGAGTCAGACGCAAGCTGACTCCGTCCCTCTCAACCCCATCTTTCTGAGTCTTATTTCCTAGGTACTCTGGTAATTGCGTTCTCCACCAGTTCGTTTGCTGGCAGGCTCCGGCATGTGAGGAAGCTTCAAATTATAGTATCAGATTATGTATGACTTTCACAGATTAAGTTATTGCCCATGTGAAGCAACACATTATCAGAGAGAAATTATTTAGTATGTACATTATTAGGCCACAACAACCTCAAGTAATCTTGCCTTTGAAAGAGCCTCTTTTGTCATTGTTTTTTGAACAAGAGACTATTTTGCTAACTCTAGCTCTAAATTGTACATTAGCCCTAATACTTCCTTGCATGTGACAGTTCAATTTAGATGAGGATGGTCATAAAACATCAAGTTCTTCTCCTTGCAGTTCTCCTTTCCAGTGTCATCTGTGTTGGATAGAGGAGCTTCCTGATGACCTGTTGAGTTGGTGGGAAAAATGAATGAATGAATGAACAAATGAATAACCAAATAAAGCCTAAAGCTGAAAATATTCCATGAGTGGCAGGGAGGGAGGGAGAAAAAGGAATATTTTTAACTTTTCATTCACTGAAGTTTGATGAGGTGATGTTTAGGTTCCTCGGGATTCACTTGTGAATTAAGATGGAAGAGTCAAATGTAATTTTTTCTAAGAGTCTCTGAGCCATAGAAATAGGATATTTGGGCCTTAGATATGATCACTTCTCAAATCTACTGTAAGCAGTATTTAAGTAGGACACAAGAACAGGAAGGAAGAATAATGTAATATAGAGAACCTCACATATGCATAAGGGATCTTTCATGTATTTACTCAACTTCCTTTTGAAGTTAGTGGTAAGCCTTAAGAAATATTTTTTTGTGATGCCTTTTTTTTTTTTTTTTTAGTAATGAATTGGATTATTGGAAAACTTCTAGGTTTTATTGTTTAACAAAGAAATTCAGTTGCCATAGGTGATTATTATTGTAAGAGGTAAATATTCCCTATAGAATTTCTCATTAACGTTGGACAAACTATAATGAAAAACAGGAATGACATTTCTTAGAATAGGTCCATTCTCAAGGGATTCATTAAGAAAAGATAATGACATACATTGCATACCACCTAAAATGTGGACATGTGCCTTCATTCTGTAGTTATCTTTGAAGTGAAGTCGCTCAGTCGTGTCCAATTCTTTGCAACCCCATTGACTGTAGCCTATCAGGCTTCTCAGTCCATGGAATTTTCCAGGCAAGAGTACTGGAGTGGATTGCCATTTCCTTCTCCAGGGGATCTTCCCGACCCAGGGATCCATCCTGGGTCTCCCGCATTGCAGGCAGACGCTTTACCAAGTAGGGTTAAATTAATTAAGATTAAAAAATAACTATTAGAGAGAGATTTGGAAATCCATGCATGAACTGCTAGCTTGAATATGACATTTTTTGAATGTCCTGTGTGCTTTTGAAAACCATTATTAGCATAGAATATCTGTGCCTAATATATTGTAATAGCTCTTACTTAACCCTTCTATACAAGATTAGTGCAAACAATCAATCATTAGTAGCAGATTTTAGAAAGAAAATTCTGATGTGTTGATATGAATATATTCCCATTAGCTCATTTTTCACTTGCAAAGACCAAGAATGTTTAGTTAAAAACCAACCTTGTCTAGGAATAGCTGCATTTCTGTCAGTGAGAAAGCTGATAGAAAGATTTGGCAGCTATAGAAATAAGATATACTCTAGGAGTTGTGTTTATTTTTTCCACATAAATTCCTTCAAGAAATATGTATGCCTCATTTTTTATTAGTGTAAAGGAGAAAAAAAAATCCCTTTCTCTTAGAAAATCCACTGTCACATATATTGGTATTTTTAGTACCTTAATAAAACCCAGGGATTTGTTCTAAAGAACATCACATTATGGATGTTTCCTTGAGAAAATGCAACAGTGAGCTTTAGTTAAATAAAGAATTATGCCTCTTTGTTTCAAGTGAGTTTAGTTTAAATATAGTCATTTGAAATATAAGTTTAAGCAGAATTTTAATTAGCTTATAAGCCCTGAGATATACTTCTCAGTAATGCTGAGTGTTTTGAGTCTCTACTTTCAGACTCACTCCATATTAATTTTAGCGTGATAAGCAACCTTGTCTTTCATGCATTTTAAAGTCAAACAAATAAGATTGTTATTGACTCTAGTCACTTTACATTAACTCTCTGGTACCTGGTTATTATCATCTGACCCAGAAGCTCAAAAGGATCCAGCATTGCCTCTGAAAAAGTTCCAAGTTAGAAGGGAACTGAGACATTGATTTGCTAAGAGATAGTTGGTTTCTTGGACAACACATCCTTGTGTTCAGAGATAGAGGTAAAATATTAAGCATAGCCTCTGTTTAAACTCCTTACATTACAAAGACAGTGTTAGTAAATGATAATAATCTTAGCTGCTCTATTAATTGCATAATGTACTAATAAATACTAATAGTTATTGAATATTCATTACAAATTTTGCTGTGCTAAGTCTTTACATTTAATTTCTTCTTCATCACTCACAACAATCTATGGTTTGTAAATTTTCCAGTGAGGTAAGGAAAATGACAATTATTAAATATTTTACTTCAACATCACTCATCTTGGACATGACACAGAAGAGAGTCTGACTGAGGTCTATTTATGTCTAGAGTTCAAATATTTAACCTCTTTGCTATATTGTGAAAAGGCATTTGTTCTGTTAATTTGACGTACTACTTCTACTACTACTAACAAGCATTTATTAAACATTTGCTGATATCCTTCTAAATGATTCCCAATAATTAATTCTTACATAGATTCTACTATCCCACCAACTACAATCAATAGTACTCAAGATAGTTGTCTTATCAAATATACAATCCTGGTAATATGCCTAATAGCATTATTGTGAAAGTCACTCAATCGTGTCCAACTTTTTGTGACCCCATGCACTA
Organism: Dama dama; assembly: GCF_033118175.1. Lineage (NCBI taxonomy): Eukaryota > Metazoa > Chordata > Mammalia > Artiodactyla > Cervidae > Dama > Dama dama. The sequence continues at coordinate 12,562,356 of NC_083681.1, forward strand.
TACAGTCCATGGAATTATCCAGGCCAGAATACTGGAGTGGGAAGCCTTTCCCTTCTCCAGGGGATCTTCCTGACCCAGGGATTGAACCTGAGTATTCTCCACATGGCAGGTGGATTCTTTACCAGCTGAGGCTCAAGGGAAGCCCCAAAGCATTATAAATATGTGTATACACACACACACATGTGTGTGTGTAAATATATATATGTATTACACACACATAAATATGAACTATAGTGTTTATAGTACCCCTATTTACAGATGCCACCAAACTGGAAATTGTCCAAATATCCACTAGTGTTTGAATGGATAAACAAATTATAATATATTTAAAGAATAGAACACTATAGAGCAACATTATGTTGAAATTCATAATTAAATGTTGAATGAAGGAAGTGTGCATTTTTTAAAGAAGTATGTACTAACCCAATTTTTATCCAATATAAAAATAAGCAAAACTAATCTATGTTGTTATAAGTCAAAGTAATGATAACTCTCTGAAATGAGTAAAGTGACTAGAAGAGATATAAAAAGAAGACTCTGAGAAGCTAATATAATTTTTTTGAGTGGTGATTATTTATCTATCTATATCTATCTTTAACTATATATATATACCTGACAAAATGTGGTCCACTGGAGAAGGGAATGGCAAACCACTTCAGTATTCTTGCCTTGAGAACTCCATGAACAGTATGAAAAGGCAAAAAGATAGGTTAGTGAAAGATGAACTCTCCAGGTCAGTAGGTGCCCAATATACTACTGGAGATCAGTGGAGAATAACTCCAGAAACAATGAAGAGATGGAACCAAACAACAACAACACCCAGTTATAGGTGTGGCTGGTGATGGAAACAAGGTCCTATGCTGTAAAGAGTAATATTAAATAGGAACCTGAAATGTTAGGTCCATGATTCAAGGCAAAATGAAAGTGGTAAAATGAGATGGCAAGGGTGAACATCGACATTTTAGGAATCAGTGAACTAAAATGGAATGGAGTGGGTGAATTTAACTCAGATGATCATTATATCTACTACTGTGGTCAGGAATGCCTTAGTAGACATGTAGTAGCCATCATAGTCAACAAAAGAGTCTAAAATGCAGTACTTGGATAAAATCTCAAAAACGACAGAATGATCTCTGTTCATTTCCAAGGCAAACCATTCAATATCATGGTAATCCAAGTCTATGCCCCAAACAGTAATGCTGAAGAAGCTGAAGTTGAACAATTCTATGAAGACCTATAAGACCTTCTAGAACTAACACCCAAATAAGATGCTCTTTTCATCATAAGGAGTTGAAATACAAAAGTAGGAAGTCAAGAAACACCTGGAGGAACAGGCAAATTTAGCCTTAGAATACAGAATTAATCAGGGCAAAGGCTAATAGAGTTGTTCCAAGAGAATGCACTGGTCATAGCAAACACCCTCTTCCAACAACACAAGAGAAGACTCTACACATGGACCTCACCAGATGGTCCATACTGAAATCAGATTGATCATATTATTTGCAGCCAAAGAAGGAGAAGCTCTATACAGTCAGCAAAAACAAGATTGGTAGCTGACAGTGGCTCAGATCATAAACTCACTATTACCAAATTCAGACTTACGGAAAACCACTAGACCATTCAGGTATGACCTAAATTGAATCCCTTATGATCGTACAGTGTAAGTTAGAAATAAATTTAAGGGACTATACCTGATAGACCGAGAGCCTGATGAACTATGGGCAGAGGTTTGTGGCATTGCACAGGAGACAGGGAGTAAGACCAACGCCAAGAAAAAGAAATGCAAAAAAGGAAAATGGCCATCTGAGGAGGCCTTACAGATAGCTGTGAAATGAAGAGTAGCAAAAAGCAAAGGAGAAAAAGAAAGATATATCTATGTGAATGTAGAGTTCCAAAGAAGAGCAAGGAGAAATAAGAAAGCCTTCCTCAATGATCAGTGCAAAGAAATAGAGGAAACCAATAGAATGGGAAAGAAAAGAGTTCTCTTCATAAGAATTTAAAAACACCAAGGAAACATTTTATGCAAAGAAGGGCTCAATAAAGGACAGAAATGGTATGGACCTAATAGAATCAGAAGATATTAAGAAGAGGTGGCAAGAATACACAGAAAAAACTAGACAAAATAGATTTTCACGACCCAGATAATCATGATGGTGTGATCACTCACCTAGAGCCAGACATCCTAGAATGTGAAGTCAAGTGGGCTGTAGGAAGCATCGCTACAAACAAAGCTAGTGGAGGTGATGGAATTCCAGTTGGGCTATTTCAAATCCTAAAAGATTATGCTGTGAAAGTGCTGCACTCAATATGCCAGCAAATTTGGAAAACTCAGCAGTGGCCACAGGACTGGAAAAGTTCAGTTTTCATTCCAATCCCAAAGAAAGGCAATGTCAAAGAATGCTCAAACTACCACACAATGACACCCATCTTACACACTAGTAAAGTAATACTCAAAATTTTCCAAGCCAGGCTTCAACAGTATTTGAACCGTGAACTTCCAAATGTTCCAGCTGGTTTTAGAAAGGCCAAAGGGACCAGATATCAAATAGCCAACATCCATTGGATCATCAAAAAAGCAAGAGAGTTCCAGGAAGACATCTACTTCTGCTTTATTGACTATGCCAAAGCCTTTGATTGTGTGTATCCCAACAAATTGTGGAAAATTCTGAAAGAGACAGGAATGCCAGACCACCTGACCTACCTCTTGAAAAATCTGTATGTGGGTCAGGAAGCAACAGTTAGAACTGGGCATAGAATAACAGACTGCTTCCAAATAGGAAAAGGAGTATGTCAAAAGTGTATATTGTCACTCCGAAACTTTAACTTATATGTGGAGTACATCATGAGAAATGCTGGGCTGGATGAAGCACAAGCTGGAATCAAGAATGCAGGGAGAAATATCAATAATCTCAGATATGCACATAACACCACCCTTATGGCAGAAAGTGAAGAGAAACTAAAGAGACTCTTGATGAAAGTGAAAGAGGAGAGTGAAAAAGTTGGCTTAAAGCTCAACATTCAGAAAACTAAGATCATGGTATCTGGTCGCATCACTTCATGGCAAATAGATGCGGAAACAGTGGAAACAGTGGCAGACTTTATTTATTTGGGCTCTAAAAGCACTGCAGATGGTGATTGCAACCATAAATTCAAAGATGCTTACTCCTTGGGAGAAAAGTTATGACCAACCTAGACAACATATAAAAATGCAGAGACATTACTTTGTCAACAAATGTCCATCTAGTCAAGGCTATGGTTTTTCCAGTAGTCATGTATGGATGTGAGAGTTGGACTATAAAGAAAGCGGAGCACAAACGAATTGATGCCTTTGAAATGTGGTGTTGGAGAAGATCTTGAGAGTCCCTTGTACTGCAAGGAGATCCAACCAGTCCATCCTATAGGAAATCAATCCTGAATATTCATATTCATTGGAAAGGCTAATGTTGAAGCTAAAACTCCAATACTTTGGCCACATGATGCGGATAACTGTCTCATTTGAAAAGACTGATTCTTGGAAGGATTCAGGGTAGGAGGAGAAGGGGGCAACAGAGGATGAAATGGTTGGATGGCATCACTGACTCAATGGACATGAGTTTGAGTAAACTCCGGGAGTTTGTGATAGACACGGAAGCCTGGTGTGCTGCCGTCCATGGAGTCACAAAGAGTTGGACATGACTGAGCAACTTAACTGAACTATACGCACACACACACGAACACATTTGATATACATATGTGTGAAATTAGGGACATTAATGTAATGTTAAAATTAATTTATTCTGTGACTTCCTCTGTAAGTTTTGCATTAACTAAACTTCTTCTTCATAGGTTTCCATTTCCTATCATTACCATAACCTTTATAGCCCATTTATTAGTTCATTATTTCTTTAAAGTTATACATAAACTTCAGCTTGTCTTCTGTACCTTGAAAATAGTATGCTTCCTCTTCATGAAAATATCTGTAGACTTTAAAGAAACCTTTATAAATATAAAACATTGAAAAATTTCCCAATGTATTTAAATTTAGATAATGTTTATGTTTATATCTGAGTATTTTATGTTTGATAATTGATGCTTAATGTTTTAAACAGAACTTCACAAACATTTTTACTCTCAGTCAGTCACTTTCATTAGTTTGCACTTCAAAAGTAATGTTTATATCTTGTCATTCACTTTTTGACTCAATTATTTCATCTCAAATGTACCATCAAAATAAGACTTTAATTAACTTGTAGAAATTTGTAATACAATATCCTGGTTCCTCAAAGGATCTTGCAAAACAAATATGCATTTGCATTAGTTAACAACAGAAGCACTATAATTATGTTTTTAATGTTATTATCTTGATGAAATGCTGACATTACCGTTTAGCTTACTGAATGTTATAACTTAAGTATTTGTACCAGGATATCTGACTTTCCACCAGTTTAAAAAAAAAATAATATTTTGAAATATTTACTTCATGGTGAAATGCTTTTGTATTGTTTTTCAAATGGATCACTGGAGAGTCAGTGTTGAAAACAGACCCTAAATGTGTGTGTGTGTTGGTAGTGGTGGTGATGGGAGAAATATTGTAGAGATGAGCATGGATATAAATTAAAAACAACTACCATAATCCAATAGAGAAGAGGTGGTGGTGACTGAGGGGCTGTGTTTTAACTGTAATACAAGAAAGAGCAGATACTGAATGTGTTTTAAAAGCACACCTTGCCAAATTTATCCTTGTGTACCCAGTATCTTGCGTGCATTGTCTGCGAAGTTGGCTTTGTCTTGTCCAAGTCTTTGAGAACCTGTAGGCTATAGCCTGCCAGACATCTCTGTCCATGGGAATTCTCCATCAAGAATACTGAAGTGGGTTGCCATGCCCTCCTCCAGGGAATCTTCCTGACCCAGGGATCGACCCAAATCTCTTGTCTCCCGCATTGGTAGGCAGGTTCTTTTCCACTAGCGCCACCTGGGAAGCCCACCCCATATCTTACATAATATAAACGTCTCAAAATATTTACTGAATGAAAGAATAACACATCATCACATAATCCTTTTCTCTTTAGTTGTCTGTAACAGTTTCTCAGTGTGAATTGAAGAAATGTTTTGCCATTACTCTGAGTTAATCTCTCCTCATGCATGCCCTGAACATTCTATGTGTATTTCACAGTTCTTACCAATATTCTTTGTGGACTTAGAACACGCTTAGAGGACCTAGAGAGTACTGTCCAACAGAAATTCAATGAGCCACATATGTAATTTTAAATATTCTGGAACTAACAATGAAAACAAAATTTAAAAAAGCTGAAATTAACTTTATGATATATTTTATTTATCCTGATTTATCAAGAACATTACTATTTCAAAATATAATCAATATAAAAAATAAATGCGGTTTTCTTCATGTCTTTTTTTTTTTTCCTTTTGGTACAAAGTCTTCCAAAGTTAGTGTGTATTTTACATTTATAGCACCACTCAATTCATATGCTTAATTTCATAATAAAAACTTAATTTGCATTTATAAGTAATAAAGTTTATAGTTGAAAGAGTAGATTTACACACTCATGTTGTTCCAAATGTACTTCAAAGTTTTCAAGTAACTGAATTGACAATCAGTTTTAATGAACAAATTTAAAATAAAACTTAAGTGAATTTTGAAATTCAGTTCCTCAGTCCATTGAGTCACATATCAAATGATCAACATGTAGCTTGTTTCTGTTGTTCAGTCAGTTGTGTCCGACTCTTTGCACCACTATGGGCTGCAGCATGCCAGGCTTCTCTGTCCTTCATAAACTTCTGGAGCTTGCTTAAACTCATGTCCACTGAGTCGGTGATGCCATCAAACCATCTCATCCCCTGTCATCCCCTTCTCCTTCTGCCTTCAATCTTTCCCAGTATCAGGGTCTTTTCTAATGAGTCAGCTCTTTGCATCAAGTGGCCAAAGTACAGGAGTTTCACCTTCAGCATCAGTCTTTTCAGTGTATATTCAAGGTTGATTTCCTTTAGGAATGACTGGTTTGATCTCCTTGCAGTCCAAGAGTCTTCTCCAACACCACAGTTCAAAAGCATCAATTCTTCAGTCCTCAGCCTTTTTTATGGTCCAGCTCTCACACCCATACATGACCACTGGAAAAACCACGGCTTTGACTAGACGGAACTTTGTCGGCAAAGTAATGTCTCTGCTTATTAATGTGCTATCTAGGTTGGTCATAGCTTTCATCCAAGGAGCAAGCATCTTTTAATTTCATGGCTGCAGTTACTATCTAAAGTGATTTTAGAGCCCAAGAAAAGAAAGTCTGTTGCTGTTTCCACTGGTTCCCCATCTGTTTGCCATGAAGAGATGGGACTGGATGCCATGATCTTAGTTTTCTGAATGTTGAGCTTTAAGCCACCCTTTTCACTCCCCTCTTTCACCTTTATCAAGGCTCTTTAGTCCTCATTGCTTTCTGCCATGAGTGGTGTCATCTGCATATATGAGGTTATTGATGTTTCTTCCAGCTTGTGCTTCATCCAGCCCACATTTGCATCATATACTCTGCATGTAAATTGAATATACAGAGTGACAATATACAGCCTTGATGTACTCCTTTCCCAGTTGGAACCAGTCCATTGTTCCATGTCTGAGTCTAACTGATGCTTCTTGATCTGTGTGCATGTTTCTCAGGAGGCAGATAAAGTGATCTGACATTCGCAAAAAAACACTACAATATTGTAAAGTAATTAGCCTCCAGCTAATAAAAATAAATAGAAAAAAAAAAAAGAATTTTCCACGGTTTGATGTGATCCACACAGTGAAAGACTTTAGCATAGTCAATGAATCAGAAGTTGATGTTTTTCTTTAATTTTCTTGCTTTTTCTATGATCCAACAGATTTTTCTACCATGTTCATTAGTGCAGGACTAGAAAACTAACTTTTTTGTCTTAAAGTGTAAAGAGAATATAACATAATTTTACACATTATATATGAAGCATGAAAATAAAAAAGATCATTTAGCATAATTTGTGAGATATTTTTGTCTCAGTCACATTCAGCGACAGAAATAAAGGCATGGAATAGGCAGAAAGACAGTTGAAATTGGGACTGGAGTTCTTCCATGGGAAGAAGGTAAAACAACTAGAGTACATAAGTAAGACTGCAATGATAAAGACGGATTATAGTATTTAGTCTTGTTAAAATTGTAATAATCCTGCCCAAAATGAATATTCTGAATGTTCTGAAGAAACATGAGACAAACCAGATTTGGATGACATTTAAAAAATGACTGGTCTCTATTCCTGAAACTTTAAAGGTCATAGAAGACAAGGATAGGCTGAGAAAATAAACCAGGATGAAGGGTAAAGAGACAGAATATCTAAATACGTTGTGTGATACTAGGTTAAATTGTGGACATGGAAAATACAGTTTTTATGAACATTATTGCAAAAGTTAATTTTGACTGTCTAAGGTGGATTAGGTAAGTATTTTATTGTAAATCTCTATTTCTGATCATTGTGCTACAGTTATGAAAAAGAACCTTTTGTTCTTTAAAAAAAAGTTGATGTATTTGGAACTTAAGAGCACAGTATTATCTTCAATTTATGGTTAAATGATTCAGAAAGAAAGTGAAGAGCAAGTAAGAGAAGAAATTTAATCACCAAGGGGGCAACTAAAGATAAAATAAATGGAACATCTTATCTTTGATCAACTAATTATTAATCTACTTAAGGAGTGTATATGACTTATTTGCACCCTTCTTGTAACTTATCTGTACATTTGTAACTATATTAAAGTCACAAAAATATTTACAATGAGCATTCTTTCATTTATGCATTCAAGATACTATTTTGTGTGCCAGCTTTGTGCCTGGTCCTGCTATAGAGATGCTAGGGTTCATCTGATAGACATATTCCATTTTCTTACAGAGTTTATGGATTAGTTTTCAATCGATCTTTTGTAATATTATTTATGAATTTGAATTTTAATGTGAAAATCATGGTAGGCAAAGTATGAAGAAGTTATAATTGCAAGGTAATCCCTTATAGTATTTTAATGAGGAGAGTGAAATCAATACATAGTTATAAAGATCCATTTATTTTAGCATATGTGTTTTTATGCCTTGGGTATAACATAGAAATTATTTTTTACCTCATTCTTCTGTATTTATATAGTATCTCTGTTTCTATTATACACACTTAGCAGACATCAATATATTGGATAAATCACCTTGGGTCTTCTACACTACATATTGTGTGTGTATACATACAAAGGAATATTATTCACACATAAAAAGTGAGAAATGCTAATACATACATTCTACAACATGAAAGAATCTGGTAACTTTATGGTAAATGGCATAAGCCAGACACACAAGGAAAAATAGTGTATGATTATAATTATATTAATTATATAGACTATACAAATTCATAGAGAAACAAAATAAAGGTACCAGAGTCTGAAGGGAAAGAGGAATGGGACCTTACTGTTTCACAAACACAGGGGTTCTGTTAGGAATAATGAAAAATTTCTGAAAATTGTGGTGACATTTTTGCAGCATTGTAAATGTACTAATGCCATTAAAATGTATAAGCGTACTTCAGAGGAATCATGGGTTTGGTTTCCTACTATCAGATTAAAGTGAATAATATAATAAAAAGAATAACACCTTTTTTTTTGGTTTGTTTATTTCCCAGGATGTATAAAAGATATTTGGAAAATATAGCCATAAAAAATATGTATGATGCAGTAAGAGGGAAGTTCATAGTGATATAGACCTTCCTCAAAACAAAACAAAACAAAACAAAAAAATAAGAAATGAAAAGAAAAAAGAATGAACATAAAGGAACAAAAAATCTCAAATAAACAACCAAACTTACCATCTAGAAGAATTAGGAAAATGAACAAACAAGGCCTAAGCAGAAGGAAGGAAATAATAAAGATTAGAGAGGAAGTAAATGAAATGGAAATTTAAAAACTAGAAAAAAATAAAACCAAGGGTTGATTTTTTAAAAGGATAAATACAGTTGCCAGACTTCTAGCCAAACTTACAAAGAAGAAAAGAGAGAGAACCCAAACAAAATAAAAAATGAAAAAAAAAAAAAAAGAAATTAATGTACAGAATATATATATACAGAAATCTGTCATATTCCTTTACACAAATGATGAATATCAGAACACAAGCAAATGGAAAGATATACTGTTCTCAAGGTATTGGAAGAATTAACATTGTTGAAATGATCATACTCCCTAAGGCAATCTATAGGTTCAATTGCAAATCCTATTAAAATACCAATGGCATTTTTCACATAACTAGAACAAATAATTGTAAAATTTGGTATGGAAATACAAAAGAACCCAAATAACCAAAACACTCTTGAGGAAGAAGAATCAACCAGGAGGTGTCATGTTTCCTAACTTCAAGCTATGTTCTAAAGCTGTAGTAATCAAAACAGCATGGTAGCTGCACAAAAACAGACATATTGATCAACATAATACAGTAGAGAGCCCAGAAATAAATTCACACTTATATGGCTAATTAATCTATGACAAAAAGACAAGATATACAGTGGGGAAAAGAAAGTCACTTCAATAAATAGGGTTGTGAATAATGAAGAGCTACATGCAAAATTATCAGACTGAACTACTTTCTCACACCAAAGACTTAAATGTAACCTTTGACATCATAAAACTTCAAGAAGAAAACATAGGGAGTGCACTGTTTGACATTGCTCTTATCAAAATTTAAAATATTTCTCCTCCAGCAAAGGAAATAAAAACAAAGCAAAACAAAACAAATGAAACTACATCAAGCTAAAAAGCTTTTGTACAGTGAATGGAACTATCAACAAACTAGTGAGGCAGTTTCTGGGAGAGGATACTTGCAGATGGTATAGTCAATAAGGGGTTGATATCCAAAATATACCAAGAATTAATACAACTCAACGTTAAAAAAAAAAAAAAAATTGACAGAGGTCCTGAATAGAGACTTTTCCAAAAAAGAATCATGCAGATAAGAAAACGTGTTCAACATTACCAATCATCAGGGAAATGCAAATCAAAAACACAAAGAGATATTACTTCATACTTGTCCTAATGGCTATTATCAAAAAACAGCAAATAACAAGTGTTAGTGAGGATGTAGTAAAATGAGAAACTTGTGTACTGTTGGTAGAAATGTAAATTAGTGCAGTCATTATGGAATATTGAATGGAGGACTCTTAAAAAATTAAAAATAGAATAACCATGTAACCTACCAATTCTACTTCTGGGTTTTTACTTAAAGAAAGCAAAATGGTTAATTCAGTGATGCAAAATGGTTAATTCAGTGATTCAAAATGATATATGTACCCTTATGTTCACTGAAGCATTATTTACAGTGGTCAAGATATAGAAGCAACCTGAATGTTCATTGATAAATAAACTAAATATATATATGTATATATATTTATATATTGATCTATATATATAAGTGCATATATATATATATATATATATATATATATATATATATAATGGGATGTTGTTGTTGTTATTCAGTCACTGAGTCATTTACAACTCTTTCAACCCCATAGACTGCAGCACGGCACATCAGCCTCTTCTGTCCTCCACTATCTCCCAGAGTATACTCAGTAAAGAAAAGAGTGAAATCTTGCCATTTGTGACAGTATGAGTGAAGCAATAGGTTAAGTTAATTAAGTAAAATAAGTCAGACAGAGAAAGATAAATACCATATGATTTCACATGTGGAATATAAAGCCAAATCAGAACAAACAAATACATGAAAACAGAATCAGACTCATACACAGAAAACAATCTGCTAGTTGGCAGAGAGGATTAAATTGGGGGGATGAGTTAAATAGGTGAGGAAAATAAGAAGTACCAGCTTTCAGTTACAAAATTAATGTCATGAGAATGTAATGTGCATCATAGAGACTATAGTCAATATCAGTGTAATAATTTTGTATGGTGACAGATGGAAATAGGTTTATTGTGATCATTTTGTAATATATAAGAAATAAAAAAATAAGTGAGTTCACTTAAAATCAGGACTAAAATTTCATAGGAAATCATGAAAAAATAGGTTTCATAAGAAATAATAAAATTAAAAGCTGCAGATTTTGTTGAGTTTCCAACAGAATTATACTTCAGTCTACATCACATTTCAGTTGATACTTGATTTTAATACCATGGGTATAAAGGAGATCATTTAGCAAAAAAAAAAAAAAAAACTTAAAATGGTAAAGTTTATGTTAAATTGATTATAACACAATAAAAAACACAATTGTGTGTATGTGTGTGTGTGTATTTTGGACAAATTTCACAGTGTTTTCAGGTTCAGCATCCTGGCCAATAAAATAGAAATGGTAATATTATTGCTGAGTCAAAATTTTACTGCTTCCCACATGATACCAAAAATTAGGAGATGAATTGTTGGGGCAAGTGATAGTGGCAAGCAACAAGTGGTTGGGGCAACCAATTTCTGCATAGTTTTATTCAGAAAACCAAGAGTTTGAGGAGATGGTGATTTAGTGTCCCAAAGAATCATCTTACCAGAGCTAGATTTCAGGTTTCTTTTATACTAAAATGGGAGGGAACGTGGTTGGTTGTTTCAAACTTCTTGGTGCCCGAATCCTTTGTTCTCCCATCTGTCCACTTAGGTCTGATTTTAGTGTTCCTATAAACCAACAACACGAATGTTATTCTCTGTTTGGCAACTTTTTATCTCTACATGAAGAGGAAAGGAAAAGGTTGGAGCCTTGAAAATGGACTGTCCTGTATGTTTCAGCCTATAGGTACCATTCTTTTAGTTATTAACTTGTAGCAAAAGCAATAGAATATAAAGGTTAAAGTAAAAGAAATAAATCTAAGATGGGATCAGATTTTCTCTGTCCTATTACAAACTTGGGCTATCCAGCCCAAGTGGTAAAGAATCTGCCTGCCAAGCAGAAGATGCAGGTTCAATCTCTGGATCAGGAAGATCCCCTGGAGTAGGGAAATGTCAATCCACTCCAGTATCCTTGTCAAAATTGACAAGAAGGGATGGCAAAAGTGTTGGACATGACTTAGTGACTAAACAAAAGCAAACAACAATTACAACACTTACTGTGTAGGTCTATATCAGGATCCAGTAGATTACGTATATAATCCATATAGCCTATCATATAATAGTTACTTATTCTGTGCAGTCCTTGTATTACATTGTGTGTGGAGAAGAGTAAGGATCCAAGAAATGTGTATCAGGGCTAATGATTTCCTAGTGTCACTTTTCAGTGTTTTCCGTGAAACCCCAAGAGAAAATGTTAAGCAACACAGATCAGTGAATAAATTTTAAAATTCTATAGATCAAAAAAGAAACCAAAGAACTGAATGAAATATCACTAAATACATACATATACACATTACTGAACTCCTTTGAAACAGAAATATAAGCAAGATGGTGAGTTTTTTTAGGGACTATGATATTTATAAAATTCTTTGTTTATTAAAAGTTATTTATTTTAACAAGTTATCATGGAAACTATCATTCTTGCAAAGTCAGACTAAGGCATGCTTTTGTTATATAAAGATATCTCATGATTATGCAGTTATGGATTTGCCCAGACTATCAGAAACAGGTGAGACATACTGTTCCATGCAAGTCTAATAATCTAAGTCTAATATGTCTAAACTGAATGTTAAGTTTTTAGATTAATCTAAAGATGCTAATAATAGAGGTTCCCTTAGGAGTAGTCCCTGAGGCAAGGATTCAACTGCAAGCAGGTAATTAGAAAAGTGAAGGACACAGGATAAGGAAGTAAGTTAGACAAACAGAGGGAAAGGAATAAGCTGTTACTGACCTGCTTATTACTGTGAGCCACAAAATTGATTGCATTGGAAACATGTTTCAGATCTATCCTGCTTGAGAACTGAAAGCTGGAATTTGTATACCAACTTTCATCAGCTAGGTGAAGTCTGCTAACAGGTAGCACTGACTCCTCAACACTCTGATATGGAGCACGAGAAAGGAAAGTGTATTTCAATGATTTGACTTCAGAAAAATACAAAGAAATACATGCCCTAGTGGAAGAATTTTAGGCAGTGTGCATTAAAGTGATAGAAAACACAGAGATTTACTGGACACCACCATCACCTGCTAGAGTTACTAACATCTTATCAACTATTGCATCACCAAATTATTACTATTAATGCTTTTTACTATTATTATTATAGTTTAAATTTTATATCACAGAGAACAGGCTGGAAAGAATAATCATGTCTTTTGTTAGCAGAAAACCAATAGCATGCATCAGCACAAATAACATATTTTCAACTTTTTCTAAAACTTTGAAGGAGTTTAACAATTTTACTTGGGGGTATTCCTTAATTTTCCTTTAAAGAAAGAATTGAAGATTTCTTCACCTGTCTAAGTCAACATGCAACTAAGACATGAATCAGACAGTAGAGAAACACTTATTTAACTGTCACAAAAACCCAACTGACCGGAATTTTTATTTAGATATTGAATGAGTATATTATTCATGTACAGCCTTTTGATTTAAAGAAGTTATTTAATTACCAATGTTTTGGTTCGCATCAAGTTTGTACCATGTTTCCCATGAAATGTTATGTGTTATGACGGAGAGTATGGGACACAAAAGATTCCTATGGAATTTTCACTTCAATATTTCAATATTTCAAGTGCTGAATATTTTATTTCCCTTTTTTTAAATTGAATATAGCTGATACAAAGTAGTGTTAGTTTCAGGTGTATAGCAAAGTGATTCAGTTATACATACATATATATATATACATATATATTTTCAGATTCTTTTTCTTTATGAAAGTAAAATTGTTGTCACTCAGTCATGTCTGACTCTTTGCAACCCCATAGACTGTAGCCCACCAGCCTTCCCTGTCCATGGAATTCTCTAGGCAAGAACACTGGAATGGATTGTTATTCCCTTCTCCAGGGTATCTTCCCAACCTAGAGATCGAACCTGGGACTCCCTTATTGCAGGCAGATTCTTTACCATCTGAGCCACAAGGGAAGCCCCTTATAGGCCATTACAAAGTATTGAGTATAGTTCCCTGTACTATATAGTAGGTCTGGTTGGTAATCTATTTTATATACAGTAGTGTGTAAATGTTAATCCAAAACTCCTAATTCATCACTTCCTCTCTTTTGGTAAACTTATGTTTGTTTTCTCTGTCTGTGGGTCTATTTCTGTTTTCTATATAAATTCATCTGTACCTTTTTTTTCTTTTATTTTAGATTATACATATAAGTGATATCATATGGTTTTTGTCTTTGTCTGGCTTACTTACTTAATATGACAATCTCCTGGTCCATCCATGTTGCTGCAAATGGCATTGCTTCATGTTTTTATGGTTGAATTATATTCCTTCATATAAATATACCACATCTTCTTTATCCATCTGTTGATTAACATTTAGGTTGTTTTCATATCTTGGCTATTGTAGTGCTGCATTGAACACTGAAGAGCATGAAAGTAACTGAAAGTGAAAAATCCAGTGCTAGATAAGGAAGAACCAACCTTTTAAAAATATATTTTAGTTGTGAGATCTAGAGTAAATTACCCTACTGTGTCTCAGTTCCTTCATATAAAAGTAGGAATAGAAGAATATACTTAATGTATAAATTTATAGTATGAACTAAATGAGTAGGTACATAGAAAATGCTTAATACCATACTAGAACATATTTGTAAGTTGTTATCAGTGTTGCTGCATACATGTGCATATGCGTGTATTCATTTCCATTAACAAATATGTACCAGTTTCTTCCAAAACTGAGTTTATATGATTGGGCTCAGGTAACTGGAAGAAAAAAAGTAGAGTCTTAAATTCTTTTGAGGCTTTATTTTAAAATAAATTTGATAGTTTTCTGTTTTGTCAGAGGAGAAATTAGATAACATTCATAATGTTGAGTTGATAAATATATTTTGTGTTTCAAAAGGTATTTAACCTTCTCCTGACTATTTGATTTATCTCACTTTTAATGTTTACTAACATGAGTAGTTACAACAATTGGCTTTAATTGCCAGCTAATAAATTATTCATAACCCATTCTGTGCTACTATGCTGAGATTTAGGAAAAAAATGAATGAGAACTTCAAGGAGATTATAATTTATCTAAAGATAATTTTCCACTTGTATATTTATTTACATTATTTGTTCTTTGAGTGCTATCATGACTCAGATAAGTATTTTCTTTGTTAGAAAATCTTTTAATGTAGCATGACACTCTGCTTGGATCTTGTAAAGCTTTATAAGTTGAATAACTATAAATATTCAAAATCATTTAAAATCATTTAAATATATTTAAATTCACCTTTTTCCTGAAGAATATTTCTCAGTCAGTATATAATATTTTTTCTAGAGTACTTAAGTGAATATGCTCTCTTCTTTGGCTAATAGTAAATTCAAAGAACAAATTGAAAGCTATAACTCAGTGCTTGAAAGCTTAATTACAGGAAATTATTTGGCATATTGAAAACAAACCAGTTGCAAAAATAGAACTAGTTAGAATTTATGGATTAAAGAAACACTCAAAAATGTTTGATTACTTTAGGGAACACACACTATGTAAACTAAGGGTCAATTGTAAGTTTATAAATTGATTTTATTGTAGAATATGTAATATCTTGAAAATTCCTTGTTAGAATGAACTTGTGCTTTAAAAGTATTTTTTTTTCTTTTTTAATTTTTATTATTATTATTTTTTTTTCCAAGTGGGTTTTGTCATACATTGATATGAATCAGCCATGGATTTACATGTATTCCCAATCCCGATCCCCCCTCCCACCTCCCTCTCCACCCGATTCCTCTGGGTCTTCCCAGTGCACCAGGCCCGAGCACTTGTCTCGTGCATCCCACTTGGGCTGGTGATCTGTTTCACCATAGATAGTATACATGCTGTTCTTTTCAAATATCCCACCCTCACATTCTCCCACAAAGTTCAAAAGTCTGTTCTGTGTTTCAGTGTCTCTTTTTCTGTTCTGCATATAGGGTTATCGTTATCACCTTTCTAAATTCCATATACATGTGTCAGTATGCTGTAATGTTCTTTATCTTTCTGGCTTACTTCACTCTGTATAATGGGCTCCAGCTTCATCCATCTCATTAGGACTGGTTCAAATGAATTCTTTTTAATGGCTGAGTAATATTCCATGGTGTATATGTACCACAGCTTCCTTATCCATTCATCTGCTGATGGGCATCTAGGTTGCTTCCATGTCCTGGCTATTATAAACAGTGCTGCGATGAACATTGGGGTGCACGTGTCTCTTTCAGATCTGGTTTCCTCAGTGTGTATGCCCAGAAGTGGGATTGCTGGGTCATATGGCAGTTCTATTTCCAGTTTTTTAAGAAATCTCCACACTGTTTTCCATAGCGGCTGTACTAGTTTGCATTCCCACCAACAGTGTAAGAGGGTTCCCTTTTCTCCACATCCTCTCCAGCATTTATTGCTTGTAGACTTTTGGATAGCAGCCATCCTGACTGGCGTGTAATGGTACCTCATTGTGGTTTTGATTTGCATTTCTCTAATAATGAGTGATGTTGAGCATCTTTTCATGTGTTTGTTAGCCATCTGTATGTCTTCTTTGGAGAAATGTCTGTTTAGTTCTTTGGCCCATTTTTTGATTGGGTCATTTATTTTTCTGGAATTGAGCTGCAGGAGTTGCTTGTATATTTTTGAGATTAATCCTTTGTCTGTTTCTTCATTTGCTATTATTTTCTCCCAATCTGAGGGCTGTCTTTTCACCTTACTTATAGTTTCCTTTGTAGTGCAAAAGCTTTTAAGTTTCATTAGGTCCCATTTGTTTAGTTTTGCTTTTATTTCCAATATTCTGGGAGGTGGGTCATAGAGGATCTTGCTTTGATTTATGTCGGAGAGTGTTTTGCCTATGTTCTCCTCTAGGAGTTTTATAGTTTCTGGTCTTACATTTAGATCTTTAATCCATTGTGAGTTTATTTTTGTGTATGGTGTTAGAAAGTGTTCTAGTTTCATTCTTTTACAAGTGGTTGACCAGTTTTCCCAGCACCACTTGTTAAAGAGGTTGTCTTTATTCCATTGTATATCCTTGCCTCCTTTGTCAAAAATAAGGTGTCCATAGGTTCGTGGATTTATCTCTGGGCTTTCTATTCTGTTCCATTGATCTATATTTCTGTCTTTGTGCCAGTACCATACTGTCTTGATGACTGTGGCTTTGTAGTAGAGTCTGAAGTCAGGCAGGTTGATTCCTCCAGTTCCATTCTTCTTTCTCAAGATTACTTTGGCTATTCGAGGTTTTTTGTATTTCCATAAAATTGTGAAATTCTTTGGTCTAGTTCTGTGAAGAATACCGTTGGTAGCTTGATAGGGATTGCATTGAATCTATAGACTGCTTTGGGTAGAATAGCCATTTTGACAATATTAATTCTTCCAATCCATGAACACGGTATGTTTCTCCATCTGTTTGTGTCCTCTTTGATTTCTTTCATCAGTGTTTTATAGTTTTCTATGTATAGGTCCTTTGTTTCTTTAGGTAGAGAGAAGAGCTAACACCTATCTTACTCAAACTCTTCCAGAAAATTGCAGAAGAAGGTAAGCTTCCAAACTCATTCTATGAGGCCACCATCACCCTAATTCCAAAACCAGACAAAGATACCACAAAAAAAGAAAACTACAGGCCAATATCACTGATGAACATAGATGCAAAAATCCTTAACAAAATTCTAGCAAACAGAATCCAACAACATATTAAAAAAATCATACACCATGACCAAGTGGGCTTTATCCCAGGAATGCAAGGATTCTTTAATATCCGCAAATCAATCAATGTAATACACCACATTAACAAATTGAAAGATAAAAACCATATGATTATCTCAATAGATGCAGAGAACGCCTTTGACAAAATTCAACACTCATTTATGATTAAAACTCTCCAAAAAGCAGGAATAGAAGGAACATACCTCAACATAATAAAAGCTATATATGACAAACCCACAGCAAGCATCACCCTCAATGGTGAAAAATTGAAGGCATTTCCCCTGAAATCAGGAACAAGACAAGGGTACCCACTCTCACCACTACTATTCAACATAGTGTTGGAAGTGCTGGCCACAGCAATCAGAGCAGAAAAAGAAGTAAAAGGAATCCAGATAGGAAAAGAAGAAGTAAAACTCTCACTGTTTGCAGATGACATGATCCTCTACATAGAAAACCCTAAAGATTCTACCAGAAAATTACTAGAGCTAATCAATGAATATAGTAAAGTTGCAGGATATAAAATTAACACACAGAAATCCCTTGCATTCCTATATACTAACAATGAAAAAACTGACAGAGAAATTAAGGAAACAATACCATTCACCATTGCAACAAAAAGAATAAAAGTATTTTTAAATTAAAGCAAATGTTTAAAGGTAAGCAATCATTAAATAATAAATAGTACTTCATTTATAAACTTATTTCATTATCATAGAAGTATTCAGTAAGAGAACCAACCAATCTCAATTTGACAAAAAGTGGATACATGGACACAAATTGGTGGATTAGAATGCAGCTGGTAACTCATACATTGCAGTCCATAGAACTATAATATCAATTATTTTATTTCAACCACCTCATTTTCCACTTGAACCAAATTTCTTTGAGAATGGAAAGGTATATACAATATGACCTCTGTCCTCTTGAAAGATTGGCGTAATAAAATCAACCTAGCCACTTATATTGAATTAACTAACTTTTTTTTCCTAAATTAAAGTCAAGGGGAAATGAGAGAGAAAAAAAAAAAATTAAGCTTTAGTGGCACAGAGAAGTCTGTCAGGTAGTTTCAGAAAGTACCCACAGTACAAATGATGGTAAAACCATATGACTTTGATGTCATTCATCCAGTTATTATCCAGTATTGAGCTTTCCTGGTAGCTCAGATGGTAAAGAATCTGCCTGCAATGGGTGAGACCAGGGTTCAATCCATGGATCAAGAAGATCCCTTGGAGAAGTGAACGGCTACCCACACCAGAATCCTTGACTGGAAAACCCCCGGGACAGAGGAGCCTGGTCCATTGGGTTGCAAAGAGTTGGACATGACTGAGCCTCATTTTAACACCTCATTTTCACATACATTAAGCACGCCAATTTGATGCTATGCAGTGAGCTTCATAATGGGGTTAAAAATACACAGCTCCATAGGACATGCCAGTCTAACAACTTTGTTTGTTCGGTTGCCAAGCCTTGTCCAACTCTTCATGACCCCATGGACTGCAGCATGCCAGGCCTCCCTGTCTTCCACCATCCTCTCAGAGTTTACCCAGGTTCATGTCCATTGCATAGATGATGCCATGCTATATAGGAATGAAAAAATGGCTGCAGGGTAGTTTTGAAAATGAACTCGTTTATTTCATTCTTTGTCTAGGTCTAGATGAGCCTCAGTGTTACAGTTTGCAATGGTATATTCCTTTCAATTTCTAAGCTAACTACATTTGAACCCATTGGAATTTGTACATTCTCAATATTTTGGATATTTTAAATTTATGTCCTCATTTTTAGCACTTATTTCTACTTAAACTTTTCAATATACTTTTAATATTATTAATGTACTCATATTTTTCTTGTTCTTATAGAATCATTTAGCTATCAAAATTTTCTACTAAATGCTTCAAACATTTATCTACATTTAATATTATTCAATGTTTTTCTTTTGTGAATAAAAGTCCTCTTATTCATTTCAAAACTCTAAAAACTTCATCATAATATACCTCTTTATTATAGTAATAAATAAGAAAAGTGAATTAGATACTCTCAATTACATAAATTTGACTTGTGAGATGATATCTCTCCTATGTAATCAATATAATTATCAATATTATTAATTGTGTTGATTTACTATCTTAGTGTAGCAAACTCACCAATGGGGCAAATCAAAGCCATAGTCATCATCATGGAGCATGACAGGTAAATTCTTTTCTTTGAGGAAAGATCCTGAGGATTTTGATCTTAACACAAATTCAGGTACACAAAATCTGGTTTCCTTACTTTTTCATTTCTTCTGATTTTTTGGAAAGAACATATTACCTAAGTTCTAAATGTTAAGTATAAGAATTAAGACTTTGAGCAGCAGAACAAATCTAGGAATATGGAATATGTATGCTACAGTACCTTTGTAAACTTATTAAATACAGTAGCCTATTCCTCAGAATATTTCAGAAATATCCAGAAACATGATTTGACAAATCATTTATGTCCTGATTAAGAATTTATCTTATTTCCAAGGTACTTTCAATTAATGATTGATATTTCTAGAACCAAGTCATTGAGTTATAAATCAGGTTCTAATCCAATTTTCCAAATAAAGTGGTGTGAAGTAGTGTAGATAGAGTTTTCTGATGAGTTAGGTGGATGTTAATCAATAAAATCAACATTTTTTATTTTGAGAAGTATGTTCAAGAAAAGAGTAGATTAAAATTTTAAAGTAATTTCAGATTTCACAATTGTATAAGTAAACATAATTTATCATTTTCCTAACAGGTAAATATTTGAAAATCATATTTCCTATTTTTAATGTATTAATTTATTAGAATGTTTGGGGAGAAGTTAGAAAATTTTCTACTAATTCTCCATCTCAGTTTAGGAAGGACTTAAAATATATATTCTGGGTTCTGGTTTGCAACTCAAAGAAGTAGAGAACTGAAAACAGTCTCACAACTAAAAGTCTTGTACTAATTACAAATTAACTTTTCTTGAATTCATCAGAGAACTAAAGGTTCAAGACAAACAACAAAAGTCTGAAAGAAGGATAACTTTGGAGAGTAAAAATACCTGAACATTTGATTACCTGAGGCAGATATTATTTGAAGCCAAACAATCCAGTAGGATGATTAAATTAAAACTTTTTAATGAATTTCTAATGATCAAGTGTGAGCTGGTGTGGGCTTGATAGGACAGACACATGGGGTTCTCAACCCCTTACATTGTCTTCAGGAAACTCACTGGAATCTTACACAGTGGATCAAAAAAATCTAGAGAAAGATCTCCCACCACCCCAACGCTCCACCCTTGCTTACTGGGGGAGGGGAACAGCAGCCATTACTGAAATCTGTCCTGACTCACTTCCTTCCTTTCCAATGCAAAAACATAGACTCCAGAGAGAAAGTCACCAAAACCTGTGGGTACTAGCAGAAAACTATCCCAACTGGGATGGGGAATGGAATCCAACACCTAAACCTTTCTCTGTTAATTAACTGACACCTTGATCTTCTGGGGATGGACTCCAACACTGTTACCAAAATCTATAAAAACACCACTCTTTTTTTTTTCTTAAATTCTGAACTGTACATATGCAAAGTCACCCAGTAGAACCCAACAGCTGGGGGCAGAAAATACTAAAGAGAGACTTCAGAAACTGCAGATTTCTGAAAAGCAAGGCTATACTTTAATTCCATATCAATGTGGACCAGCTGTTACAGTGTGGGTTTTTAGCTGTTACAGTGTGGGTTTAAATCCCTAAGGCCAAAAACTCTGAGGAGGGGACATACCCTAAAAGTAATTTCCTAAACTAGGAATAAGCACTGTACCTTAGGAGTAAGGGAAAATCTGAAATAGAATCACCTGAAAAAATATCAGGCAGGATCAAGGTGATCAATTTCTATTTAATTTCAGAAGAAAGTAAAAATAAATCTTATCTTTCTTTAGAAAATAGATGCAATTATCTTACTTACACTGGAGCTTTTTTAAAAATTACTGAATAAACATCATGCTAATTATGTAATTGCTTAACTCCTTTTAAAAGAGTATACTATTTCCTAGGGCAAAAATGATTTCATCTGCTCTAGTTGTAAAATTCCTTCTTATCACTGAAGTAGCTTAAGAATCCTCCCATATGGCCTTTACAAATTTTTTTTTTCTTTATGCTTGAATGAGTCAATTATTCCATTCATCCTTTGCTTTAATACTATTTTATGTTAATATAACAATTCATTATAAGTATTTTTCCCTTGAGTAAACTGTGTTCTTTGAAGACCTCTTTCTACTTCTTAATCTATTTCTCTTGGACATGAAATAGTGCCTTGTCCATAATTCATGTTCTCTGGAGAATGAATAAAAAAAGGAAAAAAAAAACAAAGAAAGGAAATAAACATGACTTTAATAATATTTAAGAGATCTGTAAACTTCCATGTTAAATTTTAGTTGCTTCAGCTTCTTTGAAAAGCACTAATTTTTTTGACTAAATCACACTCTTTTTCCTTATAAAAGATGTATACCTTTAGACTGAACTTGACAATATTCCATCCTGAAATTATATGCCAGATAGTCCATTTTGCATATTTCCATAACTATGGAATGCTTCTGTTTCTCTTAATTCCCATGAAATCCTTGAAATGAATTTTGAATGAAAAATCCAAACTGGTTTACACAGGATTGCACTTGCCCTCTTTTTAAGAATTACTCAACAGCAAATTTGTTTTTTCTGCATTTTTTTTTTTTTGAAACTCTTCAATGATCCAAACACTGTTTTCTTGACAAATCTAAAACTCTCAGGTCAGTTTTACTTCTAAAGCTAATTCTGTGGGTTTCTTCCCCTAATTTCAGGCTCTGAGTTATAATGTGTGTTCTAATCAGAGCTGAAGACCCTCTTTTATCTATCAATTAACACTATGGGTCAATATGTGAATCCCAAATTAAGGCTATGGATCTTCAGTGTCCTAATAACCATAAATTTATCTTCATGCTAATACACCCAGAATCATATCCTAGCTCAATGTTTAGCAAACTCTCCAGCACTCACAGTGGAAATTTGTATAATCAAAATGAACTTGGCTTGGCTATTCTCTCCTCCTCTCTACCTCTCCTTGTTTCCTCTTTTTCCTCTTTTTGCCAAATAAGTTCAGAAAATGCAAAAATTAATAAAACATGGACAACGTCTAATCAAAAAGTCTACTTCAAAATACTCGGATGCTAAAGTTAAGTCATGGGGTTCCCTGGTGACTCAGATGCTAAAGAATCTGCCTGCAGTGCAGGAGACCTGGGTTCGATCCCTGGGTTGGGATGATCCCCTGGAGAAGGGAATGATTATCCACTCCAATATTCTTGCCTGAAGAATTCCAGGCAAGAGGAGCCTGGAGGGGTTAATCCATGGGGTCACAAACAGTTGGACATGAGACTGACTAACACACATGCTTGTAATTAACCTGTTGGGGCTTAACCGGTAGCTCAACTGGTAAAGAACTTGCCTGCTAATGCAGGAGATGCAAGAGACATGGGTTCGATCCCTGGGTTGGGGAATCTCCTGGAGAAGGACATGGCAACATGCTCCAGTATTCTAGCCTGGAAAATTACATGGACAGAGAGGCCCCACAAGCTCCTGTCCATGGGGGTCTCAAAAGGTCAGACACAACTGAGCATATATACACACACAAAGTTAAGTCAGTATCTAATTTAAGACACTATCTTAAGCACAGAACAATTCAGTATCTTGCTTAATTCACTGACCAGAGTAGGGATTCGAAGATAGGATTGCTGAAGTTAGATGCTAAACTCTTAGTCATTGCGCTTGCCTGCTTCTCATTGAGTGCAGGGAAAAGAAGCGCTATTAAAGCTGAGTCTGAAGCACTTTTAAGGAAGAATAGACTGTTGATTGAGAAGAGCTTCTCAATAGTTTCTCTTATGTAGGACTGCCTTGTTATTCTCCTCTCTATATCTTTAGAGTTTGAGCTTCCTTACTAGAGAGATCAGCAGAAGAATTTTATATTTAACCTCAACTGCTACTTGTGGATTATACCTTTCATAAACATTAATTTATCCTTAAAATCATAGCCAAGTGTTAAAAACATACTTTATGGTAGAAAAACATTTTTAGAAACATTTCCAGAAATATATAAGCTTTTTTGTGTGTCAAAGTTGAGAATGATCAAGTAGTATTCATTAAAGTATTATTATACATTAGTCTGAGGTGACAAAATGGAGAGATTAAAAAAACTTCATTTTTAAGTTATGGTATCTCTATATCTGTTCATAAAACTATCTATTTGTGTAATATAGATAATGGAGAAAATTCATTGCAATCTTAAGGAATAAAGTAATAAAACTATTGTGAGGTTCATGGCATACCAAAAAAGTAACAAAATGTTCAAATGCAGGGACTTACTGAAAGTCCAGTAGTTAAGACTACACCTTCCAAAGCAGAGGATGAGGGTTTGACTCCTGGTGGCTCAGAGGTTAAAGCATCTGCCTGCAATGCGGGAGATCTGGGTTTGACCCCTGGGTCAGAAAGATCCCCTGGAGAAGGAAATGGCAAGCCACTCCAGTATTCTTGCCTGGAGAATCCCATGGACTGAGAAGCCTGGTGGGCTACAGTCCACGGGGTCGCAAAGAGTCGGACAAAACTGAGCGACTTCATTTTCACTTTCACTTTCAGGCAGCAAAGAACCCACATGCTTCCACACGAAAAACAAAACACAAGACCAAAGCAACATTGTAACAAATTAAACAAAGACTTTAAAAGTGGTCCACATCAAAAATCTTTTTAAAAAATATTCAAATGTATAAACGTAAAGTGAAAGTTGCTCAGTAGTGTCTGACTCTTTGCAACCCAAAGAATTCTCCAGGCCAGAATGCTGGAGTGGGTAGCCTTTCCTTTCTCCAGGGGATCTTCCCAACCCAGGGATCCAACCCAGGTCTCCCACATTGCAGGCAGATTCGTTGCTAGCTGAACCACAAGGAAAATCCAACAATACTGGAGTGGGTAGCCTATCCATTCTCTAGCGGATCTTCCAGACTCAGGAACTGAACCAGGGACTTATGCACTGCAGGTGCATTCTTTTCTAACTGAACTATCAGGGAAGCCCCTGATAAATATGAGTATAAAAGTAAACTAAATTAAATTTGGTGTTTAGCTCAAGTCTGTCCTGAAATAATTTATATGCTTTAGAGTATTTTGAACCTAAGTTTTAAAATTATTATTCCTAGCTGTAATAAATATATAAGCTTCACATAACTTAATCAGTCTCATTAGATACTTTTATATAAATCTTACTTCTACTTTTAGTCTTATATTAAAGTACTGAAAACTCAAAGTATTTATTTAAAAATTTATCTTCTTTGACATAAACTCTTCTCTGATATTTTTGTCTTTTGAAAATTTATTGTAATTTATTATTGTTGTACCATCAATAGATAACAATTGAGATCTGCATTAACAAAGCAATATGCTACGAGTTGACTCTGACCCATTTGAAAACCATTAATAGGCATTTTTAAAGCTGACTGACCTATCATGAGAATTGGACTTCAAGTCATAGTGCATGACCTTTAATGTGACATATGTTCAATCTATATGACAATGGCAACAGATTGATGTCTTGTTTTGAGTCAGTGATAATTAATTTATTTTGGTTTCCAATCACTGTGTCTTTAGAGTTTTAGACTTAGACTTTTCTAAGATTACTTTGGACTCTAAAGATAAAGCAATGATTAATTAACTCCCTTGAACTTATTTTAAATGTTTGTAAACTTTTCTATGCACTTGTACTCTTATTACATACATTTTTTTCCTAAGTTGATGTAGAAAACTATAAACATCACAAAAAAGAAAATAAAAAACTTGTCTAAATTTAATTGATTAGAATGTCTTGATAAAATGTGTTTGATAATTTCTTTTCTGTAATCACAAGCCTTTTCCGCTATGATGAGATATTTTGATGGCTTTATAAATATATTTGTGTATAACCTTACAGAGTATATCATAGATTCATATACAATATATTGTTGAGCTGCAAAGCAAACCTGTAAAACAGGAACTGGTATTGCTAAATGCACATAGTCAGCAGTTGCCTAGAAACCCCCAGTTTTTATCACTAGAATTTACTCATTCAGTTTTATTGAAGTGAAAATCATTTAAATTCACATATCACTTGTGGGAAAACCCACATGCTGTTTACCTCAGTATCTCTTAGAATACTGAAAGCTTGTAGGTTTCCTAGTTACTTCTCTCTCAAATTACTAACACCTACTGAATGCTTGATTTTACTAGGCTCTCATCTTATGGTTGGTTACTGCTCTGCCATAACTAAAGACTAAAAACAAGCTCATGTTTTACTGACTTACTGGAACTTTTAAGACAGTAGTTATAAAACAATATCTTACAGGAGAAACTTAAATCCTTGTTTGTAAAAATCCTTTGGCCATTTCTGCTCCCCTTACTGAATGTCATTTTTTCCCATGTTACTTTGTGGCCCTGTGATTATTTAGCCTTTTCACATTTTTCTATCTCATTCATCACCCCTTTCTTAAGATAATATCTTGGGAATTCAATTTCATGTTCTTATAAAAAAAAAAGTAACCAATTTCTTGACTCCTGATCACTCTCCACATATCTAATGATTAATTAACAGACTCGAGCAAACCAACACCCAACCACTCTGGATCTAACTGTTCAGCATACATAAGATCTGGCAAAGGCTTTGAATAATCTTCTTCTTCACTCCCTGAAGTAAGTGTAATGAAGCAACATAGAACTGAGTTTCTCACTGATATACATTATCCCATTTTTTTAGCAAGTATTTTTATTAACAGATGCAGTATTTTTTATTAACAGCAGTATTTCACTTCCAACTCTAATTCATTTTGAAGAAATGACCTCTAAATTGATGGAACTATTTTAATGGAAAGATACTAAAGGTGTGTATCTAGACATAAATCTTAGTTCCTTCCCTGGGTTCTTTCCTCTTTTTTAAGTCTTTTAATTGATTTCTAGTGATATTGATGTATTTAAGATAGACACACTTATTTAGGCACTTTAGAAATATAATATGCAGGAATATAACATGAGAAAGCTCAAAGTTATGCATAATTGCTCAAAAGTTAAATGAGATGTATTTGAAATTGTTCAAAAACAGGTTTTGGCCATTTAAAAAGTGATTGCTGTCAGCTTCAATCAGGAAGACAGAGCAAGTGCCTACTTACTGAAATAGAAGGAAGTAAACAGTTTTCATTATGTCTGAAATTGACCTATAGAGCTGAAATAGAAGGGTCTCAAGTAAGGTTAAAGAAATCTCCTCTTCATCCCCTAAAGCATTATAAATAAGGGAATCTGGGAGATATACCAGAGAGGATAAGAAGATGTAGTTCCCCTTCGGTTCCATGTCTTTTTCTCAAGAAATGTTAAACAAAAAGCTATCATGAGAGGAGTGGGCGGTAAAGCAGCTTATTGGAAGATTATCTTCTTTTTCACTGAATTTTAGAAAGTAGAACACAGTAGAGAAGCATTCATCTTAACCTAATCCATCTATTCTCAGCTAAGAGGCACATCTAGGGCTCAGGTAGTGAATTATGGGATTTGTAATGAGGTGGGGCCCAGAAAGCAACAGGCAAGATCAGCACTGAATTTAGAACTAGTTCCCAAGGCTGGCTGCGGCTGTCTACATTGTGGCATTTGGGGGCAAGAGATAATGAAATGTTTCTCAAAGAGTATCCCAAGGCCATTGGCAGCAAAAGACATAGTAGATTTTCAAAGTGCACTTTTATGGCTCATATCAGGCTTCTTAAGCCAGAATCTCTGTAGATAAAAAATGTGTGATTTTACTGTGATTCATAGACACTAAAATGTGAGAATAGCTGCTGTGCATGAATGCATCAGTGCCTATAATAGAGCATGGCTGGAGAAACAAGAGAGCTAGTCCTAAATTCACAGAGAAGCATAAGGGCATTTGAGAATAACGGAGACCCTTGCTGCTGCTGCTGCTGCTAAGTCGCCTCAGTCGTGTCCGACTCTGTGCAACCCCAGAGACGGCAGCCCACCAGGCTCCCCTGTCCCTGGGATTCTCCAGGCAAGAACACTGGAGTGGGTTGCCATTTCCTTCTCCAAATGGAGACCCTTAGATTCTAATATAATCTAGTAACCAGGAAGCAGGTCTAGTAGATTAAAACTCAGAATTTCAAGGCACGAGAAAACAGATTTCCCAGGCAAAAATCAGTTCAGTTCAGTTGCTTAGTCATGTCGGACTCTGAAACCCCATGGACTGTAGCACACTAGGCTTCCCTGACCGTCACCAACTCTCAGAGCTTGCTCAAACTCATGTCCTTCTCGTCAGTGATGCCATCCAACCATCTCATCCTCTGTCCTCCCCTTCTCCTCCTGCCTTCAATCTGCCCCAGCATCAGGATCTTTTCTAGGGAGTCAGTTCTTCCCATCAGGTGGCCATAGTATTGTAGTTTCAGCTTCAGCATTAGTCCTTTCAATGAATATTCAGGACTGATCTCCTTTAGGATGCACTGGTTTGATCTCCTTGCAGTCCAAGGGACTCTCAAGAGTCTTCTCCAACACCACAGTTCAAAAGCATCAATTCTTCAGCACAGGAATACTGGATTGTGTTACCATTTCCTTCTCCAGGGAACTAGAAAGCTATGTGCCTGCAAACATGATTAAATAAAATAAAAACTTATAGTGGGAGTAAAAACTTGAAGTTAGATAAGGAGAAGCAAGTCAAAACTCCGAGAAGCTGTAGATCTTCTAACATTCTTGCTTAAATTGGTTTTTCATTTTCTATAAAATTTATATAGATACAATATACATTTCTGTAGTCTTTCAGTGAAGAACTTGGTTTAAATCTAAAAAAAAAATACAATAGTTACATGAAGAACAAGTCTCTCTGATCTCAATTTTCATTTCTAAATAGATTAAATTTCCAAATCTCTATTACCAGAAAGCATGGCTTAGTGGCATTATTGTGTGTGTACTCAGTCACTTCAGTCGTGTCCAACTCTTTACGACCCTATGGACTGTAGCCCACCAGACTCCTCTGTCCACGGGTTTCTCCAGGCAAAAACACTGGAATGGGTTTCCATGCCCTCCTCCAGGGGATTTTCCAAGCCCAGGGTTTGAATCTGTGTCTCCTGCATTGTGGACAGATTCTTTATCATCTGAGCCACTGGGGAAGGCCAGTGACAATATTACCCAATATAAATTCTAATTAGTGCAATGTCATTACTGAAGTTGAGAGGAGCTCGTTCTAGTAATAACAAATAGAAAACTATGGGCATCGCAAACTAAAATCCATATCAAAAACAACTAGTATTAAATATATCTTACATCTCTTTAATTTGTCTCTTAAAATTGAAATAGAGTTGATGTATTTGTTAGTTTCAGGGGTGCAGCAGATTGATTGGACATCTAAATACATTAAAAAAGTTACTGCCACAGTAATCTAGGTACTATCTGTCCTCATACATAGTTATTATACTATTGATCATATTCCTTATGCTATATAATGCATCTCCATGATTATTTATTTTATAACTAGAAGTCTATACAGCTTAATTCTCTTCACTGTATATTAATTTTGTATCCTGTCAATTTACTGGATTCAGTAAATTTAAAAGTTTTTTTTTTTTTGGTAGAGTCATAAGAATTTTCTACATATGGTATCATTTCATCAGCAAATAGTGACTTCCTCCTTTAAAAATTGGATCCATTTTTTTTTTTTTTTGTTTCAGTTGATTGTTTTGGTTAAAATAAAGTTGAATAAAAGTATGAGTGAGAATCCTTGTCTTTTTCCTGATCTTAGAGTAAATGCTTTCAACTTTTCGTCATTGAGAATGACGTTACCTGTGGGCTTATCATGTACGGCCTCTATTCTTTTGAAGTTTGATAGAATGTGTGGTAGAATTCACCTGTGAATCCATTTGGTCCTGAAATTTGTAGGGAGTCTTAAAACTTTTGATTCAATTTTGGTAATAATCAGCCTGTTTATATTTTATATTTCTTCCTAATTCAGTTTCAGGAGGTTGTATACTTCTAAGATTTTATCCATTTCTTCTAAGTTTTCCAGTTTGTCGCTATATAAATGTTCATAGTAATGTCTTCATATTTTTTACATTTCTGAAGTGTTGGTTGTAACGTCTCTTGTTTAACTTCTGATTTATCTTTTAGGTTCTGTCTCGTTTTCTTTCAAGGAGTCTAACTGTTGTTGTTCTGTAGCTCAGCGGACTGCAGCAAGCCAGGCTTCTCTGTCCTTCACCATCTCCAGGAGTTTGCTCAAACTGGCAGCTTTTTCTCTCTCTTCTTCCTCCTTCATCAAGAGGCCCTTTAGCTCTTCTTCACTTTCTGCCATAAGGGTGATGTCATTTGCATATCTGAGTCTAACTAAGTTTATCAATTTGCTTATCTTTTCAAAAAACCAGCTTTGAAACCAGCGGTTTCATTGATCTTTTTATTTATTTATTTTTTTAGTCTTTGTTTCATTTATACATACTCCAATATCTGTTATTTCCTTTCTTCTAATAACTTGAATTTTTAAAAAATTAATTCCTTTAGGTATAGGTTAGATTGTTCATTTGAGATTTTCATTGTTTCTAAAGTAGGTCTGAATTTCTGTAAACTTCCCTTGTTGAACTGGATTTGATGTTTCCCACTGATTTAAAAATGTTGTCTTTTAATTTTCATTTGTTTCTGAGTGTTTGCTAATTTCCTCCTTGATTTTTTAACAACCCGTCAGTTGTTTAGTGCCATAGTAGCATATCATTTAAACTCCACAAGTTTAAGTTTTTTCCCCAACAGTTAATTTTTAGTCTTACAACATTATCATTGGACAAGATGCTTAATATCCTTCATTCTTATTTAACTTATTAACACTTGCTTTATGACCTAGCTTGTGATCCATCTGCCAGAAAATTCCATGTATATTTAAAAAGAATATGTATATTACTGTTTTTTAATGGAATGTTGTCTATATAATTCTTAAATCAACTGATGTAATATGTCAGTTAAAGCCAATCTTTCTTTATTGATTTTACTCTCTGTAAGATCTTTCCATTAATGTAAGTGGGGTGTTAAAGTTCCTTAATATTATTTTATTACTGTCAATGTCTCCCTTTATATTTGTTAATATTTGGTTTGTGTATTTAGTTGCTTTTATTTTGGATGCACATATATTTACAAATATTATATCTTCTTCTTGGATTGATCCCATTGTCATTTTGTAACATCTTTTTGTGTCTTGCTACCTGAGTGAAAGTTGCTCAATTGTGTCTGACTCTTTGCGACCCCATGGACTATAGAGTCCATGGAATTCTCCAGGCCAGAATACTGGAATAGGTACCTTTCCCTTTTGCAGGGGATCTTCCCAACCCAGGGATCGAACCCAGATGTCCCAAATTGCAAACGGATTCTTTAACAGCTAAGCCACCTGGGAAGCCCTCTCGTTACAGTCCTTGTTTTAAAGTCTATTTTATCTAATATAAGTATTGCTATCTTAGCCTTTTAATTTGTTTCATTTCATTTGCATAGAATGCCTTTTTCATTTTCCTCACTTTCAGCTTGTATGTGTCTTCAGATTTGATGTGAGTCTCTTGTTGGCAGCACACACATGAATCTTGGTCTTTCATCCATTCAGCAGTTCTGTGTGTTAAATAGAGCATTTAATTCATTTGCATTTAACATAATTATTGATAGATGTACTTAGTGATCACATGTTGATTGCTTTCTGGTTGTTTTGTCATTCTTCTTTATTTCTGTATTCTTCCCTTGCTCATCTGCCTTGTGATCTGAAGACAATTTTTAAGTCTGTATTTGGATTAATTTCTCTCTATTTTTGTGTATCTATTATATGCTTTTGGTTTGTGGTTGCCAAATGTTTATTATTAAATCCTTTAAATTTTTGGTACATGTTTTAATTTGATGAGCTCTTAAACTCAAGATTAAGTTTAAGATTAAGATTGAAATCAGTTTTAAATTGCCCTACACTTTTACTTTTCCCCAAACATTTTATGGTTTTGATGTGATATTTCATGATTTTTATGTTTTAGTGTCTCTTAAATATTGACTGTGTCTATAGATGGTTTTACTCCTTTCATCTTTCAACCTTCCTACTACATTTATAAGTAGTTGATCTACTACTTTTACTCCATGTTTGCCTTTACCAATGCAATTTTTCCCTTTCATATTTTTCATATGTCTTGTTATCTTTTCTTTTCTGCTTATAAAATAACTTACAACATTTCTTGTAAAGCTGGTTTAGTGGTGCTAATTTTTTTTATGTTTTTATGTCTGTAGTATCTTTTATTATTCCTTCAAATATAAATGGAATCCTTGGTGGATACAGCGTTCTTGGTTGTATTTCCCTTTCTTTACTTTAAAATATATCATACCACTCCTTTCTGACCTGCAGAGTTTATGATAAAAATCAGATGATGTAGCCTTATAGGATTTCCATTGTACATGACTAGATGTTTTCCCTTGGTGCTTTTAGTATTTTGTTTATCTTTAATTTTTTCCATTTAACTGCAATTGACCTTGGTGTGATTCTTTTGGGGATGATCCTGTTTGGTACTCTCTGTGATTAATAGATCTGGATGTCTTATCTTTTTTCTTTCCCAGGTTTAGGAACATTTTCAGTTATTATTTCTTCAAATGAGTTATCTGCTTGTTTTTGTTTTTTTTTTCTTCTTCTTCTGGGATCCCTATAATACAAACATTAGTACATGTGATATTGTCTCAAATGTCCTTAAACTATCCTCATTTAAATTTTTTTCCCTCTTTTGCTTGGTTAATTTCTACTACTTTGTCTTTCAGATAGATGATCTGTTCTTCTGTAATATCTAAACTAGTATTGATTTCCTCTAGTATAATTTAAACTTCAGTTATTGTATTCTTCACCTTTTATTGATTCTTTTTCATGTATTATAGCTCTATGTTGAAGTTCTCACTGTGTTTTATTTCTTTCTGAAATCATTAGGCGTCTTTATAATCATTATCTTAAACTTTTTATCTGGTAGATTGCTTTTTCTCTAGCCATGTTTAGGTCTTTTTCTGAGAATTTCATCTTCTTCCTTCATTTGGAGCATCTTTCTCTGTTTCATTTTGTCTAATTCTCTGTATTTACTTGTAAGTACTAGGTAGGTTTGTTACATCTCTTGATACAGGAGAAATGGCCTTATGTAAAGATTTCCAATGCACCTATTAGCATGATTCCCTCTGGCTACCACAGCTAAATAATATAGGTGTGTCTCCTATGTGGGTTGCAGGACCCATCTGTTGTGTTGGGGCCAAATACAATAGAAACACTGGTAGTGAAGGTTGGCTCCAGGTCTAGTTGACTAAGATGTCCTGTCTCATGTGGCTTCCTTGGACTCTGGTGGGTGGGGGCAGTCTCCCCACACTCCTGGCTGTGCATGCTCAGGCCTGGCTGCTGCAGGCCTCAATAGGCTAGAGAAATGACTAATAGGCTCGCCAGTGTTGGTGTCAGCATGGTAAAACAAAATACCAAATGACTGATACCATCCTCTCAGTCCCCAGCAGCATCTCTGCCTATACGGGAGGCTCACCAAAATCAGTAAGTGGATCTGACCCAAGTACCTTTCAAACTCATGCTTTTTACTGGGACTCAGAGCGTGAATTTCTGAGCATGATCTTTAGAAGCGTTCTCTCTTTCCAGTAATGCTCTGGCTCTACTGAATGAAGTTCCATTGTTTTTCAAACCTCAGCTTTCTGGGGACTGGTCTTTCTGTTGCTGAATTTCTTGGCTGAGACATTCAGTCCAGATGTGTGGCTAGGACCCCTCACTTAATGAAGAGAAACTCTGTGGTTGTGATATTCCTTCTGTTTGTGCTCAGGTGTATGGGTCTTGTCTAGGCTGCCTCTTTGTCCCTCCGACCCACTGACTGTGTCTCCTTCTTTATGTCTTCAATTGTGGAAAACCTTTTCTGTCAGCCTTTAAATTATTTCCATTGATTATTTTCATTCCTCTGTGAGTAGTTGTAATTTTCGTGTGCTTTTAGGAGGAGTTGAGTTTGGAGTCTTCCTACTTCACCATCTTGATCTATCTGAGTCATAAATTAAATTATTTGATTTTTTTCCTGACTAAATACAAGAATAAGCAAGAGTAGAATTTACTGTTCTCCCTTAATATATAAAGAGAAAATGATAAAAATATAATTATTCATATAACACCATGAATACCTTTACTTTTAATAGTCAAGCTGTTGTTGTTCAGTTGCGCAGTCATATCCGGCTCTTTGTGACCCGATGGACTGCAGCACACCAGGCTTCCCTGTCCTTCAACATCTCCCAGAGCTTGCTCAAGGTCAAGTCCATTGAGTTGGTAATGCCATCCAACCGTCTCATCCTCTGACTTCCCTTTTAATGGGCATAGATATTTGTAACTAATACAGTGAACTTAAATAATAAACTTTGAAAATATAAAAGCATCAATAGACTATTAGTACCTCATTACAGGTTTGGGGGTCAGCTAGGTTTAGGTAATAAACATATTACCAACTGGGTTTCCCAGGTGGCACGAGTTGTAAAGAATCTGCCTGCCAGTGCATAAGACCTAGGAGATGTGGGATCAGTCACTGAGTTGGGAAGATTCCCCTGAAGGAGGGCATGGACACCCACTCCAGCATTCTTGCCTGGAGAATCCCGTGGACCGAGAAGCCTGGTGGGCTATAGTCCACAGGGTTGCGCAGAGTAAGACACGACTGAACTGACATAGTGTACATGTACACACACACACGTTACCAACTAACAATAAGTGCTTGGTTCAGTACCAGTTATTTAAAGTTCCTAAATTGAGCAGTCTTTATCTTCCAAACAAGACTAACAGTAGTATTACTACAGGGTTATTGTGAGGATAAGAATAGTGCGTGTTATCTGGACAATAAACTTAATCATCAACATCATTCTTTTTTGTTGTCTTTGAAGGTACAAGTTAACTTGTGTTTTTGTTGTTATTTTATCTGCTGGGTGTATTTCTAATATTTTATTTGGGGAGGAGAATGATCTTATATCTAAAGTGTGGGATGGGTAGGGAGGTGGGAGGGGGGTTCAGGATGGGGAACACATGTACAACCATGGTGGATTCACATCAATGTGTGGCAAAACCAATACAATGTTGTAAAGTAAAATAAATTAATTAATTAATTAAAAAATGGAATAAAATGAATAATAAAAAAATAAAGTGTGAACACTATCTTGTATAGAGGAAATATTCTAAGAAATTCCTTAACCAGAGAATATAAAACCTTGTTTCCTAGATGACCTCAGTTTGACCCATTCAGTCATTACATTATGTAGATGTACATAGAGCAGATATAGAAAAAATTAGATATTTGCTTTGTTTTAGCTAGTCTTAAACTTGGGAAGTAGACAAAACTAATATATACAAAAGGAGTACTGGCAAAATAGGCAAGAGATTGTTTTATTATTAGCAGATAATCTCTAATAAGCTATTTGGGGGCCTGAGGAATTTAACTTTTTTTATTCTAAGTAGTTGTTCTTAACTTCAGACAAAAGTATATCATAAAGTTGATTTGCCCCATATTCCTCACCATTGACCATATAACTTTGATACTAAGTGCAAATCATCCAATTCAACTAGTAGCCTGGATAGGCCATCATTTTCAAAATTTAAACATTCAAAACCTAGTGAGAAATATATTTATATATGGACCCACAGTGCTTGTGCATGCACACA
This sequence comes from Dama dama, assembly GCF_033118175.1. NCBI lineage: Eukaryota > Metazoa > Chordata > Mammalia > Artiodactyla > Cervidae > Dama > Dama dama. The sequence goes on from NC_083681.1 coordinate 12,597,768, forward strand.
CATGCAGTTACTAACATACATATTCGCACACACCTTAGGTCAGTTCAGTTCAGTCGCTCAATTGTGTCTGACTCTTTGTGACCACATGGACCGCAGCATGCCAGGCCTCTGTTCATCACCATCTCCCTGAGTATACCCAAACTCAAGTCCATTGAGCTGGTGATGCCACCCAATGATCCCACCGTCTGTCGTCCCCTTCTCATACAGCCTTCAATCTTTCCCAGCATCAGGGTCTTTTCAAATGAGTCAGATCTGGCCAAATGAGTCAGTTTGGCCACCGCATCAGGTGGCCAAACTATTGGAGTTTCAGCTACAACATAAGTCCTTCCAGTGAATATTCAGGACTGATTTACTTGAGTATAGACTGGTTGGATCTCCTTTCAGTCAAAGGGACTCTTAAGAGTTTTATCCAAAAGAGTTCAAAAGCATCAATTCTTCGGTGCTCAACTTTCTTTTTTTTTTTTTTTAACCTGTGTCTTTTTTTTTTTTTTCTTTTTATTAGTTGGAGGCTAATTACTTCACAACATTTCAGTGGGTTTTGTCATACATTGATATGAATCAGCCATAGACTTACACGTATTCCACATCCCGATCCTCCCTCCCACCTCCCTCTCCACCCGATTCCTCTGGGTCTTCCCAGTGCACCAGGCCCGAGCACTTGTCTCATGCATCCCACCTGGGCTGGCGATCTGTTTCACCATAGATAGTATACATGCTGTTCTTTTGAAATATCCCACCCTCACATTCTCCCACAGAGTTCAAAATTCTGTTCTGTATTTCTGTGTCTCTTTTTCTGTTTTGCATATAGGGTTATCGTTACCATCTTTCTAAATTCCATATATATGTGTTAGTATGCTGTAATGTTCTTTATCTTTCTGGCTTACTTCACTCTGTATAAGGGGCTCCAGTTTCATCCATCTCATTAGGACTGGTTCAAATGAATTCTTTTTAACGGCTGAGTATTCCATGGTGTATATGTACCACAGCTTCCTTATCCATTCATCTGCTGATGGGCATATAGGTTGCTTCCATGTCCTGGCTATTATAAACAGTGCTGCGATGAACATTGGGGTGCACGTGTCTCTTTCAGATCTGGTTTCCTCAGTGTGTATGCCCAGAAGTGGGATTGCTGGGTCATATGGCAGTTCTATTTCCAGTTTTTTAAGAAATCTCCACACTGTTTTCCATAGTGGCTGTACTAGTTTGCATTCCCACCAAGAGTGTAAGAGGGTTTCCTTTTCTCCACACCCTCTCCAACATTTATTGCTTGTAGACTTTTGGATAGCAGCCATCCTGACTGGCGTGTAATGGTACCTCATTGTGGTTTTGATTTGCATTTCTCTAATAATGAGTGATGTTGAGCATTTTTTCATATGTTTGTTAGCCATCTGTATGTCTTCTTTGGAGGAACTGGACAAATTCTTAGAAAAGTATAACTTTCCAAAACTGAACCAGGAAGAAATAGAAGATCTTAACAGACCCATCACAAGCAAGGAAATCGAAACTGTAATCAAAAATCTTCCAGCAAACAAAAGCCCAGGACCAGATGGCTTCACAGCTGAATTCTACCAAAAATTTAGAGAAGAGCTAACACCTATCTTACTCAAACTCTTCCAGAAAATTGCAGAAGAAGGTAAGCTTCCAAACTCATTCTATGAGGCCACCATCACCCTAATTCCAAAACCAGACAAAGATGCCACAAAAAAAGAAAACTACAGGCCAATATCACTGATGAACATAGATGCAAAATCCTTAACAAAATTCTAGCAAACAGAATCCAACAATATATTAAAAAAATCATACACCATGACCAAGTGGGCTTTATCCCAGGAATGCAAGGATTCTTTAATATCCACAAATCAATCAATGTAATACACCACATTAACAAATTGAAAGATAAAAACCATATGATTATCTTAATAGATGCAGAGAAAGCCTTTGACAAAATTCAACACTCATTTATGATTAAAACTCTCCAAAAAGCAGGAATAGAAGGAACATACCTCAACATAATAAAAGCTATATATGACAAACCCACAGCAAGCATCACCCTCAATGGTGAAAAATTGAAAGCATTTCCCCTGAAATCAGGAACAAGAGAAGGGTGCCCACTCTAACCACTACTATTCAACATAGTGTTGGAAGTTTTGGCCACAGCAATCAGAGCAGAAAAAGAAGTAAAAGGAATCCAGATAGGAAAAGAAGAAGTGAAACTCTCACTGTTTGCAGATGACATGATCCTCTACATAGAAAACCCTAAAGACTCTACCAGAAAATTACTAGAGCTAATCAATGAATATAGTAAAGTTGCAGGATATAAAATTAACACACAGAAATCCCTTGCATTCCTATATACTAACAATGAAAAAACAGAAAGAGAAATTAAGGAAACAATACCATTCACCATTGCAACAAAAAGAATAAAATACTTAGGAGTATATCTACCTAAAGAAACAAAAGACCTATACATAGAAAACTATAAAACACTGATGAAAGAAATCAAAGAGGACACAAACAGATGGAGAAACATACCGTGTTCATGGATTGGAAGAATCAATATTGTCAAAATTGCTATTCTACCCAAAGCAGTCTATAGATTCAATGCAATCCCTATCAAGCTACCAACGGTATTCTTCACAGAACTAGACCAAAGAATTTCACAATTTGTATGGAAATACAAAAAACCTCAAATAGCCAAAGTAATCTTGAGAAAGAAGAATGGAACTGGAGGAATCAACCTGCCTGACTTCAGACTCTACTACAAAGCCACAGTCATCAAGACAGTATGGTACTGGCACAAAGACAGAAATATAGATCAATGGAACAGAATAGAAAGCCCAGAGATAAATCCACGAACCTATGGACACCTTGTCTTTGACAAAGGAGGCAAGGATATACAATGGAAAAAAGACAACCTCTTTAACAAGTGGTGCTGGGAAAACTGGTCAACCACTTGTAAAAGAATAAAACTAGAACACTTTCTAACACCATACACAAAAATAAACTCAAAATGGATTAAAGATCTAAATGTAAGACCAGAAACTATAAAACTCCTAGAGGAGAACATAGGCAAAACACTCTCCGACATAAATCACAGCAAGATCCTCTATGACCCACCTGCCAGAATATTGGAAATAAAAGCAAAACTAAACAAATGGGACCTAATGAAACTTAAAAGCTTTTGCACTACAAAGGAAACTATAAGTAAGGTGAAAAGACAGCCCTCAGATTGGGAGAAAATAATAGCAAATGAAGAAACAGACAAAGGATTAATCTCAAAAATATACAAGCAACTCCTGCAGCTCAATTCCAGAAAAATAAATGACCCAATCAAAAAATGGGCCAAAGAACTAAACAGACATTCTCAACTTTCTTTATAGTCCAACTCTAACATCCATACATCACTACTGGAAAAACCATAGCCTGACTAGATGGACCTTTGTTGGCAAAGTAATGTCTCTGCTTTTTAATATGCTGTCTAGGATAGTAAAAAAAATTTGCTTCCAAAGAGTAAGTGTCTTTTAATTTCATGGCTGTAGTCTTCATCTGCAGTGATTTTGGAGCCCCACAATATAGATCAGCCCTGTTTCCACTGTTTCCCCGTCTATTTGCCATGAAGTGATGGGACCAGATGCCATGATCTTTGTTTTCTGAATGTTGAGTTTTGAGTCAATTTTTTCACTCTTCTCTTTCACTTTCATCAAGAGGCTCTTTAGTTCTTCACTTTCTGCCATAAGGGTGGTGTCATCTGCATATCTGAGGTTATTGATATTTCTCCCGACAATCTTAATTCCAGCATGTGCTTCCTCAAGCCCAGAGTTTCTCATGATGTACTCTGCATAGAAGTTAAATAAGCTGGGTGACAATATACAGCCTTGACGTACTCCTTTTCCTACTTGGAACCAGTCTGTTGTTCCATTTCCAGCTCTAACTGTTGCTTCCTGACCTTCATACAGATATCCCCTGATGCAGGTCAGGTGGTCTGGTATTCCCATCTCTTTCAGAATTTTCCACAGTTTGTTGTTATCCACATAGTTAAAAGATTTGGCATAGTCAATAAAGCAGAAATAGATGTTTTTCAGGAACTCTCTTGCTTTTTCGATGATCCAGCAGGTGTTGGCAATTTGATCTCTGGTTCCTCTGCCCTTTCCAAAACCAGCTTGAACACTTGAAGATCACAGATCACGTACTGCTGAAGCCTGGCTTCGAGAATTTTGAGCATTACTTTACTGGTGTGTGAGATGAGTGCCATTGTGCAGTAGTTTGAGCATTTTTTGGCATTGCCTTTCTTTGGGATTGGATGAAAACTGATCTTTTCCATTTTTAAAAATTTATTTATTTATGTTACTTTACAACATTGTATTGGTTTTGCTACACATTGACTTGAATCCACCATGGGTGTACATGTGTTCCCTATCCTTAACCCCCCTCCCACCTCCCTCCCCATCCCATTCCTCTGGGTCATCCCAGTGTACCAGCCCCAACCATCCTGTATCATTCATTGAACCTGGACTGGCGATTTGTTTTACATATGATAATTTACATGTTTCAATGCCATTCTTCCATATCATCCCACCCTTGCCCTCTCCCACAGAGTCCAAAAGACAGTTCAACACATCGTGTCTCTCTTGCTATCTCACATACAGGGTTATTGTTACCATCTTTCTAAATTCCATATATACGTGTTAGTATACTGTATTGGTGTTTTTCTTTCCGGCTTACTTCACTCTGTATAATAGGTACCAGTTTCATCCACCTCATTAGAACTGATTCAAATGTATTCATTTTAATGGCTGAGTAATATCCCATGGTGTATATGTACCACAGCTTCCTTATCCATTCGTCTGCTGATGGACATCTAGGTTGCTTCCATGTCCTGGCTATTATAAACAGTGCTGCGATGAACATTGGAGTGCACGTGTCTCTCTCAGATCTGGTTTCCTCAGTGTGTATGCCCAGCAGCAGGATTGCTGGGTCATATGGCAGATCTATTTCAAGTTTTTTAAGAAATCTCCACACTGTTCTCCACAGTGGCTGTACTAGTTTGCATTCCCACCAAGAGTGTAAGAGGGTTTCCTTTTCTCCACACCCTCTCCAGCATTTATTGCTTGTAGACTTTTGGATAGCAGCCCTTCTGACTGGCGTGTAATGGTACCTCATTGTGGTTTTGATTTGCATTTCTCTAAAAATGAGTGATGCTGAGCATCTTTTCATGTGTTTGTTAGCCATCTGTATGTCTTCTTTGGAGAAATGTCTGTTTAGTCCTTTGGCCCACTTTTTGATTGGGTCTTTTATTTTTCTGGAATTGAGCTGCAGGAGTTGCTTATATATTTTTGAGATTAATTCTTTGTCCGTTGCTTCATTGACTATTATTTTCCCCCATTCTGAAGGCTGTCTTTTCACCTTGCTTACAGATTCCTTTGTTGTGCAGAAACTTTTAATTTTAATTAGGTCTCATTTGTTTATTTCTGTTTTTATTTCCAATATTCTGGGAGGTGGGTCATAGAGGATCCTGCTGTGGTTTATGCTGGAGAGTGTTTTGGCTATGTTTTCCTCTAGGAGTTTTATAGTGAAAACTGACCTTTTCCAGTCCTGTGGCCACTGTTGAGTTTTCCAAATTTGCTGGCATATTGAGTGCAGCACTTTCACAGCATCATCTTTCAGGAGTTGAAATAGCTCAACTGGAATTCCATCACCTCCACTAGCTTTGTTCATAGTGATGCTTTCTAAGGCCCACTTGACTTCACATTCCAGGATGTCTGGCTCTAGGTGAGTGATCACACCATCATGATTATTTGGGTCGTGAAGATACTTTTTGTACAGTTCTTCTGTGTATTCTTGCCACCTCTTCTTAATATCTTCTGCTTCTGTTAGGTTCATACCATTTCTGTCCTTTATTGAGCCCATATTTGCATGAAATGTACCCTTGGTATCTCTGATTTTGTCGAATAGATCTCTAGTCTTTCCCTTTCTATTGTTTTCCTCTATTTCTTTGTACTGATCACTGATGAAGGCTTTCTTAACTCTCCTTGCTCTTCTTTGGAACTCTGCATTCAAATGGGTATCTTTCTTTTTCTCCTTTGCTTTTCACTTCTCTTTTTTTCACAGCTATTTGTAAGTTCTCCTCAAACAGCCATTTTGCCTTTTTGCATTTCTTTTTCTTGGAGATGGTCTTGATCCCTGTCTCCTGTACAATGTCATGAACCTCCATCCATAGTTCATCAGGAGCTCTGTCTATCAGATCTAGTCCCTTAAATCTATTTCTCACTTCCACTGTATAGTCATAAGGGATTTGATTTAGGTCATACCTGAATGGTCTAGTGGTTTTCCCTACTTTCTTCAATTTAAGTCTGAATTTGGCAATAAGGAGTTCATGATCTGAGCCACAGTCAGCTCCCTGTCTTGCTTTTGCTGATTGTATAGAGCTTCTCCATCTTTGGCTGCAAAGAATATAATCAATCTGATTTTGGTGTTGACCATCTGGTGATGTCCATGTGTAGAGTCTTCTCTTGTGTTGTTGGAAGCGGGTGTTTGCTATGACCAGTGTGTCCTCTTGGCAAAATTCTATTAGCCTTTGCCTTGCTTCATTCTGTACTCCAAGGCCAAATTTGCTTGTTACTCCAGGTTTTTCTTGACTTCCTACTTTTATATTCCTGTTCCCTATAATGAAAAGACATCTTTTTTGGGTGTTATTTCTAAAAGGTCTTGTAGGTCTTCATAGAACCGTTCAATACTGGTCGGGGCATAGACTTGGATTACCATGATATTGAATGATTTGCCTTAGAAACAAACAGAGATAATTATGTTGTTTTTAAGATTACATCAAAGTACTGCATTTCGGACTCTTTTGTTGACCATGATGGCTACTCCATTTCTTCTCAGGGATTCTTGCCCACAGTAGTAGATATAATGGTCATTTGAGTTAAATTTACCCATCCCAGACACACTTAGTTGAATAAAAAGTTTCACAAATGGTACATAAGCTTAATACATGTGAAAGAACTTGATATTTTCAGCACATAATTATTTTTTTTTATTTCCTATTTACAGTGCTGTGCCCATCCCAGATTGGAATCTAAGTCATGAATCAAAGATTCAAGCAAGGATATTATTTTTTTCTGTCTTGTTGTCCATAATAAGATGGACAACCTAGTTATGAGACCAAGCACAACACAAATAAAAGCTGCAGAAACTGCTGTATTAGTTACAGATGGTACTGATGTGAATAACTTTTATTATATTCTAGATCCCTTATAAATAAACCCCCCATTATTGTTGGCATTTTCAGCTAAAGCTTTGATTAACATGGTAGGATGAGGACTTATGCAATATATAATGCGCGAAGGATTTTACTATGTAGGAAAACAAGTGCAGTCTTGTTAGGAGAAACTAACTCTAAATCACGCACACCTTAATGATATCTGCAAATGACATCTATCCTTTGCAAAGTCAAAATTGGAGCAGTTGCTCATTATATTACTTAATGTTCCTTATAAAAAAAAAATCTGTGTAGTCAAAATATGCTGCAATTGGTGTCTGAGAAAAGAATATCCTTTCAGAAATAACTAGTTTGTTTTGTTGTTTAAACAATGATAACAATATATAATTCTGTTTCCTTTTCTGTTTTATTCAACAGGAGTAAAGTGTTAACCAAAGTATTGATAGTTTATATTTATTTGCTTTCATTGCAAATAATTGAATATCTTATGTTTACTTATATTTAATATTTATTTCAACATTATAAATCATCAAAATTTATGTAGTTACATGTAAATTATTTTATTTTAAATAAGTAATAATTGAATCTTTTTTTAAGTACATACAGTTGAGCTGTCATTTATATTTTGATTAATTCTAATTTATGTATGGCCTTTGAAGGAAATATTCTGTTCTTATTGGAGCATTGTGCTTCATTATGAAGATTAGTTAATCTGAGTGTTGGCTCAGAGATGTTTCAATCAAATTAAAAAAAGAGTAATGATCACCAGTGATAACTCAGAGCAAATTTCATTTGGTTAGGACAATAAAATTTAGTGTGGTAGTAGGAGTCAGGCTCCCTATTAATATCTGCATTTGAGTCTAGCTCCAATAATTATATGTGTGTGTGTGTTTTACTTAATATCTTTAAGCTTCAGTTTCCCCAGCAGTAATGTAATAGCATCTGCCACTAAAGGCTGCTGTGAAGGTAAATATAAATGTATGCACGACTGAGTCTAGCATGTTTTCTCAGAAGGGCTTACAAATTTACCAGAGAGAATACCTAAGTGAAGTCTCAGTGTAACCTCAAATTTTATTTACAAATATTATGCAATGAAATTTATTCTTTAAATTGAACATTTTGTGTGCAGTGTTAATAGCTTTTTCTGCTATAAAAATGTACATTTTAATACATAAAATAAAAAATATATAGAAAAAAATGGTAATTAAAAATAATTATTTTCACCACTCAGAGATAATCAGTTAATATTGGCAAGTTTGCTTTCAAACTTCTTTCTTATATAAATTAAAATATGAAATCATATAATTGAAAGCATACAAATAAATGACATAATGTATGCAAGCCACTTTTGGAGTAGGAAATGGCAACACACTCCAGTAATCTTGCCTAGAAAACTCCATGGACAGAGAAGCCTGGTGGGCTACTGTCCATGGGGTTTCAAAGAGTTGGATTTCACTGAGCACAAACATGCACACATGTGCCAGCCATTGGATATTGATAAAGTGATGAAAATGATAGATAGGGTCCTTGATTTCATACTGCTTGAAAATTCTGTGACCAATTGAATTAAATACTTATAAATCATATATCTGAGAAGGGGTTATTATTTGAAATTTGAATAGGACTCCTACAAATCAATGACAACAACAAAAACACCTGATTAAAAAATGGGAGAAGAACTTGAAACCAGTAATTTATTTTATTACATGCTCATTTATGTCTATGTGACAATTAATATTCCTACTTAAATATAAATTTAACAACTTTCCTCATTACTTGATCATAAGAAAGCAGAATGCCCCATTGTCTACTGAGTGGGAAGAAGACCTAATTAGACGTTTCCCCAAAGAAGACATACAGATGGCTAATAAACAAATAAAAAGATGCTCAACATTGCTCATTGTTTGAGAAATGCAAATTAAAACCACAATGAGGTGTCAACTCACACCACTCAGAATGGCCATTATAAAAAAAAAAAAAATCTGCAAATAGTAAATGCTGAGAAAAGGGAACCTTCTTACACAACAGGTGCAAATGTAAATTGACATGGCCACTATGGAGAACAGTATGAAGATTCCTTAAAACACTAGGTATATCATTACCATCTTTCTAAATTCCATATATATGTGTTAGTATGCTGTAATGTTCTTTATCTTTCTGGCTTACTTCACTCTGTATAATGGGCTCCAGTTTCATCCATCTCATTAGAACTGATTCAAATGAATTCTTTTTAATGGCTGAGTAATATTCCATGGTGTATATGTACCACAGCTTCCTTATCCATTCATCTGCTGATGGGCATCTAGGTTGCTTCCATGTCCTGGCTATTATAAACAGTGCTGCGATGAACATTGGGGTGCACGTGTCTCTTTCAGATCTGGTTTCCTCAGTGTGTATGCCCAGAAGTGGGATTGCTGGGTCATATGGCAGTTCTATTTCCAGTTTTTTAAGAAATCTCCACACTGTTTTCCATAGTGGCTGTACTAGTTTGCATTCCCACCAAGAGTGTAAGAGGGTTTCCTTTTCTCCACACCCTCTCCAGCATTTATTGCTTGTAGACTTTTGGATAGCAGCCATCCTGACTGGCGTGTAATGGTACCTCATTGTGGTTTTGATTTGCATTTCTCTAAAGATGAGTGATGTTGAGCATCTTTTCATGTGTTTGTTAGCCATCTGTATGTCTTCCTTGGAGAAATGTCTGTTTAGTTCTTTGGCCCATTTTTTGATTGGGTCTTTTATTTTTCTGGAATTGAGCTTCAGGAGTTGCTTGTATATTTTTGTGATTAATCCTTTGTCTGTTTCTTCATTTGCTATTATTTTCTCCCAATCTGAGGGCTGTCTTTTCACATTGCTTATAGTTTCCTTTGTTTTGAACTCTGTGGGAGAAGGTGAGGGTGGGATGTTTTGAAAGAATAGCATGTATATTATCTATGGTGAAACAGATCACCAGCCCAGGTGGGATGCATGAGACAAGTGCTCGGGCCTGGTGCACTGGGAAGACCCAGAGGAATCGGGTGGAGAGGGAGGTGGGAGGGGGGATCGGGATGGGGCATACGTGTAAATCTACGGCTGACTCATATCAATGTATGACAAAACCCACTGAAATGTTGTGAAGTAATTAGCCTCCAACTAATAAAAAAAAAAAAAAAGAAAACAAAAAAAAACACTAGGTATAAAACTACTATATAACCCAAAATCCCACTACTGGGCAAATACCCTGAGGAAATCATAATTGGAAAAGGCACATGTACTCCAGTGTTTATTGCAGCACTGTTTACAATAGCTAGGATTGGAAGCAATCTAGATGTCCATTGACCGATGAAGGATGAAGAAGTTGTGGTACCTATATACAGTGGTATGTTATTCAGCCATAAAAAGAAGCACATATGAGTTAGTTCTAATGAGGTGAATGAACCTAGGGCCTATTATACAGAGTGAAGCAAGCCAGAAAAACAAATATAGTATATTAACACATATATATGGAATTTAGAAAGATGGTACTGATGAACCTATTTGAAGGGTAGCAATGGAGATGCAGACATAGAGAACAGAATCGTGGACACAGTGGGGAAAGGAGATAGTGTGACAAACTGAGAGAATAGCATTGAAGCATATGCATTTCCATTTGTAAAATGGATAGCCAGTAGGAATTTGCTCTGTGATATAGGGAGCTCAGGGCTTCCCAGGTGGTGCTAGTGGTAAAAGAACTCACCTGTCAATGCAGGGGCTGTAAGAGAAATGGGTCTGAGCCCTGGGTCAGGAAGATACCTTGAAGGAAGGCATGGCAACCCATCCCAGTATTCTTGCCTGAAGAGTCCTGTAGATGGAGGAGCCTGGCTGGCTACAGTCCATGGACACGACTGAAGTGACTTAGCATGCATACATGCAGAGAGCTCAAGCTCAGTGCTCTGTGACAATCAAGAGAATTGAGATGCATGGGAGGGGTCAGATAGGGTGGGAGGTAGGAAGTAGGAGGTAGAGTGAAGAGGGAGGGGACATATATATATACCTACAACTGATTCAGGTTGATGTATGGCAGAAATCAACACAATATTGTAAAGTAATTATCCTCCAATTAAAAATAAATATATTTATTTTTATAAATAAATCATATTTATATTTATAAATAAATAAAATTATAAATTAAAATTTTATTTATTTATAAGTAAATAAAATATATTTGAAGCTATGATCAAAAATCTCCCCAAAAACAAAAGCCCAGGACCAGATGGCTTCACAGGAGAATTCTATTGAGCACTTAGAGAACTCATGCCTATCCTTCTAAAACTTTTTCAAAAAATTGCAGAGGAAGGAACACTTCCAAACTCATTCTACAAGGCCACCATCATCCTGATACCAAAACCAAAGAAAACACACAAAAAAGAAAACTACAGGCCAGTATCACTGATGGACATAGATGCAAAAATCCTCAACAAAATTTTAGCAAACAGAATTCAGCAACACGTCAAAAAGCTCATACACCATGATCAAGTTGGGTTTATTCTAGGGATGCAAGGATTCTTCAAAATACACAAATCAATCAGTGTGATACATTATATTAACAAATTGAAAGATAAAATTCATATGATAATCTCAATAGATGCAGAAAAAGCCTTTGATACAATTTAGCACCCATTTATTATTAAAACTCTTCAAAAAATGGGCATAGAAGGAACCTACCTCAACATGGTAAAGGCCATATGTGATAAGCCTATAGAAAATATTGTTCTCAATAGTGAAAAACTGAAAGCATTCCCCCTAAGATCAGGAACAAGACAATTGTGTCCACTTCCACCACTATTATTCAACATAGTTCTGGAAATCCTAGCTATAGCAATCAGAGAAGAAAAAGAAATAAAAGGAATCCAGACCAGAAAAGAAGATGTAAAGTTCAGAAAACCCTAAAGATAGTATCAGAAAATTACTAGAGCTAATCAGTGAATTTAGCAAAGTTGCAGGACACAAAATCAACACACAGAAATAACTTGCACTTCTATATACTAGCAATGAAAAATCAGAAGAAATTAAGGAATCAATCCCATTCACCATTGCAACAAAAAGAATTAAATATCTAGGAATAAACTTACCTAAGGAGACAAAAGAACTGTACACAGGAAATTATAAGACACCAATGAAAGAAACCAAAGATGCCATAAACAGATGGAGAGCCAGTCCATGTTCCTGGGTAGGAGAATTAATATTGTGAAAATGACTATACTACCAAATGCAATCTACAGATTCAATGTGATTCCTATCAAATTACCAATGACATTTTTTCACAGAATTAGAACAAAAAAATTCACAATTCATATGGAAACACAAAAGATCCTGAATAGCTTAAGCAGTCTTGATAAAGAAGAATGGAGCTGGAGGAATCAACCTTCCTGACTTTGGATTATACTCCAAAGCTAACGTCATCAAGACAGTGTGGTACTGGCACAAGAACAGAAATATAGACCAATGGATAAAGATAGACAGTCCAGAAATAAACCCATGCACCTATAGGTCCCTTATTTTTGACAAAGGATGCAAGAATATACAATAGGGCAAACATAGCCTCTTCAATAAGTGTGCTGGGAAAACTGCACAGCTACATATAAAAGAATGAAATTAGAACACTTCCTAACACCATACACAAAGATAAACTCAAAATAGATTAAAGGCCTAAATGTAAGACCAGAAACTATAAAACTCTTAGAGAAAAACATAGGCAGAACTCTCAAAGACATAAACCACTGCAAGATCCTCTATGACCCACCTCCTAGAGTAATGGAAATAAAAACCAAAGTAAGCAACTGGGACCTGATTAAACTTAAAAATTTTTTTGCAGCAAAGGAAACTATAAACTATAAGGTGGAAAAGCAACCCTCAGAATGGGAGAAAATAATAGCAAGTGAAACAACTGACAAAGGATTAATTTCAAAAAGATACAAGCAGCTCATACAACTCAACACCAGAAAAATAAACATCCCAATCAAAAAGTGGGGAAAAGCTCTAAACAGACATTTCTCCAAAGAAGACATACAGATGGCTAACAAACACAAGAAAAGGTGCTCAGCATCACTCATTATTAGAGAAATGTAAATCAAAACTTCAGTGAGTATCACCTCACACCAGTCAGAATGGCCATCATCAAAAATTCTACAAACAATACGTGCTGGAGAGGGTGTGGAGAAAAGGGAATGCTCTTGCACTGTTTGTGGGAATGTAAATTGATACAGCCACTATGGAAGACAGTACGAAGATTCCTTAAAAAATTTGGAATAAAACCACCATATGACCCAGTAATCCCACTCCTAGGCAAATACCCTGAGGAAACCAAAATTGAAAAAGACACATGTATCCCATCGTTCGTTGCAGCATTATTTACAATAGCTAGAACATGGAAACAACCTACACATCCTTTGACAGATGAATGGATAAGGAAGTTGTGGTACATATACACAATGGAATATTACTCAGCCATAAAAAGTGACTCATTTGAGTCAGTTGTAATGAAGCAGATGAAACTAGAACCTATTATACAGAGTGAAGTAAGAAAGAGAAAGATAAATATCATATTCTAATACATACAAGCAGAATCTAGAAAAATGACACAGAAGTTTACTTACAGGGCAGCAATGGAGAAACAGACATAGAGAATAGACTTGTGGACATGGGGAGAGGGGAGGAGAGGGTGAGAGGTATGGAGAGAGTAACATGGAGACTTTCATTATCATATGTAAAATAGATAGCCCACGGGAGTTTGCTGTCTGGCTCAGGAAACTCAAACAGGGGCTCTGTATCAACCTAGAGGGGTGGGATTGGGAGGGAGACGGTGCGGGGGGGTGGGGGGGCAGAGTTTCACAAAGGAGGAGATATATGCATGCCTATGGCTGATTCATGTTGAGATTTGACAGAAAACAACAATTCTATAAAGCAATTATCCTTCAATTAAAAAATAAATAAATATAAAAAGTTATATAAAACATTCCTTGATCCAGGTTTATCCAAAGTATTTGTTTGCTCCTTTTAGACACTCTATTTTGTTGAACTGCTTTGAAAGATGTGTGGTTACACTCAAACATCTCTTCTGGGTATTAATCTGCTCAGGAGTATTATAATCCTTCATTGTTCCATGGGATCTTAAGAAGTCTATTGAGCTAATAATGACAGTACAAAAATTATTCTCTTCCATAGGATTGATAGGACTGTTTACACAGTGATATAATTGTGACATTTGTGGATTAAAAATGTAATATTAAGAAAGTTTAGAAGACTTTAAGTATAAAGAGAATTTTGGAAGTATTTCAGTTAGCAGAATTCTGTTAACATATAAGCTTATGGTCCTCCTCATAGTTTTAAGAGAGGACAGCTTAAGCTTCTTGCACCTTATATCTTATCTAGTAAAATGTCAAAATTACCACAGGCCTGATGACAGTAATTCTACATGGAAAATCCAATAGATAGCTAGTATATCTGTATCTCACCCTTTTAATTCTATTACTAAAGCTCAAATTCATTGCTTTAATTGATAAACATGAAGTACTATATAGAAGTCAGGTTTAAATGCCAATAGCTTTTATTTTTACAGTCAATATTGTTATTTGCAAAGCTAAAAATTTATTTTCCAAACTAGAATTGGAAACTTCAATTTATAATTTCCTTAATTAAACCTGTATTTTAGTGTATTTCTCCCTGTCAGTGAATGCTTCCAGCCTTTAACTTTGAACAGTGCTTGCATTTGTTTTAGACAAATGTTTGCCTTATTATAAAACCATTCATTTATATCAGTCAACTTCACATAACAATTGACAACTGAACCAATATCCTTTCCTTTAAAACTTTGGAATATAATTCAAGTCCTGCATGATTTTACCACCTGACTTTAATTTCCTCCACACGAAGGGGTTATAGGCACTTTAAACCTGAAATCTACCACCTTCTGTACGATATAAGTCATGACAAGTTATTGCTTTGAATATCAGAGGTCAACGGCATAATTTATTTTAAAAAATAATGCATTCTCACTACGCCCAAAATAGTTCATTCTGATACCTAGAATTGTTTACATCAAGGTACATATAATGAAACATAAATCTTGGGACACTCTTCTTTCTCCTTCAAAAGCACAGCAGTGCATGCTGATTCAGCATGTTCACTATTTCCTAAAATATGTCTACAACCCTTATTATTACCCTCCTTCTCATAGCTATGTTTACTGTCATTCACTGTAGTATACCATCACGCCATGCCACCTGGACTATTGGAACAGGCTCCAATCTAGTATATGTGCTGCAAATTCTTGCCTCATCCATTTGGTTCTATACAGTAATAATCCTGGTGGTTCAGTGAGTAAAGAATCTGCCTGCAAAATAGGAGACCCAGGTTCAATCCCTGGATCAGAAAGATCCCCTAGAGAAGGGAATGGCAACCCATTCTAGTCTTCTTGCCTGGAGAATTCCATGAACAGAGGAGTCTGGTGGGCTACAGTCCATGGGGTTGCAAATAGTTGGACCTGACTTAGTGACAAACACAAACACAGTAATATAAAAAAGGATTTTCTAAGAACAAAATAGAGGTTAGGTCTCCCAAAGACCCAGGATCTTCATCTGACATAAAATATGCTCTTTGTTTTGAAATATGTCATTCACTTGACTTTTAACACACCTTGCTGAACTTTTCAGTTTAACTATATAAAATAATAAGAGTAATAAATTTAATACTACTACTACTAATAAAATATAATGAAAATAATATCATATAAATGAAACTAATATACTTTTGTTGTTCAGTCACTAAGTCATGTCTCTCTGAGATCCCAAGGACTGCAACACACAAGGTTTCCGTGTCCTTCACCATCTCCCGGAGCTTGCACAAACTCTTGTCCATTGAGTCTTGATGCCATCCAATAATCTCATCCTCTGTCATGCCTTTCTCCTCCTGCCTTTAGTCACTCCAAGCATCAGGGTCTTTTCCAATGAGTTAGCTCTTCACATCAGGTGGCCAAAGTATTGGAACTTCAGCTTCAGCATCGGTCCTCCCAATGAATATTCAGGAGTGATGTTTGCATTTTCTTTCTTTTCTTGAGGATGGTTTTGATCACCACCTCCCGTACAATGTTACAAAACCCCTGCCGTAGTTCTTCAGGCATTCTGTCGATCAGATCTAGTCCCTTGAATCTATTTGTCACTTCCACTGTATAAAGATAATAGTAGTGAAAAAAAATAATAAAAAGAGCTATTAACAATATTTATTTAGTACTTAATATATAGTAGATATGCTCAACTTTTTAATAGAATTTTGTTATGTTATCACTATTCTCTAAGAAATCTGTATTTTAAATTCCATTTCATAGACCAAGAAAGATATGTTTAATGTATCTTATTACTTGGTCAAAGTTACAGAGCAGAGGCAGTATTTAACCTGATTCCTGGCACAAAGGCAAACTCTTAATGACTATACTACACAATTTAAATTTTTTACCTTTGCTTCATCCTCCATTGTTTTTCGTAATTCAGGATTCAGTTTGTGAGTAGCCTATTTAATGGAACTTTCCTAAAATATACCTATACTGACTTTATCAAATAAGCTAACCGCACTTTTGTAAAATATAATCTCACTGTATTTTAACCTTTTATTGATTTCTGAAACTTCAGTTTATGAGCTGTGCTTTCTGATGCATTACATTTAAAAATCCTGTTGTAAAAGAGAATGAATAAAATCAATGATGGAGTATACATTACATTGCTAAATTGGAAATAATTTATCACAGCAAGGATCCTTTGCTAAAGGAAATATTGGTCCTCCCTTTGAGATATCAATATTTTGTTTCCCATATGAAATGAGAGTACACTTTTAAATATCCTTGAAAAATAAAAGCAGTATGAGCCCTCTATTTAAGATGTTAATAAATTATGAAATCTCATAATCTGAAAAGTCATGGTCTACACTGAAGTCTTATGGGACCCTATATTTATTTATGTACAGATTTTCTTCTACACTGTAAAAACTCTTTAAGGATTAGTCATTTTCTATTTAACTTCACATTATTGGGACCATTATACTTTCTGCTTGCAGTGCAGGCTTAATATTGCTTTTGTATGTACAGACATACTTGTGAAGGTTTCTTTCTACATCCAAATTTTCTGTAACATGCTGTCAGTCCAAAATTTATACCTTATTTCTTGCTGTCA
This sequence comes from Dama dama, assembly GCF_033118175.1. NCBI lineage: Eukaryota > Metazoa > Chordata > Mammalia > Artiodactyla > Cervidae > Dama > Dama dama. The sequence continues at coordinate 12,615,162 of NC_083681.1, forward strand.
ACACTACTGCTATTATTGCTACAATTACAAACCTGCTCTCTTACATTACCATTTAAATATTTCATGTGCATTATCCCCCACCCTTTTTCCTCATAAACACATGTTGCAGCAGATGGGGCACATTCAGTTATTTTAATTTAGCAGGAGAAGAAATTAAAGCTCAGAGAGATAAAATATTTGGTAACAATTCTTCAATTATTAAGTTATAGAGTTGGAATCAGAGCCTGATTCTTTTGTCAGCCTAGTGAACACAGCACCATGTCATATTCAGGTTCCTCCATCTCAAACTAGTTTATAAGCCCCACACTGTTAAGGACTATTTTGAATATTTTCTCACAGAGGTAGTACTAGTGCCCTACATATGAAGATTTAAAAAGTAATAATAATCTTTTATCCACTGTATCAATCAACAGGGTATACTGATACTGTGTATAAAATAGAACTAATGAGAACCTACTGTATAGTTCAGGGGACTCTACTCAATGCTCTGTGGTGACCTAAATGGGAAAGAAATCCAAAAAAGAGGGGATATACGTACACGTGTAGCTGATTCACTTTACTATACAGTAGAAACTGACATAGCAGTGTGAAGCAACTATACTCTAATAAAATTTGATATAACACAATCAAAGAGAGTCAGTTAAAGAAGTCTGTAGTTAATATTTGGAGAGTCCTAAATCAGAATGGGGCTTCCCTGGTGGCTCAGTGGTAAAGAACATGTTTGCCATTGCAGGAGACCTTGGTTCGATCCCTGGGTTGGGAATATACCCTGGAAAAGGAAATGGCAACCCACTCCAGTATTCCTGCCTGGGAAATCCCGTAGACATAGCAGCCTGGCAGGCTATAGTCCATGGCTGCAGAAGAGCCAGACACGACTGAACAACAGCAGTCAAATCAGGATACTGCTTTAGACTTGCCAAATAACTTACTTTGGTCAATATTATATCAAATAACTAGAATAATTTGATTTAGGTATACAATTTTCAAGCTATCTTTCATCATTACCCATGTTTAATGCATGAACATGCTGAGTGGTTTCAGGTCTCTTAATCACCTTTCTTTTTAGAGCTAATTTAAGATCAACTAAGAAGAAAAGAAAAACAATTGACCATACTTTCTTCTGCTACAAGAAATCATGGATCTCACTTAAAATCCAAAGGCATTCTCTGAAAGCTGATGCAAAGTACAGTGTCAAGAAAATCACACAAGAATATGTTTTTGTGTAAATTGGAGACTGAACATACCAACAATGGTCTATATGTATTTTGCCATCTTAAGATAATTTTTAAAATAAAGACTATTTTTTAGAGCTGTTTAAGGTTCACAGCAAAATTGAGAGAAACATGCTGTTCCCACTCATATATAGCTTCAACTCACCTTTGAAAGTGATAGTCACTCAGTCATGTCTGACTTTTCATGACCCATGGACTGTAGGCTCCTCTGTCCATGGAATTCTCCACTCAAGAATACTGGTGTCGGTAGCCATTTCCTTCTGGGGTTCTTCCAAGCCTGGAATTGAACACTAGTCTACTGAAGGTTGTTTTCAAATTTTGGCAACTGTAAGTAAAGCTTCCATGAACATAAATTTTTGAGTGGACATAAATTTTTGAGCGGACATAAATTTTCAACTCTGTGTGAATAAAGCCTGTTTTGTTTTGTAAAAAGCTGTCAAACTGTCTTCTGAAGTGGCTGCACCATTTTGTATCTCCACCAGCACTGAATGAGGGTTCTTGTTGCTCTAAATCCTTGTCAGCACTTGATGATGTCAGTATTCCAGATTTTCTAGTAGGTGTGTAGTGGTATCTCACTGTTGCTTTAATTTGCAGTTCTGTGATGACATATCGTATTGAGCATCTTTTCATATGTGTATTTGTCATTTGTATATTGTCTTAGATGAGGTACATATTAAAATCTTTCGCTCATTTTAAAGATTGGGTTCTTATTAAGTTTTAAGAGTTCCTTTTATATTTTGATAATAGTCATTTATCAGATAGGTCTTTTGTATATATTTTCTCCCAAGCTGTAGCTTATCTTATTATTTTCCACAGGACATATTCAAAAATATTTTCAAAATCTGAAAATACCTCATATCCAGATGAATCTGAGCCAATGAAATATTTAAAATTCTAACAGTTCTTAGAGATCATTCTACTTTGAAATCTTAGAAATGGAACTATTTTTGGTGGAGCTGACACTAAGCACAAAATTGAGAAGATTTTGGATGAGATTCCAAGAATTCTGGCATCTCTTTGACAATCATATACCCCAAATGCTTCTCAAGTTCCATTGTTATATTTTCTGATGTCACCAGCACTTGACTTTTAAACAATAGGGATTTCAGTTTATCTTGCATATATAAATTGCTGTCACAAAATATTAGCTTATTGGGGAGAGAATAATGACTTAAATAAGCAGATGAGCTTTTTTTCCCTTTTAATTGCAAGTTTAAAGCCAAGAATTTTAGAGTAACATCAATTAGAAACTCTAAAAGGAGAATATAAATGTAGATTGATATATGCTTATTTGGAGACATATATGACTTTTGTGAATTCTTGCCTTTGCTAGTTCCTTCCTCTATAGAAAAAAATATTTTAAATATGCTGTGAGTACATTTATATTTAAATATGCTATGAGTACATTTCCCAATTTGGATTGGTTCCAAACTTGGAGAGGGATACATCAAGGCTGTATATTGCTACCCTGCTTGTTTAACTTATAAGCAGAGTACATCTTACAAAATGCTGTGCTGGATGAAGCATTAGCTGTAATCAAGATTGTCAAGAGAAATATCAGTTACCTCAGATATGCAGATGACACCACCTTTATGGCAGAAAGCAAAGAGGAAATAAAGAGCCTCTTGATAAAAGTGAAAGAGGAGACTGAAAAAGTTGGCTTAAAATTCAACATTCAGCAAACTAAGATCTTGGCATCTGGTCACATCACTTCATAGCCAATAAGTGCTGAAACAACAGAAACAGTGACAGACTTTCTTTACTTGGGTTCCAAAATCACTGCAGCCATGAAATTAAAAGATGCGTGCTCCTTGGAATTAAGGATATGACCAACCTAGACAGCATATTGAAAGCAGAGACATTACTTTGCCATCAAAATTTAACTAGTCAAAGCTATGGTTTTTCCAGTAGTCACATATGGATGTGAGAGTTGGACCATAAAGAAAGCTGAGCACCAAAGAATTGATGCTTTTAAACTGTGGTGTTGGAGAAGACTCTTGAGAGTCCCTTGGACTGCAAAGAGATCAAACCAGTTCATCCTAAAGGAAATCAGTCCTGAATATTCATTGGAAAGATTGATGCTGAAGCTGAAGCTCCAATACTTTGGTCACCTGATGCAATGAACTGACTCATTGGTAAAGACCTTGATTCTGGGAAAGATTGAAGGCAGGAGGAGAAGGGGATGACATAGTATGAAGTTGTTAAATGGCATCACTGACTCGATGGACATGAGTTTGAGCAAACTCTGGGTGTTAGGGATGGACAGGGAGCCTGGTGTGCTGCAGTCCATGAGTTCACAAAAATGTCGGACATGACTGAGTGACTGAACTGAACTGATGAGTATCTTAGTCTAAGAAGGAATATAATCAGACTGTATGTACTATCAGACATTCACTATTATTAGATATATTGTCCTTACTTAAAAAAAAAAGTGAAAGTTAAAACATTTTGTATATCCCTGAAAGTATCAAGGGGCCTGCTGCACTGTGACTGATGGATAAGTCACTCTACCTCATAGTAATACTTGTATTAATTAGTTTAGTGTTTTTATTTATTTCAAATTTCATTCTTAAGATTTACTGCTTCCCATTCTGTTAGGAAGCTGAAATTGAACAGGTTATTAATAATAGCTAGCATTTTTTCCACTTGTACTTATTCTGTGCAATACTCACTCAAACATTGTTCCAAATACTTTTACACATATAAGTTCATTTAATTTTTATAACAAGCATAGGAGGAAGTATTGCTTGTTAAAATTGTAGTTGAGTAGTTGACAAAGTGTTATATTATTTTCAGGTCCACAGCATAGTGACTCAGTAATTTTATAGGTTATACTCCATATAAAGTTATTATAAAATGTTGGTTCTATTTTCTGTGGTACATTGCATTCTCATGTCTTACTTGCTGTTTAGTTATTTGTGCCTCTTAATCCTTTTCACCTATGTTGCTTCTTTTCCCATTCCTCTTCCCACTGTTAACCACTGGTTTGTCCTCTGTATCTGTAAAACAATGAGGATTTCTCAAAAAATTAAAAATTAAACTACCATAGGAATGAGAAATTCCTGCTCGTATATATCTGAGTTATATCTGAAGAAAACAAAAAAAGCTAATTCAAAAAGATATATCCACCCCAATGATCATAGTGACATTATTTGCAGTAGTCAAGATATGGAGGAAGTATAATTTTCATGATTTCTCTTCTGTTTTCTGCTGTTGCATAGAATATTTCTCCAAAACAATGTAAAACAACAATTATTTTATTTTGTTCACATTTTGTGGATTAGGAATTTGCTAAGGGCTTCCCTGGTGGCTCAGTGGTAAAGAATCCACAGCCAATGCAGGAGACACTGGTTCGATCCCTGAGGTCGGAAAGTCCCCTGGAAAAGAACTCACTGGAGTCGACCCACTGCAGTATTCTTGCCTGGGAAATCTCATGGCCAGAGGAGCCTGGCAGGCTACAAGTCATGGGGTCACATAAGAGTCAGACATGACTTAGCAACTAAGCAACAAAAAGAGCTCATCAAGATAGTTCTTCCTTGCAGTCTTTCTTATTAGATACCTGAACTGACTATTTTTAATGTGGCTCTTTTATACAGCTGGAAATGGTTGCTGGTTATTGGCTGGGAGATCAGCTGGAGTTGTTGACTGAAATAAATACACATGGAACACAGGGCAGTTGTATTTTGAACATGCATTCTGACTTTCACCAGAGCAAACAGAGATAATCAAGTAATTCAATAGATTTTTCTGATTCAGCTTTAGCAGACAAAGCATCATATTTGCTGTATTGTCCTGGTTATTTAAATTATGAAGAGTAGTTTAAAGTCAAGAATAAGAAATATAGACTATACTTCTCAGTAGAGGGAGTGTCAAAGAATTTATAGATTTGTTTTAAATGGTCACAATTCCCTACTGATGTTGAGAAAATTATAGAAAGAGGTAAAGTAAATTAAATGGGGAATCTAGTATTAAACCCAGTCCATTCCAGCTCCAGAGACATTATGCATAACCACTCTTCTGTGGAGCCACACTTAAGACAGAATTGACATGGTCTGTGTAAGCACTCTCTGCTGTAATATGTCAAATCACTTTATTTAAACTCATGTCAATTTTTTATGATTCTTTTGGAGAATAGAGCAAAAGATGAAACACAAAAATTCATTTAGCCCAACTCAGGGATAATGTGGCTCATGGGCCAAATCTGGCTAATAATTCATTTCTGTAAAAAGAATTTTATCAGAACAAAACCTCACCTATTTGTTTACCTATTGTCTATGGCTGCTTTTTTGTTTCAATGGCAGAGTCCAGTGCCCCATATGGATCATTTGTTCCCCAAATTCTACAATAGTTATTATCTGGCTTTTAAGAAAATATTTTCCAACCCCTATTTAAAGGATCAGAGATTAAAGTTTAAGGTAAAAGAGAAAACAGGCATTGTGATAAGAAATGTTAAATAGCTAACCTATTATTACTAAATCAATCAGTGTAGAGATTAGTACAGTATACAGTAGTGTCTCTAAAGGGAACATTCATTTTCATTTTATAATATCTGTATTTTATTTTAGTGAGAGCAACATTCAATTATATAATAAAAGTCATAGTATTAAATACATAAAAGTGCCAACAGCATCTTGCTGTAGTGGAAAAAACAGAAACTTGAAATTAGAACAGAAAGAAGTCTTACATTTATACTTATCAATAGTTTATACTCTCAGATCTCTGATTTGTCAAATAGGATTTTTGAGTTTTAATTACTACGTATAAAGTATATTCAATCTCACTTCTCACTGTTGTGACAAAAATACTTTATGTGTTGACTTAGAACAAGGTATACCACTCTGATACATTTAAGTTATGAGGAAGAAACCAGGATAAGCTAAGACAAAACCTAGACTTGTAAAACCGAGAATTGAAAGGTAGTGTTAGTCCCCAGGAAAGAATATTACTCAGAGAAACTTAGGAAATTATTTATTTATGTGTTATGTAGTAATTTATTAGCAGGCACAAAAGAAAGTTGTATTTAGAACCCCTATTATCACAGATGGCAGAAAATGAACAGTAACCAAAATGAAAGAGCTCAGCTCATATTAATCTGAAATTTTTGAGCCCATCTTTGAGATTATTGAATAGGTGCTTTGATGACAGTTAAGGCAAGAAGAACATTAGAATTATCTCATTTAACTCTTTCCATGAATCTTTGACAATGATACAATTTGCCTTGTTTCTCACATGAGGAAATTCAAATGGTATGTCCAAGATCCCAGAATTACCAAGGAGCAGAATCAAAACTTGAATCAAACATTTTGTGATATAAAACATGTGTACCATAGAATTGACCATCACTAAAGGAGAAAAGAGAAATTTGGTTATTTGAAATGCAGTTTCTCATAAATAATATCATGTTTTCATGTGTGTTAGTCTTATATGACAATACAAATAAAGACAATAATAACAACAATGATAAAATCTCCCCAAAATATAGCTGTTAATCTTCCAATGTAATACTATCATTAAGCCTTTTTTCTCCCCTAATAAATCTTGCCAACCACCTCAAAATCAATCAAGAATTCTGATTTTGATCTCCATGACAGGCAAAGAGATAAAACTATTAAGAGAAATGGGATGCTCTACCACTTCCTAGTCTCGTGCTTGTAATAGGTTACTTAAGCTGACCTAAAATATATTTATCTCATATTGTTGTTAGGAGGATTAAGCCAGACAATGTACACAAACTTGTTAGCATAGAATTATCAAATAGAAATTTAGGGAATTCAAACTGTTGTGCTATCCATATTGTTGCCTTCTGGCACCTCAGTAAAGAGATGCAACTTTGGGCAACTTCAAAGATGTTTTAGAAGAAGGCTTTAGCAGTAGATATGAGAAGAAGTTGAGGGTAAGTCTCCAGGGTCCAGAATGAGGGACTCCAGGCTCTTTAAATTAGAAGAGCTTAGGAGATATGGTGAGTAAATGTAATGTGAATCCTGGAATCGAAAAGGGGCATTAGGCGAAACTGAAATGACTCTGAACCCAGTATGGGCTTTAGTTGATAATAATATATCAATATTCATTCATAAACCATAAAACAATATGTAATACAAATGTAAGATATTAATAATAGTGATTGATGCTTTTAATAATAAGACTGATGCTTTTGAACTGTGGTGTTGGAGAAGACCCTTTAGAGTCCCTTGGACTGCAAGGAGATCAAACCAGTCAATCCTAAAGGAAATCAGTCCTGAATATTCATTGGAAGGACTGATGCTAAAGCTGATATTCCAATATTTTGACCACCTGATGGGAAGAACTGGCTCATTGGGAAAGACCCTAATGCTGGGAAAGATTGAAGGTGGGAGGAGAAGGGGACGACAGAGGATGAGACAGTTGGATGGCTTCACTGACTCAACAGACATGAGTTGAATAAGCTCCAGGAGCTGGTGATGGACAGGGAAGCCTGGCGTGCTGTGGTTCATGGGATCACAAAGAGTTGGACGCAACCTAGTGACTGAACTGAACTGAATAATAGGGGCACCAGGGTACAGGATAAATGGAAAATCTATGCTGTACTTTTGTAATTTTCTCTATGTATAAAACTGATCTAAAAATAAAGTTTATACATGTATATTTGTATAGAAATAGTTGATTTAAAATACAGTGATTCAATATTTTTATAAATTATACTGTCAAAAGTTGTTACAAAGTAATGGCTAAATTCACTGTGCTGTACAGTATGTCATTGTTTCTCTTCTTTTTTATACTTAGTGGCTTGTATAACTAAGTCCCATATTTCTACCTTGCTCCCGGCACCTCCACTCTCCCCACTGGTAAACACTAGTTTGTTTTCTACATAGGTGAATCTTTCTGTTTTGCTATACACATTGGTAATGTTTTATTTTTTAGATTTCACGTAAAGTAATGACATAGAGTTTTCTTCCTTTCTGTGTCTGACTTATTCCACTAAACATACTATTCTCTAGGTCCATCCACATTGCTGCAAATGGTGGAATTTTATTTCTTCTTTATGACTAATATTCCGTTGTAGGTATATGACATATCTTCTTCATCCATTCATCTGTTGATGGACATTTCCTTCCATCTTGGCTATTGTAAATAGTGCTGCTATGAACATTGGGAGATATGTATCTTTCCTAATTAATGTTTTACTTTTTTTGTATATATACCCAGGAATGAATGTATCATATAGTAGTTCTATTTTTAGTTCTTTGAGGAAACCTCATACTGTTTTCCATAGTGATATCAATGTACATTCCAACTGAGAGTGCACAAAGGTTTCCTTTCTCCACGTCTTTATATTAGCTATAGTTACAGTTATATAAGCTATAGTTATTGACTTCTTGATGATAGCCATTCTGACTGATGTGAGGTGTTATCTCATTGTGGTTTTTATTTGCACTCCTCTAGTAAATAATGGTGGAGAAGGAAATGGTGATCCACTCCAGTACTCTTGCCTGGAAAATCCCATGGACGGAGGAGCCTGGTAGGCTGCAGTCCATGGGGTCGCTAAGAGTCTGACACGACTGACCTACTTCACTTTCACTTTTCACTTTCATGCATTGGAGAAGGAAATGGCAACCCACTCCAGTGTTCTTGCCTGGAGAATCCCAGGGACGGGGGAGCCTGGTGGGCTGCCGTCTATGGGGTCGCACAGAGTCGGACACGACTGAAACGACTTAGCAGCAGCAGCAGCAGCAGTAATTAATGGGGTTGAGAATCTTTCCATGTGCCTGTTTGCCATCTTTTTGTCTTCTTTGAAAAAATGACTATTCAGGTCTTCTGCTCATTTTTTAAACAAGTTGATTGCTTTTTTTTTTTAACATAGAATTTTGTGAGCTATTTATAAATTTACAATATTATTGTCTTATTATCATCTTATCTGTGATATCTTTTGCAAATATTTTCTACCAGTCTTTTCATTTTATTGTTTGCTGTGCCAAAACTTTTATATTTAATTAGGTTTCATTGTTTATTTTTACTTTTATTTATTTTGCCTTAGGAAACAGATATAAAATATGCTGCTTTGATATATGTTAAAGAGTATTCATTTATTTATTTTTTCTTCTCGGAATTCTATGGTTTCAGGTCTCACAGTTAGGTCTTTGATTCATTTTCAGTCTATTTTTGTATATGGTGTGAGGTAATGTTCTCATCTCTTTCTTTTGCATGTAGTTGTTATTCCAGCCAGTCACCTCATGTCTTTTAATTGGAGTAGTTAGTCCATTGGCATTTAAAATTGTTTTTGATAAGTTTATGCTTATCGTTATTTTATTACTTGTTTTCGGATTGTTTTATAATTCTTCTCTCTTTCTTTCCTTGTCAATTGATGATTTTCTTTAGTAAAATACCTAGGTTCATTTCTTTTTAGTTTCTTCATATATCATTGTAGATCGATGATTTGTGGTTACTATGATGTTCATATACGTGGTGTGTATGCATGCTAAATTGCTTCCAGGCCGCTCTGTCCATGGGATTCTCCAGGCAAGAATACTGGAGTGGGTTGCCATGTCCTCCTCCAGGGGATCTTCCCAACTCAGGGGTTGAACCCACATCTCTTATGTCTCTTACATTGATAGGCAGGTTCTTTACCATTAGTGCCAGCTGGGAAGCCCTCATATATATGGACTTATAACAATTTATATCTACTTGTTTTAAACAGTCATTTAAGTTCAAACACATTGTAAAACACCTACATTTTTGCTCCCTTTTCCCTCATTTTGGTTTCTATTGTCATGTTTTACATCTTCATGCTTATCCTTTAATTGTTTATTGTAGTTATAGATGCTGTTACAGTCTTTGTTTGCCTTTAATCTTTTTATGGCTCAACCACATGATTGAATCCCAGTCCCTATTATATATATATATATGTGTGTGTATATAGCCTTTCCTGGTGGGCTTTTCCCCTTTGCTGTATATTAATTAATTTAATTTAATTTAATTTATTATTTAATAAACATCTGGACTATCAAAATATGAGAAAAGTTTAAGAGATTTATGAGATAAAATTGAGCTTACATATATTTGCATTATTGGAAATCTTGAGAAAGAAAGAGAAGAGAGAAAGAAAGGGTTGAAAAATGCATATGAGGAAATTATGGCTGAATATTTCCCAAACATGAAAGAGGAAACAGATATTCAGGTGAAGAAAGTATGGTGGGATGGGGGATTCCAATCAGGATGAAAAGAAAAAGAATGAAAAATATATGAAATATATGAAATAATTGAAAATATATGAAAATATATGAAATATATGAAGAATATGAAACATATGAAATATATCAAAATATATGAAATGTATGAAAAATATAAAAATATATGAAATATATGAAGAATAGAAATATATGAAAAATATGAAATATATGAAATATATGGAAAATATGAAAAATATGAAAACATATGAAAAATATGAAGACTATGAAATATATGAAAATATATGAAATATATAGAAAATATGGAAAATATATGAAATATATGAAAAATATGAAATATATGAAAATATATGAAATATGTGAAAATATATGAAATATATGAAAACATACAAAAAATATGAAGAATATGAAAATATATGAAATATATGAAGAATATGACATATATGGAAAATATGAAAATATGAAATATATGAAAACATATGAAAAATATGAAAATATATGAAATATATGAAGAATATAAAATATATGAAAAATATGAAATATATGTAATATATGGAATTATTAAAATATATGAAAAATATAAAATATTTGAAAATATATGAAATATATGAAATATATGAAAATATATGAAAATATATGAAATAAATGAAATATATGAAAATACATGAAATATATGAAATATATGGAAAATATGAAATATATGAAAACATATGAAGAATACAAAAAATATGAAAATATATGAAATATATGAAGAATATGAAATATATGGAAAATATGAAAAATATGAAATATATGAAAACATATGAAAAACATGAAGAATATGAAATATATAAAAATATATGAAATATATGGAAAATATGGAAAATATGAAAATATATGAAAAATATGAAATATATGGAAAATATGAAATATATGAAAACATATGAAAAATATGAAGACTATGAAATATATGAAAATATATGAAATTTATAGAAAATATGGAAAATATATGAAATATAAGAAGAATATGAAATATATGGAAAATATGAAATATATGAAATATATGAAAACATATGAAAAATATGAAGAATATGAACTATATGAAAATATATGACATATGAAGAATAGGAAATATATGAAGAATAAGAAATAATTGAAAATATATGAAAAATATGAAAAATGTGAAATATATGAAAACATTTGAAAAATATGAAGAATATGAAAATATATGAAAAATATGAAATATATGAAGAATATGAAATACATGAAGAATCTGAAATATATGAAGAATATGAAATATATGGAAAATATATGAAATATATGTAATATATGGAAAATATGAAAATATATGAAAAATAGGAAATATATGAAGAATATGAAAATTTATGAAAAATATGAAATATATGTAATATATTGAAATTATGAAAATATGAAAATATATGAAAATATTTGAAAAATATGAAATACTTGAAAGTATATGAAAAATATGAAGAATATAAAATATATGAAATATATGAAAATATATGAAATATATGGAAATATGAGAAACATGAAATATTGAAAATACATGAAATATATGAAAAATATATGAAAATATATGAAGTATATTAAATATATGAAAATATATGAAATATATGAAGAATGTGAAATATATGAAATATATCAAAACATATGAAATATGAAGAATATGAAATATTTCAATATATGGAAAATATGAAAATATATGAATTATATGAATAATATGAAATATATGAAGTATATCAAATATATCAAAATATCAATATTTTCCATAAATTTCATAGGTGGGGTGGGCTACCTTAACTCCAGTCATCAGGGAAGTTGTCCCTGAAGAGTTTCAGAAAGTTCAGAAGCAAGAGAGACGCAAGAGTTTTCATCAGATATGTTGCAAAAGGAATCATAAAAGTCCTAAGATGGTGGATTAGTCTCCTACAGCAGTTGTCAAAGACTACCACAAACTAAAAACTGTTTTCTTTTAGCTGTTCTGATTTGGTGATCTCCATTGTTCTATCTTCCAGATCACTTATGTGTTCTTCTGTATCATTTAGTAAGTTATTCATTCATTCCTGGTAGTGTTTGTTTTTAATTTCAGTTATTGAATTATTTATTTTTTCGATTTGGGCCTTTTTCCTATTTTCAAGTCCTTGTTAAATTTTTACTATGTTCATCTATTCTTTTACCTAATTCATTTAACATTCTTATTACCAATGCTTTGAGTTCTTTATAAGGTAAATTGTTTGTTTCTATTTCATTATTTTTTCAGAGGTTTTCTTTGGCTATTTCACTGAGACCAGTTTCTCTATAGTTTCATTTTGTTTAACTTTCTCTCCTTCTATTAATTTAGATGAAACAGTTACCTATTGTAATCTTGAAGTAGTGTTCTTATGTGGGAGCACCTATATACAGACTATGCATGGCCAATGCATTTGGCCACTCTCAAACTGGGTTTGATGTGAAGTCACAGGTTTCCTCATGTTGTTATGGCAGCTATCACTTTGATAATATTTGGGACTGGAGATGGAGATGCTAGAGCAAGGGCTTGGTGTGAAGCATGACTTTCTTTCTGTTCAGTTTCTGTCATCACCCTCATGGGGTAGGGTCTGATTTCAAGGTACTGGGATCAGAAGTTCTGAGAACGGGCCCTGAGTTGGCTCTGTTCCTTTCAAGTGTGTACTTCCAACATAGAAATTCTTGCCCCTGCAGGGGATAGTGCTGAAATAGGGAATGCCTATGTGTGTTTGTTTGTTTGTTTTCAGTAGCATAGAGCCAAGGTATCTTCAATGCACTGCTTGTACAAGTGCCTACAATTGCTTGTCTTGATCTGAACAGATGCAGACTCAGGTGAAAGTCCCCTTTGTCTTTCACAGCTGATCACTGCCTCCAGCCTCCACTGTCCCCCCACCCCCTCCATGGAGCCTCACTATAGTGTAAGGGAGCCCATGTGGACACTTTCATATATCAAAGTGTGATCTCTAATAAAGCAGCCACTTGCCAGAGTTCTGGGCTCTTTCTGAGGGACTTTTGAGTAGGTGCCAACAATGGTCACCAGCCCATGATCCACCCCAGAACTAGATTGCCTTAGTGTTCCAGGGCCAAGTTTTCTCCCTGGTTATGGCATTCCTAGATCATGTACCACACTGCAAAGTGCAGTAAATAGGGATGAAGTATTTGCTCTGCTCAGGTTGTGGTGCATGCCAAGGCAGGTGTGGGAAACCTGAAAACCATTAGGGCAGTCTCCAAACTGCCCCTTTCACCTTTCCTTAGGTGCAATCCAGCAAGAACGTGCTTCTCGTAAGTGGAAGGCTGGCTTATCATAGCCCTCCTGTTAGTTTCAATGGTCCTCCAAATAGCCAAAGGGCATCATCTCCCATGGGGTGGGGGATGGTGGATGTAGGACATGGGGATTGGGCCTCCGTGTCTGTGACTTTTGCTACTCACTCCAGGCAGGTTTCTCTCTTTCCCTTTGAGTTCCTTCTGAGAGTCTCAGGTCCCAACCTGATTGTCATTCCTTCTTATGTGTTCATCTTTCGTACAGTCTTTCTACCAGTTCCCATTCAGTTTTCAGTGAGAATTGTTCCATGTGTATTATTTTTTTCTTTTTAAAATTTATTTATTTTTTAGTTGAAAGAAATTACCTTACAGGATTTTGTTGTTTTCTGTCAAACCAGAGCATGAATCAGCCATAGGTATACATGCATGCCCTCGTTCTTGAAACTACCCGCCCCCCCCGTTTGAGTTTTCTGACACATACAGAAAATTCCTGTTGGTTATCTATTTTGCATATGATAATGTAAGTTTCCATGTTGCTTTCTCCATATATCTCACCTCTCCTCCCCTCTCCCATGTCCATAAGTCTGTTTTCTATGTCTGTTTCTCCATTGCTGACCTGAAAATAAATTATTGGCACCATCTTTCTAGATTCCATATATATGTGTTAGTATATGAACAGGGTCTTTTCAAATGAGTCAGTTCTTCACATCAGGTAGCCAAAGTATTGGAGTTTCAGCTACAGCAAATGTCATTTCAATGAATATTCAAGATTGATTTCCTTTAGGATGGACTGGTTGGATCTCCTTGCAGTCCAAGCGACTCTCAACAGTCTTCTCCAACACCACAGTTCAAAAGCATCAATTCTATTATTAAAAGCATCTGTCTCTATTAGTAATATCATATGTTTTCTATTGCATATTGTTTTATGGTTAATGAATAAATATTGATACATTATTATCAACTAAAGTCCATACTGGGTTCAAAGCCACTTTGATTTTCCTAATGCCCTTTTTCATTTCCAGGATTCACATTACATTTACTCATCATATCTCCTTAAGCTCTTCTTAACTTAAAGGGCCTGGAGCCTCTGATTCTGGACTATAGAGAATTACCCTCGACTTCTCATCAGTCAGTTCAGTCAGTTCAGATGATCAGTCGTGTCTGACTTTTTGCGACCCCATGAATCGCAGCACGCCAGTCCTCCCTATCCATCATCAGCTCTTGAAGTTTACGCAAACTCACGTCCATCGAGTTGGTGATGTCATTCAGCCATCTCATCTTCTGTCATCCCCTTCTCCTCATGCCCCCAATCCCTCCCAGCATCAGAGTCTCTTCCAATGAGTCAACTCTTTGCATGAGGTGGCCAAAGTACTGGAGTTTCAGCTTCAGCATCAGTCCTTCCAATGAATACCCAGGACTGACCTCCTTTAGGATGGACTGCTTGGATCTCCTTGCAGTCCAAGGGATTCCCAAGAGTCTTCTCCAGCACTACAGTTCAAAAGCATCAATTTTTTGGCGCTCAGCTTTCTTCACAGTCCAACTCTCACATCCATACATGACTACTGGAAAAACCAAAGCCTTGATTAGACGGACCTTTGTTGGCAAAGTAATGTCTCTGCTTTTTAATATGCTATCTAGGTTGGTCATCACTTTCCTTCCAAGGAGTACGTGTCTTTTAATCTCATGGGCGCAATCACTATCCACAGAGATTTTGGAGCACAGGAAAATAAAGTTAGCCACGGTTTCCCCATCTATTTGCCATGAAGTGATGGGACTGGATGCCATGATCTTAGTTTTCTGAATTTTGAGCTTTAAGCCAACTTTTTCACTTTCATCAAGAGGCTCTTTAGTTCTTCTTCACTTTCTGCTATAAGGGTGGTGTCATCTGCGTATCTGAGGTTATTGATATTTCTCTCAGCAATCTTGATTCCAGCTTGTGCTTCTTCCAGCATAGTGTTTCTCATGGTGTACTCTGCATATAAGTTATATAAGCAGAATGACTTGACATACTCTTTTTCCTATTTGGAACCAGTCTGTTGTTTCGTCCAGTTCATCCAGGTCAGGTGGTCTGGTACTCCTATCTCTTTCAGAATTTTCCACAGTTTATTGTGATCCACACAGTCAAAGGCTTTGGCATCGTCAATAAAGCAGAAACAGATGTTTTTCTGGAAGTCTCTTGCTTTTTCGATGATCCAGCAGATGTTGGTAATTTGATCTCTGGTTCCTCTGACTTTTCTAAAACCAGCTTGAATATCTGGAAGTTCATGGTTCATGTATTGCTGAAGCCTGGCTTGGAGAATTTTGAGCATTACTTTACTAGCGTGTGAGATGAGTGCAACTGTGCGGTAGTTTGAGCATTCTTTGGGATTGCCTTTCTTAGGGAATGGAATGCAAACTGACCTTTTCCAGTCCTTTGGCCACTGCTGAGTTTTCCAAATTTGCTGGCGTATTGAATGTAGCACTTTCACAGCATCATCTTTCAGGATTTGAAATAGCTCAACTGGAATTCCATCACTTCCACTAGCTTTGTTCCAGGATGTCTGGCTCTAAGTGAGTGATCACACCATCGTGATTATCTGGGTCGTGAAGATCTTTTTTGTACAGTTCTTCTGTGTATTCTTGCCACCTCTTCTTAATATCTTCTGCTTCTGTTGGGTCCATACCATTTCTGTACTTTATCGAACCCATCTTTACATGAAATGTTCCCTTGGTATCTCTAATTTTCTTGAAGAGATCTCGAGTCTTTCCCATTCTTTTGTTTTCCTCTATTTCTTTGCATTGATCGCTGAGGAAGGCTTTCTTATCTCTCCTGGCTATTCTTTGGAACTCTGCATTCAAATGGGAATATCTTCCCTTTTCTCCTTTGCTTTTCGCTTCTCTTCTTTTCACAGCTATTTGTAAGGCCTCCTCAGACAACCATTTTGCCTTTTTGCATTTCTTTTCCATGGGGATGGTCTTGGTTCCTTTCTCCTGTACAATGTCACAAACCTCCATCCATAGTTCATCAGGAGCTCTGTCTATCAGATCTAGTGCCTTAAATCTATTTCTCACTTCCACTGTATAGTCATAAGGGATTTGATTTAGGTCATACCTGAATGGTCTAGTGGTTTTCCCTACTTTCTTCAATTTAAGTCTGAATTTGGAAATAAGGAGTTGATGATCTGAGCCACAGTCAGCTCCTGGTCTTGTTTTTGCTGATTGTATAGTGCTTCCATCTTTGGCTGCAAAGTATATAATCAAGAAGCGTGCCGGCTGTGACAGACTGCGCAGAAGCGTGGCTGTGAGGAGCTACCCCTCGCTCAAGGTCAGGGGTGGTGACTGAGAGCACCAGGCTGTGACAATGCAGGGGCACCCAAGAGGAGCTACCCCACATCCGAGGTCGGGATGGTGGCCGAGAGGAGCTACCCACGTCCAAGGAGCAGTGGCTGCACGGGTGCAGAAGGGCCGAGAGGAGCTATTCCACGTTCAAGGTCAGGAGGGGTGGCCATGAGGAGATATTCCTCATCAAATGTAAGAGAAACCCAAATAAGATGGTAGGTATTGCAAGAGGGCACCAAAAGGCAGACACACTGAAACCATAATCACAGAAAATTAGCTGATCTGATCACACGGACCACAGTCGTGTCTAAGGAGTTCATGATCTGAGCCACAGTCAGCTCCCGGTCTTGTTTTTGCTGACTGTATAGAGCTTCTCCATCTTTGCCTGCAAAGAATATAATCAATCTGATCTCGGTGTTGACCATCTGGTGATGTCCATGTGTAGAGTCTTCTCTTGTGTTGTTGGAAGAGGCTGTTTGCTATGACCAGTGCATTTCTCTTGGCAAAACTCTATTAGCCTTTGTCCTGCTTCATTCTGTACTCTGAGGCCAAATTTGCCTGTTACTCCAGGTGTTTCTTGACTTCCTACTTTTGCATTCCAGTCCCTGATAATGAAAAGGACATCTTTTTTGGGTGTTAGTTCTAAAAGGTCTTGTAGGTCTTCATAGAACCGTTCAACTTCAGCTTCTTCAGCGTTACTGGTTGGGGCATAGGCTTGGATTACCGTGATATTGAATGGTTTGACTTGGAAACAAACAGAGATCATTCTGTCATTTTTGAGATTGCATCCAAGTACTACATTTCGGACTCTTTTGTTGACCATGATGGCTTCTCCATTCCTTCTAAGGGATACCTGCCCACAGTAGTAAATATAATGGTCATCTGAGTGAAATTCACCCATTCCAGCCCATTTTAGTTTGCTGATTCCTAGAATGTTGACATTAACTCTTGCCATCTCCTGTTTGACCACTTCCAATTTGCCTTGATTCATGGACCTAACATTCCAGGTTCCTCTGCAATACTGGTCTGTACAGCATCGGACCTTGCTTCTATCACCAGTCACATCCACAACTGGGTATTGTTTTTGCTCTGACTCCATCCCTTCATTCTTTCTGGAGTTATTTCTCCACTGATCTCCAGTAGCATATTGGGCACCTACCGACCTTGGGATTTCTTCTTTCAGTATCCTATCATTTTGCCTTCTCATACTGTTCATGGGGTTCTCAAGGCAAGACTACCGAAGCGGTTTGCCATTCCCTTCTCCAGTGGACCACATTCTGTCAGACCTCTCCACCATGACCCGACTGTCTTGGATGGCCCCTCACGGCATGGTTTAGTTTCATTCAGTTACACAAGACTGTGGTCCTGTGATCAGATTGGCTAGTTTTCTGTGATTATGGTTTTAGTGTGTCTGCCCCCTGATGCCCTCTCGCAACACATACCATCTTACTTACTTCTTACAGGAGAGATAAAAAAGGGTTCCTCCATGATCAGTGCAAAGATATAGAGGAAAACAACAGAATGGGAAAGACTAGAGATCTCTTCAAGAAAATTAGAGATACTAAGGGAATATTTCATGGAAAAATTGGCTTAATAAAGGACAGAAATGGTATGGACCCAACAGAAGCAAAAAATATTAAGAAGAGGTGGCCAGAATACACAGAAGAACTGTACAAAAAAGATCTTCATGACCCAGATAATCACAATGGTGTAATCACTAACCTAGAGCCAGACATCCTGGAAAGTGAAGTCAAGTGGGCCTTAGAAAGCTTCATGATGAACAAAGCTAGTGGAGGTGATGAAATTCCAGTTGAGCTATTTCATATCTGGAAAGATGGTGCTGTGAAAGTGCTACATTCAATATGCCAGCAAATTTGGAAAACTCAGCAGTGGCCAAAGGACTGGAAAAGGTCAGTTTGCATTCCATTCCCTAAGAAACGCAATTCCAAAGAATGCTCAAACTACCGCACAATTGTACTCATCTCACACGTTAGTAAAGTAATGCTCAAAATTCTCCAAGCCAGGCTTCAGCAATACATGAACTGAGAACTTCCAGATGTTCAAGCTGGGTTTAGAAAAAGCAGAGGAACCAGAAATCAAGTTGCCAACATCTGCTGGATCATCGAAAAAGGAAAAGACTTCCAGAAAAACATCTGTTTCTGCTTTATTGACTACACCAAAGCCTTTGACTGTGTGGATCACAATAAACTGTGGAAAATTCTGAAGGAGATGGGAATACCACACCACCTGACCTTCCTCTTGAGAAACCTGTATGCAGGTCAGGAAGCAACAGTTAAATCTGGACATGGAACAACAGATGGATTCCAAACAGGAAAAGGAGTATGTCAAGGCTGTATATTGTCACCCTGCTTATTTACCTTATATGCAGAGTACATCATGAGAAATGCTATGCTGGAAGAAGCACAAGCTGGAATCAAGATTGCCGGGAGAAATATCAATAACCTCAGATATGCTGATGACACCACCCTTATGGCAGAAAGTGAAGAGGAACTAAAAAGCCTCTTGATGAAAGTGAAAGAGGAGAGTGAAAAAGTTGGCTTAAAGCTTAACATTCAGAAAACTAAGATCATGGCATCTGGTCCCATCGCCTCATGGGAAATAGATGGGGACACAGTGGAAACAGTGTCAGACTTTATTTTTGGGGGGCTCCAAAATCACTGCGGATGGTGACTGCAGCCATGAAATTAAAAGACGCTTGCTCCTTGGAAGGAAAGTTATGACCAACCTGGATAGCATATTAAAAAGCAGAGACATTACTTTGCCAACAAAGGTCCATCTGGTCAATGTTATGGTTTTTCCAGTGGCCATGTATGGATGTGAGAGTTGGACTGTGAAGAAACCTGAGCACCGAAAAACTGATGCTTTTGAATTGTGGTGTTGGAGAAAACTCTTGAGTGTCTCTTGGACTGCAAGGAGATCCAACCAGTCCATCCTGAAGGAGATCAGTCCTGGGTGTTCATTGGAAGGACTGATGCTGAAGCTGAAACTCCAATATTTTGGCCACCTCAAGTGAAGAGTTGACTCATTGGAAAAGACCCTGATGTTGGGA
The DNA here is from genome assembly GCF_033118175.1 of Dama dama. NCBI lineage: Eukaryota > Metazoa > Chordata > Mammalia > Artiodactyla > Cervidae > Dama > Dama dama. The sequence goes on from NC_083681.1 coordinate 12,635,210, forward strand.
GGGTTTGGGGCAGGAGGAGAAGGGGACAACAGGCTGAGATATCTGGGTGGCATCACCAACTCGATGGGCATGAGTTTGAGTAAACTCCAGGAGTTTGTGATGGACAGGGAGGCCTGGAATGCTGTGATTCTTGGGGTCGCAAAGAGTCGGACACGACTGAGCGACTGAACTGAACTGAACTTGAATTTATCACTTGATTATTATGTAATGTCCTTCCTTATCTCTTGTAATAATCTTTACTATAAGTTCTACATTGTCTGATATGTGGATTGCTGCTCTAGCTTTCTTTTACTTCCCATTTTTCCATCCTCTCACTTTCAGTATATGTGTGTCTTTAAGTCTGAAATGGGATTCTGGGTTTCTTGTAGACAGCATATATATGGGTTTTGTTTTTTTGATCTATTGATCAATCCAATCAATCTTTTGGGTGGAGCATTTAATCCATTTACATTTAAAGTAGTTGTTGATATGTGTATACATATACATATATATATATATATACATATATGTATATATATATATATATATGTTCCTATTGCCGTTTTCTTAATTTTTTGGGTTTGTTTTTGTGGATCTTTTCCTTCTCTTATATTTCCTGACTGTTATATTTCCTTTAACATTCGTTGTAAAGCTGGTTTGGTGGTACTGAATTCTTTTAACTTTTGCTTGTCTGAAAAGCTTTAGATTTCTCCATCAATTTTGAATGAGATCCTTGCTGGGTAAAGTAATCTTGGTTGTAGATTTTTCCCTTTCAACACTTTAAATATATTCTGCCATTCCCTTCTGGCCTGCAGAATTTCTGCTGAAAGATCAGCTGTTAAGCATATGGCGTTTCCATTGTATGTTACTTGTTGCTTTTCCCTTGAGTTTTTTAATATTCTTTCTTTGTGTTTAATCTTTGTAAGATTGATTAGTATGGGTCTTGGCATGCTTCTCTTTGCATTTATCCTGTATGAGACTATTTGCACCTCTTGGACTTGATTGACTATTTCCTTTTCTATGTTGGGGAAAATTTCAACTATGATCTCTTCAAAAATTTTCTCATACCCTTTCTTTTTCATTTCTTCTGAGACCCCTATAATTTGAATGTTGTTGCATTTAATATTGTCAGAGGTTTCTGAGACTATTCTTAGCTTTTTTCATTCTTTTTACTTTATTCTGCTCTTCAGCAGCTATTTCCACTATTTTGTCTTCCAGCTCACTGATCCATTCTTCTGCTTCAGATATTCTGCTATTGATTTCCTCTAGAGTATTTTTAATTTCAGTAATTGTGTTGTTTGTCTCTGTATCTTTATTCTTTAATTCTTCTAGGTCTTTGTTAATTGATTCTTGCATTTTCTCCATTCTATTTTAAAGGTTTTTGATCATCTTTACTATCATTATTCTGAATTCTTTTCAGGCACTTTGCCTATTTCCTTTTCATTTATCTGGACTTCTGTGTTTCTAGTTTGTTCCTTCATTTGGGCAGTATTTCTCTGCCTTTTCATTATTTTTTAAAGCTTATTTTGCTTGATATGTTCTTTTCCCAAGCTTTAAGGTTGAATTCTTTCTTCCTTTTGGTTTCTGCCCTTGTAAGGTTGGTCCAGTGGTTTATGTAATCTTTATATAGAGTGAGATATGTGCTGAGTTCCCCCCCCCCCCCCCGATGTGCGGGGTTGAGTGAGGTGCTAATCTTGTCTGCTGATGATAGGTTTGTATTTTTGTCTTGTTTGTTGTTTGGATGAGGCATCCTGCACAGGGTGCTACTGGTAGTTGGATGATTCTGGGTCTCTTTTTCAAATGGTTTCCTTTGTGGGAATTCTCACTATTTGACGGGCTAGAAGTTCTCTGGCAGCCTACTGTCTTGGAGTCAGTGCTCCCTGTCCAAAGTCTCAGGGTTTGATCTTTGGCCAAGAAAAGAGATTCCACAGGTGGCTTGCTATGGCATTAAATGAGATTAAAACAAACACCCAGAAGTGAGAAACTGAAGATGAACCCCAGTCAAGTGGCAGTTACAAAATCAGGCAAATAATAATTAACATAATGGAATACACACACACACACACACACACACATATACACTCATAAGTAAAATCAAAGCAGTCTAACAAAAATAAAGTACAATATATTGGCCCAGTAAACAAAGGAAACCAGAAATTAAGAGCAAAACTAACTAAAGCGCAAACTGGAAAACAAAGCTAAAGGAAGGTGCCAATTGGGAAATAAAGCAATGAAACCAGAACTAACAAATATGCTGAGAAAAAGATTGAAAAAAAAGAAAGAATAGAAATGCAAAGTTCCATGGAGGTAGATAAAGAAAATTTATATATATTAAAGATTAACTGCAAGGGGAAAATAACAGTAGGAAAAGCAAAGAAATAAATGTAGAAAAAATAATAATAGGTTAAAAAATTTTAAAAAAAGAAAAATTAAAAAAAAAAAAAAAGAAAGGAATCTCCACAGAACTGCAAAAAGCCAATATAGAGGCAGAGGTTTATAACAGCAATAAAAAGTGTGATTAAAAAAAAATCAAAATCTTAATTAGATTTCATACTGCTAATAAAATCAACAACTAAAATGGGGTAGGGGGGATGAAAGAAAAAGAAAAGAAAAGAAAAAAAAATCCAAAAGAAACTACAGAAAAAGTCAAAATATAAGAGTAATAAATGTTTTTATTGAGTATCTGCTGTCAGTATCCTTTCCTTTCCCTTGCTGGGAGTCACAGTCCACCTCACCTCCCTAGAATGGCCTCCAACACTGTGCTGAACTCTGGACCTGCTGTGGGAGCAGCTCAGACTGTAACTTGGCCCTACTCCTGTGTGTTCTTGTCTCCAGCGTCCGCAGCTATCAGAAATAGTGCATTTTCTTTTGTGAGAGCTCTCTGTGTCCTTTTATATATTCCATAGACACAAAGTCTGCCGAGTTGATTGTGTGAATTTAATTATCAACTTCTACAGCTGGTGGGAAGATTTTGGTTTTCCTTAGACGCACTGTCCCTGGGTTTCAATTGTGATTTTATTTCCATCTCTGCAAGTGGGTCATCCACTTGGGTTTGCTGCTAAGGCTGCCATGGAGGACTTGGGTCTGTCCCAGGGAGGACCAGGTGGGATGTGGGGTAGCTGCTTGGGTCCCAGGAGTTCTGGCAGCACCAGGTACTCAAGGATGTTGGTGGCTAAGGCATCAGGAAATATAGTGCTCTAGAAGGGTATGACAACCAGCATTGGACAATATATTCCAGTATTTTTTTTTCCATTTATTTTTATTAGTTGGAGGCTAATTACTTTACAACATTGTAGTGGTTTTTGTCATACATTGACATGAATCAGCCATGGATTTACATGTGTTCACCATCCCAATCCCCCCCCTCCCACCTCCCTCTCCACCCGATCCCTCTGGGTCTTCCCAGTGCACCAGGCCCGAGCACTTGTCTCATGCATCCAGCCTGGGCTGGTGATCTAGGTTTCACCGTAGATAATATACATGTTTTGATGCTGTTCTCTCGAAACATCCCACCCTCACCTTCTCCCACAGAGTTCAAAATTCTGTTCTGTACATCTGTGTCTCTTTTTCTGTTTTGCATATAAGGTTATCATTACCATCTTTCTAAATTCCATATATATGCGTTAGTATGCTGTATTGGTCTTTATCTTTCTGGCTTACTTCACTCTGTATAATGGGCTCCTGTTTTATCCATCTCATTAGAACTGATTCAAATGAATTCTTTTTAATGGCTGAGTAATATTCCATGGTGTATATGTATCACAGCTTCCTTATCCATTCATCTGCTGATGGGCATCTAGGTTTCTTCCATGTCCTGGCTATTATAAACAGTGCTGCGATGAACACTGGGGTGCATGTGTCTCTTTCAGATCTGGTTTCCTTGGTGTGTATGCCCAGAAGTGGGATTGCTGGGTCATATGGCAGTTCTAATTCTAGTTTTTTTAAGAAATCTCCACACTGTTCTCCATAGTGGCTGTACTAGTTTGCATTCCCACCAACAGTGTAAGAGGGTTCCCTTTTCTCCACACCCTCTCCAGCATTTATTGCTTGTTGACTTTTGGATAGCAGCCATCCTGACTGGCGTGTAATGGTACCTCATTGTGGTTTTGATTTGCATTTCTCTGATAATGAGTGATGTTGAGCATCTTTTCATGTGTTTGTTAGCCATCTGTATGTCTTCTTTGGAGAAATGTCTGTTTAGTTCTTTGGCCCATTTTTTGACTAGGTCATTTATTTTTCTGGAATTGAGCTGCAGGAGTTGCTTGTATATTTTTGAGATTAATCCTTTGTCTGTTGCTTCATTTGTTATTATTTTCTCCCAATCTGAGGGCTGTCTTGCTTATAGTTTCCTTTGTTGTGCAAAAGCTTTTAAGTTTCATTAGATCCCATTTGTTTATTTTTGCTTTTATTTCCAATATTCTGGGAGGTGGGTCATAGAGGATCCTGCTGTGATTCATGTTGGAGAGTGTTTTGGCTATGTTCTCCTCTAGGAGTTTTATAGTCTCTGGTCTTGCATTTAGATCTTTAATCCATTTTGAGTTTATTTTTGTGTATGGTGTTAGAAAGTGTTCTAGTTTCATTCTTTTACAAAGAATCCAGTATTCTTGCCTGGAGAATCCCACTGATAGAGAAACCTGGCAAGCCACATTCCACAGAGTTGCAAAGAGTTGGACATGATCAAAGTGACCCCTTGTACATAGATGCAAGCCTTTTTTTTTGCCTGTGACAGCTCTTCCCCAGTGAGTGCTGAGCGTGAAGGTAGTGCAGCTGCTTGGGTCGCAGGGAGCCTGAAGGTGCCAAGTGTGCAGGGATTAAGACTTCTTCAGTCACAGGAGTTACAGTCCTATCAGAGTCTTTTTCCAGCTGTAGTTGGCAATCAGCAGACCTCTTTGGCTGCACCCTTTCAGGTGCTTAGTGTGCTCCCTTGCCAGGGGCCCTTCTCTGTTTGTTGCCTCAGAACCCCTGCTTGGGATCCTAGTCTGTAATTCAGTGCATCAGTCACTTCAAGGGAAACCCTAGGTGGGTCCTACGCTGCTGTTCCTGTGTTAGGCACCTGATGGGCCAACCTCTCTATTTTTCATCTGCCGACGCTGGTGTGTGGGGAGAGAGGCTATGGTGATGGCTTCACCCACTATGCATGACTCAGCAGTATCTCCTTGCTTCCATGGCTGCCTGGCTTTCCTCCACAGGCATCTCCCACCACAGTCTCCTCCCTCACGTCCCCTCAGTCCACCTCTCCATAGTCAACAGCAGTGCTCACCCTGGGATTCCCCCACAATCCCTATGCTCCAACGCCTAACTGCTGCTCATTCTGGGAGACCTGTGTCCCTGTTCAGGGTATGTATGGCTGTGGCAAGGACTGTCTGAATCTCATTCCATTTAGGCTACCACAGATCAGTTGCTTCACTCACAGCCTTAAATGTTTCTCTTCTGACCCACACAATTGTCCTGATGTGGGGATTGGACCTGCTTCAGTTCCCCCACTTGCCAAGGGCAGGTTCAGTCCTACTAACACTCCTGTTTTCCCCCTGATTCTTTTGTCTTACAGAGCTTTGCATGGTTCTATATATTCTTTTCCAGTACTCAAGTACTCCTGTCCACTCTCAGCTGATGTTCTGCAAGCACTTCTGTGTCTGAAGGTGTATTCTTGATGCATTCACAGAGAGAGATGTACTCCATGTCAACCAACCCCTCTGTCATCTTTTTCCTGTTGACCACATGTATATGTATTTTTAATGTGTTCATGGGAGGAAGTGAATTTCACATCCTCTTACCCCACCATCTCGATCTAATTGCCAATAAAGTTTATTTAAAAAAAAAAAGTTCTATTGGTTGTCTTTTGGATCTTTGCACACAATCAAGTCAATGATTTTCTTCAAGTTTTCTTACATTGAAGGTGACATATTTGGGGCTCTTACTTCTAATAAAGCATATTTAAAATTATATCTTGCAGAAGCATAACAGTATCATAGAGGAAACTTAATACATAAATGAAATTATGGCAAGCATAATCATAAACAGACTTTGGCCACTTGACCAAATTTCTGAGATACACAAAACCACACATTTGGATAGACTTTTATCCATAGAGAATTATCTCCATCTGTTTAATTCATGATAGAATATAGATGATATATTATTAATTCATGCATATAATATTCATATAAAATAGAGTCTACTAGCTATTGTATGTCATTTATTATTTGCAATGCCTCAAATAAAATGTAGTGATGTTCAGTTTTCTTTTTTGAAGTGCCATAGGGAAGAACATTATAATGAAAGTATTCCTCATTTTGCAAAATCTATTTCTGATTTTATTCATATTTTGCAAGTGATCTAAGTTATGAAAGGCAATTTGAATTGTCAATCATTGCCTGAGCCTAGTTTAAGTGCTAAATTTTGCTTAGAATCATATGGCATACACAGGTTTAGTTTCAAAGGAGAGTTTTCTCTTTCAAATGTTACAAATATTAAAACTTTACCAAAGGAATTCAAATTGTCAGAAAAAAATATGACAGTATTTTTTCAATTACAAAAATATATATGCCTTTCAAAGATACTGGTTATTTTCATTGGAATGGAAATAGCTTTTCATTATTTTTTTTATAATAAAAGCAATTTCATACATTGCTTTCTACTGAGGGAATGAACCAAAAATGAGCCTTTTAAAAATCTGTCTTGATAATTAAGCATGCAAACAGGCATACATAATTATTTAACAAGCTATTTCATGTGCCAGAAAGTAGACTATTTCAAAATAAATGAAGGGGAATTCTTGAAAAATTAGTATCCACAGGGCATGTGTATACATATATGTATTATTATTAAATAATAAATAAATTAACTATCCTCCTTATCTTTGAGCATTATATAGATTCAGATTTCACCTTCTTTTTTTCCTTACTTACATTTACGATGCTATTACTTTTAAAATTTAAGTCTTTATTGGTCTTCTTTGTGTTTCTTTCTCTTAGTTTAAGTACTGCAGAGGAGTATTCCGGGGGAAGGTCTCATTCAGCATATGAGTCTACATTGTTTAAACTTACTGGTGTGGTTTAGAACCACAGGACCAGTTTCCAAGCATCAGTCTTGGTATGGCAAAAACCACAACAATATTGTAAAGTAATTAGCCTCCAACTAATAAAAATAAATGAAAAATTAAAAAAAAACAACAACAACAACAAAACCTTCTGGGAAGTACTTCTGTCTTCCCACACTCTAATCACCCAGAAGGGAGTTGGCACTTCGCCTCTTGACCTCCAGTTGAAGATGAGTCAAGGAAAAATAAGGTCAATGAATCCTTCCCTGGGATCTCTGGTCCTGGAACTAAGATGAGAGATTTATTATTATTATTATTTTCCATTTATTTTTATTAGTTGGAGGCTAATTACTTTACAATATTGTAGTGGTTTTTGGCACACATTGACATGAATCAGCCATGGAGTTACATGTATTCCCCATCCCGATCCCCCCTCCCATCTCCCTCTCCACCCGATCTCTCTGGGTCTTCCCGGTGCACCAGGCCCGAGCACATGTCACCAGCCCAGGTTGGATGCATGAGATGAGAGATTTTTGTCTCTTTGCATCAACTGAACTTGCAATATATAAAACACAGAGGTGATGTCTAACACCTTGTAGAAAGAAATATTTCACAGGCAGAAAAATAGAAATCTATCACAAAGAGTAGAAATGGGAGACACACTCAAAAACATTCAGTCAACAAGTCCCTGTTTTTCCTAAGGCTGAGCTGCACGTGTCTATTTAGTAGACTACTGGTTCCCATCACGACGCATTTAATTGATTCTAGGTGCTTGATTCTAGGTGCTTTCCCATCAATCTGGTTTCTCTGAGTTTGTTCATGGTCTTTTGGTAGATCCCTCTTTCACTTAAATCAATCTATATTGAAATTCTATCACTTGCTTCAAAGAAAATTTAAAGTACAAAAAATCCCACAAAATACTCTAAATGACATCTCAATCAAGTGTGACAAATATAGTGATTCTATTTTTATATAATTAATGAAATAATCTGTATCAACCTACTGCAGGTAGACTAAAAGTAATGACTAAACACTAATAGCCAATACTGTGCTATTTCAAATTGACCTTAAATATATTTTTGCTTTAATATTGTCAATGAAAATCCTACTCCCATTTATATCACAGTATCTAGGAAGGTATTCTAACATATTTTATTTTCAGAGATGATCTATTAGATAATCTTGAATGCCTGTAAATTCACATGATAGTGTAAAATATTTCTTATTGAATAATGTTTCATATATATGGTGGGGGGTTAGTTGCTAAGTTGTGTCTGACTCTTGCAACCCCATGTACTGTAGCCTGCCAGGATCCTCTGTCCATGGGATTCTCCAGGCAAGATTACTGGAGTGGAGTCACCATAAAATTTGCTGAGCAGATATCACTGTCTTCATCCATTAACTAGAGGGTTGTAAAGATTAAATAAGAGAAGACATTTGAATATCTTATGTATAGCATGCAATTAATAAATATTTTTCCATTCTTCTTCTAGACCATTATTTTTTCTATGATGGTTTATTATAATTATCATTTCCCATTGATAAATACACATTGAAATTTTATTGTATTCTTTTATGTTTAAAAAAAAACAGGGATTTTTGGACACAAAATGATCCGAAGTATGGAATGCTTATTTTTTTTCAGCTTTCTTTGTCCTTCAGACAATCATTACTTTAATCCTTTCTTGTCAAAGTTGAAGAAGTCATCTAAATTTGCTAACATAAAGTTGTTGTTGTTCAGTTTTCCTTTTAATTTCAATCAGTCATTCTCAAACTTCAGCATGCATTCATCTAGAGAAATGATTGAAGCATACATTTCTGAGCCTTAGCTGAGTTTCTTCTCTTCCTCCTTCTCCTCCTCCATTTCCTCCTCTTTCTTTATTAAGTAACAGAGGGACCTCTCCACTCTTCATCAAAGAAGTAAACAAAGAAGTAAACATACTTAAAGACATGAAACACTCATTTCTTTAAATTATAATGATTTTACAAAGCCTTTTTTATACTATAAGACCCTCATTAATCATTTGCAAAGTGAGTGAATAAAGAAACTTCCTCAAATCTTTGAAGTCATATATGCCCATATTTCTGATTTTGGCACCTTCTTTAAGACAAGTGAAACATTTGGTTTTATCTTTTCTTCATTCTGTGTAAACCATTCTACAATTTTGGCAACATTAGGACTGCCACCATATTTTTCACAGATTTTTTCATAGATATTTTTCCCTTGTGGCTCAGCTGGTAAAGAATCCGCCTGCAATTATGGAGACCTGGGTTTGATCCCTGGGTTGGGAAGATCCCCTGAAGAAAAGAAAGGCTACCCAGGCCAGTATTCTGGCCTGGAGAATTCCGTGGACTGTACAGCCCATGGGGTCACAAAGAGTCAGATATGATTGAGAGAATTTCACTTTCACATTCTCTTATAAACCTCTACCTCTCATATTACCATTTCTTTAAACTCCTCAATTTGTTCATGAATTTGAAAGCAGATTATTTTGAATCAGATTTATTTTTATAGTATACAAGAAAACCAAAGTCATTCAAGATTTAGCTAGACTAGAGATGTTAATTTTTAAAAATTAAAAAAGTATTTCAAAGAAGTTATAACACATGTTTTTTTTTTTGTTGTTTATTTGTTGCTCATATATGACCCTTCTGTTTAACAGAAAATGAATCCTTTAAGCAAACTCAGAAAACACAATTTGAGACTTCAGTAAACTGGATGCAAATGATGATTTGGTATATTTTGTGATTATAGGCTATAGAAAAATAAACTGATTCATTCATTAGTTCTGCCCCTTTGTTTTGATCCAATGAGAAAGTTATTTTTGGTATTCCTTATTCCAAAGCTTCCAGGTGGTGTATGCACCTACCACTTTTATGTCAAGTATAGTTTAGAAGATTCTGGGATGGGGAGGGAGGTGGGAGGGGGGATTGGGATGGGGAACACATGTAAATCCATGGCTGATTCATGTCAATGTATGGCAAAACCCACTACAATATTGGAAAGTAATTAGCCTCCAACTAATAAAAATAAATGAAAAAAAATAATAAAAAATCTCCAGGACTTAAAAAAAAATAAATAAAAATAAAATCCCAGCATCTAGAATCATGTCTACCACACACACACACACACACACACAGACACAAAGGAAGATTCTATCTCCAAGCTTTAACATCAGTAGCTTCAGATATATTGTTTCATTTTTTTTTTTTAATTTTTGTATTTGTGATTCCTCTTCCTCCAGATTTTCATAGCCCATACCAAACAGCAGATGTTTATTGAACATACTCTGATTGGCGAACAGCATCTTAGAAATTAAACAACTTTGAAATCATACAAAATAGTCATGAATTAAAATTTCTGCAGTTTATTAATTACATGTTTTGGGTCAATAACTCAAGATCCCTTAAAAATTTATAAATAGAAATAATCTACATGCTTCACTACTTGCTGTGAAGATTAAGCAAGAGGTAATGTGCAAAATACTGAGCATCATATTTAGCTCAAGCTGAGTCACATAGCATCATCCTCACCACCACGTGAACAATCAGATGTGACTTCTCTCTTCTTTCTCATTCTTCTTAAGCTCTGATTGTCAATGTTGTTGCATATTCACCTTTATCCATTCTTCTTCAATTGATTTTTGGAATTTAGCATTAAAGATGGCTGGGCTATCATTTCTTTTCTTAAATGGAACTATGTTAGTGATATAAATCAATTTTTGTAAAGGACATACAAATTGCAGAATTTCCTATTTGTTTTATTTTTTAATGACTTTATTAAGTTGACTTTATTTTAAAAATATACTGGCATAAAGTTGTTTATTATAATTTATCATTTTGTTAATAAAAACTTCTGCAGAAAGACTACTTTTGCTTCTGATACAAATGCTTGTATTTCTCCTATTTTCTTCAAAAGTATCATTCAATTGTATTAGTGCTTTCATGGAGCAAACTTTATTTTTTATTTGCTCTATTGTGTATTTGTATTATATTTTAAAATTTTTATTACTGATTCCAATTTCACCTTTTATGTGAGTTTAGTTTTCTATTTTTAACTTTTTGATTTAAATAGTGAGATTATTGATTTTCAGGTTTTATTTCCTAATATAAGCTTTTAAGTATTTCCTAATATAAGCATATAAGTATATAGACTTCTATTTTGGCCTCCTTTAGCTATGCTCAACACAGTTTTAATTTAATGTTATGCATTCATTATAGGGGCTTTGCTGGCAGCTGAGTGGTAAAGAATCTACCTGCCAATGCAGGAGATGCAGATTCAATCTCTGGGTGGGAAAGATCCACTGAAGAAGAAAATGTCAACCCATTCCAATATTCTTGACTGGGAAATCCCATGGATAGAGGAGGCTGGCAGGCTACAATCCATGGGGTCGCTGAAAAGTGGGATGCAATTTAGTGACTAAACATAACAGCAGCAACAGCATTCATTATCCGATAGGGCAGAAACCTCTGCAGGAACCAGTACTGGGATAGGGAAGCCTCAACTGCAATTGATTAATCACAGGAGGCTAAGTGTAGACAGTTCTGAAAATTAAGATGCTACACCAGGATGGAATAATACAAGTTATCCCATGCTTTTGAGTTTTACCACCAGGAGCTCTACTACCATCACACAGATGATATCAGAGAAAAATTCCCTCATGCTTCCAACAAAAGATGGGGGGAAGTCAACCTTTTGAAATATACCAGAGCATTTTTTTTTCACCTTAACAAGATATGACTTCAGGAAAAACTATATAACCGGAGCTTAACCCAACTGAGGGAAAGAAAAAAACCAGCTCCAGCACCCTCCAGCTATCCTGTCCCATCCAAAACTGAGACTTCATTACAGGACATTAGATGCTTCCCCTCCCCCCACACCATACCATTGCATTACTAAAGGCATGTTTACTGCAGGTCTTAACAAGAATGTTATATTCAACTCTCTACAAAAATTACAAAGCATAATGAAAGGGAGAAAGAAAGAGTTTGAGGAGACTAAACAAGCTTCAGAACCAGAGTCAAGTACATCAGATATGTTGAATTTATCAGATTAGGAATTTTTTAAAAAGTAATGTATATGCTAAGGGCATTAACTCTAAAGTGGACAACATGAAAGAACAGGTAGTGTAAACATAAAAGTAGAAATTCTAGTAAAGATTCAAAAATAAATGCTAGATCAAAAATGCTAAGAGCACCGATGAAGAATGCCTTTGATGGGCTCTTTAGCAGAGTAGACATGGCTGAAGAAACTCTGAGCTTGCGGGTATGACAAGAGCCACCTCCAAAACTAAAAAAAACAAAGAAAAAATTCCCACCAGAACAGTGTTCAAGATGTGCAAACACATACAAAGGATGTAACATACACATAATGGGTGAGCTAAAAGGAAAAGAAAGGATAAGAAGCAATATGTGAAGCAATGAAGACTGAGCAGTTTCTTAAACTAATGCCAAAGACCAAACCACAAATACAGAGAGCTCAGAAAGACCAAGCAGGCTAAGCACTAAAGATTAAGCTAAATCATACTGTAGTCAAAGTTTAGAGAAAGAAGCATAAAGAAAAGACCAAGGGAGGAAATTCTCATCTATAGTGAAATGTACTTCCAGAAAAGTTTTTTTTCTCTTTCTCCCATTTATTCATTCATGGTCAATTGCAAACCTTTAAGTGGATTTTCAACTGTGCAGAGGGTCTGTACTCCAACCCCTGCTTTGCTGCTTTGTTCAAGAGTCACCTATAAAGAGTATATATATGTAAAATAAATGACAGCAATGATACAAGGTATGGAATGAAGAACTAGGAGAAATTTTCTTTTGTAGAGTACTTGCCTTACATGGAAAATGGTACAGTGTTAATTCAAAGTGGATGTGGATTAGTTGTAAATGAAAATTACAAACTCTAGGGAAAACACTAAAAAATGTAAAATTAGAAGTATAACTGATATACTATAAAATGAGAGAAATTGAGATCAGAGAAAGTCTTCAATTATAACAATAAAACACAAAATGTGTGGAAGACACAAATAAGAACAAAGACCAAGTTCAATAAATAGAAAACAGTAAAAAAAGAAAAGTGGTCGATTTTATTTTAACTATGTCAATATTCATTTTAAATATTAATGGTCTAAATATACCAAATAAAAGACAAAGATAAGCAGGGTGGATCAAAATACAAGATCCAATTTTATGTTGTCTATAATAGCCTTAATTTAATTAAGGGGATATACATATAGATTAAGGGTAAAGAAATGGAAAAAGATATAGTACTAATCAAAGGAAAGCGAGTCCAGCTATACTAACTCAGACAGTACAGACTTCAATGTAAGGAAGGTTATTAGGAGTAAAGATGGACATTACATAACAACAAAAAGATAAATTCTCCAAGAAGACATACCTATTTTTGATAGGCATGCACCTGGCAATAGAAATTTAAAGTATTTGAGTCAAACATGTATTGATCTACCCTGATTATCTCTTTTATTTGTTGTTTTATATTAATATTAATATTCAAAGTGAATATTGACATAATCAGAATAAAATCAACCTTATTTTTTTGTTGCTGTTTTCTACTTGTTGAACCTGTACTTTGTCTAAGAGTGATAGAGCTACAAGGAGATATAGACAAATCCAATATTATTTTTGGAGAGTTTAACACCTCTTTATCAGAAATGGACAGATCCAACAGACAAATAAACAGTAAGGATATAGTTGAACTCAATAATACCACCATCACCTTAATTTAGTTGACATCTATAGATTACTTCATCATGAAACAACAAAATATACTTTCCTCAAGCTCTCATGAAATATTCACAAATATAAACAACATTTTGGGTCATAAACACACCTTAACAAAGTTAAAAATAATAGTACTCATATAATATCTGCCCTCACACCACAGTGGAATTAAACTAGAGATCAGTATCAGAAGTGTGGCTGGACAATCCCCAAATATTTCCAGATTAAAACCACTTGTAGGCCACATACAGTCAAAAAGTAAGTATCAAGATATATTTTTAAATATTTTGAGCTAAATGAAAAAAATGCAGCTCTCCACTTGTTTCATATACTAAAAGTGGTGCTTAGAGGAAATTTTATGGCATTGAAAGCATATATTTGAATAGAAAAAAAGAAAGATATAAAATCAATAGTCTAAGCTCCCACCTTAAGAAATCAGAAAAGGAAGAGCAAATTAAATTTAAAGTATACAGAAGAAAAGAAAATATGAAAATTATAGCAGAAATTATAAGAAAAAAACAATACAAATAAAAACTGGTTCTTTGAAAAGACAATAGACTTGGCCTCTAATGTAAATTAGAAGAAAACCTAGAAGTCCTTGGATATTGCAATGACTTTTTAAATATAATACCAAAGTTATAAACCATAATATTTGACAACCTGATTTCATGAAAATTAAGAACTTCTGCTCTGTGAAAGATAGTGTCAAGAGATTTTTAGTATAAGCCACAGCCTGGAAGAAAATACTTGGAAAAGAAATATCTAATAAAAGACTGTTATCTAAAATATACAAAGAACTCTGAAAAATGAACAATAAATTTTTTTAAAAAAATTGATTAAAGAAGGAGCAAAAGAACTGAACAAGGAATATACACAGGTGACAAGCATCTGAATGCATGTTCAACATCAATTTGTCACATGAGTAATGTAACCTAAAACTACAATGCAATAACACTTTTATAGTAATGATGAGATGACCAGAATCTGAAACACTGACGAAACACCAAATGCTAACCAGGATGTGGTGCACCAAATCAATTTGAAATGTATATCTACATAGAACCTGAATTCTGATAATATTTATGTTTTATTTATAATGGCCAAAAAGTTGTTAGCAATAAAGTTTTTCTTCAGTAAGTAAATGGATAAATAAACTGAGATACACCCAGACAATGGAATATTTTTTAGTTCTAGAAATAATGAGCTATACAGCCAAACAAAGATATGGAGGAAATTTAAGTACATATTACTAAATGAAATAAATTGATCTTTAAAGCCTACACACCATCTAATTTTATCTATCTTAAATTATGGAAAAGTGAAAACTATAGAGCAGTAGAATGATGAGTGGTGCAAGTATTCAAGGGGAGGGAGAGATGAATAGGTAGAGCACAGAAAAATTTTAACCAAGTAAATTCTACATATATAGCCTATTGTCCTCTCTAAATCAAACACTGATAATTATGGATAAAGGGAATACTTAATGTGTATTATCTTTAAATTTTGTATTGCTCAAATAAAGGCCAAAAGTTGTAAAAATAGTAAACTAAACCTAATCATGTCTAATTCAGTTCACTTCAGTTGCTCAGTCATGTCCAACTCTTTGTGACCCCATGGACTGCAGCATGCCAGGTCTCCCTGTCCATCACCAATTCCCAGAGCCGACTCAAACTAATGTCCATCGAGTTGGTGATGCCATCCAACCATCTTATCCTCTGTCATCCTCTTCTCTTGCCTTCAATCTTTCCCAGCATCAGGGCCATTTCAAATGAATCAACTCTTCGCAGCAGGTGGCCAAAATATTGGAGTTTCAGCTTCAAAATCAGTCCTTCCAATGAACACCCAGGACTGATCTCCTTTAGGATGGACTGGTTGGATCTCCTTGCAGTCCAAGGGACTCAAGAATCTTCTCCAACACCACAGTTCAAAAGCATCAATCCTTTGGTGCTCAGCTTTCTTTACAATCCAACTCTCACATCCATACATGACTACTAGAAAAACCATAGCCTTGTTTAGATGGACCTTTGTTAGCAAAGTAATGTCTCTCCTTTTTAATATGCTGTCTATGTTGGTCATAACTTCTCTTTCCAAGGAGCAAGCGTCTTTTAATTTCATGGCTGCAGTCACCATCTTCAGTGATTTTGGAGCCCAAAAAAATAAAGTGTGCCATTGTTTCTACCTTTTTTCCATCTATATGCCATGAAGTGATGGGACCAGATGCCATGATCTTTGTCTTCTGAATATTGAGCTTTAAGCCAACTTTTTCACTCTCCTCTTCACTTTCATCAAGAGGCTCTTTAGTTCTTCACTTTCTGCCATAAGTGTGGTGTCGTCTGCATATCTGAGGTTATTGATATTTTCCCCAGCAATCTTGATTCCAGCTTGCAGTGTCTGTAATTGCATGTAATGTCTACAATTACATTTATAATAATAAGCATTGTCCTTAGAAGTTGTTCATAATTGACTAAAAGCTTGGCACCACCCTATGCTATGTAAGTAAGAGGCAGTTTAGATATAAATGCATAGGTAAGTTGAAAATAGAAGGATGGGATGACATATCCCAGGCAAATAATAAGATTATTAATTCTAATGTGGTTATAATATAAAACAAATTTATCTTCAAGAAAAAAAAAATATTACAAGAACTAAGGTAAGTCATCTCATAGTGATAGGAGAATTAATTCAGTAGGAAGACAATGATCTTAAAAACAGATCATAAATTGACCAAAATGAAGAAGTTAATAGACAAATCTAAAACATAGTTTGAAAATAAATCACTGAGTTTTAATAATTGATGAAAATGTTAAAGACAAAAGTCATAAAGATATAGATCTGAACAACATTATCAAAAATCTTGACCTAACTGTAACTTATAAGGCAAGTACACCTAAAAACTGCAAAATACTCTGTTTTTAGCGTGCTATTCACCAAAAAGTACTTATTATTGGAGCACAAAAAAAAGCATTAATAATTTAGAAAGATTGTAGTATTAGAGGTATTTGGTATTATCTTACCAAAGGAGAATTGTTATAATGTAAAGCAATAAGATATCTTTAAAATGCTCACATCTTAGAAATTTTAAAAAGAACACAATTTTAATATACATAGAGTGAAAAATGTCAAAAATTAAAATTGTCTTCTATTTCAACCTGGGAGATGAAGAAAGTATAACATATCAAAAGTTGGTGGATGCATGTAAAGCAGTGCTTAGAGGAAAACGTTTAGCTTTAATTGTTTACATTTTAGACTTGAAGAAAGCTCTACGATCAATGAGATAATTTTTATTTACTTTAAAATAAACTTTTTTTAACGTTCTTGATTTAAAGAGAAGTTGCATAGATAATATAGAGAGTTCTCATAAATATCTCACCAAGTTTTCCTTGTTGTTGACATTTTATATTGCTATGAAATCAACAGTGGTTCTTTAGTACAAATGAAAAGAAATATTTGGTAGAAAAATATCAGCAAATTTTAAACAAAGTGTAGAGGAGTAAGAACATAAAATAGATGAAAAAAGCTTGAATATATACTTAATTTGCTCAAGTTTGGTTTTTTGCAATATCAATAAAATAAATAAAATGTTATCAATACTGAACAAGAAAAAGCATATATACATATATATGTATAAGTTAATTACTTTACTATATACTTGAAACCAACATGACACTGATTGTTGATCTACACCTACATAAAATTAAAAAAAATAATAAAGTCATTGTAACAGTCACACAAAAAAAGAAAAATGATAGAAATACAATCATCACAGAAAAGTGGAAATAATACCATGCAATTTGTAGATATTTTTAAAATTATGAGAAATTTTATGAATTTTATGCCAAGAAATTTGATATACATTTTGCTCACATTTAGCTTCCTATAAGTAAAATTTCAGGATCAAAGATTTTATTGGCAAATTATTTTAGTCATTTAAGGAAGCTATATAGCACACTTAAATGAAAACTTTTAAAGGATAAAGAGAAAACAATTTGAAATCTCTTGTGAGGTCATATAATCTAGATACTAAAATTGACAAAAACACTAAAATAAAAACACCTCTATAAGTATAGATGCAAATATTTTTCACAAAGTATTATTAGCAAAATTCATTATTTTGCACAGTATTATGTGCAAAGTAAAATATGATAAAGAACAAGCAAATGTAGCACAAAAATACATTGAGTACCAAAGAGATTTATCCCAGAAATGTGAAGTTGGTTTAATGTTTTAAAATCAGTGAAAGTAATTCACAACATCAAAAGGAAAACATATGTGTATGTACACACACACATAAATATTACAAAAGATAATGAAAAATCATTTGCTGATTGTCAGAAATTTTTATGATAAAAACTTAGCAAACTTCAAAAGGAAGGAAAGTTGTTAAATACAATTGATAATGTCTATGAAAAAAAAACACAAAGATACATTTAGCGTGAACTACTTAATGCACGCTTATTATAACAGGAATAAGGCAAAGATATTTTTTCACAACCTGATTTAATGCTATAATTGATGATCAGTCCAATAAAATGTAAAAACAAATTAAGGTTATAGATCCAAAAGTTAGAACTAACTATTTGCAAATAGCATGGCTGTTTATTAAGAAAATCTTCATGAATCCAAAATTAACTGCTGAAACCAAGTAGGACATTTACCACAGTGATAGAATACAATGTCATTACACAAAACTTTAATCCATTTTGCTGTGTTTGGATCAAACTACTAGAAAGTGATTGCAGCCATGAAATTAAAAGATGCTTGCTCCATGGAAGGAAAGTTATGATCAACATAGATAGCATATTTAAAAGCAGAAACATTACTTTGCCAACAAAGGTCCGTCTAGTCAAGGCTGTGGTTTTTCCAGTGGTCATGTATGGATGTGAGAGTTGGACTGTAAAGAACACTGATCGCAGAAGAATTGATGCTTTTGAACTTGTGGTGTTGGAGAAGACTCTTGTGAGAGTCCCTTGGAGTGCAAGGAGATCCAACCAGTCCATCCTAAAGGAGATTAGTCCTGGGTGTTCGTTGGAAGGACTGATGTTGAAGCTGAAACTCCAATATTTTGGCCACCTCATGCCAAGAGTTGACTTATTGGAAAAGACCCTGATGCTGGGAAGGATTGGGGGCAGGAGGAGAATGGGACGACAGAGGATGAGATGGTTGGATGGCATCACTGACTCGATGGACATGGGTTTGGGTAGACTCCTGGAGTTGGTGATGGACAGGGAGGCCTGGCGTGCGGTGGTTCATGGAGTCGCAAAGAGTCGGACATGACTGAGCGACTGAACTGAACTGAACTAACTGAACTAGAAAGTGAACCAAAAAACATGTATTTTTAATAGCAAAAAAAATAAAATATCAAGGAGTAAATCCACCAAAAGATGTGCAAGCGTTTTATACTCTTGATCTGAAATTTACACTGACACAGATATTTCTCCAGCAAAGATGGGCTTATTTGGGATTAGCAGAAAATTGCAAACTGAGTTTTGCAACCATGAAGTGCCTGAAGTGCATGTGTGCTCGGTCGCTTCAGGCATGTCCAACTCTTTGAGCCCCTATGGACTCTATAGCTCTCCAGGTTCCTCTGTCCATGGGATTATCCAGGCATGAATACTGGAGTGGGTTGCTATTTCCTCTGCCAGAGGATCTTCCCCACCCAGTGATCGATCCCTGGTCTCTTTTATCTCCTTCATTGGCAGGCGGGTTCTTTACCACCAGCGCCACCTGCAAAGCCCCCAGATGCACCACATTTAAAGTCTCACTTGTCAAAAGAAGGAGAACACTTTGGTAAAAAGGAAAAGGAAGCTGAGAGGGCAATATGAAACAGAGACCATGGCTTTTCATTGGCTAAGTTCTTGCTACGAATGAAGAGGATTATTTTTTTTTTCCCCCGTTCGGCTGTGTTGTTGCAGGGCACGAGAATTCCCCATTCTGGACTCCCAATTCTATTCAATTGAGATTTGTGTTTATTAAGTTTTACAACACTAAAGCTTATATAAATATAGAATTCATGGAGGGATGTCATGTACATGATTGTCAAGAAGAAAATTTGCCTTAAATTGATACATAAATTTGATATAATGCAATAAAAAATCTGAATAATTATTTTGATAGAAATTAGCAACTAATTATAAAACTTACATAGAATTGCAGAAGATTCAAATGACAAGAGTAATCTTAAGAGGGCAAATTTGGAAGACTTCATAATTTATAATAGAGTGTCAGTCATCAGGAGAGTGTGGAGAAGGCAATGGAAGCCCACTCCAGCACTCTTGCCTGGAAAATCCCATGGACGGAGGAGCCTGGTAGGCTGCAGTGCATGGGGTCGCGAGGAGTCTGACACGACTGAGTGACTTCACTTTCACTTTTCACTTTCATGCATTGGAGAAGGAAATGGCAACCCACTCTAGTGTTTTTTGCCCAGACAACCCCAGGGAGGGCAGAGCCTGGTGGGCTGCAGTCTATGGGGTCGCACAGAGTCAGACACTACTGAAGTGACTTAGCAGCAGCATCAGGAGAGTGCAGTATAAGCATTAAGAGACACAGTACTGTCAATGTAACATAAATGTGTAAGAAATATAACACCAAATTGAAGAAATTTAAAAGATGGAGAGAAAAACTTTTCTACAAAAAACTGGATTTCAGTGCAGAAAAGTACATATCTATTTTCTATTATATGTAACTTAGAAAAAACTATTTTGAATAAAGCATAAAAAAGTTGTCTTCACTGGTTTGGGGTAGCTCAGCCGTGTCTGACTCTTTGCGACTCCATGGACTGTAGCCTGCCAGGCTCCTCTGCCCGTGGAATTCTTCAGGCCAGAATACTGGAGTCGGGTAGCTGTTCCCTTCTCCAGGGGATCTTCCCAACCCAGGGCTTGAATCCAGGTATCCCACATTACAGGCGAATTCTTTACCGTCTGAGCCCAGGGAAGCCCAGAGGAGACATACAAAAGTCTAAATATAAAATTTAAAAATTGATATATTATACTCCATCAATATGATAAACCATCAAAAGTTGCATTTTAGAAAGTATAAAGAAAAGCCACAGACTGTGAGCAAATATTTGCTGTATGTATTTCTTACTCAGGACTTGTATTGAGAATATATAAATAACTCTCCCATGAAAATTATGAAAAAAATCCATATAAATGGGGAGTATTAGCCTGGGTTTTCCAGAGACAAAAAATGAATATCTGTCTCTATATCTAGATGTAAATAGAGTCAGAGAGAGAGGAAAGAGAGACCGAGACAGACAGAGAGAAAAAGAGAGAAAGAGACATTATGTGATAGTGTTTTTACTTTAGAAACACACACACAAACATACACACACACAGAAACACACACACTACACCATTCTCAGAGATAAGGATGATTCAAGTTTGGTTAGAAACACAAAGGGTCTATTCATCATCCTTGAATAAGAGAGAGGGGACACCATATGTAACACAAATGTTAGTTTCCTATGAGAACAAAGGAAATCTTGTGCTTCTGTTTTTAAAAATAGAATGTAAGATTTTCATTATGATATCCTATCCCAACTATTATAAAACCTACACTAAGAAAGCTCTTACTAATATGGCAGAGATTGAGCTAAACTCTAAAGTTCCAAAGATAAATAAAATTTATTTCCTTCTGCATTTTGTGATTACTATTTCTTAAATTATTAAATTCTAACAATAAATTATTCCCTCTCTTCCTCCCTGCCCACCAAAATTCATATACTGAAGTCCTACCACCACTTCAGATTGTGACTGCGTTTGGAGTTTGAGCAATTTACAGTGGAAATTAAAGTAAAATGAAGTCATTAAGGTAAACCCTAACCCAATATTACCCATGTTCTCATAAGAAGAGATTCAGATATAGACACAGAAGAAAGCTAATGTGAAGGCACAAGAAGATATTCGTCTACAAACCCAGGAGAGAGGCCTGGGACAGATCCTTCTGTCATGACCTTCAGAAAAAAACAACACTGCTGACACTGGCCTCAGGCTTTTGGCCTCCAGAACCATGAGAAAACTCATTTCTGTTGTTTAAGCCACCCAGTCTGTAGTCCTTTGTTACAGCAGCCTTAGCAAGGAAATACAAAGTACATTTAAATAGCAATTTATTTTTCTGCTTTATATTCTGTTTTAAAATAGGCTTACCATTTAATAGTTTAAATGCTAAACCGGTAATTATACACAAACACATACTCATATATCTCCCAAACTATACAGAAATAAAAATGAAAATTAGATTTTCTTTCTTTTCATTAGAGTTACATAAAAAAGCAATACTGACATTTCCATCTGTAAATCCTTCTAGAGAAGGATTCCTTTAATATAAGTAGAATCATAATAACGATAAAGATGGTGATGGTGATGACAATGATGACTTATTTATTTATAATGTGACAGGCAGTGTTCTAAATGTGCACACATACTATTAATAACATATTAAATCTTCAAAATAAATGATGAGGTAAATGTTATTATTTTCATTTTACAGTATATTAAATCTTACATTTTGTATTACAAATAGGGGTCACTTTCCCCAAACCATGGAGGTATTATTTAAATAAAGGACTTCAAGATTTCACAGGCTAGATAGTGTTCCTTCTTTGTATTTATGTATGTATGTGTATGGGCTTCCCAGGTGGCCCAATGGGTAAAGAATCCACCTGCAATGCGGGAGACGCAGGAGACGAGGCTTTGATCCCTGGGTTGGGAAGATCAACTGGAGGAGGTCATGGCAACCCACTTTTTAAAATTTTTTTTGTTATTAATGTTATTTTATTTATTTTTTCCATTTATTTTTATTAGTTGGAGACTAATTTACTTTACAATATTGTAGTGGTTTTTGCCATACATTGACATGAATCAGCCATGGATTTACAGAGACTCCCATTGACAGAGGAACCTAGAGGGCTATGGTCCATAGGGTCGCAAGAGACAGACCTCTCTGAAGTGACTGAGCATACATGTATGCATGTATGTGTATACATGTATACACACATATATACATGTATACATATATATGCTATATTTACATATATAATATGTATGCATTTAAAAGTATATGTACACACTACACTTAAAATATATTTGACTACACTATAAAGAATTATATTGTGTTATTGTTAAATTTTAACACGTAATAAAGATATATCTACACCAAAACATTGAGTTTTACCTCAATTCTAAAGTTATTGCATAGGATTTGATAGTCTATATGTATCATTTTTCATTTAAATTTCTCCAAATTCATGGTCATTTAGGCTGACCTTAGCTTTTTTCCCTATATTACAATCAATGCTGTAATGAACAGCATGGCTTTTACCACTTTTTATTTCACTCTTTATTTCTCTGTGGGAAATATTAATAGAGAAATTGCTATTATTTCACTAAGTGGTAGATAAATTGCTAAGTTAAGATATGCAAATAAAAGGTTTGTATAGTCACTGCCAAATCCTCTTTTCAAAATCTTGAAACAATTTAAAATAGCTCCACACTGTATGACAGTGTCTTTTCTCAAGGTGAAGACTTTTAAATATTAAGGTTATTTTATTTATACCACAGAGAACAGATTTAAATGATTTTCAATATTCCATAAAAGACAATTTTTGAGAAGTGCACTAAATCACACGGAACATCAAGGGTCTTGTTGATTACTTATAGTAACCTTGTTATCAGAAGATCATGCTGTAATAATAATCTTAATTGCTTTTCTCCCGTTCTTGTCTTAAGAAAAATGTAGCTCTCGTCCTCTTTCTTCAGATGGCAAGTTAGCTCCATTATAAACTATAATTAAATCAAATTCATAATCTTGTCTTCTTTCTAGTATTATTAGATCCCTTTGTATGGGTAATTCTAATATGGATACAGATCTTCATTTTATCCAGGAAATATATCTTGGCAGCATATTCTAATATCTTGACCTATCATGCATTTATACTTTGATTTAACCTCTTCTGTATTCATAACCTTGATCCCAATTACTTTTTCCAGGATTCCTCATTATTGCCAAGGCACACATCAAATTCGCTTGACCCAATTAGCATAATATTTCTTCCCTTAGAAATCTCAAGTCATTTTGTTTGGATGTGCATACTTGTGTATGTGAACCTAATGGAGTTTTCTCAGGCACTATATAATTATCATGAAAATGAAACAAACACAGCTATAAATGCAAAACTGTAAGACTGACAATCTGCATTTCAACTGCCCCTTCAAATGAGATGACAAAAATATTGGTAGCTACACTTTTGAAGAAATGGTCTAGGTTAATACCTATCATTCAATAATCAATGCAATAAAAATTAGGAATACACCATAGTTCTATGTGATCACTTTGTATTATTTCCAGATGACTGAAGATCATAGTCAGCAGAGCTGTGAATAACTGGCCCTACTTATTTCAGTGAATATTTATTGAATACCTATCTTGGGGAAGCCCCTCTGCAAAATTTTGTGAATAGATCTACACCAGGATTCATGGGTTTTCTGTCTTCCTTCCAGCAAGGCTCTTAACAACCAGATTATACACATAATAAAGAAGTTTATTTGTATTTATATACTAGACCTCAAGTGCATCAATCAAATCTGAGGGGAAATACACATGCAATAAAGAGAAATATCAAATAGCCAAGAGTAAGATTTTGTTGCATGTTATGGACTATTTGTTGAAACATTCTTTTCTCTCAGAAATGACATCCTCTTCAGTCCCTATTCAGAAAGCAGGGGAACCAGAAGTGCACTGCATACATATTTATTAAGAATTTCCTCTATAAACGCACAGTAAGCACTGTTCTTAGGCTAGAAATTCAATGGTAAACAAAAATCTTGTGCTGTCATAATGATGTTGGAGAGATAGACAATGAACCAATAAAAATAAATAAAATGCCAACTGCTGACATATTCTATGGAGAAAAGTATTTCTGGGATACTATTAGGGAGGATGGGGGTTTCTGCCTTCTATAGGTGGTGAGGGGTGTTCTTGATAAGATTATATTTGAGGACAGACATAAGTGCTGTACCCTTAGCAATCATCTGGATTTATTTCCTCAGAAAGAGATTTTTCCACCAGCAAGAAGGGGAGCATTAAAGCCCTAAACTGTCAGCTTCCATTGTAATAAAAAGAACAACAAGGAGGTCAATCTCTCTGAAACACAGTGGGGAAAAGAGAGAATGGCAGAGGATGAACCGGAGAAGCAGTGAGAGAGAGATCATGTAGAGCCTTGTGGACAGACACTATGGTGGCCTCCATAGTCATGTCCTGTATGCCTTCTCCCTGAGCATAGGTAGGATTTGTCATAACTTTTCACTATTAGAAGATGGCAAATGTGATGGATGTTACTCCCATGACTCCACAAGATACATGCACCCCAATGTTCATTGCAACACTGTTTACAGTAGCCAGGACATGGAAACAATGAAAATGTCCTTCAACAGAGGAATGGATAAAGAAGATGTGTTGTGTATACATATGGAGAAAGAAATGACAACCCACTGCAGTATTCTTGTCTGGGACAGCCAATGGACAGAGGAACCTGGTAGGCTATGGTCCATGGGATCTCAAAGAATCAGACGTGACTGAGGCTGAGCACACATATTCATATGTGTATACACACATACACATACATGTGTGTGCACACACACACACAGTGGAATGTTGCTCAGCAATAAAAAGGAACTAAATTGTGCCATTTTCAGAGATATGGATGCGCCTAGCGATTGTCATACAAAGTGGAGTAAGTCAGAAAGAGAAATACCATATATTAGCACATTTGTGTGGAATCTAGAAAAATGGTACAGCTGAACCTATTTGCAAAGCAGAAGTAGAGACACAGACATAGAGAACAAATATATGAACACCAAGCAGGGAAAGTGAGGGTGAGATGAATTAGGAGATTGGGATCAACATATATACACTACTATATATAAAATGGATTACTAATGAGAACCTACTGGCTAGCACAGGGAGCTCTACTTAGTGCTCTGTGGTGACCTAGCTGGGAAGGAAATCCAAAAAGAGGGGGAAAATGTACACTTATAACTGAGTCACTTTGCTGTAGAGCAGAATCTAACATAACGTTATAAAACAACTCTGTGTGTGCATGCTCACTCAGTCATGTCTACTCTTTGTGACCTCATGGACTATACTCCAAAAAAATTTTTAGAAAATGTAGTATGATTTTATACACACACACACACACACACACACACACACACACGAAATTCTCTTTCTCCATTTTGGTTTTGAAAAATTAAATTATTGTGTTCTGATAGAATCTATGGACAGGGTCACATGACAAGGAGTGCAGGTGACCTCTAGCAATGAGTAACCTGTGCATGGCAGCCAGAAAGAAAAAATAGCCCTCAGTCCTACAACCAATCACAAACTAGAAGTGGATTCTGCCAACAACCTGAGGAAGTATGGAAACACACCCAACCCCTGATGAAATCATAACCCTGTCAGCATTAGGATTTCAGCCCGCTGAGACCTGAAACAAAAAACCTGTATAATCTGTATCCACACACAGTCCAGAGAAATTGTAAGATAATAAATATGTGTGATTTTAAGTCTTCTAAATTTCTGGAAGAATATGATACAGAAACAAGAGTTTTTAAGGTATTGTAAGGAATTTGTATGTCACTGCCTTACTCAAAGATGGAAATGTTGGGAGATTTTGAACAGAGAGGTATCATGATCTAACTTACATTTAAAAGTATGGCCTGGCTGCTGTGATGGAATAAAAAGCAGAGGAAAGCACAAGGGTGGAGATGTGGGACTGTTTAGAAGACATTGCAATAAACAAAATATTTTTCTGCCTTAGGCTTGAGTGGTATGAAGTGATTTGATTATAAGTTGGATTTGAAAATAGAAATGTTGAGAAGAGTCAGGAATACCAAGTTTTTTGATCTGGACAAATGAAAGACTCAGTTGACATTAGATATGACAGATAATCCTGAAAGTTGTACTAATCATCTGCTCCCCAAAGTAGACCTTTGCTGACAAATGTCCCTATAGGGACTATAGTCAAAGCAATGGTTTTTCCAGTAGTCATATATGGATGTGAGAGTTGGACCATAAAAAAAAGGCTGAGCACTGAAGAATTGATGCTTTTGAATTGTGGTGTTGGAGAAGACACTTGAGAGTCCTTTGGACTGCAAGAGATCAAACCAATCCTAAAAGAAGTCAGCCCTGAATATTCATTGGAAGGACTGATGCTGAAGATGAAGCTCTGATACTTTGGCCACCTGATGAGAAGTGCCAACTCATTAAAAAAGACCCTGATGCTGGAAAAGATTGAAGGCAGGAGGAGAAGGGGATGACAGAGGAAGAGATGGTTGGACTTGATGGACGTGATGGACATGGACATGATGGACAGAGCAAGCCCTGGGAGATGGTGAAGAACAGGGAAGCCTGGCGTGCTGAAGTCCATGGGGTTGTAAACAGTTGGACGTGACTGAGCGACTGAACAACAACAAATCCCCAAAAGTAAGTAGTATGAAGCCTATGAATAAACAACTGAGGATATCATTAATTTTCTGATCCTGTTATAGGAGAACATATTGTGGTCATCAGGGCAAAAATAGTTCAATGTGCTATGGAAGTGTTCCAGTCCAAGTTAGCCTCACTTGTTATTGTTTACCTAATACTCTGTATCTGCAAACTGTATCTTAAGCCTTAATATCTAGGGCTTCTCATCTAGCCATATCTAGTCATGTCCACACTGCCAAATAAATCTGTTAGACATCATAGCTGTTGCTCAGTTTTTAGCAAGAGATTATTTTATGCTTAATACCTTTCTGTTTTATACTCTTCATAAAATCCTATATTAAACTATTAATATTCATTAACAAAATGAGGTATTAAATTATCAAAGGTGGTCAGACCTTAAAGAATCCACTTGCCAAGTAGGAGATGCAGGTTCGATCCCTGGGTGGGAATCTGAAGATCTCCTGGAGAAGGAAATGACAACCCACTCCAGTATTCTTGTCTTGGAAATTCCATGGAAAGAGGATCCTGGTGGACAAAAGTTTGTGAGGTTGCAGAGTTGGACAAGACTGAGTGACTAACACTTTAATAATCAATGTGGTAAAATTTATGCACTTGGAGTGCCTTGATATTAGGTATTCTGTAGATGCTTGTAATAGAACACAGCAATAAACAGACCAAAGATCCAAATCACTATTTATATATTTTTGATATGAAAAAATCATTTTTGCCACTGAGAATATGTAAAACTCCTGTATGAATTCACAGACTTTCACATAAGCACCCCTGTAGAGATCAAGTTAGTGTAGTTTTTACACTGTGTGTAAATATTACAATTTAATGATGTTTATTAGGTTTTATTCATACAAGATCCAAACTTAAGAGAAACAATGAGGAAAACTGCTTTCAACCTTTGTAAGAAAAATGTCTAAGTATAACCAACAAGAAATATATCTGATAAATTTAGGGCAATTTCCTTTCCGGAGTGTACAAGTTGCCATAATCCTTTAAATGTATTATTTTACTCTTCTCATCCAACTTCAACTCCTACCCAAAGTAAGATCTTTTACAAATTCGGGTATTTCTTCTTGGAGTATAGATAATCTGTTTTTTAAGTATAATGAAACATTTTGTAAAAAGTTTCACTATGAAAAATAAACTCTTTCCCATCAACAAATTCATTGTAGATGTGATAAAAATGTAAATTCTGGGTTCACAATAGGTCAAGAAAAGTTAAAAGTTTTATGGGCTCATATTAATGCAAATCCATTATAACTTTATTAAATCCTATGCTCGTGTCTGATATAATCATTGAGTCAGATCTACATGCATGAAAATAGTATAATGTTACCAGTTCTTAATGAAACAGTTTTCCAATTTGAAATATCATCAAAAGTTTCTGAAACAAATATATTTGATTTCCTCAACATTACAGATGTATAAGAAGAAAATGGAGATTTCATTGTAATACCTGCCTCTTCTGCAGCTGCAGCCACCCTTGGATATATTAGCAAGAAATAGAGGATTTATTGCCAGTTAGGACTCCTATAATGCTAGAAAGAAAACTTTGAAGAACATTTCTTTGTCTACTGAAGAAATAGACAAATAAACAGAACTGTCAGCTTGCTAAGGAAAATGTGTGTGTGTGTGTATATATATATATATATATATACACACATATATATACATATATATAATGTATTTGGGGCAAAGCCATGAGTGCAACTAAATATTGGAGAAGGATTTAGATGGGGTGTTAGTGGGTAAAATTAAGGATAAAACATGTGGAGAGATAAGAAAAGGGTGAAGAAATGGGCAAAGGTCCTACAATAAAGGATCCTATTTGCCAGTATAAGAATTTGGGTTTCTGAAATGAAAGAAAGACTGAAATATTTTAAGCAAGAATAATAGGCTTCTATTTTAATTAGAAGACATCTTTTATAGAGTTAAATGTATAGAAGTGAAAACTAATGATAAACAGGCCAGGACAAAGATATTATCATTTAAGAGGAAGATTTTTATTCCTGTAAAATCTGTTGGAAGAGATATGAAGCAAGGAGGCATGTTTGGGAATATTAATTTAGGAATCATCTGCTGACAGGAGGTAAGTGGAATGAAGAAGGTCACAAATCATTTTAGGAAAATATACACAAGAACAGGAAGGTGATAAAAAAAAAAATCTTGAGCAATATCAATATTTGAGGGACAGGAAGAAGAAGTAACATGAGCAAGGGGGAACTAGAACAAGGGATAGAGAGGTAAACAACTCCATGAGACACCATGGAATTCTCCAGCCTAGAATACTGGAGTGGATAGCCATTCCTTTCTCCAGGGGATCTTCCCAACCCAGAGATGGAGCCTGGGCCTCCTGCACTGCAGAGAGATTCTGTACCATCTGGACCACCATGGAAGCCCAAAGGAATCTACGTAATGTGAAACTATAGACTCAAGAGAGCAGAGATCTATGAAGGAGGGAACGATATAGAGTGTCAAATAGAGAGGAATCTGGCAAGGTCAAGACTGAAATGCTTTTCACTGTCAAATATAAATCTTTGATGAATTTAGTGAGCATAGTTCCATACCAGTTAGGGCATAACCTTAAGTATAGTGGTTTATGGAATGTACTGAATGAGTAGAATGAGAATCAAATTTACCACCTAAATCAGAACACTTTAAGAATAACAGTGAGAGTTAGTAACAATTTCAGCAGGTAAACAGATGCAACTAGAACTATTGTACCCAAGTCAGGGCATAAATTTACTCTAGAGATGTGTATTCTAGATTGTCAAAAATGGTGGATGATATAAAGAGAAGAATAGATAGTGTTTAGACAGAAATGCAGAGAGTCAGGGAGTTATTTTATACAATGAGAGCAACTGAACATGTAATGGCATCTAGAAATTAAAAAAGAAATACAACATTTTTGAGTTAAATGACATGGTCACAGAAATGTCTGCGAAGGCAGAAGTGTGAGGAACTTCAGTCAGGCAGATAGTAAGTGGAGATAAGGTTGTACTGGCAGCGGATAACAGAATTGATCTCTATATACATGAATCATGAACAAGACTGTAGCATTCAGGAGCTGACAAAGCAGATAACCTGTATACATACGTAAATTTCTACTAAACAGAAGATTGTATTCCCATATTATGCTGGATATGAGGTAGTTTTACTGATTTAATCTTTTTCCATGTTGAGAAAAAAGAGTGAATACTTCAAATCAGAGTCTCAGACAGTATATTACAGGCAGAAATCCAGTTACCAAAACTGCTATAAGGACCCAAGGTACAGAATAGGCAGAAACCAAGTTAATGGAATGGTAATGTGTTACAAGGGGGCAATTCACACAGTAGGCTTTGTTGGAGACACAATGTGTTGGATGTATGTGAAAGCTGCTCAGTCATGTCTGACTCTTTGAGACACCATTGACTATAGTCCATGGGATTCTCCAGGCCAGAAAACTGGAATGGGTAGCCTTTCCCTTCTTCAGAGGATCTTCCCAAGCCAGGGATCGAACCCAGGTCTCCTGCATTGCAGGCAGATTCTTTACCAGCTGAGCTCCAGGGGACGGCTAGGAATACTAGAGTGGGTAGCCTATCCTTTCTCCAGCAGATCTTCCCAACCCAGGAATCGAACTGGGGTCTCCTGTATTGTAGATGGATTCTTTACCAAATGAGCTATCAGGAATGTATACATCATGAGATTTTATAAGCAACTAATAGTGCATAACATAATTAATATTTGTTATCAGCATATATCAGTATCAAGAAATTCCAGTTATTCAATGTGGAGGATGGATTTACCAAAATAGTATATAGGAGTAGGGTTTAGTTTTTACAGATGCCTGTTTTTAATGATTTGGGGGGACAATTATATTTAACCTATTTGACTTAGTTATTTTTTGGATTCATCTTTTGACATATGCAAGTAAGAATGCATAAAATAATACTGATAATCATAAACTTGTATTCTAGATATGTAGTCTTAATGT
Organism: Dama dama; assembly: GCF_033118175.1. Taxonomy (NCBI): domain Eukaryota; kingdom Metazoa; phylum Chordata; class Mammalia; order Artiodactyla; family Cervidae; genus Dama; species Dama dama. The sequence goes on from NC_083681.1 coordinate 12,666,433, forward strand.
ATTCTAGACTTGTGTCTGCACATGTGTGTGTGTAATGAGTGTATAGAGGGTATTCGTGCATATTACTAATTCTTCTATAATTTTACAAAAAGACATTCTTTGTTATGCTTGCTCAGGTATTTTTACATGGAAAGATCTCTCCCATATCTTATCTAGACAGAAAAATTAAGAAATTCAAACTTTTGTGTTTTGTAGTATTACAAAAATAATTATTTTAACCAGCATTTCAATGCCTTAGTAGTAGAAAGAGAACTTAGATTGTTTTCATGACTACGCAGCATCTGAGATCTTGCAATGTCTTCATAGGAAAGGGAAAAAGCTTGCCAGATTAAGATATTTTTAGTGTCTCTCATTTGGTAATCCAAGTGAATGATAATTTGTGATTAATTTATGCTTAGATACCCCTATGTATTTTATTATATGGAGATTTTTCTTCAGTTTGTATGAGCACTTTCTAGTAAAAAGTTCTTCAAAGCGTAGTAACAATTCAAATATTGACTAAGTTTATGTTGAAAAAGTGAACATCCATTCATTCATTAACATTCATTAAAAAGAATTCATTTGAACCAGTCCTAATGAGATGGATGAAGCTGGAGCCCATTATACAGAGTGAAGTAAGCCAGAAAGATAAAGAACATTACAGCATACTAACACATATATATGGAATTTAGAAAGATGGTAACGATAACCCTATATGCAAAACAGAAAAAGAGACACAGAAATACAGAACAGACTTTTGAACTTTGTGGGAGAATGTGAGGGTGGGATATTTCAAAAGAACAGCATGTATACTATCTATGGTGAAACAGATCACCAGCCCAGGTGGGATGCATGAGACAAGTGCTCCGGCCTGGTGCACTGGGAAGACCCAGAGGAATCGGGTGGAGAGGGAGGTGGGAGCGGGGATCGGGATGGGGAATACATGTAAATCCATGGCTGATTCATATCAATGTATGACAAAACCCACTGGAAAAAAAAATAATAATAATAATAAAAAAAAAAGTTAACATCCTTCTTAGTTTATTTTTAATAGTGATATTAATAATGATGACCACCTAGTGGAACTAACAACTTACAGGTGTTTAACACCACTCTGCGTGTATGCTCAGTTGCTTTGTCATTTCCGCCTCTTAGCGACCCCACGGACTGTGGTTTGACAGGCTTCTCTTTCCATGGGATTATCTCAGCAGGAATATTTGAGGGGATTGCCATCCCCAAAGCTCCAGGGAATCTTCTTGACCCAAGGGGTCAAACCTGTATCTCCTTTGGCTCCTGCATTGGCAGGTGGATTCTTTACCACTGATTCACCTGGGAAGCCCATTTTAACATTTATTGTTCACCATATGTTAGACTCAGCAGTTTATGAGTTGTATGTTATCAGCCACTTCAAAACACTCTGACAGATGTTTCATTTAATTTACCAATGAAGAAACAGAGGTTAACAACACGGATAAGTTGTCCAAGGTCACAGAGGTGGTTAATGGCATCAGATAGGGTTTTGGCTTCTGTTCATCATCAAAGTCTGGGCTCTTAAGCATTATCATTGATGTCCTGCTTTTCACCTTGAAAGGTAGTTAATGTTTGATGATTTATATTTTTCACTTTGTCTTCGTCAACTACTTTTTCTTTGTCCATAGCTCTGATCCAAACCTCTCTCTTCTGGCATTGCCTAACTCCAAATATGAATGCTGCTGAAGTGCCTTCTGTATGTAGCCAATCTCTGGTATATGTAATAAAACTAAGTCATGATGGAGTGGCTGGCTGTTCCTTTGTGTGAGCTAATATTCTACAAGATGATTTTCCCCCTCAAACACAGAATGGCAGCCCAGAGAGAAGACAAAAGGTTAAAATGAGAGAGAAAAACGAAAAAGACACTTTACAATTTTCTAAGTGAAGGAGACAAAATTTTGTGGAGGGTCAGCAAAGTTCATTTCTTTTCTCCTCTGTGGTCTGTTCCACAGACTGTACACTTTGTGATTTAAAAGAAAATAACGTACAATAGCCCCTTTTCTTTTTAGAAATCTTTCAAATTGGCAAACAGCCATTTGGAATGCTAGCCACATTCTGGTCTTTCTACATTGACGTGAGGTTGGTACTTGTCCAAGAAAGAAATAGTCTTTATTTTTTATGCAACCACAGAAACTACACTCCTTTCCAAGAAAATCTATCTTTACAGCCAAATAGTTAACCCTGAAATCTCTAATTTGACTCAAATTCCCAGATTCACGAACATACAATCTAAATAATGTTGGCAATGTTAAAACCACATTCTTTCAATAGATTAGAGAAATAAATAGATTAATTGCCAGGTGAGTTTTACAAACTCAGTGTTTAATGAACATTGTAACCATTTTTTATACAGATAAAGTAAGTGAGCTCTTCCTTTTATGCTTAATATAGTCATTCAGATAGAAGGCTTAAGGACATGTCTGCCTAGCCCTATGGTGATCCATAGCTCCTGGCATGCGCGACGCGCGCGCACACACACACACACACACACACACACACACACACCATTGTTAACTTATTTGGGAAAAAAAAAAAAACATAACTCTGAAAGTCTTCTATATGCCTTTTATATATACTAAGTCCGTAACCTTGGAAGCTTTTTGTATAAATTTGATGTCAATCCCACATAAACATATTGTGATTTGTCAAGAAAATAGGCTGCCTAGCAACCCCTATTTCTTTAACTTCCAACATCTCAATTCATACATGTTTGCTGTGTATTTTAAAATTTTCTATAGATTAGGTTAAGGAAATAGAATTGCTGGATTGATCAAAAGACTTGAGATATATATATATTTATTATCAAATTGCTTTAAAATACATTCTATATGTATAATTTACTATCACATTGCTTTATAAAATATATAATATGTCTATATTTTTTAATTGTCTTAGTATATTATATAGTATTTTACATATAAACTATACATATATTCTCATTATTTTCAATTATAACATTTAGCCAAAATTATTATCAAATATATTTATGTATTAAAAGCATATATATAGTATATTGTGATGTATTATATCATTTATATCACTGCATATGTGTAATATTATATGCTATATATGTTATAATTAGCATTTTCATAACTAATATGATAAATAAATATATTTTAATATGCTTATTTTGTATTTTGCATAATTGTAAGCTTTGCCAATTTTTTTCCCTTGAACTCTTTTTTATATTAAAACTTTTATATATTTTAAAAATATTTACTTTAAGACTTTCATTTACTTTTCAACTTTGTGATTTTTCTTTATGAGCACATTTTAAAAATTTACTTAATGTAAATGAAATATATTTAACTTTATTCAGTGTGTGAAGCAGAGTGTCTTTGTTTTTTCAAAAATGTATACCATTTGTCCCCAAATTTGTTGAAACATCATTTTGTCTCCTGTGAGTAAAAGATGATATTTAATATAAATTAAATCCCAGTCTACTATTGGTTCTTTATCTGGGGTTTATTTATTCTGTTCCATAGAACAATATTTAAAATTTTTTGTGATAATGACAAATATGTTCAATTATGATTCCCTTATATTACATCTGAAACCTGAAAGATCAACTATCTTGTGCTGGGCTGCATCCCACCATACTGCAGTCTTTGCAACTGCCCAGCCTTGAAACTAAAGAAGAACTCAGTGTCAGAGACAGAGACATCATTAATTTGTTGAACAGGGAGACTTAAAGTCAGAGGCAAAGACGCAGGAGCGACACACTGCCTGGTATGGCTAAAGGCAGGCAGGACTCCACAGCCTGCCTTGCTACTCGGGAGAGGAAGAGGCTACCAGTTACAGGGTAGATGACATCAGAAGGGCTCCCTGGTTACCAGGGGAACTGTGGAAGGAACGCGTTCCCCACAACCCTTCAGCTTATCAACCATCCAGAGGACTAACATTTCTTGTTGATCCCCCAATAATAGAGCCTCAAATCTGAGAATCAGAACAGTTCTTAGCTGGAGGTTAAGGGATCATGCAGGCAGTTGCTGATTGAATTCTAAGATTAGGAGGGGGATGCAATCAGGGGCTTCCCAGGTGGTGCTGGTGGTAAAGACCGCACCTACCAATGCACGAGACTCAAAAGACTCTAGTTTGATCCCTGGGTTGGAAAGATCCCCTGGAGAAGGAAAAGGCAACCCAGTCCAGTATTCTTGCCTGGAGAATCCCATGAAGAGTTGGAGGGCTGCAGTGCATAGGGTCGCACAGAGTCAGACACAACTGAAGCGACTTAGCACGCAATCACGAGAGTAAGGTGACGGTGAAGCAGAACCTGGTAGGGCGTCATCATCCCGCTCAGTCACTCTGTCATGTCTGAGTGACGCTTTGTGACCCCATGGACTGCAGCACACCGGGCTTCCCTGTCCTTTGCCGTCTCCCAGAGCTTGCTCAAACTCATGTCCATTGAGTCAGCGATGCCATCCAACCATCTCATCCTCTGTTGTCCTCTTTTGCTCCAGCCTTCAATCTTTCCCAGCATCAGGGTCTTTTCCAATGAATTGACTCTTTGCATCAGGTGGTCAAAGTATTGGAACTTCAGCTTCAGCATCAGTCCTTCCAATGCATATTCAGGGTTGATTTTCTTCAGGACTGACTGGTTTGATCTCACAGGGGAATCCTACCAAAGATAAAATCAATCCTTTTCAAATGAGTCTAAAATTTTGAAGAAGAGGTAACACTCTCAAATTCATTCTACAAGGTCATCATTACATTGATGTGAAAACCAGACAAAATTAAAAAAAAAAAATATTGCAGGCCGGTATCTCTCATGTATATGGACACAGAAGTGCCTAACAAAATGTTAGCAAACTAAAATGAAAAATAAAAAGGATTATACACCAGGAGTTGTGTAGATAGAAAACACAAATCCCCCAGATAGATCACTGCAACTAATGACATGGGAGAAGGAACTTACTTCACGCAGTTTCTGGACTTAACTATTTTACTTATTTGGGAATAGGACTTTATAATATTTGGTGATTCATCATGTATAATGTTTTGAAGAATGGAACAAAAAGCTGTGGGTTGTTACCTCCAAATTACACATCACCTATGCCTTAAATAATTTCTTTTAGGCCAGTAGATTTCATGAATGATACCCCATGTAATAAAGCCTGTGAATCCAATTGTTGCCAACGACCTCCTATACCCCCCCCCCTTTTTTTTTTTTTCTGTTTAGGGAATCTTTGGCTCTGATGTACCATTAAGCTAAATTCCATAGCAGTGCATCCAGTGTTCTTAAACTCCTAAATACTGGACTGGAGCTAACTTACAAGTATATACTTGGATTCATTCAAGGGATTCACTTCAGTTTATTTGACCAGACATTGTAGGTGAATTGCAACACAAGCACTTAGAATTTTGAAGAAAAGCTCCAACATACTCCGGTGACAGCTGTCTCCTTTTGAGAAACAACTCTCGGCCTGCTACTAGGCCTTAGTAGAGATTGAATATTTAATCACGGGCCACCAAGTTATGCAACCTGAGCTGCCCACAATAAGCTGGGTATTCATCTGACCCGCCAGTCCATAAATTTAGTCATGGACAATAGTTCTCCATCATCAGAAGGAAGTGGTAAGTGTATGTCAGGCTCAAGCCAGTCCTGAAGGCACAAGTAAATTACTTCAACAAGTAGCCCATGGTCTTCATTCATACTGCACATACTCCTCACTCCCAGCCTGTGGTCTGCTAGGTAGTTCCCTATGCTCAGGTGACAGAGGAAAAGAAGCCTTGAGTTTTGTTAACATTTGATTATGTGCAATATGCAGGTAGTATTCAAAAGTGGACAGCTGTATCATTATACCCTCTTTCTAGGATAGTCCTGAAAAATAGTGGTAAAGGGAAATCCTCCCAGTGGGCAGAACTTTGAGCAGTGCCCGAGACTGTCCACATTGTTTGAAATAAGAAATGACCAGATATGCAATTACTGATTCCTGCTTGTGATGAGTTTTTTGCCACGGACTTGGAACTCATATGATTTAAAAGTTGGTGACAAGAAAATTTGGAAAATAGGTATATGGATAGAATTTTCTGTATGAGCAAAAAACATGAATGTATTTGTGTCCCATGTAAATTCTTATCAAAAAGTGATCTCAGCAGAGAAAAAATACTTATAGTCAAGTGGATAGGATAAACTTTTCTGTGTATATCACTCAGACTCTTTCTCCAACCAACCTTGTAATTCCCCAAAGAAATGTGGTTAAAGTGGTCAGTCACAGCAGGGGTGGAGGTCACGCCACCATTGGGCTTATAACATGGCCTTCCACTAACCAAAGGCACCTGGCCACAGCCACTGCTGAGAGCCTAACATGCAAGCAGTAGAAATCAATTCTGAGTCCTAGATATGGCACTCTTCCCCAGGGTGATTAGTGAGCTCCCTGGTGTTGGATTGATTATACCAGGGCTGTTTCATCATTAAAGGGCAACATTTTGTCCCTATTGGAATAGATACTCTGTATATGGATTTGTCTTCATTGTATGTAGTGCTTCTTCCAAAAATCACAATGTGTGGAGTTCCATGTTTCATTCACAGCCATGGTATTCCACACAACATTGCTTCTAATGAATAAAAGTTACTTCACAGCAAGTGAAGTGAAGCAATGGTCCAGTAGTTCACTGTGTTACCATGTTCTTCACCATTCTGAAGCAGCTAGCTTGATAGAGCAGTGGAAGGGCACCTTGAAGTCTGTTACAGTGCCAGCTATATGGCAATGTTTGGCATGTCTGGGACACATTTCTCCACAAGAATGTTTATTCTCGGTATACAATGTGTGGCACTGTTTCTTTCTGATCCAGTATTCACTGGTACAGGATCAGGAGATGGAAATTGGAGTAGCACCACTCATTATTATATAAGTTATCCATTAGCAAAAAATTTACTATCTATTTCCATGATTTTGTGATCCGTTGGCCTAGAGATCTTAGTTTTAGAGAGAAATTTACTTCTACCAGAAAACACATTGATTCTATTGAACTGGAAGTTAAGACTGTGGTCCAGTCACTTTGTTCTTCTCACACCTCTGAGTCAACAGATAAAGGAGGGAGTTACGGAGTAATTGATCCTGAGTACCAAGGGGCAAATTGTACTATTATTCCACAATGGAACTAAAGGAGATCATATTTGTAATAGAGAAGATCCCTTAGGGAATCTCTTAGTATTACCATGCCCTATAACTAAAGTCAATCTTAAATTATAACAATCCAGACCAGGTAGGACTACTAATGGCTTAGACTGTTCAGAAATAATGGCTTAGTTTACCTTACAAGGAAAAGAACTGTGACCACGAGACGCTTGCTGAAGGCAGAGGGAAAAGATAGTGGAAGAAGGTAATTATAAATACCAACTATGACCACTTACTTGGACTTGGGTTGGTTAATTCTGTGTATCAACTCAGTTGGTACACGGAGTACCCAGATAGCTGATTAAACATTATTTCTGGGTGTGTCTGTGATGGTATTTGTAGAAGAAATTAGTACTTGAATTCATGGACTGAGTGAAGCTGATTGCCTTCCCAATGAGAGTGGATATCATCCAGTCATTTGAGGGCTTCAGACAGGGGAAAAAAAAAAAAGCCAGAGGAAAATCAGATTCGCTGTTTGCCTGACTGTTGAAATGGGGCATCAATGTTCTCATGCCTCCAGCTTTGGGACTCTGAGGCCTTCAGAACACATTTCTGGCTTTCCTGGGCCTCCAGTTGCATGCAGAAAGTCGCTGATCCTCTCAGCTTCAATAGTCATATGAGCCAATATCTCAAAATAAATATTTTTGCACAAATATATATACACATGCTGTGAAAGTGCTGCACTCAATATGTCAGCAAATTTGGAAAACTCAGCAGTGACCACAGGAGTGGAAAGGTCAGTTTTCATTCCAATCCCAAAGAAAGGTAATGCCAAAGAATGCTCAAACTACCACACAATTGCACTCATCTCACATGGCTAATAAAGTAATGCTCAAAATTCTCCAAGCCAGGATTCAGCAATATGTAAACCATGAACTTCCAGATGTTCAAGCTAATTTTAGAAAAGGCAGAGGAACCAGAGATCAAATTGCCAACATCTACTGGATCATCGAAAAAGTAAGAAAGTTCCAGAAAAAACATCTATTTCTGCTTTATTGACTATGTCATAGCCTTTGACTGTGTGGATCACAACAAACTGTGGAAAATTCTGAAAGAGATGGGAATACCAGACCACCTGACCTGCCTCTTGAGAAATCTGTATGCAGGTCAGGAAGCAACAGTTAGAACTGGACATGGAACAACAGACTGGTTCCAAATAGGAAAAGGAGAACGTCAAGGCTGTATATTGTCACCCTGCTTATTTAACTTATATGCAGAGTACATTATGAGAAATGCTGAGCTGGAGGAAGCACAAGCTGGAATCAAGATTGCCAGGAGAAATATCAATAACCTCAGATATGCAAATGACACCACCCTTATGGTAGAAAGTGAAGAAGAATTAAAAAGCCTCTTGATGAAAGTGAAAGAGGAGAGTGAAAAAGTTGGCTTAAAACTTAACATTCAGAAAACTAAGGTCATGGCATCCGGTCCTATCACTTCATTGCAAATAGATGGGGAAACAGTAGAAATAGTGGCTGACTTTATTTTTCTGTGCTCCAAAATCACTGTGGATGGTGATTGCACCCATGAGATTAAAAGACACTTGCTCCTTGGAAGGAAAGTTATGACCAACCTAGTTCAGTTCAGATCAGTCACTCAGTCATGTCCAGCTCTTTGTGACCCCATGAACCGCAGCATGCCAGGCCTCCCTGTCCATCCTAGACAGCATATTAAAGAGCAGAGACATTACTTTGCCAACAAAGGTCTAGTCAAGGCTATGATTTTTCCAGTAGTCATGTATGGATGTGAGAGTTGGACTATAAAGAAAGCTGAGCGCTGAAGAATTGATGCCTTTGAAATGTGGTGTTGGAGATGACTCTTGAGAGTCCCTTGGACTGCAAGGAGATCCAACCAGTCCATCCTAAAGGAGATCAGTCCTGGGTGTTCTTGGTGGGACTGATGTTGAGGCTGAAACGCCAATACTTTGGCCACCTGATGTGGCGAGCTTACTCATTTGAAAAGACCCTGATGCTGGGAAAGATTGAGGGCAGGAGGAGAAGGGGATGACAGAGGATGAGATGGTTGGATGGCATCACCAACACAATGGACATGGGTTTGCGTGGACTCCAGCAGATGATGATGGACAGGGAGGTCTGGCATGCTGCGGTTCATGGGGTCGCAAAAGAGTCAGACTCGACTGAGCAACTAAACTGAACTGTTGTACACACTTAGTGAAAATGAATAGGCATTTGCAAGAAACGTGGAGTAATGAGGGCCAAACAAGGATTCAGGTCACACAAGCATGACATTTGATATTATGTAACCAGGAAAACCCAACCTTCCCGCTGCAGCCCTTATTGAGTGTGTCTACAATATGCCTCTCTAATTCTACTGTACTAAGTCTTTTGTAGAGACTGCAAAAATGCTGAGATTAAGTCAAACTGGATTACCTTGATATATTGGAGAAACCTGAGATTTTTGCTACTTACATATAAATTCTTTTTTCTCCATTTCTAACATGAGAATTTGATTTGCTCAATTACTTCCTTGGTCTCTTCTTCGATATTCTGCCCTTTGGCTTTAAGTATGTTGTTGAAGGGAGCTACTGCTTTGAAGACTGACTTCTTTTGAAGGTAAAATACTTCTAGTCTTCACTCCAGGTGCTAAACTCTTATCACTTCCGTACTCCACTCTATCATTGTGTTGTAAAGAACACTCATTGAGTTCAAAGAAAGCTGTACCATTGGTTGAAGAAAAGCAGAAAGCATTAGGGAAGGAGAATCAAGCAGTTATACATACTACCCCCATTTTTCTGTTCTTGCTCATCCGGTTATTTCAGTGGGAACAATTTTATACAGTGAACAGAATGCATTTAAAATAAATGTGGAGAATTCTCTGGAAATTTTAAATCTAGTTAAACAATTAAGAAGTTACACTATTTAGCATCAGTTCATTTAATTAGAAATTTATTTTTCTTTGTATAATTATTTTTATTATGGAAAATATAGATAGCTTACTGATTTAGTTATTTTAAAATGGCATAAGTACTTTCATGATATTGCTCAGCCACCATTGTTATTGTTATTATTTTAATTGGAGGATAGTTGCTTTACAGTTTTGTGTTGGTTTCTGTTGTACAACAATGCAAATCATCCACTAGTGTATATACATGTATATATCCCCTCTGTCTTGAGCCTCCCTCCCACCCACCCCCAATTCACCCCTCTAGGTCATCACAGAGCACTGCCCTGGGTTCCCTACGTATACAGTGGCTTCCCACTAGCTATATTTATTTTATACATTGTGATGTATTTATGTCAGTGCTACTCTCTCAATTCAACCCACCCTCTTCTTCCCTCACTGTGTCCACAAGACTGTCCACTATGTCTGTGTCTGTATTCCTATCTTGCCTATATGTTCATCAGTACAATTTTTCTAGATTCCGTATATATGCTTTAACAATGTTTGTTTTTCTGATTTCACTCTGTATAACAAGCTTAGCTTCATTCACCTCATTTTAACTGACTCAAATTCATCCCTTAAATAAAAAAATCACATTTCCATTTATTGACACATTTCAGATCTTTAGATAGCTTTAGTAAAACATATTGTTTAATTGAAATATGAGGAAAATATGGCTGATAAAACTTGAAAGACAATTTTAGGTTAAAATTGTAATTTCTATAGTCAGTGTTTTTCAACTATAATTATTTTAAAATCTAAGAGTAGTATTTGATATTCAACCATTGTATGCATTCAGGGCACTTGAAAAATTTAAAGAATATTCTTTGAAACTGTCTTTTTCAGTTTAAATGCTCAGTCTTTCAGAATGTCTCCTTTTTTCCTCCCTCTTAGAAAATAAAGGTAAGAAGAAGAGGTAATCTTTATACACTGTTGCTGGGAATGTAAACTGATATAACCACTATGGAAAACATTATTGAGATTCCTCAAAAACGAAAAATTAAACTACTGTATGACCCAGCAACACCACTCTTAGTTATTTATATGAAGAAAACAAAAACAGTGTGAAAAAAGATATATACACCCCCTCTATTCATTACATTGTCATTTATAATAGATAAGATATGAAAATTATTTATAATAGACAAGATATGAAAACAACTTAAGTGTCCATCAATAGACAATTGAACAAAAAAGGACAAAAAATCTTGCTATTTACAACAAAAGAATGAACTGTGAGGGTTCATCATGTTAAGTGACATAGAGTTAAGACAAATATCATGTGATTTACTTATTTATGGAACCCAATAAAACAAAATGAACAAACATAACAAGGCATAAACATAGTTATAGATACAGAGAACATGTATTTGCCAGACAGGAGGTGAGTAGGTGGATGAAAGCAATTGCTGAGGAAGATTAAGAGGTACAAGCTTCCAGTTGCAAAATAAATGAGTCATGGGTATGAGTACAAAATGTACAGTAGGGGCATTATATTCAACTATGAAATTTGTGTGGTGACATATTGTAACCAGGCTTATTTTGGCGATCATGTTGAAATCTATAGAAATATCAAAATACTTTGTTTTGTAACAAGATCTAACATAGTGTTGTAAGCCAATTATACTTCCAAAATAAGAAAACTCTTAGAAAAAGAGATCAAATTTGTGTTTACCATTGATGGAGAGGTGGGTAAGTGAGGGACTGGGGGAGGGGGATTTGGATGAAGGTAGTCAAAAGTACAAACTTCCAGTTATAATATTAATAAGTACTAGAGATATAATGTTGGAGAAGGAAATGGCAACCCACTCCAGTATTCTTGCCTGGAGAATCGCATGGACAGAGGAGTCTGACAGGCTACAGTCCATGGGATCGCAAGAGTCGGACACAACTTAACGACTAAACCACCACCAGAGATGTAATGTACAACAGAATAAATATGATTAACACTGCTGTTTGCTATATACGAAAGTTGTTTAAAAAGTAAATAAATCCTTAATCCTCAACCCAAGGGGAAAAAAACGTGTCTATTTTATTTAGTATCTGTAGGAGATAGATGTTCACAAAACTTGTGATAATCACTTCATACTGGGTGTAAATCCAGTCTCTCTGTTGTACACCTTATACAGTGCTATATGTCAGTTATGTCTCAGTAAAACTGGAAGAAAAATTTAAATGGGAATATACAGAGACACAAAATGGCTAGGTCCTGTCCTTGCTTTCTGGAGTCCCTAATTCAAAAACTTTCTTGTTTGTCACCACTATTATAATGTTTATGAGGGCAGGATTTTTTTTTTTTTTTCCCTCTCTGTTTTTAAGCAACTATATCACCTGAAGTTAAAAGAATATCTGGAACACAGTAGGCTTTTAAGAAACATGTGCTGAATGAATGAATGAATAAACAGATATTTATTAAATACTCAGTAGGTATTGATACTCTAGTGTAATACAACCATGAAAAAGCTTAAGTACCTGCACCCATGAAGCTAACTGTTTATTGTTTACAACAATAAGCTTGGAAACAGTATAATACAAGAACACAATAAAAGCAAGAAAGAAAATAAAAATCAAGTAATATGATAGTGAATGGCAAGGAACTGAATATCATCTATTTAGGTAGGCAGAAAGGGTCTCTCTGGGAGATTTTACTTGGGCTGATTTTGATAACGAGGAAGACCAACCATATTAACATGTACAAGAATGTGTTCTAGGTATATGGTGCAAAATGTACAACGATATGCCATGGGAATGAGGAAGAGATTTTCCAAGAAATGAAGGAATGTAACTGTTGCTGAAGAATTATGGTCATGGAGAAAGTATGAAATCAGCGACAGTCGCTCAGTTGTGTCCAACTCTTCAAATTCTCCAGGTCAGAATACTGGAGTGAGTAGCCTTTACCTTCTCCAGGGTCTTCACAACCCAGGGATTGAACCCAGGTGTCCCACATTGCAGGTGGTTCTTTACTAGCAGAGCCACCAGAAATTAGGGATGTAGACAAAAATTTCAGGCTGCATGGCCTCTCCTACACAGAAAATTCAGATTTTATTCTAATTTTAACTGGAATAACTGCCACATGACAGCTTTAAAATGGAGGGAAAATAACTGAGAAGACCTATGCAAATATCAGTTTTGTTGCTATTGGTATGTGGTGATTGAATGGTCATGGTGTGTGATGATATTGATTTTATTGTTCATTATTTCATTTACTGAACCACATTTGTATAGTTTAAATAAATCTTCTTTATTTCAGGTAGTTAGATATTGACTATCATTTTTTAAAAAACTACCTCTTTATATACTCAATAGCATACTTTTTCTTAGTCAATTTAATTCTTTTTAAAATTCATTTTATTTTTTTCAGCATAATTAAGATTTATACAATTTTCACACTACAGCAGGACACAAATTCTATTTGAGTCCCCATAGACTATAGACAAGGAGTCACTGGAACATATACAGGGGCATAAAACATGGTGTAAAACTTTCAAGATCTAGAAGTATTGAAATCATACAGAACCTGCTCTCTTACCACTATGAAATTATGTTAATAAATATGAAAAGATATTTGAAAACATCCACATATTTTCAGGTGCAATGTGACATTTACCAAGAGACACCTTTGACTTAGCCAGTGAAAGTCTCAATAAAGTTAAAAAACTGAAAAATACAGACGGTGATTACAGAAAAGAAAGTGTTTAAATGAGAAATTAGTATCAAAATCAGAGGTTAATATCAAAGATCCTGTAAAGACCACATGTATTTGGAAATTAAATGTCCACTTTTAAATGAGATGTTAGAAAATATTTGTAACAATAAAAATGAAAAAAGAATTTATCAGAATTTGTTGCATGCAGTTTAAACTGCTCAATGCAACTACAATGTAGAATCGTGAATAAGATGTGAAAACAAATAATGGACTGTAGCATAAAATTTTGTGAAATTTGAACAAAATTTATACTTTAGTTAATAATACTGTATCACATTGATTTCCTGTTTTTTAACAACATATATTTATTTATAGTCTCAAAATTCAATTAGAAGTTTCAAGCCTCATCCAAAATTTTAAAAAAATGACTAAAATAATAAATTTTCTAGACTATATAATATATAACACCACCGTGTTATATAAAATATAATATAAGTAGTCAATGGAATTCTCCAGGCAAGAATACTAGAGTGGGTAGGCATTCCCTTCTCCAGTGCATCTTACTGACCCAGAGATTGAATCTGGGTCTTGGGCACTGAAAGCAGATTCTCTACCATCTGAACCACCAGGGAGGCATAAAATATAACACCATTTTATCACTATTAGTCAACAGAAAATAATAGAATTCAATATCACTAGAAAGAAAGATAGTGAAGTCACTCAGTCGTGTCCAACTCTCTGCAACCCCATGGACTCCTCTGTCCATGGGGTTTTCCAGGCAAGAGTACTGGAGTGGTTGCCATTTCCTTCTCCAGGGAATCTTTCCCACCCAGGGATTGAACCCAGGTCTCCCGCATTTCGGGCAGACTCTTTACCATCTAAGCCACCAGGGAAGCCCATATCATTAGAACTACCATTTAATAGAAAATCTTGCAATCACTTTTTAAAAATCCAGATGCATATTAAAATAATATTGGAATTTATTGAAAAATGCAAATGCCCAGGTATTGTTTTTTTTTTTTTCCGCCCAAAGCACCAGATGTGATTCTAGTGAGCAGACATGTTTAAAAAAAACTGGACTATATGATGATCTTTTCTTTTATGTAGTTTGTTTCACTTTTTCTAATTCATATTCATTTCATTTAGGGCTCCCATTTCACTTACTTATGTTTTCCAATTTTCCCATCTCTTTTTTTTTTTGTTCTTTCTCAAGCATAATCATGTGTAGTAGAAAAGCTTTTGTATACATGCCTGCATGCATGCTAAGTCGCTTCAGTTTTGTCTGAATCTTTGTGACCCTATGGACTGTAGCCTGACAGGCTCCTGTGTCCAAAGGATTCTCCAGGCAAGACTACTGGAGTGCCATGCCCTCCTCCAGGGGATCTTCCCAACCCAGGGATTGAACCTGCGTCTCATGTCTCCTGCATTGGCAGGTGGGTTATTTACCACTAGTGTCCCATATTTACCACTAGGCCCCATAACTAAATCGGTCCACTTAAATGATTGTTGTTCAGTCCCCAAGACATGTCTGACTCTGTGACCCCATGAACTGTAGCAAGTCAGGCTCCTCTGTCCATGGGATTCTCCAGGCAAGAATACTGGAGTGGGTTGCCGTGCCCTACTTTAGGGGATCTTCCAGATCAGGGATAATCTCCTACATTGACAGGTGGGTTCTTTACCACAAGAACCACCTGAGAAGCCCTGTGTGTGTGTGTGTGTGTGTGTGTATGTTGTGTGCATGTGTGTGAGTGTGTTGTATGTATAATATATATGTTTTCAAAAATATGAATATTTGCTTCAGTTCAGTCACTCAGTCATGTCCAACTCTTTGCCACCGCATGGACTGCAGCACACCAGGCCTCCCTGTTCATCGCCAACTCTAAGAGTTTACTCAATATCATGTCCATTGAGTTGGTGATGCCATCCAACCATCTCATTCTCTGTCATCCCCTTCTCTTGCCTTCAATCTTTCTCAGCATCAGGGTCTTTTCAAATAAGTCAGTTTTTACGGCATTTTGGTTCCACTTGCTTGACTAAGAATGCTAGATTTCTAATTTATATTCACTCAAAACTTTGATAAAGTTCAGTTTATTCTGGCATCTAATATTACTGCTAAAAGTCAGTTTAATTCTCTAATGGCTATCATTAATGATTTTTTAAACAACTACATTGTTTGTACAACTACTAAAAGTTGAGACTTCAGTGCATATATATTTCATATATATATATCTATATATGTGTGTGGGTTTCCCAGGATGCTCAGTGGGTAAAAAGTCCGCCTGCAGTACAGGAGACACAGGAGATGTGGGTTCGATCCCTGGATCAGGAAGATTCTCTGGAGGAGGGCACAGCAACCCACTCCAGTATTCTTGCCTGGAGAATCCCATGGATAGAGGACCCTGGAAGGTTACAGTCCATAGGGTCACAGAGATTTGAACATGTCTGAAGTGACTTAGCAGCAGCAACAGCATATATGTGTGCATGTATACATATATACAAATGTATTTGACTTGCTCTGTGCATGTATATTTGTATTGTGTGAGTTGTCTGTTTTATTGCTTGACCTAGAGATTTTGCATTAGCCAATCCCATCGATCCTGCAGCAAGGTAGACCCTCAATTGTCACTGGGGAGACTGAATCACTGTTGCTAGGTATAGGGTGACAGGCTGACACTTAAAAATTCCTTTCCTTGTCTAGGTAAACTTATTTTTCAGCTAGCTTGTTGGATTCTTTGTGTTTCCTTTTTCTCTTTCAAACATAGTTGTTGCTAGTAAATGGAGTTTGTAAGAAGTGAAGAGTTTCACAGTCTCCACTCTACTGTTCCTGTCATGCAAAACAAATAGTTTTCAAGCAATTTGGGTACCAAAAATATATTTCAAATGAAAATTAAATGCCTAAAACAATTGGTAAAGGGATGTAGAACTCTCTGTTGCAAGTATTTTCCCCACTATATATTTTCATAGGTTCATCCCAATTTTATAATCTTCTGAATTTAATAATATCTATCAAAATATTTGTAAGTATTCAGTATTCTAAGACAAAAGCTAACATCGAACACTGGAATTGTACTTGCACAGATAATCACACTCACAAGAATAACATATTTACTTAAATCTACTTCATGTAAAATATTCCTGTGTTTAAAGCAAAGGAGAATTTATTACATGGTTAAATCAATGTTGAAATGTATTTGTGAAGCTATATATTAGATAAATGTAGTACAGTTAATGAAATTCTATAGCATGAACAGTCTGCCATATATTATTTAAGGTCTGTGGAAACTAAGTGTTTTAACGCTCATTTTGCTGTTGATTATTATAGGTTTTTGACATCTTAAAAATAGGTTGTGTTTACATCATGGGGATATGAACACAAACAAACACACTGAAACCTAGAGTCTCCTCTGCAATACGAGCTTTCATTTTATAGGTGCTTATTATGAACAGCAAGCTTTTCACAAATGATTAGACTCAGGCTGAAAATGGTATTGAATGAGTTTATAGTGCTGTTAAAATTGTAGACAGCTTTTTTTCACTAAATATACAATGGCATTCAAGGAGATGACAGGTTGCAATGTCCCTTTTTATATTTATAAATTCTGTTTTTGTGTATGTGTAAGAGCAAGGAAAATCTGAGAAATGTCACATCATACTCCCAACTTCCTATTCCTTAATGCTTTTGCATGATGGTCTACTGGAATCTCATTACCCCATCTATAATTGTCCTATGTCTCTATTTTAGTAAAAGTGCAACTTCTTTTGGGTCCCACCGTCTCAGTTTTGCTCATTTGAAGTTATTGTTTGAGTACTTATCATGTTCAAGACAAAATGCCAGGCACTGAACACTCAAAAGTGATCAACCCAGGGCTCCTTTTCTGAAGGAGCTGTTTGAATATACATGTGTGTTCACAAACAGTTTCTTTGTAAGAAAGTGAGTGGAAAGATGTGGCAAACATAGTGTTGTGGTGGTGTGAATAATGCCGAACTTTGGAAGAGACAATCTGATTTTTTAAGCAAAGTATAGAAAACTGATTATGAATTCATATATTACCCTTCTAACCCATATGTAATATGAAAACATATATATTTAAATTATCTACATAAAGAAGTAAATAATTTAAGGAATTGCCCATGGACATTAATTTGAGGAACTTCATGGAAAAACTGATATGACATTTTAAATGTGGAATAAGGAGAAATTTTCCTTATTATATATATATTATATTTCCTTATTATATATAATATTATATATATTATATATGTATATAATATATAATATTCCACTAGGCAGGCCATTTGCTATGTGTTGTTGTAAATAATTACTTTATAGAAAGTTATTAATTTAGTTTTAAAATTGATAGAAATTTCATTCCAGGAACAAGAAAATATGTACTACATATAATGAGCTAGAAAGTGCGTGGTTCAACATTAGAATATAATTTTATTACAAAAGAATATCATATCTACTGAATGAGGAAATTATGATAAAATACTTAACTTACACAGCATTATGGTTTAAGTAATCAAAATTATAGCAATATAGCTGTAGTTTATAAAAATTAACATATGCTAGTGTATAAATATTGCAAGTAATATTGCAGATTATTCCTTAGGTGTACAAAGTCTTATTTAAAAAGACTCTCACCTTAGGAAAGAATAAAACAAATGAAAACAGTACATAAATTAATGACATATCTGTAAAAAATTTCTGAGCCTGTCTTTCATTAGGTTCTTCAATAGATACTTTGACTACAGTTAGAACAAGTGGAGGGACTTCCCTGTGTCTAGTGGTTAAGAGTCTGCCTTCCAATGCAGGGGATGTGTATTCAATCTCTCTGTGGGAACTAAGATCCCACAAGTGTTGGATCAACTAAACCTGCACCTGACAACTGGAGAGAAACCTCACAACAAAGAGCTGGCATGCTGCAATTAAGACCTGACACAACCAATCGATCAAATTAGTCAATATAAAGAAAGAACAAGAAATTGGATAGAATTAGTTCATATATTTCTTACTATTAGTATAATCTTCTGATGTTGATATAATCCTCTTTGTTTCTCAGAAGAGGAACTAAGACTGAGAAAATTCAACTACCATATTCAAGGTCCCATAACTAGCAAGCAGCTGAATCAGAATTTAGTGACCAGAAGCCTTACAGATTCTATGGTGTACAGAAAAAGTTAAAAAGTATGAAAACAAAACAAACAAGCAAAAAAACAAAGCACAGTCCTTGACTGAAAAAATCATGGGACTATATCAAGATGAACAAATTTTTTTGTTTGTTCATTCTCTAATTTGTGTCCAACACTTTGCAACCCCATGAACGGCAGCATGCCAGGCTTCCCTCTCCTTCACTGTCTCCTGGAGTTTGCTTATACTCGTGTCCAGAAATGGTAGTGAGTGTGTTATGCACAGAAACTGGAGAAAGGATTGATATTTCTTCTTTGAATACATGGAAATATAATAAATTTGGAGAAAAAATCAAGGAGCTTAAAGTATAGTGTGCCTGAAGTGTTGAAAAGAAAATGCATAGCTGAAATAAAGACCACTCCTAAGAGTACTATACTTAGTACATCATGTGAGATCCTATTGTGAAATTAATATAACAAAACAATTGATGTTATTTCAAGTATGTTTAGATTATATTTTTAAAAGAGAAAAAAAATGATTCCAGGTACATGACATTCCAATTTACTCATTAAGTTTGTTTCAACCTGACTAAAGACCTCTAATATCACCCTCTTCAATCAAGTGTTATTGTTGCTTTATCTGATTAATATTCTGTTGCCATTGACCTTTGCTATCTAAATTTGAGACCATCTTTCACATTCTGATTTCTTGTAATGCTTTCTTTTATGAAAAGCACATTATGTTAAATATTTTGTGAATGTTATTTCCAATACTTAAGCAATCATAGGAAGTCAATGTTATTATCATGATAGAGCTCAGAGAGGTAATCCCCCAGTAGCACACAGAATCTACATATCTGAACTGGGCCTTGAAGATAATTTTAGTCATTCTATTATGTCATGCTGTGTTATACTTTTCTTCTCAATCTTGGAAGGAGCTGGGCAGAGGCTTTAATTATTTCAAAGAGCTTCCAGAATGAAGAACCATTTTCATGTCTTCTTTTAGTGTATGCTCTAATCTAGAACACTGTCAAAATGAAATTTATACTTAAGTTGAAATTTATAGGTTAAATATCATCCTTAGAATGTAACGATATTGAAAAAAAAGAACCTTTAGCTGTAATAGGAACTGGATAACAAGTCAAAATACTGAAATGCAGACTAAATAATTATCAATAGGCAAATTGTTGTGTAAGTAGAATTTGATTTTGGTTGTTAATACATGTTAATAATATTAGGCAATTGATACTTACTTCACACAATGAATGGTTTTAGACATAACAGATGAAATAATAGAACTGGTACTAACATTAGAAATCATTCAGGTTTGCCACTTCAGTTTAAAAATTAAGGAAAAATGAAGATAGAAGTTAAACTATTTGTGTAACTCACAAATATCTATAAAAACACTTGGGTAATTACTTCCTAAAATTTGCCTTCTGTCTCCTATTTAGAGTTCTTTTCATCATACATCACTGATTGTAGTCTTAGAAAACAACCAGAAAACTGAGACTGACAAATACAGAACTTTGTTTAAATAGAAAAGAGAGAAATAACATCAAATACAGAAGGAAATTAAAATCTGTCACAAGTTTACATCAAAATTTCTGATTATTTGGAGTAGGTAGACTACCATATGGCACAGTCCTAACAAATGTTAAATTACTCTAAGAATTTCTACTCTAGGAGCAAAGAATAACAATGATTAAAGCAATCTACCACTGACTGATTCATCCATCCTGAAATTAAAATGATTGGTAGCCCACAATGAGGAAGCGCTGTGCAAGAGTGTGCCAAAATATTATAACTATTAAAGACAGTCATTTTGTAAACAGTTATCAAAACGCTTTGCTCCAATATATTATCATGGTTTTCTAAAAATATTTTTTTGATGTGAAAATTAAGTCCTTGTAGAATGATTGATACCTCCAGTACTTGGTGTTTTCTTCTTTGTCCCATAGGTTTTCTTGGGATTGGGGGATGTAGCATTGCTAACCCAGTCCCCATGGATGTTTGTAGTGGAGCCAGTTAGGAAGAAGATGTAGAGTTTGAAGCAGCACATCTGTCAACAGAACCAAATCATTGGCAAATTGTCTCTGAAAGGAGACAGTATCAAGAAAACTGAATCAATACACAAAGTGGGGAATGGAAGGATTAGAAGTGGGGTGGATGGGTGCTTTAGGGAGCAAATAGGCTGCGAAATGCTGCAAAATATTGAAAAAAATCAATTCTGAAAATGACAGAGTGAGGAAAAGACGCACGTTCTAAATGGATAATTTTTCTTCTCCATAAATGTCCCATTTTTTTTCAAAGTTTTACTATAAAATTTTCAAATGTAGCAAAACTAAAAAAAAAAATGTAATGAGTGCTAATTTAGCCACTCTACATATTTTTCCCTTAATATTTTAATATAATTGGTTTCTTCATATGTATCAAACTATTTATCCCTCTATCTATCCATCAATTTATTGCATTTTTGCTGTATCTCAAAGTAACTTGTGACTCTCAGTACACATGCTCTCAAATACATCTGTGTATCTCTTTTAAAAGGCTTTCCTGTGGTAAAATCTCCCCCCCTCCCATTTAAATTTAAAGTGCTTCTTTTCTTATCTGGATTCCTTTTCTTTCTTTTTCTGCTCTGACTGCTGTGACTAACACTTCCAAAATTATGTTAAATAGTAGTGGTGAGAGTGGGCACCCTTGTCTTGTTCCTGACTTTAGGAGAAATGCTTTCAATGTTTCACCACTGAGGATAATGTTTGCTGTAGGTTTGTCATATATGGCTTTTATTATGTTGAGGTATGTTCCTTCTATTCCTGCTTTCTGGAGAGTTTTTATCATAAATGGATGTTGAATTTTGTCAAAGGATTTTTCTGCATCTATTGAGATAATCATATGGTTTTTATCTTTCAATTTGTTAATGTGGTTTATTACATTGATTGATTTGTGGATATTAAAGAATCCTTGCATTCCTGGGATAAAGCCCACTTGGTCATGATGTATGATCTTTTTAATATGTTTTTGGATTCTGTTTGCTAGAATTTTGTTAAGGATTTTTGTGTCTAAGTTCATCAATGATATTGGCCTATAGTTTTCTTTTCCTGTGACATCTTTGTCTGGTTTTGGTATTAGGGTGATGGTGGCTTCATAGAATGAGTTTGGATGTTTACCTCCTTCTGTAATATTCTGGAAGAGTTTGAGTAAGATAGGTGTTAGCTCTTCTCTAGATTTTTGGTAGAATTCAGCTGTGAAGCCATCTGGTCCTGGGCTTTTGCTTGCTGGAAGATTTCTGATTACAGTTTTGATTTCTGTGCTTAGGATGGGTCTGTTAAGAAGAAATAAAACACTCACTGTTTGCAGATGACATGGTCCTCTACAAAGAAAACCCTAAAGACTCTACCAGAAAATTACTAGAGCTAATCAATGAATATAGTAAAGTTGCAGGATATAAAATCAACACACGGAAATCCCTTACATTCCTATACACTAACAATGAAAAAACAGAACGAGAAATTAAGGAAACAATACCATTCATCATTGCAACAAACAGAATAAAATACCTAGGAGCATATCGACCTAAAGACACAAAAGACCTATATATAGAAAACTATAAAACACTGATGAAAGAAATCAAAGAGGACACAAATAGATGGGGAAATATACCGTGATTATGGTTTGGAAGAATCAATATTGTGAAAATGAGTATACTACCCAAAGCAATCTATAGATTCAATGCAATCCCTATTAAGCTACCAACGGTATTTTTCACAGAACTAGAACTTCACAATTTGTATGGAAATACAAAAAACCTCGAATAGCCAAAGCAATCTTGAGAAAGAAGAATGGAACTGGAGGAATCAACCTGCCTGACTTCAGGCTCTACTACAAACCCACAGTCATCAAGACAGTATGGTACTGGCACAAAGACAGAAATATAGATCAATGGAACAGAATAGAAAGCCCAGAGATAAACCCATGTACCTATAGACACCTTATCTTTGACAAAGGAGGCAAGGATATACAATGGAAAAAAGACAACCTCTTTAACAAGTGGTGCTGGGAAAACTGGTCAACCACTTGTAAAAGAATGAAACTAGAACACTTTCTAACACCATACACAAAAATTAACTCAAAATGGATTAAAGATCTAAATGCAAGACCAGAGAGTATAAAACTCCTAGAGGAGAACATAGCCAAAACACTCTCCGACATGAATCACAGCAGGATCCTCCATGACCCACCTCCCAGAATATTGGAAATAAAAACAAAAATAAACAAATGGGACCTAATCAAATGTAAAGCTTTTGCACAACAAAGGAAACTATAAGCAATGTGAAGAGACAGCCCTCAGATTGGGAGAAAATAATAGCAAATGAAGCAACAGACAAAGGATTAATCTCAAAAGTATACAAGCAACTCCTGCAGCTCAATTCCAGAAAAATAAATGACCCAGTCAAAAAGTGGGCCAAAGAACTAAACAGACATTTCTCCAAAGAAGACATACAGATGGCTAACAAACACATGAAAAGATGCTCAACATCACTCATATCAGAGAAATTAAAATCAAAACCACAATGAGGTACCACTACACACCAGTCAGAATGGCTGCTATCCAAAAATCTACAAGCAATAAATGTTGGAGAGGGTGTGAAGAAAAGGGAACCCTCTTACACTGTTGGTGGGAATGCAAACTAGTACAGCCACTATGGAGAACAGTGTGGAGATTCCTTAAAAATCTGGAAACAGAATTGCCATATGACCCAGCAATCCCACTTCTGGGCATACACACCGAGGAAACCACATCTGAAAGAGACACCAATGTGTACCCCAAAGTTCATCGCAGCACTGTTTATAATAGACAGGACATGGAAGCAACCTAGATGCCCATCAGCAGACGAATGGATAAGAAAGCTGTGGTACATATACACTATGGAATATTACTTAGCCATTCAAAAGAATTCATTTGAATCAGCTCTAATGAGATGGATGAAACTGGAGCCCATTATACAGAGTGAAGTAAGCCAGAAATATAAAGACCAATACAGTATACTAACACATATATATGGAATTTAAAAAGATGGTAATGATAACCCTATGTGCAGGACAGAAAAAGAGACACAGATATATAGAACAGAATTTTGGACTCTGTGGGATAAGGCAAGGGTGGGATGATCTGAGAGAATAGTATTGAAACATGTATATTATCAAGTGTGAAACAGATCACCAGCCCAGGTTGGATACAAGAGACAAGTGCTCAGGGCTGGTGCACTGGGAAGACCCAAAGGGATGGGATAGGGAGGGAGGTGGGAGGGGGGGATCAGGATGGGGAACACATGTAAATCCATGGCTGATTCATGTCAATGTATGGCAAAAACCACTACGATATGGTAAAGTAATTAGCCTCCAACTAATAAAAATAAATGAAAAAATAAAAAAATATATATATAATTAAAAAATTAAAAAAAAAATAAATTTAAAGTGCTGTAAATATTTGACGTTCTGACATTTTCCACAAATGTATGGTAAAGTATTTGCTATAGGATATAAAACTGGAGAATTTCATGAGCACGCTGGAAGACTGTATTATTTTAGTTATAGTCAATTTTCTCGGCAGTCTAACAATTGAAGATACACATGGTATTAGAAGTTACCATTCAGTTCAGGTCAATCACTCAGTCATGCCAGACTCCCTGTGACCCCATGGATTGTGAAAACCCAGGCCTCCCTGTCCATCACCAAAGCCCGGAGCCTATTCAAACTCGTGTTCAATGCATTGGTGATGCCATCCAACCATCTCATCCTCTGTTGTCCCCTTCTCCTCCCGCCTTCAATCTTTCCCAGCATCAAGGTCTTTTCCAATGAGTCAGCTCTTTGCATCAGGTGGCCAAATTATTGGAGCTTCAGCTTCAGCATCAGTCCTTCTAATGAATTTTCAGGACTGATTGCTTTTAGGATTGACTGGTTTGATCTCATTGTAGTCCAAAGGCCTCTCAAGAGTCTTCTCCAACATTACAGTTCAAAAGCGTCACTTCTTCAATGCTCAGCTTTCTTTATAGTCCAACTCTCACATTCATGCATGACTACTAGAAAAACCATAGCTTTGACTAGATGGACCTTTGTTGACAGAGCAGTGTCTCTGCTTTTTAATGTGCAACCTAGGTTTCTCATAGCTTTTCTTCCAAGAAGCAAGAATCTTTTAATTTCATGGCTGCAGTCACTATCTGCAGTGATTTTGGAGCCCAAGAAAAAGAAGTCTGTCACTGTTCTCATTGTTTCCCAACTATTTGCCATGAAGTGATGGAACTGGATGCCATGATCTTCATTTTTTGAATGCTGAGTTTTAAGCCAGCTTTTTCACTCTCCTCTTTCACTTTCATGAAGAGGTTCTTCAGTTCCTCTTTGCTTTCTACCATAAGGGTGGTATCATCTAGGTATCTGAAATTATTGATATTTCTCTCAGCAATCTTGATTCCAGCTTGTGCTTCATCCAGCCTGGCAGTTGGCATGATGTACTCTGCATATAAGTTAAGTAAGCATGGTGAAAATATACAGCCTTGATGTACTCCTTTCCCAGTTGGGAACCTGTCTCTTGTTCTATGTCTGAATTGAACTGTTGCTTCTTGACCTGCATACAGATTTCTCAGGAGGAAGGTCAGGTGGTCTAGTATTCCCATCTCTTGAAGAATTTTCTATAGTTTGTTGTGATCTACACAGTCAAAGGCTTTGGTGTATTCAATAAAGCAGAAGTAGATGATTTTCTGTAACTCTCTTGCTTTTTTGATGATCCACTGGATGTTGCCAATTTTATCTCTGGTTCCTCTACCTTTTCTACATCCTGCTTGAACATCTGGAAATTCTTGGTTTGTGTGCTGTTGAAGCCTCATTTGGAGAATTTTGAGCATTTTTTTTTTTTTTTTTTTGCTACATGTAAGATGAGAGCAATTGTGCTGAAGTTGGAATATACTTTGACATTGCCTTTCTTTGGGATTAAGATGAAAACTGACCTTATCCAGTCCTGTGGTCACTGCTGCGTTTTCCAAATTTGCTGGTATATTGAGTGCAACACTTTCACAGCATCATCTTTTAGGATTTAAAATAGCTCAGCTGGAATTCCATCACCACCACTAGCTTTGTTTGTAGTGATACTTCCTCAGGCCCACTTGACTTCAGACTTAAGTATGTCTGGCTCTAGGTGAGTGATCACACCATCACGGTTATCTGGGTCATGAAGATCTTTTTTGTACAGTTCTTCTGTGTATTCTTGCCACCTCTTCTTAATATCCTCTGCTTCTGTTAGGTCCATACCATTTCTGTCCTTTATTGTTCCCAACTTTGCATGAAATATTCCCTTGGTATCTCTAATTTTCTTGAAGAGATCTAGTCTTTCCCATTCTATGTTTTCCTCTATTTCTTTGCATTGATCACTTAGGAAGGCTTTCTTATCTCTCCTTGCTATTCTTCAGAACATTGCATTCAGAGGAATTTATACTTCTCCTTTGCAGAGGAGCCTAGCAGATTACAATCCATAGTGCCACAAAGAGTTAGACACAGCTGAAGTCACTTAGCACACATGAACATCTGTATGTATTAAGTTCAACTGGTCTATTTTGTCCTACAATACCATTGTTTATTCATTTTCTGTCTGGGTGATATTTGAGCTGTTAAGTTTTCATACTATTTCTGTTTTTCTATCTGTTAATATTTGCTTTATGTATTTAAGTACTTCTGAATTAGGCACATGAATGCTGTTTTATCTCCTTTTTGTATTGATCCTTATATCATCAACAATGCCTGCCTTTGTCTTTTGTTATAGACTTTGTTTTAGAGTCTATTTTGTCTGATATGAGTGTTGGTATCCCTAATTTTATTATTTTTCTGTTTGAGAAAATAACATTTTCATCCCCTGAATTTTAGTCTCTTTTGTTGTTAACTCTGAAGTGAATCTCTTGTAAGAAATGTATAGATGGGTCTTCTTTTTTATCCAATATGCCACCCTATGTCTTTAGATTAGAGTACATAATTCAATGATATTTAAAATAGTTAGTGATAGTTATGTACTCATTACCACTTTATTACTTGTTTTCTGTTTTTCTTTTCCTTTTTTTTAGTTCTGTGTTATTTTCTTTTATGAGTTCATCTTTTGTGGTCTGATAATTTTTTTTTAGTGGTATGCTTGTGTTTCATCTTTTGTGGATTGATTGATAACTTTATTTAGTGATATACTTGTGTTCTTTTATTTCTATTGTTTTGTGTATCTATTGTAGGTTTTTGATTTGTGGTTAATATGAGGTTCAAATATGTTGGCATGTAACTATTAATATATCTACTTGTTTTAGAGGTAGTTCTTTAAGTTCAAACACATTCTAAAAGCTCTTAATTTTTTGCTCTCCTTCCCCATATTTTGTTTTTGATGTCATATTTTGCATGTTTTTGTGTGATTATGCCTTTCCTGATTGTTGTTCAGTTTAGTTCAGTCTCTCAGTTTTGTCTGACTCTTTGCAACCCCATGGACTGCAGCATGCCAGGCTTCCCTGTTCGTCACCAACTCCTGGAGCTTGCTCAAACTCATGCCCATCTAGTCAGTGATGCCATCCAACCACCTCATCCTCTGTCACCCTCTTCTCCTCCTGTCTTCAATTGTTGTACTCATAGTTAATTTTATAATTTTTCTTTGTCTTTTAAACTTTGTACTAGCTTACTGGAGTAGCTAGTAATTAGCTTTTATTATATATTTGGTGTTATTAGTGGAATCTTTCCCGTAGATTCTTAAATCTTGTTATAGCCTTTTCTATTCCACTTAGTGATGATGCTTAACATTTCTTTTAGGGTAGCTTTAGTATTAGTGACCTCTTTTAGTTTTCATTTGTCTAAGAATTTATTTATCCCTCCTTGAATTCTAAATGATCATCTTGCTCGGTAGAGTATCTTAGGTTTCGAAATTTTCCCTTTCAACACTTTGCAAATATCATGCCAATCCCCTCTGGGCTAAAAAGTTTCTGCTGGAAAGTCTAGCCTTAAGATTGCTTCCCTTGCTTATAACTCTTTTTTTTTTTTTTTTTTTTCCTTTTTGCCTTTAGAATTCTTTTTTATTTTACTTTTGTCATTTTAATTATCATATGTCTTGGTGTAGGTCTGTTTGGGTTCATCTTTTTTGTGACCTTCTATTGTTTCCAATACCTGGATATATGTTTTCTTCTTTAAGTTTGGGAAGTTTTAAGCCATAATTTCATCAAATATATTTTGGACATTCTTCTCTCTTATCCTTTGGGACCACTACCCCTGACTGTTGGTAGACTTAATATTATCTCATAGATTCCTTACACTGTTTTTATTTTTTAACTTTTTTTTTCTGTTCAAATTGGGTGTTTTCCATTATTATATCAAGATCATGTATACATTTTCTTTATCACCTGGTCTGCTATTAATTCCTTTTATTATGCTTTTCATTCCTATTATTGTATTCTCTAGTTCTGTCTGGTACTTTTTTAATATTTTCCACTTCTTTGTTAAGATTCTCACTGTATTAATTTCTTTCCCCAAATTCAATTAGCTTTCTTATTTCTAATGTTTTGAATTCTTTATCTGGTAAATTGTTTATTTCTGTTTCATTATTTGTTTTTACACAAGCTTTGTTTTCCTCTTCTTATTAAGGTCATTTCTTATGTCTTCTCATTTTGCTTAACTTTTATATTTCTATGAACCTTGATGAAATAGTTACCTAATGTGGTCTTGAAGGAATGTCCTTATGTGAGAGAGTCTCAGTACAGTTTGTGCCCAGTGGCTTTGTTGGGAGACCTGGATTTGCTGTGAACATGCCACATACTTCCTTAGGATGTGCTGGCTGCTACCTTGCTGGGAGGTGGGATGAATTCTGAGAAGCTAAGGAAGGAGTCAGGTGTGAGACAGATCTCCTCTCTGCTCAGGGTCTGTCACTGCCTTAGTAGGCATGGAGTTTGTCCCCGAGTTGCTAGAGCAGAGATCCTGAATGTTTCATATTTATTGGCTCAATTCCTTCCCCCTGCCAGCACCAGCACCAGCACCCCAGAGTGGAGAGTGCTGGAGCAAGAAGGATCTGTGCCACTTCAAAGTACGGGCCATTGTGTGGGCTGTGGCTTTCCAGCTACAGACTGAGATCAGAGCTCTTTTGCTGAACTGCCTGAGTAAGTACCAGGAATGGCTGCCCCCGCCCTGCTCAGATTTGCCACTTCCGGTCTGACCCTCCTTTGTCTCTCAGCTGATCTTTCCCTTAGCCGCTGCCAACTTCGCCCTGTTGTGGATTTGCTACACAGGGCTGTGAGTCCCTTGTGTGTTTCCAGCTGGTGTTCAGGGCATGAACTGGAGTGGTCCAGTTGTAGATAGAGATTGGAGCTTCTTTTGATACACTGCTTTGTATAAGTACCTGCAATGAATGCTCCTACGTTGCTTTGGTCCCCTTTGATAGCAAACCATCTCTTTGTTTGAATCAAACCCTCTTCTCAGTTTGGAGTTGCATTGTGAAGCAGGCAGTACTGGAGAATTCACTGGCTTATGCAGGAACCAGCCACCCCTGCAGTCTCATTCTGCCCCCCCCCCCCCCCCGCCCTTCTTTGGGCGCAAGCAGTTATGCATGCGGGCTTTCCTGCTGGCTCAGCTGGTAAAGAATCCTTCTGCAAGGCAGGAGTCCCCAGTTAGATTCCTGGGTTGAGAAGATCCCTTGGAGAAAGGAGAGTCTACCCATTCCAGTTTTCTTGGCCTTGCCTGGCGGCTCAGATGGTAAAGAATCCATCTGCACTGTGGGAAACATGGGTTCGATCCCTGGGTTGGGAAGATTCCCTGGAGGAGGGCATGCAACCCACTCCAGTATTCTTGCCTGGAGAATCTCCATGGACAGAGGAGCCAGACAGGCTGCAGTCCATGGAGTCACAAAGAGTCAGCCATGACTGAGTGACAGAACACAGCCCAGCCCAGTCATGCATGTGCTTTTAATGAGTAGAGTTCAGGTTTCCCACAGCCCTCTTGTTAGTACCAGTGGCCTTCCAATCAGCAAGGCAGCTGCTGTTCCCTGTTTTGAACCTGAGGGTTGGAGGATTCAATTTGTGGCTTCAACTACTCACTTGCTAGGTAGGATCTTCACCCATTTATTCCTCCTTTTCCTCTGAAATCCCTTCCAGGGCCATAGGTTGCAGCTTGGTCACTTACCTTTCCTTCCTATCTGATTCCACATGGATCTTTCTTTCATCCCTAGTTGTTTGGGAGTCTTTCTGCCAGTTTCCAGTTGGTTCTCTTTTTCTTTTTTTGGTTTAGCTTTTTATTTTGTATTGGGGTGTAGCCAATTAACAATGTTGTGATAGCTTCAGGTGGACTGCAAAGGGACTCGGCCATACATATACATGCATCCAATCTTCTTGAAAACCCCCTCCCATACAGGTTGCCACATAGCATTGAGCAGAGTTCCATGTGTTCTATAGTAGGTTCTTTTTGGTTATCCATTTTAAATATAGCAGTCTACCCCAAACTCCCTAACTCTCCCTCTAACTGGTAACCAACCATACATTCAAGGCTGTGAGTCTGCTTCTGTTTTGTAAGTAAGTTTATTTGTATAATTTCTCTTTAGATTCCACATATAAGGGATGACGTGATATTTCTCATTCTCTTCGATTTTAAGCAACATGGATGGTCCTAGAGATTGTCATACTGAGTGAAGTTAATCCAGTTAGTTTTCAGTGACACTTGTTCCATATGCAAATGCATTTTTAGTATGCACAGGGGGAGGGGAGTTTCATGCTCTCCTGCTCTACCATCTTGGCCTCGGCCTTCTCAAATGGCACTTTTTTAGAAATGTCCAAAGCATGACTTTTCTCCAAAATCATAATGGGTCTTTAGTGTAAATTTTCTATGTATTTTACTCTCTAACACACATGTGTAAAAATGGCACCTGTAGTACTTGCCAGTTTGTATTTACCACATTCACTTTCAATGGGAATTGAAAGGACAGATTTGTCAAGTTAATGTGCACATATGAACAACCACAAGCTATGCTGGTCTATTTCTGTAAAGATATCACATTAAACATAGTATCCACACTCCATGATGCATCTGGATTTTAAAGGGATTAAATGATGAATTGAATGGATACATTATGTCACCACCCACTTGGCTCCTTTGGTCTTGGAGGGTGTTGGCAAACTATGAAATTACCCTAGGATGCATTTATTGCCATTGAATTTATTGCCTGTCTGATACTAGTACAAAATTTGTGTTTGTGTGCATGTGCATGCTTATAAACACACAGCAGAATAAATAATATCAGAATTTCACATGACCTTTCTAACACTGATTATTAGTCTTATACTTATTGTTTGTATGTCTTCTTTAACCAATTCCCTAAACTTTATCAAATCTATTAATATAGTAATCTGTCTTTTGCATTATATAAAACATTTATGCTAATCTGATAACCACAGATTCATATTGTGAGCTAATTAAATTAACTAGACCATAAGAATTTTTTAAGTCACTAATTTTTGTGATGGTTTGTTATACAGTAAGAGCCATCTGATTCAGAATTGAGAACTAGAAGAGAGGTATTGTCATAGCAAAAGCTTAAAATATGTGTCTTTGGCATTGGCTGTATATAGGGGCTGGAGAAGTTTACTAGAAAAATGGCAACCCACATTGTTTTATCTGATAATTTGTAAATTCGTCACCTATTGTAACTTGAAATATAGAAAATACACAGTGAGCATTTGAAATTGAGAAACAAAACTGTGAAGCACAATGTTGAAAGTCCAGTTAATCTCCATATGATAATGTCCCAAAAGAAATATAGCAGCTAAAGAAAAACCTCTCCAATTTGAAAGCAGAAATTAGAAGAAATACAGAGGGGTTGTGTGCTAAGTGGCTTCAGCTGTGTCCAACTCTTTGTAACCCCACAGACTGTCGCCCACCAGGCTCCTCTGTCCATGGGATTCTCCAGGCAAGAATACTGGATTGGGTTGCCATGCCCTCCTTTGGGGGATATTTCTGACCCAGGGATTGAACTCAGAGCTCTTATGTCTCCTTCATTGGCAGGTGGATCCTTCACCACTAGTGCCACCTGGGAAGCCCATAGATGGATTATAACTTAATAAATTGGAAAATGAAACCATTTCCAACTTTTAAAATCCAACAATGTTGTAAGAAAAAAAAATAGATTAAGTCTAAAAATTGAATCAAATACATGGATATACATCACTTTTATAAAATTTATGAAATAATTCATGTTAAGTAACCAGTAGGGACACTTCAAAACCCAAATTCATGGAGGAATCATACGACTATTGGACTACAATGTAAATTCACTAGATTATACACACAGTAGCTTGACTGTCTGAAAGAGAAGGTGGTTTAAAATAAATTAAGTTCTTAAGTCAAATTCACGGACAAAGTACACAAAATTCGAAAGATTTGTTTAAAGTTCTTTCAGTCTTACTAAGAAACTCTGAAATTGTTCAAAATTCTTAAAAATAAACAACAAAGCTTACTTTGTTTTCCAATTTTCTATAGCCTAAAAGAAGGTTGAGAAAGTTGGTCAAAGGTATATTTTAGAGTTCCATTTCAAAAGTGGTCAAGGTAGAAAGGGAAAGCATTCCAAACAGGGGAGCTAAGAGCCATGGAGAAAACTTCAAAAATCTGGGCCCTAGCCAAAGACTATGTTTTCCTCTAGAGTAAAGCACAGAATATTGAAAGTGTCAGTAGTATTTTCCTTGTATGATATTTTGTTCTCTGTTGACCTCTACATTTTTTAAAGTTGGAACATTCTTACATCACTTTCCAGACTGATTTCCTCATTTCATAAAATACATTCAAGCTTTGAACTCAAATCCCAGAAATTGTCTTCACTCGAATCTGTTGACATTTTGACTGCTATATGTTGTGACTGACATTCTTCAAAAATCTGTGTATTCGCCTGTCTTTCTCTTTTTAACTTCTCAACATTATGACACCACATATGTGCTTGTATATTCTACAAGGATTTAGATATATTCATTATGTTGATATATTCATTATAACCAGCAACAACAAAATGAATATGGATATCCAAGAGATTCACAGATGTTTCTAACATATGCAATATTAGGAAAGATACACTTTTGAACTGTGGTGTTGGATAAGACTCTTGAGAGTCCCTTGGACTGCAAGAAGATCCAACCCGTCCATCCTAAAGGAGATCAGTCCTGGGTGTTCATTGGAAGGACTGATGTTGAAGCTCAAACTCCAATACTTGGGCCACCTGCTGCGAAGAGCTGCCTCATTTGAAAAGACCCTGACACTGGGAAAGATTGAGGGCAAGAGGAGAAGGGGATGAAAGAGGATGAGATGGTTGGATGGCATCAGTGACTCGATGGACATGGGTTTGGGTAGACTCTGGGAGTAGGTAATGGACAGGGAGGCCTGGCGTGCTGCGGTTCATGGGGTTGCAAAGAGTCGGACACGACTGAGTGACTGAACTGAACTGAACTGATCACTAGTGATAAATAGAGACATTAAATTATTTTTTATAACATCACATAATGAAACTTTTTCTTCTCTAAGAACTTGTTGTAATTTGGGAAACTCACTCCTTGCATATTCTCTGAAGTTAAATGCTAAAGCAAAGACATTTAGAGAAATATAGAGGCAATATACTTTTTCTATTAGTTTTTTATCCTAGAGTAATTGACTGTGAAGAGACTAACTAGGATGATTTTTTTCTTATAAGGACAATTTTCCTTGTGTAAATTTGCTTAAATAAAACCAATAAAACTTTGCTACATGCTAGAATTTTCTGCTTTTCTTTGCCAAAAGCAACAACATTGACTTCATGACATTTTCTCCTGTAGAAGACTAATGAACTCTTTACACTTTATGCACTGATTGTAAGGTAGAAAATATTGTTTAATATTGGTTCAATGCAATATTACTGGAATCTTAATGCCTCACTTTCATTAAGCTGAATGATGTTCTTGATTTGTTACTTTTCATGAGAAAATAATGAAGTTGTAACTTTTTCTTAGTTTATCAAATGAGTTATATTAGTGTTTTATAAAAATAGGAAATAAAATGAAATAGGAATTTTAAAATTATTAAATAAATTTCTTGATTTTCTCCAAATATGAAATTAATAAAACAGTGAAAATTACTCTACCTATATTCCTATTAAAGCTATTATCTCCAGAAATTAGTAAAAAACAAATAATAAAACCTAATTTTTGAGGGTTTATTTTTTAAGGAAAATTTTAAAATAAATCACAAAAGTTCATGCATATTTTCTTATGAAACATGTACTATGTTGCTAGACTCAGTATAATACAATATACCATGAAATAATGTAGGTAATACAAATATTATATCATTATATATAAAGACTGGTGAATGGAGAAACAAGACTGAAAAAGGAAAAAATAAATGAAGAATATATTTGAAGAGAAAACAGGAAATTAAATAGTTATATGGAAGAAAAGAGAGATACATAGAAAATATCCAAAAAAACTACAATTTCAAGTACATTTTTTACATATACAAATATTTTTTTATAGTAATGTCAAAATTTTTAAATATATTGCATGCTTTCAATTTAAGCTTCAGATGCCATTATAGAGTTCTTGATTATAGGCATAAACTTGTAATGAGTAATTATATTTTTCCAAATCAAAGTTTAGGAGAAAAGGTCAGCTATTTGCAGCTAAATATATATACCCTCACAACCATTATTTCAATAAAGGTGTACAATATTTTTATCTCCACAATGTGTTTCGTTGTACATAAGCATTGCCTTATTTGGAAAAGTCTATTGACTGTGATTGGTTATCCTTAAGCTTTGATTTCTCAAGTTCAAGTCATTTTAGGCTTAGGCTTTGGTTCACTTGTGTACACAATGAAGGCATTAGAGTTACCTCAGTCTAATGACCCCCATGTTTAACTTAACCTGTGGGAGTTGCTTAAAAGCAACTTTGTGAAAACAAAGAATTACATGGAGGCATGTCTATTGAAGTAGTATTTGTATTTGCAAGAAAAAAAAAAAAAAAGAACAACTTAAATGTTCTAGAGCAGAATGGAAAATTAAACCTTAAGGCTATACAGCAGTTAAGGACAAAGACCCAGGAGCCAGACTGCCTGGTTCAAATTCTACATTTTTCATTTGCAGTGTGACTATGGGCAGTTACTGACTTTCTCTATAAAAAGGAACTAATAATAGACTATCTACCTCATAAGAGTGTAGTGAGAATTAAAGTAAGTTAAAATATGTAAAATGGGTTCAAATAAGCATCTTGAATTAATAAAAATCATTTTGTAACGAAAGGGTCTCAAGATAATTTTTACAACCCCATTTTACAGATAAGCAAATGACAGTCCAGTGAAGGGAGAGTTGCTTACCTGCCTCAGAGAGGCAATGAGCCCAATATTCAGATACTTCTACAAAGTTCCGTCACCGCATCTTCTGTATTACTTATAATTGCTGAGTAGTATTTTACTGTACAACTTGAATTTTGTATTCACTCTCCTGTTAATGAACATAAGATTTTAAAATATTTTTTGGATATAAGAATTCAGGCCTCAGAATTTTATGACTATTTGTAATTTTCATTATATATATACTATATATATTATGTATATGTATTTTAATGAATATACATGTAATGATTTACAGACATATAAATAGACAATTGGACCATAAGGAAGGATGAGCACAGAAGAATTGATGATTTTGAGCTGTGGTGTTGGAGAAGACTCTTGAGTGTCCCTTGGACTGCAAGGAGATCAAGCCAATCAATCCTAAAGGGTAGAAATCCTGAATATTCATTGGAAGGACTGATGCTGAAGCTGAAACTCCAATATTTTGGACACCTAATGTGAAGAGCTGACTCATTAGAAAAGGTGGTGATAGAGGGAGATATGGTAGGTAGAAGGAGAAGGGGGAGACAGAGGATGAGATGGTTGGTTGGCATCACCGGCTCAATGGACATGAGTTTGACCAAGCTTTGGGATATGGCGAAGGATAGGGGAGCCTGCTGTGCTGCAGTTCATAGGGTCTCAATAGTTGGATATGACTGTGAGACTGAACAGCACCATCAAATAGATGTCCATAAAATTTCTGTAGTGGAATTGGTGAGTATTATAATGAGGATATAATTATCACAGGAAATTGCAGTTATTTTCTAATGTAGTTATACTTTTTTATATTCCCACCAGCAATTTATGACCATTCAAATTGTTCCACAGCCTTGCTAACCTGATATTGCCACATTTTTAGTTTTAGCTCTTCTAGAGGGTTGATGCAATATTATTTAAGGAAACTATGTTAATTATCTTTTCATACATATTCAGGCAATCATATTTTGAAAAATGTTTATTTTTGTTTCCTTTTTATTCATTGTTTTTTTATTGTGGACATTGAAGAGTTCTTTACATAGTTTGAAAACAAGTACTTGTTAAATATATATGTGTTGAGTATTTTATCCCAGTTGTACTTTGCCTTTTAATATGCTTAATGATAACATTTGAAGAGCAGAATTATTTACTTTTAAGTCCCACTTATTATTCCATTTTTCATTGTGTTGACATTTTACTATGTTGTTTATATTAGATTTATTATTATTTTAGCTTTTATATTTATTTTTATTATCCATCTTAAATTTCTTATTGTACATAGATTTAGAAAAAGTTTCAGTTTTTTTTTTTTTTCTATATGGATATCTAAACATTATAATATCAAATGTTGTAAAGATTTTCCTTTTTCCCATTGTACTACCTGGGTGTCTTTCTCAAAAATAAGTTTAATATGTATACACACTTCATAATTTGGATTTTTATATTGTTTCATTTATCAATTTTTGTCTGTGTGTATGTAAATGCTATAGATATTTTTTATTTTTTACTTTATAGTAAGTTTTAATGTTTGTGAGTCATCCAAATTGGCTTTTTTCCCTTTCAACATTTTTTGGACATTCTGGGTTTCTTGGTTTGCAGAACAAGTTTAGAGTCAGTTTTTCAGTTTAAAAATGTTAAATTTTAGAATTAAACTTGTTGGTCAGTTTGGGGGAATTGACATCTTCACCATATTGAGTCTTCCAAATAATGAACAATAGCCATTTTTCTATTTATTTATATCATATTTAAAATTTGTTTCTGTATTTTAATAGAGCTCTTACACATTAATCATTGAACTTTAAGTATTTTACGTGTTTAGATGTTATTTAAATGGTAGAATACAATTTGATATTATGTTAGTACATATAAATCAATTTTTTTGGTATATAGATCTTATTTTCTGTAAAATTGATTATTTTTTTAGATTTCTTAAGGTTTTTGTTTCTTCTTTCCAATCTGTAAGCCATTCTTTCTTTTTATTACTTTATTACACTATCTGGGGATTTCAGTCCAATAGCATTTTAAAAAAAAATAGGAGGAAAGACAATGTTTTATTGTTCCAAAATTTAATAGAAAAGCACTCATTCTTTCACTTCTAAGTACAATGTTAGCTGTAGGTTTTATGTATGGGGGGTGTTCAAAAGTGTTAAACTTCCAATTATAAAACAAATGTCATGGAGGTATAATGTGTAGTATGGTAATTATAGCTGATAATATTTTATTGCATGTTTGAAAATTGTTGAGAGTAGATCCTAAAAGTTCTCATCACAAGAAAACAGTATATGGTGGTAGATATTAACTATACTAATTTTGGTGATCATTTTGCAATATATACACATATTGGCTCACTATGTTATACATCTAAAATTAATATAATGTTATGCATCAGGTATAATTCAATTTAAAAAAAAACTGCAAGGAGAGTGAAGTATATAAAACATGCAGAGTGAAAATTTCAAGATGATGTTTAAAGCTGATTTATGTATCTTTTAAAACTTTTGATGGAAAAATTTGTGCTGTAGGTGGTCAATGATCTCCGCAATGTGATATTTCATGCAGTACTCCATTCTAAACATTGAGAAATCCCAGTCTACACTCTACTCTAAAAAGTTCATTTTTGCAGAATAACATTTTAAAAGGCATTCTTCTGACTCTTCAAGGATTTTGGAATTAGGGACTATCTATCCCTTAGGCTTAATCTATTCCTGGCATTTCTATTTAGCTTTTCTACATTTGATTTACTGAAAATGTTGAACCCTACTTTTTTATTAGGTTGTTAGTGATAAAAATAACATTCTGAGCAGAATAAGTCACTCAATCACTGCCTATGACCAATGTTTACTACATAATGGAATTGGATTTGTAATGACATGTGACAGAAAAAACTGCTTGCTTTTTAGGGCTGATCAGTACTACCATAGAGATTGACATCAGCATGGTTCTTTTTTATTTGTTGGTTTTTTTATATTAGTGTGATTCCAAAAGACATTTTTAACAAGGGACAGATGGCATATTGGGGATGTATTGACCTTGCTATCAGAGCTCTACCCTTTCTTGCTGGGTGACTTAGCTAATTTTAGTGTTCTCATCCTTAGGTTAGGAAACAGCGATATGAAATAACATAGTGCTGTGAATTCCATGGTGGTCCAGTGGTTAGGATGCTCTGCTTTTGCTGCTGAGGGCATGGGTTCAATCCCTGGTTGGGGAGCTAAGATCCCATAAGTCTCATTGTGCATACAAAAAAAAAAAAAAAATAGACATAAGGTACATGGGGCATGGAAATAAGATTAGTTATTCAAAATAAACAAAATGATGCTTAAATAAATTAGGTAGACTATGACATGGAAAGGCACAAATGACACTTATGGATTGAATGTATTATTTCCTTAAGTGTTTTTTTTTTTTTTTTTTTTTTTAATATTTGGCTCTCAGAAAACACTGACTTCATTAAATAGAGTAATGATTATTCTCACATTCTCTATTTCATGGAAGAAATGTAATATATTTGATATTTATTTTTAAATGCTTCAATTAAGCATTTAATTCTCTAGTGTAACTATCTGTACCTAAAGTTTTCTTTATGGGAAGATACTAATTAGATCTTCAGTTAATTTACTATATATGAGCCTATTTAGACAGTATCTTTTTTCCAGTTTTATGAATTTGTGTTTTTCAATACATCTATAGCTTCATGTATATTGTATAATTTATAAGCATAAAGCTGTTCATAATGTTATCTTAATATCTTTTAAATATCTGGAGTAATATCTCTGGGCTTCCCTGGTGACTCAATATTAAAGAATATGCCTGCCAGTGCAGGAGACGTGGGTTCGATACTTGGGTCTGGGAGATCCCCTGGAGAAGGAAATGGTGCTCCAATATACTTGCTTGGGAAATCCCATGGACAGAGGAGACTAGCAAGCTACAGATCCATGGAGTTGCAAAAAGAGACACACGAGACTTAGAGACTAAATAGCATCAGTTAATATCTCTAGTGATGGCTCTTGTTTCCTCACTGGGTATTTCCAGTTTTACTGTTGTTATCAGTCTAGCGAGAAGTTTAGCAAATGTATTGTTTGTTTGTTTGTTTGTTTTCAATCAGATTTGAGTGTCTTTGAAATTCTCTTTCTGTAAATTTATTATTCTATTGATCTCTGCTTTTTTATTGTTTACTTATTGCTTACATTGAGCTCAATTTACACCTTTTCTTGCTTCGTAGGGTAGAAATTTAGATTATTGACTTAAATCTTATCTTTTCTAAAGCAAATGCTGAAATCTATACATTTCACTCAAGGCACTACTCTAGATATTTACCATGATTTTGATGCTGTGTTTTAACTATTATTTAGTTTGCAGTGCTGTTTAATTCTTGTAATTTTTAAGCTGATTTCTAAGAATTTGTTTGGTAAAAGAACATTCTGTTTATGATTTCTATATTTTGAAATGCATCAAACTTATTTTATGGCCCATTATATTATTTACATCAGCCAATGTTCAATGCTTATTTTTTTTCAATACTCATTTTAAAAGAATATGCAGTTTGTTATTGCATGTGTCATGTTTCATATGAGTCTATGAGACCAATATTGTTGACCATGTTGTTCTAGTTTATCCTTACTGATAATTCTCTCTACTGTTATCAGTTGTTAAAAGGAGAGTGTTGAAATCTTCCATTACATTTTGTTACTTCTTTGAATTCTTTCAATTTTTACCTTATATATTTTAAACTCTATAATTAGCCACATTTAAATTTGTCATCTCTTCTTCATAAAATAACTTTTACTATAACGATAATATTTGCTTATCTTTGCTAAATCATTTATTCTAAATTCTATCAGATACAATATTGCCAGGAAGCATTTAACAAAAGGCTTCCTGTGTGCTGTTTTGGATCTGTCAGGAACCCTCTGGCCCTTATTGATTCCTAAATATTCAGGAATTAAGAGAAGAGGCACGCCTTTCCCCGGGGCTGAGGAATCCAGTCATTTCTCATTACAGTGATAAGTACCCACTTCCTTTTTATGAGCCAAATGGTAAAAGATGATTGTTTGCAACTCTCTCTTTGATAGGGATCATCTTATGTTTTGTAAGCCTGGAATTTTAACCTTTATCTCTGCTGAGAATTACTACAGTATATATGCCCACGCCATGTTGATTAAAACACCTTTGCTCCATCAGAGCTTTGGTCCCCGTGTCTTTTCTTTCTTTCTTTCTTTCTTTCTTCCTTCCTTCCTTACTCCCTCCCTCCCTCTCTCTCTCTCTCTTTCTTTCTTTCTATTATTTCTGTCTTCCTCTACCTCTCTATTTCTGGCTAATTCCTTGGAGCGCGGAGACCCGCTGAGCTCACTTTCTTGCCCGGGCCTCTAAGACCCTCTGGAGAAGGCGCACTGAGCCTTCACCCACTCGAGAGGGCGCCCGGTGCCTACGTGCAGCGGCGCGAGCCCTAAGAACAGGGCTCTATTGGCTTTCCGCCTAAACCAGGGGGTATGAGCCTCTTTCTCTCTCTTACTCTCCGGACCACCAGATTCTGGTCCATTAAGGGACCAACACAATATAAATATAATTTTACATTGTATCCAATTTAAAAATAGTTTCCTTACAATTTGTGTGTGCCTTATATCTTTTCCATCCTTTCCAATTTTTACCTACCTATATCTTTTATATTAAAGGATCCTTCTCTAAGAAAGCATAAGGTTAGATCTTAGGCTTGTATCCTGCCTAACAGTATCTGCTTTTTTATTGTATTGTTGTGACTAGTTCTATAATAAAAGTTATATTGGAAATAATACTAACATTGATATTCATTTTTCCCAATTATTTTTATTAGTTGGAGGCTAATTACTTTACAATATTGTAGTGGTTTTTGCCATACACTTACATGAATCAGCCATGGATTTACATGTGTTCCCCATCCCGATCCCCCCTCCCACCTCCCTCGCCATCCCATCCCGTTGGGTCATCCCAGTGCACCAGCCCTGAGCACTTGTCTCATGCATCCAACCATTTTCTTTATGTCTCAATTAAAAAAATTTTTTTCTATGCCTTCTTTTGGATTGAATATTGTTTAA
This sequence comes from Dama dama, assembly GCF_033118175.1. Classification (NCBI taxonomy): domain Eukaryota; kingdom Metazoa; phylum Chordata; class Mammalia; order Artiodactyla; family Cervidae; genus Dama; species Dama dama. The sequence goes on from NC_083681.1 coordinate 12,707,676, forward strand.
TGTCAAAATTTGAATCCTCTGTTGGATTATAAACTATACCACTATAATTTGTTACTTATTGCTGTACACGTTGCAATATATATTGACAAATTATTATCAATTTGACTTCAAAATTTTATATTTATTATTATTATGCCACATCATATATAAGTTAATAAACTTCCAACAATGTAGTTTCATTTCTCTATTCCATTTTCTGTGTTCTGTTGCCATAGATATTATTGCTACTTAAAATTTAATCCTCACAGTGTGTTGCTATCTTAAAGGTCATTTTTAAGTTTCATAATAAACATGATAGATGAATAAGTTTAGGAATATACATCATCATTTTTCTTTCTTTATTGTGCCTATGTGATTCGAGTGCCAGTAACATTGTATGACCTGGGAGAGTGTGATAAATGCAGCATCTCAGTCCCCATCCATATGTACTGAAGCAAAAGCTGTAGCTCTATAATATCTTCTTGTGATACTTATGCATTTGAGAACTTAGAATCATCATTCTAATGTACTTTGAAAGGCAATTTTCTGAAAAGCTAACAATCAATAAAGACTAATAAAATGAGTTTTTTGGTACTGTTGAAGCCATGGTGTTTCTGAGGAGGATTTTCTCATTTCTTTTGGTGAATAGTAATTCTTTCACTTTAATGGTAGACTCCTTTATCAGTTTTTTTCAGGAGTATTTTTAGTTTAACTGGATCATACATCATTATCCCTCCTGTAATAAACATAACCAGACTCCATTTCCTTAACACTTTCCCAGGGATGGTTATTTGCTTTGCTACAAGGGAATTATTATATTCTTATATAAATTTGTGGCAAAAGAAAAGATCACATTGTTTCCAAATTCTATATTAAAATGCTTATAAATATCTTAGAGATAAAAGTCAACTGTCAAAGATTTATATCCTGTGTGGTGACTTTTCATAAAGGAAATTAGCAATCCACAATACTATATAACTGCAATCTAAAGGCTGGGATATTAGTCACCTGGTGAATCAGGGGAATAGCTGATACTCCCTGAACTATAAATGATAAAAGTAGACACAAGGCCGTTTTTCCACTATGTTCTATCTTTGCAGACACAGACTATGAACCTGTCTCTTTGATAACATCCTTTATGATATTGATATTCTTCCATCTGATGAAAGTTATAGAGGTGAACAACACTGCTGGCCAGTGTCCTGCCGATCCCTTATTATGTCATTTGACAGCGCTGGTCTTCCTTTACGTGGCATAAAAATTTCAAAGCCAGGGATTGGGGATCCTTTTCAAAAGTTTGACATCTATGTTTACTAAATTCTTATGAGTTTTCTTAGCGTGTTCTGTAAACACTTTGCTAAATGCTTATGTGTTTCTTAGAGTGTTCTGTGATGCTCTTCCATCTGTGTGTGTCCTGAAAAAACATGGTGCACTATATTTTCTTAACTGTATAATTTTTCAATCAGAAAATATCTACTGTATGTGCCATTTTCTCAACTATACAAATGCATTTATTTATTAAGAAAATGTATTTGATCTTTTATAGGTATATCAGGAAACCTGAATGTTAGGAAAGATATAGACAACTGTATTGGTTCAAATCAAACAGACCCTGTCCCTAACCTCTGTCATGATAATAGGTAGTAAGAAAAACAAGAAAATAATTGAAAATATAATTAATTAAAAAGTAAAAAGCAATGAATTGAGAAATACAGTTACTCCAATTTGAAAGGAATGAATGTTTCACCAGATCTAAACGGTATATGCCATTTTTCACATTGAGGAAGCTTTAGGCAAATGTATTGCTACTTCTCCATGAGCATGAAACAACAACAATAAAATATAGCACTGACCAGGCTATAACTTTCCTGGGAATTTACTGAAATGTTAAAAATGGAAGGAAAAAATAAGATAGAAAATGAAGGTGTTTGATATATGTGACTCATGGCATATTTTCCAGTCATGGTGTGAGGATCTTATTTCTATATGCCTCCTGACAGGCAGCAATGGCAAAGCCAATTTATACAAAAGAAATGAAATTTTTTCACACATCTCTGTATCCAGGACCCCAAAACACCCCTCAGAGTTAAGAGAAAGAGAAAAATCTTAAGTTTATGTCTTGCTTTGGAATCTCAATTCCATTTCTTACAATTTTTCTTTGTTCATTGATTTGTTGTCTTGCTTTGTAGCCTAAGAATACCTTAGAGAACAATTTTTAATAACACATTTTTGAAGTTCTGATACATTTCATACATAAAGAAACAGCATATTAGGTACAATAACAATCTAGCATATACAAGTCAAGTTAGTACTTGTTTGCTTCATTATTCCTTTTAGCCATTTCTCTAGCTCAAGGACGAAAGAGCAGATTGGTCTGTTGTCTCATTTATCTTATTCTACATTCCCTATGATAAATTGCCCTAACAATAAAATACAGGTGCTTACAATACAATATATGACAAACACAAACATACATCTCTGCAAGAACAGGATTAACACAAAGACAAAAAGATTCTAAAATTTTGTATGAAAAATTTTCACTTGTAATTTTATAAATACTTATGGATAATTCAGGACTCTGAAGCATTTTCACTTTTCTCTTGGAATCTTCCAACCATCCCATTCCTTGAATTGTGACATTCTTGGAATTTATTTTCATATCATAGTGATTTTGATTTTTTAAAAATGTTTTCATTATGTAATAACAAATATATAGAATTAACTCTAATTTATTTAGTTTCTTTATCAATATTGCCTATATTTGTTTTATTCTCTTTAGTATATGATCCTCCAACTTTATTTATTTACATAACTTGTTTTAGTTATTTGAAGACCCTTGAAATTCCAGATGAATTTTAAGATGAATTTCTTTCTATTTCTGCCAAAAAATATAATTAGGATTTTTATAAGGATTCCATTGAATCTATAGATTGTGTTGGTTAGTACTGACATTGATTGCAACAATAGTAAGTTTTCCAGTCTGTGAACTTGATGTCTTTCTGTCATTTTATGTCATCTTTTATTTTTTCAGCAATTTTTACAATTTTCAGTTTTACAAATTTCAATTTTACAACTTTACAAATCTTTCAACTCCTTGGCTAGATTAAGTTCTAAGCATTTTATTTGATTTTTATTGCAAATTGAATTTACTTTTTTTTTTTTTTTTTTACATTGTTCATTGGTAGTCTATAGAACACAGCTAATTTTTGTGCATTGGTCCTGTATTCTGAAAAATTTGCTGATTTTTGTTTTTTAGCTCTAACAGTTTTCTCTGGCATCCTTAGAGTTTTCTAAATAGAAGATCTTGTAAATTTATATGAAATCATTTTACTTCTTCCTTTCCAATGTAGAGTCTTTTTATATCACTTTCTTGACTAACTGGCATGGCTAGAATGACCAGTGTTATTGTGATTCAAAACGGTGAAAGAGAGGGCACCTTTGTTAGGCTTCTAAGTTTGGAGGAAGAGCATTATCTTTCATGGCTGAATATTAAGCTGTAAGCTTTTCATAAATGCTATTTGTTTTGTCAAAGTTGTTCCTATTTCATGAAAGGATATTGAATTCTGTCAAATGTTTTTCTGAAACAATTGAGATGATTGTCATTTTTTTCCTCAATTCTATTAATGTGATGTTTTACTTTGATGAATTTTTATATGCTGAATCATGCTTAATTTCCAGAGATAAATCCCACATGGTCATAGTATGCATCCTTTTAACATTGTGCTGTATTTGATATGCTTGTATTTAGTTGAGGCTTTTTTCTTCAATATTAATCAAAGGTGCTGACCTGTAGTTTTCTTGTAGTGTCTTTGTCTTGCTTTGGTGGTAGGATAATGCTTGCTTTCCCCTTCATGGATCATAGTCTTGTCATGGTGAAGGAGCTTGCGTAATTCAATGAAGTGATGAGCTATCAGGTACGGTCATCCACAGCAATGGGTCACAGTGAAGAGTTCTAACAAAATGTAGTCCACTGGAAAAGGAAATGACAACCCACTCCAGTATTATTGCCTGGAGAGCCTCATGTGAAGATGTTCAGTCGCTAAGTCATGTCCAACTCTTCGCGACCCCATGGAATGCAGCACGCAAGGCTTCTCTGTCCTCCACTATCTCCTGGAGTTTTCTCAAGTTTCTGCAGTCCTTGGGTGTAATCTCAAAAACAACAGGTTGATCTCAGTTCGTTTCCAAGGCAAACCATTCAGCATCACATTAATCCAAGTCTATGCCCCAACCACTGATGCTGAGGTGCCTGAAGTTGATCAGTCCTTTGAAAATCTACAAGACCTTCTAGAACTAACACTGAAAAAAGATGTCATTTTCATCATAGGGGACTGGAATGTGAAAGAAGGATGTCAAAAGATACCTGGAGTAACAGGCAAGTTTGTCCTTTGAATACAAAATACTCTTGACTTCAATAGCTAACTAGCTCACAGGAGCAACTACTAACATAGGAATAAACCTTGAGCAAATTTAATTGGGAAAACACTACTGAAGGACAAAGAGGAAGAAATTGAAGAAGATGGAGTGAGTCTACACAGTCCAATGAAGATCTGACACTAATAGAGGACAAAGGGATAATAGGAAGATTGGGGGAGAAAAATCTGACTGCAGCACAGTTCTAAGAAAGATTAAGCCAATATGATTGAGAGTCCCTTAGCCTGTGTGATTTGTTGGAGGAGTCCTGCTTCAGTAATGTGGAGGCAGGAATAGGCCTGAGTGAGTATCCCTGCTACGCTCAGATATGGGCTGGAAATAGTCAGCAGAAAGCAAGTCCTCAGCATGGATATGCTCATAGACTCATAAAAGCAAGAATATGACTCAGTCAGCAATGCTCCCCACAGAAGGAGATCCAAACAGTACATTCTCATGGCTACCATATCTAAGATAATGCATATAGTCACTAGACAGAGGATCTTCTTATTTCTTTGTCAGAGACACTTAACTTGAGGAGCACTGATAAGTGACCAGTTTAACAGCTGTCTATCTCATCTTATGCTTAGATTTGCAGACTATCCTCATTTTGGTGGTGACTTAGTCTCTAAGTCGTGTCAGACTCTTGTGACCCCATGGACAGTAGCCTGTCAGGCTCCTCTTCCCATGGGATTCTCAGGCAAAAATACTGGAGTGGGTTGCCATTTCCTTCTCCAGTCACCAAATTTCATCTTTTAAGTACTTCTCACATTTTTTAGCCTGTTGATGCCAAAATTTTATGCTTCTGCCTGCTTTTATAAATGTGTACTTTAGAATTGGTAGGATAATTATTTCTTTCCTTTCAGACAGTGAAATTCCAACTGGGTATGCATGGATGCTCATACCAATATTTTAAGCTTATGTCTTGGAGTAGCACATAACAATAAATGTTCACTTAAATCTACCGAGATAATTTTACAAATACTCATGACTAAGGTCCACGATAGATATGCCTAAGATATATAAATAAAATCAGAAATTATTTTATATTTTTTCATGAGTGCAAAGATAGATTCTGTTATTTAAAAACTATTAACAGTTGCAAGACAGAATCAAGTATGAGGTCTATTTAATCATGTGACTCTACTACACAGGTCATACACCCATGAAAAGCCAAACCTGTCTGAAATACAAATACATGCTCAGATATTATGATGGTTTCACTATCTGAAAGATTATTGTAAGGAAACTCTAACTGCAAAAATAGAGTTGTAAAACCTAATACATCCAGTTTATGTTATACAGCAATACATCACTTCTGTTTTGAGATTCTTCTATACATCCAAGCCCTCCTCAAGAATTTTGAATGAATATCTTTTTACATTCCTGTAACTAAATGGGTCCACTGAAGTTATTGTTGTTGTTGTTCAGTTGCTGAATTGTATCCAATGTTTTGCAACTACGTGGCATGCAGCACACCAGCCTCTTCTGTCCTCTAGTATCTCCTGGAGTTTGCTCAAATTCAAGTCTGTTGAGTCAGTGTTGCTATTCCACCATCTCATCCTCTACTGCCTCCTTCTTCTGCCTTCAGTCTTTCCCAGCATCAGGTTCTTTTCCAATGAATTGGCTCTTTGGATCAGGTGACCAAAGGATTTGAGCTTCAGCTTCAGCAGCTTAAATGGCAATTCTCAGGAAAACAAAGTACAGTGTACCTTAGAATTGAATTTAAATTTATAAAAAAGAGAAGAAAAAAGTTCTAAACTTTAAAATGCCTTCTTTCCCCCCAGCAATAAAGAATAAAAACCAATGAACACAGAAACTCTCAAATTGCAATTTATCCCATGGAACTGGTGGATGATACTGTAAATGTAAGTAAATGTAAGCATTCTGTTTTTCTAGTAGAATGTTGTTGCTATTCAGTCATTAAGTCATGTCTGACTCTTTGTGACCCTGTGAACTACAGCACACCAGACTTCCCTGTCCTTCACTATCTCCCAGAGTTTGTTCAAATTCATGTCCATTAAATTGATGATGCCATCGAACCAGCTCATCCTCTGTTGCCCACTTCTTTTGCCATCAATCATTTCCCAGCATCAGGGTCTTTTCCAATGTGTCAGATTTTCTCATCAGGTGGCCAAAGTACTGGAGCTTCAGCTTCAACATCAGTCTTTCAGTGAATATTCTGGATTGATTTCTTTAGGATTGACTGGTTTGATTTCCTTGCTGTCCAAGGGACTCTCAAGAGTCTTCTCCAGAGCCCCAACTCAAAAGCATCAATTCTTCAGTGCTCAGCCTTCTTTATGGTCCAACTCTCACATCTGCACATGACTACAGGTTAAATCATAGCTTTGACTCTACAGACCTTGTAGGCAAAGTGATGTCTCTGATTTTTAATATGCTGTCTAGATTTGTCATAGCTTTTCTTCCAAAGAGCAAGTCTCTTTTAATTTCATAGCTGCAGTTACCGTCTAGAGTGATTTTGGAGCCCAAGAAAGTAAAATCTGCCACTGTTTCCAATTGTCCACATCTATTTGCCATAAAGTGATGGGAGCAGATGCCATGATGTTAGCTTTTTTTTAATATTGAGTTATAAGCCAACTTTTTCACTCTCCTCTTTCCATCAAGAGGCTCTGTAGTTCCTCTTCACTTTCTGCCATTAGAGTGATATTATCTGCATATCTGAGGTTGTTGAAATTTCTCCTGGCAGTCTTGATTCCAGCTTGTGAGTCATTCAGGCCACCATTTCACATAATGTACATTGCATATGTGTGTGAAAGTTACTCAGTCATGTCCAACTCTTTGCGACCCCATGCACTATACAGTCCATGGAATTCTCCAGGTCAGAATACTGGAGTGGGTAGCCTTTCCCTTCTCCAGGAGATCTTCCCAACTCAGGGATCGAACCCAGGTCTCCCACATGGCAGGCAGATTCTTTACTATCTGAGCTACAAGAGAAGCCCAAGAATATTGGAGTGGGTAATCTATCCCTTTTCCAGCAGATCTTCCAGACTCAAGAATTGAACCAGAGTTTCTTGCATTGCAGGCAGATTCTTTACTAATTGAACTATCAGTGATGAATACCAAAAAGTTAAAGGGTTTAGTAACCCAGAATGGTTTATACAGTTTGCCTTTGAAAGATTTCAATCAATGAGGAAAGAACAAAATTCAGTATTAAATAAAAAAGGCAAATATTTACAACTTTGGAAGTATTAAGTAGGAAGTCCTCATTTTTATTATAGGAAATTAAAAAAATAATTATTTCCACAAGAGCAGGGAAAAAATCAACATTTAAAGCCTCAAATAACTGCAAATGTCATGTGATAAAACACTTGTGAAAAAACTATTCTCTGCTCCTAGAATTCAAAATAAAAAAAAGTCAGTAAAGAATTGTTCCCATTGCCCTACTGTTAAAAGAATCAAGGATTGAGTATTTTGATAGTTGATGTTATGGAATGAATTACTGTTTATTTACTTATGATTTTGAAATAATTACTGGGTCATTTATTGTGGAAAGGAAGATGAATTGATGGGCATAATCCTAGCACTATGATTTCAGCTGTTTCTTCTCTAGGTTTGCTCTGTGAGTTATTCATGCTCATTTTCCTATTCAACGAAACTCTTACACTGCATAAACACACAGACTCTAATACACAATTATTCTGCATAGAATTATTATTGTCATAAATCTCTATTTAATGTAACATAACTGGGCAACATCTTTTTAATGTAATTGGACAACTCTGTGCTTACAGCGTCAACTCATGCCTGTCGTGTTGCACATTCCATAGAATACCATTTCTAATGTAAATTTCTGCTTAGCACCCTAATTTCTTTACATACCAGAATTCCTGCCTGAAACCCAGGTTGCTGTGTTGAACACTGGCCTATGTCTGTACTTATTTGCCTTGAGATTCTGGGTCTTACTGTCCTAAACTCATTGTCTGGCTGGGATTGTCTTCTAAAGGTACACTTATACAACTATCAGTGAAGCTTCCCTCGTTGCTCAATAGGTAAAGATTCTGCCTGCAGTGCAGGACACCCTGGTTCAATCACTGCGTTGGGAAGATCCCCTGGAGAAGGAAATGGAAACCCATTCTAGTATTCTTGCCTGGAGAATCCCATGGACAGAGGAGCCTGGCAAGCTACAGTCCATGGGGTCACAAAGAGTCAGACATGACTGAGTGACTATCACTTCTTTATCAGTGAAGATTTTGAGACTTTACCTAGCATTTCCTGAAACCTATTCCCAGACACAAAATTCAGCTTCTGGATCCTGATACAAATTACAGCCACTTTACACAAGGGCTTCCCTGGTGGCTCAAAAAGTAAAAAATTTGCCTGCAATGCAGGATAACCAAGTTCCATCCTTGGGTTGGAAGATCCCCTGGAGAATAAAATGGTTGTCCACTCCAGTATTCTTGCCTGGAGAATTCCATGCACAGAGGAGACTGGTGGGCTACGGTTCATGGGTCACAAAGAGTGGGATGCAACTGAATGACTAACACTTTCACTTACTTTACACACTTCATATTTTATCTAATTGTTCATCCTTTCATGAGTCTGATAAGCCTGTCAAGTTTACAAGTTCCAAATGCTAAAGTAGTTTTAATATCAAATACAATTGGATATAAAAGTATTAATAATAAGAATAGTATGAAAGGGAATAGAACCAAATGTTTATTAGAAGCAAACAATGCTCAATGATCTGTTGGGCAACTTACATTATACCCTACTAAAGCAATACTATATACGTAATTTAATGCAATATGAAATGATAAAGCAAATAATGATATCACATGAGGTCAGGGAGCAAATAAAGACAGCTAGGCACCAGAGCTTGCCAGAAAAATAGACACTAAATTTATCACCTGTTAGCAACAAAAAAGAAAGTAGAAGAGAAAAGTTGTGACCTTCAAGATGCAGTGATTACACTTACTAGTGAATGCGAACTGCTGTCCCAGAATTTAACCAATGATTTGTAATCTTTTTCTCTCTATGTAGTGAAGTTAAGAAAGTCCATCTACAACTCTGTTTTGGTAATATGATAAGCTGTAGGATCCAGGATTATTTTTGAATATTATTGGAACTTTTTCTATAGTGTATTTGGAAGATAATTCCAGGTTCCAGAATTCCTATAAATGAGAGTAACTGTGTAATAAATTAAAGCTTCTGTTAAAAATCATAAGAAGAAATGATAAATTTACTTAACCTGTAATACATTTTATAGCATATTTTATGTCTTTTAAATATGTTCTTGTTTTTCTATTTAATTTTTATTAGAATTCTAGACAATTATTTTCAAAATGAGATATAACTGGTTCTTCATAGCTAATGTTTTCTAAGCTCTTACTTCATAACAGATCGTGCTAAGCATTATATATAACATGTGAGAGTTAATTCTTAGGTAGGTTGCTAAGAAGTCTGGGGTCTTGAGGAGGAGAAAAGGACAAACTTTTTTTCCCCTACATTCTTTAGTCTTAGTCACATAAACTTTTTTTTTTTTCTCCTCTTTTCTTTAAGTCCAGAGCTGATGAGTACACAACAAAACATCTCATCTTAAACTCTTTACTAAGGATTATATAACAAGAATTAATCCTGCTTGAGGACATGTTTCTCCTTAAGTACTGCTTACTAAGCCTGTTATCTTCAGCCCAGGTTGGATGCATGAGACAAGTGCTCAGGGCTGGTGCACTGGGAAGACCCAGAGGGATCGGGCGGAGAGGGAGGTGGGAGGGGGATCAGGATGGGGAATACATGTAAATCCATGGCTGATTCATGTCAATGTATGGCAAAAACCACTACAATATTGTAAAGTAATTATCCTCCAATTAATAAAAATAAATGGAAAAAATAATAAAAAATAAAAAAATAAAATATTACAATGCAACTATAAAGTTGCATTGTATATATATACATACATATGTATATATATAGGTGATACACCCATATATATATACATATATACTGTGGGAGCAGGTCTGTTAAGATCTTTCTATTGTTAGTTCTAATCCTGTCATCTTAAAATGTAAACTGTGGGAGTGGGTCTGGTAAGATCTTTACAACCTTGAAACATTCCTTGATTTGCCCATAATAACTAACTGATTTAGAAAAAGATTTAGAAAATGGAGAGTAACCAGAGATCAAATTGCCAACATCTGTCGGATCATAGAAAAAGCCAGACAGTTCCAGAAAAATATCTACTTCTGCTTTATTGACTATGCCAAAGCCTTTAACTGTGTGGATCACAACAAACTGTGGAAAATTCTTTAAGAGATGGCAATACCTGACCACTTTACCTGCCTCCTGAAAAATCTGTACGCAGGTCAAGAAGCAACAGTTGGAACCGGGCATGGAACAACTGACTGGTTACAAATTGGGAAAGGAGTATGTCAAGGTTGTATATTGTCACTCTGCTTATTTAACTTATACGCAGATAAGATATTCAAATCATATGTGCTTATATCACACACAGAACTTTAACTTCAAATTTTCTAAATTTCCTTTTAAATGTTGCTATGTATATACTTAAACTGCAAAAAGAGAAAGTTAGTTAAAATGTTTCAAGGTTTAAATTTACCCAAATACATTCAGCATATATTTTGAAATAAATTATTACACATCAATTTCTAAAGTATTGTGAAGTTAACCACAGATGAAAACAGGTTAAAATTGTTATGTAAATATAAAACATGGGTTTGTGCTTTTTCATGAATCTGAGTTTTTTTTTTTTCTTTCTGAACTAATTTAGTGAATAGAGAGACTATTTAACTAATAGCATCTTGTTCTTTGGTTCCCTTGCTAATGGTAGGGTATATTTCTTAATATGAATAAATATTGTCACTAAATAATGGCTTATAGATGGTTAGTTAAATTATGATTCTAAACAAACAAACTATATATCATGCCTTCATATATGTCAAATAAATTCTTTATGGATCAGACATATTATATCAAGGGCTTCCCTTGTGGCTCGCCTGGTGAACAATCCGCCTGCAATGCGGGAGACCTGGGCTTGATACCTGCATTGGGAAGATCCACTAGTGAAGGGAAAGGACACCCACTCCAGTATTTGGGCCTGGAGAATTCCATGGACTGTATAGTCCATTCTCCAGGCCCAAACTGTATAGTCCATGGTATTGCAAAGAGTTGGACACAACTGAGCGACTTTCACTTCTCTTATAACAAAGTGGAAACAATTTTGTGCTAATTTGTCCTACTACAATGAATAACAGAAAATTCATGATAAGTAGAATTGGCACATTGAATAGAAATGAATTCAAATTGAGAGAGTCTGGAAGAAATTTTTTAGTATGTGTCTTTTAAACTTCCAATGAGGGCTGTCTTTTCACCTTACTTATAGTTTCCTTTGTAGTGCAAAAGCTTTTAAGTTTCATTAGGTCCCATTTGTTTAGTTTTGCTTTTATTTCCAATATTCTGGGAGGTGGGTCATAGAGGATCTTGCTTTGATTTATGTCGGAGAGTGTTTTGCCTATGTTCTCCTCTAGGAGTTTTATAGTTTCTGGTCTTACATTTAGATCTTTAATCCATTTTGAGTTTATTTTTGTGTATGGTGTTAGAAAGTGTTCTAGTTTCATTCTTTTACAAGCCCTCAGATTGGGAGAAAATAATAGCAAATGAAGAAACAGACAAAGGATTAATCTCAAAAATATACAAGCAACTCCTGCAGCTCAGTTCCAGAAAAATAAATGACCCAATCAAAAAATGGGCCAAAGAACTAAACAGACATTTCTCCAAAGAAGACATACAGATGGCTAACAAACACATGAAAAGATGCTCAACATCACTCATTATTAGAGAAATGCAAATCAAAACCACAATGAGGTACCATTACACGCCAGTCAGGATGGCTGCTATCCAAAAGTCTACAAGCAATAAATGCTGGAGAGGGTGTGGAGAAAAGGGAACCCTCTTACACTGTTGGTGGGAATGCAAACTAGTACAGCCGCTATGGAAAACAGTGTGGAGATTCCTTAAAAAACTGGAAATAGAACTGCCATATGACCCAGCAATCCCACTTCTGGGCATACACACTGAGGAAACCAGATCTGAAAGAGACACGTGCACCCCAATGTTCATCGCAGCACTGTTTATAATAGCCAGGACATGGAAGCAACCTAGATGCCCATCAGCAGATGAATGGATAAGGAAGCTCTGGTACATATACACCATGGAATATTACTCAGCCATTAAAAAGAATTCATTTGAACCAGTCCTAATGAGATGGATGAAGCTGGAGCCCATTATACAGAGTGAAGTAAGCCAGAAAGATAAAGAACATTACAGCATACTGACACATGTATATGGAATTTAGAAAGGTGATAACGATAACCCTATATGCAGAACAGAAAAAGAGACACAGAAATACAGAACAGACTTTTGAACTCTGTGGGAGAATGTGAGGGTGGGATATTTCAAAAGAACAGCATGTATGCTATCTATGGTGAAACAGATCACCAGCCCAGGTGGGATGCACGAGACAAGTGCTTGGGCCTGGTGCACTGGGAAGACCCAGAGGAATCGGGTGGAGAGGGAGGTGGGAGGGGGGATCGGGATTGGGAATACATGTAAATCCATGGCTGATTCATATCAATGTATGACAAAACCCACTGGAAAAAAAAAAAAATAATAAAAATAATTTAAAAAAATAAATAAATAAAAATAAATAAATAAACTTCCAATGATTTATCATGGACTTTAGAGCCAGATATTAAAATAATTTACTTGTTTTTTTACTCAAATCTTTTTACTTCTCTGTGTCTGAGATGATCAGTTGAAACATAGCTGATTTTTAAATTAAATTTGACATTCTCCATCCTTTATCCAGTGAGCTTTGTCCAGTTGTCTTTTTAGGGGTTATTCCAAAGATATTTAGAACTATCCTGATGATTTTGTTTATCCTGACCATTGCATATATTTTCTTTTTCACATTTGCTTTATTTAGGGTTAATCACATATATTTATAGCATTGCTTATACTTTTACTGTTTTGGAAATTGTAACATATTTTTGTTTAATCTCAATTGTTATACTGAATATTTAGGTTAAATGAATAAGTAATATATTCATGTTCTTACAGAAAAAGAGAAAATTAAAATAATTTACTCAAGTGTCCTCAACTGTCCTTTATCATTGCTTTCCACTTTTCAGATCTAATATTGAAATCAGGCGACTAGACTGGTAAAGCAACCTGCCTGCCAATGCAGAAGATTCACTAGATGCCTTCTTCCAAGAGATCTTCCCAACCCAGGGATCAAACCCAGCTTTCCACATTGCAGGTGGACTCTTAACTATGAGTCACCAGGGAAGCCCAAAATTTTAGCCACATTCCACAACTTTTATTAATTTATATTGTGTGGTAAGAGAATGTACACTATATTATTTAATTCTTTGAAATGTGTAGCTAATAGCTTTATGGTACTGTGTAATTTCTTTTTGGTAAATGTTCCAAGTGACCCTGGAAATACAAATAAGCTCAAGTATTCTGTGTAAGTGAATTGGTCTTCCCTGGTAGCTCAGCGGTAAAGTATCCACTCAAGCAGGGGACTTGAGTTTGATCCCTGAGTCAGGATGATTCCCTCCAGAAGGGAACAGCAACCCACTCTAGTATTCTTGCCTGGGAAATCCCAAAGACAAGGGAGTCTGGTGGGCTACAGTCCATGGGGTTGTTAAGAGTCGGACATGACCTAGCGACTACACCAGCACCAGCATAAGTAAATTAAACAAATTTGAAATCTTATTTAAATCTGGTACATTCTTAATCATTATTTTTTCTGTCTACTTATCAATTATTGAAAGATGATCTAAAATCCCCAATTATGATTCCAGTATATGATGAGTATTTAATATTCTTATAAGATGTCAGTATTCAAATCACTTGTAGAAATGCTCTATTAATTGCCTATTTTTCTCACTTTTAAGATATTCCCATAAATTTTCCTTGAATTTGGAATATTGTGGATTAATAAATAAGCTTGGAAAGAGAGATATTAAAAGACTTATCTTTTCTTAAAAAGGCCTAACATTTGAATTAACCTTTCTAGGATCTGGCCATCACTTTTAGGGATCATCCTTTCTGAAGACTCAAATAAAAGTCAAGTGTACTTACAAAGTCCCTGCCACTTTGTCAGAGTTTCATTTTCTTGCCCTCAAAATGCTGAACTTACTATTCAGCTCTTTTTTGCTTCCTAGATGGATTTTACTTTTCCTGTTGTTTTATAGTCTTGCTCTGCACATGCTGAACTTACAGCTTTCGAGTGATTTGTATGTATATTGTGTTTATGAACTTCTCCGCATTTAAGTCTTCTCCAGGATTTTGTCCCTTAATACTAGCCACTTTACAGTCCCTAAACTTTGATCTTTATTTTCTGAGCCTAGAATGATTGCTGTTTTCCACTTTAATTTTCTTTCCATTTGCACTGAGATTTAGAGAAAATGCTGTTAGAGGAAAAAAGTGATGTGAAGATAGAGCTCGTTCCATGTGTTGCTTTTGTTTCAGTGACCATGGTCATCAAATCATTCATGCCTGATTTTTTTCTCCAGAGTCTTCATTGTTTTAAACATTTTTATAATATGTATTTTGCTCAACTGTTACTATTCTTCTGTGAGAAAGCTAGCCTACTATAGCTATTTCATTTTGTCCAGTGCCAAAAATATCTTTTAGAAGTTTTAGTCTGCTCTCTCTTTTTTTAAAGTCATTTTTATTTATTTTTAATTTATTTTTTCATTTATTTTTGTTAGTTGGGGGCTAATTACTTTACAATATTGTAGTGGTTTTTGTCATACATTGACATGAATCAGCCATGGATTTACACGTATTCCCCATCCCGATCCCCCCTCCCACCTCCCTCTCTACCCGATCCCTCTGGGTCTTCTGCTCTCTTTTAATCAAACATTTTCATGACTGTAGTAGACTTCTGTGAATGGTTTGAAGCAAGGGTTTCAAATTCCTTTTTCTTTATCTTGATGGTCATTTCCCCCAGCACTGTTTGTTTTGTGATTCATTCCTGGAGATACACCTATATCTTTATTTTTCTTCTTAACCTCATTATGGAAATTGCTTTTGCAACCTACAATTTTTATATTTTTTAAAATTGTTGATGGTGTTCTAATATGAAATGATATGGCCATGTCATATATTTACCAGCATCCTATTGTTAAGAATATGTGTGGTTTTCAATTCTTTTTCATTCATGTTTTGTGAGTATAATTTTTTCATATCTGTATTTCTTTTCAGTGCATAATAAAACATCCTTATCCTATCAAGCTATTTGATATTTTATTTGTAATGCTAAAATGCCCAAAAGAAATATTCATTTAGCAGTGTATGAAAATTACCTATTTTCTGGGTATTGTCTTTTTTCACTTTCTGGAAATTAGATTGAGAACAAAAATTATTAAACTTGTAGTTATGTTGCTTTTAATTGTGTAGTTAAATATATGTTCAAATCAAGAGAACTTACTCTGCTTCAAGTCTATTAATGATATTTTAGGAAACTTATAAATATGGGGAAAACAAATAAATAAAATATACCATCTCTAAGTATACACTTGACCTACTCTATTTACAGAGACATGTATAAGTGGAAGAATTCCATGTATGTGATGTCTACATAGCATATTAAATGGACCTTATTCTCAGGGTTGTTTCCGCTGCCAATATCTGCTGTTATTATTCTGTCATCCTGGAGTTTAGGCTGTCGGATCCATGGAAATTCTCTGATTTAAATGATTTCCTTACTAACTCCCTTTGAGTGTGTGTGTGCGTGTGTATTTTAAGAAATCCTTTTAAAATTTAATTTTTATTGGAGTAGAGTTGCTTTACAATGTTATTTTAGTTTCTGTTGCACAGGAAAGTGAGCCGGTTATACATATACATATATCCACTCTTTTTTTTTTTTCAGATTTTCTTCCCATTTAGGTCGCCACAGGAACTGAGTGGAGTGCCCTGTGCTATACAGTAGGCTCTCACTAGCTAGCTATTTTATATATAGCCGTGTGTATATGTCAATCATAATCTTCCAATTCACCCCACACCCCCTTTTCCTTCCCTTTGTAACCATGTTTGTTTTCTACATTTGTGACTCTATTTCTGCTTTGCAAATAAGTTCATCTGTACCATTTAAATAGATTCCTCATATAAGCGTTATTATACTATGCTTGTCTTTCTCTTTCTGACTTACTTTACTCTGCATGAAAATCGCGAGGCCCATCCATGTTCCAGCAAGTGATATTATTTTATTCCTTTTTATTTGTTGCTGTTGTTTAGTTGCTAAGTTGTGTCTGACTATTTGTGACCCCATGAACTGCAGCATGTCAGGTTTCCCTGTCCTTCACTATTTCATGGAGTTTGCTCAAACTCCTGTCTATTGATTTGGTGATGCTATCCAACTACTTCATCCTCTGTCAATTCCTTCTCCTCCTGCCTTCAGTATTGCCCAGCATCAATTTTCCAAAGGTTCTTTTCCAAAGAGTCAGCTTTTCACATCAAGTGTCCAAAGTATTGAAGCTTCAGTTTCAGCATCAATCTTTCCAAAAAATATTCAGGGTTGGTCTTCTTTAGGATAGACTGATTTAATCTCCTTGCAATCCAAGGGACTCTCAAGAGTCTTCTCCAGCACCACAGTTCAAAAGCATTGGTTTTTCAGCACTCAGCCTTCTTTACAGTCCAACTCTCACATCCATACAAGACTACTGGAAAAATCATAGCTTTGACTATAAGAACCTTTATCAGCAAAGTGATGTCTCTGCTGTTTAAGACACTGCCTAGGTTTGTCATAGCTTTCCTTCCAAGGAGAAAATGTTTAATTTCATGGCTGCAGTCACCATCTGCAGTGATTTTGGAGCCCAAGAAAATGAAATCTATCAGTGTTTCCGCTTTTTCCCCTATTTGCCATGAAGTGATGGGACCAGATGCCATGATATTGTCAACTTGTTTATTTAACTTATATGCAGATTAAGTAATAAATGAAAGTCACTCAGTTGTGTCTGAATCTTTGTGACTCCTTGGACTATATATTCCATGGAATTCTCCAGGCCCAAATCTGTTGCTTTCTCAAGGGGATCTTCCCAACCCAGGGATCAAACCCAGGTCTCCAGATTGTAGGTGGATTCTTTATATGCTCAGCCACCAGGGGAACTCTGGTGTATATGCAGAGTACATCGTACAAAACGCTGGACTGGATGACTCACAAGCTGGAATCAAGATTGCTGGGAGAAATATCAGCAACCTCAGATATGCAGACAATACCACTCTAATGGTAGAAAGTGAAGAGGAATTAAAGAGACTCTTGACAAGGGTGAAAGAAGAGAGTGAAAAAGCTGGATTAAAACTCAACATTCCTATTTATGATTAAGGAATATTCCATTGTGTATATATGCCACATCTTATTTATCTATTACTCTGTCAATGGACATTAGTTTGCTTAAATGTTCTGTTTATTACAAATAGTGTTGCACTAAACACTGGCGAGCATGTATTCTTTCAAATTATGGTTTTCTCTGTATATATGTCCAAGAATGTGACTGCGGGGTGACATGGTAGCTCTGTTTTCAGGTTATAAGGAATCTCTATGCTGTTCTCTATAGTAATTACATCAATTTACATTCCTACTAACTGTGTGGGCTTCCCAGGTGGCGCTAGTAGTAAAGAACTTGCCTGATAATGGAGGAAACATAAGAGATGTGGGTTCAATCCCTGGGACAGGAAGATCCCCTGGAGGAGGACATGACAACCCTCTCCAGTATTCTTGCATGGAGAATCCCATGGATAGAGAGGATTGTCAGGCTATAGTCTATAAGGTCACAAAGAGTTGGACATGACTGAAGTGACTTAGCATGCAGTATACACATAGCATGCATGCACCAAGAGTGTAGGAGGGTTTCTCTTTTCCCACTCTCTCTTTAGTGTGTATTATTTGTAAATTTTTTTGATGATGGCCATTCTGAATGGTATGAGGTGATACCTCATTGTAGTTTTGATTTGCATTTCTCTAATAATTAGTGATATTGAGAATATTTTCTTGTGTTTATTGGTCATCTGCATGTCTTCTTTGAATAAATGTCTATTTAGATTTTCCATCCTTTTTTTTAATCTTATTTTTTATTGAGTTATTTGTATATTTTGGAGATTAATCTTTTATTTGTTTCTTCTTTTGCAAATATTTTCTCTCATTTCTTTTCATTTTGTTTATGGTTTCCATTGCTGTGAAAAGCTTTTAAGTTTAGTTAGGTCCCATATCCTACACCTCATGTCTACTGATTTGATAGAAGTTTTGACATAGAATTAAAAAAAAATTTTATATGATAATTAAAATTATTGTAAAGAGAATACTTTTTTGGCATTATGTATGTAGCTTCTGCTCTGCCCTAACTTACTTCCATAGTTTAACCTGATATATCAGGTTATATTGAAATTGCACTATATATTAAAATTTAATTCTTGCCATAGTACTGCTGGTACACTTCCACTATCACTTAACTGAATTTAAAACTGCAAATAAATAAATAAGAATATTCTGTTTAATTTGCTTTTAAACTTATTTGATGACAAAACATAATATATGGGAAAATATGACATATTCTTTATTTTTAACTAAGTATACATATTTGCATGCCTCAGAGCATACAGTGTATTAAATAAAAAGGTATTATTGTGTATTTCACTGTAACTACCAATACATGGCATATGAATAGTACTGCTTTCTAAATTGAAATTCAGGATTTTGAAAATTATTTGGCCCCAAGGATTTATAAAATAATAGTGATTATCTAAATTTTTTCTTTCAAAGTACCATTAGTAACATTTTCTGTGTGTGCAAATTTACATCGATTAATTTTTTTATTACTAGCTAATCATTTGTGGAATTAGAATATAAATGAATCTTACATCAGAGGACTTTGTGAGGAAAATAAATGAGGCAAACACATTTTAAATAATTCATGGTATATAAAAATGTTTATATCAAATTTTTTATTATAGTCGTTGTTTGTCTCTTTTTCCTTCCAGTCCTCCCTTCAATATTCAATGCCACATTTTATAAATAAATAAAAAAAATTCAATCAGCTATTTATCATTTTTTTAATTCACAAGGTCTAAACTGTATTTTTGCTGTCTTATATTCTCATATACATGTTTATGCTTACAGAATGCCAGTATAAACTAGAACTTTTTCCTATTAGCAAATGTTAAAATTTCCAACTAATCAATTCTGTATTTGATCAAGTAATTGAGAAGTTGTAAAACTAGGAAGGATTATGTGTAACTAGGTCATTTAGTTAATTTATTTCCAATCATAGTTTTTAATAGATCTCCTGGCACATTTAATATTTTAGGTACAATTTGCTATTATTGAATATTACTTAACCTATCATTGTATGAATGAAAGTAGGTGATAACGATTAAGAGGTACTTTTAAAAAATTCCTCCACTACTTTTGTATTAAATCTAATAAAGATGTTATAAAATAACAAATATAATCAAATTATTTAAAGAATTGTATAAACATAAGAATCTGTATGGCTCATATGTATGCATGTGTTGGTTTTGCATCAAAAACTTCCTGTAGTAGTGGTAGAAGAATACACTGAGAAATTTGGATAACCAGTGATGCCATAAGATAAAACTCACATGGGAAAATGTTTATATTAGCGCATGAATCAATAACCTTGTTGACGATGTCAAACTGTGAAACTAAAAACCCTTTTCAATTGCTCTTGGGAGTATTTAACCTTCATTGGCAGAATTTCACAAAAACCAAATAACTATATTAACTATATAATTTCACAAAAACCAAATAATTTCAAACCAAATTTGAAAAACAATTAGTAATGCTGTCAATAAACATAGATTAGCAAGGAAGTATTTCAGAAAGCTCTTTCAGATAAAACTCCAGAATATTATTTAAGTAGTTGCGGAAAGACAAAGAGAAACAGTTAAAGAAAACACAGAAAATAAAATATTTTTTTTGAATTTTTAACTAGTCATTACTGATGTAAAAATGTCACTTAAAAATGAGAGAATGAAAAGAGAAAGAGAGTGTGGGAAAGTGGGGGAGAGAATGAAATTGAACTCTCATTGAACTAAATTTCTTTTGAGCTTTTTTGTCTCCTAAAGGCAGAGCTCCTTCTCAAATAATTGTTTTCTTTATGTGTTAAACTACTACTAAAAAAAAAAAAAAAAATCACTGTTTTAGGTCAACATCTTTGAAATTTACGTTTCTAAGTTTTATTTCCCAGACATCTGAACTAAGTCCTTACTGAACCAGTTTTCACATAAAACTTACATGTCATCTTTATGTAGTAGATATTCTATTTAATTACTGGTTAAAGCACAGGGTACATACTGAGGATAAAACCAAATAAATAATTTGCAGAGTCCAGTATGAAAATGACTATTTAGGGTACCTGATTCTGATTATGAATTTCAGTACAGTGACCACTGAGCCAAAAACTAAGTAGTGAGTGAGTGAAAGTCACCCAATCATGTCCGGCTCTTTGCAACCCCATAGACTATACAGTTCATGGAATTCTCCAGGCCAGAACACTGGAGTTGATAGCCTTTCCCTTCTCCAGGGGATCTTCCCAACCTAGGGAGAGAACCCAAGTCTCCTACCTTGCAGGCAGATTCTTTACCAACTAAGTAGAGGCCCCATCTAAACGGAGAGACCTGTGGGACTGCACGTTCATGAAGCACATTCATGAAACAGATCCCATCCAAGAGATATCTCTGTGACATAAGAGGTTCAACTGAAAACATCTATAGCCATGCCATGCAACATGGAAGCCACTAGCTATGTGTGCACCAAGTCATTGAACACCTAAGATGAGGCTACTGCAACTGAGAAAACACCATCTAATTTAATTGAAACTTACATTTATAAATCAAAAAAAGTAAAAATTTATTTCTGATAAACAAAATCTTATTTTTTTGGCAGAATTATATTTTATTTTTAAAACTAAAAGTTTCATGTGTAAATTGAGATAAAATGTTAAGGTTAAAAGCATATTATGTTTCAAAGACTGAAACATGTAGTATGAAAACAGGGGGGTTCAATATCTCATTACATTTTGAAAATTAACTCCATGTTGTAATGACAAAACTCCACATATATTGAGTTAAATAGAATATTTAAATAATTTAACTTTAAAAATTTTACTTTTTGAATATAAAACCAGAAAATTTAAAATCAATGTGTATGTCATACATTATTTTTCTATCTGAGAGTGTTGATATAGAGATATAAAGAACTCAGGAAAGAAAAAACTTAAGGTTTATTCATTTCTTCTTTAGGTTTGTAAATCATAAACAGTATTTCCCTGAAATTTTACTTTTCCAAGCAGTCTTATAATGAAGAGGGCAGTTGAAGAAATTCAGTGTACTGTGGATTTCAGAAAACTGGCATTGTACTGACAGAGTTGAGATTTATATAATGTCTTTGATATCTTGATGAAAATAAGAAAGTCTGCAAAGAGAAAATGAAGAGAAAAAATAATCAGAGGGTATGAATTGAAAGAGAAATTAGAAGATTATAAGAAGCAAAAGAAATGGAAAATTTTGGAACAGTTTCTTTGCTGTGGCTGGTGGCAGCTGAGGACTCAGTCATGTCTGATTCTTTGTAATCCTATGGACTGTAGCCCACCAGGCTCTTCTGCTGATAGGATTCCCCAGGCAAGAATACTGGAGTGAGTTGCCATTTCCTTCTCCAGCTGAGGCTGGTGAGCATCTACACATAGTTTGGTCAGGGAAACACTTTTAATACTGGATTTAGATTTCATTGTGCTTATTCTCAGACAGGCATAACATTACAGCCTATACTTTTCAGAAAACAGGTGCCTAATTCAATAAAAGTAATGACTTCTGTATTATTCAGTTGGATATGATGCAATTATTGGGAAGCCAGACTGTATTTGATACACAGAAAGCACTTTTCAAACTGGAGTCTGGTGTGACCTGAAATGCAGGGGTTTCACCAGACAGACTATATATTAAAACTTTGGTAATCCATATTAAACTTGGAAGTAGGCATCTGTATTCTCTTTGTAAAAATGACAAGGGAACTGTAAGGGGCATATTTTCCCAGCATTACTCTGGTGTTTCACAGCAAAATAAAGTTCCAGAAAGAATGCAAACTGCTATTTTCAAAAGAATCATTTTGACTCCAGCCATTTTGAAACGTAAGAGAATTATGTTTCAGATGCCTTCTAAATGTCACTATCTATTTAAACAGTGGTAAATCAATATGAACTTATTAACAATGATTTATAAATCATAGCTTATATCATATTTATTTCTATCATGATAACTATTTATTTACTAATGTGATAACTATTCTCATTATTGTCATCATCATAATCATTCTTATTATCACATTATTGTTTTTTTGTTGTTGTTCAGCCAGTCAGTTTAGTCCAACTCTATGTGACCCCTTGGACTGCAGCACACAGGCTTCCCTGTCCTTCACCATCTCCTGGAGCTTGCTCAAACTCATGTCCATTAAGTCAGTGATGCCATCCAACGACCTCATCCTCTGAGGTCCCCTTCTCCTCCTGCCTTCAATCTCAGCATCAGGGTCATTTCCATTGAGTGGGCTCTTCACATCAGGTGGCCAAAGTATTGGAGTTTCAGCTTCACCATCAGTCCTTCTAATGAATATTCAGGGCCAATTTCCTTTGGGATAGACTGGTTGGATCTCCTTGCAGCCCAAGGGATTCTCAAGAGTCTGCTCCAATACCACAGCTCAAAAGCATCAATTATTTGGTGTTCAGCCTTCTTTATGGTCCAATTCTAACATCCATACATGACCACCAGAAAAACCAAAGCTTTGACTAGACAGAACTTTGTCAGCAAAGAGATGTCTCTGCTTTTTAATGTGCTGTCTAGGTTTGTCATACCTTTGCTTCCAAGGAACAACATTCTTTTAATTTTGTAATTGCAGTCACCATGTGCAGTGATTTTCAAGCCCAAGAAAATAAAGTCTGTCACTGTTTCCATTGTTTTCCCATCTATTTGCCATGAAGTGATGGAACCAGATGCCATGATCTTTGTGTTTTGAATGTTGAGATTTAAAACAGCTTTTTCAATCCCCTCTTTCACCTTCATCAAGAGACTCTTTAGTTCCTCTTCATTTTCTGCCATAAGTGTGATGTCATCTGCATATCTGAGGTTATTTATATTTCTCCTGGCAATCTTGATTTCAGCCTGTGCTTTATCCAGCCTGACATTTCTGTGTTTTTAATGGCCAATCAATGATGTTTGTATTAATACTTCATAACCACAACTATATGAATAATGCTAGACACTTATTTGGGGATAATACTGCTTCCTTCATCCTTTGGCAACATATTCCTTTAACCTTCTAATTTAATTTTCTTGACACAGTATTAGAGCACATAATTTTACATTAAAAGATAGCAGTTTTAGTGTTAAATTGATAAAAGATATTTTTAAGACTCTTAGAACTTTAAAAAATCCTCTTCCAAGTATTGCAGAATTATTTAGCATTGATTTAGTTTGAAAATAATTCATTAGAAATAATAATTTTTCTTTATTAAATTTTATTTTCTGCATGTTTCTATGTAGATTGAACAGTAAATGGAAAATAGAATATAGTTGAGTTATTTTTTTCTTTTATCAGTGGCTTTTGTAAAAAATAAATAAGTATATAAGTATAAGTAAAGAAAGTTTGTCTTGAATAAAACTATCAAATTTCCTATGTGCCTTGTGAGCTAAATTGCTTCAGCCATGTCCAACTCTTTGTGACCCTATGAACTGTAGCCCACTATGCTCCTCTGTCCATGGGATTAGCAAAGCAAGAATACTGTAGTGGGTGGCCATGTCCTCTTTCAGGTATCTTTCCAACCCAGGGATTAACTTGAATATCTTATGTCTCCTGCATTGGCAGTTGGGTTCTTTACCACTTATGTCAATTATAATTTTTACTTTTAATTATTAGCATTTTTTTTTACTCCAAATGAGGTATTATTGCTTTTTTTGAATCTTCATGCCATAGTGCTAGAGATAAAAGGATTGATACTACATTGATGCTACACTCAGCCTAATCCTACATCCAGAAGGAGAGTAAATATCTACCTCAAAAAGAAGTAGCACCTAAATATTGGTACATCAACAAATTTAAAATTGCATATGCTGAAGAAAATCACATGTTGAATAATTAGCTTGAATTTCAATATTACTTTTCATTGGATGAGGTAGCTATGTGATTTTTGGCTTCTGTGTTAGCCCCAAACCAAGTTAAAGTACTATGTTACACTTTATTATTTTCAGGAGAACTATTATATGTCAGTCTTCAAAGTGCAGAATAATTTAGGTTGAAAGGAATTGAATTGAGAATAGATAGCAAGAATTCTGGGAAGTTACTGCAATTCAGATTCAGTAGAATATGTGTCAGGAGACACACAGGATTAGATTAGGTATGAATAGAGAAATCTAAGGAGTATAGGAAATGTTAATATTAGAAACTCTGCAAGTACTAAGTGTCAATTCATCTACAGTTATTGATCACAATGCTTAGTTCAACATGGTATATGATGCAATCTTGGAAAAATAGATCAAGGTTTATTAAAGAGTGATACTTGTACTTGGGTTCAAAGAAAAAACAGGAAAATATAATGTAGTTAGCACTTAATTTTCACATGAATAGTCTCTGAGAAATTTTTAATTTCAGCGTAGTTTCACAAGCTGCTTAATCAGTTTGGCTAGCTTTCATATGGAAATGTTGAAGTTAGTTGCCACATTGACATAAGGTGGTAATTACAAGGAAACCAAAGAAGAACATCTTACTGACAATAAAGGTTGGTTTCATCATTTCAGAAGTTTGAGCTTGAATAGTGATTTTTGTTAACCACTCTTTCAGACAAAGTGAGTACTGCCCATATGCTAAAAAGCTGAAATGCATAATAAACCAATTTAGGCTAATTGAGAGTTTTATCTTTTGATAGATTTATCTTCCTTAAAACAGCAGATTATATATTCAATTCAAGTGCACACAAAGAATTTACCAAGATAGCTGATATTCTGGACAACACAACAATCTTGGGTGTATTTATAAGGACTTGAGTCATGCAAAATATGTTTTCTAAATTTAATGGAATTAAATTTGAGGTTTGTAACAGAATTAACTCTGAGAAAACTTAATATTAGGAAACTAAATAACATGCATCTAGATAAACTAATGGATCAGAAAAAGAAATAAAAAAAGAAATTGCAAAATATTTGGAAGTCGTAGGGAGATGGGAATGCTTATAGATTCCTAGTATGAACATAAACTGCAAAATCATTTTGGATAATGAGTTGCCAATTTCTTAAAAATTTACATGTAGATCTACCATAATGGCCAGCCATTTCAATCCTCAGTACTTGCTCAAGATTATATATTTCCATGCAGATTTGCATATGAATATTTATAACTGCTTTATTTGCAGTGATCCAAACTGAAAACTATTCAAATGTCCATCAGCAAGTGAATAGATAAATAGATTGTCCCATATCCATATCATGAAACACAGTCTAGCCTTTCAAAGGAAAGAGCTATGGTACAGAAAACACCACTAGTCAATCTCAAAGTAATTTTCCTAAGTGAAAAAAGCAGACAAACAAAAAAAAAAGCATATACTCTCATTCAATTTATATGTTGTTGTTTAGTTGCTGGCCTGTGTCTGCGTCTTTGTGACCACATGTTCTATAGCCCACCAGGCTCCTCTCTTCATGGGATTTCCCAGGCAAGAATACTGAAGTCGGTTGACATTATCTTCTCCAGAGGATCTTCTTGACCAGGGATTGAATGCATGTCTCCTGTGTTTCCTGATTGACAAGCAGATTCTTTACCACTGAGTCACCTGGAAAGCCCATTTGATTTATATAAAATTCTAGAAATGGCAAATTAAAATATTAAAAATAGCAGATCAAGTTTTGCTTGGAAAAGAGAGTGAGTAGGATGAGCAGCAGGAAATAATTACCACAGGGAACAGGGAAATATCTGAAGATGATATATTAATATATGTTTATTATCTTAATTGCACAAATGATTTTATGAGTGTGTATAAAAACATATCATATTGCACACTTTTAAATAAATGTAACATTGTATTTCAATTTCAACTCAATAAAATTATTTTTAGAAAGAAAAAGAAATGTAGGTTTTTCTACTTGCTTCTACTGCAATAGAATGATATGCATGCTACTAGCCAACACCCCAAAAAGCCATACTTATCACATGAATTGCACAAGGAACTTTCACAGAAAAAATCTACCCCGACTTTTGAAAGACTACAAAAGGGTTTGGTATAGAAAGGATATCTTATTTAGAGTTGCCCAGGGATGAGGGAAGCCATTGTTATTTAACATATGTTAAAAAATAGGAAATGGTCAAGAAAAATGTAAAAATGTTTGCTTCTATAAAGGCCATAAGTAAGGGAGAACTTACACTGACTGGCATAAACAAATTCAAAGTAGTAACCACTTTGAGTTTATTTTTGTGTATGGTGTTAGAAAATGTTCTAGTTTCATTCTTTTACAAGTGGTTGACCAGTTTTCCCAGCACCACTTGTTAAAGAGGTTGTCTTTTTTCCATTGTATATCCTTGCCTCCTTTGTTGAAGCTAAGATGTCCATAGGTACGTGGATTTATCTCTGGGCTTTCTATTCTGTTCCATTGATCTATATTTCTGTCTTTGTGCCAGTACCATACTGTCTTGATGACTGTGGCTTTGTAGTAGAGCCTGAAGTCAGGCAGGTTGATTCCTCCAGTTCCATTCTTCTTTCTCAAGATTGCTTTGGCTATTCGAGGTTTTTTGTATTTCCATACAAATTGTGAAATTATTTGTTCTAGTTCTGTGAAGAATACCGTTGGTAGCTTGATAGGGATTGCATTGAATCTATAGATTGCTTTGGGTAGTATAGTCATTTTTTTTTTTTTTTTAGTCATTTTGACAATATTGATTCTTCCAATCCATGAACACAGTATATTTCCCCATCTATTTGTGTCCTCTTTGATTTTAGTGTTTTATAGTTTTCTATGTATAGGTCTTTCGTTTCTTTAGGTAGGTATACTCCTAAGTATTTTACTCTTTTTGTTGCAATGGTGAATGTTATCATTTCCTTAATTTCCTTTTCTGTTTTCTCATTGTTAGTGTATAGCAATGCAAGGGATTTCTGTGTGTTAATTTTATATCCTGCAACATTACTATATTCATTGATTAGCTCTAGTGATTTTCTGGTAAAGTCTTTAGGGTTTTCTATGTAGAGGATCATGTCATCTGCAAACAGTGACAGTTTTACTTCTTCTTTTCCTATCTGGATTCCTTTTCTTTCTTTTTCTGCTCTGATTGCTGTGACCAACACTTCCAAAACTATATTGAATAGTAGTGGTGAGAGTGGGCACCCTTGTCTTGTTCCTGACTTTAAGGAACATGCTTTCAATTCTTCACCATTGAGGATAATGTTTGCTGTGGGTTTGTCATATATAGCTTTTATTATGTTGAGGTATGTTCCTTCTATTCCTGCTTTCTTGAGAGCTTTTATCATAAATGGATGTTGAATTTTGTCAAAGGCTTTCTCTGCATCTATTGAGATAATCATATGGTTTTTATCTTTCAATTTGTTAATGTGATGTATTACATTGATTGATTTGCAGATATTAAAGAATCTTTGCATTCCTGGGAAAAAGCCCACTTGGTCATGATGTATGATCTTTTTAATATGTTGTTGGATTCTGTTTGCTAGAATTTTGATAAGGATTTTTGTGTCTATGTTCATCAGTGATATTGGCCTGTAGTTTTCTTTTTTTGTGGTATCTTTGTCTGGTTTTGGAATTAGGGTGATGGTGGCCTCATAGAATGAGTTTGGAAGTTTGCCTTCTGCAATTTTCTGGAAGAGTTTGAGTAAGATAGGTGTTAGCTCTTCTCTAAATTTTTGGTAGAATTCAGCTGTGAAGCCATCTGGTCCTGGGCTTTTGTTTGCTGGAAGATTTCTGATTACCGTTTCAATTTCCTTGCTTGTGATGGGTCTGTTAAGATCTTCTATTTCTTCCTGGTTCAGTTTTGGAAAGTTATACTTTTCTAAGAATTTGTCCATTTCTTCCAAGTTGTCCATATTAACTTTCTAACACCAGTTTTCCCAGCACCACTTGTTAAAGAGGTTGTCTTTTTTCCATTGTATATTCTTGCTTCCTTTGCCAAAGATAAGATGTCCATAGGCATGTGGGTTTATCTCTGGGCTTTGTATTTTGTTCCATTGATCTATTTTTCTTTCTTTTGCCAGTACCATGGTCTCTTGATGATTGTAGCTTTGTCATATAGTCTGAAACCAGATCTGAAAGACACACGTGTACCCCAATGTTCATCGCAGCACTGTTTATAATAGCCATGACATGGAAGCAACCTAGATGCCCATTAGCAGGCTAATGAATAAGAAATCTGTGGTACAGATACACAATGTAATATTACTCAGCCATTCAAAAGAATACATTTGAATCAGTTCTAATGAGATGGATGAAACTGGAGCCCATTATACAGAGTGAAGTAAGCCAGAAAGATAAAGATCAATACAGTATACTAATGCATATATATAGAATTTAAAAAGATGGTAATGATAACCCTATATGCAAAACAGAAAAAGAGACACAGATGTACAGAACAGACTTTTGGACTCTTTGGGAGAAAGTGAGGGTGGGGTGTTCTGAGAGAATAGCATTGAAACAAGTATACTATCAAGGGTGAAACAGATCACCAGCCCAGGTTGGATGCGTGAGACAAGTGCTCAGGGCTGGTGCACTGGGAAGACCCAGAGGGATGGGATGGGGAGGGAGGTGGGAGGGGAGAGTGGGATGGGGAACACATGTAAATCCATGGCTGATTCATGTCAATGTATGGCAAAAATCACTACAATATTGTAAAATAATTAGCCTCCAACTAATAAAAATAAATGAAAAAAATAAAAAATGCATCAGACCAATAAAATAAAATAAAATAAAATAAAAATAAACACTGGTACCCTTAAAAAAATAAGTAAAATAAAATAAAATAAACACACACACACAAAAGAACAAAGTAGTAACCAATAGGTGGAAAAAGACAAAAAAATTTCTAGATCCAATTGAAGGAGGAAACAGACAGAACAGGCTCCATCTTGAAAGCAGGACTCCATCTTGGGCTGTACTGTGAACTTTGAGCTATATGCCCAGTATCTATGGAAATGTCATACCAATACCAACTGGAAAACCAGGCCACCCCCCCCCCCCGGCCCCCCCGCCAATGGAAGAGCGACAGGGCTCATACCTAGACTCTCCATCACCTAAAAGAATACCTTAATTATCTGTGTAACTGAATAGAATCATAAATTTTATTATGCTTATTGGAGTATGAACACAGGCCTATTGATAATTGTCCACTGTTAACTGTCTAGGCTTAAGGCATACAGATCATGGGTTTAAGGTATATGAATCACGGGTTAACTTTGATTGTATCTTTCTTTTCCTTTTCTCAGACTCAGTCAGTTCAGTTCAGTCACTCAGTCATGTCGACTCTTTGCAACTCCATGAATCGCAGCACACCAGGCCTCCCTGTCCATCACCAACTCCCAGAGTTTACTCAAACTAATGTCCATCAAGTCAGTGATGCCATCCAGCCATCTCATCCTCTGTCGTCCCCTTCTCCTCCTGCCCCCAGTCCCTCCCAGCATCAGGGTCTTTTCCAATGAATCAACTCTTTGCATGAGGTGGCCAAAGTATTGGAGTTTCAGCTTCAGCATCAGTCCTTCCAATGAACACCCAGGACTGATCTCCTTTAAGATGGACTGGTTGGATCTCCTTGCAGTCCAAGGGACTCTCAAGAGTCTTCTCCAACACCACAGTTCAAAAGCATTAATTCTTTGGCACTAGTTTCAGAGAATTTGGGGAGGTGGGTCTGAACATGTACACTTAGGATATATAAGGTTTTCATAAAAACTGGTCGGGGGCCTTGGCTAAGAGGAGTCTCTGTCTTGGGCCTGCCAGTGTAATAAACTGCACTCCACTATCTGCATTGTCCTTCTGAGTGAGTTTGTTTCCTGGAATGCATGGCTACAACACAATCACATATGAAAAAGAGGACCAGCATGTTTTCACCATTTCTTTTCTCTACAAGGCTTTGAACAGAGTATTTAAAAAATGATCAAAGGAACCAACTTCTCTATTGATGATTTGCCACAGGATGTGGAGATGTGTGTGACTCCCAGAGAAATTTAAAATGATGGCCAATACTAGAGCTTAGAGATATTCCAAACGAAATAAGCTATAGCTATAGGAAGTGCATTTGTTGACAAAGAAATTTTGTGAGTTGCGTACTAAACTTTCTAAATGCTTAAAAATGCTTATTTCTGTCAATTCTTACAACTCTCTGGTAAGATCACTTTTCCATTTTTTCATGTATACTGGAAAGACATATTTATTTTTATCATCATGAATATCAGGATGCAAATAGTTTGATTAAATATTAAAGTTTTATATATATATATACTGTTCTTGCCTGGAGAATCCCAGGGATGGGGGAGCCTGGTGGGCTGCCATCTATGGGGTCACACAGAGTCGGACACAACTGAAGCGACTTAGCAGCAGCAGCAGCATACACAAATATACAAATATGTGTTGTTGAGGTTCTCAGTCATGTCCAATTCTTTTGCAACCCCCAAAAAATGTATATAATGTAAAGTAAACATATTTTACAACTACTATATCTTTTATAATGCACACATCTAAATTCTTATGTATTTTCATTTAGAGATGTAATTATAGATTTTATTATAAGATCTCAGAAACAAGTGGACATATATGTACAAATTATTGTGAGTATTCACCCAGACATTAGAAAAATAGATATCAGAACTATGAAATTTTGAACAGAAAACTGTAGTAATAAAATAAGCACATTATAACTATGATTATAGTCTAACAAGAGCATGGGGAAACATTAACAGATGATTCCACTAACTCAAAAATGCTTTTTAATTTTTTAGTACCTATTTCAAAATCTCATTTGCATGCATTTAATTAAAACATAGTATTTTTTATTCATCTTCAGAGCCCTGAAAAATATTCACATGCTGGTAAGCTGTAAGGAAAGCAGAAAAATAAATGTAATCCAAACTATCACACAAAAATAAATAAAAGTTTTATTTCAAACTCCTACTCCCTTTCATATTTTGTCTTGACAGACCAGCTGTTTCTGACAGTACCAGGAATATGTTATCTAGAGCTATTGTCTCAATATGGAAAAAGAGATTCAAGGTGAACTAGATTTGTCAAACTAGAAAAATTCATGGAGGTGAGAGTTTAGACCAATAATAAAAGAGATGGAAAACTTAGCAGCTAAATTATTTAAAATCATAGACATCTAAGAAGCTTCATGAGTATTTACCTTTAAGCAAACATACACATATTTTATTTAACTGGACATATATTTTCTTCATAATATATGTCACTAAAAATAAGTCTATGACTTTCTCTAAAACTAGTTTGCTTTCTTTTAGCTTGAAGTTTCCACTTTCCAGAATACTTAGAAATATCATTGCTATTGAGAAAGGTCAGCATAAAGAAGTTTTGACCTTTAACTGAGCTGAGGTGAATCCCAAGTGAACAGTTCTAAGGAGGAGTGTTTCATTTTTGCATTCTATTTGATTCCATCCTTAGCTTAATTCTGATTATAAAACCTGATTTCATCCAATAATTTTTTAAGTTCCTACTAGTCACTATCTGAGTATAAAAATGAGATGCCATTCAGTATATGCATTGGCATAATTTGTTAAGTTTGCAGATCATTTATTCAAATATAGTAAGATCAGACTGAATCCAACAGGAAGTTTTAACTTCAGTTATTTAAAATAATGAATGCCATTTTGTATACGTCAATATGTGTTTTTATCCACCTAGAGATTGATAAGTATAGTTGGTAATAATTTTCCTCTATTAGATAAACAAGTATAAATTGATTTGATAACAATTGACTGAATAAACTCTTAGGTGTTCTTTTGAATATATCATATTGGTGTGTGTGACATTTTATTTACTTAGTGTTTTTGTTGTCTGTCACTTTATCCAATCAAACTTAAGTATTATCCATGATGTCCTACTTTTTGAAGGTGAAATTTCATTCATGTACTTCTATAACTCCATATGCTTCTCCCTTTACATAGAATTCTCTAGTCTCCTTCAATAGCTCAAAGTGTGTTCACATTTCACAGAGCACAAGTGTGATTTCCAGTGTGAAGCCTTCAAAGTTCTATGTTGTCAACTTGATCCTTTAATTGAGGATACATTTAAAGCACACTATATTTGTTCATATATCTCTTATAATATAGTTTATATATTGATTTTATATATGAAAATAGTTACATGTCAACCTTATACTCAAATTGCCTAATATTTTTAGTAAATGAGAATTAAGCTTCTTTTCTTCTTTGCCTCTTTTGTTGTTGCGTTATATCATTGTTTCAAATAAGCACTGTTTTTTGTTACTGTTGTTTGTTTGTCTTTGTGTTCTTAAACCCATATTTTAGAATGTCAGACCTTAGAGTGAGAAAAAGTAAAGAAAAATTTCTGACCTGAGTTATGTTAACCAAACTTCAGAACTTTGTCGGATATATATCTGTTACTTTCACATATATTTTTGCTTTCAATACCTATAAATCAATTAAGCAGTGTGATCCCTAGTTTCCAGATGATGTGATTGAGGCAGATAATATTCAGAAATTTGGCCAAAGTTATTCAGATGTAAGCGACAAAGGCAAGAGTGAAGTAGATCGCATTAAATCACAATTGGAATAACCATAGGATCATGAAAAGTGTCATAAATAGCCATACTATTGTGTCTGGCTATTGAGTCATCTTCATCTGTATTAAAGTTAAGGTTTTTATTTAGTTATTTTTAAAAAATTTACCTCAAAGTTAGAATTTACCGAGAGGGAAAAAAAAAAAAAGTTTCTTCTTTACTGTAGTAACACACTCTCCTCCCCACCTATGTATTCAAGTAAACTCTGATAGTTCAAACTGTGCCCCAAGAATATATATCTATAACTTGTTTCCTATATTTCTTGGAATAGGTATCATTTTTATAGATTGTACTCTGATAGTACTTAAATAGTTAATGCGTGAATTGGTATTCTAATCTGTCAAGTTAAAAAATCTTAAAAAAAGAGAGACTTTCATACCATATTTAATTATCATCCAGCTGGAAACTGTTTAACTATTTTTTTTTTTTTGTCTGCTTTATTTTTATTTTTATTTATTTTTTATTTTTTTTATTTTTTATTAGTTGGAGGCTAATTACTTCACAACATTTCAGTGGGTTTTGTTATATAGACCCAGAGGAATCGGGTGGAGAGGGAGGTGGGAGGGGGGATTGGGATGGGGAATACGTGTAACTCTATGGCTGATTCATATCAATGTATGTTTAACTACTTTTAAGTGAGTTTTTTTTTGTTTGGTATTTGTCTAAGTGATAGTAACGGAGTTAAGGGACAAAGTAGGTGATTAAATAGTTAATCCTACTAAGTGATCATAGGAAAAAGTATGAGACACACCTATAATTTAATGATCATTCAACAAACAGGCTTGGTTAACAAAAAACCAAACAGCCTTGCTAAGCAACAAAGGTGTGCAAGAGAAGCATGAGACATGCCCCAAAACAAGAGAACAATGATGGAACAAAACCCACATGCTGACCAGCAAGGTGAGTAAGTTAATGATTCCTAGGACACGCTTATATGCATGCACTAAAAACAAAAATACAAGGAAAAGGTGGCATTATACTAAAATTTGAAGTTACTATATTTTAGTATATGTTAGCTCATTTCCATTGTGCCATAAGAGTCCAAGTTTGACTGTGCAGGGAGAAGAGAACTCCTTTGCTAGAAGGGGAGGAGGAACTGATGATGAAAGCTTGACATCTACTTAAGAATGAAAACGGTGTTCTTCTTCGCTTCCCCACTTTCCTTTTGATTATAAAACTGTAGCCCACTAAGTTTTCACGGCAGCACCTCTTGCCCATCTGCTTATAAACCTCACAAGCACCCTATTCTAATAACTCATTTTGTCTCTTGCTGAATTCTTTCTTAGCTGAGACATAGGGAACCAGAGCTCCTCAGAGCCCCCTGAGACATATTTCTGCAGTTTCACAAGGAATAATTAGCGTTAACATCTTAACAACTTTTTTAAAGGAATTCAGAATATAATTCAAAAATATCATATAATTCTGCAAATGTGTAAATATTTTTTGGTAATAAATTGTTACTTCCTGGCACAGCATTTCTAGTGACATCTTATCTTAAAAAATTTACGTGAGTACATGCTAGGTCGCTTCAGACATGCCCAATTGTTTGAGACTCTAAGGATTGTAGCTCATCAGGCTTCTCTGTCCATGTGATTCTGGAGGCAAGAATACTGGAGTGGATTGTGACTTGAACCCATCTCTCCTCTCTTTCAGTGGGTCTTTACCACTAACGCCATGTGGGGAGCCCTTTGAGAATTTAAAGTTTGGCTAAAGAAAACATGAGTATAAAACCAAGAACTGATTTTAAATTGCATGATCGTTTCCATATTATTATAGGATAAATTCACAATAAAATTTTGGAGTGCCTATACCTCATGTTCATTTAATGAAATGTGAATTCTCCCTGGAACATCAATCTCTGAGAGCAGAAACTATGGAAAACAATTCATAAGATGGGGTGATTGTTCTTCCCAGCACCAGTAAGGAAACGATAAAGAAAATATAACATATATGTGCTCTGTTAAACAAAGCTTTAAAATTGGATATAGTTTGAAAACAATTCTTAGGTCATAACCATCTTTCTCCAGAAATAAGATTTAAAATCAGTTTGGTCCAAATTTTAGCCTTGTGAAACAGTTAAGCCATCATGAATCTTTCTATTAAGTTGAAAATTAATTTATCCATTGATGGGGCAAGCTGGTGAAAAGTAGGAATTTTATAACTACAAATTGCACTCTGCACAGAGAACAGCTTGAAAATACATAAACCTCTTTGGGGGGCTCAGAATCCTTCATTAAATTCACTATTTAGGGCCGTAGGTGTTTCAGTGATCAAAGGGATAAATAAGATTTAACATTTTCATTTTAAAAGTAGAGAGAAGTGATAAGGCTAGTATAATTCCCCCAAAACCTAAAAACATAACTTTAAATTTTTGGGTAAAGCACTCTTGAAGAACATTATTTTGGAGCCTGTACAAAGATAGCATCCAAAGTATGACATGTTTCTAAATAGACTGGGTACCAACTCACCAGAATAATGAAAATTATAGGTCTGTGTACTTCAAGTGCAGAATCCATGCAATTCATGTTTCTAAAATTAATTAAATGATTTTTGGTTTTTCAGTGGTTGGTGTCTATTGGGTGTCTAAATGATATAAAGATATTTTCCTCAATAGTCATAAATGCACGAGCATTGAGTGAAAATGATGATTATTTGTTTATCAACACATTAACCAACTATACTGAAGCAATTGCCTATTTAACCCAATCATTGAGATCCAATTATTTCATTCCCTCCCCCTGCCCTGGCACTCTAGATGTCATTTTATTTCTTTTATTATTCTCTGAAATTCTCTTTCCTTTTCTTCAGTTTTCATAACAAAGATTCCTGAATATATCATCTACTCTTTGCATGTTGGAGTTTAAAGGAAGATTTGGAAAAATGTAATGTTTTAGCCTGGTTCCATTTTCTTAAACTGAAGCAGAATGCAAATTCAAAAATGTAACTACTATTGCTAAATGTCACCCAGTTTTAGAAGATGTCTGAATATCTGGCAGCTGATATGAAATTCATATTGGTCTTCAGAGATTTAAAATAAAAGAAGCATATTACATGCAAAGCTAAAAAGGGAAGTATTTATATTTCCCCATTTTGTTAGGAAAAAGCAGATGGCATATGGAAATGCAAAAATGTGCTGTTTAATAGCAAGAATAGGGAATAAAGGGGGTAAAAACGTGAGAAGGTTCCAATAACGAACTTCGTCAAAACATTTGTATATCAAAATTCTTCATGATAATGATAGAATGACAATTTGTGCAGAGTAAATAAGAGAAAAACTGAATGTTTGATTCATGGATTCCCCATTCAAAAAGAACCTCGTAAATAGCTGAATCTGCAGCTGTCCTGAACTTACCTGCCTATACTCCAGTCGTTTTCCATTTTCTTCGCATTCATTGAAAGAGCTTGAATACATAACATCACTTGGCTGGTACTTCCAGGTTTGTTGACAACAGGAAAGTTTGCCCAACAAAAAATGGATGGAGAGATATAAGTGGGATGATAAATTCTCTCAATATATGTCTTCTCTAGAGAGAGAGTTAAAATCTGCATTTGGCAGTTAACATCCACCTTGTACTGAACCAACCTGAGAAATGCATAATCTTTAACCAAAATTATTGTGCATTTTGCCACAGTAACCAATAGGTTTTACAACTTTTTTTCCTTTATGAGGAAGAATTTGAAATTAAAAAATTGGGAGAAAAAAATCTGTGGAAATAATATAAATGTGCTTTCTATATAATTTTATAGCATATTTACTCCACTTACTTTTCCGTCTTGGTTGACGATATATCTTTGGCAGCAATGTGATGGAAACACTAATAGCCTTTCTCTCAGGTTTAATGATGTATCAAATCATGTATATTGATAGTGAAAAAGA
This sequence comes from Dama dama, assembly GCF_033118175.1. Classification (NCBI taxonomy): domain Eukaryota; kingdom Metazoa; phylum Chordata; class Mammalia; order Artiodactyla; family Cervidae; genus Dama; species Dama dama. The sequence goes on from NC_083681.1 coordinate 12,744,773, forward strand.
AGCATATTCATTTGGTCCATCCACAGTGGTTTTAATCAAGTGACTCTTTAAAAAACTAAATGGAAAAAAATAAATAAAAATCAATGGATGATATTAAGGTGTAAAAAAAAAACTAAATCATTTTGGAAAATGGCTTTTCTTCTTTCATGCAATTGTTTAATCTACATAATTATAAAGTATATGAAATATAAAGTAATTTAGCTTCTTAACTATGTTTCTTCTTTAGTTCAGTTAAGTAGTCATGAGTTGCACTGAAAGATATAATCTGGGATCAATAATGACCAATAGCAACCATTGATCGGGTGTTCTCTCTGTCCATCATGCCTTTAAGAAATCTTGCACAGGACACAATAGAGCAAGTGCAGATAAACTATGCTATAATTCAGATTAAATGTCCACTGGAAAAAAAGATATTTCTGAGAGCTTCCCTGCCAGACTTATCGCTAATGAGAACCTGATGTGAGATCTTGGTCTCTGAATCCTGGTTTTACCACTTTCTTACTATGGGAACCTGAGCAAATAATTTAACTTCTTTATCCCTCATTTCACCCTCTAATAAATGGAGAAAATAGTACATATCTCATAGGTTTGACATAGGATTAAATGAATCTGAATCTTTAAAATTATTACAATAAAGCTTTGGACAGGTTAAGCAGTGTGAGTTACATAAGTTCAGTTCAGTTCAGTTCAGTTACTCAGTCATGTCTGACTCTTTTTGACCCCATGGACTGCAGCATCCCAGGCCTCCCTGTCTATCACCAACCCTTGGAGCTTGCTCAAACTCATGTCCATCAAGTCGGTGATGCCATCCAACCCTCTTATCCTCTGAGGTCCCCTTCTCCTTCTGCCTTCAATCTTTCCCAGCATCAGGGTGTTTTTCCAACGAGTCAGTTCTTTGTATCAGGTGTCCAGAGTATTGGAATTTCAGCTTCTGCACCAGTCTTTCCAATGATGTTAGCTAAATATAGAAAAATTTGTTAAAGATGATTTTTTTTCAAGTAAAAGCCACAGGTGTGTTGTGTTTATGTGTGTGTGGGCATATGTAATCAAGTTTACAATGCTGTTTACCTTGCCAATATATTTAAGCTGGAATATTTGAACTAGCAAGACATGCTCACTTATTTTAAGCATTTTGGGAATAGAAGTACAAATCAATGCTGTGTTATCCAATATAACACATGATATAGAATGTGTTATAATATCAGAAAATCTATATATTCAGTGTATACATTATTAGAGTTTATTATATTTGAAATATACTTTCTTACAAAAATCTTGTGTTTTTTAAATTCTAATTCAGTCAGAGATAATACCACTTACAAGCTGTGTGACTTTAGAGGCAGCACAGGTTTTTAGTGTCTCATTTTGAAAATCTTAAAAATAGGCATTAACATTTCTATGTTGCAAGGTTATTGAAAGCATAAAACCCATAGTATATAAAACATCTGACACACTCAAAGTGCCGGATAAGTGGAAACTATGCTTTACTTCTCTATATTAGTTTACAAATATTATACAGAGAGTAGAGTATGTGAAGTGGAATGGGTGATAGATGACACAATCTTCTCAGAAACGCAGCTGTAATAGCTAACACTTATCGAGTTCCTACCATGGGCCAGTTACCATCCTAAGTACTTCAGAATTATTGCTTCATTTAATCTGATAAACCCATAGAGAGATTCTTTGATTTTTTTCAGATTTTACATGTGTGGAAACTGTGGTATAAAATGGATAAGTAACTTGCCTATGGCTTCACAGCTTGTGTTAAGTGTGGGGAGAAATGATCCAGGAGTTGAGTTTTTGGAGAAGGGTACCCCCAAGCATTGCTACCGGGCTGTTTCAGCAGACATTGGGAGGCATTTGAGTCCAAATGACTAACCTTTATAACCCATTCCGTGTTTCCAGATTAAGACTAAGTTATTTTAACTGCCTCACTCACTATAAACTATTGCTTAGAGAGGAAAAACACTAACCTCTCTGTTACTGTCAGTGTCTCTCTTTCAATTGCTTCATGTTGGTTTTGTCAGCAAATGAATGACAGTTTCAGAGAAGACAGTTCAGAACTTTGATACTGTAAAAATTAACTAGTTCTTTTCCATTTGATCTGTGCAGCCATCTGTTTAGATGCAGCAGCAGCTCAGAGAGTTTGACTGGTTTTTTAATTAAGCAAACAGAACTACCATAGAATCCTCAGATCTTGTAACTTCATGTTATTAAAAAACCATGAAGTTTCTAGCATTGCTGAGTCTTTTCTCCTCACTGAATTCTCTTCTGATATTCTGAAGCACAATGAGAGAATCTTCACCCTGTAATCCCTGGTCTATTTGTCTATAATGATTTATTTTCTGTGCTATTTAATAACAGATACCCTTTAACATTTTATGCTTCTTCTTTACTTATTTATAATACAGCATAGTTTCAGTGGTCATTTGTCAAGTAAACTTTCTCCAATACCAATGCAGAGTAGGTAATACACTTGCATAAATTAACCTGAAACTTCTGTAGCATTAAAAAAAAAAAATGCTCTGATGAGAAGAGAGAAGTGATCGGGAACAGATGCCACCATTAATTTCACCTAATTCTAGCAACCTCTCTTGGGCGGCTACTCCAAGTGCACCTTCTCATTTCTTCACACAATTACCTGAAAAGCTGTTAGATGCACACAGAAAACTAAAGCTGGGGCACTGTTTGTGGTATCTTAAGGAACAGTCACTAAAGAGGCTATGAGAAAGAGATTCTAAAAGCTTGCAACAGCATCACATTGCCTGACAGGGGAGTATCCAAGTTCCTTCCTCCCTTGCTAACTCTTTAGAGATACTGTACCGTGTTCTCACTAGCAATGAGAGACAAAGAATGATCCAGTTCTTCCTGAATTAAATATTATTCACCTTCACTGAAGCTAGTTGTAAAAGTTGTGGAAATTCTTCATTGTGGTTGTACTCATAGAAACAGAGCAACACAGAGCAGCAGTTTTGCTGCTGAAAAGATGGAGACTTGTCTGTGAACTGCATGAGACAAAACGTGTTGTCACTGAAATAGCCACTGCTCCTTATAATTGTTGCAAGACTCAGATGAGAACAGACACCTATGTGTGATGCCACTGGGTTTGCTGTTCAGATTGCTTCATCCAAGTCAAAGAAGACTAAAATCTATGAAGCATATTAGACAGAGAATAAGTAATTTTTTATTTTAACATGATTTGCTTTAGCAGAAAGTCCCACTAATAAATTATATAACACACACACACACACACACATTTTGAGGAACACATTCAAAATTGAGGGCTGTTTCCAGATTTTATATAGCTATGATTGATCAAAATTGTATATATTTAATATATGTAACTTGATGTTTTGATTTAATATACACACATGCTGTGAAATGATCACCACAAAGTAAAAAGAAAAGAAAATGATGACCTTTGTGAGATAATGGATTTCTTTTGTTTTCTTTTGTTTCTTTCTTCATCACTTCATTTCTTTCTTCTTTTCTTTCTTTCTGTTTTCTTTTTCTCTTTCTCTTCTTCTTTACTCTCTTTCTTCTCACAAAATTTACCATTTCCTTCCTTCCTTGCCTCCCTTCCTTCCTTTTGTGTGTGTGTGTGTGGTAAGAAAGATTAAGATTTATCCTTCTGGTAAATTTCAAGTATACAATGAGTTTTCTTACCTATAATCACATTGATATACTTTAGATCTCTAGAATTTAATCATCCTTCATAACTGAGACTTTGTATCCTTTGGCCAATAAATATCTCCTCCTTCCTCCTCCCCAGGGTCTGGCAACCAACAATGTACTTTGCTTCTATGACTTTGTCTATTTTTGATCCTACAAGTAAATGAGATTTCTTTTCTGCATCTGGATTATTCAATCTAACATAATGTACTCCAGGTTTATGCCATTGTTTTTGGTTTGACTATAATGACAATCTCTGATCCCATTGACTTATTTAAACACATGTTCATTAAAGGATTTAGCATAGTCAGTGAAGCAGAAGTAGATGTTTTTCTGGAACTGTCTTGCTTTTTCGATGATCCAATAGGTGTTGGCAATTTGATCTCTGATTCTTCTGCCTTTTCTAAATCCAGCTTGAATATCTTGAAGTTCACGTTTCACGTATTGTTGAAGCTTGTCTTGGAGAATTTTGAACATTACTTTGTAGTGTGTGAGATGTGTGCAATTGTGCAGTAGTTTGACAATTCTTTGTCATTGCCTTTCTTTGGGATTGGAATGAAAACTGACCCTTTCCAGTCCTGTGGCTACTGCTGAATTTTCCAAATTTGCTGGCATATTGAGTGCAGCAATTTCACAGCATCATCTTTTAGGATTTGAATAGCTCAACTGAAATCCCATAACCTCCACTAGTTTTGCTAACAGTGATGCTTCTTTAGGCCCATTTTGCTTCTCGTTCCAGGATGTCTGGCTCTAGGTGAGTGATCACACCATTGTTCTTAACTAGGTCATGATAATCTTTTTTGTGTAGTTCTTCTGTGTATTCTTGCCACCTCTTAGTAATGTCTTCTGCTTCTGCTAGGGCCATACCATTTCTGTCCTTTATTATGCCCATCTTTGCATGAAATATTCCCTTGGTATCTCCAATTTTCTTGAAGATATCTCTAGTCTTTCCCATTCTATTTTTTCCACTATTTCTTTGGATTGATCACTGAGGAAGGCTTTCTTATCTCTCCTTGCTATTCTTTGGAATTCTGCATTCAGATGGGTATCCTTTCCTTTTCTCCTTTCCTTTAGCTTCTGTTCTTTTCTCAGCTATTTGTAAGACCTTCTCAGACAACCATTTTGTGTTTTTGTAATTCTTTATTTTGATGTTGGTCTTGATCACTGTCTCCTGTACAATCTCACAAAACTCTATCCATAGTTCTTCACGCACTCTATCAGGTCTAATGTCCTGAATCCATTGTATCATCAAAAAAAGCAAAAGAGTTCCAGATAAATGTCTACTTCTGCCTTATTGACCATACCAAAACCTTTGACTGTGTGGATCACAAGAAACTGTGGAAAATTCTTAAAAAAATGGGAATATCAGACCACCTGACCTGGCTCTTGAGAAATCTGTATGCCGGTCAAGGAGCAACAGCTAAAACCGGATATGGAACAACGGACTGTTTCCAAATTGGGAAAGGAGTACATCAAAGCTGTATATTATTACCCTGCTTATTTAACTTCTGTGCAGAATACATCACGCAAAATGCCGGGCTGGATGAAACACAAGCTGGAATCAAGATTGCTGGGAGGAATATCAATAGCCTAAGATATGCAGATGACACCACCCTTATGGCAGAAAGTGAAGAAGAACTAAACAGCTTCTTGATGAACGTGAAAGAGGAGAGTGAAAATTTGGCTTCAAACTCAACATTCAGAAAACTAAGATAATGGCATACAGTCCCATCACTTCATGGCAAATAGATGGAGAAGCAATGGAAACATTGACAGATTTTATTTTCTTGGACTTCAAAATCATTGCAGATGGTGACTGCAGACATGAAATTAAAACATGCTTGCTCCTTGGAAGAAAAGCTATGAGAAACCTAGACAGCATATTAAAAAGCAGAGACATTACTTTGCCAACAGAGGTCCATCTAGTCAGAGCTATGGTTTTTCCAGTAGTCATGTATGGATGTGAGAGCTGGAATATAAAGAAAGCTGAGTACCAAAGTACTGATGCTTTTGAAATGTGGTGTAGAAGAAGACTCTTGAGAGTCCCTTGCACTGCAGGAAGATCCAACCTGTCCATCCTAAAAGAAATCAGTCCTGAATACTCATTGGAAGGACTGATGCTGAAGCTGAAACTCCAATACTTTGACCACTTGATATGAGAAACTGAGTCCTTGTAAAAGGCCCTGATGCTGGGAAAGATTGAAGGCAGGAGGAGTAGGGGATGACAGAGGATGAGATGGTTGGATGGCATCACCAACTGGATAGACACGAGTTTGAGCAAGCTCCATTAGTTGGTGATGGACAGGGAAGCCTGGAGTGTGCATTCCATGGGATTGTAAAGAGTCAGACATGACTGAGTGACTAAACTGAACATGTTCATCATCATTTTCCAGATTATTTCCCCCAAAAGAGTGACTAAAGCTGGTGATTCGTGTATTTTCAGAAAAAGGGTCATTGGAAGCTAATTTCCTCCTTGGCCTAACCTTCTGTACAAGTTTAAATAATGTGTTCAAGGCCAAATTACAGCAGAGAATAGAGACAGCATTTTGTTTTTCATTCAAAGCATTAATTCAAAAAGTTAATTTAATGAATTGTTTCTCACATATATAAGTTAGTCATTCCCAGTATTATCTCTCCAGATTGTAACTTTACTTGTCTTACCATGCTTACTACTTTATAAGTGGAATTTTAGATAAAATTAAAGTAACTTTTGTGATTTGATTTAGATCTGTGACAAAAATTTTTATTACTCTTTAGATTTTATCTCTTCACCAGTGCTTCTGTCGATAACATCATCTAATTTACCTTCAGTTCATAGACCAAACTAGGAGTCATCCAAATTGCTTTGTCTTGCCAAAATTGTGGCAAGGTTTTATTCTATAACACTGTGATAAATTAGTAACAAGACCTCAGCAGGATCTTCAGTGGGACAGGTATAAGGAATAATGTAGTGTTTAAATTTTTTAGCAGGGCAATGTTAGCATGATATATGTCTCTTTCACAGTGCTGAAAAAGAAAGCTAAGAACTACTAAAGGGTTCCATACCTGCAGCAATGGGCTGTCAAGCCAAAAAATAACCTAACAAGGAATAAAAGTCCAAACCAAGAAGGGGGAGTGTGTACCTCAGAAACAAGTATTGAGTGCAGAATGCGCTAATCTCTTGGAGAAGGGAAAACACATCAACTACCTCAATGCATTCTGTTTCCTTTCTAAATGCAATAAACATTAAAATGTTCAACTTTCATCTGACTTAATTTTTCTTATAATGCATCTTTAGAAATAACCTCTTGCTACAACACAACTATAGTGGCACAGGTTTTATTTCATTAAATTTTAGCTAAATGATGGTACCATTCTTTTTTGGCATGTTTCTAGTTTCTATAGAAGGGAATTAACAAGCTGTTTTTTATATCCTTGGTGGGAAAAAAAAAAAAAAAGCAAAACAACAAACATCAATTCAGAAAAGACTTCTTTTCAAGCAGGTGTTTCAGCATGTAAAAAGTAGAATTACATCTAATAGCCATATCCCAATATAACTTTTTGTTGTTGTAAAATAGTTCTCTCTAAGGATAATAATGCCAGCTAAAGACAGCTGCTAAGCTTTATTTATTCAATTTTTATAGCTAACCAACTTCTAGTTTACATCATTGTAACTGAATTTATTGCCTCTGACATATATAGATAAATACAAATGCATTAAAATGATCTTGGGAAGGCTGCCCTGCTGTTATCTCTTGGAATTCTGTGAGCTTCTATATGACACTAACATAGATTCCACTGATCAGTATATCTGAGTCTCATCAACCTCTCAACTGTCTATGATGATTTTACAAATAAGTTTATATTTTATATAATATTTCATATAATATTCTGTTAAATATCTATAATTCTATATTAATGTCAGTCTTTCCCAGTATATTGTAGACTCCATAGAAGCAGGTACCATTGTTTTTTTATTCATGACCTTTTTCCCCTGACTTTTCTGTGGGCCTGGCTTCCCAGTTGGCACTAGTGGTAAAGAACCCCCCGGCCAAATGCAGGAGATATGAGACCGGGTTCGATCCCTGGGTTGGAAAGATCCCCTGGATGAGGTCATGGTAACCTTCTCCAGTATTCTTGCCTGGAGAATCCCGTGGACAGAGCAGCCTGACTGGCTAAAGCCCATAGGGTCGCACAGAGTCAGACATGACTGAAGGGACTTAGCTCTCTCTCTGGTACCCAGAAGGATTTAAGAGAAAAATGTTCTCTGAATATTACACTAATTCATATGAGAAATTCTTTCCCTTGAGTAAATATGAAAGCATCAAAAAGTTTTGTCCAGAGTGATGGCACTTAACTTACTGAAACAAAAACTGTATTAATCTAACTGCACATGCTGCTGCTGCTGCTGAGTCGCTTCTGTTGTGTCCGACTCTGTGACCCCATAGACGGCAGCCCACCAGGCTCCCCTGTCCCTGGGATGCTCCAGGCAAGAACACTGGAGTGGGTTGCCATTTCCTTCTCCAATGCATGAAAGTGAAAAGTGAAAGTGAAGTCGCTCAGTCGTGTCCGACTCTTAGTGACCCCATGGACTGCAGCCTACCAGGCTCTTCTGTCCATGGGATTTTCCAGGCAAGAGTACTGGAGTGGGGTGCCATTGCCTTTTCTGAAATTCACATAGTTATATACAATATACAAGACAGAATAGAAGGTTTGATTCTTATATCAGTGGCCAGATCTTTCTCACTAAAAACCTGGTGAACTAATTTTTTTTTTTTTTTTTCTGTTGGATCTTTCTGGATCTCCTTCTGTATATCCTACCTAGTTCTGTCCCACACTTGTAGAGTCTCCATTTGTTAAAGAGTCTTTGTTACTAGTCCTTACTAGTCACAGGCTTCCCTGGTGGTTCAGTGGTAAAGAGTGTGACTGCCAGTGCTGGAGACTTGGATTCGATCCCTGCGTCTGGAAGATCCCCTGAAGAAGGAGATGGCAACCTGCTCCAGTATTCTTGCCTGGAAAAATCCCATGGACAGAGGAACCTGGTGGACTAGAGTCCACGGGATCACAAGCGAGTTTGGCAAGACTTAGCAACCGAACAACAATAACATTACAGATGATCACAGAGAATATTTGAACCATGCTGATATTTCCAATACATTACACAGGCTTCAAATATGTGAACTTTATCTTCGGTGTTGGATAATTTCAACTCCTGTAAAATATTTTTAAATTCTTTCCTGGGATGTAGATAAGTCACTTGGAAACATTTGATCCTTCAGGTATTGCTTTAAAAATCTGTTAGTAAGAACAAGAGATGTTCTCAATCTTTTGCGAATTATTCCTTATTACTGAGGTGACCTGTGGAATCAAGGTTTCTCTGCCTGTCTGGTGGGAACCAGCACTATTCCCAGTCCTACATGAAAGGTTTGCACTGTTTCTTCTAATCCTTTTAGAAGATTCTTTTCCTAGCCTTGAGTCATTTTCTCTCATGCCTATGATCATCAATGTTCTGCTGAATAGACAAGGGATAACTTCTATATAGTTCTCTGCCCTCTAACAATGTCCTACAGATTCTCTCTTCCATGGTCTTCTTATCACTTAGAAACATTACTCAACTCAGAGAGTTCTTTAGACTACACTTGGCCATCTACTTCCAAAGTCTTGAAAATTCTCTCAGTGCATTAAACTGAGAAAATCTTGAAATCAGAACTTCTCTAGTTTGTTTCCAGCTGTAAGGAATCACTCTTCTCTGTTACTTGATGTCCTGAATCTTCAAAATTGTCATATATATTTGCTGTTGTAGTTTGTATTTTTAATATACTTTTTAGATCAGTTTTATGGTCACAGTAAAATTGAACAGAAAGTACGAAGAGTTCTCATACATTCCCTACCCCACCCCAGACACAGCTTCTCCTGATATCAATATACTGCACTATAACTTGTAACTTGTTACAACCTATGACCTTTCATGGACACATCGTTATTACTCAAAGCCTGTAGTTTGCAAGTATGTCACTCTTGGCTGTTGTATACTCTATTTGTTTTTGCAAATGTGTAATTACAAGTATCCACAATTACAGTAGAATACAGAATACTTCAAATACCCTGAAAATTCTGTGTGTACTTCCTATCCACTTCTTCCACACCCGTAACTATGGCAACCACTGATCTTATTGTCTCTATATTTTTTCCTCTTCTAGAATATTTTGACATTCTAGAATGTCACATATATACAATCACACAGTATGCAGTCTCTTCAGATTGGTTTCTTTCATTTAGTCACATGTATTTTAAAGCTCAACTGTGGATTTTCATGTCTGGATAGCTCATTTCTTTCTTTTTTTTTTTTTTTGTAATTTTATTTATTTATTTATCATTGTGCTAGATCTTTGCTCTAGTTGCAGAGAGCAGGGATTACTCTTTATTTCCTTGTATGCACTTCTCATTGTGGTGGCTTCTCTTGTGGAGAACAGGCTCTAGGGTGTTCAGGCTTTGGTAGTTTTGGTTCCTGGGCTGTAGAACACAGGCTCAGTAGCTGTGGGGCACAGGCTTAGTTGCTACAAGGCAGGAGGGACCTTTCTGGACCAGGACTTGACCCATGTCTTCTACATTGGCAGGTCGATTCTTTACCACTGATGCACCAGGGAAATGCTCATTTATTTTTATTGCTGAATAAACATGTCACTGTCATAAATATATTGCAGTTTATTTGTCCATTCATGGACTGAAGGTCATGTTGGTTGCTTCCAAGTTTTGGCAATTCTCAATAAAGAGTCTACATTTTCACGTGCAGATTTTGCATGGACTTTGGGTAAATAAGAAGGAGACTGATGGATCATACTGTAACAGTATGTTTAGTCTTATAAGAAATGGCCAATCTCTCTTCTGCGTGGCTAGTCCAATTTGAATTTTCATCAACAGTGAATGTGGGCTCCTGTTGTTGTACATACACCCTTGTCAGCATCTGATGTTGGATTTTGGTAATTCTAATAGTTCAGTTCAGCTCAGTCCAGTTCAGTCACTCAGTCATGTCTGACTCTTTGCGACCCCATGAACCACAGCATGCCAGGCCTCCCTGTCCATCACCAACTCCCAGAGTCCAACAAACCCATGTCCATTGAGTCGGTGATAACACCCAACCATCTCATCCTCTGTCATCCCCTTCTCCTCCTGCCTTCAATGTTTCCCAGCATCAGGGTCTTTTCAAATGAATCAGCTCTTCGCATGAGGTGGCCAAAGTATTGGAGTTTCAGCTTCAACATCAGTCCTTCCAATGAACACCCAAGACTGATCTCCTTTAGGATGGACTGGTTGGATCTCCTTGCAGTCCAAGGGACTCTCAAGAGTCTTCTCCAAGACCACAGTTCAAAAAGCATCAATTCTTCAGTGCTCAGCTTTCTTTATAGTCCAACTCTCACATCCATACATGACCACTGGAAAACCCATTGCCTTTACTAGACAGAACTTTGTTGACAAAGTAATGTCTCTGCTTTTTTTTGTTGTTGTTGTTTGTTTGTTTGTTTTTTTTTTTGATATTAAGAAATTTCTTAAAAAGACACAGATGTACAAAACAGACTTTTGTCTCTGCTTTTTAATATGCTGTCTAGGTTGGTCATAACTTTCCTTCCAAGGAGTAAGCGTCTTTTAATTTCATGGCTGCAATCATGTTCTGCAGGGATTTTGGAGCCCAGAAAAATAAAGTCAGCCACTGTTTCCACTGTTTCCCAATCTATTTGCCATGAAGTGATGGGACTGGATGCCATGATCTTAATGAATGTTGAGCTTTAAACCAACTTTTTCACTCTCCTCTTTCACTTTCATCAAGAGGCTTTTTAGTTCTTCTTCACTTTCTGCCATAAGGGTGGTGTCATCTGCATATCTGAGGTTATTGATATTTCTCCCAGAAATCTTGATTCCAGCTTGTGTTTCCTCCAGCCCAGCATTTCTCATGATGTACTCTGCATAGAAGTTAAATAAGCAGGGTGACATTACACAGCCTTGACATACTCCTTTTCCTATTTGGAACCAGTCTGTTGCTCCATGTCCAGTTCTAACTGCTGCTTCCTGACCTGCATACAGGTTTCTCAAGAGGTAGGTCAGGTGGTCTGGTAGCCCCATCTCTTTCAGAATTTTCCACAGTTTATTGTGATCCACACAGTCAAAGGCTTTGACATAGTCAATAATGCAGAAATAGATGTTTTTCTTGAACTCTCTTGCTTTTTCAATGATCCAGTGGATATTGGCAATTGTATCTCTGGTTCCCCTGCCTTTCCTAAAACCAGCTTGAACATCTGGTAGTTCACGGTTCATGTATTGCTGAAGCCTGACTTGGAGAATTTTGAGCATTACTTTACTAGCGTGTGAGATGAGTGCAATTGTTCGGTAGTTTGAGCATTCTTTGGGATTGCCTTTCTTTGTAATTGGAGTGAAAACTGACCTTTTCCAGTCTTGTGGCCACTGCTGAGTTTTCCAAATTTGCTGGCATATTGAGTGCAGCACTTTCACAGCATCATCTTTCAGGATTTGAAATAGCTCAACTGGAATTCTATTACCTCCCTGAGCTTTGTTCGTATTGATGCTTCCTAAGGCCCACTTGACCTCACATTCCAGGATGTCTGGATTCTAATAGTTAGGTATTGGTATCTTGTTGTTGTTTTAATTTTCAGTTGCCTGCTGACTTACAATGTGGACCTTTTCATATGCTTATTTGCCACTGCTTGTCTTTAACTTTTGACCTAATACAATATAAAGTAGAACTGCTTTCAAGGAATCATAGTTTCATCTGAATCTTTGAGGTAAAAGCTTTAAATAAGTAAAATGTGTTCTAGCTGTAGATATATAGTAAGGGTTATTATCAGATTAATAATTATTTTCTTAAGTATTTCTTTGCTAAGAATTTTACAACAGTTATATTCTGTAAAATTAATTATTATTTCTCTATTTCGTCTGTTCTCTTTTAAATCTTGATTTATGCTATTAGATCTCATACCTTTTAAAATTCTAAAGCAATAAACATTTTCTAAGAAATATTTTTGAGTTTTTTCTAACATGGGTATAAATTCTATTTCACTGGTTTCTAGTCTTTTGTTTATTGCAATCATCATTTTCTTTACTTTTTTTTTTGAAATGAGATCCTTATTATATAGAAGTTTAGGTAATTGATTTTCAGATCTTATTTCTTCAAATACACTAAAATGCTTATATACTCCTCTCTATACATTCTCTTAGCTTTACTGCTAAGGTTTCTACATGTGAACTTTTATCTTATTTCAGCTCAAAATAGTTTCAAATTTCCAAGTTGGTTTCTTCTTTTATCAATGAGTTAGAAGTATGTTGCATAATTTACAGTAAGTTAGATGATTTTCTGCTTACCAGTATGTTATGGATATCTTTTACAATATATTTTATTTTGTAGAACACTTAGAGGTTTACAGAAAAATTAGGTGGAATGTTCACACAGTTTAATGTAACCCTTTACCCACTCTAATATAGTTTTCATATATAACACCTTGCATTAATGTACTATATTTTTATAATTGATGAGCCAAATTTGTATTTTGCAGGGAGCCGGCCTGAATGTATAGGCCCCTTACGGCCCTAAGAGAGATCAAAAGGTCTCTCTTTGTCCTGCCACCCCTTCTTGTTGAAGTATAGACTGGCATTTGTCTCCTTCAGGGAAAAAACACACCGGTGACCTTTTTGCCTGTTTTTCTGGTGCTGATAAGCTCATCATGCTCGAAACCTGTTTTCCATCTAATGTTCTATTGATGAAGCCTGTTTTCTATCTAATGTTCTAATCTTAATCATGTTGGGCGCTAGGGTAATTAATGCTTTACTGATCTTAAGTGTGGGAATTTAAAACATCTGTAGCTCTGCACGTATGCAAACCCTCGATCTATTCTTAGTAACTCCTGTTAGCGTATATATAGGCGTGGTAGTCTTCAATAAAGTTGGCGGAGTCAGACGCAAGCGGACTCCGTCCCTCTCAACCCCATCTTTCTCTTTCTGAGTCTTCTTTCTGAGTCTTCTTTTTCCTAGGTACTCTGGTAATTGCGTTCTTGACCAGTTCGTTTGCCAGCAGGCTCCGGCAGTATTTTATTATTAATAAAAGCCCATAGTTTACATGGGGATAAGTCTTTGTGCTTTAAGTTTTTTCTCTCAGTCTGTGGCTTATCTAGTCATTTAACACTGTCTTTCACAAAACAGGAGTTTTAAATATTATTTAGTTTGGAGCCCAGGTTGTCAATATTTTTTAATATTGTGGATTTTTTTTTTTGTGCTTCTCATGTTGTACTTAAAAATTCATCAAGCCCAAAGTCACCTAGATTTGCTCCTATGTATTCTTCTAATAGTGTTGTATTTTTGTGTTTTACATTTAGGACTATCATTTGATTTAATTTATTGTTAGAGATGTAAGATCTTTGTCTAGATTAATTTCTTTACATGTGAATGCCCAGTTGTTCCAGCATCATTTGTTGCGCATTGAATTGCCTTTGCTCCTTTTTCAAAGACTGATTGACTATATTTGTGTTGCTCTATTTTTAGGCTCTCTATTCCGTTCCATTGATCTACTGGTCTATTGTTTTACCAATACCACACTCTTTTGATTACTATAGCTTTAGAACAAATCTTAAAACAGGTTAGAGTAACTATTCCAACTTTGTTTTTCTTCTCCAATATTGTGTTGTATTTTCTGAATATTTTATTTTATTTATCTATTTATTTATTTTTATTTTCATTAGTTGGAGGCCAATCACTTTACAATATTGTAGTGGGTTTTGTCATACATTGACATGAATCAGCCATGGAGTTACATGTATTCCCCATCCTGATCCCCCCTCCCACCTCCCTCTCTGCCTGATCCCTCTGGGTCTTCCCAGTGCACCAGGCCCGAGCACTTGTCTCATGCATCCAACCTGGGCTGGTGATCTCCTTCACCATAGATAATATACATGTTTCGATGCTGTTCTCTCGAAACATCCCACCCTCGCCTTCTCCCACAGAGTCCAAAATTCTCTTCTATACATCTATGTCTCTTTTTCTGTTTTGCATATAGGGTTATCATTACCATCTTTCTAAATTCCATATATATGTGTTAGTATGCTGTAATGTTCTTTATCTTTCTGGCTTACTTCACTCTGTATAATGGGCTCCAGTTTTATCCATCGCATTAGAACTGATTCAAATGAATTCTTTTTAATGGCTGAGTAATATTCCATGGTGTATATGTACCACAGCTTCCTTATCCATTCATCTGCTGATGGGCATCTAGGTTGCTTCCATGTCCTGTCTATTATAAACAGTGCTGTGATGAACATTGGGGTGCAAGTGTCTCTTTCAGATCTGGTTTCCTTGGTGTATATGCCCAGAAGTGGGAGGATTTTCTGAATATTTTAGATTAAAAATTATTAAGAATTATTTCATATTCAGGGATATTTATCTATCAATCTATTACTTCCTTTTCCATTTCTTCTTCCATTTATTCATACCTCACTAGCTATTTTGCCTTAAGAATTTCTGGAATTTTTACATGTAAGGTAATTATATAAGCACACATAATCAGATAAAATATTGCTATTATTTTGAAGAAAATGTTATCTGTTCAATTAAGAGTAAGGAAGATAAAAGTTTCTCTTTTGCTTTTGCTTATTTCTGCTTTGACGCTCTTCCTTTCTTTATGTAGAGCTGAATTTCTGACCTAAATCATAATCCTTCTCTCTAAAGAACTTTAAAAAGACATTTCTTGATAAGCAGATCTACTGGCAACAAATTTCTTCCTCTTTTCTTTTCCTAAGAAAGTACTTCCTTTCACTTCTGAAGGATATTTGTGCAGGGACAGCGTTTTGTTTCTTTCTTTCTCTCTCTCTCTGCACTATAAACAGTTCACTTTATGGTTTTGCTTGCACTATTTCTAAGCAGAGGTTGAACATAATTCCTTTTCTGTTTCTCTGTTAGGTAAAGGCCACCCCCCCTCCCCTCCCACCACCACGTCCCACCACCCTGGGCTCTTTCAGGATCTTTCACTTACTTTGATTTTCTACTGTTTGAAAATGATATGCCTTGTGGCAGTGTTTGTAAATTTATCCTGTTTGGTCTTCTCTAAGCTTGCTGGATTCTGTGTATGACATTTATTTGGGTAAATTATAAGTAATTATTGTTTCTCCTGTTTCTCATTCTTCTTCTGGTATTATTATTACACATATATTACATTTTTTAAGTTATCTCATGATCTTTGGATATACTGTTCTGCCTTATTACAGCATTTATTCTCTTTGCATTTTAATATTTGATGTTTCTATTGTTATATGCTAAGGCTCAGATTCTCTACTCAGCCAATCAAGTATAGTGATAAGTCCATCGAAGGCATTCTTCATTTCTCTTTCAGTGTTTTTTTATCCCTAGCATTCTTTTTTGGTTCTTTCTTAGGATATCCATCTCTCTATTTGAATTGCACATTTGTTGTTGTATGTTATTTTATCCATTAGAATTATAATTGAGAAACTGTTAATAATAGTTGTTTCAAATTTCCTGTCAATAATTTCAACTTAAGATATTAAGAAGAGGTGGCAAGAATACATAGAAGAACTATACAAAAAGATCTTCATGACCCAGATAATCACAATGGTGTGATCACTCACCTAGAGCCAGACATCCTGGAATGTGAAGGCAAGTGGGCCTTAGAAAGCATCACTATGAACAAAGCTGGTGGAGGTGATGGAATTCCAGTTGAGCTATTTCAAATCCTGAAAGATGATGCTGTTAAAGGGCTGCACTCAATATGCCAGCAAATTTGGAAAACTCAGCAGTGGCCACAAGACTGGAAAAGGTCAGTTTTCATTCCAATCCCAAGAAAGGCAATCCCAAAGAATTCTCAAACTACCACACAATTGTACTCATCTCACACACTAGTAAAGTGATGCTCAAAATTCTCCAAGCCAGGCTTCAGCAATACATGAACCGTGAACTTCCAGATGTTCAAGCTGGTTTTAGGAAAGGCAGAGGAAGCAGAGATCAAATTGCCAACATCCGCTGGATCATTGAAAAAGCAAGAGAGTTCAAGAAAAACATCTATTTCTGCATTGTTGACTACGCCAAAGCCTTTGACTATGTGGATCACAATGAACTGTGGGAAATTCTGAAAGAGATGGGGCTACCAGTCCACCTGACCTACCTCTTGAGAAACCTGTATGCAGGTCAGGAAGCAACAGTTAGAACTGGGCATGGAACAACAGACTGGTTCCAAATAGGAAAAGGAGTACGTCAAGGCTGTATATTGTCACCCTGCTTATTTAACTTATATGCACAGTACATCATGGAAATGCTGGGCTGGAAGAAGCACAAGCTGGAATCAAGATTTCTGGGAGAAATATCAATAACCTCAGATATGCAGATGACACCACCCTCATGGCAAGGAGTGAAGAAGAACTAAAAAGCCTCTTGATGAAAGTGAAAGAGGAGAGTGAAAAAGTTGGCTTAGAGCTTAACATTCAGAAAACTAAGATCATGGCATTTGGTCCCATCACCTCATGGGAAATAGATGGGGAGACAGTGGAAACAGTGTCAGACTTTATTTTTTTGGGCTCCAAAATCACTGCAGATGGTGATTGCAGCCATGAAATTAAAAGACGCTTACTCCTTGGAAGGAAAGTTATGACCAACCTAGATAGCATATTAAAAAGCAGAGACATTACTTTGCCAACAAAGATCCGTTTGGTCAAGGCTATGGTTTTTCCAGTGGTCATGTATGGATGTGAAAGTCGGACTGTGAAGAAAGCTGAGTGCCAAAAGATTGATGCTTTTGAACTGTGGTGTTGGAGAAGACTCTTGAGAGTCCTTGGACTGCAAGGAGATCCAACCAGTCCATCTGAAAGGAGATCAGTCCTGGGTGTTCATTGGAAGGACAGGTGCTAAAGCTGAAACTCCAATACTTTGGCCACCTCATGTGAAGAGTTGACTCATTGGAAAAGACCCTGATGCTGGGAAGGATTGGGGGCAGGAGGAGAAGGGGATGACAGAGGATGAGATGGCTGGTTGGCATCACCGACTCGATGGGCATGAGTCTGAGTAAACTGTGCGAGTTTGTGATGGACAGGGAGGCCTGGCATGCTGCAATTCATGGGGTCGCAAAGAGTTGACATGACTGAGCGACTGAGCTGAACTGAACTGAACTGAATTTCAACTTCCCTGCCATATCTGAGGCAAGACCTGATGTTTAGTCTCTCTTCCAAAATTTTTGGTTTGAAAGGGGCATGCTTTTTTGATTTTAGGCATGTCTTATGTTTTGATGGTTTTTGTTTTCTTGTTTTAGTAGTTGGATATGATGTGTTGGTTAAAGGCATCCTAAGACTGGCTGTGAGCCTTTTACGGAGTTTTTGCCTCTGGACTGTGAATTAAACAAAAGTTTCTCAGGTTTTTGTCCTTTGCTATTAGGTGGAATTGGATTTCTAAAGGGGCATGGACTTAGGTTATTCACTTTCCGCAGGTCAAGTAAGCTCTGAAATATCTGTTTAGTTCAGTAATTCAGTCATGTCTGACTCTCTGTGACCCCATGGGCTGCAGCTTGCCATGCTTCCCTGTCCATCATCAACTCCCAGAGCTTACTAAAACTTATGTCCATCGAGTCAGCTATGACATCCAACCATCTCATCCTCTGTCATCCCCTTCTCCTCCAGCATTAAATCTTTTCCTGCATCAGGGTCTTTTTCAATGAGTCAGTTCTTCACATGAGGTGGCCAAAGAATAGGAGTTTCAGCTTCAGCATCAGTCCTTCCAATGAATATTCAGGACTGATTTCCACTAGGATGGACTGTTTTGATCTCCTTGCAGTCCAAGGGACTCCCAAGAGTCTTTTCCAACACCACAGTTCAAAAGCATCAATTCTTTGGTGCTCAGCTTTCTTTATAGTCCAACTCTCACATCCATACATGACTACTGGAAAAACCATAGCTTTGACTAGACAGACCTCTGTTGGCAAAATGATGTCTCTGCTTTTTAATATTCTTTCTAGGTTGGTCATAGCTTCACTTCCAAGGAGTAAGCATCTCTAATTTCATGGCTGCAGTCACCATCTGCAGTGATACCCCCCACCCCACCCAAAATTATATATGTCACTGTTTCCATTGTTTCCTCATCTATTTGCCATGAAGTGATGGGACCAGACGCTGTGATCTTAGTTTTCTGAATGTTGAGTTTTAAGCCAACTTTTTCACTCTCCTCTTTCACTTTCATCAAGAGGCTTTTTACTTCTTCACTTTCTGTCATAAGGGTGGTGTCATCTGCATATCTGAGGTTGTTGATATTTCTCCCAGCAATCTTGGTTCCAGCTTATGCTTCATCCAGTCCGGCATTTAACATGATGTTCTCTGCATGTAAATTAAACTAGCAGGGTGACAATATACAGCCTTCAAGTACTCCTTCATGATTTGGAACCAGTCTGTTGTTCCATGCCCAGTTCTAACTGTTGCTTCATGACCTGCATACAGATTTCTCCTGAGGGAGGTCAGGTGACTGGTATTTCCATCTCTTGAAGAATTTTCCACAGTTTGTTGTGATTCACAGTCAAATGCTTTGGTATAGTCAATGAAGCAGAAATACATGATTTTTCTGGAACTCTCTTGCTTCCTCAATGATCCAGTGGGTGCTTGTAATTTGATCTCTTGTTCCTCTGCCTTTTGTAAATTCAGTCTGAACATCTGGAATTTCAAGGTTCACGTACTGTTGAAGTCTGGCTTGGAGAATTTTGAGCATTACTTTGCTAACATGTGAGATGAGTGCAGTTGTGTGGTAGTTTGAACATTCTTTGCAGCCAAAGCTCTAACAATACCAGCAGATTTTGTTTGTTTGCTTGTTTTGTTTTTGATGTGGTGTTAGTCCTGTCCATGTACCAGGCTTCCCTGTCCTACACTATCTCTCAGAGTTTGCTCAAACTCATGTCCATTGACTCGGTGATGCCATCCAACGATTTCATTCTCTGTTACCCCCTTCTCCTTTCCAAGCATCAAGGTCTTTACTAATGAGTTGAATCAGGTGGCCAAAGTATTGGAGCTTCAGGTTCAGCTCCAATCCTTCCAATGAATATTCAAGGTTGATTTCTTTTAGGATTGATTGGCTTGAACTTTTTGCTGTCACAGTGACTCTCAAGAGTCTTCTCTAGCACCACAATTTGAAAGCCTCAGTTCTTCGGCACTCAGTCTTCATTATTGTCCAACTCTTATATCTGTACATGACTACTGGAAAAAACATAGTTTTGACTATATGGACTTTTGTCAGCAAAGTGATGTCTCTGCTTTTTAAAATGTTGTCTAATTTGTCATAGCTTCCCGTCCAAGGGGCAAAAGTCTTTTAATTTCATGGATGCAATCAGTGTTCGCAGTGATTTTAGAGCCCAAGAAAATAAAATCTTTCACTGCTTTCACTTTGTCCCTTTTTATTTGCCATGAACTGATGGGACTGGATACCATGATCTCAATTTTTTGAATGTTGAGTTTTAAGCCAGCTTTTTCAGTCTCCTTTTTAACCCTCATTGAGAGTCTCTTTAGGTCCTCTTTGCTTCCTGCCATTGGAGTGGTATCATCTGCTTATCTGAGGTTGTTGATATTTCTCCTTGCAATATTTTTTTTTTAATATTTATTTTTTAAATGGTAGGATAATTGCTTTACAGAATCTCCTGGCAATCCGGACTCCAGTTTGTGAGTCCTATAGCTCAGCATTTCAAATAATGTTCTCTGCATAGAAGTTAAGTAAGCAAGGTGACATTATACTGCCTTGACTTACTCCTTTCCAAGTTTTGAACCAGTCCATTTTTCCATGTCCAGTTCTAACTGTTGCTTAACTAGTGTACAGGTTTTTAAGGAGACAGGTAAGGTGGTCTGTTATTCCCATCTCTTTTTAAGAATTTTCCATGTTTTGATGTGATCCACACAGTCAAAGGCTTTAATGTAGTCAGTGAAGAAGAAGTAGGTATTTTTCTGGAATTATCTTCCTTTCTTCATGATCCAAGGAATGCTGCAATTTGATCTCTGAGTCCTCTGCCTCTTCCAAATCCAGCTTTTACATCTGGAAGGTCTCAGTTCACAGGTGGCTAAAGTCTATCTTGAAGGCTTGCTAGCCTGTGAAATGAGTGAAATTGTATGGTAATTTGAACATTCCTTGGCATTGCCCTTCTTTGGGATTGGAGTGAAAACTGACTTTTTACAGTCCTGTGACGACTGCTGAGTTTTCCAAATTTGCTGACGTATTGAACACAGCATTCTAAAAGCATTTTCTTTTAGTATTTCAAAGAGATCAGCTGAAATTCATCACCTCCACCAGCTTTGTTCATAGTAATTCTCCCTAAAGTCCATTTGACTTCACATCCCAGGATGTCTGGCTGCAGGTGCATGTCCACACCATTGTGGTTATCTGGGTCATTAAGACCTTTTAAGTTTAATTCTTCTGTGTATTCTTGCCACCTCTTCTTAGTCTCTTCTGCTTCTCTTTGGTCCTTACTGTTTCTGTCCTTTATGTGCCCATTCTTGCATGAAATGTTCCTTTAATACGTTCGATTATCTTGAAGAGATCTCTAATCTTTCGCATTTTATTCGTTTCCTCTATTTCCTTGCTCTGTTCACTTATGTAGGTTTTCTTTTCTCTTCTTGCTGTTCTCTGCAACTCTGCATTCAGTTGGGTGTATCTTTCCCATTCTTCATTGATTTTTGCTTACCTTGTTTTCTCAGCTATTACAAATAAAAAATACTACTCAGCCATCCAACTTGCCTTTTTTCATTTCCTTTCCATTGGGATGGTTTTGGTTACTAATTGCTTTACAATGTTACAAACCTCTGTCCATAGTTCTCCAGGCACTCTGTCCAGCAGATCTAGGCCTTTGAATCTATTCATCATCTCCATTGTAGAAGCACTTTGACTTAGGTCACACCTGAATGGTCTAGAGGTTTTCCGTATTTTTTATTTTTTTTTAATTTAAGCCTGAATTTTTGCAGAAAGGAGCTCATGATCTGAGCCACAGTCAGCTTCAGGTCTTATTTTTGCTGACTATATAGAGCTTCTCCATCTTCAGCTGAAAAGAATATTGTTAATCTGATTTATGTATTGATAATCTTGTGATGTCCATGTGAAAAGTCATCTTTTGTGTTGTTTGAAGAAAGTGTTTACTATGCTCAGTGTGTTGTCTTGAAAAAACTCTGTTAGCTTTTGTCTTGCTTCATTTTGTATTACAAATCCAAACTTGCATGCTACTTTGGGTTTCTCTTGACACCCCACTTTTGTATTCCAATCCCCTATGATGAAAAGCTCTAAAAGAACTTTTTTGGTGTTACTTCTAGATGTTTTGGGTGTTCATACAACCAATCAACTTCAATTTCTTTGGCGTCAGTGGTTTGGGTGTAGACTTGGGTTACTGTCATGTTTAAATGGTTTGCCTTAGAAACATAAAGGGATTATTCTGTTGTTTTTTAGGTTACACTCAAGTACTGCATTTCAGACTCTCGTTAACTATGAGGGCTTCTCCATTTCTTCTAAGGTATTCTTCCCTTCAGTAGTTAGATATAATGGTCATCTGAATTAAGTTAGCCCACTCCCGTCCATTTTAATTTACTGTTTCCTAAGATCTCATGGATAACTTTTGCTTTTGTTAAAAAGTTTCTCATAAGAGCACAGTGCTGTGGTATGTTTCAAAAGTTTCTTTTTATCTCCCTGTACTAGAAGCCTGAGGTGACTTTTCCCTGACCTTTGCTCTGGGAACATGGCTCTTAGATGTAAACCTCACAATATTGTGGGTGCTGTTTTATGACTGGGGGCTCTTGGAGTGTTTCACTCTCTAAGTTGTCTACATTGACGCTCTAGCAATTTGTCACGGTTTAGGTTTTCCTACCCTGTCACTGGCTGTCACAGCAGTTTCTGATTCTCTATTCAGATAAGCTGTGTTTCCCTGTTTTTACTTGTTTGTGTCTCCTATCTTGGTGACAGTGATTTTCCCTTTTCTTAAGGAACCAAGAAGAGATTTGATTTTTCAGGTTTTCAGCTTTTTATTTGTCTTATGATAGTCTAATTCCTTCATGTGGAACTAATCTCTAAGAGTCTAGAATTTCTTACACCTATAAAATGAATTGGGAGATACCAACAGAAAAACTAGCTTTTCCGATGATCCAATGGATGTTGGAAATTTGATCTCTGGTTCCTCTGCTTTTTCTAAATCCAACATGAACATCTGGGAGTTCACGGTTCATGTACTATTGAAGCCCGGCTTGGAGAATTTTGAGCATTACTTTACTAGCATGAGAGAAGAGTGCAATTGTGTGGTAGCATGCACATTCTTTTGCACTGCCTTTCTTTGGGACTGGAATGAAAACTTACCTTTTCCAGTCCTGTGGCCACTGCTAAGTTTTCTAAATTTGCTGACATGCTGAGTGAAGCACTTTCACAGCACCATCTTGTGCAATTTTAAATAGCTCAACTGGAATTCCATCACATCCATTAGCTTTGTTTGTAGTGATGCTTCCTAAAGCCCACTTTGACTTAGCATTCCAGGATGTCTGGCTCTAGGTGAGTGATCACACCATCATGGTTATCTGGGTCATGAGATCTTCTTATATAGTTCTTCTAAGTATTCTTGCCACCTCTTCTTAATATCTTTTGCTTCTGTTAGGTCCATACCATTTCTGTCCTTTATTGAACCCATCTTTGCATGAGATGTTCCATTAATATCTCTAATTTTCTTGAAGAGATCTCTAGTCTTTCCCATTCCATTGTTTCCCTCTATTTGTTTGCATTGATCACGGAGGAAGACTTTCTTATCTATCCTTTCTATTCTTTGAAACTATGCATTTAAATGGGTGTATCTTTTCTTTTCTCTTTTGCCTTTAGCTTCTCTTTTCTCAGCCACTTGTAAGGCGTCTTTAGACAATCGTTTTGCATGTTTTCATTTCTTTTTCTTGGGGATGGTCTTGATCACTGCCTCCTATACAATGACATGAACCTCCATTCATAGTTCTTAAGGCATTCTGTCTATCAGATCTAATCTCTTGAATCTATTTGTCACTTTCACTGTATAATCATAAGTGATTTTATTTAAGTCATACCTGAATTGTCTGGTGGTTTTCCCCACTTTGTTCAATTTAAGTCTGAATTTGGCAATAAGGTGTTCATGATCTGAGCCACAGTCAGCTCCCAGTCTTGTTTGTGTTGACTGTATAGAGTTTCTCCATCTTTGGGTGCAAAGAATATAATCATCTGATTTTGGTATTGACCATCTGGTGATGTCCATGTGTAGAGTCATCTCTTGTCTTGTTGGAAGAGGATGGTTGCTATGACCAGTGAGTTCTATAGGCAAACTCTATTAGCCTTTGCCCTGCTTCATTTTGTACTCCAAGGTGAAATTTGCCTGTACTCCAGGTATCTCTTAACTTCCTACTTTTTCATTCCAGTCCCCTATGATAAAAAGTACATCCTTTTTGGGCGTTAGTTTTAGAAGGTCTTCATAGAACCATTCAACTTCAGCTTCTTCAGCATTACTGCTCAGGACATAGACTTGGATTACTGTGATATTGAGTTGTTTGCCTTGGAAATGAACAGAGATCATTTTGTCATTTTTGAGATTGCATCCAAGTACTACATTTCAGACTCTTTTGTTGACTATTATGGTTACTTCATTTGTTCTAAGTGATTCTTGCCCTTGGGAATATTATATTTAAATATAATAATTTAAAGCTTACCTCTCTTCAAAATTGCACTTATCTGAAAATAAAAAAGAAATAACTAAAAAAATACAAAGAAGTCTGTTACCTTGCATGTAAATAGCTTAGTTAAGGTCAGTTGGATATTCTCTGAACTTAGGAAGCACCCCTACTAGAAAAAATAACAATTATAGATAATTATAGATAAAGTCTGGTTAGGAGAGTGTGAGCAACTCAGAGTAAACATTAACAAATATCAACTCAAAATAGTGAATCAAAAACTTGATAGACACAAACCAAGAGGAAATATAGTAAGGCTGTCAAAATTCATGTAAAGACTTTGGAATCAAGTCATCTTCAAGAATTGCAGGAGTATGTGGAAGACATCAGTGAGAATAAAAGACCTGTAACTAAGGCCAGGGATTCTTACACGTCAGTTGCCTTTTGGGAAGTCAAATGGTGAGTATTCAGGAATGACTTGGTTGAAGCTTACATCTGGAGATAATGAAGAACACCTGGTTGAATCAACAACAAAAGGAAGGTACTTCCTGACAACTGCATTTTAGTTTTGTGGACAAGTATCCATTTTGGAATTTTATAAACCACTCTCAATGCAAAGGACATAGTGAATATCTATCCATATTTTACCAGACTGTCTCACTTATTTTTTAAAATAAAAAGTTTTCAGAGTAAATTTGCTTCTTTGTTATACAGTATTTTCAAAATTTAAGGCTATATTTTAAATTGCTTGAGTATACTCACAATTTACTCAAATCCTTCCTCTGTGGTTTAAGAATATTTTGAGATTTCTGCTCTTAGAAAAACACCTGGAGTTGTAAATTGTTAGCATGGAATAAAATTAGCTTGTTTTATCACAGCTCTCTTCTTCTAATTGCCTATAAAAGACTGGCAGGTACTTCTGGTAACTTTTCTGCAAGTCAGCATTTAAGACAAGATTTCCCATAAGATAGTACAATAAGGGGTCCCTAGCCTTCCAGACCAAAATCCATATTGACATCTTGCCATAAGCCTGAGGGCTAAAGCTAATCAGCAGAGCTTCATTCCCCAAAATAAATTAATTAAATCTAAATTTGGCTTAAAATGACTGAACTCTTATGGAACACTTTAAAAATGTTATTACAAATGAGTGACTTTAATTATATACTCTTGTCAGGTTTTCTTGTATTTAGGAATTATCCAAGAAGCAAAATAGTGTGTTGAAACACTTCTAATCTGATTTCCCTTTACATGACATGCAATATTATTCATAGTCTGACCCTTACCTCATGGTCCAGATTAATCTCCCACGTTTCCACACCAGACAAAACTAAATTTTGACAGGTTGTATTTGCATATAATTGTATGCCTAATTATACAGTATCTCCTCTGTTTGAAATGCTCTTTCCTGACTAGTATTTGAAAATCTTATTTTTGTCACAGATCTTTACCCTGAATAGACATCTCCTGCAAGCGTTGTTTATCCTCCCAGTAGAGTTTGAAGTCTTTGTCCTTGTATTTAACTTCCTGTTATCACAACTACCTTACATCTATGTCATTGTTTATGGGTATCTACCCATTAGGATCCAAGTTCCTAAAAATCAAGGATGCTGTTATGTTTAATAAGTATTTGTAGAATGAATAAGTGAATGCAATGAGGACAAAAACTTTTTAGCACTTTGCAAATAAATGAGACCTGCAGTAGTACAGACACATAGCCCTGTGCCTCAAGGCATATAATGTCACCCTGAGGGTGGATAGAGATAAAATCTAGCAGACAACATTAGATTAAGTCCCAATTATAGTGTGAATGATACCTGCAGTGATATACATTTACTACAGATTTAGCTTCAATATTTCGCACCTAGATACTCTTCTAAAATATTTGCTTCATCTATATAAAAGTGATTTCAGGTTACAAAGGGATATTTTCAAATACAATATATATCCACAGAAAGTTTGTTTCTCAAGATATGTGGTCTCTCCTTGGTGTGCCCCAACCCCTCTCACAAAGATAGCCACTGAGAATTTGAAATGATTTATGTTTCTGCTATTCTAAATAAATAAAAAGTAAATCTTTACAAGTGGCTTTGTTATAGATTTACTTGCTATAACCTCAGATAATTCAATAGCTGTTATGCAGAGTGCCTGTTGGTCCTTTAATGGACCGGAACCTGGTGGTCTGGAGCCGACGATAAGAAAGGAAGAGAGAGAAAGAGGCTGATATCCCCTGGTTTACGCGGAAAGCCAATAGAGCCCTGTTCTTAGGGCTTGCGCCGCTGCACGTAGGCACCAGGAGACCTCTCCAGTGGGTGAAGGCACAGTGCGCCTTCTCCAGAGGGGCTTAGAAGCCCGGGCAAGAAAGTGAGCTCAGCGGCCTCTGCGCTCCAAGGAATTAGCCAGAAATAGAGAGAGAGAGAGAGAGACGGGGACCAAAGCTCTGATGGAGCAAAGGTGTTTTAATCAACATGGCGTGGGCATATATACTGTCTTACAAGGTGGTTATTCTCAGCAAAGATAAAGATTAAAATTCCAGACTTACAAAACATAAGATGATCCCTATCAAAGAGAGAGTTGCAAACAATCACCTTTTACCATATGGCTCATAAAGAGGAAGAGGGTACTTATCACTGTAATGAGAAATACCTGGATTCCTCAGCCCCGGGAAAGGCGTGCCTCTTCTCTTAATTCCTGAATATTCAGGAATCAATAAGGACCAGAGGCTTCCTGACAGATCCAAAACAGCAGACAGGAAGCCTCTTGTTAAATGCTTCCTGGCAAGTGCCTAGGACAGAGTATACATGTTCAATAACGTTGTTCAGTATAAATTAAATTGGCCAATAAATTATATTTATTATTATTGATGGAAATTTATTTATTTTATCTTTGGAGTAGTATTTTACAGTATTTTTCTTATCACAAAGAATAAACATTTTTATTAAGTTAAAATGAAATAGGCATTGTTTTAGACCAAATGTTTATATCCTCACACTGCAAATTCATATGTTGGAATTGCAATTCCAGATACGATGGTTTTAGGAAATGGAACATTTGGGAGTTGATTTGGTCAAATATGTGGAGCCCTCAAAAAATGTATTTGGTGCCTTTATGAGAGTGCTCTTTGTTCACCTTGTAAGGTTACAAACAGGAAATAAGCATCTGCAATCCAGGATGAGAACCTGCAACAAAAACCTAATAATGTTGGCCCTGATCTCAAACTTCCAGCCTCCAGTATGATAAGAAATAACCTTATCGGTTAACTGCTCAGTTTATTATATACTTTTAAAAAATAACAGCATGGACTGACATGAAGCAGTTCTATAATTTTTTTTTTCATATATTTCACTCAAAATACTTAAGCCCTTCCAAATAAAAGAACCAAGACCTCCTTTCTTAGGGAAGTTACATTATAACAAGGAAGAAAAAGTAATAATTATATAGGTAAATCACACTATCATTAGAATGATAATGAAAACTATGAAACATATGATATTGAAGACCAAGTTAAATATTCACTAAGAATGAAGCAGACTGAAATATCAAATTTGGTGTTATTTTCTTGCTGCTTTGATTACACTAATAAGGGAGTTCAAAGATAAAGCTAAAATTGTTAAATTTTTTTTTAAAAATTAAAGTAATCTTAATAACAACTTAGTTTTAAATTTCTATAAATCTATAGAAAAGAAAACAATTGTTTTTATCATCTTTTCCCCAAATCCTTATTTGAAATACATGCTAGTTGAATTGACCAAATCAATTAATCCTTTTGAAATAATGTTGAAAACCTTGTATTCCATGACTAACTTTGTGAGAGGATAAAAAACTAGGGAAATTTTAGCTTACACATCACTTCAATAATTTTATAATAACTAGCAAAACTAAATTACTATTTAGTGAACACACATTCCACGTGAGGATTGTTATCCACTTTACTCATTTTTAGGGAGGGGGTGATTTCTTTTATTCCTCCTATTTTGCAGTATAATTGAACTGCAATATTCTATTTGTTTCAGATATATAGCATAAAGATTTGATATTTTTTACATTATGAAATGATTCCCATGTAAGTCTAGTTACCATTTGTCACCAAAGTTATTACAATATTATTAGCTATATTCCTTAAATAAGTCCCAGTGACTTATTTATTTTATAAATGAAAATTGTGCCTCTTAACCCCATCCATCTCGCCCAACCTTCATTTCCCCCTCTTGCTTCTGGCAACTACCAGTTTGTCCTCTGTATCTATGAGTCAGTTTGTTTTGCTTTCTTCCTTTGTTTTGTTTTTAAATTTCCACATATAAGTGAAATCGTATGGGATCCACTTTATAGAGTTTATCTCATTTAATTTTTCAGAACCACCATGAGGTAATTATTTTATAATTCCTTAACAGTTGAGGAAATCACGGTTCAGGGGGATGAAGGAAATATCCAGACTTGCACTTATATCAAATAACAGAACTAGAACATAAATCCAGTTTTTCTGACTCCAGAGTTAATGACCTTTTCACGATAGCTTCAAATATCCTTTATCTTTTCTACAATCTTCTTTTAATGCTAATAGCAACTGAAATAGGCCTTAAACCGAATGGAAGCCTGATCTTGATATATCTGTACTATTCTCATTTTCACACTTTAGATTCTTATGTAGGACAAAGATAAAAATTCAATTTTCCTTGAATTCTTGTAGCAGTTGAATCATTTTTATATGTTAAGAGTTTTCCTAAAATAAAAAAAGTGCCTTTCTCTTCCATTATTCTTTTGTTGTGTCACAGACTTGCTAATTAGTTCTACCAACTCCTGTGGCATTTTCTTCTGACTTGAGTTATAATGACTCACGCATGAAAGTCAATTATTGAAATGATGATGCATGACAAGGATGAACAGTGATGAAATGCTGTACTATTCTTATTTCCAAAACAGTCGAATAATACAAATCCTACCTGCATTAGTTCTCTAGTGCTATTATCTTTAGAATAAATCACCCACCATAGCCCATAAGTTAAAATGTAGCTTTTAATGAAAGCTACATTCATCTATAATTAATCTAACTAAATGTGGGATAGAAGGATCAAAACTTACACAGTACCATTAATCACTTGCCTTGTTGACAACAACAAAAATAATAGAAAGTGCAATCTATCAGGCATTTTCTATATGCCAGATACTGTGTGCCTATGAGTGCATTTGTTTGTAGTATCATTTTATTCTCATGTAATCCCTTAAAATTTGTCTTAGTGATGGGGGAAAGCAACAGATAGGATTTAATAATTTTTAATAATTTACCTAAAGTCATAGATCTACTAAGCTCCTTGGCTAGAATTCAAACTTAGATTTTTCTGTCAATATATCATCTATTACACTGTCTCCTTTCTGGAAACAGTATAAGCTTCTTCTCAGCACTTGGTTAAAGTGAAGATTTCTTCCCTAAGATTATCATCAAAGGAGGTAACATAAAATGGTTACACAGAGTAGTTTTCAAAGTGTGTCCATAGACTTCTAGGCAGCTCAGAGAAAATTCCATGAGACTGCAATGACAACAATTTTCATAATGATACTAAAAGACGTTATTTTTGTCTTTTTCATTGTGCTAGCTTGTGCCCTGATAGTGAGCCTATAAGTCCTTGGCATGATTCAAATTTATGGAATCAAGCAACATTATCATTGTATTCCTCATCTCCACACACTCACAGAAAAGAATAACAATAAGAGCATATATAGTGTACACATATATTTGCATTGTTTCTATTTTTTACCCTTCTATTTGACATGAAGAGATGGGACCAGATGTCATGATCTAATTATTTTAATGTTGAATTATAAGCCAGTTTTTCACTCTCCTCTTTCACTCTCATAAAGAGGCTCTTAACTTCCTCATCTCTTTCTGCCATTAGAATGGTATCATCTGCATATCTGAGATTGTTATTTCCCCCAGCAATCTTGATTACAGCTTGCAGCTCATCCAGCCAAGCATCTCACATGATGCACACAGCACATAAGTTAAATCAGCTCTGTGACACTATACTGCTTTGTCATCCTCATTTCCCATCTTTGAACCAGTAAGTTCCATGTAAGGTTTTAACTGTTGCTTCTGACCCACATATAAGTTTTTGAGGAGTAAGATATGATGGTCTTGTATTCCCATCTCTACAAAAATTTCCCACAGCTCGTTGTGATCCACACAGTCAAAGACTTTCTAGTAGTCAAAGAAGCAGAAGTAGATGTTTTTCTGAAATTCCCTTGCTTTCT
The DNA here is from genome assembly GCF_033118175.1 of Dama dama. Taxonomy (NCBI): domain Eukaryota; kingdom Metazoa; phylum Chordata; class Mammalia; order Artiodactyla; family Cervidae; genus Dama; species Dama dama. The sequence goes on from NC_083681.1 coordinate 12,775,336, forward strand.
CTATGATCCAACAGATGTTGACAAGTTGACAAAATCTCAGGTTCCTCTACTTTTTCCTATACCCAGTTTATACATCTGGAAGCTCTCAGTACATGTACTGCTGAAGCTTAACGTGAAGGAATTTGAGCATAAATTTACTAGCATGGGAAAGAGCACAATTGTCCAACAGTTTGAACATTCTGTGACTCTGCCCTTCTTTGGGATGGGAATGAAAAAGGATCTTTTCCAGTCCTGGGCTCACTGCTGTGTTTTCCAAATTTGCTGGCATATTAGGTACAGCACATTAACAGCATCATCTTTTAGGATTTGAAATAGCTCAACTGGAATCCCATCACCTCCACTAGCTTTGTTCATAGTAATGTTTCTTAAGGCCCACTTGACTTCACACTCCAAGATGGCTGGCTCTAAGTGAGTGTCCCTACCATTGTGGTTATCAGGGTCATTAAAATCTTTTTTGTATTGTTCTTCTGTGTATTTTGCCACCTCTTCTTAATTTTTTCTGCCTCTGTTAGGTCCTTGCTGCTTCTGTTCTTTATCTTGCCCATATTTGCATGAAATGTTCCCTTGATATCTCCGTTTCTTGAAGAGATCTCTAGTCTTTCCCATTCTATTGTTTTCCTCTATTTCTTTGAATTGTTCACTTAAGAAGGCTTTCTTATTTCTCCTTGCTATTCTCTGGAACTCTGCATTCAACTGAGTATCTTTCCCTTTCTTCCTTGCCTGGTGCCTCTCTTCTTTCCTCAGCTATTTGTAAAGTCTCCTCAGACAACTACTTTACCTCCTTGCATTACTTTTTCTTTAGGATACTTTTGGTCAGTGCCTCCTGTAACATGTTACCAGCCTCTGTCCATAGTTCTTCAGGCACTCTATCAGATCTAGTCCCTTGAATCTATTTGTCACCTCCACTGTATACTTATAAGGGATTTGATTTAGGTCATACAGGAATGCCCTGGTGGTTTCCCCTACTTTCAATTTAAGCCTGAATTTTGAAGTGAGGAGTTGATGATTTGAGCCACAATCAGCTCCTGGTCTTATTTTTGCTAATGGTGTAGAACTTCTCTATATTCAGCTGCAAAGAATATAATTAATCTGATTTTGGTATTGACCATTTGGTGATGTCCATGGGTAGAATACTCTCTTGTGTTGTTAAAAATATGTTTTTCTATGACCAGTGTTCTCTTGGCAAAATTCTGTTAGCCTTTTCCCTGCTTCATTTTGTACTCCAAGATTTGGAGTACAAGCCAGATTTGCTTGTTACACCAGGTATCTCTTGATTTCCTACTTTTGCTTTCTAATACCCTATGATGGAAAGAACATCTTTTTTTTTTTTGGTGTTAGTTCTAGAAGGTCATCATGTAACAGGTCAATTTCATCTTCTTCAGCATCAGTGGTTGGGGCAGAGGCTTGGATTACTGTGATGGTGAATGCTTTGTCTTGGAAATAACCTGAGATCGTTGTATCATTTTTGAGATTGCACCCAGGTATTGCATTTCAAAGTCTTTTGTTGACTATGAGGGCTACTCCATTTCTCCTAAGGGAATCTTGCCCACAGGTATGGTCATCTGAATTAAATTCACCCATTTCTGTCCATTTTATTTCACTGATTTCTAAGATGTTGATGTTCACTGTTGCCTTTTCCTGCTTGACTATGTTCAATTTACATTTATTCATGGACCAGGTTCCTATACAATATTGTTCTTTACAGCACTGGACACTATTTTCACAACTAGCTACATCCACAGTTGAGTGTTCTTAACACTTTGGCTCAGCCACTTAATTCTTCCTACAGCTACTAGTAATTGTCCTCTGCTCTTCCCCAGTAGCATGTTGGACACCTAACCTGGAGGACTCATCTTTCATTGTCATGTCTTTTTGACTTTTCATACTGCTCATGGAGTTCTTGTGGCAAAAATACTGGAGTTGTTTGCCATTCCCTCTTCCTGTGGGCCATGTTTTGACAGAACTCTCCACTATGATCCAGCCATCTAGGGTGGCCCTGCATGACATGGCTCATAGATAGCATCATTGAGTTACACGGACACCTTTGCCATGACAAGGCTGTGATCCATGAAGTGGAAGTCGAAGCAGGAACAGGTTTTCTTTTCTTGGGCTCCAAAATAACTATGGATGCTGACTGCAGCCATGAAATTAAGACACTTGCTTCTTGGAAGGAAAGCTATGACAAAACTTGACAGCATATTAAAAAGCAAAGACATTAGTTTGCTGACAAAGTTCCAGATAGTCAAAGCTATCATTTTTTTCAGTAGTCATGTACAAATGTCAGGTTTGGACCATAGAAAAGGCTGAGTGCCAAAGTATGAATGCTTTAGAACTGTGGTGCTGGAGAAGATGCTTGACAGTCCCTTGGACTTCAAGGAGATCAAACCAGTCAACCCTAAAGGAAATCAACCGTGAATATTCACTGGAAGGACTGATGCTGAAGCTCAAGCTCCTATACATTGGCCACCTGGTGAGTAGAGCTGACTCTCTGGAAAAGACCCTGATACTGGGAAAGATTGAAGGCAGAAAGAGAAGTGGGTGGCAGAGGATGAGTTGGTTATATATTATCACTGACTCAATGGACATGAACTTGAAAAAATTCTGGGAGATAGTGTAGGACAGGGAAGCCTGGAGTGTGCATCATGGGGTCACAAAGAGTCAGAGCAACCTAGTGACTGAACAAAATGATATATGTGTGCATATATATGTGTGCCTATGTGTGAATATGTATGTATGTATGTGTGTGTGTGTGTGTGTGTGTGTGTGTGTATATATATATATATATATATATATATATATATATATATATATATATATTTTAATAGGGGCTTCCCTGGTGGCTCAGGTGGTAAAGAATCTGCCTGCAATGCAAAAGGCCACAGGTTCAATCCCTGGATCAGGAGGATCCCCTGGATAGGACGTGGCAACCCACTCCTGTATTCTTGCCTGGCAAATGCCTTGGACAGAGGAGCCTGGTGGGCTTCAGTCCTTGGCATCACAAAGAGTTGGGCACTACTGAGTGACTAACACTTTCACTTTCGTGTGTGTGTGTGTGTAAAGCATAAAAAATAATGCTTCAAGTTGTAAGGGCTTGCAACTACATCTTTGAGCTTCCCTGGTAGCTCAGTGGTAAAGAATCTGCCTGCCAATGCATGAGACACAGGTTCGATCCCTGGGTTGGGAAGAACCTGTGGAGAAAGAAATGGCAACCCACTCAGTATTCTTGCCCGGAAAATACCATGGACAGAAGAATCTGATGGGCTAGAGTCCACTGGGTTGCAAAGAGTTAGACATGACTTAGTGACTAAACAAATACTAGACAAACTGTATTGTTTCCACTTATTAAAAGAAGCTGCATCACAATTCTGGACTATGGTAGACGCTAATTAATAATATTCATTTTTAGATATCTGTATAAAACTCCTGGAATCTGCACCAGTGAAATTAATCTTTCCTACACTACTTCACAGTTACATTTAGTCTGTGCTTCTGGCATATTTCAGTCTGCTTTCCCAAGTTATTTGTTACATAATTTTGTTCATCATTAGCTTGTAAACTGCTGTCTTCAGGAACTACAGCATAATTATCTTTGTATCCTCCACTTCACCCAGTAGACTGTTTTGCTCTTTAATTGTTCATGTTTTCCCTTGCTTGACTTAGAAGCCTTACGAGATTAGGTTTGAAATATCAAAATGTGAGCAGACAGATAAATGGATAGGATGTGAGAGTGACATTCCAACACATTTAATTTTTCCCCAGTTTGTTATTTATTTCAGTAATTCTGTTTACCAGACTAAAGTCAGACATCTCTGAAAAATAGGGAGGGTGCCAGAAAGATAGCAAAGACGGTGGAAGACTGATTATATCTTGTCTGGCTACTACAGTAAGTGCTGCAGCATCAAGATCAATATTGCAGAATGAAATTCCAAGAATCAATTGTGGCAAATCAAAAACAAAACCTTGTTTTGCTGAGGATTTAGCCTGGACTTAAGTTGTATCCACAGTGGAATAAGAACAGTCTAGGTCGACTTCCATAAGAAAATTCTTTCCACAGGAAGGACATTAGACATTTCAAGTATGACAGTAACACATATTGTTAGTGTGAGATAAGGGTCATTCTGGACACAGCATGTGATGTTCTCCTCAGATTAGTCTCATTTCCATTCCCAGCATAATTAGAATTTATGCTGAATCTCACTGCCTTAAAGAGAGTTGGACTGGGAATTTAAATAAAAGTGAAAGTTCTGTTTCACCAAAAACTATTTGAAGTGTTGATTAAGACCCACATAGCATGATTTTATTTACAGTCTTAGCACGATATAATAAAAAGTGAGGAGAAACATTCTCTTTCACACTGTAACTCAGTATATTAGAGTTTTGGCAGCTTGAGAATTCCAATGTGCCAAGCATATTAAGCTGTAAAAAGAGGTGTCTTGTGGATCTAGTGGAACATAACAACAGGGTCCAAAACAACTCTCTTACTACCTAGTAAATGCAAGGGAATCCCTAGGAGGTGAAGTGAGGCATGAGAAGAGAGCATAAGTGGCAATGCCACACAGAATCTAAAAAGGTTGTTCATAATCACTTATTAAACATATCTTGTGCTTCTGAAAATTGTCACAAGGGAATTTGTTGTAGGTAAATTCCCACAAGCGGGAACAAGAGTAGTCTGAAATAGACTATATGGAAATAATTTCATACATGTTTCTTTTTTATATCTGTCCACCCTTTATTCACCATTGTAATCTCATTCATTTAAAAGGATAATTCTAGGCATGTATTATCATCTTTAAATCTCACCATCTACAGACCCCAGTGGGTGTTTCATAAGTGTTTGACCAGCTACTATTGAATTGAAATGGGCTGGCTAATAGATGGTACATCTTTTTTTTTTAGTAAAACACTGGAATTTTCCCCAGAGAGTGGGGGTGGGGGTGGGATGGGAATAAATACCTTGGTACTTTGAGTTTGGATTATGATCACTCAGCAGGCTGAAAACATCCTTACAGTTATGCTGACAAATCTCTCTTTAAAAAAAAAATGTTGCCTTAGGGCTAAGTTCTTTAATTTCCCTAGACAGTTGCTATCCTCTAGTCTTAGACAATTCTTCCATACAATTGTTTTCCTAAAAATTACCACATTTCCTTGTACTGGCTTTATATCTGCTGGTGACTTTGTTTTCAATTTTGCAGATAGAATAGAAACAATCAGGAGACAACCTCCAGGCTTCCATCCTGCTTTAGTGTCTGCTTTAGTCATTACACCCTGTTTTCCTTTCAATTTCAATGGATATAATATTCCTGTTCCTATGAACTACTCCAATTCATTCTACCCTACTGGAAAAAAAAAAAAAAAAGCCACTTACGTAATTAGTCTCTTTCTCTCCTGCCTCATCAGTTTTTTCTTCCTGTTACATTATTTCAATCAGAGTATAACACGTAGTAATATTTATCATCTTTTAAAAAATGTGGATTAAAAAAACTTATTTTTAAACTAGAGGATAATTGCTTTACCATTTTGTGTTGGCTTCTGCCATACAACAAAGCAAATAAGTCATAGTTATATCCCCTTCCTCTTGAGCCTCCCTCTCTCCTCCCATCCCACCCCTTTAGATTGTCACAGAGTGCCAGGCTAGGTTCCCTGTGTTATATAGAAGCTTTCTGCTAGTTATCTATTTCACACATGGTACTGAGGGCTTCCCTGGTGGCTCAGAGGGTAAAGAATCCACCTGCAATGTGGGAGGCCTGGGTTTGATCCTTGGGTTGGGAAGACCCCCCTGGAGGAGGGCATGGCAACCCACTCCAGTATTCTTGCCTGGAGAATCCCACGGACAGAGGGGCCTGGTGGGCTATAGTCCATGGGGTCGCAAAGAGTTGGACATGACTAGGCAACTAAGTACATCACGGCACAGCACAAAGTCAATGCTACTTCCCAATAAACGTTCGTTTCTTTACTCAGGTCAGTTTTTCAAGTTATATTTACTTCGCTTCTTCTCAAGCAAAATTTCTCAAGTTATATACACTCAGTGCCTTCATTTTGTTTTCTCTCTGTTTTAGGGGTAATTATTTAATTTGATATATACCAAAGAAAATATTTTTACTTACATAGGTTGTAAAACAAAACATGCATCCGTGGACTTAGCATTCAATCTATCTGGTTTTTATTGATAACACTGACTCTTATGTGTATGTTTCCTCTTCCTATGTGTAACATAACTTCATCAATTTTACCTATTGTGTGATGCTATATGGTATGAATGGACTATGTATTGATTGTCTTCATTTTTGGCTTTCTTCTTTATTATTATTAATCTTGCAATCTTACAAATTATTATTAATCTCACAATCTGTATTAATCTTACAATGAACATTCTTGTATATGCTTGTATATGTACATAAATATGGTTTTCCTTAATAAAGGTTTAGTTGATTTATGCAATTATATTAAGGTTGGTGAAAATATAACTGTGGTTTCAGACTGTGAATTTTAAATTATTATAATTAGGCTTAAACATATCTTTATTCATCTAAATCAACACATTTTTACCAATGAGAACTAAGTTTGCTTATTCATATAACATAAATCCATGCTTCAGGATTCAATGAATTCTTGGAAAACATTTTCTGCCTCCTGTTTGTGGAAGTGTTTTCCCTGCAAAAAGTTGTCAAGATGGTTAAAGAAGTTGTAGTCAATTGGTGAGAGGTCAAGTGAATATGGTGGAAGTGGCAAAAGTGTAGCCCAATTCACTCAACTTTTGAAGCATCGATTGCACGACGTGTGGTCAGTCATTATTGTGGAGAAGAATTTGGCCCTTTCTGTTGGCCAATCCTGGATGAAACATTGCAATTTTTGGTGTATCTTATCAATTTGCTGAGCATACTTCTCAGATGTAATGGTTTCTCCAGGATTCAGAAAGCTGTAGCAGGTCAGATGAGCAGCAGACCACCAAACAGTGACCAAGTCCCTTTTTTTGGTGCAGATTTGGCTTTTGGAAGTGCTTTGGAGTTTCTTCTCTGTCCAACCACTGAGGTTGTCATGGCTGGGTATAGTATACAGTCCACGTTTTGTCACATGTCACAATCCAATCAAAAAATGATTCATTGTTGTTGAGTAGAATAAGAGAAGATGACTCTTCAAAATGACAAATTTTTTGATATGTGGTCAGCTTTTGGGCTTCCCTGGTGGCTCAGCTGATAAAGAATCTGCCTGCAATGTGGGAGACCTGGGTTTGATCCCTGGGTTGGAAAGATTCCCTAGAGAAGGGAACGGCTAACTACTCCAGTATTCTGGCCTGAAGAATTCCATGGACTGTACAGTCTATAGGGTGGCAAGGAGTCAGACCCGACTGAGCAACTTTCACTTTCACTTCGTGAGGCACTCACTTATCGAGCTTTTTCACCTTTCCAGTTTGCTTCAAATGACAACAGAATGGTTGACGTTGAGTTCTTCAGCAACTTCTCATCTAGCACAAGAGGATCAGCTTCAACGATGGTTCTCAGTTGGTCACTGTCAACTTCTGATAGTTGACTATGCCCCGCATCTTCAAGGCTCTTGTCTCCTTTGCAAGACTTCCTGAACTACCATTGCACTGTACGTTTGTTAGCAGTTCCTGTGCCAAAGGTATTGTTGATGTTTTGAGTTCTCTCTGCTCCTTTACAATCCATTTTGAACTAGAATGAGAAAATTACTTGAATTTCCTTTTATCTAACATAATTTCCAAAGTCTTAAATAAATATAAAATGAACAGTAAGTAATAAGTCATCAGGAAAAAACATAAAGTGAGAAATGTGCAATAAAATGATATTTAATACATAACCACATTTATCTTAGAATATATTCCAATATCAAACTGCAAATTTCAACAGTGTAAAAACTGCAATTATGTTTGCACCAAATAACTTCAGTCTATGCATTATTTGTTCCAGATTGTTGCACGATGTTTCCTTCTATAAATTTTAGGTAACAGCTATTGCTCACATTTTGCCAACAGTTGGCAATCTCTGATATCCTTAATTTCAGGTTAACTGAGTACCTGTATTTCATCTCAGTTTGCCTTAATTTGTATTCTCTTGATCACTTACTAGTTTCAACCTTTTTATGGGCTATTGCATTTTATTTATGTTTTTTTTCCCTTATGTGAAATGCCTTATTTATGTATATTTTTCCACAATTTTCTATTGGACTGTTGGAGTTTTGTTTATTGATTTATAGAATTTTGTTACATGGTCTGTATATAACATAAAGTTGTATGAATATTTAATTTTTAAAAACATTTTATAATTTACATACCATAAAATTTATTGTTTCAGAGTGTGCAATAGTTATATTTAGTATATTCACAAAAGTATGCAACCATATTTTGATTTCTGGCTCTTCATCCCTTGAGTGAGAGAGATATGGCGATGGCCAAACACATGACACCTGAAACTAAGGAGATGAAACTGATATTAGTTTATTAATCTCACATACTCAAACTCCCAGGGGGAGGACATAGCATGCCACATTGGGTCACAAAGAAATTGGGCTCAGAAACACAGTGAAGGAGCAGGGACTGTGGGAGGCAATTTTTGCCTAATCAGGAGGGTAGAATGATCCTTGACTTCCACAGAAAGATTTTTTGGTTTGAATAATTCCACAGACTGCCAAGGAACTGCAACCTGCTAGTCAAGTATAAGCAGAATTTTGCCTTGTGTCTGTGATGATGGGTGTTGTATGGATAGGGGACCTTATTCACAAGAGTAGGTTGTGGAGGATGGCTTACAGTTCAGTGATTAGACTCAACCTCCCCTTCATTTCAGATGTCAAGAAAGCACATAATACTGAACCTTCACAGTATTGAACCACAATCATGACCACTTTCTATTTTTAGAACATTTTTTGCTTAATGCTTAGTCACTCAGTCATGTCCAACTCTTTGTGACTCCATGGACTGTAGCCTGCCAGGCTCCTCTGTCCATGGAGATTCTCGAGGTAAGAACACTGGAGTGGGTCACCATGCCCTTATCCAGGGGATCTCCTCAACCCAAGAGATGAACCCAGGTCTCCCATGTTGCAGGTGGACTCCTTATTGTCTGAGCCAACAGAGAAGCCCATTAGAACATTTTAATATTCCCCAAAGGACGGCCATACCCACTAACAGTCACAATGCAGTTTCTCTCTCTGTGAATCTACTTCTTCTGAACTTTTCATATAAATGGGATAATACAATAAATGAAGCTCTTGTGTCTGTTTTTTTTTTTTTTTTTCATTTAGCATGCTTTTTGAATTAACCCATATTGTAGCAGGTATCAGTATTCCATTCTTTTTTATGGATGAATAATATTCCATTTTAAGGAATTTAAGAAATTCTTCACTTGTATTTGACCATTCATCAACTGATAGATAATTGTAACTTTTTTGGCTATTATGTATAATAATTCTATGAATGTTCATGTGCAAGTGTTTGTGTGTACGTATATTTTCAACTTACTTGTATATGTATATCCAGGAGTGGAATTTCTTGATCATGTGGTAAGCATATGTTTAAATTCTGAGGGACTGCTAAGACCATTTTCTAAATCAGTGGCATCAATTTTATGTTTCATAATACTTTATTGCACCAGCAAGTGTGAGGATTTGAGGGTTTGAATTTCTTCACATTTTTGTCAACCCCTGATATTTTCCATCATTTTTATTATGGCCATTTTATCCTGTGATGAGAACAAAAGCATTTGCTTTTTACTTTTATGTCTTTGTTCCATGTGAAATTGAATTATTTGCATGGCATGATATAAATATGATTTTTTTCAATATTGAGATATAATTGTTCTTGTTGTTCAGTTACTCAGCCTTATCTTTAAGATCCCGTGGACTGCAGCATGGCAAGCTTCCCTGTCCTTCACCATCTCCCAGAGATTGACCAAACTCATGTCCACTGAGTTGGTGATGCCATCCAAACATCTTGTTCTCTGTCATCCCCTTTTCCTCCTGCCTTCAATCTTTCCCGGCATCAGGGTGTTTTCCAATGAGTCAGCTCTTTGCATCACATGGCCAAAATATTGGAGCCTCAGCTTCAGCATCAGTCCTTCCAATGAATATTTAGGGTTGATTTCCTTTAGGATTGACTGGTTTGATCTCCTTCCTGTCCAAGGAACTCTCAAGAGTCTTCCAACACCACAGTTTGAAAGAATCACTTCTTCAGTGCTCAGCCTTCTTTATGGTCCAACTCTCACATGCATACATGACTACTGGAAAAACTTTAGCTTTGACTAAATGGACCTTTGTTGGCAAAGTAATGTCTTTGCCATTTAATATGCTGTCTAGGTTTGTCATAGCTTTTCTTCCAAGGAGCAAGTATCTTTTAATTTCATGGCTGCAGTCACCATCTGCAGTGTTCTTTGAGCCCAAGAAAAGAAAGTCTCTCACTGTTTCCATTGTTTCGCCATCTATTTGCCATGAAGTGATGGAACTGGATGCCATGATCTTCATTTTTTGAAAGTTGAGTTTTAAGCCATCTTCTTCACTCTTCCTCTTTCACCTTCAAGAGGCTCTTTAATTCTTCACTTTCTGCGAGAAGGGTAGTGTCATCTGCATATATAAGGTTATTGAAATTTCTTCTGGCAATCTTGTGCTTGTGCCCCTTATGTTTCATCCAGCCTGGCATTTTGCATGAACTCTGCATATAAGTTAAATAAGCATGGTGACAATATACAGTCTTGATGTGCTCCTTTCCCAGTTTTGAACCAGTCCATTGTTCCATGTCCGCTTCTAAGTGTTGACTCTTAACCTGCATACAAGTTTCTCAGGAGGCAGCTAAGGTGATCTGCTATTCCCATCTCTTTAAGAATTTTCCATAGTTTCTTGTGATCCACACAAAATATTGATCACAAACTGTCCCAGAAAACTTTATCTACAATCCCCTTTTCTTTTTGCAATCTGGAATCACACTTTCACTATAAATTAAATCTCTAGATTTCTCTATCTTGTTATACTTTTCAGTATGTATTTACTTTACCTTCAGGTTATGAAAAAAAAAATTTCTTGACATCTAATAGAAGAAGATCTCCCACTTTCTGTTCCTTTGAAAGTGATCTGGCTAAGTCTTGACCTTTTGTTTTTCATATGAGTTCAAAATTAGTTTATCTTATTTTTCAAAGAGCTCTTCTAAGATATTTATTGGAATTGCACTGAGTTGACAAATCAACATGGCAAATATTGACAGCTTTATTTTTGTGAGTCTTGCCTATCGTGAGCATAATATATGGCTTCATTATTACAAAGTCCCCACATAGATACCATCTTCCATTCAAGAAGCAAACTGAGGCATTATTTTAACTTATTGCGGTTATAATTGCTAAACAGTGCTTATAGAAAAAATGCTGGGCTCCCCAAATCTTCCTTTTTGTTTAAATAATCCACTTTAATAGTCTCAGGTTTCCCGTAAGTCTTTCTACTTCAATCCTGACTTTCATACATGTTAATGAACTTTTAGAGACCCAAAATAAGGAACTAAAATACTCCTATTTCAAAGTTTACGATTACAATAAAAAAAAATGAATTCAACAAATGCCCAAAGTGATGTAACATTAGATAAAAAGGAATGTGAAATCAAATGGATGTTATCAAAATGGAAGAGAAACTCACAGGAAAGGACATTATACAATATTACAAAATTTCCAGAGTAAACTAAACCCAATTAGCACAAAGATACATCTTTTTCAGCTGAATGCCGACAGCCTCTTTGTGTGCGTGTTATTCACTTAGTCGTATCCTAGTTTTTGTGACCCCATGGACTATAGCTTGCCAGGCTAATCTGTCCATGGAATTCTCCAGGCAAGAATACTGGAGTGGGTTGCCATGCCCTCCTCCCGGGGATCTTCCCAATCCAGGGATCAAACCCAGTCTCCCTTATTGCCTTTACCATTTGAGCCACCAGGAGTTCCTGAAAGACTCTTTAGGAGTATTTATTTCATATATCACTTTTAAGTAGATTTGAAAATAAGTTTCTAACAGCAATGGATTTAAATACAAAGGCTGGAATCACACTCACACAAATCAGTGATCTTACTAAGTCCTTACTAAGATAACCCTGAGGAATAAATACAGCTGGGAGACTTCAGGGACTGTCAACTCAACTGTCCTTGTTACTCTGGATGTCTCTTACTCACATTGAATAGGAAATCCCCTAATTACTGTATGCAGATACATTAGTGACAAAGAAAAAGAAATCTGTTTTGATTATTAAGCATCTCTGTTTTATACTCAGATAGTCACATAGAATAAGTGAAAGCCATGCACTGGAAATCCATTGATTGTATACTTGTTTACTATAAACATTGCTGGATATAGTAGGTACATCTTCCTAAAGCATTCTATAGCTAGGGAATTTTCCAGTAGTAAATATCATTAGTTTGATTTCTAGAAAGTTTATCATTAACATTAGCATTATATTAATAAGTTTGACTAGCTTACTTGCTTTCTTTCCTGGACTACATCATTATTAGAGGAGAAAATGAATTGTAGACCTGTAGCTTAGCAATTTACTTCACAATATTCATAAAATTTGAATTTCATTAAACAGAATTCATAGCGGAGATTGTTTTTGAACATAATTATAGATTTACATAAATTCATGAAGTAAAGGAACAACACGGTTACATTATAAATGCCTCATCATCATCCTGTACAAATTATAATCCAAGCATTTCTTAACAGAAAAATCTACTAGAGATTTGGAATCATATCTGTGCTTGTCTTTTCAACTTAAACTACCATCAGTTTTGAACAACAATTTATCAAACAATCAAAGAACAGAATGCCTAATATTACTGTCTAGCCCACCATGGCTTTTCAATGATTTTTTTGCTCTGAAGGACTCATGCAATAAGCATATCGGCTGGTGCTGAAATAAGACTTGTGCAATAGTTCAACAATAAAATAGCACCCTCCAAATAATTTAAATTTCATAATCTCTGCATTTTTCATTTACAGCTTTTGCACTTAATATCTTTTAGGTAATACATCTTCTGTCTACTGGATTGTAAACTGTATGCATGTAAGACTGCCTCCTAGCCAGCACACACACACACTCCTACATTAGAAATGACTGGGACCATTTTAAGTATGGATAAATGCACTTTAAAATTATTAATATTACAAATGGAAAACTATAAACTATAAACATTGAATGGAGCCCCCAAATAAGTACAGAAGTAAAAATTCTTACAGATAGGACCAAAGCCCCATTGTCTAAGGTTTTTAGACACAAACTGGATCATAAAATTAATGATTAGAGCTAGAGGTATACTTTTCATGGTATGTAAATTTTCTGGGGCTCTGTAGAATGCAGAATTGGAGTTACACTTTAGATAGGAATCAGGGTCCAGAAATAGGTCAAAATTCACAATCGGAATCGAATCACCTACCTGAATGAGGTGAAGCTTTAAAATTCCTAGGCCAAATATTTTCTTTTTGTGTCATTAAAGATATCACTCCTTTATCTCTGATAAACAGATGACTGTACTTCCTCTGCAGGCACATTTTCCTTTCTCTCCGCTGACTAAGAAACTATCAGTTGTTGACAAAGTAAAACACCTTCCATTGTACTCTTTTTTTTTTTCCCCCTCTGCTTAGACTTTACCGGATCAACACTGAACATTTTCACTCAGCATCCTTATGTCTGGTCGGTTTCTTCCTAGGTCCTTGTCTTGCAGTGGTGAAAATTTAAACCGACAGTCCATGAGAGCTCATGCAGGAAGGATTTATTAAACTAGTGATGGAGTGATACACTCGTGAGATGTGAGAGCTGATCAGCCCTGTAGGAGTGGCCCCTTCTCCTTCTGTAGGTTTCCCCTTTTCAGGTTTTCCTTTTGGGGTCCCTGATCCCTGGAGCCTGATTGGTTCTGCCCCATGCCAAGCAGGGCTTGTACCCCAGACCAATCAGGGGAGGGGAAGTGTTGGCCTGTTTTACCCTCTGGAGGTTTTCACTCTTGGTCCTCAGGTTTTGTGGGCTTTTTCTTCCTTTGTCTCTTTTCATGGGCTTTTCTTCGTCTAACCACCATTTTGGGTTCCTTCTTCTCTACTCTGAGTACCTGATACAAATCTCACTCAATATTTAACAAACATGATACTCACTGAAGAATGATTAAAGTATATCATCTGCAAATAATATATACTTATATATTTAAAAATAGTGACTTAATGAAAATAATTGCTTATATTATTAAAAGTAGTGTCATATATTAATACTGAATGTTCCAAATATTAATAACATTTCAACCCTCCAATATGCAATTATAATCACCTTTGATTTATAAATATGTTGAATTTTAGCAATCTATTAGTAAATACAAAATGTGGCTTACTTTTTTGAGTTAGTCACATTATATTATTTAGATAACTGTTGACATCTTTTTGCTAATATTATATTTGTATATACAGAAGAATATACAACTTGGGTCTAGTGCTTTTCTTTTTCCTCCAGTGGTTTATCAATAGAAATTATTTGTTTAACTTTTCCATTACATCTTATGTGTATTTTGGCAAGTTTTCTCTTTTTTTCCAAAGATACTTTGTCTTTAAAAATGTCCTGATTTAGTCCAGCTGTTCAATTTATTTTCAAATATTTTACAATTTTACTAAAAATGATCTTTTGAAAAATGTCATGTATCTGTGATTAGTTTACGCCTTCTTGAAATGACTTGAAGTGTGAAAAAAGTTTACCTACTATGTGCTCTCTAATTAATAAAGCTTTATTAATGGAAAAAAAACAACTGGCTTCAAGGTGAGTTGCTTTTATTTGAAGAAAATGTTAAAAGCTAAAAAAGCTGAAATATATTCTATTTTTATTTTTCAGGTAATTTCTACATCTCAAAAACAGTTTCTGTTTATACAGTCAAATGGATCTTCCATTTCCATGACAATAAATTTTACATCCTGCTTAATTTTGGTGAATTTTAAATAAGTATTTGTTAAATTGACAAAAATAGATGAATGCAAATATAACCGACACACAGAAATTTTATAATCACTATAAATATCAATGCATTTTGAAAGTAACTATACTTGATTTTGTAGTTTCAGATAAAATATCTTTTTTCATTTTACTGAATAAGATAGCTTAGCATGCATTACTATATTATAAATTAGCAAACCAGTAAACTCTTCAACCAGCTAAGTTTGCAAAACATCTTTATTCAGTAAGGCTGTAGTAATCATAATAAAGAAAAGTAACTGGCAAGGGTGCAATCATGAAATAAATGTCTCAGAAGTTTAGTCCTGAGTATCTTAATCACAATTATGTCCTGGATTAGAGCTCTGTCATAGTGACCTATTTCACTCCTGTACCCCATCACCTGAAACATTTTACAGAAATCAGCAGGACTAAAAAGGAGATCCCATTTCAAAATGAGTAATCATAAAGAAACCAGCTTAGGCACTCATTTATAACAAAAGTCTCTCAAATAATACTTACTGTATGAATTATACAAGGAATTATAAAAGCATGTTTTAAAACATGATTTTATAAAAACAAAGAAATTAATAATATTTCCAAAAAAAGGAAAATGCTATAATACCATAGAAGGAGATGAAATGTAATGTAAGCTGGTAGAACTCAGGAAAGAAATAAAAGTGAAAAATAAGATATTATGTAAATTAGAGCCTCATTGGAAATGTTGATTCTCCTCTGATTACCCCAGTGAGTAATCTGCTGCCAGCCTTGTACTATGCCAAGCCCCCAATCACTGCAACAACATGTTTGAGAAAGAAGAGTGATAATCCCATGTTTTGGACAAGTTTCTGTTCTGGGGCTATAATTACACATTGGCAGCTTTCATTTCCCCTTCCTATAGCTGCTGCTTCTCACAAGGAACTTCAAATGTATCACCCCACCAGGAGTGATTTCTGCTGCCCTCTGTGCTCATTGAGAATTCAGGGAGGAGGGATCATGAAATGCTGAGATTTACAACACTTTGGTACACAGATGACACTCTGTGAAAATGTCTCAGCATCAACCTCAAGCCAGCAGGGTCCCAGCTGTCCTTAAGCTTGTCAGAAATAGAAACTCTAATGAAAACACCTTTACAATAAAAAGAATTTAGGAAATAATGCTTTTGAGGAAAGAACTTTGAAGAAATGCCAGGATGCCGTCTTACTTTTGGTTAGAAAATTTCCTTCTTAAACTATTTGTCTATTTAATATTACCCCAGGCTTCTTAGACTTGTATTGGCACATGCTAGCCAAGATGTTTTCAAGCTAGTTTTAGAGTGAAATAATGGCTTCCCATTTCACATCAGGTACATAATGAGGCTGTAAAAAATAAATGTTAAGTAGTTCAATGTGTCTTTGTCATTTAACAATTTGCAGTACCTAAAGAATCACTGCATTTTATTTTATGTCAACCATTTGCAGAATTGCAGAGTGTTTTTGAAAATGATACTGAAGCTCAAATGCTACAGGTCTGTAAATATTTGGAGAGACTATGGCACTAGTTAATTTGTAAAGAGTGGTTTTATTTCTAGTGCCCTCGTAACTAGTCATGTGAATTTACTTATACTATTGGGTATATGGTTTCTGAACTTCCTCATTTATAAAATGAGTTACCAGTGTCTGCCCTGGGTATTTAATTGGAATTTCCAAATATACCTTCCATGTTCACACCTCTATGTCTTGCCAAATGTTGTTTCTTCTATACAAGAATGCTCACACTCACCTTTTTTTCTCAGCCAGGAAAGGTCATCCTCAAATTTATTCTTTATCATCACTCATTTCCAACTTCTCCCAATAGCAAGAAATAATACTTGTTATCTCATCTGTATTCTACAGTTCACTTAGTATTTTTAGTAAACATTCTGATTCCTAACACTGAGAGATTATGGTTTACAGGCCTGGAGGTCATGAATCAGCAATTTTTAACAAACTTACTGATGCTTCTTATGTAAAAAGTTCCTTGGCACTGAATTTAAGAAACTTCCATGATAGCTTCTCATATCTATTTCTATTTTATCTCTTAACATATTGCTACAATTAAATCACCAAAAAAGAGGTCATGTTTAATTGCTACTTCAATGCTGAGAACATGATTGAAAAATAAAATCAATACAATTTCATTGAATGAATGAAGCAAAGTAGGGAAGAAATCCATAAGACATGATTTTCTGATGTTATATCTTTCACTCCTTCTTTGGTTGAATGTTAAACAAGAGAACTTGACCACAGTAATAGGCTAAATAAGAAAAATCATGTTCATATCAATTGAGGCAAAAACAAATGTTTTACAGAATTTAATACCCACTCAAAGTAAAAATTCATAGCAGATGATGATTATAAGAGAGTTCCTCCAGCTTGATAAAAAGCATCTACAAAACAGCATCATTTAAAATAATAACAATGACTAATTGGATGTATCCTCATTAATATTGGGAACCAGACACATATGTCCATTCTTATCATTCTTTTTTAACATTGTATTGGAAATTCAAGATAGTTCAATAAAAGCAAAAAAAAAAAAAAAAAGAAAAGAAATAAAACACTCTCTGATTAGGAAGGAAGGATTAAAATTGTCCCAGTTGCAAGTGATGTGAAGTTAAATGTAGAAAACCCCAAGGAATTTAAAAATAAATAAATAAAACAGACTAGAGATGTCTTCATTACAATGGGAGATACAAAGGGAACATTTTGTGCAAGGTTGGGCACAATAAAGGACAGAAATGGCAAGGACCTAACAGAAGCAGAAGATATTAAGAAGAGGAAGTTAGAATACATAAAATAACTATATAAGAAGGTCTTAATGACCCTGATAACCTCGATGATGTGGTCAATCACCTAGAGCCAGATATCCTGGAGTGTGAAGTCAAGTGGACATTACAAAGCATTACTACGAACAAAGCAGGTGGAGGTTATGGTGCTCCAGCTGAGCTATTTTAAATCCTAAGAGATATTGCTTCCCTGGTGGCTCAGAATCCTCCACCAGTAAAGAATCCACCTGCAATGCAGGAGACCAGCTCTGGGTTGGGAAGATCCCTTGAAGAAGGGAATTGCAACCCACTCCAATGTTCTTGCCTGGAGAATTCCATGGACAGAGGAGCTTGGTGGGTTATAGTCCAAGGGGTCACAAAGAATCAAACACAACTGAGTGACTAACATGTTCACTTTAACTTGCAAAAGATGTTGCTGTGAAAGTGCTGAACTCAATATGCCAGCAAATTTGGAAAACCTGACAGTGGCCACAGGACTGGAAAATGTCAGTTTTCATTCCAATCCCAAAGAAGGGCAATGCCAAGGGATGTTCAAACTACCATATAATTGCACTTATATCACATGCTAGCATGGTAATGTTAAAAACTCTTCAAGCTAGATTTCAGCAGGACATGAACCAAGTTGGGTTTAGAAAAGGCAGAGGAATCAGAGATCAAATTACCAACATCCATTAGATCATAGATAAAACAAGGAAATTCCAGTAAAACATCTATTTCTGCTTCACTGACTAAGAAATCCTTTGACTGTGGATGACAGGAAATTTTGGAAAATTCGTAAAGAGATGGAAATACCAGACCACCTTACAGCCTTCCCAGGTGACACTAGTGGTAAAGAACCTGCCTCTTAATGCAAGAGATGCAAGTAGATGCAGGTTCGATCCCTGGGTCAGGAAGATCCACTGGAGAAGGGAATGGTAACCCACTCCAGTACTCTTGCCTGGAGAATCCCAAGGACAGAGGAGCCTGGTGGGCTACAATTGTTAGGGTCACAAAGAGTCAGACACGACTGAAGTGACTTAGCACATAGCAGGTTACCTGAGAAACTGAGAAACTTGTATGCAGGTCAAGAAGTAACAGACATGAAACAAAGTTCATTAGACAAAATTCTATCAAACATGAGACTGTTTCAAAATTGAGAAAAGAGTATGTCAAGGCTGTATGTTGTTACCATGCATATTTAGCTTCTAGGCAGAGTACATCACATGAATTGCTGGGATAGGTGAATCACAAGCTGGAATCAAAAATACTGGGAGAAATAGCAACAATCTCAATTATGTAGATGATGCCTCTCTAATGGCAGAAGGCAAGAGGAACTGAAGAGCCTCTTGATGAGGGTGAACGAAAATAGTGAAACATTTGGCTTATAAGTCAACATTCAAAAACTAAGATCATGGTATCCATTCCTATCACTTCATGGCAATTAGATGGGGAAACAATGGAAACAGAGACAGGCTTTATTTTCTTGGGCTCCAAAATCACTACAGACAGTGACTGTAGCCCTGAAATGCAAAGGTGTTTGCTCCTTGGAAAGAAATTTATTACAAACCTAGATAGTGTATTAAAAAGCAGAGACATTGCTTTGCCAACAAAAGTAGGTTTAGTCAAAGCTCTAAATTTTCTAGTAGTCATATTTGGATGTGAGAACTGGACCATAAAGGAGGCTGAGCACTGAAGAACAGATGCTTTTGAATTGTGGAGCTAGAGAAGACTCTTGAGAATCCATTGGGCAGCAAGGAGATCAAACCAGTCAGTCTTAGAAGAAATCAACCCTGAAATTCATTGGAAGGACTGAAGCTGAAGATGACGGTCTGATACTCTGGCCATCTGATGCAAAGAGCCAACTCATTGGAAAAAAATTTGATGCTGAGAAGACTGAGGGTAGGAGGAGAAGGAGGTGACAGAGGATGAGATGGTGGGATGACATCACTGACTCAATGGATGTGAGCTTGAGCAAACACCAGGAGATAGTGAAGAACAGGGCAACTTGGTGGCTGGAAGCCATGGAGTCACAAAGAGCAGAACACAATGTAGTTACTGAACATCAACAACAACAACAAAATAGTTCTATTTTGAGCCTTTTGAAGAAGCTACATACTATATTCCATAGTGGTCACACCAATGTACATGTTCACCAGCAATGTTCAAGGCAAATCTGAGTTTCTGATATGTATAGATTGCCTTCTTTCTGAAGAACTTCTTTTAATATTTTTTCAGTGCAAATTGTTGGACAACAAATTCCCACATAAGTTGGTTGTGTGAGGAAGTCTTCTTTTACATTTTTAAAGAATAATTGTGTAGGATACAGCATTTTTGGTTGATGATGTTTTCTTTTTTTCTCTCAATATGTGAAATATTTCCATCCACAATATTCTCTCTTTTATAGTTTCTGAGAAGTAAGATGTAATTCTCATCTTTGCTCTTCTCACCCTTTAAAAGAACCACTTTGCCTTATTTCAATATTTTTTCTTAATCTTTGATTTTCTGCTGTTTGCATACTATATGACTATATATATATTATATATATATATATATAATATATATGTATATATTATATATATATAAATTTAAAAAAAATTAACCCCACTTGGTACACCGAGTTTTCTGAATATGTGGTTTTGTGTATTACATTAATTTGGATAAATTCTCAATCTTTGTTTTAAGTATTTATTCTGTTCATTTTTTTCCTTCTTCTTCTAGTATTCACACTGCAAATATATTGCACTTTTTGTAGTTATCCCACAGTCCTTAAATATGTTATTCTCTATTATTTTAGTCTTTTCTTCTCTTTGTTATTCAATTTGGACTGTTTGTATTGATACATGTTCAAGCTCAGAGATTCTTTTTTTTTCCAAAGCCATGTAAAGTTCACTAATGAAGTTATCAAAAGCATCTTCAGCTCCCTTAGATTCTTTTTGATCTCTCGTATTTATTCTTGATTCTTCCTTAGAATGCGTGTATTTTTGGTTACATTAACTATCTGCTTTTACTTTCTTTGTTACCCAAAATAACCCTTAATGTATTAATCATAGTTAAATTCAACTGGAGAATTATAACATCTCTGCCGTATCTGGATTTGGTTCTAATACTTGACTTGTCTTTTTAATGCCTGTGTTTGTGTGTGTGTCTATATACGTGTATACTTATTTTTTGGTATACGGTATATGTTTTAATTGAAAGAAGGCATAATATACTAGGTAAAATGAATTACAAATAAAGGTCTCTGGTATTATAATGCAAATTTGTAAGGGAAGAGAACCTGTTCTATAGTCCTTTGACTAGGTCTCATTCTTTTGGTATTCCTGTGCTCTTGGACAGTGAACGTCACCAAATCTTCTCAGCCACCCGTCCCCTCTAGAGGGTTAGAGGCAGCTGAAGCTGGTATTTCTCTACCCCCAGTTTGATTCAGTTCAGTTCAGTCACCCAGTGGTGTCCAACCCTTTGTGACCCTATGAGTTGCAGCATGCCAGGCTTCTTTGTCCATTCCCAACTACTAGAGCTTGCTCAAACTCATGTTGGTGATGTCATCCAATTATCTCATCCTCTGTCCTCCCCTTCTCCTCCTGCCCTCCTTTCCCTGTGTCAGGGTCATTTCTAAGGAGTCAGTTCTTCATATCAGGTGGTCAAAGTATTGCAACTTCAGCTTCAGCGTCAGTCCTTCCAATGACTATCCAGGACTGATTTCTTTCAGGATTGACTAGTTTGATCTTGCAGTCTAATAGACTCTCAACAGTCTTCTCCAACACTACAGTTCAAAAGCATCACTTCTTCAGTTCTCAGCTTTCTTTATGGTACAACTCTCACATGCATACATGACTACTGGAAAAAATCATAGCTTTGACTAGACTGACCTTTGTCGGCAAAGTGATGTCTCTGCTTTTTAATATGCTATCGAGGTTGGTCATAGTTTTTCTTCCCAGGAGCAAGTGTCTTTTAATTTCTTGGCTGCAATCACCATCTGCAGTGATTTTGGAGCCCAAGAAAATAAAGTCTCACTGTTTCTTTTGTCTCCCCATCTATTTGACATAAAATGATGGGACTGGATGCCATGATCTTCATTTTTTGAATGTTGAGTTTTAAGCCAGCTTTTTCATTCTCCTCTTTCACCTTCATCAAGAAGCTCTACAGTTCAACTTTGTTTTCTGCCATTAGGGTGGTGTCATCTGCAAATCTGAAGCTATTGATAATTTTCCTGGCAATCTTGATTCCACCTTGTGCTTTATAAAATCCAGCATTTCATATGGTGTACTCTGCATATAAGTCACATAAGCAGGGTGACAATATACAGCCATGATGTACTCCTTTCCCAATTTTGAACCAGTCTGTTGTTTCATGCCCAGTTCTAAGTGTTACTTCTTGACCTGCAGACAGATTTCTCTGGAGACAGGTCAGGTGGTCTGGTATTCCCATCTCTTTAACAATTTTCCTTAGTTTGTTGTGATCCACACAGTCAAAGCATTTAGTGTAAGACCTCAGCAGGTTTGGTTCTGATAAAACAGTTTATTCTAAGGGCAGGTTTGTCATGAAGAGCAAGTATTCTGGTGTATTTCAAGATAATTATTTTTCAGCTCCTCCTACTTGAAACATGAAGGGACTTTTGTCTGATTTTCACTGTGAACCTAGAGCTCCTGGAGGTAAAACTCACAGTTTAAGGTCCCTCCATATGTTGGGTACTTGGAGTTTTTAAGTCTCAGGTTGTCAACAGTGAGTCCATATCAACTCATCAATTCAAATTCAGGTTTTCCTGAGTACTGGTTCCTATTCAGATGTCTGCTCATGTGTTTCTGCTCTAGAAAAGATGTGATTCTCTGTATTTGCTTGTCTGTTTTTCCATTTTGGGAGCAGGGAATTTCCATGTGACATCACTTCTCAGATGGATTTAAAAACAAGTGTTGATGCTTCAGTTCATTCACAATTGTACTTGTTAGGATGGGGTGGCAAAGTGCAAGTTCCTGCATTTTGGAGTGAAAACCAAACATCTTCTGTTATTCCCATGGATTCTCATATAGACCCTTCTCCCTGAGGACTCAAGCGTTGTTGTAATCAATGGATTCCTGGTTTTAAAGCAGTTGAATGTCCAGGTGCATTTCAAAAGATCATGACATTTTTGACATGTCTTCTCTGCACCCCCCCCAGATTTATTAAGATATAATTGACATCTAACACTGCACAATATTTTAATGGAGAAAGTGATCCCACCTCTTCTTTCTAGTCATGCATTCTTGATTTCTTCTGCCAGTACAAGTTAGATAGTACCATTATTAGGTCCTATCTATTTGATAAGATACCATGGCCTATAAACTACCTTCACAGTTCTTGATGAATCTTCCTCCCTTGGTTACCCCAGAACCTTTCCCATCATTACTATGATTGCTTCCCCCCTGGCTTCTAACAGTGAGTTAGCATATACTTGTAAAACATTGTGGCTAGAAGTCATGAACAATGCCAGGATTTGTGGCCTCTGGAGGAGAGTAATTCTATCCGGGGCCAGAGACGAGGCTTGATCACTCAGAGCTTTTATGTAGCAGAGTTTTATTGCAATATAAAAAGAGATAGAGAAAGCTTCTGACATAGACATCAGAAGGGGACAGAAGGAGTGCCTCCTTGCTAGTAATTTGTTGTTGTTCAATCGGTCAGTAGTGTCTGACTCTTTGCAACCCCATGGACTGCGGCACTCCAGGCATCCCTATCCTTCACCAGCTTCTTGCTCAAACTCAAGTCCATTGAGTTGATGATGCCATCCAATCATCTCATCCTCTGTTGTCCTCTTCTCCTACCTTCAATCTTTCCCAGCATCATGGTCTTTCCCAATGAGTCAGCTCTTTGCATCAGATGGCCAAAATATTGTAGCTTCAGCTTCAGCATCAGTCCTACTGAATATTCAAGGTTGACTTCCTTTAGGATGGACTGGTTTGATCTCCTTTCATTCCAAGGAACTCTCAAGTGTCTTTTCCAACACCACAGTTCAAAAGCATCAGTTCTTTGGTGCTCATCCTTCTTGATGGTCGAGCTCTCACATCTGTGCATGACTACTGGAAAAACCATACTTTGACTATAAGGACCTTTGTTGGCAAAGTAATGCTAGTTTTTAGCAAGGCATTTTATACCTGTTAGTAAGGTGCTAATCAGATTAAAAACAAACAAACAAACAAACAAAAAAACACAAATCAAGACTGAGAGAGTTGTCCCAGTTGCTCCCACAACATGCATTTTGAGGTAGAATGGCACAAGAGGAGTCATCTCTGGCCGTAAAACAATTGACATAAATCTTGAATAAAGGCAGATTTCAAAGCAAATACATAATTTCATTAATATAGTTAAAAAAAAAACAAACAAAACTTTTCCATGAGTAAGATGTACTGGTTTGCTGAGCCACTATTAGCTCAAGGTTTGAAAAAAAAAAAATAAATAAAAGGTAAGTCTTAGGGGGAACTGATTTGAGGAAAGGCAGATGCCAAAGCAAATACATAGTTTAACTGACATAGCTTACAAAAAATATTTACATAAGAAAAACTGCTCTGGTTAGCTGAATACTTGAGAAAAGTTAAGTTTAAGGGAACCAGGTATCCTCATGATAACAGGAATAGAAGAGAAGAGAAAAAAAAAAAGATCTGCCACTTGCAGTTTATTTCCTCCTGCCTCTTAGGGACCTCTGGCCTCCCTACAGAAGCTGTTAGCCCTTTCACTTGCTTCCATAGTTTTGGGAATCTCTCATCTTAATTTCTTTTAGTGACTTAAGTTTTACAACAGTCTTTCCTATTGCGTCTTTCCTATTGACAGCCTGACTTGTAGGTTAGAGCTACACTGAATTTTTCTTTTTTTTTTTTAGGTTTTGATTTTTTTAAATTTTGAAAATATCATAACACATTTATAGGAGACTTGGAAAATAAGAACAAGGTTAAATATAGTTATACTACATATTGCAATTGTTTTTTTTAAGACAGATAAATTAAGATTTTAGTTGGAGGGTCAATATCACACTCTCAAAAATTAATAGAATGAACATAGAGAGAAGTAGAAACATATAGTAGACCTGAAAAGCACTGTGAATGAATTCAACATAATTAAGATTTATACAATTTTCACTCAACAGTAGGACACACTGAACATTTTGTGGTGCAGGTACTCCTTCCACCAGTGAGTTTGTTGTAGGCTTGATAAATGTGTATAAACCAAATCTTCCCATAGAATATACTCATCTATCACATACTCTTGCCACACTCTGTTGTGCCCACTTCCCTCAGTTTGTAAATTCTTTCTCCTATCATTTCCATTACAACTTTAGTCATGAGAGAGCCTTGTTTACACCTCTATGAGCCATCTTTTTAATGAGCCATACTATTTCATGTTGTCCTGACCAAGTATTAAGGGTAGACTTCAGGATAGTGCTTCTAAGTCAACAAGTCTTTTCTGTTTGATTTTATTTTCCAATTCTTCTAGTTAAGCCCCCTAACCATAGGAATTGGGTGCTTCCTTGGTGGCTCAGCCAGTAAAGAATCTGCTTGCAATGCAGGTGACACAGGTTTGATCCCTGGGTCGGGAAGATCCCCTAGAGAAGGAAATGGCAACCCACTCCAGTATTCTTGCATGGAGAATTCCACAGACAGTGGACCCTGGCAGAATACAGTCCATGGATCACAAAGAGTCAGGAAAGACTGAGCACTTATCACTTTCACTTTCACCCATAGGAATAACCTTTCCTGTATATTCCTATGGTTCCTTCCAGGTAAAGGTTAGTTAAGTATTAGCATTACCGTTTTGCTTTAGCTCGTTCCTTTTTTTTTTTTCAGGCTGAGGTTGTTCTCATTTGGATTATTCTGTCATTTAACACTAGTTACAGGCAAACTGGGGGTGTCCCTGGTGGCTCTGACGGTAAAGAATATGCCTGCAATGCGGGAGACCTGGGTTCGATTCCTGGGTTGGAAAGAGTTCCTGGAGCAGGGCATGGCAACCCACTCCAGTATTCTTGCCTGGAGAATCCCCACGGCAGAGGGACCTCGAGGGCTACAGTCCACGTGGTCGCAAAGAGTCAGACATGCCTGAGCGACTAAGCACAGTATATAGCACATAGGCAAAGTGGACAATATGGTGGGTAGGGAAAATCCTGACGTTTATGCTCAAGGGTTTTTGGTTGCTTTTATGTTTTAAATACATGTAATTGATTATTTTTTGCTCACATGAAGATAAATGGCTTTCTATGAATCGTGAAAAATTAATTGTGGATATAGTCTTTAAAATGTCAGTGGGTTAACACTATTATCACTAATACTATTGATTTACAACTAGTACAATGCCCTGTAGTTTTGTTTTCAGTAGTAAAGGAAAAAAGATTACAGATTTAACCTAAGGGGAAAGAAAAACTTCTGCTCGGGTTATTTGGCAAGGTAAATTCTCATTCCTAGAGACTGCTGCTTTATGAAAGAAAAGCCTCTGCATTTTTCCTCAGCTTAGAGGAAGATATTACCTCTTACCAAAGATGGATCAGGCTCAGAAGATTCACAAGATTTATATGTGAAGGTCTCTTTTTTCCCAGCCAGAGCGATAATCTTGGCATAATAATAAAATTACTTTGGCGGAGTGCTTACCTGTCTTTGAAGTTTAACCACAGTTTTGAATTTTCTATTCAGCTTTTTTTGCCCTTCCCTTAGAGGAGATTAAAGATTCTTTATATGTAGTCAAAGTGACCCTCAGGCTTCTATATCTGTCTTTCAAGTGACAGTTTCTTTATCTCAAATGCTCATTCCCTCTAGATAGCATTAATCATGCTCAGGAGTGATTATATAATAACACTTCCTAACATTTACTATTTATTTTGCACATCTCAAATACTTGGCCAGTCAGCTAATGCATTCCCTTCTACCCATGCACCATCAAGATTCGTCTCTGGCTTTAGCAATTGAACTGCCTCCTTTTGCCAGAAACTGTCTGTACTTCAACTATCAAAAATGATGATGTCTTTATTACCAGTGAGGTGACTAGTTTGGGGTATAATTTTTATTACCTGCATTTTTAAACCACTTCTCTTTAAACTGTCTTATATTATGTTCTCCAGAAGCAGAAGTGACAGAGTTTGGAGTGCCATGTATTCTCTAGCGATCAACACCTGTGAAACGAATGTGGACAGAACAGGACCAGGCAGGGTACAGTTGAAACTGTAATGCAGGCCTAACAAAGGCTCATTCAACTTAGTAAAAACTCTGGAGTAACACTGTCCTTCTGAGTTCTTTTTTGA
This sequence comes from Dama dama, assembly GCF_033118175.1. Classification (NCBI taxonomy): domain Eukaryota; kingdom Metazoa; phylum Chordata; class Mammalia; order Artiodactyla; family Cervidae; genus Dama; species Dama dama. The sequence continues at coordinate 12,802,300 of NC_083681.1, forward strand.
AGGAAGTAAAAACGTTAGGCCACTTTATCCCTGTGTTATTCAGTCACTGGATGCAAACTGACCAGGGAAAGGAAGGACATTTGGTCAGTAGGCTCTGTGGTGCAGAGCCTGAAAGAATTGATAGCTGGAATCTCTCTGCTGACCATGCTTCCTCATGTACGCAGTCCATGACTCCTTGGAGTCTTATGGCTTTGTCTACTTTAGATATTTAGTTAACCACCTGTAAGTTTAGCCAAGATTTAAGAAACCTTAATCTAGAAAATTTCCTTGACATGTACAAAACAAATGAACCTAGGCTAAGAGAATTTCTTTTTCTAAAATTAGGAATGTGGTTTAAAAAATTAAATTTTCTTTTTTGAAAACAAAATTGAGACTGGTTATAAAAAATATCTAATTCTAATAACTGACATTCTGTGTTTTTTTTTTTAATTTCTGAAAGGTATAATTTTATGGTATATTGACTTTTTAAACATAATGAAAAAAGAGAAGACTTCTTTAAGAAGAATTATTTACTAAGTGATAATTATGGTATATAGACTAAGATCTATGTTGCATGAAAAATGGAAATTGAAGTCAAGCAAATACTAGAAACTATTTACATTATTTCAAAAGCTTTTTATTTATTTATTTATTTTGTGTAAGATTACTTACTCCTTGGTTTTCAGCTTAGGTATTTTTCCATTCATTTTCATAGCTTCCTTTTTTAAAAAACATTTATTTATTTTTTTTTTACTAATATTCTATATTATTTTTGAAAGACATGCACTTCTTGTAGCATTTAATGATGGATAGTATTTTGGAGAGTGTGATCTAAGTGAAAATAGAAAGCTCACAATACACCAAATAACTGCTTTATAGTAGATTAATAGGGCTTCCCTGATGGCTCAGATGGTAAAATGTCTGTCCACAATGTGGAAGACCTTAGTTTGACCCCAAGGTCAGGAAAATCCTCTGGAGGAGGAAGTGGCAACCCATCCCAGTAATTTTGCCTGGAAAATTCCACGGATGGAGGAGCCTGGTGGGCTACTGTCCATGTGGCCACAAAGAGTCAGATGTGACTGAGCAACTTCGCTTTCAATTTCATAAAGATTAAAACAGGGGGTGGTCCTAAGATGGTGCAGGAATAGGATGGGGAGACCACTTTCTCCTCCACAAATTCATCAAAAGATCGTTTGAACGTTGAACAAATTCCACAAAACAATGTCTGAATGCTGGTGGAGACACTAGGCACCCAGAAAGGCAGCCCATTCTCTTTGAAAGGAGGTAGGACAAAATATAAAGATAAAAAGAGAGACAAAAGAATTAGAGATGGAGACCTGTCCCGGGGAGGGAGTCATGAAGGAGGAGAAGTTTCCAAACACCAAAAAATCCTCTCACCAGTGGGTCTGTGGGGAGTTTTGGAATCTCAGAGGGCAACATAATTGGAGGGGGGAGGGACACAGAATATGTACCTTAACCAACACTCCCAAAGGAGAAAGAGCCTAGATTCTTGTGTTGTCCACCAGTGAGCAGGGAAGGCACAGGTTGCATGCTTAGGGTAAGGACCAGACTGAATACCCTGAGGACAATCTGAGGAAACTAACATGAGATAGCAACCCAAACTGCAGGAGAGCCAGAGAGAGAGAAAAAAATAAAGAGAGAGAGAGAGAACTTTCCCACAAAAAGCTATAACCTAAGGCACTGCCAGGCCATTCACAGAACAAAGGACTGAGAGAATACCAGAGGAGAGCTAGGGGTTGCAGGCCGGCCCATCCCCCACCAGAGGCAGAGAGGCAGGAGGGCGGGAGCCAGAGCCAGAAGGTGAGGGGCAATCTCGGCCCCAGAGATGGCATCCTCCACCAAACTGTGACCATGGTCCCAGTCGCTAACCAAATCTTCTGGGATCCAGGACAGTTGACATCTGCCAGGAGGGTCGCAGCCTGAGATCAGCCCCCCAGAGGAGACACACGGCACACCTGAGATGGCACTCCCTGTATGCACCAAATTTGCCTTGACAGATTGATCTCTGTTCGTTTCCAAGGCAAACCATTCAATATCATGGTAAACCAAGCCTATGCCCCAACCAGTAACGCAGAAGAAGCCAAAGTTGAATGGTTCTATGAAAACCTACAAGACCTTTTAGAACTAACACCCAAAAAAGATGTACTTTTCATTATAGGGGACTGGAATGCAAAAGTAGGAAGTTAAGAAACACCTGGAGTAACAGGCAAATTTGGCCTTGGAGCATGGAATGAAGCAGGGCAAAGGCTAATAGAGTTTTGCCAAGAGAATGCACTGGTCACAGCAAACACCCTCTTCCAACAACACAAGAGAAGACTCTACACATGGACATCACCAGATGGTCAACACCGAGATCAGATTGATTATATTCTTTGCAGGCAAAGATGGAGAAGCTCTATACAGTCAGCGAAACAAGACCAGGAGCTGACTGTGGCTCAGATCATGAACTCCTTATTACCAAATTCAGACTAAAACTGAAAAGAGTAGGGATAACCACTAGGCAAATCAGGTATGACCTAAATCAAATCCCTTATGAATATACAGTGGAAGTGAGAAATAGATTTAAGAGACTAGATCCGATAGATAGAGAGCCTGATGAACTATAGATGGAGGTTCGTGACATTATACAGGAGACAGGGATCAAGACCATCCCCATGGAAAGGAAATGCAAAAAGGTAAAATGGTTGCCTGAGGAGGCCTTACAAATAGCTGTGAAAAGAAAAGAAGCAAAAAGCAAAGGAGAAAAGGAAAGATATTCCAATTTGAATGCAGAGTTCCAAAGAATAGCCAGGAGAGATAAGAAAGCCTTCCTCAGGGATCAATGCAAAGAAACAGAGGAAAACAATAGAATGGGAAAGACTAGAGATCTTTTCAAGAAAATTAGAGATACCAAGGGAACATTTCATACAAAAATGGGCTCAATAAAGGACAGAAATGGTATGGACCTAACAGAAGCAGAAGATATTAAGAAGAGGTGGCAAGAATACACAGAAGAACTGTACAAAAAAGATCTTCATGACCGAGATAATCACAATGGTGTGATCACTCACCTAGAGCCAGACATCCTGGAATGTGAAGTCAAGTGGGCCTTAGAAAGCATCGCTACTAACAAAGCTAGTAGATGTGATGGAATTCCAGTTGAGCTATTTCAAATCCTGAAAGATGAGGCTGTGAAAGTGCTGCACTCAATATGCCAGCAAATTTGGAAAACTCAGCAGTGGCCACAGGACTGGAAAAGGTCCATTTTCATTCCAATCCCTAAGAAAGGCAATCCCAAAGAATGCTCAAACTACCGCACAATTGCACTCATCTCACACGCTGGTAAAGTAATGGTCAAATTCTCCAAGCCAGGCTTCAGCAATATGTGAACTGAGAACTTCCAGATGTTCAAGCTGGCTTTAGAAAAGGCAAAGGAACCAGAGATTAAATTGCTAATATCCGCTGGATCATTGAAGAAGCAAGAGAGTTCCAGAAAAACATCTATTTCGGCTTTATTGACTACACTTTGGCCTTTGACTGTGTGGATCATAATAAACTATGGAAAATTCTGGAGGAGATAGGAATACCAGACCACCTGACCTGCCTGTTGAGAAACCTGTATTCAGGTCAGCAAGCAACAGTTAGAACTGGACATGGAACAACAGACTGGTTCCAAATAGGAAAAGGAGTACATCAAGGCTGTATATTGTCACCCTGCTTATTTAACTTATATGCAGAGTACATCATGAGAAATGCTGGGCTGGAAGAAGCACAAGCTGGAATCAAGATAGCCGGGAGAAATATCAATAACCTCAGATATGCTGATGACACCACCCTTATGGCAGAAAGTGAAGAGAAACTAAAGAGCCTCTTGATGAAAGTGACAGAGGAGAGTGAAAAAGTTGGTTTAAAGCTCAACATTCAGAAAACTAAGATCATGGCATCTGGTCCCATCATCTCATGGGAAATAAATGGGGAGACAGTGGAAACAGTGTCAGACTTTATTTCTGGGGGGCTCCAAAATCACTGCAGATGGTGACTGCAGCCATGAAATTAAAAGATACTCCTTGGAAGGAAAGTTATGACCAACCTAGATAGCATATTAAAAAGCAGAGACATTACTTTGCCAGCAAAGGTCCGTCTAGTCAAGGTTATCTTTTTTCCAGTGGTCAAGTATGGATGTGAGAGTTGGACTGTGAAGAAAGCTGAGCACAGAAAAATTGATGCTTTGGAACTGTGGTGTTGGAGACGACTCTTGAGAGTCCCTTGGACTGCAAGGAGATCCAGCCAGTCCATCCTAAATTGGATCAGTCCTGGGTGTTCATTGGAATGACTGATGCTGAAGCTGAAACTCCAGTACTTTGGCCACCACATGCGAAGAGTTGACTTATTGGAAAAGACCCTGATGCTGGGAGGGATTGGGGGCAGGAGGAGAAGGGGACGACAAAGGATGAGATGGCTGGATGACATCACCGACTCGATGGACATGAGTTTGAGTAAACTCCAGGAGTTTGTGATGGACAGCGAGGCCTGGCTTGCCGCAATTCATGGGGTTGCAAACAGTTGGACATGACTAAACTACTGAACTGACTGACTGTATACACCCAGGAAACTGATCACCCGGGACCAGGGAGGTGATAAGATGCACAACACACCTGGGATAGTGCGCTCAACAAGCATCTGGTCACCTGAGCTCCTCGGACCTGGGAAGGGCACAAACTGAGGCCCAACCGAGTCTGTGCCTTTGTGGAGTATCCAAGAACATGAACCTGAGCAGGTTAGACCTGGAATGTGCACACAACCCAGGGGCTTCTTTGGAGAGTTCCCCTGCAGAGCAACCTGGGGCCTGAGCATTGTAGACTGGAAAAGCAAAGGTGCCATGAATTGGGGCAAACTCAGTGTGGTCCAGACACTGTGAGAACTCCACAAACACGCCAGTGATATTTGTTTGCAGCATTCCTCCCTGCCCACAGCACAACTGAACAAGTAAGCCTAAATAAGTCACCACCTTCGGCCCCTTATGTCAGGGTGGAAATTAGACACTGAAGAGATTTGCAAACAGGAGAAGCCAAAATAAACAAGGAAGAGGGAGCTTCTCTGAACGTGACAGGTACAACAGATTAAAACACTGTAGTTAGCATTGATTAAGCATTGGAAGGGGCCTATAGACCTTGAGAAGAAGTATAAGCTAAAACAAGGAACTATCTGAAACTGAACTGACCCCACACTGCCCGCAACAGCTCCAGAGAAACTCCTAGATATACTTTTACTACTATCATTTTTATATTGTTTTATTTTTAAGTTCTTTATTACCCCTTTATAACCTACTATTACCTTGCAAAAAGACCCTATTTTTAAAGCAAATTTTAAATACATATTTTAAAAAAATGTGATTGATTTTGTTTTGTGTTTTTAATATTGTATTTTTGAAAGTCTAACTTCTACTCTAGATTTTTAATCTTTGCTCTTTGGTATTTGCTATCAGTTTTGTACCTTTAAGAATCTAATCTTCAGTACCTATTTTTACTTAAGGGTGTGATTATTGGCTTGATTGCTCTTGCCCCTTTTGACTCTCCCTTTTCTACCCAAGATCACCTTTATCTATTTCCTCCCCCTTCTCTTCTCTACTTAACTCTGTGAATCTCTCAGGGTGTCCTGGGCTGTGGAGAACACTTAGGGAACTGATTACTGGCTAGATTGGTCTCTCCCTTTTTGACTGCACCTCTTCTCTTACTGGTCACCTCTATCTCCCTTCTCCCTCTTCTCTTCTCTTCTCTATGTAACTCCATGAACCTCTCTTGGTGTTCCAGACTGTGGAGAGCACATGGGGAATTGATTACTGGCTAGATTTTTCTCTCCCCCTTTGATTTCCCCTCTTCTCCTCCTGGTCACTTCTATCTCCCTTCTCCCTCTTCTCTTCTCCATGTTACTCTGAAAACATCTCTGGGTGTCCCTCACTGTGGACAATCTTTTCACCATTCACCTAGATGTTTTATCATCAGTGCTATATGGATGGAGAAGTTTTGAGGCTACTGTAAGAATAAGACTGAAAGCCAAGGCATAAGGCTTAAGGACAAAACTTGAGAACACCAGAGATCTCCTGACTCCAGGGAACATTGATTGACAAGAGTTCATCCAAAAGCCTCCATACCTACACTGAAACCAAACTCCATGCAAGAGCCAACAAATTCCAGAGCAAGACATACCACACTAACAGTCCAGCAACCCAGGAACATAGCACTGAGCATTAGAATACAGGCTGCCCAAAGTCACATCAAACCCACAGACAGTTCAAAACTCACTACTGGATACTTCGTTGCACTCCAGAGAGAAGAGATCCAGCTCCACCCACCAGAACACAGATGCAAACTTTCCTAACCAAAACCTTGACAAGCAACTAGTCCAACCCCACCCACAGGGAGCAACCTCCACAATAAACTTCCAGTCTACAGAAAGACCACCTTAAACACAGCCGTCTAAACAAGATGAAGATGCAGAAAAATATTCAGCAGGTAAATACCCACCAAACCAAACCAAAGAGGAGGAGATAGGGAGTCTACCTGAAAAAGAATTCAGAATAGTGATAGTAAAGATGATCCAAAATCTTGAAAATAAAATGGAGTTATAGATAAATAGATTAGAGACAAGGATTGAGAAGATGCAAGAAATGTTTACCAAGGACCTAGAAGAAAAAAAAAAAAAAAAAAAAGAGTCAATCAATAATGAATAATGCAATAAATGAGATCAAAAGCACTCCAGAGCAAACCAACAATAGAATAATTGAGGCAGAAGATATGATAAGTGAGGTGGAAGATAGAATGGTGGAAATAAATGAAGCAGAGAGGAAAAAAGAAAAAAAAAAAAAAAAGAATTAAAAGAAATGAGGACAACCTCAGAGACCTCTGGGACAATATTAAACACCATAACATTCAAGTCATAGAAGTCCCAGAAGAAGAAGACAAAAAGAAAGGCCATGAGAAAATACTTAAGGAGATAATAGTTGAAAACTTCCCTAAAATCGGGAGGGAAATAGCCACCCAAATCCAAGAAACTCAGAGGATCCCAAACAGGATAAACCCAAGGCAAACCATCCCAAGACACATACTAATCAAATTAACAAAGATCAAACACAAAGAGCACTTATTAAAATCATCAAGGGAAAAGCAACAAATAACACCCAAGGGGATTCCCATAAGGGTAACAGTTGATCTTTCAATAGAAACTCTTAAGGCCAGAAGGGAATGGAAGGACATACTTAAAGTGATGAAAAAGAAAAACCTACAACCCAGATGACTATACTCAGCAAGAATCTCACTCAAATATGAAGCAGAAATAAAAAACTTTACAGACAAGCAAAAGCTGAGAGAATTAAGCACCACCAAACCAGCTCTTCATCAAATGCTAAAGGATCTTCTTTAGACAGGGAACATGGAAAAGGTTTATAAACTCAAACCCAAAACAACAAAGTAAATGGCAACAGTATCATACTTATTAATAACTACCTTAAAAGTAAATGGATTGAATGCCCCAACCAAAAAGCAAAGACTGGCTGAATGGATACAAAAACAAGACCCCTATATATGCTGTCTACAAGAGACCCACCTCAAAACAAGTGACACATACAGACTGAAAGTGAAGGGCTGAAAAAAAGATATTTCATGCAAATGGAGACCAAAAGGAAGCAGGAGTAGCAATAGTCATATCAGATAAAATAGACTTTGAAATAAAGGCTGTGAAAAGAGACAAAGAAGGACACTACATATTGATCAAAGGATCAATCCAAGAAACAGATATAACAATATAAATATATATGCTCCCAACATAGGCGCACCACAGTATATAAGGCAAATGCTAATAAGTATGAAAGGGAAAATTAACAGTAACACAATAATAGTGGGAGACTTTAATATCCCACTCACACCTATGGATAGATCAAATAAACAGAAAATTAGCAAGGAAACACAAACTTTAAATGATACAATGGACCAGCTAGACCTAATTGATATCTATAGGACGTTTCATCCCCAGACAATGAATTTCACCTTTTTCTCAAGTGCACAGAGAACGTTTTTCAGGATAGATCACATCTAAATCTAGCCTTGGTAAATTAAAAAAAAAAAAAAAGAAAGAAATCATTTCAAGCATCTTTTCTGATCACAATGCAGTAAGATTAGATGTCAACTACAGGAAAAAAAATTAAAATACAAACATATGGAAGATAAAAAACTACTTTTGAACAACCAACAAATTACAGAGGAACTCGAAAATGAAAAAAAAAATCAAAATATGCATAGAGATGAATGAAAATGAAAGCACAACAACCCAAAACCTATGGGATTCAGTAAAAACAGTGCTAAGGAGAAGGTTCATAATAATACAAGCTTACCTCAAGAAACAAGAGAAAAATCAAATAAACAACATAAATCTACACCTAAAGCAACTAGAAAAAGTAGAAATGAAGAACCCCAGGGTTAGTAGAAGGAAAGAAACCATAAAAATTAGGGCAGAAATAAATGAAAAAGAAACAAAGGAGAGTATAGCAAAAATCAACAAAACTAGAAGCTGGCTCTTTAAGAAAATAAGTAAAATAAACAAACCATTAGCCAGACTCATCAAGAAAAGGAGGGAGAAGAATCAAGTCAACAAAAGTAGAAATAAAAATGAAGAAACCACAACAGACAACACAGAAATACAAAGGATCATAGGAGACCACTTTCAGCAACTATTTGCCAATAAAATGGACAACTTGGAAAAATGGACAAATTCTTAGAGAAGTATAACCTTTTAAAACTGAACCAGGAAAAAATATAAAATCTTAACAGACCCATCACAAGCACGGAAATCAAAACTGTAATAAAAAAAATCTTACAACAAACAAAAGCCCAGGACTGGATGGCTTCACAGGTGAATTCTACCAAAAATTTAGAGAAGAGCTAACGCCTATCTTACTCAAACTCTTCCAGAAAATTGCAGAGGAAGGCAAACTGCCAAACTCATTTTATGACGCCACCATCACCCTCAAATCCAGACAAACCCAGACAAAGATGCCATAAAAAAAAGAAAGCTACAAGCCAATATCACTGATGAATATAGATGCAAAAATCTTTAACAAAATTTTAGCAAACAGAATCCAACAACATAGTCAACAGATCATACATCATGACCAAGTGGGCTTTATCCCAGGGATACAAGGATTTTTCAACATTTGCAAATCAATCAATGTGATATACCACATTAACAAATTGAAAGATTAAAACCCTATGATTATCTCAATAGATGCAATGAAAGCCTTTGACAAAATTAAACATCCATTTATGATAAAAACCTTCCAGACAGCAGGCATAGAAGGAACATACCTCAACATAATAAAAGCCATATATGATAAACACACAGCAAACATTATCCTCAATGGTGAGCAATTGAAAACATTTCCCCTAAAGTCATAAACAAGACAAGGGTGCCCACTCTCAGCACTACTATTCAACATAGTTTTGGAAGTTTTAGTCACAGCAATCAGAAAAGAAAAAGAAAGAAATGGAATCCAGATTGGAAAAGAAGAAGTAAATCTCTCACTGTTGGCAGATGACATGATCCTCTACATAGAAAACCCTAAAGACACCACCAGAAAATTATTAGAGCTAGTCAATGAGCATAGTAAAGTTGCAGGATATAAAGCTGACACACAGAAATCCCTTGCATTCCTATACACTAACAATGAGAAAACAGAAAGAGAAATTAAGGAAACAATTCTATTCACCATTGCAACAAAAGAATAAAATACTTAGGGATAAATCTACGTAAAGAAACAAAGGAGCTATATATAGAAAATTCTAAAACACTGATGAAAGAAATCACAGCGGACACAAATAGATGGAGAAACATACCGTGTTCATGGATTGGAAGAATCAATATTGTGAAAATGGCTATACTACCCAAAGCAATCTATAGATCCAATGCAATCCCTATCAAGCTACCAACAGTATTTTTCACACAACTAGAGCAAATAATTTCACAATTTGTATGGAAATACCAAAAAAAAAAAAAAAAAAAAAACAAAAACAACAACAAAAAAAAAAAAACAAAAAACCTCGAATAGCCAAAGCAGTGTTGAGAGAGAAGAATGGAACTGGTAGAACCAACCTAACTGATTTCAGACTATACTACAAAGCTACAGTCATCAAGACAGTATGGTACTGGCAAAAAGACAGAAATATAGATCAATGGAACAAATAGAAAGTCCATAGATAAATCCACGCACCTATGGGCACCTTATCTTTGACAAAGGAGGCAAGCATATACAATGGAGAAGAGATAATCCCTTTAACAAGTGGTGCTGGGAAAACTGGTCAATTGTTTGTAAAATAATGAAACTAGAACACTAACACCATACACAAAAATAAACTCAAAATGGATTAAAGATGTAAATGTAAGACCAGAAACTATAAAACTCCTAGAGGAAAATATAGGCAAAACACCCTCTGACATAAATTACAGTAGGATCTTCTATGATTCACCTCGCAGAGTAATGGAAATAAAAGCAAAAATAAATAAATGGGACTTAATTAAACTTAAAAGCTTCTGCACAATGAAGGAAATTTTAAGCATGGTGAAAAGACAGCTTTCAGAATGGGAGAAAATAATAGCAAATGAATCAACTGACAAAGAATTAAACTCAGAAATATGCAAGTAGCTCAAGCATCTCAATTCCAGAAAAATAAATGACCCAATCAAAAAATGGGTCAAAGAACTAAACAGCCTTTCTCCAAAGAAGACATAAAGATGGCTAACAAACACATGAAAAGATGCTCAACATCACAATTATCAGAGAAATGCAAATTAAAACCACAATGAGGTACCATCTCACGTGGTCAGAATGGCTGCTATCAAAAAGTCTACAAACAATAAATGCTGGAGAAGGTGAGAGAAAGGGGAACCCTCTTACACTGTTGGGAATGCAAACTAGTACAGTCACTATGGAGAACAGTGTGGAGATTCCTTAAAAAACTGAAAATAGAACTCCCATATGACTCAGCCATACCACTGTTGGGCATACACACCGAGGAAATCAGAACTGAAAGAGACACATATACCTCAATGTTCATTGCAGCACTGTTTACAGTAGCTAGGACATGCAACCTAGATGTCCATCAGCAGATGAATGGATAAGAAAGCTGTGGTACATATACACAATGGAATATTACTCAGCTATTAAAAAGAATGAATTTGAATCAGTTCTAATGAAGTGGAGCCTATTACACAGAGTGAAGTAAGTAAGTAAGAAAGAAAGAAAGAAAAACAGGAATACAGTATATTAATGCATATATATGGAATTTAGAAAGTTGGTAATGATGACCCTATATGTGAGACAGCAAAGGAGACACAGATGTGAAGAACACACTTTTGGACTCTGTCAGGAAGGTGAGGGTGGGATGATTGAAGAGAATAGCATTGAAACATGTATACTATCATATGTGAAATAGATCACCAGTCCAGTTTCAGTTCATGAGACAGGGTGCTCAGGGCTGGTACATTGGGATGAACCTGATGGATGGAATGGGGAAGGAGGTGGGAGGGGGGTTCAGGATGGGGGACACATGTACACCCATGGATGATTCATGTCAATGTATGGCAAAATCCACCACAATATTATAAAGTAATTAGTCTGCAATTAAATTAATTAATTAAAAAAGATTAAAACAGTAATCATCATTTTATTTTATTTTTAATAAGTAAAGAGGAGTCAGAATAAATTGAATTCCTTCAACTGAGCTTTTATAATCTTATTTAACACAAGATAAAATTTAATAATTTAAGCAAGTTAAAAACTTGCTTCAAGAATATATTTGCCGTAACATTAATACAAAGTTTATTAAAAGTCAATGTGTGTGTGTGTATAAATGAGCTTCCCTCATGACTCAGACAGTAAAGAATCTGCCTGCAATATGGGAGACCTGGGTTCCATCCCTGGGTTGAGAAGATCCTCTAGAAGGGATTGGCTACTCACTCCAGTATTCTTGCCTGGAGAATTCCATGAACAGAGGAGCCTGGTGGGCCACAAGCCTTGAGATTACAAAGGGTCAGGCCTGACTGAGCTATTAACACACATATGCACATACATTAATAAAATCATTTTTTCAATGTTAACAGTTTTTAGATTCAATTCAGCCCTGAGTGTTCACTGGAAGGACTGATGTTGAAGCTGAAATTCCAATACTTTGGCTACCTGATGCAAAGAGCTGACTTATTTGAAAGGATCCTGATGCTGGGAAAGATTGAAGGCAGGTGGAGAAGGGGACGACAGAGGATGAGATGGTTGGATGGCATCACCGACTCAATGGACATGAGCTTGGGTAGGCTCTAGGAGTTGGTGGTGGACAGGGAGGCCTGGTGTGCTGCAGTCCATGGGGTTACAATGAGTCATACACAACTGAGTGACTGAATTGGACTGACTGATTGTATATGTATATATATATATATATATATATATATATATATATATATATATATATATATATATATATATATATATATATATAAGATCCCAATTCAATCCCAGGGTTGGGAAGATGCCCCAGAGCAGGCAAGAGCTACCCACTCAATTATTCTGGCCTGGAGAATTCCATGGGCTGTGCAGTTCATAGGGTGGCAAAGAGCTGGACATGACTGAGTGGAGCAACTGATTATATTTATAAATAATATATATGTAATGAAAAGTGAAAGTTGCTCAGTCCTGTATATCTATATATCTATATACCTATATATCTATATCTATATATATACATACACACACACATATATACATATATATATTAGGCTTGACTGTGTATGTGTGTATACACACACACACACACACATACACACACACACACATATTAGGCTTGACTAGTTCAGTTGCTCAGTCATGTCCAACTCTTTGCCACCATATGGACTATATGCCAGGGTTCTTTCAGCTCAGTTCAGTTCAGGTGCTCAGTTGTGTCTGACTCTTTGTGACCCCATGAATTGCAGCAAGCCAGTCCTCCCTGTCCATCACCAACTCCCAGAGTTTACTCACTCATGTCCATTGAGTCAGTGATGCCATCCAGCCATCTCATCCTCTGTTGTCCCTTCTCCTCCTGCCCTCAATTTTTCCCAGTACCAGGGTCTTTGCAATGAAGCAGTTCTTCACATAGGTGGCCAAAGTTTTATAGTTTCAGCTTCATAATCAGTCTTTCCAATGACTACTCAGGACTGATCTCCTTTAGGATGGACTGATTGGATCTCCTTGCTGTCCAAGGGACTCTCAAGAGTCTTTTCCAACACCACAGTTCAAAAGCATCAATTCTTCCATGCTCAGCTTTGTTTATGGTCCGACTCTCACATCCATATATGATGACTGGAAAAACAATAGCTTTGACTAGACAGACCTTTGTTGGCAGGGTGATGTCTCTGCTTTTTAATATGCTATCTAGTTTGGTCATCATTTTTCTTCCAAGGAGCAAGAGTCTTTTAATTTCATGGCTGCAGTCTCCATCTGCAGTGATTTGGGAGTCCCTCAAAGTAAAGTCTCTCACTGTTTCCATTGTTTCCCTATCTATTTGCCATGAAGTGACAGGACTGGATGCCAGGATCTTAGTTTTCTGAATGTTGAATTTAGGCCAGCTTTTTCACTCTCCTATTTCATTTTCATCGAGAAGCATTTTAATTTTTCTTTTTGCTTTCTGCAATAAGGTTTCTATGTTCTGTGTATGTGATGTAATTGATATTTCTCCTGACAATCTTAATTCCAGCTTGTGCTTCATCCTGCCCAGCATTTTGCATGATGTTCTCTGCATATAAGTTAAATAAGCAGGGTGACAATAAACAGCTTTGATGTACTTCTTTCCCAATTTGGAAGCACTTTTTTGTTCCATGTCTGGTTTTAACTGTTGCTTCTTGACCTGCATACAGATTTCTCAGGAAGCAGGTAAGGTGATCTGGTATTCCCATCTCTTGAAGAATTTTCCATAGTTTGTTGTGACCTACACAGTCAACAACTTTGGTGTAATCAGTGAAGCAGAAGTAGACATTTTTTTGATATTCTCTGGCTTTTTCAATGATTCAAGGGATGCTAGCAATTTGATCTCTGGCTCCTCTGCCTTTTCTAAATCCAGCTTGAACATCTGGAAGTTCAAGCTTCACATACTGTTGAAGCCTGGATTGGAAAATGTTGAGCCTTATATTACTATCGTGTGAGATGAGTGCATTTGTGCAGTAGTTTGAACATTCTTTGGCATTACCCTTGTTTCAGATTGGAATTAAAGCTGACCTTTTCCAGTCCTGTGGCCACTGCCGAGTTTTCCAAATTTGCTGGCATACAAGTGCAGCCCTTTCACAGCATCATTTTTCTTTTTTAGAATTTGAAATGGCTCAACTGGAATTCCATCATGTCCACTAGCTCTGTTGTTTGTGATGCTTCCTAAGGGCCACTTGACATCACATTCCAGAATGTCTGGCTCTAGTTGAATGATCACACCATTGTGGTTATCTGGTTCATATATATATATATATATATATATATATATATATATACATATATGTAAATATATATATATATATATATATATATATATATGTATAGTTCTTCTGTGAATTCTTCCATCTCTTCTTAATAGTGTCTGCTTCTGTTTGGTCCATACCATTTCTGCCCTTTATTGAGCCCATATTTGCATGAACTTTCCCCTTGATATCTCTAATTTTCTTGAAGAGATCTCTAGTCTTTCCCATTCTGTTGTTTTTCTCTATTTCTTGCACTGATCACTGAGGAAGGCTTTCTTATCTCTCCTTGCTATTCTTTGGAACTCTGCATTCAAATGAATATATCTTTACTTTTCTCCTTTGCCTTTAACTTTATATATAGCTTGCCTTTATGTATACACATCATTATTTGGGTAATTTATGTGATCTAAGGTTGGGAAATTTGGCATTACTAATACTTTGAAGGCATTTGCCATGTCAAATTTATTTGGCTAGCAATTACTTCTTCGGAAATGCTTAGAGGACTAGCAAATTGTATTAACTATGGTCCAATAGGTAACAATAATAAACAAACTACTGAAGTACCAGAGATGGTCTTTGGCTCTTGACATGGGCAGCTGGGTGACAATTGTAAGATGTTTTATTTGCTATGAAATACAACATTCAAATATGATCCCTTCTTGCAAATACTCTGTGATGTCTTTTTCCCCAGTTTTCCTACTTCAGTGTAAGAGTGTATCAAAGAAACTATGCTTCAAAACCTCAGTTCATGGTTACCCATGGATTTAACATATTTAAAGTTAGTAGAGTTGCTGATATCAAGCAGGGCTCAGTGGAGCTCTTGTGTCCAAAAGTGTTCCTGTGTCCCCCATTTCTTACATTACGAGAAATGGCTTCATTCAGCTTCCAGGATGTTCCCTGAGTTCAAAATGGTAGGTCCCAAGGGTTAGTTAGAGAAGGGAGGAGATGCAAGACAAGGGAGTAACTGTGAAGAAAAACAATAGCACAGTCTTGTGGCAAGGTCCTGGTTCCTCATCAAGGCATACACACAAACATATCATTGAGCTATTGTGCAGATACTGAAATCCTACCACGTGGGAGAAATTAACGGTTAATGGTATGCTGCTAATAAGCACGTAGATACCAGACCAGTTGGTGAGTGATTCTGACTCCTCCTAGTTACTTCAACACCAATCAGAAGAATATCCACAAGCTGAATAATGCCCTCTTTGAACCTCTATGTTTTGTACTATAAAACATAAAAAAAAAAAAAAAATCTTCCTACTTCCTCCAGATTGGGGCAGAAATTGCTGAGGGAATTAACCCATTGTGGTCCTCTGCCTTGCCAAGTTATAAAGCTGTTCTTGTCCCCTTGACCCAAAACTCTGTCTCTGATTCACTGCCAGTGTACACAGGCTAGATTCAGCTTCATTGCTATCATGTGCATAAATCTCTAGGTTTTACCTTTCCTGGACCACGTAGCTTTCCTCATTATTCCATTTCGCATCCCTATTTTCCCTCTCAGGAGTGTTTTCTTAACAAGTGATTTTCTTGGAAGCTATGCAATATTTTCATTTGAGTGCTTAAATAAGAGTCGACTCACTACAGGAAAGAGTAGTTTGGACACTATTTTCTAGAGATGCTATATATCTAAGATTCAATTTGTACATGCATGTCCCCATACTGCAAATATGGGTCAAATTTCATCAGTTCACCTACTTCTACTCAAAACTGCCTATCTGTGTTATTTTGTATTGGACAATTCCATAGTCAAACAGAAGTATAATATATGAAAAACTGGCATTTGAGTTAATAAACTACTTTCAAGTGATATTCAATTATAATAAAAACAGAGGCAAAACTTTAAGCCTTTGGTTTTGTATGTTTGGATATTTTGTTTTGTTTGTTCATTTTTAGCTTAACTTTATCTTTGCAATCCTTTTCTACGCCAAAACATGGATAGTTGACTTTTTCTATCAGAGCTGATTAAGCAGTTCTAAACATCTCTGTATTTTAGCTTGCACCTATATTTTATCAAGCTTAATAAAACAAAGAATGTCTGCTTAAAAACTACACAGATTTTGTCATTAATAATTATATTGCTAATTATCTTCCTATTTTCTTTTCATAAGTTCATACCATTAGAAATCCTGGGGCTATGCCTCTCCACTTGGATTGATAATTTGATCTATTTATTCACTACTATGTACCATACACTTAGAAATAAAATAAAGGTACAGAGTTACATACTAAAAAGTTTCATTTTACTTATTCAAGTAATAAAAAAGTAAGCATTTAGCAAATAATGTCAGTATAATTATAGAAAGTAAAATGTTAAACATAAATGTAGCACTTTGAATAGAGAGTTTTTGTAAGAGAGTTGTTGAAAGAATTGTAGAGGAGATGATCTTTTAAGCTTGGACATATATAAATAGGATATCATCTAGGGGAAAATAGAAAATACTAGCTTAGGTGTTTGGAGTAAATAATATAAATAAAAGAATTTTGAAGTAACCTGTTGTATATGAGAGAGTAACAAACTCGTTAATATATACCACAAGATTGTATTAGCTCAAATGAAACTGCTTATTTGCATCATCTCTGAAAAAAACATTGCAGAAAGTATTTTAGAGCATTACCAAAATCAGAAGAGGTATCTGTATCTCACAGTGTATGGTACAAAGAAGATATTCTGTAAATATTTATGATCAACTATTTGTTTCCCCAGGGGTCAGATTAAGAGTTTAAGACATACAAAAATCATGTAATATAGGATATAGTTTAGGAAATTTAGATTACTTCTTTTGAATTTGATTGTATTAGGCCATTATAAGATAGTTATTTTCAAAATAATGGCTCAAGACAATGATTACAACAAGATAGGATTATTGATGACTATAGTGTTTTTAAAAATTATATCCAGCATGTCTGCTTCACATTGTTGTTATCTATCTAAAGCCAATGTTTCCAGAAAATTATCTAGAGAACCACTAAGATATACTAGGGTGAACATACTATACTGATTAATCTTGAACATTTTCAGCAAAAGTAAAAGCCAAAAGGGTACGAGTTATAAAATTTAAACTCTATTTTGTGTCATCATAAAACTCCTCTAGGGAAACCCATACCTAATCCTAACTAGGGCTCTTGAACACTCAAATGCTCTAGGGAGCACTGATGATTTAAAAAGTTCAAATCTGCTTATTGCTACCCCTTCATATTCTGTGTCTTCTTGGAAACTGCTTCCAAAATAATATAGTCATCCACACAGAGGCCCCATCAACGTCAAACAGCTGAGAGGGCACCAAGATAACCCTCAGAAAATGTGGTGTTGCTACATATTTTTAAAAGCAGCAACAACTTAAATCAGATAATACCTTACAAGACCTTTAGATAAATGACAGGAAGAGGGAAAAGTTTAATCTTATATATTTTATAGTCCTTAACTTGAGTCTGCTGATTCATCATTCAGGTAAATGGATCTCGGCAACAGCTTAAAGATTTCCAGTGGTTGCTGATTCAAGTTATAAAAGAAGATGTTGTTCTAGTGTCAGGACAAATTAAAATCATTAAAAAAAAGTTTCAAGGAATTAATATAAAACACTTCATGGACTTAAGGTGGTATGTAGATTCATAATATTTCAGGGATGTAAAGGAACTTTTATTTATCTGCTTTAAATGTCTAGTTTTGCTCTTACAGAACAAGGTTGTGTAAGGTAGTAAAATATGAAATTCTATCCTTTCCAGTTGGGAAAATTTGGGTGTAAAATAATCGCCACCATAATTTAACTTTATTAAGAACAGTACATTCAAGCAGATATTCATGCTATCTTTAATTTTATCTTTAAGATAGGATTTACTTGTTGAATTGAGTGAGCAGTAATAGTTAATTAACTTGCCATTATACAGGTTCTGAAAGCCTTTGGCAAATGTAAAAGATATAATATCAAATTCTGGAGAATGGAGAAATCAAAGTTCACTGAGATTTAATCAACTGACTAAATTTAGATGTTTTCTGGCACCTATTTTGTGTTTTATGAAGTTCTAGACCTTGGAGGATTAAATGGTGAGCAAAGTACAAGACCTTTCTCTTCTCATTGGAGCTCCCTGTGGAATTAGACACAGTTGATAATTAGATAGATCAGTTCAATTCAGTCACTCAATCGTGTTCGACTATTTGCAACCCCATGGACCACAGCATGCCAGGCTTCCCTGTCCATCACCAACTCCCAGAGCTGACTCAAACTCATGTCCATCAAGCCAATAATGCCATCCAACCATCTCATCCTCTGTCATCCCCTTCTCCTCCCGTCTCCAGTCTTTCCCAGCATCAGGGGCTTTTCCAAGGAGTCAGTTCTTCACATCAGGTGGTCAAAGTATTGGAGTCTCAGCTTCAGCATCAGTCCTTCCAATGAATATTCAGGACTGATATCCTTTAGGATGGACTGTTTTGATCTTCTTGCAGTCCAACGGACTCTCAAGAGTCTTCTCCAACACCATAGCTCAAAAGCATCAATTCTTTGGTGCCCAGCCTTCTTTATGGTCCAACTCTCACATCCGTACATGACTACTGGAAAAACCATAGCCTTGACTAGACAGACCTTTGTTGGCAAAGTAATGTCTCTGCTCTTTAATATGCTGTCTAGGTTGGTCATAACTTTTCTTCCAAGGAGCAAGAGTCTTTTAATTTCATGGCTGCAGTCACCATTTGCAGTGATTATGGAGCCCAAGAAAATAAAGTCTGTCACTGCTTCCATTGTTTCCCCATCTATTTGTCATGAAGTGATGGGGCCAGATGCTGTGATCTTAGTTTTCTGAATGTTGAGTTTTAAGCCAACTTTTTCACTCTCCTCTGTCAGTTTCATCAAGATACTCTTTAGTTTTTCTTCACTTTCTGCCGTAAGGGTGGTATCATCTGCATATCTGAGGTTATTTATAATTCTGCCAGCAATCTTTATTCCAGCTTGTCCCATGATGTACTCTGCATATAAGTTATGCACACAATCATACATATATGTATGCATTCATTCTCACTATGCCTAAAATACAAACAACACAGCTACATGCACAAATAAATTTAGTCTAGGTAAAAAAATATATATTCAGAAATGTCAGGTAAACTTAGTTACTGAGAGCTTTCTGGAGTCTTTATTAAAGTACTGACTAACAGAGATGATAAAAATGAAGATTGGTCCTCATAGTATACATATATTCCCTAGCCTTCTCAGGTTGACAAACTCAAGCTTCCAAAATTACAATCTAGTTAGTTTAACATAAATGACTTGATATTCTACACTGTACTTACTTTCTCCCTAACCCCTTTCTATGTGACTCACTTGCAATTGCCTTTTCTGAGATGATCATCAGATCAAATTTTATGTTTTTTACCTATGAAATGATGCATTAGAAAAAGTGTCATTTTCTTGCAAATATTGGATTAATTATTCTACAAAATAGTACATATATTTAGCACTTATGTGCTACATATAAAGCTGTCATCTATGATAGTAACATGTGAGAAACATAATATTGTGCTCACTTGAAAATAGCAAATGTTGGGCTCAAGGAATTTAAATTGCCTCTAGGTACATGGATAACTTGAAAACTGTGTCAAACCCATCACATTTCATCAAAGCTCAGAGTCCTCCACATACATGAAGCTGATCAGAAACTTGAGTTCAAACAAAATTCCACTTATTCTTAAATAAAACTCCTGGCACTACACATATTTGAGTATTGAAATTAATTTTTCACTAGAGTTCATAATAAGTTAGTAGTCAACTAATATGGATTTTGAGTTGAAAACAACAACTATAAGAAAACAACAGTGACTGGGCACAAAAATTGAATGCTCATGACTGTCAGCATCTTTCAATCTTGAGGAACAATTAAAACTTGCTATGGTTGAAAACCCTGATGCTGGGAAAGATTGAGGGCAGGAGGAGAAGGGGGCAACAGAGGATAAGATGGTTCTATGGCATCACTGACTCAATGGGCACGGGTTTGGGTGGACTCCAGGATTTAGTGATGCACAGGGAGGCCTGGCGTGCTGTGGTTCATGGGATTGCAAAGAGTCAGACATAACTGAGAGACTGAACTGAACTGAATGTTAATATAGAGCCCAGCCCTTTTCCTTTAAATACAGGTAAATTTATCTTTTCCACACTGGCCACTTGGGCCAGAGCAGTAATACCTCATAAGATATTGTTGAGATCTTGTGTAGCAAATTGTTAATAACATTAAATAAACCACAGATAAGACACAGAATTAGTTTCAATCTAAAATTTATCTTTTCATACTGTTCATGGTGTTCTCAAGGCAAGAGTAATGAAGTGATTTGCCATCCCTTCTCCAGTAGACCACATTTTGTCAGAACTCTACACAATGACCCATCCGTCTTGGGTGGCTTATTTAACTTATGTGCAGAGGACATCATGTGAAATTCTGGACTGGATGACTCAAAAGCTGGAATCAAGATTTCTGGGAAAAAAAAACATTAAAAAAACTAAGATCATGGCATCCAGCCACATCACTTCATAGCAAATAGATGGGGAAAAACTGGAAACAGTGACAGACTGTATCTTCTTGGGCTCCAAAGCACAGTGAATGGTAACTGCAACCACAAAATTAAAAGACACTTTCTTTTTGGAAGAAAACCTCTGACAAACCTAGACAGCATATTAAGAAGCAGAGACATTACTTTGCTGACTAAGGTCAAAGCTATGATTTTTTTCCAACAGTCAGGTGTAGATGTGAGAGTTGGACTATAAAGAAGGCTGAGCACCAAAGAATTGATGCTTTCAAATTATGGTGCTGCAGAAGACTTTTGAGAGTCCCTTGGACAGCAAGGAGATCAAACCAGTCAATCCTAAAAAAAAAAAAAAAAAAAAGCAACCCTGGATACTCATTGGAAGGACTGATGCTGAAACTCCAATAATTTAGACCACCTGATGCAAAGAGCCAACTCATAGGAAAAAGCCCTAATACTGGGCAAGATTGAGGGCAGGAGGAGAAGAGGGCAACAGAGAATGAGATGGTTGGATGGCCATGAGTTTGAGGAAAATCCAGGAGATAGTGAATGACAGGGAAGCCTGGTGTGCTGCAGCTCATGGGGTTACAAAGATTTGGACACAGCTTAGCGATTGAACAACAAAATTTATCCTAGTGTATCACACATGGTTAATAGAATGCCTTAAATTCAGTTAAACATACCATGGGAAATCACTGATAAAGAATTAGTTTTAACTGTTTTTTTTTTCATTTATTTTTATTAGTTGGAGGCTAATTACTTTACAATATTGTAGTGGTTTTTGTCATACATTGACATGAATCAGCCATGGATTTACATGTATTCCCCATCCTGATCCCCCCTCCCACCTCCCTCTCTACCTGATTCCTCTGGGTCTTCCCAATGCACCAGGCCCGAGCACTTGTCTCATGCATCCAACCTGGGCTGGTGATCTGTTTCACCCTAGATAATATACATGTTTTAACTGTTTTAGAAATACAGTTGAAATCTTTGTTGATCACCAATACGGTTACATGGATAGATATGCATAAATATGACTCTTTCCATCATATATTTCAGCACGAGGGGAAGCATTTGGATGACATGGAAAGCCGATGTTCTTCTTCCTTTTTTTTTTTTTGTCTTTTACTTTTCTCCAGTTCAAGGACTTAGGAAGTGCCATTTTTAACATGCACTTAAGAATTTTCAGAATTCCAATGCTGATTCTTTCTGTTTCTAAAATTTGTTCTGTTGCCTTAACATATCTCTAAACTTATTTTTTTAAATTGCAGTGTAGAATTGGCTCATTTTCCCTATGTTTTTCCATTATTATATGTAATTAGGTTTATCATATCCTGTATTTAAAGATATATCAAACATATGTATAGTATCACAAATTTGGGCCCCTTCATGCTCCATCTCACAGATGATCTTTCTCATAAAGTTCTCATCCATCTCCATTGCTATTGGGATATGACCAGTCTCATATTTCTCAATTTTTTGATGGAACTGTCTTACTGAGACTACTAAGCTGCATGAAATTCAAAGTAGTGACCTAAAAGACAAAAGTTCATTAGGATTTCCTCACCTTTTGCCTGGCGCCTCATATCTAACTACTATAAAACTTAGCCATTAATGATTTAAGTATACAATTTTTTTAAGCCATATGCTGCTGTCATTGCAAATATTTTCTTCAAAAGGAACACAAGATAACGCCAAAGGCAAGCTGATCCTTTATAAGCAATTCTAGAGGAAGTTTTTAGTTACAACTTTTAAATAATTATTCACTAAAACCTTATTTAAATGAATCATATTTCAAAATGACAACAGAGACACTAAATATAATTAAACATTCAAGTTATGCTGAATGTGTCACTTGAAAAGGAGATATATAATCAGTACGTGCATAGGTAACAAACTATATTGAAAAGGAAATCATCAAAGGTGATGAAAATATAGTTCATTCCCTGGCATGGTTCTTTCAGGTATAGTCAGCAGAGAGTCCACTATTTTATGCTCTGAGACATAATTTTTCATTGCAAATTTTATTATATGTTTTACTCAGATTTTGTAACATTTCAAAAGTTTGTTATTGATGTTATGTTAATGATGTTATCATCTGCTTCATAGAATGAAATATTACTTTGAAATATGAAATATAGAAAATAGAAGACTTTGAATGAGTCACTTTAAGACTGCATTATTTTTATTAAAATATGCATGCTAATTTGCTTTCAGTCATGTCCAACTATTTGCAACACTATGGACTGTAGGCCACCAGACTCCTCTTCCATGGGATTCTCTGGGCAAGAAGACTAGAGTGGGTTGCCATTTCCTTCGGGAAGGGGACCTTCCTGACCTAGGGATTGAACCCACATCTCTTGTGTCTCCTGCCTTGGCAAGCAGATTCTTTACCACTAGCAAAAATAAAGAACATCTAATTAAAACAAAGGAAAACAGATGTTTCACATTCCAATAGTCATGTGAAGACTACAATAGTCATATTTATATCAATAACACAGTAAAAACTTTATAGAATAAAGTTTATCATTTTTCTATTTTAGTGTGTCATTTTTCAAAGATTTCCCCTTTTATTTCTAGTTTTTGTCTTCAACTATCATGTGGCTAATTAACTTATTCTGTGTTATAACTTACTAGAATATATCTAGCAGCAATATTTTTTCTGATATCTTATTAATTTCATGCACATAATGATTGTTACATTTGAGGAAACATGATTTACTCTTCCTTAAATATTCAAGTTTTGAAAATTTTTAAAAAATGGAATAAATGTAACTATTGGTAAATGCACATTATTTTTCATATAATAATGCTAGTCTAGATAATGCAAAAACAAAAACAATATTTCCCCAAACTGCTAAGCCCATACATTATTGCTACAAAGGTCAGAATATTTTTACCTCATCTTGGCACATCCAAAATATCTAGACATATAAAAAAATTCAGAACATGAATTCTCAATGTTACTGAACATCCAAAAATATTGATATTTCAAAAATTGCTGCTCTATAAGCTTTAGATTCAGATGAATCAAAGTCCTAGTGAACCCAGGAATTCATTTCACATCCTAGCTCTACCACTTGTCTAGATAAATTTGCCCTATGGAAATCCTTCAGTGAGTGTTTAGCATTCTTATTTTCAAATGCTTGGAAAAATAATAGATGCTTAATAAAATTTGCTTCATATGATTAAGATTCATGATTATTTAATGGGATATAACTGACAGCGTTACTCTACTTTGATCCCTTTCTTGTTTATAGATTTGCTTTTACATTATTGCTTATTGGTAACTGGCACTAAGCAAATGATTATTCCCAGTAATATAAATAAATGAGACTCACAGTAGCAGTATTCAGTTTGTGAAACAGTCTAAGTTTGATTCTTCTATTATTCTCCTTAACCAAACCCTCATAATTTGATGAGTTAGCATGTTATCACAATTTTATGACAGATCAGAGTGCATTTATAAAGTGAATTCAAGGAAAATCCTAAGATAATAAAAAATAATCATAATTTTTGTTCTATTTTTGTTTAATTATACCAGTTCAAATATGTATCTTGTTATCAATTTTAAATAACCCCAACAAATAAAGTTGCTTTGTTTCCCAGATTTTACTTTCTAACTGAATGTTTTTTTCTTTGTTGCTTTATTAAATACAACAAATTTATAATTTAAGAAAGACATATATACATATACTTATTTATTTTTATCCTTTTTATCTCTACTTTGTTAGTTTTTTCTTATTAAAATTATTTTTTCTTTTTCTAAGTATTGCGTTACAAATTTCAATTTTGAAATTATTCATTTAATATATTTTATATACATATTTACATTTTATGAAAAGGGATAATGATGTTAGCATATTAACTTAGATATATTTTGAACATATTTCCATATTATAAAATATACAATATATAGTATTGTGAGACTTCATATGGTTATGACAATAATTGTTTGCAGGAATAAAAAACTTGTAAAAATCTATTCTAAAATATCATATGTACACCTTTGACCCTTTGACCACTAAAAAACGATATTTCCTTAGGATGAATGCTAAAGAAGCTGCATTTTAAGGATAAATACATAAATATTTTAAAATGTAAGTTGTTACATTAAAATTTGGCTAATTAATTTTTTAATTTTATTTTTTAAATCTATTTTTAATTGATGAGTAATTGTTTTACATAATTTTGTTATTTGCTGTCAAATACCAACATCACAAAGTAATATATACAAAATCAAGATTTTGTAGATGCAATACTATCTTTAATATCATTGTTGTATAAATAAGATATTTGGAAAGTGTTTCTTTATTTGCCATTAGTTTACTACGTAGGGAGATATTTGGCTAACTATTCAGGTTTATTCTGTAATACTCAGTAGCAAGCATTTTCACATGATTAATAATTTTTCCTTTTTCATCATTACTGCTCACCCATTTCTAAAACTATCCGTAAAATCAGAGGTTGAGCTCAGTCTACTATGAAATGTATATAGTTTAAATTTAAAAATTTAGGAGACACATGAGGAGAGTAGTACTCTTTAAAATCAGTAGTATTTGCTTTCTATGGTCAAATATAAAGTTCTCTGATATTTGAAGGGAAAAGGCAGAAGCAATATGAACTAGAGCACAAAGATTCCTAATATTCAATAAGTCATTGTTATAATTGTAATTTCGTTTCTGTTGTCATTTTATGCTTTTGGAAATGGCCAAACTTTTACCGTGATACCGAATTTCTTTGCTGAGTGCAATGATGCCAAGTGTGGAAAGAAACTGTACCATTGTACCCACTTCACTCATCAAACTATCTGAGACAACTGATTGCTTAGTCTTACATCCTTGTTAATGTACTTTGTGTATTTATCAGGGTGAAATTTTGCTCTTCATGTGTTTATTTATTCATTTTAAAACACTGATTATAAATCGAAGGTGAGTTATGCCAGGAACCTTCATAGGAACTGGTGACATGAAGAGTCAGTCTTAAGAATTTTACATTTCAATTATTAAAAGAATGAAGAAAAAGAAAAGTTTAGAAGTATATAAATGTTATTTTAGGTGGTAAAAAAAATGCTGTGATAAAGATAAAGCTAGGATAAGAGGGGGAAAGACTGCTGTGGGAAAAGGTTGTTGTATGGTTAATCAGAAAGGACTTCTCTGTTGGATAAAATGTGAGCAGAGAAAGTAAAGGAGGATAAAATGCAAGGCTTCTTAGAGGAGACTGGCAGGGAAGATAGCAACTACAAAACTGCAAAGTGGGACCATGCCTCTTCTATTCTAAAAGAGTAAAACATCAATTAAGTTTGGAGTGAAAAACAAGTACAAGGGATATGGTGAGTTTTGAGAGACACTAGGGGTTCAGACTATGTAAGGACTTAGAGACCATCTTGAGGAATTCACTTCTTAATTTTTGAAAAGCTGTAGAGTCATGGGAAATTTTTAAAGAGAGAAATGACTTGTGTTTTCTTTTCTATTTTTCGAAATATTTGATTGCAATGTTGACAGGAAATTATAGAATCCTGTATTAGTTTTCTATGAATTCCATAAGAAATTATGTAGTTTAAAACACAAGATATTTATTATTTTATAGTTCTGAAAGTAAGGAGTTGGACACCTACCTCACTGGGCTAAGATCAAGGTACTGACAGGTATATTTCCTTCTGGAAGCTCTACTGGGAAATTCATTTAGCTTCCTTGCCTTTTTCAGCTTCATGAAGCTACTGACTTTTCTTGTCTCATTGTCTTTGCTTCCATCTTCACATTAGTAACTTTAGGGAAAGTCCTTCTTACATCTTTCTAGTTTTCTCTTCTGCTTTCCTCTTCTATTTTCAAGGACCTTTGTTATTCTTCATGTTGTTAAGGTCATCTGATTAGCAAGAATTTTTATCTGCTATATTAAGTTTTCTTTCCTTATTACTAAAACATTCATAAGTTTTGGGGTCTGTGATGTGGACATATTTGGGGGGCATTATTTTGTCTATCACAGATAAGATAAATGTTGAAGAAAAGACTGGTAAGAAGGCTACTGAGATACACTATAAAAGATGATTGTAATTGCAACACAGTGAAAATAGCTGAGAGGAAGAGAAATGGTTGAATTATGGAAATATTTTGAAAGTGTAAGAAGAGATTTCATTATAAAAGTGAGTGTTTCTCATAGTATGTGTATGAAAGAAGTAGACAGGGATAATCACATAGTTTTAGACTTGAGCATCAGTGAAAATGAGGAGTTGTGATTCTTAAAACGGAAGAGACTGGATGAAAACCTGGATTTCTGTGAGTGCGTTTGCTATTGAGGGACAAAAATAGAGCTTGATTTTTGATAAAGTAATTTTGAGATGTCTATTAGACAAGAAAAGCATGATGATGAGCAGCCAACCAGCATGCAAAAAGTTCAGAGCTGAGTTTAGTGATGCAGATATGCAGATAGAAATTCGTTAGCCTTCAAACTGAGTATCTGGATGAGAACATCTAGGAAATGAATGCTGATATGAAAAAGAATAGGTTCAGATCCAGAGCCTTTTGAATTTATAAAAAAGGATTTATACAGAAGGATGATGAGGTGAAATAGAAAGGAAAGTTGAAAATTAGCAACTAGTGAAGTAGGAGGAGAGATAATAGACTGGTGTCCCAAAGGTCAAGGGAAAGCTTCAGGAAGAAGGGAGGGTTATTAAATATGTCTGATAGTAATAATAAGCTAAAAACTAAAAAATAATAATGGGACCTTGCAATATGGATGTCATCATGACTTGAACAAGAGCTATTTTTGTAATAGAAAGGCAGAATCTGGATTCTGAAAGAATGTGATGACAAAAAAAAGAAAAAGAAAAAGGAGTAGGCATATGAAAGATTCTAAGAAGTTCTGTTACTATTGGAAGAGAACTGTGGGGAGAGTAACAAGATGAAAACAGTCAGACTTTCTCGCCCTATGTTTTCGCTCCTTATAACCCTATCACCTCATGGGAAATAGATGGGGAGACAGTGGAAACAGTGTCAGAGTTTATTTTTTTAGGCTCCAAGATCACTGCAGATGGTGATTGCAGCCATGAAATTAAAAGACGCTTATTCCTTGGAAGGAAAGTTATGACCAACCTAGATAGCATATTAAAAAGCAGAGACATTACTTTGCCAACAAAGGTCCGTCTAGTCAAGGCTATGGTTTTTCCAGTGGTCATGTGCAGATGTGAGAGTTGGACTGTGAAG
Organism: Dama dama; assembly: GCF_033118175.1. NCBI lineage: Eukaryota > Metazoa > Chordata > Mammalia > Artiodactyla > Cervidae > Dama > Dama dama. The sequence goes on from NC_083681.1 coordinate 12,830,506, forward strand.
AAAGCTGAGTGCCGAAAAATTTATGCTTTTGACTTGTGGTGTTGGAGAAGACTCTTGAGAGTCCCTTGGACTGCAAGGAGATCCAACCAGTCCATCCTAAGGAGATCAGTCCTGGGTGTTCATTGGAAGGACTGATGCTGAAGCTGAAACTCCAGTACTTTGGCCACCGCATGCGAAGAGTTGACTTATTGGAAAAGACCCTGATGCTGGGAGGGATTGGGGGCAGGAGGAGAAGGGGACGACAGAGGATGAGATGGCTGGATGGCATCACCGACTCGATGGACATGAGTTTGAGTAAACTCCGGGAGCTGGTGATGGACAGGGAGGCCTGGCTTGCTGAGATTCATGGGGTCACAGAGTTGGACACGACTGAGCGACTGAACAGAACTGAACTGAACTGAACCCCATGTTCCGTAAACAATGGCTTTGCACATTTATGTAAGAGCTGAGATCACTTACAGCACTGCGCATGCATGTCACGAGGTGCTCACTTGGTCACTGGCTCCTTTGTGCTGTACCCCTGTTTGAGCTTCACTGTGAAAGCCCTGGCTGCTGCCGCACTGGGGCTACATTGGAGCGGCATCATGATTATGTTATATGAGGCTTAGCTATGGCTGTTACGGCTCCGTGTGGTTATGTTGTGGTTGCTGCTACAGCCGCTGCGTCAGCCAGGATGGAGGCTGTGTTATCACCTCCCTGCCAGTCAGGAGAGAATAAGCATGTCTGCAGTCCCTATAGCCGCTTGAGTCTTCTGCCAGCGTCTTAGCGCGTGTCTCGCCTGCCGTGAGTTCAGCAAACAGTGCCCGCAGTGCGAACAGCAAGAAAATTGGCATCACGAACAGGATCAGCAATACCAGAACAGATGAGACTCAGGAAAGACACCAATGAGTTGTCAAATTGTTTTTAACTTATTATGTATTTTTCCTTTGCTTCTATTGTGGAAAATATCTCCAAAAAGAGATTATTTAATATATCTGAAAATGTAGTGGCAAACATAACAGTAGTCAGAAAGATTAGCATTATTCAAACAACCAGGTAGCAACACTTGGCGTAAAACATTGATCACTGGTTACCAGTTTTGTAACACTCTAAGTGACCTTTTCTATTTTCATATGACTTACTCTGCTTCTCTATCAACAATGGATTTTATGTTAATAGTTTTTTCTATAGATTTATCTTATGTGTAAACACCCTTAAAAATGCTTTTCTTAACCTAATTTTGAATTTTATGTAAACACAATAATTCTTTTTATATAATTTTGTTACATTCTTTTGTATATCTTATAGATAATAATTCATCTGTTCTTAAACTTTGTAAAAAGGAATGCCATGTTGTATGTAATCTTTTGACATTTTCTTTTTTTTTTCCATTTATTTTTATTAGTTGGAGGCTAATTACTTTACAATATTGTAGTGGGTTTTGTCATACATTGACATGAATCAGCCATTTTCTTTACTTGATATCATATTGCAAATATTTATCTGCATTGCTACTTATGGGTGAAGATCTTTACTTTGAATGCTAAATTATATTGTATTATGAGACTGCATCTAAGTTTTGTCATTCCTTCCACTGTGGAGGGGGATTTTGGTCATGTCCAAGTTTTTGCCATTATGAATGTTATTTTTGACATGTACAAGTCTCCCTTGATATACATGACATTTAGTACAGGTTGTGCTGTGTAAGAATTTCTATTGAGCATTCCTAGGAATGGAATGGCTGTGTCATGGGATATGTGAATGGTCACTTTCAGGAAATAAGCCAACAGTTTTGTAAAATGGCTTTACCACCTTACTCTTCCATCAGCTATATATGAGTTCCTATACATCCATATATCCATATATTGACCAATACTTGGTATTTTGAGATCATTTAATTATTTTGAGTCAACGGAAAGCTTGTCTCCAAGAAAGAGTGAGAGCTGATGGTCTTAATACTATCTTGGGCTGAGTTGATTTGAAACCAGAATGAAGTATGTTATGTTTCAGTCTACCCCTGATTCAACCCTGTTTCTAGTCTTCTGTGATTTTCAACTGAAATCTTGATGTTTTCTCCAGGACCTTTCCCTTGATAGGTCCTGAACTCTGATATTTGTTCCTCAGCACTATAAGCTGAACAAAAGTTCTCCTCTATTTTATAGATATCTTTATCTTAATTTTGTTATCCATTTGCTCCATGCAGCTTCAAAAGCTTACAAATTGAATGGAAACCAAGTATTTAAGGCTGTTCAAAACTTCCATTGTGTTTTCTCAATGCCAAGCAACGGCACAAAACTCTGTTGACTTCTCTTCCTCAAGCAGCTTCCCCTTCCCTGATTAATGCCTGGAAAAGCAAAAGTAAATTGCCACATGTAACAAACCTGTAAATGCCCTTAGTAGAAAGCGAGTGCAGAACACTTGTTTTTTTCTTTGACTCCAGGTCCCTAATATCCTCATTGCTTAAATAGTTCTTCAGTGTCATTAAAAATGGTTTTCTTGCTTCATCTAACTTTTCTACTTGTTCTTGTGTATTACAAGCGTGTGTATTGTAAGTGTCTTCTTCCCAAATATTATGTCATTTCGTTCTGTGGTCTCATTGTCCTTTAGTGGAGTTTCAGCTTCTATTAACAGTGTGTACTGGGAAAAGCTGGACTTTTGTTTCTGTTGTTTCCATAAAGAGGGCGGATAAATATGGTAAAAAGATCTATTACTAAAAGCCTCAAGTATCAGAAAATATAAACATTCTTTATCTGAAAAAAGCTTTTCAGATCTTCATTTTCTTTGTATCTCTAGTGAAATATGGAGTTGGAGAGAGACACTCCTCAGATTATAATAAAGAATTTCTAGGAGTTTGTGCATCAGGTGGGTGAATGAGTGACTACCTGTGGTAAGTGAGTCTCCACTTGTTTTCTTAGTTGGTGATTACTGTATGAACAATATCTTTACTAGACACAATTCCCAGAATGGTATAGATAATCTTTTCCTCATGATAACATAAAGTACTGCAAAGAATAAAGGACCAACAACAACAGAATCAAACAAAAACTTGAAGACCCCATTCCCCTTTATACACCATTTCTAAACAGCCTCCCTCCCTTTGCTCCAGGTTCTTGCCATTGTTTCCTTTTTTCTTTTTTTAAATTTTATTCTGAAATACACTACAATTGATATTTTTATTTATCTTCTTGTGCATATGTGCATATACAAGTGTCTCTCTTTATCTAGGTCTGGAATTATTAATACTAATTCCGTGGCATGCTTGCAATCAACTTTACTTGACTTTGGCAAATTGCTTTTCTGGGATCTATAGCACTACTGCTCCCTTACACCAGCAATATAAAAAGAACTCCTCTGGCACTCACTCTATATCCTTATAGATATTTGATTTTGAATTTTAATTTTTGCCATTGTTTTAATTTGATGTTATCTCATAATGATTTTATTTTGTATTTCCTAGTTACTAATGAGTTTGGTCATTATTCAGTCTGTGTATTCACTAGCTGTGCCTTTTACTCTGGAAATGCTTATTTACTTCTTTTGATTGCTTAATTATTTGTGTGATGAATATCAATTTGTTTTGCTGTTATTCTCAATTTGTGAGACATTTCTTTGTGTATTCTGGATGATAATTCTTTATTAGTATAACTTTATTACAAATATCTTCTCCTACCTTGCAACTTTTATATTGTGTGGTTTAAACAAAATAAATTCTTAAATGCAATGTTTTCAAATGTATTTTTCTTTGTTATATGCACTTTTAATCTTGTTTAAGAAATGTTTCTCTGTCTTAACATTAAAAGAGAATTTCTAGAAGTTCTCCAAATATTAAAAAAAAATTGCCACTCACATGTAAGAAAAATTAGATTAGGAATTTTTTTTCATCGGTTTGAGGTCATGATCCTTCTTGATTTTCTATATTATTTAAAAAAATCCTTCTATTTTTACTGAATACTTTGTTCTTCCCCTCTAACTTGCTATGGCTTTTTGAACTAGTCTATATCCAAATATGTCATCCATACACACACAGACACACACACACACACACACACACAGTACTGAAATCTACATCTGTTTTACATATTGTCAAGCTAAATGGAGATATAAACTGAGGTGAACTTGAATTACCAGAAACTAAGTTTATCCAGGAATAACAGGAAAATCAGCTCAAGAAATGCAAACTGGAGCAAACTTCAGGTTGTGAGTGCAATGAAGATTTGGAGAGGACTATATATGTGGGCAAGATGTGCAAAGAAGCGGGAGTCCAGCCAGAGTCCAAACAGTAGGTTGTTTGACTTGAGAATGGGGAGAAATTCTTAGCAGATGTTCATTGGTCAGGAAACAGGTTTCCATTTTCTGTAAATCAGGAATTTATGGGAAAGCATAAATTCCTCTCAGTTCTTAAGCTTTATTTTCCTAAGGGCACACATGTGAGTGTGAGGCAAGCAGAAGTAACGCCATGGCAGGCAGCTTAGATTAGGAGTAGTTTTCGCTTAACACTGACTGCTGTTTGCCAATTAGGACCAATTAGCTTTCGCTTTTTGCCAATTAGGAAATTAGGAATGGGGCGGAAACCCCCGGGAAAGTCCCGCCCGCGCAAAAGTTTTGACCAATGAAATTGCTTTGCAAACTTGTAACCAATCTGCTTAAACCAACTACCAACGGCGTGTGCTCACCCTATAAATCTGTGTAACAGCTTGGGCTCGGGGCTCTCTGACCTGCACCACTCACTGCGTTGGATGCGGCAGAGGGCCCTGGCTCGAGTCAGTAATAAACTTCCCCTTTTTGCCAGTTACATTGTCTTGGAAGCCTTCTCTCTTCCTGCTCGGGGATTTGGACATCGGGCATAACAGTGAGATTCTCTATTTCCTGTCCTCTGTTTCCATTTTAGATTGAAATTCACATTATTTCTTCATTTATTGTTACATTAATAACACATTATCTTAATTAAGAAGCTCTACTGACTATTATTATATTGTGTTTTCCATTCTACAAACATCATATGTCCTTTTCTTTTTAAGATTTCATATTTCAAAACCGTTTTAGATTATTTTGCTAGATTTTTAGTTTAAGTACCATGCATTTTATTTTGATTATTTAGAAGTACAAAGTTATATCTATGTCTAGATAGATAGAAAATTGTGTTTCTTACTTGTTTGTAGCTAGAGGATAGAAATTTAATTGAAATTTTGAAGTCAAATTTTATCCTGCAAAATCTCTAATACTTATTAGTTAAAATATCTTGTTCAAAAATTACTTTCTTTATATATATATTAACAAATATACAATCTGCAATTAATGGCAAGTTCTTTATTTCTATTTATATCTTATTTTACATATTTGGAGAAGGAAATGGCAGCCCACTCCAGTACTCTTGCCTGAAGGGTCCCGTGGACAGAGGAGCCTGGCGGGCTACGGTCCATGGGGCTGCAAAGAGTCAGACACGACTGAGCGACTTCACTTCAACGATATTGAATTTCTAGGATTTCAACATGAGGTCACTTAGCTGCCCTCCAAATCTCAGGCCTAGTCTTTGTAGTGTGTCCAAGTACTTAGCTAGCTAAAACCACTGCTCTAGGCAAACAATGACTGGCAAATACTCCAAAGAAAAATACATAAACATTGGTTTCAACAGGAGCTTGTGATTTAGGGATTTTTGTTTTCTTGTTATTTCTTGACTCCAATAAATTTTTTATTTTCTTGCAGTTTAAAAGTACTTTAAAAAAATTGTTTTCTCTGTTTTTTGTTTGTTTGTTTTTCTTGTTTTAGCTATCATCTTTGTGATTGCTTTTCTGGGAGAGGATGACATTGGTCTGAAGTTTTTGTCTCCTTTGTGCAGACATGGGAATGTTTTACATTAGTTTTAGTTTTGTTTTGTTTTTAAGATAGGTCCTAGCTTAGAAAATGCATTTTTATGCTGATGGGATTAACTGGCAAACAGAATAATTAATTATGTGGAAATGTGGAAAAACAACTGAGTGGCAATATCTTTGCATAATAGATTCTGAAAGGGAATGGGCTACAAGTCACAAGTGAAGGATTTATCCTTAGTTGTTCAGACATTGTATAAGTGAAAATATAGGGAAGGTAAGGAGTAAGAATTCTGATACACAGAGATTTGTAGAATTGATAGTATGGCTGACAAATGTCTTCTTTTTTCTCTGGTGCTTGCTGCACTTCACCAAAGGGCCTTCATGGAGTCATGTTGAAAGTCCTTACCTCTATGCTCTGATGGGCTCCTTTTCCTCTCATGGTGATTTTGCAGGTAAGATTTTCAGGCTCTTTTTCTTGAACTTGAATGATGACAGCCATTATTATTTGGTGTCCAATACTGATAATGACTATTTCCATTCTATTTATATAATTTATAGTTCTCCTAACAAACAAACCTGAATGAAGGCATTGAAATGTGTAGGTTTAAATAGCTACCTCACATCAAACTTGTTTTCTACATAATGATCTTTCTTGAGTTGGGCTCAGAGAGTATAAGTTTCAGGGAAACATATTGAAGGATATTTTGTCCTGAGAGGTGTAGGAACAAGTTTGCAGTGTTATAGTGACTGTGAAACTTTGGGTATATTTGTTCACATTTTTTGCAGCTTGATTCCTCAAATATATAATATAGAGGTTTACCTTAGTGAATCCTTAATATCTCTAACAGATCTCATACAGAGGCTGGCAATTTTGGAGGTGGACTATAAAACCAAATTTGTTTAACTCTATCACCTTCTGTCCTAATGTCAGTTCTTTATGGAATTTGGTAAATAAAATGACGTCAATAAATCAAGTGGAGTTTGCAAATGAATGTCTGAAGGTAATTTTTGTGCCAACCATCATAAACTTGTAGTTTGAACTGTATTCTTAATTGGTCAAATACACTCTAATTTGTAATTACCTGAAAATGAGATCATCTGTTAAAATCAATAGAGAAACTCGAATGTGAGGTAAGCATGTCCCTTCACTCTCATTATTTCTGAAACTTTTGGGAAGACATTAAGCCCTATGACTCGCAAATCTCTGTAATTCTTTTTTTTTTTTTTTTTAATTTTTTTTTAAATTATTATTATTATTTTTTTCCAGTGGGTTTTGTCATACATTGATATGAATCAACCATGGATTTACATGTATTCCCAATCCCGATCCCCCCTCCCACCTCCCTCTCCACCCGATTCCTCTGGGTCTTCCCAGTGCACCAGGCCGGAGCACTTGTCTCGTGCATCCCACCTGGGCTGGTGATCTGTTTCACCATAGATAGTATACATGCTGTTCTTTTGAAATATCCCACCCTCACATTCTCCCACAAAGTTCAAAAGTCTGTTCTGTATTTCTGTGTCTCTTTTTCTGTTCTGCATATAGGGTTATCGTTATCACCTTTCTAAATTCCATATACATGTGTCAGTATGCTGTAATGTTCTTTATCTTTCTGGCTTACTTCACTCTGTATAATGGGCTCCAGCTTCATCCATCTCATTAGGTCTGGTTCAAATGAATTCTTTTTAATGGCTGAGTAATATTCCATGGTGTATATGTACCACAGCTTCCTTATCCATTCATCTGCTGATGGGCATCTAGGTTGCTTCCATGTCCTGGCTATTATAAACAGTGCTGCGATGAACATTGGGGTGCACGTGTCTCTTTCAGATCTGGTTTCCTCAGTGTGTATGCCCAGAAGTGGGATTGCTGGGTCATATGGCAGTTCTATGTCCAGTTTTTTAAGAAATCTCCACACTGTTTTCCATAGCGGCTGTACTAGTTTGCATTCCCACCAACAGTGTAAGAGGGTTCCCTTTTCTCCACACCCTCTCCAGCATTTATTGCTTGTAGACTTTTGGATAGCAGCCATCCTGGCTGGCGTGTAATGGTACCTCATTGTGGTTTTGATTTGCATTTCTCTAATAATGAGTGATGTTGAGCATCTTTTCATGTGTTTGTTAGCCATCTGTATGTCTTCTTTGGAGAACTGTCTGTTTAGTTCTTTGGCCCATTTTTTTGATTGGGTCATTTATTTTTCTGGAATTGAGCTGTAATTCTTGTCTTAATTTTCTTTTCTCTCTTTTCTTTGAGTATTCTGTCTCCTAGGAGCAAATTGATTGATTCAGATTTCAACAAAATACAACCATTATACACTAAAGAGGTACATATTTGCTTAAACACATTATAATTGATAACTTCTAATATTTTTAAAGGGGTAGAAAGCATATAATTTTCTATAGGTTTAGAATGAGATCAAATTGCCCATGTTAGTCCATATTAATAACATTTTAATGTGTTTCTAACAAGGAATAACTAATTTCACATCCACCATTTACAATAAAATATTCATTAGTCATTTATTTCAGTTTGTAATGTAAGTGAGGCAATGGAATCTCACTTAGTAATCATGAGTTTTGTTTAAGCACAGATCCATAAACAGAAGAGCACTATATAATGTCTCTTCTATGGTGATTAAAAGTGACCTCTGAAAGTGAATGTGAAGTAGAAAAATCGTGTAAGGTATGAGGGGTCATTAGGCATGAGTTCTTGACCTGATCACTCAGCAATCCTCAAACTGAGCATGTTATACCACTTTTTATTAATCTTGTTTTAAAGTTTTGTTTTTTATTTTTAACTGAAGTATAATTGATTTACAATGTGATGTTAGGTCCCTGTGCTATACAGTGGGACCTTGTTTATTTATTTTTACATGATAGCATGTATCTTCTAATCCAACATTTCTAATTTATTCCTCATCCCTGTTCCCCTTCAGTAACTATAAATTTGTTTTCTATGTGTATGAGTCTGTTTCTATTTTTAAATAAATTATTTGCGTCATTTTTTATATCACATGATATCTGTATTTTCTTGACTTACCTTTCTTTGTATGATAATCTATAGGTTAAGTTTCAAATGTTTGCTCAGTCATAGGCACATTTTCATGTCACCTTTCAATACCAGAGGTAGGTGCACTGTGTGTTAAGTTACTTCCATTGGTGTCTGACTCTTTACCACTCTATGGACTGTAGCTTGCTAGGCTCCCCTATCCAAGGGATTCTCCAGGCAAGAATACTGGAGTGGGTTTCCACGCCCTCCTCCAGGGGATCCTCCAGACCCAGGGATTGAAACCACGTCTCTTATGTCTCCAGCACTGGCAGGTTAGAAGCCCAGAGGTAGGGAATGACATTTTTACTAGATAGAGTCTCATCAGAGAGACCTGGGAAACTCAGAGGTATGGAATGACATCTTTACTATTTAAGGTCTCATTAGGCAGGAAGCCTAAGTCAAAGCAAAATTTAAAAAAAAAAAATTACCAGGAAGGAAAGTTTGATTATAGTCAGACCAATCTTTCGCTTAGTTTTTGCCTGATGAAACTGCTAACATTAATAAATTTGATGGCTCATTATTTCCTAAGTGGAGGAGTACAAATATTTTACTCTCACTTGTCTGTACACCCACCCCAGAGGGAGCAGTTCTTTTCTTTAAACAAAAGGTTGCAGAAGGCTGAGGGAGGAGATGTTTGGTGAGAAAGTTAATGCTGCATTCATTCCAAGATCCAACTTATCATTAGCTCTAAGAGAGAAGAATTAATGTTCTATTGCTGTAACTTTTGAAGTTGACTGCTATTTTTTATATGTCCACTACAGACTTATGGGCAATTGACATAACTATTCTTAGAAGCACTTCTCTAGCCATGAGATGTGACTATAAGTAGATGACATTCTTAAATCCTTTTAAAGCTGGAAAATTAGCTATGAATGTTTTATTTTACTTCTAAAGAAATGGAAAATGCCATTCTTCCACCTTTAATTTTCTATTTTGTCCTTTTAATCAAGAATGATGTTTCTGAAAAGGGAAATATAAATTATTTTCAATATTATGATTCAATTATACTAAAAAGCTTTTATAATTTGAGTCCCTCTTTGAAATAAAATTTTGCTTTGAACAAGTATCTTCAGTGTGTATTTTTTGTCTAGATATTCTTAAGTCACTATGAATTAAAGTTTAGAAAATTCAAAATAAGAATAGATCTTTATCTTCTATTTCTGAGGTTCAAACTGTTAAAATTGAGTTTTGACTATGTGCCATCATATTGTGAACTATAACTTATTAAAATCATAATTTCATAAGAGGCTTCTAAATATACTTAGGTGTGACAGTCTGATAATTCAATATACTCGCTTCCCAACAAAAAGGGGGGGTGGGGGAAAGCAATGATTGTTTATGTGTTTCAGTAGGGAGTAAGTTTTCTCTCTCACTTCCCTCTCTCAATAAATACTGATATCATGTTGGAAATTTAAAATTTTCCATTCTCCTAAATTATGAAATTATTTTTGAATGTTCCATAATATTAAATAATATATCTCCAGCTAAAACCTCAAATTATGGATAAAATATATTATGATTATCACATAAATTTTTTTTCTCAAATCAAGTAGCAGAAAATTATTACTGTTGAAAATATAATTTTGAAAAGACAAATTATGATTCACATTTAAACATAAATTAATATCTGTATTTAGTTAACTTGTTAATTATTAAGTGAATTAGTTAATTGTTTCAAAAAACTTGTCACTTTAGACATAAAACTGGTAATGTCCAACAGTCTCATAAACTGGACTCTTTAAAGAGGGTTATTTTTTCCATTGGACAAAAGATAGTTACAAGTTTATTGGACAAAAGTGTGCAAATTAAGCTCTGCTGCTACAGAACTATAAAAATAACCTAGAAAATATTAGAAAATCAAGCTCAGCCCTATAGTAAAAGATCTTATAGCAAACTATTTTACCTATTTCTAAAGATTAATATATTTTTCTTGGTAGAAATTTATTTTATATGACTTCTTAGACCTTCAAAGAATTAACTACACATGGAAAGAACACAGATTCAGTGTGGAATTTCACATATTGGTATTTCCTGTTCCCAAAGGTGAAACAGACATTTAGTAACACTTTACCCCAAATCAGTAAAACCCCAAATGTAGAGTCTGGTTCACAGAGAGATGTAAAGTCAAGAAGATCTAAAAGTATCATTTGTTTGTTTCTGTTTTATTATTTTATTAAAAATTTTAATTTGAAGTATAGTTGATGTGCAATGTAATATGTTATAAGTCTACAATGTAGTGATTTACATTTTTAAGAGTGTGCTGTGCTCCAATATAGTTGTTAGAAAATATTGTCTATATTTCCTGTGTTGTGCACTATATATATCCTTATAACTTTGTACATAATAGTTTGTACTTTTTAATCTCCTAACCTTATATTGTCACTCTGCTAACCTAACTTATATGCAGAGCACATCATGTGAAATGCCAGGCTGGATGAAACACAAGCTGGAATCAACATTGTAGGGAGAACTATCAATAACCACAGATACACAGATAACACCACCCTTATGGCATACAGTGAAGAACTAAAGAACCTCTTGATGAAAGTGAAAGAGGAGAATGAAAAAACTGGCTTAAAACTCAACATTTAAAAAAATGAAGATCACAGCATCTGGTCCCATCACTTCATGACAAATAGATGGGGAAACAATGGAAACAGTGACAGACTTTATTTTCTTGTGTTCCAAAATCACTGCTAATTGTGACTGCAGCCATGAAATTAAGACACTTGCCCCTTGGAGGAAAATTATGACCAACCAAGACAGCATATTAAACAGCAGAGACATTTAGATCTTTAATCCATTTTGAGTTTATTTTTGTGTATGGTGTTAGAAAGTGTTCTAGTTTCATTCTTTTACAAGTGGTTGACCAGTTAGATTGGGAGAAAATAATAGCAAACGAAGCAATAGACAAAGGATTAATCTCAAAAATATACAAGCAACTCCTGCAGCTCAATTCCAGAAAAATAAATGACCCAATCAAAAAATGGGCCAAAGAACTAAACAAACATTTCTCCAAAGAAGACATACAGATGGCTAACAAACAAATGAAAAGATGCTCAACATCACTCATTATCAGAGAAATGCAAATCAAAACCACAATGAGGTACCATTACACACCAGTCAGGATGGCTGCTATCCAAAAGTCTACAAGCAATAAATGCTGGAGAGGGTGTGGAGAAAAGGGAACCCTCTTACACTGTTGGTGGGAATGCAAACTAGTATAGCCGCTATGGAGAACAGTGTGGAGATTTCTTAAAAAACTGGAAATAGAACTGCCATATGACCCAGCAATCCCACTTTTGGGCATACACACCGAGGAAACCATATCTGAAAGAGACACATTTACCCCAATGTTCATTGCAGCACTATTTATAATAGCCAGGACATGGAAGCAACCTAGATGCCCATCAGCAGATGAATGGATAAGGAAGCTGTGGTACATATACACCATGGAATATTACTCAGCCGTTAAAAAGAATTCATTTGAATTAGTTCTAATGAGATGGATAAAACTGGAGCCCATTATACAGAGTGAAGTAAGCCAGAAAGATAAAGACCAATAGAGTATACTAACGCATATATATGGAATTTAGAAAGATGGTAATGATAACCCTATATGCAAAACAGAAAAAGAGACACAGAAGTACAGAACAGACTTTTGGACTCTGTGGGAGAAGGCGAGGGTGGGATGTTTTGAGAGAACAACATTGAAACATGTATATTATCTAGGGTGAAACAGATCACCAGCCCAGGCTGGATGCATGAGACAAGTGCTCGGGCCTGGTGCACTGGGAAGACCCAGAGGAATCGGGTGGAGAGGGAGGTGGGAGGGGGGATCGGGATGGGGAACACATGTAAATCCATGGCTGATTCATGTCAATGTATGACAGAAACCACTACAATATTGTAAAGTAATTAGCCTCCAACTAATAAAAATAAATGAAAAAAATAAAAAGTTAAAAAAAAAACCTAAAAATAAAAATAAAAAGCAGAGACATTACTTTGCCAACAAAGGTCTGTCTAGTGAAAGCTATGGTTTTTCCAGCAGTCATGTATGGATGTGAGAGTTGGACTATAAAGAAAAGTGAACACTGAAGAATTGATGCTTTTGAATTGTAGTGTTGGAGAAGACTCTTGAGAGTCCCTTGGACTGCAAGGAGATCCAACCAGTCCATCTTAAAGGAGATCAGTCCTGGGTGTTCATTGGAAGGACTGATGCTGAAGCTGAAACTCCAATACTTTGTCCACCTGATGCAAAAACTGACTCCTTGAAAAAGACCCTGATATTGGGAAAGCTTGAAGGTGGGAGGAGAAGGGGGTGACAGAGGATGAGATGGTTGGATGGTACCACTGACTCGATGGACATGAGTTTGAGCAAGATCCAGGAGTTGGTGATGGACAGGGAAGCCTGGTGTGCTGCAGTCCATGGGGTTTCACAGTCAGACACAACTGAGCATCTGAACTGAACCTTATATTGCCCCTCCCTCATTTCCCTGTCCCCTCAAGTAACCACTAGCTTGTTCTTTATATCTGTGAGTCTGTTTCTTTTTTATCTTATTACTACTTTGCCATATATTTTTTTGTTCCACACGCAAGTGATATCACGCAGTAGTTATCTTTCTCTGATTAACTAATTTCACTTAGCATGTGTGTGTGTGTGTGTGTGTGTGTGTGTGTGCGCGCTAAGTCCCTTCAGTTGTGTCTGACTCTTTGTGAATCTGTAGACTTTAGCCCGCCAAGGTCCTCTGTCCATGGGATTCTCCTGGTAAGAATACTGGAGTGAGTTTCCATGCCCTCCTCCAGGGAATCTTCCCAATCCAGGAATAGAACCCATGCCTCTACCCTCCAAGCTTATCCATGTTGTTGCAAATAGCAAAATTTAATTCTTTTTTGTGTATGAAAACAATATCACCATGTATATTTGTGTATATATATATATATGAAGTGAAAATCTCAGTCGTGTCTGACTCTTTGCGACCCCATGGACTATATAGTTCATGGAATTCTCTAGGCCAGAATACTGGACTGGGTGGTCATTCTCTTCTCCAGGGAATCTTCCCAACCCAGGGATGGAACACTGGTATCCCATATTTCAGGCAGGTTCTTTACCATCTGAGCCATCAGGGAAGCCCAAGAATACTGGAGTGGGTAGTCTATCCCTTCTCCAGGGGATCTTCCCATCCCAGGAATCGAACCGGGGTCTCCAGCTTTGCAGGCAGATTCTTTACCAGCTGAACTATCAGGGGAGCTTATATATCTATATATCTCACATCTTCTTTATCTATCAATTGGTGGGCACTTTCATGTCTTGGCAATCATATATAATGCTGCTATGATCATTGGAATGCATATACCTTATTGAATTTGTATTTTTGGTCAGATATATACCAGAGTACGATTTTGAGCATCTTTTCACATGCCTGTTGGCTACCTGCATATTTTCTTTGGAAAAAGATGACTGTTCAGGTCTTCTGCTCAATTTTTAATTGGGTTGTTTGGTTTTGGGTGTTGAGTTGTATAAATTGTTAATGTATTTTGGACAGTAATTCCTTTGGTCATATGATTTGCAAATATTTTCTCCATTCAGTAGGTTTTTTTCTTTTTTCTTTTTTTCATTTTGTGGATAGTTTCTTTTGCTGTGCAAAATAATTTAAATTATATTAAATTAGGTCTTATTTATTTATTTTGCCTTTATTTCTCTTGCTTTAGGAGATGGATCAAAAATATGTTGCTGTGATTTATGTCAAAGTGTTTTCTGCCTATGCTTGTTTTCCTCTAGGAGTATTATGGTTCCTGGTTTGATGTTTAGATCTTTAAGCCATTCTGTGTTTATTTTTGTATATGGTGTTAGAGAACGTTCTAATTTCTTTCTTTTACACATAGCTCTCCAGTTTTTCTAGTCGCACTTATGAAGAGACTATATTTTAACCTTTGTATGTGTTTGTCTCCTTTTTTTTTGTGGATTAATTGAGTATGAGTTAAAAGGGTTTTTTTTTTTTTTTTTCCCCTGATTCTGTGGTTTTGGTTCTTAAATGGTTTAAGCCTTAGTTTGACAATAGGTAAGATATGTAAAATTGAAATAATAGTCATATCAACTCCACATGATAATGGTGAAGAGTAGATGAGAATATGTTTATAAAACATCAGCAAGTTAACTAAGCTCTCATGAAATTATAATGTTTTTACCCACAGATACATTTTTGTCAATATATATTTCATTTCAAATAGTTTTTACATTACTTAATAATACCTTAAATGGAGTCGTAAAGTGGATCCTCCCCTCCTATCTGATCAATTTTGACTACAACTCATTTCATACTTTCAGAACTATTATAAATCCAAATGAAATGTGGTAATGTAAATGGTGGAATATTGATGTCAATGATTGTAAGTCATTGACATTGTTGTGGTGGGGGTGTTGTTTAGTTGCCAAGTTGTGTTTGACTCTTTGCGACGCCATGGACTGCAGCATGCTAGACCTTGCCAATGCCATTCCTTTCTTTTTCTGCCTTCAATCTTTCCCAGCATCAAGATTTTTTTTCAATAAGTCAGCACTTATCATCAGGTGTCCAAAGTGTTGGAGTTTCTCGTTTAGAATTAATCCTCCTAATGATGCTAAAGCTGAAACCCCAATACTTTGGCCACCTCATGCGAGTAGTTGACTCATTGGAAAAGACCCTGATGCTGAGAGGGATTGGGGGCAGGAGGAGAAGGGGACGACAGAGGATGAGATGGCTGGATGGCATCACCGACTCGATAGACACAAGTTTGAGTAAACTCTGGGAGTTTGTGATGGACAGGGAGGCCTGGAATGCTGCAATTCATGGGATTACAAAGAGCCGGACACGACTGAGTGACTGAACTAAACTGAACTGAACTGAATGAATATCCAGGGTTGATTCCCTTAGGATTGATTGATTTGATCTCTTTACAGTCCAAGGGACTCTCCAGAGTCTTCTCCAGCCCCACATTTCAAAAGCACCAATTCTTCGGCCCTCAGTCTTCTTTATGGTCCAACTCGCACATCTGGACTTGACTACTAGAAAAACCATAGCTTTGATTATAGGTACCTTTGTTGGCAAAGTGATGTCTCTGATTTTTTGTATGCTGTCTAGGCTTCTCATAGCTTTCCTTCCAAGGAGCAAATGCCTTTCAATTTCATGGCTGCAGTCAAATTCAATTGCATGGCTGCAGTCAAATTCAATTGCATGGCTGCATTGATGTTGAAGACTAAGAAAATAAGGTCTGTCACTGTTTCCATTTTTTTCCCCATTTGCCATGAAGTGATGGAACAAGATGCCATGATCTTAGTTTTTTGAATGTTGAGTTTTAAGCCAGCTTTTTCACTCTCCTCTTTCACCCTCATCAAGAGGCTCTTTGGTTCCTCTTCACTTTCTGCTATTAGAGTGGTATCATGTGCATATCTGAGGTTGTTGATATTTTTCCTGGCAATTTTGATTCCAGCTTATAAGTCCAGCCTGGCATTTTCCCTGATGTACTCTGCAAATAAGTTAAACAGAGTGACTATATACAGCCTTGTAGTATTTCTGTCCCAATTTTGAACCAGTTCATTTTTCCATGTCTGTTGCTTCTTGATCTGCATACAGGTTTCTTAGGAGACAGGTAAAGTGGTCTGATATTCCTATCTCTTTAAGAATTTTCCACAGTTTGTTGTGACCCACACAGTCAAAGGTTTTCATGTAACCAATTAGGCAAAAGTATTTCTGGAATTCTCTTGCCTTCTGTATGATCCAACAAATGTTGGCAATTTGATCTCTTGTTCCTCTCCCTTTTCTAAGTCCAGCTTGTAGAACTAGAAGTTCTCAGTTCGTGTACTGCTGAAGTTTAATTTGAAGGATTTTGAGCATAACTTTAGCATGTGAAATGAGTGCAATTGTAAGTCATTGACATAGGCTTGTTAACTATTTAATTGTCATTTGTTAATGCTTGATGAGTACCAAAAGAGCACTTAAAATTTAGCTCAGAATATTTTCCTTTGTGAATTATTTTATATCTCTAAAGAAATAAGTGGGTTTTGTTTGTAGTAGCAAATTATTATTAATGAGATACAATTTCCTTAAGTTAGTAGATGTTACTGTGCTTGTGTATTTAGGTATTTCCCCTGAAAAAGTTAGTACACATATACTTTATTAGTTTTGTAGGGATGCAGTAATAAAATACCATAAACTGGTGGCTTACAAAAACCCAGAATTTTATCTTTTCACAGATCTGGAATCTAGAAGTCCAAGATCAATGTGTCAGTAGATTTGATTTCTTCTGAGGCCTCTCTCCTTGAATTGTATAATGCAGTCTTCTTTCTGTGTCCCCTCCATGGCGTTTTCTCTGCATACCTTCAGCTGGTATCTCACTCACATTGAATTATGTCGAACACAAATGATCTCATTTTACCTTAATTATCTGCTCAAAGACCTGTCTCTATTACAGTTACATTCTGAGGTTCTAGAGGCTAGAACTTCAACATTTGAATTTGTGGGGGACACATATTCAGACTACAACATATGTATAAGGCTCTTGGATGTATATATGTCTTGGGAAACTGTTTGAGTTTCCTTTGAATAAGGGCAAAATATCTCACCAGAAAGATGCTCTCTAAAACTATGTTGTGTGTATTTGTCTCTCAGTTGTGTCTGGCTATTTGCAACCCCATGGACTGTAGACTGCCAACTCCTTAGTCCATGGAACTCTCCCGGCAAGGGTACTGGAGTGAGTTGCCATTCCTTTCTCCAGGGTGTCTTTCCGACTCAGGCATTGAACCTGGGTCTCCTACATTGCAGGTGAATTCTTCACCATCTAAGCCACCAGGGAAATTAATGTTGCCTGACCTTAAATGCCACTCTACTACTATGTCCTCTGTCATTCCGAAAGCTACTTAATGTCCATGTATCTTATTCCTCTCTCTTCAATAGAGATAAAATTATAACACATACCTCCTAGATTTGATGTAGGAAAGTGAGCTAATTCATTTATTACATTTAGAAGAATGTCTATAAATATTCAATAATTCTTGGATTATTTATTCCCTTGAAGTAACATATCACAAGGAACCTATATATATATATATATATATATATATATATATATATATATATATATATATGTGTGTGTGTGTGTGTGTGTGTGTGTGTGTGTGTGTATATATATATATATATATTTCTGAGGTATTGTATTTCATTAGTTAACAACTAAAATATCTTCAGTCAGGTTGAACTGTGTATGATCAGATCTCCAACAACCAGGAGAGAAAAGACTTTTAGTCTCTTTTAACCTGTACTCAGTCAGTTCAGTTCAGTTCAGTTCAGTCACTCAGTTGTGTCCAATTCTTTGCGATCCTATGATTCGCAGCACGCCAGGCCTCCCTGTCCATTACCAACTCCCAGAGCTTACTCAAACTCATGCCCATCGAGTCGGTGATGGCTTCCAGCCATCTCATCCTCTGTCGTCCCCTTCTCCTCCTGCCCCCAATCCCTCCCAGCATCAGGGTCTTTTCCAATGAGTTAACTCTTTGCATGAGATGGCCAAAGTATTGGAGTTTCAGCTTCAGCATCAGTCCTTCCAGTGAACACCCAGGACTGATCTCTTTTAGGATGGACTCGTTGGATCTCCTTGCAGTCCAAGGGACTCTCAAGAGTCTTCTCCAACAACACAGTTCAAAAGCATCAATTTTTCGGCACTCAGCTTTCTTCACAGTCTAACTCTCACATCCATACATGACCACTGTAAAAACCATAGCCTTGACCAGATGGACCTTTGTAGAAAACACTAAATCCTTTTTTGTGTGATTAATTCAACACAGTTGTTTATGAAGTATATATAACATAAAATTTGGAGAAGATATATTTTGCTATTCTTTACATATATTTTGTCCCTCCACACAGTTTGTAGGATCTTAGTTGTCTAACCAGGGATAGAAC
Organism: Dama dama; assembly: GCF_033118175.1. NCBI lineage: Eukaryota > Metazoa > Chordata > Mammalia > Artiodactyla > Cervidae > Dama > Dama dama. Next base: position 12,849,276 of record NC_083681.1, read on the forward strand.
CCATGATCCTTTAAATGGAAGTGCAGACACTTAATCCCTGGACCACCAGGGAATTCCTTCCTTTACATGATTGATATTTAAGGTAATGGAAGGTATTATATCAATATGTTACTTGAAGAAATAATAGAGAATTTGAGAATTCTGTTCCTGAGATCTGGTTTCAATGCATGATGGCATTAAAACAACATTCCATATTTGATGAAAAAGAAAACAGAGAAAAGAATGAAAATGAAAAGAGAATATTTGGTAACTATATATAGGCAAACATCAAATTGTGAGTTTATATTAGGACAAAAATACTTAAAATTAATAGAAGCTAATCCTAAAGTCATGGTTTAAGATCGCATATTAGAAATTGCTATCTGTCTATTTGCAATGTGAAATACAACACTGCACATTTTATCAGGGATTTCTGCATCTCTCTGACCCTGTGAGCCTGTAGAAACTTTTCAAATACAGCTCTCATAAATACTCATGACGCCTCTTCAGCACTGAGTCAAAGGCAGTTGATCTGGGTTGGCCTTCATCTGTATGGTGCCAGGTGTATATTGTATTTTTCTTGTATTTTATCCCTAAATTATGATGACAGCTTCCCATTTTGCATCAGGTGTTTATTCTTACTCTCATTGGTGTTCACTTGAGAGGTTGGAAACAATTATATAGGAAGTTCAGTCCTTCCAACTCTTTGCAATATTATATTTGAGATTTTTTAAGCAACAGCTATCTTAATAATTCATATATAACCGTAGGGTAAAAAATTGCTGATGATCCTGAAAAGGAGCAGAACCGTGTTTCCCAGTTCCAGCTTATGGCCTTGATCTGACAAGCAACAATAAAAGGTAAGATTTACTGCCAGCAAAGAATAGCTAAGAAATTCGTGGGCTAAGAGAATATGACTTATTTATTTAACTGAGTATGAAATGAAATATATAGTATAGTGCAGGTGAGGGTCAGGGAGGAATTAAATAGAAGATTGGGGAGTAGAAATATTACCTGAGTTTGACTGAATATCAAATAAACACAATATATTTTTGCTATGTTCTTTTGGAATTGCTTTATTAAAACAGTTTTCTTCCTCATTATTTTAAATGAATTTTATATTCCGTTGGAAGGAAAAAGATACTGACAGGACATTTTTGTTAGGTTTGAAGAACACTGAATTTATACCAGCAAATAGGAATTTTATTGATCTTTCTAATCAATGTGTTTCCCTAATTGATAGCATTGCTAACTAGATTAGGCTTAGCTAAGAGGTACTTTTTCTGTTCATTTATTAACAGTATTGTCCTATACAGACATTGTGTGCTCTTTGAAAGGCAAAAGTCTAAGCTTTATTCGTATGAAAGAAAACAAAATAAAATAGAGAAATTATTCACAGATGTCAAAAATATTTTGCAAAACCTAACATAAAGGAAAGACATCTTTGGCATAGAAACCTCAATGTCATATCTAATCTCCTTGTAACCAAAACGTTTGCAGAATGTGATGAATACGTAAGAAGAATAAGCTCATCAAAGACAGTCCACCATCAATGTGAACAGAATACTCAAGTGCTCATGCTTCAGTTTTTGGACCTCAAAGCCTTAATAAATCTCCCATTTAAGTTTCTATATTTAAAAGAACCCCCCCCCCCAAAAAAAAAAGCTTTTTACCTCAAGAACTTGCTCTCCAGAGAGTAGTTTGGTGTTAGAGATATTGGTTGATAACATTTATACTTACTGTGTTCAAATCTCTGAATGCAAATATATGAATGTCTATAGGTTTAAAACATTATATACTTATTTTTCCCATCTAGGAATAAAATACTGCTTATTGAGAAAAACAAACTGTCTTCATTTTGCTTTATTTAAATTTTCTTAGATTTTCTGAGAAACACTTCATTTTTTTCAATTTTTAATGTTTTATTTTATATTGGATTATAATTGATTAGGGGTTTCCCAGGTGACATTTGTGGTAAAGAACCTGCCTGCAAATGCAGGAGACATAGGAGATGTGGGTTCAATCCCTGGGTCAAGAGATCCCTTGGAGAAGGACATGGCAACCCACACCAGTGTTCTTGCCTGGAGATTCTCATGGACAGAGAAGTAGGCTACAGTCTATAGGATTACAAAGAGTTGGACACAACTAAAGCAACTTAGCATGCACGCACATAGTTGATTAACAATTGCAGGTGAATATCACTGGTGAACATAGACACAAAAATCCTCAACAAATATTAGCAATCCAAATCCATCAATATATTAACAGGATCAAGTGGGATTTATCCCAGGGATGTAAGAATTTTTCAATATCTGTAAATATATCAGTGTGGTGCACCACATCAAAAGATTGAAGAATAAAAATCATATGATCACCTCGATAGATGCCAAAAAGACTTGTAACAAAATTCAGCACCCATTTATGATAAAAGACTCTCCAGGAAGTAGGCATAGAGGGAACACAGATCAACATAGTAAAAGCCATATATGACAAACCCATAGCTAACATCACATTCAACACTTAAAAACTGAAAGCATTTCCTCTAAGACCAGGAATAAGACAAAGATGTCCACTCTCACCACTTATATTCAACATAGTTTTGAAAGTCCTAACTATAGCAGTCAAATACATATATAGATAAATAAAAGGAGCTCAAGCTGGAAAAGAAGTAAAATTGTCACTGCTTGCAAATGGCATGACATTATACATAGAAAATCATAAATATGCCACCAGGAAACTACTAGAGCTACTTGATGAATTTAGCAAAATCACAGGATACAAAATTAATGCACAGAAATCTCTTAAATCACTAGATTTAAGGAATGGAAGATCAGAAACAAAAATTCAAGAAACAATCACATTTATCATTTCACTAAAAAAGTAGAATACTTGGGAACAAACCTATCTAGTCAGACAAAGGACCTGTACTAAGAAAAGTATGAGACATTGATGAAGAAGTTAAAGACTACATAAACAAGTGGAAAGATATGCCATGTTATGTGATTGGAAAAATCAATATTGTAAGATGTTTCTCAAGTCAATCCAAAGATTCAATGAAATCCCTAATTTACCAATGGCATTTTCCACAGAACTAGAACACAAAAAATCTTGAAATTGTATGGATACACAAATGACCCCAAATAGCCAAAACAATCTCGAGACAGAAGAATTGAACTGAAAGAATCAGGCTCCCTGACTTCAGACCATACTACAAAGCTATAGACATCAAAAGAGTATGGAGCTGGCACAAAATTAGAAATACAGATCAACAGAACATGATAGGAAGTCCTGACATAAACCCATCCTCTTAGGGTCCATTAATCTATAACAAAGGAGATAAAATTATACAACGGTAGAAAGAAAGTCTCCACAATAAATGGTGCTTGGAAAACTGGAGAGCTACTTATAAGAAATTAAAATAATTAGGCCATTCTTTAATGCCATACAAAAAATAAGCTCAAAATAGGGTAAAGACCTAAATGTGGGACCAGACATGATAAAACTCTTAGAGAAAGTCATAGGTAGAACACTGTCTGCCATAAATCACAGCAAACTCTATTGGTAGGAGTGTAAGTTGGTACAGCCACTGTGGAGCAGAGTATGAAGGTTTCTTAAAAACTCTAAACAGAACTTCCACCAGCAATCCCACTCCTGGGTAGAGATTCAAAGAAAAACATGGTCTGAAATGGTACATGAACCCAATGTTAATTGCAGCACTGTTTACAATAGCCAAGACATGGGAAAAACCTAAATGTCAATTGAACATACATGCATACTTAGTTGTGTCCAACTCTTTGTGACCCCATGGAGTGTAGACTGCCAAGTTCCTCAGTCCATGGGATTCTCCAGGCAAGTATACTGGAGTGGATTGGCATTTCCTCCTCCAGCGGATCTTCTTGACCCAGGGATGGAACTCATGTCACCTGAGGCTCCTGCACTGGCAGGCAGATTCTTTACCACTGAACCACCTGAGAAGTTCCCATGTCAATCAAAAGAGGAATGGATACAGAAGATGTGCAGATGACTCAGCAGTAAAGAATCTACCTGCCATGCAGGAGATGAAGGAAATACATGTTCTCTACTCTTGTAGAGTTTTAGGAAATCTGTGCCAGGCTCAGAAAGGAGAACAATATATACATATTTTCTATTATTTCACACAATACTCTTATAATAAATAATTAGTAAGAAATTGGAAGCATGAACCTAAGTTCTAATCCTTTAAAAACTTAGGAAATGAGTGAGGCCTAGAGAGGACAGTATGCAAAGGACAAAGAATCAAAGCCAGAGCCTCAGGACTGACCACATACATTTAAGAGTTGAGAAAAGGATGATGATGAGTTGTTAACAACAGAGATAAGTAATGGTCAAAATGAAAATGACACACTGGAATAGGACTACGCATAGAAATCAAAACAAAGGATTTCCAAAAGAAAGATTACAATACACACTGTCCAGAAGGAGCAAATCAGTCATGAAAGAAGAAGGGTAACTCAGAGGAGGAGCTGACCATTAGTGGACATAAATATGTACAAAAAGTCAATATTATAAGTGAGAAAATGGATGTTTATATTCTTCAGTAACTTGGCCAAGGCCAGAACAGTAGATTAAAGAGAGTATTTATTAAAGAAAATTACCATAAACCCATCTTGCCCATTGAAGCATAAGAAACTGCCAAGTTTCACAGGTAGAAAGGTTTAATTACCATGAAATTTTTCAGTTGGTAAAATTATTCTGAAGCTATACCCCAACATTTTCCTCCATAATGCCCATTGGTACTTCCCTCCATGCTTTTCTATTCTTTCTGTCTTTCACGTCACACTAGTTATGGGTTTTGCATGCATGTGCTTGCATGAAGGCCTATGTGCATTCGTGTGTGCGTATTTAACTAAGGTCTGTGATTTGAAAGGACAGATTTTATTCATTAGTTTGCTGAGTTTGTTCAAGAATCTAGGAGAAAAATTTCACAATTATTTTGTTCTCAAACTAAACATTATTAATCAACCTTCATATTTATCAATAATGTAAAAATGTGTCATATACTTTCAAATTTATGTCAATACCCAAAAATATAGCCTTAGAATTTATAAATATAATTAATCCAAAAGTGTTGTACTGTATCAAAAGTTTGACTAACAGTAAAAAATAAAATAAAAGTTTTCTGGATATTTTGACTTTTTTTGGTGAGAATTTATTTTTATATGATGAGAATTTTGTCTCAGATGAGCTGAATCACAAAAATATTGTGCAACCTATATATATAGAATTGGAAAATACCTGGCTTAAACTTTTCTAGCTTAAGTAATTTGTTTTCTTTTTGAGATAATTCTTCAAAGAAGGAAAATATAATCTCAGTGTCCCTAAATATAAACTAGAATATCTTTCATTTTATCCACTGTCAAAGAGCCTATAGATTTGCTGCCTATTGTTTAAGGGACCCTCTAGATTTTTCAGCCACATAAAGATGATTGCTGAGAAAATAAAAAGGGGAAATTATATGCAAAAAGGAGAATTACTATCATATCAGAATGTGGTGTTAGGTATGAGGGATTTAGAATGAGTTGTGTGGGACTTAACAAATGAGAAGTGTTTTTAAGCAGGACATGTGCTGCATCATGTTACACACAGGACAAAATTTTTAGATGGATATTTGCACACAGTCTTCATGCTCTTACAAATCTTTATTATATTTATACATGTAATAGGGTCAAATGAAAAATCCAAAATTTATTTATTTATTTATTTTTTTGTGGCACCTAGATTTGTGGAATCTTAGTTCCCTGATCAGGGATTGAACCTGGGCCTTTCATAGTGAGTACATAGTTCTAACCACTGGACCACCAGGAAAGTTCCCCCAAATTTAAATTTGTATTTAAGTTCTTCTTATGAAAAGCAATCTATTCTTATTTATAAAAAATAAAAACACAGTTTTATACAAAAAGAAAATGACAGAAAAGTATGATAGCACCCTCAAAGAGAGAAATACTATTCATGAAGTGGTTATTTTACTGTTTAACATTTATCTGGTTATTTTACTCATTAATTTTTATCTGGTGGATTTTTCACAGGACACGCAAGCTTGTGACTTGTCTCTTAATATAATACCAGTATACTTTGCAATACCATTAAGTATCTCCATACATTTAATGTTAAATATTATGTTATTCATTTTATGTAAAATATTTTGAATATTTGGCTTAAATTTGGGGAATTACAAAATATACGGTAATATTTCACTTTACATAAATGCTTTTTTGCATGCTTTGATACTATTGCATTCCTATACCTAGAAGCAGACACTGCATGAATAATTTAAACAAGCAAACACACAAAATGTAAACGTTCATGTTGCTGAAAGATTCATATTGCCAGATTGTTTTGCAGGAGGTTATAGTTGGTACTAGAGGTAAATAACCAGCCTGCCAATGCAGGAGACGTAAGAGATGTTGGTTCGATCACCTGGTCGGGAAGATCCTCTGGAGGTGGGGATGGCAATCCACTCCAGTATTCTTGCCTGGAGAATATCATGGACAGAGGAGTCTGGCAGGCTACCATCATCGCAAAGAATTGAATGTGACTGAAACAACTTAGCCTGCATGCAGGCAAACGCGCATACTAATGTATATTACAAATGACAGCATAAGAATGCTTGATTCCCTGGTGGCTCAGAGGTTAAAAAGTCTGCCCGCAAAGCAGGAGACCTGAGTTCTAAATCTGGGTCAGGAAGATTCGCTGGAGAAGAATGGCAACCAGTCCAGTATTCTTGCCTGAAAATCCCATGGTTGGAAGAGCCAAGCAGGCTACAGTCCATAGGGTCACAGAGTCAGACAACTGAGCAACTTCACTTTCACTTTCAAGAATGCTTGAAAAACACTTAGAAACTTTTCAAATTTTGTAGAAAATAGATTTTTCCTTACTGGTTTGTTATAGATTTGCTTTTATTAATAGTGGGGTTGAATATTTTTCATATATTTTCATGTGTTATCGAGGGTTTCCATTGCATATTACGAATTAAATGTAAGTTTCTTTGTCTCCTGGCTTCTAAGTTAACATCTTATTTTTAAGGTTTGTAATTACAGTAGCACCATACTTCTAGATGACAATTTCTATGTCAATTTTGGTAACTAAAAACAAAAGACTCCAACTAATAAAAATAAATGGAAAAAAAATTAAAAAAAGATTTCATTTCTTATTCATTTTACATGTTCATAGAATTCTAGTAGAATCTCTTTTTTACATGATCCTTATAATTTAGATAACAAATTTTTATTAGAGCATAGTGTCAGAGAGTCTTTAACTGATTGTTAATGTTCTCATCAGAACATGACACATATTTCTTTTATTCCCAACTCTTTTTATTAGAACAAGTCTCATGTCACTATTCCAAAATATAAGCCAAGAAAGAAGTTCAATCTGAGAAATGGGAACAAATATTTCAATTGTTTGATGCTATTATGTAAAAGTACAATTACTTTTTAGTTAATCTTATATTTTCTGACTTTACTAAATTCACATTTTAGTTATGACAGAATTTCATGTTGTTTCAACTTTATATGTAAACAGTTGTTATTGTCTGTAAAACTCTTTTGAACACTTTATTTAATTTTTTTGATTTTTAAAAGTTTTCCACTAAAATGGCTATTTAAAAAAAATAATTAAAATTTACTTGTTTCTCTAATTGAAGGGTAATTGCTTTACAGAATTGTGCTGGTTTCTGCCAAACATCAACATGAATCAGCCATACGTATACATATGTCCCCTCCCTCTTGAACCTCCCTCTCACCTGCCTCCCCATCCCACCCCTCTAGGTTGTTACAGAGCCCTGGTTTGAGATCCCTGAATCATACAGCAAACCCACTGGCTATCAATTTAACATATGGTAGTAAGAGTTTCCATATTTCTCACTCCATATATCCCACACTTCTTCCACCCTCATCCCCGCCCCCACCATGTCCATAGTCTGTTCTCACGGTCTGTGGCTCCATTGCTACCCTGCAAATAATTTCATCAGTACCATCTTTCTAGATTCCATATATATGTGTTCAGTTCAGTTCAGTTCAATCACTCAGTTGTGTCTGACTCTTTGCGACACCATGGACTGCCATATGCCAGGCCTATCTGTCTATCATCAACTACCAGAGTTTACTCAAACTCATGTCCATTGAGTTGGTGATGCCATCCAACCATCTCACCCTCTGTAGTCCACTTGTCCTCCCACTTTCACTCTTTCCCAGCATCAGGGTCTCTTCAAATGAGTCAGTTCTTCACAGCTGATGGCCAAAGTATTGGAGTTTCAGCCTCAACATCAGTGCTTCCAATGAACACCCAGGACTGATCTCCTTTAGGATGGACTGGTTGGATCTCCTTGCAGTCCAAGGGACTCTCAAGAGTCTTCTCCAACACCGCAGTTCAAAAGCATCAATTCTTCAGTGCTCTGCTTTCTTTATAATCCAACTCTCACATCCGTACATGACTAATAGAAAAATAATAGCCTTGACTAGACAGACCTTTGCTGGCAAAATAATGTCTCTTCTTTTTGACATGCTGTATAGGTGGGTCATAACTTTTCTTCCAAGGAGTAAGTGTCTATTTCATGGCTGCAGTCACCATCTGCAGTGATTTTGGAGTCCAAAAAATTAAGTCTGTCACTGTTTCCACTGTTTCCCCATCTATTTGCCATGAAGTGATGGGACCGGATGCCATGGCCTTAGTTTTCTGAATGTTGAGCTTTAAGCCAACTTTTTCACTCTCCTCTTTCACTTTCATCAAGAGGCTCTTTTATTCTTCACTTTTTGCCATAAGGGTGTTGTCATCTGCATATCTGAGGTTTTTTATATTTGTCCCACCAATCTTGATTCCAGGTTGTGCTTCATCCAGCCCAGCATTTCTCATGATGTACATTGCATATAAGTTAAATAAACAGGATGACAATATACACCCTTGACGTACTCATTTTCCTGTTTGGAACCAGTCTGTGGCTCCATGGCCAGTTCTAACTGTTGCTTCCTGACCTGCATACAGATTTCTCAAGAGCAAAGTCAGGTGGTCTGGTATTCCCAACTCTCAGAATTTTCACAGTTAATTGTGATCCACACAGACAAAGGCTTTGGCATAGTCAATAAAGCAGAAATAGATGTTACTCTGGAACTCTGTTGCTTTTTTGATGATCCAGCACATGTTGACAATTTGATCTCTGGTTCCTCTGCCTCTTCTAAAACCACTTTGAACATCTGGAAGTTCAAGATTCACGTATTCTTGAAGCCTGGCTTGTAGAATTTGAGCACTACTTTGCTAGAGTGTGAGATGAGTGCAATTGTGCGGTAGTTTGAGCATTCTTTGGCATTGCCTTTCTTAGGGATAGGAATGAAAGCTGACCTTTTCCAGTCCTGTGGCCACTGCTGAATTTTCCAAATTTGCTGGCATATTGAGTGCAGCAGTTTCACAGCCTCATCTTTTAGGATTTGAAATAGCTCAACTGGAATTCTATCACCTCCACTAGCTTTGTTCGAAGTGATGCTTCCTAAGGCCCATTTGACTTTGCATTCCAGGATGTCTGGCTCTAGATGGTTGATCACACCATTGTGAATATCTGGGTGGTGAAGATCTTTTTTGTACAGTTATTTTGTGTATTCTTGCCACCTCTTCTTAATATTTTCTGCTTCTGTTAGGTCCCTACCATTTATGTCCTTTATTGAGCCCATCTTTGTATGAAATATTCCCTTGGTATGTATAATTTTCTTGAAGAGATCTCTAGTCTTTCCCATTCTATTGCTTTCCTCTATTTCTTTGCACTGATCACTAAGGAAAGCTTTTTTATCTCTCCTTGCTCTTCTTTGGAACTCTGCATTCAAATGGGTATATTTTTCCTTTTCACTTCTCTTTTTTTCACAGCTATTTGTAAGGCCTCCTCAGACAGCCATTTTCCTGTTTTGAGTTTCTTTTTCTTGGGGATGGTCTTGCTCCCTGTCTCCTGTACAATGTCACAAACCTCCGTCCATAGTTCATCATGCACTCTGTCTATCAGATCTAGTCCCTTAAATCTATTTCTCACTTCCAAGGTATAATCATGAGGGATTTGATTTAGGTCATACCTGAATTGTCTAGGGGTTTTCCCTATTTTCTTCAATTTAAGTCTGAATTTGGCAATAAGGAGTTCATCATCTGAACCACAGTCATCTCCCAGTCTTGTTTTTGCTGACTGTATAGAGCTTCTCCAACTTTGCCTATACAGAATACAATCAATCTGATTTCAGTGTTGACCATCTGGTGATGTCCATGTGTAGACTCTTCTCTTGTGCTATTGAAAAAGGGTGTTTGGTGTGACCAGTGCATTCTCTTGGCAAAACTCTATTAGCCTTTGCTCTGCTTCATTCTGTACCCCAAGGCCAAATTTGCCTGTCACTCCGTGTATTCATTGACTTCCTACTTTTGCATTCCAGTCCCCTATAATGATAAGGAAATCTTTTTTGGGTGTTAGTTCTAAAAGGTCTTGTAGATCTCATAGAACCATTGAACTTCAGCTACTTCAGTGTTACTGGTCAGGGCTTAGACTTGGATTACCGTGATATTGAATGGTTTGCTTTGGAAATGAACAGAGATCATTCTGTCGTTTTTGAGATTGCATCCGAGTACTGCATTTCCGACTCTTTTGTTGACTATGATGGCTACTCCAATTCTTCTAAGGGATTCTTGCCCACAGTAGTAGATATAATGGTCTTCTGAGTTAAATTCACACATTCTAGTCCATTTTAGTTCGCTGATTCCTAAAATGTTGACATTCACTCTTGCCATCTCCTGTTTGACCACTTCCAATTTGCCTTGATTCATGGACCTAACATTCCAGATTCCTAAGTCATACTGCTCTTTACAGCATTGAATCTTGCTTCCATCATCAGTTATATCCACAGCTGGGTGTTGTTTTTGCTTTGGCTCCATCTCTTCATTCTTTCTAGAGTTATTTCTCCAGTAATCTCCAGTAGCATATTGGACATCTACAGATCTGGGAAGTTCATCTTTCTTTCAAAAAAGATGTGTCATACCTTTTTGCCTTTTCATAGTGTTCATGGGGTTCTCAAGGCAAGAATACTGAAGTGGTTTATCATTCCTTTTGGACCATTTTTGGTCCATTGGACCATTTTTGTCAGAATTTTCCACCAATACTAATCCGTCTTGGGTGGCCCTGCAGGGCATGGCTCATAGTTTCATTGAATTAGCAATGCTGTGGTCCATGTGATTAGATTGGTTAGTTTTCTGAGATTGTGGTTTTCAGTCTCTCTGCCCTCTGATGGAGAAGGTTAAAAGGCTTATGGAAGCTTCCTGATGGGAGAGACTGACTGAGGGGGAAACTGGGTCTTGTTCTGATGGGCGGGGAAGGGCCCGTAAGAAGGGTCCTCTTCAACTCTATCAGATATCATTCTGATCTTTTAAAACTAGCTTTAAGTGTTAACTTCTAACACCTTATGAAAAATCTTGTGTATTATTATTTGCTCCTGGAATGTGTGACAGAACTCATCATTAAAGCATCATAGCTCTGGAGTTCTCTTTATGGGAAGATGCATTATTTTCATTACCTCCACCATAGTTTCACCCAAGGTAAATATCAGGGAAGGAGCACAGCTCCACCCACCAACAGAAAATTGGATTAAAGATTTACTGAGCATGGCTCCATCCATCAGAACAAGACCCAGTTTCCCCCTCAGTCAGTCTCTCCCATCAGGTAGGAAGTTAGGCACAGACAATGAGGGGTCACCTAGCAGAGAAAGATTCAATTTGACCTCTAAACCCTACCCCAGACATGCCCCAGTGCAGCCCAGGGGAGCCCACAGATATGCTTCAGTGTAACCACAGAGACTTATTCATCTCCAGCACACGTGCTTTAGGCACACAGTAGATACAAACTAACCACAGAGGCACCTCCAACTTCTGCACATGTCCTCATGATACACAACTGTGTCCTACAGTGACCTTGGCAAGACATGAGTCTATTAAAAGTTCATAAATATTCTATAAATCCATGCATCTGATTATAATAGACTGAATTATGGGAAAGAGATGCAAAATAGAGCCTGTTGGTATGTAACCTGAAACTATCAATCAAACCCATCAGTCCACACCAACCTAGATGGACATGTAAAAGCCCTGTCTTAAAAACCCCATACTTCATCCTTCTGGGGCCAGTGCCTCTCTTGCTTTGGCCCACCTCTATCTTGCAGTGTTCTTCCCGTTCTTTCTTCAATAAACTTGTTTTAGACACGGGCAAGACCTCAACTTTTTCTTCACGTCCTTACCAAAAATATATGCCCATGAGGAAGGGTCCTTTTTGACTCCCTCTACCAGACAAGTCTGATCTTTTAAAACTAGTTGTAAACTAGTTTTAACTTCTAACACTTTATGAAAAATCTTGTGTACTATTATTTGTTCCTTGAATGTTTGACAGAACTCATCATTAAAGCATCATGGTCCCGGAGTTTCCTTTATGGGAAAATACATTAAAACAAATGTATTACAATAAATTCATTATTTCAGATAGATGGATCTATTTAAATCCATGTCTGAATTATACTAATATGTTCAATGGGAAACATATACTAAAATGAATTTTTCAATACAAAAGGTGAAGACAAATAGTATTTGCTTTAACTGACTTTTTTTTTTTTCCTGAGGTTCATATACTTTCCTGTCTTACAGCAAATTTGGCACATTTTTGTCAGTTAATCCTTTTAGTAATTTTTATGCCCCAATCTGTATCTACTCTCTCTTTGGAACTTTATTTACACAAGTATTTAAGTCCTTGACAATGTTGCAAAGCTTCCCTATGATCTGTTAACTTTTTAAAACATTTTGTCTCTCACTTTTTCAAAATATAATTTTTTCTGTCTTGATGTTTACTCACTTTTTCTGGTATCATTTCCATATTCCTATTAATTCTAAGCCATAAAATCTTTATTTCAGATATTGCATATTTCTCTTTCAGAATTTCTACCTGGGTTCTTTTTTTTTTATGTTTTCTGTTTCTTAGTTAATATTTTGTTACTTAATTCATCAAGGAAAGTCATGACCAACCTAGACAGCATATTGAAAAGCAGAGACATTACTTTGCCAACAAAGTTCCATCTAGTCAAGGCTATGGTTTTCTAGTGGTCATGTATGGATGTCAGAGTTGAACTATAAAGAAAGCTGAGTGCCGAATAACAGATACTTTTGAACTGTGGTGTTGGAAAAGACTCTTGAGAGTCCCTTGGACTGCAAAGAGATCCAACCAGTCCATCCTAAAGGATATCAGTCCTGAATATTCATTGGAAGGACTGATGCTGAAGCTGAAACTCCAACACTTTGGCCACCAGATGTGAAGAGCTGATTCGTTTGAAAAGACCTTGATTCTGGGAAAGAATGAGGGCAGGAAGAGAAGGGGATGACAGAGGATGAGATGGTTGGATGACATCATCAACTCAATGGACATGGGTTTGGATGACCTCTGGGAGTTGGTGATGGACAGGGAGGCCTGGTGTGATGTGGTTCATGGGGTCGCAAGAAGTCGGACACGACTGGGCGACTGAACTGAATTGAACTGAAGTTAATTCATCAAAAATATTTAAAAAAAAATAGCACAGAAAGTATACTTAAAATAGTTGCTTTAAACTTCTTATGAAAACTGCAACCTCTGGGTCATTTATCCTGAGCTTAATCTCTGTTCCTTGTTTGTTATTTTTGTTTTCCTTGAAATTGATTAACCTTTTCTTATTCTCTATGTGCCTGTTAATTTGGTTGTTTCTCAAACTATGTGTGTGCTATGATTTGGGGTTCCTTATTTTATTATATACCTCAAAAGAGCACACGTGTATGTGTGTGTGTGTGTGTGTGTGTTTTAATCAGTCAGTCTGATTAGCAGAGAAGGCAATGGTAACCCACTCCTCTTTTCCAGTACTCTTGCCTGGACAATCCCATGGATGGAGGAGCCTGGTAGGCTGTAGTCGATGGGGTCACGAAGAGTCAGACGCGACTGAGCAACTTCACTTTCACTTTTCACTTTCATGCATTGGAGAAGGAAATGGCAACCACTCCAGTGTTCTTGCCTGGAGAATCCCAGGAACCATGGAGCCTGGTAGGCTGCCGTTTATGGGGTCACACAGAGTTGGACACCACTGAAGCGACTTAGCTGCAGCAGCAGTCTGATTAGGGTTACATGTTAAATTCAGTCTTTAATGGATGGCAGCTCAAATCTCAGTTTCATTAATTTAGTTTTGTCTCCAAACTGTTTTTGGGAGAAGGAAATGGCAACCCACTCCAGTATTCTTGCCTGGAGAATCCTGTGGAGGGGGGAACCTGGTGGGCCGCTGTCCACAGGGTTGCACAGAGTCGGACACGACTGAAAGGACTTAGGATTCATGCATGCATTGGAGAAGGAGATGGCAACCCTCTCTGGTATTCTTGCCTGGAGAAACCCAGGGACAGAGGAGCCTGGTGGGCTGCTATCTATGGGGTCTCACAGGGTTGGACACGACTGAAGTTACTTAGCAGCAGCAGCAGCCAAACTGTTTTTAGTCTGACCTCTTAATTTGTAGCTTAATGATCAGAGACTTGAGGAGTCTTTGGAATCTCTGTTTTCTGCAATTTCTCTTGGGAAGACCTCCTCAGGAGGAGGCCTTGAATTACATTTCTTCTTATGTAACTCTGAGATTCTACTTAACACTCTTCTTAGCTCCACTTATGCTTAGCTGCAGCTTTTATCATGGGCTCTTTGCTTCCCACGAATAGGATTCCAGGTTTGTTTGTTTGGCTGTTTAACATAACTTGTACTTTACTCATATGCTACAATATAAAATAATCAGGAGCATAAGCTGTACTTGTTTCTCCATCTTATGCTCCTAGCAGAGTTAGTGTTATGTATGAGACACAATATATATTTTTATTTTACTATAAAACCAATTAACAAAAGATTTTGGAAAATAAGTATATACATTGAAAATCTTAAGGTCGAGGAATGCCACAAGTCTGTCCCTTGGTGCAAAGAAAATGACATATTTTGCTTGTTCTTAGAAATTGAAAATTTTTCATAGTGTGTCGCTAACATTACAAAATTTGTAGATGGCTGGGAATCATTTTGCTGTTGAAGAACTTAAAAAAAAATATTCTACTAAATGATCATTTGACCAAAAAAAAAAAAAAGAAAAGAAAAAAGATGGCGGGAAGGATAGAAAGAAAATCAATTCAATGATACAATTTATTTTATTGTCACTCTTTAAAATGAACATATATGGTTACCTGATTATGAAAAGGAGAATGATATTGGAAGTTTTGGTGAAATATCTTGTTGGATCTTTTAAAGAAAATACAAACCACATTATTGTAATATATTTTATATGTTGATGTCTTGGTTTGAACTTACAGTGGAGTTTGTTGGATAGTCAATTCTGATAGATATTTAAGCCTTATTTTTTAATTTACTTGATTGAAACCTCACTGTGAAATCTCTATGCTTACTCAACATTGTCTCCATAATGCCTAATATAAGGAAGGAGAAGTATGTTGTTTAGAAAACTGGTGCCCATACACATGGGGCAAAGAAAGACTGAAGAAAGAGCCAGATATAGAAGCCTTTCCTGGGTTCAGCTATTTATACCATCCAAATGGCCTTAACAACTCCTTACCCTCTCAGGGCTAAGTCTTTAAACAACTCCTACTGCAAGAATGTTAGATAGAATGTATATGCCAAGGACACATGGGTGGAATAAGGAGCTTCCAATTACCAGGGTCCAGCCAAAGTGTCAACCAGTCCTCTCCATGATCTTCTCCAATACTCCAACTCTTGTGACCAGCTCTTACAATCTCACATATCCCACTTCCTCATTTTACTCTGAATGGTTGGCAAGGAGTTTTCCTAGGATGGAAGCAGTTTGGTTTCAGCAGCTATCTGGCTCCATTGGAGGCGGATACTATGATAATAGTGATATTCAGTTCAGTTCAGTTCAGTCTCTCAGTTGTGTCCGACTCTTTATGACCCCATGAGCTACAGCATGCCAGGCTTCCCTGTCCATCAAGAACTCCCAAGCTCGCTCAAACTCATGTCCATTGAGTCATAGATGCGATCCAACCATCTCATCCTCTGTTTTTCTTCTCAAAGGCAGTTTGCTCATAGGACTCCCATTCTCACACATGCCTTTTCTTCTGCAGGCAGTATAAGGGACAGAGACAGTATGCCGAGTTGAGAAATAAAATCCCCCAAATCCCTACAAAGGTTTGTACCTACTCCACATTCTTAGGAACTAGATAGGCTTGCACCTTGTCAGTCGTCAGTGCAGGGACAATATGTGTCTTACCCAACCTACAACTTACCAAAAGTTTAAAATGGTGCCTTTGCCTTAAATTTTCTTCAGATGCACTGCTCATCCTCTCCCTTGTAGATGTTCCAGAAAAACCTGCAGAGTGTCCTGAAGCAGAAGCAAGCATTTACATGTTAACATTATATCATCCATATATATATGTAATATATATATATTCCATATAATATATAGTTTACTAATGTGGGGAATAAGAAATGAGACAGATATCGGGCTACTATACCATGACATAATGTGGGATTGTGCAAGTAGACTTGGAAAAGCACTTGGAAGATGCATTATGGCCTCTCCCACATGAAGGCAAATTGATTTTAGTGCCAAGAACCTGTACTTGTCAGAGTCTTTTCCATGAATCTCCTTCAAGATGAAGCACTTTTGCAGGAACATGTTTGCAAAAGCATCAGAGTAAAACAATGACTTTTCATAACTGATACAAGATTGTTTTTTTGGCTGTATCTCACTGCATGTAGGATCTTAGTTCCCTGACCAGGGATAAAACTCATAACCCCTGAAGTGGAAGTGCAGAGCCATAACCAAAGGACTGCATGGGAATTACCAGACAAAAGACTCAAAAGTAGTCATGGCTAAAAATTTCATGAGAGTTCACTATAATGTAACTGATAAGAAAATCTAGTTATTTCTGTGACAAGTATTCTAAAACTATAATTGAAAACATTATACCACAGCACATCATATTTTTAGGAGTTTCATACAAATATAGCCTAAATAAAAGTTTAACACCACTTATTTGATAGTGCTTCTAATTTAAAATATCAAATTAGCCTAATTAGCTTAATATCTCTCATTTATAAGGAAAGAGAACACATCTTTTGAGGTATTAAAAAGAACCTCTTAAAATAAAAAAACAGTATTTTTTTCCTGTTCACCAAGAGTTCATATAGAATTTGATTTTTGGAAAGTTTTTCAAAACAATATCAAAAGGTTTTTAAATACTTGATTAAATAAGATAATAGATCTCTGTAAAATGATGCTTACTTTTCCTTTAGCCATTGTGATGACTAAATACTTCAAAGACAAATACAGATAATTAAATAGTTATAAAAAAAAAAAAACTTAGCTCTTTTAATAGAGAAGACCCAGTTTTCTTAAGTAATCAGAGGTCTGATAGAAGCAATATAAAACACAATAAATTATTTTGATAGAACCTAAAATCTTTTGCTTTCCAGGCAGAATAGGGTATGTCTGAACATTCTTTTCTAACCTCGGGTCTTTCTCCAACTTTCTTACTTAAGCTTCAGCTTCTAATTGAGCATCAGTGGCCAGCTGAACTGCTTACAGTAGACATACTGTGGCAGTGTTCATTTCCCTTCTTTGCACTAGTGACCGATAAATAATTTCTCAAACACATTAAAACAGCCATGCCTTTCCAGTGTAGCTGTATTCACAGGGCAGTCCACACCTTTGCTATAAGGGTCACCCCTCTCCACATAGATAGAGGTCAATGGCCAACTGGATATTTCCTCCACAGATGCCTCTTCCCCAAAACACAGTTCTTTAATCTCCTGGCTCACATACAAATTCTTGGTTCATAAATTGATTCCTGTACACAAAGGGTAAAGGGGGATTGAAAAAAGAGGCAGACCACTGCAGACTGGTAAGTGGCAGTTTTAATCAGCAAGGAAACTTACTAAGTAGCCACAGTATGACTGGAGCTCTGCATACACCTGCCAGAATCTTAGTTTATATAAAGATATTAACTGGGCTTAGTCATGTACACCATACTTCAGTATTCTTGCCTTCAGAACCCCACGAACAGTATGAGAAGGCAAAAAGATAGGACAATGAAAGATGAACTCCCCACGTCGGTAGGTGCCCAATATGCTACTGGAGATCAGTGGAGAAATAACCCCAGAAAGAATGAACAGGCAGAGCCAAAGCAAAAAGAAAACCCAGTTGTGGATGTGACTGGTGATGGAAGTAAAGTCCAATGCTATAAAGAGCAATATTGTATAGGAACCTGGGATATTAGGTCCTTGAATCAAGGCAAAATGGAAGTAGCCAAACAGGAGACGGCAAGAGTGAACATTGACATTTTAGGAATCAGCGAAATAAACTGGACTGGAATGGGTGAATTTAACTCAGATGACCATTTTATCTACTACTGTGGGAAAGAATCCCTTAGGAGAAATGGAGAAGCCATCATAGTCAACAAAACAGTCTGAAATGCAGTGCTTTGATGCAATCTCAAAAACGACAGAATGATCTCTCTTCATTTCCAAGGCAAACCATTCACTATCACGGTAATCTGTATCTATACCTGACCATGCCAAAGAAGTTGAAGTTGAATCATTCTACGAAGGCCTACAAGACCTTCTAGAACTAACATCCAAAAAAAATCCAGTCTCCTTTTCCTTATGGGGGCTGGAATGAAAAAGCATGAATAAATACCCCGAGTAACTGGCAAATTTGGCCTTGGAGTACAGAATGAGCAGGGCAAAGGCTAACAGAGCTTTGCCAAGCGAACACACTGGTCTTAGCAAACACCCTCTTCCAACAACACAAGAGAAGACTCTACACATGGACAGCACCAGGTGGTCAATACCAAAATCAGGTTGATTATATTCTGTGCAGGCAAAGACGGAGAAGGTCTATACAGACAGCAAAAACAAGATCAGGAGATGACTGTGGCTCAGATCATGAACCCTTTATTGCCAAATTCAGACTTAAATAGAAAAAAGTTAGGGAAAACCCCTAGACAAATAAGGTATGACCTAAATCAAATCCCTTCTGATTATACAATGAGAGGACAAATAGATTCAAGGGATTAGGTCTGATAAACAGAGTGCCTGAAGAATATGGATGGAGGTTCCTGACATAGTACAGGAGGCAGTTGTCAAGACCATTCCCAAGAAAGAGAAATGCAAAAAGGCAAAATGGTTGTCTAAGTAGGCCTTACAAATAGCTGAGAAAAGAAGAGAAACAAGAGGCAAAGGAGAAAAGGAAAGAAATACCCATTTGAATGCAGAGTTCCAAAGAATAGCAACGAAAGATAAGAAAGCCTTCCTCACTGATCAATGCAAAGAAATAGAGGAAAACAATAGAATGGGAAAGACTAGCGATCTCTTTAAGAAAATTAGAGATACCAAGGGAACATTTCATGCAAAGATGGACACAATGACAGACAGAAATGTTATGGACCTAACAGAAGCAGAAGATATTAAGAAGAGTTGGCAAGAATACACAGAAGAACCACAAAAAGATCTGTGATCTTCATGACATATATAATCAAGATAATGTGATCACTCTCCTAGAGCCAGACATCCTAGAATGTGAAGTCAAGTGGGTTTTAGAAAACATCACTATGAACAAAGCTAGTGGAGGTGATGGAATTCCAGTTGAGCTGTTTCAAATCCTAAAAGATGATGCTGTGAAAGAGCTGCACTCAATATGCCAGCAAATTTGGAGAACTCAGCAGTGACCACAGAGCTGAAAAAGATCAGTTTTGATTCCACCCTCAAAAAAAGGCAATGCCAAAGAATGCTCAAAAATGCACAATTGCACTTATCTCACATGCTAACAAAGTACTGATCAAAATTCTCCAAGTCAGGCTTCAACAGAATGTGAACCATGAAATTTCAGATATTCAAGCTGAATTTAGAAAAGGCAGAGGACCAGAGATCAAATTGCCAACATCCTCTGGATCATCAAAAAAGCAAGAGGGTTCCAGAGAAACATCTACTTCTGCTTTACTGACCATGTCCAGGCCTTGGACTGTGGATCACAACAAACTGTGGAAAATTCTGAAAGAGATGGAAATACCAGACCACTTGATCTGCCTCCTGAGAAATCTGTATGTAGGTCAGGAAGTAACAGTTAGAACTGGACATGGAACATCAGACTGGTTCCAAATGGGGAAAGGAGTACGTCAAGGCTGTATATTTTCACCCTGCTTACTTAACTTCTATGCTTACTTAACTTCTAATGCTGGACTGGATGAAGCACAAGCTGGAATCAAGATTGCTGGGGAGAAATATCAATAACCTCAGATATGCAGATGACACCACCCTTATGGCAGAAAGTGAAGAAGAACTAAAGTGCCTGTTGATGAGAGTGAAACAGGAGAATAAAAAAGTTGGCTTAATATTCAACATTCAGAAAACTAAGATCATGGCATCTGGTCCCATCACTTCATGGCAAATAGATGGGGAAACAGTGGAACCAGTGACAGACTTTACTTTTTGGACTCTAAAATCACTGCAGATGATGACTGCAACCATGATATTAAAAGACGCTTGCTCCTTGGAAGAAAAGTTTTGACCAATCTAGACAGCATATTAAATAACAGAGACATTACTTTGCCAACAAAGGTCCATCTAGTCAAAGATATGGTTTTACCAATAGTCATGTATGGATGTGAGAGTTGAAATATAAAGCAAGCTGAGTGCTGAAGAATTGATGCTTTTGAACTGTGGTGTTGGAGAAGACTTTTGAGATTTCCTTGGAAAGCAAGGAGATCATTCAGTCAATCCTAAAGAAAATCGGTCCTGAATATTCATTGGAAGGACTGATGCTGAAGCTGAAACGCCAATACTATGGCCACCTGATGCCAAGAACTGACACCTTGGAAAAGACCCTGATGCTGCAAAAGATTGAAAGCAGGAGGAGAAGGGGACGACAGAGGGTGAAACTCCGGGAGTTGGTGATGGACAGGGAGGCCTGGCATGCTGCAGTCCATGGGGTTGCAGAATCAGACATGACTGAATGACTGAACTGAACTGAACTGAACCATCCAGATGGTCAGAAAAATACCCTACTCTCTGAAGGCTCTGTCCTTGTAACAGCTTCCACTGTGGGTATGATGGGTAGAACATATATCCCAAGAACAGAGAAAGAAGTGAGGCATCTCTGATTGCCTAGATCCAGTTTAAGGGTCAAAACCACTACAATATTGTAAAATAATTAGCCTCCAACTAATAAAAATAAATGGGGGGAAAAAAAGAATGTACATCCTCTTGATAACTTCCTCCAAACATTAACAGAAATTAATGCAGCAAATAAAAGAAACTAAGAAAATATTTAGTGCTTTAAGTGCCTAAAAGGAAACATATTTCCCCTTAACATGGAAGTAAAGTTGCAATGCAAGGTAAGTGTTTTTTAAAACTCTTAAATTAGGAAAGGAAAAGTACAGTAAACATGAAGAGAATGGCTATCATAATTCATGTAAAAATATTTTTTAATTAAGCAACTTGGTTTTATACATTTGAAACCCAATACTGAGGCCAAGACATTTTGTGCTTGAAATTTTCAAGTGATTTCTTTAAGGAAAAAAATGATTAAGCAAATCTTTATTAACATTTAAAATTATTCTCTATAGTTATTCCTCATAGATATCTTTCCTAAGTCTTTCATAGTCTACTGGGATTTCTAGCATGTTTAGCTATCTCCAAAAGTTTTCAACAGGGATGTGATATTTTTAATATAAAGGATAAATTGAGTGAATGGAAAAGCTTTTGTTTCTGTGTCATATTGCTAAGATAAAATACCTGCTAAATCTCCACACACATCTATTTAAATCTATTGTGCTATACAAAATGTTGATCATGTTTCTTCTTATTCTATGAGAAAAGCCTTAATTACCTACAGTCAGGGTGTCTATAGATATATGATGACCTAAAGGTTATTCATCTAGTTTATGCATAGTATCTGCACTCTGCTCTCCTATTTTTCTCTCTTCACAGAAAATACTGGGTAAGGAAAAAAAGCATATCTCCTTATTTGTTAAAATTGCTAAAACAAGGAATATAATCAGGATTCCTGATGGCTGTTGACTTTCCCTACCCTTATTAACAATGCTCTAACTCTTTTGCAAGAAGTTCTCATGAAATATTTTGTTTTAGAATTTTACTTTTCTCGCCTTTTGGTGACCTCACTTGGATAATTGCAGCATATGGTCTAAGTGAGTATGAAATTTAACTGTCTTAAAACATGCCAAAAGCAAGTATAACAAGAACTTTTTACCCAGTGCTCTCTAATGAACAAAATGATAATTTACCAGATGTTTCAGATTTGCAATAATTAGAACCATAAAATCTTTCCAATAGAATTGAGCAAGAATATAGAAAATCATATATTTTATATACTTGAGCTATGATTTCAGAACCCAAATTGAATGATCAGACTCTTTGTTAAAATTATACAAAATTACATAAGGATTTTGATTCTGAACTGTACTTTAAAGTACAAAAGTATCAATTAAAATTGATAATCCATCACAATCACACTTTTATAGCCATAAAAACCCTCAGAAGTCAAGTAGGGGATGAGTCTGTAATTTTAGAAGAGAATAGCTGTTCTTAGTAAATTGTGTAGTGGTTTAAATATCAGATACTCAAAAGGTTATGTAAAAGAATATTAGAATGTTATGTGTATCATTAACATATGCTTAATATTCACTTAATGGATATATCATTTGCAATAATAAAGTAATAATTATACTCTGAGTTAATTGAATTAACTCATATATATTATGTGTCTTTCCAAACTTAACATATTATAAAATGAAACTTCTAAGAGAATATCAGTGGAGATGATAAGTTAGGAGGAAAAAAACAATCTCTAGAATATGTCTAGGTTACTATTGCATTGTTTGTGCTCATTATCCACCTCAAAATTATAATTCTTCCTTAAAGAAATAATGATTATTACTGAAATTATTAGCAGTTACAATGATAAATGCCAAAATTAAATTTGTGATAGTACCTAAAATAATTTATTTTTGTTTCACTTTATACATTGTGAATATTAAAATAATTGCATTTTATTTAATTACATGCAAACAGTTTAAAATGGAACAAAAAAAAGATGATAAAATATTAAAACACAAAACCTGGACTTACAGCCTATCAGTGCACAATCAATATATTACATGATATATATTTAAAGTGGACAAAACAATTAATCAATGAGAAATTTGAATGACACAGTAAAATGGAATAAAGATATATTTAAAGCAAAATAGATACCTTGAAATCTTACACACTTTTAAGGAGTGCTCCACAAGTTTGGCACTGACAGTTTTACTGTTCACTTCCCTTATTCTTTAGTTACATTTCATTATAATTATAAAAATATTATTTTTATTACTTTATCTTATGGACTTTAGAATGCTCAGATTAACACATTTTCAATAGTTTATTTGGAAAAATAAATGAGTGCAATAAAGGTTAGAGCTAGAGGTTAATGCTTAGGTTTAGAAGGGAAATACTCTGCACTTTTCCAAAGCTTTTAATCTCTTGATGATGAACCAGTGTCTATTTGTATAATTTTCAGGTTTAGTTCATCATAGGATAATTTTCAGATTTGTTCATATTGGGCTAGTGTGATTCTAATTAAACATTTAGGAAAAAAAAGCATAAGGGAAAGGAAATGCCACTGAATAGCATTGTTAGATCAAAAAACCCCCCAAAACCACAAAATCCTGAGAATAGTATTACTAGACTCCAATTGAGTCTAATAGAAAAAAATATTATTTAAGTTATTATTTTTATCCTCAATTCCAGGAGATAGCTCTTTTAACTTAGAGTTATGTATTAGTTAATCAAGTTCCAATTGTAACATCTACCTAATAGACTTCAATTACTTTATTAGAAGAATAGAAAAAAAATTAAAACTATTGTTTCCAAAAAATGTTCACCTCATTCCATTTGAAGTGCACCATTTTTCAAAATTATGTAGATTGCATTTATACAAATATCTTCAAACTAGTTGCCTAATGTCTTTTTTATGCTGATCATTGTGCTCTTTTAATGACTTTTCTCCAAGCTCGGCTTCAACAGTACGTGAACCGTGAACTTCCAGATGTTTAAGCTGGATTTAGAAAAGGCAGAGGAACCAGAGATCAAATTGCCAACATCCATTGGATCATAGAAAAAGCAAGACAGTTCCAGAAAAACATCTCTTTCTGCTTTACTGACTATACCAAAGTCTTTGACAGTGTGGATCACAACGAACTATGGACAATTCTTAAACAGATGGGAATACCAGACCACCTGACCTGCCTCTTGAGAAACTTGTGTGCAGGTCAAGAAGCAACAGTTAAAACTGGGCTTAGGACAACAGACTGGTTCCAAATCAGGAAAGGAGTACATCAAGGCTGTATAGTTTCACCCTGCTTACTTAAATTATATGCAGAGTACATCATGAGAAACACTGTGCTGGATGAAGCACAAGCTGGAATCAAGACTGCCGGGAGAAATATCAATAACCTCAGATATGCAGATGACACCACCCTTATGGCAGAAAGTGAAGAACTAAAGAGCCTCTTGATGAAAGTGAAAGAGGAGAGTGAAAAAGTTGGCTTAAAACTCAGCATTCAGAGAACGAAGATCATGGCATCCGGTCCCATCACTTCATGGCAAATAGATGGGGAAACAGTGGAAAAAGTGACAGACTTAATTTTGGGGGGCCCTAAAATCACTGCAGATGGTGACTGCAGCCATGAAATTAAAAGAAGCTTCCTCCTTGGAGGTAAAGCTATGACCAACCTAGATAGCATATTAAAGAGCAGAGACATTACTTTGCCAGCAAAGGTCTGTCTAGTCAAAGCTTTGACTTTTTCCTGTAGTCATGTATGGATGTGAGAGTTGGATTTTAAAGAAAGCTGAGCACTGAAGAATTGATGCTTTTGAACTGTGGTGTTAAGACTGTTGAGAGTCCCTTGGACTGCAAGGAGATCAAAACAGTCCATCCTAATGGAAATTAGTCCTGAGTATTCATTGGAAGGACTGATGCTAAAGCTGAAAATTCAATACTTTGGCCACCTGATGTGAAGAGCTGACTCATTTGAAAAGACCCTGGTGCTGGGAAAGATTGAAGGCAGGAGGAGAAGGGGGTAACAGAGGATGAGATGGTTAGATGGCATCACTGACTCAATGGACATGAGTTTGAGTAAGTTTCAGGAGTTGGTGATGGATATCTGACATGATGGAATCCATGGTATTGCAAAGAGTCAGATACCGCTGAGTGACTAAACTGAACTGAATGAGTTGTTTGCAATTTGTGGTATTTGGTTAGAAAGTAGAGCCAAACTTCAGATAATCTTATAAAATCTACCTTTACCTCTAAAGTAATAAAATTATTCATTAACTCAAAATAAATCCTGCATACAATAGCATTCCCACTTAAAATAATTTTCAAAATCTTCATCATTTTCCATATGTCTTTTCTTTGAGCTCAAGTTTAATATTTTTTTCTAAAATATGAACTTTTGTTTTTTTAAAAATTACCAAATTGCTATCTTTTACCAGACTTCTGTGGCTTCCCAAGTGGTGCTGTTGAGAGTCCCTTGGACTGCAAGGCTGTGGTAAAGAACCCATTTGCCAATGCGGGAGATATAAGAGAGGCAAAATCAATCTCTGGGGTCGTGAAGATCCCCTGGAGGTGGGAATGGCAATCCACTCCAGTATTCTTGCCTGGAGAATATCTTGGACAGAGGTTCCTGGTGGGCTACAGTTCACAGCGTCATACAGGGTCAGATACAACTGAAGCAACTTAGCGTGCTCACACCTGACATTCTATCTTCATATATACAGAAGTTCAAGGAAAAAATTTTAAGGAAATAACCTAATCATATATGACATTCATATTTACCAATTCATCACTTGTTTTCAGAGTAACTCAGAGAATACTTACTAAATCGTAGGAATGATAGTGCCAAAACTTGGGATCTTTTTGACTATGGACCATAAGAATCTCTAATATTTATAATGCACTGATTCATTTATTGATTTATTTAACTAGCAGATATTTATTGAAGTTTTAATTTATCACATGGAGGATGATAGATGCTGAATTTACTATAGTGAACAACACTATTACTATCAGGATAGCTTACTGAAGAGAATCTGTATTCATAGTATGGTTCTGGTTTAGTTTTGTTTTGTTTTGTTTTGTTTTTCATAGTATGGTTCTTAAGGGTTGAATTGTGTTATTCTAAAATTCACATGTTAGATTCCTAACACTGAAGACCTCAGAATGTGACCTTATTTAGAGATGAGTTCTTTAAAGAGATAAGTTAAAATGAGATCATTAGGATGAGTCTTAATTCAGTATGACTGGTATCCTAATAAAAAAAGGAAATTTGAACAAAGACAGATACAGAAATAAGACCATGTAAAAGCAGGTAGTTAGGACAGCTATCTACAAACCAGAGACAGAAGTCGCAGAAGAAATCAAGCCTGCCCACATATTGTTCTCAGATTTCTAATATTTAGAAGCACAAGACAATTAATTGATGTTTTGTAGGCCACTAAATCCATGTTTTTTTTTTTAATGACAGTTTGAGTAATCTACTACAAGGAATAATAGATAATATATAAGAGATAACCTTAGAATGTCCTACTTGTTATGATAAGTAAAACACAAGATACCATAAATTAACCAAAAAGTGATAACTGAACCTGGACTGAGAGCCAGCTTCATGAACATGCTATCTGTGCAGTCAAACAAAGTCTTGCATTTGGTTTAATGCTTTGCTGTTGCCTTGGAATAGACAGCTAGATATTCCTCTAGCCAAGATGGATTTATTTGGGATCAGCAGAGTTTTGCAAATTGGGGTCTGCAACCATGATTAGCAATGTTCAAGTTCCCACATAGCAAGGGGGAGGAGAACACATCTGTGGAGAGGAAGAAACTGGTATAGCTGGAGTAAACAAAGACTTCATGGCTTTTCATTGACTGAGTACTTGTAAGGAAAGAAAAATAATCTTTCTTCTTCCTGTTGAGCTCTGCTACAGTCTCAGAGAGCGAGGGTTGGTCAACCAAGTCTACTCAAAATTTCTGTTTATTAATTTCTACACTGTCATTGTCCTCAAGTTTTAATGTATTTTGACCAAGAGTCAAACTGTCATTTTGCACTGGGTTACACAGATTATGTCTCTAGTCTTGTTTGGATTTGTGGATCGAGAATTCCTGGAGGAAGTTAAAGGATAAATTAGGTTAAACTAGTGTGCTCAGTACATCAGTTATACACATGAGCCCTTAACTAAACTGAAACAAACATGAACTGTGTGTGGATATGTGTGCAAGTTTGTGCATATGTGTGTGTGTTGAAAGAACAAGAGAAGAACACATTAAATTAATTGATTATATGTACAGTAATTTAAATGCAATTTCTAATAGTCCTAAGGTTAGTGACAATAGAATTGTTTTAGAGCATCATCAGTTCAGTTCAGTTCAGTCGCTCAGTCGTATCCGACTCTGTGCCACCCCATGAATCGCATCACGCCAGGCCTCCATGTCCATCTCCAACTACCGGAGTTTACTCAAACTCATGCCCATCAAGTCGGTGATGTCATCCAGCCATCTCATCCTCTGTCGTCCCCTTATCCTCCTGCCCCCAATCCTACCCAGAATCAGGGTCTTTTCCAATGAGTCAGGTCTTCGCAAGAGGTGGCCAAAGTACTGGAGTTTCAGCTTCAACATCAGGCCTTCCAATGAACACCCAGGACTGATCTCCTTTAGGATGGACTGGTTGGATCTCCTTGCAGTCCAAAGGACTCTCAAGAGTCTTCTCTAACACCACAGTTCAGAAGCATCAATTTGTCAGCGCTCAACTTTCTTCACAGCCAACTCTCACATCCATACATGACCACTGGAAAAATCATAGCCTTGACCAGATGGACATTTGTTGGCAAAGTAATGTCTCTGCTTTTTAATATG
Source organism: Dama dama (assembly GCF_033118175.1). Classification (NCBI taxonomy): domain Eukaryota; kingdom Metazoa; phylum Chordata; class Mammalia; order Artiodactyla; family Cervidae; genus Dama; species Dama dama. The sequence goes on from NC_083681.1 coordinate 12,877,268, forward strand.
CTATCTAGGTTGGTCATAACTTTTCTTCCAAGGAGTAAGTGTCTTTTAATTTCATGGCTGCAGTTACCATCTGCAGTGATTTTGAAGCCCCCCCAAAATAAATTCTGACACTGTTTTCACTGTCTCCCCATCTATTTTCCATGAGATGATGGGACCAGATATACATGATCTTAGTTTTCTGAATGTTAAGCTTTAAGCCAAATTTTTCACTCTCCTCTTTCACTTTCATCAAGAGACTTTTTAGTTCCTCTTCACTTTCTGCCATAAGGGTGGTGTCATCTGCATATCTGAGGTTATTGATATTTCTCCCTGCAATCTTGATTCCAGCTTGTGCTTCTTCCAGCCCAGCATTTCTCATGATGTACTCTGCATATAAGTTAAATAAGCAGGGTGACAATATACAGCCTTGACGTACTCCTTTTCCTGTTTGGAACCAGTCTGTTGTTCCATGTCCAGTTCTAACTGTTGCTTCCTGACCTGCATACAGGTTTCTCAAGAGGCAGGTCAGGTGGTCTGGTATTCCCATGTCTTTCAAAATTTCCCACAGTTTATTGTGATCCACACAGTCGAAGTCTTTGGCATAGTCATGCTTACCTCTATATCAAAAATAATATGTACAGAGTTAAAACTAAGGTGTAACTATTTTCCAGCAATTTTTGGTAATGGAAGGTATTATTAGGCTAGAATTAAATGACCTTATGCATTAACATATGTAAGGGGAAAAGTGAAAGTTGCTCAGTTGTGTCCACCTCTTTGTGACCCTATGGACTTATACAGTCCATGGAATTTTCTAGGCCAGAACACTGGAGTGGATAGCCTATCCCTTCTCCTGGGTATCTTTCCTACCCAGGAATTGAACTGGGGTCTCCTGCATTGTAAGAGGATTATTTACCAACTGAGCTATCAGAGAAGGTAGAGTGTGTATAATGGTTTCAATGATCTTTGTTCACTCTCCTTTTTATTTTAGTAATTTTCATAATTTTGAACTTTTTATTGTACTCACAAAATCTAGCTTCTTACTGGAAAGAAATAGTTTTAGAGCATGAAGAGTACAAAAAGAATCGCTAGTGTACTTTCTCAGCTTTTAGGATTGTTCAATACAACTTTCCTACCTCTTCCTAGCAGGAGTTTTATAAAGAAACAACTGAGAAAAGAGTTGTGAAACAAATATAAGACAAATAATTCACTTTCTCAAAATGTCATTCTTCAGATTGCAAGAGTTTTTTAATGTTCACAACAAAATTCTGGAAAACATTTTTGAAATTTAGAATAAAATTAATGAAAATATTGAAATATGATGAAAAAGAGAGATGGAGAATAATTTTATCATAAAGGCATGAAAGCAGATATCTGAACGTTAGCTATCAAAAGAGATATGTGGTCTATGCATTATTGCTCCCGAAATAGATTTCTGGAAACAGAACTCTCAGACCTCTGTTGACAATTATGTTACACATTCATTTCTTCATTGTAGATTATTCCCCTTCTTTGTGAATTTATAACACATACTTGCATTCTAAGTTGCTTCAGTCATGTCCAACTCTTTGTGACCCTATGGACTGGAGCTTGCCAAGCTCCTCTGTCTATGGGATTCTCCAGGAAGAATACTGGAGTGGGTTGCCATGCCCTCTTCCAGGGGATCTTCCTGATGCAGGGGTCCAACCTGCATCTTAGGTCTCCTGCATTGGCAGGTGGTTTCTTTATTACTAGAGCCACATGGCAATATCTTATAACACATCATGCTGTATTAAAATTGATGCTAACTTGCCTCAGTTTATTGATACATTGAGAAATTCTGAAGGGTAAAGAGTCATATCTTACATTTCTCTTTCCTAAATATTTAGTTCTGTGTCTGGCAAGTAACAGCTGAAAAAAAAAAAAAAAAAACATATATATATATATATATTCAGTCGTGTCTGACTCTGTGCGACCCCATAGACGGCAGCCCACCAGGCTCCCCCGTCCCTGGGATTCTCCAGGCAAGAACACTGGAATGGGTTGCCATTTCTTTCTCCAATGCAAGAAAGTGAAAAGTGAAAGTGAAGTCGCTCAGTCGTGTCCAACTCTTTGCGACCCCATGGACTGCAGCCTACCAGGCTCCTCTGTCCATGGGATTTTCCAGGCAAGAATACTGCAGTGGGGTGCCATTGCCTTCTCTGATATATATATATATATATGTTTATATAAATTGCCTGATGGGCATCATCATGATTCCATGTTTATATAAATTGCCTGATGGGCATCATCATGATTCCAAGGTGTTACAATTCAAAGATAGCAACCCAGAAGGAATAAGAGAGATGATTTACAAAATCATATATATATATACATTTTAAAAATTATTTTTTATTAGAATATAGTTGATTTGCAATGTTGCATTAGTTTCTGCTGTACAGCAGAGTGCGTCAGTTATAGTGTGAAAGTGAAGTGTTAGTCACTCAGTCCTGTCCCACTCGGCAGCCCACTGGACTGTAGCCCGCCAGGCTCCTCTGTCCATGGAATTCTCCAGGCAAGAACACTGGAGTGAGATGCCATGCCCTTTTCCCTTTGCCTTCCTTTTCCTTTTCCCTTTTCCATTTCCCATTCCCTTTCCTCCCAAAAAAGGGATTGAACCCAGGTCTCCTTCATGGCAGACAGATTCTTTACCATCTGAGCCACCAGGGAAAGTGAGTCAGTTATACATACAGATATATCCACTCTCTTTTTTAGATTCTAGTAATAACCCATTAAATAGAACAGGGAACTATATCCAATACTCTGTAATGATCTATATGGAAATAGAATCTAAAAAATATATGTATATATATATATATGTTTTTAAAGAAAAATTCATATTCAAAACAAAAATAAACTTCTCAAACAAAAATGATTTTCAAGTGATATTTTAGAAGACACTCATTAACTACTAGATAAGTATAATTTAAAACAGGTAAGAAAGGGCAGAAGTTTAAAAAAATTACAATTAACTAGATATGTTTGAAGAAAATGATTCTTTTTACAAACCATATAATTAGTATCTGTGTATATTAAGTACGTACATGAATTATTGTTCATACTGATTGCTAAATTGTTTTGTTTTTCAGATTAATATGTTGTTTTTCTCTAAAATAAATTTATAAAACTTAGTTTAGGAAACATGTAAAATAATGTGTTAGAGAAAAGAAGATGTGTTAGATCTGTTAGAGAAAGAAGCATGAGAATAATTGATAAAACTAAATTCAAATGAATTTCAAAACAACTGAAATGAATAATTTCCTTGGAAAACAGAGTTCATAAAATTTGATTACACTAGAGATGTAAGAGCTTTAGAAATAGAAATTAGAACACACACACATTATTATAGAGATAATGAAGTAATGCAAGACAATTTCCAATCCCTGAAAGATAATAGGTCTCAAGACTGAAATAACTCATTTTCTGCCGAGCACAATAGATTTAACAAAGCCCATGCTAAGATGGCACTGAAAATGACTCAATTTCTGGTGAAGATATGCAGATAGACATTGATATAGCATCAATTTACATGCATGAATTATGGTATAGTCATGCACTGAATAATATAGAGGAAAGAATATTTTGCCATGAAAAAGAGATTAAGTAAAATTGGAGATCTATGGATTTTCAAGTTTATATCAGGATCATGTAGTCAGTGGGAGGGAGAAAAAATCTATATTCCTATTGCCAATTCTAAAATTTGAGTTGAGAGGTGTAGCAAAGAAAATATTATATAGATTATTTCAATTAGTAAGAAGAGTAGGTGCCAGTGGAGTTTTGAGGGGGCTCATAATGATTCAGGAGAGCCTATTGAACCTATTGTTAGCATCTCTTCCCAACTCTAAGTTAACTGACATCAGATTGGAACTTGACCATAATGGGAGTACTCTCAAGATAGAAATTGGCAAGAACCCCAAAGGAAGACTCTCTCACTTATTTATTTTTTCCACCACTGATTAACAAATTGGCATGGATTTACAAATACACAAGAATTCCTTCAAGAGCAATAGTGAAATATATTGTAGTTGGTTAAGATGGAAAACTATGTTTTCCAGAGTCCTCTTTCCTGAACGGTTCTAGAGTTAAGCTGACCCAAAGAGGAACTTACACAAGTTTGGAAGGCAGATGTGAAGCACAAAGACTTAAATTTTGAAGGCTTTTATGTTGTCTCTATTCTCCACCACCTCAGATCCAGCTCATCTTCCTGACTCCTGGCTATGCTGACAGGAATGGTGTCAGATCCACATGGATGATAACTAAGAAGGGACTATAGTTTACTATACAGAGTTCTATTTTGCCACTGGATCTGCTTGACTTATTTGATATTTCTATGCTTTTCACTTTATCTCCTTGCACTATTGCTTCAGATGAATAGACTAATGACTATTTTTCTGATCCTAATATAAGGTGGTGTACAGTATCTGGACATAATGTAGACTTCAGTAGTACTTAAACTTGCCTAAAAATAAAAATCACCTAGGAAAATCATTCAGGTATCTATTTTGTGTTAGTTGTTGAGTTGTGTCCAACTCTGGGACTCCTTGGACTGTAGACCTCCGGGCTTCTCTGTCCATGGAATCCTCCAGTCAAGAATACTGGAGTGCGTTGCCATTTTAATACTACTGAACCAGAATCTCCAAAGAATGAGACTAGTAATCTATATGGCATGCAACTTTTAAAAGTAACTTAATAAAAAGTTTTAAACATTTGGATCATGGGTTATAAAGGATTTTATATGTGAAAGATTAATGATGATAATGAAGGGCATATATTATCCATGTAGGAAATTGGAGACAGAAATAGAGGTTGTTTTTGAATTATTTCAGAAAACATTTAAAGATTATTTGAAATAGAAGGATAGTAGTTATGGAGATGGATCAGAGCAAATAGAAGAGAGATAAATAGAATCATCAAGATATAACGAAAAAGTATAAATCACAACATTTGCAAAAGGTTCTTTATAGAGAGACATACTTATTTTCTAAGGTGTTTCCTGAGAGAGGTACAGTTACATATAAAATCTGGACTTCTCTAAGTATCTTTTGACATTCTTAAGTGATAACTGGTAAAGTTTGATTACTTGTGAATTTGGATTAGCATATTTCTTATCTGCAAATATCTAGACACTTGGGTGATGCAAAAAACAACTTTCAGAGAGAGATTCGATTTGGATTCATCGTGACCACATCAGCTCAGTATACTCTGGTCTTTTACTTCCATTCAACAACCAAAAAAGGAAAAAAAGAGCATTTGTAAAACACTGAGAGATCCGTTGAGTAAACAACAATCTTTGGAAAATATGAACTACCTAGGTTATAGAAATACAAATTGTTAGTTGATCATTATTTTTTATTCAAAGATAAGATAAAGCCCAAATATAGGGGCTTTGAAACCATGCTTAGTAGTTTGCACCAAATTCATTAGACAAGGGAGAGTATTAAAGGAAATTGGGGAAAAGAGAAGTATGAAAAAAGTTGGAAGACATTGGTATAATTTAGAACATTGATATGGTATCAACATATGAAACAAAACTGAATAGGGAAGAATTATGAGTTGTAGCCATGAATGAGAAAGATACCATGACAAGACCTTTTAGAACTAACACCAAAAAGAGGATATCTTTTTCAATACAGGGGACTGGGATACAAAAGTAGGAAGTCAAGTAACAGACAAGTTTGTCTGGAGTAACAGACAAGTTTGACCTTGGAATACAAAAGTAGGAAGTCAAGTAACAGACAAGTTTGTATGGAGTAACAGACAAGTTTGACCTTGGAATACAAAATGAAGTAGGACAAAGTCTAACAATTTCGCCAAGAGAACACACTGTTCATAGCAATCACTGTCTTCCAAAAACACAAGAGATGACTCTACATATGGACATTACCAGATGGTTAATACCTAAATCAGGTTGATTATATTCTTTACAGCCAAAGATGGAGAAGCTCTATGCAGTCAGCAAAAATAAAGCTGGGAGCAGACTGTGGCTCAGATCACAAACTGCTCATTGCAAAATTCAGACTTAAATTGAAGAAACTAGGGAAAACCACTAGACAACTCAAGTATGACCTAAATCAAATCCTTTGTGATTATACAGTGGAAGTGACCAATAGATTCAAGGGATTAGATCTGATAGAGTGGCTGGAGGACAATGGTGGAGGTTTGTAACCTTGTAAAGGAGGCCATGATCAAAACATCCCAAGGAAAAGAAATGCAAAGAGGCAAAATGATTGTCTGAGGAGGCCTTACAAATAACTGAAAAAAGGAGAGAAACTAAAAGCAAAGAGAAAAGGAAAGATATATGCATCTGAATGCAGAGTTTCAAAGAATAGTGAGGAAAGATAAGAAAGCCTTCCTCAGTGATCAATGCAAAGAAACAGAGGAAAACAGTAGAATGGGAAAGACTAGAGATGTCTCCAAGAAAATTGGGAATATCAAGGGAAAATTTCATGCAAAAATGGGCACAATAAAGGACAGAAATGGTGTGGAACTAACAGAAGCAGAAGATGTTAAGAAGAGGTGGCAAGAATACACAGAAGAATTATACAAAAAGATCTTGATGGCCCAGTTAACTACAATGCTGTGATCAATCACCTAGAGCCAGGCGACCTGGGGTAGGAAATCAAGTGAGTCTTAGGAAGCATTACTACAGACAAAACTAATGGAGGAGATGGAATTCTAGCTGAGCTACTTCAAATCCTAAAAGATGATGCTGTGAAAGCACGGCATACAATATGCCAGAGAATCTGGAAAACTCAGCAGTGGCTACAGAGCTGGAAAAGGTCAGTTTTCATTCCAATCCCAAGGAAAGGCAATGTCAAATAATATTCAAACTACTGCACAGTTGTACTCATCTCACACTCTAGCAAAGTAATGCTCAAAATTCTCCAAGTTAGACTTCAACAGTGCATGAACTGAGAACTTCCAAATGTTCAAGCTGGATTTACAAAAGGCAGAAGAACTAGAAATCAAATTGCCAACATCCACTGAATCATAGAAAAATCAAGAGAGTTCCAGAAAAACATCTACTTCTGCTTTATCAACTATGCTAAAGCCTTTGACTGTGTGGATCACAACACACTATGGAAAATTCTTAAAGAGATGAAAATACCAGACTACCTTACTCATCTCCTGAGAAACCTATATGCAGGTCAAGAAGCAACAATTAGAATCAGAAATGGAACAGTGGACTGGTTCCAAATTGGGAAAGGGATACATCAAGGCTATATATTGTCACCCTGCTTATTTGCTTATATGCAGAGTACATCAAATGAAATTCTAGGCTGGATGAAGCACAAGGTGAAATCAAATTGCTGGGAGAAATATCAATAATCTCAGATACACAGATGATACCACCCTTATGGCAGAAAGCAAAAAAGAACTGAAGAGTCCATTGATGAAAGTGAAAGAGGAGAGTGAAAAAGCTAGCTTGAAACTCAACTTTCAAAAAACAAAGATCACGGCATCTGGTCCCATCACTTCATGGCAAATAGTTGGGGAAACAACAGATACAGTGACAGACTATTTTCTTAGGCTCCAAAATCACTGCAGATGGTGACTACAGCCATGAAGTTAACAGATGTTTGCTCCTTGGAAGAAAAGCTATGACTAGCATAGGCAGCATATTAAAAACCAGAGGCATTACTTTGCTAGCAAAGTTCCATCTAGTCAGAGCGATGGTTTTTCAGTTGTCCTGTATGGATGTGAGAGTTGGACTATAAAGAAAGCTGAGCACAGAAGAACTGATCCTTTTGAACTGTGGTGTTGGAGAAGACTTGAGAGTCCCTTGGACTGCAAGGAGATCAAATCAGTCTGTCCTAAAAAAATCAGTCCTGAATATTCATTGGAAGGACTGATGCTGAAGCTGAATCTGAAGCTCCAATTCTTTGGCCACCTGATGTGAAGAACTGACTTACTGGAAAAGACCCTAATCCTGGAAAAGATTGAAGGCAGGAGGAGAAGGGGATGACAGAGGATGAGATGGTTGGATAGCATCACCGACTCGATGGACATGAGTTTGAGCACTCTCCAAGATTTGGTGATGGATAGGGAGGCTTGGTGTGCTGCAGTCCATGGGGTTGCAAAGAGTTGGACATGACTGAGCAACTGAACTGAACTGAACTGGCGTGACTGATCTTCCTGAACTGATGATAGAATAGATGATAATCAAAATACTCAAACCAAAGAGGTGATAATGATGCTGTATGAAAATTTCATCCTATCAATAACCAATATTTTGGTGGGACCAACCCTTCTGATTCTTATTATGATTATAAAATATCCTTCAGCTGTAGCCATCAGGGAACTGAAAAGAAATGAAGGTTTTATTTATGAGACCTGGAAATTACTCAGCACACCTGAAGCCACACAGTGAGACTGAGAGAGAAAGAGCATATAGGCCTGTTGTTCAGTCACTGTTTCATCCAATTCTTTGAAACTCCATGGACTGCAGCATGCTAGTCTTCCCTGTCCTTCACTAACTCCTAGAGTTTGCTCAAACTCATGTCCATCGAGTCCGTGATGCTGTCCTCTGTCGTTTCCTTCACCTGCCTTCAATCTTTCCCAACATTAGGGTCTTTTTCAATGAGTTATCTCATTGGAGCCTAGTGTTCTTTTATTGAGGTAGACTGTGGGGGCTTAGGGTTTCACAAACTCACTCTTTATTGGTGAATTTAAAGCATAAAAGCAGAAATTTAAAGTGAAGGAAGAGAAAAAAATAAAAATACAAGTGCCCCCAAATGGTCACTTATCAAAATCAACCAGGATTTCTAAAACAAAAGAGCTTCAGTGAAGGAAGGGGGCCTGGCTCTTTATCTAGAGTGTGGCTGGCAATGTGTTTATTGGAGATAGACCTCTTTGAAGTGGATGTTTCTTTGAAGTGGATGTCTCAGTAATCAAAGCTTAAGCCAGGCACTTATATTACAAAAAGAAAAGCTAACTGTCAGGGCTTACACAGAAAATGAGAAGAGAACAGAAGCACAGATTTAAAAGTTATTTCAGTTATATATTATGCAAGACTGGAAAATGGTTAGATATGGTATGCAAGTTGGAAAGAAGAGTCAAAAATGTAAATGAATAGAAATGCAAAAGTTAACAGAAATGAGGCAAGTGGTTTCATTGTGTCCTTCTTATAATCACAAGCAGATTAACCATGAAACTGGTGATGTGAGGCTTCAGAACCCTTGAAAAAGGAGTCGTTTTGAACTATTAGAAGGAATCCTATGACTACAAAAAATAGGTCACTTTTTTTTTTTTTAAGTAAAATTTACAGAAGCAAGATATTTTAATCACAGTCAGTTAAGGCTGCTACCTCTTTTCATCCCAGGTTTCATTTTATTCCACATCTTACTGCCCTTTTTGTTGGGTGACTTGGAATGACTTGCAGGCACTTTTGTGATCTAGCTAACTGAAATTCACTTGCTGACACATTTAGTTTAAATTTTGTAGAATATATTCATTTGCTGCACAGTCAATTTCCTGTATAAGAAAGTTATTCCTAGTCTTCCTGGTATTAAAATGGTTTCCAGGAACACAAGTACCTCTCACTCTGTAGATTCAGTCAGCATTAAAGTGGGAGATGCAAAGTAAGATGTGTTACTCTAACACTATTGTGAGGAAAACATTTCCTATACCCTTCTAGGTTCTTCTGAGTAGTCTAGTAATTAAATTGACACAAAACAGATAAACATAAGTAAAAAAAAAAGGCAAAATTTATATGTATATATAGAAGTCTCAGTTATGTGGGACTTAAATGACTTAAAGAAATGACTAAAGTGGCAGTTTTTATACTTTCAAACAAAGAAACAATACATTTGTGAAAAATTGATAAGATAATAGAGTTTGGGCTTGGGGTAGGAAATTAGTGAATAAGTAGCAAGCCCTGTCTCTCTACTTCCTGGTACAAGGAGGACCCCTTTCACAGGGCAGATTAATTTCTTATTTTCAGGGAGGGAGGGAGGAGGGTCAGAGCATCCTCCTTGTATCAACTGTTTTACTAGTAACTTTAATTAAAAATAATAAACATGCCATGTTGACATATATAGGGGTAGCCTGCTCTGAGTCCCAGTGTGTGATGTGAAGTTTGTAGTTGGTAGAGGAGAAACAGATTTTTGCAGTGTTTGGAGCTGAAAGTTAAGACTTCCCTGATGACTTAGCAAATAAAGAATCTGCCTGCAATGCAGGTGACCCGAGTTTGATCCCTGGGTTGAGAAGATCCCCTGGAAAAGGGAATGGCTACCCACTCCAGTATTCCTGCCAGGAGAATCCCATGGACAGAGGAACTTGACAGGCTACAGTCCATGGGGTCAGGTCGAAAAGAGTTAGACACAGAGCTGAAAGTTAGTCTATGGATATTCCTCCTGTCATTAGATGTGTAAAATTATTAAACTTGATTGTATAGGATATGTAATTATATGAATTATCATATATCATTTTCCCTTTCTTAAAACACATACAGGATCTATTAAGCTTGATAAGTGATTTTTCACTGCAATTTAACAAGATGATTTGGGACACTTGAATAAAACAAGTCAGAAATTATTGACTCCTGATTTGACTTATGAAGAAAACTTAAGACAATTATGTTGGATAATGTGTAAGTAATTAAGTACAGAAAATTCAGATTAAATTATATAGTTTGAAAAACAGAATAAAGTAAAAAGCCAATAGAAATATTTTGACATGTAGGCATCAATTTTAAAGAAGATAATAGATAATACATATATAGTGGATTATTAAGAGGAAGAGATACATTTCTGTGGATGAACAAACTCATTTGATAATCAAATTAATTAAAAGCATGAATTATATGTATACTTGTAAACATTTTATATCTTTCTTAAGTTAAAAAAAAATACTGGCATTAATGAAGGTAAGACAAAAACTCAAATATGCCAATACAATGATATATTACAGATAAACTGGTTTTAATATCAATTCAAAAATACTTAAGCAAGCATAAAACATGAAATACTTTAAGTTCTCACAGCTTGTATACAAAGCACATTTTATTTTCCAAATCTGACCTTCAAAAAAATGTGAATGATGTTGGCAATAGCTGTGAAGAGGAAAATAAATTTCTAAGCAATAAGAAGTAAAAAAAAAAAAAAAATTAAAAACCATGCTAGAGGCAAGAATTATCTCATTTTCTTCCTAAAGAAGATCACATCACAATATTTTGTCAGTGTATACAGACAAAAGTATAGAGAAATGTGTATTTTTAGAGTTGTCAAGTGATTAATTAACTCAAAATTTTTTTCCAATTTTTAATTTTGATATTGTTTTAAAACTTTGTAGTTGTTATAATACATTTTAAATATAAACAAAGTTCACTATAATTATTCATAAATTTATTGTTTAAATAGCCCTCACTTTTGCATTTGTATGAGCTACAGTACCCTGATTTGGAATTACCTCTATCTAAGTAGTCAACTGGAGAAGGAAATGGCAACCCACTCCAGTATTCTTGCCTGGAGAAGCTTGTGGACAGAGGAGCCTGGTGGGCTGCTGTCTATGGGCTAACACAGAGTTGGACATGACTGAAGTGACTTAGCATGCCTGCAACTAGTCAATGAAACTTTAATATATACTTACCTTATTGAAATATCTCTTTTCCTTCTTGGGTAAGAATACATTGTTCTCTGGTTGTGTATGCAGCTTGGATAAAAGTGATGGAAGAGAAACTGCTGAACATAATTTCCTTTTGTATGACTTAATAGTATAATTATTATTGATTATGATTTTATTTTTGAGACATTAATGCACTATAAGTCAACTTATAAGTCAACCTCTTTATATATCAACTTTGTAAAATGACTTTGTTGAAGTGACTTTCCTACAAAAGAGGAGGAAAGAGACAATTTTCAAGGAAGTCAAAAGGCTAATGAGAAATATGTAGGTTGCCTACAGATTGTTGAAGATAAGTAATTGAGAGTAATTTATACTCCATGTTGAGCTTCCCAGATGTTGCTAATGGTAAACTATTTGCCTGCCAATGCAGATTCGATCCCTAGGTTTGAAAGATCCCCTGGAGAAAGGCATGGCAATGCCCTCCAGTACTCTTTTTTTTTTTTTTCCCAGTATTCTTGAGAGGAGAATTCCATGGACAGAGGAGCCTGGAGGGCTACAATCCACAGGATTGCAAAGACTTGGATATGACTGAAACGACTTAGCATGTGTGTATATTTATTATATTCAAGTAGCTTTTGGCTCGGAGAAGGCAATGGCACCCCACTCCAGTACTCTTGCCTGGAAAATCCCATGGACGGAGAAGCCTGGTGGGCTGCAGTCCATGGGGTCGCGAAGAGTTGGACACGACTGAGTGACTTCACTTTCACTTTTCACTTTCATGCGTTGGAGAAGGAAATGGCAACCCACTCCAGTGTTCTTGCCTGGAGAATCCCAGGGACGGGGGAGCCTGGTGGGCTGCCGTCTATGGGTTCGCACAGCATCGGACACGACTAAAGTGACTTAGCAGCAGCAGCAGCATCTTTTGGCTACCATTTCTAAGAGGGATATATCCCATGTCTGCTTTACTACTGGTTACTCAGAACCTCAATAATTTTTGATGGAACTACATTATTAATGATATATTTTCCACAGATAACAGTTAATTGGTGCTTTCTTTAAAAAAAAAAACAACTTATGGAATCAAGTATACTATTCTCTCAAACTATGCGGGCTTGTGTGTCCATGTCTGTTCTTTGTGTTTGTATGTGTGAGCATGGTGTGTTTGTGTGTGTGTGTGTGCGTGCACGTGTCTGTGCTCATGTGAACTTGTACTGAGGCAGACCTTTTCAATTTGGGGGATCTAATGATAACAGGTGATTGCAGCCATGGGGTTAAAAGATGCTTACTCCTTGGAAGGAAATTTATGATCAACCTAGACAGCATATTATAAAGCAGAGATATTACTTTGCCAACAAAGGTCCGTCTAGTCAAGGCTATGGTTTTTCCAGTGGTCATGTATGGATGTGAGAGTTGGACTGTAAAGAAAGCTGAGAGCAGAAGAATTGATGGTTTTGAACTATGGTGTTGAAGACTCTTGAGAGTCCCTTGGACTGCAAGGAGATCCAACCAGTCCATCCTAAAGGAGATCAGTCCTGGGTGTTCATTGGAAGGACTGATGTTGAAACTGAAACTCCAATACTTTGGCCACCTGATGCGAAGAGCTGACTCATTTGAAAAGATCCTGATGCTGGGAAGATTGATTGCAGGAGGAGAAGGGGACAACAGAGGATGAGATGGTTGGATGGCATCATCGACTCAATGGACATGGGTTTGGGTGGACTCTGGGAGTGATGGACAGGGAGGCCTGGCCTGCTGCAGTTTGTGGGGTCCCAAAGAGTCAGATAGAGCGACTGAGCGACTGAACTGAACTGAATCAGAACAGAAAAAAGAAAGAAAAGAGAACAGTAAATATAGTGTTCTAATTTTATTTTTCTAAAAATAATCTTTTAGTAGAATAGTTACCAAAGTTGCTACATTTCTTTCATATCGATGCAGGAAAACTTTTGAAAAATTCACTTTATCTGTGTTTTATGAAGTATTAAAGAGTTAAGGATTGATGGAAAGAAAACATATAAACATTCAATTGAATGAAGAGGAAAAGCCCAAACACTGGTAAAGGAGTAAACAAATTGTGCAATCTAGGTGCCTAGCTAGTGAGCAGGTAGGTGTTGGGGTAGGGCTTCCTAGGTGGCTCAGTGGTAAAGAATCTGCCTGCCGATGAGAGACACAGGAGATGTAGTTTCCATCCCTGGGTCTGGAAGATCCCCTCGAGGAGGGCATGGCAACTCACTCCAGTGTTCTTGCCTGAAAAACTCCATGGACAGAGGAACCTGGTGGGTACTTGTCCATGGAGTTGCAAAGGGTCCGACACAACTGAGTGGCTGAGCTGGAACATGCGGGGTTAGAATAAAGCAAAGAAGAGAGGCATAAAGAAAAAACTAAATCAAGAAAGCAGACAAAGGGCAGTTGATATGCTTATCCCAATATGGATCAGAGTTGAGGCCTAATGAAACATAACTTCCGTGAAAATACAACCAGACAATGGAGACTTTTCACTGTAGAGGGACATACTTACTTTTATCCATTTGGTAAGAAAGAGAAACCATAGATTTTGAGCTGTGTTTGCTTTGTCAGAGAATTCTAATTTGTCGTGCTTTAAGCAAATATTTGAGTGCCTTTTTCTGCCAGGTTCATTTTGCTGTTACTCTGTTTTGTTTTCATTTTAGTTTTGGTGTGTGATGTCAAATAAATGCTGTCAAAGCAATCTCTTATTTCAATACACAACACAGAGCCATCTTTTTATTTTATGCTTCCCTGAAACATTTGAATTAATAAATCTTGCTTAAGATCCCAGTTTTTAAGTGCAATCAGTAATCAATATGAGATATCTCCCTCTCTAGGAAGCATCATTTTTCTTGTTTTCTCACTAATCCAACAATTCTTTCTGCTACTTTAAGGCATAACATAAATAAGATAGCAGGAGGCTGATTAAATGTAGATGTTCCTCATTTAACAAATTGCAGTATCAACCTTATCTTTTTAAACTAGAAAGGAAGTACAAAGCGTTATCTTATTCTTTATATTCCAGAATGGGAATCTCCATTTTGCAGGGACGCTTCCCTAGAGTCAGCTTTTCTGTTAACCCTTGCAAGGGTGGCATAATTCTTTTGTTCAATGATCCTTAATTCAGAGGCATGACTGGCTCAGATTCAAATTCTATATGTCATTTCTTTAATTCTATAACTTGGGCAAACTACTTCTTATGCATCTTTGCCTATAAAATAGGGATAGTAACAACATATACTTCAAGCATTTCAGTGATTATTAATTGAAACAGTTGATGCAGCACTGTTGTAGCTCTTGTCAGTTGTCTTAATTCCATTTGGTATTATAATACTTTTCCTGTTTTGTCTCTTAAAATTTTTCTTTTTATTTCATATCCTTTTATGAGTCATAGATTCTCAGACTACTTAAAAACCCATTTCAAGAAACCAGTCTTCAGAAATTGTAGATTCATCCATCCCACACCATGCAAGCACAGCTCATAAGTTGCAGATGTTGCTGTTGATTTCTGTATTCATGCTGGCTTGCTAGACAAACCTTTATCTTCTTTAACTTTCTTGGCGCACAGAAAAGTACTATAGCGTGTTTCAAATGAGAGATCTATGACTTCCTTTGTGTCAATTTGAATAAATTTGCACCCAATGCTGCTGAGACTACCATTTAGATCATTCACTAAAATGGCTAGTTTATCACAGTTAACTTCAAGCAGCCTTAGGACTGTATGAATAATAGGAAAATTTAAGCTTAACTCTTCAGATATTCAGACCTTGGGCAGACATATTATCTGCAAAGTTTATGGAGTGTGCCTTGGTGGAGAGGGGAAGCATTTGGTGTCATTATCTAGACTCCTGGGAATGAATACTCCAGAAATGGAATAAATTAACTCACTCCTTCAAATTATGCAAATATCCATTTTCCCCCAAATTCAAGGGCATTTATGCTTTTGAAGGATCAGATTTCTTTTTGATATCCAGCACTACTTTGATTATTATTAAATGTATTGCACAGACAGCATGTGTGCATATTTACAGTGTATTATTTGTGATGGTTCGCTTCTTTCCATAGCCATGAACTCCTGAGAAGCTACCAACATCTCTTGCCTATTTTGTTAGAAAAAGGCAAAAGAAATATATGTCATTAAATGGTTTATTTTCCAATTCAAACTTAAAACCAACCTTTCAATAACTTCCCATTTTTCTTAAGATAAATGTCAAATGGCCATTATCAATACTTTGGCTACCTGATGAGAACAGCCAACTCATTGGAAAAAACCCTGATGCCAGGAAAAAATTGAAGGCAGAGGGGGAAGAGGGTGACAGAGGATGAGATGGTTGAATGGTATCCCTCATTCAATGGATGTGAACTTGGGAGTTAATGAGGGACTCCTCATGATCCTGGGAGTTGATGAGGGACAGGTAAGCCTGGCATGTTGCAGTCCATGGGGGTCATGATGAATTGGATGCAACTTGGTGACTGAAGAAAAGTCAATATCCTTAAAATTAACCTATGACCCTACAGGTTGGACTCTGCTCTAGTCTTCCTTGCATAGCAGTTTTCATATCTTCAATTGCAGAAGTTTCCCTTCATTTCCTTACTCTTCCATCCCACAGTAGAGTCTGCATATGTTGCATACTGGGACAGAATTAGCCCCTCTCCCCAAACCAGCAAGCTTTTACCTAGTTAAATTCTAAAAATCCATTAATGTAGAGATGGTAGATTACCTAAGCCCTCTCTGAAACAAAGTCTGGTTAGGTTTTTATATACCATTCTCCCGTTTTAAACGATTACTTTTTTTTGGAGCACATAAACCAGTCTGTGAATGGTTATTTGCTTTTTATTTACATATCCGTTTACTGTTTGTCTCCACTGATCAGTCTATAAACTCAATAGAACCAGCACTGTGCCTTTGCTCCATATATATACACATTTTATATATGTACACATATATATATACACATATATATATATTTCTAAAAAATTAGTTTTAATTGGAGGATAATTGCTTTACAATATCATGTTGGATTCTGCCATACACCGACATGAGTCAACCATCAGTCTTCAGTTCAGTTCAGTCACTCAGTTGTGTCCAACTGCAGCATGCCAGGCCTCCCTGTCCATCACCAACTCCCAGAGTTTACTCAAACTCATGCCCATTGAGTTGGTGATGCCATCCAGCCATCTCATCCTCTGTCGTCCCCTTCTCCTCCTGCCTTCAATCTTTCCCAGCACCAGGGTCTTTTCAAATGAGTCAGCTCTACACATTAGGCAGGCAAAGTATTGGAGTTTCAGCTTCAGCATCAGTCCTTCCAATGAACACCCAGGACTGATCTCTTTTAAGATGGACTAGTTGGATCTCACTGCAGTTCAAAGGATTCTCAAAAGTCTTCTCCGACACCATAGCTCAAAAGCATCAATTTTTTGGTGCTCAGCTTTCTTTATAGTCCAACTCTCACATCCATACACGACTAATGGAAAAACTGTAGCCTTGACTAGATGGACCTTTGCTAACAAAGTAATGTCTCTGTTTTTTAATATGCTGTCTTTGTTGATCGTAACTTTCCTTCAAAGGAGTAAGTGCCTTTTAATTTCATGGCTGCAATCACCATCTACAGTGATTTTGGAACCCCCAGAAATAAAGTCAGCCACTCTTTCCACATCTATTTGCCATGAAGTGATGGGTCTGGATGTCATGATCTTAGTTTTCTGAAAGTGAAGAAACTAAAGAGCCTCTTGTTGAAAGTGAAAGAGGAGAGTAAAAAAGTTGACTTAAACCTCAACATTCAGAAAGTGACTGAAGTGACTTAGCAGCAGCAGCAGCAGCAGACAACAGAATTCTCTATCTTCAACACATTTCTTGGAAAGTTTTAAAATATGACAGACAAAATTTAAGACTCCAAAATAATTGAAAATGATGACAGGATCAGAAGAACAAAATCTATTTAAATGAATTACTACTATTTTGAGCATTTTACCATGTAATCCCTCTCTTTTATCCTTGAGCTCCGTTATAATGCAGATAAAGGGTTATAGCTCCATGGCAAAATTTAGTATTGGCTGGTTTGCTATAAAGTAGTGTGCTATTTGAATTGATGATAGTCTTAGGGTATAAGTATGCTGGCTTGGAGCTAAGGGGAAATGTAAGTTAAAGTAACCTCTCTTTAGATAGGTCTGCTGCTGCTGCTGCTGTTAAGTCACTTCAGTTGTGTCCGACTCTGTGCGACCCCATAGACGGCAGCCCACCAGGCTCCCCAGTCCCTGGGATTCTCCAGGCAAGAACACTGGAGTGGGTTGTCATTTCCTTCTCCAATGCATGAAAGGGAAAAGTGAAAGTGAAGTCGCTCAGTCGTGTCTGACTCCTAGACCCCCTGGACTGCAGCCTACCAGGCTCCTCCATCCATGGGATTTTGCAGGCAAGAGTACTGGAGTGGGGTGTCATTGCCTTCTCTGAGATAGGTCTAGATCAAGTAATTAAAATAGTGAGATATTTGGCTTGTTGCCTATCTGATTTATGAATTCTTTGCAAATTTCTGATTCAGACAATTTATTTGAATGCTAAGCTGTCAAAATATTATTTAATAATTTAGATTCTTACCACAGATTTTGATTATGTGATATATTATGAAATTTCAAATATAATACAGCATTCTTGAGCATCAAATTGTGTTGGTGTTATTATTATTTCTTGTTAACTTATAAATAGTGTCAATGGTAGTAGCTAATTTTACATATTCAAAGCACTTTATTTTGCTATATACCATATTAGGTAGTTTATATAGAATACTCTAATTCTTTGAGAGCATCTCTGTAGTATTTAGCATAAGATTAGCAAATATAGGTTCATTATGACTATTTTACAAAATAATAAAGAAATGTGAAGACTGGCATTTTATTTCAGCTCTACTATAACTTGTGTCCACCCTCTTTCACAAACACATAATTTTTAAAATTATAGAAATAGTTAGAAGTTCCTCTCATCTTCAAAGGAAACAAGCTAGATTATAATCTTTCTTTTTAATCTAAATTACTAATAACAGGTAGTCCTGTTAAAAATGGAGACATATTTTGTGCAATCTTAATTTTTAAAGGTAAATCTTAATATTGATCACAGAACTCCTTCAAGAAACATTTTTTTTAGTTTTTTTTTTTTTTAATTTTTCTGAGAAATATGTGGTTAATTCATTATTTCATTGCTAATGTCTCTTATGGCCTAAATAACTCCCTGAGGGTAGTTAATAATCATTCTCAAAATGAATTGATAGTTGAATAACAAAATCCTCTTTCATGCTCAATCCATGCAAATATCTGAAAATGACTAATTCAAAGCCCGCTTTCCCTGTGAATCATATTACCTTCCTCTAGCTTAAATATAGCTGTTTCTTTCAAAGATCGTTATATGAAAGCAAGATTTAGTAGAATGTACATCAGAAACATGTCAAAAAGCAATAGTTAGAACCCTGTATGGAACAACTGCTTGGTTCAAGATTGAGAAAGCAGTATGGCAGGGCTGTCTGCTCTCACTCTGCTTGTCTAACCTATATGCTGAGGAGCGCATGAGAAATGCCAGGCTGGATGGGTTACAAACTGGAATCAAGATAGACAGGAGAAACATCAACAACTGCAGATATGCAGATGATGCCACTCTTCTTGCAGAAAGTGAAGAGGAACTAAAGGACCTCTTGATGAAGATGAACAAGGAGAGTGAAAGAGCCAGTTTAAGATTAAGATTAAAAAAAAAAAACAATTAAGATCATGGCATCTGCCCCCATTACTGCATGGCAAATAGAAGGGGAAAAGGTGGTAGGGACAGATGCCCTCTTCTGGGGCTGCAAAATCACTGCAGATTGTGACTGCAGCCATGAAACCTGAAGATGATTGCTTCTTGGCAGGAACCTGATGGCAAACCTAGACAGAGTGTTGAAAAACAGAGACATTACCCTGTCAACTAAGGTCTATATAGTCCAGGTTACGGTCTTCCCAGTGGTCATGTTCAGTTATGAGAGCTGGACTGTAAAGAAGGCAGAATGCCAAAGAATTGATGCCTTTGAACTGTGGTGTTGGAGAAGACTCATGCAAGTCCCTTGGACAGCAAAGAGATCAAATCAGTCAATCTTAAGCTAGATCAGCCCTGAATTTTCAATGAAAGGACTAATGCTGAAGCTGAAGTTCTAGTATTTTGGTTATCTGATGCAAACAACCAACTCATTGGGAAAGTCCCTGATGCTGGGAAAGGTTGAGGGCAGAAGAAGAGGGCATCAGAGAAAGAAATGGTGGATGGCATCACAGATGCAATGAACATGAACTTAGGCAAACTCCAAGAGATGGTGAGGAACAGGGAAGCCCGGTGTGCTGTACTCCACGGGGTCGCAAAATGTTGGACATGACTGGGTGACTGAACAACAACATCGGAAATATACTTTGATTAAATTCAGCAACTTACAGAAAAACATAGAGCAAATTACTAAACACTTTTTATATGTTGGGAGATTTTGTATACTCTAAAGTTCCATAAAACATATTAGCATTTGTTATATAAAGCTATTATATAATGTTATATAATGCTACTTATGCTTTATTAGATAATTTGCATCTAGTGATAAATTTAATTTTTATAACAATCTCATGAATCAGTTAGTTCTATTGGCTTTTAAAATTATATTGCTAAGTTTAGAAATCTGTTATTCTAAATGCACATGTGGCTTTATTCTATTGAAAATGTGGCTCTGAGTTATGAATCTAATAAGCTAGGAATCCTAGTACATAATAGAATATTGTGGATTTCTTAAAGGATCATTTCTATTATTTCAGGCTAAGTGGATACTCTTTGCCTATTACATATCCCAGATTTATCTGCCTATAAATTTTATCAAAAATATATTGAGAATATTCTGGCATGACATATATTTGTAAACTAGATAAAATATTCACTGGTAATAACTTTCCTTTGAAACTATTCTCAGTGTTTGCTCTTACATTTTTCTCCTGAATTACACTGACATCATATTTAAGTTTAATTTATGTGTAATTATCACTATCATATGCATCCAATAAAAAAAGCATGGCATATTTGATGCCAATATTTGTATGAACAATCCACATTACTTTAAATTTTATTAATGCTGAGGTGTATAACACTTCCATCAGGAAAACTGCATTAAGTTTCAAAATGTAAATCACCATTCACTATTGTCAAGGTTTAGATATCTCATTTATGTTTCCCCCATGCTTTACTATACTTAAAAATAAGTTTAAATTAGAGTAAAATTGATGTTGCTTGATGATTCAGCTCTATGAGTGTTAACACGCATACAGATTCATGCAACACCATTACACTCAGGATGGAGAGGAGTTCTATTACTCCCCAAAACTCTTTTATGCTATTCCACCAAAGTCACACATGTTGTTTTTTCTTTCTTTTTTTCCCTAAACTCACACATTTTCTTAACTCCTAACCCTCGTACCAGAGCTTCTCTGGTGACTCAGTGGTAAAGAATCTGCCTGCCAATGCGGGGAATGTGGGTTCAGTCCCTGGGTTAGGAAGATTCCCTAGAGAAGGAAATAGCAACCCACTCTGGAATTCTTGCCTGGGAAATCCCATGGATGGAAAAACCTGGTGGGCTCCAGTCCAGAGGGTTGCAGAAGAGTCAGATACAACTGAGTGACTAAACAATAATAACAAGAAACTCTAGCAACCACTGATTTATGCTGCATCACTGTTGGTTTTGTCTTTTCAAGAACACTAAATGAATGAAATGGCATGCAACCTTGTAAAATTGGCTTGTAACACTCAGTATGTAGCTCTTAAGAGACATTCAGGTTGTTGTAAGTACCAATAGAACATTCCTTTGTATTACTGAGTAGTGTTCCATTGTATTGATGTGCAGTTTGAATAGCCATTCACCCGTTGAAGACCTTTGAGCTATTTCCAGGGTATACAGTAAGTCCCCTACATATGAACCTTCAAGTTGTGAACTTACGAAGATGTGAATGTGCCTGAGCATGCCCATTCATGTAAGTTTGTGCACATGTCTATTTCACACTCTCATGTGTAAGCATCCCCTACAAGAAGTTGAGCTTTGTGTACTTTACTGGACAGTACTCTATCGAGTACAATAGTACAGTATTTATTTCAAGCTAGAACTCCAAGAGGATAACATCATTGAACTCCTTGCTGTTCAACACGAGGAACTTACTAATGAAGACTTGGTGGAATTGGAGGCCCAGAGGAAGAATGAAGAGAGACAAGATGGAAGAGTACTTGAAGAACCAAAAAACTTCATGATGAAGGAAATGGAAAGGGGATTTTTTTTATTTGACAAAACACTGTTAGTTTTTGAGGAAGAGGAGCCAAGTAGAATGGTAGAAGAAGGTTTCAGCAGCTATTCAGAATGCAATCCAGTGGACAGTGTCATCTATGACAAGAAAAAACATAGCTATTATCCAGACATCATTGGATCATTTTTTTCTAAAGGATAGATAGGATTGAATTCAGCAAGGAACCAGAATCTGTGTCATCAACATCATAGCTGAGTGAAATTAGAGCTGCCCTCCATCTCCTATTGGTGACAATCCTTCAGCTCTATCACCTTCTCTACCACCTCTTACTTCTCCAGTCAGTAACCCTTCTTGCCTTACTATTGATACTTACAACAACTTGAATGACTTAACAGCTACATGTTGAGTAAAATGCTAGCCTCTGTATGCCAGCTATTGTACCGTACTGTTGTACTTTTCAAGGTACTGTATTGTAAGATGAAAAACGGTTTCTTTATATTTTGTATTTCTTTGTATTTATGTATTATTTGTGTGAGAAGTATTATAAACTTATTATGGTACAGTATTATATAGCCAATTGTGTTAGATGAGTAACTAGGCTAACTTTGTTGGACCTGTGAACAAATACACTCTCAGAACAGAACTTGTTTGTATGTAAGGGATTCACTGTATTATGAATAGAGGTACTATAAATATTTTCATATAGGTTTGTGTGTAAATGTAAGATTACAATTCTTTAGGGTAAAAACATAGGAGCAGAATTACTCAGACAATGGCAATATATGGGCAACTTTATTAGAAACTATAATGCTTCTTCCTAGAATGTATGTAACATTTTGCATTTACACAAGAAATGTGAAAGAGATAAAACTGCTTGGTATATTTGCCATCAGTTTGTATTTCCAGTATTTTATTTGCTTATTAAAAGGTTTTTCTTTCAGGTTTCTTAAATTGAAGGATAGTTGATTTACAATATTATATTAGTTTCAAGTGAACAACATAGTGATTCATTATTTTATAGATTATATTCCATTTAATGTTATTATACTATATTTTTGTGCATACAATAAGTCTTTGTAGTTTATTTATTTTATACAGTTTGTAGTTTTTATCCTCTATCTCTGTATTGCCCCTTCCTCCTTAGTATCCACTGGTAATCACTAGTTTTGCTCACTATGTCTGTTAGTCTATTACAGCTTTGTCATATTCATTTCTTTAAATTATTTCGATTCCGCATATAAGTGATAACAGTCTTTTCTAGTGACTCAAGTGGTAAAGACTCCACTTGCCAATACTGGAGACCTGGGTTCTATCACTGGGTTTGGAAGAATCCCTGGAAAAGGAAATGGCAACCCACTCCAGTATTCATGCTTGGGAAATCACATCGAGAGGAGCCTAGCGGACTATAGTCCATGGGGTCACAAAAAAATTGGATATGATTTAGTGACTAAATAGCAACAATAAGTGATCACATACTATTTTGTTTTTCTCTGACTTATTTCACTAAGAATAATACCCTCCAAGTCCATCCAGGTTGTTGTAAATGGCAAAATTTCATTATCTTTATCAATGATAAAGATGATATATTCCATTGTGTATGCATGTGTACGCACGCGCACACACACACACACACACACACACACACACACACACAAATGTAGTTGCTGTTGTTTAGTTGCTAAGTCATGTTTGACCCTTTTGCAGCCCATTGGACCATAGCCCTACATGCTCCCCTGTCCATGGGTTTTCCCAGGTAAGAATACTGGAGTGGGTTACCATATTCTTCTCCAGGGGATCATCCCTATGCAGGGATTTAACCCATGCCTCCTGTATTATAGGAAGATCTTTACTGCTGAGTCGCCAGTGGAAATATGTGTGTGTGTGTGTGTATATATATATATATATACATGAAAAAATAGAGGGAAATAATAGAATGGGAAAGACTAGAGATATCTTCAAGAAAATTAGAGATACCAAGGGAACATTTCATGCAGAGATGGGCTCAATAAAGGAAAGAGATAGTATGGACCCGACAGAAGCAGAAGATTTTAAGAAGAGGTGGTAAGAATACACAGAACTGTACAAAAATGATCTTCATGACCCAGATAATCATGATGGTGTGACAGAGCCAGACATCCTGGAATGCCAAGTCAAGTGGGCCTTAGGAAGCATCACTGCGAACAAAGCTAGTGGAGGTGATGGAATTCCAGTTGAGCTATTTCAAATCCTAAAAGATGAGCCTGTGAAAGTGCTGCACTCAATATGTCAGCAAATTTGGAACATGCAGCAGTGGCCACAGGACTGGAAAAGGTCAGTTTTCATTCCACTCCCAAAGAAAGGCAATGCCAAAGAATGTTCAAACTACCGCACAACTGCACTCATCTCACACGCTAGCAAAGTAATGCTCAAAATTCTCCAAGCCAGGCTTCAGCAATATGCGAACCACGAACTTCCAGATGTTCAAGCTGGTTTTAGAAAAGGCAGAGGAACCAGAGATCAAACTGCCAACATCCAATGGATCACTGAAAGAGCATGAGAGTTCCAGAAAAAACATCTATTTCTGCTTTATTGACTATGCCAAGGCCTTTGACTGTGTGGATCATAATAAAATATGGAAGATTCTGAAAGATATGGAAATACCAGACCAGCTTACCTGCCTCTTGAGAAACCTGTATGCAGGTCAGAAAGCAACAGTTAGAACTGGACATGGAACAACAGACTGGTTCCAAATAGGAAAAGGAGTATGTCCTTTAATGCAGAGTACATCATGAGAAACGCTGGGCTGGAAGAACCACAATCTGGAATCAGGATTGCCGGGAGAAATATCAATAACCTCAGATATGCAGATAACACCGCCCTTATGGCAGAAAGTGAAGAGGAACTAAAGAGCCTCTTGATGAAAGTGAAAGAGGAGAGTGAAAAAAGTTGGCTTAAAGCTCAACATTCAGAAAACTAAGATCTTGGCATCTGGTCCCATCACTTCATGGCAAACAGATGGGGAAACAGTGTCAGACTTTATTTTTTTGGGCTCCAAAATCACTGCAGATGGTGAGTGCAGCCATGAAATTAAAAGATGCTCACTCCTTGGAAGGAAAGTTATGACCAACCTAGATAGCATATTTAAAAGCAGAGACATTACTTTGTCAACAAAGGTCCATCTAGTCAAGGCTATGGCTTTTCCAATAGTCATTTATGGATGTGAGAGTTGGACTGTAAAGAAAGCTGAGCACAGAAGAATTGATGCTTTTGAACTGTGGTGTTGGAGAAGACTCTTGAGAGTCCCTTGGATTGCAAGGAGATCCAACCAGTCCATCCTAAAGAAGATCAGTCCTGGGTATTCATTGGAAAGACTGATGCTTAAGCTGAAACTCCAATACTTTGACCACCTGATGCGAAGAGGTGACTCATTTGAGAAGACTCTGATGATGGGAAATTTTGAGGGCAGGGGGAAAACGGGGTGACAGAGTATGAGATGGTTGGATGGCATAACCCACTCAATGGACATGGGTTTGGGTATACTCTGGCAGTTGGTGACGGACAGGGAGGCCTGGCATGCTGCAGTCCAAGGGGTCCCAAAGAGCCTGACACTGCTGAGCGACTGAACTGAACTGAACTTATACCACGTCACTTTTATCCATGTATCTGTTGATACACACTTAGATGTCTTCTGTATCTTGCATATTGTAATTAATGCTACTATGAAAGCTAAAGTTTATTTAACTGTTCAAAACTGTCTTTTCATTTTCTTCACATATATGCAAATGGGTTGAATCACTGGATCGTATAGTGGTGTTATTTTTAGTTTATTAAGGAAATGGCATGCTGTTTTCCATAATGAATGCATCAGTTTACGTTCCTACCAACAATGTACCATTTTCTTGTCAATATTTTTTATTTGTGGTATTTTTAACAGCCATTTTGACATATATGAGGTAATGTCTCATTGCGGTTTTAATTTTCATTTTTATGATGATCAGAAATGTTGAGCATCTTGCATGTATTTGCTAATCATCTGTAGGTCTTTTCCATATAATATTTATATAAATCTTCTGTCCATTTTAAAATGGATTTTTTTTTTTTTGTTTATTTGACAATGACTTGTATGAGTTCTTTATATGCTTTGAATATTGATCCCTTATAAGTCACATATTTTGCAAGTATTTCCTCATATTTAGTAGGTTGTCTGGTCATCAGTGGTTTATTTTGCTATGCAGAGCTTTTAAATTTGTGCAATTTTGCTTTTGTTTCTTTTGTCTATGGGAACAGAGTAAAAAAAAAAATTCTAGATCTTATGTCAGCATTCTGCATATGTTTTCTTCTAAAGTTTTATGGTTTAAATCCTTATGTTTAGGACTTTAATCCATTTTGAGTTCATTTTGTGTATTTTAGGAAGAAGTGTTCTACTTTTATCATTTTATATGTGGCTGCTTAGTTTTCTAGTACCAATTATTGAAGAGATTGTATTTTCCCCATTGTATATTCTTAGTCCATTGTCATAGATTAACTGCCCACAGGGAATTTGGTTTATTTTGGGGCTCTCTATTGTATTCCATACTCTATGTGGTTGTTTGTGTGTGTGTGTGTGTGTGTGTGTGTGTGTGTGTGTGTGTGTGTGTATGCATGTGTCAGTATTGTACTGTTTTATTACCTTAGTTTTGTAAAATGGCTGACATCAGGGAACCTAATACCTCCTACTCTTTTCTTTTCTCAAGATTGCTTTGGCTATTCAGGGTCTTTTGGTTAACTTTATTTACCTTTTAGGATTATCTGTTCACTTTCTACGAAAAATACCATGGATATTTTGATAGGGATTACATTAAAATCTGTAGATTTCTTTGGGTAGTATGAACATTTTAATAATACTAATTATTTCTATAAACACAGGACATTTTTCCATTTTTTTTTTACATTATCATCAATTTCCTTCATCAGTTTTCTATAGTTTTCAGAGTATAGATCTTTAATCTCCTTGATTAAGTTTATTCCCAGTTACATTTTTTTCTTTTTGATGTGATTTTAAGTGGGATTTTTTTCTTATTTATCATTTTAATATTTCATTATGCACTTGCATAAAGGCTGGTTGAATTCCAGACATTCAGGCAGCAGCTTTTGAAGTATTCATATAAGCCACTTTCAAGGAAAGATTGGGAGGTGAGTGTTTTTTCTCTTCCCTCTGCACTGATCCCCAAGGCGTAGCCACAGCTAGTCCTTATGATCCGTTTAAGAACCATTTCTTTGTTTGCTATGGTTTTGTGGGTCTCATGGCAAAAGTCCCATTATTTTTTAGAACTAGTACTTTTGGGGCCCTTACCTCAGGTGGAAATTTTAAGTGTTGGGGTGCTAAATGGCAGTAAAAATCTTTCACTCCTCAAGCAGAAGCCTAGAGGAGTGCCTGGAGAATGACTTCCAAATTAAATGTTGCTGTGGCAGACACAGGGGATCGTCTTTATGGTAAGAGTATGTCTCAGTCATTCCTATCCTTGATATGCTTATTGTCTCATTAGCCTGATGTATAGGAGTCAATTAGCTGGTTAGTGAATTTCAGTGGATTACTCTATGTGTAGCTGTAGATTTAATGTGTCTTTGGAAGGCAGTGAGTTTGGGAGCCTCCTATGCTACTATTTTGTACTGGGATACTGCTATAGCATTTTCTGTTAACTTTTTACTCTCTTTTTCTGACATCTTTTGAAAAATTTGAACAGTTTTTTAATGTTTGGTGTTTGTTTGCATGTTCATTTGTTTTTTTTTTTTTCCTATATGAACACGTGATGTTTTCAGTGCTTCTTCTGAGTATTGTTATATGGATGATTCACATTTCTCAGTCTAAATAGAAACTTTACCATCATTTACATGCTTATCATCCTCCTTTATGTAATAGCTGTCTATATATTAATTATTTTTTTTTGTTTTTTTTTTATATATTAATTATTTATCTATTAGGTATCCCATCAGATAATTTTAAATTGTTCTTTCAATTTTCATATCTGTGTTAAAGAATTGAAGAGGAGAGGAAAAGTTTATTATATTTACTAATGTATTTACTGCCACTATTGCTCCTCTTCATGCCATATATTCTCATCTTTCATATTATTTCCATTCTGTTCCTTGAAGCTTTTTTTTTAATGTAATTTTTACGGAGATGTTTTCTTGGCAACAGATTATTAGCTTTACTTAATCTTAGAATTGTCTTAATTTCATTTGTTTTCATGAGATTCTTAGTTTTACAGAATAGACGTTATTTTTTTAGCACCTAAAAAAATCTCTTTGCCATTTCAGTACCATTTTCTCTAATGAGAAATCTGCAAACATTCTTATTGTTGTTTTCTTATAGGCTACATTTTTTTTTCTTTGCTTTCAAGAGTTATTCTCAGACTTGCATTTTTAGCAGTTTGCTTATGATATGTTTGAGCACTAATATTTGG
Organism: Dama dama; assembly: GCF_033118175.1. Lineage (NCBI taxonomy): Eukaryota > Metazoa > Chordata > Mammalia > Artiodactyla > Cervidae > Dama > Dama dama. The sequence continues at coordinate 12,905,524 of NC_083681.1, forward strand.
ATTTATCTACCTTCTTTGGCGCTTTCTGAGTGTTGTGAATTGCATGTCTGCTACAAAATTCAGAAGTTTTTAGTTATAATTTCATTAAATGTCTTATTTTCAGCCCCACAATCTTTCTTTTTTGCTTTCTTAGAGTCTTGGGAATCAAATGGAAAGCTTTCTTGTCATCCAGTAAGCTTCTGCAGCTCAGTTCAATTTTTTAAATTAATTAATTAATTTATTTATTTATTTTTTCACAGAATGAATATTTTCTATTGCTTTACCTTTGGATTTACTTACTCTTCTGCCATATTCACTGGGCCAACCTACCTGAGGGTTTCTCTTTATATAAAACATTTAGTTACTGTATTTCAGTGGTAGAATATTCAATTGACACATTTGTATGTTTTATATTTTTCCATTTTTTTCAAGAATATACATGATTCCTTGTTGAGCACTTAAAAAATATATCATTTAATATCTTTTTCATTTAAAGTTAGTGTCATCTCAGGTCTGATATCTGTTGATTTTCTTTTCCCATGTAATATTACATGTTTCCTATTCTTTATATACAGATTAATTTTAAATTGTATCATGGACTTTTTGAAAACTGCATTATGAGACTCCAGAAAAAGAGACACAGAAGTACAGAACAGACTTTTGAGACTTCAGACTTTATTTAAATCCCAGAAATGAATCTTTTTTGTTTGTTTTTGTAGACAAACAGCATGGTAAATTTCAGACTCTTCAGTTCCAACTACTTTCTGTAGGCTGTAATTCTAAGACTTTCTTGAATCTATCCCATTAATTCATTGCCTGGTATTCAGTGTGGAGTGCTTAGATGGTGGTCTACACTTATTTCCCAGATACTCTTATTGTGGGATGATCAACACCAGTGCCACTCAAGGGTGAGCTCATCAGTTCTGAAACATAGACTTGGATTCACTCACTTGAGCTCTGGTATCTACATGAATTTTCTGGGTTTTATGAACTAAATTGCATGCTCTCACAAATTCATATGTTGAAGCCTTCACTTCCAATGTGGCTATATTTGGAGACAGAGTTGATTTCCTATCCCTTGAGCCAAAATCAGAGAGATTTATTTAGAGTTCTCTCTGTGCCCTAGTGTCCATTTCCAGATATCATGTCTGCCTAGGGTATGCTAGAGGAGAAACAAAATGTAACAAAACAAAACACCCCAAAAGCAAAAAAGAAAACCATTAGTTTGGTGACACTGAATTTTTTTTTATTCATTCTCAATCCACCTATTATTTTCTTTTGAGAGCTTCAAAAGTTACCCCCATATTAACTGCAGTCAATAAACTGAGTATTTCTATAAATAATTATGAATCAAAATTAAAATACAGTATTTTTATAAGAATATGGTATATGCACTCTGTTCCAGAGAGTATGTTTTAATGTGAGTGATAATAGAGTCTTGCATTTTGATATAGAGCATTTGTATGTGAAATGGGTATGTAGTCAAAGCAGTATATAGTCAAAACAATAAGGCAGAAGCCTTAAAAGAGAAAATTTGCTAATATTTTACAGATTGAAAAGAATGATGATCATAAAAAATAAAACTTAGATTTTTATCTTGTGTACAAGGAGATGTAACTAATGGTCTTCAAGGTTTAGGTTTAGTTAAAGCTGTTGTCTAATAACTCTAAGTTTGGTTGGCTCTCTGGTAAGTATTTTTTTCCACTATCACTTAACAAGATTACCTATGTCCTCTGGAGTAGATGGCCATAATTACTTATTTTAATAGAGTTGTAGTAGACAGCAGGTTTTAAACCTTTGTTCAATATGAGTTTGAGTTAAAATGTGAGAAAATTTATTTTACATCGAGATATTTATGAATAGATTTTCTTCACAGTCAATTAGGATTTTTAAAATTGCAGTTGGATATGTTTCTCCTTTGCATTCTACTCAGATAACAGAATTTTATAGTGGGTTTTATTCCTGAAATGAATTTAATTATATTCATATGTACTTATACATCAAACTTCTTTGTACAGTATAATGCATTGCTTTTGAAATGGTCTCAAAAATAGCATTGATCTAAAACTGTTAAAATTTAACTTCATTCTCTGATTAAAAAAGATATTGTTTTGTCTTGAGGGATGTTCAACTAAGCTCTGATAATCCCTGGAAATTTCCCCAAACATGTTCCTTGGCATTAACAAAGAGCTTTCAAAACTTTAAAATCTGCAATAGCTAAGTGGATAATTCTTATTCTAGTATAAGGACAACAAATCATGGTAGAACCAAAATTATTAAAATTGGGTTGATAGCATTTGAAATTTCACAAAACTTTCAGCCTATTATTATCTTTGCTTTTACCAATTTAAATGCTTAACTTCAAAGCTGGTTTTAAATAGAACGTTTAAATTAATGCATTGTCAATTTTTTGTTATGGTAAGGGAAAAAACATGTTATAAACATGGATGTAGAGAAATAATGGCACACTCTTGATTTGCTATTTTAATCCCAATATACTCTACCATTATCCATGTTGCCATTATCTATGTAAACCTAATGACATCTGAAAGCAGTATTGGCAAAGCCCATTAGCAATATGTTCTTTTTAAAAGCTGGAGTAAATTGTTGCTCAAAAACAAGCAATGTTATTGTGTATGACTGATTTGGTATGCACCTAGTACCTCTGATCACTGTATCTAAACGAAAGAAATGAAGGAAACATAATTGTGTTAATTAGCAGCAAGCCCATGCCAAAGTAGTTTTCTCTTAAATAGTCAACTTCACCTTAAATGAAATATGGAGTAAATCGTTGGCAGAGTATTTAAGCATGAAATGAGCTGCAAAGAAATTGGTTCCTCAATGACTTTTTTTTTTTTTTCTAAGTGGAATTTAAATTATATACAAACAATATAGCACAAGCCCAATTTCCTCCTTCTTGGAGGTTAGGTATCTTTAGGCTAGAATCAAAAATGATCACCATTTCACACTCTCTTTCTCTCTTCTCTTTTCTGTCCTCTAATCTGACTCCTTACCCTTGATAGCTGGAGTTAAAGAACACAGTGTGCTCTAAATGTCCTTAACAGGTGTGCAATTCCTAAACTGAAATAGATATGCTTATGAAAATATACACATACATAGTTTGACATAATGAAACTGTTGGGTTTAGCATAGTGAAATATTTCACTTATTGACCAAGAATAATGGACAGATACATACAGACCAGTGTGTGTGTGTGTGTGTGTGTGTGTGTGTGTGTGTGTGTGTGTGTTAGTCACTTAGTCATGTCTGACTCTTTACAATCCCATGGACTATAGCCCGCCAGGATCCTCTGTCCATGGTGATTCTCCAGGCAGGAATACTGGACTGGGTTGTCATTTCCTTCTCCAATACAAACCAGTAACTAGTACTTTAATTCTTTATTAATGAAGAATACTCCACTACTATCATCTAGGTGTATCTTGTCTTCAAGGGGAACTCTAATTATGAAAGAAAAAAAAAAAAAGGCTCTACCAACAATCCTTTGGTAACATGGTGCTTTGGTCCCCACAATAATCTGGCCACCTGATGCAAAGAACTGACTTATTGGAAAATACCCTGATGCTGGGAAAGATTGAAGGCAGGAGAAGAGGATGACAGAGGATGAGATGGTTGGATGGTATCACTGACTCAGTGGAGGTGAGTTTGAGCAAACTCCAAGAGTTGGCGATGGACAAGTGAGCCTGGCAGGCTGCAGTCCATGGGGTTGCAAAGAGTTAGACACTACTGAGCAACTGAACTGACTGAGCAACCCTTAGACCAAAAAAGATGTTGACAGCATCATTTTAAAAATGCTCACTCCTATATATTCGTGTGAACTTTGAATTTGATTTCATTAGTATATTGGTGGAGGCATAGTAGAATGTAAAGGCCTCTGATGAACACATTAGATCTGTATAAAGTTTTCCTGAAGACAACAGAGTTGCATGGTATCAGGCATCAGCTCTTCTCTCATAGTGGATGGCATTTAGAAAAGAGAACTCCATTAGGTTTCAGTATTTCCTAAAATAAATCAATGAATTGCCTACAATTACTCTTTCTCCCTTTGAAAACCAATCTTTCTTTTTGTTCGTAAACACCAGTTTTTCTCTTCACTTACATCTTTTCACTCTTCAAGTGATATTAGAACATTTAGAATGGATTTCTAATGCTTTATCTTGGTAGATATGATGGGCCATTCCAAACTTTTTGGAAACTTGTTTTCAATGTACCCCAACTTTTTCCTGTATTTTAAGAAATGTAAGGGCAAATATCACATTCTTTCTGTTTATGATGATTTTCTTTTCAGTTAAGTTTAGTCGCTCAATCGAGTCCGACTCTTTCTGACCTATGGACTACAGCATGCTAGGCCTCCCTGTCTACCACCAACTTGCGGAGTCTGCCCAAGCACATGTCCGTTGAGTCGTCAATGCCATCCAACCATCTTATTCTCTGTTGTCCCCTTCTCCCCCTGCCTTCAATCACTCGCAGCATCAGGGTTTTTTCAAATGAGTCAGCTTTTCGATTCAGGTGGCCAAAGTATTGGAGTTTCAGCTGCAACATCAGTCCTTCCAATGAACACCCAGGACTGATTTCCTTTAGGATGGACTAGTTACATCTCCTTGCAGTCCAAGGGACTCTCAAGACTCTTCTCAACACCACAATTCAAAAGCATCAATTCTTCAGTGCTCAGCTTCCTTTACAGTCCAACTCTCACATTCATACCTGACCACTGGAAAAATCATAGCCTTGACTAGATGGACATTTGTTGGCAAGGTGTCTGCTTTTGAATATGCTGTCCAGGTTGGTCATAACTTTCCTTCCGAGGAGTAAGCGTCCTTTAATTTCATGGCTGCAGTCACCATCTGCAGTGATTTTGGAGCCCAGAAAAATAAAGTCAACCAATGTTTCCACTGTTTCCCCATCTATTTGTCATGAAATGATGGGACAAGATGCCGTGATCTTAGTTTTCTGAATTTTGAGCTTTAAGCCAACTTTTTCACTCTCCTCTTTCATTTTCATCAAGAGGCTCTTTAGTTCTTCTTCACTTTCTGCCTTAGGGTGGTGTCATCTGCATATCTGAGGTTATTGATATTTCTCCCAGCAATCTTGATTCCAGCTTGTGCTTATTCCAGCCCAGCATTTCTCATGATGTACTCTGCATATGAGTGAAATAAGCAGGGTGACAATATACAGCCTTGTTGTACTCCTTTTCCTATTTGGAACCAGTCTGTTGTTCCATGTCCAGTTCTAACAGCTGCTTCCTGACCTGCATACAGATTTCTCAAGAGGCAGGTCAGGTGGTCTGGTATTCTCATCTCTTTCAGAATTTTCCACAGTTTATTTTGGGTCACACAGTCAAAGGCTTTGGTGTAGTCAATAAAGCAGAAATAGATGTTTTTTCTGAAACTCTCTTGCTTTTTCAATGATCCAGCAGATGTTGGCAGTTTGATCACTCGTTCCTCTGCCTTTTCTAAAACCAGCTTGAACATCTGGAAGTTCATGGTTCACATATTGCTGAACCCTTGCTTGGAGAATTTTGAGCATTACTTTGCTAGCGTGTGAGATGAGCGCAATTGTGTGGTAGCTTGAGCATTCTTTAACATTACCTCTCTTTGGGGTTGGAATGAAAAGTGACCTTTTCCAGTCCCTTGGCCACTGCTCAGTTTTCCAAATTTGTTGGCATATTGAATGCACCAATTTTACCGCATAATATTTTAGGGTTTGAAATAGCTCAACGGTAATTCCATCAGCTCCACTAGCTTTGTTCGTATTGATGCTTTCTAAGGCCCACTTGACTTCAGATTCCAGGATGTCTGGCTCTAGGTGAGTGATCACACCATCATGATTATCTAGGTCATAAAGATCTTTTTTGTACAGTTTTTCTGTGTATTCTTGCCACCTCTTAATACCTTCTGCTTCTGTTAGGTCCATACCATTTCTGTCCTTTATTGAGCCCATCTTTGCATGAAATATTTCCTTGGTATCTTTAATTTTCTTGAAGAGGTCTCTAGTCTTTCCCATTCTATTGTTTTCCTCTATTTCTTTGCACTGATCACTGAGGAAGGCTTTCTTATCTCTCCTTGCTCTTCTTTGGAACTCTGCATTCAAATGGGTATATCTTTTCTTTTCTCCTTTGCTTTTGGCTTCTCTTCTTTTCACAGCCATCTATAAGGGCTCCTCAGACAGCATTTTGCTTTTTTGCATTTCTTTTTCTTGGGAATGGTATTGATCTCTGCCTCCTGTACAATGTCATGAACTTCTGTCAATAGTTCATCAGGTACTCTATCAGATCTAGTCCCTTAGATTTATTTCTCACTTCCACTGTATAATCATAAGGGATTTGATTTAGGTCATACCTGAATGGTCTTTTGCTTTTCCCCACTTTCTTCAACTTAAGTCTGAATTTTGCAATAAGGAATTAATGATCTTAGCCCCAGTCAGCCCCCAGTCTTGTTTTTGCTGACAGTATAGAGCTTCTCCATCTTTGGCTGCAAAGAATATAATCAATCTGATTTTGGTGTTGTCCATCTGGTGATGTCCATGTGTAGAGTCTTCACTTGTGTTGCTGGAAAAGGGTGTTTACTATGACCAGTGCATTCTCTTGGCAGAACTCTATTAGCATTTGCCCTGCTTCCTTTTGTACTCCAAAGCCAAATTTGCCTGTTACTCCAGGTGTTTCTTGACTTCCTACTTTTGAATTTTAGTCCCCTATAATGAAAAGGACATCTTTTTTTGGGTGTTAGCTTTAAAAGGTCTTGTAGGTCTTCATAGAACCGTTCATGTACAGCTTCTTCAGCATTACTGGTCAGGGCATAGCCTTGGATTACCGTGACATTGAATGGTTTGCTTTGGAAACAAACAGAGATCATTCTGTCATTTTTGAGATTGCATCCAAGTACTGCATTTAGGACTATTTTGTTGACTATGATGGCTACTCCATTTCTTCTAAGGGATTCCGTCCCACAGTAGTAGATGTATTGGTCATCTGAGTTAAATTCACCCATTCCAGTCCATTTTAATTCACTGATTCCTAGAATGTTGACGTTCACTCTTACCATCTCTTGTTTGCCCATTTCCAATTTGCCTTGATTCATGCACCTACCATTCCTGGTTCCTATGCAATATTGCTCTTTATTTATTTATTTATTTTTTTTAGTATATCAGAAATCACAAACTCTTGCTTACATAGCTGGTCAGTACATCTAGGGTGAACGCATTTAACAGTGAAAAGTTTTTTATAGAAATTATACAGGGTATTCAAATATGTAAAAATGTATGATTACTGTTCTAGAAGGCAACTCCCATCATGTAGGCCTAAATCGCAGATACAATGAAGATACATCCTAGGGAAAAATGGTGGGTTGTCACAAGCCTTTTCAGGAAGAACCTCCATGAGGTTGAAAAGAACAACCAGATTCTACTTTTTTACTATCTATTAAATCCAACGTTTTATCTCCATGGTTTTTCTGAACCCTCTTCCCTCCCTGTTATTCATACCTTTTCTTTACCTGAAATATATCTCCTATATTACCCACCAGGAATTTTGTGAACTCTACAGGTAATACAAGCATCCTTGGCCAACATTCTTCAAAGTCTCCACATACCTAAAGTAACATTCAACAATTTGGTGTAACACTGAGTGTCCCTTAATAGATCTCTCATGACACTCTCCCTACTTCTCTCTTTAATGAATCCCACTAAACATACATCTCCTGCCCTGTGAGCCCTGTGTCTGGAATAAAGTTTCTTTTAATTTTGTACTTTCTCTTCTTAAAATTCATATTGTGCTAGCTTCATCTATAGCTTGTTAGCAAAGAATCCACCTGCAAAGCAGGAGAGCCTGGTTCAATTCCTGGGTCAGGAAGATCCCCTGGAGGTGGGATAGGCTACTCACTCCAGTATTCTTGGTCTTCTCTTGTGTCTCAGCTGTTAAAGAATCTGCCTGAAATATGGGGAACATGGGTTCAACCCCTGGGTTGGGAAGATCCCCTGGAGAATGGAAATGTTACCCACTCCAGTATTTTGACCTAGAGAATTCGGTGAACTGTATAGTTCATGGGATCACAGAGTCAGACACAACTGAGCGACTTTCACTTGACTGCTAAGAGATCTTCCTTTACTAGCTAGTTTAATTTGCTTTTTTTCTATCAACTCCTAAAGTCTATCTCCACAATTAGGCTGGCTGTAAGCTCTTATATTTTAAGACAATGCCTCAACTATAATAGAAAAGAACATTATTTGGCTATAGATTTCAAACATATATCAAAATCTAGAATTTGTTGAGACAGGGACTTGACATTATTTGGCTATAGATTTCAAACATATATCAAAATCTAGAATTTGTTGAGACAGGGACTTGGCAGTGAACTGAATCAGATCTGCAAATAAACAGGGTAGGAAAAAAAAATTGTTTTGGTTTGTTTCTGGCGCTGCTTTTGGTTTAGTTGTTTGTTTGTTTTTTTCCAGTGAGTGAACCAAACCTAAATTCTGAGCTTAAAGATTCTGTAAAGAGTCTAGTTGTTCTCAATTCAACTTTTGTTCTTTAACTTTTGAAATGTGATAGTCAGAGGGTAAGGTAGTATTAATGACTGATTACAGAAATAGATAGAAAGCTTAAAGTGTACATAGTAATGGTTAAAGAGAGAAAATATAAAGCATAGATAATGAATCTAAACTAAAAATCTGAATATGATATGTGGAAAGGATGTGAAAAAATAGAACTTTTTAGAATGATAAAATAAACATATAAATATGCAAATTTCATTTTCTTTAACCTGTACCAACATTCAGGCTTGTCGTTATGAGGAGAAACTAGGCAGTCTGGAGAGCATTGTACCTTGATTTGACTTCTGAGACTTCTGAATCAGAAATTTCTTCACCCTTGATGGTTCATAGATTTCTTTGGAGTTCTTAGAATAATTTACTGTATGCTTTCTATAGCAATTTACTGATGTCTGTGTTAAGTTTGTTGTCTTGAAAATTAGAAGTGGTTGCTCTTCCCATAACTGATCGTCAATATATGTAAAAGAGATCCTATGCAATGCTTGACGTGCAGAAAGTTACATTCTCAATTCTGCATAGCTTAATGGAGGTCAGAGTATCACAAAGTTGCTATTTCTAGATTAGCCAATCTTGTAAAATATCATTATATGTCAGCTGATTGACATTGCATAAATAGTTAACTGTATGTTCTGAGGTAGCCTCTAGGACAAATTACTACTTATAGTAGAAGTAGTGCAAAGCAGTTATTAGAAATGCTTATTTGGGTTTGAGGACTCTAATGCTGAGCTGTATCGGATTTTCAATTTTTCTGTTACTCTGTTCCTCTTTTCATCCATACCAGGGTATTATCAAACATTTCTAGCTTTGATAGCCTAAATAGTTACATGCCACACACTTTAAAATAGCTAAATATAAGCATCAATTAAATATGTCTGCTCTAGTACAGAAATAATTTTCATTTCAATCCTTCTTGGTTACTTTATAAGCCATAGTTTATAGAAATCTTGTAGAAGTAAACATTATATAAACATAGAATAATTTTGCTTGTAGTTTATGACTTACACATTACTATAGTTAATACAATTTAAAATCACATCAGAACCATTATACCACTTTTCTTCAATGAGCATTTTGTGATGAAGATAATGATGATTATAATAAATTGCTGGTTATAATAAGAGAGTGCCTGCAAAATTTAATACAAAATGATTTAGAGAAACTATAGAGATTTTGCAAGAAGAAAAATTGGAGCCTTACATTAAAGTAACAGCTTTATTATTTTTTAACTCAGTTCTCTGTAAAAGTAAAGTGATTATGTGACACAGTCAGGAAGCAATAAGAAATTTTGATATGCTTTTCATAGGTCTATGTTTTTAGCATCATTAATGCTTTGAAAAAAATCTGTTTTTCTAGTCTCCTTGTCAAAATAATCTATCATCTGTAAATATAGCATAAACTAAAATATTGGTCTTGGGTTTTCTTCTATTTAGGTGATAACAATGTCTTTATTCAATTGCAAAACAACATAAAATATTGCTGGTGACACATCTGGTCATACATTTCTACTTCAAAATTGCTCAGAAATATTAGTTGAACAAAGTTTCTTTTAGGGATGGATTCCTGTCCTTAAATCATAACCTTCTAAGTAGGACGTGGATGAGATTTTGACTAGACTGATGGAAGCATTGTAACAAATTTAGCAAAAGTAATTTGGCCACAACATCTGTAATTTCTAGGCAGTGGCCCACAGAGTATGTGACTAAAGGCATTTTCTCCAGCTGGCATAGTGGTAACCTTCCTTCCTTTCACACAATTCGAGAAGTTTACTGGAAAGAAGTGTAGCATATATAGCCTGTGAATTTCTTCTCACAAAGGAGAACACATGTCCCATCCAGAATTAAGGATCTTCAATTTAGCGAAAGATTTCAAATAAAGACAGATGCTGAGTTTGGCAAAAAACAATTTCCAAAATAACTCTGACATGAGTTTTTTGTTTTTGTTTTTGTTTTTTTCCCCAAAAAGTAAGTTTTTGAGGACTAAACATTCTAATTAAAATTAAGATTTTGACCAGATAAATAGAAGTCTTAATAATACTCACTTAGCATGATATATTTTAGTTTTATATGAATTACTTTTTGAACTTTGCAAAAAAGTACAAAATATCAATTATATTTTTAATTGCAAAAATAATAATCAAAGAATAATAATATGTTTGTGCTTTGTTTTCCAGAAGTAGCTTGTTTTGTAGATAGGGTGTTTGTGCTTTTATGGAATTAGTAAGCAAACTATATTGTGTGTGTGTGCGTGTGTGTGTGTGTGTGTGTGTGTGTGTGTGCACCTGCACCCAAGTGCCTGTGTGAAGCAGAAAGAAGCACTGGAGGAATCGAATGTGAGGGAGAGCAGGTAGGCCAGGAGGGGTTTGGATTAGCCTAAGTGTAGTGAGATGCCATGAAAGTAATTAAAAGAGAGACATTTGTATTACATGGCTTGTGTTTTAAGAAGAGCATTCTTATGTTCCTCATTGATGCAGAGGATCACTTATGAGGCTATTGCAGGTGAATAACTACCGTACCTCAAGCTAATAGAAAAATATGTTTATTATAGAGTCAATATTTATGTCCCAATCAGAATTCTTAAGATCTAATGGTAATGTGAATATGCATTTGGATTGAAAAATAATAATGGAAGAAATGATGTCAATTGGCTTTCTGCTTTCATCAAATGGATAGATAACACTACTGTTTACTAATATTTGGAACACTGCAGTGGGGAGGGGGGAGATATTTATTGGTCAGAAGAGAATTTTTAATTACACTTTTAATATGTTCAATATCAGATATCTATGAGATTTGCAAGTAGCAGAGCTGATAAAAGCAATTAGATAGTACAAGTCAGAACCCTAGAGGACAAGTGTGGGGTCAAAATAGGGGAGGTAAGAGAGAGTAACAGACATGTAAATAGTAATTATCTAGGAGAAACATACAGGAATGATAAAAAGATGTCAAGGTCTGAGCCCAGCATGAGAGGTTCAGTGGACAAGAAAAATCAAGCACTTTATTGAGAAAAGATGATAGCCAATAAGTTTGCATTTAGAAATGTAGGAAAAAGGATATGAAGATATCTGTGTCAAAACATGAATAAAATTTTACTTAAAACATATTTCTCAATATAGTAACTATTTTAGCAACTTATTTTTATGTCTAAATACAAGGAAATTCCAACTCTGTCTTTAAGTAGAAATTTTTAGGATTTATAACCAAGTTCCTGAAATTAACTAGCATTAAAAAAAATAAAACATACTATTTTGAGGAATGATCTCTTATTCCTGCAATAAAACTGGTTTTAATGGCATTCCATACATTGAAGATATTGTGTGTCTTCATTGTATGTAATGACATAATATGTAATATAAATATATAATATAATAGATATTCAGTTCAGTTCAGTTGCTCAGTCGCATCTGACTCTTTGAGACCCCATGAATTGCAGCACGCCAGGCCTCCCTGTCCATCACAAACTCCCAGAGTTTACTCAAACTCATGTCCATCGAGTCAGTGATGCCATCCAGCCATCTCATCCTCTGTCGTTCCCTTCTCCTCCTGCCCTCAACTCTTCCCAGCATCAGGGTCTTTTCCAATGAGTCAACTCTTCACATGAGGTGGCCAAAGTATTGGAGTTGCAGCTTCAGCATCAGTCCTTCCAATGAACACCCAGGACTGATCTTTAGGATGGACTGGTTGGATCTCCTTGCAGTCCAAGGGACTCTCAAGAGTCTTCTCCAACACCACAGTTCAAAAGCATCAATTTTTCAGCACTCAGCTTTCTTCACAGACATTAGATAATATATAATACAGTATGATATATAATATAATATAATATATATATCTCAAAGATCTGAGTTTCATTTATGGAAAATAAACAACAAATACAATATACTTGACCACAAGGCTTAGGAGACATTCAGTCACACAACAAAATAAAACAAACAGTTCCTGTAATGCCATTACAAAAGAATTCAGATTCAATTCTCTAAATCTCCATTATTTTTTTAAGTGTACAAAATGTTCTATGAATGAATAGTCTATGTTATCAATATAGTACTTCATGCATTTGTGCTACTTTTCAATTTCTACATAAAAAGCTGTTCAGTTCAGTTCAGTTCAGTTCAGTCTCTCAGTCGTGTCCGAATCTATGAGACCCCATGAATCGCAGCACGCCAGGCCTCCCTGTCCACCAACTCCCGGAGTTTACTCAAACTCATGCCCATCGAGTCGGTGATGCCATCCAGCCATCTAATCCTCTGTCGTCCCTTTCTTCTCCTGCCCCCAGTCCCTCCCAGCATCAGGGTCTTTTCCAATGAGCCAACTCTTTGCATGAGGTGGCCAAAGTATTGGAGCTTCAGCTTCAATGTCAGTCCTTCCAATGAACACGCAGGACTGATCTCCTTTAGGATGGACTGGTTGGATCTCCTTGCAGTCCAAGGGACTCTCAAGAGTCTTCTCCAACACCATAGTTCAAAAGCATCAATTTTTCGGTGCTCAGCTTTCTTCACAGTCCAACTGTCACATCCATACATGACCACTGGAAAAACCATAGCCTTGATCAGACGGACATTTGTTGGCAAAGTAATGTCTCTGCTTTTTAATATGCTATCCAGGTTGGTCATAACTTTCCTTCCAAGGAGTAAGCGTCTTTTAATTTCATGGCTGCAGTCACCATCTGCAGATTTTGGAGCCCCCCAAAAATGAAGTCTGACACTGTTTCCCCTGTCTCCCCATCTATTTCCCATGAGGTGATGGAACCAGATGCCCAGATCTTAGTTTTCTGAATGTTGAGCTTTAAGCCAACTTTTTCAGTCTCCTCTTTCACTTTCATCAAGAGGCTTTTTAGTTACTCTTCACTCTCTGCCATAAGGGTGGTGTCATCTGCATATCTGAGGTTATTGCTATTTCTCCTGGCAATCTTGATTCCAGCTTGTGCTTCTTTCAACCCAGCGTTTCTCATGATGTACTCTGCATATAAGTTAAATAAGCAGGGTGACAATATACAGCCTTGATGTACTCCTTTTCCTATTTGGAACCAGTCTGTTGTTCCATATCCAGGTCTAACTGTTGCTTCCTGACCTGCATACAGGTTTCTCAAGAGGCAGGTCAGGTGGTCTGGTATTCCCATGTCTTTCAAAATTTCCCACAGTTTATTGTGATCCACGCAGTTGAAGGCTTTGGCATAGTCAATAAAGCAGAAATAGATAGCAAAACCTAGCGGAGTTTCTTACTTTACTGCTTTCTCTAGCCTTTTTAGACAGTACTCAAATTTGAAAGTGATGTTGAATAACCTGGGGATCTTGTAAATATCCAATTTCTGATTTAGTCCTTCCAGAATATTTTGTAAGATTTTGCATTACTAATAAGCTCCCAAGTGATGCCATTGTTCTGTGTCATGAGACACACTTTGGATAGAAATGATTTAAAGAACTGAGTAGCTCTGAGCAGCTGATGGGGAGAAAGACAAGCATCTCTTCTTATACCCAAAGAGGAGAATAAAACCTAATCAAATTTAACAGGGGAATATGCCACTGTACTTGGCTCTAAGAATCGTAAGACTTATATGAAAATTTTTATTTATTTATTTATTTATTCATTCATTATCTGTTTTTGCCTAACACATTATCCCAAACTTTAGTTGGTAAAAGCAATAAATATTTACTACCACACAGTGTCTGAGATTTAGAAATATTAAGGATCAATACAGTTCAATAATTCCAGCTCAAAGCTCTCAGAAGGAGTTGTGGTCTGGATAGCTAGTCGTCTGAAGTCTTCCCTGGAGCTGGGGGATCTGCATCCAAGGCTCTGCATCCACACACATGGCTTTCAAAAGTCCTTTGTGCCTCATCTTGTATACTTATCTATGTGAGTGTCTTCACAACATGAAACTAGCTTTCCCCAGAGAATGAAATACAAAAGAAAACGTGATTATCTTCTGACTTAGGCTAAGTCACACATCACCGTTTCCACAATATCCTACTGGTGACACAGGTCAACCCTACCCAGTGTTGAAAGGAACTACAGTGGTTTTCAGTCTCAGCACTGACACATTTTGGTCAATAACAATAACATAACAAATGATTCTTTATTCCCACCAACAGTGTAAGAGGGTTCCCTTTTCTCCACACCCTCTCCAGCATTTATTGCTTGTAGACTTTTGGATAGCAGCCATCCTGGCTGGCGTGTAATGGTACCTCATTGTGGTTTTGATTTGCATTTCTCTAATAATGAGTGATGTTGAGCATCTTTTCATGTGTTTGTTAGCCATCTGTATGTCTTCTTTGGAGAAATGTCTGTTTAGTTCTTTGGCCCATTTTTTGATTGGGTCATTTATTTTTCTGGAATTGAGCTGCAGGAGTTGCTTGTATATTTTTGAGATTAATCCTTTGTCTGTTTCTTCATTTGCTATTATTTTCTCCCAATCTGAGGGCTGTCTTTTCACCTTACTTATAGTTTCCTTTGTAGTGCAAAAGCTTTTAAGTTTCATTAGGTCCCATTTGTTTAGTTTTGCTTTTATTTCCAATATTCTGGGAGGTGGGTCATAGAGGATCTTGCTTTGATTTATGTCGGAGAGTGTTTTGCCTATGTTCTCCTCTAGGAGTTTTATAGTTTCTGGTCTTACATTTAGATCTTTAATCCATTTTGAGTTTATTTTTGTGTATGGTGTTAGAAAGTGTTCTAGTTTCATTCTTTTACAAGTGGTTGACCAGTTTTCCCAGCACCACTTGTTAAAGAGGTTGTCTTTTTTCCATTGTATATCCTTGCCTCCTTTGTCAAAGATAAGGTGTCCATAGGTTCGTGGATTTATCTCTGGGCTTTCTATTCTGTTCCATTGATCTATATTTCTGTCTTTGTGCCAGTACCATACTGTCTTGATGACTGTGGCTTTGTAGTAGAGTCTGAAGTCAGGCAGGTTGATTCCTCCAGTTCCATTCTTCTTTCTCAAGATTACTTTGGCTATTCGAGGTTTTTTGTATTTCCATACAAATTGTGAAATTATTTGTTCTAGTTCTGTGAAAAATACCGTTGGTAGCTTGATAGGGATTGCATTGAATCTATAGATTGCTTTGGGTAGAATAGCCATTTTGACAATATTGATTCTTCCAATCCATGAGCATGGTATGTTTCTCCATCTGTTTGTGTCCTCTTTGCAAATGCAAACTAGTACAGCCGCTATGGAAAACAGTGTGGAGATTTCTTAAAAAACTGGAAATAGAACTGCCATATGACCCAGCAATCCCACTTCTGGGCATACACACTGAGGAAACCAGATCTGAAAGAGACACGTGCACCCCAATGTTCATCGCAGCACTGTTTATAATAGCCAGGACATGGAAGCAACCTAGATGCCCATCAGCAGATGAATGGATAAGGAAGCTGTGGTACATATACACCATGGAATATTACTCAGCCATTAAAAAGAATTCATTTGAACCAGTCCTAATGAGATGGATGAAGCTGGAGCCCATTATACAGAGTGAAGTAAGCCAGAAAGATAAAGAACATTACAGCATACTGACACATGTATATGGAATTTAGAAAGGTGATAACGATAACCCTATATTCAGAACAGAAAAAAGAGACACAGAAATACAGAACAGACTTTTGAACTTTGTGGGAGAATGTGAGGGTGGGATATTTCAAAAGAACAGCATGTATACTATCTATGGTGAAACAGATCACCAGCCCCGGAGGGATGCACGAGACAAGTGCTCCGGCCTGGTGCACTGGGAAGACCCAGAGGAATCGGGTGGAGAGGGAGGTGGGAGGGGGGATCAGGATTGGGAATACATGTAAATCCATGGCTGATTCATATCAATGTATGACAAAACCCACTGGAAAAAAATAATAATAATAATAAAAAAAAAAACAAATGATTCTTTATTATGAGAGACTGTTTCATCCACTGTATGGTGCTTAGCATCATTCTGGCTCTAAGTAATACAGTAGCAGCCCCTCCCCCAATGCGATAACAAAATGTGTTTCCATAGATTTCTAAATGCTCCACAGTAGCTAGGCAGACAGAAATTACCTGAGCTACCGCACTGAACTATACAACAATTTTGATGACAGGAAGTGGAGATATTTGTTGGACACCCCAAGATGGAGGTCATCTCATTTTATAAAGCAAATAAAGAAACCTTGTTTTATTTCTTGATAAATGTATAGTAGGGGATTCTTTAAAGACTGAATTCTATTGCTACGTACACAATGAATTTGTGGCATACCTAGTTTTAATGATTAATTATAAAAAAATAATTTTAGTTTGAGTAGGAAAGGTATTATGTGTTGAATAAGTAAAGCATTGTTACCAATGCTTTGGTTATTACTCAGAATGAATTCAGTAATTTTCATATAAAATGCTTAGCAAAAATCCATTTCTAATGCTTTCTGTATTGCGTTTTATTACTGAATTCAAAAGGCCAGAATATGCATTATGAACTGCAATAAGAACTGTCAAAAACACACACAGACACATACATCTTCAGTGAGCTGGTGCCCGGATAGAATAACATAGTTCCCCGGATCCAATAGTCATGCCCTTTGCATTTAAACATAAATTAGACTGATTTAAAATCATATTTTGGCAAATTTTGTCTACTCAAAATTTTGAGGATTGCTGACATGGTGAAGTGAGATTAAAAATATTTTTCTTGCCTCAGGCATTCCTTAATGCATAAGAGATAGAAATATTTTTAATGTCTGTAGAAGGTTTAAAACAATAATAATAAAAGGCTGGGCAAAGGAGACAGCCTGGGTACAGATGTATTAATTTCAAAATTTACTACCTTACATTGTCCAAAAGATCCTTTTCATTAATCTAAAACCCACTGTTTCTTCAGAGCTAATCTCTGGCTACAGTTCTTCCAAGACAATTTCTGCAAGCTGCTCAGTATCATCTTTGAGATCCAGTATTGGGAATTATTGAACAATGAGACTATGCCCCTCTCATAATTATATATCTATATGTCTTGATGCATATCTTCTTGATGATATTATCATTTATTTGAGAGTAGAGTTTATATTTGATGCCATTTTTTTTTTTTTTTTAGTTTTGAAGGTTTTCTAAACACTTATTAACTGGTGTTTTCAATCAATTTGTCGGTGTAGACTTGCTGTAGCGTAGTGAAGTGATAAACACAAACTCTGAAACTAGACTCCTGTATTTGTATTACAACCTTCATTTCCCATCTGTTTGAGCTTGAGGGAGGCATTACAATGTTTGTACTGAACGTTACCTTCGCATGAAAAGTGCTTCCACTAGACATTCACATAGCAAGTTTCTCTGACTTCCATATAGTCTTTGACCAAAGGTCATCTGCTTAATAGACCCATCAGAAAATTTTATTTTATTTGCAGCCACTCATCTTCCCTACTCCAATTTACTAACCAACTACTGAATCTTCTTCAATTTTATTTATTTATTTTTAATAGTATTTGAGTGAATGTGTTAGTCACTCAGTCGTGTCCAACTCTTTGTGATACCATGAGGCTCCTCTGTTCATGGAATTCTCCAGGCAAGACTCCTGGAGTCGGTTGCCATTTCCTTCTCCCAGGGATATTCCTGACCAAGGGATCGAACCTGGCTCTCCTATATTGCAGGCAGATTCTTTACCATCTCAGAGAGTAGGGAAACCCTTGGTAGCATTTATCACCTATCATACTATATCATTTTCTAATTTTTATGATTACTGACTATTGTCCTTTAACCATTCTAGAATATTCAGTTCAGTTCAGTTGCTCAGTCATGTCTGACTCTGCAACCCCATGGACAGCAGCATGCCAGGCTTCCCTGTCCATCACCAACTCCCAGAGCTTACTCAAACTCATGTCCATCAAGTCGGTGATGCCATCCAACCAACTCATCCTCTGTTGTCCCTTCTTCTCCTGCCTTCAACCTTTCCCAGCATCAGGGTCTTTCCCAGTGAGTCAGCTCTTTGCATTAATTTGCCAAATTATTGGAATTTCAGCTTCACCATCAGTCCTTCCAATGAATATTCAAAACTGATTTCCTTTAAAAATTGACTGGTTGGATCTCCTTGCAGTCCAAGAGACTTTCAAGAGTCTTCCCCAACATCACAGTTCAAAAGCATAAATTCCTCTGTGCTCAGCTTTCTGTATAGTCTAACTCTCACATCCATACATGACTACTGGAAAAACCATAACTTTGACTAGATGGGTCTTTGTTGGCAGTGTCTCTTCTTTTTAATATGCTGTCTAGGTTGGTCATAGCTTTCTTCCAAGAATCAAGCATCTTTTAATTTCATGGTTGCAGTCACCATCTGTAATGATTTTGGAGCCCCAAGAAATAAAGTCTGTCACTGTTTCCTTGTTTCCCTATCTATTTGCCAAGAAGTGATGGGACCAGATGCCATGGTCTTTGTTTTTTGAATACCGAGTTTTAAGCCAGCCTTTTTCACTCTCCTCTTTCACTTTCATCAAGATGATCTTTAGTTCTTCACTTTCTGTCATAAGGCTGGTGTCATCTGGATATCTGAGGTTATTGATATTTCTTCTGGCAATCTTGATTCCAGCTTGTATTTCATCAATGCCAGCATTTTGCATGTTATACTCTACATAGAAATTAAATAAGCAGAGTGACAATATAGAGCCTTGACATACTCCTTTCCCATTTTGGAACCAGTCCATTGTTCCATGTCCAGTTGTAACTGCTGCTTCTTGACCTGCATATGGATATCGACAGTTCAGGTGGTTTGGTATTCTCATCTCTTTAAGAATTTTCCAGTTTGTTGTAATCTACACAGTCAGTGTGGAATTCTAGAATGTAAGAACCTTATTTACTGAGTTATCTCAAGTATCTAGGAAAGCGATTGGAAATTTGTATACGATTATCAGGGTCAATACAAAGTGTGTGACAAATGAAATTTGTTAAAATTGGGAAACCATCTATAAAAATAATAAAACATTACTAATACTAAATGAGGTAGAAATATATGAACCTAATTGTGGGACTTCATTTAGAACATTGGAAGAGGTCCTTACCAGTGAACAACCATGAGTTCATTGTCTTCATTAACTTTCCAATAAATCCACCTTCGATAAGTACTAAAATATTGTCTGAATTTTTTAATTCAAATTAGCTGAACCTTAATTTTTTCAACATAATCATAATACATTGATCCATCATGTAAAAATGCCCAGAAAAATATGAATAAATACATGTCCATTTCTTTAAAAAGGGCCTGGAATAATGTCAGTCCTCAATAAATAGCAGTCATTCGTAACTTTGGAGATTAGGTAACCACCAGAAGCTGAGATTATATTTGTTTCTCCAGTGAAAATACTATAGATTCTATAATCCAGAATTAAGGTATATAACAAAGGAATGATAGTCAAGCTATATTTCTGCCAAAGACCCCACATTAGAATGCATTCATTTATCCTGTTTGTGGATTTGCCAAAGATTGAACACAATCTCACACTAATAAAAGCTTCTTAGTGTGATACAGATCCACTTATCCTGTGTGCTTCCCAAGTGCCCTGCAAGCTTCTTTCATACAGAAATCATTTCACCACTGAAATGAGGCTATTTCCAGGGCTGATAGCAGTAGCCAAATAGACAATCTGCACAGAACATATGGCACAACAGTGAGGAGAAATAATTTTGGCTAAGATGAACAGAACGATTCTTACTCTTGTGAAATATGCCTTGTACTTCTTTAAGGCTCATTTATAGTCAAAATAACATGAAATATCAAGGTCATGCCTAGCCAGACACATTAACAACATAGCTGGGAAGACATGGCTTTCAGGAAAATCAGAGTCTTGTATTGATATAATTGTCCTCTGAATGTTTTATCATTTCAAGAGAGATTTATTCTTACAGGAGTTACTTATGACTACTTTTAACTGTTCAGATTGATTCCAAGGCAAGGTGAACTCGTCTGTATATATCCAGATGAAAAAATATTTTCCTTGGCCCAAAGACAGTAGATCAAGAAATTCCTTGTCAGTATATGCATCTCTTTGGTGCAAAATGGTAAAGGATAGAATATAATTTTCAAGTTATGTCAAGACATCAGTGTGGTAATGGTAAAACTTGAAGGCGATCTCATTCAACTTGAAGGATATCGTGGAGCATACTATAGTACAGCCCATCCTAATAGGAGAATTCATTTACTTTGAAGTAAACAGAGGCTTCTTTTTTTCTTCCCATAAATTTTTGTTTGAATGTGAATCAGTAATCTTGCTGGCAGCCTCACTATGCATTTGTTATGGGAATTTTCAATGTCATGCATTATATGATCTGTATCTTAAATAGTTTCAAATAAAAGTTGTCTGCTGTTTTCTGGTGGAGTGCCAGGTGAATGAATACTTGTTTGATTTGTTATCTGTACATATAGTTTTACATATTCTATAATTAACCTGTCAATCCAGTGTCTCCTAGAAGCTGCTGCCAGGTATTATAGAGGATAGTAAAAGCTAAGAATCCTGACAGGGGTACTGGCATATTTTTTCATACCTGTACCTGAGTTTTCCGTAATAGACTAAGACCAATTTAATTTTTAGTATTATATGTCTTGTTTGATTTTATACCTGGGCTATCATTTCATATCATAGAAAAATAAAACAGGTTCCACTGTAACATTCAGGAAAATAAACAATCAGACTTTAGTAGAGGTGAATATATTGAAAAAAAAATGAATTCCAAGTTCTGACAGCTCAGGTAAAACCCAAGATCCATAAATGAAACTAATGCAATAAAAGGATCTTTAAATTATCAAATATGATATTTGGCATGAAATGACTGTCTTTAGTTAATTAAGCTTAATTTTGTAGCTAATTTAAGCTATAATTTCAAGTTATAAATTGTGGTATTCATCAAAGGCAAATAAGTCACTGTTTCAGTTTTTAATGTGAATAGCTCTTTAATATAATACTAAAATCACTGAAACTTTGATTACAAACTGCTATTAGAGAATATCCATTGCATAAATTGCATATGGAAGATCTCAGTTTGGGAAACGTCTCTGAAACTTTAGGATATTCACCCAAATTCCCTTCTGCACAAAATTGGAAATTTCCCTACTTTTCAAGTTGCTATAACTCAGCATCACAGACGGCTTAGATTGAATTTTTTTTTCTCAGACCCTATTTGTATATTTTGACTTGTTAAGAAATTGATGAAAATGAGAAGAGACCTAACCTCTTTCACTTAACATACAGCAAGAAAAAAATTGGCATCAATTCTCACAGAGCTTTTTGATGGTAAAACATGACTTACTATAAATGTAAAACGTTTGAAGCAACCTAGATGCCCATCAGCAGATGAATGGATAAGGAAGCTCTGGTACATATACACCATGGAATATTACTCAGCCGTTAAAAAGAATTCATTTGAATCAATTCTAATGAGATGGATGAAACTGGAGCCCATTATACAGAGTGAAGTAAGCCAGAAAGATAAAGAACATTACAGCATACTAACACATATATATGGAATTTAGAAAGATGGTAACGATAACCCTATATGCAAAACAGAAAAGGAGACACAGAAATACAGAACAGACTTTTGAACTCTGTGGGAGAAGGTGAGGGTGGGATGTTTCAAAAGAACAGCGTGTATACTATCTATGGTGAAACAGATCACCAGCCCAGGTTGGATGCATGAGACAAGTGCTCGGGCCTGGTGCACTGGGAAGACCCAGAGGAATCGGGTGGAGAGGGAGGTGGGAGGGGGGATTGGGATGGGGAATACGTGTAAATCTATGGTTGATTCATATCAATGTATGACAAAACCCACTGAAAAAAATAAATAAATAGAGGAGAAATTGAAAAAAAAATTTTGGTACATGTGGCCTGGTATTATTATGATTTTTCTAAATATGAGATAATTTATATGAATTTATGAATTAAACTGCAGGATAAAATTTGCTAAAAAATAATAGACATAGACATGTATATATTTAGGTTACATGAAAGGTTTACCTTAACCAGTTAGTTAATGCAACAGTTGCACAGATAACTGAAAGAACTCACAGGATTCCACAGATAATAAACATTCCCAATAAAAGTAAAGGATAAAGTACAATCAGAGAAATAAAATGCAGGAAAGTACTTTGGTCTCAAAAACCTCTAAATGCAGCTGCCAGGTCCTTTTTATGTTTCACTGGATACGATTTACCTCTGGATTATGATCTATCAAGACATGCAGGTAGATCTTCATTTAAGAGAGCTTCAGTAGAAATTTTTATGGTTTTTTCTTTGTTTGTTTCAACAAGCCACAGATTTAATAGGAAAACCAGGCTGCCATATGTCAATCATTCTCTACACAGTGCTAGACAGTGGTAATGGGTTCTGCCAGAAGAGTTTCAACTTTGAAACACACATTAAAAATTGCTATCTCATTTTTACCACTGACAAGTCTTTAGGTGACTTCCAGGTAACCCCAGAGACAATCATAGGGATGTTGTGGTCTGGTTGTAAAGTAGCTATCTTGCACAGTTCATGAGCCAGATTTTCATTCCAGCCGTGTAGACTTGGCCAAACACTATCTATACAATCATGACTTGGACTAGATAAAAAATAACCCGAATCAGAAAGCTCTCTTGGAGAAAGAAATGGCAATCCACTCCAGTATTCTTCCCTGGGAAATCTCATGGACAGAGGAGCTTGGTGTGCAGCAGTCCATGGGGTCACAAAGACTTTGACATGATTTAGCAACTCGACAACAACAACAATCAATTTAATTATAATTACACTATGTAAAAAATTATTAGCATTTTGATTAATGTTGCCTTTGTGACAATGCTGGTGTTTTGAAACCCAAATCATGAAGTTTTGTACATATGGTCAAGTTTAGGAACTCATACATGAGTAAACACTTCATCTAAAATTCCAGCTGATTCAGCTAACATCAAATTTCTGTCCCAGAGTAGGTTAGCCTCTAGCAATGTGTCAGTAGAGGAAAATTTTCATGTTTCCACCTTAGCCAGTCATCAAGGAATGGCTTATTAACACTTGAGCTATTCACAGAGTATGGAAAACTGAGCAGCCAGGTGGTTTTCACCAACTACACTTCATGACCTCTAGCATTTCTAGAATCCCCCTGCGTAAAGACTTCTTAGAAGTCTCTAAAGTCATCTGTTGATTATCTACAGAATTGTATTAGTGTCTTCTGAGACTAGAAAACACCTACATTTGCTGATCTACTGGGTACTAAAAGGTCATATTTTACTGACTTCAAGCCTTTATTTTTTACAGAGGTGACTTCTGGTTTTATATCATAGTAAGAAAGTTCCCAACTTTACCCTTGCTGGTATAAATACTAGGAAAGTCTCTGGCCAGGAATATTTGACAATGGACACTAAAGGAAAGAGCTTCCATGGTAGCTCAGCTGGTAAAAAATCTACCTGCAATGTAGGAGATCCCAGGTCAAATCCTGGGTCAGGAAGGTCCCCTGGAGAAGGGATAGGCTACCGACTCCAGTATTCTTGGGCTTCCCCAGCAGCTCAGAAGGTAAAGAATCTGCCTGCAATGCAGGAGACCTGCGTTCGATCCCTGGGTTGGGGAGATCCCCTGGAGGAGGGAATGGCAACCCACTCCAGTATTCTTGCCTAGAGAATCCCCATAGACAGAGAAGCTTGGCAGGCTACAGTCCACGGGGTTGCAAAGAGATGAACATTACTGAGCAACTAATCACAGCACCAAAGGAAATAGTCACATTATAGGAAAACAGACGATCCTGAGTGTCCTTTGAGAATTGGTTGACTTTCCAAGATATTTAAATTATAAATATGTGTCAACTGATGTTATATGTAGTTTTTTTTTAAATTAACATTTTACAGAACTATTATTTTCCAAAACACTTTTTAAAAAATAAGAGTTTTTGAAATTCACAAGCAGGTATCATTAGTGTTATCAAGGGGCTTGTTAGGAATATTTTAACATAATTTCTTTCAGTGTCTCCAAAGCTACTCCTGAGAAAAGGCAGCATATAAAAGAAGGCAGCTTTAAAACAAATCTCCTTTTAAACTAGAATATTACTTTCAGAAAACCCCAAATAGAAATCCTGAAGTGTCCACTGATAGCTTGTTTTTCTTATCTTTTTCTTATCAAAGCAGTATGCAGAGTCAATGCAATCTCAATCAAAATCACAATGGCATTTTTCACAGCAATGAAATAAATGAACCTAAAAGTTGTGTGGAATCACAAAACATCCAAATAATTAAAGTGTTCTTGAAGCTGGAGGCATCATACTCCCTGACATCAAACTATACTACAAAGTTATTGTAATTTAAAAAGAATGGAATTGGCATAAAAGCAGACACATAGATCAATGGGTCAAAATAAACAGCCTAGAAATAAAGCCACCATACATGAATAATTATGATGATGACATAAGATGACATAAGATGACAAAAGAGCCAAGAATACAAAATGGAGAAAGGATAGTCTCTTGAATAAATTGTGTGGGAATGTTGGATAATCACAGGCAAAACAATGAATCTGAACCACTATCTTATGCCATACACAAAAATTAATTCAAAATGGTTTAAAGACTTAAATATAAGACCTGAAACTATAAAACTTTTAGAAGAAAACCTAGGTGGGAAATTGATTGACATTAGTGTTGGCAATGGCTTTTTCTTTAATATGACACAAGAAACAAAAGCAAAAAAAAAAAAAAAAAAACAAACAAAAATAAATGAGTGGGCTTATATCAAGCTGAGAAGTTTCTAAAAGACACAGGAACAAATGGGAAGGCAACCTCCTGAATGGGAGAAAATATTTTCAAATTGTATATCTGATAAGGGGTTAATATGCAAAGTATATGCAGAACTTATACAACTAAAAAGAAAAAAAAGGCTAAACAAAACTAAAAAACTACCAAAAATCCAAAACCAAAAATCAATACAATTTAATCATGAGCAGAGGATATAAATAGACATTTTTCCAAGATGTACAGACCAACAGATACATGGAAAAATGCTGTGTCGTTAATAATCAGGTAAATGAAAAGCATAACCACAATAAAATATTATGCTATATTTGTTAGAACAGCTGTCATCAAAAATACAGAAATAACATGTGTGAGGGAGAAACTGCAAGTTTTCTGGAGAATGGAGAGGGGAATCTTGTGCACTGTTGGCAGTAATATAAATGAGTGCAGGCACTATGAAAAACAGTGTGAAAGTTCTTAAGAAATTTCAAAGTAGACCTATCATATTATCTAGCTATTCTACTTCTGGGTATTTATCTGGGAAAAAAAAAGGAAAAACTTAACAAAAGGCATGTGCTCTCTCATGTTTATTACAGAATTATTTACAATAACCAAGGTATGGAAGCAATCTAAGTGTCCATGGATGAATACATGAATAAAGAAATCTTCATATATACATATACCATCTCAATAGGTATTTAAAGCATAAAAAGACAAATGTAAATATGACTACAATAATGCATGCTATATTGCAAATTTTGATTGAGTCCATTTAGTCACCAGTAGTATTTCTGCTTTATGCTTTTCAATAATAAAATTCTTAACAATTCTTTAATATTTATTCTTACAGTTTTCTGAAATTTATATATATATATGTATATATATACATATATATATATATGCCTAAAATAAAACTGGAGCTTCCCTGGAGCCTCAGTGTTAAAGAATCTGCCCATCAAAGCAAGAAATATGGATTTGATCCCTGGGTCAGGAAGATCTCCTGGAGAAAGAAATGACAATCCATTCCAGTATTCTTACCTGGGAAATCTCATGGACAGAGGAACCAGGCTACAGTACATGGGGTTGCAAAAGCATTGGACATGACTTATTGACTAAACAATAGCAAAATATAACTATGCTAAATAAAATGCTATATAAATACTCAAATGACTAAATTTATTATTGGTATAAAATGTATACCATTATTAAATAACTTATTATATAAAACCCATATCTGTTAGTTGTATTTTGTATTTCATAACACGTTTTTAATGGGGAATTCACCTTTGTATTTCAAAATGCTGTTTTGAAGCTGAAGGAAATATGTTTCTGTATAGTTAAAAGATAGGAAGTTACAGATGATAGCTAGATATCAATAGATGATCGATAGAGTTTCAATGACTATTATCCTGGATTGTAAAAAATAATAACAATATCTTTAAAAATACACATGACATAACCTAATACATAAAATGAAAATCTTTGACTAAGAGTTACACATAAAATACATTAAAAGTTTAGTACTACTTACTAAAAAATAAATAAAAGACTACACTGCTTCAGGCTAAGATTAGACTCTAAAATAAAATATTACTTCTGCCACACTCTTTCCTCTTTTATTGTTTTGTGACCCTGGACAGGGAAGTTTTGAAAGTTATTATTGACTCACACTCTTGGGAGCCTTCCACCTTCACCTACTGAACCACTTCATCAGATTTCATGGCAAGGAGAAAGTAAAAAAGATGTTTGAACAAAAGCAAAGTTACTGGTATATGACTGGAAAGACTTTTAATCAGTCTGGAAAAAATATAGAGGTAGAAGTAGTCTCTTCCATCATATGTCTAATTTCAACAACTCTGAGAACAAAAATGGCCGGGTCATTAATTAGTTGTAGTCTTATCATCAGTGACAGCTAAAACCTAATGACTGTGTTCCAAGTTACAAATTAATTGCTTAATTTTTCACTTCAGTAAAATCAATCAATCAATATTGAATGTTCTATTTTCTTAGCAATATATAAGTAAATGAAATATTGAGAGATGGATAAGAGACTACATGTTTTTCCTCTTTCCAATACCTTCTTATCCTAGCTAACATATAATTGCTTTTATGATTCTAAAAAAATGCAACTTCTTCAGTAAAACATTCTTAGTCATAAAACACATCTCAGTGTTAATGCCCTCCTACTGTTTCCTCTTTATTTTGTATTTTCCACAATTGAAAATGTGTAATTATTTAGAAATTTGATGTTATTTTCCTCATCAAATGATGAATTATATTAGAAAAAAGGGCAGTTTTTAACTCCCTCAGTTCAGTTCAGATCAGTTGAGTTGCTCAGTCGTGTCTGACTTTTGCGACCCCATGAATCGCAGCACGCCAGGCCTCCCTGTCCATCACAAACTCCCAGAGTTTACTCAAACTCATGTCCATTGAGTCAGTGATGCCATCCAGCCATCTCATCCTCTGTCATCCCCTTCTCCTCCTGCCCCCAATCCTTCCCAGCATCAGGGTCTTTTCCAATAAGTCATCTCTTCTCCTGAGGTGGACAAAGTATTAGAGTTTCAGCTTCAGCATCAGTCCTTCCAATGAACACCCAGGACTGATCTCCTTTAGGATGGACTGGTTGGATCTCCTTGAAGTCCAAGAGACTCTCAAGAGTCTTCTCCAAGACCACAGTTCAAAAGCATCAATTTTTTGGTGCTCAGCTTTCTTCAGCGTCCAACACTCACATCCATACATGACCACTGGAAAAACCATAGCCTTGACTAGACAGACCCTTGTTGGCAAAGTAATGTCTCTGCTTTTTAATATGCTATCTAGGTTGGTCATAACTTTCCTTCCAAGGAGTAAGCGTCTTTTAATTTCATGGCTGCAATCACCATCTGCAGATTTTGGAGCCCCCAAAAATAAATTCTGACACTGTTTCCACTGTTTCCCCATCTATTTCCCATGAGGTGATGGGACCAGATACCATGATCTTCGTTTTCTGAATGTTGAACTTTAAGCCAACTTTTTCACTCTCCTCCTTCACTTTCATCAAGAAGCTTTTTAGTTCCTCTTCACTTTCTGCCATAAGGGTGGTGTCATCTGAATATCTGAGATTATTGATATTACTCCCAGCAATCTTGATTCCAGCTTGTGCTTCTTCCAACTCAGCGTTTCTCATAATATACTCTGCATATAAGTTAAGTAATCAGGGTGACAATATACAGCCTTGATGTACTCCTTTTCCTATTTGGAACCAGTCTGTTCCATGTCCAGTACATTAGCTGCCTGTATATTTTGGAGATTAATTCTTTGTCAGTTGTTTCATTTGCTATTATTTTCTCCCATTCTGAAGGCTGCCTTTTCACCTTGCTTATAGTTTCCTTCATTGTGCAAAAGTGTTTAAGTTTAATCAGGTCCCGTATATTTATTTTCATTTTTATTTCTGTTACTCTGGGAGGTGGGCCAGAGAGGATCTTGCTGTGATTTATGCCAGAGTGTGTTCATCATATGTTTCCCTGTAAGAGTTTTATAGTGTCTGATCTTACATTTAGAGACCAAAAATGTTCTATCCTACTTATAGTTATAGTTTAGGTCTTACATTTACAAACTCAAACATTTTTAGTTAATTTTTGTGTATGGTATTAGTAAGTGGTCCAGTTTCATTCTTTCACAGGTGGTTGACCCAGTTTTCCAAGCACGACGTGTTAAAGAGATTATCTTTTCTCCATGGTATAGTTTTGCCTCCTTTCTCAAAGATAAGGTGTCCAGAAGTGTGTGGATTTACCTCTGGGCTTTCTATTTTGTTCCATTTATCTATTTTTCTGTCTTTGTTCCAGTACCATACTGTCTTGAGTACAGTAGCTTTGTAGTATATTCTGAAGTCAGACAGGTTGATTGATTCCTCCAGTTCCATCCTTCTTTCTCAAGATTGCTTTGAGAATCTAGAAAAATCAAGGCTTTTTGTGTTTTCGTACAAATTGTGAAAGTATTTGTTCTAGTTCTATGAAAAATACTGTTGGTAGCTTGATAGGGATTGCCTTGAATCTTTAGATTGCTTTGTATAGTATAATTATTATCATTATATTTATTCTTGCAATCCATGAATGGTATATTTATCCACCTATTTGTGCCATCTTTGATTCCTTTCATCAGTGTTGTCTAGTTTTCTATGTATGGGTCTTTTGTTTCTTTAGGTAAATTTTGTTCCTGAGTATTTTATTCTTTTCACTGCAGTGGTGAATGGGAAGGTTTCCTTAATTTCATTTTCTATTTTCTCATTGTTAGTGTATAGGAATGCATGGAATTTCTGTGTATTGATTTTATATCCTCCAAATTTACCACATTCATTCAATTTTCTGGTAGTATCTCTAAGGTTTTCTATGTAGAGGATCATGTCATCTGCAAACAGTGAGAGTTTTACTTCTTTTCCAATCTAGATCCTTTTTATTTTTCTTCTCTGATTTATTTGGGTAGGACTTTCAAAGCTGTCGAAGAGTAGTGCTGAGATTGGGCACCCTGGTCTTGTTCCTGATTTTAGAGGAAATGCTTTCAATATTTTGTCATTGAGGATAATGTTTGCTGTGGTTTTGTCATATATGGCTTTTATTATGTTGAGGTAAATTCCTTCTATGCCTGCTTTCTGGAGAGGTGTTTTTTTGTTTTTGTTTTTCATAAATGGGTGTTGAATTTTGTCAAAGGATTTCTCTGCATTTCTTGAGATGAGTGGTTTTTATCTTTCTATTTGTTAATATGGTGCATCATATCAATTGCTTCGTGATTATTGGAGAACCCTTGCATCCATGGGATAAAGCCCACTTGGTCATGATGTGTGAGCTTTAATATGTTGTTGGATTTCATTTGCTAGATTTTTGTTGAGAATTTGTACATCTATGTTTATCAGTGACATTGGCATATAGTTTTCTTTTTTTTGTGTGTGACATCTTTGTCTGGTTTTGGTATTAGACTGATGATGGCATCATAGATGAGTTTGGGAGTTTGCCTGTCTCTTCAATTTTCTGGAAGAGTTTGAGTAGGATGGGTGTTAGCTCTTCTTTAAATGTTTGATAGAATTCACCTGTTAAGCCATTTGGTCCTGGGCTTTTGTTTGTTGGAAGATTTTTTTTTTTTTTTTTTTTTAATTAGAGCTTCAATTTCCATGCTTGTGATGAGTCTGTTAAGATTTTTTTATTTCTTCCTGGTTCAGTTTTGGAAGGTTATACTTTTCTAAGAATTTGTCCATTTTTTCCAAGTTGTCCATTTTATTGGCATATAATTGCTCATAGTGATATCTTATGATCTTTTGTATTTCTGTGGTGTATGTTGTAATTTTTTTAATTTTCATTTTTAATTTTATTAATCTGATTTGTCTCCCTATTTTTCTTGATGAGTCTGCCTAATGATTTGTCTATTTCATTTATCTGACCAAAGAACCAGCTTTTAGTTTCATTGACTTTTGCTATAGTTTTCTTCATTTCTTTTTCCGTTATTTTTGCTCTGATTTTTTAATTTCTTTCCTTCTACTAACTTTAGCCTTCTTTTTTTCTTCTTTTTCTAGTTGCTTTAGGTGTAAAGTTAGGTTGTTTATTTAATGTTTGTCTTATTTCTTGAAGTCAGCTTGTATTGCTATGAACTTCCCTCTTAGCATTGCTTTTAATGAATCCCATAGGTTTTGGATTGTCGTGTTTTCATTTTCATTTGTATCTATGCATATTTTGATTTTCTTTTTGATTTCTTCCATGATCTGTTGGCTATTAAGGAGTGCATTGTTTAGTCTCCATGTTTGTAGTTTTAACAGATTTTTTTCCAGTTGTTAACATCTAATCTTACCTCACTGTCACTGGAAAAGATGCTTGAAATAATTTTAGTCTTTTTTTTTTTTTTTTATTTTTTAAATTTACCAAGGTTAGATTTATGGCCCAGGATGTGATCTATCCTGGAGAATGTTCTGTGGGCACTTGAGGAAAAAGGTAAATTGCATTGTTTGGGGTTGAAATGTCTTATAGATATCATTTAGGTCTAATGGATCCATTGTATCATTTAGAGTTTGTGTTTCCTTGCTAATTTTCTGTTTAGTTAATCAATCCATAGGTGTGGGTAGGGAATTAAAGTCCCCCAATATTATTGTGTTGCTGTTAATTTCCCATTTCATACTTGTTAGCACTTGTAAGTACTGAGATGCTCCTACATTGGGTGAATATATATTTATAAAAGTTATATATTCTTCTTGGATTGATTCTTTGATCATTATGTAATTTCCTTCTTTGTCTCTTATCATGGTCTTTATTTCAAAGTCTATTTTATCTGCTCTGAGTATTGCCTCTCCTGCTTTCTTTTGGTCCCCATTTGCATGAAATGTCTTTTTCCAGCCCTTCACTTTCAGTCTGTATTTGTCCCTGGGTTTGAGGTGGGTCTCTTGTAGACAGCATATTTAGTGGTCTTGCTTTTGGATCCATTTGGTAAGCCTTTGTCTTTTGGTTGGAGCATTTAACCCATTTACATTTAAGGTAATTATTGATAAGTATGATCCTTCTCCCACTTACTTTGTTGCTTTGGGTTCATTTTTATAAACCTTTACTGTTTCCTGTCTAGAGAAGATCCTTGAGCATTTGTTGAAGAGCTCATTTAGTGGTGCTGAATACTCTCAGTTTTTGCTTGTCTGTAAAGCTTTTGATTTCTGCTTCTTATCTGAATGAGATCCTTGCTGAATAGAGTGATCTTGGTTGTAGGTTTTTCTCTTTCATCACTTTAAGTATGTCCTAACATTTATCCCCTCTGGCCTGAAGAGTTCTATTGAAAGGTCAGCTGTTAATCTTTATGGAGATTCCCTTGTGTGTTATTTGTTGCGTTTCCCTTGCTGCTTTTAATATTTGCTCTTTGTATTTGGTCTTTTTTAGCTTGATTAATATGTGTTTGGGGGTGTTTTGCCTTGGGTTTATGCTGTTTGGGACTCTCTGGGTTTCTTGGGCTTGGGTGGCTATTTCCTTCCCCATATTTGGGAAGTTTTTGAGAATTATCCCCTCAGGTATTTTCTCATGACCTTTCTTTCTGTCTTCCTCTTCTGCTATACTTATGATTCAAATGTTGGGGCGATTAACATTCTCCCAGAGCTCTCTGAGGTTATCTTAATTTCTTTTAATTCTTTTTTTTCTTTTTTCCTCTCTGCTTCATTTATTTCCACCATTCTATCTTCCACCTCATTTATCTTCTCTTCTGCCTCAGTTATTCTACTGCTGATTCCCTCTAGAGTGCTTTTGATTTCAGTTATTGCATTATTCATTATTGATTGATTCTTCTTTATTTCTTCTAGTTCCTTGTTAAACATTACTTGCATCATCTCAATCCTTGTCTCTAGTCTATTTATGTGTAACTCCATTTTGTTTTCAAAATTTTGGATCATCTTTGCTATCATTATTCTGAATTCTTTTTTATGTTGACTTTTATCTCCTCCTTTTGTTTGTTTGTTTGTTTTTGTGGGTTTTTATCATGTTCCTTCACCTGCAGAATATTTCTCTGCCTTTTCATTTTGTTTAGATTGCTGTGTTTCATCTGCCCTTTCTGCAGGCTGGAATTTCGTGGTTCCTCTTAATTGTGGAGTCCGCTCCCTGTGGTTGGGTTTGGGCTAATGATTTGTGAAGGTTTCCTGGTTGGAGGACCTTGTATATGTGTTCTGGTGTGTGGAGCTGAATCTCTTTTCTCTGGAGTTCAATGAGGTGTCCAGTAGTGATTTGGGTGTGTCTGTAGTTTGGCATGGCCTTGGGCAGTCCATCTTAAATGTTCAGGGTTGTACTCCCATTTTGTTGAATTAGAGTGGTGTGTCTAGCACTGGAACTTGTTGGTTCTTGGGTGGAGCTTGGTTTCAGTGTACATGTGGAGACTTTTGGGTGAGCTCTTGTCTATTAATGTTCCCTGGAGTCAGGAGTTCTCTCATATTCTAAAGTTTTGAAGTTAAGCCTTCTGCTTCTGGTTTTCAGTCCTTCTCTTTCAGCAGCCTTGAGACTTCTCCATCAAAACAGCCTAGAAGATAAAATCCTTAAGTTATTGGTGAAACCATTCTCTACAGACAGGAACACCCAGAGAGACTCACATAGTTATATAGAGAAGAGAAGAGGGAGGAGTGAGATAGAGGTGACCAGGAGGAGGAAAGAGGGTGTTGAAAGGGGATAGAGTAATCTAGCCAGTAATCTAATCTCTAAGTGTTCTCCACATCCCAACACTCAGAGAGATTCACAGAGTTGTGTAGAAGAGAAAGGGAGGAAGGAGAGGTGACCTGGAGGAGAAAAGGGAACATCAAAAGGGGGGAGAGTAATCAAGCTGGTAATCTAATCCCTCCTTTTGAAGAGATTAGGCTGCTTTTCTGGCATCCTGATGTCCTCCACCAGTGTTCATAAGTTTTGTGGAAGTTGCTCAATGTTCAAATAATCTTTTGATGAACTTGTGGGGGAGAAAGTTTTCGCTTTGTCCTATTCCTTGACCATCTTGGGACCCTCCCCTGTGCAGTCTTGATCAAAATTAAAAACTGAAAACTACTTCTAGATTTTCCAGCTTTCAAGAAAGATTAAGATCTTAAAAGGTTTTAAGAAAAAATCATAGTAAGCCAAACTGCACTCATTGTTATTTTATGAAAGCCATTTAGAATATAATTATTAGAATACTATTACATAAAATCTTTCAATTATTTGTAAATAGTTTATACATATTGTTACTTTTCTTCAGGTTAAACAAAGCAATCAAGAATCTTCCTGCTGAATTGTTCGGATCAATTCTGGATATAGATTTAAAAAACTAGTTGAATTCTACTTTGTGCCAAACTATTGTTATTTCTAAAAAACAAAACAAAACAAAAATCAGTTTGAAGGTTTGCTTTATCAAAATGAATGAAAGTTGACTTTTCTTGATTGATGCATGGATTTGTAACTTAATTTGACTAAATCCTATCTATGCTTTAAGGCTGAAATTATTTTAAAAAACAACTGTTTTACTACTAATCCATATCACTTTACCTAGCACATTCTAATGCCCAAAGTTCTGACACATTTGCTCGTGCAAATAAGAATTCAATTAATAATGTTTTAGAACATTTTCTTTATGTCATACTTTTGACCAAGAATTTGAGAATCTCATCACACTGAGAGGTCCTCGTTGCCTCACCCTCCCTCAATATCAGTCTTTCTGAGAGTCCTCTCCTCTCAGAGAAATGTGAAGGTGGTTTTAATAATGAAATGATGTCTCAAATATGAAGTAGCATTCTGATAATTAGAATCTTCTCCAGCACTGGATATTTTATAAAGCTAAACTGTATCTACTTTCCATTTTTATTGTAAGACCATAAACAAGGAGGTATATTCATATGACAAATATGTCCTGGTTATTTTCTATGTTCAATTCACTGTGTTCAGCATCTAAGGTAGACTGGTTCCAAATAGGAAAAGGAGTACGTCAAGGCTGTATATTGTCACCCTGCTTATTTAACTTATATGCAGAGTACATCATGGGAAACGTTGGGCTGGAAGAAGCACAAGCTGGAATCAAGATTGCCAGGAGAAATATCAATAACCTCAGATGTGCAGATGACACCACCCTTATGGCAGAAAGTGAAGAGGAACTAAAAAGCCTCTGATGAAAGTGAAAGAGGAGAGTGAAAAAGTTGGCTTAAAGCTCAATATTCAAAAAACAAAGATCATAGCATCTGGTCCCATCACTTTATGGGAAATAGATGGGGAGATAGTGGAAACAGTGTCAGGCTTTATTTTGGGAGGCTCCAAAATCACTGCAGATGGTGACTGTAGCCATGAAATTAAAAGATGCTTACTCCTTGGAAGGAAAGTTATGACCAACCTGGATAGCATATTAGAAAGCAGAGACATTACTTTGCCAACAAAGGTCCGTCTGGTCAAGGCTATGGTTTTTCCAGTGGTCATGTATGGATGTGAGAGTTGGACTGTAAGAAAGCTGAGCACTGAAAAATTGATGCTTTTGAACTGTGGTGTTGGAGAAGACTCTTGAGAGTCTCTTGGAATTCAAGGAGAGCCAATCAGTCCATCCTAAAGGAGATCAGTCCTGGGTGTTCATTGGAAGGACTGATGCTGAAACTGAAACTCCTGTACTTTACTGGGAAGGATTGGGGGCAGGAGAAGGGGATGACAAAGGAAGAGACAGCTGGATGGCATCATTGACTCGATGGACATGTGTTTGGGTTGACTCCGGGGGTTGGTGATGGACACGGAGGCCTGGCCTGCTGTGATTCATGGGGCCGCAAAGAGTCAGACACAACTGAGCAATTGAACTGAACTGAACTGAATGTAGGTCAATACCAGAAAAATAAATGACTCAATCAAAAAATTGGCCAAAGAGCTAAGCAGGCATTTCTCCAGAGAAGACATACAGATGGCTAACAAACACTGAAAAGATGGTCAACATCACTCATTATCAGAGAAATGCAAATCATAACCATGAAGTACCATCTCATGCTGGTAAGAATGCCTATCATTAAAAAGTCTACAATGAATAAATGCTGGAAAGCATGTGGAGAAAAGGGAACCCTCTTACACTGTTGGTGCAACAGTACAGCCACTATGGAGAACAGTGTGGAGATGTCTTAAAAACCCGAAACTAGAGCTGCCATACATCCCAGTAATCCCATTTCTGGGCAGACACACCAAGGAAACCAGGATTGAAAGAGACACATGTACCGCAAAATTCCTTGCAGCACTGTTTATAATACTAAGATATGGACACAAAAAAGATGGATAAAAAAGTGGTGGTACATATACACAATGGAAAATTACTCAGCCATAAAAAAGAATGTCTTTGAGTTAGTTCTAATAAGGTGTATGAAATTGGAGCCTATTATACAGAGTGAAGTAAGTTAGAAAGAGAAACAATACAGTATATAAATGTATATATATGGAATTTATATATACATTTATATACTGTATTGTTTCTCTGTTTGCAGATGACATGATCCTCTACATAGAAAACCCTAAAGACTCTACCAGAAAATTACTAGAGCTAATCAATGAATATAGTAAAGTTGCAGGATATAAAATTAACACACAGAAATCCCTTGCATTCCTATATACTAACAATGAAAAAACAGACAGAGAAATTAAGGAAACAATACCATTCACCATTGCAACAAAAAGAATAAAATACTTAGGAGTATATCTACCTAAAGAAACAAAGGACCTATACATAGAAAACTATAAAACACTGATGAAAGAAATCAAAGAGGACACAAACAGATGGAGAAACATACCGTGTTCATGGATTGGAAGAATTAATATTGTCAAAATGGCTATTCTACCCAAAGCAGTCTATAGATTCAATGCAATCCCTATCAAGCTACCAACGGTATTTTTCACAGAACTAGACCAAATAATTTCACAATTTGTATGGAAATACAAAAAACCTCGAATAGCCAAAGGAATCTTGAGAAAGAAGAATGGAGCTGGAGGAATCAACCTGCCTGACTTCAGACTCTACTACAAAGCCACAGTCATCAAGACAGTATGGTACTGGCACAAAGACAGAAATATAGATCAATGGAACAGAATAGAAAGCCCAGAGATAAATCCACGAACCTATGGACACCTTATCTTTGACAAAGGAGGCAAGGATATACAATGGAAAAAAGACAACCTCTTTAACAAGTGGTGCTGGGAAAACTGGTCAACCACTTGTAAAAGAATGAAACTAGAACACTTTCTAACACCATACACAAAAATAAACTCAAAATGGATTAAAGATCTAAATGTAAGACCAGAAACTATAAAACTCCTAGAGGAGAACATAGGCAAAACACTCTCCGACATAAATCAAAGCAAGATCCTCTATGACCCACCTCCCAGAATATTGGAAATAAAAGCAAAACTAAACAAATGGGACCTAATGAAACTTAAAAGCTTTTGCACTACAAAGGAAACTATAAGTAAGGTGAAAAGACAGCCCTCAGATTGGGAGAAAATAATAGCAAATGAAGAAACAGACAAAGGATTAATCTCAAAAATATACAAGCAACTCCTGCAGCTCAATTCCAGAAAAATAAATGACCCAATCAAAAAATGGGCCAAAGAACTAAACAGACACTTCTCCAAAGAAGACATACAGATGGCTAACAAACACATGAAAAGATGCTCAACATCACTCATTATTAGAGAAATGCAAATCAAAACCACAATGAGGTACCATTACACGCCAGCCAGGATGGCTGCTATCCAAAAGTCTACAAGCAATAAATGCTGGAGAGGGTGTGGAGAAAAGGGAACCCTCTTACACTGTTGGTGGGATTGCAAACTAGTACAGCCGCTATGGAAAACAGTGTGGAGATTCCTTAAAAAACTGGACATAGAACTGCCATATGACCCAGCAATCCCACTTCTGGGCATACACACTGAGGAAACCAGATCTGAAAGAGACACGTGCACCCCAATGTTCATCGCAGCACTGTTTATAATAGCCAGGACATGGAAGCAACCTAGATGCCCATCAGCAGATGAATGGATAAGGAAGCTGTGGTACATATACACCATGGAATATTACTCAGCCATTAAAAAGAATTCATTTGAACCAGTCCTAATGAGATGGATGAAGCTGGAGCCCATTATACAGAGTGAAGTAAGCCAGAAAGATAAAGAACATTACAGCATACTGACACATGTATATGGAATTTAGAAAGGTGATAACGATAACCCTATATGCAGAACAGAAAAAGAGACACAGAAATACAGAACAGACTTTTGAACTTTGTGGGAGAATGTGAGGGTGGGATATTTCAAAAGAACAGCATGTATACTATCTATGGTGAAACAGATCACCAGCCCAGGAGGGATGCACGAGACAAGTGCTCCGGCCTGGTGCACTGGGAAGACCCGGAGGAATCGGGTGGAGAGGGAGGTGGGAGGGGGGATCGGGATTGGGAATACATGTAAATCCATGGCTGATTCATATCAATGTATGACAAAACCCACTGGAAAAAAATAATAATAATAAAAAAAAAAAAATAAAAAAATAAAAGGCCCCAGACAATGCTATCATGCAGCCAGGGTTGAGAATCAAAAAAAAAATAAATAAATAAATAAATGTATATATATGGAATTTAGAAAGACGGTAGCGATGACCCTATATGCAAGACAGAAAAGAGAAGACACAGATGTAAAGAACAGATTTCAGGACTATGTGGAAGAAGGTGAGGGTGGGACGATTTCAGACAATAGCATTGAAACATGTTTATTCAGTTCAGTTCATTTCAGTCACTCAGTCATGTCTGACTCTTTGTGACCATATGGACCACAGCACAGCAAGCTTATCTGTCCATCACCAACTGTTGGAGCTTACTCAATCTCATGTCCATTGAGTCAGTGATGCCATCCAGCCACTTCATCCTCTGTCGTTCTCTTCTCCTTCCGCCTTCAATGTTTCCCAGCATCAGAGTCATTTCAAATGCATCAGTTCTTCGCAACAGGTGGCCAAAGTATTGGAGTTTCAGCTTCAGCATCAGTCCTTTCAGTGAATATTCAGGACTGATTTCCTATAGGATTGACTGGTTGGATCCCCTTGCAGTCCAAGAGACTCTTAAGAGTCTTCTCCAACACTATAGTTCAAAAGCACCAATTCTTCAACACACAGCTTTCTTTATAGTCCAGCTCTCACATCTGTACATGACTATTGGAAAAACCACAGCTTTGACTAGATGGACTTTTGTTGCCAAAGTAATGTCTCCGCTTTTTAATATGCTGTCTAAGTTGGTCATAACTTTTCTTCCAAGGAGCAAGCATCTTTTAAATTCATGTCTGCAGTCACCATCTACAGTGACTTTCCAGCCCAAGAAAATAAAGTCTGTCACTGTTTCCATTGTTTTCCCATCTATTTGCCATGAAGTGATGGGACCAGATGCCATGATATCAGTTTTCTGAACGTTGAGTTTTAAGCCAACTCTTTCACTCTCCTCTTTCACTTTCATCAAGGGGCTCTTCAGTTCATCTTTGCTTTCTGCCATAAGGGCAGTATCATCTGCATATCTGAAGTTATTTTTATTTCTCCCTGCAATCTTAATTCGAGCATGTGCTTCATCCAGCCTGGCAGTTCACATGATGTACACTGCATATAAGTTAAATAAGCAAGGTGACAATATACAGCTTTGATTTGTTCCTTTCCCAGTTTGGACCCAGCCCATTGTTCCATTTCTGGTTCTAACTGTTTCTTCTTGACCTGCATACAGATTTCTTAGGAGCAAGGTCAGACAGTTTTGTATTCTCATCTCCTTAAATATTTTGCACATTTTGTTGTAATCCACACAGTCAAAGGTTTTAGTATAGTCAATAAAGCAGAAGAAGATATTTTACCATAACTCTCTTGCTTTTTTGGTGATCCAATGGATGGCAATTTGATATAAAAAATGACAGAATGATCTCTTTTCATTTCCTAGGCAAACCATTCAATATCACAGTAATCCAAATGTATTCCTTAACCAGTAATGCTGAAGAAGCTGAAGTTGAAGGTTCTATGAAGACCTATAAGACCTTCTGGAACTATGCCCAAAATAGATGTTCATTTCATTACAGGGGACTGGAATGCAAAAGTAGGAAGTCAAGAGATACCTGGAGCAACAGGCAAATTTGGTTTGGGAGTACAAAATGAAGCAGGTCAAAAGCTAACAGAGTCTTGAGAAGAGAATGAACTGGTCATAGCAAATACCCTCTTCCAACAACAGAAGAGAAGACTCTACACATGGACATCACCAGATGGTCAATACTGAAATTAGATTGATTATATTCTTTGCAGCCAAAGATGGAGAAGTTCTATTAAGCCAGCAAAAACAAGGCCAGGAGCTGACTGTGGCTCAGATCATGAACCCCTTATTACAAAATTCTGAATGAAATTGAAGAAAGTAGGGAAAACCACTAGACCATTCAGCTATGAACTATCAAACACCTTTCCATCCATTTTACAGTGGAAGTGATAATAGATTCAAGGGATTAGATCTTATAGACAGGTTGCCTGAAGAAATATGAATGGAAGTTCATGATATTGTACAGGAGGTGGGATCAAACCATCTCCAAGAAAAAGAAATGTAAAACGGCAAATGTTTGCCTGAGGAAGCCTTGAGAATAGCTGAGAAATGAAGACAAGCTAAAGGCAAATGAGAAAAGGAAAGATATACCCATTTGAAAACAGAGTTTCACAGAATAGCAAGGAAAGATAAGAAAGCTTTCCTAAGTGATCAATGCAAAGAAATAAAGGAAAATAATAGAATAGGAAAGACTAGAGAAAGACTCAAGAAAATTAAAGATACTAAGGGAACATTTCATGCAATGATGGACATAATATCGGACAGAAATGGTATGGCCCTAACAGAAGCAGACGACATTAAGAAGAGGTGGCAAGAATACACAGAGGAACTATACAAAAAAGATCTCCATGACCCAGATAATCATGATGGTGTGATCACTCACCTAGAGCCAGACATCCTGGAATGTGAAGTGTAGGGGGCCTTAGGAAGCATCAATAGGAACAAAGTTAGTGGAGTTGATGGAATTCCAGATAAGCTATTTCAAGTAGTAAAAGATGATGCTGTGAAATTGTTGCAATAAATATGCCAGCAAATCTGGAAAACTCAGCAGTGGCCACAGGACTGGAAAAGGTCAGTTTTCATTCCAATCCCAAAGAAAGGCAATGCCAAAGAATGTTCCATCTACCACACAATTGTACTTATCTTACATGCTAGCAAAACAATGCTCAAAATTCTTCAAGCCAGGTGAACCATGTACTTCTGGATGTTCAAGCTGGATTTTGAAAAGCCAGAGAAACCAGAGTTCAAATTGCCAACATCCGTTGGCTCATCAAAAAAAACAAGGGAGTTCCAGAAAAACATATTAGCATATGTAAAATAGATGACCAGTGCAAGTTTGATGCAAGAAGCAGAGCACTTAAAGCTGGTGCCCTGGACAACCCCAGAGGGATGGGGTGAGTGAGGAAGCGCGAGGGGGTTTCAGTATATGGGGACACATGTCGATGTAGATCAAAAATCACCACACTATTGTAAAGTAATTAGCCTCCAATTAAAGTAAATACATGATTTTTAAACAATCTGCAAAAATCACCACTTCTTTTTTGTTCTTGGATGTAATTTATACAGAAACATGAAAAAATATAAATATTCAAATAAGTAAATTTTTGTTGAAATATAGGTATAGCTAAATGCAAAACATCATAATTAAAAAAGAAAAAAAGGAACTATGTTCTGAGGAAGTAAAGTGGTAGCCAGGTTGAACAATACTGTGACTGAAAAATCTTGGGCAGAGACTAAAAAACACACTTTCTCATGGTGAAGATTCCGGTCTATAGTGCCCTTCCTAAACCCCTTGTTTGCAACAATGAAGAAAAGATGCCTATACAGGTAACAGGAATGAACCTGGCTCTGATACCCGGAATGAGGCAACACAAGACTAAGTGTGGCTCAGACGGTAAAGAATCTGCCTGCAATGCCGGAGACCTAGGTTCGATCTTTGGGTTGGGAAGATCCCTTTGAGGAGGACATGGCAACCAACTTCAGTATTCTTACCTGGAGAATTATCGTGGCAGAGGAGCCTGACGTGCTATAGTCCATAGGTTCACAAAGAGTCAGACACAACTGAGGGACTAAGGACAAGTCTAAGAGTGAATCATAAATCACCATGTACAGGGAAGCCTTCTGACTTTGGTGGTAGAGTGAATTATAGCATTTTACTTGTGATGGCTATGGTCTTGTTTTCCCAGTTTTCAGGTTTGAGGTTTAGACTAATCATATGCACAGAATAGTTCCCTGTGAAATGTTGCTGCTGAGAGCTGTATACTATTCCAGGATTTGTTCCCTCTGGAGGAGAGGATATTGGTCTGGGGCCAGAGACCAGGCTTGACCACTGGAGCTTTTTGTGTAACAGAATTTTATTAAAGTATAAGAGAGATAGAGAAAGCTCCTGACATAGACATCAGAAGGGGGCAGAAAGAATGCCCCCTTGCTAGTTTTTAGCAAGGTGCTAGCAAGCTATTAATCAGACAAGAGAGACACCTCAAGGCTGAGGGAGTTTCACCAGGCCCTTCTCCCACAATACGCATTTTTGAGATAGAATGACCTGAGGTGTGTCATCTCTGGCCATGGAACAGTTGACATGAATACTGGTTTGTTGAGCCATTATCAGCCCAAGATTTGAGGGAAAAAAAAAAAAAATTAGTCTTAGATGGAACCTTTTTGAAGAAAGGCAAATTCCAAAGCAAATACATAGTTTCATTATAACATAGCTTAAGAAAACATTTCCATAAGAAAAATGCATTGATTAGCTCAAGGCAGAACCAGGTGTTGTCAAGAAACCTCCTTTAATTTTGTGTAGAGAAGGAAAAACAAAAACAAAAACGTCTGCCACTTGCAGTTTATTTCCTCCTGCCTCTTGGGGACCTCTGGCCTTCCTGTCTGTTACCCTCTTACATATGTCCTGAAACAGTCCTTGGCAAATTCTTGAAAGATTTTCTTTCAAACTGATGCTCTGTAAAATACCATGCAAGTTAAGATGAATATTTACAAAAATGAAATAGCTCATGATCTAAACAACCATGTTACATGAGTAAGAGGGAACAAAACAGATTATCCAGCATTATATTTGATCTGTCGTGACAAAGATCTGAACAATAATTATTTAAAATAATAGTGAATGTAATATGAACACATGAGTGCTAAGTCACTTTGG
The DNA here is from genome assembly GCF_033118175.1 of Dama dama. NCBI lineage: Eukaryota > Metazoa > Chordata > Mammalia > Artiodactyla > Cervidae > Dama > Dama dama. Next base: position 12,948,438 of record NC_083681.1, read on the forward strand.
TCATGTCTAACTCTGTGCGACCCTATGGACTGTAGCCCACCAACCTCCTCTGTCCATCAGACTCTCTAGGCAAGAAAACTGGATTGTGTTGCCATGTCCTTTTCTCTGGGATAGCCCCAACCCAGGGATCAAACTCGTATCTCTTATGTCTCTTGTATCGGGAGATGGATTCTTTACTGATAGTGCCACCAAATATGCATGCTCACAGGATAGTTTCAGGATTATCAGAAACTCCAGAAGTCTACCTTTGTATAATTGGAGTACCTAAAGAAAACTTATATTGAAATAAAGAAGCATAGCAAGAAAATGGAGATAAATTAAAACAAACAAATAAAAACTAGAAAGACTTTCTCATAATAAAGAAGACTGAATGTATGAGGATCCTGAAGAATTAATCCCATCTGGTATGTTGTAAAGTTAATTGGCTTCAAAAAGTACATTATAATGTGTCTTGTTCTGCAAAGCAAGAATAATATGTTATTTACAAAAGTTTAAAAGAATTATAGCTGGTCCTAGCCTTCTCCAGAGCAATTTTCAATGCTAGAACATAGTACAACACGTTTTATACATCTTCAGGGAAAACAAATAAATAAACAGGTGGTCCAAGGATTTTACACATTTCCAAACTAAATAAAACCAACAGAAAACCATTTTGACTTTGTAATAAGAGATGATTGTTATTCCCAAGAAATTCTTAATGAGTCTCTTAGAAAGACTGAGAAAAACAAGAGATAATTAAATAAATTTAAAAATTAAAAAAAAAAAAAAAAAAACCAAACAAAAACCACCACCACCACCACCAACAGAAGTACTGGTAGTAAATTAACCTTTCTAAATGAATTAGCAATACACAGACATTGTGATTTTGAGTTCAGAATCAAAGTATTAACAGAATCAAAATGCTATTTTCCCTAACAAAATAACTGAACACACAGAAAGAAAGAAAAAAACCATATGCTAATTAGTTAAAGAACTCTTATTTTTACATTCTGCTTTTTTAATTTCTCTGTATTTCTTAGATCTGTGGTTTGGTATTTTTCATTAATTTTGAAAATCCACAGTTAATATCTGTTCAATTTTTTCTTTACTTCATTGTTTTTCCATTATTCTCCAGATATTAATACATATATGTTGGATAATTTGCTTTTATTGATGCCAGACTTATGACAGAGGTCAAGGATTTCTTGACTCTCTTTTTCTACTCTGTCATAGTTTGGCTCTGTGACCTTGCACCTCAGAAGTGAGTCTTCCTAAGTATTAATGCTCCAACCTCTGCCTGTAACCCAGGACAGGGTCTAAGGTACACGTGAATTTTCTGTGCTTCACCCTGTGGCAGTGTAACTCTGGTTTATATCAGTGGGTTCTTGTGATCATCATTTCTAGATCATACTCTAGAATCAGTATACTTTTGTTTTTAATCACTACAAGTGATTCAAGTTAATGATTCAATCAAACATCAACCCTGAATAGATTTTATGCCCCTTTACTATCATATGGCGTTTGTTAGTATCACTGCCACTTATGGAACGGTGCCAGCTAACATTCACGTGGTATCGGGTCAAGGACTGGGGGATGTGAGTAGGTTTTCTTTATTCCCTTGAGTGGTAGTTGATCTTCACCTTATATGAGAGCAGGGTCTAATTTGGGGCAAAAGAATGTTTTTGCTCTTTTCATAGTAGGAATTCTCTTTGGTTCTTATCACAAAAGAGTTTGGGGAACAAGTAGGTTTTACATTTATCTTTCATTCATGAGGGGTCTAGAACAAAGATGGACCACTATAGTTACACCAGCTCTATCCTCAAGTCTTACCATGCCTTACGACACCACTGAGAGCGTCTCTGTCAGGTCCCCCTTTTCTTCCTCCTGCCTTTGTAAGCACTCTATGGAATCTGTGGGAAAAAGCTGGTAAGTGGAGCTTATGGTCCCTTATGTTCAGGAGTTCAGTGGATACAGATTTGTCACTCTTAGGTTAAGCTCAACTTAACTTAAGAATTTGTTAAAAAGCTAGTTGTTCTAATCTATCTGAAAAAATAGTACATTAGAACTCAGATGATAAAGAAACTGTTGTTTTCTTTTTTAAAGTCTGCAACAGAAAATAAAATCAATGATACAAATTACCCAGCAAATGCTTATGAAAGAGTTTTTATTCTGAGATAATTTTAGAACTTAAAGGGTTAGAGAAGAACTAAAACCTATCCTTCTCAAACTCTTCCAAAAAATTGCAGAGGGAAGAACACTTCCAAGCTCATTCTATGAGGAAACTATCACCCTGGTACCAAAATTAGACAAATATATCACACACAAAAAAGAAACTTACAGGCCAATATCACTGATAAATACAGATGCAAAAATCCTTAATAAAATACTGGCAAACAGAATCCAACAACATATTGAAAGGATCATACACCCTGATCAAGTAGAATTTATCCCAGAGAGGCAAGGATTCTTCAATATATACAAATCAGTCAATGTGATACACCATATTAACAAACTGAAGAATAGAAACCATATTATCATCTCAATAGATGAAGAAAAAGCTTTCAACAAAATTCAATGCCCATTTATGATAAAACCTCTTCAAATGGACCTAAAGGGTAACTCCCTTAATGTAATAAATGCCATATTCAACAAATCCACAGCAAGCATCATTCTCAATGGTGAAGAAATGAAAATATTTCCTCTAAGTCAAGAAGAAAACAAAGGTGTCCACTCTCACCACTATTATTAAGCATAGTTTTGGAAGTCCTAGCCATGACACTCAGAGAAGAAAATAAGAAATAAAAGAAATCCAAATTGGAAAAGAAGTAAAGCTGTCATTATTTGCATATGATATGATAATATACATAGAAAATCCTAAAGATGCTGCCAGAAAGTGACTGGGACTCGTAAATTTATTTGGTAAAGTTGCAGGATACAAAATTAGTATACAGAAATTTCTTTCACTCCAATACACTAACAGCAAAAGATCAGAAAATGAGATTTAGGAAACAATGCCATTTACCATTGCAACAACAAAAATACCTAAGAATAACTATGGAGGTAAATGATATGTACTCAGAAAATTATATTATAGCAATGAAAGACATAAAAAAATGATGCACAGTGATTGAGAGATATACCATGCTGTTGGATTGGAAGAATCAATACTTTGAAACGACTATACTCCCCAGAGCTATTTATAGATTCAATACAATCCCTATCAAATTGCCAATGGAATTTTTTACAGAATTCAAACAAAATTTTACTATTTTGTATAGAAACACAAAAGACCCTGTAGAGTTAAAGCAATCTTGAAAAAGAAAAAGAAAGAAAAAAAAAAAAAAAACTGAAAGAATCAGGATCCCTGACTTTAGAATATACTACAAAGCTACAGTAATCACAACAGTATAGTACTGGCACAAAAATAGAAATAAAGTTTAATGGAACAGGATAGAAAGTCTGGATATAGACCCACACACCTATGGTCACCTACTATATGACAATGAAACAAGAATATACAATGGCGAAAAGACAGTCTATTCTATAAGTGATGATGGGAAAACTGAACAGCTAAATTTAAAACAATGAAATTGGAACACTCCCTAATACCAAACACACACACACACAAAAATAAATTCAAAATAGACCAAAAACCTGAATTTAAGGTTGGACTCTATATTACTCTTTAGTTCAGTTCAGTTCAGTCACTCAGTCATGTCTGACTCTCTGCAACCCCATTAATTGCAGCACGCCAGGCCTCCCTGTCCATCACCAGCTCCCAGAGTTTACCCAAACTCATATTCATCGAGTTGGTGATGCCATCCAACCATCTCATCCTCTGTCACCCCCTTCTCCTGCCCCCAATCCCTCCCAGCATCAGGGTCTTTTCCAATGAGTCAACTCTTCGCATGAGTTGGCTAAAGTACTGGGGTTTCAGCTTCAGCATCCTTCCAATGAACACCCAGGACTGATCTCCTTTAGGACGGACTGGTTGGATCTCCTCGCTGTCCAAGGGATTCTCAAGAGTCTTCTCCAACACAAGAGGAAAGCATAAGGAAAACACGGTTTAGCATAAACTGCAGCATTATTTTTTTAGATCCGTCTCTTAGAGTAGTGAAAAGAAAACAAATATAAACAAATGGAATTAATCAAAGTTAAAAGTTTTTGCAAAACAAACAACAAACAAAATAAATAAGTTAAAAAAGTCAAACTCAGAATGGGAGAATTTGCAAATGAAGCAACAGACTAGGGGTTAGTCACCAGATATACAAAGAGCTCATTCATACAGCTCAATACCAAAAAAGCAAATAAAAGCAGATAAAAAAATGGTTGGGAGATCTAAAATAGACATTTTTCCAAAGCAGGTATACAGATGGCCAAAAAACACATGAAAAGATGCTCAACATGAAAAATTAATAGAGAAATTCAAATCAAAACTAGAATGAAATATCATCTCACAATGGTCAGAATGACCATTATCAAAAAATCTACAAATAAACACTGGAGAAGTTATGGGGAGAAGGGAACACTCCTACACTATTGGTAGGAATGTAAATTGGTATAATCACTATGGAGACCAGTATGGGCATTCCTTAAAAGAAAGAAAAATGAAATAGCATGAAAATGAAAGTGAAAGTGTCCAACTCTCTGCATCTGCATGACTGTAGCACGCCAGGGTCCTTTGTCCTTGGAATTCTCAGGCAAGAATAATGGAGTGGGTTTCCATTCCCTTCTCCAGGAGAATCTTCCTGACCATATCACCTAGTAATCCCACTTTTGTGCATGTACAATAATAGAAAATGTACATAAGCAACTTCATATTGCTAAAACAAACTCTTAATTTAAAAAAACCTATTATTCCTTTGGAAATTAACAGCCCCAAACTAATTGAAAGCAGAGGAATTTGAACAGCCTATTTATTTTTCTATTGCATGAATTTTGCCTGTTTCAATCTAACTCATAAGGTAGAACAATAATTTATTTTAAATTACTGTACTTATAATAAATATAGGATGATCATAAGTTTTTCTGCCATTTTAATGACTGGTTGTAAGTAACTTTAAAATTATCCTGCTGATTTCATGAATTCTTAAGAGATAATAATCTAATCTCAAAAATGATTGAGTAGTTCTTCCTTATATCTTTTTACTTTCTATCATGTTGGTGTTGTTTACATATCAGTGATTATTTTTGAATATTACTTATTAAAGAGATTATAATTATATCTTTTTATTTTGAAATACCACTATTCCATAGAATACTTATCAGAGTCTGTATCCTCATTTCTAAAATAACCAAATTTTCAGTTATTGGATCATATTAAAAAGGTTGCATCAACTTTAATTATAATGAATATGCCATGGTTAGTAAAATGTCTAGATTAGCCACTATTCTAGTTGCATCAGTTTTTAGAGATGTGTTTCTCCTAAGAAAGACAAATGAACAAATCTTCTTTCCAACTTTAACTGAACTTTCATTAGAAGGGGAAATTGTCCTATCTCCTATTTAGGCACTTGCACATAGATATCTTTGTGTTTATGCTAAAATAGTCAAGCCATTTAAGCAAGTTAATTGTATTTGGATTCCTATTGACACATTTCTGCACAAATTTCAAGGGATTCCCTCATTAATTCTAACACAATAATCCATTCTTTTCAAAATCGGCTCAAAAGAGCCAAGTACAAACTACAGTAATTCCACTAGGCTTAACTGAAGTCCCCTTCATACTGTACTCCTCCTTGTCTCCTGCTGTGCACATTTACTTGACTCTGCTTTGGGGATTTGTTTGTTTTCCTTGCAATAGTCTTGGCTGTCTTTCTTTCACTTTGCCATATGTTGTTATTCATCATACAGTCTTTGAATTTTCTTTCATCAAACTCATTATTATATTTTGTGCTCGTCCCCTATTTTATGCTGCTTATTTGACAAGGTACCTTACATTTTTCTCCTATGCTGGTCATGAGGTTCTTTTCCTCAAAGTGTGCCTTTTCTTTGGCATTGGCTACATTGGGTTTACTTATTCCCAGTGTTTTCTGTTTGTTTTGTTGCCTCATTGTCATTTGTCTTCTGGAAATCATTAGCTATCTCATCATGCACACTCCCTATACATCTTATGGGGATGAGACTCGCTTTTTTTGATGAATCTTTCTATGAAGAATTCACATATAACTGTAATGAATGAAAATTGAGTGTTCAAGTCTCCCAATCACTGGGTGGCTGAGACTCAGTATGATATCTCACATTCATCAGTGTCTCTTTAGTCTCACATGAAGGGAACAGATAAACAAGCACATTTTACAGAGCAGCAGGGCCTCTATCTAGGGATCACTTTCATCCATTGAAGATTATCATTATTACTTTTTTTGAGAAGTGAATATTAATGATATTTGGCAGACCTGTAATTGCACATGACTGTCATTCCATATTGGGCAAAACAATTTGCATTTTGTTTGTTTGTTTGGTTGGTTGGTTTGAATAACTCCAAAATATAAATCATTACCAACCACTCATTAAAGAAAAAAGAGTCAACTGAGAAGCCTTTAAGGATTTTCAAAGCCCTCTGCCTTTCTATCTGGCTTACCTTCCCTGTCTATTTAGAATAACAGCTGTCCACAGATAGTTTTCTGAGTTTAATTGCCAAACTAATGTTTGAGTGACTGAAATGTATGCAACATTAGAGATAATAAATCTCAGCAAAGCACATTTATTCTGTTCATAGTGGCATAAATGGAATTTTTACATAAATATTATTGCTTCTTTTACATAAAGGTAACATCACTGGAAACACATGTGTATTTAGAAGTGTTATTTGAGGAATCATATTCAAAATTATTCATATGGAAAAAATGATATTCTAATAGTAGAAATAGTTCTGCTGATTAAGAATATTGGAATTAATTATCTAAGTGTAAAGTATACCAAGAAACAGGTCCTGTATAAACATATGAGGGAAAATAAATGAGCTCTGGCTTGATTTCAAAGCTTCAACAGATCTTTAGTAGATGACCTCCATTACTTAGAAATGACTGATTCTGAAGCCAAGAAATAAAGGCCATGTCCTCTGAAGCTGTTAACCAAGTAGAAGGTCACAATTGCTCCATCAAACCCTGACCAGTCTGCTTGAGAATTCTACTTATTGTGAATGACTGTTTAGTAAAATAAATCACCAGTTTCAAAATGTGCCTCTTAATTTGCTATGATGATACTGGGGAACAACTGTATTCAGACCAGGCAGTTTACTTTACCAGGTAATGCAACTATGTGTTCAAAATGGAATTGAAGCTGACATCTAAATCCTTGGTTAAAATTTCAAATCATATGCTTGCTATCATTGAGAAGTAGTCAATTCACTTAAAACATTGTAGTTTCATTGTTTTGTAAAATAAGATAAAATATCATTTTGATGATTATAGTATTTTATAAATTATAAAGCACAGTATGCAAATTATTAACTGTTTGAACAAGAAAATGATAGAAAAGAAAAAAATCTCTGCCTAGATTTTGAACTAAAGTAGAGATTGTACAGATAATTCTACTGGGAATACTGTTTCTCAAATTAATAAAGAGAAAGACATAATAAGAACTTGTGAGATAGTGTGTGTGCAAACTTAACAATAGAGAAATGAAGAAATGAAAAACTGTGTCTTTAAGATAATTATAAATACACCATTGGTATTAAGTAATATTACTTTTTGATGTTCAGTTGCCCTGACAATCATGTCTGAATTTTTGCGACACCATGGACTGAAGCACACTAGGCCTCTCTGTCCTTCACCATCTCCTGAAGTTTGCCCAAGTTCATGTCCATTGCATCGGTGATGCCATCCAGCCATCTCATCCTCTGATGCCCTCTACACCTTCTGCCCTCAGTCTTTCCCAGCATCAGGGACTTTTACAATGAGTCTTCTGTTCGCATCAGTTGACCAAAATACTGGAGCTTTAGCTTCAGCATCAGTTCTTCCAATAAATATTCAGAGCTGATTTCCCTTAAGATTGACTAGTTTGATCTCCTCGCTGTCCAAGGGAATCTCAGGAGTCCTCTCCATCACAGTTCGAAGGCATCAATTCTTAGGCACTCTGCCTTCTTTATAGTCCAGCTCTCACAACCATTCATGACCACTGGGAATACCAGAGCCTTGACTATACGGACCTTTGTTGGCAGAGTAATGTCTCTGCTTTTCAACACACTGTCTATGTTTGTCATCGTTTTGCTGCCAAGAAGCAGTTTCTTCTGATTTTATAGCTGCAGCCACCATCCACAGTGATTTTAGAGCCCAAGAAGAAGAAATCTGTCATTTCTTTCACCTTTCCCCCCTCTACTTGCCAAGACGTAATGGGGCCAGATGCTGTGATCTTAAGTTTTTTTTTTTTTTAATACTTAGTTTTAGGCCAGCTCTTTCACTCTCCTCCTTCATCCTCATCAAGAGGCTCTTTAGTTCCTCTTTGCTTTCTGCCCTTAAGGTGGTATCATCTGCATATTTGAGGTTGTTGATGTTTTACTCACATGCCTTGATTCCAGCTTGTAACTCATCCAGCTGGGCATCTCATGATATGCTCAGAGTAGAGATTAAGTAAACAGGGTGACAGCAGACAACCCTGCTTACTCCTTTCTCAATCTTGAACCAATCAACTGTTCCATACAGAGTTCTGGCTGTTTCTTCTTGACTCGCATACAGGTTTGTAATGCTCCTAGCTAACAGTTAATCATTAAGAAAAGACTGGCTAGGGATTGTCAAATTTTCTCTGACCATATATATTTAAAATTTAATGCATGCTTTCTAATAAACAAAACAAGATGGTAAACCAAGAGATAATGCCATGCATCTATGGGCACCTTATTTTTGGCAAAGGAGGCAAGAACACACAATGGAAAAGATAGTCTCTTTGATAAGTGGTGCTGGGAACACTGGTCAGCTACATGGAAAATAATGAAACAAGACAAAAATCAACTCAAAATGGAATAAAAACTTGAATGTAAAGCCAGAAACTATAAAGCTCTTAGAGGAAAACATAGGCAGTACACTCTTTGACATGCTTTCTAATGTTTACCAAATACTAACCCAAGGTAGAACAAACACAACACACAGAAAAGTGAATTTCACAACAGTTGCATGGAAGTTTTAGGCCCTCAGATTTTTACATTTGACAGGGGAAAAACATTGTGATGAAACAGACAATAATGATAAAGGGCAGCATATAAGTCTTTAATACTTATAATACTTATATGACACCATATAAGTCATATAATATTTTACAAATTTTGAATTTTGATTTCTATTAATATTTATATTTCTTTTCAGGAGTTCCATAATAAACTTTTTTCTTTGAAAAGTATTTATTTTATTTTCAACTTCAAGGGAGAATTAATTTTAAATCAATAATTTAAAAATATATTTAATTGCAAGGGCCTTTTGCTTTTAGAGTTTGTTAATTAATTTCCAGTTTATTGTACTGTGATAAGAGCACCATTTGTAAATATTTCTAGTTTTGGAACTTACTCTTGCTTTCTTTGTGATGAAATATTTGATCATTCATTGGAATGCTCCATGTTTGAGGAACTGGCACATTTTCTATTAGCAGCATGTAAAGTTTAATACTTAGTGGTAATAATTTTCTTAAATTATGTGAGTTAAATTACTGTATTCTATACAAGACTTGAACTTTATGGGATAAGATTCTATTAAATGTGGCTTTTTACCTGGGGACCTTCTACATTTTTCATAGGGTGGTATTATGAACTCACATAGAAAGACACAAAATTACTTGCTTAAATAATTATAGTAGTGTGGGCCTTCAGAAACAGCTTAGAAATGAGGAATAAAACTGGGAAAATGACATTATAATTTGAATATTAGCTGTTCAATTTACTGGGTGGCACCTTGATTGGGCTTCCCCAGGGATTCAGTGTCAAAGAATCTTGCTGCAATGCAGGAGACAAGGGTTCAGATCTATGATCAAGAAGATCCCCTGGGACAGGAAATGGCAGTCCACTTCAGTATTCTTGCATGGAAAGCCCGTGGACAGAGGAGCCTGCTGCATGATAGTACATGGGGTCACAAGTGCCAGATACCATTTGGTGACTAAACCACCACCTTAATTATACACATGAGAAAGAAATGCCAATGTTCCCACAGAAAAACAATAGCCCAAAAGCCAAAAGGATATAAAGTTTTACTTGCTGCCCACTTCAGGGGTGACAAAGTTTAAATTTTTGTTCAGCAAAGTTAGTACAGAGAGCTAGTACAAAAATAAATATTTTAAAGAAAAAATAACAGAAAAAGGAAACTTCACAGTATAACAACATCCAAAAGGGTCAATATATGATAAAAGAGGTTAGATTTGAAAAGAAACAGGAAAGTGTATACAATTTGCAGTCAATAAAAATATATGTCAAAATGGATTAGATATAGGAATTTATAGAAAATGAAACTTTTACAAGTCTATTAAATATCTGTTCAAGAACTTACAAGAAAATATAACCTTAATAAATAAAAATCTGGCTACTATTATCAGAAAAATGGAAAGTGTGGAAATTAACAAATTGAAATTCCAGACTTAAAAATGAATTATATAAACTGCAAATTTCAACTGTAAGCCCTGATGTTAGATTGAAAATGCAAAAAAAAAAAAAAAATAGTTTGGTGATTTTAAAAATACATTAACATTAAATATATAATGTAAAAAGACTAAAAAAAAGTAAAGTTATTTAATGACTTGAAAACATATCTTTGAACAAATATGTAACTGAAACACAGAAGCTTAGAAGAGAGAATGGGATTTTTTTTTTTTTTTCTTTTTCCAAGCTGTGTGGCATGCAAATCTTAGCTCTCAGACTAAGCATTGAACTAGTGACCTCTGCATTGGAAGCTCAGAGTCTTAACCAGTGGAAGACCAGGGAAATTCCAATGGCAAGTTTAAAAAAAAAATTCTGAAACTTGATTTTAAAACTAAACAGAAATGCATGCAAAAATTTCAACTAATCAAGATTTATACAAATAAAATAATAACTAGGAAATAATAAAATAGCTGAAAATATTTAAGCCACCATAATAAAACATCACATAACAATAAAAAGTCAGGAAAATATCAAAGGATAAATAAAAATAAAGGGAATATATATGAAACAAACACTAAGATGTAAGAATTAAGCCCATGATATTTTAATCAGAGTGTGAGATGGATTAAAGGGTAGAACCCAATTGTATTCTGCTCAAAAGAAACAAATTTTAAATAGAAAAACACAGGTAACTTGGAAGAAAATGGAGAAAAACACAAAAATTGAAATAATGAACAAAATATCTCTGTAGTAGCTTTTAAGATCAAAGTAGACTTTCAACACAAAGTATTACCAGAAATAAAGTGACATATTATGAAAACAAAAGAATTAATGTACTAAGAAGGTATAATAATCCTAAGTGTGAATGTACCTAACCAAAACTCAAAATTCACAAAGCAAAATTTGATAAAACTATAGAGAGAAACAAATTCTCTCTAAAATATAAAATCATAGAAAAGTAGAGAAAAATGAGTCACATTTAGACAATTTAAATAAAACTACCACACAACTTGATCTAAATGATAAATACAACAGTATCATCAACAATTGCTGAATATACATTTTAACAAGCCCACATGGAACATTCACCAAGACAGAATATTTAGTAGACTATAAATTAATTATCAATAAAAGTAAGATAATTCCAGACATCCTGTAGTTTAAAGTCAAGTGGACCTTATGAAGCATTACTACAAGCAAAGCTAATGGTGGGGGGGGAGGGGGGAGTGGTGTGTGACAGAATTCCAGCTGAACTATTTCAAATCCTAAAAGATGATGTGGTTAAACTGCTGCACTCAATATGTCAGCAAATTGAGAAAACTCAGCAGTGGCCAGAGGATTGGAGAAGGTCAGTTTTCATTCCAATACCAAAGAAGAGCAAGGCCAAAGAAAGTTCAACTACCATACAATTGTGCTCATTTCACATGCTAGCAAGTTTGTGTTCAAAATCCTTCAAGCTAATCTTCAGCAGTGGGAGAACCAATAATTTCCAGATGCACAAGTTGGGTTTAGAAAAAGCAGAGGAACACCCGTTGGATCATAGAAAAAGCAACGGAATTCCAGAAAAAAAAAAATCTACTTCTGCTTCATTGATTACCAAAATGCTTTGTGTGGATGACAACAAACTAAGGAAAATTCTAAAAGAGATGAGAATATCAGACCGCCTTACCTGTCTCTTGAGAAAGCTATATGCAAGTCAAGAAGCAACACTTAGAACCAATAAGGAACAACAGATTGGCTCAAAATTGGGAAAGGAGTACATCAAGGCTGTTTACTGTTACTCTGCTTATTTAACTTACATGCAGACTGGGCTTCCAGGGCTGCGCTAGTGGTAAAGAACCTGCCTGCCAAAGCAGGAGACTTATAAGAGATGCAGCTTCAATCCCTGGGCCTGGAAGACCCCTTAGAAAAGGGAATGGCAGCCCACTCCAGTATTCTAGCCTGGAGAATCCCATGGCAGAGGAGCCTGGCAGTCTACCGTCCATAGGGTCACATGGAGTCAGACAAGACTAAAGCGACTTAGCATGCATGCATGCACATCATGTGAAATGATGGGCTGGACGAATCCCAAGATGAAATTAAGATTGCTGGGAGAAATATCAACAAACTCAGATATGGAAATGATACCACTCTAATGGCAGAAAGTAAAGAGGAATTAAAGAGCCTCTTGATAAGGGTGAAAGATGATAATGAAAAATCTGGCTTAAAACTCAACATTCAAAAAACGAGGATCATGGCAACTGATCCCATCACTGGCAAGTAGGTGGGGAAACAGTGGAAACAGTGACAGATTTTATTTTCAGCCAAAATCACTGCCAATGTTGACTGAAGCCATGAAATTAAAAGATACTTGCTCTTTGGAAGAAAAGGTATTGCAAACCTAGATAGCATATTAAAAAGCTGAGACATCACTTTGCCAACAAAGATCTGTATAGTCAAAGCTATGGTTTTTCCAGTAGTCATATACAAATGTGAGAGTTGGTACATAAAGAAGGCTGAGCACCCAATAAGTGATACTTTCAAATTGTGGTGCGGGAGAAGACTCATGAGAGTCCCTTGGACAATAAGCAGATCAAGCCAATCCTAAAGCAAATCAAACCTGAATATTATTCAGAAGGACTGATGCTGAAGCTCCAATATTTGGTCACCTGATGCAAAGAGCTAATGCACCAGAAAAGACCTTGATGCTGGGAAAGATTGAGGAGAATGGGGCAACAATGAGATGGTTGGATGGCATCATTAACTTAATGGACATGTGTGAGCAAACTCCAGAAGATAGTGAAGGACAGGGAAACCTGACATACTGCAGCCCACGAGGTTACAAAGAATCAAACATGACTTAATGACTGAACAATAAAAGCAATTTTAGTTATAGACTAGATTTTCTAAGCACAATGATATTAAAATTGGAAATAATTTGCAGTAGCTCATTTAGAAAAAAAAAATCTCTGAAAATTTTAAATAATCAAAATAGTATGATTGGGATGAATAAAGAAAAAGTAATATCAAAATCTGCATGATGCAGCAAAAGCAGGACTCAGAGGAAAATGTATTTCCAAATGCTTATTGTGGGAAAGTAGAATGGTCTAAATGCAATTATCTAAGCTCTTTGCTTAAAAAGCAAGATAAAAATAAAGACTGTGACTCCTAAATAAGTAAAAGAATAAAATGATTTCTGAAAAAAATCATACACTAGGAAAAAGACAATAATAGAGTACAAAAATTTTATTCATTCATTCATAAAATTAACAACTATATGAAGGGAAAGAGAGAAAAACAACAGCTTAACAAAAAAACAAGAAAAAATTTCACATGAATCCTACAATATTAAATTAACCATGCAGAAATGTTTTCAAGAAATCCTAGGGCAATAAATTTGAGAACTTAGGTGAAATAAAAAAAAATGTCCTTAAAAAAACAGCTCTCAAAATTGATGTAAATTTTAAAATATCTAATAATTTTATGTTATATAATATTTGTAAACTAAAAAGTTTCTAAAGAATAACTTTCAGGCTAAGACAGTGTTCCCTGATGACTTATACCAAACATTTAAGAAAGAAATAATAGTAATCTTATGCAAATATTTTAGAAGTCAAAAATAAAGAAATATTTCTCATTTTGATTTATGAAGCTAGAATATTAATGATACCAAAGACTGATAAATATATTATCAGAAAGAAATACATAGACTAATAACTACATTTTGATAACTACTAATAAATACATTCACTAATAACTAATGAAAAGACCTACAAATGTTCTTAATCAAATATTTGCAAATAAAATCTGACAATAAATAGCAAGAATAATAAGCCATGGTCATGCAGGATTTACTCTAGGAAAGCAAGGTTGAGCTAACTATATTTATGTATTGAAAAAAATTCAATCAGTTAAATTCAATTAATTTTTTAATTAAAAGAATTAAAAACAAGCATATGGTAATTTTAAAATGAACAAAATATTATTTGACAATATTCATCAGTCAAGCAAAATAAGAACTTTCTGCCTCCAAAGAATAAAAGGAAGCTTTTTTAATGTGAGAGGGGGTAAAAGAGGAATCTAAAAGGACAGCAACATATGGTGAAGATGGAGGACGTACATTCATCTCCTGCAAGAGCATCAAAATCACAACTAGCTATTGAATAACCATTGACAGGAGGATGCTGGAACCTACCAAAAAAATATACCCCACGTCCAAAGACAAAGAAGAAGCTGCAGCAAGATGGTAGGAGGGGCACAAATATGATGAAGTCAAATCCCATACCCACCAAGTGAGTGGCCTGCAAGCTGGAGAACAATAATACCAAAGAAGTTCTCCCACTGTTTTGACAGTTCAGAACCCCATGCCAGGCTTCCCAGCCTGGGGACCCGGACCCAACAAAGAGGCTGGGAATCCCCAGAGAATCTGACTTTGAAGGCCAACAGGATTTGATTACAAGACTTCCACAGGACTGGGGGAAACAGAGACTCCAGTCTTGGAGGGCACCAACAAAACTTTGCCTGAACCAAGACTCAGAAAAAAGGAGCAGTGACTCAACAGGAAACTGAACCAAAACTACCTGCTGGTGTTGGAGGGTCTCCTGCGGAGGAATGGGTGAACAGGGGCTCACTGCAGGGACAGGGGGACTGGCTACAGTTGTCTGAGAAGTTCCTTTTGACATAAATACTCTTGGAGGTCCCCATTAACACCATAGAGCCCACAGACCCAAGGACTGGACTGCCATCAGCAAACAATTGGACTAAAGTTTTACTGAGTAAAAGCTTTACTCTCGCCACCAGTCCCTCCTATCAGGAAGGTCTTACACAAGCTTCTTAGCCTACTCCATCAGAGGGCAGACAGAAGAAGCAAGGAGAACCACAATACCACAAGACCACATTACAGAAAGTTAATCAGCATGAAAAAGCAGAAAGTTACATCCCAGATGAAGAGACAAGATAAAACCCCAGAAAAACAACTAAATGAAGTGGAGATAGACAATCTTCCAGAAAAAAGAATTCAGAATAATGATGATGAGTACTTAGGACCACAGGAAAAGAATGGAGGCAAAGATTTAGAAATGCAAGAGATGTTTACCAAAGACCTACAAGAACTAAAGATCAAACAAATCAAGATAATACACTGGAAGGAATCCATAGCAGAATAACATGACTTGACCACTGAACTCAACAACAAGAACAACTAAATTCTGCGCTGGTGATTTGTACCATTCAATTTATAAATTTTATCTCAAAATAGCAAAACTTATAAGAAAAACATTGAACTTCATCTACTAGGTTTGCTCTTTACAGTAGTATGGGTTAGCAATTCTGATAGAAGCCTTCTGTGTTCTAATCTTTAGCAAATGAATAAATACAAGACAATAGGAGGCATTTTCTTACTGTTTGATAAATACTACAAGCATGTAAAAGGAAATAATTGAATGTAGCTGAGGTGTTGAATTGGTATTGGAGGTATCAGAATGATATTTACCTTAATATGTAGAGATAGATATGCATAGGAGTAAAGACCTATATCATCTATCTATCTATGTATTTATATATCTATCAGCAGCAAATTTTCTAGCTCTGTGTTGAGAGACCTGAGAATCAATGACCCAGCCATGGTGAACTGCACATCCATCATCCAGATCTTGTTTCTTGAAAATGTTATCAATCTATTAGAATAACTAAGGTTCCTTAGAGAGAAAACTCATTTCAGGGATAGGAAGAGAAATATAAGTTCAGAACATCATGTGGTACCAGGAAGTAAGGAAGTGCTCAAAGAATGATGGGGATATCAAAAATAGTGGCAAGATCTGTGACAATTTTACTATGAAAATAAACAGAGAAATTCATTACTTTAATGTATTGAAAAAGTATATTCCTTAAATTGATTTTCAAGTTTTAAGAAATTAGTTGTTCTTCTAACTTTTTTATACATTCTGAATTATTAAAGTTTAAAATTCAAATAAATAGGGTTCTCTGTATATATGGTATGTTCTCATTAGTTATTTATTTTTATACATAGTTACCCTAGTGTACATATGTCAGCTTAATGCACTGTGGTGACCTGAATGGACATCAAAAAGGGAGGGGGGATATACATATATATATATATATATATATATATATAGCTGATTCATTTTGCTATACAGTAGAAACTAATAAAACATTATAAAGCAACTACCATCCAATAAAAGTTAATTAAAAAAGAAAAAAACAAAACAAAAATTTAAAATTCCAAAGAAAGAAAATAATCATTTCCTTTTTTTTTGTATATTGAATAAGCAGTCATGCATATAAAAATAGGAAATCATGTAACCAAAGTGAACCAAAAAAAGAAAAACATTTAGGAATAGATCTTTTTTTAAAAAAGGATAATGAATATATCTGAAAAATATCTTGTTCAGTGACACAGAACACCATCTCCATAAATGATAAATCAGGATCTGATAATAAGGAGAACACTGGACATTGTAAAATATCAATATTTTCTCACAACATTTTATGCAGTTATAATAAGAAATAAAGATAGCATACAATGTATTTTATTTGTTAGATAAGCAAAGAGAATGCACTTCAAATTTATAAGAAATAGAATCAACACTTGGGAATAACCAAAAATTGTGGAAATAGAAATAAAATATGGGCTTGGTAAAAAGGTTAAAAAATACACTAAATTTCTATTATAATCAAAATAGAACGAGTTTAAAAATTAACCCAACAAATGTGTGAGTGTGTGCTTAGTTGCTGTCGTGTCCAACTCAGTGTGATCCCATGGACTGGAATTTTCCAGGCTTCTCTGTCCTTGGAATTTCCCAGGCAAGAATACTGAAGCTGGTGACCATTTCCTCCTCCAGGGGATCTTCCTGACCCAGGAGCCAAACTCCTGCCTCATGCTTCTCCTGCATTGGCAGGACAATTCTTTACAACTGAGCAAGCATAAAATAATATACGAGAGTAAATACAAGTTAAAAACATCTGTGCTATTCCCCATTCTCACCCTCTTGTAATCACTGAGCCATCAGGGAATTCTTGAATTTTACTTTTTTTAAATTCCAAATATAAGAAATATAGTACAGTATTTGCCTTTCTCTGTCTGATTTATCTCCCTTAACATAATATCTGCAAATGTTCTATATCAATACCTTAAATATACACAATGTTATAAGTAAAAATGTATCAATAAAAACTATGAAGTATCAAATGTAATAAAAGCCCAAAAGCCAGTATACATTTGAATTTAATATGCAAATATTACAATTTATTGAGAAGTTTTGTATTTTTCATAAATAAAACAAGATTGGTCTCTGCTCTCACAGTATATACAAAAGTCTTTTCCATATAGATTAAATTTCTACCAACATTTATAAGAATGTAATATTTAGAAAAATAAGGAAATTTTAGTCTCAAAAAATCTTTCAAAACAATACAAGCACTCAGAAACTGTAAAGTAAATAATATATTTCTTTGCAATTTTTCAAAGTGATGACAAAACTTTCTCAGTTTAAGCAAAAAAGGATTAGCAGATTACAGAATTACAAAAGCAAGGTATACCTTTGTTCCCTAACTTTTGAAGAGCTAAGGATTACAAACAAAAAGCCATAAACATCCACAAAAACAGGGCAATAATACAAAGATCATTTTATAAATTAAAAGCTAGAAATGATCAATAAGGATATAATCATTCATTCCAAATAAAAAGAGTGGTGAACCACTCACAATCTATCAAAAGGAAAACAGATATAAATGCATCACAAAATTCAACTAATATTTTAAGGACGTGTGTGTGTGTGTGTGTGTGCATAAGGAAAGTGAAATCAAGGAAGATAGTTGACAATTGGTCAATGGTTAATTGATGTATAATTGGATTTGAGGACATTTGTATTTTATTCTTTATATCTTTCCCCCAAAAAATAATTAAGTAAAATAAAACATATTTAAGATATTTGCAATATTACATGTACTATAATTAAATGGTCTAAAAAATCATTTCCAGAAAATATTTTTTTCTGATTTTACCTAAGCTTCACAGTGTAATGACAGCTGTATTTATGTAATTATGCACAAGTCAAGATGCTTTATTACTGAAATATATATTCGTTCATTCACTTATTCAAGCATTGAATTTTAAAAACATTTTAAAAATTTTAGAGCTATTTTAATGTGCCTAATAACAGGAAATATCAAAATGCAAATGGAAAACTGTGACTAATCAAAGGAAGTGAAGTAGTCTTATTGCCCACTGGTCTAAACTCACTTTTCACTTAATGACTTATAGTTTTGTTCATGGCCTATGTCATTTTTTCCCTCTATCATAAATATGATCTATAGCAATACTTGCATGTAATCAGTAATCTACTCTCCAAGATTAAGTAAAATTTTAGTAACATTATTTATGTAGGCATTTGTTGTGCTTAACTATTATTCCCCCTCTCATACATTGAAGCTCTAAATTTTGTAAAGTTCATTTCCAATGCTACGTTTTTCATGATGGCCAGAACATGTTAGTCAGTTAGTCCTGGTACTGGCATTTCTATTTGTCACTCCTAAGTTTTTTCTTTCTCTCTCTCTTTTTTTCTTTTCTTAAAATCTCTCTGTTCTTCCACATGGTTCCAGCTCTTTTCAAGTTCATCAGACTTTTAAATCTTGATTAATTAAGTAACCCTATATTTTAAACACTCAGAAATACATGTAATTAAAAAATATAGTTAGTGTATTAATACAAATGTTTGAAATATAAGTAATAATATCTGTTGTTTACAATAATAAAGCTTTTTCTTAATATATACAAAAATACAAACAACTTTGCCTATAATAACTATTATTATGTTACTGTACTATTACATAAATATCAGATACAGCTTTCATCTGATTGCTGAAGGCATGTGCATTATCTGCTTACAATGATTACTTGAAAAGCACACCTGGCTTGAACCCTGAGAGAACACATGTGACATTTCATAAAGTTATGTGTTTTAAGAATTCCCATTCATATTTTACTTAAATTCATAAATAAAATATTGTTATTACAGATTCTGAAGCTAGAACTTATATTCCTTTTTTGTATAAAACAGAATTATATCTCCTGTGATTTAAAACACACAGACTAAGCAATCCTTTTATCAATATTTTAACCACAAAGAACAAAATCAAAATGAAAAAAATGGTTAAAAGAAAGATAACAGTCACTAACTTTGAGACACTTGATAAACTACTTAATTTCTGGGCCTTAATATATTAATCTGTACTATTGGGATTTTAGGATTCCTTTTATCACAGGATTTCTATGAGATCAAATAAGTTAATATGTGTGAAAACATTTTGAAATTACTGTGCAGATATTAATCGCTACTACTGTAGTAGAAAAGAACAAACCTGACTTCATATTGAATCTACTCTTTTAACTCTTAACGTTTTGTCTATTGCCTGTGCTTTAGTCATGCTGGCTATTCACCTTTGTCTTATCAATCAATAAAACAGTGTGGCTTTTAGGCTGAAATACACATAAGAACCCTTTCTTAAGGCTCTGGCTCCCATGAATAACCTTTAAAGCCATAACACTGGATTCATACAGAGATAAAAATTTGCAAGACACTTGTTTTGTTGAAGATTTTCCTTTTTTTTTTTTTTTTGATTTGCATGCAGTAATCTTTTTTTTTTAGTTTAGTTAAAAAAATTAATAGAAATTCATTTATTTTAATTGGAGGCTAATTACTTTACAATATTGCAGTGGTTTTGCCATACATCGATTCAAGACAATAAGATGCTATTCCTTTGGAGTTTTTTTCCCAGTTTTAAACATTAACAGAATATGAGCTTAATAGATACCACTGAAAGAACCAAGAAGTGAAATATTTGTAAATTTCCTTGTTGAAGATTCTCAGAAATATATTGACCAGACATAACTGGAATTGGATGGCTGCAAGAACAGAGGGTTATCACATCCCCTCAGGGTCTGGTCAGCATAAAGAAATTTTCAGCAACAAGTTATATCCTCTCCCCTTTTAGTATAAAAGAAACCTAAATCCTAGCTTGGGTAAGATGGTTCTTTGGGACTCTAGTCTTTTATTTTCTCAATCAGCTTGATTTCTAAATAAAATTGCTATTCTTGGCCCCAACACCAAATCTCTTGCTTGATTTGCCTGTCATAGGGGGAGCAGCAGGAGCTTGGTCTTGGTAACACTTCTACTGGTGTTAATCTGTTCTTAGATGTCGATAATCAATTGATTATATTTTACTATGAAGAAATTATGCAAATATTTCAGCCCAGCTTCAGTAAGAATAGTGTCAATCTTTAGCAATAATATTTTATAGAAAAGTGTGGAGACTTAAGAAACTCTGAGTTTTTAAAAATAAAATATAAGCTAGATATCTGAAAACTTTTATTACAATTAGTCATATGACATTTTCAGTAAGTATTAAAAAAAAAACAACTTTCTACATTTAACAAAGCTAGTGTTGGAGATTCTTATTTAATTTTGTAGAACACAAAAAGATTAACACAGTGATCTTTCTCAGCAAACATAGAACTTAAAACCAACATATTTTCAATGGAAGAGGTCCAGTGCACACAAATTAATATATTTAGAGTAGATGTTATTCTGCAGTATTGAGACTGTTGAAGTTTTCTAAAGCCTAAGAAAAGACAAGACCTATATTCACACACCTGAAGTTTTTCAAGAGACCTTGTTTTAGTAGCAAACTTCAGACCTGCAATGCTCAAGTAGGGTTAAAATTAACTCAGAATCTCTTTTGCCTTCTGACTTGATAACATAGTCTTTAAAGCAATTTATATGCAAATGTTTATTGGAAAAAGTACAAGATTATTGGGATAAACACCCAACTCTACTGCATGTGAGTACCATTTTTAAAACTAAAGTAAGACTCATTCAGTCTGCATTAATTATGTCTTGTTTTATATTTGACAGCTGTTTATTTGGGTATATAAGATGGTGCCAACCAGATTTCTGAATTCCACTTAGAGTTGACTTATTCAGAACAAATCAGGT
Source organism: Dama dama (assembly GCF_033118175.1). Lineage (NCBI taxonomy): Eukaryota > Metazoa > Chordata > Mammalia > Artiodactyla > Cervidae > Dama > Dama dama. Next base: position 12,969,963 of record NC_083681.1, read on the forward strand.
TTCATTGCTTCATTATATTAAAGATACCTAACATGTTGCCTCTCTGGAAATTAAGTGGTGGTTTAGTTGCTAAATCATGTGTCAGCCAGGCTCCTCTGTGATGGGATTCTCCAGGCAAGAATACTGGAGTGGGCTGCCATTTCCTTCTCCAGGGGATCTTCCCAATCCAGGAGTTGAACCTGGGTCCCCTGCATTGCAAGCAGATGATTTATCAACTGAGCTATGAGGGAAGCCCAGAAGTTAAGTAGAGGGACATAATAATATTTAAAGCTCTGCACAATGATCAATAAATGTTTGTTAAATCAAATTCATTAAAAGATCCTCAGAAAGTGATTGCAACATGTAGTGACTAGTATCTTACTACCTTCAGTCTCTATAACTAAGTCTAAGGAAGGGCATAAACTCTAAAGATTGATTATATTCCTCTCAATTCATTATCTAATCCAAGAAAAGGAATTGATTGGCAAAGCATAATCTAGACTGGACTGTCTTATATTTGTTGGGTATCCTTCCTGATTTTCTTTAAGTGTTCCTGTTTCATTTGTTGCTTAATCTTGGTGATAGTCTCCAAAGACAAAAACTGAAGAGAAGCTATTTCTTCCTTTTCTCATCATGCTTGAATTGAGAACTAAGCCCTTGATATAACACTGATCAGTTGGAAACACCAAATACAAAAGGGGTATTTGAGATTAGTAATCCAAGACTACATTATTTTTGAATTTCCTAAACTCTACCCCATCCTTCTGTTTCTTTATAAGCCTTCTTTACTCTCTGTCTCATGAATGAGAACAGTCTCATTTTATGGTATATTATATACTTATTTATTTAAGTCCCTCTCACTAACATAAAAATTCCATGACTACAGGGCAGTGCATTCTTTATTTCTATATCCCCAAGACCTAGAATAGTATTTTATGCATAACATTCCCTGAAAATACATTTGCTAGATAAATAAATAAATCATAGTGTCATTGGTAAATGTAATAGCATCCTGGTTAGTCCTAGTGTTGTGAGGCTATATTTGGGGCTCTTGCATTGGTCTCCACTGTTTTTTTAAGTTCACCAGTTTCCTTTATTTTTTTTCTTATATTTACTTATTTATAAGTTAATTTAGTTTGATATTTTTGTTAAAGTACAGATGACATATAGAATTATAATAGCTTCAGGTACACAGCACAAAGATTCAATTTTGTATATACATTATATATATATATATATTACATATATGACATTTTTATTCTTTTACCTATTAATAGACACTTAGATTGTCTCCATATCTTGACTATTGAAAATAATTCAATGAACATAAGGATGCATGTATCTTTTCAAATTGGTGTTGCATTATCTTTGGATAAACAGCCAGCAGTGCAATGCGTTTGTGTGTCCGCGTGTATGCTCAGTTGTGTCTGACTCTTTGTGACTCCATGGACTGTAGCCTGCCCATGGACAGGATCTCTGTCTATGGGATTATCCTGGCAAGAATACTGGAGTGGGTTGCCATTTCCTACTTCAGGGGATCTTTCCAACCCAGGGATCAAACCCATGTCTCTTGCATTGACAGGTGGATCCTTTACCATTCTACAATATCTGTATCAAATGATACATCTATCTTTAATTTCTTTAACAACCTGCATGCTATTTTCCATAGTGACGGCATCAGTTTACATTCCCATCAACACTTCACAAAAGTTACCTTTATTCTACAACCTCACTAACACTTATTTTTTGTCTTGTTAATAATAACCATTCAAACAGTTGTGAGGTTTATCTCATTGTTTTAAATTGCATTTTTCTATTGATTAGGGAAGATGACCACGTTTTCATATGCATGCTGACCATTTCTATGTCTTTTTTTTTAATCTTTTCAGATCCTCTGCCCATTTTCAACAGGATTGTTTTATCATTATTTTTGAATTGTGTGAATACTTAATTTTTTTGTAAATTAATAACTTATTTGATATATGATTTGCAAATTTATTACCATTTCATAAGTTGCCTTTTCATTTTATTGATAGATTCTTTCCTCTGTGGAACCTTTTTAGTTTGATACAGACCTACTTGCTATTTTTTTCTTTTTTTTCTTTTATCACCTTTCTTTCTGGAAGAAGATGCAAAAAGTCATCTTCAATGCCTATTTCAACAAGCTTACAGCCTAGGGTTTTTTTTTTTTTTTTTTTATGATTTTATGTCTTTAAGTCTTTATTTTGAATAAATTTTTGTGTATGGTATAAGATCATTCCAGTTTCATTCTTTTGTATATGACTGTCCAGTTTTCCCATGATCATTTATTGGAGAGGCTACCTTTTTCCCATTGTATATTTTTGGTTCTTTTATGGTAAGTTAATTGATCATATATGTATGAACTTATTTGGGGCTCTCAATTGAAATCAATTGAACTATGTATCTGTTTGCTAAAATACAACAATGCAGTATTAGCTACAGCTTTATAAAATAGGTTGAAATTAGGGAGAATGATACCAAGCTTCATTCTTTTTTTCTTTTCTTTAATTAAGGTTTAGTTGACATACAATATTATATTTAAGTTGCAGAAAAATAACTGCAGCTTTGGACTATGAATTTTAAATAATTTTAACTGGATTTAAACACATTTTTCTTAACCAAAACAGGAACCATTGTAATCAACATATTTTTGCCAACAATAAATAAATTTATATACTCCTGTAGCATACAAATCCATGCTGTGGGATTCAATGAACTCTTGGAAAGCATTTTCTGATTCCTGCTGGTTGTGGAAGCATGTTCCCTGCAAAAAGTCATTGAGATGCTTGGAGAAATAGTAGGTGGTTTGCGAGAGGTCAGGTGAATATGACTAATGAAGCAAAACTTCATATCCCAGTTTGTTCAACTTTTGAAGCATTGGTTGTGAGATATGTGGTTGGGCACTGTCGTGGAGAAGGACTGAGCCCATTCTGTTGACCAATACTGACTGCAGGTGTTGCAGTTTCTGTGCATCTCATTGATTTGATGAGCATACTTCTTATGTGTAATGGTATCACCAGTATTTTGAAAGCAGTAGTGGATCAGACAGGCAGAAGACCACCAGTGACCATGAACTTTTTTGTGATGCAAGTTTGACTTTGGGACATGCTTTGGAACTTCTTGGTGCAGCCACTAAGCTGGTCGTCGTTGGATGTCATATAAAATCCACTTTTCATTGCACACCACAATCTGATCAAGAAATGGTTTGTTGTTGTTGTGTAGAATATGAGTAGACACAGCAATTGATGAAATCCCACCCCACCCCCCCCACCCCCCCCAGGGAACACATGAGGCACCCATTGACCAAGTTTTTTTTCACTTTTTCGATTTGCTTTAAATGCTGAACGACCATAGAATGGTCAATGTTGAGTTCTTCAGCAATTTCTCATGTAGTTGTTAGAGGTAGTTGTTCTCATGTAGTTGGTAGCTTAACTTCTGATGGCCAGCCACTGCATTCTTCATCTTCAAGGCTCTCATCACTTTGCAAAACTTCACGAACCACCACTGCACTGTGCTTCCGTTAGTAATTACTGGGCCAAATGAAATGTTGATATTGCCAGTTGTCTCCAGTGATTTTTTACCCATTTTAAACTCAAATAAGAAAGTTCCTTGAATTTTCTTTTTGTCTAACATTATTTCTGTCAGTTCAGTTCAGTTCAGTCACTCAGTTATGTCCTGACTCTTTGCGACCCCATAGACTCTAGCACACCAGGATTCTCTGTCCATCACCAATTCCTGAGGCTTCATCACACTCATGTCCATTGAGTCAGTGACACCATCCAACCATCTCATCCTCTGTTGTCCCCTTTTCCTGCCTTCAATCTTTCCCAGAATCAGGGTCTTTTCCAATGAGTCAGTTCTTTGCATCAGGTGAACAAAGTATTAAAGCTTCAACTACAGCATCAGTCGTTCCAAAGAATATTCAGGGCTGATTTCCTTTAAGATTGACTATTTGATAGGGTCTTTTCCAACACCAAAGTACACCAAAGTTCAAAAGCGTCAATTCTTTGATGCTCAGCTTTCTTTATGGACCAACTCTCACATCCATACACGACTACTTGAAAGACTATACCTTTGACTAGACGGAACTTTGTCAGCAAAGTAATAGCTCATTAAAATTCTGTCTAGGTTGGTCATAGTTTTCTTCCAAATAGCAAGTGTCTTTTAATTACATGGCTGCAGTCAACATTTGCAGTGATTTTGGAGCCCGAGAAAATAAAGTCTGTCACTGTTTCCATTGTTTCCCCATCCACTTGCCATGAAGTGATGGGACCAGATGTCTAGATCTTCATTTTTTGAATTTTGAGTTTTAAGCCTGCTATTTCACTCTCCTCTTTCACTTTCATCAAGGGGTGCTTCAGTTCCTCTTTGTGTTCTGTCATAGGGTCATGTGTTCTGCATATCTGAAGTTATTGATATTTCTTCCAGCAGTCTTGATTCCAGCTTGTGCTTCATCCAGACTGATAGTTCATATGATGTACTCTGAATATAAGTTAAATGATCAAGGTGATAATACACAGCTTCGATGTATTCCTTTCCCAATTTGGAACCAGTCTGTTGTTCCATGACCGGTTCTAACTGTTGTTTCTTGACCTGAATACTGATTTCTCAGGGGACAGGTAAGGTGGTTTGGTATTCCCATCTCTTGGAGAATTTTCCAGTTTGTTGAGATCCACACAGTCAAAGGCTTTGGCATAGTCAATAAAACAGAAGTAGATGTATTTCTGGAACTCTCTTTCTTTTCAATATGATCCAACAGCTGTTTGCAATTTGATCTCTGGTTCCTCTGCCTTTTCTAAATCCAGCTTCAACATCTGGAACTTCTTGCTTCACATACTGTTGAAGCCTTTCTTGGAGAATTTTGAGCATTACTTTCTAGTGTGAGAAGAGTGCAATTGTGCAGTATTTGAACATTCTTTGGCATTGCCTTTCTTTTGGATTGGAATGAAAACTGAGTTTTCCAAATTTGCTGGCATATTGAGTGCAGTACTTTAACAGCTTCATTTTTTAGGACTGAAGTATCTCAGATGGAATTCCATCACCTCCACTAGCTTTGTTCATAGTGATGCTTCCTAAGGTCCTTTTGAGTATGGATTCCAGGATGCCGGGCTCTAGGTGACTGATCACACAATCGTGGTTATCTGGATCAGTAAGATCTTTTTTTGTATAGTTCTTCAGTGTATTCTTGCCACCTTTTAAAAAAAATATCTTCTGCTTCTGTTAGTTCCATGCCATTCCTGTCGTTTATTGTGTCCATCTTTGCATGAAATGTTCCCTTGTTTTCTTGAAGAGATCTCTAGTCTTTTCCATTCTGTTGTCTTCCTTTATTTCTTTGTATTGATCACTGAGGAAGGCTTTCTTATATCTCCGTGTTATTCTTTGGAACTCTACATTCAGATGAGTATATTTTTCCTTTTCTCCTTTGCCTTTAGCTTCTCTGCTTTTCTCAGCTATTTTTAAGGCCTCCTCAGACAACCATTTTGCCTTTTTGCATTTTCTTTTCTTGGGGTTGGTCTTGATCACTGCCTCTGGTACAATGTCACAAACCATCTCTCCATAGTTCTTCAGGCACCTTGTGTATCAGACCTAAACCCTTGAATCTATTTTTCACTTCCACTATATAATCGTTAAGGCATTGATTTAGGTCATACCTGAATGGTATAGTGGTTTTCTCTACTTTCTTCAAGTCTGAATTGTACAATAAGGAGTTAATGATCTGAGCCACTGTCAGCTCCTGGTCTTGTTTTTGCTGACTATATGGAGCTTATCCATCTTCAGCTGCAAATAATATAATCAACCTGATTTCAGTTTTGGCCATCTGGTGATGTCCATGTGTAGAGTCTTCTCTTGTGTTGTTGGAAGAGGGTGTTTGCTATGACCAGTGTGTTCACTTCACAAAACTCTGTTAGTCTTTCCCCTACTTCATTTTGTACTCCAAGGCCAAATTTGCCCTTTGCTCCAGCTATTGCTTAACTTTCTACTTTTGCATTCCAGTCCCCTATAATGAAAATGACATCTTTTGGGGGTGTTAGTTCTAGAAGGTCTTGTTGGTCTTCATAGAACTGTTCAATTCCAGCTTCTCTGGCATTAGTGGTTGTGGCGTAGACTTGGATTACTGTGAAATTGAATGGTTTGCCTTGGAAACGAACAGATCGTTCTGTCATTTTGAGATTGCACCCAAGAACTGCATTTTGGACTCTTTTGTTGACTATGATGGGTACTCTATTTCTTCTAAGGGATTCTTGCCACAGTAATAGTTGATATGATGCTCATCTGAATTATATTCACCCATTCCTGTCCATTTTAGTTCAATGATTCCTAAAATGTTGATGTTCACTCTTTCTATCTCCTGTTTGACCACTTCCAATTTACCTTGATTCATGGACCTTACATTCCAGGTTCCTCCACAATATTCCTCTTCATAGCATTGGACTTACTTCCATCACAGCCCATCCATAACTGGGCATTGTTTTGGCTTTGGCTCCATCTCTTCATTTTTTCTGGAGTTATTTTTCCATTCTTCTCCATTAGCATATTGTACACCTACCTACCTATCTTTCAGTGTCATATCTTTTTGGCTTTCATACTTTTCATGGGGTTCTCATGGCAAGAATACTGAAGTGGTTTACCATTCTTGCCTCCAGTGGACCACGTTTTGTCAGAACTCTCCGCCATTACCTGCCCATCTTGACTGGCCCTTCATGGAAAGGCTCATAGTTCCTTTGAGTTAGACAAGGCTGTGGCCCATGTGACCAGTTTGGTTAGTTTTCTCTGGTTGTGATTTTCTTTTTGTCTGCCCTCTGATGAATAAGGATAAGAGGCTGATGGAAGCTTCCTGATGGGAAAGACTGACTGTGAAATTGAGTCTTGTCCCGAGAGGAGGGGTTGTGCTCATTAAATCTTTAATCCAGTTTTCTGTTGAAGGGTGAGGCTGGATTCCCTCCCTGTTGTTTGACCTCAGGCCAAACTGTCAACCCAGGTGTCCACTGGATACTCCGGGACTCTCACAGGCAAGTCTGACTCAGCCTCTGTGGGGACACTGCTCCTTCCTTTCCTCTGGTTCCTGCTACACACAAGGTACCTATACGGAACTCCTGGCACGCACAAGCATCATTTCCCTAGTAGAAAATAAATACAGGATACACAACAAGTAATAATTCTTTAGCAAAAAACATAAAGTGAGAAATGCACATTAAAAACGATGTGTAACATAACCACATTTATTTAAGAATGTATTCCAACATTAAACTGCAAATTTCAACAATGCAAAACCACAATTACTTTTGCACCAATCTGTTTCAAGTATACAACATAGTGATTCACAGTTTTAAAGTTCTATTCCTTATGTGGTTATTATAAGATATTGCCTATATTCCCTGTGCTGTGCAGTATATTCCTTTTTTTTTTTTTTAACAAACAATAAATTTATTTACAAATCCTGAATTATAACCAAATTATAATTCCCTCTAGATCTTATTGTGCTGTTTTACACAAGAACATTTTTAAAAAACATAGTCACAGCCATGTCACTGATACACCAAGTGTCCTGGGACAATGTATTTGTATTTGGTGGGTCCGGCCACCTCTTAATACGTAGTTGTTTGAACATCTTAATTCCCTACTCTTGTCTTGCCCCTCCTCCCCACTGGCAACTACTAGCTTGTTCTCTTTATCTGTAGTCTGCTTCTTTTTTGTTGTGTTCACTAGTTTGCTATATTTTGTTAGATTTCACATATAAATGACACAATGTGGTATTTATCTTTCTTTATCTGACATTTTATTTACCATAATACCCTCCAAGTCTACCTGTGCATTTATGCTCAGTTGCTCAGTCATATCCAAATTTTTGCAACACTATGGACTGTAGCCTGCCAGTCTTCTCTGTCCGTGAAATTTTCCAGGCAAGAATACTGGAGTGGGTTGCCATTTCCTTCTCTACTAAGTCCATCCATATTGTTGCAAATGGCAAAATAAATAGATAAATCACATTATTTTTCGTGACTGAATAGTACTCCATTTTATGAATGTATATGTGTGAGTGTGTGTGTGTGTATTACATCTTCCTTACACATTCATCTGTTAATGGACACTTACACTGCTTTTATATCCTGGCTAAAAGTGTTGCTATTAGCATTGGAGCACATGAGGTTTTTTTGAGTTAGTTCCCAGCTCCCCCCACCACCCCCCAGTATATAACCAGTAGTAAAATTGTTTTTTGAGAAAAAGAATGCCAGACTTTATTTGAATTTCAGCATTTACACATACAAATAAAATAGAAACATCAACCAAATTATAGCATTTGTTGGATAACAAAGGTTTGCCAGGTGATGTTTTAGACTCTGTTATTTACCAATTAGCAACTTTGCCTCTCCCATCAGTCCTTATTAGTTACCGTTGTTGACTTCTAGTTTGAAATAAAGATAGATGACCTCACTGCACTTTTAGGCATTTATTTATATGTGTGGGAATTGTCAATCTGCAGGCATACATTTAGAAAACAAATTTTGTTCCAAAGAACACGTTCTCAGTGCCAGTAAATTGCAAATAGAAATTAAAAAAAAAAAATTCCTTTTCTTGCTAACATATACAAGATTATGTGACTATTAATTTGTAGCATAACATATATGCTGAACATTCTAAAGAAAATTTATACAAAATAATTCCTATTTCTCAGATTACAGATTGATCTGGTCACATTGAATGATCATAAGTTAATAAATCTTATTAAAAGATAGTAGTAAAAAAAAAAGTAGTAGTTTTAGGACCTGACTTGGACAGTATTTATATCAATGAATGTAACATATACATTGCCATATGTAAAACAGATAACCAGTGGGAATTTGCTGTACTTCAAAAGAAATAAATATGATTAAGAAAGTTTTCCAAATAAACAAGTATCATATTCATATATCTGAAAATTTTCCTCTGATGTGATGCTGTCATTTACAATATGGACAGCGAATGAAATACAAATATTTATACTGTGTATATTTATCCTATAACTTTTTTTAATTTATGAAATGGTGTATTTCGGAGTCACATCTATTCATGCAATACACTCTGTAAGGCTTTAAAGGAAGTACCTAATGTTCATTATTTTAATGTGAAACATATTCACCTTTAATGTAAAACTAATGTCCATTACTCCAAAGTATTAAATGGGCTTAGAAAGTTAAAAGCCACTGGGAATGTTTTCCCTATTATTGCAATTCAATTTATTACTGTAAGGATTATTGAACTTAATCTACTTTTGTCACTTAAATAAATGGTTTGGCAACATAAATTCTTTAGCATATTCAAGTACCCATTTTAACTTTTGCCAGTTAGACTAAGAATTATTCCACAGTGAAATGTAACAATCTCTTCTGTTTTTGTGATATAGATAGACTATTGTTATATGTGTATGCTTGAAAAAGAATATGTGAGTAATTTGACAGAACATTCAGATTCCGAGTATTCATATTTTCTAAGGGACAAAAGTTATTTCAGTTTACATTGATTATTCATCCAGGAGCATTTCTTTCTAAGTGTTAAACTTACTCCCTCTTATGAGCTGTGAGTGTAATGAGAGCTACAATATGAAACACTGCTTGGAAACTTACCACCTCAGTGAGAAATCAGCAGGTGAGGATGATTCCTATGAATTATATTTGAAAGGTAGATTTCCAAAACAATACACATTGCATTAATTTGGGTCCTGTTCACTCAAAATGCATATTGGAAGTAGCAGCATTATTTCTATGATATACAGTCAAATCCATATCACAATGAATTTTTTAACCACTTTCTATTTGTCATCAGAATAAGAATGCTATAATTAAGTCATTCAATGAGTTATCTAATGATGTGTTAGGTTAACACTGAAATTATTTCTATTTGTTTAGACAGAACTTCCAAATTCTGATACCCTTTGTTCACGTCTTATACTAAAGCACAAAATATATTTTTGAATTTTAAAATTTTCATTTGCTTCTGCATCCACTAAGCAATTATTTATAGTTTGCTTCTCTTTTTAATAAAAAACTGTTTATCTAGAACTACATACAAATTACCAAAACATAGGAATTCCTTCACAAAACACGAACTTTTACCTTGCATTAGGCTCTATTATTAATTGTCTGAATGTAAGTGTATTGCTTTCTAAGCAAGCTATTAAAGTGGAAGGCCTCTATAGGGAGTAAACACAAATAAATCTGCTTGGGGTGATAGTTTCTTCATAATAAATTCTTAAATATTTTATAACCTGAATATTTTCTTTTCATATGTTAGGGTACATTTTTACCATACCATGAACTTTACTATTTATCTTTAATATATAGCCTAATAAAAATAAGAAGTCTATGCTATGATTAATATTCCCTATCCTACTATTATCAGTGATGTATTGAGGAATATTTTATTCAGGTAATGTTTAGTAAATGAAACTACAATAATGAACTAACTATAACTATAAAATGTATTTTTAAAAGCCTAAAGTAATTTGAAATTATGTCACCTGTTGAACATGGAAATAATTTAGATAATGAAAAACTAAACATTTCTGGCAGAAATTCAGTGTTGCCAACAGCTGATTTAGCGTGAACTCTTTATAATAGTATAAGAACTTTGTTTTAGGTTTAGAATATTGTGTTTAGCTTCTTGATGGTTGTGGGAGGGATAGTTTTACAGTAAAACTGCCCCTTGTCACCTGCTCCTTGAGTATGTTTAATGGTGATTCACAAGGAGAATCATCACACAAGGCAATGGAAGCTCACTGATTACATGCATCTTCAGGCAGAATTGTTGTTTGCCTTTTCCCTGAAATGGGCTCTAGAATAGCTTCCATTTGCTCAGTGCAAGGCAGCAGACATCTAGATCAAAGGAATACAGTAGAAGAGGAACCAGCACAGGTCACTAATCAGAGATGTGGTGCAGGAACCAGACATAACCGCTTTCATTGACAAGCAAGCAGATAGCTTTTCAGGAGCATATGTAGGATAGCAAATGCCTTGTTAAGCAGTAATTAGTAAGAAATGTATGTCTAAAGAACATAATTTGAGAGAGCCAATGAGTGAAGCAAAACAACTATTGCAATTTAGAAATGAGGACTCTGAGTAAAGACGCAATCATTCCTTGGAGGTTTTGATTAAAAAGAAGAACTTAATTAGAATAGCTGAGATATCTGACACCTAAATATATATATATATATAAAATCTAGACTGGGCAAAAACAAAAACAAAATCAAAAACATAGTTATCCTTTTTTGACCACAGAAAAATTGTTGGCCATAGAAAGTTACTGAATTGCTTTTATGGCTTCTTGGTTTATCTCATTTTATGTATCAATAACTATTTGCTGATAGCAGCTTCATGGTATGCTTTTTGGTGAAAGTCTTTGTTTTCACACTACAAGTAATAAATATTCACTGCAGAAATTTTTAAAAGAAAATTAAAACCCAGACATACTTAATATGTAAGTATAACCCTTATAGCATTTTCCTATGTTTTAACCAAAATGGAAACACACATTTCATAATATTTCATAGTCTGCTTTATTGTGTTTGTTTATTGAGATATATTTTACATACCAGGCACTGGTTCTGGTTTTAACTTAGTGTAACAGCAGTAGCTTTAGTCACTCAGTCACGTCCAACTCTTTGTGACTCCACGGACTGTTGCCCACCAGGTTCCTCTGTCCATAGCATTCTCCAGGCAAGAATACTGGAGTGGATTGACATTCCCTTCTGCAGAGAATCTTCCTGACCCAGGGATGGAATATGGGTTTCCTGCATTGCAAGCAGATTCTTTACTGTCTGAGCTACAGGAAAGATGTAACAGTAGGTTATTAATAATAATACAAATTATTGCTATTTGTTAAACAAGATGCTAAATGCTTTTATGCACATCATCATGTTCAGTCCTCCCAGCAATCTTATTAGGTGAATACATACTATTATTTTCCCTATTGTGTAGATGAAGGAACTGAGTCACAGAAAGGTGAAGAGGTTTGTTCAACAAAAGCAGCAAAACCAAGATTTTAATCCAGCTTTGACTGAAAAGCTGAGTTCTTAACCATTTTGTTAACGACTTCTCTGTGCCAGACTATATGGCAGTTCAGAGGAATCTTGGGAAAGAGTACGGGTACGGGAGATCTCTTGGAGCTCAGATTGGAAATGAGGAGATGGAATAGTTGTCATACAGGGTGCCATGAGCTTAGACCTCGGGAGGGTGCCAGAAGCCAGCGGCTCAGTATAACTAGGAAAGGCTGCTTGTGTAGGGCTGAGGGGTGTGTGTAGACAGAGACGGCAAACAAGGCAGGGCGGGCATTCTAGTGAGGAGGGGCCAGTTTGTACTAAGCTGAGTACCTCTCTCCTTGCCTTAAAGCAAGTCTTCTCAGGGAATTCCCTAGTGCTCCAGTGGTTAGGACTCTGGAGACTCTGTGCTCTCATAGTGTAAGGTCCCTGGTGAGGGAACTAAAATCCCATGCACTGCGTGGCCAAAAAAAAAAAAAAAAAAAAGCAAGTCTCATTATCCTTTGGATAAAATCCTAACTGGGCATAGCCTGCAGGACTCTTGTGCGATTGCTACTATTTTTATCCCAATTTTACAGATGAGGAACCTGAGGCACAAGAGAGGTGAGGCCAGACTGCTTAGACTTGAACCCTGGGTCACTCACTTAAAGGACTGTGAATTAAAGGCTGTCTTGAATTAAATTTAAGGCCAATCACTTAAAGGCAGATGAATTCACCTCCCCTGATTACATAGCTAAGTAGCTGATCTGAGACTTGATACCAAGCTTCATGCTGTGCAGCCTCCCATTGAAGAAACCCATCACACTGGCAGTAGTAACTGTTTACTTGTCAGTCTCTCTGTCTAGGCTCTCTGTTCTATGAGGTCACTGCTGGGGCCCCAGTCCAAGGTCACTGTTGAGACCCCGATTAAATGAATTAATGATGTTGAGCAGCTCAGACATGTGATTCAGATGACGGAAGTGGTGGTCATTGCACCCCGGCCTCCCCTGCAGCATGCTTTGAGAAATGCTTCAGAGTCTTCTACATATCCAGGCCCCTCTGCTCTACTCCGTAGAACCTGTATCTCTACCATTATCACAGCAAAAATGATAGTGAACAATAAGCGAAAACTTAATTGAGACACAGGATTAGTCTTTTGGCAGATAAATATTTATTGGCCCAGGAATTGGATAAACTCTTAGCTGGGAGAAACCACAGTAGGAGTGGGCAGAGTGCCCCAGATAAACTTGGCCCTAAGCAAGCCCTTTCTTTGGCTAGACAGCCTCCCCTGACTTCCCTCTAATGCCCCCAGCAGCAGCTGGCCCCAGTATTGAGGTGCCTGCCTGCCAGCTCCCTGTTTCAAGGAAATAGAGCACCAGAGGTGTTAGTGGCTTCAGCATTGGTGTAAACATCACCAGCTGCCAGAGAAGACAACATCAAATCCAGGCCTGGCTGGCCATGGCCTTGGGGAGACTCCCTGAGTGGAGAAGCCAGATGCCCTGGGGGTCACTGTGAGAGGCAACACAAGGTGGGAACTGCCAGCTCAGCTCCTAGAAAATACATCTGATGGTTTTGTTCCATTCATTCTCAAGGACTCCATGACTTGAAATAGTTTTCTTTCTGAACCTACTGAAGTCAGAAATTATATAGCATTTTTTTTTTTTTTTTGTCTTGCTAGTCCCTGAGGCTGAGAAAGATTGAAGGCAGAAGGAGAAGAGGGTGTCGGAGGATGAGATGGCAGGATGACATCACTGATGCAATGAACATGAGCTTAAACAAAGTACAGGAGATGGTGAGGGATAGGAAGGCCTAGCGTGCTGCAGTCCATGGGGTTGGAAAGACTCGGATACAACTGGGTGACTGAACAACAACAATCCCTATTTCAGAGCATCGGACCAGCATGAACTTGACAGGGTGACCTTTCAGGATTGGTGTCGTTCTACCTACAGCAAGTCTGTATGGCTTTGATGTTAAAAGAGCTGACTTGACAGACTTCCCTGGTGGTACAGTGGTTAAAAATCCACCTGCCAATGCAGGGCACAGGGGTTCAGTCCCTGGTCCGGGAAGATTCCACATGCCTCAGATCAACTAAGGCCATGCGCCACAACTACTGAGCCCACATCCTCTAGAGCCTGTGATCTGCAATGGGCACCACAATAAGTCACCATAATAAGAAGCTCACTCACCACAGCTAGAAAGTAGGCTCCACTCACCACAACTAGAGAAAGACTGTGCAGCAATGGAGACCCATCACAGTCAAAAATAAAATAAGCTAATTAATTTAAAAATATTTTTTAAAGATCTTGAGTCCCACACTGCCTGGGTCCATCACTTGCCTAAAGTTTTGTGATTATGGGCAATTTCCTGCAAAACTGTCAGCCTGTTTTCCTTATCTGAAAAGTAGAGGAAGAACAGAATCTAGTGCACAGGATCATGGTTGGGATTAACGTGTTTTCAGTGAGGTCAGATCATGTGCCAAGTTGTCACACCAGTGAGCAAACCACAGTCCCTGCTTCCATGATGTCTGTTGAGGAAAGGCAGACAATAAACCAATAAATATTTAATACAGCAGGTGGTGGGAAGTGCCACAAAGATAGATAAGGCACAGTATGGAGGATAGAGTGTCAGGGTGGGGAGGAGCTTTTTTACTTCAGGATGGTTTGCAAAGGTCTTCCAGATAAGAGATGACTTCTAAGCCAACTCCAGAATGAAATAAAGAAACAATTCATCTGGGGGAAGACACTTCCAGGCAGAGAAACGAATGTGTGCAAAAGTCCTGAGCCAGGGGCAAGCCTGGCATGTACACAGAAAGGCAGAAAGGTCAGTGTCACTGGCATGAAGTGGGGAAAGGGGCGGGTAGACTAGATGGCATCAGAGAGGAAGCAGGGGACGAGGTGTATAGGATCTGGCAGCCTACTGCCAGGGCTTTGGCATTTACTCTGAGTGAGATTGGAACCACTGAGGGTTTGGAACAACAAAGGGAGGAGATGAAAGGTTTTAGAGGATTCCCCTGGCTGCCATGTGACAATAGACTGTAGAAGAGCCAGGAAGCAGGGAGACCAGACAGAAGGCTATTGCAACTGTCCAGGTGACAGCTAGTATCTTTGATTGATTTGGAAGCAGTAAGAGGTAAGATGTGGTCAGATTCTGGATAGAAATTGTATGTGTGAAAAAAAATAACAAAGTAAAGTAAAATAAAATGTGTGTGGAGACTTCCCTGGGGGTCCAGTGGTGAAGACTCTTTACTTACACAGCAGGGGGCATGGATTCAATTTTGATGGTCAGGGAACTGGGATCCGACATGAGAGAGAGAGATCAAAGATGACTCCAAAGTGTTTAACTTGAGGAATGGAGTCACCACTTACTGAGGTAGGGAAGACAATTTATGCAAAGCGCTTATCATGGATGTGATCATGAAGCAATTTGTTGTTGCTCAGTTGCTTAGTCATGTCCAACTCTTTGCAATCCCATGGACTGCAGCATGCCAGGCTTCCCTGTCCTTCACCATCTCCAGGAGCTTGCTCAAACTCATGTCCATTGAGTTGGTGATGCCATCCAAACATCTTACCCTCTGTTGCCCCCTTCTTGCTCAGTAAATATTAGTTATTTGTTGTACTGATGATTTTGGTTTCCTGTGCCGTCTAAACTCCATTACCCAAGGCTTTGCAAATGCTGAACATACCTGGTAATAACATCATAGGTATCATGCCTGAGGAATTATTGTGTGCCAAGCATATGACAATCTTTACTTAGCAGTCAAAGTGTTAATTGTTCAGTCATGTCCAACTCTTTGTGACCCCATGGGCTGTAGCCTGCCAGCCTCCTATGTCCATGGGATTCTCCAGGCAAGAATACTGGAGTGGGTTGCCATGCCATCCTCCAGGGGATTTTCCCAACCCAGGAATTGAACCCAGATCTCCCGCATTGCAGACAGATTAGTACCACCCTGCAAAACGTATGAAAGTCCTATGAGAAAATACACATTTGTTGAATTTTTAACATATCCCAGGTATTTGGCAGTTCTCACTTAATCC
Organism: Dama dama; assembly: GCF_033118175.1. Lineage (NCBI taxonomy): Eukaryota > Metazoa > Chordata > Mammalia > Artiodactyla > Cervidae > Dama > Dama dama. Next base: position 12,985,986 of record NC_083681.1, read on the forward strand.
TGTCTCTAACACTGAATTGCAAATTGCGTGAGAGAGCTCTTATGGCTCTTGCACACTGCTGTGTACACCTGGCACACGGTAGCCACTGTAGTTAATATTTATTAAATTAGCTATCATTGCTATGAATGGAGTTTGAATAACTTCCCCAGGTGAAGCTGTGTCTCAAATTATTGTTTGTCAGATAAAGGGCGGAGAAGGCAATGGCACCCCACTCCAGTACTCTTGCCTGGAAAATCCCATGGATGGAGGAGCCCCATAGGCTGCAGTCTGTGGGGTCGCTAGGAGTCGGACACGACTGAGCGACTTCACTTTCACTTTTCACTTTCATGCATTGGAGAAAGAAGGAAATGGCAACCTGCTCCAGTGTTCTTGCCTGGAGAATCCCAGGGATGGGGGAGCCTGGTGGGCTGCCGTCTATGGGGTTGCACAGAGTGGGACACGACTGAAGTGACTTAGCAGCAGCAGCAGCAGATAAAGGGATGAATAAGTGCCTATTACATTCCCACTTTACAGAAGAGGAACAGCTGTGTGCAGATCAAATTCAAATTCAGGATATCCTGATCCTTAAACTTCCCTGGTGGCTCAGTGTTAAAGAATCCGCCTTCCAGTGCAGAAGACATGGGATCCATTCCTGGTTCAGAAATACTCACTCCAGTATTCTTACCTGGGAAATCCCATGGACAGAGGAGGCTGGCAGGCCACAGTCCATGGGATCACAAAGAATCTGACATGACTGGGCGACTGAGAACACACACAAACCAGAAAGGGCTTCCCTGGTGTCTCAGATGGTACAGAATCCACTTGCAATTCAGGAGACCTGAGTTTGTCCCCTGAGTTGGGAAGATCCCCTGGAGGAGGGCATGGTAACCCACGCCAGTATTCTTGCCTGGAGAATCCCCATGAACAGAGGAGCCTGGCGGGCTACAGTACATGGGGTTGCAAAGAGTCAGACATGACTGAGTGACTAAGCACAGCATAGCACAACTATTAACATGTATAATAAAATGTACATATCTCTCAATTCAATATACATGTTCAGTACTTTCAAACATTGGTTCTCAAGACCATCAGACTGACTTTTAATGACAACTATTGGAGGATGTTGGCATATTATGTGACATGTTAATTTTGTATAATAAAGAGAATGCCAAATAAAGTACATTTAAAAAGATAGGAGTGTATTTTCCACTTAGGTGACAACTCTGAGGTAGACAGATCATCTGGTTCTGATAGGCAGCCCTAGTATGTTCTATCTTGCTTTTCAACCACTGTGTGTTTTTTTGTCCTCGTATGTTATGAGGACATGACTGATACTAATTTGCCATCATTAGAACCAAATTCCTGAAACACACACACACACCTCAAACTTTAAAGATCAAAGCTTGATGTTTCTCATATACATTCCACTCATTTCCCATTGGCAAAAACTTACAAAGAGACAGAAAAATGCAATGGATTCTGTGTAATGCAATTTCTGCCTAGGTAGAGAGGACTCTACTCTGGTTAACAACATTCTGTTGCTAAAGGAAGGTAAAAGAGGATATTATAGTTAAACAAATGGTCTCTGTCAAACCCACTATACATAGGTAAAATAACCAGGTACATAATTTAAAAGCTAAACTCATTTGGTAAAATAATAGACAATTTCAAAGTTAACATATAGTAAAAGAATATGAATATCTGATTCCGATGAAGTCATCAGAAGCATGTACCTTCATAAACCCAAGTTTATAAATAGGCAACTTGGATGAAATAGCTTCAGATATAAAATTATACAGATGTGTTATAGTTTTTGCTCAATCAGACATGTCCAACTCTTTGCAACAATATGGATGCAGCACATCAGGCTTCCCTTTCCTTTACTGTCTTCCAGAGCTTGCTCAAATTCATGTCCATTGAGTCAGTGATGCCATCCAATGATCTCATCCTCTGTTGCCTGCTTCTCCTCCTGCCATCAATTTTCCCAGTGTCAGGGTGTTTTGCAATGAGTCAGCTCTTTGCATCAGGTGACCAATGTATTGGAGCTTCAGCTTCAGCATCAGTCCTTCCAATGAGTATTCAGGGTTGATTTCTTTTAGGATTGACTGATTTGATCTCCTTGCTGTTCAAGGGACTCTCAAGAGTCTTCTCCAACACCACAGTTCAAAAGCATCAATTCTTCAGCACTCAGCCTTCTTTACAGTCCAACTCTCATCTGTACTTGACTACTGGAAAAACCACAGCTTTGGCTAGACAGACCTTTGTAGGTAAACTAATGTCTCTGCTTTTTAATACATTGTCTAGGTTTGTCATAATTTTTTTTTTTTTTCCCAAGGGGAAAGTGTCTTTTAATTTCACGGTTGCAATCACCACTTCCTAGGATTTTGAGCTCAAGAAAATAAAGTCTGTCACTGTTTCCATTTTTTCCAATCTACTTGCTATGAAGTGATGGGACTGGATGTTATCTTAGTTTTTTGAATGTTTAAAGTCAGCTTTTTCACTTTCCTCTTTTACCTTCATTAATAGGCCCTTTAGTTACTCTTCCCTTTCTGCCATTAGGGTGGTATCATCTGCATCTCTGAGGTTATTGATATTTCTCTGATTGGCATCTCAAAAACTATGCTATATTGATACTACTGGTTTAATTTTCTGAAATTATTACCTAATTTAGTAATGTTCCAAGTGGAACAGAGTTTTCCCTCAATTTATATGGTTTCATTCCTGATCACTAGAGTGTATAATAAAATCATAGCAAAACAATTTGCATCTACATTCAAAGCAGGGTGATATTCTAGGCTTCAATAATTATGAACATATTTATCATCAACATGAATAATTGTTAGTATATTGAAAGTTTTATGGGATGTTCATTAATTATTTTTTCTGATACAGCCTGTAATGTCCTGTAATTATTGTGACAATCAAAAATAACCTCTTATATTTCTAGAATGCACTAGGGAGAAGTGAAAATATCATTGATAAGTGCTAGTAAAAACAAGTAAGGATTTCATTTTATCAAGTCTATGTTAAAGAAACCATGACAGCATTTTCATGAGTGTAGATATTCTTAAAAGGAAGGAGTCAATATTCAGTGACTCAAGGAGAAAGCTGGGTAAGCAAGATTATAGCATTATTAGATTATAGCATTATAGCTATATTATAGCATTATATATTATATATATTATATTATATATATTATATTATATATAATATAGCTATATTATAGCATTATTAAATCCAGAATTACTAAATCCAACTGTATTTAATTCTTAATGCTATATTTGAAATATGTATGAAAATTATCAGAAAATTCCCAGGTGTACCACAAAATAAATAACATTTATCAAAATAATTCTTCTTACATTGGCACTTATAGCATAGCATAGTTATAAAAATGTTCTATAACCTCTCTATCCAATTAATTTTCTTTGACATCTTTCACTTTCATATCAATAAAGTTTGAAAAAATATATCTTTCTCATTACTTTACTTTCTTGAACAAAGTAGTTACTTGTATCTGAGACTAAAACCAACAAGTTAAGTTTTCTTCAGTTTATATAGTTTTTTAGATTTACATACATTTTATCATAAATATGCAAGATTAAATATGTCAAACTTTGTTGAACTAAAGCAATTACTTGCTTGATTTTATTATTCTTTGTAGCTAAAAACCTTCCTTTTAGATATTTTTTGTCTAAACATTGCCAACAACCATCTACCCCTTATTACCATAACAAAATTGCAGATATAGTTTGTTACTTTTTAAAGTTAATTTATTTATTTTAATTGGAGGCTAATTACTTTACAATATTGTAGTTGTTTTTGCCATACACTGATATGAATCAGCCATGGGTGAACAGTTTGTTACTTTTTAAGCTTAATGTCTAGTCTCTGAGTCACTGAAATCTTTGAATTGATATTTCTTTATGTATATGGTGACTGATAATGTTATGCTTTTTACTTTGAATTTTCGTCTTCCTAATATCAGCACTCCTCTCCTTTTTTATTCTGTATTTTCCTACTATTTCTTTGAGGAATTTTTAGGCATTTTGAATAATTTTATATACATCTGTTTCTTGCAAACTAAGAGAGCTTTGTGAAATCATTACCATAGTCTTAAAGGCTTTACCTTTTGATCAAAGAATTTGACATAGTTATATTTATTTTCATGTTTGTTGCTTCTGGATTTATTATGGTTATATAGCTGTATGTTACTTTACTTTCTGGTTATTTGCTATTTAAATATACAATATTTTTCCTTCCACAAAGTTTGAAAGATTATAATCTTATTTTCTTTATAAAATCAGCTACTTATAATTTTATCAGATGCATAGGTAAATGCGTATTTCTATAAAAATAGTTACAAAAATTAAAAAAAAATTGAATCTCTCTGCCATAGTGAAAAATATAGTTCATTTTACAACCCTTGGTATGCTTCTCCACTTTATAACACTTGTTAATTTATTTGAAAGTTAGAGACACTGCTTGTAAATAATTATTATGATTCAGCATGCAAATTATATTCTCAATAACAAAATTAAATTTACATATAAGTATGTAAACCATATTTACAGCAGTATTTTTGCAATGCCCTTTCCAGTATTATTAGGCCACTACTTTCAAAATGTTGATTTCTTAATTTTAATTTATTTTTACTCAAGAGTGCATCTTCAGTCTCCATTCTTGCAAGAAAATATTATTTTTCTAAGGCTTTCATAATTTGCCTATATGATGGCTTAGTTAGATAGAGATATTTGAATCACGATAATCTCTTCTTTCTCTTTAATGGACACTGGATATTTTTTTGCTCATTTTACTGCTGGCACGTGACTCTGAGAGTACAGCATTCTTGTTAGTTGTATGTACTCTTGAAACAATGATGTGTTTGAATCTTAAGTTGACCAGATATTTGTTTTACATGACCAAGTCACTTAGTATATCTTTATGTTGAATTTCTACATCAGCTTAATAGTTTGTGCAACTATTTCTTAATGTTTGAATTAATATTCCTAAAGTACTTAAGAGAGTAGAAAGAATGTAATAAGTTACTCATAATATTGGCCATAATTTTTTCAAGAATTCTGAGTAGTCTGATCTTTTTCCATGATCTGTTTTGCTGCCTCAATGCTTGCCAGAACTTTTGTTTAACCTTAAAGTTAACTTTGACTTAACTTTAAGATTCAAAAAGATTCTTGAAACTTGGTGACCTCTTTGGACTTGGAGACTGAAAGTTATTTTTCATTAAGAAAAAAGTAGCTTCAATTAAGAAATTAAAAATGTATTTTGCTGTTATTTTAAGTTCCGTTCTTTACCATACTAATTTTTCTTAGGTTTTATGTTTTTTCACTTAAAATTTTCTCAAACTTTCCAACAGATTAGCTAATTTTATGACCTATGATAGCTTTTTATTTCTGAAGTTTCTTTTTAACAACATAATTCTGTTGTCTTCAAGTTCTTTCCACATTTCTGTTGTCATTTCATTATTTATGTATTTACTTATTTTACCTTTTTATGTGTTCCTGTTTTTTTTTTTTTTTTTTTTTCCCATAAAAGCCATATCTGTCCTTTTTGGGAAAGCTGTCAAAAATTCTTCAAATGCTTTACCATTATTTCTACTAACATCATTGGTGTTATTATTTACTTTGATAGAAACCCATTTCCACTGTACCACATATTGAAGAGCATAGATTTTAGTATAGAAGTCTGATCTTGGTCTTTCCTTGGACCCATCATCCAAGTATCACATGATATAAGCTTTCTTTCTTGCACCACTTTCTAGTAGTGGAATCTAGGAGTTGCAGTCTGGAAAAGAAAAGAAAAAAAGAAAAAAAGGAAAGCTATGCCCTGATTGATAATAGAGGGTCAGAGGTATAAATCTGACTACTGCTGGTTAAATCATCCATGGGACATGACAGGTTAATCTTATGTTTGGTATATTTCTCTATCTTCATGTTCAATCTTTCATCAATATTCAGATTTCTCACTTCTTGTAAAATTTCTCCTAGATAAAAGTTATTCATTTTTATGCATTATTCTAGACACAATTTACAATATGGTTATATAAAATTTTTAAGTTCAAATTGTGGAGAGTTTAACATGTTTCATGTATAAAAATATCAACCTGAATAGCATTTCAAGTTGTCTTTCCCAACAGTTAGCTATTTTTGCTTTGCCATAACATTATATACTTAGCATCTTGTTACTTTCATCATGCATGCATTTACATACACAGGTCTCTCTTCCCCAGGAGACTAGCAATGAGGGCAGGGATAGCTTTTACCTTACTTATCACTGGCTCTCTAGGGCCTATTAAGGGCCTAAAAAAGAATTGCTAATTATTCACTGAATTATATGATCATATACTGTGAGATTGTGGTTTATTGCTTACTTCTTTTGTATTGAGAGAGTTTCATTTGAGATTCACATTATTTTCAGAGACTTTTCTTTCTTATAATAATTTTTCTTTATGGTTGAGGAATGAAAAGATGCAGTTGGTAATTGTTTTGTTGGTTAATTAAGATAATCATGGAACCTCATTTTCTTGGTTAAAAAAGTACCAGCTACTTATTACATAAACTTTTTAAAAACAAAACTAGCAAATAATCATAGGTATCACTAATTCTTGCCAAATCTATGCACAGTAGGTTGAGAATTAATGTCATAATTCTTCAACCCTCTAGACCAAATAATTAAGCAGCACCAACAAGGTAAAATAAAATATTGCAACAAAACGTGAATGATGTACAGGAAATGGTGTGCTGATGACTGACATAGAACTTTTGAAAACTAATTTGCACTATTGTTCTTGTTGTTTAGTCATTAAATTGCATCTGACTCTTCTGCATCCCCATGGACAACAGCCTCCTCGGCGCCTCTGTCCATGGGGCTCTCAGGCAAAAACACTGGAGTGGGTTGCCATTCACTTCTCCAGGGGCTCTTCCTGACTCAGAGGTTGACTCAAATCTCCTTGGCAGGAAGATTCTTTATCACCGAGTCACCTGGAAGCCACTGATAACTGATGTAAAAGTTCCAAAAATTAATTTTGCACTATAGAACTTTATAAAGGTTAAGGAATTGAGAAGACATAATAGTCGTAGTAGTGCTTTTTACAAGAGGATCCTTTTAGAACTAAATTTTAAAAAGGAGATAGACAGGGAGATTCTCCTCTCCAAAGTTTGTAGTGAGTAATTGCTTCTTCACTGTCCCAAGAAAAGCAGAACATTGGATTCTTCTGATACTGAAACAGAAATTCTCTGTATTCTTCTATAGAGGAAGCATGAGTGAGCTACTGATCCTGAAACAGGAGGCTAAGTGAATGTTTATATATTGACTATTTAGACACTTCATTTTCTCTAATTCTCTTCTACAATAAGCTGCAGGAGCACTGACAACCAGGATTATGGATCCAGGTAAAAGACGGGAGAATTTATTTTAGTTTTAAGATTTATAAGATTCCAAGTTTAAATGCTGTCTCTACCAGTTTGCAGACTTTTCAGTAAGAAAACTAAAACATGAAAACAACACCACAAACAAAAACATAATAAAATTAAGTAGAAGTAGATCTATCCATAGTTGTGAGTGGGGTATTAAAGTCTCCCACTATTATTGTGTTACTATTAATTTCCTCTTTCATACTCGTTAGTGTTTGCCGTACATATTGCAGTGCTCCTATGTTGGGTGCATATATATTTATAATTGTTATATCTTCTTCTTGGATTGATCCTTTGATCATTATGTAGTGTCCTTCTTTGTCTCTTTTCACAGCCTTTATTTGAAAGTCTATTTTATCTGATATGAGTATTGTGACTCCTGCTTTCTTTTGTTCTCCGTTTGCGTGAAATATTTTTTTCCAGCCCTTCACTTTTAGTCTGTATGTGTCTCTTGTTTTGAGGTGGGTCTCTTGTAGACAGCATATATAGGGGTCTTGTTTTTGTATCCATTCAGCCAGTCTTTGTCTTTTGGTTGGGGCATTCAACCCATTTACATCTAAGGTAATTATTGATAGGTGTGGTCCCGTTGCCATTTACTTTGTTGTTTTGGGTTCACGTTTATACAACCTTTCTGCATTTCCTGTCTAGAGAAGATCCTTTAGCATTTGTTGAAGAGCTGGTTTGGTGGTGCTGAATTCTCTCAGCTTTTGCTTGTCTCTAAAGCTTTTGAATTCTCCTTCATATCTGAATGAGATCCTTGCTGGGTACAGTAATCTAGGTTGTAGGTTATTCTCTTTCATTACATAGATGCAAAAATCCTTAACAAAATTCTAGCAAATAGAATCCAACAACATATTAAAAAAAATCATACACCATGACCAAGTGGGCTTTATCCCAGGAATGCAAGGATTCTTTAATATCCACAAATCAATCAATATAATACATCACATTAACAAATTGAAAGATGCATCAATAGATGCAGAGAAAGCCTTTGACAAAATTCAACACCCATTTATGATTAAAACTCTCCAGAAAGCAGGAATAGAAGGAACATACCTCAACATAATAAAAGCTATATATGACAAACCCACAGCAAGCATTACCCTCAATGGTGAAAAATTGAAAGCATTTCCCCTGAAATCAGGAACAAGACAAGGGTGCCCACTCTCACCACTACTATTCAACATAGTGTTGGAAGTTCTGGCCACAGCAATCAGAGCAGAAAAAGAAGTAAAAGGAATCCAGATAGGAAAAGAAAAAGTGAAACTCTCGCTGTTTGCAGATGACATGATCCTCTACATAGAAAACCCTAAAGACTCTACCAGAAAATTACTAGAGCTAATCAATGAATATAGTAAAGTTGCAGGATATAAAATTAACACACAGAAATCCCTTGCATTCCTATATACTAACAATGAAAAAACAGACAGAGAAATTAAGGAAACAATACCATTCACCATTGCAACAAAAAGAATAAAATACTTAGGAGTATATCTACCTAAAGAAACAAAAGACCTATACATAGAAAACTATAAAACACTGATGAAAGAAATCAAAGAGGACACAAACAGATGGAGAAACATACCGTGTTCATGGATTGGAAGAATCAATATTGTCAAAATGGCTATACTACCCAAAGCAATCTATAGACTCAATGCAATCCCTATCAAGCTACCAACGGTATTTTTCACAGAACTAGACCAAATAATTTCACAGTTTGTATGGAAATACAAAAAAACCTCGAATAGCCAAAGTAATCTTGAGAAAGAAGAATGGAACTGGAGGAATCAACCTGCCTGACTTCAGACTCTACTACAAAGCCACAGTCATCAAGACAGTATGGTACTGGCACAAAGACAGAAATATAGATCAATGGAACAGAATAGAAAGCCCAGAGATAAATCCATGAACCTATGGACACCTTATCTTCGACAAAGGAGGCAAGGATATACAATGGAAGAAAGACAACCTCTTTAACAAGTGGTGCTGGGAAAACTGGTCAACCACTTGTAAAAGAATGAAACTAGAACACTTTCTAACACCATACACAAAAATAAACTCAAAATGGATTAAAGATCTAAATGTAAGACCAGAAACTATAAAACTCCTAGAGGAGAACATAGGCAAAACACTCTCCGACATAAATCAAAGCAAGATCCTCTATGACCCACCTCCCAGAATATTGGAAATAAAAGCAAAAATAAACAAATGGGACCTAATGAAACTTAAAAGCTTTTGCACTACAAAGGAAACTATAAGTAAGGTGAAAAGACAGCCCTCAGATTGGGAGAAAATAATAGCAAATGAAGAAACAGACAAAGGATTAATCTCAAAAATATACAAGCAACTCCTGCAGCTCAATTCCAGAAAAATAAATGACCCAATCAAAAAATGGGCCAAAGAACTAAACAGACACTTCTCCAAAGAAGACATACAGATGGCTAACAAACACATGAAAAGATGCTCAACATCACTCATTATTAGAGAAATGCAAATCAAAACCACAATGAGGTACCATTACACGCCAGTCAGGATGGCTGCTATCCAAAAGTCTACAAGCAATAAATGCTGGAGAGGGTGTGGAGAAAAGGGAACCCTCTTACACTGTTGGTGGGAATGCAAACTAGTACAGCCACTATGGAGAACACAGTGGAGATTTCTTAAAAAACTGGAAATAGAACTGCCATGTGGCCCAGCAATCCCACTTCTGGGTATACACACTCTGGAAACCAGATCTGAAAGAGACACGTGCACCCCAATGTTCATTGCAGGACTGTTTATAATAGCCAGGACATGGAAGCAACCTAGATGCCCATCAGCAGACAAATGGATAAGGAAGCTGTGGTACATATACACCATGGAATATTACTCAGCCATTAAAAAGAATTCATTTGAATCAGTTCTAATGAGATGGATGAAACTGGAGCCCATTATACAGAGTGAAGTAAGCCAGAAAGATAAAGAACATTATAGCATACTAACCCATATATATGGAATTTAGAAAGATGGTAATGATAACCCTATTTGCAAAAGAGAAAAAAAGACACATATGTACAGAACAGACTTTTGGACTCTGTGGGAGAAGGTGAGGGTGGGATGTTTCGAGGGAACAGCATGTATATTATCTATAGTGAAACAGATCACCAGCCCAGGTGGGATGCATGAGACAAGTGCTCGGGCCTGGTGCACTGGGAAGACCCAGAGGAATTGGGTGGAGAGGGAGGTGGGAGAGGGAATCGGGATGGGGAATACATGTAACTCCATGGCTGATTCATGTCATTGTATGACAAAACTCACTGCAATGGTATGAAGTAATTAGCCTCCAACTAATAAAAATAAATGGAAAAAGAAAAAAGAAAAGAGGCAGGTCAGGTGGTCTGGTATTCTCATCTCTTTCAGAATTTTCCACAGTTTATTGTGATCCACACAGTCAATGGCTTTGGCATAGTCAATACAGCAGAAATAGATGTTTTTCTGGAAAAAAAAAACATTAAAAAAAAAAGAAAATTAAGTAGAAGTAACATGATGATAGAGACTGTAGAAGAAAGAGAATAATATCAATAACATCATCAAGAAGAAAGAGTACTACCTTGATACCCAAGATGCTTTAAAAAATATTACTTAAAAATGACAATAATCTATAAAAATAACAAACAAAAAACAAATGACAAGGAAATCAGCAAATAGCAAACTAACGAAACAAATAGCAATCAAAAACAACCAACAAACAAAAATCTAGTAAATCAACAAATTTGCCAAGAAAAGAAAATCCTGATGCAAGATGACTTGCAAGTTGAATTATATACCAATATTATCAATCAAAGAACTGATATCATTCAAAGGTGAGAATAGAAAAAAGTAAATCAGAAAGTTCCCAGAAAAAAGAGAAAATTCTACTTCCCATACTGACTTATTCAGAAAAGTAATGAAAAAGATAGTTTTCAAATCAAGGGAATAAAAGAAAAAAAGAGTAAAATTAGATTGTAGGAAACCACAGGAAATCAGATTCTTAAAGAGCAGAAAAATCTTGATAAAAGGAATTCTATAAAACACAATTAGTTGAATTGGAGCAGAAGAACTGAGGTCCCCAGACAGCACTTCTTAAAATAAGGGAGAAAGAGAGAGAGAATAATAGTTAAATGTTAATTTTGCTGCTTGAATGTGCTAGAAGTAAAGTACATATAAAACTAAACAAAACTACAATTATTAACAATAAAATGGAAATGCTATACAAGTTATAAAAATATTTTCTAATTTTGTTGATGCAAATGTTAAATATTTAGAAAATATGTGATGAGTTAATACTACAGACATAGTACAGGAAAAAATTATGTGGGTGGGCAGGCTGACATTTATCTCACCTTTCTTATTAGGAGTCAATATAACAACAATCATAGAAAGCAAATATTAGTTACACATATTTTGAAATATGTTAGTAATTTTCAGAAGAAAATAAAAATAAAACAAGAAATAAGCATAAGGGATATGGAGGAGTGGACGTGATTGATTTTTCTTTTTTCATTTTAAATACCATACTGCTATTTAATTTTAAAATGTAATTATACATTAATTCTAAAAATAACTTAAAAATTAAAGATAGTTATTGAAGTGGATCTAATTTTTGATGTTAGAATTTAATACTGGGAATTATCATGTGATAATTCAATGATTAATCAAGGATAATTGAAGATATGTGTAAGCTGGCTTCCCCGGTGGCTCAGTGATAAAGAAAATGCCTGTCAATTCAGGAGATGCAAGCATGATCTCTGTGTCATGAAGATCTTCTGGAGAAGGAAATGGAAACCCACTTCACTATTCTTGCCTGGGAAATCACACAGACAGCAGGGTCTGGTGGGTGTCAGTCTATGGTTTGCAAAAGAATCTGACTAAACAACAATAAATGTATAAACACACACCAAAATATATGCATATAGACACTAGTTCCTTAAATATATAACGTTTTAAGACCAGAGAAAGAGTCATAAACTGATTACCTATAGGCCAAAACCCATTATCTTGTCATTGTTTAATTTAAAAATGACCTAAAATTATTTGAGTACTTAATTAAAGATCTTCACCCAACTATTCTTCTCTCTTAGTGGTACCTACTTCCCAAAGACAATGGATTTATGATATTTTGGCCTAGAAATGCTTATATTAAAAACAATTGAGCTTTGGGAATTCCCTGGCAGCCCAGTTGTCAGGATTCTCTTCATTCACTGCCAAAGGTATGGGTTTGATCACTGCTCGATGAACTAAGATCTCACAGGCTTTATGGCATGACCAGAAAAACAAAAAGAATTGAACTTTACATCCTCATTAAAAAGGCTAATTTTGTATGGCTTGAAATACATATTAATGACCTAAATCAATATCTATCAAGGTAATTTCTTTAATGCAGAACTATACAGAACTGACTGAGGAAACTGGGATTAACTTAATATTTAAATAAATACATCATGCATAGGTACATACACACATATTTTGAAATAAAGATTTAGATTCCTACTGTTATTTCTAACTTTTAAGAAAAATCAAAGCTAATTAAAACTGGGAAAGCTGAAAAATTTTGTAATATTATGTCACAGATTTTCCATATTCTAGGCAAATTCAGCTTATGGATCACAAAAAAAATACGTTGAATATTTGCATCATTGAGAGTTTATTTGGGGCTTCCTGGTGGCTCAGCGGTAAATAAGCCACCTGTCAATTCAGGAGACCTGGGATGAATCCCTGGGCCAGGAAGTTTTCACATGCTGCAAAGCAACTGTTGAGCCTGTGCCCTAAAGTCTGCAACTACTGAGCCCATGTGATACAACTACTGAAGCTTGCACACTCCAGAGCTTCTGCCTGCAACAAGAGAAACCACAGCAATTAGAAACCCAAGCTCCGCAACTAGAGAGTAGGCCCTGCTCATTGCAACTAGAGAAAAACCCATGCAGAAACAATGACCTAGCACAACCAAAAATAAATGCATAAATACATTAAAAAAAAAAATTATTTTTCTGTATTTATCTCTCCCAAGTATTCTATTACTAAAAATACCACTACCTTTATGCATATATTTATATACTAGTACATACAATAAATACATAGCTATTGCCTGAAGCTTATCAAAGAAAACTTTTATAACTAAGTCCTGATTAATTTAATCACAGTCTGTTTGATTATTCTATGCATAAAAGCTTGCAAATTATTTGCAGCCCATGTGAAATCACCTCATATGAATATTTTAATGTAAGTTGTGAGTTTCTGATCACTGCTTAAGAAGGTTCATAACTTTACATGATTTTTCTAAAGACACTGCCTGAAAATTTAACTCAAGTAATGACTATATATTTCTATATATCAGGAAAAAATAATATCAAAGCAATTATTAACAGTATCTTTCATTTCTGCTATGAACATGCATTATTTACTTCCTTAATACAGCCAGTTCATTCCAAAGTTATTGTGGTTCTACTCTACCCATGGCATATGGCTTCTGTGAATTTAAATTATACATGATGCCATCTCTCTCCCTTTTGATTTCACTGTAAATTAAGGAGTCATATATAAAGATATAAGGATGCCACATTGTGTAGTACATGTGATATAATGTGGGTATGAACTCTGTTTTCTGGTGTATTACAGAGTATAGCAGAAGTGAGGAAATAATCTGAAGTTGTTAGAAAAGGATTTATTTTGATTCTTAGGCTCTAGGTAAGTATCATCAGGCCACAAAAATAACACACTTATTCTGTAATACACTGGTAGACTGGTCAGATCACCCTCTTGGAAGATCTACTGTTGTAAACCCTTATGTTTGTGATTTTTTTAGGCTCTTTGGTATTATTAATAGTTTAATGCCAAGGACCTGGGTATTTTTCCACAATATGGTAGATACGTTTTTTAAGTTAACCTGTTAATAATACAATACTTTCTTTATGTCTCTGTCTACTTTGCTGACCTGCACTTAAGAATAGCATTGAAACATGTACATTAGCATATGTAAAATAGATGAATAGTGTTTAAGTTTGATGTATGATGCAGGGCACCCAAAGCTGGTGTGACAACCTGGAGGGATACAGTAGGGAGGGAGGTGAGAAGGGGTTTCAGGATGGGGGGGACACATGTATGCGTACATGCGTGCTAAGTCACTTCAGTCGGGTCCGACTCTTTGCGACCCCATGGACTGTAGCCCACCAGGTTCCCCTGTCCATGGGATTCTCCAGGCAAGAAAACTGGAGTGGGTTGCCAGTGCCCTTCTCCAGGGAAATTCCCCATGAAGGATCAAACCCTGTGACTCTTATGTCTCCTGAATTGGCAGTTGGATTCTTTACCATCAGCGCCACCTGGGAAGCACATGGATACCTATGGATTCGTACTGATGTATGGCAAAAACCATTGCAATATTGTAAAGTAATTATCCTCCAATTAAAATAAATAAATAAATTTAAAAATAATAATATAATCTTTTGTTTTTTTTAGAGAGGAAAGGTAGCTTCTGAAGATAGAGAGTGTTCTCCTGATCCTATCCTGCACCTAACATGAAGCCCCTTGATTGAGGAGCACCTTTATGAGAGGAAGGAAAGCTCTGGGAAACCATGCATGCTTCATCATCTGCTGTTTGTTCTACTCTGGAGTGTTGAAATATATTATTAGCCCAAGATAAATAAAAACTTTCTTACTACCATGAAGAGAGTTTTCTGTCATTTCTTTTGAGCGAAACTATTGAGTTCCAGGTTTCTCAAAGTTGAAAAAATAATCCAGGAGAGATTAATTAACTGCAATCAGAAATCTAGAATCTAGGAAGGTAGAGTGAGAAAGATATACCTCTACCCACTTAGTGGATGACTGGTATGGCAGATTTTATTTTCGAAGATGACTACAACAAAATCTTCCATCCTAAATTCCCTGCTGAACACATGATGTTAAAGTGGCATCTATGTTCCTGACTCTTGAATCTGAGTAAATCTGCAAGGAAGACTTGATGCTATGTGATTTCTGAGGCAAAGTGATGAAAGTTGATCCAGTGTTTTGGGGGTGCTTGCTTCTAGAACCTACTCACTGCTATGAAGCAGAGAGAGCACAGAGTGAGGCCACATTTAGCCTCACTAACAGCTTAGATCGCTGTTCTCTGTGTCAGCAGAGAATTGTCTCACCCACGTATCAATGAGAAAGTTTTCAGATTTGTGGTATCCAATATTATAACCACAGACCACCTTACCTATCTCCTAAGAAATCTGTATTCAGGTCAAGAAGCAACAGTTAAAACCATATGTGGAAAAATGGACTGGTTTCAACTTGGGAAAGGAGTAAATCAAGGATGTATATTGTCACTCTGTTTATTTAACTTATATGCAGAGTACATCATGCAAAATGCTGGGCTGGATGAAGCACAAGCTGGAATCAAGATTGCTGGGAGAAATATCAATAACCTCAGATAGGCAGAAGACGGCACACTTATGGCAAAAAGTGAAGAACTGAAGAGCGCCTTAATGAAGCTGAAAGAGGAGAATGAAAAAACTGTCTTAAAACTCAGCTTTCAAAAAATGAAAATCATGGCATCCGGTCCCATCAGTTCATGGCAAATAGATGGGGAAACAACAGAAACAGTAACAGATTTTATTTTCTTGGGCTCCAAAATCACTGCAGATGGTGACTGCAGCCATGAAATTAAAAGATGCTTGCTCCTTGGAAGAAAAAGCTATGGCCAATCTAGACAGCATATTAAAAAGCAGAGACATCTCTTTGCCGACAAAGGCCCATCTAGTCAAAGCTATGGTTTTTCCAGTAGTCATGTATGGATGTGAGATTTGGACCATAAAGAAAGCTGAATGCCAAAGAACTGATGCTTTTGAACTGTGGTGTTGGAGAAGACTCCTGATAATCCCTTGAATTGCAAAGAGATCAAACCAGTCAATTCCAAAGAAATCAGTCTTGAATATTCATTGGAAGGAGTGATGCTGAAGCTGAAGCTCCAATACTTTAGCCACGTGATGCAAAGAACTGACTCATTGGAAAAGACCCTGATGCTGGGAAAGATTGAAGATGGGAGGAGAAAGAGATGACAGAGGATGAAATGGTTGGATGGCATCAGTGACTGGCTTGACATGAATTTGAGCAAGTTCCGAGAGTTGGTGATAGACAGAGAAGCCTGGTGTGCTGCAGTCCATGGGGTCACAAAGAGTCAGACATGACTGAGTGATGGAATGGCCTGAGGCATAATTGGCTATTAAAATTAATTGTTTTGTCTATTTAATTTAATTAAAATCAATTAATTAATCAATAGTTACAACTAGCTTGTGGCTACCATAGTAAAACACTCAGATATAGAATAATTCCATCTTTACAGAAAATCTTTTTAGACTGCATTGTTTCAGATGATTCCCATCCCAGCTAAGGAGGTACTTCAACACTTCAATGTTCATTGTTAAGGCCTCAGATATCATAGGTTGAGATGTCATCCCCGATGTGCATTTTTCAACTCCTAGTCTATAGGTTGTGGTTTTACACATTAATTTTGGCTTGTCATTCAGTATTAATTGTTGTTATTCAATTGCTAAGTCACGCCTGGCTCTTTGCAACTCCATGAACTGCAGTAATAGTTAGCTCAAACTTATTTTGGAATCTGGAACTGGGTTATTACCATAACAACAACTTAAAATTTGGGACTAGGTGGTAAGTATAAACTAGAAGGGCATTGAAGAGCCTTTTAGCAAATGGCTAACATGTTCCAGGGAATATTATTGCAAACGGAAGCGAGGGGACATTTGTTATGTAATGGAAAAAAGTTTGGCAAATATGTCTCCTCCAGTAATGTGGACTTAAAACACATTGACTACTCTGTGACATATGGTCATTTCCATATATGGAATGTTAAAAGGGCAAGTTACCTTATTCCAGCTATTTATGATAAAATTCTATAGGAGAGAGAAGCCAAAAATAGAATGTTTAAATATAACTGGTCCAAGACTTGCTGGGCTTGAGAATAAAACTATTATTCTCAACCTCTTTGGCAAGCAGTTTTTTCTCAAAATAAAGAATTCAGAGCAGGTATTAGACCCAAGTAATACTTTTAGGAAGATATGAAGCTTAGGGAATGACTGTGAAACTCTTCTTTACAGCTTCAGAAATGTCTAAAGCATTGACTCATAGACCTTACAGTTAAAAACACTCCACAAATTTTAGGAATATGCCTTATGGATATTCTTCTTAAACAGTAGGTTTTAAGGGTTTTCAGCTATATGATCACATTGAGTGTGATCTAAAAGAGTGTCTATACTGAAGTTATCTGTGGTTGTATCATTTGTCTAATGTAGTGAAGAGTCACGAACAAACCACAAAGCTGGTGTTTGTTTATTTATTTTAGAAAGGAACCGTCCTAGCAGAAGCATAACCAGCTTAGGCTAAATGTGGGAAAACAAAACAAAACAAAACAAACAAACGAACAGAAAAACAGTACAAATGAGATACCTCTGGACCCCGAACTTCTTATGAAAAGAAAAGGTGACTTACTTGCAAACACAATTTTATTGAAAATAAACAAACTAAGCAAATAAGTTGTGGGTAGAAACAAAAGTCTAAAGGGCAAAGTCAAGAGGAATAATTCAGAGAAAATGGAAATATTCACCTGACTCATTTCAGAATTACTAGGGATCAGAGAATGTTGCATGCCTCCTCTTCTTGAATGTTATTGTCTGATGGGTGTGTATGGAACAGATAACTTGTTTAGTTAATTAGATTAACATATAAAAAGGAAATGTTTTTGAGGAGCTATATAAGAGACAGTATTGAAGGGATTGCATTCACATCTGCACCAGGTAGAGATGACAAGAGTCCTGAAACTCCAGTCTGAGACTGATACTGCAATGCATTAAAAATTTTGGGGAGTATTTCCAGAAGATGAGGATATTTTGTATATGAGAGGAATAGAAATAATATGTGACTAGAAGAAAGAGTTGGGGAATTGTAACACATAGATTCAACATTTTTCTATTACTCCTTTTATTTCTTCCCTGGCATCTGGACTGTGTAAATGCTGGACAAACAGAAAACAAACAGAAATGACTTATTGCCATCATTGGGTCTAGTCCTTAAGAAACCGGCAGCTTTACTTGAGATAGTTTTTTATTTGAATCATTGTGCTGTTAGGAGAAGCCAGGTATAGATGTTCTGACTTATAGGTCCAGATAAGGTCTCAGCTGACAGCCAGCATCACCCTCTAGAACCTGAGCAAGGTGTCAGATAATTTCAGCCCCAACCTTAAAGTCACCTCAGGTGATGTTATGTGGAGCAGGAAGCGAGATATCTCTGCTGAGCCTTGGCCAAAATTTAGCAGAGTTCTGAGAAAAATAAATGACTGTTATCATTTATAGCCACTAGTTTGGGGGTAGTGGTTATACAACAATAGACAATAGAATCACCAGATATAACCCTAAGGAACTCAGTGATATCAAAATTATGAACTAAATCCTGGAAGTCCTGTCAGTGGGATAAAAGTGGGATATGATGTTTATTAAATAGGATTTCCAATTGAATAACAAAGGTATGGAAACAGGAATGGTGGAAACCATTTTAGGATTGGTGCTTGCTTCTTGAGAGTAAGTAGAGGAGCAAGATCACCATTTAAGAGATGGTGGTAATTATTTCAATAAACAAAAAAAAAACCAGAAATGATCTGAAAAAGGCTCTTTTTGCTCCATTTAGTTGCAGTGGGAAATAAGCCACCTTAACACCTATTAGGAGAAAGAAAGGCAGTGGCTCTTACTGAACTGGAGAATTTTCTACTATGCTAACAAATAAAAAATAGAACTTGGCTCATCTTTAGTGCTGGAAACTCTTTCCTAATGCTTCTCCCACAGCAAGTATTTTCCAGGACCTCCCATGGCTAGGAAGCTAGACAACCTGATTACTTAAAGTCTAGTTTTGAAATTAGTGAGCAAAATTCAGAACTCCTTGACATACTGATGATGATAATAAGCAAAGTCAGGGCTGAGAAAATATGCTTGCTGAGGACAAAAGCTGTCTGTAGGAAATGAATTTCAAGCAGAGGTTCTAAGGTAGGAACATACTCATCAGCATCACTCAATATCTGGCACATAATAGATGATGACAAATAGTAATTGAAAAGAAAGGTAATTAAAACTCTTCTAAGACTTAAAAAAAAATCCTACTTGCAGAGTATCTCTAATACTCCTTGTTTAAAAGTGTGTCCAAAATATTTTCATAAGTTACTTATGCCACAATTCTTTCCCAAAGTTTCACTCCTGATTTTAGACTTCACTTCATATTTTTTTCAAGTCTTTTTGAGTTTTTGCCCACATTCTTAACTCTAGGAATATGTCCAAACAAGACCAAGGTAGATTGGTGTTGTTAAGTATTATATATTTACTTCCTAAATGTTTAATGTCAGTTTATAGTGGTTTAATTGTATTTAAATGCTCCTTAGAAGCTATCTTTGCCCCAGAGAACATGAAGTCAGTTGATAATTGTGGATTCAGTTAAGTCTATCCAAAGTGACAGGAAATGTCACATTAACTCACTCTGCCACATCAAACCCTTTGTGTCATTTGAATAGAAGTACTCTGATGAGAAGAACAAAGCAACATTTGAAGTCTTAGAAAAGTAGCTTTGGTATATATTCATGCCTACTGCTCCATCTTCACTTAATTCAGATGCCTGGTTAAGATTAATTTTACACTGTCCCCAACCCCCTTTAAAAGCTTTCATTGGGTCCTTACTATAAATAGAGGAGGTTTTTGAAATATCCCTTTTAGTACTCCAATGGTGACTATAGGATGGCTAAAAAAGAAATGTCTTTGTGGCTGAGAAGAAAATGAAAGAAGAGTGGATGGGGTTGCAGGTTCATTACCTTGCTCAAAACAGGACAGTTTCATTCTTATGAATTGACCTATTTATAACTCATTGGAAAAGACCCTGATACTGAGAAAGATAGGATGCAGGAGGAGAAGGGAATGACAGAGGACGAGATGGTTGGATGGTATCATTGACTCAATAGGCATGAGTTTGAGCAAACTCTGGAGGATGGTGGACAGGGAAGCCTGGTATGCTGCAGTCCATGGGTTCGCAAAGAGCTGGACATGACTGAGTGGCTGAACAACAAATTGCGTGTCTGTGAAAGATTTCACTGGGAGGAATATGTCAAATTTAAACTAATATGCAAGCTATAGTTTTAGGATCGCTTCCCTGGTGGCTCAGTGGTAAAGAATCTGCCTGCCAATGCAGGAGACACAGGTTCTTTCCCTAGGTGGGGAAGATCCCTTGGAGAAGGAAGTGGCAACTCACTCCAGTATTCATGCCTGGGAACCCATGGACAGTGGACCGCATTAGTCCATATAGTCCATGATGTCACAAAAAAAAAGTCAAAAATGAACTTAGAGACTAAATAACAACATCATTTTAGATACCTTTCTAACTAATCTGTCACACAAAAATTTGAATAATAATGTCCCCTAATCACAGATTTTTCTTTCATCTCTTGTCTTATTCAGTTATACCCCATTTTCTAGCCTCATCACAATGTTCAGATTCTCATACCTACTAGGCCATTGCTCCTCCCCAGTATAATTAATTTTTACTTTATTGAGGTTGATATCTAAGCTCTATGTTTGATTGTAAAATTGATTTCTTCTTGCCTTGCATCTTTGTAGAACCTGATGTACACTTCAAGCCCTACTCCTGTAATAATATTTTGTTGGATTTATTGGTGTCTTCATTTTTTTTACTTCTCTGTTTACTTGTTTAGGACTAGGACCCTATCAAATGTAATGCTTCATATTACTTGTGTTCAAAACTCTAACACATACAGAGTGTCAGATGAATGTTTTATATATATATATATATATGCCATTATATACATATAATAGGCTGTATTTTTAAGGTTCACCTCAAAACTCGAGAAGGAAAAACAAAAATGTTTCAGAAACCCTCTTCTCTACTCATGCATAGCCTTCTCCCTGATCAACATCTCCACCAGAAAAGTACATATGTACCTTTCAATGAATCTACATTAATATGTAGACTATAATGAATTCTAATGAATCTACATTCTAATGAATCTACATTAATATATCATTATTACCCAAAGTCTATAGTTTACATTAGTGTTCACTCAATATTGCACATTTTATGGGGCTAGACAAATTTATAATGACATGTATCTATCATTATAATATAATGTACAGTATTTTTCACTGCCTTAGGAATCCTCTGTGCTCTGCCTGTCCATTTTCCCTCCCCTCTAATGCTGGGCAACAAATAATATTTTCCATAGTTTTGCCTATTCTGGAATGGCATATAGTTGCAATCATACTGTAGATAGTTTTTTCAGACAAACTAATTCACTTAAGAATTTAAGTTTCCTCAATATCAATTAATTGCTTGATAGATCATCTCTCTCTCTCTAGCCTTTTTTTTTTTAACACTAAATAATATTCTACTTTCTGGATGTACCACAGTTTATTTACCCATTCACCTACTGAAAAACACCTTGGCTGCTTTCAAGTTTTGACAATCATTAGTAAAACTGCTATACATATCTATGTGCAGATTTTTGTGTAGAGAAAACTTTTCAGTTCCTTTGGGAATGGAGGGTAATTGTGAGATCATAAGGCAAAAATATGTTTGGTTTTACAGGAAATCACCAAATTGTCTACCAAAGTGTCTATGCCATTTTGCATTCCCAATAGTAATAAGTGTTTCTGTTGTTTCATAGTCTAACCAGCATTTGGTTTTATCAGTGTTATTAATTTTTTCAATTGTAATAGATGTGAAGTGATTAGTCAAGTAGAGGCTTATTGAATTTACTGAATTTTTCAAAAAGCCACATTTTGGTTTTATTGATTTTCTCAATTGATTTACTATATTTTTAATTTCACTGATTTCTACTTTTATTTTTACTATACCTTTTTCCCCTGATTTTTTTGGACTTAATTTGCATTATTTCTGTTCTCCTAGGGTAAAATCTTAGATGACTGGTTGAATTTTCCTTTTTTTTTTTTTTTTTTTTACTAATATATGCAACCATTCTCCATTTAAGCACTGCTTTGGTGACCTCCCACACATTTTATTTGATGCTTATTTTTATTTTCACTTAACTTAAAATATTTAAATTTATATATTTTAATTGGAAGCTGATTACTTTACAATATTGTAGTGGTTTTTGAAATACATTGACATGGATCAGCCATGGCTGTACATGTGCCCCCATCCTGATCCCCCCACCCACCTCCCTCCCCATTCCATCCCTCAAGGTCATCCCAGTGCACCAGCCTTGAGTGCCCTGTCTCATGCATCGAATCTGGACAGGCAATCTGTTTCACATATGATAGTATACATGTTTCAATGTTATTCTCTCAAATAATCTCACCCTCACCTTCTCCCACAGAGTCCAAAATCTGTTCTATACATCTGTGTCTCTTTTTCTGTCTTGCATATAGGATCATCCTTACCATCTTTCTAAATTCCATATATATGCATTGATCAACTGTATTGGTGTTTTTCTTTCTTCTCACTGCACTCTGTATCATAGGCTTCAGTTTCATCTACCTCATTAGAACTGATTCAAATGCATTCTTTTTAACAGCTGAGTAATATTCCATTGCATATATGTACCACAGCTTTCTTATCCATTCATCTGCTGAAGGACATCTAGGTTGCTTCCATGTCCTAGCTATTGTAAACAGTGCTGCAATGAACATTGGGGTACATGTGTCTCTTTCAGTTCTGGTTTCCTCATTGTGTATGCCCAGCAGTGGGATTGCTGGGCCATATGGCATTTCTATTTCCACTTTTTAAGGAATCCCCACACTGTTCTCCATAGTGGCTGTACTAGTTTGCATTCCCACTAACAGTGTAAGAGGGTTCCCTTTTCTCCACACCCTCTCCAGCATTTATTGCTTTTAGACTTTTGGATAGCAGCCATTCTTACTGGCATGTAATGGTACCTTATTGTGGTTTTGATTTGCATTTCTCTGATAATGAGTGATGTTGAGCATCTTTTCATGTGTTTGTTAGCCATCTGTATGTCTGTCTTCTTTGGAGAAATGTCTGTTTAGTTCTTCGGCCCATTTTTTGATAGGGTCACTAATTTTTGGTATTGAGCTGCATGAGCTGCTTGCATATTTTTGAGATTAATTATTTGTCAGTTGCTTCATTTGCTATTATTTTCTCCCATCCTGAAGACTGTCTTTACACTTTGCTTATAGATCTCTGATTCCTTTGCCTTTTCTAAATCCAGCTTGAACATCTGGAAATTCTTTGTTCACATTCTCTTGAAGCCTACCTAGGAGTATTTTGAGCATTACTTTGCACGCATGTGAAATGAGTGTAACTGTGTGGTAGTTTGGACATTCTTTGGGATTGCCTTTTTTAGAAACTGGAATGAAAATGGACATTTTCCAGTCCTGTGGCCACTGCTGAGTTTTCCAAATTTTCTGGCATATTGAGCAGTTTCACAGCATCATCTTTCAGGATTTGAAATAGCTCAACTGGAATTCCATCACACCCACTAGCTTTGTTCATAGTGATGCTTTCTAAGGCCCACTTGACTTCACATTCCAGGATGTCTGACTCTAGGTGAGTGATCACACCATTGTGATTATCTGAGTCATGAAGATCTCTTTTTGTACAATTCTTCTGTGTATTCTTGCCACCTCTTCTTAATATCTTCTGCTTCTGGGTAGGATAGGTGTTAGCTATTCTTTAAATTTTTGGTAGAATTCAACTGTGAAGCCATCTGGTCCTGGGCTTTTGTTTGTTGGAAGATCTTTTATTATAGTTTTGATTTCTGTGCTTGTGATAGATCTGTTAAGATTTTTTTTTTTTTTCTTCCTGATTCAGTTTCAGAAGGTTGTACTTCTCTAAGAATTCATCCACTTCTTCCAAGTTGTCCATTTTATTGTCATATAGTTGCTGATAGTAGTCTCTTATGATCCTTTGTAATTTTTTGTTATCTGTTGTGATTCCTCCATTTTCATTTCTAATTTTGTTGATTTGATTCTTCTCCCTTTTTTTTCTTGATGAGTCTGGCTAATGGTTTGTCTATTTTATTTATCTTCCCAAAGAACCACCTTTTAGTTTTGTTGATTTTTGCTATAGTCTTCTTTGTTGCTTTTTCATTTACTTCTGCCCTAATTTTTATGGTTTCTTTCCTTCCACTCACCCTGGAGTTCTTCATTTCTTCTTTTTTTAGTTGTTTTAGATGTAAAGTTAGTTTATTTATTTGATTTTTTCTTGTTTCTTGAGGTAAGCCTGTATTGCTATGAACCGTCCCCTTAGCACTGGTTTTACTGAATCCCATAGGTTTTGGGTTATCATTTTTTCATTTTCATTTTTTCTATGTCTATTTTGATTTCTTCTGTGATTTGTTGGCTATTCAGAATCATGTTGTTTAGCCTCCATATGTTGGTATTTTTAATGGTTCTTTTTCCCTGTAGTTGACATCTAATCTTACCACACTGTGGTCACCAAAGATGCTTGAAATTATTTCAATTTTTTTTTTTTTAATTTACCAAGGCTAGATTTGTGGTCCAGTATGTGATCTATCCTGAAGAAAATTCAGTGTACACCTGAGAAAAAGGTGAAATTCATTGTTTTGTGGTGAAATGTCCTATAGATATCAACTAGGTCTAACTGGTCCATTGTATCATTTAAAGTTTGTGTTTCCTTGCTAATTTTCTGTTTAGTTGATCTATCCATAGGTGTGAATGGGCTATTAAAGTCTCCCACTATTATTGTGTTACTGTTAATTCTTCATTTCATACTTGTTAGCATTTGTCTTACATATTGTGGTGTTCCTATGTCAGGTGCATATATATTCATAATTGTTATATCTTCTTGGATTGATCCTTTGATCATAATGTAGTATCCTTCTTCATCTCTTCACAGTCTCTTTTATTTTAAAGTCTATTTTATCTGATATGAGTGCTGCTACTCCTGCTTTTTTTTTTTTTTTTAGTCTCCATTTTCATGAAATATCTTTTTCCAGCCCTTCACTTTCAGCCTGTATGTGTCCCTCAGTTTGAGGTGAGTCTCCTGTGGACAGCATTATATGGGGGTATTGTTTTTGTATCCATTCAGCCATTCTTTGTCTTTTGGTTGGGGCATTCAACCCATTTACATTTAAAGTAATTGTTGATAAGTATGATCCCATTGCCATTTACTTTGTTGTTTTGTGTTTGAATTTATAAACATTTTCAGTGTTTCCTGTCTAGAGAAGATCCTTTAGCATTTGTTGAAAAGCTGGTTTGGTGGTGGTGAAGTCTCTCAGCTTTTGCTTGTCTGTAAAGCTTTTGATTTCTCCTTCATATTTGAATGAGATTCTTTCTGGGTACAGTAATATGGGTTGTAGGTTTTTCTCTCATCACTTTAAGTATGTCCTTCCATTCCCTTCTGGTCTGAAGAGTTTCTATTGAAAGATAAGCTGTTATCCTTATGGGAATCTCTTTGTGTGTTATTTGTTGCTTTTAGTATTTGTTCTTTGTGTTTGATGTCCGTTAATTTGATTAATATGTATATTACCCAGTTTCAATCCCTGGGTCAGGAAGATCTCCTGGAGAAGGAAACGGCAACCAACTCCAGTATTCTTGCCTGGAAAATCCCATGGATGAAGGAGCCTGGTAGACTACAGTCCATGGGTTGGACACGACTAAGTGACTTCACTTTGGGGTGTTTCATCTTGGGTTTATCCTGTTTGGGACTCTCTGGACTTGGGTGGCTATTTCCTTTCCCATTTTAGGGAAGTTTTTAACTACTATTTCCTCAAGTATTGCCTCATGGCCTTTCTTTTTGTCTTCTTTTGGGACTCCATGATTTGAATGTTGGAGTTTTAACATTGTCTCAGAGGTTTCTGAGGTTGTCCTCATTCCTTTTAATTTTACTTTTTTCTTTTATCCTCTCTGCTTCATTTATTTCCACCGTTATATATTCCACCTACTTATCCTATCATCTGCCTGAGTTATTCTACTGTTGGTTCCTTCCAGAGTGTTTTGATCTCCTTTATTTCATTATTCATTATTGATTGACTCTTTTTTATTTCTTCTAGGTCCTTTTTAAGCATTACTTGCATCTACTCAATCCTTGTCTCTAGTCTATTTATCTGTAACTCCATTTTGTTTTCAAGAATTTGGATCATTTTTACTATGATTATTCTGAATTCTTTTTTTCATGTAGACTCCCTATTTCTTCCTCTTTTGTTTGGTTTGATGGGCATTTATCATGTTCTTGCTGTTCCATGTACCTGTTGAACATTTCTCTGCCTTTTCATGTTGTTTAGGTAGATGTTTGGAGTGGCCTTTCTATAGGCTGAAAGTTTGTGGTTCCTCTTTATTGTGGAGTTTGTTCCCTGTGGGTCGGTTTGGACTAGTGGCTTGTCAAAGTTTCCTGATTAGGAAATCTTGCATAGGCGTTCTGGTTGGTGGAGCTGGATGGCTTCTCTCTGGAGTGCAATGAAGTGTCCAGTAGTGAGTTTTGAGGTCTCTATGGGTTTCATGTGACTTTGGGCAGCTTGTATTTTAATGCTCCTGCATTGCTGGAGAATTAGTGTGGTATGTCTGGCTCTGGAACTTATTGGCTCTTGTGTGGAGCTTGGTTTCAGTGTAGGTATGGAGGCTCTTGGATGGACTATTGTCGATTAATATTCCCTGGAATGAGAAGTTTTCTGGTGTTCTCAAGTTTTGGATTTAAGCCTCTTGCCTCTGGCTTTCAGTCTTAGTCTTACAGTAGCCTCAAGACTTCTCCTTCCATACAGCACAGATTATAAAACATCTAGTTTAATGGTAAAAAGATTCTCAACAGTGAGGGACATCCAGAGAGGTTCACAGAGTTACATGTAGAGGAGAAAAGGGAGGGGGGAGATAGAGGTGACCAGGTAGAGAAGAGTTGGAATCCAAAGGGGAAGGAGCAATCTAGCCAGTAATCAATTCCCTATGTGCTCTCCACAGTCTGGAACAGCCAGGGGAGTTCATGGAGTTACATAGAGAAGAGAAGAGGGAAGATGGAGATAGAAGTGACCAGGAGGAGAAGGTGGGGAGTCAAAAGGGGAGAGACCAATCTAGCCAGTAATGAGTTCCCTAAGTGTTCTTCAAAGCCCGGGACATTCAAAGAGATTCACAGATTTAAGTAGAGAAGAGAAGGTGGAGGGACGAAATACAGGTGACCTGGGGGAGAAAAGCGAGAGTCAAAAGGGAAGAGGGCTATTAAACCAGTAATCATACCCCTAAGTATAAATGGATACTGAAGATTAGAGTCTTAATGGTATGAAATTGATAACAAATACCAAAACACAAAGATTAAAAATCTAGAGTAGAGGTTAGACTCTCAAAAATACAATATTCAAAATACAAAACAAAATCAATCACAAAAGTTATTTAAAAAAATATATGGAATGTGCTTTAAAAATAGGGTCTAATTTTTTTGCAAGGTAATAGTAAATTATAAAAATGAAAATTAAATGAGCAATAGAGAACTTAAAAATTGAAAAAAATAAAAATTAAAAAATGACAATAGTAAAAATATATCTAGGAATTTCTCTGGAGCTGTTGAGGGCAGTGTGGGGTCAGTTCAGTTTCAGATAGTTCCTTGTTCCAGCTTATACTTCTTCTCACACAAGGGGGTGAAGCTGGTAACTTATTTAGGCTCACTTGCTCAGCTGTGCTGTAGGGAGGAAGAAACACTGCAAACAAATATCACTGGCTGTGTGGGGAGCGCTCGCAGTGTCTGGGCCACACTGGGTTTGTCCCTGCTCACGGCGGTGTGTGCTTCCTGGGTCTACACTGCTCAGGCTCCAGGTTGCACTGCAGGGGAACTGTCCAAAGCGGGCCCTGCATTTTGTGCCCTTCCCAGGTCTGAGCAGTTCAGGTAACCTGGTGCTTGGCGAGTGCACTGTCCCAGGTGAGCTGTGTGTCTTAATCACCTCCCTGGCCCCAGGCGGTTGGTTTACCAGGTTTTCCAGGCCACAAGAACGTCATCTCAGGTGTGCCCTGTGTCTTCTCTGGGGAGCTGATCCCAGGCTGCTACCCTCCTGGCAGATGTCAACTGTTCAGTATCCCAGGAAGACTTGGTTAGCAACTGGGAGCGTGCTTACAATTTGGTGGAGAATTGCGGAGATTGCCCCTTGCCTTCCAGCTCTGGCCGTTGCCCACCTGTCTCTCTGCCACTTACAGGGGTGTGGGCTGGTCTGCAGCTGTCCTTTGATATTCACTCAATCCTTTGTTCTGTGAGCAAACCAGGCTGCACCTTAGGTTAGTGCTTTTTGTGGGAAAGTTCTCTCTCTCTCTCTTTTTCTTCTTTCTCTCTCTGGCTATCCCACAGTTTGGGTTGCTATCTCATGTTAGCTCCCTCAGATTGTCCTCAGGGCATTCAGGCCTGGTCCTTACCTTAAGCATGCAGCCTGCAAATCCCTGTCCAGCCCTTGCTTGCTGGTGGTGGACGTGATTGTCAGGGCTACTTCTCTGCTCGGAGTTGTGGTTAGACACATATTCTGTTTGTTTCTGTCCCCCCACCCCCACCCCCCAGTTATGTTGCCCTCTGAGATTCCAAAACTCCCCACAGACGCACTGGTGAGAGGGTTTCCTGCTGTTTGGAAACTTCTCCTCCTACATGACTCCCTCCCCATACTGGTCTCCATCCCTAACTCTTTTGTCTCTCTTTTTGTCTTTTGTCCTACCTCCTTTTGAAGAGAATGGGCTGAATTTCTGGGTGCCTGGTGTCCTCTGCCAGCATTCAGAAGTTGTTTAGTGGAAGTTGCTAAGCATTTAAATGATCTTTTGATGAATTTGTGTGGGATAAAGTGTTCTCCCCATCCTATTCTTCTGCCATCTTTTTTGGTCACCTTAGCTTAAAATATTTTAAAATTTCTCTTGAAATTTCTTCTATGATCCATATGTTACTCAGAAGTTTGCTGTTTAATGTTCAAGCATTTGGGAGATTTCCCAGATATCTCCATGTTATTAATTTTTAATTTAGTTTCATTATCTGGGAGCAAAGGTTGTATGTTTTTATTCTCTTAAATGCATTAAGATTTCTTTTATGTCCTAGAATGTGGTCTATCTTATTATAAGTCCCATGTGAGCAATAAGAAAAATATGCTTTCTGCTGTTATTGAATTAAATTGCTTATTGACATCTTTTGTATCCAGTTTATTAATGGTATTGCTGATTTCAACTATGCCCTTATTTTTTACCTGATGTATCTATCAATTTTTGATAGGGGGGTGTTCAATTTCCCCCTCTTAGAGTTTTCATTTAATTTTCTTTGTGTCGTGCTGTGCTTAGTCACTCAGTCATGTCTGAATCTTTGAAACTCTATGGACTGTAGCCTGCCAGCCTCTTCTGTCCATGGGAATTCTCCAGGCAGGGATACTGGAGTGGGTTGCTATGCCTTCCTCCAAGGGATCTTCCCAATCAAACCCAGGTATCCCACATTGCAGGTAGATTCTTTACTGTTTGAGCCACCAGGAAAGCCCAGTTTTGCTTGTAGTTCTATTAATTTTTGACTTCTTTATTTAGCATTCTCTTTTTAGTCATATACATACTAAGGACTGTTGTGCTTTCTTTGGGAATCAACTCCTTTCTAATTGTATAATGCCTCTGTGTCTAAGGAATTTCCCCATTCTAAAGTCTTCATCCAAAATTGATGCATCCATTTCCACATTCTTCCAATTTCAGATAGCCTGAAATATTCTTTTGTCCAGTTACTTTTAATGTATTTGTATCTGTATATCTAAATTGACTTTCTAGTAGACAGTATAGAGTTGTTCTACTCTAACAATCTCTTAGATCACTGATATTCAAAGTGATTATCACATAGCTGGATTAATATTTACCATATTTGCTACTATTTTCCATAATCAGTTCAGTTCAGTTCAGTTGCTCAGCCGTGTCTGACTCTTTGCGACCCCATGGACTGCAGCACACCAGGCCTCCCTGTCCATCGCCAACTCCTGGAGTTTATTCAAACTCATGTCCATTGAGCTGGTGATGCCATCCAACCATCTCATCCTCTGTCATCCCCTTCTCCTCCCGCCTTCAATCTTTCCCAGAATTGGGGTCTTTTCAAATGAGTCAGTTCTTTGTATTGGGTCACCAAAGTATTGGATTTTCAGCTTCAACATGAGTCCTCCCAATGAATATTCAGGATTGATTTCCTTTAGGGTGGACTGGTTGGATCTCCTTGCAGTCCAAGGGGCTCCCAAGGGTCTTCTCCAACACCACAGTTCAAAAGCATAAATTCTTCAGTGCTCAGCTTTCTTTATTGTCCAACTCTCACACCCATAGGTGACTACTGGAAAAACCATAGCTTTGACTAGACGGACTGTTGTTTGAGCTTGTTGGCAAAAGTTTTCCATAATACTTTTCCTTGTATTTTGTTATTTTTTCTTAACACTCTTCCACTGATGTTTGGGTTTTATTAGGCATTTTGTATAAGTTGATTGTATATTAGTTATATGTACAAAAATTATATAGTGGTTACCCTAGAGTGGTTGCAGTTGATGTTTACAACCAACTAGTCTTCCACATTTAATAACATTACCTCATAGGTAGTGTGGGTTCCTTATAATAGCAAACAATTGCAATTCCTCTCTCTCTCTCTCTCCTTGCATTATTCATTAAGCTGCCATTCATTTTACTTATTATAAACTATTATAAAAATATTTATTTAAATATATGCACATGTATACATATATTCATTTTGCATACACATAAAGGTCCATGCTCAAATATATTGCTATTTTTTTTTAATAAATTATCTATTAGATCAACTAAGAATAAGAAACATTAGTTTTTATGTTACATTCGCTTATTCTTTCTCTGATACCCTTATATTCTTTATTTAGACTGCAGAAAACTTATTTATTTTCCTTCCAAAGAACTTCATTTAACATTTATTGCAAGACAAGTTTATCAACAACAAATACTCTAAGTTTCTGTCTGTCTGAGAAAGTATTTTTTCTCTCACTTTTCAAGAATCATTTTACAGGATACCTAATTTCATTTTGCAGGATACCTAATTCCAGGTTGGTATATTTTTCTCTCAACACTTTAAATATTTCATACTACTTTTTTCTTACTTTCATGGCTTCTAAGAAGACAAATGTAATTCTTATCTTTGTTGTTCCACAACTAAGATGCTTTTACCTTCTGGCATCTTTCAATTTTTTTCTTTCTCTTTGATTTTCTGTAGTTTGAGAATGATATGCCTACTTATATTTTGTTCTGACGTACATCCTTGTTGTTTTCTAAACTTTCTGAATCTGGGATTTTGATAGCTGACATCAATACTGGTAAATTTTCAGTAACTGATGCAATTATTACTTGTGTTTCTTTCATTTCCCCTTTACTGTTATTCCCATTACACATATGCTACACCTTTGTAGTTGTCACACAGTTCTTGGATACCCTGCTCTTTATTTATTTATTTACTTTTTTCTCCAAGTCCCCCCCCCCCTTTTTTTTTTTTTTCCTATTTACTTTTCCAGTTTGGTGGTTTCTTTGGAGATATGCTCAAACTCAGATGTTCTTTTTTCAGCTGCATACAGCTTATTAAGTCCTTCAAAGAAATTCTTCATATATGTTGCAGTGGTCTCGATCTCTAGAATTTATCTTAGTACTTTCTTAGGCTTTCCATTTTTCTGTTTCCATTGCACCCTGTTTACTTTACATATTATGTCCCTCAGTATACTAATCATCCTTGTTTTTAAAACATTTACCTGATAATTCCAACTTCCCTGCCATGTGTGAGTCTACTTTTGATGCTTGTTTTGTGTCTTAAAACTTTCTTTTCTTTGGGTATGTCTTGTAGTTTTTCACAGTGTACCAGGTAAAAAGAACTTGTGCTGATAAAATAGATTTTTAATAGCATAGTGGTGAGGTGTGAGGTGGGAGGCGGGGGTGGGGGGGGGTGTTCTCTAGTCCTATGATAGGGTCTCAGTCTTTTAGTGAGCTTATGCCTCTAAACTCTGAACTTTACACATGTTTCTCAGTTCCCTTCCCCTCTCACTACCCTCTTTAGATGGGACAGGATGGTTAGAGTGGGCAGGAGTTTGGTATTTCCCTTTCTGCAAGTCAGTTATGTGCTAATCAATCTTCATCAGGCAAGGCTCTGTTTAAATATTTTCTCCTGATATCAGGCTTTATTCAAAGAATCCTCTGGCATATTTAAAAATGTCTCCTCTTCTCTTCCTACTGCCCAAAGCTTGGGAGGATTATTATTTTTCACTGTGAGAAGCAAATCATACCCCTTGTGGTAAAACTCACAAAAGCATGGGCATGCCTTTATACCTGAGTATTCTTTAGGATTTTAACTTTTGGAGTTGTCCACATTAAACCCACAACAATTCAAAAATAACAGTTTAGATTTTCCTAACTCCTTACTTCCCTGATGGCTCAGATGATGAAAAATCTGCTTGCAATGCAGGAGAGCCAGGCTTGATCCCTGAGTCAGGAAGGTCTCCTAGCAAAGAGAATGGCTACCCATTTCAATATTCTTGCATGGAGAATTCCATGGACAGAGGAACCTGGAAGGCTACAGTCCACAGTGTCGCCAAAAGTCAGATATGATGGAGCAACAAATTCTTTCCCCTCCTTTTTTTTTTTTTAATCCTGTAATTGTTACTATGAAGTTTAAAAATTACCACATTTAAATATTCCAGAGCAATCTCTTAATAACTTCTGATATCAGGATAAAATATTTAAACAGAGCCCTACCTGTTGAAGTTTTATTAGGACCTAACTGACTTGGAGAACAAGAAATACCCAACTCCAGCTTTTCTGCCCTAGTAATTTGTGATTCTCTGAATTTGCCTGTCAGTCTCCCTAATTTTGAGTGCAGTATTTTACCTTGTGACCTCCTTCTTTTTAGGACCTTAGAAAACATATTTATTTTTCAGTTTACTTAGTTGTTAGGATGTAGCAGTGACTTCCAAGATTCTAACATGTAGGGTTGGAAAAATTGGACTTTTATGTATATTTTTGATAAATGAAGTTACACACTTTATAATAGCTACTAGTATTGACTAGTTAATAATTCTAATTTTCACAAAACCCAGTAAGATATATAATGCCATCACCATTTTCAGAAGAGAAAAATAAGTCTTAGTGATTGATTGACTTGATGCATACAGAGGTTGTAAATGGAGGTCTTTATATTCAAAACCCTTTTTCACAGTTGGCCTCCTTGTAACACACCTTCAAACAACCCCAAACCAGTAATTCTCTTCTTAGTTCACTCTTTATTTTCTTCTCTCTTTTCTCTAATAATCTTTTGTTTTTGCTTCTTCCACTTGATTACTTCAAGTCTCAGATTTCCTAATGCCTTAGGCTTGTCATCACATTCTGGCTTAATATTTCAACAGATATAGCTTTGGATGACCACCCTCTCATGTTACTAATCAATTGCTTTTTGGGGATGAGATGAGATATGCAGGCAATCTGGGCTTGGTATGATGATGGTATATTCATAAAGTTCTTTTTGTTTTGCAATGTTCAAACTGTGATCCTTATTTTTCTATGGCAATCTATCTTTTATGAATTTTGTCTATTTATTTATTTATTTTTCATTTCCTGCACTTCAGTTAAATCCTATTGCTGTGCAAAGGAGCAAGTAATATATTTTTGTATCTGCTATTACTTAGTGCATTTATAATACTAAATCAAAGGACAGATGTATTTGAAAACATTTTCTAGATGTTATCTGTTACCCTATTTTTTTTGTTTGTTTATAGTTTAGTTATTTGTTTGAGACACCAAACTCTGCCTCAAGTCAAATTGTTCTTAATTACAGTTACTTAGAATATTATATACCATTGTTTTTGTCAGTCTAAATCAAACTAAAGAATCTTCAACTTATGGGTCTTACCATGGAAGAATCTGAATGGTCAGCTATAATAGCAAAATTTTCCTAAGTGTACTTTCAGTGATATAAAGAGTGCAAGTCACTCAATTTTGTTTGACTCTTTGTGACCCCATGGAATATATAGTCCATGGAATTCTCCAGGCCAGAATACTGGAGTGGGTAGCCTTTCCCTTCTCCAGGGGATCTTCCCAACCCAGGGATCGAGTCCAGGTCTCAGGCATTGCAGACAGCTTCTTTACCAGCTGAGCTACAAGGGAAGCCCAAAAACACTGGAGTGGATACACTTTCCCTTCTCCAGCAGATCTTCCTGACCCAGGAATTGAGCTGGGGTCTCCTGCATTGCAGGCGGATTCTTTATCAACTGAACTATCAGTGAAGCCCACAGTGATATAAAAGTGTACTTCTAAAAGTATAGCATCTAAGTACCTGTGGTTGATATCACAAATGTTATAGGCTACTGATAACGACCCACATGCAATAAATCTAATGAAAATGACTTTATTTTTAAGCAAACCTTATAACCTCTAGCTGTATATATGCTTCAATCACATATTAATTACTAACTCATTGTACAGTTGGTTTTGGGTGACCCAGACTGAAATCAACTTGTATGAATTAAAACTATTAAATTTAATTGAAAATCCAAAGAATGAGTGTCATCTTCTCTGAATCCAAATAGCAGGGTCAGGTTTTAAGGAAATATTCTTAGTGAGGCAATACAAGTAGTCTTCAGGTCAGGGGAGACACACGTGCAAATCTTAAGGTGAAAGTAAGTACGTGGTTTTGACATCCAGAAAAAGTCTCAGCTAGAACCAACATTGGCATAGTCACTGCCCTGATAAAATTCAGGATAATAATATAAAATATAACAACTATTATGAGTGTTATTCATGAGTATTATGATAGTGCTTTTAAAAATACTCCATAATGGTGAAGAAACAGAGCACTTAACATACACCATGGAATATTACTCAGCCGTTAAAAAGAATTCATTTGAATCAGTTCTAATGAGATGGATGAAACTGGAGCCCATTATACAGAGTGAAGTAAGCCAGAAAGATAAAGAACATTACAGCATACTAACACATATATATGGAATTTAGAAAGATGGTAACGATAACCCTATATGCAAAACAGAAAAAAGAGACACAGAAGTACAGAACAGACTTTTGAACTCTGTGGGAGAAGGTGAGGGTGGGATGTTTCGAAAGAACAGCATGTATATTATCTATGGTGAAACAGATCACCAGCCCTGGTGGGATGCATGAGACAAGTGCTCGGGCCTGGTGCACTGGGAAGACCCAGAGGAATCGGGTGGAGAGGGAGGTGGGAGGGGGGATCGGGATGGGGAATACGTGTAAGTCTATGGCTGATTCATATCAATGTATGACAAAACCCACTGAAATGTTGTGAAGTAATTAGCCTCCAACTAAAAAAAAAAACAAAAACAAAAACAAAAAAAACCCTTAGGATTATAGTAAAATTCCAAAAGAAGAATTCTGTTTTACTTTCTTATGGAAACATTTGACTTTTATTGTGTGCCTCCTCTCCTGTCTCCTACTGGAATTACTGATGTTGAGGAATAAGAAAAAGTAAATTTATAAATCTGGAGATATACATGAGTTAGGCCATGGGAAACATGTATGTTGCTCAGAATAGATAGGATGCATTAAGATAAAATTTAAACTCCCAAAACTCAGTTGGTTAACACAATAAAAGTTCATTTCTCACAGACATTTTAGCCCCATATAATTGATATATTGCTCTTCTTATATGCACGACAGTTGGAACACAGGATTTCAAGGTAGCTACAGAAAGAAACAGAGAAAGAGAACTGTGAGTTATTTGAATAGTCAGGCTGAGAATTGGCTTGTTTTAGATTGCTTCTGTTCATATACTTATCCAATATTGCTTCACATGATCCAGATCTAACTGCAAACGAAGTTTGGAAATGTAGTCTCTATGCCCAAGGGAAACACGTGGCTTGAAGAACACCTAGTGTTGTTGTTGTTCAGTCATTAAGTTGAACACTTTGTGACTCCATGGACTGTAGTACACCAGACTTCCCTGTACCTCACTATATCCCGAAATTTGTCCAAGTTCATGTCCATTGAGTTGGTGTTGCTATTCAATCAACTCATTTTCTGCCACCCTCTTATTTACCTTCAGTTTTTCTCAGTATCATGATCTTTTTCAGTGAGACAACTGTTTGCATCAGGTGGTCAAAGTATTGGAACTTCAACTTCAGTATCAGTTCTTCCAATGAGTTCATTGGTTCAGGGTTCATTTCCTTAAGGATTTACTTGTTTGACTTCCTTGCTGTCCAAGTGACTCTCAAGAGCCTTCACCAGCAAAAAATTCTGAAACATTAATTCTTCAGTGCTCAGCCATTTTTATGGTCCAAATATCAAATCCATACATGACTACTGGAAAAACCATAGCTTAGACTGACTTAATTGGCAAAGTTATGTCTTTGCTTTTTAATACACTGTCTAGGTTTGTGATAGTTTTTCTTCCAAGAAGCAAGCATCTTCTAATTTCAAGACTGAAGTCACCATATGCAGTGATTTTGGAGCCCAAGAAGAGAAAATCTGTGACTGCTTCCACTTTTCCACGTTTCCTTTACTATGAAGTGATGGGACCGGATGCCATGATCTTAGCTTTATGAATGTTGAGTTTTAAGCCAGTTTTTCCACTCTGTTCTTTACCTTCATCAAGAGGATCTTTAGTTCCTTTTCTCTTTCTCCATTAGAGAAGTATCATCTGCATATCTGAGGTTGTTGATATTTCTCCCAGGCACCTTGATTATGTCTTTTAACTCATTCAGCCTGACATTTCCCATTATATACTCTGCATATAAATTAAATAAGAAGGGTGACAATATATAGCCTTATCCTACCCCTTTCCCAATTTTCAACCAGTCAGTTTTTCCATGTAAGGTTCTAACTGTTGCTCTTATTCTGTGTACAGATTTCTCAGGAGACAAGTAAGATGATGTATTATTTCCATCTCTTCAAGAATTTTCAATAGTTCGTTGTGATTTACAAGTCAAAGGCTTTAGCATACTCAGTAAAGCAGAGTATATGTTTGTCTGGAATTCCCTTGCTTCCTCTATGATCCAAAAGATACAGGAAATTTGATCTCTGGTTCCTTTGCCTTTTTAAAATCCAGCTTTTACATCTGGAAGTTCTTGATTCAAGTGTGCTGAAACCTAGCTTGAAAGATTTTAAGCATAACATTACTTGCATGAAGTAATTGTTTATTAGTTTGAACATTCTTTCAGATCAGTTCAGTACAGCTGCTCAATAGTGTCTGACTCTGCGACCCCATGAATCGTAGCACGCCAGGCCTCCCTATCCATCACCAACTCCCGAAGTTTACTCAAACCCATGTCCCTCGAGTTGGTGATACCATCAAGCCATCTCATCCTCTGTCGTCCCCTTCTCCTCCTGTCCCAAATACCTCCCAGCATCAGGGTATTTTCCAATGAGTCAACTCTTTGCATGAGGTGACCAAAATATTGGCGTTTCAGCTTCAGCATCAGTCCTTCCAATGAACACCCAGGACTGATCTCCTTTTGGATGGACTGGCTGAATCTCCTTGCAGTCCAAGAGACTCTCAAGAGTCTTCTCCAACACCACAGTTCAAAAGCATCAATTTTTCGGTGCTCAGCTTTCTTCACAGTCCAACTGTCACATCCACACATGACCACTGGAAAACCATGGCCTTGACTAGATGGACCTTTGTTGGCAAAGTAATGTCTCTGCTTTGTAATATGCTGTCTAATTTGGTCATAACTTTCCTTCCAAGGAGTAAGTGTCTTTTAATTTCACAGCTGCAGTCACCATCTGCAGTGATTCTGGAGCCCAAAAATAAAGTCTGACACTGTTTCCACTGTCTCTCCATCTATTTCCCATGAAGTGATGGGACCGGATGCCATGATCTTAGTTTTCTGAGTGTTGAGCTTTAAACCAACTTTTCACTCTCCTCTTTCACTTTCATCAAGAGGCTTTTTAGTTCCTCTTCACTTTCTGCCATAAGGGTGGTGTCATCTGCATATCTGAGGGTATTGATATTGCTCCCGGCAATCTTGATTCCAGTTTGTGCTTCTTCCAGCCCAGTGTTTCTCATGATGTACTTTGCATATAAGTTAAATAATCCAGGTGACAATATACAGCCTTGATAGACTCCTTTTCCTATTTGGAACCAGTCTGTTGTTCCATGTCCAGTTCTAACTGTTGCTTCCTAATCTGCATATAGGTTTCTCAAGAGGCAGGTCAGGTGGTCTGGTATTCCCATCTCTTTCAGAATTTCACACAGTTTATTGTGATCCACACAATCAAAGGCTTTGGCATAGTCAATAAAGCAGAAATAGATGTTTTTCTGGAACTCTCTTGCTTTTTGATGGTCCAGAGTATGTTGGCAATTTGATCTCTTGTGCGTCTGCCTTTTCTAAAGCCATCTTGAACATCTGGAAGTTCACGGTTTACATATTGGTGAAGCCTGGCTTGGAGAATTTTGAGCATTACTTTACTAGCGTGTGAGATGAGTGCAATTGTGCAGCAGTTTGAGCATTCTTTGGGATTGCCTTTCTTTGGGATTGGAATGAAAACTGACCTTTCCCAGTCCTGTGGCTGCTGCTGAGTTTTCCAAATTTGCTGGCATATTGGTGCAGCATTTTCACAGCATCTTCTTTCAGGATTTGAAATAGCTCAACTGGAATTCCATCACACCCACTAGCTTTGTTAGTAGTGATGCTTTCTAAGGCCCACTTGACTTCACATTCCAGGATGTCTGGTGAGTGATCACACCATCGTGATTATCTGGGTTGTGAAGATCTTTTTTGTACAGTTCTTCTGTGTAGTCTTGCCACCTCTTCTTAATATCTTCTGCTTCTGTTAGGTCTATACCATTTCTGTCCATTATCGATCCCATCTTTGCATGAAATTTCCCCCTGGTATCTCTAATTTTCTTGAAGAGATCTCTAGTCTTTCCCATTCTGTTGTTTTCCTCTATTTCTTTGCACTGATTGCTGAGGAAGGCTTTCTTATGGAACTCTGCATTCAAATAGGAATATCTTTCCTTTTCTCCTTTACTTTTCACTTCTTTTCTTTTGACAGCTATTTGTAAGGCCTCCTCAGACAACCATTTTGCCTTTTTGCTTCCCTTTTCCATGGGGATGGTCTCGATCCCTGTCTCCTGTACAATGTCATGAAACTCTGTCCATAGTTCATCAGGCACTCTATCAGATCTAGTCCCTTCAATCTATTTCTCACTTCCACTGTATAGTCAAAAGGGATTTGATTTAGGTCATACCTGAATGGTCTAGTGGTTTTCCCGACTTTCTTCAATTTAAGTCTGAATTTGGCAATAAGGAGTTCATGATCTGAGCCACAGTAAGCTCCTGGTCTTGTTTTTGCTGACTGTATAGAGCTTCTCCATCTTTGGCTGAAAAGAATATAATCAATCTGATGTCAGTGTTGACCATCTGTAGATGTCCATGTGTAGAGTCTTCTCTTGTGTTGTTGGAAGAGGGTGTTTGCTATGACCAGTGTGTTCTCTTGGCAAAACTGTATTAGCCTTTGCCCTGTTTCATTCCGTACTCCAAGGTCAAATTTGCCTGTTACTCCAGGTGTTTCTTGACTTTCTACTTTTGCATTCCAGTCGCCTATAATGAAAAGGACATCTTTTTGGAGTGTTACTTCTAAAAGATTTTGTATGTCTTCATAGAACCATTCAGCTTCAGCTTCTTCAGTGTTACTGGTTGGGGCATAGGCTTGGATTACCGTGATATTGAATGGTTTGCCTTGGAAATGAACAGAGATCATTCTGTCATTTTTGAGATTGCATCCAAGTACTGCATTTCAGACTCTTGTTGACCATGATGGCTACTCCATTTCTTCTAAGGGATTCCTGCCCAGTAGTAGATATAATGTTCATCTGAGTTAAATTCTCCCATTCCAGTTCATTTTAGTTCGCTGATTCCTAGAATGTTGATATTCACTCTTGCCATCTCATGTTTGACCACTTCCAATTTGCCTTGATTCATGGACCTAACATTCCAGGTTCCTATGCAATATTGCTCTTTACAGCATCAGACCTTGCTTCTATCACCAGTCCCATCCACAACTGGGTATTGTTTTTGCTCTGACTCCATCCCTTCATTCTTTCTGGAGTTATTTCTCCCCTGATCTCCAGTAGCATATTGGGCACCTACCAACCAGGGGAGTTCCTCTCTCAGTATCCTATCATTTTTCCTTTTCATACTGTTCATGGGGTTCTCAAGGCAAGAATACTGAAGTGGTTTGCCATTCCCTTCTCCAGTGGACCACCTTCTGTCCGACCTCTCCACCCTGACCCGTCCATCTTGGGTGGCTCCACACGGCATGGCTTAGTTTCAGTGAGTTAGACAAGACTGTGGTCCTGTGATCAGATTGGCTAGTTTTCTGTGATTATGGTTTTAGTGTGTCTGCCCTCTGATGCCCTTTTGCAACACCTACTGCCTT
Organism: Dama dama; assembly: GCF_033118175.1. Lineage (NCBI taxonomy): Eukaryota > Metazoa > Chordata > Mammalia > Artiodactyla > Cervidae > Dama > Dama dama. The sequence continues at coordinate 13,026,757 of NC_083681.1, forward strand.
ACTTGGGTTTCTCTTACCTTGGACGTGGGGTATCTCTTCACGGCTGCTCCAGTAAAGCACAGCTGCCGCTCCTTACCTTGGGCGAGGGGTATTTCCTCACAGCCGCCCCTCCTAATTTGAACGTGGAGTAGCTCCTCTCAGCTGAGCACTGCCCTTCTTTGGTATTGGGATGAAAACAGACATTTTCCAGTCCTGTGCCATGGCTGCATTTTCCAAATTTGCTGACATATTGAGTGAAGTACCTTAATAGCATCATCATTTAGGATTTAAAATAGCTCAGCTGAAATTCTGTCACCTCCACTAGCTTTGTTGTTAGCAATGCTTCCCAAGACCCACTTGACTTCACACTCTAGGTTATCTGACTCTGGGTGAATGACCACATCATTACTGTTATCCTGTTCATTAAGATTTTTTTTTATAATTCTTCTGTGTATTCATGCCACCTCTTCTTAACCTCTTAATTTTTTTTCTGTCCTTTATCATGACCAACGTTGCATGAAATGTTTCTTTGATATCTCCAATTTTCTTGAAGAGAACTCTAGTTTTTCACATTCTCTTGTTTTCCTCTGTTTCTTTGCATTGTTAATTGAAGAAGGCCTTATTTCTCCTCGCTATTCTCTGGAATTCTGCATTCAGTTGGGTATAGCTTTCTTTTTCTCCCTTGCTTTTCCAGTCCTGTGGCCTTGTGAGATTTTCTCTTCTTTCCTTAGCTATTTGTAAAGCCTCCTCAGACAACCACTTTATCTTCTACTGTTTCTTTTTCTTTGGGGTGGTTTTGATCACTGCCTCCTGTACAATGTTATGAACCTATGTCTATAGTTCTTCAGGCAATCTGTCTAGCAGATCTAATCCCTTGAATCTATTTGTTACCTCCCCTGTATAATCACAAGGGATTTTATTTGGGTTGTAGCTGAGTGGCCTAGTGGTTTCTCCACTATCTTTAGTTTAAACCTGAATTTTTCAATAAGGAGCTGATGATCTGAGACACAGTCAGTTCCAGGTCTTATTTTTGCTGACTGTATAGAGCTTCTTCATCTTTGCCTGCAAATAATGTAATCATTCTGATTTAAGTATTAACCATTTGGTGATATCCATGTGTAAAGTCGTCTCTTGGGTTATTGGAAAAGGATGCTTGCTGTGACCGCTGCATTCTCTTGGCAAAGCTCTGTTAGCCTTTGCCTTGCTTCATTTTGTACTCCAAGGCCAAACTTGCCTTGTTACTCCAGGTATATCTTGACTTCCTATGTTTGCATTTCAATCCGCTATGATGACTAGGACTTCTTTTTGTTATTAGATCTAGAAGGTCTTGTAGGTCTACATGGAACTGGTCAGCTTCAGCTTCTTTGGCATCAGTAGTTGGGTCATAGACTTGGATTACGCATATTGAGTGGTTTGCCTTGGAAACAAACTGAGGTCATTCTTGAGGTTTTGAGATTTTTCATTTTTTATGAGACTAACATGTTAAAGAATGAAAAGTGCAGTCTAAACATAAAGTTCGTGTGTGTGTGTGCATGTGTGTGTGTTCCCAAATAAAGAGCCTAATTTCTCTATATATGTGTATCATGCTATCAAAGAATTTATGAAAAGCATTTATAAGTAACTGAGATTAATTAAAGTGGCATTAAGGTATTTACATGAGGATTAATGGACAGCCTAGAAGGATCAAATTAGCAGAAGTACTAAAATGAAAATATATTGGAGACTAAGCATTTAATTAAAGCAATTTTCTAGAAAGCAAAGGACATGTAGAATGGGTATAAAATGATATTTAAAGATAAATCATTTGTTAAACTAACATATGATGCAGCAATGCTACTATTCAGCCTATACCCTAATAAAACCATAATTGAAAAAGATGCATGTACCCCTGGGTTCATTGCAGCACTATTTACAATAGCTGGTACTTGGAAGCAACCTAGATATCCATTGACAGATGAATGGATAAAGAAGTTTTGTACATATATACAATGCAATATTACTTAGCCATAAGAAAGAATTAATTCAAGCCAGTTTTAGAGGTGGATGGACATAGAGCTTAATTTTCAATTTAATAAATTAGGACATAAAGCCTAATTATTAATAACTTCAGAAAGACTTTATTAAAAATAAATTTGAAAAGAAACCAAACCAGTGTCAATCAGTGTCAAACTACTATACCTTCTCATCCTTCATCTTTAGCTTTATGCATTTCTTATTCAGAAGACACTAAGGTTTTCTATAGAAAGTAAGTTAATTTTTAATCAAATTATTACAGTTTAGTGTAATCAAAATCAAGCTCAGAAAGAGAAAAGCAAATGTCTAATATTAATGCATACACATAGACTTTAGAAAAATGGTACTGATGAACCTATTTGAAGGAAAGGAATAGAGACTCAGACATAAAGAACAGACTTTTGAACATAGTGGGGGAAGGAACGAGTTGGATGAATTGAGAGAAGAGCATTGAAATATATATATTTACCATATGAAAACCAGATAGCTACAAGGAAGTTCCTGTATAACACAGGGAGCTCAACCCTGTACTCTGTGACAACCTAGAGGAGTGGGATGGATGTTCTGATTTCTAAACAGGCACACACATGGACACTCACACACACAAAAGTCCATTTGGTTTTACAAATAGATGATTGTTTAAAAGACTAGAAGCAGAAGAAGAGAAAAATAAGCCTTGAAAACCTAATTTCAAATACTGAAGATGAGCAACTTTTAACTGAGCTAATCATTCTATTTATTACCATCAGATATCAGTCCCAACATCTGATAAACCAACCAAAAAGAAAAAAAAAAAAAAAAAAAAGATTTCGTTTTTTTTTTTTTTTTTCAAAATTCACTTCTACAAAGTGATCCACGTTGCTCAGGGACAGAAGAACTTGAGATAAAGTGAAATATAGTAAATACATGCACAGTTAGAGGAGGATAAAGTGAAAGTGAAGTTGCTCAGTCGTGTCCGACTCTTTGTGACCCCATGGCCTGACTATAGCCTACCAGGCTCCTCCGTCCATGGGATTTTCCAGGCAAGAATACTGGAGTGGGTTGCCATTTCCTTCTCCAGGAAATCTTCCAGATCCAGGGATTGAACCCAGGTCTCCTGCATTGTAGGCAGACGCTTTACCGTCTATGCCCCCAGGGAAGTTGGAGGATAAAGGGAGGATAAGTTGACCTAAAGAGGGAAATGGGAAGAAAAAAAAAAAAAAAAAAAGACAGGCAAAGTTAATCCTGTCCTTATAGTTTTATTTTTTTCTGAGAAAAATTTTCATGTGAGCCTCTATATCATTAAGCAATTGAGATTGAAATGTATCAACTTTAGGTAATCATGTCTTGAATTCTAATTTATCTCCATGGGGTCAATTTAAATGTGGCAAATTGAACTAAGCACAAAAGATTAATAAAAGTGAAATGACAGTCTTTCCTTTAATGTACTGCACACAGTTTGAACCAATTTTACCGCACCCCTATGAGGAGAATTTTATCTATGAAGTAACTGAAAAGATTTATCCACTTAGAAATAATGAGCAGGAGGTTAGTGACTTTTCATTTCACACTTAAAATTTTGTTTAAACCAGTTTGAAATCTAGATTTAAAAAGTCCAAAAGTCAGCTCATATTTTAAAGTGAAAATCTGCTGGTCTGTCCCCACAGTTCACCTGTCACATAACTACACACATCTCCCTTGGTGCTTCTTCTGTATGATTAACTATACTTTTTTTTTTTTCCCTTTAATATTGAACTTTTCTTCTACAGAACACAGCTTACCTGATGATATCTTTCTTCTTCAATATCACATTAAACTGTCAGTTCTGACCTATCTGATCTTTTTGACTGGTTTATATTTTTGCACATTACATATCAGTTTGTACCATTGCATATTAATAGGCAAGCTGTTTGAGGGTAATCATAACTTAGAAAATGGTAAATATCATACCTATTTCTGATTTTAAAAGTTCCAAAGCCAAGGTTGCATGGGTACAAAACAAAAATAGATACCAAAATATAATTGGATTCTGTTCTGAAGGGAAATTTTATATTTATTTAAAAAGTGAAATGGATATATCATAGAGAATCCTGGTTATTTCAAGGCAACTCACGAGCATCCCCTGATATAAAGTAGCATACTAAAGACCTGCTGAAACTCATCATTCTTACAGTGAAGAATTATATTCAATTTCCCCATTTGAAATATATTTGAACTCTCTTCTTCTACTGCTCAGAAAGTGAGGAGGCTCATTTTTTTTCCTCCTCTGTACCTCTTACTGCCTGGAGAAAGAAATTCAGAAATACTGACTACAGAATAAGAGGAAACAATGAGGACCTGAGAATCACTGGGAGTAGAGGAAGGACATTCTTTTTGTACAGATTTCCTGCCACTCTTCCCCTTTGTAACATCCTTTTTAATAATCAATTAATTTGGTGTAAAAAAGGTATCCAAAAATAATAATGCACAATTCCACTGAACTAGAAGGAAAAGCATGTCATGCGTGTGTGCTCAGTCATGTCTGACTCTTCGTGACCCTGTGGACTATGGTCCCCCAGGCTCCTTTTGTCCATGGAATTTTCCAGGCAAGACTACTGGAGTGCACTGCCATTTCCTTTTCCAGGGGATCTTCCTGGACCAGGGATCGAACCTGCGTCTCTTACGTCTTCTGCAGTGGCAGGGAGGTTCTTTACCAGCTGAGTCACCAGGGCAGCCCAAAGGTAGACAGATGCTAGAATATAATGAGGGACAAATTAGTCTTCAGGCAAATAGAAGTTTTCCCTGTTGGGAAAATAACACTACATAGCAAGTGTATTGGCAGGGAAGTGACCACTTCATAGGGTACTGATGCAAGCTGTCAAGATTTCTTCCTAAGAGTTGACTTAGATACTAAAGTATGTGCCATTCAAATGTAAATGGGGGAAGGATATTCAAGACACCATAGAAATCCTTTTCATGTGTAATGTGAATTATTTAGACAGAAGGTTTCTATCACAAGAATTGGGTCTGGACCACAAATGTTCTTGTGGCTCAGCTGGTAAAGAATCCATCTACAATGCAGGAGACCTGGGTTCGATCCCTGGGTTGGTAAGATTCCCTCGAGCAGGGAAGGGTTACCCCTTCCAGTATTCTAGCCTGGAAAATTCCATGGATTGTGCAGTCCATGGGGGTCACAAAGAGTCGGACACGATTTGAGCGACTTTCATTTTCACAAATGTCCAATGAGGAGAATTATTTTGAATTCTCACATTGAGTGTATGGGATAGGGAAGAAGTGGAGAAAAATACTTTTAATAAGGAAAGTAAAAATAATTGGATCTGAGGATGAGTTTAGCTTTCCTTAACCCTAGAGAAAAAATTGGGAAAGCAAAGTTGGTTAGGATTGTTTTGCTATGAGACTCCTCAGTGGGGTAATGTTTGTGGAGTGTTAAATCTGCATCAGATGGGAGGGATCAGAGAAGACAGTTTTGGACATGTCTGGAGAAGAGAAGTTGACCATCAATAAATGACAAACAGTAAGAATCTAGAACAGGACCTGGTTTCCACTCTAGATTTTTGGATCTCAATTATTTGAGATACTTTGATGAAATTATGGAGGAGCTGATGCTTATATAAAAAGTAATTTTAAATAACTGATTAAAGGAATATAACAAATATTGTATTCAAATGTAATAAGACTAAAAATTTACATTACTATAAATTTACATTATTTTAAAATTAGACATTATTATTATACATTAAGTGATTTTCTAAGGCAGAAACTACTTCCAAGAATGGGAGTGTAAAAATGTATCCCAGCCTCTCATAATATCATCTTGCAAATTTGTAGAAATTTGTAATTGCAATTTGCAGAAAAATTCGGAGATTTAAATATTGATAATAGTGGATATTTGTTCCAATAGAACTGAAAAAATGTTATATGTTGTATCCAAGGAAAAATCAGACAGCCATGCTGAAATTTACTTGGTAGGGCTGGTCATGAGTGCTAGGTGAAACATCAATTGCAACTTTTTGATGGGAAGTTAGGAAAAGAGAGGGACATTGTTAGTAAGACTAATATCAGAGCTTGGGGAAAAAAAAATGGAGGTAATAAGATTAAAAATTAAAGAATATTAATATTGACAGTAAATGAAATACCATCAGATTTAATCTCCTTTTTCTCTCTATTTAACATAATAAGTCAGAGGATATATATTAGTAGGGAGAGAAAACCAGGGCATGAGCTCTGCATCCCTATATCTCTATCCAGTGTTTAATTCATTGATCCAAACTAAATTTGGAACAGTGACGTTCTTGGGAACTTAACTTTCATCAGTTCTAGTACCACAGTTTTCTGAGACTAGAAACTAGACTAAGACTGTGATAGAACAGAAAATTATTTCCAACAATGTCAGAAAGTCTCCAGCAAACAATCAAAAATAAGAGTGATTTCTACAACTATAAGCTATTCTCTGGTAATTTTAACTTGGAAGGGGCTTAAGTCTCTAATTCATAATAACAAGTACAAGCTCGAGAGCCTGTATGAAAATATAAAAGTTAGCTTTTAGGAATTTAAAATGAAAAACTAACCAGTTTGTCAATCATTAGATATCACCAGAGGAGGTAACCGTAACCTGCTCAGAAATTACTCAGAAGGTGACATTGTTTGGTAAAATTCATCAAAGTCTGGATAATACATCTAATTTGCATACTTCATTTGATGCCCTAGAGTTGTTTGGATTAGAAAACATGAAATCATGCTAAGACAATTTTCCAAGAATTGTATAGAAAGCTACACTTCTATTTATTAATTTTCATGATAGATCAAAGCTTCAGACTTATGCAAGATATGTTTAAGCCTAATTAGCTTGCAATTTTACTTTGTTTTCTAAGTAGGCTGTTGGTCCTAATATTCTCAGTGCTGTTTGATAAGCATGCAGTCAGTTTACTAGGTGTATATTAGTTGATTCAAAAGCATATCTGCTGAGTTCTGTTTTTCTTTTTCTTTTTCTTAATAATAACTGAAATAGCACTTTTGTCAAAATAATTATAAACCCAAGACAAAATAAAACAAATAGAATAATTTAAAAACTGGTGGATATTTACTCTTGAAAGAAGGAAGCAACAATAACTGATATCCACATTACACAAGTGTCCCTTAGAATACTTCCCAGTTCCTGTGGTTGCATTTTGGACAGAACTAATAAAGAATCCTTATTTTTGATTGAGGAAATTGAAAGTGAAAATTTCTCAGTTGCTTCCAACTCTTTGTGACCCATGGGATCCTCTGTCCATGGAATTCACCAGGCAAGAATACTGGATTGGGTTGCTATACCCTCCTCCAGGGGATCTTTCCAACCCAGGGATGGAACTTAAGTTTCCTACATTGCAGGAGGATTCTTTACCATCTGAGCCACCGGGGAAGCCCTTGATTGAGGAGTCAGTGGTTAGAGTTCAGAGTTGTATGATCCAACTAACAATAAAAGGGAAAATCCCAGAAAGGAGGGAGCCAAAAATAAGGGTTGAACTTAAAATTCTGTATAATAATAATAACACAAAGGAGGAGGTAGAAACAGGCATATATTTAAGTAGATTTTTGTAGTTAATTTTTATTGAAATTAAGTATTTAGAATGTTTTATGTTACAATGTTAATTTTAATCCCCCAGGTAGTTGTTAAAAAATTGAAAAGTATAATAAAAATAATTAAAATAGTACAATAGAGAAAATCTATTGAAAATAAAAAGAAGCTGTAATGGAGATTAAAAAAAAAATAATAAGACGTGCAGAAAACAGAAAATCGTAGATATAAGCCCTACATATTCAGTAATTATATTGAACACAAATTAATTGAAACTCCAATCAAAAGTCAAAAACTGTTCTGTTGCAATGTTTAAAATATTTTTGATCCAACTATAGGCACTGTAAAAGACACATAGTTAGGACTCAGAGATACAAGTAAGATTGAAGAATGGGAAAGATTAATACTGATCCTTTACAAAGTTTTCAAAAAAGGGATAGATAAGACTTCCCAAGATATGCAATGTGTATTTTAATACTCGAGTATCATAATCAGAAAAGAAAATAATAAGAGATTTTAAGATTATTAACAGTATTTAATATAAATGCACAAGTTCAGCAACATGGAAACAGATTAAAGATTATGATTAAATGGGATTTACCTCAAGAATGTAAAATGTGATTAATATATGAAAATCAATGCAATGTGTGAAAGATACAAACCATATGACTATCTTGATATTTGCTAAAAAACACTTAACAAAATTCAACATACATTCATGATAAAAATGATGTCAATAAATTAGATGTAAAAGGAATGTAGATATGATATCAACATATATGACAAGCTCACAGCTCACATAATACTCAAAATGAAAAGCTAAACACTTTATCTATAAGACAGAAACAAAAAAAGAATGCCCACTTGCACTATTATATAACCTAGTACTAAAAGGTTAAACAAGAAATGAACGTTGGACAAGAAATGAAAAGTGTCTAAATTGGAAAGATGTGAGTAAAAAGTCTCCCTGCTCACAGTTAACATGCTTGTATCTGTAAAAAACCTTAAGATGGCATCAACTTGTTTTTTGGAACTAGTTAAAAAATTCTGCAAAGTTTCAGGTTAAAAAAAAAATGTGTTTTTGTACAGTAACAATGAATCATGAAACAAAAGAAAAAAGAAAAAAATCTCACTTACAATATCATCAAAACATTAAATTAATCAAGAAATAAAATTATTCAAACTGGAAAATTGCACACCGGAAACTCCAAAACATTTGTGAAAGAAATACAACAGTACACAAATAAACGTGAATATACCCTGTATTTAGGGACTCCTAGGTGGCTTCAGTAGTAGAGAATCTGGCTATCAGTGTAGGAGACACAAGATGCCCTGGTTCTATCTCTGGGTTAGAAAGATCCCCTGCGTGGTGGTGGTGATGTTTCAGTTGTTAAGTCATGTCTGACTCTTGTTATCCCGTGGACTGTAGCCAGCCAGGCTCCTCTGTCCATGGGATTTTCCAAGCAAGCAAACTGGAGTGGGCTGTCATTTCCTTCTCTAGAAAATCATCCTGACCCAAGCATTGAAACTACGTGTCCCTGCAGTCAGGGAGTAGGAAATAGGAACCCGCTCCAGTATTCTTTCCTGCAAAATTCTGTGGACAGAAGAGCCTAGTGAGCTACAGCCGTTGAGGCCCCAACGAATCAGAAATGACTATGCAAATGAGCACACACACCCTGCACTTATAGATTAGGAGAATTAATATGTCAACTGTTCATACTATCCAAAGTGACCTACAGTTTCAAAGAAAACCCTTTCAAAATTCCAATGCATTTTACACAGAAATAGAAAAAAGTTCCTAAAATTTGTGTGGAACCACTAAAGATCCCAATGAGTTAATACAATCTTAAGAAAGAAAAACAAAGCTAGAGACATAATAATGCTTCTTAATTTCAAATTATATTACCAAATTATATTAGAAACTTCCATAACCCAATAGCTAAATAAATAAATAACCTGATTAAAAAATAGGCAAAATGCATCATGCAAAATGCTGGGCTGGATGAATCACAAGCTGGAATCAAGAGTGCCAGGAGAAATATCAACAACCTCAGATAGGTAGATGATACCACTCTAATGGCAGAAAGATAAGAGGAACTAAAGAGCTACTTGATAAGGTTGAAAGAGGAGAGTGGGAAGTATTAGCTTAAAACTCAACATTCAAAACTAAGATCATGACATCTGGTCCCATCAGTTCATGGCAAACTATTTTAGTTGGTCAGTCACTAAGTCATGTCTGCTTCTTTGCTACCCCATGGACTGCAGCATTTCAGGCTTCCCTGCCTTTCACCATCTCCCAGAGTTTGCTCAAAATCATGTCCATTGAGTCAGTGATGCCATCTGGCCGTCCTACCCACTGTCACCCCCTTCTCCTCTTGCACTCAATCTTCCAAGCACCAGGTCTTTTCCAATGAGTTGATTCTGCATCAAGTGGCCGAAGTATTGGAGTACTGAAGCACCAGTCCTTCCAATGAATATTCAGGGTTGGTTTCCCTTAGGGTTGACTGGTTTGATCCCTTTGCTGTCCAAGAGATTCTCGAGAATTGTCTCCAGCAATACAGTTTGAAAGCATTAATTCTTCAGCTCTCAGACTTCTTTATGGTCCAAATTTCACATCCATACTTAACTACTGGAAAAACTCTACCTTTGACTATAGAAGAGGAAAATATGGAAACAGTGACAGATTTTATTTTCTCCAAAATCATTGCAGATGGTGACTGCAGCAATGACATTAAAATATGCTTGCTCCTTGGAAGGAAAGCCATTACAAACAGAGATAGCATATTAAAAAGCAGAGACATCACTTCACCAACAAAGGTCTATATGGTGAAAGCTATGATTTTTCCAGTAATCAGGTACATATGAGAGATGGACCATAAAGAAGGCTGGTAAAATTATAAACTATTTTATAATAACTTTAATCAGAGAAGCTCATGTATGTTCCCAGAAAGAAGAAAATATCATTGATAAAAGTTGAAGGAGACCTAAGTGATAAGATATTCTGTTTAAATTAACTGAAAAGATTAAAATTGTTAATATGACAGCACTACTGAAATTCATACAGATTTAATATATCCACTATAAAATTTTGCACATATTGAGAAGCTGATAGATAAAATGTAAATGCAGAATAGCCACAGTCATCTTGAAAAAGAACATAGTTTTCAGATTTGCAATTTTTAAACTTATTACAAAGCTGTAGTAATGAAGACAATGTGATAATAGAAAAAGGAAAAACATACAGAAGAATGGAATAGAAATGAGTATGGGCATAAAGTCTTACATTTGTGGTAAATTGATTTTTGATAAGTACCCAAAGGAAATTCAATGGAGAAAACCTATAGTATTTTCAAACAATGATGGGACAAATGAAGGCACTAGGTACCTTGCCTTCCATAACAGGCAAAAATTAACTTAAAATGGATATAGATTTAAATACAAGAACCTGAACTGTATCAATTGTAGAAGAAAACAGAAAGTACATTTTTGTGACTCAATTATTGCAATAATTCTAGATATGACAAGAAAACACAAGAGCTAAAAGAAAAGCTAGATACATTTGAAAGTGAAAGTCACTCAGTCTTGTCTGAATATTTGCAACCCCATACTGTCCATGGAATTCTCCAGGGAAGGATACTGGAGTAGGTAGCCATTAATTTCTCCAGGGCATTTTCCCAAACTAGGGATCAAACCCAGGTCTCCTGCATTGAGGTGGATTCTTTACCAGCTGAGCAAACAATAGAAGAAAGAAGACCCTGGGATGTTACATTAACTATGGAGAAGAAAAAGTGTCTACAACTCTTTGCAAATAAAAAAAATAACTTAAAAGAGGACTCTATAGTCATTTTATTGACTTTCTTTATATATTCTTCTTCAGTTCAGTTCAGTTCAATTGCTCAGTCATGTGCGATTCTTTGTGACCACATGAACCGCAGTACGCCAGGCCTCTCTATCCATCACCAACTCCCAGAGCTTACTCAAACTCATGTCCCTTGAGTCGGTGATACCATCCAACCATCTCAACCTCTGTCAGCCCCTTCGCCTCCCGCCTTCAATCTTTACCAGCTTCAGGGTCTCTTCAAATGAGTCAGTTCTTAACTTCAGGTGGCCAAACTAATGGAGTTTCAGATTCAGCTTCAGCATCAGTCCTTCCAATGAATATTCAGGTCTGATTTCCTTTAGGATGGACAGGGAGGATCTCCTTGCAATCCAAGGAGCTCTCAAGAGTCTCTTCCAACACCACAGTTCAAAAGCATCAGTTCTTCAGTGTTCAGCTTTCTTTATAGTCCAACTCTTACATCCATACATGACTACTGGAAAACCATAGCCTTGACTAGATGGATTTTATTGGCAAAGTAATATCTCTGCTTTTTAATATGCTGTCTAAGTTGGTCATAACTTTTCTTCAAAGGAGCAAGTATCTTTTAATTTCATGGTTGCAGTCACCATCTGCAGTGATTTTGGAGGCCTCCAAAATAAAGTCTGTCATTGTTTCCGTTGTTTCCCAATCTATTTGCAGCAAAGTGATGAGACCAGATGCCATGATCTTAATTTTCTGAATGTTGAGTCTTAAGCTGACTTTCTCACTCTCCCGTTTCACTTTAATCAAGAGGCTCTTTACTTCTTCACTTTCTGAAATAAATTTGATGTCATCCGCATATCTGAGGTTACTGATATTTCTCCAGGCAATCTTGATTCCAGCTTGTGTTTCATCCAGTCCAGCATTTCTCATGAAGTTAAATAAGCAGGGTGACATACTCTGCATAGAAGTTAAAAAAGCAGGGTGACAATATACAACCTATATTGTCTGTATACAATATACAGTGACAATATACAGGTTGATAACATGCAGACTTGCCATACTCCTTTCCTGATTTGGAAGTAGTCTGTTGTTCCATGTCCAGTTCTAACTGTTGCTTCCTGACCTGCATACAGATTTCTCAGGAGGCAGGTCATGTGGCCTGGTATTCCCATCACTTTCAGAATTTTCCACAGTTTGTTGTGATCCACACAGTCAAAGGCTTTGGCATAGTTAATAAAGCAGAATTTTTTGTTTGTTTGTTTTCCCCTGGATCTCTCTTGTTTTTTTTTGATGATCCAACAAATGTTGGCAATTTGATCTCTGTATCCGCTGCGTTTTCTGAATCCAGCTTGAACATCTGGAAGTTCATGGTTCATGTACTGTTGAAGCCTGGCTTGGAGAACTTTGAGCAGTACTTTGCTAGCATGTGAGATGAGTGCAATTGTGCAGTGGTTTGAAAATTCTTTGGCATTTTCTTTCTTTGGGATTGGAATGAAAACTGACATTTCTGAGTCCTGTGACCACTGCTGCAATTTCCAAATTTTCTGGCATATTCAGTGCAGCACTTTCACAGTACCATCTTTTAGAATTTGAAATAACTCTTCTGGAATTCCACCCACTTCCACTAGCTTTGTTTGAAGTGATGCTTCCTAAGGCCCAATTGACTTTGCATTCCAGGATGTCTGGCTCTAGGTGAGTGATCACACCATTGTGATTATCTGGGTCATGAAGATCTTTTTTGTATAGCTCTTCTGTGTATTCTTGCCACCTCTTCTTAATATCTTCTGCTTCTGTTATGGCCATACCATTTCTGTCCTTTATTGTACCCATCTTTGCATAAAATGTTCCCTTGTTATTTTTAATTTTCTTGAAGAGATGTCTAATCTTTCCCATTCTGTTTTTTCCTCTATTTCTTTGCACTGATCACTGAGGAAGGCTTTCTTATCTCTCCTTCCTATTTTTAGGAACTCTGCATTCAAATGGATATATCTTTCCTTTTCTCCTATGCCTTAACTTATCATATATATCCTCCTTAACTTATTTTAATTAGCCCCTTTTCCAAATCTTCCACTCCATGTTTCCCTTTTCTGTGTCACCACCTATGATCTGTATTGTTAAACTCAACAACCTCTCTCTCTCTCTTTTTTTTTTCTATTTAAATTAATTTTTATTGAAGTATAGTTGCTTTACAATGTTGTATTTGACTCTCTGAGACCCTATGGACTCTGAGGCTCCTCTGTCCATGGAATTCTCCAGGCAGTATTCTGGAGTGGGTTGCCATTTCCTCCTCCAGGAGATCAAACCAGAGATCAAACAAGGGTATGTTGCATTGCAGGTGATTGTTTACCATCTGAGCCACCAGGGAAGCTTATATTAGTTTCTACAGTACAGCAAAATGAATCAGCCATACCTGTACATGTAACCCCTCCCTCTTGGACTTTCTTCCCATTAGGTCACCACAGTGCATTAAGTAGAGGCCCCTGTGCTCTGCAGTATATTCTCATTAGCTATTTAGTTCACAAATAGTATCAATAGTGTATATGTGTCAATCCCGGTCTTCAAATTCCTCCCTCCTCCTCCTTTCCGCCTTATACAAGAAAAATATATACATTTCTTGTATATATTTCAGTATACATACAAGAAAAATGTATATATTTCTTGTCTATGTCTGTGTCTCTATTTATCCTTTCCAAATAAAATCATCTATACCATTTTTCTAGATTCTTCTTGCTTGACTTCACAGCATAATATAACTTTGACCCTCCTTGCTACTTATTGAAACAATTTTACTGTAGGCTTCAATAATGCACATTCTAGTTTTTAACTGTATTACAGGGCGCTCTACAGTCATTCTTTTATAGTCCCAACTCTTTTCATACCTCTTTAAATATTTAAGGGGTAAGGCTCAATCCTAGATTCTTACTTTACAACTAGACGGCAAATTAGTTTTCCTGTTTCAAACCTTCAGTGCACGTCTTTGGCTAGTTTGGTATATTTCTTCAAACATCCACCTTGACCTGGCCCAGAGAAGACTGCCAGGACCCATCTTTAACAAGAACGCTATTTCATGACAATTTTTAACATTTTCTTAAATATTTATAATCTGAGGCTAAACCTAATGGATACATTCTGTTGAAGTTCTTGATGCTGATATTAATAAGCTCATTCAAATCTTGGTAGTTTGTTGGAGTATGTGCCCTGAAAGATGATATTAAGAATGAGTTTACTCACATTTTTTATTAAAAATAGTGTTTATGAAGATTTTATTTGATTGATATATTATATATATTTGATAAAACTATTTGATATATATTTGATAACTTTAATAAATATGTATTTGCTATATTTGATAAAATTACATATTTATTGATATTTTATATCCACATATATTATTGTTATTATCCACTAGAAATTAGCAAACTACATCAATTATATCTGTTTTTATAACTGAAAAAGTGTGTTTTGAGTATGTAGAAGAATGGTAAAATATATATGAGTTATATTTTTTGTTCAAACCTATTTTTACTAAATTATTGCTATTCTAAAAGCCTTGGTAAAATTGAATTTAAAAAACAATATGGACAAATGATATCTTATACTTTCAGAATATGTTAAAACAAAGTACTTATTACTTTTATGATTTCACTTAAAGTTATATAATATTGCCATTGTTTAAATTGCACATTGAAAATTTATATCCTGGGTATCATTTGCTCCCAAGTCTTCCCATATCAAAATATTTAAAAGCATCAATTAGGTTTAGCATTCAACTCCAAAAATATGTAAATGTAGACTATGATTTATCTACGAATAAACATGCAAAATGAATATAATTTGCTAAATTGATCATTTTCAATGGCCAATATTAACTTTTTTTAAACCAATATTTTTAACAGTAATTGCTCCTTTTCACTCAGATGGTTATGCTTTGATATTACATACACAAGCAGGGAATTTTTATGCAGATTGCATTTATTTTTTAAAGCTTGGCAAATAAAGTAAATTTTTGGCAATTTATATTCAACATGAAACATGATCAATAAGTTTAATAAATAATATCACCAAATGCACCTGGATCTATTTTAAAAATCACATTATTTGTGGATAAAATGAACCTTATAACTCCTATAGAATCTTAAAAAGAGTAAATACAAGGCAACATTATTTCCTAACGCAGAATCACTGATCACAAAATATATTATGTTCTAGATCATAATATTTTTTTAAAAACTCTCTTTGAACAGTATGCTCAATTTTGCTATCATGTTGTACCTTATGAATAAAATTTAATCTGTGTGTTTCTTTAGTTTTATTTGAAATAAAATAAAAGCAAGTCAGCTATCCAATATCTTATAGGAGCAAAAGTAATCTTAATTCTACTACCTTCATTTGAATAAATGAGTTTGAATTTAAAAATTAATGTTTGCAATGATTATTTGGCCAGTATATATTGTTATAATATGATTTGATACTTACAACGAATGACCTTACCATATTGTATAAGTGAGTATACAAAGAGTAACTCAATTTTAGTTCAACACTTCAATTTCCTAATACTATAACCAAGACTAAGAGAAGTTGTAACCTGCTCAGGTTATAAAACTAGCATTAATTGAAATTAATTCAGTATCCAAGATGTTTATCATACTTTTATTTATCTGGGTATCCTTCAGTTTTGCTATTCTTCTATGTGTCTTTCTTATAACCAGTCTGCTAAATTTGAGTCTTCCAAAATATGCCAACATACACCACTTTCTCAAAAATACTTTTTAATTGCTTTTACTGACATTACCATTTTAAATATGGTGCATATTTTGGCTTTACGGATAATAAAGGACTTCCCTGTAGCTCAAAGGTAAAGAATCTGCCTGTAATGCAGGAGACCAGGGTTCAATCCCTGGGTCGGGAAGATCCTCTGGAGAAGGGAATGGCAATCCACCCCAGTATTCTTGCCTGGAGAATCCCATGGACAGAGGAGCCTGGCAGGTTACAGCCTGTGGAGTTGCAAAGAGTTGGACATGACTGAGCAACTAACACACACAGGAATAAGAAAATCAAGTCATTCAGAAGGCCACGTGGCATTAGATGTTAAGATAGGTACATACTTCACCAAATTTAAGGCAGTACATTTTGAGCTATGTACATGCAGTAAACCACTTATTCCGTTGTAAATGCTACAATCCATATCTATTTGTACATCTCTCCTCACCTACTACAATCTTTTATCTGCCAGCAATACATCTGAAACCATACATTTGTGTTTCTCTTGTTCATCATCAATAGGTCAGGCAAATAACTAGTCCATTATTGTATATATTAGCTAGTTAAAAGTTAAAATATTTTAATACAAAGCTAGAGCATTTAATCTCAAGATGGCTTTATTCAAAAGATAGAGAAATCAAAAACAACTGAGCTGCCTAATCTTGAGGAGGAGAAATTTTCATGAAAACCAACTTCAGTTCTTTCAACATAGTAACCTGCAAGGCCTCTCTGATGTAGTAGTTGCTCATCTTTCTATTCATGCTTTGCACCTCACTTTGGCTTTCTCACCCAGCTCCAGCCGTTAGATCTCTTTTTAGCTCTTGTGCTGTGCTGTGCTTACTGGCTCTGTCGTGTCCGACTCTTTGAGACCCCATGGACTGTAGCCTGCCAGGCTCCTCTGTCCACGGGATTCTCCAGCCAAGAATACTGATGTGGGTTGCCATGCCCTCCTCCAGGAGATGTTCCCAACCCAGGGATCAAACTCTGGCCTCTTGCATTGCAGGCGGGTTCTTTACCATCTGAACCACCAGGGAAGCCCTTTTAGCTCCTAGGAAGCATCAGATCTTAGAAAGGTTTTCTTTTTCCTTTTCCATGTCTTTCACATGGATATATTCTGTTTATCCTTTGCATGTTAGCTTAAAATATCACTTTTACAGAACATCTTTAACCTAAATTTAAACTTCTTGTTATAATATTTCACATCAGCACATTTACAGAATCATTGAAATTTGTAAACATATATCATTTTATTCATCTAATCATTGTTTAATATTTTTCAAATTAGACTGTAAGTACCAAGATGGCAGAAAATTAGTTTGTTTCTTTATTATTCATATGCAGATTTTATGTTTAGCAAGTAGTGTATATCATTTTTTTTTCCTGTTCTAGGAGATGAATTATGGTTATATCCAATAATGAAATCCATTTTTTATTTCTGTTACCTATCTCCCTAATACACAAAATTTATCCCAATGCTTTGGTTTAATCTACTAGTTAATAAAAGTATGTTTCAATATGTCTTGTTTCTGAATATAATAATAATGTCCACTGAAATGAGCTACTTCACACATATATATCAGTTATATTTAATCAACAATCAGATAATTCTCAGTCATATATCATTACCTATAATTAATTTTGCATTGTACTTTAAATAAGTAGTTTGAATACTTTAATGCCTGTGTACTTTCCATTATGGAAAATACCCCCTTTTTGAGGCCTGGGAAGATTCAGCTTTTTTGATTGACTCCATTGTAATCATATGCAATTGAGGAGTTGCTAAAAGTAGACATTAAACAGATGCCCAGAAAGAAGCTAATGTCATAGTCTTCTGGAAATGTTAAGTTAAAATAGATTATCTCTTAAAAAATGGAAAATTTGCCCTAATAATACTATATCAGAAATAGCAAGCAGAATATTTCACTTTTATTGAATCAAGGTTCATTATTTAAAATAGCTAATTGTATTGCATAACATGGGAAAAAAAATCAAGTTGCTTACAGACTATTTACAGAATGCAATTTCTTCTATACTTGTATTAAGTGAGACAAAACCTCCAGATGCCAGTACTTTAAAATATGTTATACAGAAAGTAAGGCCAGTTGTTTAATATTTTTCAAAACATGAAAGAGGGAAAGAGTCACTTGTCATCTTCATCAAAAAGAGGTCTCGGTTGAGGGTGAGAGAATATAATTAGCAATTTTATTCATTAACATTTCCTTCTCGTTTAAAAAGAAATATTGGCTTTAATTTTGCAAAATACATACATTTTTTAGTAAAGACACCCTCATTCATGTGGATACTTTTTTTGTTTCTTTAAGTACTAGCAATGTTCATATTATGGTGCACAACATGAAATAAGAGAATTCACTATCAAGAGTATTACCCACCAAAAGGCACGGAATATTGCTTGGACTTATGCAAAAGATCTAGCAAGAAAAAGCTGTTCAGGGGAAAGAATAGGGCATGAGGAAAACCCTCAAAATAATATGCTGACTTGAAACAAATAGACTGCCAGGTGTTTCTGTAGCAAAAATGAGTTTATTGAAGATCAGCAGAGACTAGGGATCGGCAAACAAGGTGAGACATCTGAAATCCCTGCTCAGCAAGGGAAGGAGATAGGTTTTACAGAAAAAAGTGGGGAAGGCTGCATTAAAAAAAAAAAAAAAAAAAAAGTGGGGGAGACTGCAGTAAACGAAGAGTCTATGGCTTTTTTTTTGTCTGAGTCCTTGCCAGGAGAGAAGAGTCTTTCTTCATGCTGTTGGGCTCTACTATAACTGCAGGAAATAAGGGTGCACCCTTCAGTTTTTCCAACTTCATTTAATTGAATTTTCTATTATGTTGTACAGAATAAACAGAAAAGCAGAAGTTATAGTCAAAACAGGGCACAAAGTCATTTATTTTTGCTGTTGTAGCCTCTTTCATTTCCAATTATCCCTTCTTCCCTGGTGTTTTTACTTGATAATGGAAAACTATAATGGTAGATCCTTCTTTTCCAGAGACAAGGAGTAATATTGTATAGATCGTATTAGTTTAAGACTGCCACAATAAATCCCCCTGGGGAGAAGATACTATTTTCAATTCAGAAAGTCAGCAGAATGTGAAATCACTTCTGATTACTCTTCTTCTATTTCATCCTGGTTCAATTAGCATAGGATATTGTATTTGTGAATTACCTGTCATCCAAGGCTTCCTGGTATGTTTATAAAGGCAATAAACTATATGCTAAGAATTTCCTATAATGTGCACATAAAGCTATTTGTTATGTGATGCACAACAATTGTGTTGGAATATTAGCAAAAAAGAAAGATCTATATTCATTTATTTTACAATCAGTATAATTTTATCATGTCATCAGTTTATTCACTATTAAAAAAAAAAAAAAACACCTAGTAAGAATGCAAAGTATTTTCATTGACAATTCAGGTAGAATTCTCAACAATAGATAAAATGATTAGGTTTAAAGAAGAAAAGTAATTAAATCATCCATATTCACATATATTTTTCTGTACTGAGAATTTATTAATAATAGAAAGGAGAATAATTAGAGACTTTGTTCTTGCAACTGATATCTCTTGCTATTTTATTTGATACTTGATGTAAAATGTTGTGTTAGTTTCAGGTGTATAGCAGTGATTAAATTTTATATTTACATATATATATATCTCCATTATTTTTCAGATTCTTTTCCCTTATGGGTTATTATAAAATATTTAGTATAGTTTCTATACAGTACAGTACTATACAGTAGTTCCTTGTTGGTTATATGTTTTATATATAGTAAAATGCACATGTTAAACCCAAAGTCCCAGTTTAATTCTGCTCTCCTATCCACTTTGATAACCATAAGTCTATTTTCTATTTAGGTGTGTCTATTTTTGTTTTGTAAGTAAGTTCATTTGTACATTTTTTTTATCCCACATATGATCAATATCGCATAATATTTGTCTTTGTCTTATGCACTTAGTGTTATAATCCCTAGGTCCTTTTATGCTGCTATGAATGGCATTGTTTCATTTTTAATGGCTTAGTAATAGTCCATTGTGTATATGTATATAACATATTTTATTCATTCATTTGTCAATGGACATTTACATCACTTCCATGTTTTGGTTATTGTGACGATTGCTTCTGTGAACACTGGGGTGTATATCTTTTTGAATTAGAGATTTTTCTGGATATATGCACAAAACTGGGCTAGTAGGATCACTGGATCATGTGATTAGTCTATTTTTAGTTTTTAAAGAAATCTTCAACTGTTTCCCATAGTGTTTCCCAACTTACATTCCAATCAACAGTTTAGGAGGGTTCCTTTTTCTCCACACCCTCTTCAGTCTTTATTATTTGTAGATTTTTTGATGATGTCATTCTGACCAGTGTGAGGTGGTACCTCATTGCAGTTTTGATTTTCACTTCTCCCACAATTAGTGATATTGAGCATTTTTCCATGCACCTGTTGGCTATCTATATAACTCCTTTGGAGAAATGGCTGTTTAGATTTTCTGTGCATTATTTGATTTTTTTTTTTTTTTTTGAGGAGGGGGAGAGTTATAGCTCTGTATAAGCCATTTGTATATTTTGAATATCTATCCCTTTTTGGTCACATCATTTGCAAATATTTTCTTTTATTTTGTAGGACTTTCCAGGTGGTGCTAGTGGCAAAGAACCCACCTGCCAATGCAGGAGACAAAAGAGATGCAGATTTGATCCCTGGGGTGGGAATATCACCTGGAGGAGGGCATGGCAATCCACTTCAGTGTTCTTGCCTGGGGAATTCCAAGGATAGAGGAGACTGGCCGTCTATGAGCTATAGACCATAGGGTCGCAAAGAGGTGGACATGACTGAAATGACTTAGCACAGTATAAGGTTGTTTTTTTTTTATTTCACTTACGGTTTCATTTGTTGTTTAAAAAAATAATAATAACTTTTAAGTTTATTTAGGTTCCATTTGTTTAGTTTTGTTTTTATTTCCATTGCTCTAGGAGACATCCAAAAAGATATTGCTGCAAATTATACCAAAGAGTGTACTGCATATCCTATATTTCACTCTGATTTTCATGGTATCTGGTCTTACATTTAAGTCCCAGAAATAAGCCTATGGTCAGTTAATCCAAGACACAGGAGGCAAGCATATACAATGGATAAAAGATACTCTCTTCAATGAATATTGTTGGGAAAACTGGACAGCTACATGTAAATTAATAAATTTAGAACACTTTTTAGAATCATATGCAAAAATAAACTCAAAATTTATTGAAGATATAATTGCAGCTTATTTCTAACTGGATTCTGAAATTTCCAATGATTTTTATTTTTATGATTGTTGAAGCAAAGCAGTTGCAACTAATTTCTTACTTGTACTGGTGACGTGAAACAGAAGAATTTCCTCTATTGGGAAAACAATTATTTTTTTCTCTAGAGATTTGAATGCTGAAATCTCAAATGGTAAGTGTAACACTCTGAATGTATTCACGGTTGAGTAATACTGAAAGCTCATGCAGGACTAGGGCATTATGGCAACTAAAATATCTAATATAATTTTAATATCCTAAATTGGCATATAATTTTATGTATGCATTTAACACTGCCCAAATGAAGAATAAGAACTTATTACTGGGGCGAAGACACAAAATTATTGACTTCAACATTTTACAAGTTACATAATATTTGATATAAAGAAAAATAATCGTATTAGTTCTCTGTAATTTTTGATACCAGTCTGAATTATTTTCACTTTTTGAGTGAATACATTTCCTTCTTTCTTTCTTTCCTCTCCTCCTTTGTTCCCTTCTTTCTAAAGTGGATTAGAAATTAAGGGAGAGATAGATTGTTGGGGAGGAGCCAAGATGGCGGAGGAGTAGGACGGGGAGACCACTTTCTCTCCTACAAATTCATCAAAAGAATCACTGAACACAGAGCAAACTTCGCAAAACAACTTCTGATCGCTAGCTGAGGTCATCAGGCGCCCAGAAAAGCAGACCCTTGTCTTCGAAAGGAGGTAGGACAAAATATAAAAGATAAAAAGTGAGACAAAAGAGCTAAGGACGGAGATCCGTCCCGGGAGCTCTTAGGCGGCATTGCTTGGGGTAGGGTCCGGGCCTGAGTGCCCTGAGGACAATCGGAGGGAGCTTCTGTGAGTTGCCAACTTGAACTGTGGGAGACCAAAAGAGAGAGAGTAAATTAACCGGCCCGAACACACTGCCGGCCGTTCGCAGAACAAAGGGACCGAGAGGGTCCAGAGAGGAGCTCGCAGGCTGCGGACCGGCCCAGCCCCGCCGGAGGCAGGAGGCAGGGGGGAGGGGAAGGTCGCGGCGAGACACAGGGCGCAGGCACCCGACCGGCGCGGGCGGGGACTGGGGCTGGGGACGCGGAGGGCAGAAGGCGCGCGCACCCGACTGGCGCCAGCGGAAACTGAGACTGGGTCCGCGGAAGGGAGTGGGCGCGCCACACCTGGGGATAGCGCGCCCATCAAGCCCCTGGCTGCCTGGACCGCTCTGACAGGGAAGGCACTGAGAGCGGGCGCAGCTTTTCGTTCCGCGCTTTTGTGGAACACCCGAGGGCTGGAACCTCGTGCAGCGCGGGGCGCGCTCCATATAGAACAGCTGGGAGCCTGAGTGGCACAGACGGAGAAAGCAGCATCAGCCCCTCCGGGCAGCACCAGCCCATCCCCGCGGCGCAAGCCCGTCACCACAGCGACAGCCCCTCCCCGCGGCGCCAGCCCCTCCCCGCGGCGCCAGCCCCTCCCCGCGGCGCAAGCCCCTCCCCGCGGAGCGACGGAACTAGCTACCTGAATAAGAGTCCACCTCCGCCCACCTGTGTCAGGGGGGAAATGAGGCTCTGAAGAGACCGGCAAACAGAAGCCAAATAAACAAAGGGAACCGCTTCAGAAGGGACTGGTGCAACAGATTAAAATCCCTCTAGGAAACATTGACTACACCGGAGGAGCCTGTAGATATCGAGAAGTGTAAGCTGGAACGAGGAGCTATCTGAAACTGAGCTGAACCCACACTGACTGCAACAGCTCCAGAGAAACTCCTAGATATAATTTTACTTTTTTCTCTTTTTTTATTTTTTATTTTTTTCTTTTGTCTTTTTTATTTTTTCTCTTTTATTTTCCTTTAAAATCCCCTATTACTCCCCCATTACTCCTTAACTTTCATTTCCATAGACTTTTACGATTTTTTGATTAGGGGGAAAAAAAAAATTTTTTTTTTCTTTCTTTCTTTTTTTTTTTTTTCTTTTTCTTTCTTTTTTTTTCTTTCCTTTTTCTCTTCTATTTTCTATTTTTCTTTTTCTCTTATTTCTTTTAAAGTCCTCTAGTACTCCTCTACTACTCCTTAATTTTCATTTTCAATACACTATAACCTTACAAAAAAAAAAAAGAAGAAGAGAAACCCTATTTTTAAACCAAAGATTATTCTCTCCCAATCTTGACTCTCTGTTTTCTACCTCAGAACACCTCTATTTCCTCCTTTCCCCTTCTCTTCCCAATCCAATTCTGTGACTCTTTGTAGGTGACTGGGCTACGGAGAACATTCTGGGAACAGACAGCTGCGTAGATCTGTCTCTCTCCTCTTGAGTCCCCCTTTTTCTCCTCCTGTTCATCTCTATCTCCCTCCTCCCTCTCCTCTTCTTCATGTGACTCTGTGAACCTCTCTGGGTGTCCCTAATGGGGGAGAATCTTTTAGCCATTAACCTAGAAGTTTTCTTATCAGGGCTGTATAGTTGGAGAAGTCCTGAGACTACAGGAAGAATAAAACTGAAATCCAGAGGCAGGAGACTTAAGCCCAAAACCTGAGAACACCAGAAAACTCCTGACTACAAGGAACTTTAAGTAATAAGTGACTGTCCAAAAGCCTCCATACCTACACTGAAACCAACCACCACACAAGAGCCAATAAGTTTTAGAGCAAGACATACCACGCAAATTCTCCAGCAACGCAGGAACATAGCCCTGAACATCAACATACAGGCTGCCCAAGGTCACACCTAACACATAGACCCATCTCAAAACTCATTACTGGGCACTCCATTGCTCTCCAAAGAGAAGAAATCAAGTTCCACGCACCAGAACACTGATGCAAGCTTCCCTAACCAGGAAATCTCGACAAGCCAATCGTCTAACCCCACCCACTGGGTTAATCCTCCACAGCAAAAAGGAACCACAGACCTCCAGAATACAGAAAGCCCACTCCAGATACAGCAATCTAAACAAGATGAAAAGGCAAAGAAATACCCAACAGGTAAAGGAACATGAAAAATGCCCACCAAGTCAAACAAAAGAGGAGGAGATAGGGAATCTACCTGAAAAAGAATTTAGAATAATGATAATAAAAATGATCCAAAATCTTGAAAACAAAATGGAGTTACAGATAAATAGCCTGGAAACAAAGATTGAAAAGATTCAAGACCTGTTTAATAAAGACCTAGAAGAAATAAAAAAGAGTCAATTACAAATGAATAATGCAATGAATGAGATCAAAAACACTTTGGAGGGAACCAAGAGTAGAATAACGGAGGCAGAAGATAGGATAAGTGAGGTAGAAGATAAAATGGTGGAAATAAATGAAGCAGAGAGGAAAAAAGAAAAAAGGATCAAAAGAAATGAGGACAACCTCAGGGACCTCTGGGACACTGTGAAACGCCCCAACATTCGAATCATAGGAGTTCCAGAAGAAGAAGACAAAAAGAAAGGCCATGAGAAAATACTCGAGGAGATAATAGCTGAAAACTTCCCTAAAATGGGGAAGGAAATAGCCACCCAAGTCCAAGAAACCCAGAGAGTCCCAAACAGGATAAACCCAAGGCAAAACACCCCAAGACACATATTAATCAAATTAACAAAGATCAAACACAAAGAACAAATATTAAAAGCAGCAAGGGAAAAACAACAAATAACACACAAAGGGATTCCCATAAGGATAACAGCTGATCTATCAATAGAAACCCTCCAGGCCAGAAGGGAATGGCAGGACGTACTGAAAGTAATGAAAGAGAATAACCTACAACCTAGATTACTGTATCCAGCAAGGATCTCATTCAGATATGAAGGAGAATTCAAAAGCTTTACAGATAAGCAAAAGCTGAGAGAATTCAGCACCACCAAACCAGCTCTTCAACAAATGCTAAAGGATCTTCTCTAGACAGGAAATGCAGAAAGGTTGTATAAACGTGAACCCAAAACAACAAAGTAAATGGCAACGGGACCACACCTATCAATAATTACCCTAAATGTAAATGGGTTGAATGCCCCAACCAAAAGACAAAGATTGGCTGAATGGATACAAAAACAAGACCCCTATATATGCTGTCTACAAGAGACCCACCTCAAAACAAGAGACACATACAGACTAAAAGTGAAGGGCTGGAAAAAAATATTTCATGCAAACGGAGACCAAAAGAAAGCAGGAGTCGCAATACTCATATCAGATAAAATAGACTTTCAAATAAAGGAAGTGAAAAGAGACAAAGAAGGACACTACATAATGATCAAAGGATCAATCAAATAAGAAGATATAACAATTATAAATATATATGCACCCAACATAGGAGCACCGCAATATGTACGGCAAATGCTAACGAGTATGAAAGAGGAAATTAATAGTAACACAATAATAGTGGGAGACTTTAATACCCCACTCACAACTATGGATAGATCAACTAAACAGAAAATTAACAAGGAAACACAAACCTTAAATGACACAATGGACCAGCTAGACCTAATTGATATCTGTAGGACATTTCACCCCAAAACAATCAACTTCACCTTTTTCTCAAGTGCACACGGAACCTTCTCCAGAATAGATCACATCCTGGGCCATAAATCTGGTCTTGGAAAATTCAAAAAAATTGAAATCATTCCAGTCATCTTTTCTGACCACAGTGCAGTAAGATTAGATCTCAATTACAGGGAAAAAATTGTTAAAACTTCAAACATATGGAGGCTAAATAACACGCTTCTGAATAACCAACAAATCATAGAAGAAATCAAAAAAGAAATCAAAATATGTATAGAAATGAATGAAAATGAAAACACAACAACCCAAAACCTATGGGACACTGTAAAAGCAGTGCTAAGGGGAAGGTTCATAGCATTACAGGCTTACATCAAGAAACAGGAAAAAAACCAATTAAATAACCTAACTCTACACCTAAAGCAATTAGAGAAGGAAGAAATGAAGAACCCCAGAGTTAGCAGAAGGAAAGAAATCTTAAAAATCAGGGCAGAAATAAATGCAGAAGAAACTAAAGAGACCATAGCAAAAATCAACAAAGCTAAAAGCTGGTTTTTTGAAAAAATAAACAAAATTGACAAACCATTAGCAAGACTCATTAAGAAACAAAGAGAGAAGAACCAAATTAACAAAATTAGAAATGAAAATGGAGAGATCACAACAGACAACACTGAAATACAAAGGATCATAAGAGACTACTACCAGCAGCTCTATGCCAATAAAATGGACAACTTGGATGAAATGGACAAATTCTTAGAAAAGTATAACTTTCCAAAACTGAACCAGGAAGAAATAGAAGATCTTAACAGACCCATCACAAGCAAGGAAATCGAAACTGTCATCAAAAATCTTCCAGCAAACAAAAGCCCAGGACCAGATGGCTTCACAGCTGAATTCTACCAAAAATTTAGAGAAGAGCTAACACCTATCTTACTCAAACTCTTCCAGAAAATTGCAGAAGAAGGTAAGCTTCCAAACTCATTCTATGAGGCCACCATCACCCTAATTCCAAAACCAGACAAAGATGCCACAAAAAAAGAAAACTACAGGCCAATATCACTGATGAACATAGATGCAAAAATCCTTAACAAAATTCTAGCAAACAGAATCCAACAACATATTAAAAAAATCATACACCATGACCAAGTGGGCTTTATCCCAGGAATGCAAGGATTCTTTAATATGCGCAAATCAATCAATGTAATACACCACATTAACATCTTGAAAGATAAAAACCATATGATTATCTCAATAGATGCAGAGAAAGCCTTTGACAAAATTCAACACTCATTTATGATTAAAACTCTCCAAAAAGCAGGAATAGAAGGAACATACCTCAACATAATAAAAGCTATATATGACAAACCCACAGCAAGCATCACCCTCAATGGTGAAAAATTGAAGGAATTTCCCCTGAAATCAGGAACAAGACAAGGGTGCCCACTCTCACCACTACTATTCAACATAGTGTTGGAAGTTCTGGCCACAGCAATCAGAGCAGAAAAAGAAGTAAAAGGAATCCAGATAGGAAAAGAAGAAGTAAAACTCTCACTGTTTGCAGATGACATGATCCTCTACATAGAAAACCCTAAAGACTCTACCAGAAAATTACTAGAGCTAATCAATGAATATAGTAAAGTTGCAGGATATAAAATTAACACACAGAAATCCCTTGCATTCCTATATACTAACAATGAAAAAACAGACAGAGAAATTAAGGAAACAATACCATTCACCATTGCAACAAAAAGAATAAAATACTTAGGAGTGTATCTACCTAAAGAAACAAAGGACCTATACATAGAAAACTATAAAACACTGATGAAAGAAATCAAAGAGGACACAAACAGATGGAGAAACATACCGTGTTCATGGATTGGAAGAATTAATATTGTCAAAATGGCTATTCTACCCAAAGCAGTCTATAGATTCAATGCAATCCCTATCAAGCTACCAACGGTATTTTTCACAGAACTAGACCAAATAATTTCACAATTTGTATGGAAATACAAAAAACCTTGAATAGACAAAGTAATCTTGAGAAAGAAGAATGGAGCTGGAGGATTCAACCTGCCTGACTTCAGACTCTACTACAAAGCCACAGTCATCAAGACAGTATGGTACTGGCACAAAGACAGAAATATAGATCAATGGAACAGAATAGAAAGCCCAGAGATAAATCCACGAACCTATGGACACCTTATCTTTGACAAAGGAGGCAAGGATATACAATGGAAAAAAGACAACCTCTTTAACAAGTGGTGCTGGGAAAACTGGTCAACCACTTGTAAAAGAATGAAACTAGAACACTTTCTAACACCATACACAAAAATAAACTCAAAATGGATTAAAGATCTAAATGTAAGACCAGAAACTATAAAACTCCTAGAGGAGAACATAGGCAAAACACTCTCCGACATAAATCAAAGCAAGATCCTCTATGACCCACCTCCCAGAATATTGGAAATAAAAGCAAAAATAAACAAATGGGACCTAATGAAACTTAAAACCTTTTGCACTACAAAGGAAACTATAAGTAAGGTGAAAAGACAGCCCTCAGATTGGGAGAAAATAATAGCAAATGAAGAAACAGACAAAGGATTAATCTCAAAAATATACAAGCAACTCCTGCAGCTCAGTTCCAGAAAAATAAATGACCCAATCAAAAAATGGGCCGAAGAACTAAACAGACATTTCTCCAAAGAAGACATACAGATGGCTAACAAACACATGAAAAGATGCTCAACATCACTCATTATTAGAGAAATGCAAATCAAAACCACAATGAGGTACCATTACACGCCAGTCAGGATGGCTGCTATCCAAAAGTCTACAAGCAATAAATGCTGGAGAGGGTGTGGAGAAAAGGGAACCCTCTTACACTGTTGGTGGGAATGCAAACTAGTACAGCCGCTATGGAAAACAGTGCGGAGATTTCTTAAAAAACTGGAAATAGAACTGCCATATGACCCAGCAATCCCACTTCTGGGCATACACACTGAGGAAACCAGATCTGAAAGAGACACGTGCACCCCAATGTTCATCGCAGCACTGTTTATAATAGCCAGGACATGGAAGCAACCTAGATGCCCATCAGCAGATGAATGGATAAGGAAGCTGTGGTACATATACACCATGGAATATTACTCAGCCATTAAAAAGAATTCATTTGAACCAGTCCTAATGAGATGGATGAAGCTGGAGCCCATTATACAGAGTGAAGTAAGCCAGAAAGATAAAGAACATTACAGCATACTGACACATGTATATGGAATTTAGAAAGGTGATAACGATAACCCTATATGCAGAACAGAAAAAGAGACACAGAAATACAGAACAGACTTTTGAACTTTGTGGGAGAATGTGAGGGTGGGATATTTCAAAAGAACAGCATGTATGCTATCTATGGTGAAACAGATCACCAGCCCAGGTGGGATGCACGAGACAAGTGCTTGGGCCTGGTGCACTGGGAAGACCCAGAGGAATCGGGTGGAGAGGGAGGTGGGAGGGGGGATCGGGATTGGGAATACATGTAAATCCATGGGTGATTCATATCAATGTATGACAAAACCCACTGGGAAAAAAAAATAAAATAAAAATAATTAAAAAAAAAAAAAGAAATTAAGGGAGAGATATGTAACAGAGATATGCATGATAAATATTAAAAATAATTAATAGTATTTTAAATCAAAGTAGATAAAGCTGAATTACTGAAGAAAAAGGAGACTTCAGGCTAACTTAGAAAATAAATTGCATCTTTGTGAGAAATGAAAATTTCTTCCATTCAGAGCATGGATCACTGTCAATACGTGAGAAAAAAAAAAAAGATAATCATTTTCACTGTATCATCTCACTGAGTAAATCATTGCTGGGAAATAATAAAACTTCCTGTCTTTAAAGTGGCACTTTTATTTCCTTAAGTACAAATTTTATATTCTCTCCTGGAGGGTTTTGATAGCTAAAATAGATATTTCCTTTCTTTGACTTTCTTGGACAAGTTTGCTGGTTAACATTTCCCTAGATAAAGCAGAAATTGAAATGTGAGATTTTTGTTGTTCTGTTTTTCCAATATGCATCCAAACAACCTCTCAGAATATTAGGATAAAGAGTTGAAATATTGGAATCTACCAGCTATTTCCAATGCAAGATAATAGTCAATTGTCAATAAGAAAATTATGAGTTGACTACTTTTTTTTTTTTTTATTTTCACTGTTTCAAACTCAAAGCCAAGAGTAGCAACTTTTAATTTTGCTTTACAAGACATCCTAGCTAGTTTAATTATTCAGATTTCTTTTTCTGACCTATAAAATGGAACTAATAGTATCTGATGCCTGTCTTCTTTTTTAGGTTAGCATGGAATGGCTAGGTGGTTAATGGAAAGTATGACTAGAATTCCATGTAGTTGAGAAACAAGTAATTTAGATTTATTTTGCTTGATTGGGGTTGATTTGATTGAGGGTGTTAGGAATGGTCATTTTTAAAAGCTCTTTCATAAGTTAATTATAATATTAAATAATACTAGAAATTGAAGATATAGAATTAAAGAAGAAACATTATTTTTCAACATGACCACAAGTCTTATTTTTGCTGTAAAATTTATGAAGTTTTGCTATGTTTATCAAATGAATTTATGCATTTTACACTCATTTAATGCTGCTTTGTTGTATGACAGGCAAGTTCTAAAGATAAAAAGGAAAATATTACTTATGTTTAGTCCTAGAAACAAGAGAGAGAGAAATACAAATCAATAATTATGAACAGAAATCTTTGATAAATGCTAAGAAAAATACTAAGGATGAGAAATAAAACAGGAAGGATCTCCTAAGTGGCCAGGGAAAGGTTAAATTTGGCCTGAGAGAATGATGAATGCAAATACAGAAGGTCATGGGCCAACATTATGCCTCTAGTATTAACAGGTATTTATTTAAGACTAGAAGACTTGGTGGGACTGGTGAAAGTTGCAACTAGAAGTGAGGACAGGAACTAGAAAATGAATGAGCAAATGTGCTTGATAGTAAGTATTTTACTCAAAATATACTAGGAATATCATCATTTGTGTACGCACTGGGAAATTTTGTTGAAGTTTTTGTTTGGTTTATGTTTGTTTTTTTCCCCAGGGGAAATTTTTGTTGTTGTTGTTGTTGTTGAGAATATTTAAAAATGAATTTTGGGATAGAGACCAGAATAATAAAGTTATATAAATTCTAAACAGACCAATTACAGAAAAATATTAAAAGTTATTGAAAAGCCCTGCTGTATCTCATAACTCAGTAGATTCACCAACCTAGACAATTTCATGAGGGGATACTAAAAAATCTCAAATAACAGTTTCAGTACTACTTGAAATGTTCCAATAAAGAGAGCAAGAAAATATTCAAAATCTTTTTTTTTTTTAAATCAGAACAAGAATATACTTAAAAAATTACAAAAGTAGCATAAAAAACTTGTCATGTTTACTGTTTCTTTTGCTATGCAAATGCTTTCTAATTTAATTAGGGCTCATTTGTTTATTTTTATTTTTATTTTTTTCCCTCAGTCAAAGTGGATCTTGTTACCATTTTTGTCAAATAGTGTCTTGTCTATATCTTCCTCAGAGTTTTATAGTGTCTGGCCTTACATTTAGCTCTTCAATTTGTTTTGAGTTTACTTTTGCATATGATGCTAGGAAATGTTCTAATTTCATCTTTTACATGTAACTGTCCAGTTTTCCTAACACTACTTGCTGAAGAGGCTGTCTTTTCTCCATTGTATATGTTTGTGCCCTGTGTCAAAAATGAAGTGCGCATAGGTGCATGAGTTTATAACTGGATTTCTATCTTGTTCCATTGATCCATATTTCTGTTTTTGTGCCAGTACCATAATGTCTTGATTACTACAGCTTTGTAGTAGAGTCTGAGGTCAGGCAAGTTAATTCCTTTAGCTCTATTTTTCTTTCTCAAAATTGCTTTGGGTATTTGGGGTCTTTTGTGCTTTATAAAAATTATAAGAAGCTTTGTTCTAGTTTTAGCAATTGCCATTGGTAATTTCATAGATGCGTCTTTGAATTGGTAGTATAGTCATTTTAGCAAAATCATTCTTCTAATTCAATGGAAGAATGGTAAAGCTCTCTGTTTGTGTTGTCTTTGATTTCTTTCATCAGTGTCATAGTTTTCTGCATATAGATCTTTGGTCTAATTAGGTAGGTTTATTCCTACGTAGTTTATTCTTTCTGTTGCAATGGTGAAGGGAATTATTTACTTAATTTATCTTTCTGACTTTTTCATTGTTAGTATATAGGAATTCAAGGGATTTCTGTGAAAAGACAACCTTTGGAAGGGGAGAAAATAATTATAAACAAAGCAACTGACAAATGGTTAATCTTCAAGATACGTAAACAACTCATGTAGCTCAAAATCAGGAAGACAAACAACCCAATCAAGAAATGGGTGGAATACCTCAACACATATTTCTCCAAATAAATACAATGTTCTTTATTTATAGCTAATAAACAATAAAAGATGCTCATTAATAGAGAAATGCAAATCAAAGCTACAATAAGGTATAACCTCACACCTGTCAGGATTACCATCATCAAAAAATCTACAAACAATAAATGCTGGAAGGATGTGGAGAAAATGGAATATTCCTGAACAATTGATAGGAATGTAAACTGATACACCTACTATATAGAACAATATAGAGATTCCTTAAAAAAATTAGGAATAAAACTACCATATGAACTAAATATCCCATTACTGGACATATATCCTGAGAAAACCATGATTCAATAAGACACACTTATCTCAATATTCTTAGAAGAACTATTTATAGTAGCCAAGATATGGGAGCAATGTAGATGTCCATCAACAGATGAATGGATGAAGATTTGGTACATATGCACAAAGGAATATTACTGAACCGTAAAAAGGAAAGGAACTGAGTCAGTTGTAGTGAGGTGGGTGAACCTAGAGTCTGTCATATAGAGTAATGTAAGACAAAAGAGAAAAACAAATATTGTATATTAACACAAAGAAGGGAAGTGAAAAGCAAAGGAGTAAAGGACAGATATACCCACTTGAATGCAGAGTTCCAAAGAATAGCAAGAAGAGATAAGAAAGCCTTCCTCAGCGATCAGTGCAAACAAATAGAGGAAAACAATAGAATGGGAAAGATTAGAGATCTCTTCAATAAAATTAGAGATACCAAGGGAACTTTTCATGCAAAGATGGGCTCAATAAAGGACAGAAATGGTATGGACCTAACAGAAGCAGAAGATAATAAGAAGAGGTGGCAAGACTACACAGAAGAACTGTACAAAAAAGATCTTCATGGCCCAGATAATCACAATGGTGTGATCACTCACCTAGAGCCAGACATCCTGGAATGTGAAGTCAAGTGGGCCTTAGGAAGCATCATTACAAACAAAGCGAGTGGAGGTGATGGAATTCCAGTTGAGCTATTTAAAATCCTGAAAGATGATGCTGAGAAAGTGCTGCACCAATATGCCAGCAAATAATGGAAAACTCAGCAGTGGCCACAGGACTGGAAAAGGTCAGTTTTCATTCCAATCCCAAAGAAAGGCAATGCCAAAGAATGCTCAAACTACCACACAATTGCACTCATCTCACATGCTAGTAAAGTAATGCTTAAAATTCTCCAAGCCAGGCTTCAGCAATACATGAACCATGAACTTCCAGACATTCAAGCTGGTTTTAGAAAAGGCAGAGGAACCAGAGATCATATTGCCAACATCCACTGGATCATCGAAAAAGCAAGAGAGTTCCAGAAAAGCATCTATTTCTGCTTTATTAACTATACCAAAGCCTGTGACTGTGTGGATCACAGTAAACTGTGGAAAATTCTGAAAGAGATGGGCATACCAGACCACCTGACCTGCTTCTTGAGAAGCCTGTATGCAGGTCAGGAAGCAACTGTTAGAACTGAACATGGAACAACAGACTGGTTTCAAATAGGAAAAGGAGTATGTCAAGGCTGTATATTGTCACCCTGCTTATTTAACTTCTATACAGAGTACATCATGAGAAACGCTGGGCTATAGTAAGTGCAAGCTGGAATCAAGATTGCCAGGAGAAATATCAATAATCTCAGATATGCAGATGACACCACCCTTATGGCAGAAAGTAAAGAAGAATTAAAGAGTCTCTAGATGAAAGTGAAAGAGGAGAGTGAAAAAGTTGGCTTAGAGCTCAACATTCAGAAAACTAAGATCATGGCATCTGGTCCCACCACTTCATGGCAAATAGATGGGGAAACAGTGTCTGACTTTATTTTTCTGAGCTCCAAAATCACTGCAGATGGTGACTGCAGCCATGAAATCAAAAGATGCTTACTCCCTGGAAGGAAAGTTATGACCATTCTAGACAGCATATTACTTTGCCAACAAATGTCCGTCTAGTCAAGGATATGGTTTTTCCAGTGGTCATGTATGGATGTGAGAATTGGACTGTGAAGAAAGCTGAGGGCCGAAGAATTGACGTTTTTGAACTGTGGTGTTGGAGAAGACTCTTGAGAGTCCCTTGGTCTGCAAGGAGATCCAACTAGTCCATCCTGAAGGAGATCAGTCCTGAGTGTTCATTGGAAGGACTGATGCTGAAGCTGAAACTCCAATACTTTGGCCACCTCATGAGAAGAGTTTACTCATTGGAAAAGACCCTGATGCTGGGAGGTACTGGGGGCTGGGGACTGGAGGAGAAGGGGACGACAGAGGATGAGATGGCTGGATGGCATCACCGACTAGATGGACAAGGGTTTGGATGGACTCCGGAAGTTGGTGATGGACGGGGGAAGCCTAGTGTGCTGTGAATCATGGGGTCGCAAAGAGTCAAACAGGACTGAGCCACTGAACCGAAATGAACTGATGTAAATACTTAGAGCTGATTCAAGTTGTACGGGAGAAACCAACACAAAATTGTAAAGCAATTGTCCAATTAAAAATTAAAGAATACACAAAAGCAGACAAGAAAAAAAATATGTCAAAGGGCTGAAAAATTTGTATCCAAATAAAGCTGAATATGTCTTTATTTGGCATTAATTAAATAAAAAAGAAAAACAAACAAACAAAAACCCTAGAACTCAAAACACTCATATATATTGTACCAAATTATAAACAAATAGAAAACAAAATCCTGTAGCATATCAATATCATGATTTATGTGGTTCAATCTAGATTTCTAAAATAGTAGAATATTAGGAATTCTATGAATATAAATCATAATATTAATAAGTCAATGAAGAAAAAATAGATTATCTCCATAATTCCAGATATGGCGTTTCATAAAACTCAGTAGCCATTATGGCTAAAAACTCACATTCACAAGTGAAACACAATAAAACAAACAAAAAGAAATAAATAGAAACTACCAAAATTACCAGCAAAAAAGAAACAGATGAATAGATAGAAACTGCTTTATCATGATGATAGGTTTGTATGAATAAAAAGCCATCAAGTTTGCTTAATGGTGAAATTTTAGAAGGACATCCATTAAGTCAGAATACCACTATTGCATTATCATTTCATATTTTTCTGACTAATGCAATTAGGAGAGCAGAAGGCAAATCATCAACATTCATTAGGAGGAGAATAAATAATTGTGAAACATACATATAAAGGACCTTAACTCAGCTTTGGAGTAATGAGATAGTAGAAGTGAGCTAGGACTATATATGCTGATGGATCTGTACTGTATATGAAAATAGTTAGATAAAGAAGAATATGTACAATGAGCTTCTGTTTCTTCAAAAAACATGAATATATGTAAATATGCTTATACAAGCATAGGCAATTTCTGGAATGATACACACACATGCACACATGAACAAACTACTACGCTTTAGTGTTGGGGCTGGAACTATAAAATGATAACAGAGTTTATCTTTTGTTATACAATATGTATATTTTAATTTTTAGCCAAAGCAATATAGCCAAACCAATTATTATTTATCCTTTTAATAGATTACTTACTCTATAAAAAATAAATTTCTTAAATAATCTGGTTTGTAGAATTTGTAATTTACACAAAAATATCACATCATTACACCAGTCATACTACAAACTCCCTGTCGCATATTCATTTTAGCAATATTAGCTTTTAGCATCTGTACTTTTAGCAATATTTCTAAGTTATTTTAGAGTCCATTTTTTCTTAACTATTCTTATTTTATTTATTGTGGTTTAAACTTGAGGCTACATTTCTTATCTCCAGTTTCCTTGGAAAGACATTGAGTTAAAGACTAACAGTTTATCCTAAGAAGTACTACTCATGAAGAATTCAAAGTGAAGGCAATTACTTTTTAAAATTTAACTTAGACATGATTGAGGATAGTGGTATTGAAGTGGTGTAGATTATGGTTTATATATTTATACAAATAAGACCTTTAACTAGTATCTAATAAAATATCTTACTCCTGTTTATACATTTAGCATAGGGCAAGCTCTAATCTTATTATATAGAATACAGGAGATGAAAGCAAAATAGATCAATGCACACACAATTTGACTTCTGAATTAGAAGTTGTTTTTGAATGGCTCAAAAAATATTTGTTTTTGATGACATCAACAGGCAGAAACCGTAACAAAACAAATGAAATAGAACACAAATGATGTAAA
Source organism: Dama dama (assembly GCF_033118175.1). Lineage (NCBI taxonomy): Eukaryota > Metazoa > Chordata > Mammalia > Artiodactyla > Cervidae > Dama > Dama dama. The sequence continues at coordinate 13,063,189 of NC_083681.1, forward strand.
TAATTGGAGATGAGCCCTTGCTATTAACATAGACTCTTTAGATTGTGAGACAAAAAAAGTCTCCATTCAACAGCCATATAGATGATTGACACCTAAAATGAATTTTTAAGCATAAATAATCCTGATCAGTTTAACTGCATAGAGAAATGTTCAACTTTTTACTTCTACAATTGTTTTTATAATAACATGATTTCATATGGAAAATTTTATTTCTTTCACACTGATGTAGTAACAGTGGTAGTAATACCTCTAGGGCAATTTATTCTAAAATCATCAGCATAAACAAATAAGGTTTTCTGGAATACAGAGAAACTGAGGTTGAGCAAAGGGGGGATTTTAGTACTGGTCTGATTATCCAAGATTAATATGCATCACAATGATGGAACAGTTTGTAATTAAGCTGCTGTTTCCTTTTTTCAATTGACTTTGATTTTCAAGTGTAGTAATAAACATGTCAATTATATTAAATAGAGAACCTAGATTTCAATAATTTTCAACAAATGGGTAAATGTTCTTACCATAATGATAACTGGTAACTTGGGCTCTAAAATAACAAGTTATTTCTGCGTTGACTTTGGCTTTTCTAACCTCATTGATTCTTTTAGTTATTTTCTTTTATCTAAGATTCAGATTCAGTCATTTAAGTAAGCTTCAGGTCAGGAAGGTTTTACTGTAGGCGCATTACTTATTTTTTAAATAGTTAGATAGCTGAATATGCCCTGTTGATAACCTAATATTGTCCATTTTCATTTGACTATGCTACTAGAAATTTCTCAAATATTGTAATTTTCATAAAATGATTATAGAATGTTAGCTACACAAATCTCTTTGTAAAGATGAATATTAATACATTTGGCTATTTTTCTCAATAACTGATGCTCAATACTAAAAGAATATGAAATAATATCATTCATCAATAGCTGCTGTTAGAATCAGTTTTTATTATTGCTCCAATGTAGGAACATTTTTTAGTTTAAAGTCTTGCCAAATTTCTTTCTTTATGATATTCTAATAGTACACGGCACATTAACTGCTCTATTAAGAAAACTGTTTATTAAAGTAAAATTGTTGATAATAAAAATATGATAAAAGCCATTCTATCTACATGAGTCTATGCAAATATGGATGAAGTGGAATGAACCATAATTATACTTGATAAACATAAATTGTTGATCTAATTTATTTAGATTTATACTAATTTATTTATGCTAATATAACTATTCATTGTTTTTACACATAGCTGCAAGTGTATATCTAGGTTTCAGAGTATGAAATTTATAAAGATTAAATTCAACAATGGGAAATATAAGGGGAAGTAGAAGACTTTAAAGCCTGAGATATTATTGGACCAGGGAGCTGTGAACATTATTTCCTTAGAGTTCTTTAGCAATTTTGATAGGGAAATTTACAATTAAAAGCTGAGAAAAACATCATGCTAAAAAAATGTAGAGCACTTGCTTCTTGATGAGTTAACCAAGGAAATATTTCAATATTTTACAGTCTTTAGAATGTGTGCCTTCTTAGAAACTTAAATGTTAGAAGTCTAGTGGCAAAATTCAGATTCACTATATCACATTTGGTTTAGGAATTTGCATTTGAACTAGTACCTCATTTGAGTTAGATGATGAGAAACACTAGCCTAGGGATTTTTCTCAAATTTCTCACATTCAGTAATTGAATTTTTTTGTTGCCCAAAGAAAGAGAAGCACATGAGATTTACTCTTATGAAACAGATTCTCAACAAGCTAACTCATAAAATAAAAAGATTACTGCTTAATAGCAACAAAAGACTTCCAGATATATTAGACTGGTTTTTCTTTACAGTATCTTCTACATAAGAAGCCAAATTCTTTCATGTAAATATATTTCTAGGAGCTTGGAATTTTAAAAAAGAGAAGTTTATCTTGGCTAGATAGATTGAAGAAATTGTGGTGGATAATTTGCCCATATCCACAGGTCTGGCAGGGTTTTCAAACTGTGCAAAATATGCATATGAGCCCAGGATATCTTGATAAAAAACAGATCTTAATTCTGTAGGATAAGACCCTAAATTCTGAATTTGTAAGACTGCCAAGTAATGCAGAGACTGAAGGGGCTGATCTAGGGACCACACTTTAAGAAGTAAGGCACTGGTAGGATTCAATAAAATAAAATATTCTAGTCATCCAGTGAATATATTCCCTGTAAGCTGTAATTTCTTCACTCAATGAAATTTGTCCAGGCAAAACCACACTATAATTGAACATGCAAAAGCTTTTTCTTCTTATAAGTTTCCCTATGTACATACATCTTCTCTGGAGTACAAATGAACAAAACTCTTACCTAGAAGATTTAACTCTTGAACTGTGGTGCCAAGTGAATGGAGCATGAATATTTTCAACTTAGCCAAAGAGGGAGGTGGGAGGGTGGATCAGGATGGGGAATACGTGTAAATCTATGGCTGATTCATATCAATGTATGACAAAACCCACTGAAATGTTGTGAAGTAATTAGCCTCCAACTAATAAAAAAAAAAAATTAATTTGCTTTCTAAAGTTATACTATTATCACCTATGAGTAAAGTATATATGCTGAACTGTATTTTATTGTAGTTTATATTAGTATTTCCATTTCATGAACCAGGCTGAGAATTTCTCATTAGTTTGATTTTCTATTATTTATTCTGGCATGCAATAATTTATTTTGCTCATTTTACTATTGTTGTCATTTTCTTATTAATTTACAGAGTTTCTAATATAGATACTAATAATTTGTCTAATATAGATACTAATAACTTAGCTACATGAATAGCAAACTTCCAGCTTGTTTTGTTCTTTTCTTCTCTTTATGGTAGCCTCTGAAGAGTAAATATTATTGCTTTCAATGTTGTAAATGTCTATCTATCACCTGTCTCTTTTTAATACTTTTTTACTTTTTGTACTTTGCTTGAGAACATCTCTAAGCAAAATTAATACAAATATTTTCTATATCATAATTTAAACAACTCTAAAATTTTTTCTTTCAAATATAAATCTTCCTTCTTCCTGGAACTGATTTTTTGTGGTGTGAGAAGCAGGAATTCAGTTTTTTATTCTTTATTACATATAATCACAGTTTGACAAATCATCTCCCCACTACTCTGCAATGTCAATTTTGCTATGGATCAAGTTTTCACATGTGAGTGGGTCTGTTTATCAATTCTCTATCAGTTTCAGAGAACAATTTATGAATCCCACAATACTTCCATTAATGCAATTGATATGAGTTAGAACAGTTTTCCCCTCATATTCTGTTTCTCCAGGGATGTCTCAAATATTCTTTACTGTCTTAATGGAAATTCATGTATTTCAAATCAGCTTTTCCAAAAATGTGTAAGACCCCAATTAATTTTGTGTGAACTTGGAAAGACTATTTTCATAATCCTGAGTCTTCTTAAAATCAGTGTAATTTTTCACCAATTTTAAGGACTTCATTTATTGTTCGTTGATCAAAAGAAAACTATGAATGTAACTGGGTGTGATTTCCAGGGCTAGGATATAAAAGAGATTTCAGTCTCTGCCTTGGTCTCCAGATTTCTTATCATGGGAGCAGCCAGCAGTCACGCCATGGGGATGTTCATGAGGCACAGTGGAGCGACCCACAGGAAAAAACAAGCTTGTTGACAAGGTGGAAGCAAAACAAAACAAAACAAAACTTAGAGATAAATCTTTTTGAAGACTGTAGTCGCAGCCAACATCTGACTGCAATCTCACGAGAGAGCCTATCATAGCTACCCAACTATATCACCCCTAAGTTACTGCCCCACAAAGAGTGTGAGATAAAAAAATCATTATTGTTGTTTCAGGTTGGTAAACTTTTCAGTGATAAGTTAGGCAGCAATGGATAAGTGATACAGTAATATAATAATAGTATTGATATATAATATAATTTATTATAGTTATTACATTATATGATTAATATTTGGATTAATTTATTCATGTTTTACCATTATGTACAGACTTTTGCCTTACTTTTCAGTTTTTCCTTTTTTCAAAGTCTGACTTTTCTTATCAAAGTATATGTTTCAGAAGTGACATAAATGAACTTTGGGCTTAAATTTTCCTTCAGTTTTAGTTTTTCTAAAATTATGTTATTTTCTTTGTATATTTGAAAGTAAGTTTGCCGAGTTACCATTTTACCAGTGAATTTCTGTTTATACAGACCTAATTTACTTTGTAGATTTCTGTTTTGTTTTGTTTTCAGAACATAATAATAGAGTTAATTTTAACCTCACACTAATACAGCCATTATTCAAATTCTTAGAAGAAATGTTTATAATTTTTCTCCTAAATATTCAGATTGATATCTGACAGAACTGTATAAGCCTGTGGTAGACATATTATTATCATTATTTATTTTCTCCTTTGTCTGAGGGCATTAAATATCTGATCTTAGACCCACAAATGTTTCTTTAATTAACTTTAGGTTCATGATGTGATTAAAAATAATTGAAGCTCTAGGGTATTGGCGAAATAATAATAACCCTGAGGCCCGCTCACCTTTCTCATCATATTCTCCTATAAATCCTCTGGTTTTAGAAAATGTATCATCTTGTTGGGTCATCCACACACTAAAAGCATTGTTACAATATTTTTTCTGACATTGTTACATGTTTTGTAAGAAGTATATTTTAGAATATCAGATTTAAAATATTGCTATAGAGAGTTCATTGACATAGAATATCATAAGCTAATGTTTCTGAAAATCATTCTTGTAATGTTATAAGAAATTATTTGGAAAAATAGATAAAAATTAGATTCAAGGACTTCAAATAGGCAAATTTTTAAAAAGATGACAAAAACCAAGGTTCAGGTATGATAATTTGTGTCTAAGATAGATGATTGGCAGGTAAATATAGAGAATGCATAATCATTTTAAAAACGCTTTCTGATGAAGACCAGAAAGACAAGACAATTAAGAATTTAGAACTTGGAGAACTTTTAGATATTTTCTATTTTCTTCATAAACAGTGCTGTTAGAGAATCTGTGAAGAATGAAAGTAGCAGAATTGTGGAAATTTGGATGATTTCTGCTATCTATTCTAAGGATTATTTAAGGATTCTAAGGACTGTAAGTTTAAGGAAATTAACAAAGTGTTAATTTAAAATCTACAGTGTTTCTAAATGCCTAGTCACAGTTGCATAAAATGAATTTATTCATGATCATTTTAGATCATTTCTGCAGTTCTGAATTGCTGTATAATTGAGTGGTCATTGTGAAAGGGTAGAATTAGGAAATTATGACAACAAATAAGGGAATAATTTCATATTTGGAAATCCCCAAGGTGGACATGCCAAAGAGAAAAAAAGTGAAGACATAAAAGAAAAACCACACATTGAATAAACTGCACAAGCTACACTTGTTGCTATTTAGTCACTAAGTCAATTTGACTCTTTGTGACACCATGGACTAAAGCCTGCCAGGCTTTTCTGTTTGTGGGATTTTCCAGGTGAGAGTGAACTGCCATCTTCTTCCCCAGGGGATCTTCCCAACCCAGGGGTTGAACCCGTGTCTCTTGCATTGGCAGGTATGCTCTCCACCACTGAGGCACCCGAGAAGCCCATATAATATACTTAAGGAATGTTTATTCAAGTTGAAGAGTCTTGTACCAGATTGTATGGACAGTCTAAGTAAACAATATAAAAATCAAAATAATGAGCTTGAGTAATATATTATTATTATTATTATTTTGGCTTATTGCAGCTGAATAGTATCCTACCTAAAGAACAATACTGCACAGGACCCTGTAATGCTAGGTCTATGAATCAAGGCAAACTGGAAGTGGTCAAACAGGAGATGGCAAGAGTGAACATCGACATTTTAGGAATCAGAGAAATAAAATGGACTGGAATGGGTGAATTTAACTCAGATGACCATTATATCTACTACTCTGGGCAAGAATCCCTTAGAAGAAATGGAGTAGCCATCATAGTCAACAAAAGAGTCTGAAATTTAGTACTTGGATGCAATCTCAAAAATGACAAAATAATCTCTGTTCATTTTCAAGGCAAACCATTCAATGTAACAGTAATCTAAATCTATGCTCTGACCAGTAATGCTGAAGAAGCCGAAGTTGAATGGTTCTACGAAGACCTACAAGACTTTCTAGAACTAGCACCCCCCAAAAAGATGCACTTTTCATTATAGGAGACTGGAATCTGGGGAAAAGGGTAAATTTGGCCTTGGAGTACAGAATGAAACACAGCAAAGGCTTATATAGATTTGCCAAGAGAATGCACTGGTCATAGCAAATATCCTCTTCCAACAACACAAGAGAAGGCTGTACACATGGACATCACCAGACGGTCAATAGTGAAATCCGGTTGATTATATTCTTTGCAGCCAAAGATGGAGAAGCTCTATACAGTCAGAAAAAACAAGACCGGGAGCTGAGTGTGGCTCAGATCATGATGTCCTTATTGCCAAATTCGGACTTAAATTGAAGAAGGTAGGGAAAACCACTAGTCCATTCAGGTATGACCCAAATCAAATCCCTTCCGACTATACAACAGAAGTGAGAAATAGATTCAAGGGATTAGATCTGATAGACAAAGTGTCTGAAAAACTATGAATGGAGGTTTGTGACATTGTACAGCAGGAAATGATCAAGACCATCCCCAAGAAAAAGAAATGCAAAAAGGCAAAATGGTTTTCTGAGGAGGCCTTAAAATATCTATGAAAAGAAGAGACATGAAAGGCAAAGGAGAAAAGGAAAGACATACCCATTTGAATGCAGAGTTCCAGAGAATAGCAAAGAGAGCTAAGAAAGCCTTCTGAAGTGATCAGTGCAAAGAAATAGAGGAAAACAATAGAATGGGAAAGACTAGAGATCTCTTCAAGAAAATTAGAGATACCAAGGCAACTTTTCATGCAAAGATGGGCTCAATAAAGGACAGAAATGGTAGGGACCTAACAGAAGCAGAAGATATTAAGAGGTGGCAAGAATACACAGAAGGACTATCCAAAAAAAGATTTTTAAGAGCCAGATAATCATGATGGTGTGATCACTCACCTAGAGCCAACATCCTGGAGTGCCAAGTCAAGCAGGCCTTAGGAAGCATCATTATGAACAAAGCTAGTGGAAGTGATGGAATTCCAGTAGAACTGTTTCACGTCCAGATGATGATGCTGTGAAAGTGCTGCACTTGATATGCCAGCAAATTTGGAAAACCCAGCAGTGGCCACAGGACTGGAAAAGGTCAGCTTTCATGCTAATCCCAAAGAAAGTCAATGCCAAAGAATGCCTAAACTACTGCACAATTGCCCGCATCTCACATGCTCAAAATTCTCCAAGCCAGGCTTCAACAGTACATGAACCGTGAACTTCCAGATGTTCAAGCTAGATTTAGGAAAGGCAAAGGAACCAGAGATCAAATTACCAACATCCAGTGAATCGTCAAAAAAGCAAGAGAGTTCCAGAAAAACATCTACTTCTGCTTTATTGACTATGTCAAAGTCTTTGACTGTGTGGATCTACCATTGTGTGGAAAACTATTAAAGAGATGGGAATACCAGATGATCTGACCTGCCTCTTGAGAAATCTGCATGCAGGTCAGAAAGCAACAGTTAGAAGTCAACATGGAACAACAGACTGTTTCCAAATCAGGAAAGGAGTACGTCAAGGCTATATATTGTCACCTTGCTTATTTAACTTAAATTCAGGGTACACCATGAGAAATGCTGGGCTGGATGAAGCACAAGCTGGAATCAAGATTCTTGGGAGAAATATCAATAACCTCAGATATGCAGATGACACCAGCCTTATAGCAGAAAGTGCAGAAGTAAAGAGCCTCTTGATGAAAGTGAAACAGGGGAGTGAAAAATTGGCTTAAAACTCAACATTCAGAAGACTAAGACAATGGCATCTGGTCCATCAGTTCATGGCACATAGTTGGGGAAAAAATGGAAACAGTGACAGAATTTATTTTCTTGGGCTCCAAAATCACTGCAGATGGTGACTGCAGCCATGAAATTAAAAGACACTTGCTCCTTGGAAGAAAAGCTGTGACTCACCTAGACAGCATATTATAGAGCAGAAACATTACTTTACCAACAAAGGACCATATAGTCAAAGCTATGATTTTTCCAGTGGTTGTGTATGGATGTGAGATTTGGACTATAAAGAAAGCTGAGCACCAAAGGATTGATGTTTTTGAACTGTGGTGTTGGAGAAGACTCTTGAGAGTCTCTTGGACTTCAAGGAGATCCAATCTGTTCATACTAAAGAAATCATTCCTGAATATTTATTGGAAGGACTGATGCTGAATCCAAAATTCCAATATTTTGGCCACCTGATGCAAATAACTGACTCATTAGAAAAGACCTTGATGCTGGGAAAGATTGAAGGCCGGAGGAGAAGGGAAAACAAAGGATGAGATGGTTGGATGGCATCACCAACTCAATGGCCATGAGCTTGAGTAAACTCTGGGAGTTGGTGACGGACAGGGAGGCCTGGCGTGCTTCAGTCCATGGGGTCACAAAGAGTCAGATGCCATTTAGTGCATGAACTAATCCTACTGAATATTCTACCATTCTACTTTTTAAATTTGATACTGAAAACTCATAAAATACAGAGTAATTTTCGAAAGAAGAAGTAATAAAATCTTAGGAATCTTCATTTTTTCATGTGAGTTATTATGGGTTACAATTACAAAAACGTACAAGCAAATCCAGAGGAAAAATTTCCATGGCATGGCAAAAGTTCCCGTGTCTAATATGTTGCTGGTATGGATATAAAATATTTTTTTCCAATACATAGAGTCACATTAAGACATATTTTCCATTATAATTATGGGTGGCCTGTCCACAAAATGCTTGTAGCCACACTTACTCAAGAGTAATAAACATTTCCTCACTCTGCCTAGTTTTGAGTCTAATTTATTTATCAGTGGCAGGAAATACTTATTATTCATCTTGTGTTTTATATCAATTCATCTTGGAAGTCTTAAAAATAAGGCAACAATTTCTTCTTCTCAATCTTAATGGAAGCTCTTAGTGGGAGTAGTGTTTGTGTGATTAAGCAGAAGCCAAGTAGCATTAGGGTTCTATTAGGATAGGATTTGGGCTTCCCTGGTGGTTCAGTGGTAAAGAATCCACTTGCCAGTGCAGGAGACACAGGTTTGATTTCTGAGATGGAACAATCTCCTGGAGAAGGAAACTTCAACCCAATCCAGTATTCAGAAATCTCATGGACAGAAGAGCCTGGTGGACTACAGTCCATGGATTCAAAAGAGTCAGACACAACTTAGCAACTAAACACCATGACCAAAAATAGGGTAAGATTTAGGCAAGTCCCCAAGTGAAGATTTCTTGACTAAGAAAATTGAAGATCTTCTGACTTTGTAATTATATGCATACTAAATATAAACTTGTTGTTCAGTCACTAAGTCATGTCTGACTCTTTAAGATCCCATGGACTGCAGCACACCAGGCTTCCCTGTCCTTCACCATCTCCTGGAGTTTGCTCAAACTCATGTCCATTGAGTCCATGATACCATCCAACTATCTCATTCTATGCCATCACCTTCTCCTCTGTCTTCAGTCTTGCAGAGCATCAGGGCCTTTTCTAACAGTTTGATTCTTCCAATCAGCTGACCAAATTATTGGACCTTCAGCTTCAGCATCAGACCTTCCAGTGAATATTCAGGGTTGATTTCCTTTAGGATTGACTGGTTTGATGGCCTTGATATCCAAGGGATTCTCAAGAGTCTTCTCCAGCACCACAGTTTGAAGGCATCAGTTCTTCTGTGCATAGCTTTTTTTATTGTCCAGCTCTCACATCCATACATGACTACTGGAAAAATCATAGCTTTAACTACATGGACCTTTACTGGCAATTAATGTCTCTGCTTTTAAACACACTGTCTATGTTTGTTCTTCATTATCTACCAGAGTTTGCTCACACTCTGTTTGCTCATGTTTATTGAGATGGTGATAGCATCCAACTATCTCATCCTCTGTTGTCCGCTTCTCCTCATGCCTTCAATCTTTCCAGGCACTAGGATCTTCATCAATTGCATTGACTCTTTGCATCAGGTGGTCAAAGTTTAGAGCTTCAGCATCAGTCCTTCCAATGAATATTCAGGGTTGCTTTCATTTAGAATTGATTAGTTTGATCTCCTTCCTGTCCATGGGACTCTCAAGAGTCTTCTCCAACACCACAGTTCAAAAGCATCAATTCTTTGGCAGTCAGCCATCTTTATGGTCCATTTCTTACATCAGTACATGACTACTGGAAAGACTATAGGCTTGACTATACAGACCTTTGTCAGCAAAGTGATTTTCTTCTTTTTAATACTCCATGTTTGTCATAGCTTTTCTTCCAAGGAGCAAGTTTCTTTTAACTTCATGGCTACAGTCACCATCCACAGTGATTTTGGAGACCAAGGAAATAAGGTCTGTCACTGTTTCCATTGTTTCCCCGTCTGTTTTACATGAAGTGATGGGACTGGATGCCATGATCTCAGTTTTTTTACTGTTGAGCTTTAAGCCAGTTTTTTTTTTTCACTCTCCTCTTTCACCTTCATCAAGAGGCTCTTTATTTCCTCTTTACCTTCTGCCATCAGGGTGGCATCATCTGCATATCTGAGGTTACTGATATTTCTCCCAGCAATCTTGATTCCAGCTTGTGATTCACCTAGCCTGGACTTTTGCATGATGTGCTCTGCACAGAAGTTAAGTAAGCAGGGTGACGGTATGTACCCTTGTTTTACTCCTTTCCCAATTTTGAACCAGTCTGCCTTTCCATGTCTGGTTCTAACCGCTGCTTCTTGACATGCATAAAGCTTTCTCAGGAGGCAAGTAAGGTAGTCTAGTATTTCCATCTCTTAAAGAATTTTCCACATTTTGTTTTGATCCATGCTTTCATAGACTTTAGAGTAGTCACTGAAGCAGAAACATGCTTTTCTAGAATTACCTTGCTTTCTCTATGATTCAGTGGATGTTGGTAATTTGATTTCTGGGTCCTCTATCTTTTCTAAATCCAATTTGAACATTTGGAAGGTCTCCGTCCACATTCTATGGGAGCCTAGTTTGAAGGACTTTGAGCATAACCTTGCTAGCATGTGAAATAAGTGCTATTGTGTCATAATTTGAACTTTGTTTGGCATTGCCATTTTTTTTGTCATTGAAATAAAAACTGAACTTTTTCAGTCCTGTGGCCACAACTGAGATTTCCAAATTTGCTGGCATATTGAGTGCAGCACTTTCATAGCATCATCTTTTAGAATTTAAAATATATCAGCTGGAATTCCATCACCTATACTTGCTCTGTTTGTAGTAATGCTTCCTAAGGCCCACTTAACTTCACACTCTAGGATGTCTGGCTCTACGTGAGTGATCACACCATCATGGTTATCTGGGTCATTAAGACCTTTATTGCACAGCTTTTCTATGTATTCTTGCCACCTCTTCTTAATCTCTTCTGCTTCTGAAAGGTCCCTACCATAAGATAGCTAAGTAAATAAACACTCTTGGAGGGACCACTGTTATAAATCTAGATAGAAGTATCACATTTGGAATCAGCCCCTAAGCGGCTCATATGGTAAAGAATCTGCCTGCAATGCAGGAGACCTGGTTTCAATCCCTGGGTCAGAAAGATCCCCTAGAGAAGGGAATGGCAACCCACTCCAGCATTCTTGCCTGGAGAATTCCATGGGCAGAGGAGTCTGGTGGGCTACAGTCAAAGGAGTTGCAAAGAAGAAGACAGGACTGAGTGACTAACACTTTCAAGGGCCAACACTTGTGAAAGCAAGCAGATATTAAAACAAGTAGATTATACCATGAACATTTATGAAATGGACACAGACAAAGACTTAGAGATCAAACTTATGGTTGCCAAGGAGGAAGGTGGAGGAGGAGAGGGCTAGTAATGGAGCTTGGGTTATACATCCACACACTGCTACAGTTAAAACAGATGAACAAGGACCTACTGTATCACCCAGTAACAACCTAAATGGGAAAAGAATCTGAAAACATATAATAAAAATAAATAAAACAAGTAGAAAACGAGGGTAAATCTCAACTAACATCAGCTTGCTTCTACGACTTAATTTTACAATCCCAGAGGGGCACATTGTAAGTGTGTTTCTAGTCAACTGAACTGATTCATGTTAAGACAAAGGAACACTGGATGTAGCTTTTCTTAGAGATTTGATAGATGTTCAGTACTTTTAAATAATGTTTTGTCAGTTATGCAAATCCAGATTTAATAGAATTTTTTTTAATCTCTGAAATTATATCAGACAAGGTGGTGAACCCAAGCCTAAACATTTTGATCAATAAATGCAATAGTAGTTATTACACCAAGAGCAAAATTATGACTAAACATTTCTAATGCAGGACAGGTCTTATTTTAATTTTCATAATTTCTTTTTGTCAATATCTGAATATCCTAAAAAATCTTCCTAGACTGCAGATACTGATTACTTGAATGCAAATAAAAGGAAGCTAGATTGTCAAACTCACTAGCATTTTCTCAGTAAAGCCTTTGAAATGAATGGCAAAGCCTTAATTTGAAATCTGTTTGATAAAGCAATGTAAAGGAGCAGATGATTAGACTTGCAAACTTTAACCTGTTGGCAAAAAATGCTGTTTTCTAAACAGATGCTGCCTTTTTGTGATCTCCTGGGTGAGTGCCAAGTATATTTTCTTATGCAATTGCTATATTTAAATCAGTTATACAATGGTCATTGATAAACCAATGACTCATTAATATTTGTTTTTATTATTATTACCAGAGGTGGTGGTGGCAGTTCTCAATTGCAAAATATTTGAAAGAGAAAATCATTTTTTGTTGTTGTTGTTGTTGTGTTGTTATTATTAGTTTCCTAAAGACATGAATATTATGATGGCTGCTATTTTTTAATAAGAGTAAAGACTAGAACTTCTGAGAAGAACATCAATATTGAATTTTTACAACATTTAGTTAACCTCAGGAAACATCAGATGGTATACATATATATATATGTACATATGTATATACATACATAAACATTGTGTGTATCTTAATGATTCCTGACATAAATAAACTGAACATAGCTTAAAGGGTTTTAATAAATGGCTTCCATCTTTTATACTCTTCTATACAAGTGTAGAAAATAGACAGATGTCATAAGGATTAAGCAGAAAATATTCCAGATGGCTAGCATAATTTTTATATTTCACAACTTTCAAATTATATAAACAGAATAACATTAAGCTCAAATTGAAGCATAAAAATATTTAATTGATTGATATGCACATGAAACATATGCTCCACCTTTTTTTTTTTTAAAAAGCACCTAAAGAATTACAAATGCCAAACAAACATCAGTATTCTTAATGCTCTCACTGTCAAAATGTTGAATATTCCTGTTTCTTTCAAATACATTTTTCTCTGGAAAGCTACCATTGGCAGTGCCAAGCTTTAGGGGCACTGCCCACGCTGCAACATAGCTACCTTGTGGACTGCTGCCTCTTGCACATGGCAGGTCAAGAAGACTTTCACAATATTTCATAGGTTAAGTTAGGGAGAGATTTTAATGTGTAATAGACATAACTACATGTCATAAATCAGCAGGAGAAGACATATGATGTGATATGAAAAGTTTTAAATGAGTCCCTCATCCTCTCATTATTTTTTATGGGCATGCCAGTCTCTGTGCAATTTGATGGATACATTTAGTGAGAGCTTTTGTGTTTAAGTAGAGGAATCTTTCACACTCTCCCACTGGTCTGGTCTTCTGTCTCATTAAGAAGGCACAGAAATAAACTTGATGGGGGATGAAACTTACACTCTCGCATCAGGATGTCTGGATATGGATGGGAGTTATTGATAGGAGTTAACCTAGAAATATCAGCATACAAATGCTAAGAGGCATTGGCCCTAAGGGAGAGATTCAGTCTCTTCTACTGGCGTGAATAATGCCATAACTTTTCCTGGAAATTTAAGCTTGGTGCAACCTCTTCAGTAGGCAAATGTATTCAAGGTTTCTTTTTGAACAGCTCTACTCATTATTTTATAATCATTTTCAATGAAGACATTTTGCCTTCATTTATAGTGGCTTCTAATGAAGGACAGAGGAATTGGTTCACAAAAAGACAAATGGATCACCTGATGAATCACATTCTTCAGGCTGAGTGCTGAAGAATTGACGTTTTCAAACTGCAGTGCTGGAGAAGACTCTTGAGAGTCCCTTCGATAGCAAGGACATCAACCCAGTCAATCCTAAAATCAATCAACCCTGAGTGTTCATTGGAAGGACTGATGCTGAAACTGAAGGTGCAATACTTTGGCTTCCTAATGCAGGGAACCAACTCAGTGGAAAAAAGACCCTGATGCTGGGAAAGATTGAGGGAAAGAGAAGAAGGGGACAACAGAGGATGAGATGGTTGGATGGCATCACTGACTCAATGGACATGAGTTTGAACAAATTCCGGGAGGTAGTGGACAAGGAAATCCTGGCATGCTGCATTTCATGAGGTTGCAAAAACTCGGACACGACTTCCCAATTGAACAACAACAGCATCAGAAAGGACACAAAATGTACTCAGATATGTGTCCTACAATCCGGATGGAAAATGAGTGTTCTATATAATTTACTGTTTATGCTTAACTGTATGATATGTGAATTTCGCTAAGTAAAGAGCAAAAATAAAAGCCTCAGATGTCAAGGAAAAGAGTACAAATGTAAAGCAGGAAAAAAAAAAAAAAAAGATAGTTAATAAGCCAATTGTTCTCTTGAACAGAAAGAACCAAGAGAAATATTTTATTAACATCTCTTCTCCTCTCTTAACCCTTGTAATAAGCATGGCAATAAATAAAAACTCAAGAGCTCAATACTCATTCAAGCTGACACTGTTGAAAAAATTTATAGCATATATTAGCTTTTAAACATGTACCTCTCAGTTGGAACATAAACTTACAATTTGATTAAAAAAGAAAAAAAAAAAGCACTTTAAGTTCCTGTTTAGCAACAAAGTTCTGTTTAGCTCTGGCTGATATCACATCCTGTCATTCTAGGGACTGCTGTTAATACTGAATTAGAGTGTTTAATTTTAATTTTGTGTGAAGATCTTCTATGAATGGAGTTGTATTTTATGCAGTTAGCTTACTAAATAGTCACCATGTGTTAGGAAATGATCCTTACATTGAAAAATATAGTGTTCACATTACTTTTCGCTTGGGAACGTGAGACCCAGGAAATAAAGATGACTGGTAATAATATTGTGAGTAAAAGGAGAGGGTTGCATTGCAATGGTACTTTTTGAAAGAGTAAGCTAGAATTGTTCCCAAATGTTATATCACCATTAAATAATAAAGGCAGAATACATTTTTTTCTCTTCTCTCTTTTTTAGCCATATGTACATATGCATGTGTATACACACACACACTTTATGTATGCATGTATTTCTTATATTAAGAGAAAAGAAAGGGAAGAGAGATGAAAAGCCAATCTCTAAAATTACTTGATAGCAGTCATGTATTTTGGGGGGTAACAACTACAGTATTTTATCACATTATGAACTAAAATTTTTCACATTTTCGATCTCCACACGACATCTTAAAATAACTGTTAGTTAGATGGCAGAGGCATCAAAATTTTAATTCCTGATGGTATGACAAGACAACTGCACTTCTCAAGAATTCAGGCATGAAGCATTTAAGAACCAATTGGAAAACAAAAAGAAGTCCAGCTTATATCTGAAAAACTTTCCATGGGACATTTTGGGGGGAAAGAAAACGTTCAAAATTTGCAGAATTTGCATTAGACTCTTTGAAGAATACTTATCCTCCAGGGGACTCTAACGACTCTCTGCTTGTGGGTATGTAACATTTGATATGCAGCTAGCATATATTAAAATATTATGTAAGCAAAAAATGTTCACCAAATTTCAAAAAATTAGTATGTAAAAATAACATAGAATGTATCACATAACTTTTAAATTTCAGTTCAGTTCAGTCGCTCAGTTGTGTCCAACTCCTAGCGACTTCATGGACTGCAGCACGCCAGGCTTCCCTGTCCATCATCAACTCCCGGAGCCTGCTTAAACTCATGCCCACAGAGTTGGTAACGCCATCCAACTGTCACATCCTCTGTTGTCCCCTTCTCCTCCTGCCTTAAATCTTTCCCAGCATCAAGGTTTTTTTCAAATGAGTCAGTTCTTCCCATCAGGTCGCCAAAGTATTGGAGCTTCAGCTTTAGTATCAGGACTTCAATGAATATTTAGGACTGATTTCGTCTAGGATTGACTCTTCGATCTCCTTGCAGTCCAAGGGACTCCCAAGCGTCTTCTCCAACACCACAGCTCAGAAGCATCAATTTTTCAGCATCCAGTTTTCTTTATAGTCCAATTCTCACATCCATACATGACTACGGGAAAAACCATAACTTTGACTACATGGACCTTTGTTGACAAAGCAATGTCTCTGCTTTTTAATACACTGTCTAGGTTGATCACAACTTTTCTTCCAAGGAGCAAGAATCTTTTAAATTCATGGCTTCAGTCACCATCTGCAGTGATTTTGAAGCCCAGGAAAATAAAGCTTGTCACTTTTTCCATTGTTACCCCATCTATTTGCCATGAAGTGATGCACCCTGATGCCATGATCTTCGCTTTTCGAATGTTGGGTTTTAAGCTAACTTTTTCACTCTCCTCTTTCACTTTCATCAAGAGGCTCCTCAGTTCCTCTTCACTTTCTTCCATAAGGGTGGTGTCATCTTCATATCTAAGGTTATTGATATTTCTCCCAGCAATCTTGATTCCAGCTTGTGTTTCATCCAGCCTGGCATTTCACATGATGTGCTCTGCGTATAAGTTAAACAAGCAGAGTGACAATATACAGCCTTGATGTACTCCTTTCACAATTTTGAACCAGTCTGTTGTTCCATGTCCAATTCTAACTGTTGCTTCTTCACCTGCATACAGATTTCTCAGGAGTCAGATAGGGTGGTCTGGTGTTCCTATTTCTTGCAGAATTTTTCACAGTTTGCTGTTATCCACACAGTCAAAGGCTTTGGAGTAGTCAATAAAGCTGAGGTAGATATTTTTCTGGTATTCTTAAATTTTCTGTTTTCTTCTGGAACTTTTAAATTTATTATTGATAAAAAGAAAATTTGGTTTATATTGTGGTAAATAAAATACAATATTATTTAATTTAATATGTTTTACATTTTAGTGTATTATAAGTAACCAAAATTACATATGTTTCTCACATTATATTTCTATTGCATATTTTGCTTAAAACCATATGGAACATGTTTTTTTGAATGATGCTTCATCAAAAGCATTTTGA
This sequence comes from Dama dama, assembly GCF_033118175.1. Lineage (NCBI taxonomy): Eukaryota > Metazoa > Chordata > Mammalia > Artiodactyla > Cervidae > Dama > Dama dama. The sequence goes on from NC_083681.1 coordinate 13,080,482, forward strand.
TGGATCAGAATAAGATGTTGTATAGAAAACATAATTGTTAATGATCCTGAATCATAACAATTCTGAAGTTTTGGAAAATCAATATTAGTAGTTGGGGAGTTTTTTTTTTTTCCCCAAGACTTTGTGAAGTATGGCCAGCAATCCAGTTACAGCTATTACCAGTTTCTGTGTTGGGGGGGAGGAATTGATATATATATATATATATATATATATATATATATCAGGAAATATATATGATATATACATATATACATATATATATATATATATATCATATATATAGATATATATCAGGACATATCCATGTCTGTTAGATTGTATTTTGTCCGTCGGCACTTCTTGCAACAGTGGCAGCTTTGAGTGGTTGTACTGAGATCTTCTGTCCACAGATTCTTAAATATTTGCTATCTGACTTTACAGAAAATGTTTGCTAGCCTCTGCCTTAAGCAATTTATTTTATTTTTTGTTATTGCACAGAAATGATAAAATATATATGCATAAAATGTAAGTATGTAATGAATTCTAAATAATAAAATATGAATAAGAGAAAATATGGGTAATTTGTTTAACATTTTTTCTGAGAGTTTATATTGCTATGTGTTCCTTCAAATTAAAAATAACAAACTCATTGAAAAAAGACATCAGATTTGTTGTTAATAGAGATGTGGGTGAGAGAGGGATCAGAAGAAGGCTGTCAAAAAGTACAGGTTTCTAGTTATAAGATAAATAAGTACCAGTAGTTTAATGTACAACATCATTAATATAATGAACATTGTTGAAAGTTAGATTAAAACCTAACAGTTCTCATCAAAAGAAAGAAAACTTGTTTTATTTTGTAACTATATGAGATGGTGAATGTTTCCTAGTGTTATTGTGATTATCTGCTATATGTATTTTATATGTTAATAAAATTGGGGAAAAATATACTACATGTTCTTATCATCTTAGAATTGATGAATTGTGCTTAGATAAAGAATAGATTGTTTTCCTGTTTATATAGATAAGTATGAAAGTTTTTACTTCTTTAGTAAATAATTTTTGAGAGATTTCCATATACTATACATTATTTAGAATAAATATGTAGAATTAATTACATAGAATAAACTAATTTTAATTAGGAATTTATCATCTGGAAAGAAAAACACAGAACACACAACTTCAGGTGTTAAAGTGCACATCAGTGAGAAAAAGAGGTTTCTCATATTTAGAGAGAAATAGTAAGCTGTTTCAAAAATGCTGTTAGATCAAGCAACTAGTCATATTGGGAAATTAAATTGGATTTATGTCTCACAAAGAACATTATGAAAAATTCCAAAGAATCAAAGACATCTTTTAAAAAGCAGCAAATCAAAATATATTAGAAAAACATAACAATTTTTAGATATTTTGGAAAGTAAAAACATTTTCTACAGTTCAAAAAGTAAAAGTAGTAAGAAAGACTAATGAATTTAAACAACAATTACAAATGTAAACATTTTTACAGGGAAAAAATATACAATATCAAAAGGCAAATAACTTCAATTAAGAAAAAATAGTTATAACTATTAATACAGAAAATAAACAATATGAAGTAGATGAAGTGAGAGATGTTAGAATTGGGGTGGGGAACAAGCAACTAGCTGAATTTGCAGTTAATACTAGAGGGAACAATACAGAGAAAACAAAGTCAAAATTGGCACATGATTCCTTTCAATTCTTTCCCTGAGTAAAATTAGTGCCTGTATCTTGTGAAATTCAATAAGACTGGGCAAAGAACAACTGTGGAACTATAACATCAACAATTACCAGAGCACACTCAAGGCCAAAGTGATGTTCAAGTTCTTCTAGTCCATCAATTTAGAGAACTCACATTGAACACTTGGAGTATTCAGTGGATGAGTTCTTAGCAGTGTACATCTTCTAAAGTATGCCATATAACTGAGCTAATGAAATAACTAAAACCATCTTTAAAAACCATAAATGTTTTCCAAAACTATTTTTAGTATTCTTAAGGGAAAGTAATATTATTCTGATATTCAACAGATTAATATTAGCATGATTGAGATAGTGGAATTAGAAGACAGTCTCAAATAGCTCTCACAAATATACTCAAAGGTTTAAAGAAAACTATACATATAGGGGTGAGAGAACTTGTATTTTTAAATAATGAAAAATGAAACTTCTAAGTGAAAAGTAAAATATATGAAATAAAAAATATCACTGGATTCGCTTAACAATTATGTACTGCAGAAAAGAAAAGCAGTAAATTTAGCAGTGTAGAAATAGAAATTATTCAAAATGAAACTGTCCAGAACACAGAGAATAAAAAAACCTGAAAAAAATAAAATAAAAACATTAGTATACTATGGGACTGTTTGATAATAGCAATATAGAAGGAAGAAAGAACAAAAGTGTTTTTTTTTTTTTTTTTTCAGAAGTAATAGCTTAAAATGCTCCAAACTTGATGGAAAAATGATAAACCCATACATTTAAGAAGGTCAATCAACCTAAAGCATTTGAATAAACACAAAGAATGCAACATAGGCAAGCTACAATTAAATTAATGAAACCAGAAAAAGTACAAGCATTGAAAAATCACTCAGAGAAAATGGGGATTTTACATACAGAAAAACAAGAGAAGAGCTATTATTAGTTTTTCATCTGAAAAGATGTCACTCTGAAGACAAGAGAGTAATGTGTTTCCATACTAAAAGAAAGACAAACAAATAAAAACTGAATTCAATCTAGAATTCTATATTGAATATAAATTTCCTTAAAAAATGAACGTCAATTTAAGATACTTTTCAGACCAACATAAAGACATTTTCAAGGAAACACAAACTGAAAGTTTTCTTTTCTTTTCTTTTTTAACCTGTAGCACTGTTCTACAAGAAACATCGCTCTTCAGAGTATGGACCAGATGAAAACTTACATCTAATACAGGAAAATGAGGAGCCTTTAAAATTAGCAATATACACATAAATGTAAAAGTCTTTTTCATTTAAAATTTTTTTAAAAAATGTATTGACTGATTCAAGCAACACACACAGTGTATTTTGCATAAATCCAAAGATACAGCATGCAAATAATAGCAATTCTAGAAAGATATAAGAGAGAAAATAGAAAGTTGAAGGAAGTAATTTTTCAATAAAGTAATGAACACAGTGTCCAGAACTAAAGAACTCAAAGAACCCAAATTTCTTGATTGAATGAGCGTTTTGATTGTTGGCTTTGGACAAAAAAAGGAATAACAATGTCACATCACATAATTTACAAAGCAATAGGGAAAAAAAAATCCTAATTATTTCCAGAGAAAGAAAATATATGAAAATTTACTTATAAATTTAAAGCAATTGAAATTGGACTGGTATCTGTTAATTCTTGCAACACACCAATCCAGAAACCTAGAAAACAATGGGGGAAATCTTCAAACTTCTGAGAGAAAATTATTTCTAAAAAATATACAATTAACCAAACATTTAATCAAGTATAAGGATTAAAAGAAGACAATTAGACTCGTCTGTTATATACTCAGAATTTACGTTCATAGAAGAAAATCTATTCTATCTAGTTTCCGCATGAAGGGCTTCCCTGATAGCTCAGTTGGTAAAGAATCTGCCTGCAATGCAGAAGACCCCGGTTCGATTCCTGGGTCAGGAAGATCTGATGGAGAGGAATGGGCTACCCACTCCAGTATTCTTGGGCTTGCCTTGTGGTTCAGCTGGTAAAGAATACACCTGCATTGTGGGAGACCCGGGTTCGATCCCTGGGTTGGGAAGATCCCCTGGAGTAGGGAAAGGCTACCTACTCCAGTATTCTGGCCTGGACGATACTGTCCATGGGGTCACAAAGAGTTGGGAACAACTGAGCGACTTTCACTTTAGGCGTGAAATCAGTTTAGTTCAGTCGCTCAATCGTGTCCAACTCTTTGCAACACCACGGACTGCAGCACACCAAGCCTCCCTGGCCATCACCAACTCCCGGAGTTTACTCCAACTCCTGTCCATTGAGTCAGTGATGCCATCCAACCATCTCATCCTCTGTTGTCCCCTTCTCCTCCCGTCTTCAATCTTTCAATCTTTCCCAGCATCAGGGTCTTTTCCAATGAGTCAGTTCCTTGCATCAGGTGGCCAAATGCTTAAAATTATCATTTACTTTACAATACGATTTCCTTAAATTTAGACAAATTCATGAAGAGATTATAAAAATCTTAAGAAAAAGACTGCAAATTATCTGTCATGGATTTTTTTCTTCTAAAATATAGAACTTTTCATTTTATAATGATATTTAATTTTTAAAGTGAACTTCAGTTGTATATCACTATGATGGCTTCCCTGGTGGCTCAGACGGTAAAGAATCTGCATGCAATGCAGGAGACCCGTGTTCCATCTCTGTGTTAGGAAGATCCCCTGGAGAGGAGAATGGCAACCCACTCCAATATTCTTGCCTGGACAGAGGAGCCTAGCAGGTTACAGTCCATGAGATTGCAAAGAGTCCTATACAATTGAGTGACTAACACTTTCACTTTTTAGATTTACATTTTTTTTTTTTTTTACTTTAAAATAAATTTAGCTTTATACTTCATAATTTTTGTGTCCTCTTACATGTGGAGAAAACATATATTTCCAAAAGAAACTGTTACTAGTGAGCTTTTGCTATATGATATTTACTTAGTATTAGGATATTTGAAATTTCGGCTCAGTTCAGTCGCTCAGGTGTGTCCGACTTTGCGACCCCATGAATCACAGCACGCCAGGCCTCCTTGTCCATCACCAACTGCCGGAGTTTACTCAAATTCATGCCCATCAAGTCGGTGATGCCATCCAGCCATTTGAAACTTGGCAATCACTAATTGCATTTAGGGCCAAATAATTCTTTATGTGAGGATGCAATGTAGGATATTTAGAAGATTCCTTACCTATACCCATTTGATGCCAGTAACAATCCTCTGACCCCACCCACGTGTCATGACAACTAAAAATGTCTGGAGATATTTTTCCACTGGGGGGATAAAAATCACCCCTGACTGGGAACCACTGCTCTGCTCTGCATTTAAGAGGAATTTCAGGTCATTCAGCATTGAAATTTAACTGCTAGAATAAAATTACTATAACATGATTTAGAATACATTTTGGATATTGAATTATGTTAATGCATATTACTATCCTGTGGATTATCATATTATGACTTTTTCTATGAAGGATTGTTGCTTTTCTATTTTAGAAATAATTTTCATAATAGTTCTCACTCAACTGCAAGGATAATCCAAAGGCATAATAGAAATTAAACAGTGCCATTAAGTAAAAGGTATGATTTAGATCAATTTTTCCCAGAAGCTTCCTGGCAAAACACTAATTTTATTCTCTCTATTGTAGGCTTTTGTCAATCTTTTGAATTATTTAAGTCATTTAGGATTGCAAAGAGAAGATAGGAATGAAATTATCTGACATTGATTTCAGAACTTTTCCTGATACCATGATTGCAGCTTGCAACATGTCAAATTCATAAATAGTTGACTTTAACTTGTTTACTGATGACTGGTACAATTGATTGTTGTCAGTATAGTTGAACTTGTTTAGTATGCGCATTCTAGGCTATGGTTTATGTAACGAACCATTTGCTATCAGGCCCCACACAAGGTGACTCCTCTCTTGCTCTATGTATAAGCTCTGCCTAATTTTACCTTACTTGCATGTTTGTTTTCAAGCATTATCAGCATAAATGAATGGCCTGACCTCCAGCTAATACTTGATCTATTCTTCTGATCAGAACAGCTTCATTATATTAGGTTATCAACAAGAGACTTTGGCCCTTATAATAGTTGCTAACCTGAATAGATGTGGGGATACATTCCTTCAGCAGTTCCCCTGGTAACCAGGAGTCTTCTGACACCATTTCCCCTGTAACTGGTGTCCCTATTCTTCCTTGAGGAGCAAAAATTGCTGCTGTGTTCTTCATGTCCTCAGTCATACACACTGGCATGTACTCCAAGACCTTTGCCTTTGACTTGTAATATCTCCTATTCAATAATCACTGATACCTCTGTTGCAGATTCCAAGTTCTTTCTTCAGTCTCGTGGCTGGTCTGTTACAAAGACTGCAGGACCACAGGGTAAAAGATATGCTCTGAAAAAGTGGGGACATAAACCAAGATAGAAAATACTTATAAACCAGGAAACAAGCGCTCTAACACAGGAGAACAGGTGTGAAATTGATCTGGAATTCAATCAATCCCACACTGAAAATTAAAGAAAGCTTGAGAATGTGGATTATAAAACAGATTATGTGACTAGGTAGCAAAGGCATTTTACAGGTCTATGGGAATGTTTTAGTAAATTTAGCAATAAATTTAGTCACGCAGAACTAGGCCCCCAAAAGCAATGATTAATTCCAGGAAAAGCAAAAAAGTAATTACAGTATACCATTTTATTTAGCCTGGTGGCTCAGAGGGTAAAGAATCAGCCTGTAATTCACAAGACCTGGGTTTGATCCTTGGATTGGGAAGATCCCCTGAAGGAGAGCATGGCAACCGTCTCCAGTATTCTTGACTGGAGAATCCCCATGAAGAGAGGAGCCTGGCAGACTACAGTCAATGGGGTCACAAAGAGTCGGATATGACTGAGTGACTAGGTACATATTTGACTTAGCAATGGGCGATATCTACAAATCCAAAAGAATGCAACCTCTGGATATTAAGTTTGCTAAAAAAATTAAAGTTGTGATAAAATAATATTGAAAGGATATAAAAAGGAAGTAGAGTTGAGTAGTGTAAGATACTTAATCTTCATCTATCATATTTGGAAATTGTGAAAGAAATTACTAGTGCCCACTAATATCTGGTTCCCCCTGCTTCTGAGCACACAGCAGACAATAATTTCATTCTCTTGAAGGTGGGTGGGGCCATCTAACTAATTTTAGTCAGTTGCTATCTGGCAGAAGAGCTTTCTTGCATCTAGATGAAAATCTTAGATAATCTTGGAGCTGTCTCTTTTCCCTCTGTAATGATCAGTGAGATGTTTGGTTAAAATGGCAGAACCACAAAATTGAAGCAGGCTGGAAATGCCTCATGGAATATAGTTGTCCTGGAGATACTGAGTGGAATCTATAATGGTGAAAGATAAGACTTATTGTGTTGAGTTAAAAAATGGGGACTTCCCTGGCAGTCCAGTGGTTAAGATTCCACACTTCCACTGTAGGGTATGTAAATTTGATCAGTTCAGTTTATGTCACTAAGTCGTGTCCAACTAGTCATGTGTACTACAGCACACCAGGCTTCCCAGGTCATCACCAACTCCTGGAACTTACTCAAACTCATGTCCATCCTGTCAGTCATGCCATCCAACCATCTCATCCTCTGTCTTCCTCTACTCCAGCCCTCAATCTTTCCCAGCATTAGGGTCTTTTCAAATGAGTAGGTTTTTTCCATCAGGTAGAGAAAACATTGGAGTTTCAGCTTCAGCATCAGTCCTTCCAATGAATATTCAGGACTGATTTCCTTTATGATTGACTGGTTTGATCTCCTTGTAGTCCAAGGGACTCTCAGGAGTCTTCTCCAACATTGCAGTTCAAAAGCATCAATGCTTCAGTGCTCAGCTTTCTTTATAGTCCAACTCTTATATTTATACATGACTACTGGAAAAATTGGAGCTTTGACTACATGGAATTTTGTGTGCACAGTAACTTCTACTTTTTAATATGCTGTCTAGGTTAGTCATAGCTTTTCTTCCAAGGAGCAAGCTTTTTTTTAATTTCATGGCTGCAGTCACCATCTGCAGTGATTTTGGAGTTCAAGAAAATAAAGTCTGTCACTGTTTCCACTGTTTCCCCATTTATTTGCCACGAAGTGATGGAACTGGATGCCATGATCTTAGTTTTCTGAATATTGAGTTTTAAGCCAACTTTTACACTCTCCTCTGTCACTTTCATAAAGAGGCTCTTTAGTTCTTCTTTTTGTGCCATAAGGGAGGTGTAATCTGCATATATGAGGTTATTGATATTTCTCCTGGCAATCTTGATTCCAGCTTGTATTTCATCCAGCCCAGCATTTCTCATGATGTACTCTGCATATAAGTTAAATAAGCAGGGTGACAATATACAGCCTTGACATACTTGTTCCTGATTTGGAACCAGTCTGTTTTTCCATGTCCAGTTCTAACTGTTGCTTCTTCACCTGCATACAGATTTCTCAGGAGGCAGGTCAGATGGTCCAGTATTACCATCTGTTTAAGAATTGTCCACAGTTGTCCAGAGTCTAAGGCTTCGGTGTAGTCAATAAAGCAGAAGTAGATGTACAAGTAGATGTGTTTTTTTTTTGTTTTTTCTTTTTTTCTGGAACTGTCATGTTTTTTTGATGATCCAGCAGATGTTGGCAATTTGATCTCTGGTTTCTCTGCCTTTTCTAAATCCAGCTTGAACATCTGGAAGTTCATAATTCACATACGGTTGAAGCCTGGCTTGGAGAATTTTGAGCAATACTTTGCTAGCATGTGAGATGAGCACAATTGTGTGGTAGTTTAAGCATTCTTTGGTATTGCCTTTCTTTGGGATTGGAATGAAAACTGACCTTTTTCAGCCCTGTGGCCACTGCTAAGTTTTCCAAATTTGCTGGTATATTGAGTGCAGCACTTTCACAGCATCATCTTTTAGGATTTGAAATAGCTCACCTGGATGTCCATCACCTCCACTAGTTTTGTTTTTAGTGATGCTTCCTAAGGCCCCCTTGACATCACATTCCAGGATGTCTGGCTCTAGTTGAGTGATCACAGCCTCGTGGTTATCTGGGTCATAAATATATATATGTATATATATATATATAAAATAATTCTTCTGTGTATCCTTGCCACCTCTTAATATCTTCTGCTTCTATTAGATCCATACCATTTCTGTCGTTTATTGTGCCCATATTTGAATTAAATGTTCTCTTGGTATCTGCAATTTTCTTGAAGAGATCTCTAGTCTTTCCCATTCTATTGTTTTCCCTCTATATTTTTGCATTGATCACTGCAAAGAAATATTTTGTCAGAACCCTCCACCATGACCCATCCAGCTTGGGTGGCCCTATATGGCATGGCTCATAGTTTCATTTAGTTAGACAAGGCTGTGGTCCATGTCATCAGTTTGATTCATTTTGTAAATTTGATACCTGGTTGGAAAACTAAGATTCCACATGCCACGCAGCATGGGCAAAAGAAAGTGAGCATGCCACCCCACACACAAGCATAAATAATAAGAGAGGTCAAAAAAATGAGCCTGCCACTCCCAACATAAACAACAAGAGGAGGAGCTATCATCTCAATGTAAATCAAAGATGATGCTTGGCAACATGTCTTCATTAAGGAAGCAGTGCTTTCATTTTCATTCTAGCTTAAGCTCCTTACTTCATTGACATTAGCACTGAGTAACCTTGATCTAGTAGAAGAGGGTTTTAGGTATAATGTTTAGGAAATACTCTGAGGTAAGGATGTATTTACATGTTCAAAAAACAACAAGAAAATCACTGTGGCCAGAAAATAATAAAAGAGGGAGAAGTAGAATGAAATTCTCCTTTCAAGGATAACCTTGGTTTCTGAGGGTGGACAAAAGAGGAATCAGAGATACTAATTTCAGTTCAGTTCAGTTCAGTTGCTCAGTCGTGTCTGACTCTTTGCGACCCCATGAATCACAGCATGCCAGGCCTCCCTGTCCATCACCAACTCCTGGAGTTTACTCAAACTCATGTCCATCGAGTCGGTGATGCCATCCAGCCATCTCATCTTCTGTCGTCCCCTTCTCCACCTGTCCCCAATCCCTCCCAGCAACAGGGTCTTTTCCAATTAGTCACATCTTCCCATGAGATGGCTAAAGTATTGGAGTTTCAGCTTTAGCATCAGTCCAATGAACACCCAGGACTGATCTCCTTTAGGATGGGCTGGTTGGATCTCCTTGCTGTCCAAGGGACTCTCAAGAGTCTTCTCCAACAGCACAGTTCAAAAGCATCAATTTTTTGGCGCTCAGCTTTCTTCACAGTCCAACTCTCACATCCATACATGACCACTAGAAAAACCACAACCTTAACAAGTTGGACCTTTGTGGACAAAGTAATGCCTCTGCTTTTTATATGCTGTCTAGGTTGGTCATAACTTTCCTTCCAAGGAGTAAGCGTCTTTTGATTTCATGTATGCAATCACCATCTGCAGTGATGTTGGAGCCCCCCAAAAATAAAGTCAGCCACTGTTTCCACTGTTTCCCCATCTATTTCCCATGAAGTGATGGGACTGGATGCCATGATCTTTGTTTTCTGAATGTTGAGCTTTAAGCCAACTTTTTCACTCTCCTCTTTCACTTTCATCAAGAGGCTTTTTAGTTCCTCTTCACTTTCTGCCATAAAGGTGGTGTCATCTGCATATCTGAGATTATTGATATTTCTCCCAGCAAACTTGATTCCAGCTTGTGCTTCATCCAGCCCAGCGTTTCTCATGATGTACTCTGCATATAAGTTAAATAAGCAGGGTGACAATATACAGCCTTGACATACTGCTTTTCCTATTTGGAACCAGTCTGTTGTTCCATGTCCAGTTCTAACTGCTGCTTCCTGACCTGCATATAGGTATCTCAAGAGGCAGGTCAGGAAGTCTGGTATTCCCATCTCTTTCAGCATTTTCCACAGTTCATTGTGATCCACACAGTCAAAGGAGACTAATTTAGGATACTGCAAATATAGTACTGTATAGTAATGAATTTGCCAAGTAAATTGACCTACTGTTTATTGAGAAGAGCACTGCTTGTGAATAAAAAAGATGAAATCAAATGGCTTTCCTAACCAGTTGATTGAATGGTCTTGCAATTTAATGAGATGTGGGTCACTAAAGCAATAAATATATTTGAAGAAATATGAAATCAATAGTATGCTTTTGGGCATGTTAAGTTGGACATTCTCATAAAAAGTCCATTGGAGATACCAAGTCATAGTTGAATACAAAGGTATGAAATCTAGATGTAGGATGGCAGAGCAGGTGATAAAAATTTATGTCACCATTATCTTGATAGTTTTTAAGATAATAGAAGTAGGTAAATTAGCTTATTTAGGGAGTGGATGTGGTTGTAAAAAAGAACATGACCCATTGTATAGGCTTTCTATTACAGATTTGCAGAATATAGAGGAAATTCTGCAAAGAAAATAAAAAAGTGTTGCCAGTGACATAAAAGTAGATTCAAGAGATTTTGTTATATATCACAGTAAGTGTATAAAAGGGAAGCTTATGAAAAGAAATGAGGAGGTAGATTAGTTATAAAATAAGAAATAGACTGGTCACTGTAAAAAATAATACACAAGTTAGATTTTAAAGCAATAAAGTTGCTTTCTAATATTCTCTTTTCAAGGTTATAGCATCATCAGAAGCAATGATCATATAATGACTTTGCTATTATACTATAAAGGTAATTTCCTTTACTGATGTTTCAACATCTCTGTGAACATCACATGCATTGATTGAAAAGGATGGAGGAAATACAGGCATAATTTTCTGTAATGGGTTGAGTCTAGGGTGTCCACTTTTAATAACAAATAATAAAGGCTGAAATAGAAGTTTATAGATTTCAATTATCCATAACTCTGACACATGGGGATTCAAACTGATGTTACATGTAGGTGATATAAAAAATTACAAATGTATATTTTGGGGTATCTTGAGCAATTTATCTAAGTACAGAGGCTTATACAAGTATTCTATAACTAAGCTTTCCTCTACTTCCTGAAGGAATTCAGTTGTTAATAACTAACAGTTATTAATAAATTTTCAGTTGTTAGTAAAACATCCATCTAACAGGTGGATGATGAAATATATTGTGAACTGAATTTACAATAATGGGGCTACATTCTGCACAAAATGAGGGTGCTGGCAATATTCCACCTATTCTCCTAGATTAGCTAACCATGACTTGATGAGATTAATTCTTTGTTAGAAAACAAATTGAGTCAACCGTGGAATTCTTTTATTAATTTAATCAATATTTACTGCTATGTTCTATATGTTTTCTATGTCTGTGTTCAGATTTGGCTTTAAAGAGTATGTGAAATAGAAATGCTTTTGTCCAACTGGCATCTCATAAGGCATAGCTACAACCAAGAGAGAAAGTTAGAATTTGTTGTTATTCAGACACTGAGTCATATCTGACTCTGTGACTCCATGGACTGCAGCACACCAGGCTTCCCTATCCTTTACTATCTCCCAAAGTTTGCTCAAACTCATGTCCATTGAATCGGTGATGCCATCCAACAATCTCATCTTCTGTTATCCTCTTCTCCTCTTGCCTTCAATCTTTCCCAGCATCAGGGTCTTTCCCAATGAGTTGGCTCTTTGCATCAGGTTAGACTAGAATACTTGCAGAATTGATTACTATTACATCTGCCTCTTTGAACTGAGTCCATTCTAATAGCCAGTCAGTGGTAGATGTCATATATATATGTGTGCATGCATGCTAAGTCGCCTCAGTTGTGTCCGACTCTGTACGACCCTATGGACAGCAGCCCACCAGGCTCCTCCATCCACAGGATTTTCCAGGCAAGAATACTGGAGTGGGCTGCCAGTTTCTTCATATATATATATATATATATATATACATACACACACACACATATATATATATATATACTTAAAACCTAATCAAAATACCATAATAATCCTGCAAGACAATTATCTTCATTTATAAATGAGAAACTAAGGTTTTGTGAGTTTAATGAGATCATTCAGTTAAGACATGAAAATGTTTCATTAGATAGAAGAAATGATTTTCAAAACTGCTTGGAGTTCAAGTGAAATTAAATCATAAAAACGATCGAATTTACAGTCACTGATAAACTTGAAAAGATGGTGTTCGTAAAGTCAAATCATTGGTGACCTTGATAAGAATGGTTCTTTTAGAGCCAAAGTAGTAGTCATTCAAAGACTTAGAGAGAGATGTCACAAGGAAATGAAAACCTGATTAGAGAGGATTAAAGATGGAATGGGAGGTAGAGAATTTGAAAAAGGAAATGTAAACAGATTTTGTGGAAATTGTCTATAAAATGGAACAGATAATTGGTCAATTGTCAGAACTGCTTAAAGTGTAAGGTCAAGGAAATGTTTTTATAAAATTGGAGAATTCTTTTGTGTTTATGCTAAATTTAATGTGTACAATAGAGAATAAATACAGTGATGCAAAAAGAACAGAGATAAGTGCAAGAATGAAAGTTTTTACTTGTAAGATGTAATGAGATATAGTGACATACTAAAAATTTGGACTCAGGCAGGCAGAATAAGAGTTTTGAGTTTGAAAAAAAGAGAGGACAAATATATGGAGATATAGCATAGAAACTGAAAATGGTTTGTTAATACTTAGATTACTTTTACTTTCATAGAGAAGCATGAAGGGGAGTCATAGAGGATGTTAATTATTCCTTGACTAGAATGAGAAAGTTAATTTATCAGGGCAAAAACAGTACTGTAAGTTCAGAGAGTTCACTTGAAATCTGTGGCTTTAACAGTGAAGTGAGGATGGTCTGCATCTGTGTGTATTACTCCAAATAAATTTAACTGAGCTGGTGTAGGCCTCCTTGCTCTATTTGAAATTTAGAGAAAAGGAATTTAGCTTAAACAGAATTTTTGGCATGAAGAAGGGAAAGGGCTAATGAGGAAATGTTATTTGCAATAAATTGGTTATAGTGAGGTTATGAAAAATAAGATGGATAATGAGTGAAGAGCGGCATGAGGTGATAATGACTGAAAGTAACCAAGAAATTAAAGCATTTTGACACAGAAAATAATTTAAAATACCCTGGAAAGTTAGGAAATGACATTCAGAGACTGAGACACTTCAAATGCTATATTGTGAGTTGATGTACTTATATTTGATTTTGAATGTCTATGAAAGGACCAAGGTAAGAGTGAGAGGCTGAGCTGAGGTGAAGAACATGATCTTCAGAAGTTTTCAAAGGAACAGAGAGAGACCCTGGATGTTGTTTATATCTTCCTCACAGAGCTTGAAGTAGTGAAGAATTAACTCAACCAATCATATATTTTGAGGTTGGAGGGAGAACTGAAAGTATGGATGTGGGTAACAAAAAGATGAGGGGTGTAGGAAACAATCAACACATCTTCAAGCTGTGTAGCATGTAATGTTGGGGGACTATAAGTATCAACTTGAGAAAGCTGGATGAAACTACTGTCTTCAGTGGGCACTTAGATTCAATCACAGCAAGAATAATGTAAGAAACTTTGGAGAATAGATGATGTATATTTTACAGACAATATTTTATAAGTTCTTTAGGACATAGGGTGATTCTGGGGGAGCTAAGAGCAGTGAAGGAGAGGCTGTCTGGTCAAAGGAAAACAAAAACTATATTGATGTGAGATAAGCTCTTAATGCCTGACCTGGGACATTTATAATTCTATGGTAAAATATTTTAAAAAGTGATGGGGTAAATCAAAGTGATTTCTTAGAGGAACCTGAGTTATTGGTTTCAGCTCTTGCTCTTTTAAAGAGAGCATTTAGATTAGTCTTTAGCACTGAAGGCAGGGACAGGGGCAAAGTCTTCAGCATGTGGGTGGAAGCAGGAAGTCAGGGAGTCAATATCTGAAGGCAGGGGAAAGAACACATGTAATATAAGGCAAAGTAGAAGCTTACATCAAAGTCAGAGAAGGTCCAAAAGCAGTACTGACCAGTTGTTCTGTTGTCATGTCAGTGATATACCTTTGCTGAAGAGTCCTTCCTTAACATAGAGTTTATTCATAACTTAGGAGCACTAATGAGCCCATCAATAATGGGGATTGAGTGGAATTTGTTAGAATACTATAGAAATGAAGGGGAAGAAACTCATCCTTTTTCTATTTCCTTTTCTTTTGCCCCTTTGCCAGAATGTCAATGAGTTGCTGCTCTAGATAATCCACATCAAATCCTTGACATCTTGAGGTATAAAGTTCATTACAAGTATAAATTTCAGAAAATTTACTTCAGTTTTGTAAGTATTGTGTACTATAAAATTACATAATATGCAAGATAATTTAAAATCATTCACTTATTATTTTAAGTGATTTATTGGATCATATTGATCTTTAATTAAGTGTGTGGGACAGTCATAGTCCAAGTTTAACCTCTATAGTTTTACATTACTGAACATGCATAAGCTTCAGTTTAATATTTTATGTATTTACAAAATAATTAAAATGATGCATATATTAAATAGTTACTTCTCTGGTGAATTTTACTTTTAGGGGCCTGGTAAAGGAACCTTCATAGAGAACTTATATATCTTTAGCTTTCCATTATTCTCTAAGTTATTTGTACTCAAAATTCTTCCAGTATATCAGCATTTAACCATTCTTCATTGAATGCATTACTGTCCTCTGAATTTCCTTAGATATTAAAAAAAGGACTCTTGAAAAGAATGTCCTGTATTCTCCTCATTTGACTTTTTGAAAATATTTCCTCTTCTTGATAAGCAGCATCTGTATATCTGTGATAGTCATCTGGGAAAGTTGAGGTTCTCAGGCAACAAGTTATCTCATAGGGCTTGGAAGCTTAAATAAATGAGAAAGAGAGGAGGGAAGAGAAAGAGGGGAAGACTTCACCTAAATTCATATATTTTCTTCCAGATCTTCAATAAGTTTGGTAATTTCCCCAATTTTTCTCACCAGGGAATAGAGATCTTACTAGTTAGCATTATATCACATCTATGTTTATTTGGTTGTTTTAAAATATTTTATAAACATCTGAAATGTATATCTGTATTTATATATGTTTTTATACTAAATTTAATATAGTTAGGCACAATTAATATATTGATGTTTGTTAGAATATAATATTATTTTGCAGTATATTGGATTAAACTATTATTTTGTCTTTATAACAGCTTTCATAGAAATAATTTTATTTTTTCCTAATTTGTTTATGAAAAACTTAAATATGTAATTGATTATGTTTCTTATAGGAAACAGAGCCAGATTTATGTTCTAGTCCTATTCTTACTTCAGCTTTAACTGACTTCAAAATTTATGATATATCCATTATGAAACATTATTAAACATGACACTAGTCAGCTTTGTGGCATATTCATTATACTATCTCACAATTTTATGCTCAGATGTATAATAAACTCCATCCATTGTTTATCCATATTATTATTACTTATTGCTTGTTAGTTTCACAGTAAGACAACTAAAGAAGAGTATGTTTAATTAGCTTAACATGTGGGTTTTTTTTGTCAGTTATATTTGCATCAGTTCAGTTCAGTTGCTTAGTCATTTCCAACTCTTAGCAACCCAATGGACTGCATCACGCCAGGCTTCCCTGTCCATCACCAACTCCCGGAGCCTGTTGAAACTCACGTCAATTGAGTCGGTGATGTCATCAAACCATCTCATCCTCTGTCATCCCCTTTTCTTCCTGCCTTTAATCTTTCCCAGCATCAGGGTCTTTTCCAGTGAGGCAGTTCTTCTCATCAGGTGGCCAGAGTATTGGAGCTTCAGCTTCAACATCAATCCTTCCGATGAATATTCAGGACTGATTTCTTTTAGGATTGACTGGTTTGATCTCCTTGAAGTCCAAGGGACTCTCAAGATTCTTCTCCAACACCACAGTCCAAAAACATCAATTATTCAGTGATCAGTTTTCTTTATGGTCCAACTCTCACATCCATACATGACTACTGGAAAAACCATAATTTTGACTAGATGGACCTCTGTGTATTGTGCATATTGTAGTTTTGCATAAAATGTCTTTGCATATTGTGGTTTAAAGTAGATAATAACTCTAAAGCCACATCTATAAATACAAGGTGCCTAAGAAGGGAAAAGTTGAATCTCAAGTCTTATATAAAAGAATAGTTCACATATGTTCTTAGTGTTGTTTTTTTCAAGCATCTGTCACTACTTAGTATGAAGAAGGAAAATTTTCAACTGTTGTCATTAAAAATGCAAAGAAACAAAGTATATAAAGTAATTATGGGATCAATAAAATGTTATTATTTTAATTAAAGTCTCAGAAGCTCAAGTCCTATGTTCCAGGTTTTGATAATGTAGTTTTTTTTTTTTTTCAAATGTCTCTTACTCCAGTCTCCAGTGGATCAATTTGCTAAGCTGTAAAACAAAAAGAAGTGCTTGAAAAAGTTGAATGCAAAGTGGTTTGAAAATAACCAGCTAGTTGATTTATTAAAATATTAAGCATACTTCAAACAGATACAGATTGTTGTAGTCTATATGAAAAATTTAAGAGCAAGTCATATATATAAAGCAAAACTCTGATGCTAACAAAATTTAAAATGTATTATAAAAATTATTTTAGGGGGCTAATAAAGAATGTAATGAAAATAGAATTCCATGCTTTTTAATTAAAAACATTTCTCTGAACCAATTTCTGACCTAGTGTGTTCACTATTTATTTCATTCTATTATAATTACTTGACTAATTTGTTTGTACAAAACAAGTTTAATGTGAGGATACAAAAGGTTTAAACAGAAATAGTATATATATTTTAACATTCATTTAGAAGACATTATTCCTGATTTTTGAAAAAAAAGAATATCACAGAAATCTCATACATAAAAATTGCTTTGATATTCAGAACAACTTCAAAAGCATTTCATGATATTAGTGCCAGTGTGGGTGATTTGACAGAAAAATTACCATGCTCCATGCTTCTTTTCCTAAATAGGGCTTCCCTGGTGGCTCAGATGGTAAAGAATAAGTCTGCAATGCTGGAGACCCTGGCTCAAGAGCTGGGTTGGGATGATACCCTGGAGAATGGAATGGCAACCACTCCAGAATTCTTGCCTGGAGAATCACATGGACATGGGAGCCTGATGGGCTACAATCTAGGAGATTGCAGAGTCGGACATGACTGAGCCACCAATGCTAGGCTTACCTATATAAAGTCTGGCTGAATTTTGGAGGAAATTGCTGCCTTAATAGTCAGAGAAAAGTCTTTTACTCACCAAGATTCCTATGAAAAAATGTCAGAGTGAGCATTAAGTTTGTATTACTTTGGAAATCCTGACCCATACTTGTGTATTCTACCTTGGTCCATTGGTAGATTAATTGATTATTACTTAATAAAAATTATTATTATCTTTACTGGCCTTTTTAGCAACTAGAAATAATGAAGCATTTTTTCTAATAAGCTCAGTTTCTAGAAAAAGAAAATAAATTAATATTATTGTCCATACCTCATGTGTCCAGTCATGTCCTACTCTTTGTGACCCTATGGACTGTAGACAGCTTGGTTCCTCTGTCCATGGAATTTTCCAGGCAAGAATACTGGAGAAGGATGCCATTTCCTCCTCCAGGGGATCTTTCTGACACAGAGATTGAACCTGTGTCTCCTGAATCTCCTATAGTGCATGTGGGTTCTTTACCACTTGAACCATTGGGAAAGCACCTAGTGTTACCGTAGGATAGAGCAAGTTCCAAGAACTCTGACCTAAATATTTTCCTGTGGTAGGCGGTTTCTAATAGTGTCTCAATAATCTCCACTTCCAGGTATTTGCAAATTTATGTGATATTCTCCCTTTGAGTATGGATTGGAACTAGTGTTGTTGTTTTTGTTCAGTCACTCAGCCATGTCTGACTCTTTGTGACCACATGGACTGCAGCACACCAGCCTTCCCTGTCTTTCACTATCTCCCAGAGGTTGCACAAACTCATGTGCATTGTGTTGATAATGCCATCCAATCCTGTCATCTCCTTCTTTTGCCTTCAATTTCCCCTAGCATCAAGGTCTTTTCCAATGAGTTGGCTCTTTGAATCAGGTAACCAAAGTATTGGAGCTTCAGATTCAGCATCAATCTTTCCAATGAATATTCAGGGTTGACTTCCTTTAGGACTGACTGGTTTGTTCTCCTTGCGATCCAAGGGACTCTCAAGAGTCTTATCCAACACCACAGTTCAAAAGCATCGATTTTTTGGCATTAACCCTTCTTTATGGTCCAATTCTCACATCCATACATGACTACTGGAAAAACCATAGCTTTGACTATGGGGACCTTGTCAGCAAAATCAAGGCTCTGCTTTTTAATATGCTGTCTAGGTTCATCATAGCCTTTTTTCTAAAGAGCAAGTGTCTTTTAATTTCATGCCAGCAGTCACCATCTGCAGTGATTTTGGAGCCCAATAAAATAAAGTCTATAACTGTTTCCATTGTTTGCCATTTATTTTCTACCAAGTGATGGGACTGGATGCCTTGATCTTAGCTGTTTGAATGTTGAGTTTTAAGCCAGCTGTTTCACTCTCCTCTCTCACCTTCATCAGCAGTCTAAGCTCCAATACTTTGGTCACCTGATGCAAAGGACTGACTTATTGGAAAAGACCGTGATGTTGGGAAACACTGAAGGCAGAAGGAGAAGGGGATAACAGAGGATGAGATGGTTGGATAGCATCACTGACTCCACGAGTTTGAGCAAACTCCAGGAGTTGTTGATGGGAATTTCACCAGGGAAGCCTAGCATGATGCAGTCTGTGGGGTCGCAATGATTCGGAAAAGACTGAGTTTCTGAACTGAACTAAAATGAGTGGGAATGGGCGAATTTAATTAAGATGACCATTATATGTACTTCTGTGGGCAAGAATCCCTTGGAAGAAATGGAGTAGTGGCTCAGAATCAACAAGAGTCCTAAAGGCAGTACTTGGGTGCAGTCTTGAAAACGACAGAAAAATCTTGGTTCGTTTCCAAGCAAACCATTCAATACCACAGTAATCCAAGACTATGCCCCAACAACTACTTCTGAAGAAGCTGAAGTTGAATGGTTCTATGAAGACCTACAACATCTTCTAGAAATAACACACACACACACACACAAAAAAAAAATCGTTCCATCATGGGAGACTGGAATGCAAAAATAAGAACTAGTGACTTGACTATAATGAGTATTAAAAGTGTTAGGATGCCACTTCTGAAACTGATTTACATAAAAGCTATTTTATTTATAAAAGGTTTTATTTTCATGAAATCTACTTTATTGTGTCTCATTTTCTTTTGCTCTGAGAGACTTAAATGATGTGTTTTTTTTAATGACATATAATATTGTATAAATTTAAAGTGTATGATATCTTGATTTCATACATTTATATATTGCAGTATGCTTACCATCATAGCGTTAGCTAGTGCCTTTATCACATCACACAATTTCCTCTATGTGGTGAGAAAAAAAAATGAGAGCTAGTCTCTGTGGAATTTTGAAGTTTATAATATAATACCATTGATTATATTCTAGACTTTCTGGGACACTCACACGGCAAGGACTGATGTTTCTTGCCAATAGCCAGTGAGGACAAGAGTCCTGCCAACAACCACTTCAAGATCAATTGTGTCTTCTCCCCTAGTTGAGTTTTAAGATAACTGCAAGCCCTGGGTAAAAGCTAAATTGTGACTTTGTAAGAGGTCTTGAGCTAGATGAATCTAAGCTAAGTCAATAACACCTGAATTCCTGATTCACAAAAACTTAATAAAAGTCTGTTGTCACTAAAGTGTACAGTAATATATTGTGTATGTGTGTGTGTGTGTTGACTGCTCAGTCTAGTCCGACTTTTTGGAACCCCATGGACTGTAGCCCAGCAGGCTCCTCTGTCCATTGAATTCTCTAGGCAAGAATACTGGAAGGGGTTGTTATTACCTTCTCCAGGGAATTTTCCTGACCCAGGGATCAAACCTGGGTTTCCTGCATTGCAGATAGATTCTTTAGCACCTGAGCCACCAGGGAATGTGGCAATAGATAATTAAATTGCCTTTCTTTTGGGATGCCAAGTAGCTTTGGATTTTCTCTTTCTTCAGTCACTATATCTTGGGTTACATAGTTTCTCCTGGCACAGGGATAGGGATGGTCTGCACTAGGCAAAACCAGCGTTAAACTTGCAGAGTGTGGCAGCAAATATTTGGATGTCTAAAGGAGAGTGACTTTGGGGAATGCCAACCTCAGAAATCCATATATACAATGAGTATTAGCCATAAAAAGGAACAAATCTGAGTCAGTTGTAAGGTGGATGAACCTAGAGCTTGTTATACAGAGCTATCAGAAAGAGAAAAACAAATATTGTATATTAACACATATATGTGGAATCTAGAAACAGTACTGATTACCCTATTTACAGAGAAGAAATGGAGACACAGACATAGAGCATGGACTGATGGACACATCGGGGAAAGGAGCGAGTAGGGCAAATTGATAAAGTAGCGCTGACATATACACTATCATGAATGAAATATATAACTAGTGTTAAGCTGCGGTAAAACACAGGGGCCCAGACTGGCACTCTGTGATGCCCTAGAAGGTTGGAATGGGAGGGGAGAGGCTCACGAGGGGGAGGGTATGTTTATAGTTATGACTGATTCACATTAATGTACAGCAGAGACCTTTGCAGCATTGTAAAGCAATTGTCCTCCAATAAAAAAATTCAGTTAAAAAAACTGAATAAAAGAAAGCTATAGACAAAGAAAGGAATGAGACTCCTAAATCCTTCCATTTTTAGAATTGAGTACTTTTTCCTACTAAGAAACTTCTGATATGATCCCCTTTAAATTCTATCATGACTGAGCATGAATATATCATACATCAGATCTTTTCTAATAAATTTCTGTAGAAGCTAATGTGTACAATTATCAACTTTCTGGGGAAAAGAGTTTAACTGGTTTAATGGAAGAAGGCATGTGTTATTTTGCTATGGATGCCATAACAAAGTAGCTCAGACTTAGTGGCTTAAAACTTTGTCTTGGCTCTGGTCATAGGAAGTCTGACATCAAGGTTTGGTTTCTTCCAAACGTTTTCCCCATATCTTTCAGCTGGCTGCCTTCTACGTGTGTTCTCACCTGCTTGTCCCTGGTGGGTGTGCACATATCTGATGTCTTTCCCTCTGTGTGTTCTAACCTCTTCTTTCATAAAGACAGCAGTCATACTGGCTTAGAACTTATCCTAAATGAGATCGTTTACCTTAATTACTTCTCTGAATGCCCTATCTCCACATACAGTCACAGTATGAGGTAATAAGCATCAGGACTTCAACAAAGAAATTTTAGAGGTAAAATTGAGTCTGTAACAGGACAGCAGGCAAAAATTCAGTGTTTTTTTTTTTTTCCTTTAATTTCAGTAATTGGGCATTCAGGTTACATGCTTGCCTATATGCATTCTATGAAAGGAGGGAAACTGTAGTCTTATTTAAGACCCACAGAGTTAATTGGGCTTACTTGTCAACTGTCTTTACAGTGTGATGAATTAGTGACAGGTCAATTAATCAAGAAGCATTAGTAGAAAACAAAATTTGTTCAAAGCACATATTCACCCAAATGTTATGGCTAGAGAAAACACATTACTCTATCTTTATAAATAATCACTATTAAATTTTTTTGACAAACTTGAGATAATAATAGTTTTTAAAATAATTCTGATTTGTGAGTTTGTAATGCTGCTCAAAACAAATATGAGCATCTATCCTATTTTTCATTTCATGTGAAACATGCAATAGGATATAAATGGAGAATTGTACATTTGTGGGTAAATAGTATGCATCTCATTCTATTTATTTTGATTCAGGCTTTGAAATGGCTTGGAATGCTGAAGAGACTTGGTTTGAGATTCTTGTCTGACTATTTACTAGTTGTAATGTCTTTAGTAATTAACTTAATTTCCTTAAATATTGGCATCTTCATCTTTGAAAGAAAAGAAAGTTATGCGAAATTTGTAGCAGTTATATGTAGAAAAAAAGTTTGTGAATATACTGAGAAATGGATGAGTGTAGGAAAAAAATAAGCTGAAAAGATAGAAAATTACTAAAAATAAAAAAATCAGTTATTTAGATAAGTCTGCCTTTAAAATCACTTTGTCAATAATGTACCATGTATTACAGAAATCTATAGCAATATTATATGACAAAATGAGTGAAAGAATGAAAAGCTTTACTTTCCTCAGAATTCCTGAAGCATTTTCTGTTCTCTAGGAAATATTGCCTTGATATGTTAAGTAGAGAAGCAATGTGTTTGAGTCATTAATCTCAATTAGCTTTATTTTCCACCAGAAAGTTGTTCAAATGACCTTACCGATGCAAATTAGGCCTAATTACTCCCAGTAAAGGAGCTAAGTTCAATCATCTGATATCTTGGAGTTTAGCCAATGTATTTTGTCCCAAATATTTCAAACCTTCAGGAACTCATTTAACATCTCTTTTAACAAAATGCCCTTTATGGCACCAAGAATCTATATAACTGGTGACACACCTTAATTTGCAATTTATTGTGTTTTGCCTTTTCAACATATCTTAATCATGGCTTGAGTTCGAGCTAAACTGGTAGAATAAGAGGTCCTGCCAAAAGAAGCAGCACAACTTCACTTCAAAACTAGAAAATAATACAATGGAAATCATGAATGTGATTGCTTATAAAAGAAAAGTGTTTGAGAATTTTTACAAGCATTCATATTTAATACATCCACTATCTTGCTTGTCTTAATACCAGGGCACCTGTTTGCACACTGTTAAGAAAGTTCTGGGACCCACAAAAGATTTCCCAACACAGGGATCTGGCAAAAGGACTGAGAACTTGCACAGAATTTGACTTTGGAGGCCAGTGGGATTTGATTACAGAACTTACATAGGACTGGGGAAACAAACTCTTGGAGGGCATAGAGAAAACCTTGTGTATACCAGGACCCAGGAGAAAGGAGCAGTGACCCCACAAGAGACTGACCCAGACTACCTGTGGGTGTCCAGGAGTCTCCGGCAGAGGGGTGGGTCAGCGGTGGCCTGATGCATGGTTGGGGGTGCTGAATGCAAAACAGCATGCATGGGACCTTGTGGAGGATGTCACCATTATCTTCATTGCCTGCACCATAGTTTGGTCCCTTGTCAAACAACTGGGAAGGAACACAGTCCTGCCCATCAACAAAAATTGGATTAAAGTTTTCTGAGTGAGTCCCTGCACACCAAAACAAGATCCAGTTTCCCCCACAGACAATCTCTCTCATCAGGAAGCTTCCATAAGCCTCTTATCCTTATCCATCAGAGGGCAGACAGGATAAAAACCACAAGTACAGAAAACTAATCAAGCTGATCACATGGACCACAGCCTTGTCTAACTCAAAGAAATAGGAGCCATGCCACGTAGGGCCACCCAAGATGGACCCAAGATGGGTCATGGTGGAGAGTTCTGACAAAACTTGGTCCACTGGAGAAGGGAATGGCAAACCACTTCAGTATTCTTGAACTATATGCAAAGGCAAAAAGATAGGACACTGAAAGATGAACTCCCCAGGTCAGTAGGTGCCCAATATGCTACTGGAGAAGAATGGAGAAATAGCTCCAGAAAGAATAAAGAGACAGAGTCACAGTGAAAACAATGCCCAGTTGTGGATGTGACTGGATATGGAAGTAAAGTCCCATGCTGTAAAGAGCAATACATATTGCATAAGAACATGGAATGCTAGGTCCATGAACAAAGGTAAATTAAAAGTGTTCAAACAGAAGATGGCAAGAGTGAATATTGACATTTTAGGAATGAGTGAACTAAGATGGACTGGAATGGACAAATTTAATTCAGATGAGCATTATATCTAATACTGTGGGCAAGAATCCCTTAGAGGAAATGGAGTAGCCCTCATGGTCAACAAAAGAGTCTGGAATACAGTACTTGGGTAAAATCTCAAAGATTACAGAAAGATCTCTGTTCATTTCCAAGGCAAACCATTCAATATCACAGTAATCCAAGTCTGTGTCCCAACACAAATGCTGAAGAAGATGAAGTTGAAAGGTTTTATGAAGACCTACAAGACCTCCTAGAACTAACACCCAAAACAAAATAGATGTGCTTTTCATCATAGGAGACTGGAATGCAAAAAAATGGAAGTCAAGAGATACCTGGAGTAACAGGTAAATTTGGCCTTGGAGTACAAAATAAAGCAGGGCAAAGGCTAACAGAGTTTTGCCAAGAGAATGCACTGGCCATATCAAGCACCCTCTTCCAACAATAAGAGAGACGACTTTACACATGGACATCACCAGATGGTCAATGATAAAATCAGATCGGTTATATTCTTTGCAGCCAAAGATGGAGAAGCTCTATATGGTCAGCAAAAACAAGACCAGGAGCTGACTGTGGCTCAGATCATTAACTCCTTGTTGCCAAATTCACACTTAAATTCAAGAAAATAGGGAAAAACACTAGACCATTCAGGTATGACCTAAATCAAATCCCTTATGAATATACAGTGCAAGTGACAAATAGATTCAAGGGATTAGATCTGATAGACAGAGTGCCTGAAGAACTATGGACAGAGCTTCATGACATTGTACAGGAGTCAGTGATCAAGACCATCCCCAAGAAAAAGAAATGCAAAAAGGCAAAATGGTTGTCTTAGGAGGCCTTACAAATAGCTGAGAAAAGAAGAGAAGCAAAAGGCAAAGGAGAAAAGGGAAGAGATACCCATTTGAATGCAGCATTCCAAGGAATAGCAAGGAGAGATAAGAAAGCCTCAGTGATTAATGCAAAGAAATAGAGGGAAAAATAGAATGGGAAAGACTAGAGATCTCTTCTAGAAAATTAGAGATAACAGGGGAACAATTTCATGCAAAGATGGGCACAATAAAGGGCAGATATGGTATGGACCTAACAGAAGCAGAAGATATTAAGAAGTGGCAAGAATACACAGAAGAACTATACAAAAAATATCTTTATGGACCATATAGCCATGATGGTGTGATCACTCAACTAGAGCCAGATATCCTGGAATGCAAAGTCAAGTGGACCTTAGGAAGCATCACTTCAAACAAAGCTAGTGGAGGTGCTGGAATCCAGTTTAGCTATTTCAAATCCTAAAAGATGATGCTTTGAAAGTGCTGCACTCGATATTCCAGTAAATTTGGCCTCAGCAGTAGCCAAAGGACTGTAGAATGTCAGTTTTCATTCCAATCCCAAAGAAGGACAATGCCAAAGAATGTTCAAACTACCACACAATTGCACTCATGTCCCACGCTAGCAAAGTAATGCTCAAAACTCTCCAAGTGAGGCTTCAAAGGTACATGAACCATGAACTTCCAGATGTTCCATTTGTACTTAGAAAAGGCAGAGGAACAAGAGATCAAATTGCCAACATCTATTGGATTATCAAAAAAGCAAGAGAATTCCATAAAAATATCTACTTCGGCTTCATTGACTACGCTAAAGCCTTTGACTGTTAGATCACAAAAAACTGTGGAAAATTCTTCAAGCGATGGGAATAACAGACCACATTACCTACCTCCTGAGAAATATGTATGCAGGTCAAGAAGCAACAGTTAGAACTGGACATGGAACAACAGACTGGTTACATATTGGGAAAGGAATATATAAAGCTTTTATTGTCACCCTGCATATTTAACTTCCATGTAGAGTACAGCATACAAACACGAGGCTGAATGAAGCACAAGATGGAATCAAGATTGCTGGGAGAAATATCAATAACCTCAGATGTGCAGATGACACCACACTTACGGCAGAAAGTGAAGAGGAACTGATGAGCCTCTTGTTGAAAGTGAAAGAGGAGAGTGAAAAAGCTGGCTTAAAACTTAACAATCAAAAAGTGAAGATCATGACATCCGTTCCCATCACTTCACATCAAATAGATGGGGAAACAGTGGAAAACAGTGACAGACTTCATTTTCTTTGGCTGCAAAATCACTGCAGGTGGTAACTTCAGCCATGAAATCAAAAGACGCTTGTTCCTTGGAAGAAAAGCTATGACCAACCTATACAGCATATTAAAAAGCAGAGACAATACTTTGCCCACAAAGGTCCGTCTAGTCAAAGCTATGGTTTTTCCAGTAGTCATGTATGGATGAGAGTGGGACTATAAAAAATGCTAAGCACCGAAGAACTGATGTTTTTGAAGTATGGTATTGGGAAAGACTCTTGAGAATCCCTTGAACTGCAAGAAAATCAAATCAGTCAATCCTAAAGGAAATCAACCCTGAATATTCATTGGAAGGGCTGGTGCTGAAGCTGAAACTCCAATACTTTGGCCACCTGATGTGAAGAACTAACCCATTGGAAAAGACCCTGGTGCTGGGAAAGATTGAAGGCAGGAGGAGAAGAGATGACAGAGGATGAGATGGTTGGATGGCATCACCAACTCAAAGGCCATGAGTTTTCACCATCTCCAGGATTTGGTGATGGACAGGGAAGCCTGGTGTGCTTCAGTCCATGGGGTCTCAAAGAGTCAGACATGACTGAATGACTGATATGATTTTTTGTGCTGGGCCAAACATTGAAATCTTAACAATGTATACTGATAGTGTACAATTTTAAAATGTCAGGCACAGTTTTTATGTGTGCATGTTCAGGATTAACATCCTAGGTGCTAAAAATAGACATTTAAGGTTTGACACTTAACTCTATAATATTCTATCACCATGAATTTTCCTCAGTTTTTAAATTAACCTCATTTTTTCTCATGTTTGAACTTGGAACAACAATAGTGCCTTACCATTCAATCAGAATGAAATGTAATAGTTCATAGAAATGCTTAGCACAGTATTTTATATAGACAGCAAAGAACATCAGCCATTATTATTGCTGTGTTAGTTGACATCCTTGTCAGGGTCAATGAGTGCTTAACTTTGTTTTGTGAAGCATATCCTTGATGTACAGTTGCTGAGCATACATAGAGTTCAGCAAATACAAACACATAAAATGTACAAAATATATTGACTGTCTCAGGACAGTTATGCTTCTAACAATGCAGATAAAACAATACCATGGAAAATAAACAAAAATGTCTCGATTCTGTTAACCCAAAAATGTGGCATTACTTTTGCAAAATATTGACTATTGCAGTGCTGCCAAAACAATGGATAATTTTGCATGAAAAGATTTTAGCCTCTTCCACATTTTTCTCATGAATCTAAGAACTGTCCATATTGTATAGGAGATGCCAAAATGCTTTATAATCACCTTAGCTTTCACTGCCCTAGAAATAATGCTATTGTTGAGATTAGTTACAATAAAATGCATTCTGGAGAAGCTGTATTTTCTTGGATAAAATTGAGATTACAGCTAAAAGCCCTTAAAAGCTCTTAAATCTCTGCTACATATTTTGATTATCAGTTTATACCTTTTTGTGACAGCAAAATAATAAATTTTTATTTTTTCTTATAGAAAAAGAAATTCCATCAAGACCTTAATGTCATTTTGTTGTTTCTTGTGATACATAGAGAAACACCCTCAGCAAAGATGCCCATGTGCTTATATGGTTTGGGGACCTGAAAATAGACATTATTCTGATGGGCCCAATCTAATAACCTGAGCCTTTAATATTCAAGAACTTTATCTGACTCAGAGCAATGGAGTATGTAAGGCAGGTGGAGAAATAAGAGACAGCTGAAGAATATGAGGCTCTTGGCCATCTGTCGCTGGAATTAAAGGCAGAGCAAGATGGACATAAGCCAAAGAATATGAGTAAGCTCTAGAAGCTGGGAACCACACAAAACCTATAGCCAAGAAATGGAAACGTCAGTCTCACAACCCTAAGGAACTAAATTAGGTCAACAATCTGAAATGGCTTGGACAGGATTCGTCACAGAGCCTCTGAAAAGAACACAGTTCTACTGATATTTGATTTCTTTCTTGTGCAACCTATAACAGAAGCCCTAGAGCTATGCCATGCCCAGGGTTCTTTTCTGCAAATTGTGAGATAATAAATGAATGCTGTTTTAAACTGATGAATTTGTGGCAATAATAGAAAATTAATACATTTATTTAGTATTTTTATATTCTGCATCTGTGATGCTAATATTTTTCAATCCAGTTAGATTTGGATAGAAAAAATGAGACTTTCATTTCCATTTCATAACTGCCCTGTTTTCATTTGCTTTCTGAAATCCCTGCTTGAATTTGTCTTCTTCTTTTCTCGAAACATGTGATATTTATTGCTGCTATTTATTTATTACAATATTTGGGCCCAGTTAACCCTTCAAGGTGTCTCAAAGAGTCGGACACGACTGAGCGACTGAACTGAACTGAACTGAACTGAACCCTTCAAAAAATAGCATGGATGAAGTCTTGCACCGAGCATCTCATTCTGTTCTTGACGGAGTAACCTCGTGGCTAGAGTCCTGCTTGTGTGTTTTGAAAGTGTGCCCCTCCCAGGCGCTGGCTGTGTCCCGGTGAGCGGGAGGTTTGGCCTAGCGTGGCTGAGGTCTGTGGTCCCCAAGCCTCGGGGAGCGCGGTGGTGGGAGGTGGCCCCGGCCGGCGGGGTCGGGGGTACTCTCTGGACAGAGAGCCCAGTGGAGCCGGAGCCTCTCTCTTCTCGGGGAAGCCGGGGCGAGCTGTGGCCGGGCTGGCGGCCTGGTGGGCTGGACGTGGCTGCCCCGCCGTGTCTCTGGAGGCGAGGCGGGCGGTCTGAGTGCCTTCTCCCCGGCTGTGGCCTTGTTCCCCCGCGTCTGCCCTCCAGGGAGCCGTGGACGGAGGCCTTCCGTCCTCACCTCACGTGCTCTCCTGCTCGTCTAGTTGGTTCTTGCTCCAGGTCTCCTGTGCTTTAGGCGTCCCCTTCCTCCCTGGGAGGTCAGCCTTCTCCCTTCTTTTCAGCTCGGCTTCCGCCCCCGAGACCGCTCCTGGGGTCTCAGCTCCCTCTGTGCCCGCTTGTGCAGTCCGACCCCGGCCTTGACCCGTGGGTCTGCCTCCTGGCCCTCAGGTCCCCTGCCAATCCGACTGCCTGTGACTCACTTTCGCGGAAATGTTTTATCGTCATGCCATATCCCGCCATCGATCTCCCAATCTGGCTTCTTGTCCCTCTTCAGTAGCATGATTCCCGTAAATCCAACGTCAGATATCAGGCCCAAGTTCAGTGATTTGCCTTAAAGTATTTAATACATTACTAAATTCTACCTCTGCTGTGAATTAAATTGGGCTTGCCTGGTGGTGCCCTGGTAAAGAATCCTCCTGCTAATGCAGGAGACACAAGAGATGCTGTTCGATCCCTGGGTCGGGAAGGTCCCCTGGAGAAGGCAATGGCAACCCACTCCAATATTCTTGCCTGGAGAATCCCATGGACAGAGTAGCCTGGCAGGCTACAGTCCATGGGGTCGCAAAGAGTCTGACACGACTGCGTGAGGACACAGCACGCAAATCCCTACTGGAATACATCTGTTTCTCCAGTTCAGTTCAGTTCAGTTCAGTTCAGTTCAGTTCAGTTCATTTCAGTCGTGTACGACTCATGGGGTCTTTGTGACCCCATGAATCGCAGCATGCCAGGCCTCCCTGTCCATCACAAACTCCTGGAGTTTACTCAAACTCATTCCCATCGAGTTGGTGATGCCATCCAGCCATCTCATCCTCCTGTTGTCCCTTTCTCCTCCTGCCCCCAATCCCTCCCAGCATCAGTCTTTTCTCAGGAGCACACAATTCTAATACTAGAATATGGAACCTAACTGTTGCAGACACTGCAAGTTAACTTGCATCACCCAAATTTCTGATATTCATGTTGTTGTATTATTCTTCTCTTTTGAGTAAGTGAGAAATATGCTTCAACTATGACAAGTAGAATATGATAAAGTGAGTTTTCTATAAAATTATGTCACATACATTGCAATATTGACCTTGCTAGGGAGACTCTTTTCCCTTACTGGATTTGAAAGCAAACAGGCTGCTAATTTTCCAACAATACTGTTATGCAGAAGTAGATAACAATTATAACACCCTTATTTAGATTAGTAATAATGCTAAATGACACGAATTGCTATTACTCAGAAAACACCAGAAGGTGAGGAACAATAAAGTTACCCATCAGTTAAGTAAGTACCTCTATCATGAATTTCCAAAATAATAAATAAACTGGTCAATTTATCTAGATATAACTATATTTGGAATATGTTTATATGTGTAGCAGCTGGTATAATTATTTTATTTAATCAGTAAAGAGTTTTGTTTAGAGCATATTTGAAGCACCAGTGTTTTAATGAAGTTAGGTTGGACTTGAGGTTTTACAAGGCAGATTGAATCTAGCTTTCTCAGTAGTAAAGAGATCAGAAGGACTAGGGCAAAGACAAGAAGAGAAAAAACAAAAACAAAAACAATAATAAACTCAAGGTTAGTGAGGACATAGAGCTTCCCAGATCGCTCTAGCAGTAAAGAACTCGCCTGCCAATGCAGGGGATGCAAGATACATGGGTCCAATTGCTGGATTAGGAAGATGCCCTGGTAGGGGGAATCGCAACCCACTCCCGTATTCTTGCCTGGTAAATCCCACGGACAGAGGAGCCTGTGCACTACCGTTTATGAGGTTTACAAGGTCGCAAAGAGTTGGATGCAACTGAAACAACTTGGCATGCATGCAAGGAGGAGATAGGCCTTAAGGAAAAATAATATTATCTAATGATCTAATGATAGAGTTTAAATAAAATTATATGTACTATTCTTACTTCAAAAATCTTCAGTAAAACTTTAAAAAATAATAATCTGTGTGTGATTTGAGATTATTTTGTGAGTAAAGTCACTGAAGATGCTGAATTTATATCAGAGGTTTTTTAAAACTTATACCCTATTAATCCACAAAGACATTGTATTTAATTTTTTGTTTACCTTGATGATTAATAACTAACCACTTATTTAAAATGAGGCATCCTGCTAGTATATTTGGTATCCTAGTATATCTAGAATAATAAGACTAGATGTTGAGACTTACTTAATATCTCTGAGCCTTAGTTTAGTTAATAAAAAAATTAAATAATATCTCTGAGCCTTAATTAATGTATAGAAACACAATATTTGCTTTATTAGATTATTGTAAAGAGATGAAATAAAAACAAATTAAGTACACAATATATTATTTACTCTAGGCATTATACTGTAAAGCAGTTCTCTATACTGAATTCATTTTGCATAATTGAAACTTTATATTAATTCAACAATTCCTCATTCACCCTATTTTCCCTGTTTGACCTTTTTAAAAATTACTAATGCAATGTATTTTTTTTTCCTGCTTCTTCGTATGTCAGGTAACATCTGAATGCATGTAGGACATTTTGGCAGCTCCATTTTTCAAAGTTTAATTTGTTATCTATTCCCTAAAGGGAGTGTTCTGCTTGTTGTATAGGCAATTTATTTCGAAGTAGTTCATCTTGATCCTACAGAGCCTTGATTTCCAGATTTGTTAGTACTTGTCTAGACAGTCCTTACCATATAGGTAGGATAGCTTTACTCCTGGTAGATAGACTTTCAGAGACCTTAACTGAATATCTAGAGTGGAACAAGGTTTGCTTGTTTGGTAGAACTTTATCATCTTTAAGAACCCTTCTATCATTGGCATCTGCATGCACCTCACAACCTGTAGTGTGTGTCTCTGCCAGAGCTTGTGGAGTCTTTTGCTCATCATTTAGAATTTAATATGTGCCCAAATAGTCAAAGCGATCCTCATGTAGACTTCTGGAACTTCTGCTCCAAGTTGCTGTTTTTCATACTCGGCCCTTCAAATCAATCATCTAATTGCCATCAAGTTTGTGGTATATTCCCTTTGCTCATTGGGGGACTCTATCTTTCTATTCAGTGATTCATAAACTGCCCTAAGAATAAAAATGAAATGAATAGACAGGCATTCCTCATTTTTTTCTCTTCACTTTATTACACTTCACAGATATTGTGTTTTTCACAGATTGAAGATTTGTGGTAACCCTATATTCAGTGGGTCTGTAGGCATCATTTTTTCTCAATAGCATTACCTTGTATTACATCTCTGTCCCACATATTGGTAATTCTCACACTATTTCAAGCTTTGTCATTATTATCACATTTTATCTCTGTGATCAGAGAACTCTGACTTTACTGCTACAGCTTACTGTAGGTTCAGATGATGGCTAGCATTTTTTAGCTTTAAATTATTTTAAAATTAAGGTATACATATTATTTTTAGAGCTTTCTGGGTAGCTAAAATGGTAAAAAAAAAAAAAAAAAAAATTCTGCCTGCAATGCAGGATACATGGGTTCAATATCTGGTTGAAAGGGTCCCCTGGAGAAGAGGAAGGCAATTCATTCCAGTATTCTCGCTTGGAGATTTCCATGGACACAGGAACCTGGTGGGCTACAGTCCATGTGGTCAGACATTTGAACACAACTGAGCAACTAACACGGACAAGGCAATGGCACCCCACTCTAGTACTCTTGCCTGGAAAATCCCATTGACGGAGGTGCCTGGTAGGCTGCAGTCCATGGGGTCGCGAAGAGTCGGCCATGACTGAGCAACTTCACTCTCACTTTTCACTTTTATGCATTGGAGAAGGAAATGGCAACCCACTCCAGTGTTCTTGCCTGGAGAATCCCAGGGATGGGGTCGCACAGAGTCGGACACGACTGAAGTGACTTAGCAGCAGCAGCAGAGCAACTAACACATACACATTCTTTTAGAAATAATGCTACTGCACTTTTTTTGTGATATTTGCTTCACGGTGGTGGTCTTAAACTGAACCTGTAACGTTTCTAAGGTACACCTGTATTGTTCACATCATGTGCTTTCCTTTTCTCAAAAATAATATCCCTCTGTATGTTTTTCATTGTCAAAAATGATTCCTCCTTATATTTTTCTAAAATTATTTCATATATTCTGCTCTAAAATTGAATATAGTAGGGGAGCCGGAGCTTCCCTGGTGATACTAGTGGTAAAGAACCCGCCTGTCAATGTAGGAAACATAAGAAACATAGGTTCTATCACTGGTTGGAAGATCCCCGGGAGGAAGGCACGGCACACCACTCCAGTATCCTTTATTGGAGCCTGGCAGGCTATTATCCATCGGGTCACAAAGAATAGGTTACAATCTGAAGCAACTTAGCACGCACACACACAGGGAGCCATTTCTATACATATTATTGTCAATATTCAGCCACTGTCTACAAATCAGTATAAGTTCATATCAATGGTAATTTTTTCATCCAGGAAACTGGACAATAAGATATATTGTTCAAACTGTTTCCCACTGGGAAAGTTTTCTATCTGCACTGCCATTCAGAAGAAACCTTGTGTAAGTCTATAATATGTTAGCATTTTACACCAAACCATAAAAAAACCAAAGCCAAGATATTCTAATGCTTTAGCCATAAGGGGATTATTCATAAATCCATGAATGCATAGACAACTAGGATATAATTCAGGAGGTGGAGATGTTTGAAGTTATAAATTATCTACACATGTAACTTATTATGCCTTCTAATCTTGCTCAGAAAATGTATAGATGCAGATTTATACTTTTATATAAATTATATAAATTTATATAATTTATGCTCAATCATAGAATACTGATTATGATTATGAGGCACCTAACCAAATAAGTGGTTTGGTGGGTCATGTCCTCATTCATGATGTGCAGTTTAGTTCACATGATTATATTGTGTCCTGTGGTTCAGTAAGAATCAGTTGCATAAAATAATAAAAGTTGCTTGTAGAAGATAACTTGATTTCACTACAAAGTTTCTTGGTTTTTATATCCTGACTTCTATTATTGAGGCTTGTCAGAGGCTCCACACAGCATTCCTGTACACAGAGACACTTCTTATTACCATTGAGACTATTGGATATTAAACCCAGAAGGGCACCATGGACAGCTTCAAATTATTTTCCTACTCTGGAAAGCTTTAAATGTTAGCCTCTAAATGAGATGGGACATACTGTGGTTCAACATACCATGAAACGTGAGTTGGCCATCTGTTCTTGTTAATAAAGTTTTACTGGAATACAGTCATATGCATTTGTTTACTAAATATTTATGGTTGTTTACACATTACAATGAGAGAGTTGAATAGTGCTGACAGAGATTATATGCCAACAAGTTTTAAATATTTTCTATGTAGCCAAGAAACAAAATTGTTGGCCCTCAATTAGACCTTCAAAGAAAATATGGTATATAGGGCCCAGCAAATGATGTATCTCACTCTAAGTGTTTGATGGGACAATGCTCACCAACTATTTTTTTCACTTTGTGGAAGCTATTCCAATGAATTCCACACTGTATATCCCACGAAATTTCCCAATCAATGAGGCTTACAAAATTAATGTAGTTAGTGATAAAAGTAATGGATTAAACAATTAAGAGAGCAGAGATTATGAGACCAAATAAAGAAATGAGACCCGACTGTATTTTGTATGCATAAGTTGCACTTTATATTGATTTAAATATGAAAATAAATGGAAAGTAAGACAGTTGAAACAAAAGATATATCATGCAAATAGCAATCACAAGAAAATCTGGAGTAGCTATATTAATGCCAGTCAAAACTAAAGTTAATAAAAGTGTTACTTAAGATAAAAATGGCATTTCTAAAAATAAAAGGGGAACCTGTCAAACAATAAAAAGATATATACACCTGATAAGCAAAGAACAAAATATGTGATTCAAAAGCTGACAGAAATGAAAGGATATTAGATAACTCAGTAATTCAACAATAATAATCACATACTTCACACTTCAATTCCAATAATAAGTAGACTAACGACATCAAAAAATGAGGCTTGATTAACTTGAGTGACCTAACAAACATCAACAGAACACTCCACCCTCAAAGGGCAGAATATAAATTATTCTAAGGTACACTTAAAACATTCTGCAGTTCTGCAGTTAGACCATACTCTAGAACACAAAACAAAACTAACTTCAATGAGTTTTAAAAGATAGAGAAATATATAAAACATATTCTCATACCATATAAAACATGTTCTCATAACATCTCCTACCAATTCAAAAATGACTTAATGTAGAAATCCATTACAAATAGAATTTGAGAAGTTAATAAATATGTAGAAATTAAACAGCCCAGTCTTAAATAACCAATAATCACCTTCTTAGCAATGAAGTTGCTATATTTCCACTGTTAATTTCTCAACTAATTAAAAATTTGGAAGGGACTCTCAAAAGTGTTTAATAATATTGAACCACTTAACGTGTGTGTAATTAGAGTACTAGAAGTAACAGAGAATGATGCAGAATATATATTTGAAGAAATAACAGGCAAGGATTTTCTGTAATGACTGAAAGAACTAAACTACAAAGTTATGTGTGTTTATATACATACTTTATAGTGCATCATATCCTCTCCTATATAAAGTCATAAAGCAAATGTGTAAAAGAGGTATGTCAACAGTCATAAGCAAGAATGTTTATAGTAGTGCTTTTCATGGTAAACCAACATTGGGGAAACCAAAATTACTAACAAAAAGGACTAGATAACCAAATTGCCATATAGCATTTCAATGGAGCAATATGCAGTAATAAATTGGACATGACTTTGTAACTGAATAACAAAAAGACCACTGTTAAGTGAAAAAAGAATAAATATATACTATATATAAAATAAATATTCAAAAATATATAAAATAAAAAATAGATAACCAATGAGAACTGATTATGTAGAACAAGAAATTATGCTCAATACATTGTTATAATATAAAAGAGAAGAGAATGCAAAATATATATATATATATATATATATATATATATATATATATATCTGAGTCTCTTCATACACCTAAAACTAACAAAATATTGCAATTAAACTATATTTCAAAGAAAAGTTTTAAAAAGAATGACTATAAACTACAAAATATTGATCACAGCATTTACATATAATTTATAAACAGTTAATTTGTTGTATTTAAAGTCAGAATAGTGTTCCTCTCTGTGAAAGAGAGAGCTATGATTAGACATTGTCTTGAAGGACATTATATAGTCCTAAGTTTTTACATGTTACTGTATGTATGTTATATACATACAGTGTATATATATATATATGTATATATACATATATATATATATATATATATACAAAGTTAACTAGAGAAAGAAATATTGAATATGTACTTTCTTATTCCCTTTTTGTATTTATGCTAGCTAGAACTTTATAAATATTATTTTGATATTATTAAAGAACTCTGTCACAAGAATTGACTTGGTTATGTTTGATTTTCTAATTCATTAATTTCTATATTATCTTAATTTTTTGTCCTTCAAGCTGTTTTTTTTTTTTTTTTCTAATTGCCTTTCAACCTGTGAAATGGAATTGGTTAAAATTTTTTCTTTTATAAATAAAAAGGGCCAATGTTTTCTTCTAAGAGTTTATAGTTTCTGATTTTACATTTATGTCTTTAATCCATTTCAAATTTATCTTTGTGTATGGTGTTAGGTAATGGTCTAATTTCATTCTTTTGCATGTAGTTGTCCTCTTCTTCCAGCACCACTTATTGAAAAGACTGTCTTTGTCCCATTGTATATTCTTGCCTATGTTGGCAAGGAAAAGCCACCCATATGAGTGTGGGTGTGTCTCTGGGCTTTCTATACTCTTCCACTGGTTTGTATTTCTGCCTTTGTGCCAGTACAATATTGTCTTGATGTCTTTAGCTTTGCAGTATAGTTTGCAATCAGGTGAATTGATTCCTCCAGCTCCATTCTCCTTTCTCAAGATTGCTTTGGCCACTTGGGTCCCTTCGTAATTCCATACAGATGGTGAAACTTTTTGTTCTAGTTCTGTGAAAAATGCCATTGGTAATTTTATAGGGATTTCATTGAGTCTGTAGATTGCTTTTGGTAGCATAGTCATTTTAACAATATTGATTCTTCCAACCCAGGACATGAAATAACCCTCCATCCTTTTATGTTGTCTATGATTTCTTTCTCAAGTGTCTTATAGTTTTCTATATAAAGCTCTTTTGTCTCCTTAGGTAGGTCTATTCCTGGGTATTTTATTCTTTTAGTTGCATAGGCAGAACACTGTGTGACACAAATCATAGCAAAATCCTTTATGAAAACAGAATAATGGAAATTATTCTAGAATAATGCAAATTAAAACAAAAATAAATAAATAGGACCTAAGTAAACTTAAAGGCTTTTTTACAGCAAAGGAAACTATAAACAGAGTGAAAGGACAGCCCTCAGAATGGGAGAAAATAATAGCAAATGAAACAACAGACAAATAATTAATTTCCAAAATATGCAAGCAGTTCATATTAACTCAATACCAGAAAAGCAAACAGTCCAATCAAAAAGTGTGCAAACAACCTAAACAAACATTTCTTTCCAAAGAAGACATACATAATAAACATATGAAGAGGTGATCAATGTCACTCATTATTAGAGAAATGCTGATCAGAACTACAATGAGATATCAGTTCACCCCAGTCAGAATGGCCATAGTCAAAATACCCACAAACACCATGTGCTGGAGAGGGTGTGTAGAAAAGGGAACCCTTCTACACAGCTGGTGGGAATGCAATTTGATACAACCACTATAGAAGGCAGTATGGAGATTCCTTAAAAACTAGGAATAAAACCACCATCTGACAAAGCAATAACACTTCTAGGCAATACCATTTTGGTTTTGAGGAAACTAAAGCTAAAAAAGACACATGTACACCAACGTTCATTGCAGCCCTATTTACAATAGTCAAGACATGGAAGCAACCCAGATGTCCTTTATCAGATGAACGGATAAAGCAGCTGTGGTACATATATACAATGAAATACTACTCAGCCATCAAAAGCAACATTTTTGAGTCAGTTCTAATGAGATGGATGAACCCAGAGCCTATTATACAGAATGAAGTAAGTCAGAAAGAGGAAAACAAATATTGCATATCAACACATATATATGGAATCTAGAAGGATGGTACTGATGAATCTGTTCACAGAGCAGCAATGAAGATGCGCACATAGAGAACAGACTTATGGGCAAGGGTAGGGGAGAAAAGGGAGAGAGGGAGATAAATGGAGAGAGTAGCATGGATGCATATACACTAATATATGTAAGTAAATAGGCAATAGGAATTTGCCATACTCAAACTGGGGCTCTATAATAACCTAGAGGGATGGGAATGGATGGGAGGTGGGTGGGAGAGTCAAGAAGGATGGCACATATGTACACTTACAGTTACTTCATGTTGATGTAGGACAGAAATCAAACTATTATTGTATACCAGTCATCAATCAATTAAAAATAAATGGATATTAAAAAACTGAAAAGAGTTTTCCCTAATTTCTAGAAAGAATGGTGTTTGCAGTTTAAGTTAGTCCTCCATTTCATTAAAAGATGCTTCAATAGAGTAAAAATGACTTATAGGTTATATTGCACCTTCATGAGAGAAAGTTGGCCCAATGAAAGCAAACTCCAAGTAAAATTTACCTACAATTTTCCATATTTACAGCACCTATAAGTTTTCATTGAGCTGGAGGAAACTTTGAAACTATTTGGGAAAGCCTGTTGTATTTAGAAATATTAGACAAAACAAAGCAATATGTAAGGTACATTGGTAGGAATATGCTCCAGACTCTTAAATAGTTAGAAATGTGTAAATTTTCAAGGACATGTTTTAAGGGGAAAAAAAGAAAGAAAGTAGAGATATAAATCTGTAATGTTTATGAATTATTCATATTTTCTTAAAGTTTTAAGGAAAGTTTTTGCATAATGGACTCAATGAAAATGATTGCTTGAAAATTACTATAAATCAAATATGGATGCATACACACAATATGTAATATTAACTATGGAATTTATTCTTCTAAGAAGTTAGTACCCAAAAGACTTGTGGAGAGAAAAGTGGTTACAGTATGGTGAACAATAAGAAGGTTTAAGTCAGGCATGCTAAATTGAAATAAAGTCTAATATCAAAATTCTCAGAATATATTAATAGTAAATGTTATTTTAGTGCTTAGTATACAATTTTTATATGATCTGTGCTTTGATGCTTTCCAAAATTGCATGACCACTATGAAAAAGACCCAAGACAGAGTTTAAGACAAACGTATTAATTATATTTCAATATAAAGAAAATTGTGTTCATTCTTCTAACATTATCCCTCTAGCTATTTCATTTTGTAAAATGACCCTTTATTGTCAAAATTTAAACTGCACAGGAGTTTTAGAGATTATCTCCCTCAGTCAACATATTTCATAAGTGAAGAGGCTGAAATCTAGATACAGTTAATAGATTTACTCATTAGATATTTATTCAAGTGTAAAGAAGAATTAGAATCTGAGTCTCACATATTTCAGTGAAATTCTGTCTGCTACTACAAAAAAATACCTCTTTAAATTTTTTGTCATCACATATTTAAAAATGTATATATTCCAAACTACAGTGGGTATATATCTACAGTAAAAACAACAACAACAACAACAAACTTTAAATATTGAAATGTGATTGTCATTTTTAAAGTTTATGCTGCAATAAAACATGATCAAGATTCAATTTGCTGTACAACAGAACTTAAAACAGCACTGTAAATCAATTATAAATATACTCCATTTAAAACTAAATAAACCACCACCAACAACAAAAACCAATGACCCACTATCAGCAATACATAATACTAAAGGATTTTGGTGTGTGTGTGTGTGCATTGCATGTCCACTATGGATTTTATGTTATTCTACTAAAAGTTCCTTCATATTTACAGTTCGTAATTTAGGATTGGGTCCTGTCCAGAGAGAACTCCTGGCTTGTTTGTGGTGTTGTTGTTTGGTCACTAAGTTGTGTTTGACTCTTTGGTACCCCATAGACTGTAGCGTGCCAGGCTTCTATGTCCTCACTATGTGCCAAGGTTGTTCAAATTCATGTCCGTTGAGTTGGTGATGATAATTAACCATCTCATCCTCTGCTGCCCCCTTCTTGCTTTGCCTTCAATCCTTCCCAGAAAGAGGGTCTTTTCCAAGGAGTCATGCCTTCTCATCTGGTGGTCAAAATTTTTGAGTTTCAGCTTCAGCAACAGTCCTTTCAATGAATATTCAGGGTTGATTTCCTTTAGGATTGACTGATTTGATCTCCTTGCAGTCCAAAGACTCTCAAGAGTCTTCTCCAGCACCACTATTCAAAAGCATGAATTCTTCGATGTTCAGCATTTTTTATGACCCAACTCTCACATCCATACATGATTACTGGAAAAGCCATGGCTTTGACTATACAGACCATTGTTGGTAAAATGATGTCTCTTAATAAAGCATATTAATCTTTTAATATGCTGTCTAAGTTTGGCATAGGTTTCTTTCCAAAGAGAAAGCATCTTTTAATTTCAACATCACAGTGACTTTGGAGCCTAAGAAAATAAAATCTATCACTGTTTCTACTTTTTCCCCTTCTATTTGCCATGAAATGATGGAACCAGATACCATGATCTGAGATTTTTAAATGAGTTTCAAGCCTGATTTTTCACTCTCCTCTTTCTCTCTCTTCAAGAGGGTCTTTAGTACCTCTTCACTTACTTCCACTAGGTTGGTAACATCTTCATATCTGATGTTGTTGATATTTCACCCAGCAATCTTGATACCAACTTGTGATTCATCCAGTCTGGCATTTCATATTTACTCTGCATAGAAGTTAAACAAGCAGGGTGCCAATATACAGCCTTGTCGTACTCCTTTTCCAATTTTAAACCAGTTTATTGTTCCATGTCCATTTCTAATTGTTGTTTCTTGGCCCACATACAGGTTTCTCAGGAGACAGGTAAGTTGTTCTTCAGAATTTTCCAGTTTGTTTTGATCCACACAGTTAAAGGCTTTGTGCCGTCAATAAAGCAGAAGTAGATATTTTTCTGGAACACCTTTGCTTTCATCATGATCCAACAAATGCTTCCAATGTGATCTCTAGTTCCTCTGCATCTTCGAAACCCAGATTGTGCATCTGCAACTTCTCGGTTCACGTACTGCTGAAGTCTAACTTGATGGATTTTGAGCATAACCTTGCTAGCATGTGCAATAAGTGCAATTGTATGGACGTTTGAACTTTCTTTGGCATTATTCTTTGTGATTGGAATAAACACTGAACTTTTTCAGTCCTGTGGCCACTCATGAGTTTTCCAAATTTCCTGGCATATTAAGTGCAGCATTTTTTTTCATTTATTTTTATTAGTTGGAGGCTAACAGAATCATCTTTTAGAATTTGAAATAGTTCAGCTGGAATTCCATCACCTGCACTAGCTTTGTTGTTCGCAGTGCTTCCTAAGGCCTGCTTGACTTCACACTCCAGAATGTTGAGCTGTAGGTGAATGACCACACCATCATGGTAATCTGGGTCATTAGGATCTTTCTTATTTTGTTCTGTGTATTCTTGCCACTTCTTCTTAATCTTTTCTGCTTCTGTTAGGTCCTTATCATTTCTGTCCTTTATTGTGCCCATTCTTGCATGAAATTTTCCCCTGATATCTCTCTCCAGTTTTCCTGAAACGATCTCTAGTCTTTCCCATTCTATTGTTTTCTTCTATTTCTTTGTATTGTCCATTTAAGAAGGCCTTCTTATCTCTACTTACTATGCTCTGAATTCAGTTGGGTATCTTTCTCTTTCTCCATTGCCTTTCACTTCTTCATTCCTCAGATATTTGTAAGCCTCCTGAGACAACCACTTTGCCTTCTTGCATTTCTTTTTCTTTG
The DNA here is from genome assembly GCF_033118175.1 of Dama dama. Classification (NCBI taxonomy): domain Eukaryota; kingdom Metazoa; phylum Chordata; class Mammalia; order Artiodactyla; family Cervidae; genus Dama; species Dama dama. The sequence continues at coordinate 13,122,809 of NC_083681.1, forward strand.
GGATGATTTTGATCACTGCCTCCTATACAGTGTTATGAACCCCCATTCATAGTTCTTCAAGCAATCTCTCTACCAGATCTAATCCCTTGAATCTGTTCTTCACCCCCACTGTATTATCATAATGGATTTGAATTAGGTCACACCTGAATGGCCTGGGCTTCTCTGATAGTTCAGTTGGTCAAGAATCTGCCTGCAGTGCAGGAGACTCTGGTTTGATTCCTGGGATAGGAAGATATGCTGGAGAAGGGATCGTTCTTGGGCTTCCCTTGTGACACAACTGGTAAAGAATCTGCCTGCAGTGCAGGAGATATGGGTTTGATCCCTAGGTTGGGAAGATCCCCTGGAGAAAGGAAAGGCTACCCAATCCAATATTTCTGACCTGGAGAATTCCATGGACTGTATAGTCCATGGGGTCACAAAGAGTTGGACACGGCTGAGTGACTTTCACTTTTGCTTTCATACATGAATGGCCTAGCAGCTTTACCTACCTTCTCAAATTTAAGCCTGCATTTTGCAATAATGAGCTGATGATCTGAGCTACAGTCAGCTCAAGATCTTGTTTTTGCTTGCTCTAGAGTTTCTCCATCATTGGCTTCAAAGAACATAATCAATCTGATTTTGGTATTGATTATCTGGTAATGTCCATATGTAGAGTCACCTCTTGTCTTGTTGGAAAAGGATGTTTGCTATGACCAGAGTGTTGTCTTGACAAAAATCTGTTAGCCTTTGGCCCACTTCATTTTATACTCCAAATCCAAACTTGCCTGTTACTTCAGATATCTCTTGAATTCCTACTTTTGCATTCTAGTTCCCCATGATGAAAAAGACATCGTTTTTCTGTGTGTTACTTCCAGAAGGTATTGTAGATCATCATAGAACTGTTTAACTACAGCTTCTTCAGCATCAGTAGTTGAGACATAGACTTGGATTGCTGCAATGTTCATTTGGAAGTGAACTGAGATCATTCTGTCATTTTTGAGATTGCACCCAACTACTATATATCATAATCTTTTGTTGACTATGAGGGCTACTCCAAGAAGCCCTCAGTAGTAGATATAACAGTCATCTCTATTAAATTCACTCATTCCCATTTATATTAGTTCACTAATTCCTAAGATGTTGATGTTCACTCTTGCTATCTCCTGTTTGACCACACCAATTCACCTTGACTCACGGACCTAACATTCCAGATTCCAACATAATATTTTTCTTTACAGCTTCAGATTTTACTTTTCCTTCCAGAGGCATCCACAGCTGAGCATCATTTCTGCTTTGGCCCAACCACTTCATTCTTTCTGGAGCTATTAGCAATTGCCCTCTGCTTTTACCCAGTAGCATACTGGACACATGCCCAGCTGGGAGCTCACCCTCTGGTGCCATATCTTTTTGCTTTATCCTACTGTCCTTGAAGTTTTCCAGGCAAGAATACTGGAGTGCATTGTCATTTCTTTTCCAGTGGACCACATTTTGTCAGAACACTTCACTGTGACCCATCCATCTTGTCTGTCCCTGCATGGTATAGCTTCATTGAGTTACACAAGCCCTTTCACCATGACAAGGCTGTAATCCATGAAGAATGAATTCATGATGGGTAAGGATAATAGGGATGATGGAATACCTCTTAAAGTTCATGCATGGAAGTGTCACACATTTCTTTTGCCCACATTTACCTGGCCAAACAATATGTCTAAAGCATGATGAAAATTGATGACAAAGGAATAGGAATGTATATACTTATTCAGGTAATGTCAGAAATTATTTTGAAGAGTGCAATTTTCTACAAAAATGAATATAATGTTTTCAAATTTGTTGATGTATAGTGAAATATAAGGAACTGCAAAGAATCAAAGAGTAACCTGTAGTGACTTTTGACATATTCATACACCCATGAATTGATCCGTCAAATCAAGACACAGAACAATCTGTAAGTAATTTCTCATGCTCTTTTGAAATCCTGATCACCTTAAAACTCTATCACCAGACAACAAATTTCCGTCACTAAATTTAGTTCACATTGTCTAAATTTATATATAAATGGAATTGTATCAGATGTACTCATTTTACTTCATTAATGTAGCATAGTATTAGAGGTTAATCTCTTTTGGTTGCATCTTTTAATATTTTGTTCCTTTTATTGTTCAATAGATTCTTTTGGATGGATATATAAAACTTCATCTGTAAATAATTAATAGACATTTGGGTTGTCTCAAGTTATTGCTAATATAGTTAACACCGATAAAAACACCCAAACAATCATCTGAATCATCACATTTCAATTCATTTTGTGGAAATACCTTTGAGTAGCATTACTGGGTTGCATGGTAACAGTATATTAACTCTACAGTAACTATTGTATGGTGCTTCCCTACTGGCTCAGTGGTACAGAACCTGCCTGCAATGCAGGAGACACAGATTCGATCCTGGGTTGGGACGATAACCAGGAGAAGGAAATGATAACCAACTTTAGTATTCTTGCCTGGGAAATCCCATGAACAGAGGAGCCTCTTGGGCTACAGTCCACGGGGTCTCAAAAGAATCAGACATGACTTAGCAGCTAAACAACAACTACAAGTTTACTGTGTATTGATAAATTTGCAATCTTCTTGCCAGATTGGTGATACATTTTCTCATTTAATTAGCAATATTTGAGAATGCGAGCTGTTCCATCTTCTTGACAGACGGGCATAGCCAGTCTTGTCAATTGTAGCCATTTTAATGATTATGGTTTTAATTGAAATTTATTTTATGTTGGCCATCTTTTTTCATGTACTCATTGGTTAGTTAACACTAATTTATTTAATACAGAGATATTCAGATTTCAATTTTTTTCTATATCAATTTTGACAAGATATATTTCAAAAATGTTTATTTTATTGGAAGTGTCAAAATTGTCATGAATTTATTTATAAGTTTATTATTCTTTAATAATTTAATTTCCCTTAGAATTACTGCTGATTAAAAAAAAGAAAAAAAGAAAAGAATTACTGCTGATAATTCCATCCACTTTGAAACTGGTGATTTGTGTTCTCTCTCATTTTTGCTTGATCGTTTAACTTAGGGGCTTTTAACTTTTGTGGCTTTTTAAAAATATAAACTTGTTGCTTTGCTAAAATTGAAGAGTTTTCATTTTACATTTTGTTGAATTTCTGCAATTAATTTTGCTATTTCATTGCTTTTGTTTTTTGAGTTTACTTTGCTCTTACTTTTCTGGCCTAATATGGTGATGAAACAGAGCAGGACACTCTAGTCTTTGCCCCATACTCCCTCCATGTTCTCAGACTGCTCTTTTGTCTGTGGAAAAAAATTAGCCAAAGAATAAGTTTAACCAGAGAAGTGAAAAAATGGAGAAACAAAGGAAAACAATGAAAGGAGACCATGTAATAATAATGTAGTCATTAAGGTTAGTAAAGGACTTTTAGTTCCTTCTCGAGGGCTACAGATAATATTCTGAGCCATGTCCTGCGAGCTGTCTTATGTATACTGAAATCCTTAATAGGTGGAAGAAACTAACTATATGATGAACAGACAGTAGCTGTGACATTGTTGTTGTTGTTCAGTCACCCAGTATTTCTGACTCTGTGCGCCCTCGTGGCCACAGCACACCAGGCCTCCCTGTCCCTCCCAAACTCCCAAAGTTTGCCCAAGTTCATGTCCATTGCACCGGTGACATCATCCAGCCATCTCATCCTCTGATGCCCTCTTCTCCTTCTGCTCTCAATCTTTCCCAGCATCAGGGACTTTCCAAGGAGTCGTTTGTTCACATCAAATGACCAAGATACTGGAGCTTCAGCATCAGTCTTTCCAGTGAATATTCAGGATTGATCTCCTTACTGTCCAGGGGACTTTCAGGAGTCTTCTCCAGCACCACAGTTCGAAGGCATACATTCTTTGGCACTCCGCCTTCTTTACAGTCCACCTCTCTCAACCGTACGTGACCACTGGGAAGAATATAGCCTCAACTATCTGGACCTCTGTCAGCATCATCTCTGCTTTTCAACACCCTGTCTAGATTTGTCATCGTTTTCCTGCGGAGAAGTAATTGTCTTCTGATTTCATGGTTGCAGCCACCATCGGCAGTGATTTAGAGCCCAAAAGAGGAAACATGTCACTACTTCCACCTTTTCCCCTTTTATTTGCCATGAAGTAATGGGGCCAGATGCCATGATCTTAGTTTTTGTTTGTTTGTTTGTTTTTATTTTTTTTATTAGTTGGAGGCTAATCACTTCACAACATTTCAGTGGGTTTTGTCATACATTGATATGAATCAGCCAATATTTAGTTTTAAGTTGGCTCTTTTGCTCTCCTCCTTCACCCTCATCAAGAGGTTCTTTAGTTCCTCCTCATTTTCTGCCATTAGAGTGAAATCATTCACATATCTGAGGTTGTTTATGTTTCTCCCAGCTCCTTGATTCCAGCTTGTAACTTATCCAGCCTGGCATTTCTCATGATGTGCTCAGCATGTAAGTTAAATAAGCAGAGTGACAGCAGACAGTCCTGTTGTACTCCTTTCTCAATCTTGTATGAATCAGTTGTTCCATACAGGGTTCTAACTGTTGCTTCTTGACCCACATACAGGTTTCTCAAGAGACAGGTAAGATGGTTTGGTATTCCCATCTCTCAAAGAGTTTTCCACAGTTTGTTATGATCCACACAGTCAAAAGCTTTAGTGTAGTTGATGACATAGAGTTGATTCATCCCTGGAATTCCCTTTCTTTCTCTATGATCCAGTGAATGCTGGCAACTTGATCTCTGGTTCCTCTGCCTTTTCTAAACCATGACATATTTCTGCCACAATTCCAAGAACTGACCTCAAGGAAATGGGAACAAACTGACCCTGGAACTGAAGATAAACCGTACTTAAAGTCATCAAAATGACAATGGTCAGAACACTGATGACCAATTTCAGGATGACTATCAGAGCTGACTGTGTTGTTTCTGGATGTAGGTCCGTCTGTCTGTCTATAGGATGCTTGCCACTTGATTGTTGTGGGGAGGGTGTTAGTCATCCTTTGAATAGGCACCCATCCTTCTCCCCACCCCAGTTGCCAGTATCCAAAATAAAGTGAACTTTCTTTTCCACCAACCTGGGCTTATTAATGGCTTTTGAGCTAGCAGTTAGTCTTTACTTCAGTAACTGTGGAACCTTGTGTCATTGGTTATAGACATTCTTTTCTAAATAAGCTATACTTTCTCCTACAAGACCTGCATTAATACTATACTACAAGTTTTGCATATATTGTTTTATTAATTGATTAGCCTTTTTATTGAAGATAATTGCTTTTCTGAATTTTCTTGTTTTCTGTCAAATCTCAACATGAATCAGCCACAGGTATACATATATCTCCTCCCTTGTGAACCTCCCTCCCGTCTCCCTCCCATCCCACCCCTCTAGGTTGACACAGAGCCCCAGTTTGAGTTTCCTGAGCCAGACAGCAAATTCCCGTTGGCTGTCTATTTTATATATGGTAATGTAAGTTTCCATGTTACTCTCTCCATACATCTCACCCTCTCCTTCCCTCTCCCCATATCCATAAGTCTATTCTCTATGTCCGTTTCTCTATTGTTCCCTGTAAATAAATTCTTCAGTACCATTTTTCTAGATTCCGTATATATGTGTTAGAATAAGGTATTTATCTTTCTCTTTCTGATTTACTTCACTCTGTATAATAGGTTCTAGGTTCATCCACCTCATTAGGATTGACTCAAATGTGTTCCTTTTTATGGCTGAGTAATATTCCATTGTGTATCTCTCTATCCATTCATGTGTCAATGGACATCTAAGTTGCTTCCATGTTCTAGCTTTTGTAAATAGTGCTGCAATGAACAATGGGATACACGTGTCTGTTTCAATTTTGGTTTCCTCAGGGTATATTCTTAGGAGTGGGATTGCTGGGTCATATGGTGGTTTTATTCCTAGTTTTTTAAGGAATCATCATACCGTCTTCCATAGTGGCTTTATCAATTTACATTCCCACCAACAGTGCAAGAGCTTTCCCTTTTCTCCACACCTTCTCCAGCATTTATTGTTTGTAGACTTTTTGATGATGGCCACTCTGACCGGTGTGAAGTGATATTTCATTGTAGTTTTGATTTGTCTTTCTCTAATATGAGTGTTGTTGAACATCTTATCATGTGTTTGTTAGCCATCTGTATGTCCTCATTGGAGTAATGTCTGTTTAAGTCTTTTTCCCACTTTTTGATTGGATTGTTTGTTTTTCTGGTATTGAGTTGTATGAACTGCTTGTATCTTTTGGAAATTAATCCTTTGTCAGTTGTTTCACTTGCTATTATTTTCTCCCATTCTGAGGATTGTCCTTTCGCCTTGCTTATAGCTTCCTTTGCTGGGCAAAAGCTTTTTCATTTTGATTTTTATTTCCATTACTCAAGGAGGTGAGTCATAGAGGACCTTGCTTTGACATGTGTCATTGAGTGTTTTGCCTATGTTTTCCTCTATGAGTTTTATAGCTTTTGGTCTTACATTTATGTCTTTAATCCATTTGAGTTTATCTTTGTTTATGGTGTTAGGGAATGATCTAATTTCATTATTTTACACTTCGCTGTCCAGTTTTCACAGCACCATTTATTGAAGAGGCTATCTTTGCCCCATTGTATATTCTTGCCTCTTTTGTCAAAAATAAGGAATCCACAGGTGCATGGGTTCTATCTTGTTACATTGGTCTATATTTCTGTTTTGGTGCCAGTTTTATACTTTCTTGATGACTGTAGCTTTATAATATAATCTGAAGTCAGGAAGGTTGATTCCTCCAGTTCCATTCTTTCTCAAGACTGCTTTCACTATTCAGGGTCTTTTTAGTTTACATATGAATTGTGAAGCTTTTTGTTCTAGTTCTGTGAAAAATGCCATTGGCAATTTGATAGGTATTGTATTGAATCTGTAGATTGAGTTTGTTAGTACAGTCATTTTCACAATATTGATTCTTCCTATCCAGGAACATGGAATACTATCTGTTTATATCATCTTTGATTTCTTTCATCAGTGTCTTATAATGTTCTGTGTACTTTTTTTTTTTTTTTTTTTTGTCTTCTTAGGTAAGTTTATTCCTGGATATTTTATTGTTTTTGTTTCAATGATAAATGGAATTTATTCCTTAATTTCTCTTTCTGATTTTCATTATTAGTATATGGAAATGCAAGTGATTTGTGTGTATTGATTTTGTATCCTACAACTTTGCTAAATTCACTGATTAGCTCTAGTAATTTTCTGATACTATCTTTATGGTTTTCTGTGTATAGTATCATGTCATCTGAAAACACTGAGAGCTTTACTTCTCCTCTGATCATGATTCCTTTTATTTCTTTTTCTTCTGTGATTCCTGTAGTTTGGACTTCTGGAACTGTGCTGAATAATGGTGGTAAAAGTGGACAACCCTTGTCTTGTTCCTGGTCTTAGGAGGGATGCTTTCAGTTTTTCACTATTAAGAATAATGTTTTCTTGTATGACAAAACCCACTGAAATGTTGTGAAGTAATTAGCCTCCAACTAATAAAAAATAATAATAATAATAATAATAATAAATAATTTTAAAAACAGAATAATGTTTTCTGTAAGCTTATCATATATGGCCTTTACTATGTTGAGGTAGGTTCCTTATATGCTCATTTTTTGAAGAGTATGAATCATAAACAGATGCTGAATTTTGTCAAAGGCTTTTTCTCATCTATTGAGATTATTATATGGTTTTTACCTTTCAATTTCTTAAATGGTGTATCACATTGATTGATTTGTGTATATTGAAGAATCCTTGCATCCCTGTAATAAACCCAACTTGATCATGGTGTATGAGCTTTTTGATGTGTTGCTGAATTCTATTTACTAAAATTTTATTGAGGATTTTTGCACCTATGTTCATCAGTGATATTGGCCTGTAGTTTTATTTCTTTGTATTGTTTTTGTCTGATTTTTGTATCAGAATGATGGTGGCCTCATAGAATAAGGTTGGAAGTGATCCTTTCTCTGCAATTTTTCGCAAGAATTTTAGAAGGATAAGCATTAGCTCTTCTCAAAATGTTTGATAAAATTCTCCTGTGAAGCCATCTGGTCCTGGGCTTTGGTTTTTCGGAGATTTTTTTATCACAGCTTCAATTTCAGTGCTTGTAATTGGGTTGTTCAATATTTCTATTTCTGAACCAGTCTTGGAAGATTGAACTTTTCTAAGAATCTGTCCACTTCATTCAGATTATCTATTTTATTGCCGTATAGTTGTTCATAATAATCTCTTATAATCCTTTATATTTCTACATTGTCTGTTGTAACATTTCTTTTTTCATTTATAATTTTGTTGATTTGATTCTTCTCTCTTTTCTTCTTGATGAGTCTGGCTAAAGGTTCACCAATTTTGTTTATTTTCTCAAAAAACCTGGTTTTAGTTTTATTAATCTTTATTCATGTTCTTTCATTTCTTTTTCACTTACTTCTGCTTAGATGTTTATGATTTCTTTCCTTCTACTAATCTTGGGCTTTTAGTTTTTGTTGTTGTTCTTCTTCTTTATCCAGTTGTTTTAGGTGTAAAATTATCTTGTTTGTTCAATGATTTTCTTGTTTCTTGAGGTAGGATTTTATTGCTATAAACTTCCATCTTAGAGCCGCTTTTGCTGAATCCCATAGATTTTGAGTTGCTGTGTTTTCATTGTCATTCGTTTCTAGAATTTTTTTTGTTTAATTTCCCTTTTGATTTCTTCAGTAATCAGTTGGTTATTTAGAAAAGTATTGTTTAATCTTCATGTGTTTGTGTTTCCTTTTTTTTTTTTTTTTTTGTAATCAATATCTAGTCTCATAACATCATGGTTGGAAAAAAATACTTGATATGATTTCAGTTTTCTTAAGTTTACTGAGCTTTGATTTGTGACCCAAGATGTGGTCTAGCCTAGAGAATGTTCCATGTGCACTTGAGAAGAAGGTGTATTTTTCTGCATTTGGGTGGAATGTCCTGATGATATCAAAGAGATCCATCTCAACTAATATATCATTTAAAACTTGTGTTTCCTTATTAATTTTCTGTTTTGATGATCTGTCCATTGGTTTGAGTGAGGTGTTAAAGTCTCCTACTATTTTTGTGTTACTGTAAATTTCTCCTTTCAAGTCTGTTAGTGTTTGTCTTATGTATTGAGATGCTCCTATGTTGGGTGTATAGATATTTACAATTGTTATGTCTTCCTCTTGGATTTATCCCTTGATCATTATGTAGTGTCATTCCTTATCTCTTGTAATATTATTTATTTTAAGGTCTATTTTGTCAGATATGAGGATTGCTACTCCAGTTTTTTTTTTTTTTTTTTGCTTCCCATTTGCAACGAATATAATTTCCCATCCTCTCCCTTTCAGTCTATATGTGTCTTTAGGTCTGAATTGGCTTTCTTGTATACAGCATATACATGGGTCTTGTTTTTGTATCCATTCAGTCAGTCTGTGTCTTTTGGTTGGAACATTTAATCCATTTAGATTTAAAGTAATGATTGATATGCATGTTCCTATTGCCACTTTCTTAATTGTTTGGAGTTGATTTTGTAGATCTCTTCTCTTCTCTTGTATCTCCTGATTATATAAGTCCCTTTAATATTTGTTGTAAAACTGGTTTGGTGGTACACAGTTGTCTTAACTTTTGCTTGGCTGAATTTTTTTTTTTTTTTTTTTTTTTTAAATTTTTCCATCAATTTTGAATGAGATCCTTGCCAGGTACAGTAATCTTGGTTGTAGGTTTTTCCCTTTCAGTACTTTAAATATATCCTGCCATTCCTTTCTGGACTGCTGAGTTTTTGCTGAAAGATCAGTTGTTAAGAGTATGAGGTTTTTGTTGCATGTTACTTGCAGTCTTGTATGTTACTTGTTGCTTTTCCAATGCTGCTTTTAACATTCTTTCTCTGTGTTTAGTCTTTGTTATTTGATTAGTATGTGTCTTGTTGTGTTTCTCCTTGGGTTTATCCTGTATGGGACTCTTTATGCCTCTTGGACTTGATTGACTATTTCCTTTTCCATGTTGGGGAAATTTTCAAATATAACCTTTTCAAAATTTTTCTCATACCCTTTCTTTTTCTCTTCTGTGACCCCTATAATTCAAATGTTGGTGCATTTGATATTTTCTCAGAGGTCTCTGAGAGTATCCTCAGTACTTTTCATCCTTTTTACTTAATTCTGCTCTTCAGAAGTTATTTCCACCATTTTATCTTCCAGCTCACTGATTCCTTCTTCTCCTTCAGATATAATGCTATTGATTCCTTCCAGAAAGTTTTCTTTTTTTTAATTTCAGTAATTGTGTTGTTGGCCTCTGTATTTTTATTTTTTAAATTCTTCTAGGTCTTTGTTAATTGATTCTTGCATTTTCTCCATTTTGTTTTCAAGGTTTTTGATCATCTTTGCTATCATTACTCTGAATTCTTTTTCAGGTAGTTTGCCTATTTCATCTTCATTTATTTGGACTTCTCTGTTTCTAGTTTGTTCCTTCATTTGTGTAGTATTTCTCTGCTTTTTCATTATATATAGATTAACTTATTGTGTTTGAGGTCTTTTTTCCCCAGGCTTTAAGGTTGAATTCTTTTTTCCTTTTTGTTTCTTCCCTCCTAAGTTTGGTCCAGTGGTTTGTGTAAGCTTTGTATAGGGTAAGATTTGTGCTGAGTTTGTTGTTATTGTTGTTTGTTTGTTTTCCCTCTGATTGGCAAGGTTGAGTGAGGTGGTAATCCTGACTGCTGTTAATTGGGTTTGTATTTTTGTTTTGTTTGTTGTTTAGATGAGGTGTCCTGCACAGGATGCTACTGGTGGTTTGGTGATGACAGGTCTTGCATTCAAGTGATTTCCTTTGTGTGAGTTCTCACTATTTGATACTCCTTAGGATTAGTTCTCTGGTAGTCTAGGGTCTTGGAGTCTGTACTCCCAATCCAAAGGCCCAGGGCTAGATATCTGGACAGAAATGAAAATTCCACAAGTGGTTTGTTGTGGCATTATATGAAATTAAAGCAAATACCTAAAAATGAGGAACCAAAGAGGAACCCGAGACAAATGGCAGTTACAAAAACAGGCAAGTAATAATTAAAATAATGGAATAATTACATAAAGATAAAAACCCATAAGCAAAGTCAAAGCTGTCCAACAAAACTAAAGTACATTGGATACCCCAATGAAAAAGGGAAAAAAAAAAATAATATTGACCAGTTAAGAACAAAAAGAAATAAAGCACAAACTGGAAAGCAAAAACTAAAGCAAAGTGGTGTGGTGAATAAAGCAATGAAAACAAAACTAAAAAAAAAAAAAAAAAAAAAAATGTTGAGAGGAACGGAAAGAAAAAAAATGAAATAATAGATATGCATCTTTAAATAGAGGTACATGAAGATTTATGTACATTAAAAATTAACCACAAGGGTCAGAGAACATTAGGAAATGTTAAAAAAAAAAAAAAAAGAAGAGTAAATGTAGAAAAAATATGATAGATTTAAAAATTAAAACTATAAAAAAGAGAAGAGAAAAAAAGAGGCAGAAAGAAAGAAAAAAAAAAAGAAAGGAAAACTCCACAGAACTGAAAATGCCCAACATAGAGGCAGATGTTTTTAACAATAAAAAATGTGACTGAATATACACGTATACAAATACACCCATAAGCAAAATCAAAACAGTCCAAACAAAATAAAGTACAATAGATTGATCCAGTGAACAAAGGAAACCAAAAATTATATCTACCAGTTAAGAACAAAGCGAACTAAAGCACACACTGGAAAATAAGACTAAAGCAAGGTGCCAATTGGAGAATAAAGCAATGAAAATAAAACTAACAAATATATTGAGAGGAAAGGAAAGACAGAGAAGAAAGAATAGATAGTCAAAGTTACATAGAGATAGATAAAGAAGATTTATATACATTAAAATTTAACTGTAAGGGGGAAAGAACAGTAGAAAAGCCAATAACAGAATAAATGTAGAAAAAGTAATATTAGGTTTAAAAAACTGCAAATTAAAATTGAGGGAAAAAAAAAAAAAAAGGAAAACTCCACAGAACTGCAAAAGCCCAAATAGAGACAGAGGTTTATTACAATAAAACATGTGCCTGAGGGGAAAAAAAGATCAACACTTAATTATATTTCATCAAGTCAGTTCAATCGCTCAGTCGTGTCCGACTCTTTGCGACCCCATAAAGCGCAGCATGCCAGGCCTCCCTGTCCATCACAAACTCCCAGAGTTTACTCAAACTCATGCCCATCGAGTCGGTGATGCCATCCAGCCATCTTATCCTCTGTCGTCCCCTTCTCTTCCTGCACCCAATCCCTCCCAGCATCAGGGTGTTTTCCAACGAGTCAACTATTCACATGAGATGGCCAAAGTATTAGAGTTTCAGCTTCAGCATCAGTCCTTCCAATGAACACCCAGGACTGATCTCCTTTAGGATGGACTGGTTGGATCTCCTTGCAGTCCAAGGGACTCTCAAGAGTCTTCTCCAACAACATAGTTCAAAAGCATCAATTTTTCGGCACTCAGCTTTCTTCAGTGTCCAACTCTCACATCCATACATGACCACTGGAAAAGTCATAGCCTTGGCCAGACGGACCTTTGTTGGCAAAGTAATGTCTCTTCTTTGTAATATGCTATATAGGTTGGTCATAACTTTCTTTCCAATGAGTAAGTGTCTTTTAATTTCATGGCTGCAGTCACCATCTGCAGTGATTTTGGAGGCCCCCCCCCCCCAAAAAAAAAATAAAGTCTGAAACTGTTTCCACTGTCTCCCCATCTATTTCCCATGAGGTGATAGCACCAGATGCCATGATCTTAGTTTTCTGAATGTTAAGCTTTAAGCCAACTTTTTCACTCTCCTTTTTCACTTTCATCAAGAGGCTTTTTAGTTCCTCTTCACTTTCTGCCATAAGGGTGGTGTCATCTGCATATCTGAGGGTATTGATATTTCTCCCAGCAATCCTGATTCCAGCTTGTGCTTCTTCCAGTCGAGCGTTTCTCATGATGTACTCTGCATATAAGTTAAATAATCCAGGTGACAACATACAGCCTTGATATACTCCTTTTCCTATTTGGAACCAGTCTGTTGTTCCATGTCCAGTTCTAACTGTTGCTTCCTGACTTGCATACAAGTTTCTCAAGAGGCAGGTCAGGTGGTCTGGTGTTCCCATCTCTTTCAAAATTTTCCACAGTTTATTGTCATCCACACAGTCGAAGGCTTTGGCATAGTCAATAAGGCAGAAATATATGTTTTTCTGGAACCGTCATGCTTTTACGATGATCCAGCAGATATTGGCAGTTTGATCTCTCGTTCCTCTGCCTTTTCTAAAACCAGCTTGAACATCTAGAAGTTCTTGGTTTACGTATTGCTGAAGCCTGGCTTGGAGAATTTTGAGCATTACTTTACTAGCGAGTGAGATGAGTGCAATTTTGCAGTAGTTTGAGCATTCTTTGGGATTGTCTTTCTTAGGGATTGGAATGAAAACTACCTTTTCCAGTCCTGTGGCCACTGCTGAGTTTTCCAAATTTGCTGGCATACTAAGTGCAGCACTTTCACAGCGTCATCTTTCAGGGTTTGAAATAGCTCAACTGGAATTCCATCACATCCATTAGCTTTGTTTGTAGTCATGCTTTCTAAGGCCCACTTTACTTCACATTCCAGGATGTGTGGCTCTACGTGAGTGATCACACCATTGTGTTTATCTGTGTCGTGAAGATCTTTTTTGTACAGTTCTTCTGTGTATTCTTGCCACCTCTTCTTAATATCTTCTGCTTCTGTTAGGTCCATACCATTTTTGTCCTTTATTAAGCCCATTTTTGCATGAAATATTCCCTTAGTATCTCTAATTTTCTTGAAGAGATCTCTAGACTTTCCCATTCTGTTGTTTCCCTCTATTTCTTTGCATTGATCACTGAGGAAGGGTTTCTTATCTCTCCTGGCTATTCTTTGGAACTCTGCATTCAAATGGGAATATCTTTCCTTTTCTCCTTTACTTTTCACTTCTCTTCTTTTCACAGCTATTTGTAAGGCCTCCTCAGACATTTTGCCTTTTTGCATTTCTTTTCCATGGGGATGGTCTTGAACCCTGTCTCCCGTACAATGTCAGGAACCTCCATCCATAGTTCATCAGGCTCTCTGTCTATCAGATCTAGTACCTTAAATCTATTTCTCACTTCCACTGTATAGTCATAAGGGATTTGATTTAGGTCATACCTGAATGGTCTAGTGGTTATCCCTACTTTTTTCAGTTTACGTCTCAATTTGTCAATAAGGAGTTCATGATGTGAGCCACAGTCAGCTCCTGGTCTTGTTTCGCTGACTGTATAGGGCTTCTCCATCTTTGGCTGCAAAGAATATAATCAATCTGATTTCAGTGTTGACCATCTGGTGATGTCCATGTGTAGAGTTTTCTCTCATAATGCCAATTAAAATGACAACTCCATCGGGGTCGGGGGGGAAGTCCAGAATAATCCACAGAACAAGTCATAACATAAGAATAATAAATGTTTTTCTTGAGTCACTGTTGCCTGTGTCTCTTCTCTGGCTGGGAATCACAGTTCACCTAACCTCTCTAGGTTGCCCTCCAACACTGGAGGACTTTTGGACCTGCTGTAGGGGCAATCTGATTCTAATCTGGACGTACTCCTATGTGTTCTTGCCTCCAATGTACACAGCTGTCAGAACTAGTGTGTTTTCTCTTGTGAGAGCTCTCAGTGTCCTTTTATATATTCCATAGAGACAGAGTCTGCCTAGCTGGTCATGTGGATTTAATCCCTAGCTTGTACAGTTGGTGAGAAGGTTTTGGGTCTTCTTCCTTAGCCACACTGTCCCCGGGTTTCAATTGTAGTTTTATTTCCACCTCTGCATGTGGGGTCGTCCACTGGAGTTTGCTCCTGAGGCTGTCCTGCAAGACTTGGGTTTGCTCCTGTGAGGTCCTGGTATGGAGGTGGTGCACTTGTTTGAGTTGCAGGATTTCTGGCCGCACCAGGTACTCGGAGAGTTGAGTGTGGCACAGCTTCACGGCTTGTGGGTACACTGGTGGTGCCAAGTGTGCAGGGACATGGGCTGCCTCTGCTGTTATGGCCATATCAGTGTCTTTTTTTGAGCCTCTTGTAGCTGGCGATCAGAAGGCCTCTTTGGCCAGTCTTTCCGTATATATCTGCCTGTCCAGACACTTAGAGGGCTCCCTTGCCTGGCATCCTTCTCTGTTGCTCAGCGTGTCAGGCACATAGAGGGGCCATCCTAGCTGGGGTTCTACTCTGTAGTTCAGTGCATCAGGAGTTTGATGGGCCAGCCTCTCTTGTTCACCTGCTGATGCTGGGTGTGGGGAAAGAGAGGCTGTGGTGATGGCTCCACCCCCTACACGTGACTCAGCAGTAACACCTTGTTTCCATGGCTGCCCAGCTTTCCTCCACAGGCATTTCCCACCACGATCTCCTCCCTTACATCCCCTCGGTCTGTCTCTCCACAGTCATCAGCAGCCCTCGCCCTGGGATTGCTCCACAATCCCTAAACTCCAGCTCCCAGCCACTGTGCCTTCCAGGGGACCTGCGTCCCTGCCTGGTGTATGTGGCTGTGGCAAGGACTGTCTGATTCTCATTCCATTTAGGCTGCCACAGATCAGCTGTTTCACTCTCAGCCTCAAATGCTTATCCTCTGACTCAGACAATTTCCCCAATATGGGGACTGCACCCCTGCTTCAGTTCCCCCACCCATGTGGGCAGGTCCAGTCCTAGTAACACTCCTGTCTTTCCCCCTGGTTCCTTCATCCTACCGAGTTCTGTGTGGTTCTATATATTCTTTTCCGCTGGTCAGGTATCCTGTCCGCTCTCAGCTGGTATGCAGGTGTTCTGCATACACTTCTGTGTCTGAAGGTGTGTTCCTGATGTATCCATGGAGAGAGATGTACTCCACGTCCACCTACACCTCTGACATCTTGTTCTCTGGCTACATGTATTTTTTGTTATTACTGATTTCATTTTTGAAAAAAATATTTACCTTGTAATTTCCTCTTTAATGCATGGATTATTAGTAGCTTCTTCTGTAATTTAGAGTGTTTCAAGATATTTTATTATCATTTATTTTTAATTTAATTATATTTTGGATCATTATCAATAATGTTATATGTATTGGGGCTATTTTTGTGCAGAATATATTCTTCCTCATTAACTACACTGTGTTCACTTGAAAAGAGTGGATATGTCATCATTGTTAGATGTATTGCTTCCTAGATAGCAATTAGGTCAAGGTTGCTAATATTATTGCTCTTATATCCTTTATCTTTACTAACTTCTTATCCAGTTAGTTTATCAATTGCTGAGACAAAATGTTAAATTCTGCCATGTTTGTAGAATTATTCATTTCTTAAGTTCTGTCCAAGTTTTTCTTGTCTTGTATTTGGAATATGGATATTAGTGCATAGAATTACACAATTAACATGCCTTTCTGATGAATGAGTCCCCTGCTTTGCTGTGAAATGCCCCTCAACTTTGAATAATATTCTTCATCTAGTTGTCTCTTTTTATCCAATATTAAAATACTATCCTAGGACTTTTGTTTCAGTCCAGTATGTAAAGTGCTGGGAAATCAACAATTTTATCATTAATACAGGAAAAATAAATTTTAAAAAATCACCTATTTTTCTTGGATCAATCATATAACTGGTCTCATGTCCAATTCTTTGTGACCCTATGTGGTGTAGCCCACCAGGCTCCTCTACCCTTGAGGTTTCCCAGGCAAGAATACTGGAATGGGTTGACATGCCCTCCTCCAAGGAATGTTCTCCATCCAAGGATTGAACCCACATCTCTCATGTTTCCTGCATTGGCAGGTGGGGTCTTTGCCCCTAACACCACTTGGGAAGTCCTACTACCTTGAAATCTGAAACAAGACAAATCCAGACTCACAGCAATGATCAGCTTATCTGTAACAGAACTTACTGGATACATACATTGACAGGAACATATAATGTGTAATTCTGATGAATATCTGGACTCATGTGAGTGAGAAACTCTTGGTTGCTAAAGTCTAAGTGGAACCCTAGCAACTCATGGGTTTTATCAAGTTCTCACATCAAGGATCCAAGAATAATTACCCTCATGACTCTGGCAAGAAAAGGGGAAAAGTAATTGCTGTGAAACATAATTAGAATACTCTCCAGAACAAAGTTTTGCTTTTCAGATGCCTTATTCCATCTAAAGGTAGGACATATTTTTCACTCAAGCTCCCTCTTCCTATTGTCTCCATTGAAGGGGAAACAAAAATCTTAGTAATACTCCTAAGTGTCATATTCTAGAGGTGCAGTCCCACTGAAAGCCTGGGATTTAATCATAAGATTATAGAAAAGTTTTCCTATCTGACATCTCATCAATACACAAAGTTCCCATGTAATAACAGTAAGCTACAGCTTAAAGAGCTACAGCACAGAGATTATCTGGGGAAGACAGATTTATGAAGCCCAAAATCAAAAGAGGAGACAAAAATAATTGACAGTCAAGAAAATTAGAACATATAGCAGGTAAAGCTCCAGTAAATAGTAGACATAGCCTAATTCCTAGCCAGATTTACAAAAACCATATTCTAAAAACTTATTACTCAGTTTCTATTACCTAATGCATTGCTTTTCTATTTCATCAAAAAATCATAAAGCATATGAAGTATGAGAAAAGAAGAAAAATACAGTCTATAGGGACAAAGCAAGCATAAAAGTTACTCAGATGACAAAATTGTTGGAATTATGAGACTAAGAATTTAGGGTAATTATGAATAATATATTAAAGCCTTTAATGAAAGAATAGAAATGCAAGTACAGATCGGTATTGAAAACAACAAGATGGAAACCCTAAAAGTAAAAAAAAAAAAAAAATACAGAAATAAAAAACTTTGTAACAGTAACAAAAAATACCATTGATTTAGAAAAGCTGAATGGCATGTGTGTGCTCAGTCATGTCCAAACTCTGTGAGGTAACATGGACTGCAGCCTGCCAGTCTCCTCTGACTAATGGATTTCCCAGGCAAGAATACTGGAATGGGTTGCCATTTCCTCCTCTAGGGAATCCAGAGGCTGAGGAAAGAATCAATTACCTTGAAGATAGATCAATGGAAACTTCTGAAACTGAAATACAAAGAGAAGAGGAAAAGAACAGAGCAGTACAGTCAAGACAAGTGGAACATTTAACTGCTGTATCATAAGTGAAATAGGAATATCACAAAGAAAAGGAGAAAGTAAAGAAGTAAAGTTTGAACAAATAATGGTTGAGACCTTTTACAAATTAATCACAAACACTAAACCACAGATCTCAGAGAATAAGTAAGGTAAAAAACAAACTTTCTATACCTAGGCATATCATATACAAACTTAAAAAATAAAAAAATAAAATAAAATCATGCAGAAGATGGAAGAAAAAAGCCTTGCACATGAAGTTCAAGGATAAAAGTTACATCAGAAATTATGTAAACAAGGAAAAGGTGAATACAATATCTGAAATTTCAATTGACATTGGGATTCTGACCAGAAAGACTCAGAGAAAATAAATTTCTCTTGTTTAAATCACCAAATCTGTGGGATTTTGTTATGGCATTCCCATCATACTAACACATTCCCCCTTCCATTAAATCTGTTAAACTCTTTCTCCCACGAAACTGACAACTGTACAAAGAGCTTCTTCAAGACCCATTAGAAAGGATATACATTGTGGAAATTATGGGATACCATAAGTTTATTAGTTGAAAAAAGCATTCAACCTTTAAAATAGCAGGAATTTCAGCCCTTTCTGACTTTTTCTATGGCCTTTTGAGTTTGGCATTATCCAAAGTCATTCCTGTTATGGACATCCAAATGCTTCCCTCTACACTCTTATTGTAAGTTTGATACTAGTGTGGCTAATACACTAGTGTGGCTAATACTCAAGAACAAATGGGTAAATGAGGAGACTGTGAATGAGTGGGGGGAAAAAAAAGCAATAAAAGCCATTGGCATCTCAAAAGAAAGGTATCAATAATCTATTACTACAAAACATATTGCCATAAAATTCAATGGCTTAAAATTAAAAAAGAAAGAAAGAAAGAAACCGACACTCATTATTTCATAGTCCCCATGGTTCAGAGGGCTTCCTGGTGCCTCAGATGATAAAAATCTACCGATAATCTGGGAAACCTGGGTTCGATCCCTGGGTTGGGAAGATCCCTTGGAGGAAGGCACAGCAACCCACTCTAGTATTCCTGCCTGGAGAATCCCCATAGATAGAGGAGCCTGGTGGGCTACAGTCTGTAGGATCACAGAGAGTCAGATACGACTGAGCGATTAAGCACAGAACGTGATTCAGGAATTCAGGTGCTACTTAGCTAGGTTCCTTGGTCTCAAGATTTTATAAGATAAAATCTACCAGTCTGCTTCATTTCAGTAAATGTCTCCTTCATGGTGAAAAATAAATAAAGACATTCTCAATCAAACATTTATGCCATTCATTCATCATCAACAAACCTGCCTTGCAGAAATGCTTTAAGAAGTTTCTCAGAAAGAAGGAAAAGGATAAAATATAGAATCTTAAACATACATAAAAATGGGAGAAAGAATGAGAGTAATTTTTTTTTTAATTCTTACCTTTTATTGATTAAAAGATAATGAATTAAAGTATAAGTAACAGTGTTCTAGATGATGATAGCAAATGAATAAGTGAAGTGAATATCAGGAGTATTATAATGGATGAGGGAGATGAATTGTGTATAATCTGTTACAAACTGTGTAAACTGCTCATAATGCATTATGCTGTTATTTGAAGGTGGAGTAGATTAGTTAAATGTATTAAAAACAGTAGAACTGATTTGGTAAAATGACAACAAAATGTAATCATTTAAAATGTGGGCTTATCTTGTAGCTCAGTTGGTAAAAAATCTGCCTGCAATGCAGGAGACCTGGGTTTGATACCTGGGTTGGGAAGATCCCCTGGAGAAGGGAAAGGCTACCCACTCCAGTATTCTAACCTGGAAAATTCCATGGATTGTATAGTTCATGGGGTTGCAAAGAGTCGGACACAACTGAACAACTTTCACTTGCTCATATAAAATGCACCATTAAAACCATACGAAGAAAATATATGCATATAAGTACTGTATTGATCCATCTATTAATGGACTGAAGACATCAATATAAACTCATGTTTGTCATAATACAGAGATACATGATCACATATAGAAATACTTTCAGAAATGTGTATTTATGTGTGTGTATATATATCAAATCCCTTATGGTGATACAGTGGAAGTGAGAAATAGATTTAAGGGACTAGATCTGATAGAGTACCTGATGAACTATGGACAGAGGTTCATAACATTGTACAGGAGATAGGAATCAAGACCATTCCCAAGAAAAAGAAATGCAAAAAAGCAAAATGACTGCCTGAGGAGGCCTTACAAATAGCTGTGAAAAGAAGGGAAGTGAAAAGCAAAGGAGAAAAGGAAAGATATATTCATTTAAATGCAGAGTTCCAAAGAATAGCAAGGAGAGATAAGAAAGCTTTCCTCAGTGATGAATGCAAAATAGAGGAAAACAATAGAATGGGAAAGACTAGAGATCTCTTCAAGAAAATTAGAGATATCAAGGGAACATTTCATGCAAAAATGGGCTCAATAAAGCACAGAAATAGTATGGACCTAACAGAAGCAGAAGATGTTAAGAAGAGGTGGCGAGTATTCACAGAAGAACTGTACAATAAAGATCTTCATGACCCAGATAATCATGATGGTGTGATCACTCACCTAGAGCCAGACATCCTGGAATGTGAAATCAAGTGGGCCTTAGGAAGCATCACTACGAACAAAGCTAGCTGAGGTGATAGGATTATGATGCTGTGAAAGTGCTCCACTCAATATGCCAGCAAATTTGGAAAACTCAGCAGTGGCCACAGGACTGGAAAATGTCAGTTTTCATTCCAATCCCAAAGAAAGGCAATGCCAGAGAGTGCTCAAACTACCACACAATTGCACTCATCTCACATGCTAGTAAATTAATGCTCAAAATTCTCCAAACCAGGCTTCAGCAATATGTGAACCGTGAACTCCCAGATGTTCAAGCTGGTTTTAGAAAAGGCAGAGGAACGAGAGGTCAAATTGCCAATATCTGCTGGATCATCGAAAAAGCAAGAGAGTTCCAGAAAAACATCTATTTCTGCTTTATTCACTATGCCAAAACCTTTGACTTGTGGATCACAATAAACTATAGTAAATTCTGAAAGAGATGGGAAGACTAGACCACCTGACCTGCCTCTTGAGAAGCCTGTATGCAGGTCAGGAAGCAACAGTTAGAACTGGACATGGAACAACAGACTGGTTCCAAACCGGAAAAGGAGTACTTCAAGGCTGTATATTGTCACCCTGCTTATTTAACTTATATGCAGAGTACATCATGAGAAACGCTGGGCTGGAGGAAGCACAAGCTGGAATCAAGATTACGGGGAGAAATATCAATAACCTCAGATATGCAGATGACACCACCCTTATGGCAGAATGTGAAGAGGAACTAACCGTGAAGCACTTACTAATGTGAAGCAGACATAACATGAGCAAGCAGAGCGCAGCCTCTGTCCTGGACGGCACAACGGCCACAGCGGTATTCACGCTATATTCTCGCCTCTCACGGGTGAGCCAAGGGACACGACCGTGACACAGCAGCTTTTCCCACCTCGTTATAGGTGGGGCGCACGCATCTGCATACAGTAACCCGTGACCAAGCGAGCACATTGTGACACGCATGTACGGTGGTATAAATGATCTCAGCTGTTACATAACCTTTATTTACAAAATGTGAGGCGAGAGAATTTGAACACGCCATCTTGGCTAATTTGCTCTCTCCCCACACTCCACCCCTTCAGGGTGTGTCACCTCACCTTCTGTGCACAGTCCACTTTCCGTCACATTTCCTTGGTGAGTAACACTGACCCTTCGGTTTACATCTCACCACAACAGTAGTTACAACAAACTGTTCAATCCCCAGTGCATAGCAAAATACGATGTTAGGTCTCACGGGGAGCTCGTGTTGCCGTCCTTGACCTCATGCGGCAAAGAGAACCACCTACTGCATGTGGCGTGCCTTATCCTCCACGGCCAAGTCCAGTCCACCATCTGTCCTTGCGAGATTTCAGGAAAGCCTCCACAGGGGCAACAGCAGCCATAACCGTCTTCTTTCCTGGCTAATGCAGCAGCCGTAGCAGTATTCATGCTCTATTCTCTCTTCTCATGACTGACCCAATGGACTCAGCCATGATACAGCAGGAATTCCCTAGCGTTATAGATGGAGCTCACATACCTAACATAGTAACGTGTGACCAACCGAGGATCTCCTGACACGCATGCACCGTGCTATAAATGATATCAGCTGTAACATAATCACTATTTACAAAACGTTCAGGGAGGGATGCTCTTGGCTAATTTGCCCTTTCCCCACAATCATGAAAAACAAAGAAAGTCTGAAAAACCATCACGGTCATGAGGAGCCCAAGGAGTTTTCTGACTAGCAGTAATGTGATGCCTTGAATGGGATTCTAGAACAATAAAATGCACTAGGCTAGAAAGCTAAGGAAATATGATTAAATCATTTTTGAAAAATTAAATGTGTTAATATAGATCCATCAATTATGACAGATTTACCATACTAAAATAAGATGTTACTGATAGAGGAAACTGGTTTGGAATGTATGAAAACTCTGTACTACTTTTGCAAATTTTCTGTAAATCTGAAACTATTCTAATATTAAACTTAAAACTCCAGATTTTTGTATTTACTTCGTGTATGGTAAAAGCTTTTATTCATTTACTTTTAAATCTTTGCATTTAGCTGGTATTTCTTATAAGAAGGACATGGTAGGATTTTGCTTTATTTTTTTGCTACTCATCAATTTTTGCCTTTTAAGTACAATATTTAGATTTATCTTGTCCAATATTTGAGCTATTAGCTACACATGCATGTGTGCTCAGTCCAAACAGTTGTGTTCAATTCTTTGCAATCCTCTGGACTGTTGCCCACCAACAGTCCCACGGATAGAGGACATGGGATTCTCCAGGCAAGAATACTAGAGTGGGTTGCTATAATCTCCTCCAGGGGATCTTCCCATCCCAGGGACTGAACCCGCGTCTCTTGTGTTTCCTCCATTGCAAGCAGATTCTCTACCATGGAGACACCGTGGAAGTCCCACTACCTGCACATGTCTATTTAAATGCATTAATAAAATTAAATAAATTTTTAAAAATTAGTTTCTCAGTCTCACTAGGTAGATTTAATGTAAGTGATAACTCTGTACACTGACAACTTCACCAGGTATTATACAGCAGTGATATATATATTTTATAAAGCTTAAAATAATAATATGATTTTTTATATTTACTATATTGACATTTATATCACTTTTCTTAAATTAATAAAGATATTTTTTCCTTTTAACATTCCTTCAGCCTCAAAATCTTATAGCATTTTAATTGTAGAATTTTTTGATGGACTATTTTCTTTATTTTTTATTGAAATATAGTTGATTTATACTATTGTACTAGTTCAGATGTAAAGCAATAGTGATTTAAGATTTTTATACATTATGAAATACATTATATAAATACATTATGGGCTACTGTAAGTCCAGTTACCACTTGTCTCCACATAATATTGTTTCAACATTATTGACTATATTCCTTGTGCTATACATTACAACTTTATGATATTTATTTTATAATTGAAAGTTTGTATCTCTTGATTTCCTTTACCTATTTTTTTCTTCCTTTTTCTTTCTCTCTAGCTTGCTCTCTGTGTTTTCCACCCCCCACCCCACTATCTTCTGTACTTGATGCTTAATGATGAGAAAACAGTTTGTTCAAATAGTTGTTTCCTTAAATGTAACATTACATATTTTTCAGAACAGTTTGATTTTTTTTATCTTTGATTTCCAGAAATTTGAATTATGATAGTGGTATTTGGCCTCACACCATTTAAAGTGTTCTATACAAAACAGCCACCACAAGAACAGACTGTAGAGTTCATTATGGTTTTGGATAATAGCCATTTCTCAATTATATTAACGAAAAATATTCATTAAATGTCCAGAGATGTAGCAAAAAGCATATGGTGATTTGCCAATTAAAGTTATGCTTAAAAAATAGTGAAAAGTAATTCTGACTTACAAGAAATAAAAACTTTCAATCAAATATATATCTTGAATTTAAATCCTCCCATCATATACCAAGAAAAAAAAAAAGAAAAAAATTAGGGAAATGCTATGTATAGCTATATGTACTATTTTAGTTCCTAATTTGACAGTAAGTTAGTATATGCATTGTTATGGATTTATATTTTGTCTAGCATAGGCTTTTGGCTAGTGTTTACACAGAAACACACTTACAGAAATAGATGGCTGTTTATATAATGTTAATGAATGTCTTTTAAAGATACCTGATATCATTTAAATTTGAGATAATAAATTATAAATAAATTTCAAAGGCTAACTAGGACAAAGAAATGGTATTTATATATATATATTTCTGAGTAATATGATTTGCTTTTATTTTCTTGCTTTGTATCTATGTTCAAATATAAACATTCATTAATATATGCATATATTAACTTACTGTTAAATTAGGAACTAAAAATGTACATATGGCTATATGTAATAATATTCATTTGAATAATTCAAAAATTGAACACATCTTCCTCCTTTTTTGATTATGGTGTGAGAATTTATTTCTTTTTTTGTCATTTGCATTACTTTGCATTATCTAAGTTATAAGTTCCTCCAGGTCAAAAGTTGTCTTAGTTTCTCAATATCTACTTATTGAATTGAAATGATTCAAGGAAAGCCAGTCAAATAGATTTAAGTTTAGGTTATTGCAAAGCTTTCAGATTATTAAAAAATAAATGTCTAGAAGAAAATGGTAATTAAAGTTTTCTAAAATGATGGTTTTGCAATCCTTGATTTACAAAAGTCTCGTCTGTAAGTAATAACTGGTTTTCATGAGTGTATCTCAAAAAAATACTGAGTTCTTGGTTTGTTTGCTTCTGTGATTCTTCATGTTTTGATGTAGGCTCCCCAGAGCAGGAAAATGTTCCTGAAGTACTTTATACAGGGGGCATTTCATCATAGACAAGTTTTGGTATCAATTCCTCAGCGAAGATACTGCATTCTGTGTCAGCTTATCTTTCTAGATTTTAACAAACATTCATAGTGCCACGACAGTTTTATATTTCTTCAGTTTCAGAGCAAAAAGCATTGCTGTTGTCCAGAGGTGTGGGCCAGATGATTCCTTCTTCAGGTATGTTTCAGGAAATCAGAAATTACCTAGAGACAAGTGAACATGAGACTGCAACTATCCAAAGCCTATGGAACATAACAAAAACAGGTTTTCTTTTTCTTTTTTTGCTTTTTATTTTTTAATTAATTAATTTATTTATTTTACTTTACAATATTATATTGGTTTTGCCATACATTGACTTGACGGAAGTTTATTATGATACAAGCTGATTATAGGAAATGAAAAAAACTCAAATAAACAACTTAACTTTGTACCTGAAAGACATAGAGAAAGAAGAACAAACAAAAGCTGAAGTTTGTAGAAGAAATCGCAGTTATCATAAATGTCAGGTCAGAAATGAATTAGAGACTTAACTCATAGAAAAGATCAGTGCAACTAAAATCTGGTTCTTTAAAAAGATAATAAAAATTAATAAACCTTTAGCCAGGATCATGACCAGAAAAAGAGAAGGTTTAAATAAAAATAAATAAATAAAAAACAGAAATGAAAAAGAAATTAAAACTGACACCATAGTCATAATACTATTACAAATAACAATATGCCAATAAAATGGACAAGCTAGAAGTGGACGAATTCTCACAAAACTGTAACTTGCAACACTGAACCAGGAAGAAATCAGTTCAATTCAGTGACTCAGTCATGTCCACATTTGGTGACCCCCTTGGACTGTAGCATGCCAGGCTTCATTGTCTAACACGAACTCCCAAGGCTTGCTCAAACTCATGTCCATTGAGTCAGTTATGCGATCCAACCATCTCATCCTCTATCGTCCCCTTCTCCTCCTTCCTTCAATCTTTTCCAGAACAGGGTCTTTTTTAACGAGTCAGTTCTTCCCATCAGGTGGCCAAAACATGGGAGTTTCAGCTTCAGCATCAGTCCTTCCAATGACTATTTGGGGTTGATTTCTTTCAGGATTGCCTGGTTTGATTTCCTTGCAGTCCAACGAACTCTCAGGAGTCTTTTCTAACATCACAGTTCAAAAGCATCAATTCTTTAGCACTCAGCTTTCTTTATAGTCCAACTCTCACATCCATACATGATTACTGGAAAAACCATAGCTTTCAAAGGATAGACCTTTGTTGGCAAAGTAATGTCTCTGCTTTTTAATATGCTGACTAGGTTGGTCATGGCTTTTCTTCCAAGGAGCAAGCATCTTTTAATTTCATGGCTACAGTCACCATCTGTAGTGATTTTGGAGCCCAAGAAAATAAAGTCTGTCACTGTTTCCATTGTTTCCCCACCTATTTGCCATGAAGTGATGGGACCAGATGCCATGATCTTCGTTTTTTGGATGTTGAGTCTTAAGCCCACTTTTTCACTCTTTTCTTTCACTTTTATCAAGAGGCTCTTGAGTTCTTCTTCATTTTCTGCCATAAGGGTGGTGTCATCTGCGTATCTAGGTTATTTATATTTCTCCTGGCAATCTTGATTCCAGCTTGTGCTTCATCTCACTTGGCATTTCACATGATCTACTCTGCATATAAGTTAAATAAGCACAGTGTTAATACACAGCCTTGGCATACTCCTTTCCCAATTTTGAACCATTCCGTTGTTCCACGTCTGGTTCTAACTGTGCTTCCTGACCTGCATACAGATTTCTCAGGAGGCAGATAAGGTGGTCTGGTAGTCCCATCTCTTGAAGAATTTTCCACAGTTGGTTGTGACCCACACAGTCAAAGGCTTTGGCATAGTCAATAAAGCAGAAATAGATTTTTTTTGGAACTTCTTGCTTTTCTGATGATCCAATAGATGTTGGCAATTTGATCTCTGGCTCCTCTGCCTTCCCTAAATCCAGCTTGAACATCTGAAGTTCTCAGTTCACAAGCTGTTGAAGTCTGGCTTAGAGAATTTTGAGCATTACTTTGCTAGTGTGTGAGATGAGCACAATTGTGCAGTATTTGAACATTTTTTGGCATTGCCTTTCTTTAGGATTGGATTGAAAAATTACCTTTTCCAGTCCTGTGGTCACTGCCGAGTTTTCCAATTTTTTTTTTTTTTTGGCATATTGAGTGCAGCTCTTTCACAGCATCATCTTTTAGTATTTGGAATAGTTCAACTGGAATTCCATCACCTCCACTAGTTTTGTTTGTAGTGATGTTTCCTAATTCCCATTTAACTTTGAATTTGCATTCCTGGATGTCTGGCTCTAGGTGAGTGTTCACATCTTTATGGTTACCTGGAAGAAATAGAAGATTTGAATAGATGAATCATCAGTAACTAAATTGAGTCAACAATTAAAAAAAAAAATTCCAAGAAACAAATGTCCAGGACCACATGGCTTCAGAGGTGAATTCTGTCAAAGGTTTAGAGAACAATTAACACCTTTTCACCTGAAATTATTCCAAAAATTTGTACAAAATGGAATATTTGTGAATTCATTTTATGAGGCAAGCATCACCCAGATAACAAAACCAAACAAAGGTATAAGTAAAATAAGAAAATTATAGGCCTATATTACTAGCTAGCATAAAGGTAAAATCCTCAATAAAATATCAGCAAACAATTCATTGGCACATTAAAAGCAATATGCACCGTGCTCAAGTAAGATTCATCCCAGTGATGAAAGAATTTTTCAATATCCACAAATCAATGTGATAC
This sequence comes from Dama dama, assembly GCF_033118175.1. NCBI lineage: Eukaryota > Metazoa > Chordata > Mammalia > Artiodactyla > Cervidae > Dama > Dama dama. The sequence continues at coordinate 13,150,644 of NC_083681.1, forward strand.
ACCACAGTAACAATTTGATAATGAGAAAAAAAAAAAAAAAAGATTGTCTTAATAGATAGAAAAGTTTTTGATAATGTTCAACACCTACTTAGGATAAAAATTCTCCAGAAAGTGGAACTATAAGGAACATACCTCAACAAAGTACAGGTCATATATGACAAATATGCAGCTAATATCATACTCAACAGTGAAAAGCTGAAATAATTCCTCTAAGATCAGAAAAATATAAGAATGTTCACTCTCTCCACTTTTACTCAACGTATTTTTGGACTTCCTACCCACACTAAACAGGCAAGAAAAAGAAATCAAAGGAATTCACATTGGTAAAGAAGTGAATTTTTTGCAGATGGCATGATACTACACATAGGAAATTCTAAGGATATCTTCAGAAAACTACTACAGTTCATCAATGAATTCAGTATATTTGCAAGATACAAAATTGATATACAGAAATATGTTGCATTTCTATACAACAACAAAGTAAAGGTAAGATAAATTATTGAAATAATCCCATTTACTATGACACTAAAAAAAAAAAAAAACTAAGAGTAAACATACCTAAGAAGACAGAAGACATATACCGAAGACAGAAAGCCATATGACACTGATGAAAAAAATTGAAGTCCACATAAACCAATGTAAGATACCTTATTGTTGGATTAGAAGAACTAATAATGTTAAAATAAAACTACTACCCAAGGCAACTTATAGATCAATGCAATTCCTATAAAAAATGCCAGTGTAATTTATCACATAATTAGAACAAATAATTTTTAAATTTGTATCAATGAAAATATCCCAAACAGCAAAAACAATCTTGAGAAAGAAGAACAAACCTGGAAGAATTATACTCCCTGACTTCAGGCTACACTACAAACATACAATCCCCCAAACAGTATGGCACAAAAAATAGACACACATTAATGGAACATGATAGAAAGCCCAGAAATAAACCCACAGACTTATGGCCAATTAATGTATGAAAAAGGAGGCAAGAACATACAGTGGAGAAAAGATGATCTTTTCAACAATTGGTGCTGGGGAAACTGGATACCTACATGTAAAAGAATAAAATTAGGACATTCCCTACCACCATATACAAAAATAAACTCAAAATGGATTAAAAACCTAAATATAAGACAAGATACTATAAAACTCCTAGAAGAAAACATAAGCAGAACACTCTTTGACATAAACCACAGGAATATTATTTGAATCCATCTCCTAAAACAAAGAAAATAAAAGCAGCTATAAACAAGTACAATGTAATTAAAGTTAAAAGCTTTTTGCACAACAAATGAAACCATTCTCACCTACTGAATGGGAGAAGATATTTGCAAATAATGTGACTGATGAGGGAATAATATCAAATATGTATAAACAGTTCATACAGCTCAACATCAAACAAACAACAATTCAATGAAAAATGAACAGAAGAATTGAATAGACATTTTTCCAAAGAAGAAGTGCAGATGGTCAACAAGAAAATGAAAAGATACTCAACATCACAAATAATCAGGGGAAAGCAAATACAAATCAAAACCACAGTGAGGTATCACATCTCACTGGTCAGAATGGCCATCATCAAAAAAAAAAAAAACAACCAAAAAACCCAATGAACACCAGTTGGCAAAGATGTAGAAAAAAGCGAATCCACATACAATGGTGTTGGGAATGTAAATTGGAAAGCAGTATGGAGATTTTTCAGGAAGCTATAAATAAAACTATCATAAAACTGGCAACTCCACTGCTGGGTGTATATCTGACAAACAGAACCCCAGTGTTCATAGCAGCATTGCTTACAATTGCTAAGGTGCACAAGCCACATAAATGCCCATCAAGAGGTTAATGGATTAAAAAAAAATGCACATGCACACACACACAAACAGACAAAATAGAATACTACTCAGCCATCAAGAAGAATGAAATTTTGTCATTTGTGGCAGCATGGATGGACTTAGAGGGCATTATGCTAAGTGAAATAAGTCAAACAGAAAGAAAAATACTATATGATATTACTTACATGTGGAATGTAAAAAAAAAATTGATAAATAGCAAATGGAACAGAAAGGAAGCAGATTCATAGAGTTAACTAGTTATTATGGGTAAGGAGAGGGTACCAGGTGGAGAAAAAGTTATTATGATATTATATTAAATCATGTATGTGACTCAAAAATGTTAAAGCTCTATAGAACTTAGAGTCTTTCATTCAATTAAAAAAGTAGAATATGCCACCTAGATCTTAAAACTGCAGCATTGTCTGTGAGTAAGCCTCTATGAAAATAATAATTTGAGATATATACTGAAATGTCTATCTCTGTGGTATTAGTCATGATTATACATAATTGGGCCTAGGATCTGATACTTAAGATAGACAGTTCTATCTCCCTCTCTGAGAAAAGGTTTTGATGTTTGACAAGACAAATTATTTTCTGTCATACAAATCAATTTATTAAAATAGATGCCCAAAGGCTGACTACTTCACAAGGTCACAAATGTTGTCATTTGAATTTGGTAAAATCAAAAAATTTAACTTCCATCTATGGATCTATGTATATATATCTATGAATGTATCTGTGCATCTACCTATTTACCTATCTAACTATTAATCCATCCATCCATCTCCTTATTTCTCTATCTTGCTCTTTATTTCTCTATGTATCTAAATATCTGATATCCTTAATCAAAAGTCTCCTAACTTATCTGTTCTCAAGGTTTTCCAAAAGAATATTTCCTAAAGGTTTTCACATGAATACATACAGTTAGAAGCAAAAATGTTCCTATCACTGTATATCTGTTCTCAATTCAGTTCAGTTCAGTTGAGTCGCTCAGTCATGTCTGACTCTTTGTGACCCCATGGACTGCAGCATGCCAGGCCTCCCTGTCCAATGCCAACTACAGGAGTTTACTCAAACTCATGCCCATTGAGTCCGTGATGACATCCAACCATCTCATCCTCTGTCATCCCCTTTTCCTCCTGCCTTCAATCTTTCCCAGCATCATGGTCTTTTCTAATGAGTCAGTTCCTCGCGTCAGGTCACCAACGTATTGGAGCTTCAGCTTCAGCATCAGTCCTTCCAGTGAATATTCACGAATGATCTCCTTTAGGATGGACTGGTTGGATCTCCTTGCAGTCCAAGGGAATCTCAAGAGTCTTCTCCAACACCACACTTCAAAAGCATCAATTCTTTGGTGCTCAGCTTTCTTTATAGTCCAACTCTCACATCCATACATGACTACTGGAAAAACCATAGCTTTGACTAAACAGACCTTTGTTGGCAAAGTAACGCTTCTGCTTTTTAATATGCTGTCTAAAAGTTATGCTGGTCATATTTTTTCTTCCAAGGAGAAAGCATCTTTTAATTTCATGGCCGCAGTCACCATCTGCAGCGATTTTGGAGCCCCCAAAAATGAAGTCTCTCACTCTTTCCACTGTTTCCCCATCTATTTGCCATGAAGTGATGGGACCAGATGCCATGATCTTAGTTTTCTGAATGTTGAGTTTTAAGCCAACTTTTTCACTCTCCTCTTTCACTTTCATCAAGAGGCTCTTTAGTTCTTCACTTTCTGCCATAAGGGTGGTGTCATCTGCATATCTAAGGTTATTGGTATTTATCCCAGTAATCTTGACTCCAGCTTGTGCCTCATCCAGCCCAGCATTTCTCATGATGTACTCTGCATATAAGTTAGATAAGCAGGGTGACAATATACAGCCTTGATGTACACCTTTTCCTATTTGGAACCAGTCTGTTGTTCCGTGTCTAGTTCTAACTGTTGCTTCCTGACCTGCATACAGATTTCTCAAGAGGCAGGTCAGGTGGTCTGGTATTTTCCACAGTTTGTGGTGATCCACACAGTCAAACAGTCTTTGACATAGTCAATAAAGCAAAATTAGATATTTTTTTCTGGAATTCTCTTGCTTTTTCAATGATCCAACAGATGTTGGCGATTTGATCTCTGGTTCCAATGCCTTTGCTAAATCCAGCTTGAAGATCTGGAAATTCATAGTTCACATACAGTTGAAACCTGGCTTGGAGAATTTTGAGCATTACTTTGCTAGCATGTGAGATGAGTGCAATTGTTCAGTAGTTTGAACATTCTTTGGCATTGCCTTTCTTTGGGATTCGAATGAAAACTGACCTTTATCAGTCCTGTGGCCACTGCTGAGTTTTGCAAATTTGCTGGCACATTGAGTGCAGCACTTTCACAGCATCATCTTTTAGGATTTGAAATAGCTCAAATGGAAGTCAGTGGCAAACAACTTCAGTATTTCTGCCTTGATAACACCATGAGCAGTATGAAAAGGCAAAAAGATATCTGTTCTAGAAACTCAGAATAATCTGATTATCTTCCTTTTGTGGGTGAAAACCTAAGATTAAGAAAGATTAACAAATTAAATTTAAAGAGACAATAAGCAGTGAAAATGACATTTGAAACAATGTCTCCTAAGTAAAAGATTTTTTTCTCTTTTTACTTCATAGGGAATAGAAAGTTGGCATCATATTATGATGGCTTCCTGTGTCATAATTTGTATATATTCCCTAGTATTGTGTGAAGGCTCCCCATGTGGCTCAGTATTAGAGAATCTGCTTGCCAATGCAGGAGACAAATATATGGTCCTTGTATCTGGATGATCCCCTGGAGAAGGAGATGGCACCCCACTCCAGTATTCTTGTCCGGGAAATCCCATGGACAGAGGACCCTATAGGCTACAGCCCATGAGGTCACAAAGAGTCAGACATGACTGAGTGACTGAGCACACATACACAGTGTTCTGTGAAAATTCTGACCTCTCTTAACTTCAATATTAGTAGCTGTCTTATGAATATCCTCTAAGTCTCAGTAACAGTTAAGGGAATCTGTATTTTAGAATCACTAATGATAAGATTCTGTGGCTAATGTTTAAAAGGCCATGATATCTCTTTCTGATTTTGAAGAGTCAAAATTAACTGAATAATGAGAATTAAAACAAAAACTCTCCCTTGCAGCTTAACTGGTAAAGAATATGCCTGCAATGTGGGAGACCTGGGTTAGATCCCTGGATTGGGAAGATTCCCTGGAGAAGGGAAAGGCTACCCACTCCAGTATTTTGGCCTGGAGAAATCCATGGACTGTATCGTCCATGGGGTCGCAAAGAGTCAGACACGACTGAGCGACTTTCACTTTCAATGAGAAGAAACAATTTTATATAAGCAATTGAAATCTTGTGATCTTCCTCCCTCAGAACTGGCATAATGCTAACTGGTGGAAGTAATTTGATATATGCTGCTAAAAGATGTTTTCTAATTGGAATCCCTTTCACAAAATAATTTGTCTGATTTTAAACTGCAAACAAAGCTTTGATTTTAAAGACATTTCTCTTTATGTCTTATAAAAATATAGCACAATTTATATAATTTAAGTCTTAATAAAATATTGAGCTGAAGGGTATGAATGTATTAGTGAAAGAGCCACAGACTAGTTTGGAAAAACATTTCCATGGAGTTTTGCACTTTTCAGTTGATGCACTAAAACTAAATTTTAGTGCTGTTGACAACACGATGGCTTTAACTACATTAATTCTTTCTACTCATGCTGCTTTAGGAAGCTGTCAGCCAAGATTTTTGTATATTTTCAAATCAAGGTAAGAATAAAGAAAATAACATGTATCTGATACCTCTTTATTGAATGCATCTTGAGTGTACTTCTGCCTACCTCTCAAACTTATCTCCCCTTAAGCCTCTCTTACATACATGTTGTGCTCTTGTTATGGCAGAATATTGGTTTCCCAAAATTTGTTTCATGTCTGTGACTCTGCACAAATTTCTCCCTTGAAATGTCTTCTCTCCTGTACCTTTTTTCTTTGGGAGTATATTGGAGTGAGGTGATATTAAGAAAGATACTATAACAAATCAGTCAAAAGAATATGGTAGTTCAACTTGGATGATAATTCAACTTGGGTGGTGCAGAGAGTAGATGACCTTTGTATTTAAAATATCAGGTATGCTTATGGCCCAGAGTTGAGGTCTCAGAGTGAAGAAGGAATTAAAAATAATCTTGAAGTTCTGGTTTGAAAAACTCTGTGAGTAGTGGTGTCGTATATTAAGATATTGAAGAATGGAAGAAAATATGATTTGGGAAGGAATACCAAGTGTTCGGTTTTAGACATACTGAGTTTAGAATGCCTTCAGGTATTTCCAGTAATGCATAAAATAGATTTTGGGGGTTGCTATCCAAAAGTTTTTATCTTAGTACTAATTGTGAATTCTCAATATATAAGAAATGGATTAAATCATTTAAGGACAAAAAGCAGAGAATGAATAGAAACTGTTAGTAATATGCTTACTATTTTCCACTCACAATCACTTTCTTTCCACTGAGTATTATCCTCAGAAGATTATTATCCCCTGACCACCAATGTAAATCAGGTAATATGCTCATTCTAGTACTTATTATAACTTTATTATTATATGCATTTGCATAACTATATAATGTCTATGAATATGGGGACATATATCTCAAATGGAGATTTATCTTTAAGCACCTATAAGTAACAAAATGAAATACACTTTTGTTACTTAAACATCTCATTTCCTTGAGGACCTAATAAACTGTACCTCCAAAATCACTGCAGATGTTGATTGCAGCCTTGAAATTAAAAGACACTTATTCTTTGGAAGGAAAGTTATGACCAACCTAGATAACATATTGAAAAGCAGAGGCATTATATTGCCAACAAAGGTCTGTCTAGTCAAGGCTATGGTTTTTCCACTGGTCATGTATGGATGTGAGAGTTGGACTATAAGGAAAGCTGAGCACCAAAGAATTGATGCTTTTGAACCGTGGCATTGGAGAAGACCCTTGAGAGTTCCTTGGACTGCAAGGCCATCCAACCCAGTCCATTCTAAAGGAGATCAGTTCTGAGTGTTCATTGGAAGGACTGATGTTGAAGCTGAAGCTCCAATAATTTGGCCACCTGATGTGAAGAGCTGACTCATTTGAAAAGACCCTGATGCTGGGAAAGATTGAGGGCAGAGGGAGAAGTGGATGACAGAGGATGAGATGGTTGGATGGCATCACTAATTCAATGGGTTTGGGTGAACTCCAGGAGTTGGTGATGGACAGGGAGGCCTGGCATGCTGCATTTCATGTGGTTGCCAAGAGTTGGCATGACTGAGTGACTAAACTGAACTGAACACAATTTATCATGCTGTCTCTGAAAGTTCTATCATTAAGAAGAGAAATACGTTAGAAATGACTTTACACTTAGGCCAAAAAGTGGTCATTAAGGTGACATTTTCTCCTTGATATATATACAAAGTTATTTCACTGCAAATTATTTAAATATTCATGTAAAAGTTGTAAGAAACTACAGAACATTTCAACTATATTTACATATGGAATTACTTGATACTTTGAAAGCTGTTAATTTGTTTCTCTGCAGAGGAAATGAAAAGTGAGGGGAGATATCTGAAATAGATTCTCTAAGGACTCAATGCTCATTTATATGTTTCCCTAATTATATATTCTTCAGTCAATTATGTATTCCAAAATTTCAGGTATAATAGTGCTAAAGAGGAGAAATTATCCACTAAAATAATTTTCCAACACTTGCTTTTATATACTATATGCAAGTGTATATATATATATATATTAATACATGTATGCATTTCTATGCACACACAAACACACAGAGACACATACATGTACATACACAAACACACACAGTCAAGGTTTTCATTCATATGTTCTAAATATACTTTGTGTGGAAATGCCTCATGAAATTAATTTTTAATCTAAGTATTTGCCATTCTTTCAAATCTCAAATACTATAAAGTAATAAATCCAATGGATATAAGACATTGAGAAATTAATCCATTACATTTGCCTTTGGAAATCTACCTAACTGAATCAAATAAACTCTACAATAAAAGCATAAGTTACAGATAAGAAATACAATACTGCTGACACTATAAGAGAAGTAACCAATGAAATATGTTATATTTAAATGAAGAGACCTATTTACTTATCCACCTTATATAAAATGGCTGTTATAAATTATGTATTTATGATGATTGCCAACACACTGGTAAAATATAATGTTTTATTTAATCTGGAAACCCCCACCTTGGTTATGTTTCCTTTTAATAGGATTCATTTTATCCTTGGTGATACAATGCTGTTTCAGCAGAAGGGGATCACTTATCAGGCAAAATTAAATTCCTGCTCAATTTCCACACAATAACTCAAAAGCATGGGTATTTGAGCTCTAGGACCCAGAAAGAATTTATTAGAAGTCAGAAAAGAAATGTTATCTGTATATGCAACACATTTTAATGAATACTAAAATATTGTAAATGATTATATAGTACATATCAGTGCTAAAACACTTAAGGTTATATTGCGAGTAGACATGTGTCTCCCATTCCAATTATCAGGTACATATTGGTATTTATTCTCGTCAAGAAAAGAACAAATTACTGAGATTATTTCAGTTTTTATATTCTGTGATGCTGATTTCTAGAGTAAGTCAAAGCATATTACTAACTTACTCATTTCTTTTTATGAGTAAAATAAAATTTAAAATAATTGAATCAATTATTGGATGCAAAAAAAAGCAAGCACAGGAGAAATTGTTTTGTAACAGTTACTATATTTAACAATTTTCTAAAGTATGTAACTGATCACATATAATATACTAATATACTGATACACTAAAGATCCAGCACTAGAAAAATTATTATTAAGAAACTAATATATTCAATATGAATATATAGTACATAATGTTAGATAGATACATATATATATATATATATATATATATATATATATATATATATATCCCATCAATTTCACTGGAGATCGATTTAGCAAAGGTTCTCTCATCATGCTTGAATCCTCACAGTTCTTTATGAGAAGCAGTAAATTTTTCCAAAAATTAAGGAATATAGCTGAGGTTATTCTGTGTAAGGGGGAAAGTTTGCCACCATCAAGAGTTATATTTCCTGTCTATGAGTTTTACCAATTTATATATCTGTGAACTCAGACTTTTGTTTTAGTCTCATTTTGCATTTATTTAAAGTTAAAAAGATATTTTAAAAGATGAAATTTGCTTCATTTTTATTCTAAAAAGTGATATAATATTGGTAAAAAGAAGTCATACAATATTGGTAGTTTAGCCTGTTTATTCCATTTCACTAGAAACCAAATGAACTATTCTCACTTAAGCTGCTCTCAAGCTTTATTTGTTCCAGAACACTTATCCCTAATCACGCATGAGACTACATTGTTTTAAGGATGTAGGGAAATAGGTAAAACTTCGTTAATAAAAAATGTAGTAATTACTGTAGAAAATCATAGCAAGCCCTGGATTATGACCAGTAATGCAAAAAATTTAGTTTATGTAAATAAGCAAAGGCTTAACTGGGGGTTTCCTAGGTGGCACAGTGGTAAAGAATCCACCTGCCAATGCAGGAGATGCAAGACCTGAGGGTTGCCTGGGTCAGGAAGATCCCCTGGAGGAGGAAAATGGCAACTTGCTCCAGTATTCTTGCCTGGAGAATCAACAGCGGAGCCCGTGGCTACAGTCCACGGGGTTGCAAAGAGTCAGACATGACTGAGCAGACACACACACACACAAGGGCTTAACAAGCATGTCCTTTTTATAGTGGGAGGTGGAACCTTTGAATGCTAATGACACTTACTTTAACTAAATGCAAAAATTGATCGTGAATTATTGGGTTTCAGTCTTCATTAACCATGTAAGACTCTTCAGGCACTTTGTGAAAAACTGGAAAGCAAAGGCTGGAGCTTGATAAATGTTCATCATTTCATTGATCATTTGCTGGATTGGTAGTATATTGAAGTATGAACAACTTAAACCATCAAGAAGAGCACAGTTTTAACTGGTGTTTAAACTCAGACCAATATTACGTGACCTCAACCAGTTCAACTGTGTAATTAAGAAATATTTAAGTAATATTCACAGTGTTCAGTAGAACATTGTCCTCTGAAATTCATCAAATGAGGAGATGGTTTAGCTTGATTTTCTAAGTTACCGCCTTAGAATTTTGATATGTCATAAACCACATGAAATGGTCAGAGGCATATTTAGTTGAGTGACTGGAATACTTGATAAACAATTATAAGTAATTCATCAAAGAAATAAAAAGTGTGGATTTAAATAGTGCTAAAAGAAAATAAAACTTTATAGAGTCACTCCATTGTGCCAAATAATCTATTAACTACTCTAAACGCATTGTACTTCTAATATCAAAAATAAAGATCATAAGATTAAATATGAACCTAGTGTATTGATAATTAATAAGTACAATAAGAAAAATAAAGTAGGATAAGAAGATAGTAATTTTACATGATTAGAGAAACATCCCTGAAGGTGTGGCATATGAATAGACATGCGTAAAGTGAGGAAGCTGTCCATGGCTGATTCATATCAATGTATGACAAAACCCACTGAAATGTTGTGAAGTGATTGGCCTCCAACTAATAAAAAAAAAAAAGAGATTTAAAAAAAAAAAAAAGAAAGAAAATGTCTTGCAACTGTCAATCAAGGAAACTGCTGTATGACAAAACCAACCCCAAATTCTATAATTTAAAACCAGATGGGCTATATCTTACACATGGATTGTCTTAAATCAATCCTGTGCTTAACATTTTTCAATATAACCTAATCTCATTGAGAATAAATACCAAAGTCTATAAAAGAGTTTCAAAGATTCAACATAATCTTCAATTTCTTCCTCAGTCTCAAATTAAGCTATGCTTCCATTTACTCTGCTTTCTACCTATAGTACCTTTCTTCTTTTAGTTTCATGTATGTATTATAGTCAATCCCTCCCTCTGCTTCCATACTTTGTCATACATTGTTCTGCTTCAACACTATTTTTCATATTTTTCTATCTTGAGCACCTACACAAATGCACAATTTGTATCTATAACTTCTATTAACTAAAAGGCAATAAGTGTTTAACATGAACTGGATACTACTAATTGTGAAATCTTGGCTACGGTTACTTGTCAAGTCATACCTAAACATCACTTTCTCTAGGAAGAATCCTCTGCCCTTTTCATTCTGTCACAACAGAATAAGTAAGCTTTCCTTATTATAAATTTCCTTGAAACTTGGCTTTTTAATGACCCTTACTTATCACAAGCCTCATTATTTACTTTGCAATAGATTTCTTCCCCATAAGATTGCAAGATCAAGCACCACTGTATTCATGACAAAAGAATATGCAGACATTTGAAGTCTTTAAGTTGGGTATAATAACCATAATAATATAGGATATTTAAAAGAAAGTAGTGATTATTCTATATTTTTTAATGTAAATCTAGCATTTAGGAAAAAATAAATTATGTCTGATTCTTTACAAATTCCCTCATTTTCCTTGGTTGTTTTAATTCCCTTAAAAAAAGAATGCAGATTATATGATCTGAGCATATAAGCTTGAAAGTATTTTAATCAATGGGATTTCACTGATTAAATGTCTCATAGCTTTTTAAAAACAGACAAAACAGAAATAGTCAACATAAATTATGGCATTTCTGTTGGGACTATTACAACAGATTTGCAAATAATGGATATGGTTATAAACAAATCTTATAATTCAAATTACAATACTAAATAAAAAACAATAAGAGCTTTTATTTCTGAGATTAATATAAAAAACATAGTATGCCATCTAGAAAAAGCTAGATATACTAAGAAAATCACATTATTAATGGTACCAGAGAACTGTAGAAACAATAAAGAACAGATGAACTAAATTTCAAAGAAATTTCGAAGGAATTCTTACATGAGCTTACACTGCAAGTTCCTTTTCCCTGAGTGCATTGCCAATAGTACCTGCAGACTAAGGAGATGATAGTTGAGTTTAAATAGGTGGACAGAAATCTTTAATATGATGTGTTTTTCTTGCTAGATATCTACTATGTTGGAAGCTTTACAGAAAACAAGTGAAACCAGCCAAGAGACTCTATTGGCAACATGAAGTAACCTATAGGTTCTTGGTGCAACAAAAATGTCAAATACAAACAAATATATATACATATTATACAGAAATTTAAATATGTTGAACAAAATTCTAAGCATATTTAAATTCTATGCTTAAAAAAGATGGAATGAGTCTTCTCACAATGTTCAAAATAATTGTCCATATCTTGAAAATAACTTGATATTGAATCCTATATTCTACTAAAATTTAATAAAGACATTTTCAAATATAAAAGAAATCAGAAAATTCACCAAGAAAATTTTTCTAGATGATAACCAGAAGATGTATTCTTACAAAGATAAAATTATATCTAGAAGGAAATTGGTAAGAGGAAGGCAAAGCTGAGAGGAAGAGGGATTTCCATATATGGATAAAGGAAGGGGCTGTCAATGCTCCACAAACAGAGAGAAAGGAAGAAGGGAAAGAAGGAAGGGGAGAGAGAGTGAGAAAGAAAGAAGAAAGGAAAGAGAGAAAGGGGCAAAACAGAGACACAAGTGCATGCACACACACACACACACTCACATCAAAAAGTATAGCTGAAAAAGAGACACAGAAGTACAGAACAGACTTTTAGATTCTGTGGGAGAAGGCGAGGGTGGGATGTTTCAAGATAACAGCATCGAAACATGTATATTATCTAGGGTGAAACAGATCACCAGCCCAGGTTGGATGCATGAGACAAATGCTCGGGCCTGGTGCACTGGGAAGACCCAGAGGAATCAGGTGGAGAGGGAGGTGGGAGGGGGGGTCGGGATGGGGAATACATGTAATTCCATGGCTGATTCATGTCAATGTATGGCAAAAACCACTACAATATTGTAAAGTAATTAGCCTCCAACTAATAAAAATAAATGGAAAAAAAAAGTATAACTGAAAAGAATTGTGGACAAGAATTTCTGGTCTAGAAATTGACCAATGATAGAATCAATAATTAAATAAAAAGACACTTGTTCCTTGGGGAAAAAAAAAAGCTATGAAAAACCTAAACAGCATAATAAAAAGCAGAGCCATCACTTTGCTGACAAAGATTCATATAGTCAAAGCTATATTTTTTTTTTTCCAGTAGTCATGTACAGATGTGAGAGTTAGACCATAAAGAAGGCTGAGTATTGAAGAATTGACTTGTTCGAACTGTGGTGCTAGAGAAAGCTCTTGAGAGTCCCTTGGACAGCAAGGAGATCAACCTAGTCAATCCTAAAGGAAATCAATCCTGCATATTCATTGGACGGACTGATGCTAAAGCTGAAGCTGAAGCTGCAATACTTTGGCCATCTGATGTGAAGAGGCAATGCATTGGAAAAGATCACAGCCTCGCAATTGCTAAAAACTGTAGTTTTACTGCTTGACTGAAAAACAAGCAGTTCTACTGCCAGTGAGTGCAGATTCAACTCAGTATGAGAGTGGAACATAGATATTCAATGTTTTGTCAACTAAGAGTGGCAAAACTGATAGGAAATTGTCAGAAAAAAACTCATTACTTTGCACTTTCAAAGTTGTGATCCTGACTGGGGTAAATAATGGGCAAGCCAAAAATTTAAAGATCTTGGAAACAAGAGTCATGTTTCAATTTGACTGAATTGTGTTCTCCCATATGTTGAATTCCTAACCCCCAGAATGTGGCTCTATTGGACATGAGACCTCTTTTAAAGGAGTAATTAAGATTAAGTGAGTTCATACAGGCAGTTCCTAAATCAAAATGACATATGTCCAAATAAGGGAAGTTAAAGACACCAGGTATGCACTCCCACAAAGAAAAGACCATGTGAAGACATGTGAGAGTATTACCATCTGCAAAAGGAGAAAATGAAACTGCCAACCCCTTGATCTTGGACTTTTAGCCTCCAGTATTGTGAGAAAGATAATTACTGGATTTCATGCCACTTTTTACACAGTATTTTGTTATGATAGCTCTAGTTACCTAGTTAGCTGAGGAATTACAATTCCTGAACAAGTTACAGATAAATAAACCAGTGAACAATGAACGTAAGAACTGGATGAATTTTCAATATGCTTCTCAAACACCACCAGATCAATCAGTGTTTTACAGAAGGCTTTCAGGCTTGAGGAATCTGAGCAAAGCTTCAGCTGAAATCAAGAGCTGACAACTCAACTAAGTGATGAAATATGTGAACCCTCAGGTTTTCTAGGTTAAGAAAAGAAAGAAAAACAGTAATAATAAAAATATCAGATATATCAAAGGCTATATACCTTTGAGAGGAAGCAGAGTTTGCAGTTTTATTCCAAGTCAGTCTCTGCAAATAGCAACAACAATTAGTTAGACAATGTAAAAAAAGATGTTTCAATACACTATTTAAAATGCACAATTTTCATAAAAAATTCAAGCAGAAAAAGAGACACAGATGTATAGAACAGACTTTTGGACTCTATGGGAGAAGGCGAGGGTGAGATGATCTGAAAGAACAGCATTGAAACATATATATTATCAAGTGTGAAACAGATCGCCAGTCCAGGTTGGATGCATGAGACAAGTGCTCAGGGCTGGTGCACTGGGAAGACCCAGAGGGATGGGATGGGGAGGGAGGCGGGAGGGGGGATCGGGATGGGGAACACATGTAAATCCATGGCTGATTCATGTCAATGTATGGCAAAAACCACTACAATATTGTAAAGTAACTAGCCTCCAGCTAATAAAAATAAATGAAAAAAATGCACAATTTTCAACAAAATTATATAAAAAACTGGTAAATCATAGTCAGGAATTTGATCATAAGGTGCTCTGATATTGAGATATCTAACAGATTTTGATGCTTGATTTATAAATCAGCTAAAGAGTTAAGTCTATGTTCAAAGGAGGGTTTCCCAGGTGGCTGTAATGGTAAAGAATGCTCCTGCCAATGCAGGAGACATAAGAGATGCAGGTTAAATCCCAGGGTCAGAAAGATCCCCTGGAGGAGGGCATGGCAACCCTCTCCAGTATTCTTGCCTGGGAAATCTCATGGACAGAGGAGCCTGACAGCCTACAGTCCATAGGGTTGCAAAGAGTCTGAAGTGACTGAAGTCCAGTCCTGTGGTCACTGTTTGAGTTTTCCAAATTTGCTGGCATACTGAGTGCAACACTTTAGCAGCAGCATCTTTTAAGATTTGAAATAGCTCAACTGGAATTCCATCACCTCCACTAGATTTGTTCATCGTGATGCATCTTAAGGCCCGCTTGACTTCTCATTCCAGGATGTCTGGCTCTAGGTGAGTGATCACACCATCATGGTAATCTGGGTCATGAAAATCTTTTCTGTATAGTCTTTCTGTGTATTCTTGCCACCTCTTCTTAATATCTTCTGCTTCTGGTCCATACTATTTCCGTCCTTTATTGTGACCAACTTTGCATAAATGTTCCCTTGGTATCTCTAATTTTCTTGAAGAGAGCTCTAGTCTTTCCCACTCTGTTGTTTTCCTCTATTTATTTGCATTGATCACTGAGAAAGGCTTTCTTATCTCTCCTTACTGTTCTTTGGAACAATGCATTCAAATGGATATGTTTCCTTTTCTCCTTTGCCTTTTGCTTCTCTTCCTTTTGTAGCTATTTGTACAAACAGCTCAAATGGTTCCTCAGACAACCATTTTGCATTTTTGCATTTCTTTCTCTTGAGGATGGTCTTGATCACTGCCTCCTGTACAATGTCCTGAATCTCTGTTCATTCATAACACATACAAAGTTTTAAGGTTGCCAATCTAAACATTTTATGTCAAAAAGAGCCAAACTTTTATAGTTTTAAACTTTTTGCTTCCTCTTCTCTGAAAATATTTTTCTTAAAAAATCAAAATGAATAGAATATTTGTTACTTTGAATAGTCACAGGACTGTTTTTTTTTTTTTTTCAAATTATGTATTCACCATCTCCAAACAGGTTTTACTTGGAAAACATACCCAATGGTAAAAGGGTGAGAAATTTGGCATTCAAGTTAACTTATATATGTTAATGAAAAATGTGAATCTTTATAAGAAAGATATTATTTTAGTGTTTCCCAAATGTATATGACCACAGAAGCTTGTTTTATAAAAAAAGCATTGGAGCAAGCATATTTTGAGAATGTACATTATTGCTAATCACTGTTACATGTTTAGCATTGTAAAATAATTTGACTCTGAGATATGTTTTTTTCGTATAGTCTGCATTCCAGGTATTAGTTATCAAATAGATATGAATTATTTATTCTAGAATTAGGAGTTCAAAGTTTACTTCTTTGAAAACTCTTTGTTCCTCACTTCTTTTAAGCTCTCTCTATATATTCATTTCTATATCTGAAATGAACCTTCTCAGATGAATAACAGGCATTATTAGGTGAAAGTAAAGTAATGTATTCTACCCTTAACAACAAAGGTACTCAGTTTATTAAATTATTGAACATTGATTTAAATATTGCCAATTACCTTCTCTGTCCTCAAAGTCTCCGAGAGTTCCCAGTTGTCACTATACATTACTCTTTCCCAGCTATGACTTGAATCATACTTTTGGTAATGTGCCATTCTCAGTAAGAGTGATTGGTTGGAAAGGAGCAAGAAGTTGAATTCCTAAGTACTGACAGATATAACAGTCATCTGACAGATCATCTGGCAAAAAAAATTCATTAAGAGGTTGAATTCCTAAGTACCGACAGATATAACAGTCATCTGACAGATCATCTGGCAAAAAAGTATATCCTTGCATCCAGGAAAAATAAAATGCAGGTTCATCAGTAACAAAAACTCCTCCTTTCTTGTTCTATTCACCACATGTCAAGATATTCTTGGAGAGAAAGGAACTACCTTCTCCCCTACAACATGAATCACTTCTCCATAAAATTAAAATACTATATGGTAGCATAATATTAGAGGCTAAAAATGTACTCTGTTATAAGATTTCCTTTGAAAATATGAAAGTCAGTCATCTCATGAATATCAAACCTGAATTTCTTTAAAATTACTAACCCAAATATGAAGAATAATTATCAAGTCATTCATGAAAATATAAAAACTGTTTTCATAGGGAAAAAACTCAAAAAAATATCATTTTATTGCTGTTAATGGGTTGCAGAATATTGATATCTTACTATCTTTTTAAAGAAAAGACTATAATAGTAATAAAAAAAGATTATGATAATGGTACAAATGTCAGTGAAATTGTGGTTCATTCGGCATGATCATTGTAGTTCTTATCTCCTAAAACTATTCTTTGGCAATCATAAGGATTGTTCACATTTAAATCAGCTTATCATATTATATCACATAACTAATACAATTAAATTGTTGTTTAGGGTACCTTCATTTCAAAACTTTAACAAATTTGTCCTTCAAGCTAGGCTTCAGCAGGATGTGAACTGAGTCATTCCAGATGTACAAGGTGGATTTAGAAAAGACAGATGAACCAGAGATCAAGTTACAGACATCCATTGGATCATAGAAAAAGCAATCCCAGGAAAAAAAAAAAAAAAAAATCCCCTTCTCCTTCACTGACTGCACTAAAGCCTTTGATTGTGTGGATTACAACAAACTGTGAAAACTAGCCACTTTTCAATTGTGCAGTTTTAATATGTGATTTCTGGTTATGCATTAGACATCTGTAAATATAAAATTTGTTTAACATAAATGTAATACTACAATATATTTATCCTTTTAGAAAAATAAATGTGCCTTTTATATGCATCATCAGTTGTTTTGGGGCTTTGATCCAACCTGAATATGTATACACAAAAGAGAACAATGATATTCTTCTGGCTAAAGTATTATAAATAGCAGACATTATTTTTGTCTTGTCCTAATTTTAGCTTTCAATTCAGAATATTTGAGTCTGTGATACCTAGCTTCATATTCTAGTATAGGTTTAAACCAGTTCATGAATTCATAGTGATACAAGTACCTTCCGAGTCACAAATTTGTATCAAGATTACCAACATTGACATTACTGCCACCATTGGAACCATGCTCAGATCACAGCTGAGGGCCAGACATACCCATTATATTACAGTTGGAGCTTTGGAGTCTGCAAAGGCCTCCCTGAAACCCTGCCATATGCCAAGTTGTTGCAGCCTTGTCAACCCACTTATTCCTGCAGGTGAGTGCATAAGTATCTTGTTAACATTTCTCAGAGCAGATAGGAAGCCTATCAGGTTGGAACTATTGCAGATGGTGTTCTCTGACTATGTGCCTTCCAAGTCATAAGCAGGAACCAGTAGGTTCATGCACCTGCATTCACATGTCAAAAATTTATCAGTACCTATATCAGCTTTTAGCCACAATAACCAATGTATTAGTCTGGATTCTCCAGAGAAGCATAAATAATTGATACCTATATCTGTATCTTTCACTTCCACTTAAACAGAAAAGTATTAGTTAACAATAGTTAGAAAACTGTTACAAATTTCAAAGTAGGATACAGTGAAGGCCTAAACATAAGTATGGGCAGGGCTGTTGATAAGATGAGACAATGTGAAAATTTTTCTGAGGTTAGCAATCAATATTTACAACCACATGGAGTAGTCTCCCAGGAATTTAGAATCTGGCTATTATATATGATACGAAAAAGATCTTCATGTCTCAGATAACCATGATGGTGTGATCACTCTAGAGCCAGACATCCTGGAATATGATGCCAAGTGGGCCTTAGGAAGCATCACTATGAAAAAAGCTAGTGGAGGAAATGGAATTCCAGTTGAGCTATTTCAAACCTTAAAAGATGATGCTATGAAAGTGCTGCACTCAATATGCCAGCAAATTTGGAAAACTCAGCAGTGCCCACAGGACTGGAAAAGGTCAGTTTTCATTCCAGTCCCAAAGAAGGGCAATGCCAGAGAATGTTCAAACTACAGCACAATTGCACTCACCTCACAGACTAGCAAAGTAATGCTAAAATTCCTCAAACCAGGCTTCAGAGTACATAAACCGTGAATTCCAGATGTTCAAGCTGGATTCAGAAAAGGCAGAGGAACCAGAGAGCATATTGCCAAAATCTGCTGGATCACTGAAAAAACAAGAGAGTTCCAGAAAAAAAAAAATATCTGCCTTTGTTTTATTGACCATGCCAAAGTCATTGAATGTGTGGATCACAACAAAATGTGGAAAATTCTTAAAGAGATGGGAATACCAGACCACCTGACCTGCCTCCTGAGAAATCTTTATGAAGGTCAAGAAGCAACAGTTAGAAGTGGTAATAAAACAACAGACTGTTCCCAAATAAGGAAAGGAGTACATCAAGACTATATATTATCACCCTGCTTATTTAACTTATATGCAGAGTACATCATGAGAAATGCTGGGCTGAATGAAGCACAAGCTGGAATCAAGATTGCAGGGAGAAATATTAATAACCTCAGATACACAGATGACACCACCCTTATGGCAGAAAGTGAAGAAGAACTAAAGAGCCTCTTGATGAAAGTGAAAGAGGAGAGTGACAAAGGTGGCTTAGAGTTCAACATTCAGAAAACTAAGATCATGGCATCTGGCCCCATCACTTCATGGCAAATAGATGGGGAAGCAATGGAAACAGTGACAGACTTTATATTTTTGGGTTCCAAAATCACTGTAGATGGTGACTGCAGCCATGAAATTAAAAGACACACCCTCCTTGGAATAAAAGTTATGACCAACCTAGACAGCATATTTAAAAGCAGAGACATTACTTTGCCAACAAAGGTCTGTCTAGTCAAAGCTATGGTTTTTCCACTAGTCATATGTGGATGTGAGAGTCAGACTATAAAGAAAGCTGAGCACCAAAGAATTAATGCTTTTGAACCGTGGTGTTGGAGAAGACTCTCGAGAGTCCCTTGGACTGCAAGGAGATCCAACCAGTCCACCCTAAAGGAAATCAGTCCTGAATATTCATTGGTAGGACTGATGTTGAATCTAAAACTCTAATACTTTGCCACCTGATGCAAAGAACTGACTGATTGGAAAAGATCGTGATGCTTGGAAAAATTGAAGGCTGGAGGAGAAGGGGTCAACAGAGGATGAGACTGTTGGATGGCATCACTGACGCGATGGACATGAGTTTGAGTAGGCTCCAGGAGTTGGTGATGGACAGGGAGGCCTGGCATGGTGCAGTCCATGGGGTCTCAAAGTATTGGACATGCCTGAACAACTGAACTTAACTGATTATGTACTCTGTTAGTCTCAGAAGGTAGAACTGCAAATCTTTTCAATGGAGTCAACCCTGGTACAAGTTTTAAAAGTATAAAATTATTCTTGACTATGATTCCATCTCTTTCAATACTTGTTCATGCAGATAATATTACTGTTATCAATAGTCATTCTGAAAAGCAAAAATCTCTGAGCATCAATGTATTCTTTTAGAGTATTATTTTAATTGACACAAAATTCACCTCATTGTCTGTTAGATAGTAAGAACAAGTTTTTTTTTTTGTTTGTTTTTGTTGTTGTTTTGTTTTTT
The DNA here is from genome assembly GCF_033118175.1 of Dama dama. Lineage (NCBI taxonomy): Eukaryota > Metazoa > Chordata > Mammalia > Artiodactyla > Cervidae > Dama > Dama dama. The sequence continues at coordinate 13,171,020 of NC_083681.1, forward strand.
TTTTTTTTTTGATCAAAAATCCACAGGAAAGAGAAGCAAAAGACTAGGAGAAAAGAGAAAATATGCCCATCTGAATGCAGAGATCCAAAGAATAGTTAGGAGAGGTAACAAGGCCTTCCTCATTGATCAGTACAAAGAAATAGAGGAAAACAATAGAATGGGAAAGACTAGAGATCTCAAGAAAATTAGAGATACCAAGGGAATAGTTCATGCAAAGATGGGCACGCTAAAGGACGTAAATGGTATGGACCTAAGAGAAACAGATGATATTAAGAAGAGGTGGCAAGAACACACAGAAGAACTGTTCAAAAGAATTCTTATTGACCCGGAAAACCATCATGGTGTGCTCACTCACCTAGAGTCAAACATCTTGGAGGGTAAAGTCAAGTAGGCCTTAGGGAGCGTCACTACAACAAAGCTAGCAAAAGTGATAGAATTCCAGGTGAGCTATTTCAAATCCTAAAGGATGATGCCATTAAAGTGCAGCACTCAGTTCAGTTCAGTCACTCAGTCGTGTCTGACTCTTTGTGACCCCATGAACCAGAGCACGCTAGGCCTCCCTGTGCATCACCAACTCTTGGAGTCCACCCAAACCCATGTCCATTGAGTCAGTGATGCCATCCAACCATCTCATCCTTGGTCATCCCCTTCTCCTCTTGCCATCAATTTTCTCAGCATCAGGGTCTTTTCAAATGTGTCAGCTCTTCGCATCAGGTGGCCAAAGTATTGGAGTTTCAGCTTCAACATCAGTCCTTCCAATGAACATCCAGGACTGATCTCCTTTAGGATGGACTGATTGGATCTCCTTGCAGTCCAAGGGACTCTCAAGAGTCTTTTTCAACACCACAGTTCAAAAGCATCGATTCTTCTGCGCTCAGCTATGCCAGCAAATATGGAAAACTCAGCAGTGACCACAGGACAGGAAAAGGTCAGTTTTCATTCCAATCTGAAAGAAGGGCAATGCCATAGAATATTTATACTGGGAAAGATTGAAAGCAGGAGGCGAAGAGGATGACAGAGGACGAGATGATTCGATGACATCTGTGACTCAATGGACATGAGTTTGAGCAAGCTCCGGGAAATGGTGAAGGACGGGGAAGCCTGACGTGCTACAGGCCACGGGGTCACAAGGAGTCAGACACGACTGAGTAACTGAAGAACAAAAATAAAGCTAGCACAGGCAAGGTTTGGTCCATCATCTAGAATATTTTCATTAAGAAAAGGGATATTCTTTCTTTCACTCCATTTTCTTTGATCAGCATAAAATTATATGTCTACATCCACTTATCTACTCTTCCTTTGTGGTTGCAAAATATGTATACTTGCAGACTTGTTTGTGTGTGTGCTCTGTGTGTATAATTGAATTTATGTTTGTCCATTTGTGTGCAAATGCATGTGAAATGTTTATATCCTTGTACATATATACACAACTGATGCCTGGAAGTATGTACGTATGGATTGTATTTTGAAAAGGATTGCTGACTGGCAGTAATTCATATTAGGTGAATAATTGAGATGCATAAGCCCCTGTAAAATACTTTTACAACAAATGTTTTCACAAGACATGTGAAAACACGTCTAAGAGTTGAATTAATTAGTGGTCTAACCTCATCATTCCTTGTTTTTCTATAAATTGGTACTGGTAAATGTTTACCTTCAAAAGTTGTAGTTGGTAGAGTCCAAATGTGACAATGTGGTTTCCTATTCCAGTTCGGATGTTTACTAACCGAGCTTGTCTGATTCTCAGCTACTTCCTGCAAAGTGGAGTTAGTAAGAGTCCCTATTCAACTGTTAGGATTTAGGCTTTTAATAATTAATTCTAGTTGATGAATAATTAAGTCTATAGTAACTGAGGAGAAGAGAAGGAAAGTTACTTTGCCTAAATCCATAGATAAAGTCATTTTTCACTAGTCAGAAATAGGCCCTATGCCTACTTTTGAACAAATAATTTTGATTAGAAGCATGAGCTAAGCTTATTACAACATGCCTGTAGTGTTCACTTTTGGGGAGGGCATGTTGACATAAATAACAACTGAACCACAATTCTGCCTGGGCTAGTTACTCAAAATATGTTATCCAAAGAAAATTCCAGATAGTATTGTTTCAAAAAGAAGTTGAACAATGATGAGTGTCAGAAACAATATTAACTGGCCACAGAACTGTTGCCATAATTCTATAAATCTTCAATAGAGAAAGTTCTGACAAAAGCAATATAGATGACATTCTTATAACTATTGCCAAATAGCATAGAGAATAATCTACTGAAATTGATTTATCTTTAAATTTTTGCACACAGTGAATAGTTCTCTAAATCTGTGAGTAAAGATCTATTATTAAAAATGTCAAAAACACTGAAATGATTGAAATTAAAGTCTGCCTATACACCTGAAATTAACAAAATATTGTAAATGAACTATACTTCAGTTTTAACAGTTATGTGTAATAATATTTAGAAACATATTGTACTTTCATAAATAAAACATAATAAACTAGCACACAATGGATAGCATCATTTTCTTCTCTTATTATAATTATAATTATATATATATTTATAATTAAATATATAATTAAATTTTATTATTAATTTTATTTTATTTTTATTTTATTTTAAAATTTATTAAATTTTAAGTTACATATATAATTATAAATTAAATATATAATATAAATTAAATATATAATTATAATTATAACCCGAATATATTTCAAAGGTTTATGTGTAATCATATCAATGAGGCATTTGCTAAATTTTTTCTGTAATTTGTGTGGTATCTGAGAAAAATTAATTCAAAGCAAGATGTTGGGTTAAGAGGTCAATATAAATTTAAATTAAAATATTAAGGAACCACACACAGCCTGTGTCCTTAGCCTGTGGCAAACTTCTACCACATCATTCCTTCAAAGCACAACAGATTCATTTCTGAGACAATACATTCTGAATTTATGCGTAATTGTAAAAACAAAGTTTGATTTTTATTTCCTTTAATGACTTCAGAGGAGAATAAAGCGATACAGTGAAATAACAGAGAATGCATACACATGTGCATGTGTTTGTATAGAGAGAGAGCTTGAGAGAGACTCAGAGACAGAGACAGAGACAGTCAGACAGAGAGAGAATGAGAGCTAGTTGAGGATATCATTTCATGGGAGAAGAGCCAGAAGTAATAAAGTTGAATTCTTTTCTTGTGAAGATGACTATTAATCTCAACATCCAAGAAAGAATTACTTATATTGGCCAGTTCATGTAATTAAGAAATGATGTCTACATGTAAAGTAAGAAAATAAATAATTAGAGTAACTTCCTAGACAATGTCTTGAACATTTAAATAATTTCAATTATTCATAGCAATCACTATGAGTGTCTATATAGGCTATCAAAGCTACTGTTAAAAATGGGAAATTTTTACTTTAAATGTTTTTGCCTCTCACTCTTTCTTCTGAATGTTATCAATTCTCATTTTTATCTTTTGAGGGCATTTATCCAATTACAACTACATGCATTAATTCACCAAAAATTTTAATTTGTGTCCTATGCCAGGACAATACAATGCAGTTCCTTACATTTTCAATGTGAAGAGTCTTTTCTAAAATACTGTTAAAATATTTTTTAAAATATTTTAATACTTTTTAATAAAAATACTCTGTCTACATAAACAATACAACATTTTGTGTGCAAGAATGCTAGCTTAAAAAAAGAATTTTCTCAGGTTTTTCATTAGCATGCACATCCCTCTCTAGGAAATAGATCTGAGTTAGAGGAGAAAAAGATTGTAAGATAGTGATGTATTTGGATAATTGGAACAGTTTGACCAAGAAGAGTATCAGAACTAAAACTATGAGTAAGAAGAAGAGGAGTTGGAGTTAAAAGACATTTTGTACAGAGAAATCACACAAATACTAATTTGCACTGTACTGATGATAATCAAAAGGAACAAGACAGAATATTTCTAGTCTCAAACAGAAAAATAAACATTGGTTTCAATAAAAATATGGAAAGCTTATTCATGGTAATATAAAAAGGCAAACATGTATAATATCTACTAAATTGATGACCAGTCATGGTAATTATGAAGAATGGCAAACTCATATTTGTGGACCTCAGTATGAAAAGTTATGTATTAATCCTAGCTATTTTATTCATTGTTAGAATAAAAATTATTTCACAATGTATTTCTTCTGTTGCTATAGCTGTCATATTTTTAGTTTACAAAGGTAATTGTGAAAAAATAAAATGATTGCCATGTAATGGCTAAAGCATGTAATATATCTTGATATGTTATTATAGTTTATAGAGTTTTGTAGCATGTTCTTTTATCAGCATAATGGAAAAAAATAACTTTGTGAGTAGAAAATTCTTCTGTGGTAGAAGAAAGCCTTTCAAAAAAGCTTTGAAAACTCCAGGCAAAAATTATTTGGGTGAAAATTTAGGGATGAATTTTATGAAGCTTCTAGCTTTCATTACCTCAAATTTCCTTTGTTTTAAAGAATGTAGTTTTGTCTGCAGGATTAATTACTATTAACATGTTCAAAAATGTATTAATTAAGCACAATTATATTTTATCTAAGTTTTGTCTTTAGATCTTTGGCTTAACACTATTCCAATCAAATTTTAAAACCTGTACTTCACTGAAGTAATATTTTAAAAATCATCGTGATTATTAACCTTACAATAGTTGCATTCATTTTTTTAAATGAGGCAAAATCTATCCAATAGTCTTTTATGAATAAAATCATTATATATTAACATATGTATACATATATACATAAATGGGCTTTCCTGGTGGGTCAGATGGTAAAGAATATACCTGTAATTCAGGAGACCCGGGTTCAATCCCTGAGTCAGGAAGATCCCCTGTAGAAGGAAATGTCTACCCACTCCAGTATTCTTGCCTGAAGAATTCCATGGACAGAAGAACTGGGCATGGTCTTTGTGACCATGGGGTCACAAAGAGTTGGACAAAACTAAGTGACTAAGCACATTAGTACATTAAGAGTCACCTTATCTTTCACATCTAGCTTTTAATTGATAATAATCTTCAGGCTTTTAAAAATCTTAAATCTTACAAGTATTAAAACTTGTCAAGCTTTTGGTCATTATCTCTTCAAATATTATATCTGTCTTTCTCTCTCCTTTCCTTCTGAGACTCCTGTTATGCATATGTTGCTATGTTTGATGGTTGTGGTTGTTGTTAAGTCACCCAGTAGTTTGACTCTTTGCTACCCTATGGACTGAAGCATGCCAGGCCTCTCTCTCCCTCATCATCTCCTGAAGTTTGCTGAAGTTCATGCCCATTGCATTAGTGATGCCACCCAGCCTTGTCTTCCTCTGTCGCCCTCTTCTCCTTCTACCTTCCATCTTTCCCAGCATCAGGGACTTTTCCAATGAGGTGGCTGTTCGCATCAGGTGACCAAGATACTGGAGCTTCAGCATCAGTCCTTCCAGTGAGTATTCAGGGTTGATTTCCTTTAAGATCCAATGGTTTGATCACATTTCTGTCCAGGGGACTCTTGAGAGTCTTCTTCAGCACCACAGTTCAAAGGCATCCATTCTTTGGCACTCTGCCTTCTTTATGGTCCGGCTCTCACAACCATATGTGACCACTGGGAAGACAATAGCCTTGACTATATGGACCTTTGTTGGCAGAGTAATGTCTCTACTTTTCAACACACTGTCTAGGTTTGTCAGAGCTTTCCTGCCAAGAAGCAATCGTCTTCTGATTTCATGGCTGCAGACACCATCAACAGTAATTTTAGAGCCTAAGAAGAGGAAATCTGTCACTACTTCCACCTTTTCCCCTTCTATTTGCCATGAAGCAATGTGGCCAGATGACATGACCTACATTTTCTTTTAATATTTAATTTTAAGCTGGCTCTTTCAGTCTCCTCCTTCACCCTCATCAAGAGGCTCTTTAGTTCCTTTTCACTTTCTGCCATTAGGGCAGTATCATCTGAGTATCTTAGGTTGCTATGTTTCTCCCTCCTATCTTGATTTCAACTTCTAACTCATCCAGTCCAGCATTTCTCACGATGTGCTCAGTGTATAGGTTAAACAAACAGGGTGATAGCAGTCAGCTCTGTCGTACTCCTTTCTCAATCCTGAACCAATCAGTTGTTCCATATCGGGTTCTATCTAACCTTTGCTTCTTGACCACATACAGGTTTCTCAAGAGACAGGTAAGATGGTCTGGTATTCCCATCAGTTTTAAAGCTTTCCACATTTTGTTCTTCCTGGAGAAGTAAATGGCAACCAACTCCAGTATTCATGCCTGAGAATCTTATGAATAGAGGAGTCTGTCAGGCTACAGTCCATGGGACATGACTTGGTGACTAAACCACCACCACCATAGTTATGACCCACAAAGTCAAAAACTACAGCATAGTCAATGAAACAAAGGTAGATGCTTTTTTCTGGAATTCCCTTGATTTCTCTGTGATCCAGCAAATGTTGGCAGTTTGATCTCTGGTTCCTCTGCCTTCTCTAAATCCAACTCTGATGTCTGGAAGTTTTTGGTTTGCATAATGCTGAAGCCTAGCATGCAAGATTTTAAGCATGACCTTACTAGTTTGGGAGATGAGTGCCATTGTCCGATGGTTAGAACATTCTTTAGTACTACCCTTCTTAGGAATTAGGGTGAGTATTGATTTTTTCCAGCCTCTGGCTACTGCTGGGTATTCCCGATTTGCTGGCATATTGAGAGCAACCCTTTGATAGCATCATCCTTGAATAGCTCTGCTGGAATGCCATCACATCCACTAGCTTTGTTAACTGTAATACTTCTTAAGGCCCACTTGATTTCATGCTCCAGAAAGTCTGGCTCTGGGTTACTGACCACAACATCATAGTTATCCAGTTCATTATGATTTATTTGTACTGTTCTTCTGTGTATTCTTTCCTTCTCTTCTTTATCTCAAGAGATCTGAGGAGGCTTTACAAACAGCTGAAGAAAGAAGAGAAGTGAAAAGCAAGGGAGAAAGGGAAAGGTGCATCCAACTTAACACAAAAAAAAATAGCTTCAAAAATAGCAAGGAGACAAGAAGTCCTTCTTCAGTGAATGATGCATGGACATAGAGGAAAGTAACAGAAGGGGGATGACTAGAGATCTCTTCAGGAAAACTGGAAATGTTAAAGGCACACTTAACCCAAAGATGGGCACAATAAAGGACAGAAATGGTAGAGCTCTAGTATGGTTTGAGCTCTGCTGAAGAAATCAAAGAGAGATGCTTGAGGGTATTGAGGCTATATGAATTATTTTCCATTAATTTTCTTTCTGTCGCTTATGTTGGATACTCTGAATTGACTTTTCCTTAAGATTGTTAATTCTTTTTTCTGCCAACTCATATTTCCCACTGAACCTCTTTAGTTAGTCATTTCAGTTATAGCATGTTCCAAATCTAGAATATTTGGAACAAACAATAACTGAAATACATATAATTGTTATATACATTAATGTTATATAATTTATGACAAAATAATTATGTTCAAATTATATACTTTTGTATTAATATTCACTATTTGGTTAGACACAGTTTCCCCACTTTCTCTTAGTTATTTGGACATGGTTTTCTTTAGTTCTTTGAACAAATTTATAGCTGCTGACTTGATATTTTTTGCACTAAATTTGACCTCTGGTGTTGTGCGGGAAAGTTTTTCCAACTGCTTTGTTGTTGTGTCTTTGTGTATTGTGACTTTTTTCTTTGAAATGGCATTTTGAGTAGTATGTGGTGGCTCTGGAATTCTTATCCACACCCGAAAATGTGCAGTTATTCTTCCTATCATGTATTTGGGTTAATTTTGTAAGGTCTGTCATTTGTGATCAATGACATCTGTGCTTGGTTAGTTTAGTACATAATCAGTTAACTGGACAGAGATTTCTGTAAATGAGTTAGTCCTCCATACTTTGCCTACATGCTTGTGTGCCTGTGTAGTGCACACTTTTAACACTATTGCAGTTTACATTTCTGACAGCCTTTACCTCTTGTGTACACAGTGTCTCAGTGTCAACTAGAATTGAGATATTAGGCCCTCTTCAGGCCTTTCTTTAGCATAGCCCCAGTCCTCCCTATCCCTAGAAACATGTTAGATCTATTTGAAATAGGGCTTCCCAGGTGGTGCTAGTGGTCAAGAACCTGCCAGCCAATGCAGAAGACACAAGAGACATGAGTTCCATACCTGGTTGGGGAAGATCCCTTGGAGGAGGTAATGGCAACCCACTCCAGTATTCTTGTGTCTAACACAACTGACGTGATGACACGCATGCACCAGTATTTCCTTCTCTAGACCCTCCTTTTGTTTTTCGGTCAGGCTCTTGTTTGCCCCATCTGGGATTATGCCTCAGACAGCTGCAATGTTAAACAACTGGCATTGGTTGTTTAAAAAAAAAAGAAGAAGAAGAAGAAGACGAAGCATAGAGCACTTTTAACTGCCACAAAGCTCACTGTTTTTATTAAGATTTAGCAATTTTTCTTGAATAAATACTTTTCTGATTTAGAAGTTATTGGTTACTTTGGAGAGTTCTTTTAAAGTTTATTTTGAATATTTCGTTAATCTACTAGTGTTCTATGGTCTTTTGAACCACTTTTTGCCATTCAGGAAGTCCCATAAGCATTTCTTAATTAAAAAAGCTATGAAGCCTCTTCAGTTTTTAAACAGAATTTCTCTATTTCAAATTCTCAGTAGAGATTTAAGCAGGAACAGAATGTCATTTTCTTAAATGTCAAAATTCTGTCTAAAGGAACAGATGTTTCAGGTACCTAATGAAATGAACATACATTTCATACATTCCTCTAGGATTTATAAATCCTTTCTTTTATTAGTTTAGAGAGCCTAAATGCCACTGACTTGTACACCGATAGCATATACTTCTGTAAAATCACTTATTTGAGTCAGAGTTCATTTTTTATCAGTATAAGATTTTTGTACAATTTAAAAATAAAATTTTGTACAACCTGTTTCTAATCTGTCATAAAACTTGTTTTAACATGCCTCTTTACCATTGTGTGCATGTATATGTGTGTTTTTACCCTTCTGACTACCTTGACTCAGAAGAAAAAGAGGCAAAGTATTCCATGGGGGGAATATGTCTTGAAATAGGATGCTAAATTTCTTACTGTATTTGATAATGTTTTCTTTTATATGAAATGAGATGCAAAATGATGAGAGAAGTTACTGAGATACTCTAAATTCTAAATTTTCTTTGTATAAGATATAGATTGAAAAGATTTAGAGAAATATATATTTATTTTTATAATTAATGATATAAATGCAGCACTACAATGAATTTTCAGGGAGTTTAGAATTGGGAGACGATGACAACAAGCACATAAGGAAATGTTTTGTAAAGATTTTGACTCAGAAATTGAAAAAATTTCAGACACCCTCTATTTTAATTGCCTAGATTGTTCTTCACATACTTCTTATTTGTATGATTTTTATGGAAAAATTATGTTAAAGAAAAAGACATCAACTAAGTAATTAATTAGATGTTGGTTCATAAATGTGGAGAATTTTGAGAGCTGGGCTTGGAAAAGAAGGATAATATTATGCAGTGGTTTAGAGTTTAATGTTTAGGGTATAGTGTTTAGAGTTTCCTCATTTCATTTCAACATATTTTAGTCCAATTTAATTGCCTTTTATTTTAAAATCAGCCTTCACTTGGTTTAACGTTTCTTGTTCATCTGAATACTGTTTTCCATAAAATTGTGAAGTATACTATGTTTATACAAAAGCACTGGAGTAAATTAATCATTGTTTATAACTAACAATTTCCTAGAAAGTGCATACATTTTCTATGAGATTAAGTGATGATTTTTCCTAATTCTTTTTTGCATCTTCCACTAAATACCCTACATTAGAGGAAATTTACTACACACTCTTACAACCAGAACTCAGTGATCTCTTAATGTTTAGACAAAAAGAATTGTTAAATTCAACATCAAAAAACATTTACCAAGACCAGTAGATTGTATTTAAATTTTTAAAAATATTTTCATTATTTTTCAGGCTACTTTCAAAACACCAATTAAGATAGAGTCATGCTTTTAAAATAAAAATTAGGAAAAAAAATCATCTGTGTATATAGAGGTGAACAATGTAAAACCTGATCTGTTAATTAATGCAGTTATTTTTGATAAATAGGAATAATTAAATAGAGAAATCACTTACTTGTTAATGGGAAAAAGCCTACTTTGCAGTAAAACTTGGGCCTAGACCATTTATCTTCAGCTTGATACTAAATAATGACTAAAAATCACTTATTCACTAATTTATACTTAATTCCTTAACTCATATGAATCCAGGCAAGCATTTTATATTAGTTTAATTTGATATAATTTTGCATGATTAGAAATAAACTTTTTTCCTCTTTCTTTTCAATAGAAAACATGTCAGGAGATAAGACAATCAGTACATGTAAAAAAAAAGGCAGTTGTTTATATTAACAGAGCTGGATTACAGTCATAGAGCATGTCTATTGCATATTTGTTTTGTGTATAGAATGAATGGTGATAGATTTATTTTCTTGGACTCAAAAATCACTGCGGAAGGTGACTGCAGCCTTGAAATTAAAAGACACTTGCTCCTTGGAAAGAAAGTCATGACAAACCTAGACAGTGTATTAAAAAGCAAAGGCATCACTTTGGTGACAAAGGCCCATATAGTCAAACTTATGGTTTTTCCAGTATTCATACAAGGATATGAGAATTGGTCCATACAGGAGGTTGAGTGTTGAAGAATTGATGCTTGAGAATTGTGGTGCTGTAAACTCTTGAGAGTCACTTGGACTACAAGGAGATCAAACCAATCAATCCTAATGGAAATCAACCCTCAAGATTCTTTGGAGAACTGTTGCTGAAGCTGAAGCTCCAATACTTTGACTACTTGATGTGAAGAGCTGGAAATATTGGAAAATATACTGATGCCAGGAAACATTGAAGACCAAAGAAGGGGAATGCAGAGGATAAGGTGGTTATATAGTAGCACTGACTCAATGGACATGAATTTGAGCAAACTGCAAGAGATAGTGGAGGACACAGAAGTCTGGAAGTCTTCCATGGGGTTGCAAAGAGTCAGACATGACTTAGTGACTGAACAATAACAGTCGTCTGAATATGTCTCCCTAAAATTTGTAAAGGAGTATGTCAAGGCTGTATATTGTCACCCTGCTTATTTAACTTATATGCAGAGTACATCATGAGAAACGCTCGACTGGAAGAAGCACAAGCTGGAAACAAGATTGCTGGGAGAAATATCAATAACCTCAGATATGCAGATGACACCACCCTTATGGCAGAGAGTGAAGAGGAACTAAAAAGCCTCTTGATGAAAGTGAAAGAGGAGAGTGAAAAAGTTGGCTTAGAGCTCAACATTCAGAAAACTAAGATCATGGCATCTGGTCCCATCACTTCATGGGAAATAGATGGGGAAACAGTGGAAACAGTGTCAGACTTTATTTTTTTTTTGGTGGGTGGGGGGGGGCTCCAAAATCACTGCAGATGATGATTGCAGCCATGAAATTAAAAGATGCTTACTCCTTGGAAGGAAAGTTATGACCAACCTAGATAGCATATTAAAAAGCAGAGACATTTCCAGTATTCATTTGAATCAGTTCTAATGAGATGGATGAAACTGGAGCCCATTATACAGAGTGAAATAAGCCAGAAAGATAAAGACCAATATAGCATACTAACACGTATATATGGAATTTTAAAAGATGGTAACAATAACCCTATAGGCAAAACAGAAAAAGAGACACAGATGTACAGAGCAGACTTTTGGACTCTGTGGGAGAAGGTGAGGGTGGGATGTTCTGAGAGAACAGCATTGAAACAAGTATACTATCAAGGGTGAAACAGATCAGCAGCCCAGGTTGGATGCATGAGACAAGTGCTCAGGGCTGGTGCACTGGGAAGACCCAGAGGGATGGGGTAGGGAGGGAGGTGGGATGGAGGATTGGGATGGAGAATACATGTAAATCCACGACTGATTCATGTCAATGTATGGCAAAAATCACTACAATATTGTAAAGTAATTAGCCTCCAACTAATAAAAATAAATGAAAAAAAAAAAAAAAACCTCATTTAAAAAAAAAAAAAAGCAGAGACATTACTTTGCCAACAAAGGTCTGTCTAGTCAAGGCTATGAGTTTTCCAGTGGTCATGTACAGATGTGAGAGTTGGACTGTGAAGAAAGCTGAGCGCCGAAAAATTGATGCTTTTGAACTGTGGTGTTGGAGAAGACTCTTGAGAGTCCCTTGGACTGCAAGGAGATCCAACCAGTCCATCCTAAAGGAGACCGGTCCTGGGTGTTCATTGGAAGGACTGATGCTGCAGCTGAAACTCTGGTACTTTGGTCACCTGATGCGAAGAGTTGACTCATTTGAAAAGACCCTGATGTTGGGAGGGATTGGGGGCAGGAGGAGAAGGGGACGACAGAGGATGAGATGGCTGGATGGCATGACTGACTCGATGGACATGAGTTTGGGTAAACTCTGGGTGTTGGTGATGGACAGGGAGCCCTGGCATCTAGAGTCCATGGGGTCACAAAGAATTAGGCATGACTGAGTGACTGAACTGACTGACTGACCATGAGAATGCAGAAAATAGTCCTCCAATTACCTATGAATAGAATGAAATATACCCAGCTACAACAGAACTTCCAGTAGAAACAGTGCTGTTGTAAGTTTGTAGATACAGAAAGTAGGGAAGGGAAGTCTGTAGATACTTCATGGAAAAGACAAGAGATCAGGTTCCAGATGAAACACAAACAAAACCATTCAATGAAAGAAGAAGCCAATGCTAAGAAGATGAGTGAGATATTTGCCAGTCTACAGCATTTAATGCTGGGAGGACCTTGAAAAAATGTTGGATTAGAAAAGGAAGGCTTGATGAAAAATAAAAGAAAAGGGGATAAATAAAGAAAACATGTGCCCCTTGGAGATTTTTCAATGGAGAGGAAAAATAATGCAATAAGGTGTAAAAAGTAAGTATCCTGCACAAACAAAAAAAGACTCATCGTGCAAACCCAAACCTCCCCCTCTCTACTACCATCATCATGAAAATCAGTCATTACAGAAACATAAAAAATACTCTTAACCAAGAATACTGCCTAAAATAAGAAAAAATAAGTACAGAGAAATTTCATACAAAATTAAAGGGAGAAAAAGATATTAGAAGATGAGAATTGGAACAAGTTACAGAACTGTGGTGTTGCAGAAAACTCTTGAGAGTCCCTTGGACTGCAAGGAGATCAAACCAGTCAATCCTAAAGAAATCAGTCTTGAATGATCTTTTGAAAGACTGATGCTGAAGCTGAAGCTCCAGTGCTTTGGCCATGATGCAAAGAACTAACTCACTGGAAAAGACCCTGGCACTGTGAAGGACTGAAGACAGGAGGAGGATGAGAGAGGATGAGATGGTTGGATGGCATCACCCATTCAATGGACATAAGTCTGAGTAAGCTCTGGGAGTTTGTGATGAACAGGGAAAGCTGGCGCACTACAGCCTATGGGGTTGCAAAGAGTCAGACACGACTAAGGAACTGAACTGAACAGAACAGAATACCACTTATCCAGTGATAATAATGCAGCAGAAGAAAATGATGATATAGCACTCCAACCAGAATTAAATATTTTCAAACATTATTTGAAACTACATAGTAAAAGTAAAATCAGAAATTTAGAAATTAAGAGCAGATATGTCCAATAAGCTAGAAAAAGTAAGAGCAGTGATTAAAGACACAAAAATTATTTATTAAAAAAGGACAAATCACTCAGAAATAAGGATACATACACACACATATATATACATACACACATATATAAAGGAGTGAACTCAAGCATTTATAAAGGCTGAAAAGTCCAATATCTGCAATCAGCAAGCTGGAGACACTGAAGAACCAAAAACATAGTCTAGTCTGAGTCCTAAGGCCTAAGAATTAGGAAAGTCAACTGTCCAATTTCCAGTCTGAGTCCAAAACTGAATGCAGAAGAAGACTATCTTCTTAGCTCAGAGACAGTCAGAGTGAAAGAATTCTTTCCCATTCAGCCTCTTATTCTAGTCAGTCCCTTAAGGATAGGATGAAGCCCACCCACAGTGGTAAGGATAAGTTATTTACACAGTTTACTGAGTTAAATATTAATCTCATTTGGAAACAGTCTGTTAAAACAATAAATAGCAGCGGTTTTTCTATACATAATATGTGGCTGTCAAATAAAATGATTTTAGATGAAAAAATAAAAATAGTGAGTGATTATGTAATAAAATAAAAATAAAGGTGCCATAGAATGTGAATACACAAAATGTGATGAGGTATCAATGAATATTCTTAAGGATTTTGGTAAGGCAGTTATTGATAAATTCAAAAAAATTGCAGAAGCAGACCACCCATATCTAACATGAACAGTTCACTTGTTAATTCTGATATTTGGTGGCCTCAGCCTGCAGAGGCTTGCAGCAAGGCTTTGGTTCCTCACCAGAGATTGAGGTCGGGTCACGGAGTGACAGAACTGAATCCTACCTAGCCAGTTGTCAGTGACAAGGTCCTGGCTCTTTAGTTTTGCAGAGAAGAATTCACACAAAGACGGAAGGCAGTGAAAAAGAGTAGAATATGTGTAGAAGACACACAGGCAGGCTCAGGGAGAGAAAGAAAGTCACGCCCTCATGACTGTTTAAATCACTTATATAGGACATTTCTTCTGGGTTTCTTTTGACCAATCATTTTGATTTTCCTGGTTCAGAGTCCATATTTGGTATATCACAGGACCTTCCCTTATGTGCGCATGCGTCTTTTAGCCAAGATGGATTCTACTGAAGAGACCTATGAGTAGTTAGCGTCACTTTGCATCACTTCCGGTTTGACTTCCTAGGATATTTGTTGTGCATGTGTAGTCGGGGAGGTCTGCTGACTTCAAGAATGAGAAATATGTGGGCTCATCTAGATATCTTCTATCTGGGCAGGCTCAATCTCTTCCTTTGTTCTGCTATTTTGTACTGGAACATCAGTCCACAGAGAACCATTTCCAGTTGCTTGCCCTGGGGTCCCATCTATTTCCTGCTTCAGTTTGATTTTATAGAAATCTCTCTACTACAAAGTAATTATACCTTGCATTAATCTGGGTTCTCCAGTGAAACAGAACCAATAGGCTGAGTATTCAGGGGCATACTGAAGCACCATATCCAGAATATCAGAATAATTGTTGCATTTGACTCTCAAACAGCAAAGAAGAAAGCATAGTACCTGGTAAAAGTCTTCAGATTCCAGATACAACAAATTTCACATTTATCAGTGTTGCTCTGACCTGTATACTGGATGACATGAAAAGCTGCTACCGTGACTTTGTCACCTAGAACAGAAAAAGATTCTAGAGTAATTTCAGAGTATTTCTGGCACCGCATCTGTGTGAATTAGCAGTGTGGTAAAAAGCACTCCTGGAAACCATTAAAATACATAGGATGACCAAAAATATTATATCAGAACTGACTGTGTGCCAAGTAAAATATCTCATAAAGCTTAATTGTTCCTTCCATTTATTTCGCCTTAGCCATGTGACCCAAATTCTCTTAATAGCTCCACCTAGCTAACTCTGAGGAAAGTGAGATATTGGAAATAGAATTTAAAACATTGCACTTTTGGAAAACTCATTCAAATATATGTTTCAAAACACATTGTGAGCAGCCCTTTGAGGGGCTAAGGTGGCATTCATGCATGTTAGGTACCTTAAAGCCTAAGCTTCATTAGTTTTCTGATAAACTTACCTCTCTCATTGTCCTTTATTACTTGAAACAATCTATTATCCTCTGAAATTATTTGATTTGTTGTATAAAGAAAGGAATAAATGACCTTGAGAACTTTTCCTTATTATAAGATCCACAAATAATAAATTGCATTTCTCATTCTGAAATCAATACTTTAATTAAATTTAATTTCACCTATTAATAATATAGTTTGAGGCAGAGTACTTACTGGTCTTCTAGCAATGTATATTATATATTTATTAGCTTGGTGTTTTATTTTATTTAATTTGAGCTGTTATCAGAAGCACAAATTAATCAAATTTCAACTGGGCAAACAAGTCATAGAGAATAAACATCACAAGCAAAACAAAGTCTCAAGATAAATTAACATAGAACTAATAAAAATGTATCATATTTTGTGACATATTTTTATTAGTGTCATATCCAATGCATAACACTAGAAACATGCCAACTTTTTTGACCCCATTAAGGAAATAGCTAATGAAATAGCATAGATAATAACATATATAACACAGCATTCCAAACATGCTGACCTAACAAATCTACAATAGCTCCCATCTATTTGAATGATAAAAGGAGCCTAAAATGAAACAAATTTACTAGTTTAGCTAAGTAGTAATAAATGAAGTCACTATCACTCTGCATTTGAGGCAGCTACTATCTTCTGAATTCTAAAAACTTAAAGGCAGGTATTTTTGTGTACTAAACTTAAAATTAATCTTACACACAGAATATATAAAATAAACACCTAAATTACATCTCATTCGTCTAAGTCAACTAGAATCTACAATCTTGGAAACTACAATAATTTGGAAGAGCTGTATATAAGAAAATAAAAGCATACTTTTTCTCACAGCTCCAAAAACAAAACAGAACAAGATGGTCTAGTAAAAACATATCCTCATAGTAGCTGTAGTATTATATTTTCTTCACCACTGGCTGGCTGACAAATGTATGTAACCTATTTAGGTAGCTAGATGAGATTTAAGCAGATTGAATGATATATTAATATATTTTTCTTACTTCTATAAACATCTCCACATATTATTTTGCATCTAATTATTGAAGAAAGATTGCTGCCTCTGAGAAGTTAATGAACTTTATTTCCTTGGACAACTTAAATTTGATATAGAATTATAGTTTCTTTTTCTTGTAAGCAAAGAGAAGCAGCATCAAGTTTACAGACTAATTTGAGCACAATATTTTCATGATTTCCTAAATTTGAACAATAACTTCCTAATTTGTTTCTCTGCATCTTCATTTCTTTAAAAGAACAGTGCTTCTGGTGACTATCCTTCATCCTTGACATTTGCACTTCCGTTGGTCAGAGTGCAGAGGGATCTCAGAATTCCAGATTATTCACATTCTTATGTTTGAAGTTCTTGAAGAAAAATTACTTTTTAGTTAATGCTGTAGGAATATTGCCACGATTAACACTTATAAACCTTGTCATGGATTCCTGCAGTTGCTAGAAGTGTTGCCTGATCACCTGTTAGTATTGAGCATAATCCTAGGAAGTTTATCCCAAAATGGAATTTTTAAGCGAACAGTCAGAACTATAGCTTAATGGAGGATCCCATCAGTGGTCAAATTTCCATTGTAATTACCCTTGGCATGCTACAGAGATGCAGTTGTTAAAATTCTTGCAGTGTGAATTGATATGAGACAAATATAGAAGAGAAAGTGTGTTCAGGGAAATGTTAGCCGTTTGGGAGGTTCAACAGAAGAAATAATGGTAAAGTATATGAAATCAATGACCCTTGCTGGATGTAATTGATTCAGTGCAGAAACGTTATGAGTGATTAATAAGCCTTTTTTTTTTTTTTTTTCTGATCTGATTATCAAGGTGGTAGAGCTCCAGCAAAGGTTGAATTCTCAGCCCCAGAAAACACATTTTGCCAAAATCATAAACCTGATTAGGAAATGCTTAGATTCTTCAAATCATTCTGGTCATATATGGGTTTATGCACTTAAATTCTGAATTTCCAGGTTTAGTCAAAACCATTTAGGCCTGCAAAAATTGCTTACTGCCCATTGTTTAAGATAATGCACTCCATTGCTTGCATACCATATAGAAGTCCCTTCCTTGCAAGAGAAAACATGATTCCTCAAGAAAATACCACTCATTCTTGGTTATCAGCCTAATAGCTAGAGTCAGGTCACTACATAATCCTGTTGAGAAAGTGAAAGAAATCATGAGTTTGTAAAGGGATTTGTCAACTGAAAAGAAGTGCACAGCCTAAAAAATGAGAAATGTGATTTATTCAAAAAGGTTTCTGCAAACTCAAGACCATGAGGCAGCCTCTCAGTCACCCTGAGGGGCTTCTCTGAAGAGGTAAGGGAAAAGCCAGGATATATAGTGATTTTTTGCAACAAAAACCCGGTAGGCAGAACATCAAAAGATTACTGTTAATTAAAGAAAACCTGATGCATCTGTTTAGTAAATTTAGTACTTTTCTATATCTAGAAAGATGCAAGATTCTGGGTTCATTGAAATCTTTCCTCTGACATGCATCTTAAATACTAGGGCTAGGTCAAATCCCCTCAGGGTGCACCACTGGGGGCACTGCAGTGGCTGATGGTTTGAGACTTGCTATATCATTTATTTACTGATATGACTGGCAGTATTTTCATCCATAGACTCTACATCAAAGGACCTGTAGACCCTAGTGCTTAGAGCTCTAGAGTGATGTAGAGGCTGGATCACTACATGGAAGGATAGGAAAATACCTTGTTGTTGTTGTTCAGCAGCTCAGCCATGTCCCACTCTTTGTGATGATAGACTGCAGCATGCCAGGCTTCCCTGTCCATTGCCAACTCCAGGAGTTTACCCAAACTCATGTCCATTGACTCAGTGATGCCCTCCAACCATCTTTTCCTCTGTTGTCCCCATCTCCTTCTGCCTTCAATCTTTCCTAGCACCAGGGTCTTTTCCAGTGAGTCAGCTTTTCACATCAGGTGGCCAAAGTATTGGAACTTCAGCCTGGGCATCAGTCCTTATAATGGATATTCAGGGTTGATATTCTTTAGAATTGACTGGTTTGATCTCCTTGCAGTCCAAGGAACTCTCGGAGTCTTCTCCAACACCACAGTTCAAAAGCACCAATTCTTTGGTGCTCAGCATTATTTATGGTCCAAACCTCACATCCATACATGATTACTGGAAAAACCATAGTTTTTACTATACCGACTTTTGTTGGCAAAGTAATGTCTCTGCTTTTTAATACTCTGACTAGGTTTGTCATAGCTTTTTTTTTTTTTTTTTTAAAGGTGCAAGTATCTTTTAATTTTATGGCTGCAGTCACCATATGCAGTGATTTTGGAGCCCAAGAAAATAAAGTCTGTCAGGTCTCCACTGTTCTCCAAACAATTTGCCATGAAGTGATGGGACCAGATGCCATGATCTTAGTTTTCTGAATGTTAAGGTTTATGCCAGCTTTATCACTCTTCTCTTTCACTTTCATCAAGAGGCTCTTTCATTCCTCTTTGTTTTCTGCCATAAGAGTGGTGTCATCTGCATATCTAAGGTTATTGATATTTCTCTTGGCAATCTTCATTCCAGTTTTTGCTTCATCCAGCCCAGGATTTTGCATGATGTACTCTGCATATAAATTAAATAAGCAAGGTGACAATATACATCCTTGATGTACTCATTTTCCAATTCCCAGTCCTCTGTTCTATGTCTGGTTCTAACTTTCTTCTTGACCTGCATACAGGTTTCACAGGAGGCAGGTAAGGTGGTCTGGCATTTCTCTCTCTTGAAGAATTTCCCACAGATTTTTGTGATCCACACAGTCAAGGACTTTAGCTAATATAGCAGTAGTAGATGTTTTTCTGGAATTCCCTTGTTTTGTATATGATCCAATGGATGAATTGGCAATTTGATCCTGGTTCCTCTGCCTTTTTATATCCAGCTTGAACATCTGGAAGTTCACATACTGTTGAATCCTAACTTGAAGGATTTTGAGCATTACTTTGCTAGCATGCAAGATGAGTGCAAATGTTCAGCAGTTTGAACATTCTTTGGCATTGCCTTTCTTTGTGATTGAAGTGAAATTTGACTTTTTCCAATCTTGTGACCACTGCTGAATTCTCCAAATTTGCTGGCATATAGAGAACAGAACTTTCACATCATCATCTTTTAGGATTTGCAATAGCTCAGCTGGAATGCCATCACCGCTACTAGTTTTTTCCATCTTCCTCTGCAACACTGT
This sequence comes from Dama dama, assembly GCF_033118175.1. NCBI lineage: Eukaryota > Metazoa > Chordata > Mammalia > Artiodactyla > Cervidae > Dama > Dama dama. The sequence continues at coordinate 13,190,981 of NC_083681.1, forward strand.
AGCAAGAATATATGTTCTATGTTGTGTGGTCTGCTAAGTCGCTTCAGTCACACCCAGCTCTGTGATCCCATGAGCTGTAGCCTGCCAGGATCCTTTGTCCCTGGAATTCTCCAGACAAGAATACTGGAGTGGATTACCATTTTCTCCTCCAGGGGATCTTCCCAGCCCAGGGATCGAACCTGTGTCTCCTTCATTGCAGGTTAATTCTTTACTACTGAGCCACCAGGGAACCTTAGCAAGAATATATAATAATGATTAATCCAGTTCTTTCTCAAAGGGATTTATAGCTGTTGAACTATTTAACAATAGCCTAGGAAAGAGGAATACTCAAAGACTACACAAACTTTAAGATGAAGTAAGTAGCTTGATGTTGGGTACCTGGAAATGTGAATTGTCATTTTAGCCATCCTCCCCATTAAGATATGCAGAGGTCATTGCCAAAGGCATTCAGACCATATAATAAATAAAGCCCTAGAACAGGCATGGCTCACAGGGGCTAATAGTTCTACAGAATTTCTTGATGGTGATTTCCTTAATATCCAAATGCATAATCCTTGGTGGTTTGTATCCATGTTCATATACAGAATTCCCATATTGCTTCCTTAATCTGTGAGGTAAGCAATTCTAGGGAAAAGGCCAAGTGAAAGTCTCAGAAACGAGCCCTCTTCCCATGAAGATAGTAAATCCAGAGCAATAAAGGGACTGAAGCCACTTTTTAGGCCTAATGGATGCTAAAATTGTGGCCTTATTATTTTTCCATTCATTCAATAGTCTGGCACCTATAAAAGTCAGATATATCTTTACAGATAGCAGATGCAGTATCACAAACTCAAATGTCAGCTTCAATCACAGTACATGCTCGAGTGATGTTATACCCACTGAAGGATAGTAACAGATTCCTATAGTCTGTATGTGTGTGCTGTGCTTAGTCGCTCAGTCATGTCTGACTCTTTGGGACCCCATGGACTGTAGCCCGCCAGGCTCCTCTGTCCATGGGGATTCTCCAGGCAAGAACACTGGAGTGGGTTGCTGTGCCCTCCTCCGGGGGATCGTCTCAACCCAGGGATCGAACCTAGGTCTCCCACATTGCAGCCATATTCTTTACTGTCTGAGCCAATTAATTGGGCAAATGTGTCCTGTTTCGTTGCAGTCAAGTGATTAAGAAGAAGCAAAATCAGTTTGCATCTATATGGTATATTACTTTTCTGGGCCTGCTTTAAAAAATCACCACAAATTTGGTGGCTTAAGACAACAGAAACTTAATCTTTCATAGTTCTGGAAGACTGAAGTCTGAAATGAAGGTGTCAGCAGGGTAGGTCATTTCTGAAAGGTCTGGGAGAGAATCAGTTCCATGTTGCTTTCCTAGATTTTGGTGGTTACTGCACTATCTGTCATTTCTTGGCTTATAGATGCCATCACTCCTATACAGGTTCTGTATTTACATGTTCAAAACTGTCTGTTTTCTATTTTTGTAAGCATAGCAGTTATTGGATTAGAGCCCACCTTAATCCAGTTAGGACCTCATGTTAACTTACTAATCATATTTACCAAGATTCTATTTCCAAATAAGGTAACATTCTGATGTCCTGGATAGGTATAAATTTTAAGGGGTGCATTATTCAGCCTAGAACACTTGGTATTGTCTGCAGTATACATTTTCAGTCTTGACCTGTGTAAAATTTACTATTAAGGGAAATTCAGCCACTTAGACATTCCATACACATCCATTGTTTGACTGTATGGGTAACACAATTTGCTGAATGATAGCATCTTCTTGGAAGACTGTGTTTGCTATGACCAGTGCATTTTCTTGACAAAACTCTGTTAGCCTTTGCCCTGCTTCATTTTGTAGATGAGGAAAAAGTGTAAAGAATGATAGATTTTATTTTCTTGAGCTGCAAAATCATTGCAGATGGTGACTGCAGCCATAGCTTCTTGGAAGAAGACTATGACAAACCTAGACAGCATATTCAAAAATAGAGACATCACTCTGCCAACAAAGGTTCATATAGTCAAAGCTATGTTTATTTCTGTAGTCATGTATGGATATGAGAGGTGGACCATAAAGAAGGCAGAGTGCCAAAAGAAGAATTGATTCTTGAATTGTGGTGCTCAAGAAGACTCCTGAGAGTCCCTTGGACTGCAAGGAGATCAAACCAGTGAATTCTAAAGGAAATCAACCCTGAATATTCATTGGAAGGATTGATGCTAAAGCTGAAGCCCCAATATTTTGGCCACCTGATGCAAAGAACTAACTCATTGGAAAAGACCCTGATGCTAGGAAAGATTGAAGGCAAGAGGAGAAGAGGGTGGCAGAGGATGAGATGGTTAGCTATATCACTGACTCAATGGACATGAGTTTGAGCAAACTCTGGAAAACGGTGAAGGACAGAGAAAAGCCTGGCTTGCTGCAGTTCATGGAGTTGCAAAGAGTCGGACATGATTTAGGGACTGAAAACAGCATCTTGTTGTATAAGCAAGAAATAACAAGAATATTTGAGTCTTCTGAAATACATATGTGCTTCATAGGGTGGGGACTAAGCTCTATGAAATTTTGGAGGGTATCTACCACTTCAACTTTATTTTTAGGTTTTATTTACTTTTTAAGTTGAAGTGTAGTTGATTTGGTCTTCCCTGGTAGCTCAGTCGATAAAGCATTTGGAGTTCAATCTCTGGGTCAAACGATCACCTGGAGAAGGAAATGGCAACCCACTTCAGGATTCTTGTGTGAGAAATCCCATGAACAGAACAGCCTGGCAGGTTATGGTCCATGGGGTTGCAAGAGTTGGACTCAACTTAGCAACTAAACCACCACCACCACCATAATTGATTTACCACATCATATTAGTTCTTATTGTATAACATAGCATCTCAGTATTTTTATAGATTATACTTTATTTATAGTCACCACTAAATAATGGCTATATCTCCCTGTGTGGTACAATACATCTCTATAGCCTATTATTTTATATGTAGTAGTTCATACCTCTCAATCACTTATTCCCATCCCTACTTTCCCTTCCCTCCCTCCCTGACCCCGCTGGTAACCACTAGTTTTTTCTGTGTACCTGTGAGAGTCTATTTCTGTTTTGCTATGTTATTTTCTTGTATATTTTAGATTCTATCTATAAGCGATAACATACAATATTTGTCTTTCTCTGTCTGACAAATTTCATTAAATATAATACCCTTTCAGCCTATCTATGTTCTTTCAAATGGAATAATTTATTTCTTTTATATGATGGTATATTTCCATTATATACATTTGCTGATGGATACACCTCCACTAGCTTTGTTCACACTGATGCTTCCTAACGCACACTTGACTTCGCATTCTAGAATATCTGGCTCTAGGTGAGTGATCACACCATTGTGGTTATCTGAGTGGTGAATATCTTTTTTGTATAGTTCTTCTGTGTATTCCTGCCATATCTCCTTAATATCTTCTCTTTCTGTTAAGTCCATACTGTTTCTGCACTTTTATGGTGCCCGTCTTTGCATGAAATATTCCCTTCAGTTCAATCACTCAGTCCTGTCTGACTCTGCAACCCCATGACAGCTGCACGCCAGGCCTCCCTGTCCATCAGGAACTCCCGGAGTTGACTCAAACTCATGTCCATTGAGTCGGTGATGCCATCCAACTGTCTCATCCTCTGTCGTCCCCTTTTCCTCCTGACTTCAATCTTTCCCAGCAACAGGATCTTTTCAAATGAGTCAGTTCTTTGCATGAGGTCACCAAAGTATTGGAGTTTCAGCTTCAACATGAGTCCTTCCAATGTATATCCAGGGCTGATTTCCTTTAGGATGGTCTGGTTGGATCTCCTTGCACTCCAAGGGACTTTCAACAGTTTTGTCCAACACAACAGTTCAAAAACATCATTTCTTCAGTGTTCAGCTTTCTTTATAGTCCAACTCTCACATACATACATGACTACTGGAAAAACCATAGCTTTGACTAGATGGACCTTTGTTGGCAAAGTAATGTCACTGCTTTTTAATATGCTGTCTAGATTGGTCATAACTTTCCTTCCAAGGAATAAGTGTCTTTTCATTTCATGGCTGCAATCACCATCCGCAGTGATTTTGGAGCTCAGAAAAAAAATAAAGTCAGCCACTGTTTCCACTGTTTCCCCATCTATTTCCCATGAAGTGATGGGACCAGATGCCACGATCTTAGTTTTCTGAAAATTGATCTTTAAACCAACTTTTTCACTCTCCTCTTTCTTTAGCTCTTCTTCACTTTCTGCCATAAGTGTGGTACCATCTGCATATCTGAGATTATTGATATTTCTACCAGCAATCTTGATTCCAGCTTGTGCTTCATCCAGCCCCATGTTTATCATGATGTACTCTGCATATAAGTTAAATAAGCAGGGTGACAATATACAGCCTTGAAGTACTCCTTTTCATATAAGGAATCAGTTTGTTCCATGTCCAGTTCTAACTGATGCTTCCTGAGCTGCATACAGATTTCTCAAGAGGCGGATCAAGTGATCTGGTTTTCACATCTCTTGCAGAATTTTCCACAGTTTGTGTGATCCAAATAGTCAAAAGCTTTGGCACAGTAATAAAGCAGAAATAGATGTTTTCCTGGAACTCTCTTGCTTTTTTGATGATCGAGCAGATGTTGCCAATTTGATCTCTGGTTCCTCTGCCTTTTCTAAAACCAGCTTGAACATCCGGAATTTCACAGTTCACATATTGTTGAAACCTGACTTGGAGAATTTTGAGCATTGCTTTACTAGCATTAGAGATTAATGCAATTGTGCAGCAGTTTGAGCTTTCTTTGGTATTGCCTTTCTTTGAGATTGGAGTAAAAACTGACCTTTTCCAATCCTGTAGCCACTGCTGCTTTTTCCAAATTTGCTGGCATATTGAGTGCAGCACTTTCACAGCATCATCTTTTAGGATTTGTGTTAGCTCAACTGGAATTCCATCACCTCCACTAGTTTTGTTTGTCATGATTCTTCCTAAGGCCCATTTGACTTTGCATCCCAGGATGTCTGCCTCTAGGTGAGTGATTACACCACCATGGTTTTCTGGATCCTTACGATCTTTTTGGTATAGTTCTGTGTATTCTTGCCCCCTCTTCTTAATATCTTCTGCTTCTGTTAGGTCCCTACCATTTCTGTCTTTTATTGAACCCATCTTTGCTGATGGGCTTGATGATGTTCCCTTGGTATCTCTAAATTTTTTTGAAGAGATCGCTAGTCTTTCCCATTCTGTTGCTTTCCTCTATCTTTTTGCATTGATCATTTAGAAAGGCTTTCTCATGTCTCCTTGCTATTGTTTGGAACTCTGCATTCAGAAGGATATATCTTTCCTTTTCTCCTTGCCTTTTTGAGAAAGAAGTACTGAGTTAAGGAAATATTGCTTTATTCAGGAGATGGGCAACCTGGGGAGAAGACATATTCTCAGGACACACACTGCTGAAACCTAGCTTGAAGGATTTTGAGCATAACCTCACTAGCATGGGAAATGAGCACATCTGTCTGATAGTTTGAACATCCTTTGGCACTGCCATTCTTCAGGATTAGAATGAAAACTCCTTTTCCAGTCCTGAGCCACTGCTGAACTTTTCAAATTTGCTGGCATATTGAGTACGGCACTTTAATAGCATCACATTTTAGAATTCAAAATAGCTCAACTGGAAATCTGTTACCTCTATTAGCGTTGTTCACAGTAATGCTTCATAAGGCCCACTTGGCTTCACAATCCCAGATGTCTGTTTCTAAGTGAGTGACCATGCCATCATGGTTATCCCAGTCATAAAGGCCTTTTTGGTACAGTTCTTCTGTGTATTCTTGCCACCGTTTCTTAATCTCTTCTTCTTTTAGGTTCTGATGGTTTCGGTCCTTTATAATGCCCATCCTTGTATAAAATGTTCCCTTGATATTTCCAACAATTTTCTTGAAGAGATCTCTCATCTTTCCCATTCTATCATTTTCCTATTTGCCACCTCCACTGTATAATCATAAGGTATTTGATTCAAGTCATATCTGAGTGTCCTAGTGTTTTCCCTACTTTCTTCAACTGAAGCCTGAATTTTCCAGTAAGGGGTTGATAATCTAAGCCACAGTCAGCTCTACAGCTCTTGTTTTTGCTGACTGTGAGGGGCTTTTCCATTTTTGGCTCCCAAGAATGTAACCATTTTGATTTAAGTATTAACCATTTGGTGATGACCATGTGTAAAGTCATCTCTTGTGTTGTTGGAAATGGTGTTTACTATGACCAGTGTGCTCTCTTGGCAAAGCTCTGTTAGCCTTTGAACTGCTTCATTTTGTACTCCAAGGCCAAACTTGCCTTTTACTCCAGTTACCTCTTGACTTTCTACTTTTGCATTCCTGTCCACTGTGATGAAAAGGATGTCTTTTATGCTGTTAACTCTAGTAGCTCTTGTAGGTCTTCATAGAACTAGTCAACTACAGGTTCCTCAGCATCCGTGGTTGGGGCATAGATTTGAATTACTGTGATGTTGAATGATTTGCCTTGGAAATGAACTGAGATCATTCTATCATTTTTGAGATTGCACCCAAGCACTGCATTTCAGACTCTTTTGTTGACTGTGAGAGCTACTCCATTTTTTCTAATGGATTCTTGCTCACATTATGGATATAATGGCCATCTGAATTAAATCTACCCATTTCTATCTATTTTAGTCCACGGATTCCTAAACCCAAAGTACAACTTGAAGTAAAAGTGATCAATATCTCAGTAAAACTCTAAATTCTGTTTTATAGACATAGATGATCTAACTGTATGAGAAATAGGTGAGTCTCAGTTTCCTCAACAGAAATTTATCTGCCAATGACAACTAATTATCCTTTTTACCATTGATCTAATGAGGATTAGTAAAATGAAGAGGGTAACAAAAATCAAAAAAAGTATCAAAAAATGCCCATTCAAATGTTTCAAAGGCAGTTCACTTTTGCTTCTTTTGGTAGTACATTTCAAGAAAGTTTATTCCCAGATGGGTTGTTATTTCTGTGGTTAGGTTTCTTTAGTTTCTTATTTTTATTTGGTGTTTTATAGGGGCATAAACAAAATATTTAAGAAAAATACTACTGGAAATATTTCTTTGAAATCACAGGAGTAGTCAGAAAACAAAATAATTTCTATTCTTATCACCTCTTGAAAGCCTACGGTAATTTCTTTCTTGCAGCGGACCAGTGACTACCTTTGCTAAGTAATTTAATGATGAAGAGGACACCAAGAAAACGGATCGATGTTAGTGAGGGGATTAGAAGAAAACAAGCAGTAAGACTGGGCATAAAGGGAATAGTAACAAGCAGAAATTAAGATGTGAAAGCTTCAGAGAAAAAACAGACAAATTCTAAAAGGAGAAAACCAAACCAAACCAAAATAAAGAAAGAAAGAAAGAAAGAAAATAAAGAAAAAAACACAAAACTTCAAAATAAATCCTATCAGTGAAAATTATGAAATAATTTTTTGATGGGTAGAATATGTTTTATAACCATATAACTGTATAACATCTGAATAATCAATATGATTATTTACTCCCATGAATATACCTAAATGGGTATTTTATAGTACATTTCATACAGGTAGATTTTTTTAAAATTTTATTTAAAACTTGTCAATATTTCAAATACAATGCTTACCAAATTTTAAATGCAATTAAAATTATTTATTTTTCCAGTGCTACAATTGCACACTATTATACATTTAATTTTTTAATGCTAAATCCAAATGTTACCTTTTTTGCAGAATAAATTTTAAAAAATAAATATTCAATATAATTTGTGATAGCTATTATGGATGTTGTTATATTATATAACTAACCAAAATAGCTATTTTAACATATTATTTTAATAATCTATGTGGTTTTGAAAAAAATATAATAAGTATCTGTTTAAGAATCTACAATTAGAAAATAAATGTACACTAGTAATTTCCTTTCTTTGGTAGCTAATTTGATATCACTAAAAGGAAACACTGTTAGGGCTAAGGCAGAGATGAGATTGAAACTCTATATCCAAACTAAATGTTTGCATTCTAAATAGAACAATAATAATCTCTCTTTTGATTACCGTAGAAGAAAGTGATTGCTGTTGGTTCCTTTTTGTCCTATAAACCTATCAATGTTTCAATTTCTTTCCCCAGATACCTTGTCATTTTCTATCCTTCAAAAAGGATCTCTCTTTGAAAATATAATGGCTACCTAAGATTTTATTTATTTCTAATCAAAATAAAATGATTATGTAATTCCATTAGATTACTAGTCTTCCTCCTTCTTTTTCTTCATTTGTCTACACCTCTATGCTAATGGTCTACTTGAAATGAGGTAATATTATAACTTGACTGTAACAGACACACAAATAAGGAATAGAAGGATAGGGATACTAAAATCAGAAAAAAAAAAGATGGAAAATCTTTATAGTTAAGTCTAGGAACAGAAGATCAAAGCATCCTTTTATAAATCATAATATATGTTAATAATCTATGCACAGCTACAATAGCTCAAAGTATGAAATATGCTTACCTTTTTTCAGACAAAAATCTTATGTTAACATCTTATATTTCTGTTTTTCTATCATAATATTCTCTCCTAACTTCTTTCCCACCCTTGGTATTTTCTTTGTCTTTTATTACAGTAAAGGAAATACATATTAGAGTGTGTATTTCAGTGTGTGTGTGTGTGTGTGTGTGTGTGTGTGTGTGTTAAGAAAAGATCAATATAGACCTTAAAATATGTAGGCAATAGCTTAGTTAAATTGGAAAATACAAATACTCGGCATAATTTAGAGAGACATTTCAATAGTTGAGGAAACAGAAATGAAGGCTGATTTAATAGTAGAGAATATTAGAGAAATCATCATGGTAAAAAAAGAAAACAACTTAGTGTGTAGTATTAGTTGCTCAGTTGTGTCCAACTCTTTGCAGCCCCTTGGACAGTAGCCCAACAGTCATCTGTGTCCTTAGAATTCTACAGGCAAGAATACTTGAGTGGGTTGCCATTCCCTTCTCCAGGGTACCTTCCTGACCCAGGGGCTGAACCCAGGTCTCCTGCATTGTAGGCAGATTCTTAACCATGAGCCACAATTACTAAGGTTGAATTAAGATTTTGAAACTGAGAGTCAAAAGGAAAGGAGGAATAAAGAGTTAAAGATTACTCAGGAGAGGGACTTCCCTGGTGGCCCAGTTCTTAAGAATCCACCTTCCAATGCAGGGTCCATGGGTTCCTGTCCCTGGTTAGAGAGCTAAGGTGCCATATACCTCCAGACAGCTAAACCCACATGCTGCAACTAGAGAGCCCGCATAGTCTGGAGCGTGTGTGCCACAACTAGAGAGAAGCCGTGAAGTGTAGCAGTAAAGATCCAGCAGGCCACAACTAAGACCCAAGACAGCAAAAAAAAAAAAAAAAAAAGTACTCAGAAGAACTGAGTAAAGAAAGCAGAAGGGCAAAAGGTGCTGGTTCTATCTTATCTTTATGAATCGAATTTGTAAATCATAATTTCATCACTTTTGACTTTTGTTTTTGACATTGATAAAAGCTTCCCTGGAGGCTCAGATGGTAAAGAATCCTTCTGCAATGTGGGAGACCCAGGTTCAATGCCTGGTCTGGAAGGTCCCCTGGAGAAGGGAATGGATACCCACTCCAGTATTCTTCCTGGAGAATCCCATCGACACAGGAGCCTGGCAGGCTACATTCCAGACTATAGGGTCACAAAGAATCATACACCTCTGAGCCACTAACACTGTCACTTTCTCTTGTCTACTCTAAGATTCATTTTACTGATCTGTAAAATGTTGATAAAGTATCTACCTAACAAGGTTGGTTGTAATGGGGATTGCATGAGATAGCTTTCCTAAAGTGAAAATGAAAATGAAAGTGAAGTCGCTCAGTCGTGTCTGACTCTTTGCGACCCCATGAACTGAGGGTATATTAAATCTTCCATGGATTAATAATTATTCAATAGATGGTAGTTACAAGATTCTTGTCAAAAATTAGCAAGTTCAAGACAAACATGCGTGTGTGCATGTCAAGTAGCTTTAGTCATGTCCAACTGTTTGTGATGCTGTGGACTGCAGCCTGCTAGGCTCTTTTGTCCAAGGGAAACTCCAGGCAAGAATACTGGAGTGGGTTGTCATGCCCTCCTCCAGGGGATCTTCCCCACCCAGGGCTTGGACCCACATCTCTTAGTTCTCCTGCAGTAGCAGGCAGGTTCTTTACCACTAGCACCACTTGAGAAACCCTAAACCAAACAACTTTCCATGAAAGTAATGATTTGTTCATGTCTCATTCATCCTGAATAATATGAAGATTTTTGACTTAGAATTTAGAGCTTTCAATATACTTTAACATCTTATTAACAGTTTAGTAATGTTATTTTATTTTCAGACCATAAGTTACAAGTTATTAAACCATGTTATCAAGGATCTATTTAAACTAATTTTAAGTGGGGTCAAATAAACAATCCAAACAAAAACAATTACCTTGGGAGAGAAGTAAGTGCCTTGAACAGAATATGCTTACATTGTCTTCATTTATTTGTTTAAAATCAAGACATATAAAGTAGTTTTTGCATTATTACATAATAAAGAACAAAGGAAAGCTTCAAAGTGAATTCAAAGTAATTGAACCTAGCTTATCGTTAGAAACTATTAAATTATCTATGTAAAAGTAATTAATGTGAACCACAAAATGATGAAAACAAAGGATGACCTTTCCAAATGTGGCAAAAGTGAAATATTGAAGCAACTGTTGCCATGGATACTGTGCTCTATCGAGTCTGCTATTTCTGTAGTACTTGAAAAAGTTGCAACATCTAAAGAGCAAATAGCACTTTAATTGCGGCATTGCCTTACTCTTGAAATTAAACTTACCCATACATGTTCCAAAGACGAGTAAATATATTGTTTTCATTGCTTTTCCTCTGGGCAATTGAGAGTATTGTAATAGGCCTAGAAACTGACACACGTCTCCTTCAACAGGTAGTCAGCAACTGAAATTTCCTTTCACTACTGGCAATATACAGCTTATCAAGGGCACTTCGGACTTGGTTTCCAAAGAAATCAGGAAAGGTATATTTGCTTTGCTTTGTCTTTTTTTTCTTAGCACTGTGCCAGGAGCCAGCACATGAGATCCCACCCATGACAAGGTCGTGAGGAGAAGACCTGACAAGCAAGGCAGATCAGGACTTCAGCGATTTCAAAAAGCTGCCCCGGCGCTCACCTTAAAGATGATGTCTGTCTTTCTGATGCTTGCTATATTACACTACTCCCTAATTTCTGTGACATGGGTAGAAGGCTTTCCCTGATCTCTCTCCAAACAGAATCAACTTAGAACTTTAATCAATATGTCCCCTGGACGGTGGTATCCTATAAGATTACCCAGGATGAAAGGAGTGTTTCAATTTAGACCCCTTTGCTGGCATTCTAGCCTGCTTGGCAAAAGCGTACTGATGCACATGACTGCTCACAACACCTTAATCATAAACAGCATAAAAGACCTGATCACATAAAGGCCCTAATAGGCACAGAGCCCTTCGGGGGTGAGGAAGCCCTATTAGAGAACATAAAATACTATTCTAAAAGCGGTTATAGTTAAAGATTTAGAAAAATAAGAGTTTAGAATTGTTAATTTTAACCAGGAATGTTAAACAGGGGCTGCCTCACCGGAGCTGCAGAGTCTTTGTGTGGTAAACCTTTTAGATAAATTTAACTGATAACTTCTGCAAAAGGACTGACCTTTGTGTTCATTAAAGAATAGATTACGGAAAACAGCTTTGTATTCACCTAGGTTATAAAATGTCAGTAGGCCCCATGGCCAGAAGATAATGTACAAGACTCTCACAAGGAAGTATGCAGAAAACACCCTGGTTTCATGAAGGATAAGCTGATGTAATATTAAACTATCTTCCCCTTAAAAATGTACTAACTCAGAATATAAAGGCTATGGTAAAAAAAAAGATTTGCCAGACTCTGCTGCACACCCCCAGTCTGCTCTCTCTCTTTCTTTCTCTCTCTCTTTCTCTCTCTCTCTCACCGACGCCGTTCATCCTGAGGGTACCCCCTGGATCCTGCCGAGACTGGACCCCGGCAGCACTGAAATTTTATATACAGCAAGTACAAAAAAGAAGGAAAGTATATAAATGCTATGTGTGTGTGCGCACTCAGTCACTCAGTCGTGTCCAACTGGGACCGCATAGACTGTAGCCCTCCAGGCTCCTCTGTCCGTGGGATTCTCCAGGCAAGAATACTGGAGGGAGTTGCCATTTCCTGCTCCAGGGGATCTTCCTGACCAGGAATCAAACCTGGGTCTCCTGCATTGCAGGCAGGCCCTTTACTGACTGAGCTATGAGGGAAGCCCTGATAAATGCTATGGGTTTATTTAATTTATTATTTTCTGTTCTCTCTTTCCAAAGAGAGTTCAGTTCATATAGATTTTTAAATATTATATCATTTTTGTTCAGAAACTTGCAATTGAAGAGGTATTAGGTAATATCTACAAACTAAGGTTGAGAAAACTTTCATCTATATTTACATATCTTTTACTAGAAGAAAGATCACATATATAATTTCATGGAATTTTAAAGTGCATGTTACTATAAATCAGGGTTATTTGCTTTCATACTAATTCAGATTAGAAACAAAATACAAAAAAGTAACTAGAATACCATTTGGAAATATTGAAACTCATGTAAATATTTTCTATGACATAAATGTCATGACAAAAAAATGACAAGTATATTATCAATATACTTGTTGGAGTATATTGGTTAAAATATCTTTTTATCTATCATCTATCTATTTATCATCTATCCTTTTATCCATGTCCATGTACTTTGTGTGTGTGTGCACACACACTTACTTCATTGGCTGGAAACTCCAGTAAAATATTGAATGGAAGTATCCTTGCCTTGATATTGGTCTTAGCAGTAGAATATGCAATGTTTTACCACTAAATGTGATTCCAGTTCTAGGTTTTTTGTAGATGCCAATTATCAGGCTGAGGAAGTTGTTTCCTCTTCATAGTTTTCTTAAAATTTTGTGTACAAAATAGATGTTGAATATTATCAAATGATATTCTACATCAATTCAAATGACTGAAAACATATAGTCAAATTTTAAAAATTTTGTAATAGGTGAATTGCTTTGAATTTTTAATGTTAAACAAAACTTGCAAACTGTGGTAAACACTTGCTGATCATGTATTATAATTTTCCTGTATTTTTGGATCCAATTTGCTGTCATTTTATTTTATTTATTTATTTATTTTATTATTTTTTTTTTTGAAGTATAGATGACCTACAATGTTTCTGGTATAGCGCAAAGTGATTCTGTTTTACATGCATAAATATATAAATTATATGTACTTACATGTCAATACATAGATATATATAGGAATATAGATATTCTTTTCAGATTCTTTTCTACTAGAGATTATTACAAGATATTGAATATATCTTGCTATATGTTAGGTTCCTGTGTTATATGTTAGGTTCTTGTTGTCTATTTCTTATATAGTAAAGTATCTGTTAATACCAATTTCCTAATTTATCTCTCTCCTCTTTACCCTTTGGCAACAATAAGTTCTTTTTTCCCTATGTCTGTTAGTCTATTTCTGTTTTGTAATAAAGTTCATTTGTATATTTTTCTTTAGGTTCCAGATATAACTGGTATTGTATCCTATTTGTCTTTTTCTGTCTGACTTACTTCACTTAATATGATAATCTTTAGGCTCATCCATGCTGCTGCAGATAGTATTATTTCATTCTTTTCTATGGCTGGGTACTGTTCCATTGTATATAGGTACTGCTGCTGCCACTGCTAAGTCACTTCAGTCGTGTCCAACTCTGTGCGATCCCATAGATGGCAGCCCACCCAGCTGCCCCGTCCCTGGGATTCTCCAGGCAAGAACACTGGAGTGGGTTGCCATTTCCTTCTCTGATGCATGAAAGTGAAAAGCGAAAGTGAAGTTGCTCAGTCATGTACTTCATGTTCCTTATCTATTCATCTGTCAATGGACATTTATATTGCTTCCATGTATTGGCTACTGTAAATAATGCTGCTATGAATATTGGGATCCATGTATCATTTTAAATTAGATTTTCATCTTTTCTGAACATATGACCAAAAGTGAGATTGCCAGATCACATGATAATTCTTGGTGTTTGGCCTCTAAGTCATGTCTGACTTTTTGCAACCCCATAGACCATAGCCCACCAGGCTTCTCTGTCCATGGGGTTTCCCAGGCAAGAATACTGGAGTGAGTTGCCATTCCCTTCTTCAGGGGATCTTCCCACTTAGTGATTGAACCCAAGTCTCCTGCATTGGCAGGTGTTTTCCTTACCACTGAGCCAACTGGGAACCTCCTGACAACTCTACTTACAGTTTTTAATAAATTCCATATGCACCAATTACTGATGAGACTGTTTTCACCATTGTATTGATATATTATTGTTTCCATTGCCATAGATTTGTTGACCATAAGTGTGGAGATTTACTTCTGGGATTTATATCTTTTTCCATTAACCCACTCTATTATTTTAAGATTCTCATAATGGCCATTACAAAGTATTAAGTAGAGCTCCCAGTGCTATACATTAGGTCCTTATTGGTTATTTGTTTTATATACAGCAAAGTGTATATGTCATTCCCAATCTCCCAATTTATCCCCCTCCTCCTTATCCCTTGGTAACCAAATTCTGTTTTCTACATCTGTGACTACTTCTGTTTTGTAAAAAAGTCATTTGTACCATTCTTTTTAGATTCCACATGTAAATGATATCATGAGACATGTATCTTTATCTAACTTGCCTCATTCAGTATGACAATCTCTATGTCCATCCATGTTGTTGCAAATGGTATATTTTGTTCTTTCTATGGCTGAGTGATAATCCATTGTATTCATGTACTGTGTGCTATGCTGTGTTTAGTCGCTCAGTTGTGTCCAACTCATTGTGACCCCATGGACTGCAGCCCAGCAGGCTCCTCTGTCCATGGGGATTCTCCAGGCAAGAATAAGGGAGTGGGATGCCATGCCCTCCTTCAGGGGATCCTACCAACCCAGGGATGGAACTCAGGTCCCCTACATTGCAGCAGGATTTTTTACCATCTAAGCCACCAGGGAAGCCCAAGAATACTGAACTGAGTAGTCTATCCCCTCTCCATGGGAACTTCACAACTCAGGAATTGAACTGGGGTCTCCTGCATTGCTGGTGGATTCTTTACCAGCTGAGTCACCCAGGAGACCCCATATATGTACTACATCTTCTTTATCCATTCCCCTGTTGAAGGACATATAGATTGCATCCACATCTTGGTTATTGTAAATAGTGCCACAATAAACACTAGAGTGTGTGTGTCTTTTGGAATTATGATTTTCTCCAGGTATATGCTCAGGAGTGGAATTTCTGGGTCACATGGTAGTTATATTTTTGTTTTGTAAGAAACCCTATACAGTTCTCTATAGTGGCTGTACCAATTTACATTTCCACCAATAGTATAAGAAGGTTCTCTTTTTTTCCACAGCCTCCCCAGCATTTATTATTTGAATATTCTTTGATGGTAGCCATTCAAATTAATGTGAAGTGATGCCTTATTGCAGTTTTGATTTACATTTCTCTAACTAATGACATTGAGACTCTTCATGTTCTCTTTGGCCTTGTCTCTTCAATAAGTGGTGCTGGGAAAACTATACAGCTACATGCAGAAGAATCAAATGAGAATACTCCCTAACACCACACACAAAAGTAAACTCAGAATTGATTAAATACCTAAATATAAGGCCAGACACTATAAAACTCTTTTAGGAAAACATTGGCAGAACACTCTTTGATATAAATCACCACAAGATCTTTTTTTAATCACCTCCTAGAGTAAGGAATAGAAAAATAAACAAATGGGACTTAATTAAACTTAAAAGCTTTTGCATAGCAAGGGAAATCATAAGCAAAATGAAAAGATAACCACAGAATGGGAGAAAATATTTGAAAATGAAGCAGCCAACAAGGGATTAATCTTAAAAATATACAAACAGGTCATACAGTTCAATAGTGAAAAAAAAAAAAAAAAGCAAAAATGAACAGAAAATCTAAATAGACGTATATCCAAAGAAGAAATACTTTTAAGTTTGTTTTGAAAGCAGTCTCTTTCTATTTTGAAAATAATTTCATTTGTATCATTTTTTAAGAGTCCTTATATATGTGATATCATGTAATATTTATCTTTCTTCATCTGACCTACTTCACTTTGTATGATAATCTCTAGGTCCACTATGTGGCTGCAAATGTCATTGTTTTGTTCATTTTTATGGTTGAATAATATTCCACTGTGTGTATGCCCCCCATCTGTTTTACAACATTATGCTTTTATTGTTGTTGTTGTCTATTATATGTAGTTTATTATATGTTGTCATGTGTTTCAAGTCAACATTTTTATAAACCCCATATTACACTATTACTAATTTTGCTTTAGTTACTAGCCAATTATCTTTTAAAGAGATTTAAATGATATATTTTTAAATTCTTTTTTTTTTTTTTGGTAATCACATAATAACCATTTTGTTTTGTTCTTCTTTACTGTATTCTGATTTTCATTTTTATCAGTTTTCTTTCTTCCTAACAACTTTCTTTACTATATCTTATACTGTGATTCTGCTGGAGATTATTTCCTCTGGATTTCACACATCTGAAAATGTATTACTGGAAATACTTCCTATATTTAAATATATTTTAACTGTGTACAGAATTCAAGGTTGACAGATTTCTGTTGCTGCTGTTTTTCTTTCATCATTTTAAAGACTTTGATCCGGTGTCTTCTGGTTTGTACTGTTTGCAATCAGGAGTTAACTATAATTCTTATCGCTCTGACTCTATACATTATGCATTCTCCCTCCTTATACCCTGCCCTGCCCTATTTTGGCCATTGTTTGGATTGTTAATCATTAGTTCTGAGGAATTAGATTATAATATGTCTCATTGTCATTTTTTTTTTTTTTTTGAGCTGCTTGATCTCAAATTTTTAAATTTTTGCTACTGTCTTTGTGGGATTTTTTTCTGTCCTCCTTCACAATACATATTTATTAAGCTGCTTGCATGTTTTGGTTCACTTACTGATATTCTGTTAATTTTTTTTTGCCATCTTTTTTTCTGGTTTCCCTTTGGGTTGTTTCTTGCTGTGTATTCAAGAACAATAATCTTTTCTTTTGCAATATCTCATCAGCTATTAATTACATTCAGTGTATTTTCCATCTGATACATTTTAGTTTTTGCTATGGACTGAAAGTATTCTCTTAAAAATAATATGCTAAAATCTAATTCACTCTGTGATAGTGTTTGGAGGAGAGGTCCTTAGCAAGTAATAAGGTCATGAACATGAAACTGTCATGATGATGCTCACATCACTTTTAAACAATACCCCAGGGAGCTCACTTGCTCCTTTCTACCATGTGAGAATACAGTGAGAAATGATAGTCATCTATGAACCAGGTAGCAGGCTTTGGCCAAGCACAAAATCTACCATTGTTTTGCTCTTGGACTTCCTGTCCTCCAGAATTGTGATGAATAAATCCTTGTTGTTTAAGCCAGCCAGTCTATGGCATATTCTTTTATAGCAGACATATGTAAGATAGCAGGTCTTTTTTTTTTTTTTTTTTTTTCTTTTTTTACATGGATGCCATGTACTTCATTGACGAAATCAATGTATATCATGATGTGAAAATATTTAGCAAGCATATTATGGTAAGGTAAACATGATGGTGTGTAAGAGAACTTGTGTAAGACAGTTTTTAATTCCTAAAAGTTGAAGTGGGTAATTTTTCTATCTTCACATTTAATTTTCTCTTTTGTTCCTAAACTTGTAGAATATAGGGATATAAAAACTGTTAATGTCTTTGTCTAATAATTCTAGTTGTGAAACTTCTGAATATCTCTTTCAGTCTATTACTTTTTCTTCTCAGTAGAGGTTATTTTTTGGGTATTTTTCTACTCGTTTGCATACCTGGTAGTCTTTTTTTTTTTTTCTTTACTTTCTTGGATGTAAAATGTTTTTGTGTTTCTATAAACATTTGAGGTTTGTTAAGGAACACAGCTTAATTACTTAGGAATAATATACTTCCTTCTTGCCTTTTTTTTATTGGCATTGTTAACTTTTATTTAGACATGATTTTAGATGCACAAAAGACTTGCAGTGTTACTAAGGAGAAATCCCATTTAGCTCTAACTCATCTTCTACTAACACATTACAAAATTACAGTGCAATTATGAAAATTGAAATTATAATATTTGTAAAATATTATTAACTAAACTATAGAAGTTATTCAAATTTCACCAGTATTATCACGCTTGTTTGTTTTTTCTTCCCCCTCTTTCCAGGTACCATTCAGGATGTCTAATTTTTTATTTCAATATTTCTTAGGCAGAGCTGAGCACATTTAGTTTAGGGCTAATATTACCCAACTACTGAGTCAACTGGAAAAGGAAATGACAACCCTCTCCAGTGTTCTTGCCTGAAAATCCCATGGACAGAGGAGCCTTGTGGGCTACAGTCAAAAGGGTTGCAAAGCGTCAGACATGATTGAGTGATTAAGCACTAAGTCAATATTCTTTGCCATCTGAGGGGAGCCTGGGAAACCATCCTACCTGTCTCCTGAGAAACAGGAGGGTCAAGAAGCAACAATTAGAATCCTGTATGGAACAACTGGTTGGCTCAAGATCAAGAAAGGAGTACAACAGTGCTGTCTGTTGCCACCGTTTGTTTAATCTATATACTGAGCACATCATGAGAAATGGAGGGCTGGATGAGTCACAAGCTGGGATCAAAATAGGCAGGAGAAACATCACCATCCTCAGATATGTGGATGATACCTCTCTAACGGCAGAAAGCGAAGAGAAACTAAAGAGCATTTTGATGAAGGTGAAGGAGGAGAGTGAAAAAGCTGGCTTACAATTATATACTAAAAAACAAAAACAAAAACCCCTAAGATCATGGCATCCAGCCCCATGACTGCATGGCAAACAGAAGGGGAAATGGTGGAAGTAGTGACAGATTTCCTCTTCTTGGGCTCCAAAATCACTGCAGACAGTGACTCCCACCATGAAATCAGAAGATGATTGCCCAGGCTTACTGCCTGGAGAGTTTTCTTTGAAACTCGGCACTATGAAATCTAATCTTGGCCTTTGCATATATCCATCTCATCTAATCACCTTAGTGAGAAGATCAGCTGTCTTGGAATCTTCCCACATTGCAGCCTGGAAACTCTCCAGGCAGTAAGCCTGGGCAATTACAAGTTTCACATTGTGTGTGTGTGTATGTGTGTGTGTCCTATCTCTCAGTGATCACTGTCTTCCCTACCTAATATCCAATGTCTGTAAAACCATTATTTTATATATTTTAATTGTTTTTTAAAAGGTTTTTTTAAAGGTAGGTTGTTAAATTGGATCTTTATTATTCCATGTTGTAAAGAAATAAACGTCTGCTTTAAATTTACATTCATCCAAATGATGCATATGTCTGCTTATGTCAGGTACCAAAAGATTATTCAGATTAAATATTAAACTTGGTTTTAGGGGAATATGCACTGTCAAATCAAATTCAAGTGAAGGTGTCTCTGGTATCTTCCTCTCCAGGAAGGTATGGTCAGAATTAAAATGGGAGAGAGTTTAGTCTGATCTTCCACCCTGCTGGTATCCAAAATTGCCTTCTCACTTTGTTTTATTTAATTCTAACTCCATGTCTTTTGGGACTGAGAAATTACTAGTGTAATAAATTAATTCTTTCTTATCTATTTTCAAATATAAGATTTTGTTTTAGAAGTTGCCATGAACTATCATCAGAAGATAAGTGATAACAAACACTGATGTGGCTGTGGAGAAAAGAAAATCCTTGCACTATTGGTGGGATTGTAAACTGGTACAAACACTAAGGAAAATATAAAGTTTCCTCAAAAAATTTAAAAAAAAAAAAAAAATATATATATATATAAATGCCAGATGATCCAGTAACTCCACTTCTGGGAATATATCTAAAGGAAACAAAAACATTGTGTCAAAGATATATCTGCACTTCCATTTTCAAAGCAGCAATATTTTCAATAGCCAAGAAATGAAAACAAACAAAAATCCCAACTTTTGCCCATTTTTTGATTGGATTGTTTGTTTTTCTGGTATTGAGCTGTGTGAGCTGCTTATATATTTTGGGTATTAATTCTTTGTCAGTTGTCTCATTTGCTATTATTTTCTCCCATTCAGAGGACTGTCCTTTCACCTTGCTTATAGTTTCCTTTGTTGTGTAAAAATGCATGCCTGTAATCCCAGTTACCCAGGACACCGAGGCTGGAGGATGCCTTGAGCCCAAAAGTTCTGGGCTGCAGTGCATTATGTCGACTGGATGTCCGCACTAAGTTCGGCCTCAATATGGTGCCCTCCTGGGAGTGCGAGACCACAGGTTGCCCAAGGAGGGGTGAATACCTAAGGAGAGGTGAACCAGCCCAGGTCTGAAAGGGAGCAGGTCAAAACTCTGGTGCTGATCAGCACTGCTTTCTGGTATACATGAGTTCGAGGAAACTCTGGAAGATAGTGAAAGACAGGGAAGCCTGGCGTGCTGAAGTAAAAAAGGTCACAAAGAGTAGGACATGACTTAGTGACTGAACAACTGAACAAAAACAAAGATTATGGAGAGAATAAATACGAAGGGTACCATCACAGGAAAAATACTTTTCTTTCTTTTTTCTTGCACTTAGATGATGAACAGAAATGTATTGTGATAATCATTTTACAACATATGTAAGTCAAATTATTTTGACTCTAACAAACATACTATGTCATTATAAATTTTATTTCAGCAAAACTGGAAAAATTAAAGTAAGTTAGGTAGCCATGAAGCAATAAAAAATGCATTGTACACAGTATATAACATATATAATATGCATTATATATAATTTAGATTGCATATAATTATGTACTTTATACAATATGTCATATATAATCATATAAAGTGCATCATATACATTACATATATAATATATTATGTGTAAAACACATTATATTATACTGCATGAATTATATATATAATTTAATTGTGTATTCAATATATAATTACTACATACATCTGTTACATATATGTCATATGTGTAGTAGTTCTGGACAAGATGGATTCCCCAAATATTTAATCTGAAAAAGAGAAAATCATAAAACCTTAATATATGTCCTAATGCTAAAACATCTTTAGTCTCTGGGTGAGAGATAACGGAGCAAATATTGTGGCATGATAATTTATTTTGTTTACATTTATTGCTGGTTTATCTTCCTAATAATTTAAGAACTTTTGCATCTATTTCTAGAACTGAAATTGCTTTTGTCTGATTTTTATAACAACTCATAAAAGATTGAAAAAAGTTTATAGCTTCTTTTTACAATCAAATTCATTTCATAAAATGTTGTATAAGGTTTTATAAAATTGGTACAGCTTTTAATTTCAGTCTTAGAAATAATTTTCCCAGAAACCCTCCTACATAGTTTTCTTTTTCTCTATTTAATTTGAAATTAATTGTATTAACTACATTTTAAGAGCAAGGCCTTTACTCATACATGTGTGTATGTATTCACATAGTATCAATACTATCTTCATATACAAGTATTCATATATGTGTATATTCTTATATGTTTTCTATATATAATGGAATTATATAGCAATACAGTTCTTTCTCTAGATCTCTTTCTCTACACATATATCCCACATGCACGTTATGCATATTCAAAAAGTATTTTAGAAATATTCACTTTGATTTAGAACAAACATTTCAAAATTAATACAACATTTACTAAACTCATCAACTTCAAATTGTTTTCCACTTTGGGCACAATAATCTGTATCTTAGAATGTGGCACTAATTGCCCAATAGAGATATGTAAACATCTCTACCTTTTTCTTCTCTCTCCCCCTCACATTTATACTACTGTTGTCAAATTCTACAAATCAAATTGTTTTCCAAATCACAGCCTACAAATTTACAAGTCCCTGTCATTTTCTTCATTATCACTACCTCTACTTAAGATTCTTATGATGCATTTATTAATTTCCCACACATATTTTAAAGTATAATTATAGGGACCTCCCAAACTGCCAGTTTTATTATATTATTCTCTTCATTAATTTGTTCAGAGGTTTCATATTCCTTTATACAGAGTTCTCCATGAAATCACTCTGAGTTACTTCTCCAGCTATTCCTTACATCTTATAAATTTACCATGATCTCAGCCTCATCATGAAAGCCAAATCAAGTCTTTCATCAGGTTCTTTCTTCTTCATGTATACTACCTCCTCAAACTCGATTTCATCCTTCTTTACTTGAGATGTATTCAGACAAGTCTCTCTGGCATTTTATATATAATGTAATACTATAGAGGAAACATGAATTTGGCACGGGGTAATGTTTCAGGAAAGACTTTACAGAGACTGTTTTTAGTTGGGTATTGGGCACTGAATGATAAGTAGATTATGAAAATGAGGGCATGTGTAAACCTGGGAAGAGAACTTGTAGTGGTACGAAGTCAGTATAATGTATTCCACATATGGGAATAAAAAATGGTTTGGCTGGAATGTGAATATTGTAAAAGGAACTAATTGGGGAGAATACATTTGAAAATGATTTTTTAACCACACAGTTTAGAAGTTATTGAATAATTAAATGATGAATAGGAATTTATAGGAGCCAGCTGAGAATTTGGGGGGAGAAAATTAAATCATCAATTCAAAATACTGATATGAGATTATAAAAGTTCATATATGTGAGATATATATATATACATATATATATATATATATATATATGGTGTAAGCATTATGTATACATATACATATGTATACATATATATATATGTGGTGTAAACATTACCCTTGATTTCCTTTGAGATGTAATTTGCAGGCCATATTATTCCCAAATTTCTATGCAAGCATATTCATATGGGTTATTCATAAACATGTCTTCTTGCCACAGATAATATTCTTTAGAAAAGAAGCTAGTGTCCCTCCAAGTATAAAATATAAAAAAAGTTTGATGTGAAATATAGGAATAATTGGCCAATAATTTTTCACTGTAGGAATTTTCTCTGCAGTAAGACATAGTCAGAAATTTCAAATTATTTGAACTGTAATTAATATCTTACAGCAGTATAGAGATAAATCCAAAAAAACAAAAAAAAAAAAGGAAGCTACCCTAGTGATTTCACTTTTTCTTGGCAAAGCAGTATTTGGGAAAACAATTATCTTAATTAACTCAAACAATGGTTTGCTGGTGCCAGAATCCAAGGCAGGCAGGCTGTCCTGGGAATCCTGGGAACACTGTGGAAGCAGCCGCATGCATTTTAACAAAAGCTTTTTAACAGCGGGTGTGATATGCAGAACAATGTTCACCATTAACACTGGGCAAGATGAATGAGACAACTTGAGATCCATCTATCAAGCTGAACATTCTTTGCTATATCTAAATTATGGTACTCAAAAAAATGACTTACAGTGACATCTCCCTATAAAAGTTCAAAATTTGCAGTTCTTCCTTTAAAAAATTTAACCTTACTTCTGAAGAGTTTTGATAAAATTTTGTAGAAATAGTGAACAATAGTACATCTGCTATGATTCCATTTTAGAAGTAACCCATTTAGAAGAGTTTAAAGGAGTTGGGATTTCAGAATGGAAGAATGATATGCTATAACTAAAATGTCCGAGAAAGAAAATAACATATATATGTACATGTTTATATATAAAATGATATTAAGTACAAAATAGTGAACTAGCACTTAAGACATAGAAATATGAATCAAAATGGCTCCCTCAAAGAACTTTAAGTGAGATCAAATGAAAATTGTACCTCCCTCGATGAAGCTGGAGCCTATTATACAGAGTGAAGTAAGTCAGAAAGAGAAACATTAATACAGTATGTTAAAACACATACATGGAATTTAGAAAGAAGGTAACTCGGATCCTATATGCAAGGCAGCAAAAGAGACACAGACATAAAGAACAGACTTTTGAAGTATGTGGGAGAAGGCAAGGGTAGGATGATTTGAGAAAATAGCATTGAAACATATATACCTATGGTTTTTCCAATGGTCATGTATGGATGTGAGAGTTGAACTGTGAAGAAAGCTGAGCACTGAAAAATTGATGCTTTTGACCTGTGGTGTTGGAGAAGACTCTTGAGAGTCCCTTGGACTGCAAGGAGATCCAACCAGTCCATCCTAAAGGAGATCAATCCTGGGTGTTCATTGGAAGGACTGATGCTGAAGCTGAAACTCCAACTCTTTGGCCACCTCATGCGAAGAGTTGACTCATTGGAAAAGACACTGATGTTGGGAGGGATTGGGGGCAGGAGGAGAAGGGGACGACAGAGGATGAGATGGCTGGATGACATCACTGACTTGATGGGCATGAGTTTGAGTAAACTCCGGGAGTTTGTGATGGACAGGGAGGCCTGGCGTGCTGTGATTCATGGGTTCGCAAAGAGTTGGACACAACTGAGTGACTGAACTGAACTGAACTGAACCATATGTAAAATAAATGACCAGTTCAAGTCCAATGCATGAAGCAGGATACTCAGAGCAGGTCCTCTGGGACAACCCAGAGGGATGGGGGTGAGGGAAGTGGGAGAGGGGCTCAGGATGTGCACCCATTGGTGATTCATGTTGATGTATGGCTAATTAAAAAAAAAACAAATATCCATAAAATTATTCCAAAACAATAGCATATTTTATAATATGATATCTGATTAGTTGCAATGATTCTGGATAAATGAAAATAAATAATTTTAATTGTAAGAAAAGTGTTCCTCTAGTAATTATTTACATTTATAAACTATTATCTGAGCTACTCTTCAAAAAATATGCCTAGTATAATCTAAAGTACTTACTCATAGGCTGTCATTGTTATGTAGTTAATGTTATCCAATTGTCATTCTTTACATTTTATCTTCTTCATTACTTATTGACACCTATTGTATTCTAGTTAGAAAGCAGATTACATATTTATGGATATGCTGGGAGCACTAAAGAATAAGAAAGTAAGAATAAATCAGAAAATTTCTCACTTCTTTACATCCCCAGTTGCCAGCATGTGCCGAGTTACCATAACTGCTTCTCTTCTTGGAGAAGGTAAGGTACTTGACTTCAGTCCTCTATCTGTGTTTGAAAGAACTGTTTTCCCAGTTCTGAGTATAGAACCTGGAATATTATTGGAGTTCAACTAATGGTGTTGAATGAATAAAATTTAATACTCCAGGCATGAGTTTATAAGAACCTAGATTACAGTAAATAGCAAACTAAACAAGGACCAGGCAATCTTGATAATGAAATCTGATTTCATGCTATATGTTGAGAGAAGGGAATTTACCAAAGAAAATGCTAGATTTAAAATATGAGCAAGTATAAGAAAGATGATGTTATTAAAATTGTTATATTAATAAGGAGTAATTAATTTATAGTTCATAGTAGAAAGCTGAAGACAAGTTTGAGCATGTTGATTGGTGAAAAATGGTGTAACATTTAGTGGAAA
Organism: Dama dama; assembly: GCF_033118175.1. NCBI lineage: Eukaryota > Metazoa > Chordata > Mammalia > Artiodactyla > Cervidae > Dama > Dama dama. The sequence goes on from NC_083681.1 coordinate 13,216,493, forward strand.
TTCTCTAGACACATCTAACAAAGAGGAACTGGGTTTCAGAAGAGAGGTAAGACTGAAAATACAAATGTAAGCTTATTAGTTTTAATTTTTTAATATATTAAGGACGTGTGAAGTTTAAAAAAAAAAGAGATAAAAAGTAGATGAAAAGAGAGTGTGTTGATAGCAATAAGGGGCCTTAACATTGAGAAAAGTTTGTATCAAAGGTGAAAAATGAAGGAAGTAAAGCTTCCTGGATGGCGCTAGTGGTAAAGAACCTGCCTGCCAATGCAGGAGACTTAAGAGACTCCGCTTTGAACTTTGTCTCTGGAAGATCCCCTGGAGAGGGAAATGACAACCCACTTTAGTATTCTTGCCTGGAGAATCCCATGGACAGAGGAGCCCTGCAGGCTACAGTCCATAGGGATGCAAAGAGTGGGACATGAATGAAGCTAATTAGCATGCACACTCAAAGAAAATAGAAACACTAATGGTGAAAGAATGGGGCAGATTCAGAGGAGAATAAAAGGTTCTACTTGCCTTCTCTGGAAAATGAGGTCAGTTATATATATAGAGTCACTGGGTAGAAGGATTTGTATTGAAAAATTCAAATATAATGATTCTAATCGTTTTGCCCTGGGCATAAAATACTTAGTGTCAATATGTGTGGCCTCACAGCCTGTCAGCACTTTTTAAGGCCTAGCAACAGATAAAGCAGGTGAAAAAAGAGAAGGAAAAGAATTATAAAAGCTATAGTTTTGTGAACTGAACAAAATAACTTTGTTTTGGTTGATCTTGGCATGAAATTTGCTTTACTTTTGACTCACTCTATCTCATATCTTTAATCTTAAAATCAATGTGATTTGCAGCCCCCCTGCAGTTCTGATTGCCTTTTTCTCTTTGGTACTTTTAAGTTGCTTGACTGTAGGGATTTTGTTTTCAGATAAGCCCCAATTCCTCTAAAATAGACAGTGAATTAGCAGAGGTTTATAGATAATGACATTGTAATGTGTTTGAACTTCAGAGGAGGAAACGTGTGATTGTAGAATTTATTAAAAAAAAAAAAAAAAAAAACCCTCTCTAAAAACAGTGAACTGCCATTCAGTCCAAAGTTAGGACTTTTGGTTATTAAATGTTTCTTATGAAAATATTTTTAAAATAATTAAAATACACACATCATATTTCAAATAAAGCTCTTATGACTGATTTGATTAGTAAATCAAAAGTATAAGTATACAGAATGTTTTGTGTCAAAAACCAAATAATAAAACTTACATTTTATGATTTACAAATTTTTGCATAGCAAGTGTCATAACTCAGTTTTGTGTAAGAAGATATTTTTGTGAGGTACTCCAATGAAAAAAGAAGAAAACAGATGTGCACAGAGGGAGAACTTGAGTTGCTAAGAAGTTCCACATGGAACTCTGGAGCATCATTCCAAATTGAACAGAAGAATCCCAGGTCTTTGTACCCCACGTCAGCCAGGCAAAGGATGTGATTTGCCCCACGGAAGGGTTGACTTTTGAGCAAATTAAAATTTCTTTGGGAGCAATTTTTGAACAGGAATTCAGCTGTGTGCCAACATAAGGCAGAATTCCCTACAGCAGCAGAGTCTCTCAGTTAAGGTCTCTACATGACAGAATCTGAATAACCCTGAATTTCCTGTTTTCAAAATTCTGCCTTGCAAGTCAATTTTTAAAGAAAATTTTCCTTCCTTTTTCTTTCTGTGATGGACTAAGTAAATAAGGAGCTCTTTTCTTTTTTTTTTTTGATGTTTCTCTAATCAATAAGTTAGAATATCCCTCTGTTTGAATATGGGAGTGGCCTCTGACTGCTTCAATCAATAAAATGCAGTGAGCATTACCCAAGAGCAGTTCCAGGTCCAATCTTTAAGAACATGGACAGATTTTGTCTTGTTCCTTAAACATATAAGTTGCCATGTGAAAAGTCTGACCTACTGAGGAAAACCTTAAGGAAGTTCTCTAAATGTAGTCTTAGGACTAAATCAGTGCTTACTTCATAGTGTTTTCATGAATTCTCTTTCTGATAGTACTTCAGCATTCACTAAATCTTTCTTAGCAAGAATATCAAAAATATGCTATAAAGATGCATTATAATTACTCCTCATCTGCCCTCTTGCTGGCCCTCTTTTCTGCTCACCCAATAAAGTCTGTTGCTGAGAATTGTCATTTTTTTACATCAGTTAACCTAGAACCTACTGTGAGAGAAAGAGAGAGAATGAGTGAGAGAGTATGCTATTAAAGATATATAGAGAGATAGGAAGACAAATTGTATTCAGCAACTCATTTTATTTGCTGATTCTTTTTATCTCAATTTATTTCATGTGCTCTATACATGGTCTGGCACTACACACCCATGCCTTCCAAAATCACATTGAAGTTCATTTATTTTCAAGTTTTCACTTTCCATAATGATATCATAAACCTTGGTGTGCATGTGCAGTGGTATTTCAAGCAGAATTTTACACAGCAAAGTTTTTTTTCTTCTCCATTTCACAAAATTATTTTCATCACAGTGACTAGTCATTCAGTGTCCTATTTCTGCACTTTCTACAGTCAGACTTACCACTGGCTCCTGACTGGCATGAAACAGGGCTATCCCAGTGTCTTTGGACTGAAAGCCAACCCTAAAGTGTCAGAGACAAGAAAAATAAGACTCAGTATGAGAAATATTTTATTATATCATCTTTTTAAGATTTGAATATTTGATGACAAGAATTGATGTGTCAAATATTACTTGAGTTAATAAAGAGTACAGTATTAATTCTGTCAATAATTTGAATGCATCAAAATAATTTGTGTGAGAGACTACATAAAATTTATTTTAGAAAATTGTATTTTAACATTTTGTTATGAAAATTTCAATCACATACATACTGAGAAAGATTAGGTTAATGAACTTCCATCTATGCATCACAAAGATTTCATAATTATCAAATTCAGCCATTCTTTCTCCTTTTTATCCCTATCTTTCCTTCCTGGCTCAAATTATTTTGAAGAAAGTCCAACACTTCACAACATTTCATACATAAGTATTTCCATATGCATATCTAAAAATCTTTCTTTCTTAAAATTGTAGCCATAATATCATTAACATGCACAAAATAACTATATCATGTAATACTAGGCAATACTCATAATTTCTTGTTGTCACATAAATGCTGTGTTTTTGAAAGTTTAGTTGAGTCATGATTCAAATATTTTATATATATCTTGTCTTTAAATCTGCAAATACCTCTTCTCTTTCTCTTGCAGTTACCTGTTGAAAAATTTAGTTGGTTTCCTAAAAGGACAACTTCTTTCCTAGAAGGAAAAAATGAATGTGACCTAGTAAGTTTATATTCCAATCATCCATCCTTTCACCTCTCTTCATTCAAAATAATATGTCTGTATATCTCTGTCCATCTATTTATTTGTTTTAGCTATGGTGTATCAATTAATGCTTCAGCATGGATACACAGAAAATTATGATATGGCTCTAAAGGCAATGGCAGGCTGTGTTCTGATGATATGGTGAGGTTTGTGTTTTTGAGAGCTAATAATTTATAATGTAAATATTCCTAGACTTTCCATTAACCACGCCAACCAAAAAGGTCTGTCTTTGATTACTTGATATTTTTCTTATTTCTCAAATATTGAGAAAAATTACCCTTGCCAATTTTCTGAGAGGAATTTTTCTGATGCAGAAAATGGAAGAAATGATAAAGTGTAAAATTAAAGTGTTTAAAATCTAAGGATGGTACCAAGATAGTCCAAGAGATGGATTATAGGTTTTACAGTAAGTTAGAAAATTATTAAATGCTGTTGGAAGCTAGTACACAGTGATAAATTGGTGAATAAATAGTGCCTTCAGTAAGTTTGAAGGACATTTTTGGTGGGGTAAGAAATTAGTAGTCTGAAAGAATGTAAGTTTATGGATAAATAATACCATTTAAAAATTCTAGTACATGTGGAAGAGCACTTCTGTATAATAACAAAATGTAGATTAAATGTGCATTTGATAGATTTAAATGGAAAGAGGTTGAAGATCCTATAATCTGAGCAAGTCAAGGACTATGAGCTTCTGCTGAATGAAGCATCCTTGGAGGAACAAAGTCTCCGGCCATGGTGCATGGGCCAAGGATATAAATGAGATAGAAGGTGCACAGTAAATGATATAAGAGAATAAGACAAATAAGCAACAACAACACAGAAAAAATGTATGCAGGTTTAGGACAACAGATTATAAAAGGGATGGAAAAATAATAAAATTTGACTATTTCCTTGCTTCTGAGAGACATTAAGTGTAGGGGTGTCAATGGATTGCACCTAAATTGGGGTTTCAAAAGAGCCCGTTGCTTCACACTAAAGGCAAGATTCAACTAAGGTGAGTGAAGAAGAAACAATTAAGGTATCAAAGATACAGTTAAATTTATAATGTGAAAGCGAAAGTGTTAATCACTATCGTGTGCAACTCTTTGTGACCCCAAGGACTATAGCCCACCAGACTCCTCTGTCCATGGAATTCTCCAGGCAGGAACACTGGTGTGGGTTGCCATTGCCTTCTCCAATGGATCTTGCCAACACAGGGATAGAACCCAGGTCCCCTGCATTGCAGGCAGATTCTTTAGTGTTTGAGCTACCAGGTAAGCAAATTTATAATAGAAGAATCTTAAATCTCAGTCCTCCCTCTATCATTCTGACTCTAGCATTTAATTGATAAGCTCTGGCTATTGTCACTTCACTAGAACAGCAGTTCTCCACTTTTGCTGTACATTGGAATCATCTGATGATGTCTGATTCTCAACCTCAGATTCTGATTTTAATTTATCTGGTGAACAGTCTGAATCTCAGAACCATTGAACCACTGTGTGTATTCCTAGTGACTAACATACTTACTAAAGATCTAATATCAGCCTAGAATGAAATAATCATTACATACACACGTGCTTTTGAAATTATTATAGAAAACTAACCTAGATGAAACCCTGGATCTAGTATGTACTGAGAAAGCAATAGTTATTATGATGAATGAGATTGTTATTTTCTCTTTTGGATTATATTGGGTTGATTTAAGAGAAACTTTTGGTCTCTCTATCAGTATACACTTTTAAAATACTGCACTGAAAAATCTACTTGTTTCTACCTAAAGCTAAAAAAACTGGTTCTAGCTCTTCAGCTTTTGACATTTTGTAAGATGCATATTGATTGTAACAGAATTTGACAGGAAAAAAAAAATTGTTCATAGAATTTCAATCCATAATCTAAACTATAATGTTCTAAATTAGATATAATTATCACCAAATTCCACAAAATACGAAGCTTATTATATAAAAGCTCTCATTAGAGAGATTTAGATTAAAACATAGTGGTTAGCAAAATACTAAGAATATAGATTTTAGAGTCAGACAACTCTATTTAAATTCAGTTGTGTTACTTTCCAGTGGGAAGTGTACATCATATCTACATCTTTTTTCCTAGCTTGTAAAATGACACTATGAATGCATCATTCATTTAATTGTTATGAAAGCTAAATGATGTATGTGAAGCAAATTAGTATCATGATTAATAAGTATTAAATGCTCAACATTAACTATATATACAAAAAAAAGTTAAGTTCTAAATGCAAGTAGCATAGAATTAATGTTTCCCAAAGTGTTCCTGATTAACTCCAGAAATATTTATAAAGTGCTTACACAAAATGCCCTGCTTTCATGAAACTACACCCTAGTGGAGAACACAGAAAGTAACTGTAAAATTGTAAAAACAAAAACATAATTAAATGTTAAGTGAACAACCTTGATGTAAGCAAAAGAAAAGGATTTCTATAACAGAAAGTAGCAAAAGAACCTGAATTTAACTACGTGTGGGTGAATCAAAGTTTTTCCCTTAGGAGAAAAAGTTCAAATTAAAATATAAAATTGAATAAGAGCTCAATAAATAGCCGACTGATGGGTATGTGTGTGTGTGTGTGTGTGTGTGTGTGTATGCACGTCCTCACACATGTATTTTCCAGAAAGTACTTGAGTCTTGTTTTCTGAAAAATAACTTTTTGTAATCCACATAGTCTCAAAAGTAAAGTTGAGGAATTCTCAATTTTCAAATGTCTTATCTGAGTAATTTTCATGATTGATAGGAAAAGAGGGAGAAGAATAACAATTGGGAAATGGAAAGTCTAACTGGAAAAGAATTGAGAACATTAACATAGACGAGAGTATGATGTGAATCTAAAGATAAATATGAGGAAAAAAAATAAATGATATTCACATTGGGAAAATACAAGTTACTATATAAGCTGCTGTGATGTGCTTAGTTGATCAGTTGTATCCAACTCTCTGCAATCACATGGAGAGCAGCCTGCCAGGCTCCTGTGTCCATGGAGATACCCCAGGCTAGAATACTGGAGTGGGTTGCCAGGCCCTGAACTTCCCAACCCAGAGATCAAACTCAGGTCTCCCGCATTGCATGTGGATTCTTTACCATTTGAGCCATCAAGAAAACCTTGAGGTGGTTTTAAATGCTGTAGTTAATTCTTCCAAAGTGATGGAAATGAAAACCTAAATACTAGGTAAGGCTTATAACATTAATTTTTTATGACTTGAACATGGATATCTTTCCCCATCATAACATGGATCTGGTCATCATCTTCACCAAAACTTCACCTATGTTTCTAAAATATTTAAAAAAAATTTTCCCCTACTTGTTGTTGTTGTTCAGTCACTAAGTCGTGTCTGACTCTTTGCAACCCCATGGACTAGAGCACACCAGGCTTCCCTGTCCTTCACTATCTCCCAAAGTTTGCTGAAATTTATGTCCACTGAGTCAGTGATGCTATCTAACCATCTCATCCTCTGCTGCTCTCAATCTTTCCCAGCATCAGGGTCTTTTCCAATGAGTCAGCTCTTTGCATCAGGGGGCCAAATTATTGGAGCTTCAGCATCAGTACTTCCAATGAATATTCAGGGCTGATTTCCTTTAGGGTTGAGTGATTTGATGACCTTGCAGCCCAAAGGACTCTCAAGAGTCTTCTCCAGCACCACAATACAAAAGCATCAATTCTTTGGTTGCTCAGCCTTCATTATGTGAGCTCAGCCTTCGTTATGATCACATCCATACATGACTACTGGAAAAACCATAGCCTGGACTATACTGACCTTTGTCAGCAAAGTAATGTCTCTGCTTTTTAATACACTGTCTAGGTTTGTCATGGCTTTTCTTCTAAGGAACAAGGATCTTTTAATTTCATGGCTACTGTCACTGTCTACAGTGATTTTCAGTTTAGTTCAGTTCAGTCACTCAGTCGTGTTTGACTCTTTGTGACCTCATGGACTGAAGCATGCTAGTCATTTTAGAGCCCAAGAAAAGAAAACCTGTCCCTGATTCCACTTTCCCCCTTCTCTTTGCTGTGAAGTGATGAAACTGGATGCCATGATTTTGGCTTTTTCAGCTGAGTTTTAATGTAGCTTTTTTCATTTTCCTCTTTCACCCTCATCAGAGGCTTTTTAGTTCATCTTCAATTTCTGCCATAAGGGTGTTGCCATCTGCATTTCTGAGGTTGTTGATATTTCTCCTGGCAATCTTGATTCCAGCTTAGATACTTACACTATGTAATAGAAATCATTCAGTAAAAACATTAAATATTATTTTTTAACTTTAGTGTTAAATGGCTTAGAGATTGTAGGTTCTGTATAAAAAGATTGTCTGACATGCATATATCTTTTTTCCAAGGCAATTAATGATAGTATTGATTTCTATTAAATCTTTGAACAAATAAAGAAAAGAGGGCCATTTTGTTCTTCGCAAAATTGCAACCATCACTGGAATAGCATGTAGCAGCTGCCTAACAGCTCTGCAGTCTGGAAACTACAGGGAGAAACTTGGCAGGTGGAATGCAATTACCCAAACTGGACCTCCTCCAGATGTACAGGGCAAACACCCTCTCACTCTTACAGATTGCTTTCAAATCTTTAAGGGTCATAAAAAATTAGTGATTTCATTTTTTATATCTCACTCAAAATATATCTAGCTTTGTCACATTAAAATAAAATTAAAATCAACTGTCTTTTGCCAAAAAACAAGTCTAATAATACTAGTTCACTGTTGGAGTGTGCTCATATAATGAAGTGTAGATGTGTTTTGTGCTTTTAATTAAATGCTGAATTTTGCTCTCATTCCACATTTCCATCATAGGCTGAAAACAGTATGTGATGAGTGGCTAACAAATTTCTTTTCTTTGTGAGATTGCAACATAATCTATTCAAATGAAGTCACTCCCCACAAGGGGTATATTTATTTACCTGAGATTAACAGCAAACAAATGTGTTGAAATTTTACATATGTTTATTTTAGAGTATAATATTAACTTTTATGGGTGTGGTTCATATCTTAACAATTAATTCTCTCTTTTTCTATACCATTACTTATTTAATTCTAATTCAGAAAAAAAATTTGATATCAAGATTTTGAAAAAAAACAAAACAAAACACTGACAAATCTTGGTTTTGATCAAGCGTTTGTCATATGATTTTGGAGCAAATTTTTCAGATTTCCTGTCTAATTTACTATGCTACCTCCTATAAAAACTTTCAGGCCCTCTCATTTTATGTTCTAAATTCTATTACTTGCTACTTTAAGGGGGAAGTTAATCAACATTTTTTGGTTTATGTTGATTTGGTGAACAATAGTAAACAAATACTTGTGCTCAACATGTTTTTCAATGAATCTTAGAAATTAAAATAAATGAAGATTTAATACAGATATTGGTCTTTATTTGGATTTAAAATCAGGTGATCCACTTTTTCTCACAAATGAGAAACAATCTCATTTTTCTAACCATATCTCACTTAGATTTTTTTGGACATTGTCCTGTCTAGCATTTGACCTTAATTTTATGCTTACTTAAAATTTTATTTCACTGAATACACTAACTTGTACTTTTCCAATGTGAGTTTCATTTTGCTTCTCTCTACTAATATTTGATATATTTAGTTACATTATATTCCTGTCTGTGTCAGTGTTTTCAATTCTTCTCTTTTTATTATTATATGGAATTTGGTAATTTTAAGTACAGATTTGATATCTTCATATCAGCAACTTACTAAAATTTTCCTAAATTGACTTCATGTGTAGAATTTATTACTTCTGCTTAAGTTTTGAATCAGTTTCCTTCTCTAAGGGTACTATATATGAAGAAGATGTTATTTTAACATCTAGAATGGTAATGCTTACAGCAATTGTATTACAGTATATATTGATCTATTAATGTCAATATCAACAGACTTTTTCCCTATTAAAAGTGAAATTAATTGCAGATTTCATTCCCTTTAAGTTACACTTCATTCTGAGTTTTCAAATTTTCATCAGAACAGCGTTAAGAGTTTCAAGAGGTTTTGTTCTTGTTCAGTCACTAATTCATGTTAGACTCTTTGAGACCCCGTTGGCTGCAGCATACCAGGCTCCCCTGTCCACTATCTCACAGAGTTTGCTCAAATTCATGTCCATTGAGTCAGGGATGCCATCCGACCATCTTATTTTCTGTTGACCTCTTCTCCTCTTGCCCTTAATCTTTCCCAGCATCAGGGTCTTTTCCAATGAGTCAACCTTTCACATCAGGTGGCCAAAGAATTGGAGCTTCGGCTTCAACATCAGTCCTTCCAATGAATATTCAGGGTTGATTTCCTTTAGGATTGTCTAATTTTATCTCCTTGCTGTCCAAGGGCCCTTTAAGAGTCTTCTGTAGCACCACAATTTGAAAACATCAATTCTTCAGTACTCAGCCTTCTTTATGGTCCAACACTCACACTCATACATAAGTACTTGGAAAATCACAATTTTGGCTATATGGACCTTTGTCAATAAAGTGATGTCTTTGCTTTTTGATATGCTGTTTAGCTTTGTCATAGATTTCCTTTCAAGGAGCAAGCATTTTATACTATCAAGGCTACAGTCACCATCCACAGTAACTTTGGATCCCCCCAAAATAAAATCTGTCATTGTTTCCACCTTTTCCCTCTTTATTTGCCATGAAATGATGGGACTGAATGCTATGATCTTAGTTTCTTAATGTTTAATTTAAGCCAGCTTTTTCACTCTTCTCTTTCACCCTCACAAGAGAAATTGAAAGAATTGGGAGAAATTGAAGAAAACACAAACAAATGGAAAGATATCCTCTGTTCATGGATCAGAATTAAAATGTTCATAAACCCAAAGCTATCAGTAGATTTAATTCAACTCTTATCAAAATTTCAATTATTTTTGTACAGAAATAGAGGGGAAAAAATATTCTAAAATTTGTATGTAACCACAAAAGACCCCAAACAGCCAAATCAAGTTTTATGAAGAGCAAAGTTGGAGGATTTGGTTAATTAATGTACAAAAAATGAAGCAAGAACATGCAAGGAGAAAAGAAAGTCTCTTCAATAACTGGGTAAAACTGTACAGCTGCATGTAAAACAATGAAATTAGAACATTTCTCCATATCAAAAAACAAACAAAATAAACTAAATACCTAAGGGTAAAATTTCAAACCATAAAATTCCTAGAAGAGAAAACACTCAGAACATGTTTTGACATAAATTGCAGCAGTATTTTTTTTTTTGGATCTGTCTCCTAAGTTAAATGAAAAAAAGTAAAAAATAATGGGACCTAATAAAACTAATAAGGTTAAGCCTAATTAAAGCTAATTAAACTTTGAACAGCAAAGCAAACCATCCACAAAATGAAAAGACAACCTATAGAGTGGGAGAAAATATTTGCAAGTGATATACTCGACTGAAAAGTGAGTCACTCAGTCATGCCCAACTCTTTGGGACCCAATGGACTGTACAGTCCATGGAATTCTCCAGGCCAGAATATTGGAGTGGGGAGCCTTTCCCTTCTCCAGGGGATCTTCCCAACCAAGGGATCGAACCCAGGTCTTCCCTCATTACGGGCAGATTCTTTACCAGCTGAGCCACAAGGGAAGCCCAAGAATACTGGAGTGGGTAGCCTATCCCTTCTCCAGGGGATCTTACCATCCCAGGAATCAAACCGCGGTCTCCTGCATTACAGGTAGATTCTTTACCAACTGAGCTATCAGGGAAGCCCTATAACTGACTAGAGATTAATAACCAAAACATGTGAAAAGTTCATACAACACAATATGGGAGAAAAAAAATAATAAAAATGAGCAAATAACCTGAATAGAGATTTTTTTTTTTTTTTTTCCAAATAAGACATAAAGATGGTAAGCAGGCACAGGAAAATATTATCAGCATTCTTAATTATTAGAGAAATGCAAACCAAATCCCCAATGTGATATCTCTTCACATCGGTCAGAATGGCTGCCACTGAGAAAATATCTACAAATAACCAACGTCGGCAATATTAGGTAGAAAAGGCAACCCTTGTACAATTTGTGGGAATGTGAATTGGTGCAGTCAGTATGGAAAACATAGGATGGTTCCTAAATAAACTAAGAATATAACTGCCATATGATCCAGCACTTCTACTCCTGGGTATATAACCAGAAAAATGAAAACACTAACTCAAAAAGGTACACGTACTCTAATGTTTATAGCATCACTATTTACAATAGCCAAGATATGGAAGAAATCTAAGTATCCATCATCAGGTGGATTAATAAAGAAAAATATATAAATTATATATAGATGTATACAACGGATTATTAACTAGCTATAAAAATGGAAATCTGCTATCTGCAGGAATGTGGATGAATCTAGAGAATATTATGCTTAGTGAAATAAGTTAGACAGGAAAGAAAAATGCTGTATAGTATCACTTATACATGGAACCTAAAAAAAAAAAACACAAAGAAATTATATAACAAGACAGAAACAGCTTCACAGATATAGAAAAGAAGTTAATAGTTACCAGAGGGGAGAGGGAAGAGGGGAGGGTCAAGTTAATGGAATATGAAAGTACAAACTACTATGCACAAAATAGATAAACCACAAGGATATATTGTATTGAACAGGGAATTGCTGCAATTATCTTGTAATGACTTTTAATGAAGATACTCTACAAAAATACTGAATCACTATGTTGTCCACTTGAAAATAATAAACTATTGTAAATCAGCTATATTTCAATAAAAATAGCTAAGTAAAGAAATAATATTTAAAGGTAAAGAACAAAAAATTGAAAAGTCGGAGGCCTGACTGAGGGGCTAATGGTGATTACCTAGTATACAAACCAACAATCTAACATTTTTGATAAATCGTTTTCTTGCCTAGAGAAGTAGGATAAAACCTTTCATAGGTTATAGAGAGAGTAAAGCAAAATAGACTCTGATGCCACATTATTAGTTTTTTGAACCTGGTAACCAATTCTGTTTTCCCCACATTTTACCTTCTCAATGTAGTATATATCAATACAAATAAAAGATCCCACTGAAAAACTCTACAAAAAACCTCCACTTGATGTTATTTCATTATTCATGACCTCAATATAGTTATTAAATTATTTCCCCTTTACCCCTGAGCCACCATATTTATCTTATTTGGCCAATCATTCATAATCCCAAGAATGATCTATAGATTTTTTTTTCATTTATTTTTATTAGTTGGAGGCTAATTACTTTACAATATTGTAGTGGTTTTTTGCCATACGTTGACATGAATCAGCCATGGATTTACATGTGTTCCCCATCCCGATCCCCCCTCTCGGCCCCCTTCCCATCTGATACATCTGGGTCTTCCCAGTGCACCAGCCCTGAGCACTTGTCTCATGCATCCGACCTAGGCTGGTGATCTGTTTCACCCTTGATAGTATACTTGTTTCAATGCTATTCTCTCAGAACATCCCACCCTCGCCTTCTCCCACAGAGTCCAAAAGTCTGTTCTGTACATCTGTGTCTCCTTTTCTGTTTTGCATATAGGGTTATCATTACCATCTTTCTAAATTCCATATATATGCATTAGTATACTGTATTGGTCTTTACCTTTCTGGCTTACTTCACTCCGTATGATGGGCTCCAGTTTCATCCATCTCATTAGAGCTGATTCAAATGAACTCTTTTTAATGGCTGAGTAATTGTTGATTGACTTTGGAAACTACAACTTCAACCTTGACACTTCTGGAAATGTCACCTTTTATTACTGAGTTCAGGTGAACACAGTCTTCCCCTCCTTTCCTTCATCTCTTCCTCTGCCTTCCTCCTTTCTCTCCACTTCATCTATCTTTTCTCTGTCTTATCTTTGCTTTTCAAGCTGAGAGAATAACTTTAACCATGAGGGAGTGATTGAAAAAATTTGACTATTATAGAACTCTGAGAAAAATTGAGATTTTTTTTCCTGTAAGTCTGTCAAACTACAGCCAGGGGAGTAATAGACTCCAAGCTCTCCTATTTTTTTTTTTTTTTTCCATTTTCTGATTGAGCTAATGGAGACTTTAGAGTGATGACTTATTAGGTGAGCATATGCCTGTTGTATGTCAAGTCATTTTTCTTCTCAAAAAATGCTACAGATCAGTCATGCAGTTTCATTTGTAAAATAAGTGAGAAGAGGAATGGTGATAATTTTGATTTCATATAAACAGAAAATGTTATAAATATGTAATATAGCAGACTATGAAATGTCCTCAAAAAGACAAATATTGTGAATATGAAACAGTCAGATTAAGATTCAAAATAAATTAATTTCAACCATGTTAAATAAAAGTGCAATATATAAGGATATTTTTAACATGATATCTGTTTCTCTGTGCCTAATATTTTCCACAGGATTGTGCTTTGTTTCAAATTCTCCCTCAGTGTATAACTTTTTAAGAATAGTCCTGAAGATAAAGTAAGTGTAAATGACTAGCTCACCTCCTAAGGCATCAATGTGGAAAAGTCTCCTTAAGATGTCCAAGTATAACAATTTAAAAACTATATTTTGTGAGTTCAATCCAAGATACAAGTTAGCATTAGTTTATGAATATTCTTTAATTAGACCTAGTTTCAGTACATTCTTATCAATCTGGATAAATAAACAGTCTATGCAGATAAGTCTCCATGCAACAACTAAAACTTTCACTGTACTGTCCCCTTCTACTCCCCATAAACTGTGCCCCAAACTGGCTTGTGATTTCATATGGCACCACTTCTTTCACCTGTCCTGGGTGCTTTCAAGATATGTTACATTATTTCTTATGGTAAATAAGTTAACTATCTTGCATCTATATTTTCAGTCTTGTTTTCCAACATTTACTAAAATCCCAAAGTCACTTCCACAAATAAGGAAAAAAAAATAAAACAAAATCACCAATATACTCCAAAACACTCACTTGAATATAGGCAACACAATTTTATTCCATGTAATATATTTATTGTGCTCTAACGTTATCACATGCGGATGGTGACTTCAGCCTTGAAATTAAAAGACACTTACTCCTTGGAAGGAAAGTTATGACCAACCTAGATAGCATATTAAAAAACAGAGACATTACTTTGCCAACAAAGTTTCATCTGGTCAAGGCTATGGTTTCTCCAGTGGTCATGTATGGATGTGAGAGTTGGACACTGAAGAAAGCTGAGCTCCGAAAAATTGATGCTTTTGAACTGTGGTGCTGGAGAAGACTCTTGAGAGTCCCTTGGACTGCAAGGAGATCCAACCAGTCCATCCTAAGGGAGATCAGTCCTCGGTGTTCACTGGAAGAACTGATGCTGAAGCTGAAACTCCAATACTTTGGCCACCTCATGCGAAGAGTTGACTCATTGGAAAAGGCCCTGATGCTGGGAGGAATTGGGGGCAGAGGAGAAGGGGATGACAGAGGATGAGATGGCTGGATGGCATCACCGACTCGATGGGCATGAGTTTGAGTAAACTCCGGGAATTTGTGATGGACAGGGAGGCCTGGCGTGCTGTGATTCATGGGATCACAAAGAGTCGGACACGACTAGCGACTGAACTGAACTGAACTGAACATTCATAGTTAACTGTTAACTGTGAATAGTTAACTGTTCACTTGTGCACTAAATTTATTCGCTATTCATATGCCATAAAACAGATAGATTAATACTGATCAGTCATAGTTGCAGATAAGAATATCCAAAGGCATGGCAAATGGAATCATAATCTTCTGCTCCTGAACTAAGAGTTTAGAAATAAATAGAGAGCAAGTCATTAAATTAGCTGCATAAGTCACGCTGTTACCTTTCCATGCAAAATTATCCTATCTAACATTGATGAAATATACATCTTTAGTAGGCCACTAGATATGATACTCCTTTTGAAAGGAAAAGAAAATTGCATTCTTTGAGTGCACAAATTCTGTAACTCATTTTTCCTGGTAAACCAGTGAATGATTTAAATTCAGAAAACATCATACCTGGGATGTGTATGTAGGGTAGTTCCTAGGTAAAAGTCCATGAACATGCATGCATGCTAAATACTTCAGTTGTGTCTGACTCTGTGTGACTTCTGGACTGTAGCTTGCCAGCTGCCCATGGGGTTCTCTAGGCAAGAATAATGGAGTGGCTTGCCATTTCCTTCTTCAGGGGATCTTCCCAAGCCAGGGATCGAACCTGCATCTGCTATGTCTCCTGCATTGACAAGCAGGTTCTTTACTACTAGCACCACCTGGGAAGTCCATAAAAGTCCACGATACAATATAAAAAGTCAAAAATTCTAAATAATCACTACAAGTATTAACAGGAGAGATAAGTAAATCATAGGTCATGAAACTTGACCAGCAGGCAGAGAATCAGGTCAAGCAAGATGTCAGCAATGGAGTTGGAACTGAAGCAAACATTAACCTAGAACATTGAAAAGTGTGAACAAGCAGAGGAAGAATAGAGTACTGGCAAGTTCAGCAACAACCAACATACCTTTATATTTGAAGTACATTGCATAGGCCTTATCAAAAAGCTTTCACTATTGAATGTGTTCAGTCTACATGTACTGAGCAAACTTATACAGGTCAGAATCACTATAAGAAAATGTTTAAAAAATAAAAATTATAGGGCATAATAGGCTGTGATGCTTGCTTGTCCTTGTGATTATTAAAATATAAGTTACAGAAATGAGGTGCTTGGAAAACAAATGCTACAATTTTGAAATACGTTTAAGGAATTTCAAAAGAGTATTAATCTCTTCCAAGTAATCAGAAATTCATCCTAAGTTTGCCCTTTTAAAATTAGGTTAAAAATTCAGTTCAGTTCAGTTCAGTCACTCAGTCGTGTCCAACTCTTTGCGAACCCATGAACCCCAGCATGCCTGGCCTCCTTGTCCATCACCAACTCCTGGAGTCCACCCAAACCCATATCCACTGTGTCAGTGATGCCATCCAAGCATATCATCCTCTGTAGTCCTCTTCTCCTCCTGCCCTTAATCTTTTCCGGCATCAGAGTCTTTTCAAATGAGTCAGCTCTCTGCATCAAAGTGGCCAAAGTATTGGAGTTTCAGCTTCAACATCAGTCCTTCCAATGAACACCCAGGACTGATCTCCTTTAGGATGGACTGGTTGGATCTCTTTGCAGTCCAAGGGGCTCTCAAGAGTCTTCTCCAACACCACAGTTCAAAAGCATCAGTTCTTTGGGGCTCAGCTTTCTTTATAGTCCAACTCTCGCATCCATATACGACTACTGGAAAAAACATAGCCTTGACTAGATGGACCTTTGTTGGAAAAGTAATGTCTCTGGTTTTTAATATGCTGTCTAGGTTGGCCATAGCTTTTATTCCAAGGAGCAAGTGTCTTTTAATTTCATGGCTACAGTCACCATCTGCAGTGATTTTGGAGCCCAAAAAGATAAAGTCTGTCACTGTTTCTGTTGTTTCCCCATCTATTTGCCATGAAGTGATGGGACCATATGCCATGATCTTAGTTTTCTAAATGGTGAGCTTTAAGCCAACTTTTTCACTCTCCTCTTTCACTTTCATCAAAAGGCTCTTTAGTTCTTCTTCACTTTTTGACTTAAAGGTGGTGTCATCTGCATATCTGAGATTATTGATATTTTTCCCGGCAATCTTGATTCCAGCTTGTGCTTCCTCCAGCCCAGCATTTCTCATGATGTACTCTGCAAATAAGTTAAATAAGCAAGGTGACAATATACAGCCTTGAAGTACCTGTTTTCCTATTTGGAACCAGTGTGTTGTTCCATGTCCAGTTCTAAATGTTGCTTCCTGACCTGCATTCAGGTTTCTCAAGAGGCAGGTCAGGTGGTCTGGTGTTCCCATCTCCTTCAGAATTTTCCACAGTTTATTGTGATCCACACAGTCAAAGGCTTTGGCAGAGTCACTAAAGCAGAGATAGATGTTTCTCTGGAACTCTCTTGCTTTTTCAGTGATTTAGCAAATTTTGGCAATTTGATCTCTGGTTCCTCTGCCTTTTCTAAAACCAGCTTGAATATTTGGAAGTGCATGGTTCACGTATTGCTGAAGCCTGGCTTGGAGAATTTTGAGCATTACCTTACTAGTGTGTGAGATGAGTGCAATTGTGTGGTAGTTTGAGCATTCTTTGGCATTGCCTTTCTTTGGGATTGGAATGAAAACTGACCTTTTCTGCATACAGAAATCTGCATGTAGGTCAAAAAGCTCCGCTTAGAACTGGACATGGAGCAACAGACTGGTTCCCAAATCAGGAAAGGAGTATGTCAAGGCTGTATACCATCACCCTGCTTATTTAACTTATATGCAGTGTACATCATGCAAAATGCTGGGATGGATGAAGAACAAGCTGGAATAAAGATTGCCAGGAGAAATATCAATAACCTCAGATATGCAGTTGAAACCACCCTTATGGCAGAAAGTGAAGAAGATCTAAACAGCCTCTTGATGAAAGTGAAAGAAGAAAGTGAAAAAGTTGGCTTAAAGCTCAATTTCAGAAAACTAAGATTTTGGCATCCAGTTCTATCACTTCATGGCAAGTAGCTGGGGTCTCAGTGGAAATAGTGGCAGGCTTTATTTATTTATTTATTTTTGGGGGCGGGGAGCTCCAAAATCACTGCAGATGGTGAGTTTAGCCATGAAATTAAAAGATGCTTGCTCCTTGGAAGAAAAGTTATGACCAACCTAGACAGCATATTAAAAAGCAGAGACATTACTTTATCAACAAAGGTCTGTCTAGTCAAAGTTTTGGTTTTTCCAGTAGTCATGTATGGATGTGAGAGTTGGACTATAAAGAAAGCTGAGCAGCAAAGAATTGATGCTTTTGAATTGTGGTGTTGGAGAAGACTCTTGAGAGTCCCTTGGACAGCAAGGAGATCCAACCAGTCCATCATAAAGGAAATCAATCCTGAATATTCATTGGAAGGACTGATGCTGAAGCTGAAACTCCAATAGTTTGGCCACCTGATGCAGAGATCTGACTCATTGAAAAAGACCCTGATGCTAGGAAAGATTGAAGTCAGGAGGAGAAGGGGATGGCAGAGGATGAGATGGTTGGATGGCATCACCGACTTGAAAGACACAAGTTTGAGTAAGCTCCAGAAGTTTGTGATGGACAGGGAAGCCTGGTGTGCTGCAGTCCATGGGGTGGCAAAGAGTTGGCAATGACAGCACCTGAATTGAATTGAACTGAACTGAATTTGTAAAAAAAAAATAAAATAAAATAAACTGAAAAGAGTTCAGTGAATCCTAGGATACAATGTGGAATGTTTACATGTGTGTGAAATAAACTCACTGAAGGGATTTGGGAAAAATAGTACCACCCTATATGACTCTAGATAATTGTGTAATCTATTTGGCATTTTTTTCTCCAAGGGATTATGGGTTCATCGTTCTAACACACATATTCATGCATACTGAAATTGAACAGTTAGGTAAATGGATAGTGTTTAGGTAAATGAATGGAGTAAGATTTTAAAATAAGCAAGGGGAGAAAGCTAGAATGATCCATGTGAAAATAGATTGCAGTTAAGGACATTACTAGTCATGTTTAGCTGTAGAAAGATACATGTGATCATGTATGACATATTTATGATATGTGTGCATACCCAAGCTAATATACATCATACATGTCCTTGCCCTGTTAGCTGAGCAGGCCTAGAAAAAATGATATCTCAGTGGGTTGAAAGTAATGATTTCCTTCCAAACAATACAGTATGACAAGGAAAAAAAAATTACAATGAAGAAACCTGATAAACACTACCTCAGGCAAATTGTCAAGTTCCACATCCACAATGATAAATTCTATTAAGATTATGTACATTTGACAGGATGTGATGAAAATGACACTTTAACTTTGCCACCTTCTTCCCCTAAGTATATAACCCCAGTGTAAGTTTGAGAAAAATATCAGACAAATAGCAACTGAGGCACATTTTACAAAATACCTGACCAGTATTTCTCAAAACTATCAAAGTCAAGCAAAGCAATGTAACACTAAGAAACTATTACAGCTAAGAGGAACCTAAGGAAAGATGATGAATATGCATAGTATGGTATCTTGGATGGGATCCTGAAACAGAAAAAGGACATCAGGTTAAAAAAAAAAAAAAAAAAAGGAAATCTAAATAAAATAAAATATAGAGTTTGTTTAAAAATAAGTTATTAATTTTGGTCTATTGATTGTTATAAATGCAACATACTAAAGCAAGGTATTAATAATAAAGGGGATTGTTTACAGCATAATTGGAAACTCTGTACCACCTTTGCAACTTTTTAGTAAATCTAAAACTTCTCTAAGATTTTTTAAAGTTAATTTATAAGTCTCTTTTTAAAGTAAATAATGTTTTATGGCTTAATCAGTTTATAACTATATATAATTACACAAATTGGAAGAAAATTATCATCCTTTATTTGAAAACTTTCTTATAAACCAAATTCATTTCTGGAAGAATTATTGTCATGAATCAAATCTCCAAAACAACTTTGCAAAAATAGATAAAACTATAATATGCATTAACTATTGATGTAATAATATACATAAAGAACTATTCTAAATGGTTTATAGACACCATTTCACTTATTTCTCACAACTCTATGAAGTGTATCTTATATATTTGCTAATGAAAGTATTGACACTCTTAAAGCTTAAAGAAACAACACTAAAAAAATGGGCAAATACTTGTGCATAATTCAAACAAGGCTGTCTAATTTCCCTCTATTCTTAAAATTTGTGCAGTTCTATCTAATTTAATCCTATGGCAGTCCTTTGATTTAGACATTAATTTTATCAACAATAATTTTATATAGATTTACAGAAAAGTGAATTTCTCAAGAACACAGTCAGTTATAGGGAGAAACTGTTTGGTTCTAAAATCTCTGCTTATCTTTTCCCTACCATTCTGGCCTGAACCATTACAGAGAAGGCAGATCTCCCTAGTCTACAAAATATTCTGGTATATACTTTTAGGAATACAAAGATATATACCAGTCATAGATTTTGCACTACTGAAATGTGTGTATGTGTGTGTGTGTTACATAAGAAAAAAAAAAAAAAAATCAGAACTAAATTTACTTACAAATGAGTCGACCTAAAATAGTAGCGAGATAAACAAAATAGACATTTAATCTCTTTTAAACAGAGGAGATAAAAATAAACAAATAAGGACTTAATGACCTTCAACAGTTCGAGAGTTATAGTTTTTTCCCATCTTTTTTCTCATATTCACCTAATAGTCTGATATAATATTTTGGCTCAAGCACTTACATCTCAAATTCCAATGAATAAAGTTTAGGAACAAGAATAGAAAAACACAATGTTTTTATTTAAACATTGTGGTGAGTTTGAGATGATTATGGTGTATTTTTGTGGCAGTAGTTAATATTTAGGAAGACCCAAGAAAGAAGTTAGGACCAGAGGCATAGATGTGAGAGTTGAGGCTAAGTTTCAGGCATTAGTAAGAAGTCCATTAAATAGAAAAGACCCTAAACTAAACAGTTAAGCTAGATGGTGGTTGTTGTTGTTGTTGTTTTTCTTGTTGTGCAGTTGCGAAGTAGTGTCCTACTCTTTGTGACCCCATGAACTGCAGCATGCCAGCCTTCTGTCCTTCATTATCTCCTGTAGTTTGCTCAAACTCATGTCCTTTGCAACAGTCCTTGCAACTATCTAACCATCTCATCCTCTGCCACCCCCTTCTCCTTTTGCCTTCCATCTTTCCCATCATTAGAGTCTTTTCCAATGAGTTGACTCTTCTCATCAGGTGGCCAAAGTATCGGAGCTTCAGCTTCAGCATCAGTCCTTCCAATAAATATTCAGGATTGATCTCCTTTAGGGTTGATTTGATTGATTTCCTTGGAGCCAAAGGAAGTTCAAGAGTAAAACTCTTGAAAAGAATCAATTCTTTATGGTCCAGAAACTAGACAAAAACAGTGTTAATTTAACACAGATTAGAGTTAGACTTTTAAAAATACAGTAAGACTTTTAGAACTTTGAGACCTAATGTGATTGGTGATTTCAATGGGATCTCTAAGCTTCTATCAGAGTGAGAGGACACAGCCTAAAGAATCTAATGTTAATCAAATTGACTGAAATTTAGTTTATTGATGCCAGCCATTTTTATTATTTATCCATCCAACTTTTTTTTTTTTTTTTTGGCCTACTATATGCAGATCATACTGTAGGTACTAGAAATATAAATATGAAGAAGACAGTGTAAAAAATCCAGAAAAAGAAAAATTAAAATCACTAGATCTATAAAATGGTATTTGCAGTTTATTGTGTGTATAAGAACACTTAGCAAACTGAGAGCTTTCAAAGTCAAAACTGACATGAATGTGAAGGGCATAACATTACAGGATGGCCTAGGAAGTGAAATTGTGGAAACTATTTTCTTTTTTTACAATGATTGGTTATTACAATGGGGGTTTCCAGATGACCAGGGATAGATTAAAAACAGTCATTTTATACCACTTCTGAATCATGACAAGTTTATTTTATGGTTATCAGAGTTTCTTACAAAAAATAACCTAAGTTAAACTTCACTTATGTTTATGACATAAGCTAGATTTAGTTTTGCTTATGTGGCTTAAACAATTTCATCTATTTCAGGGTATTTTCAAGTCCAGCCTCCATTTTGTATTTAATGTTAGCAATTGAAATAATCCCTAATTTTTAATGTTTTGTTCTTCAGAGTACAGAGGCAGAGTGGACTTCAGGGCTAATTAGAATCAGTAGCTTTTTAATAACCACAATGTAACCAGACTTAGTGTCATCTTCATCTTACAGTAGATTTTCTATTGTTTGGGTCTGCCAAGCACATCTCAGGTTGCATACTTCCTTGGCTTTGTCAACATCAAGATCCAGAGAAAGAAAAGAAAATTAAATTATTCTCATAATATTAAGATGCTATTCCTTTGAAAACTCTAGTATACATTTACCAGTATCACATAGATCCTACCTAGCTCAGTACCCATATACATAAAGAATAACTGGAGAGCATTGCATATAATTATGATAAACTCAGAGAAAATCATGACTTTAACTTAGAATGAAGTCAAATACTCATAAATTGTGAATTCATTTCAGAAATTATATTTAAATTACAGGAGAAGAGGAAATTTCTATTGTGACAGCAAACATAATGCTTATTATCAATGATGAGTGAAGGTTCTCTGAAGAAGTGACACCTAAGTTGAGATCCTGATTAAAAGAAGGAGCTATGTAAATAAAGATCAGTTGGAATAAGCAGAAAGAAGAGTTCTGACTACCACTAAGATAGGAAAGCACTTGATGGTTTGAAGCAACCCAGTGCTAAGGGGAAGGTTCATAGCATTACAGGTTTACCTCAAGAAACAAGAAAAAAGTCAAATAAATAACCTAGCTCTACACATAAAGCAACTAGAGAAGGAAGAAATGAAGAAACGCAGGGTTAGTAGAAGGAAAGAAATCTCAAAAAGTAGGGCAGAAATAAATGCAAAAGAAACAAAAGAGACCATAGCAAAAATCAACAAAGCTAAAAGCTGTTTTTTTTGAAAAGATAAACAAAATTGACAAACCGTTAGCAAGACTCATTTAAGAAACAAAGGGAGAAGAACCAAATCAACAAAATTCGAAATGAAAATGGAGAGATCACAACAGACAACACTGAAATACAAAGGATCATAAGAGATTACTACCAGCAGGTCTATGCCAGTAAAATGGACAACTTGGAAGAAATGGACAAATTCCTAGAAAAGTATAACTTTCCAAAACTGAACCAGGAAGAAATAGAAGATCTTAACAGACCCATCACAAGCAAGGAAATCGAAACTATAATCAGAAATCTTTCAGCAAAAGACCAGGACCAGATGGCTTCACAGCTGAATTCTACCAAAAATTTAGAGAAGAGCTAACACCTATCTTACTCAAACTCTTCCAGAAAATTGCAGAAGTAGGTAAACTTCCAAACGCATTCTATGAAGCCACCATCACCCTAATTGCAAAACCAGACAAAGATGCCACAAAAGAAGAAAGCTACAGGCCAATATAACTGATGAACATAGGTGCAAAAATCCTTAACAAAATTCTAGCAAACAGACTCCAACAACATATTAAAAAGATCATACATCATGACCAAGTGGGCTTTATCCCAGGAATGCAAGGATTCTTTAATATCCTCAAATCAATCAATGTAATACACCACATCAACAAATTAAAAGATAAAAACCATATGATTATCTCAATAGATGCAGAAAAAGCCTTTGACAAAATTCAAAATCCATTTATGATTAAAACTCTCCAGAAAGCAGGAATACAGGGAACATACCTCAACATAATAAAAGCTATATATGACAAACCCACAGCAAACATTACCCTCAATGGTGATGAAAGGTTGTTGCTGAACGATAAGACGCCAGGATTCTTGGCCTCCGGAGGAGACGAATTCAATCCGGGGCCAGAGACGAGGCTGGATCGCTTAGAGCTTTTGTGTAATAAAGTTTTATTAAAGTATAAAGGATATAAGGATATAAGTATAAAGGATATAAGATAGAACAGCATGAATATTATCTATGGTGAAACAGATCACCAGCCCAGGTGGGATGCATGAGACAAGTGCTCGGGCCTGGTGCACTGGGAAGACCCAGAGGAATCAGGTGGAGAGGGAGGTGGGAGGGGGGATCGGGATGGGGAATACGTGTAAATCTATGGCTGATTCATATCAATGTATGAAAAAACCCACTGAAAAAAAATAATAAAAAAAAAATAAATTAAAAAAAAAAAAAGTATAAAGGAGATAGAGAAAGCTTCTGACATAGGCATCAGAAAAGGGCAAAAGAGTACCCCCCTCCTAGTCTTTAGCTGTATGTTATATAGTCACTCACAGTCTGTTAATGAAAAGAAAGAAGTGTCATAAAATTTAGAATGGCACCAGATAATTCATCCCTGGCCATAAAATGATTGACTTGAATCTTGTAGAAGGGCAGAATACCAGCAAATAGTTTTGTTTACATAGATTAGGGGAACAATACCTGAGTAAGTAAATTAGGCCGTTTGGGGGAACCAACTTGAAGATAGAGTCTGGGGTACATTAACATAGCTTAAGACAACATTTCCATAAGAAAAAGAAATGTATTGGTTAACTCAAGGTTTGAGAGTAGTTAGCTTCAGGTGAAACCAGGTGTCATGGCAACACAGCATTTTAAGAGAAACCTTCTTTTAAATTTGTATAGAGAAGAAAAAAATATCACTTTTTTTTTTTCTCCTGCCACTTAAGAGAGATAAAAATGTCTGGCACTTGAAGCCTCTTTCCTCCATTTGGAGACCCCTGGCCTTCCTGCCTGTTACCCTCTCAGTGAAAAATTGAAAGCATTTCCCCTAAAATCAGGAACAAAACAAGGGTGCCCACTCTCACCACTACTATTCAACATAGTTTTGGAAGTGTTGGACATAGCAATCAGAGCAGAAAAAGAAATAAAAGGAATCCAGATAGGAAAAGAAGAAGTGAAGCAACCCAGTAAAGAGCAGCATTGCGAATAAAGGAAAAAACAGTGAGAAGTAAGAAATGAGGTTGGAAATGAAGGAAAAGATAAAACAAGTAAGCCAATGTAAAAAGTTGTGATTTTTATTCTCATTGTAATAAGAAGCTATTGGAAAATTTCAAGCAGGATAATAACAGAATCAAGAGATCATGTTTGTTACCCATGTTGGAAATACCAAGTTCCAAATGGTATATATTGGCTAAGAGGTGAAATAATTATCTGAAGAGTGATCATATTTTGAAAGCAGAACATTTTTAATGGTGCCTCAAATGTTTTTTCTTTTATTTTTGTCCTTTTTCTTTATTTTTATTTAAGTTGTCAGCACCTTACCTCACTCCATACAAAATTATTATTAACAAATAAGTACAGTAAGTCCCCTTTATACTTACCTTCAAGTTGCAAGCTTTCAAAGCGATAAACATGTGTGCACATGTCCAATCACCTAAGTTATTTTATGTGTCTGGTATACATTGTCATGTACATACATCCCCTATAAGTGGTTGCCCTTTTGTGTACTTTACTGTTCAGTTCTGTATACAGTATAACACTATCTTTATTTCAAGTCCAGGATGTCCAGAAGCAAATGTAAAAGCAATGGTGGTGTAGTGGGGATCACTGTAATTTTAAAGGTACTGTACTATGAGATTAAAAATGCTTTCTTTTTTGTGGTTGTTTCTTTTTTGTGTATTATTTGTATGAAAAGTATTATAAACCTATTACAGTACAGTATTATATAGTTGACTGTTTTGGTTAGATACCTAGACCAATTTTGTTGGACTTACTAATAAATTGGTCTTATGAACATACTCTTGGAAAGAAATGCATTTGTATGTAGGGAATTTACTTATTACAGGAAATGGTGTTGAGAACCTAAGCATATAAGTTCCCACTTATTTTCAGCATAAGCCTAGCTTTTTCTTAGATATTTTAAAATCTCCTTTTTTCCATGCTTCAGCATATGTAGTTGTATATAATCCACACAATATAATGTAATGAAAATGCAAGCAACTGCCTCTCATATCATGCATTGGAATTCATTTTAAGTTTTATTTTTTCCTAAACATTTTCGAGCAAGAGAAAAATTTGGAATTAAAATCCATAGAAACTGCTTTAAAGTCATCTTGTCAAAGTAAGAACAAGTAAAAACAGTCTACCAATTAGACATTTACCATACACTTGCCAGTGATGGTAAATTAGTTCAGTGTAACTTGATTTTTCTCCAGGCTCTTAACCAGATATCTACATGAGATAAACCATCAAACAGAAAAGAGCTTTCTCCTAAAAATAGTCAATGCTTCAGTGGCTTAAAATAAGACAATGAAAGCTAGGTCACTTTGAGAACATTTTTTGATTTTTAAAAACAGTTTTAAGACTTTGACAAGATATAATTTTGTTGTCAAAGTGTAGCATCTCAAGATTATTATTCATAGAGTTGACTAACAGGAAACTAATGCACTTAAAGTAGTTGTTTGTTGATACAAAACACATGATTCAGAGTACAGACCCACATATATCCTGAAACTTGTTATGTATGAGGATCCCTTTCTTGAGTATAGAAATCATTAATAATTTTAACTGTCATTATTATTACAAAATTGTTACTAATATGCACTACTATATTATGATAATGTAACTTTAGATAACCAAAATAAAATCCCTTATAAATCTAACTGGAAATAACTAAATGAGCTAGGTGGTAATGTTTTAACTTGCATTAATGGAATGCAAAATAGTTTAAGTATAATGAAATATTCAAATTGAATCTTTCTCAAAGTAGCTTTATATTTAAAAAATATTCAGCACAGATGTTAGGATGGATTTATTGTACATATGTGAAATTTCTAGGCTGTTTATACAGCTTAACTTTCTATTACTGAATTTGCCTTCAATTCAGGCTTCTGCATTTTGCTGTTTATGACCAAATGGTTTCCTCTTTCTTCCACACACATTTAAATGTGTGGTAATAAAATGTAATGAGGGAAGAGACTGGTAATTATGAATGAGTACATGTGGTAGACAAACCGACTAATTGCACGTATATTTGCATGGATTATAACCAGATATGCAGAAAGAGGAACAATTGCAAAACAGTTCTAAACATCTCTCTGTAGATATGTTTTTTGTACTTCTTCTACTATAACCATTCTGGTTAAACTTATACTTCAGTTAGTCTTATATTAAGTTGATTAAATATGGAAAAATCTAAAGAATTTATTTTAATCTTTTAAGCTGAATCACTCAAAACTTTTCTTAAATGTTTACAAAGTATGTAAGGCCAATGTTTAATTAGTAAGATGATTTTTCTGATTATATCTATATAGTAGTATAACTTGGGGATGGTGTAGAAAAGTTACTGATTCTGTGTTGGTACTAATGTAGTTAAATGTTTAATTTTGGTGTCAGACCTGAGTTCAAATTCTCAGTGGTTCACTTTCTAATACGTAGTTCTTGGCAACTGACCTAACTTCTTTTATCTCATGATTTTTTCCATCTGTTTAATGGGGATGGGATCCTAGACACAGTAAAAATTGGATAAAAGAAACTTTCGGCATTTATATTGGAATGGAAGAAATGAAATTATCCTTATATGCAAACATGATTTCCTAAGTAGAAACAAAGAATATACAAGATAAATAAATAAATAATGGTTAGCACTAATAATTAACTTTTTAGTAAGACTGCAGGGTTCAAATCAGTCTTCCAAGCCTACATTTATTTCTGTTACATGTTCACTAGCAGTGAGAAATTGAAAACTAAGTATTAAAAACAAAAATAAACAAACAAACAAAGAAACATCACCAAATATAAAATGCTTACTTATAAGTAAAACTTAGTTTTTCTTTGTTAAAGATAGAAACAAACACTTTGCATGCATGATACAATGCACATACATATATGCACACACAGAGGCACACAGATGGTCTGTAATCCCTTTACTTTTGGAAATTAAATCTGTGTGCCCTTATTTAGAGGTTTTCTCCCCCACTCAGTGAAATACTGAGTCACTGGGGAAAATGAACAAACTGTTCTATTTATTTTTATTTAATTAAATTGCAGTATATATGATTTAATGACTCAAATCAAGATGGTGGAGTAAGAGAACATGGAACTCACCTCCCCAAAATCTCTTTGAAAACTAAGGTAAAACTAGGAGAAAGACTCCTCTATGACTAAGATTATAAGAAAGATACATGTAAATCAGATAGGAAGGAAAGAGAAGTGATCAAAATAGAACTTATGTCCCTGGGAGGAACTTAGAGAAAAGGAACGTTAGAGACAGACGTTCCCTGAAGAGGGAGAGGTTCAAGCCACATATTGGGCACCATAACCATTTGTTGTTGTTGTTCGATTGCTAAGCCATGCCGGATTCTTAGCGACGCTGTGGACTGCAGCCCACCAGGCTCCTCTGTCCTCCACTATCTCCTGGAATTTCCTCAAATTCATGTCCATTGAGTTGGTGATGCTCTCTATCCATCTCATCCTCTGACTTTGTCATAGCCATAGGGTCCACCAAAGGGAAGACAAACCCTCCTTGGCTGGTTGGAGAGTGAGTTGACAGAACAGGAAGATTTGCTTGTTTCAAAGCAGGGTGGAAAGGGCAACTTGAGACTGCACGTGGCTGGCTGATTGGTTTCTTGTTATGACCTCAACACATATATTAGCCAGAACCAAGTGTGTGTGCTCCAGCAGCCTTTGCTTTATTCTGCAGCTCCACACTAGAGCAAGAACTATAAATATAAATGAGGGAAAAACTTAGCCATGAGTGTCTAAGGTCATTGAAACCCTAAGCAGCATCACAGCAAAAAGATGGTAACCATTGCTGGCGATTACACAGTCAAGGCAACAGAGTACCAGTGAAAGTTTTGATCTCTTATGGCAGTCAGACTGACACACTCCATGACTTGACCCTAAGCAAATACCCACATCAGCTCCTCTTGCTCACTACCCCCTTCCGGAGTTGAGAGTAATGGTGTTTGGTAAAGGGAGAGAACATACTTGAGGGAAACAAGTCAACATGGACCTGCTCTAGCAGGTTGAGCTATGATACTGTACCTCATAGGGTAGGGGTGGTAACAGCAACTAAGAATGGGACAAACCCCAAGCACATCTCGTGGTAGTCCTAACCCCTTCTTCTGTAATCTACTCAATCTATAATGAAAGTGACAAGAATAACAAGGGAGAAAAGACAGTCTCTTCAATTAGTGGTGCTGAGAAAAGAGGACAGTAACATGTAAAAGAATGAAATTAGAAAATATTCTTATACCCTATACAAAATTAAAATGAATTAAAATTCTAAATGTAAAACTTGTAGAACAGAACATAAAATTCTCTTTGACATGAATTGTCTGTCCAGACAAGGGGAAGAGGCAAAAGTAAGCAAATGAGAACTTGGTGTCCTTCAGTTGCTAAGTCGTGTTTCATTCTTTGCAATTCCATGGACTGCAGTATGCCAGACTCCCATCCTTCACTATTTCCCAGAGTTTGCTCAAATTTTAAGTCCATTGAGTTGGTGATGCTATCTAACCATCTCATCCTCTGCTGCCGTCATCTCCTTTTGCCTTCAGGTTCAGTTATTAGAGCGTTTTCCAATGAGTCAGCTTTTCTCAATAGGTGGCCAAAATATTGGAGCTTCAACTTCAGCATCTGTCCTTCCAATGAATATTCAGGATTGATTTTCTTTAGGATTGACTAGTTTGATCTAATTAAGCCATGCAATGTGACTTAATTGAATTTAAAAGTTTGGAGCAGTAAAGAGAACCATCAAGAAAGTGAAAAGACAGCCTCCAGAATGGGAGAAACTATTTGCTTATGATGTGACTGATAAGGGTTAATATCAAAAAATTATAAACAGTTCACACAACTCAATTTTAGCAAAATAAATAGCCCCAATAAAAAAGGACAGAAGGCCTATATAGATTCTTTTTTCCAAAGAAGACATACAGATGTCTAACAGCCATATGAAAAAATACTAAATATTACTGATAATCAGAGAAAGACACATTTAAACCACAATGAGCTATCCTCTTACATCTGTCAAAACACTTATCAAAAAGTCTGCAAATGTCAGATATTGGCATGAAACTGCAGAAAAGAGTACCCTAATGAACTGTGGTGTTGGAGAAGACTCTTGAGAGTCCTTTGGACTGCAAGGAGATCAAACCAGTCAGTCCTAAAGAAAATCAATCCTGAATATTCATTGATGTTGAAGCTGAAACTCCAATACTTTGGTCACCTGATGCGAAGAGCTGATTCATTTGAAAAGACCCTGATGTTGGGAAAGATTGAGGGCAGAAAGAGAACGGGATGACAGAGGATGAGATGGTTGGGTGGCATCACTGACTCAATGGACATGGGTTTGGGTGGACTGTGGGAGTTGGTGATGGACAGGGAGGCCTGGCGTGCTACAGTTCATGGGGTCACAAAGGGTCAGACACGACTGAGCAACTGAACTGAACTGAACTGAATACACTGTAGGTAGAAATGTAAACAGGTGCAGCCACTGTGGAAAACAGTCTGCAGGGGCCCTAAAAAATCTAAAAATAGAACTATCATGTGATCCAACAATTCCACTCAGTTCAGTTCAGTTCAGTCATTCAGTCATGTCTGACTCTGTGCAACCCCATGGAATGCAGCACGCCAGGACTCCCTGTCCATTACCAACTCCTGGAGTTTACTCAAACTCATGTATATTGAGTAGGTGATGTATCCAGTCATCTCATCCTCTATCATCTTCTTCTCATCCCATCTTCACTGTTTCCCAGCATCAGGGTCTTTTCCAATGAGTCAGTTCTTCGAATCAAGTGGTCAAAGTATTGGATTTCAGCTTCAGCCTCATTCCTTCCATTGAATATTCAGGATTGATTTCCTTTTGGATGTATTTTGGATCTCCTTGCAGTCCAAGGGACTCACAAGAGTCTTCTCCAACACCACAGTTCAAAAGCATCAATTCTTAAGTGCTTAGCTTTCTTTATAGTCCAACTCTCACATCCATACATGGCCACTGGAAGAAACATAGCTTTGACTAGATGAACCTTTTTGGCAAAGTAATATCTCTGCTTTTTAATATGCTGACTATGTTATTCATAATTTTTCTTCCAAGAAACAAGTGTCTTTTAATTTCATGGCTGCAATCACCATCTTCCGTGATTTTGGAACTCCCAAAAATAAAGTCTCCCGTTATGTCCATTGTTTCTCCATCTATTTGACTTGAAATGATGGGGCCAGGTACCATGATCTTAGTTTTCTGAATGTTGAGTGTTAAGCCAACTCTTTACCTCTCCTCTTTCACTTTCATTGAGAGGCTCTTTAGTTCTTTACTTTCTGCCATAAGGGTGGTGTCATCTGCATATCTGAGGTTATTGATATTTCTCCCAGCAATCTTGATTCCAGCTTGCACTTCATCCAGTCCAGCATTTCTCAAGATGTACTCTGCATATAAATTAAATAAGCAAGGTGACAATATACAGCCTTGGCGTACTCCTTTCCCTATTTGGAACCAGTCTGCTGTTCCATCTACAGTTCTAACTGTTACTTTTTGGCCTGCATACAAATATCTCAGAAAGCAGGCACAGTGGTCTGGTATTCCCATCTCTAAGAATTTTCCAAAGTTTGTAGTGATCTACAGAGTCAAAGGCTTTGGTGTAGTCAATAAAGCAGAAGTAGATTTTTTTTTTTTTTTTCTGGAATTCTGTTGCTTTTTTGTTGACCCAACAGGTGTTGGCAATTTGATCTCTGGTTCCAATGCCTTTTCTAAAACCAGCTTGAACATCTGGAAGTTCACGGTTCACATATTGTTGAAGTCAGGCTTGGAGATTTTTGAGCATTATTTTGCTAGTGTGTGAGATAAGTGCAATTGTGCGATAGTTTGAGCTTTCTTTGGCATTGTCTTTCTTTGGGATTGGAATGAAAAATGACTTTTTCCAGTACTGTGCTACTGCTGAGCTTTCCTGATTTGTTGGCATACTGAGTGCAGCACTTTCACAGCATCATCTTCCAGGATTTGAAATAGCTCAACTGGAATTCCATCATCTCCACTAGCTATGTTCATAATGATGCTTCCTAAGTCCCACTTGACTTTGCATTCCAAAATGTCTGGCTTTAGGTGTGTGATCACACCATCGTGATTATCTGGATCATGAAGATCTTTGTTGTATAGTTCTTCTGTGTATTCTTGCCACCACTTTTTAATATCTTCTGCTTCTGTAATTCCATACCTTTTCTGTCCTTTATTGTGCCCATCTTTGCATGAAATAGTCCCTTGGTATCTCTAATTTTGTTGAAGAGATCCCTAGTCTTTCCCATTCTGTTGTTTCCTTCTTATTTTTTTGCATTGATCACTGAGGAAGGCCTTCTTATCTCTCCTTGCTAGTCTTTGGAATTCTGCATTCATATGGGTATATCTTTCCTTTTCTCATTTTCCTTTCACTTATCTTCTTTTTGTAGCTATTTGTAAGGCCTCCTGAGACAACAATTTTTCATTTTTTCATTTCTTTTTTGGAGGGTATCATCTTGATCCCTGCCTCCCGTACAATGCCAGGAACCTCCGTCCACAGTTCAGGCACTCTGTCTATCAGATCTAATCCCTTGAATTTATTTGTCACTTCCCTTGTATAATCGTAAAGTATTTGATTTAGGTCATACTGAATGGTCTAGTGGTTTTCCATACTTTCTTCAATTTCAGTCTGAATTTGGCAATAAGGAGTTCACAATCTAATCCACAGTCAGCTCCCAGTCTTGCTTTTGCTGACTGTATAGAGCTTCTCCATTTTGGCTGCAAAGAATAAAATCAGTCTGATTTCGGTGTTGACCATCTGGTGATGTCCATGTGTAGAGTCTTCTCTTGTGCTATTGGAAGAGGGTGTTTGCTATGACCAGTGCGTTCTCTTGGCAAAACTCTATTAGCCTTTGCCCTGCTTCATTCCGTACTCCAAGGCCAAATTTGCCTGTTACTCCAGGTGCTTCTTGACTTCCTACTTTTGCATTCCAGTCCCCTATAATGAAAAGGACATCTTTTTTGGGTGTTAGTTCTAAAAGGTCTTGTAGGTCTTCATAGATTCATTCAACTTCAGCTTCTTCAGCATTACTGGTTGGGGCATAGGCTTGGATTACTGTGATATTGAATGGTTTGCCTTGGAAATGAACAGAGATCATTCTGTTGTTTTTGAGATTGCATCCAAGTACTGCATTTCAGACTCTTTTGTTGACCATGATGGCTACTCCATTTCTTCTAAGGGATTCCTGCCCACAGTAGTAGATATAATGGTCATCTGAGTTAAATTCACACTTTCCAGTCCATTTTAGTTTGCTGATTCCTAGAATGTCGACATTCACTCTTGCCATCTCCTGTTTGACCACTTCCAATTTGCCTTGATTCATGGACCTGACATTTTCGTTCCTATGCAATTTTGCTCTTTACAGCATTCGACCTTGCTTCTATCATCAGTCACATCCACAACTGGGTGTTATTTTTGCTTTGGCTCCATCCCTTCATTCTTTCTGGAGTTATTTCTCCACTGATCTCCAGTATCATAGTGGGCACCTACTGACCTGGGGAGTTCCTCTTTCAGTATCCTATCATTTTTCCTTTTCATACTGTTCATGGGGTTCTCAAGGCAAGAATACTGAAGTGGTTCGCCATTCCCTTCTCCAGTGGACCACATTCTGTCAGACCTCTGCACCATGACCTGACCGTCTTGGGTGGCCCCACATGGCATGTCTTAGTTTCATTGAGTTAGACAAGACTGTAATCCTGTGATCAGATTGGATTGTTTTCTGTGATTATGAAGGCAATGGCAACCCACTCCAGTACTCTTGTCTGGAAAATCCCACGGACAGAGGAGCCTGGTAGGCTGCAGTCCATGGGGTGGCACAGAGTCAGGACTGAGTGACTTCACTTTCACTTTTCACTTTCTTGCATTGGAGAGGGAAATGGCAACCCACTCCAGTGTTCTTGCCTGGAGAATACCAGGGATGGGGGAGCCTGCTGGGCTGCCGTCTATGGTGTCACACAGAGTCGGACATGACTGAAGCGGCTTAGCAGCAGGAGCCCTCTGATGCCCTCTCGCAACACCTACTGTCTTACTTGGGTTTCTCTTCCCTTGGATGTGGGGTATCTCTTCACGGCTGCTCCAGCAAAGTGCAGCCGCTGCTCTTTACCTTGGACGAGGGGTAGCTCCTCAGGGCCTCCCCTCCTGACTTTGGAGTGGAGTAGCTCCTCTCGGCCCTCCTGCGCCCGTGCAGCCGCCGCTCCTTGGAGATGGGGTTGCTCCTCTCGGCCGCAGCCCCTGACCTTGGCGTGGGGAAGCTCCTCTGTGCTACTCCTGCGCTGTCACAGCCTGGCGCTCTCAGTCGCCACGCCTGACCTTGGGCGAGGGGTAGCTCCTCACCGCCACGCTTCTGTGCAGTCTGTCGCAGGCGGTGTGCTTGAACATAAATATGTGGGCTTATATCTAGCATTCTATTTTCATCCAGAGATATATTGTCTGTTTTTGTGCTGGTAAAATACTGTTTTGATTATTGTAACTTTGTATTATAGTCTGAGGTCAGAATGCTTGATGCTTCCAGCTTTACTCTTTTTTGTCAAGTTTGCTTTAACTATTTGGAGTCCTTTGTGGTTTTATACAAATTGTATGATTATCCTTTGTTAGTTCTGTGAAAATATCATGAATATTTTGATAGGTATTACATTAAATTCATAGATTGTTTTGTATAGTACGGACAATTTACCAATATTAATTCTTCCAATACAAGAAAATATGTTATCTTTCCATTTCATTATATCATTTTGAAATGTCTTCACCAGTGTTTTAAAATTTTTATAGTATAGGTCTTTTACCACTTTGATTATGTTTATTCCTATGTATTTTAAACTTTTTGCTAAAATCTTAAATGAGGTTTATTTCTCTTTATATTTCTGATAGTTCATTATTAGTATACAGAAAACTAATTGATTGCAGTATATTGATATCATATCCTGCAACTTCACATAATTCATTTATTAATTCTAATCTTTTTTGGTGGGGACTTTAAAGGCTTATATATATATTGCATTATGTCATCTATAAATAATAGTAATTTTACTTCTTCCATTCTATTTAAGATGACTTTATTTCTTTTTGTTTGTTTGTTTGATAATTGTGGCTAATCCTCCCAATACTATGTTAATTGAACTGCTGAGAGTGAGCCTTCTTTTCTTGTTTTTGACTTTATGGAAAAGACTTTCAGCTTTTCATTGTAAAGTATATTACTTCTGTCACCTCTGAGTTTGGCATAAATGGTTTTAATCCTGTTGAGATATGTGTCCTCTATAGCAACAGTGATTAGAGTTTTCACTCTGAATGGATGTTGAAATTTGTCAAATGCTTTTTCTGCATCTACTGAGGTCTTTTGTTGTGGTGCATGAACTCTCTAGTTGAAGTTTGTGGGCTCTCTAGTTGTGGTACATGGATTCCAAGGCATAAAGGCTCGGTAGTTGTGATGCATGGGCTTAGCTGCTCTGTGGAATGTGGGATCTCAAATATCTAAACAGAGATTTAACCTTTGTCCTCTGCATTACAATGCAGATTCTTAACCACTAGACCATTAGGGAAATCCGCATTTAATATATTGTTGGATTTGGTTTGCTAATATTTTGTTGAAGATTTTTACATCTATTTTTATCAGAGATTTTTTTTTTTAAGTTTTTTTATTTGTTTTGCTATTAGGGTAATGGAAGCATTATAAAATTAATTTGGGAATATTTCATCTTCTCCAATTTGGGGGGATAGTTTAAGAATAATAGTTTCATGCTTTCACTTGTCCACTAGAATTCACCTGTAAAGCTGTCCATTCTTGGACTTTTGTTTGATGTTTTGTTTTCTTTTTATTTACTAATTCAATTTCATTTCTAGGAATCAGTCTGTTCAGATTATATATTTCTTACTGATTCAGTCTTGAAAGGTTTTATATTTTAGGAACTTATCTAGTCTTTCTAATTTGTTCAATTTGTTGGCATATCAATTTGTTGGCTCAGTATTCTCTTATGACTTTTTTTTATCATTATGTTATTCTTTGTAATTCTCTTTTCTAATTACTTATTTTGTTTATTTAGGCCCTTTTTTCCTTTATCATAATGATCCTGGCAAAAGGCTCACAAATTTTGTTGATATTTTCAAAAATTCAGTCATTGTCAGTCATTGGTTTCATTGTTTTTTTGTGTGTGCTTTTTTTTTTTTTTTTTCATTTTTTGCCATCTATTTTACCAATTTATTTTTTGATTAATACTACTTTCTTCCTTCTTCTAAATTTAAACATTGTTTGCTCCTTTTTGTAACTCCTTTTGGTGGTAGGTGGGGTGGTTTATTTGAATTTTTTTCTTTTCTCTTGAGGTAGGCTGGTATCCCTCTTAGAACTGTTTTTGCTGTACATCACTTACCCTGGAAAAATTTGCTTTTATTTGTCCCAAGCAATTGTCTGATTTCCTTTCCATTAACTCATTTTTTTAAACAGCATGTTGTTTAATCTTTGTACATTGTTTTTCCATTCTTTTTTTCTGTAATTGATTTTTAGTTTCATACCATTGTGTTCAGAAGACACTTGACATAATTTCAACCCTCGTAAATTTGTTGAATCTTCCTTTGTGACCCAGTGCAGGTTTACTCCTTGAGCATTTTCCATGTGCACTTGAAAGAAATGAATATTATCCCATTTTTGAATGGAATATGTTAAGTACAACTGGTCTTTTGTGTAATTTAATACCATTTATGGTTTATTGATTTTCTGTTTGGGTGATTTGTTTATTGATGTAAATGAGATATTGAATTCCCCTACTACCACTGTATTATTATTAATTTCTCCCTTTATATCTGTTAATATTTGCTTTATAGAGTTAGGTGTTCCCATGTTAGGTGCATTTGTGATGACTAATATTATAGTCTCTTCTATGGTCACTATGACCACTTTATTTTTACATAATGCCAGTCATTGTCTTTTATTACAGAATATTTTTAAAGAAACTCTTTGTCTAATATGTTTATTTTATTTCCATTTGCATATGTGTTTCATTTCCATTTCTATCCCCTAACTTTCATTCTGTGTGTTTCTTTAGCTCTGAATGAAGTCTCATGTAGGCACCAAATAGATGGGTCTTATTTTTCTATCCAATCAGTACCCTATGTCTTCATTGGAACACTTACTCCTATTAAAGTTAAAGAATTATTGATAAGTACATATGTTTAATGCCATTTTGTTACTTGTTTTCTGGTTATATTTACTGATGATACCAAAGACTTTGACTGTGTGGATCACAACAAACTAGAAAATTCTTAAAGAGATGGGAATATCAGACCACCTTACCTACCAAATGAGAAATCTGTATGCAGGTCAAGAAGCAACAATTAGAACTGGACATGGAAGAATGGACTGGTTCCAAATTGGGAAAAGAGTACAACAAAGCTGTAGATTGTCACTCTGCTTAATTAACTTATATGCAGAGTACATCATGTGAGATGTTGGGTTGGATGAAACACAAGCTGGAATCAAGATTGCTGGGAAAAATATCAATAACCACAGATACACAGATGGCACCATCCTTATAGCAGAAAGTTGTAGAGGAACTAAATAGCCTCTTGATGAAAGTGAAAGAGGAGTGTGAAAGCTCTGGCTTAAAACTCAACATTCAAGAAACTAACATCATGGCATCTGGTTGCATCGTTTCATGGCAAATAGGTGGGGAAACATTGGAAACAGTTAGCGACTTTATTTTTTCTTGGGTTCCAAAATCACTTCAGATGGTGATTGCAGCCATGAAATTAAAAGATACTTGCTGCTTGGAATAAAAGCTGTCACCAACCTGCTCAGTGTATTAAAAAGCAAAGACATTACTTTGCTGACAAATGTCTGTCTAGTCAAAGCTATGGTTGTTCCAGTAGTCATGTATGGATATGAGCATTGGACCATAAAGAAAGCTGAGCACCAAAGAATTGATGCTTTTGAACTGTGGTGTTGGAGATTTTTGACAGTCCCTTGGACTGCCAGGGGATCCAACCAGTCAATCCTAAAGGAAAGCATTCCTGAATATTTATTGGAAGGACTGATGTTGAGGATACAGTTTCACTATTTTGGCCACCTGATGGAAAGAACTGACTCATTGGAAAATAAAAAACAAACCAAAAAAACCTGATGCTGGGAAAGATTGAAGACAGGAGGAGAAGAGGGTGACAGAGGATAAGATGGTTGGATGGCATCACTGACTTGATGGGCATGAGTTTGAGCAAGCTCCAGGTGTTGGTGATGGACAGGGAAGTCTGGTGTGCTGCAGCCCATGGGATCCAAAAAGTCGGCCATGACTGAGCAACTGAACTGAACTGTTTTTCTATCCAATCAGTACACTAAGTCTTTTAATTAGAATACTTACTTTTTTGAAAGTTAAATAATTATTGATAAGTATATAGTTAGTGCCCTTTTGTTACTTGTTTTCTGGTTGTATTTATAGTTCTTCTCTGTTCTTTTGTTCTTCTAATTTCTTCCCATGTGGTTTAATGATTTCTTTACTGGTGAGATTGTGTTCCTTTCTCTTTTGTTATGGTATTTTTCTATTTGTGCTTATCATGGGGTTTGTGTATGTTGACTGTATATATTTCTACTTGTTTTAAGCTGATAGTCATTTAAGTTGAAATATATTCTAAAGGATACTCCCCTCTCCCACTTTCTGTGGTTTTGGCATCATATTTTACATCTTCATGTTTATCCCTTAATGGTTTATTTTTTCTCTAGTTGATTTTACAATATTGGATTTTTATCTTCATATTTATTTATTTCAGTAGTTGATTCAAGCTTTTGCTACACGTTTGTCTTTATTAGTAGGATTTACCATCTGAGCCACCAGGGACTCTCCATAAATTTTTTAATTCACCTTATAGCATTGTCTTTTCCTCTTACACCCTTTAACTCATTTCATATGATTAGTTTAGTATTAAAGAAATCTTAGTTTTGCTTGTCTAAAAAGTTTTTTAAATCTCTCTTTCAATTCTTAATGATAACCTTGGTTGGTAGATTATCCTAGGATTTAGCTTTTTCCCTTTAGCACGTTAAATACATCATCCCACTCCCTTTTTGTCTGCAAAGTTTCTGCAGAAAAATCAGCTGATTTTTTATGGGGGTTCTGGTTTTTGTTTTTTTTTTTTTTAATGACAGCTTTTCTCTTGTTGCCTTTAGAATTCTCTAATTTTAACTTTTGATCTTCTAAATATGTCTATTAATACTAATTTGGAGCTCTTTGTGTTCATCTTCTTTGGGGCTCCATGTGATTTTTATAACTGGAAATCTGTTTCTGTGTATACTGGTTTGGTCATAGGAAATCAGCCAGAGCCCCAGGCAGTTTTCAGTCTGTTTCCTCTGCCTTGTTCCTTGGAGTAAGGATGTATGTTTACTTTTTATGAGCAGAGACTTGGTTTCCTACAGCCTTCCAATAAGTCTCATTTTTTTTCAAATAAACTAAAGGAACTCATCTCCCTGGTGTTAGATCCCAGAGCTGCAGTGCCTAATATGTGACGGGAACCTCCCACTCTCCAGGAAGTATCCCCAGGCTCATGATATTCTCCTCACCTTCTGTGGCCCCTGCTGGAGGCATGGGTCTCTACCTGGTCGCTTCTTCTTTCTTCATACTCAACTCTGTAGATCTTTCTTTTCTTTAAATTAATTAAATGGAGAATAATTACTTTACAATATTGTGATGGTTTTTGCCATATATCAACATGAATTGGCCACAGGTATACGTGTCCTCCCCATTCTGAACCCCCCTCCCACATCCCTCCTCACCCGATCCCTCTGGGTTGTCCCAGAGCACCAGCTTATGGTGCCCTGCCTCATGCATCAAACTTGCACTGGTCATCTATTTTACACCTATTAATGAACATGTTTCAATGCTATTCTCTCAAACCATCTCACCCTCACCTTCTCCCATTGAGTCCAAAAGTCTCTTCTCTATGTCTGTGTTTCCTTTGCACCCTGAATGTAATATCATCAGTACTGTCTTTCTAAATCCCATATATATGCATTACTATACAGTATTTGTCTTTCTTTTTCTGACATACTTCACTCTGTATAATAGGCTCCAGGTTCATCCACCCCTTTAGAACTGATTCAAATGCATTCCTTTTTACAGTTGAGTAATGTTCCATTTTGTATATGTACCACAACTTCCTTATCCATTCATCTGCCGATGGACATCTAGGTTGCTTCCATGTCCTAGCTTTTGTAAATAGTGTTGCAGTGAACACTGGGGCACATATGTTTCTTTCTGTTCTGATTTCCTCTGGGTGTATTCCCAGCAGTGGGATTGCTGGGTCATATGGCCGTTCTATTCCTAGTTTTTTAAGGAATTTCCACACTGTTTTCCATAGTGGCTGTACCAATTTGCATTCCTGCCAAAAGTCCATACTCTCTCCCAAATTTAGTTTGTAAACGTTTTGATGATGGTCATTCTGACCTGTGTGAGATGATATCTTATTGTGGTTTTAATTGCATTTCTCTAGTAATGAGTGATGTTGAACATCTTTTCATGTGTTTGTTAGCCGTCTCTATGTCTTCTTTGCCAACTTTTTGATTGGGTTGTTAGTTTTTCTGGTATCAAGCTGCCTGTATATTTTGGAGATTAATTTCTTGTCAGTTGTTTTGTTTGCTATTATTTTGTCCCATTTTGAGGGTTGTCTTGTTACCTTCTTATAGTTTCCTTCCTTGTGCAAAACATTTTAACTTTAATTAGGTCCCATTTTATTTAGTTTTTTGTTTTCATTTACTTTACTCTGGGGGGTGGGTCATAGAGGATCTTGCTGTGATTTATGTCAGAGTGTGTTCAACTTATGTTTTCCTCTAAGAGTATTATAGTTTATGGTCTTACATTTAGGTCTTTAATCCATTTTGTGTTTATTTCTGTGTATGGTGTTAGAAAGTGTTCTAGCTTCATTCTTTTTTTTTTTTTCCTAGCTTCATTCTTTTACACATAGCTAACTAGTTTTCCCAGCACCACATGTTGGAGAGACTGTCTTTTCTCCACTGTATATTTTTTCCTTCTTTGTCAAAGATAAGGTGTTCATAGGTGTATGGATTTATCTCTGCTGCTGTTGCTGCTAAGTCACTTCAGTCGTGTCCAACTCTGTGCAAGTCCAAAGATGGCAACCCACCAGGCTCCTCCATCCCTGGGATTCTCCAAGCAAGAATACTGGAGTGGGTTGCCATTTCCTTCTCCAATGCATGCATGCATGTTAAGTCACTTCAGTTGTGTTCAACTCTGTGCAACCTTGTAGACAGCAGCCCACCAGGCTCCTCTGTCCATGGGATTCTCCAGGCAAGAATACTGGAGTGGGTTGCCATTTCCTTCTCCAATGCATGCGTGCATATTAAGTCACTTCAGTTGTGTTCAACTCTTTGCAACCTTGTGGACAGCAGCCCACCAGGCTCCTCTGTCCATGGGATTCTCCAGGCAAGAATACTGGAGTGGGTTGCCATTTCCTTCTCCAGGAGATGGAGACTTTCTATTTTGTTCCATTGATCTATATTCTGTCTGTGCAAGTACCAGAGTGTCTTAATGACTGTAGCTTTGTAGTATAGTCTGAATTCAGAAAGTTTGATTCCTCCAGTTCCATTCTTCTTTCTAAAAATTACTTTAGCTATTTGGGGCCTTTTGCGGTTCCATAAAATTGTGAAATTATTTGTTCTAGTTCTGTGAAAAAATACTGTTGTAGTTTGATAGCGATTGCCTTGAATCTATAGAATGCATTGGGTAGTATACTCATTTTCACTATATTGATTTTTCTAATCCATGAACACGGTATATTTCTCCATCTGTGTCATCTTTGATTTCTTTCATCAGTGTTTTATAGTTTTCTGTATATAAATATTTTGTTTCTTTAGGTAAATTTATTTCTAAGTATTTTATTCTCTTCATTGTAATGGTGAATGGGATTGTTTCCTTAATTTCTCTTTCTGATATTTCATTGTTAGTATATAGAAATGCAAGGGATTTCTACATATTAATTTTATATCCTGCAACTTTACTATATTTATTGATTAGCTCTAGTAATTTTCCACTGGCATCTTTAGTGTTTCCTCTGTGTAGATCTTTATTTACAGTCTTGGTTATACAAAAGCCTTTCTGTTACCCTCCCAGTTTATTTTCATAAAGAGTTGCTCTACACTTTTATGTATTTTTTTTTTAAGTAGGTGAGCTCAGCACACTCCTAATTTTCTATCTTGATTTCCAACCCCTGAACAAACTGTTTTACTTTTCCTAAAAGGAATTATAATTAATCCAGTTAGGGAAACAAAATGTGAATAAAACAGCCATTAATCCATAACACTAGCATGTCATAGTGAGGTCAAACGCAAATCTGTAGTCAGAGCATGTGATTTTCTCAGTGATTACTTGTTATGTTGCCTTGCAAAAGAAGATTATGTCTGTAGTATAACAGTCATTCTCCAATATTTATTGACCAAAGAAGGGGAAATAAATAGGCCCCTGTCCCTAATCTCTGAAATTCTAATCTAATAGGTATGAGA
Source organism: Dama dama (assembly GCF_033118175.1). Classification (NCBI taxonomy): domain Eukaryota; kingdom Metazoa; phylum Chordata; class Mammalia; order Artiodactyla; family Cervidae; genus Dama; species Dama dama. The sequence goes on from NC_083681.1 coordinate 13,258,824, forward strand.
TTGGGACCCAGAATTTGATTTCATCAAGTGTTATTTATGATGCTGATGAAGCATTTCTAAGGCTGCACTTTGGGAAACACTGGATTATTTCAAAAATAAATTTTGAGTACCCATCTCTCTATTGATTTGAACTATTTAATAATCTATGAACCATAGCATTTTATTTACCTATTTTAATTGCCATCTTTCTAAATAATCCTCACATCTTTATTCATTAAATTTTTTACAAGTACCTGGCATGTAACTTTCAAATACTAAATATGTAGCATTTGGTTTTTAGCCTATATACATCTAATTTTATCTACTCTAAGGAGAATTAATAAAAATATAAAATATTTCATTGGGAAAAAATATTAGTTATAATTAAAAGACCATGTCATGGTTTGTGAAAAAGTTAAGAGAATAATATGTAGGATTTTAGTTATTAATTGAAGAAGTATTTGTGAAGGGAATTTTAGCTGAAGATAGAGGGTGTGAAGAAAACACAGCAAAGTTGCAATTCATATTCAGAGAACAAAAGCTCAATATGCTTTGAATATAGTAAGCAAATGGCAAATAGTGGAATCTATACACTAAGTGCATTTCTATAACAGATAGTAAAAGGTCTCAATAGTAAGTAAAGGAATTTATGATACAGTTAATTATGGAATTAAAGATTTTTGAGCTCGGAAGGACCTTCTAGCATTCATTTTCTGTTAGAAAGTCCTTGGTAATTTAGACTACACTATATTTTAGATCATTTCAAGGTGGGAAAGGGGGATCGACAGGCCAAGCCTGAAATTGTTTGACTATAACCATATGTAGTAGTAGCTAGTAGATTTGTCTCAAACCTACAATATACAGAGGCATTTTCTTTCAAAAAGACCCACTGAAAATTCATATAGTAGCTGTTTTTAAAATGTATTTTGCAAAGAGATTAAGTGGCTTGTCCAAGGTCAGAGACAGAAAAATGACAAATGAGGATTGATATCTTGTTTCTCATACATTTTCCTATAATGTGTACTCCATATTAATGGACTTTTCCACTATTCTTATATTCTAAAGACAATAATATAACCCCTGATTTTGTTTTATTTTAATATCTGTATTTGCTTTTCTGACAAGTGTTTCTAGAATGTAACTCTTGCTTCATTCCTTGCAGTAGTACAACCATTTGTATTCTTGGTACTGTATGGCTAGCAAAATGTTTTTGCCAAAAGTCCCACAGACCAGCTTCCTCTCACAGGCTGGAGGTTGGTAATGTTCATAGAAAGGAAAGTGTGCAGGTGGAGCAGTACAAACATCTTCAGGGATACTCTATGTTGCAATCAGGATGACAGTTAGCATTCTCCCATAGATAGTTCTTGTGCCTGCAAAGTTTATTTTCTATGACATCATTTCAAAAACATCAGGAAATATTAACTTTTAAAATTGTCTGTGGAAGCTATGGAGAAAAGGGGACAGCATATGTTTAGATGTTTTTCTGACAACGTTATCAGAACTTTGAATGCACCTGTGTTACTATCTAACTTGATATTTGGACTTCCCTGGTGACTCAGACGGTAAAGCGTCTGCCTGCAATGAGGGAGACCCGGGTTCGATCCCTGGGTAACCCACTCCAGTACTCTTGCCTGGAGAATCCCATGGATGGAAGAGCCTGGTGGGCTACAGTCCATGGGGTCGCAAAGAGTCAGACACAACTGAGCGACTTCACTTTCACTTTCAACTTTATATTTATGGAATTTCAATTTAGGACCAACTAAAGTCCAAAAGTAGTTTTTAAAAAACAGTCATTGTTTAAAGCATTAGTCATAACTTTTCATTTGTTTGGATTTTCCTCCTAGAAAATACCACCTCATCATTTCATATCTCCCAAGTCAAATCTTTTGAAGACGTTTTTCCTGATCAGCTGTGAAAAACATTGTAATTCAACATTATCTTGGCATAAATATATTCAAAAAATAAATTAAAGGACAGATTCAGAACACCTGCCAGATCCTGGTAAAGATAGCGAAAATAATATAGTCTGACTCATTACCTCCCACTCAGGACTATGTACATCAGAGCTAGTCAACCCACTTAATCATAGTTTGAATAGTCAGTCAAATGGAGTTGGACACTTTACTTCATTTTCTATCAAACATTATTTTTTCTCACTATCAATCTGTGACCTTTTTAATTCTCATTTTAATTCTTATTACCAAGACACACCCAGTTCCAGCAAGGATTTTTGTGGTTAGTAGAAACTTGCAATTAAATTACCCATTAATTAATTATTAATCTGGTATGGGTGACTTACACCATTAAGTAGATGTTCAGTTCAGTTCAGTTCAGTTCAGTTCAGTCGCTCAGTCATGTCCAACTCTTTGTGACCCCATGGACTGCAGCATGGACAGCATGCATCAATTAAGTAGAAGTCTAAGAGCTTAAATTGGGCAAGACCCCCCTTCCACACGTGGTTTGGTGAATTTAGGCTACAGATCAGATTTTCAACATACAGATAGATGCTAGTTTTCAGAAGCATGCTCATATTGCCTGTACTGCTTAGCAGTATATGTTTAAGTGATTGTTGAAATATAGTGCTAATATTTTACAAATCATGTTAAAGGATCATCTACAAGTTACTATAATTAATAGGACTGGAGTTGCTTTTCTTTCTTACAAAAGATGCTAGTTCTTTCCCTCAGGTAATATAAATTTAATTTGCAACAACAGATTTCAAAAGAAATAAAGGATAAATAACAATCTTAGTATGTGTACAAATGTTTTGACACTTCAATGCAAACTATATATTTAGTGCCCAGTTTTGTGCTTTATAATTTCAGTGAATATTAATCAGTGTAAGAGAAAAGAAAGATGAGGAATGAGATTGAGTGAATTTTAAGTCTCACACAAAGTGCTTTCTTGTCTTATCCTAAATGTGATTGACTTTGACCATACGACTGGGATAGAAGAAAATAACCTGACTGAGTATAATTTTCTACTCCAGGAAAATTAGAAGATTCATAAAATTTTGGGTTATTAGGAGGAAAAGGGAACATTAGTAAATCTATCTATGAACAAGTAGATAATGTGAAATACTTGTTCTTTTACTTATTCTCTGTTAAAACTAAGCATAAACTAAAATAAATTAGGAGGACTTGTCATGACATTTTCAGTGTTCTTGACTATTTTGGGTTTGGACTGTGTTGGTCAGCAACTTCAGGAACTTCCCAGGTGTAATCTGAAACCAACCCCTGTGGTGGAGAGCATGAAGAGACCAAAAAAGAAGCAAATCACTCCAGAATTTTATGTGGCAAGTTTAATGAGCAAAGGAGCTTACATAAAGAGGTCTGTGTGGGAGACTGCAAGACAAACAGTTCTCCACAACTGCTCACCAGAATCTTTAAGTTTATGTGGAGCTCTCGGGCCTTCCCAGGAGATACAAGAGACTTGGGTTCGAGACTTGGGAAGATCCCCTGGAGAAGGAAAATAGCACTCTTGCCTGAAAAATGCCATGGACAGAGGAACCTGGAGGGCTACAGTTCACGAGTTGCAAAAGGGTCAGACATGACTGAACACAGCACAGCATAGAGCCCTTGAGGTTATTGTCAAGTATTTAGCACAGCTATACACATGATTAAGCAACACATTACCCCCTAAACATTGGATTGTTAACGAGCTCCAGCTTGGGAACAGTGGGTGGAATATAAATTCCTAGGACAGGGCAGAGGGTAAAGTGTATCCAGTTGCCTGGTTCCAGCTCACAGGTCAATCGTCAGTCACATCTTCTCCATGATCTCTCCCAACACTGCACCCTTACTGAATGGCTTTTACAATCTTACAGGCCTCCTCTTCTGCACTGTGTCCTGAATGTTCAGCAAGGTGTTTCACTAGCATGGACGTGACTTGTTTGGCCACTGTCTAGCTGCACAGGAGGCATATGCCACAGAAACAATATAGGCACATGCAAGATAAAGTACTGATTAAGACAAAGATTCACAAATAGGTAATAGTTTTTTCATCAAGAGTCTCATGATTTGGACCAATGACTTATTAAATTTCCTGGGCTGGAGATTGGATCACTCAGGGTGTTTTTTTTTTTTTTTTTTTTCTTTTTTTCTTTTTTGTATCCTTGGGTACACAAGGGGCATTGGTGCTTTATAAGTCAGGATGTGGAAAATAGGTCTGCCTCAGGCTCTTACTGGTGGACCTAAATGTCTCTCCACACACCCTGACTGCTGCTGCTGCTGCTAAGTCGCTTCAGTCTTGTCCAACTCTGTGCAACCCCATAGATGGCAGTCCACCAGGCTCTTCTGTCCCTGGGATTCTCCAGGCAAGAATACTGGAGTGGATTGCCATTTCCTTCTCCAATGCATGCATGCATGCTAAGTTGCTTAAGTCATGTCCGACTCCGTGTGACCCTATGGACAGTAGCCCACCAGGCTCCTCTGTCCACGGGATTCTCTAGGCAAGAACACTGGAGTGGGTTGCCATTCCCTTCTCCTTACCCTGACCCTACAAGGCTTTATTCATGATCATCCACCCCTCACTTTCCCACTGTCTAAGCCATAATGTTAATCCCTTTGGAGTTAGACCAAATGTCAGTTCAAAGTGTTAATGGCCAGGGTTCATTTGTGATCACCAGCCAAACTGGTCTGAATTCTGTCCACTGAGGGATACAGTTTCTCTCTGTTTCTAGGCATCTGTATGTCAACCGTCAGTGGGAATTGGCCCCACTCCCTCCCTAAAAGTCAAAGGCGCTACAACAGGAACAGGGGCTGGGGCATTTGGAGAATCTACATACTCTACCAGGGCCTAGTAGCACCTACATTTTTATAGACAGTGAGCTGAAACACAAGATGCTCCTCTGCTGCAAATAGGCTGCCACTTAGTCACAGCTGAGATTTGAACAATGGCAGAGGTGGGTTGATGGAACATATTCTCATCTCACCCCTTGATAGGAAGGAAAGTTCTTACCATGATATGCTGTTCCTTTGTGAGAGGTTCTGCCTGGAGGAATGCTATGTACACTGCTGAGAGCTATTGCTCTATGGGCATATATTGAGTTTTTTCCCCCTTCCAGACCTAAGAGTGAAATCCTATAAACTCATTCAGATGTCTGGCACAGTGCCCAACCCAAATAGTCTGTAGTCATAGACACATTTACTTCAATGGTAATCCTGCTTAGGAGATGCCCAGAGCTTTGATCTGATTCATTGCGTCTTTTCCTTCTCAAAGGTGAATTGCTGCTCTGATCCCAAGTCCCATGCATGCCCTTTAGGTCCTCCAAAACCTCCAAATCCTTAACTTGCATTTTTACATTGTTAAGGGTTTGATAGGCTTACATGTTAGCAATCACAGATTCTAGGGCAATTGAGGTCTTATCCAGCCAAAGGACTCCCCCAAATTTTAAAACAGTGCCTAGGCCTTGAAATTCCTATGAACTTCTATTGCCCATCATCTTCCTTGCAGATATTCCAGCCAAACCTTCAGAATGTCCTGCAGAAGAGGCAAGTCTTCACACACTAATGTTATAGAGTCAATATAATGGGCCGATGTTGCTGATGTGCAGAAAAGAAAAGACAGAGGTATCAGGTCAATATCCCATGACATATTGTTGGGACTTAGGGAAGCCCTTCAAAAGTCCATTATTGCCCTGCCAATGTGAACACAGATTGATCTTAGTTATTATGAATATGTACTTGTCAGTCTTTTCCATGAATCCTGAAGACAAAGCACTTTTGCAGGAACACTTCTGCCAAAGCAAAGAGTAAAACAATTTTTGCAAAGAGAAATAGTTAGTTTTAGTTTTACGTATGTGTATTATCAATTTCAAAGAATTACTTCTCTGTAAGTGAATTAAATAGAACTCTTTTGCAAATTAATTTTGACAATATTTTCTGAAAATAGAAAAAATTGCATGTACATAACATACATCTAATGACATACATAGATATGCAAAAACAAATAGAGAAATTTAGCTTTTATTCCAAAAGTTAGCCTTTGATGAATAATGTTATGGAGTCTGTGGACTACACTTTGTTCAAGGAAGTTTCATGGCAGTCTGTATTTTTATTAATAAAAACCTCTCCTCTTTTTTTCCTTTCTTTCAGTCACAATGGAGAGTATTTGCATCGCAAAGGCATGGTAAGATTTACAACTTTAAGGGCAGAGGTAGGTTTTTCCAAGAGTTTACCAGTGTATTTCTGTATTGTCAGATGTCTAGGGTAACTACTACATAAGATTTTCTTTTATATTAAGGATCAAACAGTGTGGACCACTCCAACCATTTACTGTCAGTTACCACAACATCCTCCCCTTCTCTCTCCTCTGTTTCCTGGAGAGTCTTACTTTTAGAATCCTAATCAGACTTCATTACAACACTCAGATCTTAATCCTTCCTAACCTCACAAAATGGCACACTAAGCTCTTTAAATTACTATCCTCTCCTCATACCTTGTTTGCCAACCTTGAAGCTAGCAGAGCAGTGAACAAATCTTTCTCTAACTTCAGTTCATCTTCCAAATTTCTAAGTTGAGATTCAGCCTCTAGTTGGGCATTGGTGGCCAGCTGAATTGCCCACAGTAGAGGCCAGCCCACTTCAGCAGTCATTTGTTTTCCTTCTTTGCCATGGTACGCTATGAGCAGTTCCTCAAACGAATACATTAAACCAGCCTGTGTTTTGGGACTGCCTGTCAACTTGTATGGCAGTCCTCAAACACCTAATATATTGGTCACATCTCCTCACATGCAAGGTAGTAGCTAATGTGAGATTTTCCACAGGGATGCCTCTTCTCCAAAGCCCATTTCTTTGGCATCTTGGCAACCTCTACAGCTGTTGATCTGAAATCTTGGGACCTTCCTGGATATAAATGGAAACCAGCACCCATACAAAGAGGGAATGGAAGACTGAAGGAAGGAAGACCACTCTAGACTGGTAGGTGGCAAGTTTAATAAGGAAGGAAATTTACTTATGAGTCTTGTCTTATGTAGATCTTGAGGCAGTAAGATTAGTAGATGTCCAAACCTTCATGCTGAATCTTAAAAGTCCATATAGAGGACCTAACTGGGTTCAATCATGTATACCATCCAGATGATATGAACAACAGATTGCTCCCTCAAGGCTGCATCCTGGACAATGTTTCTAAATTGTGGGCACACTGGAGGGAACATTATCTTCTAAGCACAAGGGAGGGATGTGTGCATGATCAGTGGCTTCAGGTGTGCCTGACTCTTTGGGACCCCATAGACTGTAACCTACCAAGCTCCTTTGTCCATGGGATTTTTCTCAGAAAGAATACTAGAGTGGGTTGACATGCCCTCCTCCCAGGAAATTTCCAACACAGATATTGAACCCATGTCTCCTGTCTCTCCTGCATTTCAGGCACATTATTTTACCACTGAGCCAGGGAAGACCAAGAGAGGGATGAGGAGCTTCCCATTGTTCAGGTCTAGTTCTCAGATCTGCTAGCTGTCATGTCCTCTTGATTGATCTTCTCCAACAACGTGACTGTAAAGAATCATTGTGCTAAATGTTAACGTCTAGAATTACAGGTTTCTACCTTTTATCTTGTTCCCTCAGGGCTAATATTATCCCATTTTTTTTTTTTTTTTTTTCTATGCAGCCTTTATTGTATGCACGTTTTTGCCCTTCAGTTAGAAACTGGAGAGTAAAGAGGATGATGGTCTAGCTAATAAGCCTAAAACTAAGAGCTGAGTAAATGTATCCAAGTAGATAATTAACATTTCCTAAAAAAATATTTGAAACATTAAAGTACTATAAATGTTGTTATCAGAATAAGAGGACCAACCAACAAAAATTTAAAATAACTTGAAAGGTGCAAATCATATAACAAATTAAAAGATGTTTGCTCCTTGGAAGGAAAGTTATGACCAACCTAGACAGCATATTAAAAACCAGAGACATTACTTTGCCAACAAAGGTCCGTCTAGTCAAAACTATGGTTTTCCCAGTAGTCATGTGTGGATGTGACAGTTGGACTATAAAGAAAGCTGAGTACTGAAAAATTGATGCTTTTGAACTGTGGTTTTGTAGAAAACTCTTGAGAGTCCCTTGGGCTGCAAGGAGATCCAACCAGCCCATCCTAAAGGAAATTAGTCCTGAATATTCATTGGAAGGACTGATGCTGAAGCTGAAACTCCAATACTTTGGCCACCTGATGTGAAGAACTTAGTCACTGGAAAAGACCCTGATGCTGAGAAAGATGGAAGGTGGGAGGAGAAGGGGACGACAGAGGATGAGATGGTTGGATGGTATCACCGACTCAATGGACATGAGTTTGAGTAAACTCTAGGGGTTGGTGATGAACAAGGAGGCCTGGTGTGCTGCAGTCCATGGGGTTGCAAAGAGTCAGACATGACTAAGCGACTGAGCTGAACTGATATAACAAATGCCAATCACTTTGAATTCTAACTTTCAAAATTAAACCACTGCATTTTAACAATATCCTTTCTCTATTTGTAAATAATTATAAGAATCCCTGAATTTGTGAATCATAGAAAAGTAGATGGCAAATTTGTACATTACCTGAAACAATGTGCCGATCATTTTTCTCCTTTTAATATTAGTATTCAGAAAATCCTCAGATATCTTGAGATCTAGGAGAAAAATTATTTTAGGTAGGATCCAGGTCCAAATTAAGGAGTTGACTCTTCCAATAAAGTGGTGAGGGTTCTGAAAATAATGGCTGGGTTTCTTCCACTAGAAACTAGTACAACAGGGTAAACATACACGCCACACATTCACAGACACACACACACACACACACACACACACACACACACTTAGAGTGAGAAACATAAGGGCAGCACAGGTTAAATGGGACTGGAAAAGTGTTCATTTAAGTACTGGTGATTCTGGAACCAAGGTAAGAATTTGTGGTCCTGTTTAGGTGTAAAATAAAATAAATCACATAATATGCAATCGCAAATTCAGATTCATTAGTATTATTTTTTGTTGTTCAGTCACTAAGTCATGTCCAACTCTTTGCTACCCCCATGGACTACAGTACGTCAGGCTCAGCTGTCTTCAATGATCTCCCAGAGGTTGTTCAAATTCATGTGCAGTGAGTCGGTGATGCTATCTAACCATCTCATACTCTGCCGTCCTCTTCTCCTCCTGCCTTCTATCTTTCCCAGCATCAGGGTCTTTTCAAATGAGTTAGCTCGTTGCATCAGGCAGCTAAAGTACTGGAGCTCCAGCTCCAGTTCTTTCAAGGAATACTCAGGGTTGATTTTCTTTAAGATTGACTGGTTTGATCTCTTGGCAATCCAAATGACTCTTAAGAGTTTTCTCTACCACAATTTGAAGGCATCAAGTTTTTGGTGCTCAGCCTTTTTATGATCCAACACTCAATCTATACATGACTACTGGAGAAAAAAAAAAAAAAAAAAAAAAACATAACTTTGACTATATGGGCCTTTGTCAGCAAAGTGATGTCTCTGTTTATTAATACCTTGTCTAGGTTTGCCATAGCTTTCCTTCCAAGGAGCAAGTGTATTTTAATTTCATGACTACAGTCATCATCCACTACTCTAAAATTTTACCTGCTAGCTTTTACTGAAATATGATTGGCAATAAAGAAACAGAACTATTATCTTAATTAGGTTTTGATTCAATTGATTCTTCATTCCATGAAGGAGGTGAACTTTGAAGTGTAAGGCAAATCAGTTTTTTCCTAATAAAAAATCAATAGAGGGTAGTTATATTTCCTCTGTGGGCCACAAGTACTGGTAAAAATACCCTGACTAGTTAGAAAAAAGTATATACTGCAAAAGTATATATATGTATATATACTGTATATATATGAAACTCAATGAAACTCATCTCTGATATTAAGGCTTTCAAAATATTGTAATAGCAAGATGTTCAGTAAAGCAAAGGATCCATGATATTGGTAGAGAGCTTTGCAGAGTGTAATTTTGTATATTTAAGAATATATTAGAGACTATTTGGCAAATAAAACCAGAGAAGAGATATATATTTCCTGAATATTTGCTGATTAAAGAGTGACAAGTGGTTATCTGAACAACAGAAAACAGTTATCTGAATGTTTCTCACTCATGTGTCATTCACTGTCCTCTCTAATAGAATAACGCCCTTCTCCCTAACCCTGACACTCTTTTTATTAATATTTTTTCATGTATATTTAGTTAATAAGAAGAAATTTATAAATAAACAATACTAATATGGTTCCCTATATCCCTCTTCCCTTCTTTAACTTGTTGGTTGAGAAAATTTGCCCTGAATTTTCACTTTATTATTTTATTAACTTTATAAAAAGCACTTTTCACTTATATTAAAATAAGTAAGAGCTATGACCATATAGCAGAAATAAAGAGGCTTTTGATCAAAGTGAAAGAGGAGAGTGAACAAAACTAGTTTAAAACTCAACATTCAGAAAACGAAGATCACGGCAGCCAGTCCCATCAATTTGTGGCAAATAGATGATGAAAAATGGAAACAGTGAAAGATTTCATTTTCTTGGGCTCCAAAATCACTGTGGATGGTGACTGCAGCCACTAAATTAAAAGACACTTCCTCCTTGGAAGAAAAAGTATGACAAACTTAGAGAGCATATTAAAAAGCAGAGACATTACTTTGCTGACAAAGGTCCATCTAGTTAAATCTATGTTTTTTCCAGTAGTCATGTACAGATGTGAGAGTTGTATCATAAATAAGGCTGAGCACTGAAAAATTGATGCTTTTAAACTGTGGTGCTGGAGAAGACTCTTGAGAGTCCCTTGGACTACAAGGAGATCCAACCAACCAATCCTAAAGGAAATCCATCCTGAATATTCATTGAAAATAACTGATTCTGAAGCTGCAATACTTTGGCCCCTGATGTGAAGAGTTGACTCATTAGCAAAGATCTTCATGCTGGGAGAGATTAAGGGCAAGAGGACTAAGGGGCCACAAAAGATGCAACAACTGGATGGCATGTTTGACTCAATGGGTGTGAGTTTGAGCAAACTCAGGTAGATAGTGAAGGATAGGGAAGCCTGGCATGCTGCAGTTCATGGGTTTACAAATAGTCAGACATGACTGAACAACAATGTCATTTATCTCCACATCTCATAATGTGTAAAAGTATATGGCACACAGGTGTTCATGTACAGTTTTTGAATCACATAGCCCTTTCGAACGAGACAGTGGATATTTTGTTCAATCAATGTTATGGTCTGAATTCTGTTCCCTCCAAGTCCATATGTTGAAGGCCTAATCTGGAGGACCACAGAATGTGATTATTTGGGGATAGAGCCTTTCAAGCAGTAATTAAGTTAAAACAGGGTCATTATGCTGGGGCCTAATTATTGGACTTCCCTAGTGGCTCAGATAGTAAAGCGTCTGCCAGCATTGCGGGAGACTCTGGTTTGATACCTGGGTCAGTAAGATCCCCTGGAGAAGGAAATGGCAACCCACTCCAGGACTCTTGCCTGGAAGATTCCACGGATGGAGGAGCTTGGTGGGCTACAGTCCACGGCATCAAAAGGAGTCGGACACGACTGAACAACTTCACTTCACTTCCAATATTATTAGGATCCTTAATAATGAGAAGAGATTAGGGCAAAGACAGAGGGATGCCCATGTGAGGACAGGTGATATGGTAGCCATCTACAAACCAAGGAGAGAGTCCTCAAAAGAAATCAAACTTGCCAACAACCTTATCTTGAATTCTATATTCTCTTGAATTGTGAAAAAATACATTTCTGTTGTTTAAATCACTAGTCTAGTGTTCTGTTACGGCAGCCCTAGGACTGTCATAAAATAATAAAACCATTTAAGTTTTGGACAAAGTCTACAATGAAATACATTATTCTTTTATAAAGTTATCATTTATTGAAACAGGATGATTCACAAAAATTATTTCAAGTTTCAATTTTCTCACCATGACATTGTAATAATTATAAAACTGCTGCACATCATGGTTTTGATATGAATTATATAAATGCACATAATGGACGTAGTTCATTGGCTTTCACATTGCCAGTTTTTGAAAAACGCTGCCTGTTTCCTCTTACCTTCATATTTATTCACATGTAATTGATTTCAGGTTAAAAATAGCGTGTTTATGCCATTTGCTCTCTTTGTATTGAGTGTTGTTTGATCTTTCATCCACTTACAAACATTAGAAAATAGAATATCATAAATGTTATAAATATTATTCCATTTATCATTTTTTCATCTTTTTGCTTTTATGTTAAAATTTTTGTGACTTATACACTCATCAAAAATGTGTGCTACTTTTTAAAAGTTTTTTAACTTTTATATATTAGGTATTATTCTAGTCACTGGAGATATCAAAGTGTCTTCACTCATAAAATATATACAAAATACAGAGAAATAATGTTCTGCAGCACTATGCAATAAATGCACTTATGGCAGGATGTCTAAAGAAGAGAAAAGAAAATATACAACAAAACCAAAAAAATTAGAACTAAATTATATTCCTGAGGAATAGCAGAAATTTATATTATTCCATAGAAATGTTTTTGTCACTTCTCTCATTGACTACTCATAAAGGACAGAAAGCCTCTGATTCAACGTTCCTTTGAAATTGAAAGTCCTTCTAGCCTCATTTCTCATGAGATATATGGATTATCAATTTTCAGTTTCTCCTGCATAAAAAGATGCTGCATAAAGATACGTTTTGTATCTGTATTTCATATATCATTTGCACTGTTTATATATATATATATATATATATATATACATATATACATATATGCATATATATATATGAAATTCCAATGTATGAAGGAATGAAGGAAAGAGGAAATAAAAAAGAAAAAATGCAATTTGAATATTGGTCATCACTGTTTCACTCTTTAAAGGCAGATAGATAAGCTTGACTGAGAACAAATTGGAAAACTGAAGAATAGAAAGCATCTAAAGTATCCCTGAGAAGATAGGTAACCCTTTGTCAACTAAATAATATTGAAGTTAAAACCAAAAATTAGACAGACCATCTAGAAGGCTTTTTAAATTTTCCTGAAAAAGTTTGTGGAAATTGGAAGATCCAGAAGTGTTAGCATCATGTTTTTGATAAGATTTTTTAAATTTTTGTTTCAAGATGGTTGACTGTTTATTGTGAGGTGAAGAGAGGCAAAACATAATGCTGTGATTAATGTGATCTGTATTTGTTTACAATCTTATTTCCTATCTCTTCTACTAGAACAAATTCTAGGAGAAGGAAAAGTTTTTGACCACTTTGCTTACTATAATATACTTACTACAATATGCTCACTAGAAATGGTTATGCATTTCCATGAATAGTACTTGCTCTTATGTTATCTGGTTGGGACCTCCTTTCCATTGACAAAATGTCCCAATTTGGCCAATGAATTTTATGGCTATCTTATATAGCATTTACTCAAAAATTATTTGCTGAGTGGATGAGTGACAGCAACATTCACTTCAGTTCAGTCTTTCAGTGTGTCTGAATCTTTGTAACCCCATGGACTACAGCACACCAGGCCTCCCTGTCCATCACCAACTCCCAGAGCTTGTTCAAACTCATGTCCATTGAGTTGGTGATGCCATCCAACCATATCATCCTCTGTCGTCCCCTTCTCCTCCCACCTTCAATCTTTCTCAGCATCAGTGCTCTTTTCAAATGAGTCAGGTGGTCAAAAAGAGTCAGTCTTTTCTTCTCATCAGGTGGTCAAAGTACTGGAGTTTCAACCTCAGCATCAGTCCTTCCAGTAAATGTTCAGGGCTGATATCCTTTAGGATGGACTGGTTGGACCTTCTTGCAGTCCAAGGGACTCTCAAGAGTCTTCTACAACACCACAGTTCAAAAGCATCAATTCTTCAGTGCTCAGCTTTGTTTATAGTCCATTTATCACATCCATACACGACTACTGGAAAACCATAGTTTTGACTAGACAGACCTTCATTGGCAAAGTAATGTCTCTGCTTTTTAATATGTTGTCTAGATTGGTCATAGCTTTTCTTCCAAGGAGCAAGCATCTTTTAATTTCATGGCTGCAGTCACCATCTGCAGTGATTTTGGAACCCCCCAAAATAGTCTCTCACTGATTCCATTGTTTCCCCATCTATTTGTCATGAACTGATGGGACCAGATGCCATGATCTTAGTTTTCTGAATTTTGAATTTTAAGCCAACTTCTTCACTCTCCTCTTCCACTTTCTTTAAGAGGCTCTTTAGCTCTTCTTCCCTTTCTGCCATAAGGGTGGTGTCATCTGCATAGCTGAGGTTATTGATATTTCTCCCTGCAGTCTTGATTCCAGCTTGTGCCTCATACAGCCCAGCATTTCTCATGATGTACTCTGCATATAAGTTAAAGAAGCATGGTGGCAATATATAGCCTTGATGTACTCCTTTCCCGATTTTGAACCAGTCTTTTGTTCCACGTCCAGTTCTAACTGTTGCTTCTTGACTTGCATATAGATTTCTCGGCAATATTATGAGGAATATAAAATTCCTACAATATTATTTCTTTTTTAGTAGTTAAATAGTAAAGATATTCATTCATATATATATATATATATATATATATATATCTCAATTGGTTCTACCGGAGAATAGATCAGAGATGGGCAAAATTACTTTTTTAGGTAAAATTATTAAGTAGCAATTACATTGTATAGGTAATGGTGGTTTATAGTTTGAATTGAATGGATAGCAAAAAAAGTTGCAAAAAGTTATTGGACCCATGATACACTTGGGGAAACTTAATGATTGGTGATTACTTAGTTAAAGATGTTATGTAAATTTTGAGCTTGTGCAAGTTGATGGAATGTTGGTATTCGAAATAAGGAACACTAGAAAAAGTCTAGACCAGAGGAAAGTTTTTAATTAACTTCAAATATGCTGAGATACTTCTAAAAAATCTGGAAAGTGAGACAGGCAGGTGGCAAACTGTTAAGGAGATTGGATGTGTAAGTCTATGTACCATTTGCATATTTTTGTAACAGACCCTGCAAGAACATATACAATTTACTCTGGAGATAAAGTACAATGAAAGTTAGTAATGTCTTTGAACCGAAGTAATTTCAACTTCTAATGCAATGTAAAAGATCAGCAAATGAGAGAAATAATTAGTAGCTAAAAGTTTGAGGACAAAAAGGAATTTATTGCAGAAGCCAAATAAGAATATTTCAAGACAGAAAAGACCTGAGGTCTTTTGCTGCTAAAAAAAAAAGTAACTTACAGCTTGAAAAATGTCAGTTCGATTTAATGTATGGAAGTCATTGATGACCTTGGATTAAGAGTTTTGGAAATGATGAGCATAAAAACAAGCACAAAATGCATTGAGGTTGATTTGGGCTGGCAAAAAAAAAAAAAAGAGAATGAGTGTAAATAGGCTCTTCAAGAAAACTGATTTTGAAGAGGAGATGAATGGAGAATTAGAAATGAGAGATGAAATGAGATAAAATATTGGAAGGAAGTAATTGAATATGTAATTGAATATGGTAAGACTGAAAAATATTATTTTTAAGGTTTTCAATTTAGAGTAGAATCTACTGATTCTTCAGTATAAAGAAGAAATTGAATTAGATAAAATAATATTGGCCTGGATATTTGGACAGTTGTACTACGAAAAATGAGGAAAAACAGACTTTAATAACATTGGTAAAAATGTTACTAAAATCAAAATTTATGGAAGCTAATCTGGGTGAAAATGCAAGTGAAAAAAGACATATTTAATTATTCAGAAATAATTAAGAATGACTCGGACTTCCCTGGTGGCTCAGACTATAAAGATTCTGCAATTCGGGAGACCTGGGTTCGATCCCTGGGTTGCAAGGATTCCCTGGAGGTGGACATGGCTACCCACTCCAGCGTTTTACCTGGAGAATTCCCATGGACAGAGGAGCCTGGCGGGCTACAGTCCATGGGGTCACAAAGAGTCAGACATGACCCAGTCCAAAACACAGCACTGCACAGCAAGAATGGCCCACTGATTCAAGGCCTAACCAAGTTTTTAATGAACAAATGAGTTAACAATATTACCATAAGAAGAATCTTTTGTTGATAAAAAAAAATTATCGCTTAAAGTAGTGATTTTCTAGTTGAAACCATTATAAGTAATGCCAAGATCCAAAGGGTGATCATGGCAGTTAGGGGCTGATGCGAAGTGAAGGCAAGGTCGAATACAGATGAAAACGTCAAAGCACTGGAAGTTACGGATAGTTTACCATGTGAGGTTTATCGTTTGACTTGATTGTGGTAGGGCTTAGGGATTTAAGGACAACGAAGAGGAGTAAAGGAGAATAGGGTGTGCATGTCATGCTAAGTCGCTTCAGTCTTGTTCGACTCTGTGCGACCGTATGGACTGTAGCCCACCGGGCTCCTCTTCCATAGGATTCTCCAGGCAAGAATACTGGAGTGGGCTGCCATGCCCTCCTCCAGGGAATCTTCCCAACCCAGATAGAACTCGTGTCTGCCTGTGTCTGCTGCACTGCAGGCAGATTCTTTACCCACTGAGCCACCTAGAAGCCCCCAAAGGATATTAGTACATAATAATAATAAGAGATCTGAAGATGAGATAACTCTACCTGAATCATAGTAGCTTGAAAGGAATCAGCAGAGTTTTCTTAACATGACTTTGAAAAATATTCAAAAGTGGCAACAAAAGTATCATCAGCTATACCTCCTGAGTTATATGTAACCTAATAAATCATATAAAAACAACATAAGATGGCTGTAAAGAAGATTTTTTTATGAGAACATTTAAGTCTACTCTCTTAGCATATTTCAATTACATATTACAGGTTCATCAATTACAGTCACTGTGTTGTTCATTAGGACCTCAGACCTTCTTTATAAAGACAGAGTTCTAAAATTCTTGGAGAATTAGCTTTCAGATAAGGCATGGAATTAATGCCCTCAGGAAAAGGGATGGAAAATACTCATTTTTCTGATCCCCATCTCTTAAGAATTGAGTAGGTGTAACGGAGACTCTTGGCCCACAAAATCTATTTACTAGCTCACCCTATCCAGAAAATGTTTTGTTTCATTTTTCCCCTTTTACTTGTTTTTGGAGGGAGAAAGATTCCTTGACCTTTTCCTTGTTTAAAAGAAACAATGTGTGTGTGTGTGTGAGTGTGCCTGTGCTTAGTCGCTCAGTCGTGTCCGACTCTTGTGACCCTATAGACTGTAGCCCACCAGGTTTCTCTGTCCATGGGATCCTCCATCCATGGGATTCTCCAGGCAAGAATACTGGAGGGAGTTGCCATTTCCTTCTCCAGGGGGTCTCCTCCATTGCAAATAGACTCTACTGACAGCTATAAGGGAAGCCCTAAAAGAAACAATGGGTGCGATCTTGTGATTGTTGTTATTCAGTCACTCAGTCGTATTTGACTCTTTGCAGTCCTAAAGAGTCAGGGTTTATTTTCTTTAGGTTGACTAGTTTGATCTCTTTGCAGTCCAAGGGACTCTCAAGAGTCTTCCGCAATACCACAGTTCAAAAGTATCTATTCTTTGGTGCTCAGCCTTCTTTATGGTCCAACTTTCAGTCCATACATGACTACTGGAAAAAACATATCTTTGACAATACGGACATTTGTCAACAAAATAATGTCTTTGCTTTTTAATATGCTGTCTAGGGTGGTCATAGCTTTTCTTCTAAGGAGCAAGCATCTTTTTTTTTTTTTTTGTAATGGCTGCAGTCACCATCTGTAGTGATCTTGGAGCCCAAGAAAATAAAGTCTCTCACTGTTTCCATTGTTTCTCCATTTATTTGCTATGAAGTGATGGGGCTGGATACCATGATCTTAGTTTTTTGAATGTTGAATTTTAGCCAGTTTTTTCTTCTCTCCTTTTTCATCCTCATCGAGAGACTCTTTAGTTCTTCTTCCCTTTCTTCCATAAGTGTGGTTTCATCTGCATACCGAAAGTTATTGATATTTCTCCCTGCATTCTTCATTCCAACTTATGCCTCCTCCAGCCCAGCATTATCTTTTAGGATTTGAAATAGCTCAGCTGGAATTCCATCATCTCCATTAGATTTGTTCAAAATGTTGCTTTCTAAGACCCACTTGGCTTCACGTTCAGTGACTGTTCACATCATCATGCTTATCCGGGTCATTAAGGTCTTTTTTGTATAGTTCGTCTGTGTATTCTTGCCATCCCTTCTTAACACCTTCTACTTCTGTTAGGTACATACCATTTCTGTCCTTTATTGTGCCCATCTTTGCATGAATTATTCCTCTGGTGTCTAATTTTCTTGAAGTGATCACTAGCCTTTCCCATTCTTTTGTTCCTCTATTCCTTTGCATTGTTCACTCAGGAAAACTTTCTTGTCTCTCCTTGCTCTTCTTTGGAATTCTGCAAAAAGTGGTATTTGTGTGATACCTCCTTGTTAAACTCAATGTCATAGTTTTTCCTATTTTGAAATGTAAGTTACAATGCTGGTGATGTTAATATGTCATGTCAGCTTAGTCATTCAGAAACTGAAGGTGAGTCAAACATGAAAAAAAAAAAAAAAAAATGAAAAGAAATAACTGGGGTAAATGTTCTCCAAGAGGGTTTTTTTATTTTGTTTTTAAATCAGGGTATAGTTGCTTTCCAATGTTGTTTCACTTCCTGCTGTACAATGAAGTGAATCAGACATATGTACACATATATCCCTTTCTTGTTGAACTTCCATCCCACACATCTGTGTCACCACAGGGCACCAGGCTGAGCCCCCTGGATAGCAGCTGGTTCCCCTAGCTGTCTGTTTTACATGCAGCCGTACACAGAGATCACTCCCAGTCTCTCAGTCCTCTGCTCCTCCCTCTCCACCCCGCCGCCCAAAGTCCACACGTCCATTCTCTACATTCTCTACATCTCACATCCATCTCTATTCCAGCCCTGGAAATAGGTTCATCTGCACCATATTTTTTTCTGCCTATGTAAATTGTTCCAACACTGGTTGTACCTGGTTTTCCATTCTTTTTGTTGTCTCCTTCATGTACAACACTTCCAAGTGTTCAGTTAGGAATGTGCACTCTCTGTTTTTAGAATCCCAATGGAAATGAATTTATGTCAGATAAAAACTCCCCTATACATTGAACTTTCTTTTAATGTGACAGTCTATATTTTCCCACTGAAGCCATCCTTACTATACTCTTTCTGTGAAATATAAAGTTGTTCCTGAAGTTCACCATTTCATTATTTTCTTATGTAACTCGAGGGACATTTGTGATACTCATTAAGAGTTTATATTAATAATGGCAATAAAACAAAATTTATATAATAAATATATGAAAACACTTGAGAGTTAATATTTTGTTACTTCCTTCTACTTTGAACTTTGTTTACTCAAACTTTGTTTAGTACAAGTTTAGCACTTATACTAGTGGGAAACATTCACTAGTTTGGTGAAAATAGGATATTTATATATATTTCATTTTCTTTATAACTTTATTTAGTTCTAGGAACTAGTATGCTTGAATTTTTATTACCACCATTTAAAAAAATCAGATGTCTTCAAGACTCTGATGCATAAATATGTTTATTCCATTTTCATCAAATACCTACACTGGTAAACACTGTGGTAAACCTTTGTTGTAAGCAGTAAACTAACTGGCAGAATTTTTATTTTTTTTCATATTAACTAATGGCACATCAATAGACAGAGACCATACATAATTAACACAAATAACCTGAGTTTTTCTGTGGTTACCTATAAGTTACCAGGGCTTATAAGTCTGGTTTACAAAATATTTGACATCAAGTTATTGACTCTAGATGTTTTTATTTCATTTTAAGAGCTTTAAAATATCATTTATTTTGTTTTCCTAACTAAATTTTCTTACCTACTAATGGTAGTGTTTTCTGACAAGACTATATATATATATATATATATATTTTTTTTTTTTTCTATTTACTGATATGATCTAGCATGAGGCTGCATGTCCCTGCTCTTTAACAAAGGTTAGTGCCTAATTACCTCATAATACAAACAAGCATATTTTGTCTATAATAAAATTAAGGTCTGTGTTTCTTGAGCAATTCAAAGTTTCCTGAATATTTGGAGAAAATAAAAAATATGTGTGTGTATTTATTTTTTTAACTCTAGGAATCATTAGGATTTATTAGAATGCAACCAGAAAGATTCTTCCCAGCTCTGACAAATTAATATATTTTGATTTTATTGCTTTTTCTATTTCTTTATGCCTAGCACTCCCAGTCTCCACAAAGCCTCCTTCTAAATAACACCTACAAGATGATAAAGAACAAGGCAACTGTTACACCTATGTTTGGGAGAAATAATTTTGGCCTTTGAAAGCCTGCATTAGCCTCCTGGGTGTTGCACATTTAAGTTAGTTCTCTGCACAGCATTATGCCCTGCGACTATCAGCATCACCAGTGGGAGAGAGAGCACTTCTAAAAATAGCATTCTTTGAAGAAGCAAGGGATTATTAGAGAAGATCATCTCCATTAACAAATGTTAGAATTGTGGGATCTTCTTCAGCTGTGAGATATATATATATATATGTGTGTGTGTGTGTGTGTGTTTATATAATATTCATGTCCTTGAAATACTTCTCTCACCTGGGTATTGAGGAGGACCTGGTAAAGTCCCTTCCAAGGAGATTTAAGGGCAGATTTTGTTGCTAGTAATTTTAATCAGAAGGATGTGAGAGAATGGGAAATGTTTGTTGGTGAATCATAAGTACTTGAGTAAAGTAGAATTCAGAATCTAGCTCAGGTTAAAGGTATAAAACAAAACCACAATGAATGTAATATCTACAAAGGTGCGAGCATAATTTTCCTGTCTACAACTGACCTCATTTTTTTTTAACAAAAGATAATCACAATAAAATTATTTTTGCATTAAACTTGATCTGATTTATTTTTACATATGTGCAACAAGAACAGAGATTACCTGTATAAGTTCTTTTTAAGACTGCTTTGTTGATACTCTTTATAAGGAGTTTTAGAACTAAACTCTCAAAAGTCTGATTCCTTTGTTTCTAATTGTGTCTTGTTGTAAGGAAAACAGATTCCTGATGAATTTACACAAATAAGTATATTGGCATGAAAATAAGAATCCTCACTGATATGAGCACTTAGTTTGCTTCCATGTTTTGAATACTATAAGTAAAGCTGCAGTAAACATTGGAGTGTATCTGTCTTTTCTAATAAGTGTTTTGTTTTCTATATATAAACCCAGGAATGGAATTGCTACATTGTGTGATAATTATTTTTTTAAGGTTTTAAGAAACCATCATATTGTTTTCCATAGTAGTTGTACCAATTTATATTCCCACTAATAGTATTCTAAAATTCTCTTTCTCCACATTTTTGACATCCCTTTTTATTTATTATTTTCTCATGATAACCATTTTGACAGGTGTAAGGTGAAATCTCCTTATGGTTTTTGCATTTCCATTATGATTAATCAGGTTATGCATCTTGAAGGTGCCTGTTTTCTTTTTTGGTAAATGTTTAAAAGCTATAGTCATCAAAACAGTATGGTACTAGCACAAAAACAGAAATATAGATCAATGGAACAAGAAAGAAAGCCTAGAACTAAATCTGTACACCTATGGTCAATTAATCCACAACAAAGGAGGAAAGACTGACTATACAATGGAAGAAAGATAGTCTCTTCAGTTAATGGTGCTGAGAAAACTGGACAGCTACAGGTAAAATAATGAGATTAGAAGGTTCCTTAACACCATGCACAAAAATAAGTTTAAAATGGATTAAAGACCTCAATGTAAGACCAGAGACTCATTTAAATCTTTTTATATTTAATTGTGTGAGTTCTTTTGATATTTTTTATATTAACCCCTTATTAGGTATATTGTTTGCAAATATGGAAAAAACTTAAATGCCCATTGATAGATAAATGGACAAAGAAGACCTGAAACATATGATATATATGAATATAATTCAAACATAAAAAAGAATGAAATCTTTCCATTTGTGACAACATGGATGGACCTAAAAATTATTATGCTTAGTAAAATAAGTCAAACATTGACAAACAAAAACTGTATGCCTTCACTTATATATGTAATCTGAAAAAAAATCAACAAATATAATAAATAACAAATAGATTCACATATACAGAAAAAAAAAAGCTATTGGTTACTATAAAAGGAAATGGGAAGAAGAAGGGATGAAATAGAAGAGTTGCAAACTACCAGATATAGAATAAAGCAGTCACAAGAAAGTAATGTACTACATAAGAAATTTAGTCAATATTTTACAATAATTGTGTGTATGGTATAAAATCAATAAAAATATAAAATAAGTATGCTGTATACATGAAACTAATATAATATTAGTCAAATATATTGTAATATATATTTAAAGATATACTACTGAGATTTCTAAATACTGGAGGCATCATGCAGTAGACAGCAAAAGTAAAGGTTTCATCTTTGTTGACAAATTATAACTTACCAAACTGTTGATAGATTAACAGAAAAGATATCTTTAAATTTGGAAAAACATTTAAAAAATTAAAATTTTAAAAAGAAAAAAATCAAAATTATAAGCATTTCATCATTTCATTAGGCCCCATTTCATTAATTTTTTTTTGCTGATTTCTGTTTTTCCAGTAATTCCCTGGACCTTGACTAATTACTGAGGGAGATAGAGGCAGTGATAATTCCAAGAACTTTGTAAGATTATTGTCAAGGCTTATATGACCTGCCCAGTGAAGTGGGTGTGTTGATCACTGGAGATAGCGTAAGATATACCACAAATGGGAAACATATTTTCTCAGAGAAGATTTTTTTTTTTTTATTTAAACACCATGAAGGAATAACTTCTGAGGTAAGGGAGGTCTTCAATGCACCCAGAAGATACATATATATAATTTAAAAAAGAGAGAGAGAGAGAAGCATATCAATAACACATTAAGTGGCCTTTAAGTGAAGTTCAGATGTTAAAATATCCAGAGAAAGAAGGTCTGGTATATCGAGGCACAAAAATAGTTTTTATTAAACACACTATCTTAAGTGAAGAATGCAAAAACTGAAAAATGGGATTTGCCAAAGAACCAGGAAGAACTAAGTGGACTTCTTGTGTTTCCCATAGCCCTGGCTCTTCTTCAATCTCTCTGATATAGGAGATGACTATTTGCCATGTTGCAAGGACATCATAAGGCAAAAATCTGGTTACAAAAGTTACTTTTTTGCAAAACAGAATAGATTTCACCCACATGTGCCATAATCTTTATAGATTCTATTGCTGCTGCCTTTGCATGAAAGTTAGCTAGAGCATTTTCCTGATACTTGAGTTCAGTTCTGTTACTGTGTCTCAATTTTCATGCCAGCCATTTCAGAAGGTTTCATATTTGTAAGCAAACTTAACTCTTTTAATTTTTCAGTGGTGAATTTAAATTATCAAATATCAGATAAACTTGGAATTATTTTGGAAATATACAGAATCTTTGTTTTCTAGGCAGGCTACTTTAACAGATAAAGATAAACATTTCACATTTTTTAAAAATTATTATCAAGAGAAGACCAATAATCCAATAAAACATTGACAGCTATGGAAAGGAAGGAAAGTTAACATATAATTTTATGTAAGTAGACTACTTACATAAGAATAAGTAGAGAAGAGAAGGAAAAAAACAAAGAAGAAAAGGAAAGATATACCCATTTGAATGCAGAGTTCCAAAGAATAGCAAGGAGAGATAAGAAAGTCTTCCTCAGTGATCAGTGCAAAGAAAAAGAGGAAAACAACAATAGAATGGGAAAGAACAGAGATCTCTTCAAGAAAATTAGAGATACCAAGGGGACATTTCATGCAAAGATGAGCTCAATAAAGGACAGAAATGGGATAAACCTAACAGAAGCAGAAGATATTAAGAAGAGGTGGCAAGAATACACAGAACTGTACAAAGAAGATCTTCACAACCCAGATAATCACGATGGTGTGATCACTCACCTAGAACCAGACATCCTGGAATGTGAAGTCAAGTAGGCCTTAGGAAGCATCACTATGAACAAAGCTAGTGGAACAGATGTAATTATAGTTGAGCTAGTTCAAATCCTAAAAGATGATGCCCTGAAAGTGTTGCACTCAATATATCAGCAAATTTGGAAAACTCAGCAGTGGCCACAGGACTGGAAAAGGTCAGGTTTCATTCCAATCATTAAGAAAGGCAATGCCAAAGAATGCTCAAACTACTGCTCAATTGCACTCATCCCACACACTAGTGAAGTAATGCTCAAAATTCTCCAAGACATTCTTCAACAATACATGAACTGTGAACTTCCAGATGTACAAGCTGGATTTAGAAAAGGCAGAGGAATGAGAGATCAAATTTTCAATATCTCCAAAAAAAAAAAAAAAAAAGCAAGAGATGTTTGAAAAAGCAAGAGAGTTCCAGAAAAAACATATATTTTTGCTTTATTGACTATACCAAAGTGTTTGACTTTTGGATCACAATAAACCGTGGAAAATTCTGAAAGAGATGGGAATACCAGACCACCTGACCTGCCTCCTGAGAAACCTGTAGGCATGTCAGGAAGCAACAGTTAGAACTGGATGTGGACTGGTTCCAAATAGGAAAAGGAGTACGTCAAGGCTGTACATTGTCGCCACGCTTATTTAACTTGTATGCAGAGTACATCATGAGAAATGCTGGACTGGATGAAGCAGAAGCTGGAATCAAGATTGCCAGGAGAAATATCAATAACCTCAGACTTGCAGATGACACCACCCTTATGGCAGAAAGCAAAGAACTAAAGAGCCTCTTGATGAAAGTGAAAGAGGAAAGTGGAAAAGGTGGCTTAAAACTCAACATTCAAAAAATGAAAATCGTGGCCTCCGTTCCCATCACTTCATGGCAAATAGATTGATAAACAGTGGAAACAGTGACAGGCTTTATTTTGGGGGGCTCCGAAATCACTGCAGATGGTGACTGCAGCTATGAAATTAAAAGACGCTTACTCCTTGGAACGAAAGTCATGACCAACTTAGACAGCATATTAAAACACAGAGGCATTCCTTTGCCAACAAAGGCCTGTCTAGTCAAGGCTATGATTTTTCCTGTAGTCATGCATGGATGTGAGAGTTGGACTATAAGGAAAGCTGAGCACTGAAAAATTTATGCTTTTTAACTGTGGTGTTGGAGAAGACTCTGAGAGTCCCTTGGACTGCAAGGAGATCCAACCAGTTCATCCTAAAGGAAATCAGTCCTCAATATTCATTGGAAGAACTGATGTTGAAGCTGAAACTCCAATACTTTGGCCACCTGATGGGAAAAGCTGACTCATCTGAAAAGACTATGATGCTTGGAAAGATTGAAGTCAGGAGGAGAAGGGTATGACAGAGGATGAGATGGCTTGATTGCATCACCGACTCAATGGATGTGAGTTTGAGTAAACTTCGGGAGTTGCTTATGGACAGGGAGGCCTGGTGTGCTGCAGTTCATGGGGTCGCAAAGAGTTGGACATGACTGAGCCACTGAACTGAATTGAACTGAGACTACTGATATTAAAAATTCCATCTTAAACTCTCCACAATAAAAGTTTAATTTTAGCCAACTTGATTACATAAGTTTCTTTATCTCTTTTTTCCTCTCTGTTCCCAATTTCTATGTCTATAGTTTACCGTTTATTTTCTTTTTTCTAATTCTGAAATAACCAAAAGATTAATTTCATGTATTTATTATAACTCAGCCCTTAGAAATTTTAGTTTCTACTGAAAAATTAAGAAACAAAGATTCTGAACCATATATCATACAATTCTTTTTTTAGATTGATAATTTATTAATATATTTAATATTGCTGTCAAAACACACTTCTAACAGTGAGGTAGAAATTATTAGGCAGTCCGTATAGAACTCTGAAACCTTGACCTTGTTTCCAGTAAACATGTTTCTCCATTGTCCTGGAATGTGTCTTTAATCTGATAAATTATCAGGACTTAGATCAGTTCAGTTGCTCAGTGGTGTCCAACTCCTTGCGACCACATGGACTGCAGCACACCAGGATTCCCTGTCCATCACCAACTCCCAGACCTTGCTCAAACTCAAGACCATGGAGTTGGTGATGCCATCCAACCGTCTCATCCTCTTTCATCCCCTTCTCTTCCCACCTTCAATCTTTCCCAGCATCAGGGTCTTTTCCAATAAGTCAGTTCTTCTCATCAGGTGGCCAAAGTACTGGAGCTTCAGTCTCAGCATCTGTCCTTCAGATGCATATTCAGGACTGAGTTCCTTGAGGACTGACTGCTTTGAACTCCCTGCCGTCCAAGGGACTCTCAAAGAGTCTTCTCCAACACCACAGTTCAAAAGTATCAATTCTCCAGCACTCAGCTTTCTTTATTGTCCAGTGGTCACATCCATACATGACTACTGGCAAAACCATAGCTTTGACTAGAGGGACCTTTGTCAGCAACGTAATGTCTCTGCTTTATAATATGCTGACTAGATTTAAAGCTTTTCTTCCAAATTTTCTTCATAGAAAACTAACCAAACTGATCACATGGATCACAGCCTTGTCTAACTCAATGAAACTATGAGCCATGCTGTGTAGGGCCACCCAAGATGGAGGGGTCATGGAGGAGAGTTCTGACCAAACATGGTCCACTGGAGTAGGGAATGGCAAACCACTTCAGTATTCTTGCCTTGAGAAGCCCATGAACATGATGAAAAGGCAAAATAGAGCATCAGTTCAGTTCATTTCAGTTGATTAGTTGTGTCCGACTCTTTGCAACCCCATGGATTGCAGCATGCCAGACTTCCCTGGGACATCACAAACTCCTGGAGTTTGCTAAAACTCATGTCCATTGAGTTGGGGATGCCATTTAACAATCTCATCAGTGAGTATCAAATCTTCATAGGTATATAATGCACAAGAGTACGGGATGCCATTTAACAATCTCATCAGTGAGTATCAAATCTTCATAGGCATATAATGCACAAGAGTACTACAACTTCTTACTAGCAAGAAGATTAAAAACATTAGGTGTGTGAAAATTGTCTTCAAAATTTCATTGTTTCTTTACCAGAGTAGTGTTATATATTTCTAATAGATCAGTACTCTTATTTTTAATTCCTGGGAATCTTTGACAATTCAGTGGAATCCATTTCTTTCCTAGGTCTTGCACTGTGTTTTATTCTTTTTTTTTTTTTTTTAAGGTGGGGAGTTTTTACATTGGGAAAAATAGGAAAAGAAAAATAAATTTCATTCAAAATGTTCCCTATTAGGTGCTCAACATTTTTATCCTCAATTTTATCTTCTGTTCTATATGCCTTACCCAGTGTTACAATTATCTCTTACTATATATCAGTTTACCCTTAAATTAGTAGTAGCTTAAAAGAGCAGTGACTATTTTTCTCAGGAATCTGCAATTTGGGCAAGACATGATGAGGAAGGCTCATCTCTGCTCCACGTGGTTTCAATTAGGGCAGCTCAACTGGGATTGGAGGATTTTTTTCTAAAATGGATCACTCACATATCTGGCAAGTATTTGCTGGCTATTATAGAGTGACTCCATTTCTCTTCACAGGCTCTCTACATGGGGCCACCTGGATTATGACTGGATTGTGTTTCAAAACGCAGTAACAGAAACCTGAAACACGTGTCATTATTCAGAGCTTCTGAGCAAGTGGCAGCTCCCAGCTTCTGATGCCCTGGGGTCACAGACTGGCAGTTGATCACCTCTGTCATATTCTAATTGTAGAGCAGTTATAGAGCTCACACAGATTTAACTGTTGGGTACATGGAACAATCCTTCTGGGGAAGGAATGTCAAGGAACTTTCAGTCTCTAACCTACCACACACCAGCCAAAAAGTATTTATTTCCCCCCAAGTGCAAAATGCACTCATTCGTATCCTGAGTGATTGAAGTTTCTCAGTCGTGTCTGACTCTTTGCAACACTGTGGACTGTAGCCTACCAGGCTCCTCTGTCCATGGGATTTTCCTGGCAAGGGTACTGCAGTGTGTTGCCATTTCCTTCTCCAGGGGATCTTCCCAACCCAGGGATGGAACCCAGGTCTCCCGCATTGTAGGCAGACGCTTTACCATTTGAGCCACTAGGGAAGTTCCATCTCATTGAATCTAGGATCTTGACATCTAAACCAGGTGTAAATGTAAATGAGCCTTCTTGGGTGCAGTTCATATGAATCTGAAGACCTGTGAATTACAGGGAACAGCTAGCTGTCTGCTCCCATACATTTAGCACACAATGTTGCAACTGTACCATAGTAATTGATTAGACAACCAAGACATTACTTCCATTGTACAAAAAGGAGGAAAGGGAGGCCAAAGGCATATGGAAGTCATGGGTTGAAGAAATCTTATTAATGTTCCAAATTCTTTGAGTAGGACTCAATCCTGCTATCTATGATTCTTTGCACTTACTGACTCAGTTCCAGGAAATTTCTATTCCTTCCTTCCCACAGTAATAGCCCATTTTGCAACTGAGTAACCATTTTGAGGTAGGAGGTAGATGATGACCCAGGCTAAGTGAGCAGCTGGAGTCTGTCTTTATTGGCAACTGTAGCTTGTTTCTCCCTAACATTTTTAGGAAAAAGATATTGGCAGGAACAAAGAGGAAATAATCTCTGCCTGGGGTAGACAGACAAGATGATCACATCTTTTATTCTTGAGGTCAAGGAGACCTCCCCAAATATACATAAATAGAAAGGTTCCTCAAAGGTCATAAAAGGAGTGGGCACCCCATAAAAGGAGTGGGTCATAAAAAAGAGTTTGCATTATGTTCTGCAAACCTCCCAGAGACCCTCATGCTCGAACCTACTTTGGCTAAAATATGCAAATGCACCTCGGGGAGGACCTTGCCTCATATCAGATACGGGCAATGAGCAAGGTGAGTAGCCAGAGGGAACAAAGAAAACTGCTCCCATATAAGCGATCTAAACATCCCTTTTTTGGTCCTCACTAGTGATGTCCATGCTGCTCTTGGAGTGTGTAGCTCTGATTTGCTGCTGTCTGAAATCAACTGCAGCTTGGTGTGCTCTCCCACACATTCTCTGCTGCTGATACACTGCATGCCTGTTTTGCTCCCTTGTCTCTTTGTGAAATTCTTTTCCCAAAGAAGACAAGAGCCAGGGCTGTACTTGTAGCCACCAGTTCCTGGAAGTCTACTGGTTAGGATCCCTGGTTTCCACCTAAGTCACACAGGTTCGATTCCCAGGCAAGGAACTAAGATCTAGATTCAAGCTTCTGTACACTGAGATAAGTTTAGGCTGCTCCCTCCTCCTAGAAGGGTGAGGATACATACATATATATATATATAAATTTTATAATCTCTCCTTTTCTATCTAAGCTTAAAATATCACAGATTTTAGGTTTCAGGCAGCAGATTACCACTTCCTGGTACAGGAAATCCATTCTAGTTATCTATTGTTCTATAAAAACCATTCCATACTGAACGGGTTTAAACAACAGCAATTGTTTATTTTGCTCAGGAATCTGAATTTGCGGAAGATTTTTTCCCCAGAAGGTAACAATGTTGTGCTCCCTGTGGAATCAGCTGGACAGATTGACAGACCAAAAAGGTTGACTTTAATGGCAGCTTAGTTCAAACAGTGGGAAATACATGCTTGCTAATTCCCAGAGAGTTCACCTAGGTATGCAGGTGGCAGCCCCTTCCTTATTCTCCTCTCAGGCCCCTACATGAGGCTTTCTCCGCCCCCCGCCCCGAGTATGACAGCTTGTTAAGTGGAAGTTGCCAGTTTTTTCTTCAGTTCAGTTCAGTCACTCAGTTGTGTCCAACTCTTTGCGACCCCATGAACCATAGCACGTCAGGCCTCCCTGTCCATCACCAGCTCCTGGAGTTTACGCAAACTCATGTCCATTGAGTCCGTGATGCCATCCAACCATTTCATCCTCTGTTGTCCCCTTCTCCTCCTGCCCTCAATCTTTCCCAATATCAGGGTCTTTTCCAATGAGTCAACTCTTCGCATGAGGTGGCCAAAGTATTGGAGTTTCAGCTTCAACATCAGTCCTTCCAATGAACACCCAGGACTGATCTTCTTTAGGATGGACTGGTTGGATCTCCTTGCAGTCCAAGGGACTCTCAAGAGTCTTCTCCAACACCACAGTTCAAAAGCATCAATTTTTTGGAGCTCAACTTTCTTCACTGTCCAACTCTCACATCCATACACGACCACTGGAAAAACCATAGCCTTGACTAGATGGACATTTGTTGACAAAGTAATGTCTCTGCTTTTTAATATGCTGTCTAGGGTGGTCATATTTTTCCTTCCAAGGGGTAAATTTCTTTTAATTTCATGGCTGGAATCACCATCTGCAGTGATTTTGGAGTCCAAAAAAACAAAGTCAGCCACTGTTTCCACAGTTTCCCCATCTATTTGCCATGAAGTGATGGGACTGGATGCCATGAACTTTGTTTTCTGAATGTTGAGCTTTAAGCCAACTTTTTCATTCTCCTCTTTCAGTTTCATCAAGAGGCTCTTTAGTTCTTCTTCCCTTTCTACCAAAAGGGTGGTGTCATCTGCATATCTGAGGTTATTGATATTTCTCCTGGCAATCTTGATTCCAGCTTGTGCTTCTTCCAGCCCAGTGTTTCTCATGATGTACTCTGCATATAAGTTAAATAAGCAGGGTGACAATATACTGCTTAGACATACTGCTTTTCCTAATTGGAACCAGTCTGTTGTTCCATGTCCAGTTCTAACTGTTGCTTCCTGAACGCATACAGGTTTCTCAAGAGGCAGATCAGGTAGTCTGGTATTCCCATCTCTTTCAGAATTTTCCATAGTTTACTGTGATCCACACAATCAAAGGCTTTGGCATAGTCAATAAAGCAGAAATAAATGTTTTTTTTTTTTTTCTGGAACTCTCTTGCTTTTTCAATGATCCAGCGTTTTAAAGAAAAAAAAAAAAAAAAAGATTTTATCCTTAGGACTGATGTGTCTTCCAGCTACAGAAGTGAACTTATAATCCAGTCTGGTGAATAAGAACCTTGTATCTCCCCAGCAATATTGATTCAGGCCTGAGCATGCACCTTAGTCAAAGCCAAGTAAAGCACAAATAAAAATTATAGGCAAATATTTGAAAAGATGCCATTTATAGTTAAATGATGTTTGAATTGTTAGGGAATAACTATGTAACTATTTTCAGTCTCTGGAAATTATAGCAATAGACAGAAAAATTGTCACTAGGGTAAAAATTATTTTGTAATAATGTAAATCTATCTTTACCTGAAATAAAAGCTCACTCTAGATTTTTCAGTTCTGGGAAAATACACTCCTATTTTTTAACAGTTCATTAAGCTTGCTTGAGCTGGGATTACTGTCCCTTTCAAGAGATTGAGTCTTGACTAAAAATGTTTTGCTTCTCACCATCAATCTCTAATATGTTTATTTATTACACAATTTTCAGAAGTATTTAACAAGAAAGTAAAGCTTATCTAGGGACTTTCCTGGCAGTCCAGTGGTTAAGACTCTGCGCTTCCACTGCAAGGGGCACAGGTTCAATCCTAAGTCAGGCAACTAAGATCCCACATACTGTGTGCCATCTGTGCACGCGTGCTCATTTGCTCAGTTGTGTCTGACTTTTTGCAACCCAATGGACTGTAGCCCACCAGGCTCCTCTGCCCATGGGATTCTCTAGGCAAGCATATTGAACCAGATTGCCATTTTCTCCTCCAGGGAATCTTCCTGACCCAGGGGTCAAATCTGCATTTCCTGCATCTCCTGCACTGGCACAAGGCTTCTTCACCACTGAGTCACCTAGGAAGCCCATGCAGTGTGGCACATCAAAAAAAGATAAAGCTAATCACAATTTTACCCACCTTATACTTTCAGTCTTATTTTATTATATCAATTATTTATCCATAGATTAATTATATATTCAATTAAAATTTTAATTTATTTAACACACTTTTCAAAATTGCAACTTTAGCTTGCCTAGCTCTTTCCATTCTTACTTGTAAAGGAAAAACCTACTCATCTCTCAGCTAAACCTTTAACTAAATCTTCAGCTTATCTAAACTTTAGCTGAAGTAGCAGTCATCTGTGAAAGATGTAATACTGTTATCAAGAGAAATAAGGTATTTCATCTATGTTGCTTTTACTCATTTCATATTTTTTACTTTGTTAATAGCACATGTTACAGATACTGTATGTTATTAATTTGTACAAAATTATTGGTGAAAATTAAGATAAGCAAGATTTGAGGCACTGCTTTCTCTAAACATTATTTTGGAAGTCAAAGTAGTCCTTTTTTTTTTTTTTTTTGGATTTTTAGAGTACTTGCATCTAAATAATAAATTTAAGGTGAACAACACTGTTGAAAAAGTTTGACAACATGATATATATTAACTAGGAAATTGTGGAAACAGTAATGTTTTGAAAATTTAAATATACCCTCAAAGACTAAAAATTATTTAATATAACAGAGTAGTTGAATGTTGGCCATTAATCTCTATTCTTGTTTCTTTTTCTTTAAAAGAGTCTTTGAAGAATTTTCTTGTAATAACTTTTCTAGTTTCAATTTTCACCCTCATTTCAATAATTTCAATAACTTTATCTTCTCTTTATGTATATTTAAAATTTAGTATTTCCATTCTTAGAAGAAATGTATTAATGTATCAAAGTTTATATAGTCATTATAAAGGTGAATTCTTCAGGTAGTATATTTCAAAGACTTGTGAAACTATTATCTACTACAGTGGAAAAAGAATAAACTACCCTTTCCTTTACTTTCTGATTTGTATACACAGGTGACATTGTTAAAATTAGTAAAGTTATTCCATAAAGAATGATAAAAATATTATAGTTGTTGTGATGGTTGAAAACATCTGTACATACATTGTTGTGAGATTACGATTAGTATTTTCAAGAGGGTGTTTCAATACTGATAAAATGTTCCATCTTCAATAGAAAGGAAAAAGAAACAGAAGTGACTTAAGGGAATGATCAGACATTTTGTCTTAAGCATAGTGAATTCGATGTGATAGAAAGACATTTAAGTAGATATGTCTGGGAGACAGAGAGTGATAAGGGACTAGTCAGAAAGAAACGGGTCAGAAACAGGACAGATGTTTCTCTCAGTGTAGATGGGAAGCTGAGGGAGAAATGAGAGATTTAACTACATGATTACAGAGATGTAAAAAAACTGAGAAAAGTCCATATAATATAAAAGAAATTACCAGTGGCACCCACCAGTGCAGGCTTTTTGGTACTAAAATCATTTGTATAGTTTTTTGCAATTCATGGAAAGCTTTCACATGCATTATATAACTGTGATAATGCATGTAAGAGTGATAATTATAATTATTTTGTAGGCAGCAGTGGTCTGGTCTATTGATTTAGCAGCTATATATTTAATAAGGCACAAGTGTCTCTAAATAGGTTCCAGATAAACTGCTTAAGAAACAATTTGATAGGGAATACATTTGAATGAAGATTCTGCTACTTCTTTCTTCACTGTAATGTTCACTTCCTCCTGCCAAGTAATATGGTCAATGTTACTGTCCACCTGCTAGCCTAAAACTTTTGCCCACTGCAAACAATGTCAAATTTCCCCAAATTTCTGAGCAAGTCTTGTTTGCACTCACCCTAATCTCTCAACTATAATAATAGCAAGCAATTACAACTGAATGCCTATGGATATTCTATTTTTTTTTTTTATGGACAACGAGTCATTAACATCTCACAACAATAAGTTAGTAATAACTATTATCACTTCCATTTAATGGATGAAGAAGTTGAGGCACAGAGAAGATAAGTGATTTCCCAAGATTACACAGCTAGTAAATGTAGTAATTGTAGTAATTTGTTTGTGTCTGTGCATGCTTCACGAAGAAATGGTGATTCTTAAAAATGGACAGTAAGTAATTTACCACTCAGTAATTTAAATTTTTGGCTTCATATAATACAAAGATTCATTTATTCCACTCATAAGCATCTTCTGTGTGACAGACACATAGTATATAGGGGTAGTGCCTGTAAAGAACCTACCTGCAAGGTGGGAAACCTGGTTTCAATCCCTGGGTTGGGAAGGATCTCTGAAGAAGGGAAAGGCCACCCACTCCAGTATTCTGGCCTGGAGAATTCCATGGACTGTACAGTCCATGGGGTTGCAAAGAGGTGGACACAACTGAGTGACTTTCACTTCACTTTCAAGCATCTTCTGTGTGATGGATACATAGTGTGTACATTAGTGCCTGTGTGTAGTCGCTCACTCATGCATGACTCTTGAAACCCATAGACTATAGCCTGCCAGGCTACTCTGTCCGTGGGACAGATTTGTGTATATGGTAGCCCTAATCTATTCCATAAAAAGACCATGAGATCTTTTAACTAGGTGCTAATTAGACTTATTGTGGTGATCATTTAACATATTTTGATATACAAATATTGAATCATCCTGTTACACAATTGAAATTAGTATAATGTTATATGCCAATTATATCTCAAAAAATGGTACAAAAAAAAATCCCTGAAAGAAAAGTACATGCAATATTATATATATATATATATATTTTTTTTTCAGGTGATACATGTCAAACACTAGTATGTATTTATTATTTTTAGTTCTTAAATTTTGCTAATTTAATAGTGTCACTTGTGAATATAAATCAAAAAGTTAAAGATAGAGTAGTTTTTCCTTTTACCACTATAAGAGATAAAAGTTACACTCGTCTTTGAAATACATTACCTGAAATACACACACACACACACACACACATATATATATATAAATTAATAATTACAATGAGAAAGGGAAAAATTTCTACTAGCAGACCCTTCACAAGAGATGATATAAAAATGGCCAGCAATCACAGAAGAAAAGTTATTCAGTATCATTAGTTATTAGAAAACTTCAAAGTAAAACTGCAATAAGCTACTACTTCCATGCACTGAGAAAGTTTTTAAAAAGTTGACAATAGAACTGCCATATGACCCAGCAATTCCACTGCTAGGCATCCACACCAAGGAAACCAGATCTGAAAGAGACCCGTGCACCCCAATGTTCATTGCAGCACTGTTTATAATAGCCAGGACATGGAAGAAACCTAGATGCTCATCAGCAGACGAATGGATAAAGAAGCTGTGGTACATATATACAATGGAATATTACTCAGCCATTAAAAAGAATTCATTTGAATCAGTTCTAATGAGATGGATGAAACTGGAGCCCATTATACAGAGTGAAGTAAGCCAGAAAGGTAAACACCAATACAGTATACTAACACATATATATGGAATTTAGAAAGATGGTAATGATAACCCTATATGCAAAACAGAAAAAGAGACACAGATGTACAGAACAGACTTTGGGACTCTGTGGGAGAAGGCGAGGGTGGGATGTTCTGAGAGAATAGCACTGAAAGAAATATACAATCACAGGTGAAACAGATCAGCAGCCCAGGTTGGATGCATGAGACAAGTGCTCAGGGCTGGTGCACTGGGAAGACCCAGAGGGATGGGATGGGGAGGGAGGAAGGAGGGGGGATCGGGATGGGGAACACATGTAAATCCATGGCTGATTCATGTCAATGTATGGCAAAAAGCACTACAATATTGTAAAGTAATTAGCCTCCAACTAATAAAAATAAATGAAAAAAATAAATAAAAATAAAAATTTGGCAATACCATGTTGTGAGGATATGGAACAAGTGGGGCTCTGATACCTTGATGGTAGGAATGAAATAAAGTATAAGTACTTTAGAAAACTGTTCCTGAGGAGAAAAAAAACAAACAAACTAATATTTAAAAAAGAAACAAAATGAAACAAGACATAAACTGGAATGCACAGAGCATACTTATTCATGGTGTCCAAAAATTGGAAATACTCTCCATCAACAGAAAATTATATAAATAGACTATGGTATTAAACAGGCTGAGCCCTGGAGAATTGATGTTATTGAACTGTGGTGCTGGACAAGGCTCTTGAGAGTCCCTTGGACTGCAAGGAGACCAAACTAGTCAATCCTAAAGGAAATCAACCCTGAATATTCATTGGAGGGACTGATGCTGAAGCTGCAATACTTTGGCCACCTGATATAAAGAGTCAATCATTGGAAATGATCCTGATGCTGGGAAAGATTGAGGGCAGGAGGAGAATGGGGTGACTGAGGATGAGATGGTTGGGTAGCATCACTGAGTCAATGGACATGAGTTTGAACAAACTCCAGGAAATAGTGAAGGACAGGGAAGCCTGGCATGCTGCAGTCCACGGGGTCTTGAAGGTCAGACACGACTGAACGACTGAACAATAAGAAGAGCCAATACAGTGGAAAATTCATCAGCGATTAAAAAAAATAAAAAAGAACAAGCAACGACAAAGCACAAAATCTCAAAAGCATTATGCTCAGCAAAATAAGCCAGGTAGATAAAATCATATACAGCGTTACTCAGTTTACATGAGATCCAAATACAGGCAAATTTGAAACAGTTTTATGTTTACGAATATTATGTAGTGGTTCTGAAAAGTATAAGAATAGGGATTTGAGAAATGGGATATTAACTGGATAAGGAATTTCCTAGGGGAAGAACAAGGGGCACTTGAGAGGGAGGAGGTAGAAATGTTTTATATTTATTTTGGGTAGTGGCTACTCACATGTACACAACAGCCAATTTTACATTGAACAGTTTATTGCACATTGACTATATCTCAATAAGGCACAATTCGTTATTCATATAGCACTCTTACCAAACTCAGGTTCCGCTGCTCACTGCTTGAAAGTCAGTGCTTGAGAGACATGTGTGGATGGGTAAGGGAAGATTGCTTTATTCAGGAGGCTGGCAACCTAGGAAGAAGGCAGACCCATGTCCCGAAGAACAAATCCCCCACTGCCTGTCAGGGCACAAGAGATTTTAAAGGAGGAGTTTCAGAAATGAGAAAAATAGAGAAAATCAATACAACTAGGAAATCATTCTTTGAAAAGAATTAGGAAATTAATAAATGTTTAGCTAAAATGATAAAAAAAATTAGAGGTAACTCAATTTTTTTTAATAAAATTGGCAATGAAAGGAGTATATTACTGCCACCCCCACAAAAATTGAATAAAATAATAGTATTTTACTATGAATATGAGCAATTATGAAATGATTGGATATATGCTCCCAAGTAATGATAAAATGCAAAAGTAGGAAGTCAAGAGATACCTGGAGTAATAGGTAGATTTAGCCTTGCAGTACAAAATGAAGCATGTCAAAGGCTAGCAGAGTTTTGACAAGAAAACACATTGAACACAACAAACACCCTGTTCCAACAACACAAGAGATGATGCTACATGTGGACATCACTAGATGGTCAATAAAGAAATCAGATTGATTATAATCTTTACAGCCAAAGATGGAGAAGCTCCATACAGTCAGCAAAAACAAGACTGGGAGCTGACTGTGCCTCAGATCATGAAGTCCTTATTGTCAAATTCAGACTTAAATTGAAGAAAGTAGGGAAAACCACTAGACCATTCAGTATGACCTAAATCAAATTCTTTATGATTATACAGGGGAAGTGATAAATATATCCAAGTGATTAGATCTGATAGATGAAGTGCCTGAAAAACTATGGACAGAAGTTTGTGACATTGTACAGGAGACAGTGATCAAGACCATCCCCAAGAAAAAGCAATGCAAAAAGGCAAGATGATTGTCTAAGGAATCCTTATAAAGAGCTGAGAAAAGAAGAGAAGCTAAAGGCAAAGGAGAAAAGGAAAGATATACCCAAAAGAATGCAGAGTTCCAAAGAATAGCAGGAAGGGATAAGAAAGCCTTCCTCAGTGATGAATGCAAATAAATAGAGGAAAATAACAGAATGTGAAAGACTAGATATCTCTTCAAGAAAGTTAGAGATACCAAGGGAACTTTTCATGCAAAGATGGGTACAATAAAGGACACAAATGGTATGGACCTAACAGAAGCAGAAAATATTAAGAAAAGGTGTCAAGAATACACAGAAGAACTGTACAAAAAATGATCTTAATGACCCAGATAATCACAATGCTGTAATCACTCACCTAAAGCCAGAAATCCTGGAATGTGATGTCAAGCAGGCCTTAGGAAGCATCACTATGAACAAAGCTAGTGGAGGTGATGGAATTCCAGTTGAGCTATTTCAAATCCTAAAGGATGATGCTGTGAAAGTGCTTCACTCAGTATGCCAGCAAATTTGGAAAACTCAGCAGTGGCCACAGGACTGGAAAAAGTCAGTTTTCATTCCAATTCCAAAGAAAGGCAATGCCAAAGAATATTCATACTAACACACAATTGCACTCACCTCACACACTATCAAAGTAATGCTCAAAATTCTCCAAGCCAGGCTTCAACTGTATATGAACTGTGAACTTCCAGATGTTCAAGCTGGATTTAGAAAAGGCAGAGGAACCAGAGGCCAAATTGCCAACATCTGTTGGATCATAGAAAAAGAAAGTTCCAGGAAAAAAAAAATTATTTCTGCTTTATTGACTATGCCAAAGCCTTTGACTGTTTGGATCACCACTGACGGGAAAATTCTAAAAGAGATGGGAATACCAGACCACCTGACCTCCTCCTGAGAAATCTGTATGCAGGTCAAGAAGCAACAGTTAGAAATGAACATGGAACAACAGACTGGTTCCAATTTGGGAAAGTGGTATGTCTAGATTGTATTTTGTCACAGAGTTTATTTAACTTATATACAGAGTACATCATGTGAAATACCAGGCTGGATGAAGCACAAGCTGGAATCAAAGTTGCTGGGAGAAATATCAATAACCTCAGATATGCAGATGACACCACACTTATGGCAATAAGCAAAAAAGAACTAAAGAGCCTCTTGATGAAAATGAAAGAGGAGTGAAAAAGTTGGCTTCAAACTCAACATTTAGAAAACTAAGATCCTGGCATCTGGTCCCATCACTTCTTGGCAAATAGATGTGGAAACAGTGGAAACAGTGACAGACTTTATTTTTGGGGGCTTCAAAATCACTGCAGAGAAGGAAATGACAACCCACTCTAGTACTCTTGCCTGGAAAATCCCATGGATGGAGGAGCCTGATTGGCTGCAGTCCATGGGGTTGCGAAGAGTTGGAAAGGACTGAAGGACTTCCCCTCTCTTTTCACTTTCATGCATTGGAGAAGGAAATGGCAACCCACTCCAGTGTTCTTGCCTGGAGAATCCCAGGGACGGGGGAGCCCGGTGGACTGCCGTCTATGGGGTCGCACAGAGTCGGACATGACTGAAGCAATTTAGCAGCAGCAGCAGCAAAATCACTGCAGATGGTGACTGCAGCCATTAAATTAAAAGATGCTTGCTCCTTGGAAGAAAAGCTCTGAGCAACCCATACAACATATCAAAAAGCAGAGACGTCACTTTTCCAACAAAGGTCCGAAGCCAAAGCTATGGTTTTTTCCAGTAGTCATGTACGGATGTGAGAGTTTGACTATAAAGATACCTGAGTGCTGAAGAATTGACGTTTTGAACTGTGATGTTGAAGACTCTTGAGAGTCTTTTGGACTTCAAGGAGATTCAACCAGTCAATCCTAAAGGAAATCAGCCCTGAATATTCACTGGGAAGACCGATGTTGAAGCTGAAACTCCCAATACTTTGGCCACCTGATGTGAAGAACTGACTCATTGAAAAAGACCCTGATGCTGGGAAAGATTGAAGGAGGGAAGAGAAGTGGACGACAGATGATGAGATGGTTGGATGGCATTACTGACTCTATAGATATGAGTTTGAGAAAACTGTGAGAGTTGGTGATGGATATGGAAGCCTGGCGTGCTGCAGTCCATTGGGTCACAAATAGTCATATACAACTAAGTGACTGAACTGACTGAACTGAGTGATAAAATATATTCTTGCAAAATTTATACATGGATTTTTATCACAACATTTTTAAAGGCCAAAAAGTGGAAATAATTCAAATGTCTATCAACTGATGAATAGATAAGTACAGTGTAGTACATATCCATATAGTGATAGTGATTTAGCAATAAAAAGTCTTAAAGCTCTGTGTCATGCTATGATGTGGGGAAAAAAAAAAAAAAAAAAACATTGGAAACTATACTAAGTGAAATAAATCAGTAATAAGAGACTTTATATTTTATGACCTTATTTACATGAAATGTCCATAATGAGCGAATCTGTAGAGATATCACCATCTCTCATCCCTCACCAGCTCTCATTTTCCCTCTGGTCAGCTGGTAAAGAATCCCACCTGCAATGTGGGAGACCTGGTTTCAATCCCTGGGTTGGGAAGTTTCCCTGGAGAAGGGAAAGGCTACCCACTACAGCATTCTGGCCTGGAGAATTCCACGGACTGTATATTCCTTAGGGTCTCAAAGAGTCGGACATGACTGAGCGACTTTCACTTTCACACTTCCTCAGTCTCAGACAAGGATTGGTTCTGGATTCCAGAATCTGCTTGCTCTCTTAGATAAAATGGTGTAGTTTCTGTGGGTTTTGCATCTGTGGATAGGGAGAGCTGACTCTGTTCTAAAATTGATGGAGTGATAGATGCCATACTCTGAATATACTAAAAATCATGGTGCTGTGCACTTCATTAAGGATGGATGCATGCCAGTGAATAATACCTCAAGCTGTTAAAAATATATCAAGTATACATATAAATAAACAATGTGATGATTTGACAAAACAAATGCAAAGATGTTTAACAAATAAAGATGTTTTCTTATCGTTTGTGGAAAGATGGAGATTTGAGAGAGATATGCAAATAAAAAGAAGCAAATAAACAAAGAGGACAGATGGTACTGAGTTGCAGAACTAAGGCTATAATTATCCCAAACCTCTACACCTGAGACCCAAATAAATACTAGGAGGTAAACTATACTACACTGTGAGGATTAAATGAGCTACAAGATGTCAGGCACAGAGGAGGAACTGAAGAGATGGAAACTATCATTATATTACTTTTACTGTGAAAACAAGAGAGGGAGAATGGCCTTCAGCATCTTAAGGCTTCTGGAGTCTATGTCTTAGCTCACAGTGCATGCCTGCGTGCTCAGTCACTTTGGTCTTGTCCGACTCTATGTGACCCTATGGACAGTAGGGTCATGGCACCTCGGTCCATGGGATTCTCCAGGCAAGAATACTGGAGCGGGTTGCCATGCCCTCCTCCAGGGGATCTTCATGACCCAAAGATCGAATCATCATCTCTCGTGTCTCCTGCACTGGAAAGCAGGTCTTTATTACTAGCATCATCTGGGAAGCCCTCCATATGTATGTATACATACATATATATATATATATATTTTTTTTTTTTAGCATTTGTGTCTTTTTTTTTTTTTTTTTTTATTAGTTGGAGGCTAATTACTTCACAACATTTCAGTGGGTTTTGTCATACATTGATATGAATCAGCCATAGATTTATATATTATGTGGTTATTGGCAGGTTATTTAAACCTTGCAAAATCATTTGCAATTTTGATCAAAAATATTTACTTATTGTAAATTGTAAGGATTTGATAAAATTGTATGCTCCTGTCACTTTGTAGACACTAACTACCTCCTATCATGTCATTGTCTTAATTATAACAAACTATTCTGAAATGTTTAGCAGATCCTGTGTAGCAAACTAAATTTGCTAAGCATTTGTAAAAATTTAAGGCATTGCTATAAAAATGAATAAAACATAATTTTTCTCTGGCAAAACTTTAACTTTGAGGCATAATAAATTGAAAATACCATAAATCACAAATAAATTATGCAAAATAGAGATATAATGGATTTGTAAGTAGAGCATAATTATAAACCATGATTAGAATGTGAGAAATTCTGAAAATAATCACTATATTAAGCCTATAATCATACAACATCAAACTACTTTGGTATTTGCATTTCCACTGACACAAATGATGAGCTTTAAAATCAAAGTTGACAGTATTATGCCTACCTAAGGCTATGATTG
Source organism: Dama dama (assembly GCF_033118175.1). NCBI lineage: Eukaryota > Metazoa > Chordata > Mammalia > Artiodactyla > Cervidae > Dama > Dama dama. Next base: position 13,300,593 of record NC_083681.1, read on the forward strand.
TTCCACACTTACAGGTTTTTTCTTTGAACTTATTTTCTTAAAAGTCCTGTTATTTGCTCTTAAATCACTTTTTCTCTCTCATGAAATGATTACTTTTAAATATGAGAGTTAAAATAACTACATTTTATTAATGGTATTTCATCATTCTCTGTCTCCACTATCAGCATTTGATTATATATTATAAGAAACTATCTATCATTCAGTAGTCATGTATGCATGTGAGAGCTGGATTATAAAGAAAACAGTGTCAAAGAATTGATGCTTTTGAACTGTGGTGTTGGAGAAGACTCTGAGAGTCCCTTGGACTGCAAGGAGATTTGACCAGTCCATCCTAAAGGAGATCAGTCCTGAATATTCATTGGAAGAACTGATGTTGAAGCTGAAACTCCAATTCTTTGGCCACCTGATGCGAAGAACTGACTCATTGGAAAAGACCCTGATGCTGGGAAAGACTGAATGCGGAGGAGAAGGGGATGACAGAGGGTGAGATGGTTGGATGGCATCACCGACTCAATGGACATGAGTTAGAGCAAGCTCCAGGAGTTGGCGATGGACAGGGAGACCTGACGTGCTGTGCTTCATGCAGTCGCAAAGAGTCATACAGGACTGAGCAACTGAAGTGAACTGATCTATTTATCTAGAAAACTGTATTTAGATATCTGTATCTATTTAAATAGGTTAATAAAAATAGAGCACATGCATGTGTGTGTGTGAGTGATGCACTAATAGACACTGATAGGTTTCTACGGGAAGGTTCGCAGATGGATTACCTTTAGATTTCTGCATTTTCATTATCTTTGAACAGAGCAGTTTGTCTTTTATCTGTTCATTCATTTTCATACTTTCATACAGAATTGCTTGAAGAAAGAACACCCAGATGAAAAATAATGTTTGAAATCATTTCCTTTAGAAGATTAACTTCCTTGTTGTTAGCATGCACCTGCATCTTACCATATCCTAGCATGGAATGATCAGAGGCTTGAAAAATAACAGCCTCCTCTTGGCTTGCAGAAATATCACTAAGCTCTTAGGACAGAATTTTCCTGATGTAACGAACTCATTAAACAAGGTACAGAAATCGTTACAGATCTTTTTAATTAGAAAAAAATAAACAGAAAATAAAGGAAAAATCCTTCAGGTATATATCCATTTTTTAATCATAATTACAGAGAGTTCCTGTGTTAGTAAGATTTCTATATAACTAAAGATAAAGGCTTGATCTGAAAAAAATCTAAGAATCTTTTAGATTTGTGTTCAGGAGTCGAACTTGTTAAAGATGAAACATTTCCTTTGTTTCTTCTTCCAGAAAGTGTGTGAATTAGTAAAAACACAGCTAAACTAGATTCTGCTTACATTTCAATAAAAGAATATTTATTTTTTTAATTGATTAAACATAAATGTTATGTACAAATATCAAAGAAACAATAATCTTGAGAATCAATCACAAATCATGAAAAAAAAGTTTTTCTTTAAAGCAAAAATATGTATCTAAGATAAATAGAGATAAGTGTACAATTTTATCTTGCCAGCATACTTGTTCAGTTCATTAGTTGAGGCCATTCTATGCTATCAAAATAGGCAACATTCATATCTTAACTGAATGCTCAACCACCTATGGCAACTTTATATATAAAGCTCAGTCAAGCATAAAGAATGACATAGGGTAAGCTCTTTAATTAGTTGAGAGGATCTGTTCAAGATTTCTGGAAGACAAGCATGTCAGCTGTAGAATTAATGTGGCACCTGAAGCAGCTGATAAGTCTACATTGTAGCTATATCCTAATTGACAGAATAAACACCTGCCATCAATAGGCGTATGACGCAAAAACCTGTGCAGGTGGGTTGTGGCCTTAGCTTGGCCTTTTAATGAAGCTAGAGACTTCAGTATCAGAAACTGTTGATTCCTGACCCTGTGGACAATAGCATACTATATCTCACACCCCTACTCAAAGAAGCACAGTCAATAAACAGCCAAGAGAAATGAAGGAGGTTTTTGACCTCAATTCCACAAGTATTTTCACCTTATTTCTGAAAGCGTCCCACGATCACCAGGCTGGCCACATGTGTGGCAGCTGAATTCCCTAGCAGGTGCTTTATGGTGAACTAAAGCCTGGCTGGTAAGCAGGAGAAGCAGTTTAAGGGCACTAAAGCAGAAATTAAAGTGGCACAGTATAGTGGCTTGTCTGCTGGGAAATAAGGGAGCAGCAGATGGAACAGACGAGAAAGCAGCAATCAAAGCAGTATACCATCAAAAACCTGGGGAAGATACTGATGCAGAGCAGGGAGAAAAGCAAATTCCGCCAGGTTCTGCAAAATGTGATTAGCATCATTTGACAATTCTCCTGGGTTCTTGTGTAACTTTACCTCATTGATTGTATTAGCATAGCATTGCACAAATAGATGAGGAAAGGGTGTTTGAAATCCTATTCAATATTTTAAATTCAGAAGGCACTAGTCTGTGTCTTGGGAGGAATCAAAATAAAAAGTAATCCATATCCTCAAGTACAACCCAGAGGGAAATACAGGACTTCTGCAGGACTATATTCAATAACTATATGGATTATTTCTTCATCTATACTCTTAGACTAATACTAACAGGAAGGACTAATGTGGAAACATATTTTTAAAAACCTGATACACAATAGCCGGCTGCATGGAACCTAATTTCTAAAGGAGATCTGACTTCCTGGGAATGATTGTGACGCCAAGGTGGCGTATAAGAGCTTCCTAGGTGGCAGGACTGGTAAAGAACCCGCCTGCCAATACAGGAGACAGAAGAGATGCCGGTTGGATACCTGGGTCAGGAAGATCCCCTGGAGAAGGGAATGACTACCCACTCTATTATTCTTGCCTGGAGAATCCCAAGGACAGAGGTGCCTGGTGGGCTATAGTCATAGGCTCGCAAAGGGTCGGACACGACTGAAGTGATTTAGCTTGCATGTGACTGTATAATAGAATATCTGAAATAAGCTATCAGTATATCATACTTGGCAGAAGGAACAGAAATTATTCTTAAATATTATGCACACAACCATTTTAGGGACACTGAAAATGAAATGAAGATAAATATATCAGGGTCTAGTTCTAAACACATACAACATTCAGTGATAAAGTCTAAATATGAAATGAAATAATTAAAGAGAGCCATAAATGAGTTTTGCTCAGAAAGAAGTATTCAGGAAAATATATTTGAAAAGTACATAGATAATGTTTGAATCAGGCTTTGAATAATAAGCAGCAATTTGCCAGGCAGGAATGGAAAGCTACCACTCCAGGAATATCTCACAGGAAGTAGAAAAGAAAAATATTAAATATCCCACCACTCAATTCTTCAATATGCTTGTAAAAACTACTTCTAATTTTTTTTCTAGTTCGTATTATGTTTTTGTAAGCTTCTATAGTTTCTCTAAGTTTTTTAAACTAAGGCAAATGTTGTTATAGCTCCTGTATCTAGTACAAGCTTCTCATTTAACACATTTGGTAAATATTTTAAATAATGAATAGAAGAGTGAAATTTTCACTTTGGTCCCCTAATGTTTACTTATGTCACAATCCCTATGAAAATACTAGCTTACTGGATGACATAAATGCTAGCTGCTGTAATGGATAAACCTCAAAATATCAGTGGTTTCACACACTTCAAGTTTATTTCTACTCAAATCACATATTGCAAAGCAGGTGTATCTGATCCCACAGCTTACCTCTGGGAGATGCAGAGCACTAAGGCTTGTTCCAGCTTGTAGATGTTTACTATCTTCTCCTCATGGCTCCCAAGGTTATCCTGAATATTTAATTACATTTGTGCCAACTAGAAGAGGAAATGGAAGTGGTGGGTTATGTATGAAGCTTTTTGTTTCAAGTGAGAGGATTAAAAGTAGTGTATATTCAGTGATGTCCTGAAGCTGGCTTGTAAAGGCTCTTGAGAGCCAACTGTGCAACTCTCTTTCCAACTCTGTGTTCAGTTCATGTTGTTAGTTTAATATTGGCCATAGTGAGACTATTTAAACCATGGAGATGGGCCAACTCCACCAAGGCAGGTTGTTATTATTTACTATTATTAGTATTGCTAATCTTATTTTACAGAGAGCCTATTGCAAATCAGCCTATCACTTCAATTCACTTTCTATTGATCTAACAATGTAATAAAATGCAGGATGCCCATGGATATTTACATTTCAAACAAAGAATGAATGCATATTTTTAGTATAATTGTGGATGTCCCAAATATTTCATGGAACATATTTGTACTAAAAACATATACCTGTTTATTTAAAATGCAAATTAAGATGTATCTATTGCATTTTTATTTGTTTAGCCTGACAAAGTAACCTGTACACATGAAGGCAGCCTGGGAAGTGGGTTACCTGTGTGCTCAGGAAAACTAGGACAGAAATTTTAGCCAACACACCGCAGTATGTGTCACACTAACTTAAGTTTGTTTTAGTTGTATAGACTGAATATACATATATATTTTTTTGCCTCTCCAGATAAATTTCCCCCATCTTCACCCTGCCCTATTTTTGGATTAGACTGCCACCCCTCCGCCCACACACACGCAGAGATGCTTTTTCTGCCCTCCTGCTTCTGGGTGAATGTGGTCATTAGGAGAAAGAGGCAGGAACCTGAAGAATCAGAATGAATTTGGATCAGAATATTTATTCTTTGCCGTGTCATCATTGCTTGGCTCCATTCCCTTACTGAAGACCACAGTTCTGTCAAAAAACTTCTCTTTTATACGTATATGGAAGTTTTTAAACCTATTTTCATCAGCTCCTCTTTTGATACATATACACTTTGAAAGCATTTGCTGAGATTTAGAATTAGAAATTAGATATCTACCATTGTCCTCCTAGGAACATAGACCACGTAGCTGAGAATCCTGAAGCCCCAAATATCTCTGAACTTTCTTACCAGAAGAAAACAATTCTATTGCTCTGAATGAATTTATTGCCTCTTGGATAAATAAACAAGCAAGCAAACAAAAAGCTGTCAATGACTAGATCTGAAGACATAACCTCACAAGGATATCATTTGTCCTCAGAACTCATACTTAGCAACACTGCCTTCCATAAAACAAATAGTTTAGGGTACAGGAGTCATGGGAGCATGAGGGAAGTGTATCTTAATGGTTTGACGAGGTAAGCTTGAGAATCAAAAATTTTCCATATATATATATATATATATATATATATACCAAAATGGTTAAAAATGATGAGAAAATATCTAAACATACACACTCATGTGTGTGCATGCACACATACACACACACACAAATCGCTCAAGTACAAGATTTCTTTATAAGTAGCCTGCAAGTCCTAGTCCTGTAAAACAAAAAATATAGCCTTTTGCTTCTGCTGTGTCAGATATATCTTGGGTTTGTATGGCAAAATTGACTTTTAATAAATTATAATTCTCAACAAAATGCAATAATTTTGATGGTAGTCTTTATTTTATTTGTATTTTATTTAAAGTAGTTGATTTACAGTGTCATGTTAGTTTCAGGTATGCAACTCAATAATTCACTTATATGTTTATACATATGTAACTTGATATGTATAAATGCATAAAACTGAATATGTATATAATACATGTAACTGAATATGTATGTATACATATAACTGAATTACCATGCTATATAATATATTGTTATATACATATATGGTTATATACATATACATTATATATATATATATATATTATAGGTTATGGATGTTATACATATTTCTATTATTTTTCAGATTCTTTTCCCTTATAGTTTACCACAAAAATTTGAGTATAGTTTCTTGTGTTATGTAACATGTTTTGCTAATTATTTATTATATATAATAGTATGTATATGATAATTCTAATCTCCTAATTTATCTATTTCATCCCCTTTTCCCTTTGGTAATCATAACTTTGCTTTCTATGTCTGTGAGTCTATTTCTGTTTTGTAAATAAGTTCATTTTTTAAAAATTTCACATTTAAGTGATATTATATGATATTTGTCTTTCTCTGGCTTAGTATGACAGTCTCTAGGTTCTAGGTCTATCCATGTTTCTACAAATAGCATTATTTTATTATATGTTATTACTTCATGCCTTGGGTATTGTAAATACTGTTTCAATAAGCATTGAATTGCTTGTTTCTTTTTGAATTATAGTTTTCTCTGGTTATACTCCCAGGAGTGGGATCTCAGGATCATATGACAACTCTATTTTTAGTTTTCTAAGAACCTCCAAACTGTTCTCCACAGTGTCTGTGCCAATTTACACTCCCACCAGCAGTGTAGGAAAATACCTTTTCCTCCACAGCCTCTATAGCATTTATTATTAGTAGACTTTTTGATGATGGCTATTCTGAATGGTGTTAAGTGATCACTCAATGTAGTTTTAGTTTGCATTTCTCCAGTAGTTAGCATTGTTTAGCATATTTTCATGTGCCTCTTGGCCATCTATATGTTTTCTTTGGAGAAATGTCTATTTAGGTCTTCTGCTCATTTTTTGACTGCTTAAACTATTTACTTTGTATTGGGGTATAGATGATTAGCAATGTTGTGAGAGTTTGGGTGAACAGCGAAAGGACTCAGCCATAGGTCTACATGTATCCTTTCTACTTAGAGGACGTGGAACTCTGCTCACTGTTGTGGCAGCCTGGATGAGCGGGGAGTTTCAGGGGGAATGGGTTGATTGTTTTTTAAAATATTTAAGCTCTCTGAGTTTCTTGTATATTTTGGAAATTAAACTCTTATCAGTCATATTGTTTGCAAATATTTTCTTCCATTCTGTAAGGTATCTTTTCATCCTGTTTATGGTTTCCTTTGCTGTGCAAAAGGTTTTAGTTTAATTAAGTCCCATTTTGAAGTTTTTTGTTTTTTTTTTTAAATTTCCATTATTCTAGGAGAGAGAGCTAAAAAGATATTACTGTAATTTATGTCACAGAGTGTTCTGCCCGTGTTTTCCTCTAGGAATTGTATCATATCCAGTCTTACATTTGAATCTACAATCTATTCTGTTTTTGTTAGTGTACATGGTGTTAGTGTTCTAATTTTATTCTTTTATGTATAGCTAATCAGTTTTCCAAGGATCATGTATTGAAGAGACTACCTCTTCTCCATTGTATTAATATATTCTCATCTCCTTTGTCATAGATTAACTGACTATAGATGCATGAATTTATTTCAGAGCTTTTTATCTTATTCCACTGATATCTGTGTCTATTTTTGTGCCAGTACCATATTGTAATTTAATTTTTATTAAAAAGATGGAATAGAAGCAAATATGGGACCAAAAGATGTTATGACATGTTATTAGTGAAATATTCTTTCAGTTATTGACACAATATTTTATTCTTCTCTTACTAACTGTGCTTGAATTAAGCTTAAAAATATTAATAGCATGAGTGGAAAAGCACTATCTTATTTTAGAATGGCTATTGATATTTTAAGCAAGATATAGCATGACAATTTGAATTAAATTTTAATTGCTCACCTTCAATTAAGACACAATACTTACACTGACTTTTCTGATAATTGCCATTTAGAAAATAAAAATTAAATTGATTATGAAGTTAGTAAATTAAAAAAAAACAAATTTGAAATTCTATATTATGCTTAACCTGACATACAACTGGAATGACTGCATATCAATTTTTTATAATGTAAACAAATCTATCCCTTATATCTGATTAAACTTGGATAAGTTTACAAACACTGTACATTTTCTAAATGTCAGGCTTGAAATGAAATGAACTAAACTGTCTCCAAAGAAAACAAGATATCAGTAACTGGAGGAATCAATCACAGTCCTATGACCGTTAAAGGAAGAACACTTCATGACTATTCAAGCATTAGCCATTCTGTTGGTTTCAGGTACTTTTAAGACTGGTCCGATTAGATGTTCAGTTTCTTTATTCCTCTTTCCATGGCCCACATATAAAATGTAACTGTTATTTAAATAGGCACTGACAATCCTCCAAACGTTCATTCAAATCTTAGATAAAATTTGTAAAGGCACAAAGAAATAATTAAGTTACATAGTCTGCGGATGAATTCTGTGGAAGGCAGTACAAGCTACTAAAAAGTGTGTGTGACAATGAGGTTTTTTTCAGTTTAAAAACACATGCAACCTATTTTTAAAATTTGATTATCTGTGCTCATACACTTGAGTAGTCAGTCACTCAAAATGCATTTTTAATCTATCCTGTACATTTTCTATGTTTTGTTTATATTATGAAGATAACAAGTTATATACTTTCCTCAAAACTTTCTTTCTCTATATAAAGACTTAGGAATTATAGTGCAGAAACATATGTACTAGGAAGTCCACATTGAATTTCTAGATGGTTTTAACAGTTTTATTTTGTGCTCAAAACAGCTTATCCATAGTTCTATAATTGATTTACTATATTTCATGAAAGTATTTGCCTGTTTCACCAACTAACCTATTGGTTAGGAAGGCAGGAGACATATTTTATGTCTTTCAAAAAAGACGTATTTTGTGTCTTTAAAAATGAAAATACCCTAGAACAAATGATAGAATATGTTTGCATGTGCATGTATGCTCAGTCATGTCTGACTTTTTGCAACCCCATGAACTGTAACCTACTGAGTTGTTCTGTCCACAGAATTTTTCAGGCAAGAATGCTGGAGTGGGTAGCCATTCCCTTCTCCAGGGGATCATCCTGACCTAGGGATTGAATCCAGGTCTCCTGCCTTGCAGCAGATTCTTTACTGTTTGAGCTATTGTGGAAGCCCCAAGTAAGAATAAAGGAAGCTAAATGAATTAAGTCTATACAGATCAAGGGGTTTGTAAAGCTGTCATTTGGTTCTTGCAAATGGAAGGAACTGGAAAAAAACTAGAGAGATGGAGGCATGTAAAATAGAGATATTTTTCTTCCAGTCCTTAACTCACAACTCCTATGATGCAAACCTCACCAGAACTGTTTTCTTGGGTTTACACCAAATATGTGCCCCTTTTGTTTTTCAAGTATAGAGATTACATGGCTTTCTGTGTTTGCCAGTCCCAAAGTACTGGTTCAACCTTTATTAGGTTTCTGATATTTCCCCAAAGCTGAAAATTAAAACAAGCATTTATTTATATCCTGCTGGTGGTGTGGTTAAAGAATCCTCCGGCCAATGCAGGGCATGCAAGGGACCAGTGTTCAATCCCTGGGTCAAGAAGATGCTCTGTAGTAAAAAATGGCAACCCACTCTAGCATTCTTGCCTGAAGAATCCCATGGACAGAGGAGCCTGGTGGACTAGAGTCCATGGGGTTGCAAAGAGTCGGACATGACTGGAGCAACACGGCATACACAGCACGCATGCAGGGCTACCACTGTATTCCTTTTTTATATGCCTTCATCTCTCCAGTTTCTTCCCGATTCCTTCCATTTGCTGGAACCAAAGGACAGCTAGAGAGCTGTCTGTTTGGATAGTGTTTTGAGTGAAAAAAAAAAAAAAGTAGACTGGAGAAATGTAAAAATATGAATCTACAGACAATAGAAAATGCCCATCACAATAATATGTTAAATCATGTATGAGTGTTCAGTCACTAAGCATGCCTGACTCTTTGCCTCCTCCAGGGGATCCTCCCGACACAGGGATAGAATATGAGTCTCCTGTGTCTCCTGCATTGGCAGGCGGATTCTCTACCACTGAGTCACCTGGGAAGTCCAATATGTTATGTACATGTCAACATCACCCAAGATGATCAGCAAAAGAAGAAATAAACAAAATACAAAGTGAAAGATGTTAAGCAACAACAACAAAATCTGTTCTTTTATTTGAGAAACTATCAGTATGAACTAATTTATTTTTCTTAATAAAAAAATGCATGTTTGCTATCTCTGAAAGCTAAAAATGTTTAGAAGCCATAGCAACATACTATCAGTGAAGAACCTAGTTTCTAGATTTTTGTCTTTAACAGCATTTCTGCTGAAACGAATTTCAGTTCTTTGGAACAATGGCTAATTTCACATACAAGGAAAGTACCAGATGATCTCTGATCATGTTTGGGGCCAGAGAGCACAGAAAGCCAAGAAGACTGAGGCTTTGTAAAAAGGACACAGAAAAAAGGATGGATGGATGTATGAATGTTAATTTCTTCATTATGATATTGTACTATAGACATGTAAGGTGTTACCGCTGGGGGAAAATAAGTATAGAGGATTTCTATGTCTTTTATTTCTTACAACTACATGCAGACCTACAGTGTTCTCAAAATCAAGCTGTTTTCTTAAAAAAAAAAAAAAAATACTGTAGACATCTACTGCAAAGGAAAAAAGAAAAATGAAAAGAAAAGACAGAAAGATGACTCTAAAAAATTTGAATGAACTTCCATATAATAGAGACAATTAGACTATTGAGAAGGGATAACATCTATAGTATCTGAAAAGATATAAAAGCTCTATAGTCCAAAGATCCATAATGATACTTAAAGAAAAGTGTACTTCTCCATTAGGATTTACTGAAACATCAATTATCTAGAAGATAAATAAAAGGAAAGTTTCAGGTATTTATACTACTTTACTAGGTAAACAAACTATGATTCAGGCTAACCAAGTAGTTAATCAGGAGAGCTTTTTATATTTAGAGGAATTGGACTTTTAAAAATGAAATTTTTTTTCATCATTGTCTTATCAGTTCAGTTCAGTCGCAGAGTCTTGTGAGACCCTTTGTGACCCCATGAATCGGAGCACAGCAGGCCTCCCTGTCCATCACCAACTCCCTGAGTCTACTCAAACTCATGTCCATCGAGGCAGTGATGCCATCCAGCCATCTCATCCTCTGTCGTCCCCTTCTCCTCCTGCCCCCAGTCCCTCCCAGCATCAGGGTCTTTTCCAATGAGTCAACTCTTCGCATCAGGTGGCCAAAGTATTGGAGTTTCAGCTTCAGCATCAGTCCTTCCAGTGAACACCCAGGACTGATCTCCTTCAGGATGGAATGGTTGGATCTCCTTGCAGTCCAAGGGACTCTCAAGAGTTTTCTCCAACACCACAGTTCAAAAGCATCAATTCTTCAGCACTCAGCGTTTTTCACAGTCCAACTCTCACATCCATGCATGACCACTGGAAAAACCATAGCCTTGACTAATGGACCTTTGTTGGCAAAGTAATGTCTCTGTTTTTTAATATGCTGTCTAGGTTGGTCATAACTTTCCTTCCAAGGAGTAAGCAACTATTAATTTCATGGCTGCAGTCACCATCTGCAGTGATTTTGGAGCCCCCCAAAAATAAAATCTGACACTGTTTCCACTGTTTCCCCACCTATTTCCCATGAAGTAATGGGACCAGATGCTATGATCTTTGTTTTCTGAATATTGAACTTTAAGCCAACTTTTTCACTCTCCTCTTTCACTTTCATCAAGAGACTTTTTAGTTCCTCTTCACTTTCTGCCATAAAGGTGGTGACATTTGCATATCTGAGGTTATTGATATTTCTCCCAGCAATCTTGATTCCAGCTTGTGTTTCTTCCAGCCCAGCGTTACTCATGACGTACTCTGCATAGAAGTTAAATAAGCCGGGTGACAATATACAGCCTTGACATACTCCTTTTCCTATTTGGAACCACTCTGTTGTTCCATGTCCATTTCTAACTGTTGCTTCCTGACCTGCATACAGATTTCTGAAGAGGCAGGTCAGGTGGTATGGTATTCCCATCTCTTTCAGAATTTTCCACAGTTTACTGTGATACACACAGTCAAAGGCTTTGGCAGAGTCAATAAAGCAGAAATAGATATTTCTCTGGAATTCTCTTGCTTTTTTGATGATCCAGCAGATGTTGGCAATTTGATCTCTGGTTTCTCTGCCTTTCCTAAAACCAGCTTGAAGATCTGGAAGTTCACGATTCATGTATTGCTGAAGCCTGGCTTGGAGAATTTTGAGCATTACTTTACTAACATGTGAGATGAATGCAATTGTGTGGTAGTTTGAGCATTCTTTGGGATTGGAATGAAAACTGACCTTTTCCAGTCCTGTGGCCACTGCTGAGTTTTCCAAATTTGCTGGCATACTGAGTGCAGCACTTTCATAGCATCATCTTTCAGAATTTGAAGTAGCTCAACTAGAATTCCATCACCTCCACTAGCTTTGCTCATAGTGATGCTTTCTAAGGCCCACTTGACTTCACATTCCAGGATGTCTGGCTCTAGGTGAGTGATCAGACCATCAAGATTATCTGGGTCTTGAAGATCTTTTTTGTACAGTTCTTCTGTGTATTCTTGCCACTTCTTCTTAATATATTCTGCTTCTGTTAGGTCCATACCATTTCTGTCCTTTTTTGAACTCATCTTTGCATGAAATATTCCCTTGGTATCTCTAATTTTCTTAAAGAGATCGCTAGTCTTTTCCGCTCTGTTGTTTGCCTCTATTTCTTTGCATTGATCACTGAGGAAGGCTTTCTTATCTCTCCTTGCTATTCTTTGGAACTCTGCATTCAAATGGGAATATCTTTCCTTTTCTCCTTTCCTTTTCACAGCTATTTGTATGGCCTCCTCAGACAACCATTTTGCCTTTTTGCATTCCTTTTCCATGGAGATGGTCTTGAACCCTGTCTCCTGTACAACATCATGAACCTCCATCCATAGTTCATCAGGCTTTCTGCCTATCAGATCTAGTCCCTTAAATCTATTTCTCACTTCCACTGTATAGTCATAAGGGATTTGATTTAGGTCATACCTGAATGGTCTAGTGGCTTTCCCTACTTTCTTCAATTTAAGTCTGAATTTGGCAATAAGGAGTTCATTTACTAAACCACAGTCAGCTCCCGGTCTTGTTTTTGCTGACTATATAGGGCTTCTCCATCGTTGGCTGCAAAATTATAATCAATCTGATTTCGGTGTTGACCATCTGGTGATGTTCATGTGTAGTCTTCTCTTGTGCTGTTGGAAGAGGGTGTTTGCTATGACCAGTGTGTTTTCTTGGCAAAACTCTGTTAGACTTTGCCCTGCTTCATTCTGTACTCCAAGGCCAAATTTGACTGTTACTCCAGGTGTTTCTTGACTTCCTACTTTTACACTCCAGTCCCCTCTAATGAAAAGGACACCTTTTTTGTGTGGTACTTCTAAAAAGTCTTGCAGGTCTTCATAGAGCCATTCAACTTCAGCTTCTCAGCATTACTGGTTGGGGCATAGGATTGGATTATTGCGATATTGAATGGTTTGCCTTGGAAATGAACAGAGATCATTCTGTCGTTTTGAGATAGAATCCAAGTACTGCATTTTGGACTCTTTTGTTGACCATGATGGCTACTCCATTTCTTCCAAGGGATTCCTGCCCACAGTAGTAGATGTCATGGTCATCTGAATTAAATTCACCCATTCCTGTCCATTTTAGTTCACTGATTCCTAGAATGTCGACATTCACTCTTGCCATCTTCTGTTTGACCACTTTCAATTTGCCTTGATTCATGGACTAACATTCCAGGTTCCTATGCAATTTTGCTCTCTACAGCATTCGACCTTGCATCTATCATCAGTCACATCCACAACTGGGTTTTATTTTTGCTTTGGCTCCTTCTCTTCATTCTTTCTGGAGTTATTGCTCCACTGATCTCCAGTAGCATATTGCGCACCTACTGACCTGCCTTTTCATACTGTTCATGGGGTTCTCAAGGCAAGAATACTGAAGTGGTTTGCCGTTCTCTTCTCCAGTGGACCACATTCTGTCAGACCTCTCCACCATGACCCGTCCGTCTTGGATGGCCCCCCACGCCATGGCATGGTTTCATTGAGTTAGACAAGGCTGTGGTCCTGTGATCATTAGACTAGTTTTCTGTGATTATGGTTCAGTGTATCTGCCCTCTGATGCCCTCTGGCAACACCTACCGTCTTACTTGGGTTTCTCTTACCTTGGACCTGGGGTATCTCTTTACAGCTGCTCCAGCAAAGCACAGCCACTGCTTGTTACCTTGGACGTGGGGTAGCTCCTCTCAGCTGCCGCCCCTGACCTCGGATGTGGGGTGGCTCCTCTTGGCCGCTCCTGTGCAGTCTCCATCCCTGACTTTGGGCGAGGGGTAGCTCCTCATGGCCACGCTTCTGCGCGGTCCGTCGCAGCGGGGGCACTCGTCTTATAACTATAATGAAACCATGCTGTTGTTTAGCTGATAAGTTGTGTCTAACTCTTTTGCAACCTCTTGGATTGTAGCTTGCCAGGCTGCTCTGCCCATGGGATTTCCCAGGCAAGAATACTGGGAGTGGGTTGCCACTCCATGGGATCTTCAAGGGATCTTGCTGACCAGGGATCAAACCTGCCTCTCCTGTGTTGGCAGGCAGAGTCTTTACCCCAGAGCCACTAGGTAAATCTCATAATGAAATAATAGACCCATGCAATTGTCATCAATGAAAGTTAAACTGTTGGGTAAGGAAGAGATGGGGAAATTTATTTTGAATAGATCAAGCTGAAAATACTTGATATTATTGTTGGAACAAGGTACAAATAGCACTGTGAAAATTATCTTGTTATGCAATAGATTGTAAACCATACAACTTGTGTATTTTTATTGCCAAATAAAAGAACTTTAATGAAATAACATTCCATTAGGAGTTTAGAAAATATTATTCACTTGAGGAAAATGTTAAACAGCTCTGTGAAGGAGTCTATTACAATTTGAGGGGCAATTCTCTAACAAAAGACCCATTTTTATCAGGCATGATAGGAAAATGGCATGAAAAAGAGGAGAAATAAAATAAAATCTATTTAAAATATTAAAATAAACATAACACATATCAGCTCAGTAAAACCTGTGAACTCTTTCATGTTCTAATAGTGTGTTAAAGATCCTATCCTGTTATGTTTGAACACTTTTATCATGAAAGTGAAAAAAAAAAAAGAAAAGAAAAATAAACACTTTAAATACTATGTAAAAATGGATTATAAGATATTTCCAGCAGGGAAATGCGGAGTTACTGAAATTACCTCAAAAAGAGAAGATGGTGAAAAGGAGAAGGGGAAGGGAAAGAAGAAAGATGAAAAGGACAAAAATAAGAGGTGAGGAAGAGGTGGAGAAAGGAGGAGAAATACAGTTTAAAAAACCCCAAATGTATATAATTAAAATTCAGGGTTTAGATATATGTGGCTTTAACCACCCTAGCAAGGTAGAGACTTAGTTCTTTCAAGGTGAAGGATGTTTACCAGATGAAATAGCTTTTAGTAACCTTTTGAGGAAAGAAGCTTGCTCTTTACTGTAACTTTTTCTTTCTTTTGGATTTTGGAGTAGGTAAAGAAAAAAAGTTTACTCATTTTGTGTGTGTGTGTGTGTGTGTGTGTGTGTGTGTGTGAAAAGAGCCAAGCTATAACTCCAAACATCCACGGTCAATGTAAAGATTCTTACTTTTATCTAAAATGGATGTCTAAGGATGTCTAAGGATTACAACATATCCTTTCATGTCGCTTTGAAAGTAGTGTGAACATTTTTATATTAAGGAAGTGATCATAATCAACCAATTTGCAGTAACTTTTCTATTTTTAGTCAAATTTGAAAAAGTTTTTATATTACCTTTAACTGAGGATCATTATCCTTCAAAGGCATTATTTCAACTCTGGTTTGGGTTGTCCTGCAGACATTTGAAAACATTGCTGTGGTAGCAGTATTAGTGACTTGCAATTTTGCACAGAGAAATTATGAGCACTTAAGATAGAAACTATTTATTTTACTATTGCTTTTTTCTTACATCTAGTTCTCTCAAGCGTTTGCCATCTATCTCCTTTTTCTGAATATTCTTAAAAATAAAGACACCACTGCATCCAAAGTTATCTTGATTATATTTTTGCATTTGTACATTTTGCTCCCAGGATATATGTCTTATAATATCCATACAAATCAAGGTAAAGACAAAATAATAATAATAATAAAATAAAACATAATATCTTTCTTCATTTATGTAATCATCTAATAATCTGATATCATTTTATCTTGATTGTTTTACAATGAATTTTCCTAGATATTAACCATATCTTACTCTGCATCCTTTTTATAAATTATTTTCTTACATTTATCAGCAAATATTTATTGGTGATACCTTTGAGTGAAGACTTACCAATCTGCAGAATGGAAAAGGAAAGTGTTAAGTAGACTTTGTTCTTCTACTTCTTCAAGCCAGTAATTTCAGTTTCTGTCTCTGTTAAGCTCTTGTCTAATTATTGCATACTTGCATATTAATAATGGAGATTTTATGATCCTTAATGGAAATTTGATAGTCTTCTCTATTATCTCATGATATATCAGCAAAATACAAGGTTTTAATTACCCATAATGTCTAATTTTAATGGATTTAGCTACAGTACTTGAATTGTCAGGAAAATATTATATTTTCCAGCTAAAATCTGTTTTCACTTTTAGAATTTTCTTTTTTCTATATTCAGTTTCAAAAAACACATTCTCTCTTTTAGAAATTAGTCTGTTGTTTTTTGTTTTTGTTTTTTTCCTAACAGATACTAACCTACTGGTTTCCTTTCTTGATTGACAGCTGTTTGTTCTATGATACAGAATCTAAATTAGTGACTTACCACCTGGAATTTTATTCCGGTTGTTTCCTCAAATTGTCAGCTAAGAATTATGATTGTCCCAAATAATAATTACTGACAAATACTTGTGTTTAATTTGTTCCAGGTACTGTTCAAAGCATTTAGTAACGTATTAAGTCTTTTTTTTTTTTTTTAAGCCTTATTAAAAGACATCCCTCAGACAGAGTCATCTTTAATAGGTACCTTATCTGTTTCAGGGCTTCCCTGGTGGCTCAGAGGTTAAAGCATCTTCCTGCAATGCGGGAGACTTGGATTCGATCCCTGGGTCAGGAAGATCCCCTATAGAAGGAAATGGCAACCCACTGCAGTATTCTTGCCTGGAGAATCCCATGGACAGAGGAGCCTGGTGGGCTACAGTCCACGGGGTCGCAAAGGGTCTGACATGACTGAGCGACTTCACGTTCACTTTATCTGTTTATCAACATCTATTGCAGGTACACAGGAGATTTCAATTCTCCATCAACCGGGAGTTAGTTATGGCTGTGTGATTTACTTCAGTCAATTAGATGTGAATGAAAATAGTTTGCTACACTCAAAGATAGGATTATTTAATTGACTGAGTTCAACTTCCCAGTTTCTTCATGTGAACTGTGGGTTCACGTGATATTATGGAAATACTATAAATCCAAAATAATCTTGGATTATAAACCGACCTATGGATAAAAGTAGCCCTGATAAGTCACCCAAACTAGTAGTAGACTTTGTATAAACAAAGAATAAACTTTAGTTGTATTAATTTATTGAAGATTTGATGTGAAGGTGTTATGTACCTCAGATATTTTCAAAGAAATCTCTGAAAAACAAAACAAAACAAAACTTGATATTTAAAAAGTCCTACCTACACATACATAAAAATCACTGACATGTATTAATAGGTGATATACAAAGCCATGAGACTCGAAAATATCTTCAAGAGAAAAGGATAAAGACTGAGCCAGGCAAACACTCCAAAATTACAAAATAAAAGAAAAGGGAAGAGAACAGTAAAGGAGTAAAAAAGGAGAAACAAAAAAAAAGCATAATCAAACATGTCAAAATCTTCTAATAACTAAAATAAATTTATATTTGAGGCTTAATGTTTGCACTTGGTAAAGGTGGAATGATGGTGACTTGAATGAAACACATTCAGAAGAGTGATATGCAGAAAAAAATAATTTTCAAGTAACTGTACAGAAATAAGCTACACTGTGTGTTAGAGAACTCATTTCAATAACACAATTAAATTGTTGATATACAAAAGATATTTGTTTAAAATCACAATTTGTGTGTAAAATTTATATTGTATTGATCATTTGAATAGTAAAAATCTGTTGCATTCAAAAATATAATGTGAGAACAGACTTGAAATGCAGACATAACTATTTATATATACCAAATTTTACATAATTGATGCAATTTGGAAATAATACTAGCATATGCAATATCATTCAGATATGACCTAAATCAAATCCCTTACAATTATACAATGGAAGTGACAAACAGATTCAAGGGGATTAGATTTGATAGACAGAGTGCCTGAAGAATTATGCATGAAGGTCCCTGACATTGTACAAGAGGCAGTGATTAAGACTATCCCAAAGGGGGGGGGGGGGATGCAAAATGGCAAAATGGTTGGCTGAGAAAGATTTACAAATAGCTGAGGAAAGAAGAGAAGCAAAAGGCAAATGAGATAAGGAAAGATATACCCATTTGAATGCAGAATTCCAAAGCATAGCAAGGAGAGATAAGAAAGCCTTTCTCAGTGATCAATGCAAAGAGATAAAGAAAAATAATAGAACAGGAAAGACCACAGATCTCCTCAAGAAAATGGGAGATACCAAGGGAAAATTTCACGTAAAGAGGGGCACAATAAAGAATGGAAATGGTACAGATCTAACAGAAGCAGAAGATACTAAGAAGAGGTGGCAAGTATACACAGAACTATACAAAAAAAGTCTTCATGACCCAGATAATCATAGTGGTGTAATCACTCACCTAGAGCCAGACATCTTGGGGTGCAAAGTCAAGTGGGCCTTAGGAAGCATCACTCTGAACAAAGCAAGTGGAGGTGGTGGAATTCCAGTTGAGCTATTTCAAATCCTAAAAGATGATGCTGTGAAAGTGCTGCACTCAATATACCATCAAGTTTGGAAACCTCACCAGTGGGCACAGGACTGGTAAAGGTCAGTTTTCATTTCAATCTCAAAGAAAAGCAATGCCAAAGAATGTTCAAACTACCCCACAATTGCACTCATCTCACATGCTAGCACAGTAATGCTCAAAAGCCTTACCAAGTGAGGCTTCAATAGTATGTGAACAGAGAACTTGCAGAAGTTCAAGCTGGATTTAGAAAAGGCAGAGGAATCAGAGATCAAATTACCAATATCTGTTGGATCATAGAAAAAGAAATTAAGTTCCAGAAAAACATCTACTTCTGTTATATTTACTAAGCCAAAGTTTTTGACTCTGTGGATCACAACAAACTGTGGAAAATTCTTCAAGAGATGGGAATACCACAGCACCTGATCTGCCTCCTGAAAAATCTGAATGCAGATCAAGAAGCAACAGTTATAACTGGACCTGGAACAATGCACTGGTTCCAAATCAGGAAATGATTACATCAAGGCTATATATTGTCACCCTGTTTATTCAATTTATATGCAGAGAGCATCGTGCAAAATCCTGGGGTGGAGGAAGCACAAGCTGGAATCAAGACTGCAGGAGAAATATCAATAACCTCAGATGTGCAGGTGACACCAGCCATATGACAGAAAGCAAAGAGGAACTAAGGAACCTCTTGATGAAAGTGAAAGAGGAGAGTGAAAGAGCTAGCTTAAAACTCAACATTCAGAAAACTAAGTCATGGCATTTGGTCCCATCACTTCATGGCAAATGGAGTAACAATGGAAACAATTACAGACTTCATTTTCTTGGGCTCCAAAATCACTGCAGATGGTGACTGCAGCCATGAAATTAAAAGAGGCTTGCTCCTTGGAACAAAAAGATAGGACACTATGCTACTGGAGATCAGTGGAGAAATAACTCCAGAAAGAATGAAGGGATGGAGCCAAAGCAAAAACAGCACCCAGTTGTGGATGTGACTGGTGATAAAAGCAAGGTCCGATGCTGTAAAGAGCAATATTGCATAGGAACCTGGAATGTTAGATCCATGAATCAAGGCAAGTTGGAAGTGGTCAAACAGGAGATGGCAAGAGTGAATGTCGACATTCTAGGAATCAGTGAACTAAAATGGACAGGAATGGGTGAATTTAACTCAGATGACCATTATATCTACTACTGTGGGCAAGAATCCCTTAGAAGAAATGGAGTGGCTATCGTAGTCAATGAAAGAGTCTGGAATGCAGTACTTGGATGCAATCTCAAATATGACAGACTGATCTAGGCAAACCACTTGATATCACAGTAATCCAAGTCTATGTCCCAACTAGTAACGCTGAAGAAGCTGAACATTTCAATGAAAACCTACAAGACCTTTTAGAACTAACACCCAAAAAGAGATGACCAACCTAGATAGCATATTAAAAATCAAAGACAGTGCTTTTCTGACAAAAGTCTGTCTAGTCAAAGCTATGGTTTTTCCAGTAGTCATGTATGGGTGTGAGAGTTGGAGCATAAATAAGGCTGAATTGATGCTTTTCAAATGTGGTGTTGGAGAAGACTCTTGAGAGTCCCTTAGTCTGCAAGGAGATCAAGCTAGTCAATTGTAAAGGAAATCAGTCCTAAATTTCCACTGGAAGGACTAATGTTGAAGCTGTTGCTTCAATACTTTGGCCACCTGATGCACAGAACTGACTCATTGGAAAAGATTCTAATGCTTGGAAAGTTTGAAGGCAGGAGGAGAAGGGGGTGACAGAGGATGAGATGATTGGGTGGCATCACTAACTCCATGGCCATGAGTTTGAACTAGCTCCAGTTGACGGTGATGGACAGGGAAACCTGGTGTGCTGCAGTCCATAGGGTGGCAAATAGTTGGACACGACAGAGCGACTGTACTGAACTGAACTGCAATAACTTTCAAATCATACTGAGATGCATTTTTCAGATTCTATCAATATGAATAATATCTAGAGTTTTTATGATCTTGATATCAACCTTTTCACAATAGCAAGAGAGTATTTCATAAAAGCAGTTGGGTTTTCCTGCAACATCTTACCAAAAAAGCCCTAACTTTTTGCCCAACCCAATACATACGTCTTTGGATTCAAATAGCTTTGTAGATAAAAAGGCAGGTGGTAAAGAGCCAAACATCTTGAACAAATGACAGTATTACCAAAAAATCAATCAATTAATAAAATAATGACATTAAGACTAAACTTTTAGGTTATCCTGTTTCTGATTATTTGGAAGGCAGTTTGAGATCGGGAATTACTCAGGTTAGCCTTCGGAGCTAATGTCATTGATAGATTAAGTGTGAGAATTCCTAATATTATTCAAGGCAAAAACTTATAGCCTTTTATTGATGTGATAGAGACCACTACTTGCATTGATAGAGACTTGACTTGCAACTATTTTCATACTACAGGTGATGTTAAAAAAATATAATTTTAGTTTCTTTTAGCATGAGATTTTGAGTGAGATGTTGAGATATAGATCATAGTATTGTGGAAACAATACACTTTCTGAGTACATTGTAGAAAGCAATCCTTTGGTTTCAGTCAGTCAGTCAGTTCAGTCGTTCAGTCGTGTCTGACTCTTTGCGACCCCATGAATCGCAGCACACCAGGCCTCCCTGTCCATCACAAACTCCCGGAGTTTACTCAAACTCATGCCCATCGAGTCGGTGATGCCATCCAGCCATCTCATCCTCTGTCGTCCCCTTCTCCTCCTGCCCCCAATCCCTCCCATCATCACTGTCTTTTCCAAGGAGTCAACTCTTCGCATGAGGTGGCCAAAGTATTGGAGTTTAATATTCATATATTCAAAATGTACTCATTGTCTACCTATTTTGTGCTTAAACTATTCTATGTGTGCAAGCATTTGCATATATGACCATTTTATTTTAATGATGTGCAACTACATATACCAAGTAGCATATATTTGATGAATTATAATAACTACTTATACATTGAAAATTGTTGTTGTTTGGTCAATCAGTCATTTCCAACTCTTTGTGACCCTATGGACTGCAGCATTCAAGACTTTCCTGTCCTTCACCATCTCCTGGAGTTTGCTTAAGCCCATGTCCATTAAGCTGGTGATCTCATCCTCCTTCATCCCCTCTTCCTCCTGCCTTCAATGTTTCCCAACATCAGGGTCTGTCATCTCTTCACATCTGGCCAAAGTACTGGAGCATAGGCTTTAGCATCAGTCCTTCTAATGAATATTCAGGTTGGATTTACTTTAGGATTGACTGTGTTTCATTTCCTTGATGTCCAAGGGAAACTCAAGAGTCTTCTCCAGCACTATAGTTCAAAGTTATCAATTCTTCAGTGCTCAGCCTTTTTTTATTGTCTAACTCACATCCATACATGACTACTGGAAAAACCATAGGTTTGACTAGAAGGATCTTTCTGGGGAAAGTAATGTCTTTGCATTTTAACATGCTGTCTAGATTTGTCTTTGTTTTTCTTTTAATTTCATGGCTGCAGTCATGGTCCACAATAATTTTGGAACCCAAGAAAATAAAGTCTGCCACTGTTTCCACTGTTTATTTGCTATGAAGCAATGGGATCAGACGCCATAATCATTTTTTTGAGGGTTGAGTTTTAAGCCAGCATTTTCACTCTCCTGTTTCATGTTCATCAAAAATCTCATTTATTCTTCTTAACTTGCTGCCATAAAGATGGTGTCATCTGCCTATGTGAGGTTATTGATATTTCTCCTGGCAATCTTGATTCCAGCTTGTGCTTCATCCAGCCCAGCACTTTGCATGATGTACTCTGCATATAAGTTAAATAAACAGGGTGACAACTTACAGCCTTGATGTACTCCTTTCCCAATTTGTAACCAGTCCATTGTTCTATGTCTTAATGTCCTAATGTTGCTTCTTGGCCTGCATATAGGTATCACAGGAGGCAGGTAAGGTGGTCTGATAAGGTGGTCTTGAAGAATTTTCCAGTTTTTTGTGATACACGCAGTCAAAGGCTTTAGCATATTTAATATAGCAGATGTTTTTCTGGAATTCTCTAGCATTTTCTAGGATCTGATGGATGTTGGTAATTTGATCTGTTTCCTCTGCCTTTTGTAAATCCAGCTTGAACATCTGGACACTCTCAGTTCACATAGCTTGAAGGTATGTGAACCTCAAGAACCCTAGCTTGAAGGATTTTCAGCATAACTTTACCAGCATGTAAAATGAGTCTAATTCTGTGGTAGTCTGAACATTCTTTGATTGTCCTTCTTTGTGATTGGAATGAAAACTGACTTTTTCCAGTATTGTGGTCACTGCTGAGGTTTCCAGATTGCTGGCATACTTAGCGCAGCACTTTGACAGCATCATATTTTAGGATTTGAAATAGCTCAGCTGGAATTCCATCCCTTCCACTAGGTTTATGTATAGTGTTGTTTCCCAAAGCCCACTTGACTTTGCATTCCAGGATGTCTGGCTCTAGGTGAGTGATCACGCCATCATGGTTATCTGGGTCATGAGGACCTTTTCTATATAGTTCTTGTATGTTTTCTTGCCACATCTTCTTAATATCCTCTACTTCTGTTAGGTTCATACCGTTACTGTCCATTTTTGTCCCTATTTTGCATGAAGTGTTCCTTTGGTATCTCTGGTTTTCTTGAAGAGATCTCTAGTATTCTCCATTCTATTGTTTTCCTCTATTTCTTAGCATAGCTCACTTAGGAAAACTTTCTTATCTCTCCTTGTTATTCTTTGGAACTCTGCATTCAGGTGGATATATCTTTCCTTTTCTTCTTTGCCTTTTGCTTCCTTTTTCTTCTCAGCTATTTGTAAATCCTCCTCAGACAACCATTTTGCCTTTTTGCATTTCTTTTTTGCATACAGTTTTGATCACTGCCTCATGTACAATAGTATGAACCTCTGTCCATAGTTCTTAGGCACTCTGTCTAGCACATCTAATCCCGTAAATCTGTCACTTTCACTGTATAGTAAAAGGGATTTAATTTAGGACATATCTAAATGGTTTAGTGGTTTTCCCTACTTTCTTCAATTTAAGTCTGAATTTTGTAATAAGGAGTTCATTACTGGAGCCACAGTCAACTCCTGGTCTTGTTTTTGTTGACTGTATAAAGCCTCTCTATCTTTGGTTGCAAAGAACATAATCATTCCACTTTAGGTATTGACCATTTGTTGATGTCCTTGTGTAGAGTCATCTCTTTTATTGTTGGAAATGATATTTTCTATGACCACTGCATTCTCATGGCAAAACTGTTAGTCTTTGCCCTGCTTCATTTGGTACTCCAAGGCCAGGCTTGCCTGTTAACTCCAGGTATCTCTTGCCTTCCTACTTTTGCATTCCAGTCCCCTCTGATGAAAAGGACATATTTGGGGCATTAGTTCAAGAAGATCTTGTAGTTCTTCATAGAACCATTCACCTTCAGCTTCTTTGGTGTAGCAGTTGGATTACTGTGATATTGAATGGTTTGCCTTGGAAATGAACCAAGAACATTCTTTCATTTTTGAGATTGCACCCAAGTACTGCATTTTAGGCTCTTTTGTTGAATCTGAGGGTTACTCCATTCATTCTAAGAGATTCTTGACCACAGTAGTAGATATAACGGTCATCAGAATTAAATCTACCCATTCCTGTCCATTCTAGTTCACATTGAAAATATCCTTTTTCTTTCTTTCTTTCTTTCCTTCTTTTTTTTTTTTTTTTTGTGATGTGAATTCACCTTGGCCATCTACCTTTGAAATTTTATATCAGTTCTTTTTTTTTCCATTTATTTTTATTAGTTGGAGGCTAATTACTTTAAAATATTGTAGTGGGTTTTGTCATACGTTGACATGAATCAGCCATGGATTTACATGTATTCCCCATCCCGATCCCCCCTCCCACCTCCCTTTCTACCCAATCCCTCTGGGTCTTCCCAGTGCACCAGGCCCGAGCACTTTTTCTAATCCTTTTTCTAATTGATTCTGTGTGACTGTAGTAAAGCCTGCCCGGCTCCTCTCTCCATGGTCTTCTCAAGGCACGAATACTGGAGAAGGTTACTATGCCCTCCTCCAAGCCATCTCCCTGACCCAGGGACCAAACCTACATCTTTTTACATCTCCTGCATGGACAGGTGTGTTCTTTACCACTACACCACCTGGGAAACCCATTAAATACACCAAATAGCATATATTTGATGAATTATAATAAAGCTATTTATACATTGAAAATATCCTTGTTCTTATAAGTTGATCAAAATGTTTCTGTCTCTTCTTCATTACAAGTTAGACAATAAGAAATTTTGAGTATACCAATAAAAGGGTAAGAGTGATTATGATAAAATTTTTGTATGCTATAATTGTAGAAGCAAGAGTGCTAAATAGATTCACTCATGTGTTTATTAGTAATTTTAAAAACAGTTGAATTTTATCTATGAGCATCTAGTGACAAACTTTTCAGTATATATCCTTAAAAGTATTACATAGTCTAGTACTTTTCTGTAATTTCTATTCTCTCTTCAAAGAGTACAGGACCTCAGTTGTCTTGAAAGTGAGCTCAGTGAGAAATCTGAACACTAGTCAACAAATATTTGTCATCAGAATTATATTAAATACCAGAAATTTACAGTAAGCCTGTGTTGAAAAAGGCAAGATTAAACAGTTTTCAATGTTTTAGAGATAACAATAACAACAACCAAAAATTGAAAGTCTAAAGTAAACTCTAGATTCTCTGTGTGACAATTGAAAAATAAATGTACTGGGTCATCTGTGGAGAACTCTGTTAATAATGGTCAATTTTACAGATAATGCTAGCTTAAGTGTTTGCACTAGAGCAAAAATGAAACTTGAACAACATACTGTGAAATCTCTTCATACACTACTGAGACAGAAAAATAATGGTTTTCTCTTGTTTTCTTCTAGATTGTGTGTGTGTGTGTGTGTGTGTGTGTGTGTGTGTGTGTGTGTTGTGTGTGCTCAGTTATACCTGACTCTTTGCAACCTCATGGACTGTAGCCTGTCAGGCTCCTCTGTCCATGGAATTTGGGGATTTTGTCAAGTACGAATAAAGGAAACTAAATGTATTGTCTATATCTCATTCTGACAACTAAATTTACAGCTAGAAAAATTCAGTGATAATGGAATTCTTTCTTTTTCAGTTTTTATAAGGAAATTCTCTATTAATTAGTCTGTTTTGCCAATTTCTTTTTTGATTCTCCTTTCCTTAAAATTCTATCTATTAAGCAATAGTAATCTTGGGGAAAAGTCTAAAGTGAATTTCAAATATTGCATGATATTTCCATTTTCTTTATACCTTCTTATTTGATATCTATTCTGTGCAAGGTAAGTTTACCATAATTTTCAAAAACAGAAATTTTCTCTTTCTAAGGAGCTTATAGCATGTTAAAGAATAGAACAAAGTATGATACTAGACACACATACATACACAGGCAAGAACTTACATGATAGTGTTATAAAGTGATACTATAGTTCAGAGGAGTGATGGATCACTTATAAAATATTTCTTATGAGAGAAGAATTTTTGAATTTAAACCAATGTGCTACTGACTCATGAGGTGATATTGGAGAAATCAGAATAGAACAAATCACTAAATTCTTGCAAGAAGACTTGTAGTGTTTAATGTTTATTCTGATAACATTAGGGAGGTAGTGAAGGATTTTTAAAAATAAACATGATGAAATCAAATGCAAGTATTAGTATATCATCCTCTCTTCTCAATGAATAATTGTGGTTCTATATCAAAATTTGTTAATTCACAAAGCAGAAAGAGCTTCACTTAGTGCAAGGGTTACTTATCTTTGATGAAGTTTTCAAGATAGCAACACAGATTTTTATGACAACAGATCATCAGGGATTGTATTTGGAATACAATCATCAAAAATGAGCCCAATGAATAAGGATCACCTGAGTCAGAGAAACCTTCATTTGTAAGATTGCTTGAGATTTTAAATCTTGAAATTTTAGAATTAATGATCTCCAGTACTCTAGAGTAACTTCATCTAAAAAAACAAAACAAAGCAAAACAAAAACAAACAAACAAACAAAAAAAACTTCATCTGCTCCATTTTGGCTATTGAGTATGTATAATAAAAAATAGCCAAGTGTGGGCATACACTTTGTGTTGAGTTCACTATGGGTATACTTCTGTAAATTCTTTGAATCTTTGTTGTTAGGATTGCCCAAGGGTCCATTAATCGAGAGCTGATGAAGTTTTTTTTTTTTTCCTCATTTATTTTTATTAGTTGGAGGTTAATTACTTTACAATATTGTAGTGGTTTTTGCCATACATTGACATGAATCAACCATGGATTTACATGTGTTCCCCATTTCGATCCCCCCCTCCTTCCTCCCTCCCCATCCCATCCCTCTGGGTCTTCCCAGTGCACCAGCCCTGAGCACTTGTCTCATGCATCCAACCTGGGCTGGTGATCTGTTTCACCCTTGATAGTATACTTGTTTCAATGCTATTCTCTCAGAACATCCCACCCTCGCCTTCTCCGACAGAGTCCCAAAGTCTGGTCTGTACATCTGTGTCTCTTTTTCTGTTTTGCATATAGGGTTATTGTTACCATCTTTTTAAATTCCATATATATGTGTTAGTATACTGTATTGGTCTTTATCTTTCTGCCTTACTTCACTCTGTATAATGGGCTCCAGTTTCATCCATCTCATTAGAACTGATTCAAATGAATTCTTTTTAATGGCTGAGTAATATTCCATGGTGTATATGTACCACAGCTTCCTTATCCATTCATCTGCTGATGGGCATATAGGTTGCTTCCATGTCCTGGCAATTATAAACAGTGCTGCGATGAACATTGGGGTGCACGTGTCTCTTTCAGGTCTGATTTCCTCGGTGTGTATGCCCAGAAGTGGGATTGCTGGGTCATATGGCAGTTCTATTTCCAGTTTTTTAAGAAATCTCCACACTGTTCTCCATAGCGGCTGTACTAGTCTGTATTCCCACCAACAGTGTAAGAGGGTTCCCTTTTCTCCACACCCTCTCCAGCATTTATTGCTTGTAGACTTTTGGATAGCAGCCATCCTGACTGGCGTGTAATGGTACCTCATTGTGGTTTTGATTTGCATTTCTCTGATAATGAGTGAGGTTGAGCATCTTTTCATGTGTTTGTTAGCCATCTGTATGTCTGTCTTCTTTGGAGAAATGTCTGCTTAGTTCTTTGGCCCATTTTTTGATTGGGTCATTTATTTTTCTGGAATTGAGCTGCAGGAGTTGCTTGTATATTTTTGAGATTAATCCTTTGTCTGTTTCTTCATTTGCTATTATTTTCTCCCAATCTGAGGGCTGTCTTTTCACCTTGCTTATAGTTTCCTTAGTTGTGCAAAAGCTTTTAAGTTTCATTAGGTCCCATTTGTTTACTTTTGCTTTTATTTCCAATATTCTGGGAGGTGGGTCATAGAGGATCCTGCTGCGATTTATGTTGGAGAGTGTTTTGCCTATGTTCTCCTCTAGGAGTTTTATAGTTTCTGGTCTTACATTTAGATCTTTAATCCATTTTGAGTTTATTTTTGTGTATGGTGTTAGAAAGTGTTCTAGTTTCATTGTTTTACAAGTAGTTGACCAGTTTTCCCAGCACCACTTGTTAAAGAGGTTGTCTTTTTTTCATTGTGCATCCTTGCCTCCTTTGTCGAAGATAAGGTGTCCATAGGTACATGGAGAGCTGCTGAAGTTAGAGGAAAGAGCTAACTATAAACTCTCTTCTTCCAATTAGTGACTTCAGATTTGCAACAATATAAGAAATGGACACAGAGGTGCTGACCTAAATAAGGTAATAGGCACTGGGAAAAAGAAATTTATGTAGTTGAGAGAGTTAATTGTTAGGTACGTTGATAAGAAGTCAAGGAGGAGCAAAGGGTCCAGGGCTGTAGCTCTAGAGAAGGAAAAAGGGACAATTTTTTTTTTTCCTACATTGCTTTGTCTTAGTCACATAATAATTTTTTCTTAAACTCTGAGTTGTTATGACAGCAATCTTTAAGAATAAATTTCCTTAAGTCCAGAGCTAATGATTACACAACAAAACGACTCATCTCTCTCAAGGGTATACTTTTCTTAATCTCTGTACTAATGATTATATAACAACAATGTTTCTGAACATTTTTTTTCTCCTTCTTAACAAGAACCTTGTGACTAATCTTGTTATCTTAAGCTGTAGCTTGTGAGAGTGGGTTTGATGAAAGTATATAAGGCCTTGATAGACTAACCAATAGAGGCACTTGGGTAGGTGCCCAATATGCTACTGGAGATCAGTGGAGAAATTACTCCAGAAAGAAAGAAGAGAAGGAGCCAAAGCAAAAACAGCACCCAGTTGTGGATGTGACTGATGATGGAAGCTAGGTCCGATGCCATGAAGAGCAATATTGCATAGAAACCTGGAATGTTAGGTCCAAGAATCAAGGCAAATTGGAAGTGGTCAAACAGAAGACGGCAAGAGTGAATGTCAACATTCTAGGAACCAGTGAACTAAAATGGAGAGGAATAGGTGAATTTAACTCAGATGACCATTATATCTACTACTGCAGGCAGGAATCCCTTAGAAGAAATGGAGTAGCCATCATACTCAAAAAAAGAGTCTGAAATGCAGTACTTGGATGCAGTCTCAAAAATGACAGAATGATCTCTCTTCATTTCCAAGACAAACCACTCAATATCATGGTAATCCAAGTCTATGACCAGACCAGTAACACTGAAGAAGCTGAAGTTGAATGGATCTATGAAGACCTACAAGACCTTCTAGAATTAACATCCAAAACAGATATCCTTTTCATTATAGGAGACTGGAATGTAAAAGTAGGAAGTCAAGAAACACCTGGAGTAACAGGCAAATGTGATCTTGGAGTACAGAATGAAGCAGGGCAAAGATTAATAGAGTTCTGCCAAGAAAATGCACTGGTCACAGCAAACACCCTCTTCCAACAACACAAGAGAAGACTACACATGGACGTCAACAGATGGTCAATAATAAAATCAGATTGATTATAATTTTGCGACCAAAGTTGGAGAAACTCTATACAGTCAGCAAAAACAAGACTGGGAGCTGACTGTGGCTCAGATCATAATCTCCTTATTGCCAAATTCAGAGTGAAAAGGAAGAAAATAGGAAACACCACTAGATTTTTCAGGTATGACCTAAATCAAATCTCTAAAGATTATAAAGTGGAAGTGGGAAATAGATTTAAGTGACAAGACCTGATAGAGCGCCTGAAGAACTATGGACAGAGGTTCCTGACACTGTACAGGAGGCAGTGATCAAGACCATCCCCAAGAAAAAGAAATGGAAAAAAGCAAAATGGTTGTCTGAGGAGGCCTTACAAATAGCTGAGAAAGGAAGAAGAGCAAAATACAAAGGAGAAAAGGAAAGATATACCCATTTCAATACAGAGTTCCAAAGAAGAGCAAGTAGAGAGAAGAAAGCCTTGCTCAGTGATCAGTGCAAAGAAATAGAGGAAAACAACAGAAGTCAAGTGGGCCTTAGGAAGCATCACAATGAACAAAGCTAGTGGAAGTGATGGAATTCCAGTTGATCTATTTCAAATCCTAAAAGATGATGCTGTGAAAGGGATGCACTCAATATGCCAGCAAATTTGGAAAACTCAGCAGTGGCCACAGGACTGGAAAAAGTCAGTTTTCATTCCAATCTCAAAGAAAGGCAATGTGAAAGAATGCTCAAACTACCACACAATTGCACTCATTTCACATGCTAGCAAAGTAATGCTAAAAATTCTCCAAGCCAAGCTTCAGCAATACATGAACCATGAACTTCCAGATATTCAAGCTGGTTTTAGAAAATGCAGAGAAAACAGAGATCAAATTATAAACATCTGTTGGATCATCGAAAAAGCAAGAGAGTTCCAGGAAAACATCTGTTTCTGCTTTATTGACTATGCCAAAGCCTTTGACTGTGTGGATCACAGTAAACTGTGGAAAATTCTGAAAAAGATGGGCATACCATACCACCTGACCTGCCTCTTGAGAAATCTGTATGCAGGTCAGGAAGCAACAGTTAGAACTGGACATGGAACAACAGACTGGTTGCAAATAGGAGAAGGAGTATGTCAAGGCTGTATATTTTCACTGTGCTTATTTAACTTATATGCAGAGTACATCATGAGAAACGCTGGGCTGAATGAAGCACAAGCTGGAATCAAAATTGCCTGGAGAAATATCAACCTCAGATATGCAGATGACACCACACTTATGGCAGAAAGTGAAGAAGAACTAAACAGCCTCTTGATGAAAGTGAAATAGGAGAGTGAAAAAATTGGCTTAAAGGCCAACATTCAGAAACCTAAGATCATGGCATGGGGTCCCATCACTTTATGGCAAATAGATGGAGAAACAGTGGAAACAGTGGCAGACTTTATTTTGGGGAGTTTCAAAATCACTGAAGATGGTGACTGTAGTCATGAAATTAAAAAGATGCTTACTCCTGGGAAGAAAAGTCATGACCAACCTAGAAAGCATATTAAAAAGTAGAGACATTACTTTGCCAACAAAGGTCCATTAGTCAAGGCTATGGTTTTTCCAGTAGTCATGTATGGATGTGAGAGTTGGACTATAAAGAAAACTGAGCACCGAAGAATTGATGCTTTTGAACTGTGGTGTTGGAGAAGACTCTTGAGAGTCCCTTGGACTGCAAGGAGATCCAACCTGTCCATCCTAAAGGAAATTAGTGTGAAAGTTCATTGGAAGGGCTGATGTTGAAAATGAAACTCCAATACATTGGCCACCTGATGTGA
This sequence comes from Dama dama, assembly GCF_033118175.1. Classification (NCBI taxonomy): domain Eukaryota; kingdom Metazoa; phylum Chordata; class Mammalia; order Artiodactyla; family Cervidae; genus Dama; species Dama dama. The sequence continues at coordinate 13,331,936 of NC_083681.1, forward strand.
AGAGCTGACTCATTTGAAAAGACCCTGATGATGGGAAAGATTGAAGACAGAGCAGAAGGGGACGACAGAAGATGAGATGGTTGGATGGCAGAAGTAACTCAATAGACACGAGTTTGTGTAAGCTCTGGGAGTTGGTGATGGAGAGGAAAGCCTGGCATGCTGTGGCCCATGGACTCACAAAGAGTCAGACACAATTAATCAACTGAACTGAACTGTGGGAGTGGGTGTGGTGAAAGCATATAAGGCCTTGATAAGAGTATCCAGTAGGGGCACTTGCCTTCCTCCTTCTGATGTTTATGTCAGAAGCTTTCTTTGTTTCTTTCCAGTGTAATATAACTTCTGCCACACAAAAGTTCTGAGTGATCAAGCCTAGTTCCTGATCCTGAAGCTAAATCTTCTTCAGAGATCATGAATCCATCATAAGTGATCATATCCTGGAGGTAGAATCCATAGGAACTAGTTCTTGGTAAAAATTCAAGGAGGATTTATGGAAAGAATAAAAGATTACAATATATATGGTTCTGTGCTAATAATTGGATGAATAGATATAATCAATTGGCATATAAAATATGAATAAGGAGATACAGGTTGGTATCAAAAATGAAGAATCTGAAATAGTAATTAGTTGAATTCATAGAATTCTAGGAAACTGTCAAGCATTTTGATGTGACTAAAACATAAATTCATAATTCTAAAGATAGTACTAAGATCAGTTTCTCAATAGAAACTGATCAGTTTCTCAGTTAGCTAAGAAAGTCTTTATACAAGGAAAATGCAATCAGCATGTAATTAAGAAATATTAAATGTTAATATTGCCTACTTCCAGCTGTATAATGATGGACTAACTCATATGTGTCTCTATAAATATTTATTTCAAAGAAGCTGAATTATATCTTTGAGAATCTACTGACAAATCTGAATTTTAACTGAAAATGTCCATATTTCATATGTCTTTTATTCTTAAAAATAGTACTCCATACATAAAAGTTATGGTATACTTGCCTAGAATTTAACCTCTGCAACATAGAATTGCTAAGGGGCATGAGAAATGCTGGTGAGTGTATTGTAAGAGGTTAAATTACAATACAGATATGTTCAGCCAATAGATGGGAGATTCATTTCCTATATCTAGCATCCAGGTGTGACAAGTCAAGAATATTGGGCCCTGATTTCTCTCAATCTGAAGGATTGATAAATGGAAAGAAAGGGACACTATAACTCTTGAAGTTAAAAATTAATAAGCATGAGAAATAAAATGCTGCCAAAAATATTACAGAATTCTAAATAAAAGAGAAATCTCATTTTCTTGCCTGCCAGTAGTAAATAACACAGATTTGGAGATACTCAAACTTGAGTTTTAACTTTTAGTTAAAGTCAAATAAAAACACACCTTTTCTGCCTGTGTATTTTTGGGTTGTTTATTCAGCCTCTCTTTATTTCTTCTCTAATGTGAGGGATGATATTCCAGACTATAATCCTGGGAAATATGATACATCTCTGTTACTTTTGATAAGCATGATTAAAATATTTTCAGTTTCTCCACCATACTGTTACTGTTTTATTTACCTTTGTGATAGATTTTTTGAAGCAATTTATTGGAGCCATTTTGGAAACATGCAACTATCCTTCTCCTCATGACTCAGCCTTTTTCTGCCTCTGAAAGCACTGTATATTTCTGTAACGTACATGTTTATGTAAGTGCCTTTCTTCACAGAGTAACAGAATATATAGAATATTTGATGATGTGTAATATGCTTCGAGCTTCTCCTGTGGTTCAGTGGTAAAGAATCTGTCTGCAATGCAAGAGCCACAGGCGACTTGGGTTTGATCCCTGGATCAGGAAGATCCCCTGGGGAAGGGAATGTCAATCCACTCCGGGATTCTTGCCTAGAGAATCCCATGGACAGAGGAGCCTAATGGGCTACAGTCCATGGGGTTGCAACAAGTCAGGCACAATTGAGGTGACTTGGCATTCATGCACAATATGCTTTATTCATCTTTGCACCCCTACTATCTAATTTAAGTCCACTCCACCGGCCTACAATATGCATGTTTAAAACATGTTTAAGAATAAATAAATAGTTGTTCATTAGTTAGTTCAGTTAGTTCAGTGGCTCAGTCGTGTCTGATTCTTTGCGGCCCCATGAATCTCAGCACGCCAGGCCTCCCTTAGTACTCATTAAATGAATATGTTAGCTTTGGTTTAATTGTCTAAACCTTAATCACCAGTGATAACTGCCTTACAAATAAAATGAATACTATTAATATAGCCTTTACAAGTTGTCATTAATAGTCAGTTTTGTGCTACTTTTACAAGGTTATAAGCATTATGGGTATAAAAAAATCACTTTTGCAATATTCATTATTGCATTTTATTCCCTTAGACTCAGGGAGGCATCTTGTTCACTATTCTGTATCTTCTGTGCCTATTCACAGGCTCAGCTTGTTCTCTTCTTACATCTCTACAGTTTCAAATTTTACATCTGTTTCAAGATTCAGCACATGTCTACATTTCTTTATTATTAAGGTTAATTTTAATCTTACCCTTCTCTATATCTTGTAATTCCATATTCCAATAATAGTATGTTGCCTGAATTATAATCAAATTACTTAGAAAACATTCTAGATTGTTTGATGGTGTATCCTACATCAAATAAACCCTTTGAAACTCCCACAGTGTTTGAAAGATTATTATTCAAAATATTTTGTACTTAATGTGATACTTTAGTTTTAGGTAAATTAGCAAGTATGACATTATATTAGTATATATAAATCATAGTATTATGTTAATAATACAATAATAAACACTTTTAACATGTTGAAAAAAGTACTTCACATGTTTATGATTTACAAATGGATAGTATAGACTATTATGATTGATTAATATGCATAACAGATAAATATGTTATGTTTTGAGATGTTTATAATTCAAAGAGTCCAGTAGAACTTAGCTAAGACTTGGATCAAAATCAAATCACATGGCTTACCTTCTAAACCACCTTTGGTGAACCAGGCATCATATGTTAATTACTAATTTATGAAAACAGCAACAAAAATAAAGAATAGACATATGGCATACATTCCCAAATTTCAGGCTTAAGGAAGACTTCCATGGAATTATTAAAAGCAAATACACTTTCCTTTTTTTATTAATGCTTTTTTAAAGACAAACTTCTTAGAAAAGGGGAAAAAAATCACAATATGCCTTCTTTTATTTTTCTACAAACAACATTGATATTTGAAGATTGATTATGAAAGAAATGTAGAAAAGCCTCAGTTCAGTTCAGTTGCTCAGTCGTGTCCAACTCTTTGCAGTCCCATGAACCACAGCACGCCAGGCCTCCCTGTCCATCACCAACTTCCGGAGTTCACCCAAACTCATGTCCATTGAGTCGATGATGCCATCCAATCATCTCATCCTCTGTCATCCTCTTCTCCTCCTGCACTCAATCTTTCCCAGGATCAGGGTCTTTTCAAATGAGTCAGCTCTTCTCAAAAGGTGGCCGAAGTATCAGAGTTTCAGCTTCAACGTCAGTCCTTCCAATGAACACCCAGGACTGATCTTCTTTAGGATGGACTGGTTGGATCTCCTTGCTGTCCAAAGGACTCTCAAGAGTCTTCTCAAACACCACACTTCAAAAGCATCAATTCTTCGGCACTCAGCTTTCTTTATAGCCCAACACTCACACCCATACAATTCTGAAAGAGATGGGAATATCAAACCACCTAACCTGCGTCTTGAGAAATCTGTATGCCCATCAAGAAGCAACAGTCAGAACTGGACATGGACCAACAGACTGGTTCCAAATTGGGAAAGGAGTACATCAAGGCTGTATATTATCACCCTGCTTATTTAACTTTTATGCAGAGTACATCATAAGAAACACTGGACTGGAAGAAGCGCAAGCTGAAATCAAGATTGCTAGGATAAATATTGATAACCTCAGATATGCAGATGACACCACCCTTATGGCAGAAAGTTAAGAAGAACTAAAGAGCCTCTTGATCAAAGTGAAAGAGGAGAGTGAAAAAGTTGGCTGAAAGCTCAACATTCAGAACAAGACCTTTTAATACATCTGGAATATACTTAGAGAACAGATAATACATGTTTGTTTTTTGTTTTTGTTTTTTTTTAATCAATGTCACTGAGAACAAACAAACAAACAGAAAAAGCTCTATTACACTCAGTCTCAGGTTCTCCATCTATAAAATGTAATTCATTCTTTTTCTTAAATGATTCTTATTCCACATAACTTTTTTCATAAAGATAATATGGAAGGTTACAGGACTTGGGGAAAAAAACTGACATTGGAAATGATGGATTTCAAGCAATCATTTTTTCTCTTTTGCTATCTTTTTGAGTTTTTAATATTAGATAATGAAAATCACTACTTTTTATTACATAATATTAATAGTTTCTACTTTCGCCTTTATTGAAGATCTTTCAGATTCTGTGAGCTTTTTATGCTTACAGATTCTTCCTTCCCTCTTTCTTTCTTCCTCCCTTTCTTTTTTTCTCCCTTTCCCTCTTTCTCTTTTCCTCTCTCCCTCCCTCCTACTTTCACTCTTCACCTTCATGTATTCAAATGTGAAAGTGTTAGTCACTCAGTAATGTCCCACTCTTTTCAATCCCAGGGACCATAGTCACCAGGCTGCTCTGTCCATGGGAGTTTCCAGGCAAGAAAACTGGAGTGAAGTGCCATTTCTTTCTCAGGGAATCTTCCCAGTTCAGGAATTGAACCAACATATCCTGTATCTCCTGCATTGGCAGGAGGATTCCTTACCCCATGAGTCACCTGGGAAGCCCTCATTTATTTAAAGGGTTCTTACAAAGTGAATTCTCAATGTTAAGTGTTAGTGAAGAAATGGCTGAAAATAAAGTCAGAATTTGTGCACTTAACAAGTTTAAATTCTAGTGAGGGAAATAGAAATTATCAAACAGAAAACAATTATAAAAATTATAGAGTAAGATAAGTGCTGTTGAGGGAAATAAAGCATATAAAGGTATGAACCAATAACTGGAGGCGAGTTGAAATATGTTTTTATTGTGTGATTAGAAAAAGTTTCAGTGGAATTTAAATTGAAAAACAAGGAGGCATCATTGTATGCTTTGAAGACTGTGTTATAAACACAGAAAAATGTGAAAATGAAATAAAGCAGCCAAGAGCTTGGATTTTGGGAGGCACTAAGAAGGTCAAGGTGGGAGTTTCCTGGCAATACATGGTTAACCCTGGAGGGGTTTGATCCCTAGTCGGGGAACTAAAATCCTGTATGCTTTGCAATACAGTCAAAAGAAAATAATAATAATTATTAAAGAAAGCCAAGGTGACAGAAGAAAGTTAGAGGGTATTGGAGGAAAATACCACAGTCAGATTTAAGAAATTTTAATTTTGTTCTGTGTTGATAAGGGGAACACTGAAGAAATTTAAGCAGAAGTATGATTGGGCACAGTACAGGATTTGTATAATATGCAGACAATATCCATTCAGACTTAGTATTTTTCAAATAGCATGGAGGAAGCAATATTTTTGTACCAATATCAATGTAACATGGTATGAAGTATTAATTACCAACTGATACATTAAATTTCACTACTTATATTTTATTACAAAAATTAAGATCACTAACCTTCACTGAAAATAGAACATTGATTTGAGATGCAACATATAGTTTATCCTGTGTTACAAACATAAGAGATCTAGATTTTGCCCTCTGGGTGCCCTCAAGGGTGGTTCCTTTTGCGGCTTCACCTCCGGTCACTTAAGGTGTCTTTCTCAACCTGTGGAAATACAGTGTTCCACTCTTCTTGGGAATTCTTCTTGTCTGTCCCTGTAGCCCTCTAACAAGATTCAAGATGATTGAAACCCAGTTCTTTCACACATGATCCACACTTGTTTGTTACCAAAGCAAACATTGAGAACACAGGCTAAACCCCACTCAGTGTCCAATCTTTCTTCTCAGGGTATCAGAAAGCACATTAGTCATTAGCTCCATGTTTCTTAAAATGAGTCACACAAGGATCTTTTAAATTCTAGAAAAGGTAGGTTACAACTATTATGTTATCAGAGTAATTCCCTTAAATCCTATTTCTCTGAGAGTTAGATGAAAACAAAGCTTGTATTTTCCACTAGTAAAAGGTGGGAGAAAACACAGCACTTCAAAAATGTCCCTCTAACATTCATCTTACCCATGGCGCTAACTTATAACTTTAGTTATTGGAGGCTGCAGGCAGATCATTCGTCAAACATGGAAAGCCTGTTCTTCAGGGTGGTTGTGTATCTCATGTTGGACTGATACATATATGTAATCTCATATACATATGTATATATGTATACATATATATACATATGAGATATATATATCAGATCTGCACTCAAAAAAGAGACTAGAAGAGTTCAATTTAATACTTATTTAATATCAAAATAAAAATCAGACATAATGGTGTTTTTGAAGAAAAGAAACATTCAGTCTACTGAAAGTTTAGATTGTGAATGATTAAGTTAGCTAACTGAATTTGAAAGGATGATTTTTATAATTATCCATTTAAATGAGAGTTAAATACTAAGAAATGCCAAGATACTGAGAACTGTGCAAGGCAGAGATAAATATGAGAGTGAAAGTGTTAGTTGCCCATCATGCCCGACTCTTTGCCATCCCATGGACTGTACTGTGTATAAACATCTCCAGGCAAGAATACTGGAATGGGTTGTCGTTTCCCTCTCCAGGGGATCTTCCTGACTCAGGAATCCCACCGTGCATGTAGATTCTTTACCATCTGAGCAGCCAAAGATGCCACTGGGCACAGATAATACAAAATAAACAAATTATAATATTGCATGTTATAATCTACTCTGCATGTTATAATACTGCATGTAATAATCTACTCTGCATGTTATAATCTACTCTGCAAATATATGTACCAAAAAATTCCAGCAAAGTCACATGAAATGTTTGGAGATTGATATACATATCTATCTAAGTATGTACATATATATATAAATATATGGAAAGAAATACATATGTATATATACACACATACATATATTAGTTTCTAAAAGCAGGACTCAGTTCAGTCGATCAGTTGTGTCTGACTCTTTGAGACCCAGTGGACTGCAGCGCACCAGGCTTCCCTGTCAATCACCAACTCCCAGAGCTTGTTCAAGCTCATGTCCATGGAGTCAGTGATACCATCCAACCATCACGTTTTGTCATCCCCCTCTACTCCTGCCTTCAATCTTTCCCAGCGTCAGGGCCTTTTCCAATGAGTTAGTTCTTTGCATCAGGTGGCCAAAATATTTCAGCTTCAGCATCAATCCTTCCAAAGAATATTCAGGACTGATTTCCTTTAGGATGGACTAAAGGTTAGATCTCCTTGCTGTCCAAGGGACTATCAAGTCTTCTCCAACATCACAGTTCAAAAGTATCAATTCTTCTTTAGTCCAATTCTCACATCTACACATACTTACTGGAAAAACCATAGCTTTGACTAGACAGACATTTTTTGGCAAAGTAATGTCTCTGCTTTCCAATATGCTGTCTAGGTTGGTCATAGCTTTTCTTCCAGGGAGTAGGTGTCTTTTAATTTCATGGCTGCACTCACCATCTACAGTGATTTTGGAGTCCAAAAAATTAAAGTTTGTCACTGTTTCCATTGTTTCCCCATCTATTTGCCATGAAGTGATGGGACCGGATGTCATGGTCTTAGTTTCCTGAATGTTGAGTTTTAAGCCAACTTTTTCACTAGCCTCTTTCACTTTAATCAAGAGGCTGTTTAGTTCTTCTTTGCTTTCTGTCATAAGGGTTGTGTCACCTGCACATTTCAGGTTATTGATATCTCTCTCGACAATCTTGATTTCAGCTTGTGCTTCATCCAGCCCAGGATTTCACATGATGAACTCTGCCTACAAGTTAAATAAGCAGGGTGACAATATACAGCCTTGACGTACTCCTTTCCTGATTTGGGTCCACTGCATGTTTCCACGTCTGGTTCTAATTGTTGCTTCTTGACCTGCATACAGATTTTTCAGGAGGCAGGTAACATGGTTTGATAGTCCCATCTCTTTAAGAGTTTTCCACAGTTTGTTGTGATCCACAAAGTCAAAGACGTTAGCATAGTCAATGAAGCAGAAGTAGACGTTTTTTCTGAAATTCTTTTGCTTTTTCTATGATCCAATGGACATTGGTAACTTGATCTGTGGTTCCTCCACCTTTTATAAATCCAGCTTGATCATCTGGAATTTCTCTTTTCATGTACTGCTGAACCCTTGCTTGGAGAATTTTGAGCATTACTTTGCTGGCGTTTGAGATGAGTGCAATTGTGTATTAGTTTGAACATTCTTTGGCATTGCCTTTCTTTGGGATTAGAATGAAAACTGACATTTTCCAGTTCTGTAACCTCTGCTGAGTTTTCCAAATTTGCTTACATACTGAGTGCAGCACTTTGACAGCATCATCTTTTAGGATTTGAAACAGCTCACCTGGAATTCCATCACCTCTGCTAGCTTTGTTTGTAGTGATGCTTCCTGAGTCCCACTCAACGTAACACTCCAGGATGTCTGACTCTAGGTGAGTTATCACACCATCAAGGTTATCTAGGTCATTAAAATCTTTTTTGTATAATTCTTCTGTGTTTTCCTGCCAGCTCTTCTTAATGTCTTCTGTTTGTGTTAGATCCATACCACTACTGTCCTTTATTGTGACCTTATTTGCATGAAATATTCCCTTGGTATCTCTAACTTTCTTGAAGAGACCTCTAATCTTTCCCATTCTATTGTTTTCCTCTATTTCTTTTCATCTATCACTTTTATCATAGAGGTCCAGAATAGAATAGTAGTAAGTCAAGAGATACCTGGAGTAACAGGCAAGTTTGGCCTTAGAGTACAAAATGAAGCATGGCAAAGGCTAACAGAGTTTTGCCAAGAGAACGCACTGGTCACAGCAAACACTTTCTTCCAACAACACAAGAGAAGACTCTACACATGGACATCACCAGATGGTCAATACTGAAATCAGATTAATTATATTCTCTGCAGCCGAAAATGGAGAAGCTCTATACAGTCAGCAAAAACAAGACCCGGAGCTGACTGTGGCTCAGATCATGAACTCCTTGTTGCCAAATTCAGACTTAAATTGAAGAAAATAGAGACCATTCATGTATGCCCTCAATCTAATCCCTAATGATTATAGAGTGGAGGTGACAAATAGATTCAATGGATTAGATGTGATAGATAGAGTGTCTGAAGAACTATGGACAGAGGTTCCTAATGTTATACAGGAGGTGGTGATCACAACCACACCCAAGAAAAAGAAATGCAAAAAGCCCAGTGGTTGTCTGAGGAGTCCTTACAAATAGCTGAGACAAGAGTTTTGAAAGTCATCAACATACTATAATTAATGTTTAATCAAACAAAGATTATCAACATGGTAAATAAACCTTTGTACTTAAGAAGCTTTAAAAACTTAACAGCCATTGTACTGACATTATCAATGACATTTAAGAGTGCAATCAACAGTGGGCAGCTGAATCAGAGAAAACTGTCCTTACCCTAAAGGCACCTTGAATCTGTGAGAGAAGATACTAATGAGAAATGCCTTTTTAATATAAAAACCATTCAGGGATTCAAACAGCCGAAGTCTGTAAGACTGTACTTACCAACCAAACTTGCTGTGCAAATTATTCGACCACTTTTTTCTAAAATTTCATGGAATATCATCTGACAAGCTGCAATTATTTCATAATCTGTGACGTAAGCTTGGTGGACCTCAAGAGTGACAGTATTTTTCTGAATGTACTGTAAGAATAAGTCATTAACATGAATGAGGCAACTTTACTTGAGAAGTAAAGTTATATTCTGGGTGAAGGCCCCATACTATGGGAGTTGTCTGTAGTTCAAAATCATAGAAAGCATAGGTACAGAAGGTGACAGGCTCTTTATCTCCAGATGCCTGTAAAACTTCGGAAGAAAAGGTTACTTTGTTGATATGGATTTCAAATAGGTTTCCGCCTCGTTCTAAGTGAATGGTTTCATCAAATTCATCAACTGAGTCATCTGGCATGATTTCTGGCTTAAATTTGTACTGCTTGGTGCCGTAAGCAATATCCTTTAATTGGGCTGCAAGAGAAGACACACAGTTTAGAGGTTTTAACGTGTTGATGTGTAGAGATACAAAGAGACATGTGAAGTGGTAGGAAATCTGCGGGCTTTTGGTGTATAGTCCCAGTCAAATTCTACAGCTACACTGTTTTTCTGTAACTGATACTGTGTTTTAAAGAAACCTATCATTTATTTTAACATCATTTAGTTAAAAAATTACAACTTAAATGGTAATACAGGATATACCAGGGAAAAGAAGAAAGAAAAAGGAAAAAAAAAAAAGGCCTTTGAATGAAAAACTGAGGTAAATATTTAGATTCCACTTGCTCCTTTGGTTTGGCTCTATTATCTTCTCTCCTTTAAAATCAGTTTCTCTTTCCATTGGTACCTTCTTGTCAGTTTATCCAAATATATATTTTTCTGCTTTTGGGGATGATGGATATGTCTATTAGCTTGATTATGGTGATAGTTTCACAGGTGTATATGTAGGCCAAACTCCAAAATTGTGCACCTTAAATATGTGCAATTTAAAGTATGTTCATCCAAAGAAATGAACATTTAAAAAAGTTGTGGTATGATCAGAAATTTAAATACTGATTAGAAATTTTATGATAGTAAATAGTTATTGTTCATTTTTAGGTATAATTGTTATTTTTTAAGGCCTCAGTTAGTTGCATCCTGAAATATTTATTGATGAAATGATATGGTATCCGAGATTTGTTTCAAAAGGATATGGGTAAGATAGAAGGGAGCTGGGGATACAGATGAAAAAAGATTGGCCATGAATTGATTGGCTATGTGATAAGTACATCAGAGTTCACCATACAATTATTTCCACTCATATATGTTTGAACTTTCCCATAATGAATTAATTTTTTTTTTTCATAATAAAATCACTATGCTGGGGGGGGGGGGGGGAAATCAGTGGGAAAAAAGAAAGACATATCCATCTGAATGCAGAGTTCCAAAGAATAGCAAGGAAAGAGAATGAGCTTTCCTAAGTAATCAATGGAAAGAAATAGAGGAAAAGTAGGACTGTGATAGGGAAATAGTAAGTGTTTGAAAAGCACTTAAAATATATACATTCCTGAACTGCAGGGCCTTGAAAAAATTTAACCTTTTTTAATGAAGAATATTATACAAATATATTATGCAAGTTGTCATTCATTTACTAACTTGTGCCTGACTCTTTGTGATCTCATGAACTGCAGCCTGCCTGGCTTGTCTCTCCGTCACCATCTTCCAGAGTTTACTCAAACTCATGCCCATTGAGTCAATTATGCTGTCTAACCAGTTTATCCTCTGTTGCCCCCTTCTCTTCTTGCCCTCAATCTTTTTCAGCATAAGGTTTTACCTCTATTTTGACTTTATTATTTCAATATTAATATTTGCTTATAATTATCTACTTATCTTTGGCTATTATATATTCATCAAATAAAATCACTATGCTAATCTAATCAGCAAATTGGTGAGCCAATGTTCTATGACAACTTAATATAGCACAGTACACCATTACCAAGAAACCGACAAGAAAATGGCATTACCTGTAAAAGGCACAAGTGGTACAGGCATAAGATGCTTTAAAAACAAAAGATATTTGCATAAAATTTTTCTAAATTTCTATATTTGTTTTTTATGATAATATAATCATCTCATGATACACTGAGTCTGGAAATTCCTTAAGCGTTGACTTATATCAAAATTCAACTGAGAATAACATTTCTATGAAGTTATTATTATCCAAATATTTGCATGTTGATGAATTGATTTCTTCTGGAAACAGTACATAAGGTGATTTTTAAAAAATTTACCCTTTTGCTTTTAAATGTCCTTGATATTAATTTTGCTGGGCTTTATGACATTGTTAATTAGCTTTTAATAGTCTGAGTTTATATGATTATAAAACTCATGGCAAGAGTCAGACATGACTGAGGGACTAACACTAACATATGATTTTTGATTCTTGAATAGCTGTCTTTATTTATTTAAAGATCTTTAGAAGTTTGGTTTCCACTATAAGATATGTGTAATAGAAGATAAATAATTTTCCCACTGTGAAGTTAAAGGACAATTTCAAATAAATTCCTACATCCACATTTGTCTCTGGACGACCTTATCATCATTGCCATTGAGTAGCATAGAGGTTATCTGAAAGACTATGTATTGCTGTGCTTGTGTTTTATTTAGTGTTTTTCTGGGAGGAGAATCCTTTTTTTTTTTTTCTTTTTCTCCCTCAGTAAGTGAACAAGTACTACTGACACATGGGACCATGAATGCTTGGATATTTCAAAATCATTTCAGGGTACCTACTACAAGAATCGGAAAGTGATCAATGTTATAGAGAGTGCTAAATTTGAGGGAAAATGTAACATTAATTTGCAATTTGTTATAAAAGCATTTAGCATAATATATCAAGATTAATACTTTAAAATATTAATAAATCTCATGGACTCCCTTGGTGGCTCAGATGGTAAAGAATCTGCCTGCAAGGCAGGAGAGCCAAGGTTGATCCCTAAGCCAGGAAGATCCCCAAAAAAGTAAACGGCTACCCACTCTGGTATTATTGCCTGGAGAATTCCATGGACAGAAAAGTCTAGTGGTCTACAGTCCATGGCATTGCAAAGAGTCAGACAACACTGAACAACTAACAGTTTTCACATTTATGAAAACCAGATGACAATAATATTACGTGGATTGGAAGTATCTGCTTAAATACATGCCACTTCTTATCTTCTCGTAATTATTTTTCTAAGATAACTCTTGCTCTAAGATTAAATTTACTTCTTCCTGGGGTCATCATCCATAGATTCAGTACCAAGGAAAAGCAGTATAATCTGCTTCAATAAGACATTGAAACTACTTTCTACTGAAAGGATACAGGGCTTGTTGGCTCCTTATTTAGTAGAGGAGAATTCAAGATGATCCTGGGATATCTTGCAATTGTCAGAAATCAAGATTTCACTGACAGGTAGTAGGATCTCATTAAATACAACTACCTCACCATCATGTACAGAGAGGTGATGCAGTGACAGCTTGAGAATCCAAAAGAAAATAATGACAGCTAAGTGGCTCCAGATGGGTCTGTGTCATAAGTTTGTGATGCTCTAAGGAATACACAGATATAAGCTGTACTAGAAATAAACTCATGTTCCTAATTCTTTCAGGAAATATGAAGAACAAATCCTTTGAATGATAAATAAATTTGAAAAGCTGTAAGTTATAAAACCATACAGTATCTTTCTTACATGAGAAAGTTAAAATAGATGTTACAGTGAAATGGTAATATATTTAATTTGTTTTCTTCCTACATCACATGAAGCAGTAAATTTTAGAAACATTCTCTAATATATGGTCTTGTTTCACTTTGTCTTTATTTATATAGTCACTTATATTTCAGCTTTCTCGTCTTTGCTAGTCAGTTGCAATTTTTCAGCTGCTTTCCATTTTCAGAAATTTTATGGTGCTTCACTTTTCCGTTTTTCTTTCCTATCTCAGAAAACAAACAATATCATGAAATTAGTGTATAATGCTTGTTTTATCTGTTTTGCTAATTATGCAATCATCTTAAATAATAGTATGTCACCTCCTGTTTAAGTGCAAAAGGTTTTCTAGGACAAATGTTGAGGAAACAAAATGATCTTCATTAGTATAAAATTGTAATAAGATATATAGCTGCCAAAGCTAGAGACAGATTTTCTGTATCTTTCATGACCTCATTTGGGCATGAAATATGAACTAGAGTAATGTGTGCAAATTTCTTTTTTAAAAGAACATCAGTTGGTCTAGAGTCCCTCTCTCCTACTCTTTCTCTAAACTTTGCATATGGCCTGTCTTTGATTAATGCTGTTTGCAACTGGGTGGGTAAGATTGTCCAGTTTAGAGTGTGAAAGTCCATTTGGATCGGAGAAGGCAATGACACCCCACCCCAGTACTCTTGTCTGGAAAATCCCATGGAAGGAGGAGTCTGGTAGGCTGTGGTCCATGGGGTCGCTAGGAGTCGGAGACGACTGAACAACTTCACTTTCACTTTTCACTTTCATGCACTGGAGAAGTAAATGGCAACCCACTCCAGTATTCTTGCCTGGAGCATCCCAGGGATGGGGGAGCCTGGTGGGCTGCCATCTATGGGGTCGCACAGAGTCGGACACAACTGAAGCGACTTAGCAGCAGCAGCAGCAGCAGTCCATTTGGGTGCACACACGAGTATGCCTTTCATTTATGCTTTAGTAGTCAGTTTTCTGAATACTTAAAATATATCATTGACTTCCTGTTCAGGCTTTTGGTAGGGAAGAAAGGATTTTACACTGGTCTCTCACCCTAAGTGGCAAAGTTCAAAAATCTTGATTTGTTACCCATTGCTTCCATATCCACTTGGACTTTAACCACTTTATCTAGGACATGGCATTTGAATTTTTGCTTCTAAGTTTACATTCCTCAATTTTTCTTGACTCAATTTAGTTTCCTCACCTAGTTCACATATTCACCAAGAACAGTCCAAATGTTTCTGCTACAAAGTGTACAACTTTCAAGAACTTAATAGTATCAAACAAGATAAGATTTACTAGTAAGAGTTATCTTCACAGTAAAAAATGGTTTAAAAAGTTAATTTTCACAATCTTGTTAGCCTCTATAAATCTGTCAAATGGTAGCCAAGGATGTTAATCAAGTTCTTTAAATATTTTTATTAGGATCATAAATGTCTTTAAACAGCATATTAAGCCATCTTTTCCAAAGTAACTAAGATTTATTAAGCATATGCCAAACACCATGCCAAGTACTTTATACATGTCATTGAGTTTATTTCTTCTAGCAATTATATGAAGTAAAGATATTAGCTTCATTTTATGGAAAACTAAGGCAAAAGTAGTAAGTAACTTTCATAAATTTGTATAGTTGGTAAATAGACAGGAGATACTGAAATCTTGATTTGACTCCAGAGTATGTTCCTTTAACCAATATATTGCTTCATAAATAGTTGGTGTTTATACATATTTTGGCCTCACACAAGAATTAATTTAAAATAGCTAGGGACATTTTAATATATTAAGAGAGCTTTAGAAATCCTGGAGTCTAAATCCTGGAGTGTTCTCAGTTGTAGTGAAGTGCATGTTTGTGGATGTGGCAAAAAGGAATGGGAATTTGGAATTAGTCTATGTTAGAATAGAGGAAAATGGTAAGAGATGGTTATCTGAGGGTATGAGGACATGACTGTTCTTGGCATCTAACGGACAATAGATAATTCAGTGAAGAGCTTCATAAAACAGTGCAAATGGTATGTTTTAAAAATAATTAAGCTTTTTTTTATTTCCTCTTTTTTAGCATTGGTCATTGTTGAAATGAATGAATATTTCAGAGGGATCAGAGAGGAGGGCACATGGTGAGTGACATCACCAACAATTTCATGGTGATCAGTTCTAGAAACTATAATTAATCTGCTATTCTGTATCATAAATGACAGATTTAGCCAGAAGGGATAGGTTAATTGTTACATAATAATGAAATAAAAGCAGTTCATTGCAGAGTGATTACCCCTTATGCCTTCAGTGGCATAATGAAGCATTAGGTCTACAAAATAATTTTATAAGCTAAAAATTGCATGAAACTTTGTGCAGATGAATTTGATGATACCTAATTGGCATTGTGAAATTAAATTTGTAAATAAACATATGGGAATTAGCTTCATGCTGTTCATAATTGACATGGTTAGAATTTTTACACTCAATTAAAAAACATTTTAAAAATCAGTATTCCTATTTTGTTCTCTAAAGGTTCTGTTGGCACACCATGAATAAATCATTAATATTGTGGATAAAAATTTAATATAGTTGCTTACTTAACAGGTATTTGGCAAAATATTCTTTATGTTTTATATTTTCTGAGGGTCTTGTTTCTATAATTAAAGTTACACAGAAGGCTGTGCTTTAATAGTGAAATCATAGATCAGTTTCTGACAATATGCCAACTTAATTTGAACATTGTGTATTTTAAAATGTCCACCTGTATGGTGGTATCTAATTAAGGAGGCATATTACATTGCAGACATTAATGTAGCACTATCTGCTATAAATTCAATTTTAAGGTGGCTATCAGAAAGTTTTACCACTAACACATTGCATATAAAATTATTAATAAACTAAAACAGCGTACTCCTTTTCAACACTCTGTTAGGAAGTCTAAAAATAAAGAATTTTGTTAGAGAAAACCAACTTCTTTAGCAACTGTCTTTAACGCTATCCATTCAAGTTTTAGACCTATATGAATGTTATCTAATGATCAGATGAAAGTGACATTAACATAATAGATAGAGGTTACTATAAGAACTTTATCCCTCATCTTTGACTTTGATCTTAGAAGTAAAATGTGAACACAAATGACTGGATAATTTTCAATCTATCATTCTAGTACTTGAAATATGTAGTGAGAGAATGTATAAGAGATTATAGAGAGAGTTCAGTTCAGTTCAGTCTCTCAGTCATGTCTAACTCTTTGCGACCCCATGGACTGCAGCATGCCAGGCCTCTATCCATCACCAACTCCCAGAGTTTACTCAAACTCGTCCATTGAGTCAGTGATGCCATCCAACCAGCTCATCCTCAGTCATCCACTTCTCCTCCCACTTTCAATCTTTCCCAGCATCAGGGTCTTTTCCAATGAGTCAGCTCTTCACATCAGGTGGCCAAAGTATTGGAGTTTCAGCTTCAGCATCAGTCCTTCCAATGAACACCCAGGACTGATCTCCTTTAGGATGAACTGGTTGGATCTCCTTGCAGTCCAAGGGACTCTCAAGAGTCTTCTCCAATACAGCAGTTCAAAAACATCAATTCTTCAGCGCTCAGCTTTCTTTATAGTCCAACTCTCACACCCAAACATGACTACTGGAAAAACCATAGCTTTGACTAGATGGAAGTTTGTTGATAAAGTAATGTCTCTGCTTTTGAATATGCTGTCTAGGTTGGTCATAACTTTTCTTTCAAGGAGGAAGCATCTTTTAATTTCATGGCTGAAGTTACCATCTGCAGTGATTTTGGAGCCCCCCAAAATAATAGAGAGTACACTAGGCTAAAATTGTATACATGTTTTCCAGTGTATATTTACCTTAAAATTTAAACCTCTAAAAGTAAAATTATCTTTCCTTAAAGTTCAAGAATTTAACATACAATCTATCTTAAATCAAGGTTTGGAGTACAAAATGAAGCAGGGCAAAGGCTAACAGAGTTCTGCCAAGAGAACTCACTGGTCATAGCAAACACCCTCTTCCAGCAACACAAGAGACAACTGTAGACAAGGAATCACCAGATGGTCAACACCAAAATCAGATTAATTATATTCTTTGGGGCCAAAGATGAAGATGCTCTATAGAATCAGCAAAAAGAAGACCAGGAGCTGACTGTGGCACAGGACTTGAACTCCTTATTGCCAAATTCAGACTTAAATGGAAGAAAGTAGGGAAAACCACTAGACCATTCAAGTATGGCCTAAATAAAATCCCTTATGATTATAGAGTTGAAGTGACAAACAGATTCAAGGGATTAGATCTGATAGACAGACTGCCTGAAGATCTATGGATGGAGGTTTATGATATTGTACAGGAGGCGGTGATGAAGACTATCCCCAAGGAAAAGAAATACAAAAAAGAAAAATGGTTGTCTGAGGAGGTGTTACAAATAGCTGAGAAAAGAAGAGAAGCTAAAGGCAAAGGAGACAAGGAAAGATATACCCATTTGAATGCAGAGTTCCAAAGAATAGCAAGGAGATAAGAAAATCTTCCTCAGTGATCAATCCAAAGAAATGGAGGAAAACAGTAGAATGGGAAACACTAAAGATCTCTTCAGGAAAATTAGAGATACCAAGGGAACATTTCATGCAAAGATGGGTGCAATAAAGGACAGAAATGGTATGGACCTAACAGAAGCAGAAGATATTAAGAAGAGGCAGCAAGAATACCCAGAAAAACTATACCAAAAAGACCTTCATAACCCAGATAACCATGATGGTATAATCACTCACCTAGAGCCAGACATCCTGGGGTGCAAAGTCAAGTGGACCTTAGGAAAAATCACTATGAACAAAGCTAGTGGAGGTAATGGAATTCTAGGTGAACTGTTTCAAATCCTAAAGGGTAATGCTGTGAAAGTGCTGCAGTCAATATGCCAGCAAATTTGGAAAACTCAGCAGTGGCCACAGGACTGGAAAAAGTCAGTTTTCATCCCAATCTCAAAGAAAGGCATTGCCAAACATTGTTCAAACTACTGCACAATTACACTCATCTCACATGCTAGTAAAGTAATGCTCAAAATTCTCCAGGTCAAGCAACAGTATGTGAACCATGAACTTCCAGATGTTCAAGCTGGACTTAGAAATGGCAGAGGAACCAGAGATCAAATAGGCAACAATCCGTTGGATCATTAAAAAAGCAAGAGAGTTCCAGAAAAGCATCTAGTTCTGCTTTATTGACTATGCCAAAACCTTTGAATGTGGATCATAACAAGCTGTGGAAATTATTAAAGAGATGGGAATACCACACCACCTTACCTGCCTTCTGAAAAATCTGTATGCCAAACAAGAATCAACAGTTAGAACTGGACATGGAACAACAGACTGCTTCCAATTTGGGAAAGCAGTGTGTCAAGGCTGTATATTGTCACCTTCCTTATTTAATTTATATTCAAAGCACATAATGTGAAATGCCAGGCTGGATGAACCACAAACTGGAATCAAGATTTCCAGGAGAAATATCAATAAGCTCATATATGCAGATGACACCACCTTTATGGCAGAAGGTGAAGAAGAACTAAAGAGCCTCTTGATGAAAGTGAAAGAGGAGAGTGAAAATGTTTGCTTAAAACTCAACATTCAGAAAAGTAAGATGATGGCATCTGGTTGCATCATTTCATGGCAAATGGATGGGGAAACAATGGAAACAGTGACAGACTTTCTTTTTTTGGGCCCCAAAGTCACTACATATGGTGACTGCAGCTATGAAGTTAAAAGATGCATGCTCCTTGAAAGAAAAGCTATGTCCAACTTGGGCAGCATATTAAAAAGCAAAAACATTACTTTGATGATAAAGGTCCATCTAGTCAAAACTACAGTTTTTCCAGTAGTCATGTGTGGATGTGAGAGTTGGACTATAAAGGAACTTGAGTACTGAAGAATTGATACTTTTGACCTGTGGTATTGGAGAAAACTCTTGAGAGTCCCTTGACAGCAAGGAGATCCAACTAGTCAATCCGAAAGGAAATCAATCCTAAATATTCTTTGGAATGAATGATGCTAAAGCTGAAATTCCAATATTATGGCCACCTGATGCGAACAACTGACTCCTTGGAAAAGACCCTGATGCTGGGAAAGACTGAAAGCAGGAGGAGAAGGGGATGACAGAGGATGAGATGGTTGGATGGCATCACTGACTCAATGGACATGAGCTTGCATAAGCTCTGGGAGTTGGTGATGGACAGGGAAGCCTGGCGTGCTGCACTCCTTGGGTGTCAAAGAGTGGGACATGACTGAGTGACTGAACAGATCCAATAATCTTCTGTTCCCTATCATTAGTCATTATAATTTTGCAACATCATCCCTCACTGTCTCTTTCCCCTCCCTCATTTTTTCTCTTCCCTCCTTCTTTCTCTCCCTCTCATTCTTGTTGTTGCATCACCCAGTCATGTCGGATTCTTTGTGATACCATGGACTGTAATAGGCCACGTCTCTCTGTCCCTCAGCATCTCCCGACATTTGCTCAAGTTCATATCCATTGCATCGGTGAAGCCAACCAACCATCTCATCCTCTGACACCCTCTTCTCTTTCTGCCCTCAACCTTTCTCAGTATCAGGGACTTTCCCAGTGAGTCAGCTTTTCACATCAGATGATCAATACAGGAGTTTCAGCTTCAACCTCAGTACTTTCAACGAGTTTTCAGGTTAATTTCCCTTAAGATTGACTGGTTTGATCTCTCATTCTTGCACACATACAAATACACAGACCCACATATACACATTGAACATTTTTCATACAATATCCTTTCCTTATTTTAAAACTCAACTGCTCTATTACTCTTGCTAGTTAACTTTTGAGACTACTTCTGTTGCAAAAATTACTGAACAAGATATCCCCTTGAATAACATGGCATATCAAAATTGAACTGAGTATAAAAACAGATGCTAGATTATTAAATCTAAATCTAGCCTTCAATGAAAGTAGATGAGGTTGTAAATGTTGACCAGTAGGGAATGCAATAATAAGGGTGTGAGGATCACTTCTAAATGCTTAGATAAATATAGTGAATAGAATTCTAGAGGACCAAGACTCTATCATCAACTCCACGTGTTATATTAAACTATTCTAAGCTTTAAATTATATACTAGATTCATATTTATTTTGACTATTTGGCTGAATTGTGATAACATCACTGGTAAAATTATATGATCCACAAGATTTATGGCACTATTATCTCTAGCATTAAAGTCACTCTCCTCCATTTTAAGCTAATTAAAAAACATTTAGACAGAATGGTAACAAGGTTACTTGGAGAAATGCAGTGGGGGATGTTAGTTACATTACTGCTAAATTAAATACTTAACAATCATTCAAAAACTCAGAAACTTTCAGGTAACTTCTCATAGAGGAAAACCTGGAAAATTTAAAATCAATAAAATGAAAGGCCATGATTTCTAAATTATGATGGTTTACCTTGGTAGCTAGGAAGCGCTATGCTTCTTTTACTTTTGTAGTGAATGTAAAAAAGCCCTCTTTTCAAAAACAGATGTAATTGATTTCAAATTCTCACTCTGATACACTAGCTACATAAAGTTAGTTAAGGTACTGTTTTCTTATCTGTATAGAGATGACTATAATTTTTATGAGTGTAATGGTTAAAGTAGTAATGTGTGCAGGGTGTCTAGCACAATGCCTGACACATCATGAACAATTACTGGATAATACACATATAATTATTGGCTTATTTATAAAAAAGCATGCTTTATAAAAGTAATTCACTGAGAATTTTGTCTTTTACAGAAAAGACCTCAGATGTTGGATGATGGTTTAATATTTCTTTTGAAAAATCTATCTTAAAAGAGTGTCTTTTTCAGTTTAAAGCTGATGTAAAGTGAACTAAAGATGTGAATCTAATTTATGACATTTGCTGCTGAAATATTGGACTTTGAGTATTTAGATATAAGGCATGATGTGTTGACCTGTCTAGGATAGCTTTACCAGTGTGTAATAGAGAAGGACGGTCTCCCTCATGCTCTCATCCACCCACATGCTAGAAATATTAATGACATATTTTTGGACCCAAATCTGAATACCTTTCTCTAAACACATCGAGATAATTTAAAGAGTGACTATATATAAAACCACTGAAGAAGGAAATGGCAACTACTCCAGTATTCTTTCCTGGAGAATCCCATGAAGATAGGAGCCTGGGAGGCTATAGCCCATGGGTTCTCAAGAGTTGGACATGACTTAGTGACTAAACCATACATAAGACAGTGACATTTTCTAGCATGAAAAGTGTGTAGAAGAGTGAAACTTTTCAAACTTCGGCAAGTTGCAAATGCCAAAATAAAGTTTTGGCCACATTAACCAAAGAGAAATAAGGGAGTAGAGGTGTTAAAAGAGATTGTTGTTGTTGTTGTTTAGTCACTAAGTTTTACGGGACTCTTGTGTGACTCCATGGACTGTGTAGCCTGCCAGTCTCCCCTGTCCATGGGATTTTCCAGACAAGAATACTGCAGTGGGTTGCTATTTCCTACCACAGGGGATCTTCCCTGACCCAGGGATCAAACCCGGGTCTCCATTGGCAGGTGGATTCTGGCTTTACTACAGAGTCACCAGGGAAACCCAAGAAAGGGGTTAGAGAGATTGTTAAGTAATAAAAGATTTTATACATAATCAAGTATACAATCAGGTAAGTTTATGTCCATCACCAACTCCCGAAGTTCACCCAAACCCCTGTTCATTGAGTCGGTGATGCCATCCAACCATCTCATCCTCTGTCGTCCCCTTCTCCTCCTAACCTCAATCTTTCCCAGCATCAGGGTCTTTTCAAATGAGTCAGCTCTTCGCATCAGGTGGCCAAAGTATTGGAGTTTCAGCTTCAACATCAGTACTTCCAATGAACACCCAGGACTGATCTCCTTTAGGATGGACTGGTTGGATCTCCTTGCAGTCCAAGGGACTCTCAAGAGTCTTCTCCAACACCACAGTTCAAAAGCATCAATTCTTCTGCACTCAGCTTTCTTTATAGTCCAACTCTCACATCCATACATGACTACTGGAAAAACCATAGCCTTGACTAGACAGACCTTTGTGACAAAGTGATGTCTCTGATTTTTAATATGCTGTCTAGGTTGGTCATAACTTTCCTTCCAAAGAGTAAGTGTCTTTTAATTTTATGGCTGCAATCACCATCTGCAGTGATTTTGGAGCCCAGAAAAATAAAGTCAGCCACTGTTTCCCATCTATTTGCCATGAAGTGATGAGACTGGATGCCATGATCCTAGTTTTCTGAATGTTTAAGCCAACTTTTTCACTCTCCTCTTCACATGCTTTAAAAATGTATGGTTCTTTCTTGTTCAATTTTTTTTTTCATTTCTTTCCATTTTTTAATCTATTTTCATATCTGTGGATTTCCTGATGTGCTTTGTCATTTTGCCTGTGAAATTAGTTTAAGTGGAAGTTGCTCTCAGATGAAGAAATCAGTCCTTCCGTAAGTCATCGCTGCATATCAGTAGCTAGAAAGATAAATGATCACTAAATGAAGTATTATCTTAAATGAAATGTTAATGTTCTACTAGACAGAAACCAAAACCTTCACATCATGTCATTAAAATTCCTTTCAAATAGCTTTTTAAAGTTTTGCTAAATTAGGCTGCAGATCCAACCCTCTCCCCACTTGTTGACAATCCCAAAGTCTTCATCAATCTACCAAAGTTTTGTAAGGTTCTTTCCTCTTTGCTGTCCCCAAGAATATGAGGATATTCTAGGGTGTACCTATATATAAAAGAAAAGCTGAAAATATAATAAAGGGAAGATTTCAAGTCACTGGTTTGTAAGCATGCTTATCACTTTCCTTAGGCAATTCATTTATATCTATATATCTATCTATATATATAAATGTTACACATATATGTATACATTTGGCATATGTAATATATATACATACATATATTTGTGTAAAATCTGGAGTCTGTGGTTTTATTTTCTGTAACACTTTCATGGGAGTCAGCCATATATCATGAGATGTGAAGTTTACAGATATATAAGTTACACATTTCATATTTATTTTACCAGACCTACATGTTTCATGAGTTGTTGATCTCTCTTTTTTCTCTCTCATTTTTGGTTTGTTTGTGTTTTGGTTTTGAATCAGAATTTCTGTGCTGGCAAGTGGTAATCAGGATTCAAAACCTATTCAAGGAGCAGACTTTGAGCTCCTTTTTTTTTTTTTTTTCTTTCTTTAACTCTTCACATTAAAAGAAAATATAACTTACAAAGTTTTTTTGCAAAAACATCACAAAGAGCACTTTTTTCTTCAACTATTTGCAACTAAATTGCCAATATAAAGCCAAATCATTTTCACATATGTTTTAGTGTGTAGTTCCTATGCAGTAGGACTCTGATGCATAATCACAATGTAACCATCAAAGCTGATAAATTAATATTGATATAATAAAGCCAATAAAGTTTCACAGATCTTTCCAATGTCTTTAAAACAAATGTATCCAGGCAAGAATCATGTTTGTATAAAGCTTTCATGTCCTCATGTCTTCATTAAATACAGAAAGAATTCTGTTTTTTTGTCTTTCATGATCATGATCATTTCACTGGTTACAGGCTGTGTGTGTGTGTGTGTGTGTGTGAAGTCACTCCAGTTGTGCCCAGTCTTTGTGACCCAATGGACTGTAGCCCTCCAGGCTTCTCCATCCTTGGGATTCTCTAGATAAGAATACTGGAGTGGGTTGCCATGCCCTCCTACAGGACATCGTCTTGACTCAGGGATCCAACCTGCATCTCTTATGTCTTCTGCTTTGGCAGATGTGTTCTTTACCTATAGCGCTACCCAGGAAGGCAATATGTAGAATATTTCTCAGGCTGGGCTTCTTAGACACAGATTTTACATCTTAAGCAGTAACATCATACAATGATGCTGTATTATCATTGCATTCTATAGGTAGCATGAGTTTTTGTATTTGTTTTCATCCTATTTTCAGTGTTGTTAAATTTGCAGGTTTGATTTGGCTAATATATTCACATCATTCAAAATAAAAAAGTACATTATAAAGGTTTGCATTATCTGCCCAGGAAGAAATCTGCATCTAATGCTCTTTGCTCACTCAACAGACTTTGATTCCAGTCTTATTTTTCTTGCTTATGATGCTCCCAGATTTGGTTAATCCAGGGAAAGATTTGTGATTGGTCTAAACTACTTGAGCTAATACATACATCTAGGGATGAACATGTGATATGATTCTGGCTAATAAGAAGCATGAAAAGACTTCTTGGCCGGTAATTTGGGAAAGTTCTTGGTTTTATGAAAAAAGAAAGAAGAGGAACATAGCATTCAGATTTTTTCCACTTCTCTCATTTTCTTCCTGTTTGGAATGCCTATTTCATGGTTGGAGGTATAATAGATATCTTGGAATCCTAACCAAAGAAACCAATATGACTGTACAGAAAAACAAAAAGACCTTAAGACTGCCCTGAAATCAATGTCCTCATAGCTACCTTTGACAACCATAAACTTGTTGTCACCCAAAAATCAGTCCCAGATAATTATTGAAATTTTAAATAAACTAATCCACTTAAATTGAATTTTCACAGTACTTTATACATGCTATATAATCAATATGTTAGCTATTTCATTATTATTTTTATTCTAGCCTATGTTATCATAAGTAGAATAAATAGGTTAAAAGACTGACATGACATAGAAATATAAGAAATAAACTAAAATGTACAAAAATATAATACTTGCCCTTAAGAAACCCACAGTTTAATGAATATTGATTGGAACATTAAATCAAATCATGAATGATTTTCTTTCTTTCACCCATACTTTGGTTTGAGGCTGCCTGTTGTTGATTCACAGTTACTTGGAAGTCATATTTTGCCTAAAGCATTTTCTTATAGAACTATAAGTTCTGCCAACTATACAATAGGATGAACACTCCTATATTTATAATGTAGCACGTCTTGATTTTGCCATAGCATAGAATTTGCTGTTGATTTCAATATATTTTGCTAATATTTTAAAATTTTACATCTCAGCTTAACAAATTAAATAATTCATCAGTACTTCAAATTCCACCCCCCTCCCCACCCCTCTCCCCGCACCCCTCTTAGTGAAGGTTTTCCAGGCAACTTACCCCATCATTCTGAGTTTCAATAGGATAGATTGGTTTTAACTAGTTTTATAATAGACATATTATGGCAACCAACTCCAGTATTCTTGCCTGGGAAATCCCATGGACAGAGGAGCCTGGCAGGTTACAGTCCATGGATTGACAAGAGTTATACAGGACTTAGTGATTAAACCATCACCATAATGGATATAAATGGAGTTATGGAGTTTATATTTGTTAATGTCTGGCTTCTCTCAACATCAATTTTGTGAAATTTATTCATATTAATGCACACAGTTGTCAATTCATTCTCATTGCTATATACAGTCTATTTTCTAAATGCACACAATTTATCCTTTATATACACTCTTGATGGATACTTGGGTAAGGTTCCACTTTTCAGATATTCCAAATAGTATCACCATAATCATCCTAGTACATCTCTTTGGTGAACATATGCTTTCATATATATTGGATATATATATGGATATTCATATGGATATATGAATATTTAGTGTTTATATATATATATATGCATATTTATATACACAAAATTTTTAGGTCACAAATTTATATATATTATGGTTTAATAGACTCTGTTAAACACTTTCCTAAGTGGTTATCAATTTATTCTCCAATGAATTGTGCATGAGGGTTTTAGTGACTCAACATTTTTGCTGACATTTAAAATAGACTCCAGGAGTTGGTGACGGATAGGGAGGCCTGGCGTGCTGTGGTTAGTGGGGTCGCAAAGAGTTGGACATGACTGAGTGACTGAACTGAACTAAACTGAAGGTTGACAGCCTTTTTATTTGTTTTTAATTTTTGTTTTTGCCCAATACTGTTTGTTGTTTTGTTCTGTGATATCTGGTTTTAATGTGCATTTTTCTAATATTAAAATATTAAAAGTTTAAAAAAAGAGAAGGGAAGTTATATAGTGAATATATGTCAAGCATTTTATTGCTTTCATTAGTTCATGAGGAAAAAGTACTGTGTTGAAACTAGTTCAAAGTTCATTTGAGCTGTATCTACAATCTAATAAAAGAATGTGAGATAAAATTAGATTTTTAGATCCAGAGCTCATTCATGTCATTAAGACAATACATTGTAATCTTTAAACTTATCTTCTTTAACAGACACACATTTTTTTGTATCTTTACTTGAAAATAATCTACAAAATAAAGCTTCCTTATAGAATGTAAAATAAACCAGTCAGCAGAAAATCAGTCTAAAGGTACAAGAGCAGAAATGTCCTAAAGGAATAACTAATAATCTCTTCTGCTTATTACCAATCTGCAGATAACTTCTAACAGTCTCCCACTGCCCTTTTGATGAAAATCTCCAAAGATCAATCTTAATTATGTTAATCATTTCATAAGATTTGGGCTGATTATTACATGTATGAATCCAACAGGTGTTAATTAATTACATATACTTCATTGATCATGGAATATTGAGCAAATCAATACCAGAGAATTCACTTTCATCTGGAAATTTTCATATGGAATTGAGATTGCACATCCTATATTATTTGTTTTTGTGTATTGAGGCTAGAAAACTAAGTATAAAACTCTCTCTCTACTTGTTTGTATCTACTAAGTTGGATGAATTACACTCTTTCTGAGGTTTTTAAGTTTGCTAAAGTTTATAAACTTCCTTACCACTTGTGACACTGAGATCCTGAATATCAAATACTGACATATGTCAGTGAAAATATTATGAACAATATTCCAAATAAGAATTGCAATTCTCTGACTAGTTAAATTTTATGGAATTAATTTTGGGTTTTCTGATTTTGAGTCATTAGTCTCTCTGATTATGAGCTAAATTCCAAAAATTCTCACAGTGACTAATTGCATAGTCAAGAGCTGTACGTGCAATGAGATCTGGGTAGCCTGCACAAAGTTACCTATTTTCTAAAATAGGCATCTTTCAAAGGACATGATGCAGTTCTTTGCACAGAGATCTGGGACTGTGAGGACAGTTTCTAAACTACAGTGGGGAATATACAAGGACTATATAAGGAAGAAGAGATCTGTTTGATTTCAGGACTGAATGGCTGTCATTAATTTACTTCAGTAACTATATAAAAATGGGCTATTGTAAATTTGGCTTTGAATTATGATGCATAACTATTTCATAAGGATATGATTCATATTTCCTCCAAGGTCAGAACATAGTATGTATAGGGAAGGTATGGATACAACCAGTGCCCTCCCCCACCACTCATGAAGCATATAGTTTCTGAAGTATTTATATTAACAACATTTAACCTTAGAAGCTTGATTTAGAAACAGCTGATATGTCTTCCAATTTCACAATTCTTCCCATGCAGCTCCTCCAACAGTGATGAGATAGCATATAATATATACTTTACACATACAAAACATTCCTGCTATCTCTTATTGCATAGTGAGAGAACAAATCTTTGTGATTTCAAGGGCTTCTGAGAAATTCTAAAGTTTGTGGTGTAAAAGCCCCCCCCACCACCTCCTAAAATATAAAATCAGACACTAGAGAAACAGTATTGTCAGAGAATCATAAGAGAGTTGTCAGAAAATATATGATCCTTTGACTAAGAATAATAAGTGCAAGGGAAAGCACTTGATTGCAATAAAAGTGAGTGACAAGTATACAAAGAACCAAACAAAACAAACAAACAAAAAACTAAAACATAGATGTTCTGTCACCTTTCACTTGGTAGGGTACAGATCTTCATTATTCATCTAACAAAAGTCTCCAAATTATCAGACTAAAAATCAAACTCTGAATTATAGTCACATTGGAAAGTAAGTTACTGGCTGTGTGTGAACTAGTAGCCAAAAACAAAAGGAAAGGGAGAGGGAAAGAAAGAGGTAGAGGAAAATTCTGTTGCTTCTCAGATTTCCCTCTGGAAGCCAAGAAAGAAAAAAAAGATGTGCCTGAATTTAACCAGCCAATGATGTGCTCTTTTCAAGCAACAAAATATAATTGACCACATCAGATAAATCCACTATGGTAACAAAATAGGATACACAAAACTGAAAACATAAAACAATGTGTATCAAATTTTTATCAAAACAATATATTAATAAGGAGATATTAGGACCAGTTCAAAATGCATAGTGAAGAGCTGGGTATTTATAGATAATTCCATAAATGCATATTGAGACAATAAACAATAATAATTTCAGTTATATTTCCCAGTGGCAGAAAATATTTGAATTTTTCTTGCTTGTTAAAAATTTAAAAATTAACTTATATTTCTATTGACTTCTAAAATATGTAAATACATCAAAGTTGCAAACACTAGATTGTACTTCACTGAAAGAAAGTTGAACAATCTCTTTGGCGTATTTCCAAGTTTCAGATTATTTTTCAGACAATCTTCTCATTAAATTACTGTTTATCAATATATCTTCCATGAAGAAGTGTCCAAAATATTATTTCAGCTGCAGTCGTTATTTTTCACATTAATATTTAGAATGAATGTATATGTACTTGTGTATATACTTTTCTGTTTTTGCCCTTTTTTCATTTTTAAAATTAAATAAATGTTTGATTGAAGTAGTTGATTTACAATATTATATTAGTTTCAGGTGTACAACAGTGATTCACTATTTTTATATGTTGCATTTCATTTAAAGTTGTTACAAAATAATGATTATACATCCTTGTGCCATACTGTACATATCCTTGCTGTTTTTTAATTTTATGAATAATCATTTTTGCCTCAATCACATATTCCTCACTCTTCCCTTCTCTCTCTCTACTGGTAACCACTAGCTTGTTCTCTGTGTGTGTGTGAGTATTTTTTTTTTAATACAAATTTATTTTTACATTGCACATGTAGGTAATAATAGAGTGTCTTTTTCTGACTTATTTCACTAGTTAATTATTTCTAAGTTTTCAAATACATTGTTCCAAATGGAAGAATTTTATTTTCTATGTCTGAGTAGCATTCCAGTTTGTGTGTGTGAGTGTATCACATTTTATTTATCCATTCATCTAACCTAAGTTGATGGGCACTTAATTTGCTTCTGTGTCTTGGCTATTATAAATAATGCTGATATGAAAATTAGGGTGTGTGTGTCATTTTCAATTAGTGTTTTTGTTTTTTTTTCTAGATATATATCCAGGAGAGAAATTGCTGGATATTATGGTAGTTCTTTTCTTTAATTTTTTTGAGGGAACTTCATACTATTTCCCTTAGTGGTAACAGCGATTTACAACCCCACCAAGAGTTGGTTCCCTTTTTTCCACATTCTGATCAACATTTGTTATTAGTAGACTCCTTGATAATAGCCATTTTGACCAATGTGAGGAGGATACTTCATTTTGGTTTTGATTTGTATTTCTCTGATAATTAGCAATGTTGGGCATTATTCTCACATGCCTGTTGGTTATCCGTATATCTTCTTTGGAAAAAAAAAATATATATATATATCTATTTCAGTCTTCTGCTTATATTTTAATTGGGTTTTCAGCTTTTTGATATTGAATTGTATGAACTGTTTCTATGTTTTGGATATTAACCCCTTATTGGTAATATCATTTACAAATATTTTATCTTATTAAGTTGCCTTTTTGTTGTGTTGATGGTTATGATTTCTGTTGTGATTATCGTAGCTGCATAGTTGAGTTTAAAATCAGGGAAAATCATACCTCCAGGTTTGTTCTTTATTCTCAGTATTTCTTTTGCAATTTGGTGTCTAGTGTGGTTCCATATAAATCTTAGAATTATTTGTTCTAATTCTGTGAAAAATGCCATGGCTATTTTGAAAGGGATTGTTTTAAATCTATAGATTGCTTTGGGTAGCATGGATATTTTAACAATATTAATTCTTCCAATCCAAGAATATGGAATTTTCTTTTTTTTATTTCTTTGTATTGCTTTCAAATTCCTTCATCAATGTTGTATATCTTTCAGAGTTTAGGTCTTTCCTTTCCTTGGTTAAGCATATTCTTAGGTAACTTATTCTTTTTGATGTGATTATAAATAGTATTATTACTTAAATATAATTTTTTTTTTAAAAGCTACTTTACTTACTTATTTTTTTCTGCCCTGGTCTTCACTGCTGTGCATGAATTTTCTTTAGTAGTAGCAAGCAGGGGTTACTCTTTGTCGTGTTGCACAGGCTTCTCATTGCATTGGGCTTCTCTCCTTGCAGAACACAGGCTCTAGGCATGCGAGCTTTAGTAGTTGTGGCGCATGGGCTTGACTGCTCTATGGTATATGGGATCTTCCCCAATCAGGGATCAAAACTGTGTCCCCTGCATTGTCAGGATGATTCTTAACCACTAGACCACCAGGGAAATCTGATATCTCTCTGTTCATTATTAATGAATAGAAAAGCAGTTGATTTCTGAATATTAATCTTGCATTCTCCAAATTTACTGAATTCATTTATTACTTCTAATAGATTTAGGTGGAGACCTTAGGCTTTTTATACATAGTTTTTGCAATCTGCAAATAATGGGAGTTTTAATTTTTTTTCATTCTGATTTGGATGACTTTTATTTTCTTTTCTTGTATGATTGCTGTGCCAGAATCTCCAATAGTATGTTCAATAAAAGTGATAAGAGTGGGCGTCCTTCTTGTTTGAGATTTTATAGGAAAAGCTTTCAGTTTGGCATTGTTGGCCATGATGTTAGCTGTGGGCTTGTCATAAACAACCTTTATTCTTTTGAGATATGCCCTCTCTATACTCACTTTAATTAGAGTTTGTATCAGAAGTGAATGTTGAATTTTGTCAAATGCTTCTTGTGCATATGTTGAGCTAGCCATGTGATTTTTTATCCTTCCTTCTGTTAATGTGGTCTATTTTATTGATTGATTTGTGAATATTGAATCATCCTTTCACCCCTTGAATAAAACCCACTAATCACAGTGTATTATTCTTCTTATATTATGTTGAATTTGATTTGCTAATATTCTGTTGACGATTCTTGCATATATTTCTGTTAAAGATATCGGCCTGTAATTTTCTTTTTTTTCCCTTTTTTCCAGTACTGTATTTGGTTTCAATAGCAGAATAAGGGTGGTCAATGGCCAAGTAGAATGAATTTGAGAGTGTTTCTTTCTCTTCAATTTTTTGAACTAATCTGGAAAGGATAGTTATTAGCTCTTCTTTATATGTTTGGTAGAGTTTCCCAGTGACGTTGGGAAAACTCCCGTCCTGAAGTTTTGTTTGGTCTGTTCGGATTGTCTGTTTCTTCCTGATTCAATATTGGCAGGATGTGTGTTTCCAGAAACTTGACCATTTCATCTAGGTTTTCCAATTGTTGGCATAAAAGTTCTCATAGTATTTTCTTCTGAATTTTTTTGTATCTCTATGGTTTTGTTATTTCTCTACTTTTGTTTTTTTATTTTGTTTATTTGGGTCATCTGTCTTTTCTTTTTGATGAGCCTGACTAACATTTTGTCTTTTTTTTTTTTTTTTTTTTTTGTCTTTTCAAAGAAACAATGTGTGATTTCCTTGATTCTGGTTTTTTTTTTTTTTTTTTTTGGTCTCTATTTCATTTATTTTCTCTCTAATCTTTATATCCTTCTTTTTGCTAATTTTCAGCTTTATTTTCCTTTTTCAAATTCCTTTAAATGATGTTAGATTTTTAATTTGAGATTTTTCTTATTTTTTGAGGTAGACCTGTCTCACTATAAACTATCCACTGAGAACTGCTTTTGCTGTGGTCCATGGATTCTGGAAAGTTGTGCTTATACTTTTATTTGTCAGATTGTTTCCTGATTTCTCATTTAGTTTCTTCATTGATTCGTTAGTGTTTTAATAGCAAGTTATTTGGTCTCCAAGTGTTTGTGCTTTTCCCAAATTTCTTCCTGTAATTGATTTTTATTTTCATGTGACTGTGGTTGCAAAAAATACTTGATATAATTTCTATCTTATTAAATTTGTTGAGACTTCCTCTGTGGCCTAGCATGTATGTGATCTATATTGGAGAATATACATTTCACATGAAAAGAATGCATATTCTGCTGTTGTTCAATGGAATGTCCTATTTAGTCCAACTTGTTTATTGGGCTCTTTAAGACTATTCTTGCTTTATTGATTTTCTGTCTGGATAATTAGCGCATTGATAACAGTGGGTTTTAAAGTCTTCTATTATATGATTGTATTATTGTTAATTCTCCCTTTATGTCTGTTATTATTTGTTTCATAGATTTATTTTTTCCTGTAATGGATTCATTTATATTAATGAGTCAAATATTCTCTCATTGTATTATTCCTTTCTTTATAATAAATGCCCTTCATTGAGTTTGGCTAAAGACATCATCCTCCTTCTATTTTTTTTTTTTTTTTTAATTTTGTATCACTACATCTGGTTTCTTGTCATTTTCATTTGAATGAATTATATTTTTCCATTCTCTTATTTTCAGTCTGTATGTGTCTTTAGTTCTGAAGTGGATTTCTTGTAAGCAGCACATAGATGGTCTTGTTTTTTAAACCAATCCATCACCCTATGTCTTTTGATTAGAACATTTAGTACATTGACATTTAAAGTGATTGTTAATATGTATGTATTTAGTGCCATTTTATTAACTTTTTTTGTTGTAGTTCTTCCTTATTCTTTTCTTCTTTCTATAGTTTCTTACCTGGTGTTTGATGATTTTATTTACTAGTATGCTAGTGTTGTTTCCTCTCTTGTTTTGTTCATCTATGGTCTATGGTAAGCTTTTGATTAGTAGATACCATGGGGTTTATATATGTTGACCTATAAATATATCTATTTGTTTTAAACAGGTAGCCATTTAAGTTCAAATATACAGTCCCTTAAGTTCAAACACTCAAAAATATCTACACTTTTCAGTCTTTCTACTGACACTTTGTGTTTTTGGTGTCATATTTTACACCTTCATGTTTATCCATTTACATATTATTATAGTTATACTTAGTTTTACAATTTTTTTCTCAATATTTGTACTGCTTTATTTAAGTTGGTGACACATAGACTATATATATATTTGTCTATCAGTTGATTTTTCCTTTTCTATGGATACTTTTTTGTCACAGCCTTTTCTTAGCTACTTAAAGAAGACGCTTTAACATTTCTTTTTCAGTAGGTTTATTATTGATAAATGCTTTTAGTTTTTGTCTGAGAAATTCCTTATCTTCCCTTCAACTCTAAATGATAATCTTACTGGGTAGAGTATCACAGTTTTCTGATTCCCTCCCCCTCCTTTTAGCATTTTGAATATTGTGCCACTCATTCCTGTCCTGAAAAATTTTGTAGAAAAAATTATCTTGGAGTCTTACAGAAGTTTTCTGGTATATGACTTTTTTTTTCTTTTTTTACTGCCTTTAACATTCTCTCTTTGTATTTAACTTTTGCTATTTTCATTATGGTATATCTTGATGTGGGTCTGTTTGGGTTTACCTTATTTGATCCCATCTGTATTTACTGTACCTTGATATCTGTTTCCTTCTTCAGGTTTGGAAAGTTTACAGCCATGATTTCATCAAATATATAGTTTTCTCTTTCTTTTTCTGGGATTCCTATAATGCTGATGTTGGTACATTTGATGTTATCCTACCAATCTCTCAAAAACTGTTCTCATTTTTTAATTAATTTATTTTTGTTGTTCTGATTAGTTGATTTTCATTACTCTGTCTTCAAGGCCACTGATGCACACTTTTGTATCACCTAATCTGCTGTTCCTTTTGTCTAGTGTGTTTTTCATTTAATTTGCTATATTTTTCATTATGATTGGATCTTTGTACATCTTCTAGTTCCTTGTTAAAATTATCACTGTGTTGATCTATTATTTTCCCTAATACAGTTATTATTCTTATTACTAATGATTTGAATTCTTAATGGTAAATTATTTATTACTATTTCAGTAGTTGTATTTTTGGTAGTTTTGTCTTGTTTTTTCAATTGAGGCAAATTCCTTTGTCTTCTGATTTTCTTTATCTTTCTCTATCTATATAAAGTTAGGTGAAATGATTAAAAATTCATTCTTGAAGGAATGTCCTTATGTGACAGAATGCCTGTACAGTCTACAATAGCTCAGTAGCTGGTGTGAGAGCTATATTTGATGTGACCACTAGTCACATCCTTTCTCTGTGTGCTGGCAGCTATCACCTTTGTTGGAAGTAGAGTTGGAGTTGGAGGGGCTAGGACAGAGCTGGGTGTGAGGTGGAGCTTTCCGTCTATTCAGTATCTGTCACTGCCCTATTTGTGATATGTTCAGGTCCTGAGAAATCTGTATGCAGAGAGCAGCAGATAGAACCTTACATGGAACAACTGACTAGTCCCAAACTGGGAAAGGAGTATGACAAGACTGCATATTGTCATCCTGCCTATTTAATTTCTATGCAGAATACATCATGCAAAAATGCCTGGCTGGATGAATCACAAGATGGCTAGGAGAAATATCAACAACCTCAGATATGTAGATGATACCACTCTAACGGCAGACAATGAAGAGGAACTGAAGAGTTTCTTGAAGGTGAAAGAGTAGAGTGAAAAAACTGAATTAAAATTGACATTCAAAAGAAAAAGATCATGGTATCCAGGCCCTTCACTTTATGGCAAATAGAAGGGGAAAAAAATAGAAGTAGAGACAGATTTTCTTTTCTTGGACTCCAGTATCACTGCAGATGGTGAATGCAGCCATGAAATTAAAGGAAGCTTGCTCTTTGGAAGAAAAGCTATGACAAACCTAGACAGCATATTAAAAAGCAGAGACATCACTTTGCCATCAAAGATTAATCTAAACAAAGCTATGTTTTTTTCCAGTAGTCATGTGTGAATGTGAGTGTTGGACCATAAAGAAGGCTGAGAGCTGAAGAATTGATGGTTCTGAACTGTCATTCTGGAGAAGACTCTTGAGATTCCCTTGGACTGAAAGTAGATAAAATAAGTCAATCCTAAAGGAAATCAACCCTGGATATTCATTGGAAGGACTGATGCTGAAGCTCCAATTCTTTGACCATCTAATGGGAAGAGCCAACTCATTGGAAACAAAAAAACAAAAAAAAACCTGATGCTGGGAAAGATCAAAGGCAAAGGAGGAAGGCTGCAGAGGATGAAATGATTGGATAGTATCACTGACTCATTGGATATAAATTTGAGCAAACTCTGGGAGCTAGTGAAGGACAGGGAAGTCTGGCATGCAGCAGTCCATGGATTTGCAGAGTCAGACACAACTTAGTGACTGAACAGTTCCAATTTTCTGGGGAAGAAGCCCTGAGCATTGGGTGAGAGTTGGCTCAGTAATCCCACAAGTGTGTGATTTTCACCCTCCCAGTGTTGGCATCCTTGCCCCAGAGGGGAGCAGTACCCAAGCTGATGTGGGTATTTACAATGGTCTGCAGGTGGTTTAGCTGCCATCAGTGATCCAGACTTCTGATTTGCTGATTGTGCAATCACCAGTAATGTCTGCCTCCTACTTCTTCAGATGCTACTTAGGGTTTGAGCTGCCTCAGCCTCTAGTGGCTGAGGTTTTCCCTAGGTTGTAGTAGCCTTTACTTCATCATAGAAATACTACAACATGAGGCAAGCACTGCTGTAGCATTCAGTTGGCTCAGGCTGGGGCATATACTGGGGTTGCAATAAGCCAGTCAAAACCCCATGCCGTTTCAAGCTATTCTCTCTGCCGTGCTTTTGGTGTCCACAAGCATTCTGCACTCCTCATAAGTGGAATCTAGGCTTTCCTCAGCCCTCCCATTAGTCTCATCAGCCCTCCAACCAGTCAAGGGAGCTCATCTTCCTTTCATTGTATCCAAGGGCTGGTACCCAAATATGAACCAGTCACTACCCAGTGAAGTGTCCACCCATGTAACCTACTTTTCTCTGATTCTCATCTTGAGCTACAGATCTGGGTCTTTACCCTTCCTGTCCTATTCTGTGTGGATCTTTCTCATAGCCTTGGTTGTGTAGAAGTCTTTCTGCCAATGATATGGTTAATTTTCGGTGACCACTGTTCCACGTGTAAATGTATCTATAATGTGTTCTTAGGGGGAGGTGAGTTCCACATCCTCTTATTCTACCATTTGGATTCAAGTCCTTTCTTCTCATCTTTTATCTGTGCTACAAAACTCTGCCTGTCAATTTCAAAGGTTTCATTTTTGTTTCTCATTGATTGTATAGTACAGCAGCAGGAAACTAGACAGTCTGATTTACAGAGTCTTAAATGGAAGAGTGGAAAAGTTGGCTTAAAGCCCAATATTCAGAAAGCCAAGATCACGGCATCTCATCCCAACACTTCATGGGAAATAGATGGGGAAACAGTGGAAACAGTGTCAGACTTTATTTTTGGGGGCTTCAAAATCACTGCAGATGGTGATTGCAGCCATGAAATTAAAAGACACTTACTCCTCGGAAGGAAAGTTATGACTAACCTAGACAGCATATTAAAAAGCAGAGACATTACTTTGCCAACAAAGGTCCGTTTAGTCAAGGCTATGGTTTTTCCAGTAGTCATGTATGGATGTGAAAGTTGGACTGTGAAGAAAGCTGAGCACCAAAGAATTGATGCTTTTGAACTGTGGTGTTGGAGGACTCTTGAGAGTCCCTTGGACTGCAAAGAGATCCAACCAGTCCTTCCTAAAGGAGATCAGTCCTGGGTGTTCATTGGAAGGACTGATGCTGAAGCTGAAACTCCAATACTTTGGTCATCTCATGCGAAGAGTTGACTCATTGGAAAAGACCCTGATGCTGGGAGGGATTGGGGGCAGGAGGAGAAGGGGATGACAGAGGATGAGATGGCTGGATGGCATCACTAACTCGATGGACATGAGTTTGAGCAAACTCCGAGAGCTGGTGATGGACAGGGAGGCCTGGCGTGCTGCGATTCATAGGGTCGCAAAGAGTCAGACACGACTGAGCGACTGAACTGAACTGAACTGAAATGGAAAACAAAGGGAATATTTCCTATTCCAGTTAATCCAAAAAGTAATGTTAACACAAGAATTCACTTGTACTTAGCATACCTGAGTCTTGTTTTAATACTCTGGCAGTATCTTGAAAAGTTCTATTTTCTGAGTTTTTATATAGTCAATTATACAGGAGGGAAAACTATAAATTTTATAAACTATTATAATGTTAAATTTGATTCATATCAAGAACTGGGAATGAAAAGTCCCATGCCATGTTTATAGGGTATAGCTTCATATAATTCTACCTTTTAAAATTCCATTTTATCTTAATGATCGAGGGGATATATTTAATGTCATTTTCTAATAGCAATACCAAGGGGAGATGTGTGGTAGACTATAAAAACAAATTAAAAATGCATCATTTTGAGGAGAATAAAAAATAACTAGACAAAGAGAAATTATGCAGGTGCTGTTCTAAATATCTATTTAGTGTTAAGTATCACTATCACTGTGAAAATATCACTTGATACAATTTTAGAAATATTAGTGATTCAGATATTCAAGACAAGATGAAAATTACTAGGTTAGGAAATGCATGTGAAAAAGTAGAGCAAAAATTGTCAGAGTGTAGGACAGGATAATAGAAGATTTTATTTGGTCTGTTGTCCTGTCTAGAACATGTCTTCTAAGAAAGCTAAATTCAAGTGTTTTAAATTCAAGGGGAGCTTTACTATTTATAATGCAATTTCATTGTCATTTTTATTTATTTTTATCTTTATTATCAATCTAAATTTAATAATCTGTTGAACAAAGTAAGATACTGTGGCAAGAGCCAACTAGTCTGAGATCAGTAACAATATTTAATTAGATTCATTTTACTAAGTTTTTAGTAAATGAACTACAGTTGAACTTCTTAAGAAATTATTCAGCACCTTTAAATACCACCAGCTTACTATTTTGGCAACAAAAATATTAAAAAAAAAAAAGAACTAGATGTTTGTCATAATATTTCCTGTGTATACATAACAGAATGCCACATAAAAATACATCATACATAGATATGTACATGTGACAGAAATAAAGCTGCACACAAACTATATTTCTGTAATTCAATATATTTAAGTATCTTAGAGATTATTAGCTCCCAGATAAGTCTGTGGTCTGTGTACATATGTATTTGCAGCTGTCTTCTTTAAAGGTTCTCTATAATACATTACAGTGTTTTTATTCAAAATCTATATCGAGCCAATAGTATTATTTGGGGACTACTATATCATGAAGCAAAAAGAAGAATAAACTGAAAGTATTCGTTAAAAAAATTTATAATCCCTGGGTCACAGGGGCCAAGTGGTGGCACTCAAGCACAAAGGCGAGGAGGTCATAATTACCCTAGTGCCCAGGAGAGCGAAACAGCAACCAGAATAGTTTCGATGCCAAACTCAGCCTCTGTGCACTGGTGCCAAGTCAAATCTCAGAGACAGAAGTTTGGGGTGAAGTAGAAAAGAATAGCTTTATTGCTTTGCCAGGCATAGGGGGACACAACAAAATCGAGTCCTCAAAAACTGTATCCCAACCCAGGAAGATTTGGTGAGGAATTTTATAGTAATGGTTCAAGGGCAGGGTTCCTGGTAAGGATCAGAGTGTGTGCAGGACCTGCATTCCTTTAATCTGGCCTCAGGTGGTCTCTTAATGACCTTCTGTAGTTCTCAAAGTTACAAACTATGACCTTCTCTCTGATATAAAGATTGTTAAATCAAGTAGCTCATCTTCCATTTGTTAGGGGTTTCAGTACTGTAGAAGAGTTTAAAGATGCCGGTAAGTGTATCACTTGGAAGTTTTTCCAAGGCTGCACTATTTCTTTTTAATTTAAATAATTTTATTTATTTATTTTATTTTTTGGCTGTGCTGGGTCTTCATTGCTGTGTGGGCTTTTCTCTAGTTGTAAGAAGTAAGGGCTACTCTCTAATTGGGGTGCATGGGTTTCTCAGTGCAGTGGCTTCTCTTTTGGAGCACAGGCTTTAGAACACTTGGGTTTCAGTAGTTGCAGCATGTAGGCTCAATAGTTGTAGCTTCCAGGCTCTAGACCACAGACTCAATAGTTGTGGTGCACAGGATGTGTTGGTCCACAGCATAAAACCATTATACTGTTTCTATTCAAAATATATATTGAGACAAACATTTCAGTTCAGTCACTCAGCTATGTCTGACTCTTTCAAGCCCATGGACTGCAGCACACCAGGCTTCCCTTTTCATCACCAACCCCTGGAGCTTGCTCACACTCATGTCCATCAAGTCGGTGATGCCATCCGACCATCTCATCCTCTGTCGTCCCCTTCTCCTCCCGCATTCAATCTTTCCCAGCATCAGGGTTGTTTTCAATGAGTCAGTTCTTTGAATAGGGTGGCTGAAGTATTGGAGTTTCAGCTTTAGTATCAGTCCTTCCAATGAATATTCAGGACTGATTTCCTTTAGGATGTTCTGGTTGGATCTCCTTGCAGTCCAAGGGACTCTCAAGAGTCTTCTTCAACACCATGGTTCATAAGCATAAATTCTTTGGTGCTCAGCTTTCTTTATATTCCAACTTTCACATCCGTACATGACTACTGAAAAAACCATAGCTTGATTTTGATGAATCTTTCTCAGCAAAGTGATATCTCTTCTTCTTAATATGTTGTCTACATTTGCCATAGCTTTTCTTCTAAGGAGCAAGCGTCATTTAATTTCATGGCTGCAGTCACCATCTGCAGTGATTTTGGTGCCCCAGAAAATAAAGTCTCTTAGTGTTTCTGTTGTTTCCCCATCTATTTGCCATGAAGTGATAGGACCAGATGCCATGATCCTCATTTTCTGAATATTGAATTTTAAGCCACCTTTGAAACTTTCCTCTTTCATCTTCATCAAGAGGCTCTTCAGTTCCTCTTCATTTTCTGCCATTAGGGTGGCGTCATGTGCATAATCTGAGGTTACCGATATCTCTCCGGCAATCTTGATTCCAGTTTAATCTTTAGCCAGCCCGGCATTTCCCTTTATATACTCCACATATAAGTTAAATAAGCAGGATGACAATATACAGTCTTGACGTACTCCTTTCCCTCTTTGGAACCAGTCTGTTGTTTCATGCCTGGTTCTAACCGTTGCTTCTTTATCTTCATGCAGGTTTCTCAGGAGGCAGGTGAGGTGGTCAATTTTACCACACCTTTAAAAATTTTACAGAGTTTGCTGTGATCCACACAGTCAAAAGCTTTAATATAGTCAATGAAGCAGAAGTAGATGTTTTTCTGAAATTCCATTGCTTTTTCTATGATCAGATGGTTGTTGGTAATTTGATCTCTGGTTCCTCTGCATTTTCTAAGTCCAGCCTGTACTTCTGGAAGTTCTCAGTTCCTGTCCTGCTGAAGTGTAAGTTGAAGGATTTTGACCATTACCTTGCTAGTATGTGAAATGAGTGGAATTGTGTGGTAGTTTGAACATTCTTTGTGGGAAAATATACGTAATCTAATCATGAGTCAAAATTATAAAGAAATTTTTCCACATATAAAGCTGCAGGTATAAAATATTAAAACCTAAACTATGACCTTTTAGGGTAAAAATTTGGATTTTACTGAATAATTAAATTTATTTGGAAATAAAGGAATTATTAGAAAATAAAGAAATAAAGCCAATATTAGGAAATAAAGTTTATTTCCATTCTCAGTGGCTTTGTTCTGTTCATTCAATATTTATACCTTATCAGTGTCTGAGTGAGTGTTATTTGGCTAGTGTGGTGGTACTTAGATCGTTCCTTTAAGAGAGTTCTAGAAGAAACTGTGGTTCTTTCAATTCTATAAAGAAGTGAAAACAAATTCCATTACTATATAATTATTTTAAAATGAAATTAAGTTTTTGGTGCTTGTAGTGTTGCCAAAATTATTTTTGACAATTTCATTTTATGATAGCTCCTAGTGTATTAAGTGAATTACATAAAAACCAACTCATTTTAACAGGCATTTTATAGATTAGAACTGATTATAGTGGATGAAGAATTAGAATTGGGTACTCTTTAGATGGCGCAATTTAGGGACACAATTCTGTACTGTGTGTTTTTAATATATAACTTTCAACAATAAGCTATGTTGAGGATTAGTATATAGCTGTCATTTTAAGAACATCTTTCTTATATATTCTTCAAATTCTGTTTAAAAACATTATTTTCAAAAATTTAATTTGTGCTATTCATTGAATTCTTTGACAAAGAACCATGTGGAGTCAGTCCACACCCCCTAAATTCTCATCTCTTCTCATTGCCAGCTCATGAAAGTAAAATAATCATTCCATTTTTTCTCCTTTTTCCTTTCTTCATCTCTCTTTTAGGGAAAAATATCAATCATTATGCAAAACTACACATAAGAAAGCCAGTGCATAGAAAACTTCATGAGTTAAATGATCAGCAAGTAAACATGAAAATAATTGGCTAATACAAAAGGAAAAATGTGACATTAAAAGACTGGTAAAAAGACCAAAAGATACAGAAAAATAAAAAAGCGTATATGAATATATGTTGAAGTGAGTAAGCACCAATATCATGG
The DNA here is from genome assembly GCF_033118175.1 of Dama dama. Taxonomy (NCBI): domain Eukaryota; kingdom Metazoa; phylum Chordata; class Mammalia; order Artiodactyla; family Cervidae; genus Dama; species Dama dama. Next base: position 13,373,756 of record NC_083681.1, read on the forward strand.
TGGAGAACATAATGTGATCTTATTAAAAGTGAAAAATGTGATCACTAACTTTCTGAAAGATCAGACATTTCTATATCAAATTATATTTTGTAAATGCATCAACAAAACTATACATTTCTTGTGATATATCCAAGCCTTCCTTTCAAGATTTTTTTTTTTTTTTTTGGTCAAATGCCTACCCACTCCTATACTGATGCTAATTTGTAGCCAAGTCATCTTGAACCACTTATACCTTGAGCATCTTGTTCTTTCTTTCATACAAACAGCTAATCACATTATGCCTTGAACTTATATTTCTTACATAAACACTTAACCTAGTTTACTTATATTCACCCTCAAATATTATTTTATATTTTGATATTTTTTTGTCACAGAGAGGCTCCCCCTCTTTTGTTCCAGAATATGTTAACCCTACTATACTCTCTTAATAGAGATACTTTAGCAGTTGTTAAATTTATCCCACTTTACCATAGCTTCTCATTTAACTATTTGTCCTCCTTATAGATGTTTTTAAGAAGAAAGTGATTATTTTTGCTCACTTTTGTATCATCAGAAATAAATACATTTCTTAGAATGATCTTCAAATATTGCTTATTGTATTAGGTGGTTAAAGTGAGAATTTTACTCATGGTAAGCAACTTTTGGTTGTGTGTAAAAATGCAAGTTTATTTATTTGTAAATGCCATTGAGTAGACAAAAAGTGCTTGAATCAAGTCATGGTTTGTCAAAGACTGCTACTACATAGGTTATAAAGTGATGCTATGATCTTTTTGCAAATTCTTATTTTATCTCACCTGAGACCCATACTATCTATTGCTGGTGCAGTAAATCCTTTAACCCACAGAGGATACATAGAGTATTTGCACATGAAAGCTTGCAAAGGGATCTACACCTATCTAAAATTTTGCTTTAATCAAATAAACATTTTGTGTATTCTATTAATTATAAGACATGCATTTTTGAAAAAGATAGTATGAAATATTGTCAATAAATATATGTTACTTTTAGTACATATTATCTAGAATTGTGTTAGGTACAGATAAATGAAAGAAGCAAAAGTTTTGCATCAAAAATGGTCAATTATCTGTTAAAAAATGTCTGTGTCAAAGATGTAGCATTCAAAAAGAAAATATAAAAAGACTTTATATAAGCATCAAATTACCTTGTTGTTCAGTCAGTCAGTCATGTCTGACTCTCTGCGACACCAAGGACAGTAGCATGCCAGGCTTCCCTGTCCTTCACCATCTCCCAGAGCTTGCTCAAACTCATGTCCACTGAGTCGGTCATGTCATCCAAACATCTCATCCTCTGTCGTCTCCTTCTCCTCCTGCCTTCAAAGTGTAATGTTTACCTGGAAGTTCTATACTTAATCTCTTTCCCAGCATCAGGGTCTTTTATGAGTTGTTTCTTCTCATCAGATGGCCAAATATTGGAGCTTCAGCTTCAGCATCAGTCTTTCCAGTGAATATTCAGGACTGATTTCCTTTAGGATTGACAGGTTTAATCTCCTTACAGTCCAAGGGACTCTCAAGAGACTTCTTTAACACCACAGTTCAAATGCATCAATCCTTTGGCACTCATCCTCTTCATGGTCCAACTCTCTCTCACATCCATACATGACTACTGGAAAAAAACATATCCTTGACTATACAGACCTTTGTCCTCAAAGTGATGTCTCTGCTTTGTAATATGCTATCTATGTTTGCCATAGCTTTTCTTCCAAGAGGCAAATGTCTTTTAATTTCATGGTTGCAATTACAACCTGCAGTTATTTTGGAGCCCAAGAAAATAAACTCGGTCACTGTTTCCATTGTTTCCCCATTTATTTGCCATGAAGTGATGGGACCAGATGCTATGATTATTTTTTGAATGTTGAGCTTTAAGCAAGCTTTTTCACTCTCCCTTACACCTACATCAAGAGGCTCTTTAGTTCCTCTTTCCTTTCTGTCATAAGGGTGGTGTCATCTGCATGTCTGAGGTTATTTAAATTTCAAAAATACTTGAAGTGAATTGAAACTCTTTTATTAGCTCTCTATGTTAATGGCACCTTTTAAAAGTTGATTATGAAACACTTTCATAAACTGAGATTGCAAGATGATCTTAATTTGATGACCTTAAACTCTGTTTGAGAATGAAAATAGAAGAATTCTATTTATTCTCAGTTATTGAAACTTATTTTTTATGGCAATAGAAAATTTGAAGTTTTATTTGACATCATAAAACAAAAGTAGTTTTATTTCTTTGGTTCTATATTCCAAACATCATTGTGCATGCCATTACTTGAACATTATATTAGGAAAGTAACATTTTATCCTTTTCACCTTTTAAATATTCAATGGTTTTTAAAACTTCCCTTATAGTCACAGCTTTATGTGTGTTCTTGACTGTTCTATGTAGTTCAACATTGAATAACTTACTGATCGACTTAAAGGCCTTTAGAAAGAAAAATTATCAAGTGACATAATTTTATTACCTAAGGTAGAAAGGTCAAAAAGATCATATATAGAGACACTGATGTTTTGATGGCTAGCCATTCGGGCTTTTCAGAGTTGAACATACCTAGATATAAAGTATAACTTATGCAATAGGAAGATACATAACATATAAGCTAAAAGAAGAAATGAAGTAGTTTTGTCTGGGCCCACAACTTTTCATGCTATATTTCAAGGACAAGTTTTTAACAAAACAAGGAAATGCAGATTTAATGATAAATCTCTATATAACTGATTATTTCAGATACCGGGGTAGAAATGTTGTTTTTCTAATAATTGCCTTCAGATGAATAAGGAGAAAATTACAGGTTAGTCTTCTCATAAGTATCATCACTAACTAACAGAAATATATTTAAAAGGACTGGTTATTTCATTAAAGGACAAAAAGATATAAGCCTTAATTTTAAATAAATTTAGTATAGAACTTCCAGGTAAATAAAGTACTTTGAAAATAGTCATTAAATCTCTCTCTCCTTTTGAATTCCTGGGACTAAGTTAATATTCAAATTATGAAAGGGGCCATGCAAACTATTGTGTTATTTACTCACATAGGTTATCATAAAAATCAGTGTGAATATTTATGCTATTCACCTGAAACTATCTCAACATTGTTAATTGGATATACCCTAGTAGAAAATAAAAAGTAAAAAAAGAAAAAAGAAAAGAAAGAAAGAAAATAACAGTGTGATGAAAAGTCTGGATCATATAGTCAAACCAACCTTAACTGAGGTTTGGATTTCTTACTTAATGAAAGTGTAACTGTAGCTATATACATGCTCTGTCACAACTGACTCTCTGAGACCCTATGAACTATCGCCCCATGAAGCTCCTCTGTTCATAGGATTTTTCAGGCAGCAATTCTGGGTTGGGTTACTATTTCTTCCTTCAGGGGATCTTCCTGACCCAGGGACTGAACACTTGTCTCCTGAAACTCCTACAGGAGGCGGATTTGTGGGGGGATTCTTTACCACTGAGCCACTTAGAAATCCCAACTATAGTTAAGTTACATAACAAATCTGCTTCTGAAGCTCTGCATCAGTGAAATGAAGATACAAGACTTTCAGACGAATTCAGGGTTTCAAATGAGTTTGTATATGCAGAGTACTTAGTACAAGGTCTGGTACACAACAGGCATTTAATAAATGAACCTACTGTACTTTGTACTTTATGGCAAATGTATGAATACAACATGACATTTGACTGAAATGCTAGAACATGGGTAACAAAATAAGCTAAATAGACATAAAAAAGCAAAAATAGTACTCTACACTAAAATATTGAAATCTTTCAAATATTTTAAAAAAGCAATATATCTTACAATAATATTTTTAAAATAATATTTCAAAAAAGAGATGAGAAGGTAATATATTTTTCCCAAAATTTTGTATGAGAATGTCATAACCATGAAACCAAAATCTGACAGATATTATAAGAATAAAAATCATGAAACTTTTTGCAAAAATATGTAAGAAAATAGAACCAATTAAACTTGTGGTGGTTGTTTAGTTGCTAAGTCATGTCTAACTCTTGCAACCCCATAGACTGTAGCCTGCCAGGCTCCTCTGCCCATGGGATTTCTCAGGAAAGAATACTGAAGTGGGTTGCCATTTCTTTCTCCAGGGGATTTTCCCTACCAGGGATCCAACTCTGGTCTCCTGCATTGCAGGTAAATGCTTTACTGACTGAGCTACCAGGGAAGTCCAAACCTAGCAACAAGTAAAAATATATGATGATTGAATTTGCTTTGTCCTATTAAAATAATTTGGTTTAAATTTTGAAAATTAATGAATAGAACAATTATATTAAAATTTACACTCAAATTTACATTTAAAATTTCCATTATATCACTTAATGCAGGAATATTTTCAACATCTTTATATACCATTTTGGATAAAGCTCACAGGAAATAAAAAATAAGAAGGGCTTCCTAAAAATAAAACCAACAGCTAACCAACAACCAAACTAGAGTTAACACAAAATTTAATGGAGAAATACTGGACATATTCCTCATGAAATCAGAAAAACTTTCTACCCTCACCATTTCTACTTATTATTGTCCTAGATATCTTATTGTAATGAATTTTTTAAAAAGGCACAATTTGAAAAACAACATAAAACTCTCTGCATATACTGACTTTACTTAATACAAAATTTTACAAAATCATTTTTAAAATAAACAACTAATAAGTTACTTTAGCAACATATCCTGATATAAGGTCAAGCAATGAGTACGTCAAGGCTGTATATTGTCATCATTCTTATTTAAATTATATGCAGAGTACATCATGAAAAATGCTGGACTGGAGGAAGCACAAGCTGGAATCAAGATTGCTGGGAGAAATATCAATAACCTAAGATATGCAGATGACATCACTCTTATGGCAGAAAGTGAATAACTAAAGAGCCTCTTGATGAAAGTTAAAGAGGAGAGTGAAAAAGTTGGTTTAAAGCTCAACATTCAGAAAACCAAGATCATGGCATCTGGTGCAATCACTTCATGGCAAATAGATGGGGAAACAGTGGAAACAGTGGCTGACTTTATTTTTCTGGGCTCCAAAATCACTGCAGATGGTGATTGCAGCCATGAAATTAAAAGACACTTACTCCTTGGAAGGAAAGTTATGACCAACCTAGACAGCATATTAAAAAGCAGAGACATTACTTTGTTAACAAAGGTCCATCTAGTCAAGCTGTGGTTTTGCCAGTGGTCATGTATGGATGTGAGAGTTGGACTATAAAGAAAGCTGAGCACTGAAGAATTGATGCCTTTGAACTCTGGTGTTGGAGAAGACTCTGAGAGTCCCTTGGACTGTGAGGAGATCCAACCAGTCCATCCTAAAAGAGATCAGTCCTGGGTGTTCATTAGAAGGACTGATGTTGAAGCTGAGACTCCAATACTGTGGCTGCCTGATGAGAAGAGCTGACTCATTTGAAAGGACCCTGAAGCTGGGAAAGATTGAGGGCAAGAGGAGAAGGGGATGACAGAGGATGAGATGGTTGGATGGCATCATCGACTTGATGGACATGGGTTTGGGTGGACTTCAGGAGTTGGTGATGGACAGGGAGGCCTGGTGTGCTGCAGTTCATGGAGTCACAAAGAGTTGGACACAACTGAGCGACTGAACTGAACTGAACTTGTGAAAATCAACTATTTCCATATATTAAGTATAAAACACAAAAATAAAGGCAATGACAAAGAATGTTCAAACTACCACACAAATGCACTCATCTCACTTGCTAGCAAAGTAATGCTCAAAATGCTGCAAGCCAGGCTTCAACAGTACATGAACCGTGAGCTTCCAGATGTTCAAGGTGGATTTTGAAAAGCAGAGGAACCAGAGATCAAATTGCCAACATCTGTTGGATCATAGAAAAAGCAAGAGAATTCCAGAAAACATCTATTTCTGCTTTATTGATTATGCCAAAGCTTTGTGTATCACAATAAACTGTGGAAAATTCTTAAAGAGGTGGGAATACCAGACCATCTTACCTGTCTCCTGAGAAATCTGTATGCAGGTCAAGAAGCAACAGTTAGAACCAGACATGGAACAACAGACTGGTTCCAAGTTGGGAAAGGAGTATGTGAAGGCTATATATTATCACCCTGTTTATTTAACTTATATGCAGAGTACATCATGCAAAATGCTGGGCTGGATGAAGCACAAGCTGGAATCAAGATTGCTGGGAGAAATATCAATAACCTCAGATATGCAGATGACACCACCCTTATGGCAGAAAGTGAAGAAAAACTAAAGAGCCTATTGATGAAAGTGAAAGAGGAGAGTGAAAAAGCTGGTTTAAAACTCAACATTCAAAAAATGAAAATCATGTCATCTGGTCCCATCACTTCATGGCAAATAGACCGGGAAACAATGGAATCAGTGACACACTTTATTTTCTTGGGCTCCAAAATCACTGCAAATGGTGACTGCAGCTGTGAAATTAAAAGACGCTTACTCCCTGGAAGAAAAGCTATGACCAACCTTAAACAGCATAATGAAAAGCAGAGAGATTACTTTGCCAACAAAGGTCTGTCTAGTCAAAGCTATGCTTTATGCACTAGTCATGTATGGATATGAGAGTTGGACTATAAAGAAAGCTGAGCACCAAATATTAATGCTTTTGAACTGTGGTGTTGGAGAAGACTCCTGAGAGCCCCTGAACTCAACCAGTCTGTCCTAAAGGAAATCAGTCCTGAATATTCATTGGAAGTACTGATGCTGAAGCTGAAACTCCAATACTTTGGCCACCTGGTGCGGAGAACTGACTCATTGGAAACAATGCTGATGCTGGGAAAGTTTGAAGGCAGGATGAGAAGCGGACGACAGAGGATGAGATGGTTGTATGCTATCACCCACTCAATACACATGAGCTTGAGCAATCCGAGTGTTGTTGATGGACAGGGAAGCCTGGCGTGCTGTAGTCCATGGGGTCACAGAGAGTCAGACACGACTAAGCAACTGTACTGAACTGAACTGAAATCAATTTAAACTAGTTTTAATGTTTTTAATTGGAAAAAAATATTAAAAGAATCATCCAGAGGAAAACTGCAATATAGTCTTAAGAGACTTAAAGATTTCTAAATAAATAAGAGTCATACTATTTTCTTTGATGGGAGTCTAAATATTGTTAAAATATAAATTCTCACCAAATTCACAAATAAAAGCATCATTATTTTAACCATTTAAAAAAATAGCTATTTTAACCATTTTTAAAAAGTCAGCCTTTTTAAAAAATAGAAATTATCAAGCTGAGTCTAAGATATGTTAATTAGTTAAAAGTGTCTTGAAAAAGTACAACAAAGTTGGATGTCATACCTACCTAACTTCAATATGAAAAACTTCAATATGAGCTACAAATGTATCATAACCCAAATAGTACAATATTAGTACAAGAATAATTTAATAAAACCATGGAACATAATACAGTTCACAAATAGACCCATGGTCATATGAAAAGTTGACTTTATTGAGGCCTAAATAATTCAGTGAATAAATGAATATATTTTAAGCAAATGCTGTCAAAATAACTAGATATTCATATGAGTAAAAAAGTAAGCTTCTTCACCTTCCTGAAACCATACAAAAAGAACACTTTAAGAAAAATCAGAGGCTTAAATATAAGGGTATAGAAGATATTTTATAATATAACAAAAATCCTTAAACAATTTGAAGACACAAACATAAGAAAAATATCAATTAAATAGTCTTCATTAAAATTTTGAAATAGAAGAAAACTTATAGTTATCAAAACATTTTAAATAAAATTAATATGCAAGCCACAGTTTGAAAGAAAATATATTGAATATTTGACAAAGGACTTGTGCCCAAAGTTTATTTTTAAAATTTTTACAACTCCAAAATAAAATACAGACAATTAAAATGAGCAAGATACCTGTTGCAAACACTTCATTAAAAAATACATATGAAAGGGTAGTAGTCATAGCAAAAGTTTCTCAATATTATTAGTCATCAGGAAAATGCTAATTAAAACAAAAAATGAGACAATACCATCTCCACCATACTTTCACAAATATAGCACTGGAACTGTCATTTATTTTCATTATGAAAGTAAAATAGTAACACCATTAGAAGAAAATTTCAGAAATTTTTTCATAAAGCTAAATAATAACACTTGTGGTTTTCTATCCATGAAAAATTAAAATATAATTCCACAAAACTTATATAAGAATGCTGACTTCAGCCATATTAATAACAGTTAAACATGAAACAGCACAAACATATGGTGACAGAAAAATTGATAACCAAATTGTATCATATCCATAAAATGTAATACTACTTATAAACTAAGGGATAATGGAGTGCAGATACATTCATGCAATAAAACTTATGAACAGTATGGACTATACTGAGCAAAATAATAATCTCATTTATAATATGTCACAGTACTAAAGAAATATGTCAGAATTTGCCTGGAAAGTAAAATGAAAGATCTATTTAAAAGTGATGTTATATCCTATACCTTACATTGGTACTTAATTGTCAAGACATCAGATTTCACATTGCTGTGTCTGCTTTTCATTATGTAGAAGTTCTATCCAAAATAACCTGCAAAGAAATATTAAAATATATTAAGATATCATTTCACCATTGTATTGATGAATGGGTCCTAATTTTCCCACGACAAAACTGAGAAAATGTCAACTAAATTATAGCCATGTTTTGCTTTTGTTGTTCTTATACAATGGACACTTTTAGTAGCAGGAACTACATGAACTAATTACAAGAAGAAGAAGATTTTCTAAATTTGTTTAAAGTTTAATAAGAAGAGAAAAATATCATCTTCATTCCCTGTGAAATAACGATGAACTTAGAGAATACAAATACACCTGGAAAGTGTGATTGCAAATTCCCAACAAGGACCTAATTTCTTAAAATAAATAAATAAATAAAAATAAATGGAATATATATATACATACATATATATATATATATATATATGTAGAATAAATACACTTGAATTTCATAGTTTGACCTATCTCATTTGAAGTAAACTATTTTTGTGTTTTTATTTCTCTTTTAAATTAATAAGCTCTTGATAGAACTGAGGAATAAAAATATCACCGATGGAAACACAGACAAGCAAATGCAGACAAATGGCATCAACCTTTTTCATAACATCTCACCATGTCCCTTCAACACAAGTCTTCCTAGGGACCTGAGGAAAAGAGGGCAGCTCCCTTAGGCCAGTGACTCTCAACCTCGATTGCATACTGGATTCACCAAAAAATTTTCATATTATACCTCACCTCACAGGAGGTAATTAGGAATTTCTAGCTGCAGGACAGCAGATGACTTAATATTTCACCAACTCTGAGAATTACTGATTTAAACTCTTGTCCTTCAACACGTGGCCAGGTGCTCAAACTCTTAGGATTAAAAAAGCTCTTTTAAGCAGGGGATCGGGATGGGGAATACATGTAAATCCATGGCTCATTCATGTCAATGTATGACAAAACCCACTACAATATTGTAAAGTAATTAGCCTCCAACTAATAAAAATAAATGGAAAAAAAAAAAAAAAGAGGTCAACAATTTCTTGAACAGATAAATAAGTGAGTAGTTCAGTGACATGCTCATTGGTCATGCAAATTCTGAGATCACTCTCTCTTATTTCTCTTATTATAATCCATTGTGGGTGCATACTAATAATTTTTAACTGAGGTGCAATAGTGGAGGCCATTATATAAGTGCTATTAATGTTGTCCAGTTGCTAAGTCATGTTTGCCTGTTTGACTCTTTGCAACCCCATGGATTGCAGCACACCAGGCTCCTCTGTCCTCCACTATCTCCAAAGTTTCTCAAATTCATGTTCATTGAGTTGATGATACTCTCTGCACAGCATTGTAATTCGACATCTGTACCCATTATAGAGTGGCCATCCCTAAAGATCAAGTTGCCAGCCACCTCTGTGCATTTGACTTCCTTGACTTTTTTCACTTTCCCTTCAATAGCTAGCAGTCTTTTCTCTGTATCTGAGTTTGTTCCTGCTTTGCTTTTTGTTTGTTTTGTTTTGTTTGTCTGTCTAAATTTCACATATGAGTGAAGTCATATTTGTCTTTCTATGTCAGATTTATTTCCCTTAGAATAATTTTCTCAAGGTTCACACACATTGTCACAAAGGGCAAGCTTTCATTATTTTTTATGACTGACTAGTCCTCACATACATATATATATATATACATATACATATATATATATCTGTATATATGTCAACAAACATTTATAGAGCATATTAAAGAGATTCACATACTTTCATTTAACTTTTAAAAATATGATCTTAACAGAAAGCCCATGAAAAAGAAAGGCATTTTTATCATTATCTTATAGCTTAGGAAACTGAGTCTCAGCATTTCTATAACAGTCTTACAGTCCTACAATTGATAACAAAGCAGCGAGGATTTGAACTAGAGCCCTCATATAGTTCTATCAACCTATTACACTTTCCATAATAGCTCACAGTTCTATGAATATTCGCTGATAACATTTGAAATAGAGATTAGAGATCTTCCAAATAACACTTGAAAGAGATTTAGAGCAATTTTTATCATATCCTATTGCTTTCAGAATCCAAACTAAACTTGCCTTTATTGCTACTTACATAGTATAATTTTACTGTGGTGCCTTTTTCTTCTTATGATTACATATTATTTTCTTCTAGGAATTGAAACACTTTGCAGACATTATCCAATTAAACCTTGCAAATTTCCCTTTGAGGTGCTATGAAATAACTGTTAATCATTCTTCCCTTCTATATTTATATTTCCATTTAGAACTATAGAAATCTTAGTGAACTAATAGTTTATAATTAGCCTTCTTGGATTTAAAAGGGAACAAATTCTCATATCACCAGGGCAGCCTCCAGTAAACTTCTATAATAGCAATAGAAAGGGAGAGGCTTGGAAATGACATAACAATACAAAAGATGAGAAAGCTGGCATGTGGAGAAAATGTCACTATTATTTCTGGCTACAATGGTAGGCTTTTCTTCATATAGTTTATGGGGTTCTCAAGGCAAGAATACTGAAGTGGTTTCCCAATCCTTTCTCCAGTGGACCACAGTTTGACAGAATGTTCCACTACGATCCATCCATCTTGGGTGGCTCTGCATGGCATGGCTCATAGCTTCATTGAGTTAAACAAGGCTGTGATCCATGTGATCATTTTGGTTAGGTTTCTGTGATTGTGTGTTGTTTTGTTTCTGGATGCCACGGGATTGTAGTTCTTACTTCTGTCTGCCCTCTGATGAATGTGAATAAGAGGTTTGTGCAAGCTTTCTGATAGGAGCGGCTGGTTGTGGGAAAAAGCGAGTCTTGCTTTGGTGGACAACGTCATGTTCAGTAAACCTTTAACCTGATTTCCTGCTGATGGGTGGGGCTGTGTTCCCTCCCTGTTCTTTGGCAGCCCAGCCCTGGAGTCTGCAGACTCTATGGTAGGGCTAAATGTGACCTCTAAAATGACTTATGCCATCATGTGCCTCCCAGGACCGCTGCTGCCAGCGGCCCTCCAAAATCACTACAGACAGTGACTGCGGCCACGAAATTAAAAGACACTTACTCCTTGGAAGAAAAGCTATGACAAACCTAGATAGTGTATTAAAGAGCAGAGACATCACTTGGCCTACAAAGGTCCATATAAGCAAAGTTATGGCTTTTCCAGTAGTCATGGACAGATATGAGAGTTGGACCATAAAGAAAGCTGAGCACTGAAAAACTGATGCTTTCAAACTGTAGTGCTGGAGAAGACTCTTGAGAGTAACTATGACAGCAAGGAGATCAAGCCAGTCAATGTTAAAGGAAATCAATCCTGAATATTCAATGGAAGGACTGAAGCTGAAGCTCCAATACTTTGGCCACCTGATGCAAAGAGCCAACTCACTGGAAAAGACCCTGATGATGGGAACGATTGAAGACAGGAAGAGAAGGGAGTGGCAGAGAATGAGATGGTGGATGGCATCACTAAATCAATGGACATGAGTCTGAGCAAACTCCAGGAGTTAGTAAAGGACAGGGAAGCCTGGCATGTGGCAGTCCATGGAGTCGCAAAGAGTCGGACATGATTTAACAACTGAACAACAACACTGATACTAGGCTTATAGTTTTTACATTATATTTTTCTTTTAATGCACATGCCAAATACAAAAAAACTTATATGCAATTTCTTCAAATTGTATAAGGGTACTATAGAATCTTCTGACAGTTGATAAATTGTAACATGATTTTTCTAATGTTACAAATAAAGTGTTTTGTTTAAATGTTTCATATTTAGCCATCCTGTGTCTTATTTTATAAATATCAAATGATAGCATGTTTATTTTGTGAATATTATTACCAAAGTCCAACTAGCTGTTTAACTTCTAAATTCTTAAATATCTAGTTTGCCATTTGATATCTTGACTGTACCTACAGTTTGGTGAGGTTCTTCTTTTTTTGTTCCAAACCAGATATTATTTCCAGATATCTATGCTATTACCACTCCATCACATTGTTTATGCTTCGCTTTTCTAATACATCTTCTATTCTGTTACCTAACAATGTAGATTTTCTTAAAGACCATTTTATATGTTAAATCTGAGTGTATTTTTCAACATCTAAGATTTCAAGATATTAACTGTATATTGGAATACTTAATAATGAACTTATAGGGAGATGATTTTGTTGCAAGTAAATATGATTCAGCTCATCACTTGTCAGAGTATTATTTTTGAATTTGACACACCACAGTGTCTTGAGTTGTTTTCTCTATTTAATAGCAGAGTAAAGCCAAAAGCCATAAGTTTAAGGTGCCACACAGAGTCTAGACCTGAAGAAACAAGGGAGAGGAGTTACTGAAATTTGGGCACAACAGTTTTTTGAAGAAGACTGTGATCTTCTGTACCTAGGAGCAATAAATCTGCTACAAACTACCAGAGATGGAAACAGAATTAATGTCCTATCCTCCTTCCTCACACCCTGTGACCCCTGCTGATGCCTTGCATTGATAAATTCCAGCAAAAGCCATATGGTAAAGAACCTTATTCATATATCATAAATGAGCCATTCCTCAGGGGCATATAGCAAGATGTGGAAAGGTAGAGTGTGGATATGGAGTAGCAAACAAGAAATACATAGCATAAGGGATTTTAATGTCTCTTTATTATGTCTTCTGCTGTCATGCCTGAGGTGTTACATATAAAACACATTTTATTATGATTTACTTTTCTATTATTTCTCTTTTATGCTTCTTACAGTTTCACAGTGATTGTTTCAATATGTGGTGATAAGTAGGTAATATAATCTATGAAATACTTTAACAAGATGTAAAGAGAGTACTAGAAATTAATGAGGCAGGTAAGGTGAGAACCACATTTTGCAGATTATTAAAACTAATTGGTATAAATAATTTTAAAATCTTAAGTAGAAAACTTTTTCACTGGCTTTGAAACATTTGAATAATCTAGACCACAACTGACAAGCCTTTGATCTAGTCATCTGCCCTACCTACCCTTTAGGGTGGACACCATTATCTTTCTGTGACTTAATTCCATGGAGCTTTTTCTTCATCCTCTAGGTTTGATTTCTGTTTTTTATTTGTTTGTATTTGTTTTTACATCTTTTTTTTTAGATGGATGTCCTCTGGAATCTGTCATAAATATCTTGAGTCTCTCAAGATATTTATTCCTATGAATCTTTACCTCTGTATTAGATTCCTTCCTCTGTAGAAGATAATTTCTACCTCTGTCAACTATGGTTTCTAACCTATTAGAAATGACAGTACTTCAGTCAACTCAGATGTTATCATAGAGTTCTCATTTATTTTCAATGCTCACAAATGTAATTGAGACACAGTACATTGTTTGTTATTTGTCTTTGACTCTTCTCTTTATATCTGCCTTTACATGTTCCCCTAGATATCACCTGAATCTAGATGTCTGAAATCTACATTTCTCATACTGTCTTGCCAGTTAATGGGAGTCACTAAAGAAAGATTTGGAGATGAGAGAGGGAAAGAATTATATATACATACATACATACATACATACATACATATATATATATATATATATATATATATATAAATACATACATATATATATATATAATTTTTTTTCATGGTTCTGTTGATATGTCTCATGGCAGCAACAGCAACCTCTTGCTTACGCAGTGTGGTGTTAATATAAGCATGAAGGACCTCCCAGTAGCCTCAGCCAGCAGCAAAGCTGCCATGGGCTTGTCAGACAATGACAGCAGCAACAGTGAGCATATAAATCTCTGAGCAGAGTACGCATTGGCTGGCTTCTACAGTAACAATAACAATAACAATAAAATTTCAGGCAATTGAAACTAGAAAGCCTGTTCAGTATAGTGGAACTGGAGACTATGGGCTCCTGTTAAGCTGTAACAATGGGAATTCTAAGAGCCACAGCATCCACAGATGCTCCAGAAGCCTCACTGACAGAGTGACAGAAGATGAGATAGTTGGATGGCATCTCCAACTCAATGAAAATGAGTTTGAGCAAACTCTGGGAGATAGTGAAGTATAAGGAAGCCTGGTATGCTGCAGCCCATGGGGTCACAAAGAGTTGGACATGATTTAGCAATGGAACAACAACAACAACAACAAAAAAATTCTCTTCTTTAATTAGTATTCACATATAAAAATTTGCAAAATTTCTCTTACCTTTCTTTAACCACTTTAATTGTGGCATTCATCCAATTTCGTGTTCTTTAGAATTATGTTTTAAATAACCATGTACTCTAGCCTGGGTAAAAACTTGCTAGAGACTCAAATGTATTTGAGAGTACTAAGGGTGAAAAAATATATATTTGCAGATGAATTGTGTCTAGAAAAAATAACCAGTGTGAATTCTCTCACTCTCATTTTTACTATAAGTGTTGTTAATGTAAGTTTCTAACACCTGTAACTGCCACACACATATAGCTCACACATATAGGTTTTTTAATGTGCTTTATAGAATTCTGTCATTCATAGAAAATCACCACATCTATGTTTGAACACACATGGGACTGAAACAACAGGCTCAGCCAAGTCTTCCTTTGTAATTTATTTACCATCATAAAAGTTTTATTACACTTAGAAAACTAAACTGACAAAGATTTTAAAACACTAGTTTATATCCAAATGTTTCCCTATAATTCACTTACTTCTTTCATTTACTAACCCTCATTGTGTTTCTACAGATTTCATTCAATTTCCTAATTCCTCACAAAATCAATCTTAAACTCTTTCTTATCTTAGTGCCCTATTATTTCAAGTCCTTTCATGGATAAAATAATAAATTGCTTTCCTAGCAATGCCTGGTATTCTATATCTCAGTCGTTTTTCTCCTGCATTAATATAAGTACAAATGGCATACTTTTGCCATGGTAATAACTGTTAATTTACTTACAGTTGAATGCATATCCATCAGCATACAGGAAGCATTCTGTGATATAATTTATGCAAATGGAAAATCTGAGAGAATACATTATTGTTTCATTTCCCCATCCAATGATGTCATTCCTTCTATTTCTTATTGCTATATACAAATGGGCTCTTATTACTGTACGTGTTCTTCTGTATAGTGATCATTTTAGTATCATCCTCCTTTGACAGCATATTTTATCCGAGATAACCCACAAACACTTATGCAAATAGTGCAGTACTATACCGGTCCCACAGATTTGTAGGTTTTCCCCAAATTGAAAATGTTATATTAGCATTTTATTTTCACTAAAGGATTCAGTATTCTCTAGAGATTTGCTCAAAGCTAGACAAAGATGATTTCACTTTATGATGTGTAGTTTCAATTCACTTGACCGTATAGGTACAAAGGATAAACAGTGAATTTGCTTTATCAGCCACAGTGTAAATGCCTCAAACTTATCCATAGGTCAATAGGGTCACAAAGTATTGACTTTTCAATTTTACATTTATAAAAAATAAGGTAAAAGTAAAAATAAAAGCAAAATGGTGCATAGAAAAAAAAAGTTTCAGAAAATATTTTAACAAAAGTACAAAAATATAAAGAGAAAAACATAAATATATCAAACGTATAAATTTTATAAATCAGTATTTCCAAACTACCCTTGATTGTGAAGTTATCCTAGTATTGAAAATGTATTCAAAGATTATGTAAATATGCTCATTTCAATAACATAAGGGATATAATATAAAGACGGGAAACAGTTTCTGCCTACTACTCATGATTAAATTCTTACTCTTTATCCATTAGTATTGACTTTTTTCCTTTGATTCTTCTATTAGTTAGAAGAGGTTGATTTTCTGAAATACTTTCAAACAGAAATTGATTTTTGTGAAGTTTTTCTTGTCTTCAAATTCTGGTGGTGGCTCTAACACTGCAAAATTACAAGCATAGTATCTAAAAGAGTTAATTTCTCATTCTTTCTAAATGCTCAGAGACTTAGTTTCTCACCCAAATTCTTTTCTGGAGAAAAGTATTTCTCATCAGTCTTCAAAAAAGCGTGCATAGTTTTCCTACCTCATACATATTTTTGGCCTTGCATACTCTTCGGAACAAACACTTTAGGTCATTGTAATATAGAGTCGAGGGGCTTTCCTAGTGGTTCATTGGTAAAGAATCTGCCTGCCAATGAAGGAGGTGCAAATTTGATTCCTAGATCAGGAAGATCCCCTGGAGAAGGAAATAGCAACCCACTCCAATATTCTTGCCTGGGAAACCCCGTGGACAGAGGACCCTGGCGGGCTAAAATCCATGAGATCACTAAAGAGTTGGACATGACTTAGTGACTAAACAGCAACGTATAGAGTTAGATTATAGATATATACATACATAAAATACAGATTTAGACCACCAAGTTTAAATCTAAGTCCTTTTAATATATGCTCTCATGAGCAATTTATTATTCTCTCTAATTCTAATATTCTTATCTGTGCAATGAAGATAACAGTAGATCTACTCTTGGATTTGTTATTAGAATTAGATTATGTTAAATATATATAGTGTTTATCAGAGTAAATTTAGCACATATTAGCTCTAGGTAGTCTTAAAAATATATTGCTGTCTGATTCACACTACATTTTATCTTTTCTTATACATACTGCAAAATTTGATGAATTTTAAGTTCATTGATGTGTGTGTGCTCAGATGCTCAGTTGTGTCCAACTCTTTGCAATGCCATGGATTGCAACCCACAAGGCCCTCTCACCTTGGAATTCTCTAGGCAAGAATACTGGAGGGAGTTGCCATTTCCCCATGCAGGGAATCTTCCTGATGCAGGGATGGAACCTCCATCTCTTAAGTGTCCTGCATTGGCAAGATAAATTATCAATAATAATTTATTCTTTAGTCAACTTTTTAATTTTCATTACGCCTGAAGTTGTTTTATGAGAATTATTTTTATTAAACAAATATGATTATCTCTACATGTGCAGTGTACCATAATGAGAATGCTACAAAAAATCTGAGACTTTTGTTATATACATAAACTTAATCAACATGTAATATTTCAGTAGAGAACAGTTATTTGACCCAATTGGTTATGGGCCAAGAGTCAGATAAAACTTAGCTACAGAACGACAATATTTTTAAAAAGTGTAATATTTTGTCCCTACAGGTTTATCTTGATTACTTTCTTTTAGTGATTTTTATGTAATTCAACAGAGCTTAAGCAACTAAATTTAGAAATATCACTGTGGAATCAAAGCGTATTCACTTGTTTGATGTGGCTTACATGCCTAATTATCACCTCTAGAAATACATTGATTTTATATGTGTGATTATGTAACAGATGCTTTCATGGACTTCATCCCTGTAGAAAATTATTTCCAGTGAGTTTTTTATAAACGACTTAAGTGTGAAAACTTTTAAGTGTTCGTTTTTCAAATACTTCATTATTTCATTGGGTTCAAATATTTCTGACATTCAGGTTTTGAAGTCATTGATTTTTACCTCTATGTTATTTTAAGGGTTTATAATTTGCATTCACAACCTAATTGTTTTTGGAAATTATTCCTTTGTGTGTGTGTGTGTATCCCAGTACTATCCAAATTATTGTGATGTGTAATTTACTATACTATGACAACATATTTCTATTGCTCTCTCTTGTGGTATTTTCACTATGTCTGGCTGCTTTAATTTATGACCATAAGATAATAAAATATTGTTACATGATAAGAAAATGAAGTCTTCAGACTTCCCGGGAGGTCCAGTGGTTGAGAACACATCTGCCAAGGCAGAGAACACAGGTTCAATCCCTGATCCGGGATGATTCCACATGCCACAAAGCAATTAAGCCCATGCACCACAGCTACTTAAGTCCATGCTCTCTAGAGCCCATGCTCCACAACAAGAGAAGCCCACCACAGTCAGAAGCCCACTCACACCACAAATAGAGAGTAGCTTCTGCTCACCACAACTAGAGAATGCCTGTCAGGAGCAACCGAAACTCAGTACAGCCAAAAATAAATAAATAAAAATTAAAAAGAAAAATGAAAGCCAAACTAATCAGATAATATGTTTTCATGGACATTTGGAAGGTATTGCTTAAATGCAAAGGCTTGACTACCCTGGCCAGTAATTTAGGTGCTATGAACAAGACATCTACAGGGAAGGAGACATACTATAAAAAAGAAAAGTTTACTTTGCATACACTTCCAGCAAGCACTTCATTTACATATTAAGCTCATATTCATTGAGAGCCTATATTATATATCAGACACTGATTTAGACACCAGGAAAAAGAATCAATAGGATGATGAGAATTTCTGCTCTCATCAGACTGAAATTCTAAAGGTAGACACCAACAATAAAATTAAGCATAATGCCAGTAGTTCCCTGGTGTCCGAGTGGATGGGATTAAGGCAGTCACTGCTATTGCACAGGCACAATCAACTGGGGAAGAGAGGTCTTGCAGGTCACATGGCAGTGCCAAAATAAAGCATAACAGTTAAGATTCAGGGGTCTGCAAGAAGAGGAAGAGTGATGTTATGGGGGGGAAACACAGAAAAAAGTGGATCAGGACAGAGAAAGGAAGTCTATAGTACTGTCAAGATAGCTTTCTTGAGAAGCTGACCTTTATGCAGAAACTTGAAGAAAGTGAAAACCACATATTACAAGAAATTACCAAGTGCAGGAAACACATTTGCATGCCTAATATGTTCCAAAAACAATAGAGAAGACAGTTTAGCCAAAGGGAATGTTGGAGGACATGAGATTAGAGTACTCAGAAAATAAAAATTATTCAGTTTTTCAGGCTGTTGCAATTTTCTCTTTGATTTTACTCACAGAAAAATGAGAAACTATTGGAGATTTCTAAAGGGAGAAATGACAGTCGCTGATAGAGATTTTAGAAGGATCCCTCTGACAAATGCATTGGGTACACACTGTAGGAAATTAAAAGCTAATGATGGAAAGTTAGTGTCTTTTGCAATATCCCAAGGGAAAGATTATACAGTGGGTTATACAGTAGATTATACAGTGGAAGTGACAAATAGATTCAAGGCATTTGATCTGATAGGCAGAGTGCCTAAAGAACTATGGAAAGATGTTCAAACACTGCACAGGAGGCTGTGATCCAAAGATCCCTAAGAAAAAGAAATGTCAAAAGGCAAAATGGTTGTCTGAGTAGGACTTACAAATAGCTGAGTAAAGAAGAGAAGTCAGAGGCAAAGGAGAAGAAGAAAGACATATCCATCTAAATACAGAGTTGAAAAGAATAGCAAGGAGAGATAAGAAAAACTTCATCTGTGATCAGTGCAAAGAAACAGAGGAAAACAATAGAATGGGAAAGACTAGCGATATCTTCAAGAACATCAGAGATACCAAGGGAACATTTCTTGCAAAGATGGGCTCAATAAAGGACAGAAATTGTATGGACCTAATAGAAGCAGAAGATATTAAGAAGAGGTGGCAAGAATACACAGAAGAGCTATAGAAAAAAAATCTTAAGGACCCAGATAACCACAGTGGTGTGATCCACTCACCTAGAGCCAGACATTTTGGAATGTAAAGTCAAATGGGCCTTAGGAAACATCACTATGAACAAAGCTAGTGGAGGTGATGGAATTCCAGTTGAACTGTTTCAAATCCTAAATGATGATGCTATGAAGTGCTACACTCAATATGTCAGCAAATATGGAACAGCCAGCAGTGGCCACAGGAATGGAAAAGGTCAGATTTCATTCCAGTCACAAAGAAAGGCAATTCCAAAAAATATTCAAACTACCTCACAATTGCACTCACCTCACATGCTAGCAAAGTAATGCTCAAAATTCTCCAAGCTAGGCTTCAACAGCACATGATGTGAGAACTTCCAGATGTTCAAGCTGGATTTAGAAAAGGTAAAGGAACCAGAGATCAAATTGCCAACATCCACTAGGTCATAACAAAAGCAAGAGAGTTCCAGAAAAACATCTACTTCTGCTTCATTGAATATGCTAATGACTTTGAATGTGTGGATCACAACAAACTGTGGAAAATTCTAAAAGAAATGGGAATACCAGACCACATGACCTGCCTCCTGAGAAACCTGTATGCAGGTTAAGAAGCAATAGTTAGAAAGGGACATGTAACAACAACCGGTTCCAAATTGAGAAAGGAGTACGTTAAGGCTGTATATTGTCACCCTGCTTATTTAGCTTATATGCAGAGTACATCATGCAAAATGCTGGTCTGAATGAAGCATAAGCTGAAATGAAGTTTGCAGAGAGAAATATCAATAACCTCAGATATGCTGTGACACCACCCTAAAGGTAGAAAATGAAGACGAACTAAAGAACTTCTTGATGATAGTGACAAAGGAAAGTGAAAAAGCTGGCTTAAAACTCAGTATTCAAAAATGAAGATTATGGCATTAGGTCTCATCATTTCATGGCAAATAGATGGGGAAACAATGGAAACAGTGACTGACATTATTTTCTTGGACTCCAAAAATCACTGCAGTTGGTGACTGCATCCATGAAATTAAAAGACGGTTACTCCTTGGAAGAAAAGCTATGAGTAACCTAGACAACATATTAAAAAGCAAAGGCATTACTTTGCTGACAAAGGTCCATCTAGTCAAAGCTATGGTTTTTCCAGTGGTCAGGTATGGATGTGAGAGTTGGACCATAAAGAAAGCTGAGCACTGAAGAATTGATGCTTTTGAACTTGTGTTGGAGAGGACTCTTGAGAGTCCCTTGGACTGCAAAGAGATCAAACCAGTCCTGAATATTAATTGGAAGGACTAATGTTGAAGTTAATGTCCCAATACTTTGGCCACCTGATTTGAAGAACTGACTCACTGGAAAAGACCCTGATACTGTGAAAGATTGAAAGCAGAAGGAGAAGGGGGTGACAGAGGATGAGATGGTTGGATGGCATCACCGACTCAATGGACATGAGTTTGAGCAAGCTCTGGAAGTTTGTGATGGACAGGGAAACCTGGCGTGCTGCAGTTCATGGGGTTGCAAAGAGTCAGACACGACTGAGTGACTGAACTGAACTGAACTGAAGAGAAAGATTATGTGGCCTGGATATTTGGCATTGCTAAAGATAACCTTAGAAATAATTTAATTTGTAATTTATTTCAAATGTAGAGCTAAGAGAATGTTGATTCGTTGAAGAGGTTATGTGAATTAAAGATGAGAAGTGAGGAGGATGCCAAGGCTTTTGATCTAGGAACTGCAAGAAGGGTGTTTCAATTGACTGTGATTGGGAATTCTACAGGTGGAGTACATGGGGGTATACATGAAGGTATGAAATTTGGTGTAGAAAAAGTTAAATTAGAGGTGTCTCCAGCACCACAGTTCAAAAATATCAATTCTTCAGTACTTAGCCTCCTTTAAATTCCAACTCTCACATCCACATATGACTACTGGAAAAAACAGATTGCTTTTTAACTAACAGTAATTGAGGAGGGGCTTCCCTGGTGGTTCAGTGGTAAAGAATCCACCTGTAATGCAGACTTGAGTTAGACCCCTGGATCAAGAAATCCCCAGGAGGAGGAAATGACAACCTGCTCCAGTATTCTTGCTGGGAAAATCCCACTGGCAGAAGGCTACAGTTCACTGTCACAAGGTGTTGGTCACGACTGAGCGACTGAGCACATGTTCAGTAGTAAGTGAATTTGCAAGCATAAATCTTGAGGAAAGCTTTTTTTGTATAATGATTTTCATTTTACATATTTACAGATTACAGTTATTTTGCAAAGATTTTTGCCTTTGAAATTAATAGCACCATGTGTAGTAGAAAAGACAGTTTTTCCATTACACGGGTAATGGAAATGTAGTTTCCATTACAGGGATGGAGAAATGAGGATTTAAGAGAGATGATTCAGCAGATTACAAACAAAATGTAAACACATGTCACATGGCTCAGAAAACAATGGCATTTCTACTATAGTCTCATACAGTAGTCCATGGGGTTACAAAGAGTTGGACGCTACTTAGTGACTGAACAACAACAAACTTTTTTTTTTTTTTTTAATCGCGGTGTAATTGCTTTTCAACATTGTATTAATCTCTGCTGTAAACAACGAATGAATCAGACAATGAATATGTCCCCTCCCTCTTGGACCTTTCTCCCACTCTCCCCTCATCCCACTTATCTATTGAAAACACTGTTCACAATTACCATGACACAGAAGCAAATTAAATGTCCATCAACAGATTAATTGGATAAACAAGTAATCTTTAAAATACCTGGCCATCTAAAGATGGCATTACACAAAAAAGAAGCACAATTTTTAAAACTATCTCTTCTATATTCAAAAATCAAAAGCTTCACTATCAAAACTTTTGAATTTAGCACATAGACACTACAGGAAACAAGATAGCTTTGAAATTTGACAAAACTTTCACTTTTCTCTATTTAAAAATCAAAAGCTCAGTTATCAAAACTTTTGAATTTAACACATGGACACTACAGGAAACAAAATAGCTTTGAAATTATTTTTACTATAAATGTTTTAATTCAAGAATTTATCTCCCTAATAACAACAACAACAAAAAAATCAACATTTATATTTGGATATTATGCTACTAGTATCTGTTGGATATGGTTTACAAAGCATATAAAGCTGGTTAGCAAAAATAAGTACAATATCTTTAAAAAGGAAAAATAAATCAACAAACAATGTACATGGATATTGGTATATTAATTTTTAACTGTTTCAGTTTCTCTTTAGGAGCAAGTAGTATACAAAAATGGAGTAATAATAACAGCATGACAATAATTAATTGCTTGCTGTTGGATTTTCCTGGAGTTTAATAAAGCATTATGTATTTTCTTGCCTTGAATACATCGTGTTAGTTGTAATTATTGTGTTTCCTTTTCAGAGCTCTATTTTTAAATATCAATAAAAGGAGAAATGAATATTTGCCTACCGAATAAACTAACTTCTGACATTGCATACTAACTGTTAGGTAGTTAGAATAGGAAAAAAGGAGACCAAAATCATGGTGGCTAAAAGACATAGAAGGGAAAAGCCCAAGAAAGTAGAACAAAGGAAGGCTCAAGGAAGGAGTGAGGATCAGGTAAAACAAAGAGCCCTCCTGACTAGCCCAATTTACATAGGACAGGTCTATGGTAAGAGAAAATATATATATATATATATATATATATATATATATATATGAAGAGGAGCCAAAACTGGGCCAGGGCTTCTCTTCTCTTCGAATCTTTTGAGTCAGCCTGCCCTCACGCCTCAAGGTTGTGTTTTCCTTTGCTTTCCAATAAAACTGAGCTGTAACACTGGTCTGTCCATTGCTTCAAATTTTTGCTGCAGCGAGACAGAACTGAGGAAATTACAAACTCCCTCAACATTAACCACAAACTCATTTGGTCCTTAAGACATTTTTGATATTTCTTCAATGGAGATTGGTGATATGAATGGGTCAGTAGACAAAAGAAATAATTGAGTAAGTCTGAACTGCCTGACTGATCATTAGGAGATAACTAGTTTATGAACATGTTTAATCATGAGAGAGAAGATAATAAAATCTACTAAAGAACAAACAACAAACTTGGTCTTAGTTAAATTTTCTAAAATATTGATTTTTTCAATCCTTCTTGCAGTCAGACTCAAATATAAGATGAAAAAAACCCATCATATCTCATAAAATGGGAATGTCCAACTTACTAAATTGCTTGAAGAAAAAGTTCCAAAATTAGATAAAAAAGTGAAATGTACAACTAAAACTATCAGAGTGTTTGTGAATAAGGCTATCTTCACATTCCAGGCATCATAGTTCAGTAAAGTTGGAAATAAACTTGCATGTAACAAGAAAGCATTATACACATTTTGAAAAGTTAGAAAATGAAGAATAGAAATGTCCTCAAACATGGAAACATGACAAAAATGAAAGTTCTGCATATACGCCTGCTCATAAATCTTCACAGCAAGAAATGCCATCTTTTACACTGTAAGATTTGCTAAAAAGCCAATTACATCTATGTGGCAAGGGAGTTAGTTTTAGATTCTCTGTCAGTTGGAAATATGGTGTCTTAAAAGAGCATTGTACATAAAATAGCCTGAAACACAGAGATTTTGAATTAAGAGAAAATGAAAAAGCCTAAAATCCTTTAAAAATATGAAATCTTTATTCTTGTCCTCACTACTGAAACACTTCAATGTTTATATATATACACATATATATGTGTGTGTGTATATATATATATTACAAAAAGGTCACAGAAAACAGATTTCTGCTTTTGTGTATCACAGATTCTATGATATGAATATGACTAGGTTTTGCAAAAATCTATTCAAAATAATCTTCTTTTTAACTAGAATTGTTCAACAAACATATGTTGTGTGCCTAGGATGTTCTTAAACCTGGCTTGGTCCCTAATTGTCATATGAGCAAATCACTGCACTAGCAATATTTACTGTCCTATGGAGACACAGTTAGTAATTGAATATTCAGACAAATAAATTTAATACAGGAAAGTACCACGGGATGATTCAATACAGGAAAGAACCAGGATCCGACTCCAAAGCCTAGGCCTGTAACTAGTATTTTTATGCATCCTAAAATCTTGCTACAGGGTTTGATTTTCAATTCTATATAGATCTCTGACCCAGTTCACTCATTTAGATGAAGTGTCCTAATTAGAAACAAATCTTTTTTTTTTTTTTTTTCCATTCTGCTATTCTAACTTCTTACTGCTAGATTTTAGAGCTCTTGGATATCTATTTAAGATAAGACTAGAGCTATGTTATTTTATTTTTGAATAACTATATGTAGAGACAATGATAAAAACACATTCTATTAACCAAGAAAGTTTTTCATCAGATCTTGACATTTCAAGGAATAAATACAGAAAACAATGATTTGGAAAATTTATAGAATTCTTGCAGTAGCATTGGTCTATAACAATTTGTATATATATATATAAGTAGATAAATAAACATATAAGTGTATATATAATTATAAAATGTATAGCATCATTTTTTAGGAAAACATCCTAGAGATGCATATTAATTATATGATTTTTAAATCTTTATTTTTGTTCGAGTAGTTTCTTTGATTGAATAAAATGTTTAAGAAGAAGGATTTAGAAATTTGTCCTGAGTTCAACACAATCTTAAATAAATCCTTCATAAAATATGCACATTACTGAAGAAGAACTCATTGACTCAGCTACAAATTCACATTAAAAATTAAATATCTATTCCACACTGTATATAAAAATTGACTTAAAATGGATAAAACAGAAGACTTAAACTATTCAAATCTTGGAGGAGAATATATACCATAGCTACGCAAAGTTGGACTAGGCAACAGTTTCTCAAATGCCATTCAAAGAACAAGCAGAAATAACAAAAAGATAAATTGAACCTCAACAAGTTTAGAAGAGTTTACCTCAAAGGATATCATAGTGAAAGTTAAAAAGCCATAAAATGGGCTGAAATTATTTGAAAACCATACATCTGATAAAAAGGTTTGTACTCAGAATATGTAAACAGTAGCATTGATATATACACTACATGTGTATTTAGCAATAAAAATAATACATATGAAAGTGAATATTAGCTGAATAAACATTGTTCAAAAGAAGATACAAAAATGGTCAATAAACCAAATGAAAAATGTTTAACATTGTTATTCGTCACAGCAATGCAAGTTAAAACCACAGTGAGATTTCACTTCACAACCACTAGGATGATTGTATTCAAAACAGAGCAAGTCTTGTAAGGTTGTGAATAAATTGGAAGCATCTTACACTGCTCATGGGAATGTAAAATGGTACATCCGCTTTGGAAACAGCCTAGTAGTTCTTCAGAATATTAAACATGGAATTACCTTGTGACTCAGTAATTCCACTCCCTCCTAGGTATATAACTCAAAGAAATGAAACCTATGTCCACAAAAATCTTATGAATATTTTTCACATGAATATTCATAGTCATAATAGCTCAAAAGTGAACATGATCCAAATGTTCATAAACTAACGAATGGATAAATAAAATGTGATATATTCATAAAACAACATACTAATGGTAGTTGTAAAGGACTGGGCAGGGGAAGGAAGGCATTGAAGGAAAAGATGAGTAACTCTGGTGGCTATTGATTTTGGGGAGGGGAGGTGATTATGAAAATGTTCTAAAAACTTTTTAGTGAGAATAGCACAAAGTTGTGTATGTACTAAAATCATAGGATTGTATACTTACAATTATATTTGATATATTTTAATATATTGCAAAAGAAGTCATTTTTGAAGAGATTTATAATTCAGAGATGATCACTTAGTGTTAGATTATGGGAACACATCCTCCAAGATAAGGCTGCTATGTCTGATATCTAAAGCTGAATTAATTTTAATGCTTTATATCTAATATAATTAATGGCAGAAAATAATTTTAACTGGTAGACTAGAGTAACTTGTCTACCAAGGTTTCCCTGGTAACTCAGATGGTATAGTGTCTGCCTACAATGCAGGAGACCTGGGTTCAATCCCTGGGTCGGGAAGATCCTTTGGAGAAGGAAATGGCAACCCACTCCAGTACTCTTGCCTGGAAAATCTCATGGACGGAGGAGCATGGTGGACTACAGTCCATGGATTCGCAAATAGTCAGACACGACTGAGCAATTTCACTTTTTACTTTCAGAGTAGCTTGTTAATCAGCATGTTATGTATTAGGAAGAAGTTCTCTTGGACTTCCCTGGTGGTCCAGTGGCTAAGAATTCACCTGCCAGGCCAGGGGATTCTCCGTCAATATAGTTCCATCCCTGGTCCAGAAAGATTCCACATGCTGTGGGGCAACTAAGCCCTTGTGCCATCAACTACTGAGCCTGTGCTCTAGAGGCCACGCACTGCAACTACTGAAGCTGGTATGCCTAGAGCCCATGTTCCCCAACAAGAGAAATCATCACAATGAGAAGTCCACACACTGCAACACACTGCAACGAAAGAATAGCCCTTATTTTCCTCAACTAGAGAAAGCCCTAATGCAGCAGCAAAGATCCAATTTTTCCAAAAATGAATAAGAAAAGATTTTTAAAAAGGAAGTAAGTTCTGATTTGTGATGTTAAGGTAATCCATTACACATAGATTAACTAAAAATGCTTTGGTGATTGCATTAGTTTTACATTAACATGTGGGAAAACTTTTATGAGGCCTACAGACAGTTACCTAAATGAAACCTAAATATCCCTGTGTCCAAATATTCTTTTAAGAGGTTTTTTATATTGCCTGTTGCAAAGTACAGGGATAACTGATTGAATTTACTTTGTAAATGTTATCATTTCTACCTTAAATAAACCTTTCATATAAGAGGTGGTCTGTGATCTTAAAAGGATAGAAAGCTAATAGGTGTTTATTCAATAGATGGCTGATATATGGGGACAGAATATGCTCTGTGGTTTGCATATTATTCTCACATTTTAGAATAGCTACCCACCTCAAAACCACTTGGAAATAATCATTGTCTAACAAAGTTAAGTTGCACATAACAAAACTAGTTTTGGTTTATTCCCACAGATAGGAGAAAATTGACTTGATGATCTAAGGGATTAATTGAAATATAGATGAATTGCAGAAAGGGTTTGCTTTAAAAAGTCAAGAGACAAATTGACAAGGGGCAGATATGCAGATGACACAACCCTTATGGCATAAAGTGAAGAGTAACTAAAAAGCTTCTTAATGAAAGTGAAAGAGGAGAGTGAAAAAGTTGACTTAAAGCTCAACATTCAGAAAACTAAGATCATGGCATCTGGTCCCATCACTTAATGGCAAAGAGTGGGGAAACAGTGGAAACAGTGGCTGATTTTATTTTTGGGTCACCAAAATCACTGCAGATGGTGATTGCAGCCATGAAATTAAAAGATGCTTACTCCTTGGAAGGAAAGTTATGACCAACCTAGATAGCATATTAAAAAGCAGAGACATTACTTTGCCAACAAAGATCTGTCTGGTCAAGGCTATGGTTTTTCTAGTGGTCATGTATGATGTGAGAGTTGGACTGTGAAGAAAGCTGAGCACCAAAGGATTGATGGCTTTGAACTGTGGTGTTGGAGAAGACTCTTGAGAGTCCCTTGGACTGCAAGGAGATCCAACCAGTCCATCCTAAAGGAGATCAGTCCTGGGTGTTCATTGGAAGGACTGATGCTGAAGCTGAAACGCCAATACTTTGACTACCTGATGTGAAGAGGTGACTCATTGGAAAAGACCCTGATGCTGGGAGGGATTGGGGGCAGGAGGAGAAGGGGATGACAGAGGATGAGATGGTTGGATGGCATCACCAACTTGATGGGCATGAGTTTGAGTAAACTCTGGGGGTTGGTGATGGACAGGGAGGCCTGGCGGGCTGCTATTCATGGGGTCGCAAAAAGTCGGATATGATTGAGCGACTGAACTGAACTGAGCTAAAGCAAAGTAAGATCTAAAATATCTTTGCTTGGTTTAAAATCTAAACGAATACTGATGCATAAGACACTAATTTTTCAAGATACAAAATGTTTTATTATTATATTTATTTATTAATAAAAATAAAATATTTTTATTATTATTATGTATCTTGACTATAAATAAATACATGAATAAAAATACATAAATAAATGAATATAAATAAGTAAACCCAATAGGTCATTTTCTTTCTTTTAAGTTATCTCCTCTTCAAATGCTATATCCTTTGGTTTTAGCTTTATTTAAACTAAGGCTGCATTAAAATAGGTGAGGTTTATGATCTAGAATTCTATAAAGAGGTCTGTATAATATCTATAAATTCTATAAAGAGGTCTACAGTATAAAGAGGTCTATATAATATCAAAGATGTCTAACACCAAAGAAATAAAATTTATTATCTAGACCAGTATAATCAACATTGACTGACTACTGTTAAAAAGGTATTCTTGATCTGTCTTAAAGGAACCTAGAATTTTTATATTAAAATTGTCTTTTTTAATGAATCAGTCACTTCATATAATTATGATAACAGACCAGCTGGTTTTCAAATTTTGGAAAATATTTTTCAATATACTCTGTTAAAAGAGTATTTAGTTCTAAATTAAAGTGATCTTATTGTTTGTATACTCTCACTAAATTTTAACAGGCCTCTTTATTCAAAATGCATTTATACATATGAACTTGAATTTTAAAAGTATGAAAGAGATACAAAAATTACTCAATTTTAAGTTTTTGATCATAAATAGAGTGATATAGGTGATGTTGTGAAACTTCGAAAGATCACATACAGACATTCCACTCAGTTCTTCTGTTTGCACATTTATGACTTTAAAGAGGTTGTTTACTAGCCCAACTTCAGTTTTATTATCTGGTTGCAATTTTGGATAATGAAATAGATGATAATTTTGTAGGAAAAACTGATTCAGCTCAATCACTTGCAATTCTCTCACACTGACTTTATAATCATATCAGAAAACTGCCTGTTTTGTTGTTGGCGATCTAATTTAAAACACTTCAGTATGGAGTGTGTTTGTATTATATCAGTTTTAGATTAATTTCAGCTTTATTCTCAGTAGAGTCTAACATACTAACCAAAACTTTATGGTTAAGAGTAGCCATCCAGCTTTTATCAGAAAGTTCAAAGAAAGGGTTATTAAAAGTATTTGCCTACTTTTTTTGAATATGTCAGCCAATGTCTTTAATTATAGACAGGGCCTCATTGGTTAAATAGGGGGCTGTGCCAAAAGTCTTTTAGTAGATGGGTTAAAATATTTTGAAGATAATCTCCATCCTTGAACAAATCAAAGTATAAGGATCTTTTGTAATTCTCTTTTAACTTCCTGGTTGGTGTGTGTTGTTGGATTCCTAAACTGTTGTGTGCTCAGAGACTGACAATTGCCAACAGAATTCTGCTTCCAGTATATTCTTGATCTTTTTTTCAGTTTTGTTAATAAGTGCCACCAAATTATCCCACTATCTCAATTTGAAAGGTTTAACTACAAGACAATTCTTTTCTTTTTGTTCCCCCCTGTTCATTTTCCTAATTTTGTCATGTTAACCTATCTCTTACCCAATGGGCAGCAGAGCATTTGATGACACCTTGAGTCCAGAAATTCACATAAATTTAGATTATTAAAAGTTCATCCAATTTTAAACTCCAAATTGATATCTAATTCTCAAAACTTGTCCGCTCTGACATACACAATCTATTTGTTCCACTTGTCCCTTCAGTTCCTGATGAAGGGAAGAGGATGTGATGTTTTCTGCTCTGCTTTTTTCCTCCTTGGAATGAACATGTGGTATTTGAATTGGTCCTGGGTTAATTTCACCCTATATAGTTGTAAGATTAACCCTTCTGGTACCTGTATGGAAGCTTGGAGGCAGGTGAAAAAAATGGGTGTTTCGTTAAAAAGTTTAGTTGCTTGCTGATCACATTGCTTCTCTCATTACTATTCCTGAACCATTGTGCTCTAGGTTGAAGACAGAAATGGTTTTCTTAGAAGAAGTCGGGTTATTTGCAGAATTTCCAGCTTTGTATCAGACCCTTCTGACATCTTTTGAGTCCTGACACAAGCAGTATATTTTTGTGCAGTCTCCTTGTGCACCTGCTAATTTTCCAAATGGATAATTAATACAAAGATACTCTTACATCCTTTCCATGCCCATAGATAGTCTTGTGAGCTACTCAGTTATCATAGTGTATATGCATTTTTAAAAAGTCTTCTATTTCTCAAATAAATATCAGATCTGTGATCTAAGTCAGCTGTTGATGCAGAATTCCAGCATAAAGAAAAATGGAAATCAGAATTCTACTGGCACTGACAATATCCACTAGTAGTATTCTTGAAGTCTCCCTATTTTACCTTGTCCTGAAATAGACAAAGTGGGGAAGAAAATTAGAGTGCTCCATTTTGGGACCAAAACTGAAAATCCTTTGTAAGGCTTTTGTTTGAGTAATGTTTGGGATTGTCGGACTGTGTACATTCACCTTTGAAGAACTCTAAAGGAGATGCCTACAACCAATTTATCATAGGTTTTCTTATATCTCTATAAAAGAAGACATTTATGATTTCATTTATTTATTTTTTCTTCTCTTTTAGGCTACAGTTGACATTTGTGAGACAAGGAAAACAATCTCTCCATACATTATCTTCACACATACATGGACAATCTAGTCCACAAATTTTGAGTTTAACAGTACCTGAAACACTTGCCACATAATCACTTTCAGGGTAAGGGATGCACAAATTAAGTGTATAATCTGTCCTTGTGAGGTCAGAGCTGGGGAAGAGGTTAGCAGAAGACCTGGAAGTGGTCTGAGAAATTTTTGGTTCAGAAGTCAAAGTTCCCAGTTTCCAGGAGACTTGTTTAGCAGAGAAGAATGTGGATTTTTTGTGGGCACATCCTTGGTTCTTCTGAGAAAGTTTTTGGCAAGAAGAGGGACAGAGGAGGTGCCCTTTTAGGTACTGTTTAAACATCTGTGATAGTCAATAATTAAAAAAAAAACAAACAACTTTTTTTCTAATCTGTTTTATATTTAATTAATTTATTTATTTTAATTGGAGGATAATTACAATATTGTGATGATTTTTGCTATGCATCCACATGAATCAGCCATGAGTGCACTTGTGTCCCTCATCCTGAAACCCCCCCACTCCCCTCCCCACCCCATCCCTCTGGGTTGTCCCAGAGCACCAGCTTTGAGCCCTGCTTCATGCATGGAACTTGCACTGGTCATGTGTTTTACATATGGCAATATATATATTTCAATGCTGTTCTCTAAAATCATCCCACCCTAGCCTTCTCCCACAGAGTCCAAAAGTCTGTTCTCTATATCTGTGTCCCCTTTGCTGCCTTGCATATTGGATCATCATTTATCTGTCTTATTTTGATTGTAACAAAATTATTTATTAAAAAAAGTGAGTTACAAATCAATAAAGATACAAATTGCAAGCAGATTTCTTTTTAATTATAAGATCCTACACATAGGAAATCACATTTCAATAAATGGAATCAGAAAAAAAATGTAACAGAAAACTAAACATTGTTCATTGAAAGAGCACAGTCACACAGGCATTTAATGCTGAGAGTCAGTGCTATACTTGAAACGTTTTGTCATTCTGCAATTATACTTAGAAATTATCATTGAGACAATGACTTCCCATATTAAGTGGATAGACCCACTTTGAACAAACACTATGCCAATATTTAAAGTAGATTAGTGTAACAATGAGCTTGTTTCTTGCTTATTAATTTATCTAATCTTAGACTAATGATAATGGTATTCACAAAGGATAATGGATATTTAAAGTTTTGCTATGTTTTGTTTCAATATCATCCAATGAGGAAAAATCATTCTCATGCATGTATGTTGTTGATATTAAAAGAAGAGATTTAATGTAATTTATTCACATGAAGAAAATAGTGCTGTATTTTCAAAATTTGTTTGTTGGTAGCCAATTCTAGCTACTTCACTTGTAAATTATATTTAAATATACAACTTTCAATTAAAAAAAAAACAGAACTTGGGTTCATATATTTTTGAATGTGTTATTTTAATGTATAGAAAATTTTAAATTTTTATAAATTCTGTTTTAATGGAAAATAAAATATTAAGCAATGTATCAGATTTGTAAAGTGTTCAAATGAAAGTGATAACTTTCAAAGATCATCACCTTCTTTAATAATGATTGTTAAAAAGTATGAAAAAAAGTAAAAACTATGGAGCAGATAGTAACAATCTAGTGAAATTGTGGGTTTTTTTTAACTTTTATTTTTGTCTCTGGGTCTTTTTATTTCTCATTAAAAGACAGTTGTATGAAGGCATCAAATTATTAAAAAATACAAAATGTAAACAAGAAGCAAGTATGGGTGTCTAGTTTATATCATTAAAATGTTAAGAACTGTCTGGTTCCTTACTTTGCATAAACACAATTGCATAACATTTTGTAGTTCAAAATTATCAGCATAAATTATCTCCTAAATAACCAATATGACATTGCATATAACTCTACAAGTGTGTATGATGCGCTTTCTCAGAAAACAGAGAAAGTTGAAATGTATTCGCTGTAAATAGTTCACAAGTTTTACCATGTTACGATGGAAATGAGTTTGAGTAAACTCTGGGAATTGCTGATGGACAGGGAGGCCTGGCATGCTGAGATTCATGTGGTCGCAGTCGGACACGACTGAGTGACTGAACTGAACTGAACTGAACTGAAACACTGATTTGTTGCTTCTTTTATTTTTTTTATTAATTTATTTCTGAGAAGGGTGAATAATCCGGGAGATAAATTTTTCTCTAGGGAAAAAGCAATGTACTGATTGCATACAGGCTGCTGCACCGTGAGTAAATATGCAAAAAATCTAAACACCAGAGTTTTTACAAACACTGGGACTATATTTGATAAATTCATGTTAAGATATGAAACACTGCAGAAAGTTTCTACTCTGAGTGTCTAATTAACAGGTGATAGATGCTCCTCAGTATATTATTTCAACAAGACCTAACTTATTTTATACTCAGGATGTCACAGCAATGTCAAATTGCTATAAAAATCTTAAACACTTGTTCTCAGTGTTTAGATTACTAAATTGGCAAAATGCATAGTGTAGTCTTAGCCTTTAAATTTATGAATCTTGATTTTTATTTTTATTTTTTAATGATACATAGCTTTCATACTGGAGAAGGAAATGGCAACCCACTCTAGTATTCTTGCCTGGAGAATCCCAAGGACAGAGGAACCCGGCAGGCTACAGTCTGTGGGGTCGCAAGAGTCAGACATGACTTGGTGACTAAACTACTGCTACTAAAATTCACATTGGAGAAGGAAATGGCAACCCACTCCAGAAATCTTGCCTGGAGAATTCCATGGACAGAGGAACCTGACGGGCTGCAGTCCCTGGGGTCACAGAGAGTTGGACACGACTGAGTGACTAACACACAAACAAGTTTCATATGCTTTAAAATATAGATGGTCCTCAACATATAATTGCACCCCACTCCAGTACTCTTGCCTGAAAAATCCCACGGACAGAGGAGCCTGGTAGGCTGCAGTCCACGGGCTCGTTAAGGACACAACTGAGCGACTTCACTTTCACTTTTCATTTTCATGCATTGGAGAAGGAAAGGGCAACCCACTGCAGTGTTCTTGCCTGGAGAATCCCAGGGATGAGGGAGCCCAGTGGGAGGCCATCTATGGGGTCACACAGTGTCGGACATGACTGAAGCAGCAGCAGCAGCAACATATAATGGTGTTATGAATGGACTGCTTTCACATCATTGCATTAAAGTTAAAAAAATTGCAAGTCAAATCACCATATGGAGGGACTACCTGTATAGGAAAAATGTATTGATATTTTTGTATAATACAGACTAGTTGTGTTGATTGTCATTAAACTGAACAAAGAATGTGTAACTCTTAATAGCTTCCAAGGAAGGGGATACCTGTGCATTACTGAGTAGCAATGAAAAATACTTTGCTGTTTTTTTTTTTTCCGGTGAGTTGATCTGCCACATTACTGTTTGGCTTTTGAATATATTAAAATGTAGTGTCACTGGAAACTTTCTTCCTGCCGCACTTTGTTTCAGTAATGCCAAGATAACATTTCTGATACAGTCTTAGGCTAATGTCAACAATTTAATTTTATAGATATTAATATAAATATTTAATATCAGCATTGGAAATTATACTTTTAAGAAACCACAAACTTCTATTATTTTATGTTAAATACTGAACATCTGATTAGAATGCTTTTAAAACACATTTACTGAGATACAATTTTAAAACCATATAATTGCATTCAAAGTGTAGAGTAAAATATTTTTAGCTTATTTAAAGTTGTGCAATCTTCACATTAATATTTTTGAAAATTGTTATCATTCCAACAGAAGTCCTATTTCCTTTAGAAGCCTAAGTAATATTCCTTCTCCATCCACTATGCCAGAAGTTAAAACCGATCTACTATATGTCTTCACAAATGTGTCTATTCTGGACCTTTCATGTAAATAGATCCATAAAATATATGGCATATTGGCTTCTTTCTCTTAGCATATTATTTTTATAATATCTATAATTTTTATAACTGCATCAGGGAGTATTCCAGATTGTGTTTACCCAATTGAGAGACATTTAGTTTGTTTCATCTTTTTTGCTTTTGTGAGTAATATCACTATGAATATTTGTGTCCAAATATTTGCATGGACAGGGCTTCCCTGGTAGCTCAGCTAGTAAAGAATCTGCATGCAATGCAGGAGAACCTAGTTTAATTCCTGGGTTGGGAAAATTCCATGGAGGAGAGATAGGCTACCCACTCCAGTATTCTTGGGCTTCCCTGGTGACTTAGTAGATAAAGAATTCTCCCACAATGTGGGACACCAGGGTTCGATTCCTGGGTTGAGAAGATTCCCCCGGAGGGGGGCATGGCAACCTATTCCAGTATTCTTGCCTGGAGAATCCCCATAGACAGAGGAGCCTGGGGGGCTACAGTCCATGGGATCAGAAAGAATCAGACATAACTGAGCGACGAAGCACAGCTCAGCACAGTTTGCATGGACATTTGGTATTATTTCTGCTTCCCTGGTGGTTCAGACAGTAAAGAATCTGCCTGGAATATAGGAGACACAAGTTCAATCTCTGGGTTGGGAAGATACCCTGGAGAAGGGAATGGCTACACACTCCAGGATTCTGGCATTGAGAATTCCATGCACAGAGGAGCCCGGCAGGTTAGAGTCCATGGGGTCGCAAAGCATGGGACAACACTGAGGAACTAACACTTTGATTTTCTCAGTTTTCACTTTCTCATGGGTATATGCCAAAAGTAGATTTCCTAGGTTTTATATATGTCAATTTTATGTTTAATATTTTAAGGAATGTTGTCTAAAATATCTGTATCATTTTATATCCCTACTAGCAAATGCATAAGTGTTCCAAATTTTCCATATTACTTCTCTCACCAATTATTGTCTTTAATTGTAGCCATGTTAGTAGATGTCATGGGGTATCTCATTGTGATTTTGATTTGCATTTTTTTAATCACTACTGAATTTGAGAATACTTTTGTCAGTTTATTGGTCATTCATATATTTTCTTTAGAGAAATGTCTATTTGTATCATTAGCCCATTTTTTAATTGGGCTTTTTTTTTTTAATATTACTGAATTATCTGAGCAATCGTTTGAATTGTTCTTTGCATATTATTGAGTTCCTTACATCTGGTATGTACAAGTTTTATAACCAGGAAGGGTTAATTTTGGATTGATGCTGGAGTTGCTTCTGTGACTATAACCCTTATCTTGCCACTGCTGTAAGCATACATCATGGTCTACCTTAGAGAGATAACTTGAGCTGCCCACCTGTGAAGGACTGTAAGAAAGTGAAAATAACACATTCCCTTGCCTGAGTCTTGCCAT
Source organism: Dama dama (assembly GCF_033118175.1). Classification (NCBI taxonomy): domain Eukaryota; kingdom Metazoa; phylum Chordata; class Mammalia; order Artiodactyla; family Cervidae; genus Dama; species Dama dama. Next base: position 13,410,529 of record NC_083681.1, read on the forward strand.
TCCAGGGGAGAGTTACAAGGATGGAATAGGCTTGTTTTTTTTTCCCCCCTTTGTTTCCTCATCTACCTGCAGCCCATCTCTGATCCGTAAAATAGCCTGGTAACCAGGCCCCAACAAGATGGTTATTTTGAGGCACTATCCTGCCATCTTCTCAGTCAGCCAGATTCCAAATTAAAGTCCCTTCACAGTTCCAACATCCTGTCTCGGATCCATTGACTTGTGCAGTGAGCAGAGTAAGCTTGGACTTGGTAACAGTATCTTATCAGATATATTATTTACAAATGTTTCCTTTCTTTCTTTGTGTTGCCTTTTAATTCAGTGGTATTCTTAAAAGCAGAGATCTTTTATTTTGATGAAGTTCACTTCATCTATTTTATATTTTGTTGCCATACTTATAGAATCTTCTATTACAATCCATAGTCTATTCAATGTCATAAAGATTTACCCCTATTGTTTATTTTCTCAGTTTTTGTTCTTATATCTAAGCCTATTATCTACTTTGTGTTAATTTTTATATATGGAACAATATAGAAATCCAAATCATTCTCTTACTTGTAGATACTATTTTTCCCAACACTGTCGATTGAATAGACTGTTTTTTTTTTTTTCTTCATTGAATTGATTGTCAGCCTTGTCCAAAATAAGTTAAACACTTATTTCTGTATCTCAAATCTATCAATCCATCCTTATGCCAGATGGATTCTATACAGCTACAAATCTGATTGCATTATGTTAAAAAAAAATCATCAATAAACTCCCAATGTAAAAATCCAAACTTGTAGTTTGTGAAAACAATCATTTTGCCTGAGAGTAATCCTAATAATATGCTGATAAAAATAAAGAATAGAAATGATACTTATAACATAGCAATGATATTAAACATTGTTGTCCAATCAGTCAGTTTTGTCCGACTCTTTGTGGCCCCATGGGCTGCAGCACACCAGGCTTCCCTGTCCTTGATGATCTTCTGGAGATTCTCATCCTGTGTAGCCCCTTTCTCCTCATGCCCTCAGTAGTTCCCAGCATCAGCGTCTTTTCCAACAAGTCAGCTGTTTGCACCATGTAGCCAAGTATTGGATCTTCAGATTCAGCATCAGTGCTTCCAATTAATGCTCATTGTTATTTTCCTTTAGGATTGACTGGTATGATCTTGCAGTCCAAGGGACTCTCAAGAGTCTTCTCCAGTACCACAGTTAGAAAGCACAAATTCTTCAGTGCCAAGCCTTCTATATGGCCCAACTCTCACATCCGTACATGACTACTGAAAAAACTGTGACTTTGCCTATATGGACCTTTGTCAGCAAACTGATGTCTTTGTTTTTTACTATGATGTCTAGCTTTGTCATAGCTTTCTTTCCATGGGGCAAGCAATTTTAATTTCATGTCTGCAGTCACCATCCACAGTGATTTTGGAGGCCACAAAAAAAAAAAAAGTCACTGTTTCCATTTTTCCCCATTTATTTGTCATGAAGTCATGAGACTAGATGACATGATTTTATATATATATATATATATATATATATATAATTATATTTGACAATGTTTCAGGTGAACAGCAAGGTGATTCAGTTATACAAATATGTATATATTGTTTTTGAAATTATTTTCCATCATATTTTGTTACATGATATTGACTATAGATCACTATGCTATACAGAAAACTTTTGTGCTTGTTGCATATCTATTTTTAAATTAGAAATCTAGCATTCTATTCATAGTAAGTTCAACAAATGAAATCAAAACATGGTAATTTTTATTTAGTCAAAATTTGTAAGTGTTCTAAAATCTATATATTATATATACATTATACATATACACATATACATGTATATAATGTATATATGTATACAAAAAACAGATAGAACAAGATGGCAGAGTAAAAGGGCATGCAATCATCTATAGCAAGAACTCCAAAATTCTTCACTTCTGCTATATTCATAAGTATATGCTTATACACTGCATATAAATTAAATAAGCAGGGTGACAATATACAGCCTTGACATATTCCTTTCCCAATTTAGAACCAGTAAGTTGTTCCATATCCGGTTCTAACTGTTGCTTCTTCACCTGCATACAGATGTTCATGATCTGTTTGATTTATGGATGATCTAAATCAAATTCCTTATGATTATACAGTCAAAGTGACAAATAGATTCAAGGGATTAGATCTGATAGACATGAAGATCTATGGACAGAGGTTTGTTACATTGTACATCAGGCAATGATCACGGCCATCCCCAAGAAAAAAGAAATGCGAAAAGGCAAAGTGGTTTTCTGAGGAGGCCTTACAAAGAGATGAGAAAAGAGAAGCTAAAGGCAAAGGAGAAAAGGAAAGATAGACTTATTTGAATGGAGAGTTCCAAAGAACAGCAAGGAGAGATAAGAAAGCCTTCCTAGGTGATCAATGCAAAGAATTAGAGGAAAACAATAGAATGGGAGACAAGAAATCTCTTCAAGAAAATTGGAGATACCAAGGGAGCATTTCATACAAAGATGGGTTCAAAAAAGGACAGAAATGGTATGGACCTAACAGAAGCAGAAGATATCAAGAAGAGGTGGCAAGAATACCCAGAAGAACTATACAAAAAAGATCTTCATGACCCAGGTAACCACGATGGTGTGGTCACTCACCTAGAGCCAGACATCCTGGAATGCTAAGTCAAGTGGGCCTTAGGAAGGATCACTACAAACAAAGCTAGTGGAGGTGATGGAATTCCAGCTGAGCTATTTCAAACCCTAAATGATGATGCTGTTAAAGTGCTGCACTCAATATGCCAACAAATTTGGAAAACTCAGCAGTGGCCACAGGGCTGGAAAAGGTCAGTTTTCACTCCAATCGCAAAGAACGGCAATGCCAATGAATGTTCAAACTACTGCACAGTTGCAATCATTTCACACACTAGCAAAGTAATGCTCAAAATTCTCCAAGCTAGGCTTCAACAGTACATAAGCCATGAACTGCCAGATGTTCAAGCTGGATTTAGAGGAAGAGGAACCACAAGTCAAATTACCAACATTCATTGGATCAAAGAAAAAGCAGGAGAGTTCCAGAAAAACATCTACTTCTTCTTCATTGACTATGCCAAAGGCTTCGACAGTGTGAAACACAATAAACTGTGGAAAATTCTTCAAGAGATGGGAATACCAGACCTCCTGACCTGCCTCCGGAGAAATCTGTATACAGGTCAATAAGCAACAGTTAAAACTGGACATGCAACAACAGACTGGTTCCAAATAGGGAAAGGAGTATGTCAAGGATGTATTATCATCACCGTGATTATTTAATTTATATGCAGAATACATCGTGCAAAATGCCGAGCTGGATGAAGCACAAGGTGGAATCAAGATTGCCAGGAGAAATATCAACAACCTCTTACATGCAGATGACACCACCCTTATGGCAGAAATTGAAGAAGAACTAAAGAGCATCTTGACGAAAGTGAAAGAGGAGAGTGAAAAAGTTGGCTTAAAATTCAACATTCAAAAAACGAAGATCATGGCATCCGGCCCCATCACTTTCTGGTAAACAGATGCAGAAACAACGGAAACAGTGACAGACTTTATTTTCTTGGGCCCCAAAATCAGTGCAGATGGTGACTGCAGTCACGAAATTAAAAGACATTTGTTTATTGGAAGAAAACCTATGGCCCATCTAGATAGCAAGTTAGAAAGCAGAGACATTACAAAGGTCCATCTAGTCAAAGCAATCATGAGACAATGGTATTAAGTAAATAATACTTATATAATCTTGAGAATGAAATGGTATCCCACTCCAGTACTCTTGCCTGGAAAATCCCATGGACAGAGGAGCTTGGCGGGCCATGGTCCATGGGGCTGCAGAGAGTTGGACACGACTGAAGTGACTGAGCACGCACGCACTTATATAATCATAATAGTAGCAAATGTTTATCAGCTTTCACAATCAGTAGACAAAAAGTAAAAGATTATTACAGTTGCAAGCCATAATGGGAACATGATTAACTTAACAATATAAAATAACTACACACAATTTGGGAAGGTCGAGCAGAATGATGTGTTAAGTGAAAGTGTATACATGCACAAGTTTTCATCCACCCAGCCCATCTATTTCTTTTGGCTGGTGTATTTAACCCACTTACATTTAAGGTAGTTGTTGATATGTATGATACTATTACAGTTTTCTTGTTTTGGATTTATTTTCTGTAGTTCTTTCCCTTCTTTTGTGTTTCCTGCCTAGAGAAGTTCCTTTAGCGTTTGTCGTAAAGCTGGTTTGGTGGTGCTGAATTATCCTAACTTTAGCTTTTCTGGAAAGCTTTTTATTTCTCTGTCAAATCTGAAGGAGAGTCTGCTGGGTAGTCTTATTTATAGGTTCTTCCCTGTCATCACTTTGAATATATCACCTTTCTGACTTGTAGAGTTTGTGTTAAGACATCAGCCGGTAGCCTGATGGGAGTTCCCTTTTATGTTATTTGTCATTTTTACTTTGTTGTTTTTTATTTTTATTTATTTTTTTTTCTATGTACAGTAGATAAAAGTTTTATTAGACTGCAGAATGTTGTTTCATGGAAATTAAGAAAAACATGTTTCACACAAGACATTTTGCCATGAAGTGAAGTGAAGTTGCTCAGTCGTGTCCGACTCTTTGCGACCCCATGGACTGTAGCCTACTAGGCTCCTTGTTCCATGGGATTTTCCAGGCAAGAGTACTGGAGTGGGTTGCCATTTCCTTCTCCCTTGTTGTTTTTTAATATTTTATCTCTGTCTTTACTTTCCATTAGTTTGATTACTATGTGTCTCCATGTGTTCCTCCTTAGGTTTATCCTTCCTAGGATTCTGTGCTCCCTGGACTTAGTTGACTATTTCCTTTCCCATATTCGGGAAGTTCTTAGCTGTTGTCTCTTCAAATATTTTCTCAGATGCTTTCTCTCTCTCTTCTCCTTCTGGGACCCTATAATGTAAATGCTGGTACATTTAATGTTGCCCCAGAGGTCTCTTACGCTGTCTTCATTTCTTTCTCACCTTTGTTTGCTTATTCTTTAGTTCTTGTAGGTCTTTGGCAAACATTTCTTGCATCTTCTCAATCTTTGCCTCCATTCTTTCCTGATATTCTGGATCATCTTCACTATAATTATTCTGAGTTCTTTTTCTGGAAGGTTACCTATTTCCACTTCATTTAGCTGTTTTTCTGGAATTGTAAATAGTCCCTTCATCCAGGACATAGCTTTTTGCTTTTTCATCATGATTAACTTTCTGTAAAATGGTTTTTGCTATGGTTTTCATCAGCCCTGAGCTCTCTGGTAGGATTAATACCTTTCAAGAAGGTTTTTAGGGGGATGTTTAAGGGGGCTCTTCCAGTGCCCCGGTCCCAACAGTGAGCCCCTGCTGACTCATACTTCCACAGAAGGCCCTCGAACAGTAGCAGGTATTTTTAATTCAGTCTCCTGTAGGGTCATTGCTCTTCTCCTCTCGGTCTTGGTGTACACAAAATTTTGTTTGTACCCTCCAAGACTGGAGTCTCTGTTTCCCTCAGTCTTCTGGAAGGCCTATAATAAAATCCCACTAGTCCACAAAGCCAAATTCCCTGGGGATTCCCAGTCCTTTTCTTGTATCTCCAGGTTGGGAAGCCTGACATAAGCTTTAGAACCCCTACAACAGTGTGAAAATTTCTTTGTTATTACTGTTCTCCAGTCTGTGGGTCAGCCACCCAGAGGGTATGAGATTTGATTTTATTGTGATTGCGCCCCTCCTACCATCTCACTGCGACTTCTTCTTTAGTTTTGAACATGGGTTATCTTTTTTAAGAGGGTTCCAGTGTCCTCCCCTCAATGGTTGTTCAACAGCTAGCTGTGATTTTGGTGCTTTCACAGGAGTAGATGAGTGCACATTCTTATACTCCGCCATCTTGAACAAGAAGCCAATCTTAGTTTTTTGAATGTTGAGTTTTAAGCCAACTTTCTCATACTCCTCTTTTACCTTCATCAAGAGGCTTTTTAGTTCCTCTTTGCTTTCTGCCATTAACCTAGAAGCCCATCTATTTTAACCATTTCACTAAATACTCCTCATTGTGTGCTACTTATTTAATGACTGAATTATTCCTCGTAAAAACTTGATAAACTAAATGACATTTATTTGTCATCATGTTCATTTGTAGATAAGGAGAACAAACATTAAGATCCGAGGTCAAAGAATTCATGTTCATAGTTATCCAATATAAAAAACTTAAAAAAAAATGCAGAGTTAAATGAATAAAATTACTAAGGATATTTGTAGTTTACATTACCTCATTTTCTTCTCAAAATCATTGTAAAATAATGTATAATTGAGGCTCAGAAACAGAATATGCTAAATAAGTAAGCAATATGCAAAATTGATTTTTGGAAGCACCATAAAATTTATCATTTATGAGGGCATTATATAGCATTGAGACTAAAAACATAGGCTTTGCTATGCAAAAGACTGTGTGACCTTTGATAAGATACTCATCCCCCTTTTTTAATATGTAAAATGAATTAAAAAAAGAAACTGACCTAATAGTACTGTTGCGAGAGATTCAATGAGATAATATATGCTAAAATTCAGCACAGTTACTGATACATAACACAGACTGATCAGATGATGAGTTTTAATAATGGTTAAATAATAACACAGACTGATCAGATGATGAGTTTTAATAATGGTTAAATAATAAGGTAAGATGGATTGATAATAAAGTAGTATTACCATTTATTTAACTCATTCAGCAAACACATATTGAGTGCCTCTTACTTGTTTGCAATGCTGCCCAAATGGAAAGATAAAATGAAAAACTTGAAATGTCTTTTGTAGAGTTCAAACTAAAATGAACACAAGAGCAATCATAACTATAATATCTTAAGTGCTATATGGTAATATATAACAAGATGGCATGACTAAGTATGAAGAGGATAAGGTAATTTTGAATAAAATGATGGCATCCAGAACAGGTTCAAGGTACAAAAAGTTTTTTACATTTTATATGAGAAAGTATAAATTTTAAGTTGAGTAGTATAAGTGAAGGGTGACATATAATGAAGGCATAATCATAGAATTATCAAGTATTAAGAATCAAGAATCAAGTGAAGGAGTCAAAACAGGAAATGTCAGAATAAACTTGGAAGCAGAATATATGTGGTCTTAAATGGTTTTCTTAGGAGCTTAAAGTGGAGATGTAGGCAATGGAGAAACAGCAAAAGTCATGCAGTTTAGTGTATATTTCAAGAAGATAAATTTTGTGGAAATGTTAATGAAAAAAATTAGGAGACATTGCTGAAAGGGAAATCTAGTAAAATCTTATTTAAACAGCTCAGAAAATAAATGATGAAAAAAAAGGAATTGTAATATTAAAAAAGGATTTGTAAAAAGATAATAAATCTGATGGGTACTGGGGATTTATCCTAAATTGGATTTAATGTTGCACTGGATTTGGAGGCTGACCATGGTGATTATGGGGCTATCATCAGGGCTTCTTGTCCAGAAAATGAAATGACTGATGATGCCATTTAATCACAGTTTAAGGGCCATTTATTTGGTGGCAAAATGAATAATGGGTTGTTTTACCTATGTTGAGATAATAACTAAAGATGTCCAATGAGAATTTGAGATACAGTAATGACATTTAGAGTACTGGAGTTATAAATACAGATATGACAATTGTTAATGTTGAAGTTGTAGCGTGGAAATGAGCCACACTGTTTAGGCAGAATGCTTAGGAAGTTATGGCAGATTCTAAATGGAAGCTGGGGCTCCTCAGGGTGGCTCAGTGGTAAAGAAAACACTGGCAGTGCAGGAATGTGTGTTCAATTCCTAGATCAGGAAGATCCCCTGGAAAAGGAAATGGCAACCCACTCCATTATTTTTGCCTGAGAAATCCCATGAACAGAGGAGCCTGATGAGCCACAGTCCATGGGGTCATAAAGAGTCAGACATGACTTAGTGACTAAACAACAATATGAAACCTACAAGAAATTCACCAGTGCTTTCTTATCTTCCTAGTTATTCCTCATATGTACAACTCATGATAGAGGATTGATGTTGGATACAATTGGACTCAGCTTTGCTAAAGAATTGATGCTTTTGAACTGTGATATTGGAGAAGACTCTTGAGAGTCCCTTGGACTGCAAGGAGATCAAACCAGTCAATTATAAAGGAGATCAGTCCTGAATATTCACTGAAACGACTGATGCTGAAGCTGAAGCTGTAATACTTTGGTGACCTGATGCAAAGAACTGACTTATTAGAAAAGACCCTGAGGCTGGGAAAGATCGAAAGCAGGAGGAGAAGGTGACGACAGAGGATGAGATGGTTGGATAGCATCATCAACTCGATGAACATGAGTTTGAGCAAGTTCCGAGAACTGGTGATGGACAGGGAAACCAGGCATGCTGCAGTCCATGGGGTCGCAAAAAGTCAGACACGAATGAGTGACTGAACTGACTGAATGATGCTTCAGTTCAGTTCAGTTGCTCAGTCGTGTCGGATTCTTTGCAACCCCATGAATCACAACACACCAGGCCTTCCTGTCCATCCCCAACTCCTGGAGTCCACCCAAACTCATGTCCATCGAGTCAGTGAGGCCATCCAGCCATCTCATCCTCTGTCGTCCCCTTCTCCTCCTGCCCCCAATCCCTCCCAGCATCAGGGTCTTTTCCAACAAGTCAACTCTTCGCATGAGGTGGCAAAAGTATTGGAGTTTCAGCTTCAGCATCAGTCCTTCCAATGAACACCCAGGACTGATCTCCTTTAGGATGGACTGGTTGGATCTCCTTGCAGTCCAAGGGACTCTCAAGAGTCTTCTCCAACACCACAGTTCAAAAGCATCAATTCTTCAGTGCTCAGCTTTCTTCACAGTCCAACTCTCACATCCATACATGACCACTGAAAAAGCCATAGCTTTGACTAGACAGACCTTTTTTTGGCAAAGTAATGTCTCTGCTTTTTCATATGCTATCTAGGTTGGTCAAGAATAGAAAAATTTAATTGTCTCCTCTTTTTTTTCCTATCAAATATTTTGCAAGTATTTTCCTTACTGTTCATGCCTTTCATATATATATATATATATATATATATATACATATATATATATATATATATGTATATATATACACACACACACACACACACAGAGAAGTATAAACTATTCCACTAATTAAAATAAAATATAAATATCCTCATTGGTTTCCCTGACAAATATTTTAAAACTCCCACATTCCAAGCATTTGTATTTTCTAAACTAGTAAACACACACACACACACACACACACACACACACACACACACACAGAGACACTTTTGAGACAGCCATCAAACTATCTATTGAATTTTGCCAAGTGGAAATCCTAGAGGAAAAAAGGAAGCACAGCATAGAGTAAAAATCTGACATTTCCTTTATAATTTACAAAATATTTTAATATTCCAAAAAGAAGAAAGACATTATCTCCAGATTAGAAGAGTTTTAGAGTTTCTCTCGGTAAAGGGAAATTATAAATCATAAGTCAATGAATCCTTTGTCCTTGCTTTACTCATCTTAGTGTTTTAACTCCTTTCCAAGTGTAAGATGTTTACTAGTTTTTGATGAGGAAGATTCCACAGTGCTTTTGCAGTTTTCTCCTTGAGGATAGCTTCTCCAAAACTAATAATGTATTCATGTGTAATGTCCAATCTAGATAAAACTAATGAGTAAATCATTGTTTTAAGTTTTCTCTTGTTTTTATTATTGTTTGCATTTCTTAAGATATGTATTATGACCTGTAATCTGATGAAATACTTTTACTGGCATTTCTTCATAGCAACAGTCATCTGTCAGGTTTAGCCTTTTGTTTGTGTATCATTATATCTATAAGTATTAAATTTCTTTTTCAATTTATTTATTTTTAATTAAAGAATAATTGCTTTACAGTAGTGTGTTGGTTTCCACCAAACGTCAACATGAATCAGCCATAGGTTTACATGTGTCACCTCCCACTTAAATATCCCTCCCACCTCCCTCCTATCCCACCCCTCTGAAGAGGTGTGTATGATTTATTTTGTAAATTTCTTCAGGCAGAAGGAATATGATATAGATCAAAATCTCACACCTAATTTAAAAAATTAAGAGTATTGGAAATGGGAGTAAAATAAAAATAATTTTATTTCATTTGTAATTGATTTTAAAAGTAACTAACTCCTGAAATCAAACATAGTAGTTTTGAGCTTATATCTTATGAAGAATAAAATTTATGAGCACAATAGCACAACAAGTAGGAGAGAGAAATAGGTAATATGCAATTATAAGGTCCTTACATAGCATACCTGTTGTTATAATGTTGTTTAAAGACAGATAATTATTGTATTAAAGTGTGTATCTTACAGTACTCTAAAAATTAAATAATAAGAAAAGCAACCTGACTTAAAAGCCAAAATATTTTACCATAAGTTTCATGAAAATATATAGAGAGGGCAAATAAAAAGGTGAACATAATTAACATCATTTAATCATTAGGTAAATGCAAATTAAAACTGTATAGAGCAGTTCTGCATTGCTAACAGAAATGTAAAATGGTGCTAATGGTCCTATTTTACCATTTAAGAACAGTTCGACAATTTCTTAAAAAGTTAAATATAAATTTACTATATGAGATGAACTTTCACAAAGATGGAGTAAGGACCTTCCAATATTGACTCCTCTAGAATGCAATGAGAAATTTTGTCCTAACAGTTAAAAAATTTCCATCAATCCAAGAAACATTTATTTAAGAAAAACAGTAGAATCTTGGGATGAACAGTGAGCTTTTTACATTTTATCCTTTCTCCATCTTAAGGAGTCCTATCCCTACCTCCATAGTATCTTTGAAAACTATTTGTCTTATAAACACAGTAGCCCTGAAAATAAACAACCTAGTATTCAGTGTGGAAACAGAATGGGTTTGAAGCTCCCCCAAAGCTCAAACTCTAGAGATATATCATTATTTGAGTTGTCTGGCAGTTCCCTGGAAAATTGCTATTCTCAGTGATTTTCTTTGTCACTGTAACACAGAATTTGTTCAGTGAGTTAAGTCCTCTCCCCAAGGACTTTAGTTTAAAAATCTTAATGGCAATTGTTTAACATTGTAGCTCCCTGGGGTTGTGACACTAGTTGGAAAAAATGAGACAGATAAACTTACCTGAAAGATATGCCCAGAAAGACCTGAGAGGGTCTCATTTCTTTTTGAACTTGAGGCTCCTACACAAGCAGTTAAGTGAAGGTCAAAAGCAAGTTGTATAAACTGTCTATTTAAGGCATATCTCTCAAAACACAAAGAGCACTAGAGCGAAGGGTCAGAGACATCGCTTCAGGACATTTAAGACATCTCTGTTCAGTAGATGGCCAGTAAGTGATCCATACAGAGACTTCAGTGACCATAAACAGCAGAGAGAGCAGACATTGCAGAAGGAGTGCAGGGGATTCATTAAATAATCAGCAAGAATATGCAAAGACTGACAACCAAACTATAAACAAACCAAACGTTCATTAGCTGGTGAAGATATCTACAAAATGTAATATATCCATACTATGAAATACTATTAAGCATGAACAAAGAATGGAGTTTTGATGGCATACAACAATATGGTAAAACTCAAAAATATTTCATTAACAGAAAAAAAAAAAAAAGACAATATGTTGCACGATTCCAATTAATGAAATCTCTATAAAAGGCAAACCTAGAATACAGAAAGTGGACTTCCAATTGTCTAAAGTGGGGGATGGTAACAGAAAATGACTGGAAAAGTGCACAAGGGATTTGGGGGGTTGGTTATAGAAATGATAAAAAAATTGTATTGCAGTAATGGTTGTATAGCTTTGTAAGCTTACTAAAATCCATCAATGTATATACTTAATGTATTGAGTGATCTGTAAATCATATCTCAATATAGTTTTCAATAACAAAACACACATACACATGCACACACATATTGAGATACCATTCCAACTGTTAGAATGGCTAAGTTAAAAAGAAAAAAAAGAATTAGAACAAAGCATGTGTGAGGATATGAAGAAACTGGGACTCTCACATACTTCTGATGAAATATTACAACACCTTTAGAAAACAATACCTAACATACAATTGGGTACATTATAGTTAGTAACTGTAAGTTAAACATGCAGTTATTATATGATCCAGCTATTTACATCCTAGATATTAATTAAAAAAACAAAACAAAACAATATCATATGTCCATATAAAAACTCTAATGTGAATATTCATAGAAGTCTTATTTGTAATTGCTCCAAGTGGGAAATACCCAAATGAAAATCAATGGAAAATAGATAAACATTGATGGTATATTTATACAAATGAATACTATTCAACAATTTTAAAAAATGAACTAATGATACATGATCAGTATAAGTGAATCTCAAAATAGTTATATTGAGGGAACTAGGACATATTTATTATTCCATTTCTATAAAATTCAACAATTCAGTCTTTACTAACAAAATTCAGATTATTTGGAAAGTAAAAAAGGGAATAAAAATGAGTATAAATAAAATTTTGGAGTAATTAACATATGCATCGTTTGATGGTGAAGTTGATTATACAGGGGTAACCATCTAAGAAGTCAAAACTGTCTCAGTAGTTCTAATGAATTATTAAAATACCTCCAAAATGTCCCCAGAATCCTTCAAAACTAATGTTTTTTTTCTTTCCCTCCCTTTCTTTAGGGCTACTGTTCATTACACAGTAATTTATATTTTAAGCCTGATCAAAGTTGTATTATTTTCATCTACTACAGCTGTTCTTTCATCTGTTAATTGACCTAGTCTTTTAACTTAATGAGAATTTAGTACCCATTTATCCAATGTATTTAATTAGTATTTTATAATGTGTTAAAGTTTTTCATATATAGCATGTTATTTGATCCTCATGGGTTTTTAATTATAAAAAACATTAGCATACTTAAAAAAACATAACATTAACAACTATTTTTGATCTGTAGATAAAATTTCTAAATATAAGTGCAATTAATATTTATAAACTCAACTTAGTCACATTTCTATTGTTTTTTCAGTCTTTTATTCCATCATTAGTCTATGCTTTTATTATCCATTAAAGACTTAATAGAATTACCTATTGTGCTTTGTACTGTTACTGTTTTCCTGGCTACTGCTAAGTACTTTATATTTATTATCATATTTAGTATTTATGATGCTATTCTAAAGTAAGGCATTGTAGCTTCATTTTATAAATGAGGAAATTGAGGCTCATTACAGGTAAAAATAATGTTCTTCAATTGCTATGCAGGATACATATTTAATTTGGCTTGATTTGAAGGTCAATGCTTTTAAATTCTAAGGTATTATTATGTCATTTTAACTCTTTCAAACAGTATTAAACTGCATTTCTACTGTCCAGTGTTAGATTGTGAACTTTTCTTTATCGATCCTTCTACTTTAAGACTTTATTTTTTTTTTTTCATTTTTTAAACCATATTCTTGGCCAGGTGATCTCCAAAGTATTTTCTTAATTCATATTTAGTCACTATCAATAAGTTATACTCACCTCTCACCTAAGCTCCCTTTTCAATAGCCTCCCTTACCAGATTTTCCTTTCAAGCTCCTTAAATCCGATTGTATTTGATATGTGAGAATCTGCTTTCTTTTGAAATATCTAAGACTCTGAATGATCTATGTATTTTTATATACTATTGGGTTGGTTCTTTACCTACTGTTTTCTGCTTTTCCTTTCAAATTATCATGTTTTATGGTTTACTTCAGTCTATCAGTTACCATATTTTCCTCAATTAGTGATGAACACACCAAAATGAAACACACATAATAACCATTATGAGCCAATCACTGTCTTAAAATCTTTAAATATTCTCTTTAATTAAAACTTATAGTGAACCTAGGAAAAAGGTAGTTATGACCAGCCTCAATTTTATAAATTAGAAAAAAAAAGAAAAATTATACATATTGTCCAAAATTACCCTAGTAGTAAATGGTTAAGTTGAAATTGGAATCTAAACTGCCTCCAGCTTCTATGCTTCTAATATGTTTATTATACCACTTCTCATTAACAGAAAAAATGCATTTCCTACTTATGTTTTCAATTTGCTTTTTAACATAATACTGTCAATCCTATTGTATTTGATATGTGAGAATCTGCTTTTCTTTTTCAAAAAATTATCAGAACATTTTGTCTTTTTTTCTTAGAAGGATGTAGAAATTTAAAGACTATTCGCAATTTTTTCTGGGTTCTAAGATGACATAAAGTATGATTTCATCTGCACAGACTACAAACTGTCCCATTCCATGTACAAACACTTTCATTTATAAGAAAATATCCAAATCTCTTCTAAATGCCTCTTGACTGTGTCCTTGTTATACTTATTAAAGAAAAATTATCAGATTAACTCATCATTCTTTTTTCCTCCTATTTACTTGAAACATACATGTATAATATTCCAGAATACTGATGTCAGAAAATACATATTCCTCTTACCCTAATGGTGACTCTCCAAATTGTTGTCTGACAATACTCTTCCAAATTTTTAAAACTTCTACTTTAGCAAGCTATATGCAAAAGCTTCTCACCATTTTTCCTCTATTTTTTATTCTTAATACTCTTTTATATTCTCCACTGTTACAAGTTTGTAGTTTGCTTTGATAACTAATGTCATTCTTTTTTAATTTTGTTTTTCTTCTATTATACATTAAAAACAATGACCAATCCTTCACATTTTTTTTTTTTTTATTCTCAGATATCTGTAGAATTCAACATTGAGCCCTGTCAGAGAAATGCTTCTTTACACTGGCAATCACATTGTTACATCAATTATTAAGCTTTCAAAAGATTTTATTAAAACATCAGAGAGGACAATAGCAAGACAGATACACAGGAATGATAAAGCATCAAAATATCTAGTTCACATCATGAAAACGTGGCCTGAAGCTTTTGATGGCTTCCTCCAGTCTCCCCAGACTGATTGCATTATAGATTTACCACTAGGATGCATTTTTCCTGGAAAGGCAGGCATAAATACGAAGTCTCTTTGCCTGACTGACTTACCTAGTTCCTGAAATATCTCCCAGAAGGTAGTAATATTTAACATTCATATCTCAGCTTGTACTTCCCAGGCAGGTTAACCATTTCAACATGAGGAATAATCCTATTCTTCAGGTCAACAGAGACATTTCCGCTTATTCTCAAATTTGGGCCCATGGGACACATAACTTTTCAAGGTAATCATTAGTCTAAATGAGCTCTGCTTTTAAAATGTAGAATTGGGTGTATACTTGAATGATATTTAATGTAATATTTATTTCAAACAAGTTTTTATTTTTGAATTATAAATGAAATTTATATACAGAGTTATAAGATGTAACAATCAGGTTATCACCTAATAATTTTATTTCAAGTCAAACTAATATCCATGTTAATTTAGATATTGAAAAGTATAACATGATTTGCAACTGCTCAAAAGAGCTCTAGAATAAGAAGCTCATGGTATAGATGAATTTATAAATATACACAAGTAAACATAAAGTTAAATCTAAATAGAATGATGTTGTTTTGTTCCCATCTTTTAAATAATTCTCCTCTGCATTTATGCTTCTTGTTTTGATTGCCTAGAATGCCAGGTCAGTGATCTTAGAAATTATTTAGAGTTCTCAATCTGTTACTATTCTTACTGGAAAACTTTTAGTGTTTAATATTGACATAGAAAATATTAATCACTTAAATAAATGATCTTTTCTTTCTACAGTGAAATAACTGTTTATTTTTAGTAGTGTTAGTTTAACTTTGTTAAATGCCAAATGCTTTTTATTAATTATATGTAAGAGAACCATAATGCTTTTCTTTAAAGTTTTTGTATGTTTTTAAAGTAGAATAATAAAAAACTAATGGCTGCAATAATGCATCTTTTTTTTTTTTTTAATGCATCTTATCATTGTAAACCAGTTTGCTATGTGATTTTTGAGCTCCTCTCATCAAAAGGAAGAGTTTAATTCTCCATGCCTTGAATCTAGGCTTAGCAATGTGACTTGCTTTGGCCAATGGGACATTAAAGAATAGGGGGCAAACGAAATCCAGGAAAGTTCTTAGCCCTGAGCTTGCACTCTTTTGTGGTAGAAATTCTACAACATTATACAGTCAAGCTTAGGCCACTGTCCTGAAGGATGAGACCACATGGATAGATCCCAGCTGTTCTGACTAACATGGCTTCCTATTCAAACTATCTACGGCCACAGAGCTGTGAATGATGTCAACCTAGAACTTCTACTTCTAGCCAAGACAGACCAGAAGAACCACTCGAGCACACTATAGAATTAAAAAAGAAAAATTTCATTTTTATTTTATTTTATATTTTTTTTACTTTCAGCCACTCAGTTTTGCAGTGGTTTATTACACAGCAAACATAAATTGATAGAGGTACTTGATACTTTGCATTTTTAAATTAAATCTTCATTTTTTATTAGGATTTTGCTGTTTCCCTATGTTAGAAGCTTTTGTGCAGTTATTTTATAATATTATAATAGCTAATTTTCAAATATATTTTCTCTCCTTTTCAAATATCATTTTGATTCTTCATGGCTATTCCCTTTTAAGGTATTCTGTCAGTTCAGTTCAGTCACTCAATCATGTCCAACTCTTTGCGATCCCATGAACCGCAGTACGCCAGGCCTCCTTGTCCATCACCAACTCCCAGAGTCCACCCAAACCCATGTCCATCGAGTCGGTGATGCCATCCAGCCATCTCATCTTCTGTCGTCCCCTTCTCCTCCTGCCCTCATTCCCTCCCAGCATCAGAGTCTTTTCCAATGAGTCAACTCTTCACATCAGGTGGCCAATGTATTGGAGTTTCAGCTTCAACATCAGTCCTTCCAATGAACACCCAAGACTGATCTCCTTTGGGATGGACTGGTTGGATCTCCTTGCAGTCCAAGGGACTCTCAAGAGTCTTCTCCAACACCACAGTTCAAAAGCATCAATTCTTCAGTGCTCAGCGTTCTTTATAGTCCAACTCTCACATCCATACATGACCACTGGAAAAATCATAGCCTTGACTGGATGGACCTTTGTTGGCAAAGCAATGTCTCTGTTGTTTAATATGCTATCTAGGTTGGTCATAAGTTTCCTTCCAAGGAGTAAGGGTCTGTTAATTTCATGGCTGCAATCACCATCTGCAGTGATTTTGGAGCCCAGAAAAATAAAGTCTGCCAAAGTTTCCACTGTTTCCCCATCTTTTTGCCAAGAAGTGATGGGCCCAGATGCCATGATCTTAGTTTTCTGAATGTTGAGCTTTAAATCAACTTTTTCACTCTTCCTCTTTCACTTTCATCAAGAGGCTCTTTGGTTCTTCTTCACTTTCTGCCATAAGGGTGGTACCATCTGCATATCTGAAGTATAAGCTATGTTTAATGGATAGATCTATGTAAAAGTTTTCCTTTCACCAAGCTTGTCCAGCTTTGAATGGTAAAGGTATAATCTTTATTTAAGGACAGTCTTTCATGTTCAGGTCTTTTAATTGACATTAGTTTTGTTTTTAGAGCATTGAATATTTTCTACATTTTAAGAATTTATTGTTAATCACATCTCTAACTATCCTAATACCTTTGGGGTGATGTTGACTCTTTTCATGACAGGAAATTATGAGAAAAATCAGGAAAATATACTGCCACATTTATTAACAAATTGAGCCAAACTATTTAAAAAGACCTTTTAAGGAGGATGAACTTGATTTTCTTCAAGTCTGAGGGTTGCTTCCAATGCAACAGCAGCCACTTTACAGAGTTCATGAGTATAAGGAGTGTCCCCAGACATGTATGTTTCCTGATGTATCAGGATTCTTGCTAACTCTGGGCTTGACAAGCAAAGAATGATGAGTTAAGTGAGACTGATATGTAGTTGAGAAGAGGGCTCAGAGAAGACTGACTAAAGTGGTCCAGCAAGTGTCCCTTCTCATTATGTCAGTAAAGTTAAGAGAGATACTCTAACTGGGAAATTGGCAATGGTACCTATAAGTTTCCATCTTTACTGGAGAAGGAAATGGCCACCCACTTCAGTACTCTTGCCTAGAAAATTCCATGGATGGAGGAGCCTGGTGGGCTACAGTCCATGGGGTCGCAGAGTCGGACATGACTGAGCAACTTCACGTCACTTAACTTCAAGCTCTATTTTGTTGAACTATAATTGCATCTTTTGCCCTCTTCAGATTTAGGAATGTGAAGTCTCTGCAGCCTCTTAACTGTTCTCTTAATTTTGTCTATTTTCTCTTAAATTTTATCCTAACTTTACAGATGTAACACATATTATTTCTACAAGCTGAGTTTGATACATTTTGCTCCTCCAGTATAATTGTTTTCTCCTCTGGTCAATATTACTTAATATTTGCCTGGTAATTTTTTTTTTTAATTTATCCAGTTAAGATCATGATGTTTGTTGTTGTTGTTCAGTCACTGAGTCATGTCCAACTCTTTGCGACCCCATGGAGTGCCACACACCAGACATCCCTGTCTTCACTATCTCCTAGAGTTTGCTCAAACTCATGCCCATTGAGTCAGAGATGCCATTCAACCATCTCATCCTCTGTTGACTTCTTCTCTTCCTGCCTTCAGTCTTTCCCAGCATCAGGATCATTTCCAATGAGACTGCTCTTCACATCAGATGGTCAAAGTATTGGAGCTTCAGCTTTAGTATCAATTCTTCCAATGAATATCCA
Source organism: Dama dama (assembly GCF_033118175.1). Classification (NCBI taxonomy): domain Eukaryota; kingdom Metazoa; phylum Chordata; class Mammalia; order Artiodactyla; family Cervidae; genus Dama; species Dama dama. The sequence goes on from NC_083681.1 coordinate 13,429,208, forward strand.
GGGTTAATATTTGTATTAACTACATATTGATATGTAACAAATTACTTCAAAATTTGCCAATTTAAAACAGCAAGCACTTATTATCTCACAGTTTCTAGGGGTTAAGAATTTTGGATGTGGCTAAGCTGGATGTCTCCTAGTCAGTCTCTCCTAAGAGTCAAATTAAGATGTCCTTGGAGCTACAGTTCTCTCTCTTATGAAGGAAGGTCCATTTCCAAGATCAATAGCATGACTGACAATAGACATTCAGATCTCAGCTGAATGTTAACAAGAGACTTCTCTCTGTTCCTTGCCATATGGTCTTCACCATGGACTGCTCATAAGTTGGCAGTTGTTTGTTTTCCCCCTACTGAATGGAATCTGAGAGAGAAAATGAGAGAAAGCATTTAAGACAAAGCTGTATATTTTTTATATTTTTATCCTATCCTCTACAGTGTTATCAGGGTCTTTTCTAAAATGTCAGCTCTTAGCATCAGGTGGCCAAGGATTGGAGGTTCAGATTTAGTATCAGTCCTTCCAATGAATATTCAGGATTGATTTCTGTTATGGCTGAATGGTTTGATCTCCTTGAAATCCAAAGGGTGCTCAAGAGTCTTCAACAACACAGTTCAAAATTATCAATTCTTCGGTGCTCAGCTTTCTTTATGGTCCGACTTTCACATCAATACATGACTACCAGAAAAACCATAGCTTTGATTACAATGACCTTTGTTGGCAAAGTAAGGTCTCTCCTTTTTAATATGTTGTCTAGGTTGGTAATAGCTTTTCTTCCAAGGAGCAAGCATCTTTTAATTTCATGTCTGCAGTCACCATCTGCCATGATTTTGGAGCCAAAAGAAAAATAAAATCTGTCACTATTTCCGTTGTTTCCACATCTATTTACCAGGAGGTGATGGGGCCGGATGCCATGATTTTCATTTTTTTTAATGTTGCGTTTTAAGCCAGCTTTTTCACTCTCCTCTTTCACTTTTATCAAAGAAGCTCTATAGTTTTTCTTTGCTTTCTGCCATAAGGCTGGTGTCATCTGCATATCTGAGGTTATTGGTATTTCTCCCTGAAAACTTGATTCCAGCTAGTGCTTCATTCAGCCCATCATTTCTCATGATGTACTCTGCATAGAAGTTAAATAAGCAGGGTGATATACTGCCTTGATGTACTCTTTTCCTGATTTGGAACCAGTATGTTGTTCCACGTGTGGTTGCAACAGATGCTTCTTGACCTGCATCCAGATATCTCAGGAGGCAGGTAAGATGGTCTGATATTCCCATCTCTTGATGAATTTTCCAGGGTTTGCTGTGATCCACACAGTCAAAGGTTTTAGTCTAGCCAATGAAGCAGAAGTAGATGTTTTTCTGGAACTCTCTTGCTTTTTCTTTGATCCAACAGATGTTGACAATTTGATCTCTGGTTCCTCTGCCTTTTCTAAATCCAGCTTGTACATCTGGAATTTCACAGTTCATGTACTATTGAAGCCTAGCTTGGAGAATTTTGAGCATTACCCAGCTAGTGTTTGAGACAAGTGCAATTGTGCAGTAGTTTGAACATTCTTTGGCATTTTCATGTTGCACAAGTCCCCTTGGAGAAGATTGCCATTAACCCACCATAAAGCTGCTGGGCAGACCACCCACAAACTGGAGAACAATTATACCAAAGAAATTCTCACACTGTTGCAAAAGTTCTAGGGCCCAGAACAGATTTCCCAAGCTGGGGGTTTGGCAAAGGGACTGAGAACATCCATTAAATTTGAAGGCCAGTGGGATTTGATTACAGAAATTCCACAGGACCAGGGAGTCAGACTTTTGGAGGGCACAAACAAAACTTTGTGCACACCAGGACCAAGGAGAAAGGAGCAGTGACCCCAGAGGAGACTGAGCCTGAGTTGCCTGGGAGTGTCCAGGCATCTCCAGTGGAGGTGTGGGTCAACAGGGGACTACTGTGGGGTCAGAGGCACTGAATGCAACAGTCCTGGGAGTGGAGGCATGCTGGCATAAGTTCTTTTGAAGGAGGTTGACATTTGGCCTTAGGTCAAGTTACAGGGAGGGAACACAGCCCTACCCATCAACAGAAAATTGGATTAAAGATTTAGTGAGCATGGCCCCACCCATCAGAGCAAGACCCAGTTTCCCCACAGCCAGTTCCTCCCTTCAGGGAGCTTCCACAAGCCTCCTATTCTTATCCATCAGAGTCCAGACAGAATGAAAACCAATCATACTGAAAACTAAAGATATGACCAAAATAGACAGCATATTAAAAAGCAGAGACATTACATTGCCAACAAAGGTCCACCTAGTCAAAGCTACGGTTTTTCCAGTAGTCATGTATGGATGTGAGAGTTGGACTATAAAGAAAGCTGAGCACCAAAGAATTGATGCTTTTGAACTGTGGTGCTGGAGAAGACTCTTGACAGTCCCTTGGACAGCAAGGAGATCCAACCAGTTCATCCTAAAGGAAATCAGTCTTGAACATTCATTTGAAGGACTGATATTGAAGCTGAAATTCCAGTACTTTGGCCCCCTGATGGGAAAAACTGATTCATTTGAAAAGACCCTGATGCTGGGAAAGATTGAAGGAAGGAGGAGAAGGGGATGACAGAGGATGAGATGATTGGATGGCATCACTGACTCAATGAACATGAGTTTGAGTAAACTCTAGGAGTTGGTGATGGATGGGGAGTCCTGGCATGCTGCAGTCCACGGGGTCACAAAGAGTTGGACACGACTGAGCGATTGAACTGGACTGAACTGGTGGTGAAAGTAAGGTCCAATGCTATAAAAAACAATATTGCATAGTAATCTGTAATGTTAGGTCCAGGAATCAAGATAAATTGGAAGAGGTGAAAAAGGTGATGCCAAGAGTGAACATTGATATTTTAGTAATCAGTGAACTAAAATGGACTGGGATGTATGAATTTAATTCAGATGACCATTTTATCCACTACTGTGGGCAAGAATCCCTTAGAAGAAAAGGAGTAGCCCTCATAGTGAACAAAACAGTCCAAAATACAACACTTGGGTGCAATCTCAAAAATGACAGAATGATCTTTGTTCATTTCCAAGGCAAAAAAATTCAACATCACAGTAATCCAAGTCTATGCCCCAACCACTAATCTGACATATAGACATATTAATTTTACATTACCTTAAGAAGCTTCACTTTTTCCTCTGCAATGACTTCCATCGTCTTTAAACTTGCCAAGTCACCTGAAATATGTGATGAAACTCCACTTTCCCTCCTTTTTTATCCCCCCCCCCCCACTTTTTACTCATTTTCATTTTCTTTTGTAATAACTGAAATATATTAATTAGGGGAAGGTGTCTGAAATTTGTAGACAGTCAACTCAATTTCTGCTATTTTTTTAATGAAAAAGATTGCCCTTTACCTCATATGCATCTTCCTTTGTCATAACTCATTATCTTACATATCAGATTCTGTTCATTCTTACTTCCCATGCTTTAAACTGTGATATCTGCTGTTATAATACACGTGTCATGTTAGAATTGTTGATTTAAAATTGGCTTATACCACGTTCCTAGAGTGTTGATTTATTTCCTTTCTTATGAATGCCACAATTCTCTTTTAAACTTCTTACCATTCTTCCTCCTTTTGAATCAACATCCATCTTCCTTTTTTTCTATACATGCCTTTCTCTCCCTTTTGTTTCTTGAGATTTCACAAATCATTTGTTAACCTCCTTTCCCATATGCCAAATTTTCTAATAATTTGGATTATTTTAGACTTACAGTTATACTATTATTATCTTTGCATTCCCCCCCCCCATTAATTTCCCTAGGCAGTTATTAACTATTTTCTATAGCACTTAGACAAATATGTACTCTTTATGTCAAGTATTTCATTGTTTCACAAAGGACATCTTTACCACAATGTAGAACAGATTGCTAATCCTTAATGTCTACATATGATTTATCTTTTCCGGTAGCTAAGGGGGTAGAATTTATATCTCTATTTATCTAAATATAGATATTTCTTTTCAAACTCTTCTCTGTTCAGGGGTGTAAGAGAAGTGTCCTAAGAACTATATTTCATTTATTTTGTAAATAGTGAAATGAGTGGCCTCCTTTTGCTGTGTACTTTTCTGGCCCAGGTAAATGTTTCCCTGAGAGAAATTTAATGGAGTGTCCTGTTACCCCTAATAGATAACATTATGTGTATATTAAGGAAAATATTTGGAATTTCTTAGGACAATTTTATAAGGATAGGTTTAGAGGGAGATTATCTAATGGGAAAACAGTATATAATGGGAAGTGGTATAGTTGCACCATGTTAATCTCTTCCAAGGTCTTCAAATAGCTATGTCCAGTAAACTTTTCATATTCTTGATGTGAGAATTTTTATTAGAAGCATCAGTGAAGTGCTTTATTTGGGGTCAGTGTGGTAAGAAATAAAATAAAAGGCTGAAAAACTGTAACCCTAGATCCTAAAGAGATAAATAAATAAAATAAGAGAAAACAATATTCATGCTGTATATTATAAAATTCTAATAGTAATTGCATTTACCTAAACATGTCATTCTTGATCCAGTCCACTCAAGGGATAATAGTTAAAACTAATAATTCAGGTCAATTCAGTCACTCAGTCATCTCTGATTCTTTGTGATCCCATGAACTACAGCACACCAGGCTTCCCTGTACATCACCAACTCTGAGAGATTGCTGAAACTCATGTCCATTGAGTCGGTGATACCATCCAACCATATCATCGTCTGTTGTCCCCTTCTCCTCCCACCTTCATTCTTTTCCAGAATCAGGGTCTTTTCCAGTGAGTCAGTTCTTCGCATCAGGAGGCCAAAATATTGGAGCTTCAGCTTCAGCATCAGTCCTTCCAATGAATATTCAGGATTGATTTCCTTTAGGATTGACTGGTTGGATCTCCTTGCAGTCCAAGGGACTCTCAAGAGTCTTCTCCAACACCACAGTTCAAAAGCATCAATTCTTTGGTGCTCAACTTCCTTTAAAGTCCAACTGTCACATCCATACATGACTACTGGAAAAACCGTAGCTTTGACTAGGTGGACTTTGTCAGCAAAATAATGTCTCTGCTTCTTAATATGCTGTCTGTGATGGTCATAACTTTTCTTCCAAGGAGCAAGCATCTTTTAATTTCATGGCTGCAGTCACCATCTGCAGTGATTCAGGAGCCCCTAAAAATAAAGTCTCTCACTGTTTCCATTGTTTCCCCATCCATATGCCATGAAGTGATGGGGCCAGATGCTATAACCTTAGTTTTCTGAATGTTGAGCTTTAAGCCAACTTTTTCACTCTCCTCTTTCACTTTCAACAAGAGACTCTTTAGTTCTTCTTTGCTTCGTGCCATAAGGGTGGTGTCATCTGTGTATCTGAGGTTATTGATATTTCTCCCAGTAATCTTGATTCCAGCTTGTGCTTCATCCAACACAGCATTTTGCATGATTTACTATGCAAATAATTTCAATAAGCAGGGTGACAATATACAGCCTTGATGTACTAATAATAGAAGTAATAGTTTAAATCTATTTATTAACTATGACAACTGCTTATTTTCCAAATAAAATAGTTAATGAAGATTTAATTTAAAAAATGGCATAAGTACACAGTTGGTAATTTAAGTACACAGATTCTCTTGGATTATGCCCCAATATTTCTGATAAACAAATAAAATTAGCTGATAATTGCCAGAAGCATGTCTGTAGAATCATAAATTTGATTCAAAAAACTCACAGAATCTTCTAATTAATTGTACAAAATATCAGAAGTCTTGTTAAGTTTTCTCACAAAAGCAAAATGAATAATAAAATGTTAAATTATTTGTATCTATTTTGAGTGTTAGAATTGTCATAGGACAATTTTATCTATGACTTTACCTAATTAGTAAACAGGTTATTCTCACATAGTAGTAAGAATCTCAGGCATAACTGAGAGAATTGGAAGTTACAAATCACAGCAATTTTGAAATGGTTTTGTCACTTTTTTAGAAACAATGATAAATTTGAAAGTGTTTGCCATATACATTCCTGTATATAAAATACCTATATTGTTTTTTCAGTAAAAATAAACAGACATTAACATGCACTGAACTTCATCTTACTATAACCAAAATCTTGATGTTGTTGTTATTGTTGTTTTGTTTAGTCTTTAAGTTGTGTCAAACTCTTTTTGGGACCCTGCGAAGGGTAGCCCACCAGGTTCCTCTGTCCATTGGATTTCCCAGGAAAGAATACTGGAGTGGGTCACCATTTCCTTCTCCAGGGGATCTTTCTGACTCAGAGATTGAATCTTCTACTCCTGTATTGCAGGCAGTTTATTTACCCTGAACTGTTAGGGAAGCCTCATAACCAAAGTGAGATTCCCCCTATTGCATTTCTAAATACTTTTAAGCAATACCATTCTGACTAAGAATCTTAACTAATGAAGTAGTGACATGAATTTGATGCTAATTCTATTCTGATATTTTTACTTTCTTTCTGAGAAATAGATAGTATTCTTTATTCAATAGTTGTCTCATAGATTTCTATGATCATTTAATATCATGTGACTATCTACAATGTCTTGTTCTTCATCCTGGAGCCAAACGACTTAAATTTCTTTAACTCCTATTGCCTTTGATAATGTCAGGCTGGGTCCACAGAAGCACAAAGTAGAAGAGAGAAAGGCAACAATGGGGATTATTAGATAATCAGCTCATCAGATAATTTGTACCTTATAGTGTTTTCTCCCTCAAGAGTCATACTTCTGATATAAAGGAAATCCTAAGGGAACTAATTAGTTTATTAGGGCATAACAATAGAAAATATATTGAATATTGTTATTCAGTGGATTTCAAGGTGCAGGGACTCAGACCACGCATATTTGGAGCATTAGGACAGAGAATTTCATTTTAGAAACTCAGGAGAGTAGGCCAATTTATATTCTGCCAGACTGGTACAAATTTTTCAGAAAATAAGCTATCCAATATTTTGCAAGTATTTAATGCCTGCAGCTGACTAATAACAGGAAATGTATGCTAGTAATTTTAATCCAATTTTGAAAACATATATATATATATATATATCTTGAATCCATTCACTCATTTCCATTTTCACTACTATTACTCAACTGGTAGTGGATTAGGTCTCTTAGGATAAACCACCATGAAATTAGGAAAAAAAAAAAAAAAGAGTTGAGTTCCTTGAGCAAAGGGAAATAAGTAATTTAAACTTATTACTTATTCTGAGTTTCTGCTGAAAGCCAATTTTTCTAAATATATTGTAGAGATGGGTAGCTCAAACAGAGCATGATGGATTTGTTCAAATAAAAAAATTAACACTGGAGCTATTGGGATAGCTTGACTTTTTGAGGCAAGATAATGATTGTTGGAGAACATGCAGAGAAGTCACTTTGACTTTTGTCCAAATACAAAGTTGCACATATAGAAAGCTACACACCTAAAAGACTGGATGAAGAACAACTACTAGGAAGAAAATACCTACCACAAAAACAAAAACTGTAACACAAGTTCCAAGTGAAAAATTGCACAAAAGTAGGCTACCTCGTTCCAAATAGCCAGAGTAAAGAGGCCAGCTTGAACACCATGTGCATTCCACAGAAAATTCAGAAAATCCTTGGATTTGAAGTACCATTTATCACAATACTCTATACCTATTTGTTAAAAAATTAAAACAAACCTCAAAAATATCAAGCTGAGACAAAAGTAAATTTTTGTATGCCAGTAAAACACTAAGTTCTACTAAAACAGATAGCAAATACTGATAGCAGATATACTGACTGACAAATGTGACCTCTGTAATATCCAGCATAAAATCACAAACTAAAGGACATATGATGGATTCAGTTCAATTCAGGTAGGTCGCTCAGTCGTGTCCGACTCTTTGTGACCCAATGAACTGCAGCACACCAGGCATCCCTGTCCATCACCAACTTCCAGAGTTCCCCCAAACCCATGTCCATTAAATCAGTGATGCCATCCAGCCATCTCATCCTCTGTCGTCCCCTTCTTCCCCTGCCCTCAGTCCCTCCCAGCATCAGGGTCTTTTCCATTGATTCAGCCCTCTGCATTAGGTGGCCAAAGATTGGAGTTCAGCTTCAACATCAGTCCTTCCAACGAACACCTGGGACTGATCTCCTTTAGGATGGACTGGTTGGATCTCCTTGCAGTCCAAGGGACTCTCAAGATTCTTCTCCAACACCACAGTTCAAAAGCATCAATTCTTCGGTGCTCAGCTTTCTTTATAGTCCAACTCTCACACTCATACACGACCACTGGAAAAACCATAGCCTTGACTAGATGGACCTTTGTTGGCAAAAAAATGTCTCTGCTTTTTACTATGCTGTCTAGGTTGGTCATAACTTTCCTTCCAAGGAGTAAGCGTCTTTTCATTTCATTGCTGTAATCACCATCTGCAGTGATTTTGAAGCCCAGAAAAATAAAGTCTGACACTGTTTCCACTGTTTCCCCATCTATTTCCCATGAAGTGATGGGACCTGATGCCATGATCTTAGTTTTCTGAATGTTGGGCTTTAAGCCAACTTTTTCACTCTTCTCTTTCACTTTCATCAAGTGGTTCTTTAGTTCTTCTTCACTGCCATACGGGTGGTGTTATCTGCATATCTGAGGTTATTGATATTTCTCCCAGCAATCTTGATTCCAGCTTGTGCTTCTTCCAGTCCAGCGTTTCTCATGATGTACCCTGCATATAAATGAAATAAACAGGGTGGCAATATACAGCCTTGACATAATCCTTTTCCTATTTAGAACCAGTCTGTCGTTCCACGTCCAGTTCTAACTGTTGCTTCCTGACCTGCATATAGGTTTCTCAAGAGGCAGGTCAGGTAGTCTGGTATTCCCATCTCTTTCAGAATTTTCCACAGTTTATTGTGATCCACACAGTCAAAAACTTTGGCATAGTCAATAAAGCAGAAACAGATGAATTTCTGTAACTCTCTTGCTTTTTCAATGTTCCACCAGATGTTGGCTGCTGGGGTCCAGCCCCGGCCGAGTCCAGGGGTTCCCTTTGGATGAGCGGCGTTGGTGAAGAAAAGAAAGCAAGTTGAGTCTCGGTTGAGTGCAGAATCAAGACTACTTTATTCTTTTACATCAGTGCTTATATACCTTAAAGCCAATAATCCTTTAAAGAGGTTTAAGGAGGGGGGAATGATAAGATTGTACCAGGTGCATAATCACGGGTTACATCATAAATAACTTTCCAGAACAGTCAATACCTACACATAACTTTTAAACAATGCAATGGCAGCAGCTAGTCAACTGTGAAAAGCCATCTACAAACCTTATCTTGGGAAGCTCAGCCCCAGGCGGACTTTTTGGCTTCATAGGTAGCATGATATTTGACTTTTGACCTCTCCCCCCTACATCAGCAAAGGTAAAATTTACATTATGTTTATTTTGTTATCCATCTAAATCCCTTTGTATACTTCTTTTGTTATTTACTCTTATCTCTGTGTCTGCTTCTAGTATGCCCCTAGCCACATTACGGACAGGGGGCAAGCAAGCTCTGGTATGTAATCCTAAGGGTCAGAGGTCTCATAAATTTCCTCCTGATCATACCCTAAGGAATCTTTTCAATCTTGTCATGGACTCTTTATCTACTTTTGTTTATGAGATAGATAGGCCTGTTGCTAGCAGATTTGGTTTTGTGCTAGAAGAGTTTTTTGTGCAATTATGAGCATTCCAGATTTTAAATTGGCAATCATAATTCCAGCAGGGCCAGAAGAGGCAGGATGTTCTGTGTAATATTTTCCTTACCTCTGGCCCGTTTACTGGGACCCATGTGCCCCTAGGGACTGTGTTGCTGCCATGTAAAGCTTTCAAGGAGGGATTTTAGGTAAGAATCAGACTAGGTTTTAGGGAACATAGAAGCCAAGCACCAGAAGATGAAAGGACGAAGGCCTGGGAGTGGCTGGTGGGGTGGTCCCAAGAAACCCCCGGAGGTCCGGACACCTTTGCATGCCAGCTCCTTGAACCCAGACCTTGTCACAGGCGGGGTTTCTCTCGCTGGCTCCCTACAGTTGGCTATTTGATCTCTGGTTCCTCTGCCTTTTTTTCTAAAATCAGCTTGAACATCTGGAAGTTCATGGTTCATGCATTGCTGAAGCCTGGCTTGGAGAATTTTAAGCATTTCTTTACTAGCGTGTGAGATGAGTGCAATTGTGCGGTAGTTTGAGTGTTCTTTGATGCTTTAATTAATTATTAATTAATTAATTAATTAATTAAATTTGTGATGGATTAGAATAATGTTATTCATTTCTAGGGTGAAAATAAAGAAAGAGAAAACTTTTTAAAGCAAGGAAATTATGAAATTAATAATTTGTTGTTGTTTAGTCACTATGCTGTGTCCAACTCTTTTGAGACCCTATGGACTGTGGCCCACCAAGGTCCTCTGTCCATAGGATTTCTCAGGCAAGAATACTGGAGTGGGTTGCCATTTCCTTCTCCAGGGGATCATAACAACTCAGGAACTGAACTCATTTTGAAGAAGGAATTCATAGGGCCTGGACTCCATATGAGGCCTGTCCATGCTGATTGTGCGTGGCCACCTCTTCAGTGGACTCTGAACTCTGTGCTTAGCGCCTGTGGGAATGACAATGGAAGGATAAGACCCTCTCTGGGCAGGGGAATCTTGAAGATCACATCCAGGTTACTCATTGCCTAAGAGAAAACAGACACTAATCACCCCTGCCTCAGGACAGTATCTATCAGAATGTAACCACAGGCTTATCGGTTATTAACTGGTTGGAATGTAACCACGGGCTTATTGATTACTAACTGTTTAAACACATAACACGTGAATGATGGGGTTATTGTGACTGTATTTACCCTTCCTTTGTAAGCCTCAAGGGATTTGGGTTGGTGGGATTTGACACCCACACATGGGGTATAAAAGATTTTCACAAATGCTGTTTGGGGTCCTTGGCTAAGAGGAGACTCTGCCTTGGGCCCACCGGTGTAATAAGCTGCACTCCACTATCTGCATTGTCCTTCTGAGTGAGTTTGTTTCCTGGAAAGTGTGGCTATAACAATTTCTTCTTCATTGCAGGCACGTTCTTTAGCACTTAGCCACAAGGGTAATAAACTATTCAAAGTAACTCTAATAAACGTGAAAATGTTTGAAAGTCAGTATAGATATAATTAGAGAACAATTAGGAAATATAAATTAATATACAAAAAAAAAAAAAAACCTGACTCTCTAGAATTGAAGAATATTATTTTCTTTTCTTTTCTTTTTTTTTCTGAATGGACTTGGAAATTTTAGAAACTAGATAACGTCAGTGAATATATATATAGACAGGGTAAACACAAAGTACCTCTCCAAACAGCAGCATCAAGGTCAAAAAGTTTGAGTAACATAAATGAAGCTCAGTGACCTCTTTGATAATAAGTGGTTTGATATATATGTTATTGGAACACTAGAAGAGTAGGAGAAATAAAGATTAGAGAAGAAAATATTTCTAAAAATGATATGAAAAATGACCCATATGCTCATAAATCACTAAACTAAATAAACACAACAAGAAACAAAAAAAGGGTCCCAAGATGGCAGAGTAATAGGACAGGGAGACCACCTTCTCCCACACAATTTCACCAAAAGATCATTTGAATGTTCACCAACTTTCACAAAATAACTTCTGAACACTGATGGAGGACACCAGGCATCCAGAAAGGCAGTCCAATCTCTTCAAAAGGAGGTAGAGCAAAATATAAAAGATGAAAACAGAGACAAAAGATTCAGGGACAGAGACCCATCCCGGGGAGGGAGACATGAAGGAGGAAAAGTTTCCACACAGTAGCAAACCCTCTCACAGGTGTGTCTGTGGGGAGTTTTGGAATCTCAAAACAACATAACTGGGTGGAAAAAAACAAAACAAAACAAAAAACACAGAATATGGGCCTAACCTCAACCACAAGTGGAGATGGAGAAGCTGCACAGAAACTTGCCTCTGTCACCAGCGGTGGGGGCTGGGCAGGGAGGCACTCCTGCATCATCCCTCCTTAGGGTAAGGAGGGGGCCTGAATGCCCTAAGGACAATCTGAGGGAGCTAATGTGAAATAGCAACCCAAACCAAGGAATTGCCAGAGACAAAAAAAAAAAAAAAAAAGCCTTTCCTGGGAAATGCTGTTAATGTACATGACCCCTGGCTTGCTCACAGAACAAAGGACTGAGTGAATACAAAAGGAGAGCAAGCCAGCTGCCATATAGGGCCCTCCCTCCCCAGAGGCAAAGAGGCAGGTGTGGGACAGCCAGAGCCAGAAGACAGGGGGCTGCTGCAATCTCAGCCCCAGAGACTGCATTTTCCACCAAACTCTGAGCAAGCTCCCAGTTGCTAACAACATCTTCCTGGGATCCTGGATGGTTCGCATTTTCCAGGAGTGTCACAGCTTGAGATCAGCTCCCCAGAGGAGACACACGGGATGCCTGGGACTGTGCTCTTATAGCACTCCCTGGAAACTGAGTGGCCAAGCCTGGGGAGGTGAATAAGATGCACAGCCCACCTGGGCCAGTGCACTTACCAAGCACCCGGTTGCCTGAGCTGCTCGAACCTGGGAAGGGCACAAAATGCATAGCCTTTCTGGGTCTGTTCCCCTGCAGAGCATCTGAGAATCTGAGCGACATAGACCTGGGAAGTGCATGAAATGCAGGGTCCATCTGGGACACTGCCCTTGCAGAGCACCCTGGAGCCTGAGCAGTGTGGGCCTGGGAAGTACACGCCGCCTTGGGCTGTGGCAAACACAGTGTGGTCCATCCACTGTGAGCACTCCCCACATAGGCCAGTAGTATTTGTTTTTAGTGTCCCTCCCTGCCCACGACACGACTGAACAAGTGAGCCTAAACAAGTGGCCACCTTATAAGTGGCCCTCTTGTGTCAGGGCGGAAATTAGACACTGAAGAGACTTGCAAACAGAGGAAGCCAAAATAAACAAAGGGGAACCACTCTGAAAGTGACAGGTGCAACAGATTAAAACCCTTTAGTTAATATTGAGATTGTGCATTTGAAGGGCACCTATAGACCTTGGGGCTTCACTGATTACTCGGTTGCTAAAAATCCACCTGCAATTCAGGATACCCCAGTTCAATTCCTGGGTCAGGAAGATCCTCTGAAGAAGGGAAAGGCTACCCACTCCAGTATTCTGGCCTGGAGAATTCTATGGACTGTATAAGTCATGGTGTAACAAAGAGTCAGACATGACTGAGCGACTTTCACTTTCACTTTCTATAGAGCTTGAGAACAAGTACAAGCCAGAACAAAGGACTATCTGACATTGAACTGACCCCACACAGTCCACAATACTCTAGAGAAATTCCTAGATATATATTTTTAGTATTATCACTTTTTATTTTCTTTCAATTTAGTTCTTTATTACTCCTTTAACTTTCATTTTTATAGCCACTTGTTGTTTAGTCGCCCAGTCATGTCTGACTCTTTGCAACCCTATGCATTGTAGCCCACAATGCTCCTCTGTTCATGGGATTTTCCAGGCAAGAATACTGGAGGGTTGCCATTTCCTTCTCCTTATAGCCACTATTACCATTCCAAAAAAAAAAAAAAGACTACTTTTTTGAAAAAAAAAATTCAATATATACTTTTTAAAAAAATTTTGTGATTGAATTTGTTTTGCTTTTTTATGTTGTATTTGTGAGAATATAACTTATATTCTACATTTTTAATCTTTGATTTTTGAATCTAATCTTCAGTATCCATTTTCACTTTTGATTACTGGCTTGATTGCTCTCTCCCCTTTGACTCTCCCTTTTATCCTCCAGCTCTCCTCTAACTGCTCCCTCCCTCTTCTCTTCTCTATATAACGCTGACTCTCTCTGGGTGTTCCTGGCTGTGGAGAATTTTCTCACCATTAACCTAGGGGTTTTAACTTCTGTGCTGTATGGATGGAGACGTCTTGAGGCTACTGTCAGAGAAGGACTAAAAGCCAGAGGCAGGAGGCTTAGCTCCAAAACTTTAGAACATCAGAGAACTCCTGACTCCAGGGAACATTAATATACAAGAGCTCACCCAAAAGTCTCCATATCTACATTGAAACCAAGCTCCACCCAAGAGCCAACAAGTTCCAGTGCAAAACGCACCACAATAATTCTCCAGCAAAATGGAAACCAAACCTGAACATTAAAAGATAGGCTGCCCAAAACCATGCCAAACCCATAAACACACCAAAACTCATTACTGGGCACTTCATTGCACCTCAGAGAGAAGAGATCCAGCTCCACCCATCAGAACACAGGCACAAGGTCCCCCAACCAGAAAATCTTGACAAGCCACTAGTCCAACCCACCCACAGGGAGCAGACTCCACAATTAGGAGGAACCATGAACTTCCAGCCTGCAGAAACGGTGCCCCAAACACAGCAATCTAAATAAAATGAAAAGGCAGATAAATTTTCAGCAGGTGAAGGTACATGATAAAAACCCACCAAGCAAAACAAAAGAGGAGATAAAGAGTCTTCCTGAAAAAGAATTCAAAATAATGATAATTAAGATGATCCAAAATCTTGAAAACAAAATGGTGTTACAGATAAATAGACTAGAGACAAGGACTGAGAAGATGCAGGAAATGTTTAACAAAAGAAATAGGGAAGAGTCAATCAGTAATGACTAATACAATAACTGAGAGGAAAAGCACTCTGGAGGGAACCAACAGTAGAATAACGGAGGCAGAAGAGAGGATAAATTAGGTGGAAGATAGAATGATGGAAACAAAGGAAGCAGAGAGGAAAACAGAAAAAAAAGAATTAAAAGAAATAAGGACAACCCCAAGAGACCTCTGGGACAGTGTTATACATACCAACATTCAAATCATAAGTGTTCCAGAAGAAAAATACAAAAAGAAAGGACATGAGAAAGTACTTGAGGAGATAATAGTTGAAAACTTTCCTAAAATGAAGGAAATAGCCACCCAAGTCCAAAAATAGTAGTAGGAGACTTTAATACCCCACACACATCAATGGACAGATCAGCTAAACAGAAAATTAGCAAGGAAATACAAACTCTAAATTATACAATGGACCTGTTAGACCTAATTGATATCTATAGGGCATTTCACCCCAAACCAATGGAATTCATCTTTTTCTCAAGTGTATACAGAACATTCTCCAGGATAGATTACATCCTGGGACATGAATCTAGCTTTGGTAAATTTTAAAAAAGTGAAATTATTTCAAGCATCTTTTCTGATCACAATGCATTAAGATTAGATGTAAAGTACAGGAAAAAGAAAACTATTAAAAAATATAACATATGGAGGCTAAACAACATGCTTCTGAGTAACTAACAGATCAAATACCAAATACAAAAACACCAAATACCAAAACCCTAATACCAAAATCTAATACCTAATACCAAAATACCTAATACCTAATACAAATACTTAACACAAATACCTAATACAAATACTTACTACAAAATACCTAACACCAAAACCCTAATGCCAAAAATATGCTACAAAAAAAGGAAACTGCAGGGCTATACCATTGATGAACATAGATGTAAAAATCTTCAGCAACATTCTAGCAAACAGAATCCAACATCATATTAAAAAGATCATACATCATGAACAAATGGGCTTTATCCCAATGATGCAAGGATTCTTCACTTTTCACAAATCAAAATTCGTGATGTACCATTTAACAAATTGAAAGGTTAAAACCATATGATTATCCCAATAGATGCAGAGAGAGCCTTTGACAAAATTCAACATCCATTTATGATCAAAACTCTCCAGAAAGCAGGCATAGAAGGAACACACCTCAACATAATAAAAGCCATATACAGCAAACCTAAAGCAAACATTATCCTCAATGGCAAAAAATTGAAAGCATTTCCTCTAAAATCAGGAACAAGACAAAGGTGACCACTCTCACCACTAATATTCAGCATAGTTTCGGAGGTCTTAGCTACAAAATCAGAGAAGAAAAAGAAAGGAATACATATTGGAAAATAAGAAATAAAACTCTCACTGTTTGCAGATAACATGATCCTCTACAAAGAAAACCCAAAAGACACCACCAGAAAATTACTACAGCTAATTAATGAATATAGTAAAGTTTCAGGCTATAAAATTAATACATAGAAATCCCTTGCATTCCTATATACTAACAATGAAAACAAAAGTGAAATTAAGGAAGCAATCCCATCCATCATTGCATTGAAAAGAATAAAATATTTAGGAATAAATTTATCTAAAAAAACAAAGACATATATATATATATATATATATGTATATATATATAAAGTCTTATTTTATATATAAAACTGTAAAATGCTGATGGAAGAAATTAAAAATGACTCTAATATGGAGTCATATGGAGAAATATGCCATGTTTGTGGGTTGAAAGACTAAATTAGTGAAAATGAGTACACAACCCAAAGTAATCAATATATTCAATACAATCCTTATCAAACTACCAATGGTATTTTTCACAGAACTAGAACAAGTAATTTCACAATTTGTATGAAAATACAAAAAACCCTCAAATAGCCAAAGCAATCTTGAGAAAAAATAGAGCTGGAGGAATTAACCTTCCTGACTTCAGACTATACAGCAAATCTACAGTCATCAAGACAGCATAATACGGGCACAAAGACAGAAATATAGATCAATGGAACAAAATAGAAAGCCCAGAGATAAATCCCCACACTTATGAACACCTTAAGTTAACAAAGAAGGCAAAAATATGCAATAGAGAAAAGACAATCTCTTTAACAAGTAGTGTTGGGAAAACTGGTCAACCTCCTATAAAAGAATGAAACTAGAACACTTTCTAACACCATACACAAAAGTAAACTCAAAATGGATTAAAGATCTAAAGGTAAGACCAGAAACTATAAAACTCTTAGAGGAAAACATAGGCAGAACACTCTTTAATATAAATCACAGTAAGATCCTCTATGACCCACCTTCCAGAGTAATGAAATTAAAAATGAAAATAAACAAATGGGAACTAATTAAACTTAAAAACTTTTGCACAATGAAGGAAACTATAAGCAAAGTGAAAAGGCAAATTTCAGAATGGAAGAAAATAATAGCAAATGAAACAACTGACAAAGAATCAGTCTCCAAAACAAGCAGCTCATGCAGCTCAATTCCAGAAAATTAAAGACCCAATCAAAAAGTGGGTCAAAGAACTAAACAGATATTTCTCCAAAGAAGACATACAGATGGCTAACAAACACATGAAGAGATGTTCAACATCAGAGAAACACAAATGAAAACCACAATAAGGTACCATCTCACGCTGGTCAGAATGTCTGTCATCAAAAAGTCTATAAACAATAAATGCTGGAGAGGGTGTGGAGAAATGGGAACCCTCTTACCCTGTTCGTGGGAAGGCAAACCAGCACAGCCATTATGGATAACAGTGTGAAGATTCCTAAAAACCTGGAAATAGAACTGCCATATGACCCAGTAATCGCACTGATGGGCATACACACCAAGGAAACCAGAATTGAAAGAGACACATGCACCCCAATATTCATTGCAGCACTGTTTACAATAGCTAAGACATGGAAGCAACCTAGTTGTCTATCAGCAGATGAATGGATAAGGAAGTTGTGGTACATATACACAATGGAACATTACTCAGTTATAAAAGTAGAATGCATTTGAGTCAGGTCTAATGAGGTGGATGAAAGTGAAGCCTGTTATAGAGAGTGAAATAATTCAGAAAGAGAAGCACCAATACAGTATATTAACACATATATATAGAATTTAGAAAGATGGTAACAATGACCTTATATGCAAGACAGCAAAAGAGACACAGATGTAAAGAACAGACTTTTGGACTATGTGGGAGAAGGTGAGGGAGGAGTGATTTTAGAGAATAGCATTGGAATATGTTTATTACCATATGTAAAATAGATGACCAATGCAAGTTTGATGCTTGAAGCAGGGCACTCAAAGCCAGTGCTCTGGGACAACCCAGAAGGATGGGGTGGGAAGGGAGGTGGGAAGAGGTGTTCAGGATAGATGGACACATGTATACATGTGCCTGATTCATGTCAATATATGGCAAAAACCACCACAATATTGTATAGTAGTTAGCCTCCAATTGAAAGAAATACATTAATTTAAGAAAAATTTAAAAATAAAAATAAAAAGGGCCCAAATTAATGACTAAACAAAAATATTAAAAGAAGTCAGAAAACACAAATGCATATACAGAATATGCAAGGAAGCAAAAATAAGAACACCATAAGTCTTCATTTGAAATAATTGTAATTGTATTTGTACACTGGACAAAAGGAAATATAGGCCCAGGGTAATTATGCAACCAGAAGACAATGGGGGCATCTTTAAAGTGGTGAAAATATCATGTTAATCTAGACTTTCATATCTGGAAAAAAAAAATCCTTCAGAAATGTAGATGAAATAAAGACATCTTTTGACAAGCAAAAGTTGACATAGTTCATACTCTTCAGGACTATAATATAAGAAAAAATAAATAGATTTTGCAGGCAAAAAGGAAATACTAACAGCAAGGAATCTGAATCTATAAAAAAAATGGAAAACTTAAAATAGCAAATTGGTGTGTAAATACAAAATAATTTTTCTCAAGTTAATATCTTTAAAATATGATTGGCAGGGTAAATCAAACAATAACTAGAGAGTTTAGGATATATTTCATATATAGGATTAAAATATGTGGAGACAATAGCACACAGAGGAAATGGACATCAACTGTTATCACATTGTCACATATTTTGCTTTAAAATTTAGAGCATCCAATAAATAAAAACAAAGAGATAAAGCTACTAGGTCAATAAAAGAGGTAAAAATGGAATACTAAATGCTATATTTAATCTACCAAAAAAAAAAAATAAATAAAATAAAATGAGAATAGATAAAACAAAGGAAAAAGTGGAAAGACAGTAGGCACACCCAAATAGATAACTAAATTAGATCAAATATCAGTAGATAAAACATACTAATTATATTGCAGAAGTGAGAGTACTGAGCTCCACATTTATCCTACCACCCAGGGATCCTGCATTGGGAAGTTGAATCTCCAGAATATTTGACTTTGAAGTCTAGCAGGGCTTAATTTGGAAGCCCCATAAGGATGGGGAAAATAGAGACTTTACTCTAAAATGTGCACATAAATTCTCACATGCACTGGATTTCAAGGAAAAAGCCAAATTTGCTAGAATCATGGGCCAGACTTACCTACTGGTCTTGGAGAGTCTCTTGAAGATGGGAAGGGCAAGTGGGCTATGACTAATCTTGGAAACAAAGACACTGGTGGAAACTGTATTTGGAAGCATCTACTGGAAAAACACTGCTACTGGAAGCTGCCATCTTGATTCATTAGTGTCTTTAAGACCTGGCTCAAGCCAATAGCCTGCTCAATCCAATAGGTGTCAGTGCTAGGAAGCCTCAGGCCCAATAATTGACTGTATAGAAATTAGCAGATAGGCTGCCTGAAGTCTTCCTGAGCAGACCTCCTTCCACAGACACCTCTAGAGATGCCCCAAGACTTAGCCCTACTCACCAAAGGGACAAGACCAAGCTCCAACCAGAAGTTGGAAGATATCAACCCTTCCCATCCAAGAATCCTGCACTAGCCTCTGAACCTACCTCATCCACTACAGTGCAGAACCTACCCACCCCCACCCCACCCTTACCCCGCCAAAACACACACACACAGAGCATCCTGCAGCCTGAAGATAAAGGCCAACCACAGCAGGCCAGACCCTACCCTGGGACAAGGTAAGCCTTAGCTCTGTCCACTAGCAGGCCAAAGAAAGCTTCAGGATACATGGAACCCAGGCACAAGTGTGGCAGGAAGTGCCCCTCTCCAACAAGGATTAGAGACAAGTTCTGCAATGTCTAGAAACTGCAGTTGTACTCAGAGAATGAGCCTTGCCTACCAGTAGTCCAGCACAAACCCAAGGACCTGGCTTTACATGCCAGTGGGTGAGAAACAGCCCTGGACTCATAGGGACATTGTCACTCCCCACCAGTGAGCCAGCAGTACCCCTGGGGCCACCTACAATTCTACAGTGAGAAGTTGCCTCTTCATCTGACAGCAGACAGCAACATGTGAACATAGCAGAATCTGGCAGCCAACCAGGTTGGGAGCCAACAAAGCCTACTAGACCACCCATATAGTCAGCCTCCCACAGTAGAAGGACCTCTTATGGGGACTCATTAGAGCACATAGCTTGGAAGACTAAAAGGGAGTGCATAGCAGGTACTCATTGGATGAATCATACAGAAAGCCACCTTCAAATTTGAAAAGCATAACTAACCTACCGCATGCATAAAAATATAAATAGCAACTTAGAAAAAATGAGATAATAAAGGAATATGATCCACTTGAAGGAGCAAGATTAAATGCCAGAAGAAAAACTAAATGAAGTGGAGATAGGAAACCCACACAAGAAACAGTTCAGAGTAATAATCATAAAAATGATCAAAGAACTCAGGAAATCATGGCTGGTTATTATGCTCCTAAATAACAAATGAATAACTGGAGAAATCAAAGGGAAAGAAAAAACCTAGAGATAAATGAAAATGACTATATGACAATTCACACCTGTGGGATGGAGCAAAAACAGTTCTAAGAGGGAAGTTTATATTGATACAAGCTTACTTCAGGAAAAAAAAAAAAAAAAAAAAAACTCAAATAAACAACCCAACCTTACACTGAAAGAAACTATAAAAGAAGAGCAAATAAAACCCAAAATTGGTAGAAGGAAAGAAATAATAAAATCAGAGCAAAAGTAAACAAGATAGAGACTAAATAACAGTAGAAAATATCAATGAAATTAAATGCTGGTTGTTTGAAAAGATTTAAAAAAAAAAAGACAAAACTGATGAACCTTTAGCCACACTCATAAAGAAAAAAGGGAGAGAACCCATACCACTAAAATCGAAATAGAAAAAGAGAAATTACAAATGACACCACAGAAATACACAGAATCATAAGAGACTACTATGAACTACTCAACTCTATAATAAAATGGACAACCTAGAGGAAATTGAAAAGTTCTTATAATGGTTCAATCTTCCAAGACTGAAGTAGGAAGAAATCAAAAATATGAAAAGATTAAATACAAGTACTGAATTTTAATCAGATATTTAAAAACTCTCAACAAGCAAAAGTCCAGGACCAGATAGCTTCACAGGTGAATTCTACTAAATATTTAGAGAAGGATATACACCAATCTTTCTCAAAATATTTAAAACAAACAAAAAAAAAAAAAATCAGAGGAAGGAAAACTTCCAAACTGATTCTATGGAGCCAGAGTCTGATACTAAAACCAGGCAAGGATACCACAAAAAAGAAAAATTACAGTCCAATACCACTGATGAACATAAATGCAAAATATACTTTACAAAATACTAGTGAACCAAATCTAACAATATATTTATTCCAGGTATAAAGTCCTAGCCGTAGTAAAAAAAAAAAAAAAAAATTCAGTTATCTACCCAGGAGTGAAATTGCCTGGTCATATGGTAGTTCTATTTTGAAGGTTTGAGAAAACTTCACACTTTTTTCCACAGTGGATGTGCCAATTTGCATTCCCACCAACAATGAATAAGGGTTCCTTTCTCTGTAGAAAAATCTGGCCAATATTTGTTATTTGTGCTGTTTCTGATGATAGTGATTCTGACAGGTATGAGACAATATTTCACTGTGGATTATATTTCAATTTCATAATGGTACCATTTAAGTATCTATTGGCTAGCTACATTTCCTCTTTGGGGAGCAAGAAATATATATATATATATATATATATATATATATATATATATATATATTTAGTTCTCCTGCTCATTTTAATTTGATTGTTTGTTTTTTGATATTGAGTTTATGAGCTGCTTATACATGCTTGATATTACTGTCTTAACAGTTACACCATTTGCAAATATTTTCTCTCATACAGTAGGTTGTTTTTTAGTTTTGTCAATTGTTGCCTGTTTTGTGAAAAAGCTTCTAAATTTAATTAGGTCTAATTTGTTTATTTTGCTTTTATTTCCTTTCGTTTAGAAGACAGATCTAAAGCAATCACTACAATATAAAAAAGAGGGTTCTGCCTATGTTTTCCTCAGGTTTTACAATATTTGGTACCTACATTACAGGCAGATTCTTTACCGAGTCACCAGGGAAGACCTGTTCTAATGTTCTAATTTCATCTTTTGCACGTAGCTGTTCAGCCCTCCACTGTTTTGTTTTTCAGTTGCCCAATAGTGTCTGACTCTTTGCGACCCCATGGACTGCAGCACACCAGGCTTCCCTATACTTCACTATCTCCCGAAGTTTGCCCAAGTTCATGTCCATTGCATAAGTGATGACATTCAGCCATCTCATCCTCTGACGTCCTCTGCTCCTTTTGCCCTCAATCTTTTCCAGCATCAGCGACTTTTCCAATGAGTTGCATCAGATGACCAAAATACTGGAGTTTCAGCTTTAGCATCAGTCCTTCCAAAGAATATTCAAGACTTATTTACCTTAAGATTGACTAGTTTGATCTCCTTGCTGTCCAAGGGACTTTCAGGAGTCTTCTCCGGCACCACAGATGGAAGGCATTAATTCTTTGGTGTTCTGCCTAATTTACAGTCAGCTCTCACAACCATACGTGACCACTAGGAAGATGTATAGTCAAGGCTATGGTCTTCCCAGTTCTTCATATGAAGAAACTGTCTTTTCTCCATTGTGTAATCTTGTCTCCTTTGTCATAGATTAATTGACATAAATGTGTGGATTTATTTCTGGGTTCTTCATTCTGTTCCATTGATCTATATATCCGTTTTTATGCCAGTACCATACTTTGATGGTAAAACTTTATATAGTTTTAGACAGGGAAAA
This sequence comes from Dama dama, assembly GCF_033118175.1. Taxonomy (NCBI): domain Eukaryota; kingdom Metazoa; phylum Chordata; class Mammalia; order Artiodactyla; family Cervidae; genus Dama; species Dama dama. The sequence continues at coordinate 13,452,035 of NC_083681.1, forward strand.
TCATTATTCCAGCTGATTTTTTTTTTTTCAAGAACATTTTGGCTATTCAGTGTCCTTTATGTTTCCACAAAATTTTTAGAAATATTTGTTTTAGCTCTGTGAAAAATTCCCTTATTTTGATAGGGATTTCATTGAATCTATGGATTGTCTTGGGTAGTATATTCATTTTAACAGCATTTATTCTTCCAACCACAAAGCATGGTGTGTCTTTCCATCTGTTTTTATCATTTTCAGTTTCTTTCATTAGTGTATTATAGTTTTTGTAGTATGATTCTTTTGCTTTTTTAGAAAGGCATATTCCTAGGTATTTTATTCTTTTTGATATGACAGTAATTTTTTTTAAATTACTTTCCTGATACTTCATTGTGAGTGTATAGAAATTCACTAGATTTTCTGTATATTAATTTTGTATCTTGCAACTTTACCAAATTCATTGATGAGCTCTAGTAGTTTTCCAGTGATGTCTTTAGGGTTTTCTATGTATTAGTATATGTCATTTGCAAACAGAAGCATTTTTTCTTCCTTTTCGATTTGGATTCCTTTAATTTCTTTTTCTTCCGTGATTGCTATAGTGAGGGTTTTCAAAATTAGGTTGAATAAAAGTGTTGAATGCAGGAATCCTCATCTTATTCTTGATCTTAGAGAAATTCTTTCAGCTTTATGCCACTGAATATAATGTTAGCTCTGAGTTTGTCATTTGTGGCCTTTATTATGTTGGAGTATACTCCTACTATGACCATTTTCTGAAGAGGTTTTATTATAAATAGATGTTGATTTTTATCAAAAGCTTTTTCTGCATCTACTGAGATGAATATCTGATTTCTGTTCTTCAGTTTGTTAATGAGGTGTAATTAGTTGTTGTTGCTCAGTTGCTCAGTTGTGTCTGACTCTCAGTGACCCCATGAACTGCAGCATGCCAAGCTTCCTTGACTTTTACCACTGACCAGAGCTTGCTCAAACTCATGTCTATTGAGTCAGTGAAGCCATCCAAACATCTTGTTTTCTGTTGTCCCCTTCTCCTACTGCTTTCTATCTTTCTCAGAATCAGGGTCTTTCCAATAAGTCAGCTCTTTGCATCAGCAGGCCAAGTATTGGCATTTCAGCTTCAGCATCAGTCTTTCCAATGAATATTCAGGGTTGATTTCCTTTCTGATTGACTGGTTTAATCGCCTTGCTTTTAAAGGGACTCTCAAGAGTCTTCACCAGCACCACAGTTTGAAAGCATCAATTCTTTGGTGCTCAGCTTTCTTTACAGTCCAACTCTCACAGCCATAGATGACTACTGGAAAAACCATAGCTTTAATTATATGGACATTTTTTTTGGCAAAGTAAAGTCTCTGCTTTTTAATGTGCTGTCTAGGTTCATAATAGTTTTTCTTTCAAGGAACAAGCATATTTTAATTCATGGTTGCACTCACCATCCACAGTGATTTTGGAGCCCCCAAAAATAAAGTCTGTCACTGTTTCCATTATTTCTCCATCTATTTGCCACGAAGTGATGGGAGCAGATGCCATGATTTTCATTTTTTGAAGGTTGACTTTTAAGCCAGGTTTTTCACTCTCCTCTTTAACCTTCATTAAGAGGCTCTTTCATTCCTCTTCACTTTCTGCCATGAGGGTGGTGTCATCTGCATATCTGAGATTATTGATATTTCTCCTGGCAACCTTGATTCTAGCTTGTGCCCATCTGTCCAACATTTCACATGATGTACATTGCATGTAAGTTAAATAAATATGATGACAAGATACAGCCTTGACACACTCCTTTCCCAATTCTGAACCAATCGGTTGTTCACTTGTTCCATGTCTGGTTTCAACTGTTGCTTCTTGACCTTCATACACGTTTCTCAGGTGCAGGTAAGGTGTTCTGGTATTCCCATATCTTGAAGAATTTTCCACAGTTTGTTGGGATCCACACAGTCAAAGAATTTAACATAATCAATGAAGTAGATGTATTATAGATCCAAGATGTGTTGTTTTTTCTATGATCCAATGTGTGTTGGCAATTTCATCTCTGTCTCCTCTGCCTTTTCTAAATCCAGCTGGTACATTTGGAAGTTCTCATATCATGTACTGTTGAAGCCTAACTTGGAGGATTTTGAGCATTATCTTGCTAGCATGTGAAATTACTGCAATTGAGAGGTAGTTTGAACATTCTTTGGCATTGCCCTTCTTTGGGATCAGAATGAAAACTGACCTTTTCCAGTCCTGTGACCACTGCTGAGCTTTCAAAATTTGCTGGCATATTGAGTGAAGTGCTTTGATAGAATAATCTTTTAAGGTTTGAAACAACACAGCTGGAATTCCATCACCTCCACTAGCTTTGTTCTTAAATGCTTCCTAAGGCCTATTTGACTTTGCACTCCAGGATATCTGCCTCTAGGTGAGTGATCACACCATCATGGTTAGCTGAGCCACTAAGATCGTTTTTGTATAATTCTTTGCATTCTTGTCACCTCTTCTTAATATCTCTGCTTCTGTTATGTCCATACCATTTCTTTCCTTTTTTGTCCCTGTCTTTGCATGAAATGTTTCCTTGGTATCTCTGATTTTATTGAAGAGATCTCTAGTCTTGCCCATTCTACTGTTTTCCTCTATTTCTCTGCATTGTTCCCTTAGAAAGGCTTTCTTTTCTCTCCTTGCTATTTTTTTGGAACTCTGTATTCAGGTGGAAATATATTTCCTTTTCTCTTTTGCTTCTCTTCTTTACTCAGCTAATGTAAGAACTCCTCAGGCAATCTTTTTGCCTGTTTGCACATTTTTTCTTGGGGATAGTTTTGATCACCACCTCCTGTACAGTGTCACTCCTCTGTCCACAGTTCTTCAGGCACTCTCTCTATCAGATCTAGTCCCTTGAATCTATTTGTTACTTCCACTGTATAATCAGAATGGATTTGATTTAGGTCATATCTGACTAGCCTAATGGTTTTCCCTAGTTTCTTCAACTTAAGTCAGAATTTTGCAATAAGGAGTTCATGATCTGAGCCACAGTCAGCTCCCAATCTTTTTTTTTTTTTTTTTTTTTTTTGCTGACTGTATAGAGCATTTCCAACACTGGCTGCAGAGAATATAATCAATCTGATTTTGGTATTGACCCTCTGATGATGTCCATGTGTAGAGTCCTCTCTTGTGTTGTTGGAAGAGAGTGCTTGCTACGACCAGTGCATTCTCTTGGCATAATTTTGTTAGCCTTTGCCCTGCTTCATTTTGTACTCCAAGGCCAATCTTGCCTGTTACTCCAGGTATCTCTTGGCTTTCTACTTTTGCATTCCAGTCTCCAAATGATGAAAAGGACATCTTTTTTGGGTGTTAATTCTAGAGAATCTAGTAGGCCTTCATATAGCCATTTGACATTAGCTTCTTCAGCATTATTTGTTGGGCATTGAATTAGATTACTGTGATACTGAATGGTTTGTCTTTGAGATGAACTGAGATCATTCTGTCATTTATAAGATTGCACCCAGGTAGTGCATTTCAGGTTCTATTGTTGACTATGACAACAGACATTGAAAAAAATTTTCATCCCTGGGATAAATCCCACATAATCATGGTGTATGACTCTATTAATATGTTATTGAATTTGATTTGTTATTTTTTAAAAAATATTTTTCATTATTATACATTTTCTACTATACAAGTCTTTTACTGCCTTGGTTATTTTCTTCCTAACTGTTTTATTCTTTTGATATCATTGCAAATAAATTATTTTTCTCATTTTCTTTCAGACATTTCCTTATGAGTATATAGAAATTAAAGATTTTTTGTATTTTTATTTTATATCCTGCAACTTTATTCAGTTCGTTAAATAGTTCTAACCATTTTTGATGGATTATTAAGGATGTTTCCATATATAAGACCTAGTACAGAAGATTATTACAAATCAGGTTAGAGCTTCGATGGGGATCACAGACCCTTTTGCTAATCAAAACGGTTAGTTTATTCTTAGCAAAATCTGGGTATCTGGAGTAGGCCAGGACTTGTCTATACTCCAAGACAAGTGGGACAGTATCCAACTCCTTCAGGTAACTCACAGATAAATTGGGTCATTCGATGTGCAATTTGACTTTTTTTCCTTTTCAGAGAGTATCTGTCAGCTGGGATTTATTGCCTGCTCACTCTGCAAGGAGTGGGGGAAGGAGCTGTGATGAGTGCTTGCCTCCTTGTTGGTTCAGACAGCTTTGTTTATTGTAGTCCCAGGACTACTAGTGTATACAGATCTCTTTTAGTTCCTGAAACCTTTCCCTTAGGTAATGCCTGGAATAGCTGAGGCCTCAACTATAAGGTCCAACCCTTTAGCCACTCAGGGAAAAGGTGGGAGGCAGAGGGTTTCTTATTATATGACACTGCTGCTAGGGTTGGGATTTTGGCTAAAAAAAAAAGAAAAAACAAAAACCTTCACTTTTTCTTCTGGTTTTCATGTGGTTGCTTTTATACTTTTACTCAGTATAAGTGGTAGTCGCTCAGTTGTGTCCAACTCTTTGCGACCCTATGGACTGTAGCCTGCCAGACTCCTCTCTCCATGGAATTCTCCAGGCGAAAATACTGGAGTAGGTTGCCAATTCCTACTCCATGGAATCTCCACAACCCAGAGACCAAACCTGTGTCTACTGCATTGAAGGCAGATTCTTTACTATCTGAGCCACCAGATGCTCATTACCTAATACAAAGTGACTTCTAATTAGTTTTGGCATTTCTTATAAGGGTAATCTATACGTGAGTTGTTATCAAATTGGTGTATCCATGGGGAAAGGAGAATGCAAGGCTTTTTATTCAATCATCTTGCTGATCTGGGTGTATTATTCATCTCAGTAAAATTTGGTATCATGGTGTCCATAGTGACAATTCGTGCATGCTCACTTGTGTCTGACTCTGCAACACTTTGGACTGTAACCTGCCAGGCTCCTCTGTCTAAGTGAAAGCAATAATATAAAAATTCTTATCATGGAAGCTTGCTCTGGAGATTTAAAAAAGCATTAAAACTTTTTAAGATATTTGGCACAATATCTGACAGATAGTAACTCTCCCATTGATGGTCAATACTGAAATTAGAATGATTATATTCTTTGTAGCCAAATATGGAGAAGCTCTATACTCTTAGCAAAAAGTAAAAACAAGACTTGTAGTTGACTGTTGCACAGATCATGAGCTCCTTATTGTGAAATTCAGGTTTAAGATGAAGAAAGTAGGAAAAACCACTAGACCATTCAGGTTATGATCTAAATCAAATCCCTGATGATTTTACAGTAGACATGGCAAATAGGTTCAAGGAATTAGATCTGATAGAGTGCCTGAAAACTCGTAATGGATGTTTGTAACATTGGTCAAGAAGCGGTAACTAAAACTATCCTCAAGAAAGAAAGGCAAGAAAGCAGAATGGCTGTCTGAGGAGGCCTCACAAATAGCTAAGTAAAAAGAAAAATAAATAAATAAAAAATAAAAATAAAAAAATAGCTAAGTAAAGAAGAGAAGCAAAAGACAGAGGATAAAATGAAAGATATATCCTTCTGAGTATAGAGTTCCAAAGAATAGCAAGGAGAAACAAGAAAGCCTTCCTCAATTATCAGTGCAAAGAAGTAGAGGAAAACAATGCAATGGGAAAGATTAGAGATATCTTCAAGAAAACTAGAGCTACCAAGGGAATATTTCAACCAAAGTTGGGCACAATAAAGGACAGAAACAGTTAAGGAACTAACAGAAGCAGAAGATATTGTGAGGTGGCAATAACACCTAGAAGAACTGTACAAAAAATGGTCTTGATGACCTAGATAACCACAATGGTATGCTCACTCACCTAGAGTCAGACATCCTGGAGTATGAAGTCAAGTGAGTCCTAGAAAGCATCACTACAAACAAAGCTAGTGGAGGTGATGGGATTCCAGCTATGCATTTTCAAATCCTAAAAAATGATGCTGTTAAAGTGCTGCACTCTATATGCACAATATAGAGTATGTGCAATATATATGCACAATTTGCACAGCAAATTTGGAAAACTCAGCAGTGATTATAGGACTGGAAAAAGTCAGTTTTCATTCCAATCCCAAAGAAGGGCAATGCCAAAGAATGTTCAAACTACTGCACAATTGTGATCATTTCACATGCCAATAAAATCATGCTCAAAATCTTTTAAGCTAAGCTTCAAAAGTACATGAACTGAGAAGTTCTAGATGTACCAGTTGTATTTAGGAAAGGCAGAGGAGCCAGAGATCAAATTGCCAACATCTGTCAGATCATAGAAAAAGCAAAAGAATTTAAGAAAATCATCTGTTTCTTCTTCATTGACTGCACTGAAGTTTTTGACTGTGTGGATCACAACAAACTGTGGAAATTCTTAAAAAGACGGGCATGCCAGACTACCTTACCTATTTCCTGAGAAACCTGTATGCAGGACAGGGAGTGACATCTAGATTCAGACATAGAAAAATGGACAGCTCCAAATTGGGAAAGACATACATCAAAGCTATATATTGTCACCCTCCTTATTTGATTTATATGTAGAGTATATCATGCAAAATCCCAGGCTGGATGAATCACAAGCTGGAATCAAGATTGTCAGGAGAAATATCAATAAACTCAGATATGCAAATGATACTACCCTAATGTCAGAATTTGAAGAGGAAGTGAAGAGACTCTTGAAGGTGAAAGAGGAGAGTGAAAAAGCCAGCTTAAAATTTAAAATTCAAAAAACTAAGTTCATGGCATCTGGCCTCGTTACTTTATGGCAAATAGATGGGGGGAAAGTGAAAGCAGTGGAAGAAGAAATTATTTATTTATTTATTTATTTTAGGATTTCTGTTGAACAGAAAAGTTTCCTATATGAAAAGAATTAACTCTTCTAGGAATATACTATATGAGAATACAAAAGGCAGCTTAACTTGTGCTTAACCTTAATTCTGAGCATACTAAAGAAAAGTTTAGAGATCAGAAGTCATTTTTAGGTAAATGAGACATTAAACACCCAAAATTACAGGAAGGTAAGGTAACTAGGACAAATTGCTTGATATGGAACCTAGAAAAATGTTCAATTTTATGTACCAAACTATGAAATATATTTTAATGCAAGGAATTGCTCTCAGTTGCTATGATGTGCAAGAACTAATTCACAGCTAATTAGAAGCAGAGGCAACTGAGAAAGATCAGACATGGGCCACACAGAAAATTTTAAAAAAAGTGTATATTTTTTAAAACTCATCAACCCAATGGAAATTGAAGCCAATGCAATTAAATTTCTTAAAATGCTACTGAATATGATAGACAGTCATCATTTAGAAAATATTAGCCTTTAGATGCATAAAAGATCACAATGAAATGTATATAAAATGAGGAGAGTAGTGGATAAATAGCATATGATACAGCAATAGGCATTTATATTCGGATCCACTATGGATTAAATTTAGTGTCTTGTCTTACTTTATGTTGATGTGAAAGTCCTTTTTATGTTGAGACATACTAAAATCTTGCAGCCTATCAAATATTCTCAATAGTGAAAAATCCAACTCCATTAATATAATTGTCTATTAATATCTACATTTTAATGGCAAGAGTAAAATTGCTGTTATTGATATAATCTTTAATTCCTGTGGTGAATAGCTTTCCTTAAAATGGTTTATAGTTGCTGAGCTGATTCTTGAATTTTCCCCATATTATATTAAAGAGAAGTTTTTATTAGGGAGAGAGGAAAGGGGTGAAGAAATTTAGAAGAGATGTCTTTAGAGTTAAAGTGCTGGTGGAATTTTACATACAATTGACTGTCACCCTCCTTTTGTTATTAATTCAAACCACATGCACGGAGCACTTACTATGTAGCAGTTGAATCATGGTATGTGCTTCAAACCAATTAAAGTAGATACTGTACTTATCCTCTGTTATTAATAACCTAAAGAATGTATATAAAAATAATAGTAAACAAGTACTTGCATGATGTAATAGAATGTGTCATCATAGTATTCTATGTGGATTCAAAGGAAATGGAGATTATCTATGCATCTATGTATCTATCTGAGAGAAGTTTTTTAAAATTGACTGCCATGATTATAGACATTTGTCCATAATGTTCAAGTATGTCAAGTCCAAAATGTTCAGGGTATGCCAGCAGATAATCTCCTGGAAAGATTTCTTTTTTTCTTTCAGAGCAAGGTCGCTTAGTTGTGTCTGACTCTTTGCGACCCCATGGATTGTAACCGATCAGGCTCCTCTGACCATGGGGTTTTCCAGGCAAGAATACTGGAGTGGGTTGCCATTTCCTTCTCCATGGGATCTTCCCAACCCAGAGATCAAACCTGGGTCTCCTGCATTGCAGGCAGATGTTTTACCATGTGAATCACCAGGGAAGCAAAAAAATATATATATTTTTTTCTCTTAAGACCTTCAACTAATTGGATGGAGACTTTCACTTTAAAGGGGAGATAATCTGCTTTACTCAAAGTCTACTGATTTAAATGATAATCTCATCTGAAAAATATCTTCATGGCAACATCAAGACAAGTGTTTGTCCAAATGAGTAGGTACTGTGGCCTAGCCAAGTTAACACACAAAATTGACTATCACAGATTTAAATAGAAAGAGATTATATCAGATGGATAGGTCATAAAAAAAATATAGAGAAGTAACAATATAGAAGGACTGTTCTAGGAAAAAGAAAGAAGGAAAGAATGTTTCATTAAATCAGTGGACTTTGTTATTAAATAAATGTTAAAATCATAATTCCTCTACTTACTAATGTCTGACTTTAGACAGTTAGCATTTGTAAACTTTAATTTTACAGGTATTTAGATTGCTAGATCAATGTCTATTTCATTATTGTGATTTGAGGATTAAATGCATTGAAGTTTGAAAAGTTTGTAATGTATTACTTGGCACATAAGGCACATATTAAGTTCTCAAGAATAGACAATGTAGCATAGCATTGTAGTTAAAATTTCAGAATCTGGAACAAGATTCAGCTCTAATCCTGGATCTATCACTTTTTAGCTACTAATGTTTCACAAATTGCTTAATCTCTCTGCATGTATTTCCTGCTCTGAAAATGGGTGTGGTAATAAAACATCCAGAACACAGATGGGATACAGTAAGGGCTATGCAGTTGCTAATATCAGTATTTATAGGGTGGCAGGATGATTTCTTAGATTAATTGATAGTGTTTTTTATCATCCCTATTAGTATGTAACTTGTCTTGTCCTTCAGAGTAAAGCAGACAAAAACATGGAATGATGGCCAGTCCTTATAGTCTGAGTTCTGAGCTCACTGAATCTAAGGAAATATCACTGGACTGTGTTACCCCCCTGAGAGGGCCTGAAACAAAAGTTTGCAGAAATTGTTCTCCATTCAGGACACTGTTTGGGAGTTTCTGCCCAATTAAACAAATCTACCCTTGCCTCAGAGCTAGAAAATGAAAGGAGGCTGGAAGGACAGAGAGTACTAGGGGTTTGAGGGATTTCTATGAGTGTGATAGATGGGATCTCAGAGATTACTGTTGTATGAATCAGAGAAATAACACCTGATATTGTTCTTGACAACATTAGGTCTTTGTGTTGAAATTGATTGGTGGCAAGAAATGAAGAGTGAAACATCTTGATGCTTATTATAGCCATGTTACATTGAGTGTGGATGACCAACATATATGTGGTAGCAATACCACCTAATAAGAGCTAATGGTGATGAAGAAAGCTTCAGAAAGAGGTAGTAGAAACATGTCCCATTTTCTAGGTATCATTTAAGCCCCAGGAGCCTTTTAACCATTTAAAGCTGATGTTAATAGTGGAGGCCCACAGACTACATTTTGAATAGGAAGTTACTAGATTGTCATTTGGTCTTTAGAACAATCTTTCAACATCTAAATATTTTTCATAAATTTCTCTAATTTTTATACTTATTCTTCAAAAGACATAGCCAAGATAGTCTCATTAGCTATACTTCTAAACACTCATTCCTAGGAAGCACTCTACACTTCTATGGAGGCATTTATTAATCATTCACTCATTTACTATATATTAGCTAATAATTACATATTAATTATTAATCTCTTATCATGTGTCAGATACCATTTTAAGTCCTGGAGATACAGTGATGACAGAGAAAAGGAGTGACATCATCTGCTTTAAGTATTAAAAACAAAAATCAACAAACACTTGAAAAGATGCTTGAAATCATTAGTCATAAGGAGAATGCAAATCGAAACCATAATGAGATACTACTTTACACTCACTGGAATTACCAGAAACAAAAATTCAAGGAGCAAGTTTTTTGTGAGGCTGTGGAGAAATCAGAACCTTCATACACTACTTGTAGGAAGGTAAATTGGTGCAGGTGCTTTAGAAACCAGGATGGCAGTTGCTCAAATGATTATTAAACAAAGAGTTACAATACAATATGATAAGTACTTCTAGCCCTTGGCATATACACAAGAGAAATTAAAACATATACATGAATGTTCATATATATGAAACCTGTATATGAATGTTCACTTCAACATTATTCATGATAATCAAAAAGAAATAACCTACATATATATCAGTGGACAAATGAATAAACAATACCTGGATTATCTATACAGTAGAATTTTATTTAGCCATAAAAAGGAAGGAAGTACTATACATGTTAAAATATGAATAAATTCATGTTCTTTATGTTAAGTAAAAGAAACCAGTCTTAAAGAAAACATACTACATGACACACATGAGTATCCAAATCAGGGAAATCTACATACAGAGAAAGTAGATTAGAGGTTATACAGACTTAAATGGAAGAAAGTAGGGAAATCCACTAGGCCATTCAGGTATGACCTAAATCAAATCCCTTACAGTTATATGGTGGAAGTGACAAGTAGATTCAAGGGATTAAATGTGATAGAAAGAATGCCTGAGGAACTATGGATGGAAGTTTGTGACATTGTACAGGAGGCAATAATCGAAACCATCACCAAGAAAAAGAAAGGAGAAAAGGTAAAATGTCTATGTCTTTGGAGACCTAACAAATAGCTGAGAAAAGAAGGGAACTGAAAGGCAAAGAAGAAAAGAAAGATACATTCATCTGAATGTAGAGTTCCAAAGAATAGCAAAGAGAGATAATAAAGCCTTCCTAAACGAACATGCAAACAAAGATGAAAATGTTAAAATGTGAAAGACTAGAGATCTCTCCAAGAAAATTAGAGATACCAAAAGAACATTTCATGCAAACATAGGGAAAATAAAGGACAGAAACAGAATAGCCCTAACATAGGCAGAAGATATTAAGAAGAGATGACAAGAATACACAGAAAAACTATACAAAAAAGATCTTAATGACCGAGATATCCATGATGATGTGATCACTCACCTAAAGTCAGACATCTTGGATTGCAAAGTCAAGTGGGCCTTAGGAAGCATCACTATGAACAAAGCTAGAGGAGGTGATGGAATTCCAGTTGAGCTATTTCAAATCCTCAATGATGATGTTGTGAAAGTGCTGCACTCAATAAGCCAGCAAATTTGGAAAACTCAGCAGTGGTCATAGGACAGGAAAAGGTCAGTTTTCACTCCAGTCCCAAAGAAAGGCATTGCCAAAGAATGTTCCAACTACTATACAATTGCACTCATTTCACATGCTAGCAAGGCAATGCTCAAAATTCTCCAAGCCATGCTTTAGCAGTACCTGAACAGAGAACTTCCAGATGTTCAAGCTGGATTTAGATCCAAAATGCATTGGATTATAGAAAAAACAAGAGGACTCCAGAAAAACATCTACTTCTGCTTCATTGACTACACTAAAGTCTTTGACTGTGGGGATCACAGCAAACTGCAGAAAGTTCTTGAAGAAATAGGACTCTAAGACTACCTTATCTGCCTCCTGAGAAAACTGTATCCAGGTCAAGAGGTAAAAGTTAGAACCAGACAGGGAATAATGGGTTGGTTCCAAATTGGGAAAGTGGGAGGTCAGAGCTGTATACTGTCACCCTGCTTATTTAATTTTATGCAGAGTTTGGTTCAGTTCAGTTGCTCAGTTGTGTCTGACTCTTTGCGATCCCATGGGCTACAGCATGCCAGGCTTCCCTGTCCATCACAAATTCCAAGAGTTTGCTCAAACTCATGTCCATCGAGTCAGTGATACCATCCAACCACCTCATCCTCTGTTATCCCCTTCTCCTCCTGCCTTCAATCTTTCACAGCATCAGGGTATTTTCCAATGAGTCAGTTCTTTGCATCAGGTGGCCAAAGTATTGGAGCTTCAGCATCAGTCCTTCCAATGAATATTCAGGACTGATTTCATTTAGGATTTACTGGTTTGATCTCCTTGCTGTCCAAGGGACTCTCAAGAGTCTTCCCCAACACCACAGTTCAAAAACATCAGTTCTTCAGTGGTCAACTTTCTTTATGGCCCAACTCGCACATCATACACGACTACTGGAAAAAGCATAGCTTTGACTAGATGGACCCTGTCAGCAAAATAATGTCTCCGCTTTTTTAATATGCTGTCTAGGTTGGTCATAGCTTTTCTTCCAAGAGCAAGCATCTTTTAATTTCATGGCTGCAGTCACCAGCTGCAGTGATTTTGGAGCCCAAGAAAATAAAATCTCTCACTGTTTCCATTGTTTCCCCATCTAATTGCCATGAAGTGATGGGATCATATGCCATGATCTTAGTTTTGGAATGTTGAGTTTTAAGCCAGCTTTTTCCCTCTCCTCTTTCACTTTCATCAAGAAACTCTTCCATTCCTCTTCGCTTTCTGCCATAAGGTTGATGTTATCTGCATACCTGAGGTCATTGATATTTCTCCTGGCAATCTTTTTTTTTTTTTTTTTTTTTAAATTTTTTTTTTTTTTTAATTAGTTGGAGGCTAATTACTTCACAACATTTCAGTGGGTTTTGTCATACATTGATATGAATCAGCCATAGATTTACACGTATTCCCCAGATCCTGGCAATCTTGATTGCAGCTTGTGCTTCATTGTGATTACAGTGCTGTGCTTCCAGTCCAGCATTTCGCCTGATGTACTCTGCACATGAGTTACATAAGCGGGGTGACAATATACAGCCTTGAATACTCCTTTCCCATTTTGGAACCAGTCCATTTGGAAGCATATCTCCATTATAATAATATCAAATTTGTGGTGAATGTGCATGTGCACACATGTGTGAATATGCTTTGAAAAGTTGAACTGTATACCTCTTGGATGAATAGGATGAAAACCATCCCTCAGTAAAGTTGTCTGTCTGTTTGTTTGTTTTTTAAGTGTTGTTTTTGCTCTTGTGCAGCACATTGACTAGAAGAAGGAAATCATGGGAGCTGGGAGGCCCCAGATGAGGTAATTTCAGTAGCCCAGTGAGATTCAAGGAAAACATTGACCAGAGTGGTTGCAATGGAGATAGAAAAAGATAAATTCATACCAGATTTATTTTGGATATACACCAGCAAAGCTGGTGAAAGACTTGTTATCAATGGTGAAAAAGTAGAGATTAAGACTGATTCACACATATGTGATCTTAGCAATTGGATAATTTAAAATGTGGTTTACTACCAAGAGTCTTTCTGAAAATGAAGGTGAGTTGAGACAGGGTGGATTCAGATATTCTGAGAAGAAATCTCTATTTCTGTTTAATAGTAACTAGTCAGTTGAGTATATAAATCTGAAGCCCAAATGAGAGATCAAGGATGAATATATAAATGCCATTTATTTATTGGTTATCCATATTAGTAACTGGTTTATTCTGACATTCAAAGGCAACTTGCTAGTTAGGTATTTAGGTATTGATGGAGAATACCAAAGAAAATCAGATGCATTATTGCCTTTAGAGGGTTTACAGTGAAAGACTTGTGATTTTCTATTCACCAAAAAATTAAGTTTAATATATGTGTGAATGCATGTTTCCACCTCTCTAAAGTGTAATATAGTAAAAGGTTTGCTATTTAGTAAAACTTTATTTCAAATGAGCTAGGTTAGAGACCTCTAAATAAAATCTCTCATGGATCTTCAGCACATAAGATCCCTGGGAATTTTCAAGCTCTATGCCTACTCTCTGGAACTATAAACAGGAGTGATTGTACAAAAGATCTCTTATGGCTCTTCAAATCACCTAGAGTTAAAAATAAATCACAATGCTCAAATATACTTCTGTACTTACAGATTCAAGATACCAATTAGATAATCTATTTCTTATAAATTCCCCATCCCCAAATGATTCTAATTATATTTAGGGCTGGAAGCCACTGGCTTAAAGAAAATGAAATGTTGTTTCCAAAAGCAATTTAGATAACTGGAATGGGAAGTTGAAAATTGAAAAAAGTGCCTGCCGCAGAGTTACTCTAATTTTACTTGGGATCTAATGCATTCTCCAAACTGCAAAGCTGGATATATGAGATTTCACTCTGAGAAATTTAAGGTGTTTGTTTCAGATGCCTCTCCTAGTGTTGGGAGAAAAAGAAGGTTAAACAACATAAGAAATGAGCCCACACTATTTTGAGCCTGCTTCCCCCCAACCCCATGGAGCAGAAAGCTAGAAGTGAGTTGTGTATGCTCAAAGGAAAGATTGTTTAGGTCTAGAGTTATTTTGTTTTCCTTTTGGCTCTAGTTCAATTCATCTAGTAGGAGATAATGGCAGTCCTGTTAAGGTCAATAATATGACCTAAAGGCAAGGAAGGGAGGGCAGCAATGACAGAAGGCTATGCCACCACCAATAGTGTCTGTGGCATGGATAGTTGCCAGTGTGCAGATAATGGGGGTGACAGTGATGGCAATGAAGAAGGTATGCAAAAGTGTCACTGGCCCCAGTGATAAGGTTTTGATGGCCACAGACTCATTAGAGGGAAGAAAAAGTCTCCTAAGCACTAAATGGGTTTGGTGAGGGGACAACTCAGAACAACGCCCTTTGTCAGTAATATAAAAATGCAAGAGCATCTACATGTGTTCTTCTAATTCTGAAGGACTCTATGATCATATTTGAATGTTTAAATCCATACTAGCTACTAAGGACAAATTATAGTTTGGGAATCAGACATAATTTGGGGTCAATTAAAGAGTGGGAACTGGTGAACTAGCTTAATATCTCTAAGGGCTTTATTTTTGAATCAATATAATTTGTAAATATGCATGTTAGAGAATAACTGTAAAAACAAATTTAGAAGCATTACTGACAAGCAGAAACTCATATTTGTCCATATTTGAACGCTCACCCATATAAAATAATAAACATTTTAAAAGAGATACAGTTCTATCTAGTGTTTATAAATGTGTCCAAAAGGTACACAAGGCAAATCATTGCAAATATTAGGAAATTTTAAAATGTGACTAGGCATTAAAATATCTGAAAATTTATTAATTCTGTATTATTAATTGTATTTTGCTCCTAAGTATTTAATGTTTTTTTTAACTTTAAATATATAGTTCATTTACTATTACCCTTTAAAAAAGTAATATGAATAATTTTTCTCCTTTGTGCTGCTTTGAAAATGTATGTATCTCATAAGTTGTGATGCATAATGTTTTCAAGATTGTTCTTTCTTAGTAAATCTAAACTTTTACTCAGGAATTGACAGAGTGTTTAATTTCTAAATGGATGTTATTTTGCTCATTTGTTTATTTTTTGTCTGACTTTGTTATTAGTTAGATATTTTACTACAGTAAAATCAGATAGCTATTATTTTTACTTTTTAAAATGTATTGATATTTTCTTTCTGGTCAAAGACATGAATTTTTTTTTTTTTTTTTTTTTTTTTTTTTTGTAATTTTAGGGCATGAATTTCCTTTTTCATCCAGTAAAACTGTCCTCTGAATTGTGGTACTTACATTTTTTTTTCACATGGGATGCTTGCCTAATTCCGTTGGTGTAAGTATTTTTGGTATCAATTATACAATTTGGAGTGTGAATTTCTCTTCTTATTTCACTAAACACATGCATTTGTTTTTGTTCAGGTTCTCCTCATTTCCATGTGAAGTGCAAAGACTCAAACCTAATACTAATGTGCGTATTAAAACCTAGTTTGGGATGGACATGTAGATTCTGCTGTATTTAAAATGGATAACCTACAAGGACCTACTGTATAGTACACAGAACTCGGCACGATGTCATGTGGCAGCCTGGATGTGACGGGAGTGTGAGGGAGAATGCGTACATGTGTATGTACTGCGGAGTGTCTTTGCTGGTCGCCTGAAACTATAATACCATTGTTAATCGGCTATACCATGATAAAAAATCAAAAGTTAAAAAAATAAACCTCGTCAATCTCACTCGTCAGAAATTGCTAAAAATGTGAACAGTGGACTAACTGAATCTTAGTTTTGATTAATCTACTAAAAAGCAACAAAATTAATTTCAAAATTTCTCAAAACCTCCAAAGTATAACAGAATTACTTCCTATTTAGTGTAACTGATATATTGAAGTCCATCTATATTCCTAAATTAATAATATGTAAACTTATTTTTAAAATATATTCTATAGCACAAATAGATTAAATTGCCTTTCTACCGATTATTCTAATGAGCATCTTGCCTTTATTTATCATGTGATGTATAAGAAAGCATCACAGCAACATAGTTCTCAACACAATAAATCAAATCCAAACCTTGATGATCAAATAATTTTTGAGCTGACATCAAACTTTTCAGGGAAATCTTTTAAAATGTATGAAAGAAATTTCACACTCTGCCTTAATGACATAACTAAGTACTAGCATCCAAATTCTGAGGATATTCAAAGAACTCTGTTGAATTATAATATGATTCAGAAAACCAAGAAAATGCTTGATCTTCGTTTTTCACCCATAAAATTATAATTACTGCCATCTTTAGGGATACCAGTTTATGAGAAAAAAATACTTCAGGACTTTTGACTCCACATTCTTTTTGTTCGGCTTAAACAATTGGGAACATTTCTAAGTTGGCTGATTCAAGCAAGCCCCATTCTTTCAGTGACGCCTGCAGTTGCTATTTCTTTGCCCCTTGGCTGAGCCAGCCGTTGCCAGTGGCATAAGCACTTTGTTGCAGTCAATGAAGTTGATAAATGGAGTACCCTTACATAAGCAGGAACTATTAATAAAACTGCTCTTAATGGGTGGTCTGAAAGCTTGTACCATGCAAGCTCACACTGACATACAGGAAGAGATAAAGGACTTATTCATCATCGTCTTTATCGATCAGCATGACAGTCTCACTTTAGGGACAAATACTATAGCTAAATTTTGTAGTTTATTGTCATGGTCAAAATGTTTGCTCTTTTTCTAATATATGCAATAAATCATTTAGAAAAACTAAAGGGAATGTTGAAAGCTTTGTCTGGATAAGGCAATAACAACATTGATTTGTTGCAAACAGTTCTTTCTTAGTTCTAAATTGTCAGCAGAGAATAAAAAAATGATTTAATAGTGCAAGCATAACTTGATGATTAAGTAGTCAAAACTGACTGTCATTAAAACAGTAAAAACATTTACATGGTGCAGTTTATTCCACTAGGTACTCTGACCTATAGATCAGCACTGAGATATAAGTTCTTATTTCAATAATACATTGCTATTTTTCTTCTTGATAATTTTTCTGACTGTGTGCTGCTTAAAAACATTGTGTCTGCAAGATCATAAAAATAGTTTCTCCTGTTATTTCCTGAAATTTTTTAACTTTCAAATTTTGATTTATAATCCAATCTATTGAAAATTGCTTTGTGATTAGCAAGATGCTAATTCCTTAAATAAATGGCATATACTTGAAAAGACAATATACTCTGCAGTTGTTAAGTATAGTGTTTTATTTAGGCAAACCCGTCCAAGTTTGCTAATTGTTTGTATCAACTTTTTTTTTTTTCTCTATTTAGCCTATTAGCTGGGCTTCCCTGGTGGTTCAGATGGTAAAGAATCTCCCTGCATTGCAAGAGACCTGGCTTCCATCCCTGGGTTGGGAAGATCCTCTAGAGAAGGGCATGGCAACCCACTCCAGTATTCTTGCCTGGAGAATCCTCACGGACAGAGGAACCTGGTGGGCTACAGTCCATGGGGTCTCAAAGAGTTGGACACGACTGAGCGACTAAGCATAGCAACATTCTATTAGTCAATAAGGCATGTATTATATCCTCTGTGATTTTCAGATTAGCTAGTTCTTTCAACTCTGTCAACCAGCTCATTGCTTTTTGAAGTTATTTTATATGAATATATATTTAAGATTTTTATATTTTTCTTATAATTTGATCCTGTTTTATTGTTGTTGTTTAGTCTCTAAGTCTCGTGTGACTCTGCAACCCCATGGGCTATAGCCCTCCAGGTTTCTCTGTCCATGGAATTTCCCAGGCAAGTATACTGGAGTGGTTTATCATTTACTTCTCCAGGGAACCCTCCCAATCCAGAGAATGAACCTGCATCTCCTACATTGTCAGGCAGATTCTTTACCACTGAGCCACACGGGAAGCCTTTGAACCTGTTATCATTCCTTAATATTACTTCTCTTCGGCAATAACACTTCTTGCCTTAAAGACTACTTTGTCTGACGGTAATGTGCCTACAGCTAATCTTTTTTCCTTTATTTCAAATACTTATTTCTTCATTTCAACTATTCTTCATATAAATTAGTTTCTCCATTTCAAATATTTTATCTGAAAATTTAATATTTCTTACATAAAATTCAGCTTATAATGAAAAAATCAGTGCATAATCAGCCTCTCTTTTATCATCCATTCAGACAAGCTGTGTCATTTATTTAGATTATTTTGTTCTTATTTTAATGGGATTGCTTGTCTATTTTTCCCTGTATCCACCATTTTGCTATTTGTTTTTTAGTGTTTTCTCTTTTCCTGCTTTTTTCCTACTAATGATCATTTTCTTACTGAATTTCATTCTGATTTGGTTAGTTAGGTATACCATAGAGAATACAGCATGCATTCTTGACATATTAAAATATACTGAAAAGTACTTTGGACTTCCCCTGGTGGCTCAGTGGTAAAGAATCCTTCTGCAATGCAGGAACCACAGGAGGGGCAGTTTCAATCCCTGGGTAAGGAAGTTCTCCTTGAGGAGGGCACGGCAACCCACTACAGTATTCTTTCCTGGAGAATGTCTCCTGCACAGCACTAAGTTCCTCAAACACTTTAGATCCATTTATGTAGCTGCCTTTGATATTATTATTATCATCATGCATATATATACATGTACATAAATGCACACACACATAAACACACACATTTATATATACAGTTAAAATTTGCATAGATTTATTCAAATATTAATTTTATTTCATTTTTGTCTTTATTTTTTATTTTTAATTAATATTTTTAATATTTTTTAATTTTAATTTTATTATTTCTTAAATTATATGAAAGTGCATTCACAGGAGACTTGGAAAATACAGAACAAAGTTACATATAGTTCCAGAATATATTGCAATTGTTTAAGTAGGTAAATTAAGATTTTTAGTTGAAACTTCAATAATAAACTATCAGAAATTAATAGAATAATATACAAAAAATGTAGAAGAATATATTAGACACAAAAAGCATTATGAACCAATTTGACCTCAGATTTATACAATTTTCACACAACATTAGGATACAAATTGTATTCAACTTCCTGTGGACTATAAACTGGAACATATCCAGAGATCTAAGACCAGGTGCTGAAATTTCCAGGTCTAAAAGTATAGAAATCATACAAAATTTGCTCTCTTATTACTGTTGAGTTATTTTAGAGATCAACATCAAAAGATATTTGAAAATAATCCACATATTTTTGAATGCAGTGTGGCCTTAACAAAAGAAATCTTTGACTTAGTCATTGAAAGCCTCAATAAAGTTAGAAGACTGAAAAAACACAGTAGGTGATTGCAGAAAATAAAGCATTTAAATAAAAAATTAATATAAAAGTGAAAATAGCAAAGATGTTCAAAAAAACATATATTTGGAAATTAAATGTCTGCTTTTAAATGAGGGGTATATCTAAGAAGTCACAATGAGGAATATTAGAAAATATTTCTAATAGGACAAAAATAAAAAGAGAATTTGCCAGAATTTGTTGCAAGCAGCTGAAGCTGCTCAGAGCATTTAAATATAATGAGGAGTCTTGAATAAGGTATGAAAACAAATAATAGACATAAAATTTTGTGAGATTTGAATAAAATCTGCACTTTAATTAGTAATTCTGTATCCCATGCTAATACTGTATCCTATGTTAATTCCCTGTTTTTAGCCTTGTTCACTTGTTAAAATACTGTTTATGTCTGCTTTCACACTACAGCTGTAAAGTAGTTGCAGCTAAGACCATATGGCACACAATGTCTAAAATATTTGCTCTTGGTCTTTTACAGAAAACGTTTACCAAAACCTGCTAAAATATTGGAGAAAGTCATAATCTCATAAGAACCTTTTTTTTTTTTTTTTTTTTAAGAAAAGATTCCTGTCCTGGCATGCTATTGGATTTTAATGAGTCATCATGACTCACTAACGGATCATGTTGGGGTGCCATGCGTATTGGATTAGGCTGATCAAAGAGAATACATATTAAACAACATCCAACTATAAAGTTACATTGGTAGAGATGAGACTGTTGACAAGAATCCATTTTTTTTTTTAATGCAAGCTTTGTGAGCACCTTGCTCAAATAACCAGCAGACTTGTTTCTTGATGCCTTTCCCTCAACCCAGATCTATGACAAGATGATTGTAGAAGGGAAAAATAAATGAGCTTTGATTTAAAATGGCTCTTTAAGATATGCTACTTCGGCCTCCCTGGCGGTTGAGACAGTAAAGCGTCTGCCTGCAAATGTGGAAGACCCCGGTTCGATCCCTGGGTCGGTAAGATCCCCTGGAGGAGGAAACGGCAAAGCACTCCGGAACTCTTGCCTGGAAAACTCCATGGACTGAGGAGCCTGGTAGGCTACACTCCATGGGGTCGCAAAGAGTCGGACACAACTGAGAGACTTCGTTTTTCACATTAGCCAGATGTGGGTTTCAACCATTGCCATCATCAATGTTGACAAAGAAGGTGGAAGAGTATTCCTTGTCATGAGTAGAACTTGAAGATCAGGTTCCCCGTTACCTGAAAGAAGATCTGTCTTCAGTGAAGTGCAATGCAGACTAATGGGGAATGATAGTGACTAGTTGACGTGGTTCTGGAATATCCTCTTTTCTGTTAAACTTCCCATGTGTGATCTATTTTAGTGTTATATTCTTCATCTTCTTTAAATTTCATGCACGCCCTTTCAATCTGTACAGTTTCTTCCTATAATAAACTCAGAGAAACAGAAGGAATGACCTCATCAAATCTGTTACAAGAGGCTGGGAAAGATATGTGGGTGGGTCTAGGTGTCAATTTTTATCCAATTTCTCTCACTCACTTCTTACCCCAGTCCAATAGAGGGTCTCCCTTACCACTCTGCTTGATGACTTCAAAGTTGCTGTAAATAATTAGTCTTCATATTTTTCTACCTTCCTAATCTTTTTATAACATTATAGAGACATATAATCAGTAAATGATTTTTAAAAAAAATCAGGACTAGAGGCTAAAACTTTATTCCTCATTTCCAACCCTCTTATTTTTTAAATAGACTGTTTTAGAGCATCTTTAGGTTCAACAGCAATATTGGGTAGTAAGTACAGAGATTTTACTTGTATCACATGCTCTTACATGTGCATTGCTTCCCTCCTCAATACCTGATACCAGAGTGGTACATTTTTTAAAATGATAAACCTACATTGACATATCAATATCATCCAAAGTCCTTAGTCTACAATAAGACTTACTGTTGGCATTGTACAACCTGTAGGTTTTGAAGTTTGTAGTGATGTGTATCCTCTATTAAAGTATCATGTCAAATATTTCTGCTGCCCTAAAATTTTTCTATGTTCTGATCATCTATTCACCACTCCCCCTCCTTAACTCTTGGCGAACAGTGATCCTTTTCTTGTCTCCATAAATTTGTCTTTTCCAAAATGTAATATAGTTGGAAGGAGATAGTATGTGAACTTCTCAGATTGGCTACTTCACTTAGTAAGTTTAAGATTTCTTAATGCCTGCTCATGACTTGACAACTTTTTTTTTTTTTTAGTGCCTAATAGTATCTCATTGTCTGAATGTATCATCATTTATTTAATCCACTTATTTACTAAAATATATTTTGATTGCTTCCACATTTGGCAATAGTGAATAAAAAAGTCCTATAAACATCATGCATAGGTTTTTGTGTGGACATAAATCTGGGTAAATACCAAGGTGTTTGCTCTTTGTGTAGTAAGAATATGCTTGTTTTTTGTCAGAAACAGCCAAAATATCTTCTAAAGTCACAGCATCATTTTTTAAATTCCTACTAGAAATGAAGGAGAGTTACTGTTAATCCAAATCCTTCTGAGCATTTAGTGTTGTCATTGTTCTGGATTTTGCCATTCTAACAAGTGTTTATTAGTAGTATCTCAAAGTTTTAATTTGCATTGCCCTAATGACATATGAGATTCCCTGGTGTCTCAGTGGTAAAGAATCCACCTGCCAATGCAGGAGAGGCACATTCAATTCCTGGGTCAGGAAGATCCCCTGGAGAAGGAAATGGCAACCCACTTCAATATTCTTGCCTAGGAAATCCCACGGAGAGAGGAGCCTGGCGGAATGCAGTCCATGGGGTCACAGAGAGTGGGACACGACTTAGTGACTAAACAATACCAACACTGATATATGATGTAGAATATCTTTACATATGATTATTTCCCACTGATATATATATATTTTTGGTGAGTTGTCATACCAACACTGATATACGATGTAAAATATATTTACATATGATTATTTCCCACTGATATATATATTTTTTGGTGAGTTGTCTGTTAAGGTCTTCTGTTCATTTTATACTTTAGTTGTTCATATTCACATTATTAAGCTTTGAGTGTTCTTTGTATATTTTACAAAACCGTCCTTTATCAGATTTGAATTTGCAAATATTTTTTCTCAGTCTGTGGCTTGACTTTTCATTTTCTTGACAATGTTTTTCATAGAACAGAAATGTTTAATTTGAATAGAAGTGTAGTTTAACTTCTTTCATGGATTATATCTTTGATGTTGTATCTAAAGAGGCACAACCAAATCCAAGATCACCAGGTTTTCTCCCATATTATCTTCTAAGACTTTTGCAATTTTGCATTTTTCCAACACTCACTAAAGATGAATGTTGTCAGTTTTCTCTTCTGATAAAACAAAGCAATATCACAAATGGTGTTGTGCTCTTTAGTTTCTATGTCTTGCCTGGCTCTTTTGTGACCCCATGGACTATAGCCCAGCAGGCTTCTCCATACGTAGGATTTCTCTGGCAAGAATGCTGGAGTGGGTTGCCATTTCCTTCTCCATGGGATCTTCCTAACCCAGGGGTTGAACCTGCATATCCTACATTGGCAGGCGGATTCTTTACCACTGAGCTACCAGGGAAGCCCATGCATGC
Organism: Dama dama; assembly: GCF_033118175.1. Classification (NCBI taxonomy): domain Eukaryota; kingdom Metazoa; phylum Chordata; class Mammalia; order Artiodactyla; family Cervidae; genus Dama; species Dama dama. Next base: position 13,475,394 of record NC_083681.1, read on the forward strand.
CATACTTCATAATTATTAATAATATTCTAATAGGTACTTGGTGCACATCTAACCTTATTTCCCTGACTCTAAAATATGTGATCACAGGTAGTTATGAAAGTATCTTCATTAGAGTCATAAAATTAGTCATACTTTAATTTATGTTTTTAAAAATGACATCATTGCAAACTTTGAGCCTCTCCTTGTGTCATATTGGGCTTCCCTGGTGGCTCAAATGGTTAAGAATCTGCCTGCACTGTAGTAGACCCGGGTTTGATACCTGGGTTCAAAGATCACCTTGAGAAGGGAATGGCAACCCACTCCAGTATTCTTGCTTGGAGAATTCCATGGACAGAGAAACCTGGCAGACTACAGTCCATGGGGTCAGAAAGAGTCAGACATGACTGAACTACTAACACACACAATATTCATTCATTCATTCATTCATTTATTTTTCAATCCATTATGTCTACAACAAATATTAAGACAAACTGTCTATACATCAGACTATTAATAAGTTATATGTGAAACAGCATAAAGTCATCATTTCATGTTAGTATACTGTGATTTTTTAATTAGGAATCTTAGATAACAGCATAATGATTAAGCATTCAGGGCAGAGAGAGATTTGTGTAGGTTGGCATAGTGTTTGTGGGTTCAGAAGGTAGTTGAATTTTAAAGTAGTCATAGAGAGTTGATTAGGTTTTGTTTATCAAGGAGAAGCAGCTTTCTATGTTATTTAATCATGCAGTAATTACTTATCCAACAATATGAATTTATTAGTGTATCTAAAACTTTGAAGGTTGATCTCTAGAGCTACAAGCTGTTTTTGGTGTAAAAATTTAACAGTCCTTAATTACTTTTCACTGATGGAAATTCAAGGCTTCAATAAATGTCTCAATATGAAAATTTTTAAACTGAAACTCTATGTAAATGAAACAAAATATAATCATAGAGATCTGGGTGTACGGGAGTCTAGTGTCAGTTTAATAAACAAACTATCAATGTGTCTAGTCTGGAATTTGAATTGCTAAAACAAGAACAGGAATGTCACATGGCTGACAGTTCCACCCAAATGATCTTCATTAATAGGGCAAAGCATGACATATGCAGGTCCGTTCAAAGTCATTGCTCTGGTCTATGAAGGCAAATATTCTTTGCTGCTTCAAATGTTGACGTAAATCTATTCAAATGTCTCTGATTCTTTTTGGTAGAGATTCTCAGCTGCTAGGAGTTTTCATATTGCATTTTTGTGAAGGACATAGTAAACTGCATTAAAGAAAAATCAAAGCATCAAAACAAAATAAGGTCCTTATTAGATGTTGGAAAAAATGTAAAAAAAATGCACCTAGGAAAAGTTATCCATATTTTATTCATGTTGACAATTAATTTGACTCATATTTATTTTAATTTTATTAATTCAATTTTAATAGCAAACCTTGAGTATATGAAGAATTGGGCAAAGCCAGCTCTGTTAGATATAGCTTTAATACACTGTTCTATGTAGATTCAGGTATCAGGCATATTGAAATAGTTCATATAAAACAAAGTTCTGATCCATAAGAATTTATTCAGTGAGAATGCTATATAGTCATTGTGTTTTACTCACTTCTCAGAAAATAGCATGCCTTCATGAAATGGTTTAACTGAAACAGAAGCACTTTAATTCAAACAGAAAATGCTAGCAAATATTTCTTAAACATACTCTATGAAATTGTTTTTGAATTAGTCAACAAAGGTATCATATGAACACTGTATGGTAACTTCAATATAATATTAAATCCTGAAATTAAAAAAATATATATTTCCTGTCATGCATAGAAATTACTGACAGAACAGAAAGAATTTTTCTATTTAGTCAAACATTGCTGCAAGGACACTGAACCAAATGATATACTTTGGGAAACATTGTATATCAACAACTATCTAGCATCAACTTTATAATGTCAAATTATACACATATAGATATAGATTCATGTATCTATAATATACACATATGTATGTATAAAGGCTTTAACTTTTTAATAAGTATTTTATTTGTGCTGACTTATGTTGAGGAATGAAAAAAAATCACAAATATATATCAATGAATCAAAATTTTCCCAGTTTTATTGTTAGAAAATGTTAATGATATACTTCATTTCATTATTTAATTTAGTAGGTAAATATTTAGATTGTCTCTCATGTGTCTTATGGGGGCCTTGCTCAGTCAGGTCTGACTCTTTGCAACCCCATGGACAATAGCCCACCAGGCTCCTCTGTCCATGGCATTTCCCAGGCAAGAATACTGGAGTGGGCTGCCATTTCCTCCTTCAGGGGATCTTCCTGACCCAGGGATTGAACTCACATCTCTTGTGTTTCCTGCATTGACAGGCAGATTCTTTACCACTGTGCCACCTGGGAAGCCCTTAAAAAACAATAAACATCTAGTGGAAATTAATTACTGCACTTGAGAAACCAGAGTTTCTCACAGACTGTACATCCCTAAGCTGGGTAAATCAGAAGAAGTTGCGATACACTGTATAAATTCAGCTTTCTGGACTATCTCAATAGGGACTGATTTGGAAATCTAGCGTAGGGAGTGATTATTTGCAAATGTTTTTTTAAGGTCCAGGTGTTTCAGATTTGCAGATAAATCTTACATAATCCACACAATTCTTAATTTTCATGTGTTACTTTTAAGGATTTGTCCCATTTACTTAATACTCACAGGATGAAGTTGATATGGTAGAAAGGACAGATTTGTATCCAACTACAAGCTGAGTGTGAATTGCCAGCTACTTAAAATCTTAGTGCATCCACTTTTTAAAATGCTGATTGTGACACTATATCATGTTTTTGTTGAGCTGAATTAAATGAAGAAATCAATCTAAATGTAATATAACATTTAGATTGTACTGTATACTGTATTTAGCAATGCAGCATATACTGTATTTAGGAACTTCCAAGTTTAATACATTGCATTTAATTGAACTTAGAATATATTTCTGGAGAAGGCAATGGCACCCCACTCCAGTACTCTTGCCTGGAAAATCCCATGGACAGAGGAACCTGGTAAGCTGCAGTCCATGGGGTCGCTGAGTCAGATACAACTGGGTGACTTCGCTTTCACTTTTCACTTTCATGCATTGGAGAAGGCAATGGCAACCCACTCCAGTGTTCTTGCCTGGAGAATCCCAGGGACGGGGGAGCCTGGTGGGTGGCTATCTATGGGGTCGCACAGAGTCGGGCACGACTGCAGTGACTTAGCAGCAGCAGCAGAATATATTTCATTTAATTAGGAAATTGACAAAATAGTTCAGTTGGGAGAGCGTTAGCCAGAATAATATATTTCATGTAATTATAAATTGATTATTTCTTCATAGGTTATTTCTGATAAGAATAGTGAAGGAAAAAAAACCCTTAATTTATATAGTCTAAAAACAGAGTAAGTCTAGTTTTTATCATAATATTTGTCACAATAAATATTATTGAAGGTTGATTCAATCCCTGGGTTAGGAAGATCCCCTGGAGAAGAGAAAGGCAATCCACTCCAGGATTCTGGCCTGAAGAATTCCATGGACTGTACACAAAGAGTACTGTCACAAAGAGTAACTGAATGACTTTCACTTTTGCTTTCTTTCTTTGAAGTTTGAAGAATTATTTGACCTAACATTATGGTGCAATAAGGTTGTGTTTGCTTCATATAGATCTAGAGATAAATAGCTTGTTATTAACCTGTCTTTGAACCTTATTGTAGATTATATATGCTAGCAGTGATTAGTTGCTAGGAGAAAATGTATTATATTTGAGTACTAGTAAATGGACTTTCTAAAGTCTGGGCTATGAAAAAGGTTCCCTAAATAATCAAAAGAGCATATCACTGAAAGTCACTAAATTATTGCTGTCATTGATATAGTTGAGAGAGGGATAAAAATGCTAGAGAAAAAAACTATTAATAATACATTCTTTTAAATACACATATGCATACATAAGGGTTTCCCTGGTGGCTCAGATGGTAAAGAATCTGCCTGCAATGCAGGAGACCTGGGTTTGATCCCTGGGTCAGTAAGATCCTCTGGAAAAGGGAATGACTACCTACTCCAGTATTCTTGCCTGAAGAATTCCATGGACAGAGGAGCCTGGCAGGCTTCAGTCCGTGGGGTCACAAAGAGCCAAACATGATTGAGCAACTAACACTTTGGGAGTTTCCCAGGTGACTCAGATGGTAAAGAATCTGCCTGCAATTTGGGAGACCTGGGTTTGATCCCTTGGTCAGGAAGATCTCCTGGAGAAGGAAATGTCAACCCACTCCAGTATTCCTGCCTAGAGAATCCCAAGGATAGAGGAGCCTGGTGGGCCACAGTCCATGGAGTTGCAAAGAGTTGGACACGACAATGACCAATACACACATACATATGTATTCTAAATACACTGAGTAAATAAATGAATTTAATCAATTCATGAAAATTGGTATTAGGCAATGTTATGGATACAGAAATTAATAGAACAGAATGAAACAGATTCAGTAGAGATTCATATGTGTAAAATAATACATTTGATTGACATAAATAATATATCTGATTAACACAATGGTTGTAATACTTAGTTAGCCAAATCTGGCATTATGTTAGAGCCGTCTAAGAATTTCTGTTTTATCTTACACGTATCAAATTAAAATTCCTGTTCCTTAGTTATAGGTTCATATATTCTGACATAGAGGTTGGATGTATATAATTTTTAAGCTTTTACTTTGAAATTGATATAGAAAAATATTTGAAAATCACTACTGGTAGATTTCTCCATTTTAAAATGGAAATTTCTTTCTGCTGGGATGTCAAGGAGTTCTTTGTGGATGTGTTAGTGTAGGGAGTGGAATAACATCATTATTCCTGTTTTTATTGTCATCTGTGCTTGGATATACTACAGTAAAATTCTGTAGTATATTCAGGATTATTCACCTGTATTTCATTTTCCTTTATTTTTTTAAAATTTCTTTTATAATCACCTGAAAGATAGAAGATACTATTTTCTCTTGTTTTGACCATTCTGTATTTCATTTTTTCATATTCTATTTAAATATCAGAGAAATAAAGACTGCAATTTTTTGTTATGCTTAAAGTGAGCCAGAATCTTATACTATATTAATCTATTTTAGGAGTTTTTAAATTAATTCCCAGCGACATACAGTGAATATTTTCCACCTATCACTGTTTAAACTTTACTGTCCACAATATTCCAATGAGCAACCTTCATTACAGTGATACTTAACTACTTTGTATTCTCAAGAATGGTATGTTATCTCAAGCCTTTGGGTCTTTGTATATGCTTCTCTATGATCACAACCTTATAAACACTAACTCATACTTTAATACTGAGGTCTTGAAAAATGTGTACTCCCTGATACAGAGTTTTTCTATATGTACATCTATAGTCTTGTTCATTCCATTTTATTGTAATTTTTTTGCAATTTCTTGGCAGGAGAAATGTGTCATTTTTATTTTTATTCCAAAACACAGCATGATGTCAGGCATATAAAGCATAATTTTTAAATAAGAGAATGCATACATATTTTAAAATATGTTCCTATTTCTAAATAAAATAGAACTGCATGAAATACTCTCCAGTGCACAGTCTTCAATGCAATATAAAATGGAAGCTTATCTCAGAGTTATTGTGGTTTCAGACTCAAAGCAAATGTTATAAAAGTGTCATACAAATTTTTTTTGTTGTTTCTCACTGCATATACAAGTTATGTTCACACTACACTAGTTTATTAATTGTTCAGTGACTTATGAAAAAACACACAAGGTATATATCTTACTTAAAAAGAAATTATTGCTAAAAAAAAAATTGTACTAAACATCATCTGATCCTTCACAATATTTTTGCTGCTGAAGGGTCTTGTCTCAATATTGATGACTGTTGACTGATCATGGTGATGGTTGCTCAAATTTGGGGTGGTTGTAGCAATTTCTTAAAAAAAAGACAATGACATTTGCCACATCAGTTAACTCTTCCTGTCCAAATAATTTCCCTGTAGTATGCAATCACATTTGATAGCACTTTGTCTACAGTAGAACTTTTTTCAAAACTGGAGTCAGTTTTGAAATTCTCAAATTCTGCCACTGCTTTATCAACCAGGTTTATGTAATATCCTAAAATATTACATATTATAATATATAAAATGAAAATTAAAATATGTAAAATAGCATATTAAAAAACAAAGACATTACTCTGTTGACAAAGGTCCATGTAGTCAAAGCTATGGTTTTCCCAGTAGTCATGTATGGATGTGAGAGCTTAGACATAAAGAAGTCTAAGCACTAAAGAACTTATGCTTTTGAGTTATGGTGCTGGAGAAGACTCTTGAGAGTAACTTGGACTACAAAGAGATCAACTAGTCAATCTTAAAGGAAATTAACCCTAAATATTCATTGCAAGGACTGATGCTATAGCTGAAGGATCAATACTATGACCACCTGACATGAAGAATAGACTCAGGGAAGCCCAGTGTGCTGCAGTCCCAAAGTTAGCAACTGAACAGCAATATTCTCATTCCTTTGTTATTTCAATTTTACAGCCTCTTCACCAGTGGAAGATTCTATCCCTAGAAACCACTTTATTTGGTCACCCATGAGAAGCAACTTCTCAGCCACTAAAGTTGCATTCATAATATTGAAGCCATTCAGTCACACCTCATTCCACTTCTAACTCTAATTTCCTGTTTTCAGCATATCTACAATTACTTCCTCCACTGAGGTTGTGAACCCCTCCAAGTCATTCCTAACTCCTGCTAATATTATTTTGACCTCTATTCTGAATCACAAATATTCTTAATGACATCTAGAATGATGAATCCCTTCCAGAATGTATTCAATGTACATTGCTGATATTTATCAGAAAAATCACTGTCAATGGCAACTGTAGCCTTATATATATATGTTTATCAAATAATAAAACTTGAAAGTCAAAATGACTCTTTGATCCTTGGGATATAGAATGAATGTTGTTAGCAGGCAAGAGAATGACATTAATCTTGTTGTACATCTCCATCAGAGCTCTTGGATGACAAGATGCAATAATCAGTAGTATTTTGAAAGAAATCTTTTGTCTGAGCAGTAGGCTCCAACAGTGGGCTTAAAATATTCATTAAACCACGTTGTGAACAGATGTGCTGTGATTTCAGCTTTATTGTTCCATGTAGGGCACAGGGTAGATTTAGAATAATTCTTAATCACCATAGGATTTTCAAATGGTGACTAAGAGTTGGCTTCAACTTAATGCCATGAGTTGCATTAGTCCTTAACAAGAGAGTCAGCCTATCCTTTGAAGTTTTGCAACTGGGTATTGCCTTCTCTTCTCTAGCCGTAAAAGTCCTAGATGGCATCTTCTCCCATTATAAGGTTTTGTCTACACTGGAAATCTGCTGCTTAGTAGAGTTGCCTTCACTAGTTATCTTAGATAGATATTCTGAAACACTTGGTGCAACTTCTATGTCAGTACCTGCTGCTAACCTGAACTTTCATGTTGTAGAAATGGCTTCTTTCCTTATAAACCTCAAATCAACGTCTGCCAGCTTCACTCTTTTCTTCTACAGCTTCCTCACCTCTTTCAACCTTCAGAGAATTGAAGAGAGCTAGGACTTTGTTCTGGATTAGCCTTTGGATTCAGGGAATATTGTGGTTGGTTGGATCTCCTAGCCGAATCACTAAAACTTCCTCCATCATTACCAATAAAACTGTTTTGCTTTATTTTCAGTCATATGTTCACTGGAGTAGCATCTTTAATTTCCTTCAAGGACTTTCTCTTTGCATTTACAATTTAGCTAACTGGCCCAGAAAGCCTAGCTTTTGACCAATGTTGGCTCTTGACAAGCCCCCCTTGCTGAGCTTAATCATGTCTAGCTTTTATTTACAGTGAGAGACGTGTGACTCTTCTTTCACTTGAACATGTATGGATATCGTGTGGTTATTAATAGGTCTAGCTTCAATATTACTGTTTGTCAAGTAATAGAAAAACTTGAGCACAAGGAGAGACTTGGGAGAACGGGCAGTTGGTGGAGTAGTCAGAATACACACAGCATTTATCCACTGTTTGCAGCTTCATGTGGGCATAGTTAATTGTGCTTCAAAACAACTACAATGGTAACATCAAACCACTCATCAAAGATCACCATGACAAATATAACAATAATGGAAAACTTTGAAATATTTTGGGAATTACCCAAAAGTGATATAGAAATACCAACTAAGCAAATGCTGTTGGAAAAATGATGCTGATAGACTTGATTGACAAAGGATTGCCACAAATCTTCAATTTGTAAAAACATACAGTATCTATAATGTCCAATAAAGCAAAGCACAATAAAACAAGGTGCATGTCTTTTAAATTTTTGAATAAATTAAATATTACATTAATAAAAGTTAAGAATGACAAAATAAAGGATTTAATGCAATTAATATGTGCTTCATGATCATTCATACTAGGTTGAAGTTTAGGTAGTGCTGTACATTTTGAACAGTGAGATAAAAGCAGGAGCTTAAAGTTAGGAATGTGAGTTCATATTATGGAAGTGTTCTACTGTATTATAGAAACACTTATCCCAGTGTTATTATTATACATAGACACTTTCAATAGAATGCAATTAAATAGCTTCACATAAGAAATTTTTAAAAGACAAATAAACTACTTTTTTTATAAAAAGCATAATTGGAGATATATTGCCTTTAAAGAATTTGTTACTATACCTCCTGTCCTTAGGAGGAATCAGAGAGACAATTGGTATAACCCTTAGGTTAGCCATCTAAATTCACCCATCTGAATGACTGAAATTTATACAAGGATGCTATAAAATTATGGGCAATTAATAATTTATGTACTTTTCCTCCACTTTCCTTCCACAGTATGAAATTGGAATACAATAACATAGCAGGTTTCTTTTTTCTCCAAGTCAACAAGCATTTATTAATCTTTCTTTATTCATTAAGAGTTATCAATTGACTCTATGGTTTTGTCTGACTGTTACTCAAGAGACATTTGACAGCTGTTTCCTGAGGCCAAGAAAGATTTAGTCTAGAAATAGACTTTGACAGCATTTGACTTATATGATGCTCCAGGGGCTTTTTCACAGGCAAGATTTTCACAATGTGCAGGATTTCATTATTCTTTTTAGAAATTTGTATCATTATTATTTTATATTTCTTCTGATTGAACACAAAGCATTTCATGCTGTTGAAATCACTAAAAGCAAAATCCACAGTTCTTGGGTACATATCTTAAAGCTTTCTATACTTAGCAGTTCTGACAACACTGCTGACAACTAATATTGCTTCTATGCTTCTTGCACTTCTGCCTTGCTGTTTCTGCTATTCCCTAATAGGGTCAGGAATCCAAACGCTAAGTTAGTGTTGAAGAAGACCTATCAAAAATGATTGCTTTGGCTGACAGCTTAGGATGTGTCCAAGATGCATCTGTCAGATTTTGACAGAAGCATTGTTTCTTTGAGCTTCAGTTTGCTGATTTGAATGCATTTCTACCACTATGCTAGGAAAAATGAACACTTCTTTCTTAACATTATTATTCTGTAAATTATTTTTATCTTGCCTGACTCTTAAAATTTACTTCCAGTATAGTTAATGATACTTTTTGGATAAGGAAATAGAAGAGTGAGAAAATTCAATAGATCACCTATGTCACAAAACTAACAAATGCCAGAACTACTGCTAGAACCCTTGTTTCCTGGATTTCACACCTGTTTTTCATTCCACTTATTTACCCAGGAGTTACTTTGCTAATCCTTCACACTAGGAAAAGACCTTAAATTACATACCACAACACTATGCACATTTCCTTTATGCCACTTACACTGTTATTTAAATACTTGTTTATATTTCTTCTTACTAGAAAAAACATTTGAGAAGAATGTTTCTGTGCTGTTCCCCATGAGAAACATGATATTACTCAATAATACACAGCAGTGGAAACTAAGTAGCTCAAAAACACTTCTTTGTTAGTGATATTCAAGAACTGCTTTCTGCCTTGCTTCTCCAACTGGCAAATCCATCATCTGACTGAAGTCTGTTGAACTTGGGTCTTGCTTTTTATATTCTGCCTGTTCTCCCTCCCTGATGTGAATCTTCTCCCCAACCCTACCCCAATCAGTCCTCCCCACCCACCTGACCCACCAGCCCCCTTCCAAAGAAAAACCTGTCAAGAATAACTCTTCATGCTGTTGTCTCCTTTGGGCATGTTATATGAACTAGCATTAAACAATAACATGTCAATTGCTATCTTCATGTTCTCAAATTCTCTCTGTCCAGAAATTATATAGTTCCAGCTTAATTATAAACTTGTCCCTATTCCTCAAGGAATTAATATGGTCTAGTGGATTAACAAAGATTATTTGTTGACAGACAAATCTGAGCTCATATTCTAGGCAAGTCTCCAGTCTTACTTCCCTCAGATATAAAATGTGTATGAATATCTAAGACAAAGCTTTGGTAAGAGCAGAATATATTGAGCACCTAATGAAGAGCACAAAGATATTGTGTTATCTATCCTTATCTTCAACATTGAAAAATCACGACTTTTTTTTTTTTTCTGATACATTCTCCCTCCCAAATCCACACTCACATTTTTTTGTACTCTTCATTTCCATAGAACTTATTCCTATCACTAGTGCCATCTCTGCTATTAGCATTTGCATGTGTGAGCTCTGGCCCTCTCTAATTGTTTATTCTATCACTCTGTTCTTATATGTTGATCTCCTTATCTTAAATGAAGGATGGTTGTTCTTTCTACAGTTCTTTTTCCATCGACCCCAATTCATGAAGAAGAATTGGACACTCTTCTTTGTCCCTAAATTTCCATTCCTCTAAATAAGTTCTCATCTTTTTAAGGCTGCTACTTTGTACTTTGTCCTTTCCTTGGTATCTTCTCATTTGTATTAGTCTTGAAAATATTAACTGTAGCAAACATGTGATGTTTGTATCTTTGCCTCAATCCCCTTCTAATTGCAGCCACAGCTGCATTACATGGATCTAGGAGAACTCTGCCAGCTACCAACTTCAGTATTCAACCTCAGAATTTTCTACACAGAATCAAACATGCTGGATCTAGTTAAAGTACAGCCAAGATATGAAAACGAGTTAATCCCCTAGGACTCTCACAGATGTTGAGGGATTAAAGCAAATGGAGAAATACTCTGATCTCCCATATCTCAGAGACATAATTCTGGAAAGCATCCCTGACACTTCTAGAGATTTTCTGGATCAAGCTCTCATTGCTCACAAAAGTGACCTCAAAAACATATTCTTGTTTTGAATCTTCCTCCTTCTTGATCTCACTGTTCTTTCTTCTTCACTTTGCTTCTCGGAATCATTTCTCAAGGAGTTATCTGGTCCATATCCTTAACATCCATTCTTTTATTAGAGTAGAAACTAAAATTCACACACTCTCAAGGTTGTAAACAAGTAACCATTATCTTCATCCCCTTTTCTTTCTGCTGTTATATTTCCTCTAGCCTAGCAACATAACCATGTGTGCTATTTCTCCCTGTTTTTTTCTTTGTTTGTTTTTGCTTCATTTTACTCGGAATAACTAAAGATTTCACTTTATGTTCAAGTATATCAAAGGAGTAGGTGTATACTGGTATTTGCTACTTTCTCACCACTTGGAATCCAGTCCTTTAACTAGTTACTCTCTGAAACTCTTCCTTGAAATGTATCAAATGTTCCCTAGTTTCCAAATTATATAAGCTATTTTTCTGTTCACATTCTCCTTGACATTTTCAGGCTTTGATCACAATATAAAGTTTCCTTTCTATTGATTTTTAGAACAAATTTCTCTCTTGCTTCTAGACTTTCTTCTCTAATCACTTCACATATTCTGCTGAATTATATTCAAATGCTTTTCCTTAAGATTCAAATTGTTCTACACTTGAACTACAGTCAAATTTTTCTCTAGGAAAGTTTCATTTTCACATTTTATACTGCAAATGTGTTGTTCTCTAAATTTTCTGCACAATGAAATTACCAGAAGATTAAAAAAAAAAAAAAAAGTTGCAGCTTACCACCTGCCTGCAGACATATAACATGGAATGAATTGAGAATTGGTCATTAGAATTTTTATCAAATGATGTAATGTTCAGTAAAATTTGAGAACCACTGTTCTAAATTAAAGATAAATGTAACTCCTAAATTTTTTAGTATTTGTCCGATATTTTTTCATCTCCAATTTTTAGTTTACATTGTTTTAAGAAATGCTTTTTTATCCTTATCTCCACTTTGCCAAATCTTACCTTTCTTTAAGTTCCAGTGGAAACAGCTTTTCTTCCATTAAACATGTTCTAAGCAGTTTTGACTAATGTTGAACCATTCGAAGATGTTATTAATGAATCTTTTATAGACTTTTGCTTTCATGAGAATATATTCAACTTCTGTGTTGTTCACCAATATATCCCACATTCATGCAGGCTTTCTGAAAGTCATATAGGAGATTCTCATGAAATACTTGATGACTGACTGACTGACTAGTTGAATAAACCAACTGAAAAATGACCAACAATCTCATATGTCTTTGTTCAGGGCCTATGATCACCTAAAAATGACAATGCCTGAGGGAAATATCTATGTCTAATTAATTTACTACATCTCTCTATTCTGAAGGACTATCTTATAAATACATGCTGCTGATAATTATTTTTGGATAGGTAAATTAATGAATATGTAGACAGCTTTATATTCAGTTACCTTAAAATTTTAAATAATAAATTTAATCACTTAAGAAAAAATTGAAACTGACCAAGCTGTAATATGTCTACACTTCATTTTTCTGATTTCAAATGAAAAGACTTGGCTAAGATATTTCTATTTCACACCTCTAAAATAATCTACTGTTCTATTCATTTTAAGTTCTATAGCTATTATTTATTAAAATCTAGCTGTGTGCCAAGCCTTGGGATAAATTTGTTGAAGGTATTGTTTATTCAGTTCTCACAAAAGGTGACGGTAGGGCATGAAGTTAGGATACAGACTATATTAGATTCAAATCCAAGTCTCCTCACTAAATTAATCATGACTGCAGGTAAATTACTTAATCTCTCTAATTCACTTTCTTTCACTCACTATAAAATTAAAGTAATATAGTTCAGCTCAATGAGTTGTGAGAATTAAATTAGTTAATGTATGAAAAGTTTTTAGAAGTTGCCTGGTACTAAATAAATGATTGTTTTTTTAACTATTAATTGAATAGGTGCTATTCAATACTAACTACATGATGAAAATAGAAATTAGAGTCAGTAAGTATTTTTCAGGGTCATAGATGCTTTAAATGGAAGAGTCTAAACTCAAATAGGATTAGTTATTAGCTCCTTAGAAATTGTTTTCTGGTTAATACTGGAATATGCCTTAGCCCTACATACGCAGCTTGCTTTTTATAAACCTATGATGCTTGATACTCTTTAGAGAGAAATTTGGATTCACTCTGTGATTAGAACTATTATAAAGTTATAAAGCTCTAAAACAGATTTGTAATGGAAATCCTGACCTAGCTATAACTATAGGTGACACTAAATAAATAAGTGTCTTTGCTTTGGCTCTGAATCTACTCAGTAAAGTGGAAAATGACTGGGCTAGTTGGGTGTGCAGTCATACAAAACAGCTCAGCAAACTGTAAAGAATCTTCTGGCACCAAATGCTTGTGCAAGAACAGCATTTATGCAGGGCTATACATATTTAAATTTGAAATCAAATTGCTGATTCTGTGCTAACATTTGTAAGACAAGCTTTTAAAATATACTTAATGTTTAATTTCCATTTCTACTGTAATGGAGTCAAAACTTATTATACACTAAAGAAGATATAGTAGTACTTAGTCTCCTTTAAAACTGTGACATATATCTACCCAAGTACAGAGCTCATCTGTTTAAGAAGGATCCTGTAAGCTTGATTTGTGCATTTTTGTGTAACAGTATGAGTCTCAGTATAGTTTTGCCCTCAAACCCCAAGAAATTGGAAGGAAAGGGAATAAATATTTTCTCAGAAGTATACTTTATATTTTAATTAATTAATTTGTTTTAATTAGAAGCTAATCACTTTACAATATTGTAGTGGTTTTTGCCATACATTGCCATGAATCAGCCATGGGTGTACATGTGTCCCCCATTCCAAAACCCCCTGCTACCTCCCTCCCAATCCCATCCCATCCCTCAGCGTCATCCCAGTGCACCAGTCCTAAGTGCCCTGTCTCATGCATCACACTATTGGTTCGATGGACCAACAACTGGACTGTTGATCTATTTCACATATGGTAATGTACATGTTTTAATGCTATTTTCTCAAATCATCCCACCCTCGCCTTCTCCCACAGAGTCCAAAAGTCTGTTTTTACATCTGTGTCTCTTTTGCTGTCTTGCATATAGGGTCATCATTACCATCTTTCTAAATCCCATATATATGTATTAATGTACTGTATTGGTGTTTTTCTTTCTGACTTACTTCACTCTGTATGATAGGCACCTCATTAGAACTGATTCAGATGCATTCTTTTTAATAGCTGAGTAATATTCCATTGTGTATATGTATCACAACTTCCTTATTCATTCATCTGCTGATGGACATCTAGGTTGCTTCCATGTCCTGGCTATTATAAACAGTGCTGCGATGAACATTGGGGTACACGTGTCTCTTTCAATTCTGGTTTCCTCAGTGTATGCACAGAAGTGAGATTGCTGGGTCATATGGCAGTTCTATTTCCAGTTTTTTAAGGAATCTCCACACTGTTCTCCATAGTGGCTGTATTAATTCTCATTCTCACCAACAGGGTAAGAGGGTTCCCTTTTCTCTGCACCCTCTCCATCATTTATTATTTGTAGACTTTTGGATAGTAGCCATTCTGACTGGTGTGAAATGGTACCTCACTGTGGTTTTGATTTGCATTTCTCTGATAATGTGTGATATTGAGAATATTTTCATATGTTTGTTAGCCATCTGTATGTCTTCTTTGGAGAAATGTCTGTTTAGTTCTTTGCCCCATTTTTTGATTGGGTTTTTAATTTTCTGGAATTGAGCTGCATGAGCTGCTTGTATATTTTGGAGATTAATTCTTTGTCTGTTGCTTTGTTTGCTATTATTTTCTCCGATTCTAAAGGCTGTCTTCTTACCTTGCTTATAGTTTCCTTCATTGTGCAAAAGCTTTTAAGCTTAATTAGGACCCATTTGTTTATTTTTGCTTTTATTTCCATTACTCTTGGAGGTAGGTCAGAGAGGACCCTGCTGTGATTTATGTCAGAGAGTGTTTTGCCTAAGTTTTCTTCTAGGAGTTTTATAGTTTCTATTCTTACATTTAGCTCTTTAATCCATTTTGAGTTGATTTTTCTGTATGATGTTAGAAAGTGTTCTAATTTCATTCTTTTACAAGTGGTTGACCAGTTTTCCCAGCACCACTTGTTAAAGAGATTGTCTCTTCTCCATTGTATATTCTTGCCTCCTTTGTCAAAGATAAGGTGGCCATAGGTGTGTGGATTTATCTCTGGGCTTTTTATTTTGTTTCATTGATCTATATTTCTCTCCTTGTGACAATACCATGCTCTCTTGATGACTGTAGCTTTGTAGTATAGTCTGAAGTCAGGCAGGTTGATTCCTCCAGTTCCATTACTTCTTTTTCAAGATTGTTTTGGCTATTCTAGGTGTTTTGTATTTCCATACAAACTGTGAAATTATTTGTTCTATTTCTCTGAAAAAATACCATTGGTAGCTTGATAGGGATTTCATTGAATTGATAGATTACTTTGAGTAGTATACTCATTTTCATTATATTGATTCTTCCAATTCATGAACTTGGCATATTTCTCCATCTATTTGTGTAATCTTTGATTTCTTTCATCAGTGTTTTAAAGTTTTCTATATATACATCTTTTGTTTCTTTAGGTAGATTTATTCCTAAGTATTTTATTCATTTCATTGCAATGTGAATGGAATTGTTTCCTTAATTTCTCTTTCTGTTTTCTCATTGTTAGTGTATAGTAATGCAAGGGATTTCTGTGTGTTAATTTTATATCCTGCCACTTTACTATATTCATTGATTCAGTTCAGTTCAGTTCAGTTCAGTTCAGTCGCTCCGTTGTGTCCAATTCTTTGTGACCCCATGAATTGCAGCACACCAGGACTCCCTGTCCATCACCAACTCCTGGAGTTCACTCAAACTCATGCCCATCGAGTCGGTGATGCCATCCAGCCATCTCATCCTCTGTCGTCCCCTTTTCCTCCTGCCCCCAATCCCTCCCAGCATCAGGGTCTTTTTTCCAACGAGTCAACTCTTCACATGAGGTGGCCAAAGTATTGGAGTTTCAGCTTCTGCATCAGTCCTTCCAATGAACACCCAGGACTGATCTCCTTCAGGATGGACTGGTTGGATCTCCTTGCAGTCCAAGGGACTCTCAAGAGTCTTCTCCAACACCACAGTTCAAAAGCATCAATTTTTCGGCACTCAGCTTTCTTCACAGTCCAATTCTCATATCCATACATGACCACTGGAGAAACCATAGCCTTGACCAGATAGACCATTTTTGGCAAAGTAATGTCTCTGCTTTTTAATATGCTATCTAGGTTGGTCATAACTTTCCTTCCAAGGAGTAAGCATCTTTTAATTTCATGGCTATAGTCGCCATCTGCAGTGATTGTGGAGCCCCCCCACAAATAAAGTCTGACACTGTTTCCACTGTCTCCCCACCTATTGCACATGAGGTGATGGGACCAGATGCCATGATCTTAGTTTTCTGAATGCTGAGCTTTAAGCCAATTTTTTCACTCTCCTCTTTCACTTTCATCAAGAGGTTTTTTAGTTCCTCTTCACTTTCTGCCATAAGGGTGGAGTCATCTGCATATCTGAGGTTATTGATACTTCTCCTGACAATCTTGATTCCAGCTTGTGCTTCTTCCAGCCCAGCGTTTCTCATGATGTACTCTGCATATAAGTTAAATAAGCATGGTGACAATATACAGCCTTGACGTACTGCTTTTCCTATTTGGAACCAGTCTGTTGTTCCATGTCCAGTTCTAACTGTTGCTTCCTGACCTGCATACAGGTTTCTCAAGAGGCAGGTCAGGTTAGCTCCAGTAATTAAGAAAGCATATAAATTCTTACCTTTCAGACCATATAACTGAGAAAAATAACTGCTCATTTCCAAGGAATGATACAAACAGAAAAGAATAATTTGCTTTTGCTAATTTCCCAATATTGACAATGCTTTTTCTCGTGACTAAATTATCACTTATAAAGTGGAATTCTTAGTAAAAGGATGTCCAAATTCAGCATACCTTACATCAAAGTTTAATTAATTTTTTTTCTGTTGTCTTTTTTTGGATATATCTAAAGTTATATTCTGTGGATACTTTCAATATTGACAGAATACCTTCGTTTAAGTATTCATAGCTCATTTACTCTTTGATTAATTTTTGGATGTTCCAATATATGTGTATCATCTCAACTATAAAATGGCACACAAATACAGTGATTTATAAAAATATAGTTATTCTCCTCTTTATGAAAAGGGAAAACTGAAGATCAACCTTGAGTAATAAATATTTATTTGAACCTATATTTAATAGCCATTATATTATGAAAAGTTTTCTCTTTGTAGAGAGGTCATTCATCTACCAGTTTTTCAATATCCATCAAACTCCTCATGTCTTTACGTCCCTCTAACAATGTTCAGAAAACATGGTATATGATTAAAATCAGCTACCTGAAATCCTTAACTCTCCAACTGTTCTCTTTTCATTGTACCCATCCTCCTCCCAAATTCCAACTGTTACTAAAATGAACCACTGATTTTACCCTGTCTATAAAATGTTGAATACCTTCATCTTTTTTTTCTGTGGGGACCCTGATTGCCCCACAAAGTTACAGACTCCCTTGATCTCATTCTACTTTTGTGCTAGACACCTAAAATTTCTCTACTTCTTCACCAATAATTTATCTCTAATTAAACCCATCTAATCACTTACAATTATGCACTTTCTGTAGGGCAATGACTGTAAAACTTTTTCACCATATATATACATATGTATGCATATAAAGGTTCTGTCTCATGAATCTTTATATCCATTTTTTTTTATTTGCATATACAGTAGGAAATGTAATAGTTGTCCAATATTTATCATATCCATAACAGTCACATGTATCCTCCCTCTTCCAAACTTGATCTACCCCAAATGTTCCAATTTTACAAATTACTCAGTTTAAAACCTAGGAGTCATTCTTGATTTTTAACTTTCTCTCACTATCTTAATGAATATATAAATAATTCCCATTGGTCATTCTTTTCTTCTTTCTAATGCTATATTCTTTGTTGAAACCTCTCTCATTTCTTATTTACTCTGTTTTTAGACCAAGTCTTCTCTATGCCTCCATTCTCACTTTGTTACAATATACTGTTCATAAAATCACTACAACAATCCTCTGATCATTGCCCTAATTAAATATCTTCAGACATCTAATCACACATAGTGAAGTGAAGTGAAGTGAAGTTGCTCAGTCGTGACCGACTCTTTGCGACCCCATGGACAGTAGCCCACCAGGCTCCTCAGTCCATGGAATTTTCCAGGCAAGAGTACTACAGTGGGCTGCCACTTCCTTCTCCAGGGGATCTTCCCATCCCAGGGATAGAACCCAGATCTCCCGCACTGCAGGCAGACGCTTTACCGTCTGAGCCACCAGGGAAGTAAATAAACCCAAAACCTTTATCAGTACCTTCAAGACATAAAAGCAATAGAAATAAAATACCCAACCTCATATCATGTTTACCATAAAACTAAAATCTTTACAATGGCTTCTAGTAGCAGTTAGTAAACTTGTTCCATAAACAACCCAGCAGCCATGAAATGTGTTGCAGTTAGTTTTTCCTGGGCTTCCCCCATAGCTCAGTTGCTAAAGAATCCATGTGTGATGCAGGAGACCCCGGTTCAATTCCTGGGTCAGGAAGATCCACTGGAGAAGGGATAGGCTACCCACTCCAGTATTCTTGGGCTTCCCTTGTGGCTCAGCTAGTAAAGAATTTGCCTGCAATGTGGGAGACATGGGTTCGATCCCTGGGTTGGGAAGATCCCCTGGAGAAGGGAAAGGCTACCCACTCCAGTATTCTGGTCTGGAGAATTCCATGGAATAAGTCCATGGGGTCCCAAAGAGTGGGACATAACTGAGGGACTGTCAATTTAGTTTTTTATGGACTGGGTGATTTCATGTGCTAATAAGTGGGAGGATCATTCCAATAACTGGGGAACCACCCACTCCTCAGTCTTTTGATGGTGACTTGGAACTGTCCTGGCACCTCTGGATTTGTCATTTATCTTGCAGATTGAGGATCAAGGTTTAGTTGAATTTGACATGTCATCTTGGACCCCTTTGATTTTAATTCATTTATGTTATGCCTTTGGGCTATATCATTCTTTCAAAAGTTGGGCCTGCCCCCTTCCCTCCTGTTTGATCTCTTTTCCTGAGCCCCATCAGGGCCCACAGTGTTGCCTCTATGATCTTCTGGAGGGACAATCAGAAAATAGCTGGCCCTTGGGAGG
This sequence comes from Dama dama, assembly GCF_033118175.1. NCBI lineage: Eukaryota > Metazoa > Chordata > Mammalia > Artiodactyla > Cervidae > Dama > Dama dama. Next base: position 13,494,926 of record NC_083681.1, read on the forward strand.
GAAATACTGCATAATATCCAATCTCTTTAGATAGTCAGGCCTTCATTTTCCATGTTTCCTACAACATGTGCAACAGGAGCATTGCTCAGTGAACCCGCCAAGGTGGGAGACAGGCATACAGTGCCTGCTAGAAGTCCATCAGTTGGCATCCCTTCAAGGGCAACTGGGCTTCCAGGGATAATGTTTGCCACTTTGAGAGTTAGCCTGCAGGCTGTTTGGGCCCAAACCCTTACCAATCTTCTCCTAAAGCAATAAGCATACCCCTGGATCAAATCTCCACTCCACTTTTATGGAACATTTGGTCTGTTGCTTTTATCAGTTTGTTCTTAAGCCACTTACTAACTCCTACAACCAGGACCCTTGTAGGCAACATCTCTCCACCCAGCTTATTATTAAAATACTCTTAATGCCCTTAACTGGACCAGATAACCCACTCCTTTGTCATTACTTTTGTTATTACCTAAAATGGGTCTATGGGAATGAAATATTTACCATTGGGAACACCCTAAACTGCTCTTATGGAGGACTAGGGAAAGAAATCAGTGACTTACAGTTCCTCAGAGCAATAAGAGGATATGTCTTTTGACTGTTTTGCTAGGTTCCCAGTCTCAGGGCACAGGCTTGAATTGCTTTACATCATGGTATCTATTCCCATCCATGGTGGGAAAACTGACAATGAGTTAAAATTACAACCCCTTAATCCTACTCAGCACTAGTCATGCTGAAAACCTTGGGGATACCCAACTCCAGCCTTGGGATCCTAGGAGGTTGGCCTGCTTCAACCTGCCTAGAGATCTAGTCCCTGGGAGGTTGTCATGCCTCAACCAGCTCGGGGATGCCAGTTCATGGGTCCCAGGGGATTGACATGGCTTGACCTGCCCAGAGATCCAATTCTCAGGAGGTCAACATACCTCGACCTGCTAAGGGATTTGATCTCCAGGAGGTTGTCACTCCTCAACCTGCCTGGGGATCTGCACCCTGACTCAGAGATGCTGGGCTCTCAGGTTGCAATAATACTGGGTAGAATAAGCTTCAGAAAGACTCGCCCCTAAAGAAGCCCACCCATGGAAATAGGAGGAAGCCTATTACTTGTGGGACTGTCTCAGCAATAACTCAGGATTCCAACGAGAAACCCATTGCCTTTCTGGACAGGCTAAAAGACCCCCTCAGAAAGTTTACCAATCTGGACTTAGACTCTTATGAGGGACAGGCAATTTTAAAGGACAAATTCCTGTCCCAATGTGAAGGAAGAACAGATAGGTGGTGCAAGAGCCGCACCAATGTGCATCAGACATCAGGGTAATGTTACAACAGCTACAGCAACAGGACCCTGCTGCCTCTTTAGGTGAGATGGTCCAGCAAGCCCCCAATACTTGTATAACAGAACAGGAGAGGGAGGCCAAGGCCCAGGAAAGGAAGAAAAGGAAAGAGACAAGGCATGCCCAGATGCTGGCTGCCCTCCAAAGAAGTCCTGTGGCAAACGCGGAGTACCTAAAGGACAAGGCACGAGACAAATGCCTAATCTATAGACAGGCAGGACATTGGGCCAAAGAGTGTCCAAATAAGTCTCCTAAAATGGCTTGCTACAAATACCATCAACTGGAACACTGGGCAGTATTCTGCCCTTGGGACCCAAGAGCCTCAAAGTCAAGCACCAAGCCTTCCCTCAGGATGGCTCAATAGGACTGAAGCAACCTGTTCCAGCCAGCCTGCCTCTCACAGATAACCATCAAGGGGCTGGAGCCAAGGGTGGAACTGGATGTGGCAGGTAGGTCCAAGAATTTCTTGGTTGACACAGGGGCTACCTACTCTGTCCTAACCTCTTACTTTGGGACCTTCTTCTCCCAAATCTATACCATTTTGGAAGCTGCAGGAAAAACAATTACAAAAAGATTCACCTGAACACTTTTTTGTTGCTGGAATGGACAAATATTTTCCCACCAGTTTCTGGTGGTTCCTGAGTGTGCTACTCCCTTATTGGGAAGAGATCTTTATCTGCCTTTGAAATCTCGCAGTCCTGATAGAAGATGCTTTAAAAATCTCTCTTGGGGACAAACTATTTTTGCCAGCCATCAACTGAAACAACTCCTGAATGGGGGAGGCCATTTATGGCTGTCTGATCAAAGGATCCTCCAATATCAAGTAGTGAGGATGGAAAATCCAGGCCTCACTATATCCCCTTGTGAGGTTCTTAACCCAGCTACCCTCCTGCCTAGCCTCGAGGGCTCTCTTCCCTTTCACTCTTGCCTAGAAACCTTGGACCACTGGACAAAACCCTGAGAGGGATTGTCAGAAGATCCTCTGATCAACCCTGAGGAAATCTGGTACACTGATGGAAGCAGCTTTTTCTTAGATGGAAAGAAAAGAGCTGGATATGCAGCAGTCTCCAACTTTGAGACCATAGAGGCTACGCCTTTGCCACTAGGCACTTCAGCCCAATTGGCTGAGCTCATAGCCCTGACTCGAGCTGTAGAGCTGGGGAAAAGAAAAAGAGTAGCTGTTTACACTGACTCCAAGTATGCCTTTCTGATGCTACATGCACATGCTGCTATTTGAAAAGAAAGAGGCCACTTGACCACCGAAGGGTCCCCAATCAAATATGGTGATCAAATCCTCAGGCTCTTGAAGGCAGTCCAACTGCCCATTGAAGTTTCAGTCTCCCACTGTAAAGGACACCAAAAAGGGAGCATGGAAGTGGCATGAGGGAACCAAGCAGCCGATCAGGCAGCAAAGAGAGCAGCATTACAGAACAATGACCTAATAGGGGTTGCCAATTTAGTTCCACAGACTAAAGGAGCCAGAAACTACTTCATATACTTCATATTCTTAAAGCTAAGAGTGAGGGCTTTCAAGATCATATAGGGTGATTCCAAAAGGAGGGACTCCTTTTTCAGCCTGGGAACCTCCAAAGGAAGTTGGTTAACTCCTTACATGCCATCACTCACTTAAGGGAGAAAGCCCTCTAAAGATTACTAGAATGGTCCTTCAGAGGAACAGAGCTCCAAACAACTATAAGGCAAATGGTCTCCTCTTGTCCCACTTGCCATTTAAACAACCCCCAAGAAGCTTGAAGACCCCAGCTGGCCCAGCTCATCCAATGGCAAGGGACCTACCCAGGAGAGGACTGACAGATGAACTTCACCCAGATGCCAGTTTCTCAAGGGTATAAATACCTATTAGTCATGATAGATACATTCACAGGATGGACTGAAGGCTTTCCCACCCAGACTGAGAAGGCTGAGGAAGTGGTAAAAAAAAAAAAAAAAAAACTGCTCCATGAAATCATTCTGTGATTTGGTCTGCTCAGCTCATTACAAAATGACAATGGGACCTCATTTGTTTTTAAGGTCAGCCAAGAGTTCTCTAAAGAATTGAGCATTGTTTATTATCTCCATTGTGCCCAGAGGCCCCAGTCTTCGGGGAAAGTAGAAAGAGCCAATCAATCCTTAAAATCAGTGATCAAAAAGATGACCCAGGTGACCTCCCTGGGATAGAAGGAGGCTTTACCAATAGCGCTCCTCCATGCTGGTATTGTCCCTAAGTAACAGGCTGGTCTTACTCCTTATGAGATGCTATATGGGAGACCTTTTGTTTATATTGATGACCTCTTCCTAGATCCAGAGTCTCAGACCCTCAAGTCTTATACCATGGCCATTGAACAAGTCCAACAAGATATATACTTTGGGCTGTCAACCAGGACCCAAAAGATTCTGAAGAGCTATCATTATATGTTCCAGGGACTCAATCCCAATTAAAATCTGGAAAGATGGGTCCCAAAAGGCTCAACTCCAGCCCACATGGGAGGGCCCTTACACTGTAATACTTTCTACTTCCTCAGCAGTCAAGGTACCAGGGTACGACTTCTGTATTCACTACTTATGAGTCAAACTGTGGAAGAAAACAGAAGACACTCAATACACTTGTCAACAAGTTACAACGTGCAGTGCCAGATGAACAAGGATATATAAAACTACACCCGACCATGGAAAATATCACTCACCCCTAAATGGACACTGCTATAAGGACTCTGAGGCTTGAGACTAACAAGAGGGGGAGATCCAATGCCCCTCGCCATCCTGGTTCAGCAGAAAGTAGGGAGATTTCAGCACCCCTATTCCCCAAGAATTGCGCCTCCCATATCTTGCTGGGAGAATGTTAGGTAGTTAAAATAGGAAAAAGGAGTCCAAAATGGTGGTCACTAAAAGACAAAAAAGGAGAAAAGCTCGTGAAAGTGGAGCAAGGGAAAATCCATGGACCGGAGTGAGAACTTCAGGTGAAACAAACATGCGACATTTTGGCCAGCCCAATTTGCATATGACAGGCTCAAGGGGCTGGGGGGAGGAGACAAACTTATAAAAGGAGGAAGCCAAGACAGATTGAGACCTTTCCTTTGGGGTTGGCTCATGCCTCGAGGGTGTACTATCCTTTGCTTGCTGAATAAAACTGAGCTGTAACCAACTGTAACACTGGTCCACCATTTCAAATTTTTGCCATGGTGAGACAGAACAGAGGAAATTACACACTCTCCCAACAGTTTAGTGGCATATTTATGTTTCTCTTTTAGGAAAAGTTGTCTATTCTCTGCTTGTAAGAGTATAGCCAAATATTTTGTGGCCAAAAACATGAACTATATAGCAGATTGTATTAGATTCCACTTAACTTCTGTTTCTAGGTGGACCTGAGGGCAAATCTGGCCTCTTTACACTGATACCAAATCCTCAAGAGTTTTGAGTGAAGTAGAAAAGAATAACTTTATTGCTTTGCCAGACAAAAGGGGCCACAGGAGATAAATGTCCTCAAAATCTTGTGTCCCAACTTGGATAGGGTAGTGAGAAGTTTAATAGTAATGGTTCAAATAGGGTGTGATCAGCTCATGGGCATTTTTCTGATCCATTGGTGGTGAGGTAAATGGGAGTCAGCATCATCAACCTTCAGGTCTGGGGTCTACATGCTGTGTGCAGCATGCTGTTTTTAACTTCTTGCACCAGGTGGGATTTCAGTTCTTCAAAATAGCTCAAATATATTATGTATATTCCTTGATGGGGAAACTGGACCATGCTCCAAGGCTGCACTATTGCTTCTCTTGATTTTGTTTCCCCCTGGGATCAAACCCCAGGTCTCCTGTATTGCAGGTGGATTCTTTACCAGCTGAGCTACAAGGGAAGCCCAGTAATATACTACAGTCAACTGTCCCAGGCAATTTCATGGCTCCAGTCACCATCTGCAGTGATTTTGGAGCCCAAGAAAATAAAGTCTGTTATGGTTTCCATTGTTTCTACATCTATTTGCCATGAAGTGATGGGACTGGATGCCATAATCTTAGTTTTTTCAATGTTGACATTTAAGCCAGTTTTTCACTTTCCACTTTCACTTTCATCAAGAGGTTTTAGTTCCTCTTTGCTGTCTGCCATAAGGGTGATGTCATCTGCATATCTGAGGTTATTGATATTTTTCCTGGAGATCTTGATTCAGCTTGTGCTTCATCCAGTCCGGCATTTTGCATGATGTACTCTGCATATATGTGGATGGTTGCAAAAAAAAAATTAACACATTCTCTCCCCAATGCTGGTCAAGCCATGAAACTAATAGCCTTTGCCTTACTTCCTCATCTCTTCCCTCTCTCTGTTCTATAAAAGAGACTAGCATCCAGAATCCAATAAGATAGTTATTTTTAGACATTAGTCTTACACCTTCTTGGTCTGGTAGCTTTCCAAATAAAGCATATTCCTTAACTCAAAATCTTGTCTGCAATTTATTGGTTTGTGGTGCAGAGAGCAGAATGAGCTTGGATTCAGTAGCAGTAAACCTTTGTTGAACAGAAGTTTTAATATGCAATTAAGTAAACCTGCCATTTCCACCTCTGCCTAACTTTGGATATATATATATATAATAATAATATATATTATTATATAAAATTACATTGCCTTATCTTATTTCCTTGAATCCACTTTTATTCTCCTTGAGAGCACTGCCCAAATAAATCTGTTTAGCTAGAATCTCCGTATTAGGTTCCTTTTGAGAAATCTGACCTAAGCATTTGATATCAAAACCAGTCTTTCAGAATGGGATTCTAGAGTTGGATAAAAGTTCATCAATCATATTCAGATATTGGGGGTTCATGTCTTGTTAAATGTTGACTTAAATTATTTCCACTAAATGGATCCACTTGAAAGGATTTAATGCTGAATTACCCTAGGGAGTGAATTGTTTCTTTTTGGATACCATCAAATGTACATTTTAATCTTTCTTTAAGGTCATATACATAAATGTTAAAGAGTGAACAAGAATTCTTAGTAATTATGTTGATAAAGATAATTGCAAAAACTGACTTTCCAAGTTCAATTAAAACTAATAATAATAATGATAATAATTATTCATTGAATCCATACTACATTCTAAGAAAGTTAATCACATTATCATCTCTTAAAATTCACAGCAACCCTACAATTATGAAAAGATATTTGCATACAGATCCTTAGATCCCCATTTTTTAAAGTTATAGGGTGTTCTTCTAGGTTCAGACCAATAATGAACCGCTAATTTAAAGAAAAAGAAAAAGTTAAATCCACCAGGAAATTAAAATACATACATACTGCAGTAATTGAGGTTATGAACTGTTGTTTCAACATATAAATAAATTTCATCCTTCTCTCCCACTCATTCTCTTGCTCTTGTTTCTATCTACCAGCTGCCTATCCATCACCACTAGAAACTGTATTTTTTACAGTTTTGTATCACAGACTCCTCAGAAAGTACTCTAATAGAAACTTGTTGAGACATGCCCATTATGTTAGCCTTTATTCAGCCCTTATTCTTTCCACCCATTCAACTGTTCTCCTACAGATTTTTTCTCCTCTTTCTTGCTTAATTGCATGCTGAAAATAATCGCCTTGTAGCTAAAGTTGTACTATGCAACTGGTGTCTACTTAGTCCTTAATGCACCTTTCCTTCATGTGCTTTCTTTATTCTATAAAGAAGGTCTCAAAACAGTAACCTTGAGGACCACCAGTACCTGTTTCTGAACCAACGCCAGCCTTAGTGATCTCAATGTCTCCAGGAGGAAAGAAGAATGCCAGACTATATCAGCCCCAATCCTAATCTATAGCCCTATTTTCCACTATAAAACATCTTCCTATTTCCCAGAAATGGGGGGCACAATCGAAGGCATTGGCCTGCTGCGGCCCCCTTTGCCTGGCATAGTAATAAAGCTACTCTTTTCTACTCTTCCAAAGCTCTATCTCAACATTTCTATTCAGCACTGGTAAAAAGAGGCTGAGTTTTTGCCAACAAAGTACAGAAGCTCATTTTTATTGCGGTACAAATGTTCCAGTTAATAAATGACAGTGTGGGAGTTCTACACATGCTTTCTGATGCTAAGAAAAGTCTACTAAGTTAAATTATATGACCTGTTACAAAGCACATTTTGTTGCAGGAAGGGGGACCGCCTTCCAGGACCCAAGAGTGGGCTCTTTTCTAACACTCAGAAATGAATTGTTGGGAACATAGATGCTGACAAAGTAAGAGACTTTATTGGGAAGGGGTGTCCAGGACCTTCCCAGGTGACACAGTGATAAAGAACCCACCTGACAATGCAGGAGATGTGGGTTCAATCTCTGGGTTGGGAAGATTCCCTGGAGAAGAAATTGGTATCCCAGTAAAATATTCTTGCCTGGAGAATCCCATGGACAGAGGAACCTGGTAGACAGCAGTCCATGGGGCCACAAAAAGTCAGACACGACTGAGCAATAGAGGATGCACACATGCCAGGATGGAGAGCAGCAGGGTAAGGAAATCCTAGGAGAACTGCTTTCCACGTGGCTTGCAGCCTCAGGTTTTATGGTAATTGGTTAGTTTCTGGGTTGTGACTGGCCAGCCATTCTGATTCAGGATCTTTGCAGGTTGTGTGCACATCACTCAGCCAAGATGGGTTCCAGCAAGAAGGATCCTGGGGGATCGGTAGGGTATGAGGATTGGAGTCTCCTTTTGACTTTTCTGAATTCTTCCAGGTGGTGGTAGCTTGTTAGTTCTGCATTTCTTCCTAGGACTTCTTGTTTAAGAGAACTCACTGAAGTGCTTATCATGGTGCCTGATCAGGGTGGCGGTTTCAGTCAGTGGTTCCCTAACAGTTTGAATGGTGAAACAACCAAGACTAATGAGGCAATTTTCCCACTTCTATGAATTGTACAAATTTTCTGTTCAGATTAAGCCTGGTAAAATAAATTTAGCTCCAGACTCGAAGATAGGAAAATAAGCATAGAAATGACAGGACTACAGTAAGCTGAGTCAGAGTAAATAGCAATGGAAAAGCCCCAAGGAAGAAGCATGCTGATGTTGGAAATATTATCAAGGAAGGAAAGAGGTAAGATGTGAGACTGAGAGATAGGTGAAGCCTGCTGAGTTAAGTCTTGAGTACTACAATGAGTATTTTATTAGAGTCCTCTGATTGTGGCAGAAAACCAATGGAAGCTTCTGTTCAGAATGGGAGTGATGGGTCTTAATTTAAATTTGAAAAGATCAACTGTGTTAACTGCTGCTGATTGCTTCAGTAAAATGTTTACAGAGAATGTCATTCAGCAAAAGAGACAAGAAATAAGTGCTGTAGCTGGAGCACAGTGTGTAAAATTAAGGGAGGGCTTTGTTTTTGTTTGTTCTGGATGAAAATTGTTTACTTGCATATGCAGCTAAAAATGAGAAGCAAAATAGTACAGTGTTTTAGATCAGAGTCTGGAGGAGTCATATGCCTGACCTCAAATTCTGACATAATTTTCTTAATTTCTTTTCTGTCTTTTCAAAGTGAGTTTGATAGTAAATCATGGGATTGTTATTGCTGTTGTTTAGTTGCTAAGTCACATCAAACTCTTCTGCAACTCCATGAACTGAAGCCTCCCAGGCTCCTCTCTGAAATTTCCCAGGCAAGAGTACTGAAGTGGGTTGTCATTTCAAGGGCTTCCCAGGTGGTGCTAGTGGTAAAGAACTTGCCTTCCAATGAAAGAGATGTAAGAGACAGGAGCTTAATCTCTGGGTCAGGAAGGTCCCCTGGAGGAGGGCATGACAACCCACTCCAGTACTCTTGCCTGAAGAATCCCATGGACAGAGGAGGCTGGAGAACTGTGGCCCTTAAGGTTGCAGAGTCAGACATGACTGAAGTGATTTAGCCCAGCAGAGCCATTCCAAACTGTAAGATTAAATGAGGCCTAATTGAATGGTGACTTGTGCAAAATGTTTAAAATTGTTCCCCAGACATTGTAAGCAGTGTATATCATTAACTGTGAGAATTGGACCATAAAAAAGACAGCACTGAAAAACTGATGCTTTTGAACTGTGGTGCTGGAGAAGACTCTTGAGAGTTCCTTGGATAGCAAAGAAATCAAACCAGTCAACCCTAAAAGAAATCAACCTTGAATATTTATTGGAAGGACTGGTGCTGAAGCTGAAGCTCCAATACTTTGACTACCTGATGAGAACAGCCATGAGTCTCCAGATTTAAACTTTTCCCTAGAGAAGTCCCTGATGCTGGGAAAGACTGAAGGCAGAAGGAGAAGTGAGGGAGGGTGAGAGGGGCAGAGAATGAGATGATTTGGATTGCATCACTGAATCAATGGAGATGAGTTTGATCAAACTGTGGGAGATAGTGAAGAACAGGGAAGCCTGGCATGCTGCAGTTCATGGGGTCGCGGAGTAGGGCAGGACTTAGTGACTAAACAACAAAAAACAATCATTAACTATACAAAGGGAGAAATTTTTGATATTAAAGGTAGAAAAATAATTGCCAGAGGAAAATCAATTGAATGGGAGCGAGGGATGGGAATTGTCATGGTCCACGTACAGTCTGGAAAAGAATTTCCAGACATGAGGCAGAATGATAGGAGAAAAAGTTTATTAGAGTGGGAGATGCTATTAAAACAGTGGGCTGGCTCAAGGGAGAGTTGAACCCTTTCACAGGCTAGCCTCAAGACCGAGAGAATTCCTACAGGAATGGTGGCATTAGGTGATTGGTTACTGTGATACAGGGTTGATAATAGGGTGGGTGTTTTACCTAATATGGGATCAGGGAACTGGCCAGTTTAAATCTGGAGGCTCATGGCAACAGTTGCTATGGGACTTGACCAGTTCCAGAGACTTTTATCCTGTAACCTTGGTACAAGGTTCCACACCTGTGACCTTGCCATAGGGCTCTACAGAAACCAGCCCACAGTTAAAAACTTGGTATTAGCTTGGAACAGTATGGCTCATCCATTTTAACATAAGGTAAATCAAAGTGTGTGTATGGTGAGGTACGTAGGTTGATTTTCTCTTCCTTGAGGTATAATTTATGAGGAAAAAGCTCTTGTCTTATATTTGGACACATAGGATATATATCTTCCCAAGGAGTACAGCTATTTGATTTATTCAGGGCATCTTTATTTGGATGACAAAACTAGAACAAAACATTTCTTAACTTTATATATTTGTATTGGCCTTATTCCAAAATATTTTTCTCAGCCATTTTCTGAAAAACTAAAGCACATGCTTAAAATGTCTGCTATTAAATATTAGAGTGTGCTACTTTAATGACTTTGCTAATTTCCCATCTGTTTTAAATTATTTCAACATAATATAAATAAATAGAAATGAACACATAAATAATTATGTAGAATCTCTTCATCCTTTAAGGATAAAAATCTTTATTCTGCTTCTTTAAAAAGAAAAAGATGACCTTAAAACCAACTATGTTATTTCCCTTATTGATTATCTTAATGCACAAATTCACAACTAAATTGGTAAAGTACATCCCACTTTTTTTATACACAACTAAAAGAACATGATGAAACAATAGTTAAATATGCCAGTGCACTTAATCCTAACCTTTTTATTGATATTTATATTTTGCTTTACAATCAAATTTAGAAATTATTTCCTTTCAAATACCTGAATCAGCACTCAATTCATGCCATTATGGTTAGAAAATATTTTCCAATTGAGCAAACATGTCATTATGTAATAGATGAAAAAAATATGAGAAGGATATTTTAAACTTAAAGTCAATAATTATGGTTAGTTTTATGCAGTCCTTCACTTGATGATTTACAAGGTTATTGTTATGTGAACCATTTGAGTAGTTGGTTATGAGCATTAGAGGAAAAACAGCTATATTTCTAATTGTAGGTGCTTCTCATAGTATCAGCATATGATTTGAAGACAGATAAATGATGTTGAAGCTGAAACTCCAATACTTTGGCCACCTGATGCAGAGAGCTGACTCATTTGAAAAGACCCTGATGCTGGGAAAGATTGAGGGCAGGAGGAGAAGGATGAGATGGTTGGATGGCATCACCGACTGGATGGACATGGGTTTGGGTGGACTTGGTGAGTTGGTGATGGACAAGGAGGCCTGGCTGCTGTGGTTCATGGGGTCGCAGAGTTGGACATGAGTGAGTGACTGAACTGAACTGACTGAAATCTCTAGGTTTCTCATGATTTATTGGGATTATTAGTACTTTGATGTTTAAAGACATTTAAAGAAAAAAATTGCAAAAGCACACTGAGGTTACTAATATGTCGTGCCTGCTAAGCCGCATCAGTCGTGTCTGACCCTGTGCGACCCTGTGAACAGTAGCTTGCTAGGCTCCTCTGTCCATGGGATTCTCCAAGCAAGAATACTGCAGTGGGTGGCCATGCCCTACTCCAGGGGATCTTCCTGATCCAGGGGTCAAACTGGCGTGTCTTACATCTAATTTGCTTTGGTAGGTGGGTTCTTTACCACTGGCACCACCTGGGGAGCCTGATTACTCGTATAATATTGCCCCAAAATGTGTTTATTTAAAATAAAAACAGGAAAGCTATGGCAAACTATTCTATATTAAGTGCTCTGCAAGATAAATAAGTAAATAAACAAATGCTAAAAGTTATTTGGAATTAATAATAAGAACATATTATTATGTTCACTTAAAATCACTTTAGCACATAAACTATAGTGAAAAACAAAGTGCATATATATGGTTTTATATTTGAAACTACCTTACACACAAACATATTTTTTCTTTCCTCAGCATTATGTATTACAAGAGTTAAACTTTTTCTCTAAAGCACCAGCTAGTAATTTTTTATAGTTTGATCTTGTGGTCTCTCTTATAATTACTTCACTCTATGACTGTCCTGTGAAAGCAGTCATAGGCAATATGTAGGTGAGCAGGCATGGCTGTATTCCAATAAAATTTTGTTAACAAAATAAGGAAGAAGGCCAGCCAAGTTTGCCTACTCCTGATCTATTCAAATTTCAAAGTGATCAAATAAATTAGAATTTGATTTGATTTGATTGTAATGTTTTTAAGAATCTGGAAAACAATAGAACAGTTAGAGCTATTAGAACAGATAGAATAGTACAAATGTACCTATATATATAGATATAATTATAGACATGACCATACTTAAAGATTAAGACATTAATATTATTTTGCAGCATAAAGAAGTAAGGAGAGGTTTTAATTTATTTAAAATTTTTGCTTATTTGTTCACTTCTTTTGTTGCATCTAGCTAGTTATCACACAAATTTCAAACTTAAAATACGATGGTTAAAAATTTTGATGCCTACCATTCTGAAATTAAATTATATAAATAGTAACCTGGGAAACACACATTCATATATATACACTTGAATTAAATCAAATATGTTTACTTTTACCATCCATCTTTCAACTCATCTATAAAATGTGCAGCTGTAGCAAACAGTTCAAATAATTTGTTAACAAAATGCAATTCCAGCTTTCATTGGAAATCCAGTTTTTAGCTTAGCTAATTTGGCCAAGGGATGTGAAGAGCTGACTCATTGGAAAGGAAGCTGATGCTGGGAAAGATTGAGGGCAGGAGAAGTGGGCAACAGAGGTTGAGATGGTTGGATGGCATCACCAACTCAATGAACATGAGCTTGAGAAAACTCGGGAGATAGTGAAAGACAGGGAAGCCTGGTGTGCTGCAGTCCATGGAGTCACAAAGAGTTGGACACGACTGAACAACTGAACAACAACTCTAACCAATTACTTTTCTATCTTCCTAAAGCTTTAAAGAAAAATCATTTATGAAATATTATAATAGCATGAATATCAGCTCTAGGTTATTATCTAGATTCTGATTTATGTCCTGCACAAGTGCTAAGAAGGAGGCAGGATCAGCCATCTCTAGGCAAAGTTAAAACTCATAATCCCCTTGCATATGAATGAACAATACCCAGAAAGAAAAACTCAAAATATAGCTTACCAAATTTTTCCAGGAATTTTATTCTTATGACCAATAGGTTAAACAATGTGGATAATACTCATGATATCTGTGCTTAAGGAATTTATAGTTCTGAAGACAAATGAAGGCAGTGAATAGAAATGCCATGTTTGGGATTTAGATTGAACAGAAAGAGGGCTAAGCATTCTCACATCCATTGTCCCAGATAGCCGGGATTCACAGTATCAATTGCTTGACAGTGTTAAGTAGTCCTACATGAGAGTGGTGCCAGATGAGTAGGGATGGTAATAGAAGGAAGAGAGCAAGTGCTACTCCTCTCCAGCTTTGTATTGCCATGTATTTCTGTAATTCAACTGAAGCCAGGTAATCAGGATTTCCTAACCAAAACATAACTAAGATTGTGCAGGCCAAGCAATATATCAATGCATCCGAGAGCTGGAATCAATTTTAGGCAATATATTCTTCAATGGTATCAGCATCAATTTTGCATAATCAATCTTTCATATTAATGTAACAAAATATCATAGATATCAGTGATTATTCTCATATTTGTATGACTATTATAATGGAAAAAAAAAAACATTTCCATTGGTAACAAATATGGAGTAAAATCTGACTCACAGGGATCTTCAGGAAAAATTATATATACTAAATTAAATGTACTTGGAATTGATGTGTGTAGAATTGAGGGTAGAGGAATTGCCAGACAAGCAACTCTAATTTTTTTCATATGCCATAGAGAATGAGCATTATATATATTGTTTAAACTTGGTTTTAGAAACCAGTATTATATGTATGCTATCTGCCTAAGATTGATGCTTCTGCTAATGGGTTCCCAGAATGTGAGACTCTTCTTTGCTTTCAACAATGACTCTGACCAGCTTTCTATGGAATCACACTATACCTTATCACTGAATTTTCTGTTAATTTTGGATTTGAAGACTAATCAGCCCATAAGTCAATCCTGTCAGTAGATAGAGTAACTCTGAGATATGAAGTTGAAACCCTCTCAGAGAGGATGTTTCTTTCCATATGAGAGGAGACAATCTTCAGTGAGAAGAAAATTTAAATGATTCACAGAGAATCATAGGTAAAAAGTGTAGAAAGTAGTGACATTATTCAGGTTCCTGAGGCCCAGTTAAATTTATACATTTTAAACTTTAATTTATGCATTCTATTTTTGTTGTTGTTCAGTCATTCAGTTGTCTGACTCTTTGTGACCCCGTGGACTGCAGCACACCAGGCTTCCCTGTCCTTTATCATCTCCCATAGCTTGTTCAAACTCAAGTCCATTGAGTTGGTGATGCCATCCAACCATCTCATCTTCTGTCATCACCTTCTTCTCCTGTCTTCAATCTTCCCAAGCATTAGGACCTTTTCCAATGAGTTAGCTCTTCACATCAAGTGGCCAAAGTATTGCAGCTTCAATTTAAGCATCAGTCCTTCCAATGAATATTCAGGACTGATTTCCTTTAGGATTGACTGGTTGGATCTCCTTGCAATAGAAGGGACTCTCAAGAGTCTTCTCGAACACCACAGTTCAAAACATCAGTTCTTTGGTGCTCAGCCTTCTTTAAGGTCCAACTCTCACATCCGTACATGACTACTGGAAAAACCATAGCTTTGACTATACAGACCTTTGTTATTTAAAATTTTTAAATAAAATTTTTAAAAATATTTAGATACTTAAAAATCATTTAAAATAACAAAGGACTGTATTGAAAATAGAATTAAAATTCTATTTTTAATTGTCAAATACTTCCTTATACTTCCAATAGCTATTTTATGTTTGTCTAAAATATTTAGAATCAGATTTCTTTCAGTCATTATCAAGAATATATATCAATGAATTATTTCACTTATTATCAAGAATATACATCAATGTTTGTCTTGTCAAACACTGCATATATATATTTTTTTTTCCTTGTCAGATGAAGACATATATTTCCTCCAATGTAATAAAGAATTAATATTAATGGAAAGACTTGAAAAAAAGAAAACTAAAAATAGCTTGAGAAGCAGGGAGAAAGACTAAGAGGGAGAGGATGATATTACTGTCAGAGTCCCACAGATTCATGCTCTACAATTGTCTTCAATAAGTGTCACCTTTGCTACTTGAATCTCCTGAGAAGAGGGTGGTCTTTATCCTCAGAGGTATTAATGAAAAGCACCATCTTAAGTCTTCCCCTATCGTCTTCCTTGTAGTCAAAACGGAGCCAACCACAATGGCTTGAAAAGCAGTATTGCTTAGCTACTTCACTACAAAATGAGATCTGCAGGACCCTATTTGAGTTGATTACACATGACATCAGAAGCACTTCATTAAAGGGAGCAACATTCTTTGCTCTGGGATTCTCTGTATTCATAGGAAGTATCGAGTGTGCATGCAAGCTCAATTGTTTCA
Organism: Dama dama; assembly: GCF_033118175.1. NCBI lineage: Eukaryota > Metazoa > Chordata > Mammalia > Artiodactyla > Cervidae > Dama > Dama dama. The sequence goes on from NC_083681.1 coordinate 13,510,542, forward strand.
TTCATGTCCAACTCTTTGCTACACTATGGATTGTGGCTTACCAGTCTTCTCTATCCATAAGATTCTCCAGGCAAGAATACTGGAGTACGTTGTCATGACCTCCATCAGGGGATCTTCCTGACCTAGGGATTGAACCTGAGTCTCTTTCATTGCAGGTAGATTCTTTACTGCTGAGTCATTGGGGAAGCCCAGGAAATATATAGAGAAAAGTTCAAAGTTTACTTAAGATAATAATTCTATGGTTATTAAAAGGATAAGAGAATATTATGATAAACTTTATGTAATGAAATCAACAAACTAAATAAAATGGAAAAATTGCATACCGAAGTATACTCAAAAAGATATCTATAATCTGGAAAACAATATTTCTACTAAAACAATTGAATTTTTATTTAGTAATCTGTGAGAAATAATTTTCCATGAGTTTCTCCAATATTTGTACATTTTTTGAGCAGAAATGCTGACTGCCCCTTGTTTCAGATTTCTTCAAGAATGTTTGTATAGCAAACAGTTTTGGAAGATTGAGGCAGTGCCCCCCGCCCCCCACCTCCCACCTTTAGAGGATAGAGAAGCATTGTTTACAGCCTTGGAAGTTAGTGTCTCTCTCTAGAGCAAAGGGCCGGCTTGATTGCTATTCAGGATAATAAAGGTAATATCTCCTTTAGAGCACAGACCAGACGTATTTATAGGCCACTGAAGTAATAAGTAGGTTCCCTAAACTCAAGTTACCTCTCAAATAATACAACCCACTGTATATGCAGATATCCATGTGGGCCTAGTAACTCCACATCCATGGGACTTGTATGCAAGGGGAAAGATATAAATGTGTTAATGATTAGTATGCTTGTTGTGTTGTGAATAATAAAGCTGTCTTGTGTCTTTCTCCAACATTTATGAAACTGTGACAGGCTAGCTTGTTAGCCTGCAAGTTAGCTAAAATCTCAGGCCCTTCATAGTTCTTAACAACACCTCCCTATGAATAAAACTTCAATACCTGTGAATTCTAGCAAATACACATGGAAGAAATTACACCAATTATTCCAGAAATTCAAAAAGGAGAAAATATCTCCACACTCATTTTAAGATCAGCATTATCTTTATACAAAAATCATAAAAAGATAATAAAAAAATTTGAACTCACATAGAAATAGAAAGCTCAAATAGAAAAACTCACATAGATCAGTATTTCTAATGCAAATACATAACAATATTCTAAATAACATTTTAGCAGATTTAATATACTTTTACTTTACTTTTTTGTCACTCAGTCGTGTCCGACTCTTTGTGACTCCATGGACTATAGCCTACCAGGCTCCTCCATTCATGGGACTTTCCAGGCAAGAATACTGGAGTACGTTGCCATTTCCTTCTCCAGGAGATCTTCCCAACCCAGGGATTGAACCCGGGTCTCCTGCATTGTAGGCAGATGCTTTACCATCTGAGCCAATAACTGTATATCAAATACATCATCATATCTAAGTATATTTTGTATCAGGAAAGGAAGGTTTAACTCTTGAAGGTCAGTCAATGAAATTGATCAGTTTAAAAAACTGAAAAAGAATATATATATATATATATATATATACACACACACACACACATACATATATAAGATTATTTCTGTAGACACAGAAAAAAGCATATAAAAATCCAGGATTTCTTCCTGATAAAAATGTTCAGCACACTCAGAACACAAGTGACTTCCTCAGTATGGCAAAGAGTATATTTAATAGCCTGTAATTTATATCATACTTAATGGAAAAACATGTTCCATAAAAGACCAAATTGGTAAACTAAATCTTATTAAAATTATAAAGTTTGACTCTCTGAAAAGTATATGAAGAAAGTAAAAATATGAGGCAAAGATAGGAAGAAAATGTCTGCAAGTCACATATCTAAAAATATGCCTTCTATCTAGACTATATAAGGCATTATCAAAAATCCAAAATAAGAAAAGAAATAAGTAAAAATTAGAGAAGACAGTATCCCAAATTAGAAATATGGATGACAAATTAGTAAGTACGTTAAATAGGTACTCAACATCATTATTTATTAGGGAAAGACAAAACCACAGTGAGATAATACTGCACCAATTAGAAGGACTAAAATAAAAATGAATGACTATATGAAATATTCACAAAGATCTATCACATTACTGTTAGGGATATGAAATAGTATAACTGTTTTGGAAAGCAGCATAATACTATGGAGATGGGAACAAAATGAAAGTTATATAAAAAGTGAAGTTAGCTCAACAATACTACCTTTTAAAATATCTAGTCCTTATATTGTTTACATGTGTGCTGTATTGTGGCTAGTAACGTTTACCTTTGAAAAATATCAGAATCTAGTGAGAAATTTTACATGACTCAAATTTACACAGGTGAATAACAAAACCTAAAGATGGATTATTATTATATTTATGATTACTTTATCTTTTTGGAAAGTGCAATATCATTTCAATAATGTGGCTGTTATTCAATAGCATTTCAATCATATGGTTGTATTTCTTTCTCCTTTCTTCAACTTTTATACTCTTAATAGTAGGTATAGAGCCTCAAATTAACTAAATTCTACTATTGATGCTATCATTAAATCAAAAGATTCAATCAGTCCATTAACTCCACTGCAGAAAAAAAATCAGTGCAAAAACGTTAGCCATTATGAAGCATGGGATTGGGAAATTTAGGGATAATAAATTAAAGGTATCAAAGGCCATGACGACTATAGAGAAGAAAAAAGATCACAGATCTCCAAGGGTACGTTTATCTCCTATGTTGATGGCCCACTGATTAATAAAGCAGCTTCTCTTTTTTGTAAAGTGACATGAGGAGGTGAGAAATCTAATACAGTTCCTGACTGAGAGAATGCATGAAAAAGTGGGGTGGGAGGTAGATGGCCCTCTAGGCGAGCAGCTGGAGTTTGTCAGGTGGAGTAATTGGAGCTTTGTTTTCTCTAGATACTCTAAGGACAAAGGTAGTGGCAGGAATTGAACTCTGCTGGAGTAAAGCGATGGGATGGCCACATCTATTACTGCTGTGGTCGGGGAAACCTCCCTGGCTGCACATACGCAGGAACGCAGGAAGTCTCCTTGGAAGTTAAAACAGGGAGCGGACGCCACCACCACCCCATAAAAAGTGCTGTCATACTTCCCATTAATCTCTGTGCTGGAATCTGTTTTGACAAAAAAGATGGGCATGCATGTGGAGAGCCTTAGAACAGGCCAGATGTGGGAAAATATTTAAGATAATTGGCCAAAGGAGAACAAAGAACCAAGAGAACCGCCCCTGTACAAACAATTTAGCTGTCTGTGTACTGTACTCCTCTTCTCTAGAGAGGACACCCTTTTTTTTTTTTTTTAAAGTGTGTATTCCTGTCTGGCTTCTCTCTTAAATAAATAAACTGCTTTTCTGTGTGCTCTCCAACCTCTGTTCTGTTAATAATAATCAAGTTTGCAATTGCTTTTATAGTTTTTGCTTCTTTGAAACTTTCTTTCTCTCAAAGAGCCAGGACAACTTTGCTTCCAGCCTCTAGCTCCTGGTGGATTAACAGCTAGGGTTCCTGGTTTTCATCCCAGCTACTCAGGTCCCATTCCTGGTCAGGGAACTGAAATCCTGCTTGAGGACTACTCCCCTCTATCCCTCTAAGAGCAGAAGGAAGAACTTGAGTCACTAGAACCAGCTTTGTGTGTTAAAGCAGAACTGTCTTTTTTAGTAATCACTTTGTTTAACATTTATTTAGCACCTGTTTTATTTCAAGGACAGTGCTAGGTGTTCAAAGAGTATTTATTGGAACTCTTCCTGACTGGAATTTGTGACTCTATTGTATTTTATGTATGTATTCTTTTTGTTTGTTTTGTTTTGTTTTTTGGATATGTATGTATTCTTATAGCCCCAGGCTTCCCCAGTGGCTCAGCAGTAATTGCAGGCTCACCACTGCCTGCAATGCTGGACTCACAGGAGATGTGGGTTCGATCCTTGGGTTGAGAAGATTTCCTGGAGGAGGGCAAGACAACCCACTCCAGTATTCTTGCCTGGAGAATTCCATGGACAGAGGAACCTGGCAGGCTACAGTCCATAGCGTTGCGAAGAGCTGGACACTACTGAAGCGACTGAGAAGACATGCACACGTTCTTATAGCTGCAGTGATTTGTGGCAGATTTTGTTTTATAAACAATTGTAATGTAACACTGTTATACTTTCCCATGTAGCACATAGTTAGATACACTGAATGTATACGGAGTTTGGGCATCTTAAAGTGGAAAGATACACCTTTTGTAAGGACTCAAATTAGTGCAAAATCCCTCACACTGAGTTGGGACCTGCAGGTAACACACGACTGCAGGGCACTTTAGAGGTATTTATTGGAGAAAAATCTCACAGTGAAGAAAACGAATATTGGCCAAATGCCTGCTGTTTTATACTGAACTTTTAAGAACAAGTTCTGTGACACCCTCCCTTTATCACTGCTATCTTTTGAAATAAAAAAAAAAAAAAAAATTAACTATCCCCACTTCAGTAAAAGGTCTCAAAGGATAAAAATCTGGTATAAGAACCTAGAGGGCTTTTCTGTGAAGAGCTTTCAGCCCATTACATACATGATCTAATGAATCCCTGCAATGGTTATAAGAAACAGCTATGGATAAGTATTGTTATTCTTTTAGTGCTTTGCAGGGGAAATAAAATCATCAAATAGAATTTTCAAGCCCCTCACTCAAAGAACTCAGTATTGTACTTGTCTGCTTGGCTTTGGATTGCTCCCCAGATGTCAGAAAAGATGAACCATAATCTCCTACAGGCATGTTTGATGTGATTCACATAGGGCAAAACAGATTGCAGAAGTGTATAACCTCTTTGTAGGAAAAATAAAAAAAAAAATAGAAGCTATATTCAACAAGAGATGGAGGGAAGTGAATGCTATTGAGCGATAATCACCACAAGTTGAGAGAACTGCAAAGGCTTTGCCTCAAAATTCTGAACAGAATAAATTTTGATCACACACAAGGAAAAAGTAATTCTTAGGAGCTAAAGAGAGACTTGAAAGAAATAAGATCCAGAAAAATATAAGATCCAGAAAAATAAAATATATAGACCCATCCCCAATTGTGTGTTTAAACTATATTAGTGGAGCAGATGGTTTCTGGGCTTTTTGAATTCTAGCATAAAATAATCTAGTTCATATGAAGAAAAATTTATCATTTTATTTGTATTAAGATAAGATAGAGACATAGGAGTACAATGATGACCACTTCTAAAGGACTGTGTAATTGATATGGAGTTTCTGGACTGGCTTCAGAATGAATTCTATCTAAGAAGGAATATTACAATGTCTTCCTCTCAGCCGGCTTCCCTGGTGGCTCAGATAGTAAAGAATCTGCCTGTAATGCAGGAGATCTGGGTTCAGTTCCTGGGTCAGGAAGATTCCCTGGAGAAAGGGAATGGCAACCCACTCCGGTATTCTTGCTTAGAGAATTCCACGGACTGAGGAGCCTAGCGGGCTACAGTCCATGGGGTCTCAAAGCGTCAGACACGGTTGTGTGATTAACACTTTCACTTCCTCTCAATATTGACACATATGTCTCCAACACACACAGATTAATATTGCACTAAAATTTATTCAATGTTTTGAGCAAATTCTATGTGCTAGTAATTGTTTGGCATTATTATGCATATTTCCATAGTCTATTCCCATATTAGCATAGAACCTCATTTTTTTAAACCATTTTGAAATTCCATCAAAACAGTTAACTAAATTAACTAAATTAACTGTAGTTTGACTAAAGTTTATTGATGTAAGCAACATATAATGGCTGTTCGAGCACTATTGTTGTTTAGTTGCTAAGTCATGTCCGACTCTTTTGTGACCCCATGGACTGTAGCCTGCCAGGCTCCTCTGTCCATGGGATTTCCCAGGAAAGAATACCAGAGTGGGTTGCCATTTCCTTTTCTGGGGAATCTTTTCTATCCAGGGATTGAATATATGTCACCTGCATTGGCAGGTGTATTCTTTACCAGTGAGCCACTATATAATTAGGCAATTTAGATTTTGAAATATCCTGGTGTGGTGTTCACACTTTTTATCATTTTTTGCATGTTGAATATTTTTTCTTTACTCATATTTGCTATAGTCATTTCTCCTCTTGCCTTAAATAAATTTCGGAAAATCCATGTTATTGGTTTTCTTTCTTTTTTCCTGACTCTATCAATACTAGCACTAATGGTAGGGGAGCAAAGAAAATTGTGACTATTATTTACTGCACAGCAAGGAATTCACAGCTTACTCTTTCTTAGGAAGCTTTACTAGTGGAGAAATATTCACTTCAGGGCTAATGAAAAATTTTGCTGCTCACAGTGGGGGTGTTTAGACCTAAATTTATGCCCAAGTAAATTTGTATTTCAACTGTTTTCATCTTTCTACTGATCAACAACAGCTGCTGGAAAATTTGTTATCAATTATTTCTCTCCTCCAATTATCCACACAGGACTTAAGTGGGTGAGGATTTCCTCTGTCAGTATCATTTGCTGCCAATGGAAAGAAATGACCATAGATGATTTGTGATTGAACTAGACATTAAAACTTCTGGTTTCAAATAGACTTTAGGTTATGTTTTGAGTTTGGTTTTTGATCCTTAGTACATTCATCCTAAAATTGTGTATCTATGTCCAATGCCAGAAATCTATCCCATCATGCATCTACTTTCAGATTCATTTCTCAAAGAAATATTTTCATTTGGTTATTCAGTAGATATCTATTGAACATACACCACATTAAGGATTCTGTGTACAGCATTGGACATCCCTTAGTGAGTCAAAGTTTCACCTTTTATTGAAAATTGAGTCTTTTTTTTGTTTGTTTGTTTGAAACTATGGTTTATAAATGCTTTCTCGGTTGATGAAAGATGGAGTTTTTGATACTTTTTCAATGTTATGACTTCTATAGGCTGCTTTCAATGTAGGTAAAATCAAGTTGCTTTTATTCTGTACTATGACTGATGTATTACCTCCATCATTCATCAAAAAAAAAAACAAAAAAAAAACCTGTCATTTTTAAGAAGGAAATGATGTTAAAGTAGTTAAGCAACTTCAAGCTGTTTTAAAAATGCACTTTAATTAATGGATCACCTGGCTTCAGAGAGTTTAGCATGCACATATACTCACAGGTATGCATATTCATCATGTCAGTGTATGGCAAAAACCACTACAATATTGTAAAGTAATTAGCCTCCAACTAATAAAAAAAAAATGGGGAAAAAAAAAATTTCTCTAAACCATAAAAAAGTCTTACATTACTTCTTATGAAATATTTCTTTAAAAATGAGCAACTGGACAGTTAAACATGCACTTACAATAATGAAAATATTAATTTTGCTTGTCATGTAAAGTTCAACATTTTATTTGTATATCTTTAAGCCAATATAAATTACATCAATGTATATTTTAGTCTGAGTCATATAATCTTTAGCTGTTTCAATTAAATATCTCAAAGATTTAATTTTTAGTAGTTATTAAATAAGTTACATATATCATAAATAGGAATAATTCTTCCTGGGCTCATGCAAGCCAAGTGCTAGATTTTCAAATAATCTGAAATTAAAATGCCTGTGTTTGATAGGAAAAAAAAAAAGTAGAATCTGAATGCATAGAAAATCAAGTAGAGAAAAGGAGAAAGAAAGAAAGAAAGAAATGAAATAAAAAAGAGAAAGAAAAAATGGAAAGGAAGGAAGCAAGAAAGAAAGTGATAGAAATACTCCCCTAAATACTTTATACAAACTACTTTATCTCAATAAATTTCTACAAAGTGGATATTGTTACCACATTTTTAAAAATGAGAAAACAAATGCAGCATAAGTTTATGTAAAACTGCCCTAGATCATAGTCTGAGAATGATAGAAAAATAATCTGAACCCATACAACCCCATGCCAAAGTATTATCACAGATGGAAAGTATAAGATATAGTAGCATTATCAGAGTCCCTCAATTAGTAAACATGTTCTAGATAATGTTCTGGCATCCTCCTTACTAAGGTGACCTTCCAAATGGAAAATACTTGGCTGTTGAATCAGGTGAGCCTGATTTTTTCTCCTCAGGTGGGCACATCAGAACTTATTTAACTTATTTAAAGTTATTTCATCTGTGGCTTTTAACTAAGTACTAAAATAAGAAGTTTCAGCAAATAATTTGACTAAGTAAATATAGTTAGAGTCAAATAGAATTATTTTCGAATATTTTCTTTTGTCACTTTCACCTTGGACAAGTCATTAGCCATTCACTCTGACTAGATAATATGAGAATAATCTTATAATTTTATTAGGCTGCTATAAGTATTAGATAAAACAGTAAATGAAGTAATGTAGCAAAGTGTGCAAACTCAAAATAGTGTGCTTAAATCAGAGATAGTGTTTAACAAATAAATAATGCACTACTGATTAAAATTTCCTTGAGACTACATTCTTTCCAATAATGAGAATACTTTTAAATATCTCACAGCTGAAGTGATGTAAAATTTAGAAATGGAGTGTGCTTAGGTATCTAGAGATAGAACAGTGCCTGCCATGTATTTGGTGCTCAGAATATATATTTGCATTCCTTCATGTGTCTCTTATTTATACTTTAAGTGATTTCCAACTGGTAAGTAATATTCCCATATTACCTAACGTGCCAGTTTGTTGCATATTTTTCTAGGACTTTCTTCAACAAAGTTCTATTGTATGATTTATTATATAAAGGATCCATTATGCTGTCTCACTAGTAAGTTGAGAGCGAACTTAGAAATTTCCTAAAATAAATACATAACTGAAAAGTGTCATCAAAACCAGGAATCAGGAAACTTTTCTCTGAAGAGCTTAATAGTAAATATTTTAAGTCATATCATCACTATTACAACTAAGAGATTTGGCCATTGCAACATGTATGCTTCTATAAAGGAATATATATATATATAAAATAGGTAGAGTCTTGCTACAATTAAACTTAATTTACAAAATTAGACAGTGGGGTATATTAGGCACACAGATCACAGTTTCTCACCCCTTGACCAAAATCAATGGCATAGTCGAATTATGAAATAAGAATTTGCTAGTTTATTCAAGAAAAAAATAAAAGACAACAAAACTAAAACAAAACAAAAAATTGAAAATAGAAATTACCATTATAAATGTTATTGATTATGAACTCTTCATGCATGGCAAAGTGGGGTTTTTTGGTATTTTATGTTTTTGTAGTGTAAATGGTAAATAATTATGTATTAATACCTTTCATCATAAGGGAATATCTACAGAGTGCTTAAGGTCTAAATAATGAAACATACTTTGATTCCACCTAAAATAAATTTTGTCATAAACATTAGAAAGGCAATATTTTTTCTGTAGACATTAAAGAGAGGATATACTTGATATAAATAATTCTAATCTTCCTAAATAACCACTGAGTAGGAGGTATAGGAACATATTAAAAGAACAGATAATAAATGTTTACTTGGTTAATAGAAATGGGACAGGGTATAAAATGCTAAGCCATTTCTGAGGAGGGAAAGCAGTGACAGTTCCAGAGGTTTGCTATGATAGCTGGAAAAGTGTTGGAAAAAAATTGTCATGTGAAGCAGAGAGACAAAGCACAAAGAGTTTCATGTCTAGAAGTTAAGAGCAATTAGAATAAATATTATGAATCATAGGCTTATAGGACAAGAGGTTTAATACTAGAAAAGAAGACATTTAAACTCAGTGTCTACAGTGTATTAAGGTACTTGAGTAATGAAAAACTTTCCCTTTTTCCTTGATTATTTGACTTATTTTTAATCAGAAAATAAAATATTATCCCACTACCATGAAAAAATACACTTAAAGTTCAGATATAGTTTCATTATGCATTTTTACTCAACCAATAAAAATACTTTGAATATCCTAGAGAATAAGGGCTTCACCAGAATTTTGGATAATATAATGAAGTCAAGGTTAGAAAGGAAGCAGATCTTTGTTTAAATTATAACAAAGGAACAGAAGAAAATAGACAAAAGTAGGCTGAATGATCAATGGACTCCGATGTAATTTGTTATGGCTATTTATAGTGACATTGTTTCTGGTTTGCAAAGTCAGTTCTAGTAGGCAAAAAGACTAGCATTCAATAAGCCAATTTCCCTATCTACCTTATGAATACTTAAATATATTCTTAGGTATCTATGGAATAAAAAGCAAAAAAAAAAAAAAAAGTTGGAAAGGGCTTCATAACACCACTGGATATTTTGTAACCATAACTGAATATAACAATTTTTTAATATTATTAAAATATACCATTTTAACAACTCTGGGGTATAAAAATCTGAAATAAAGGAAATTCATCTAGACAGACTAGAACAAATAGTAACATGAACTATAAATGGAGCATTGAAGTGTTCATACAAGAAAGCAGAAGATTTGAATTTACTTCAAAACATGAACTGAACATATTTGTAGTACAGAAAGTTGTCACTAGAAATGCATTTATAAAATATTGATGAATAGCTGATTCCTTACTTGAAGATACTCTCTCTAGAAATATGTAGGTAGATTTTATTTCAGATACTAAGTGATTTAGGTCAATTTCCCATAAGATATACTGGCCTTAAATGAGTAACTTTGGATTGTTTTTCTAAAAGAAGTATGAACTTTATCATACTATTGAATAACAGCAACAACAAGTGCAAAAAAAAACAATGGAAAAATAGGCTGAAAACTGAAATAAACCTTCCTCCAAAGAAGACATGTAGATGACCAACAGGCACATTAAAAGATGGTCAACATTGATAATTATTAGAGAAAGGCAAATCAAAAATACAATCCAGTACCACTTCACTCCAGTCATAATGACCATCATTTAAAAGTTCACAAATAGCAAATGCTGAAGAAGTGTGGAGAAAAGGGAATCCTCTTGAACTGTTGGCGGGGATGTAAATTGATGTACCCACTATGAAAAACACTATGGAATCTCCTTAAAAAACTAACTGTAGAGTTGCCATGTTTTCCTGCTCTTGGACATATATCTGGAGAAAGCTATAATTTGAAAAGATACATGTATCTCACTCTTCACTACAGCACTATTTCTAATAGCCAAGACATGGAAACAACCTACATGTTCACTGACAGATAGATGAGTAAAGAAGATGCACTACATATGTGAGATGGACTACTATTCAACCATAAAAAATGATGAGATAATGTCATATGCAGCCATATGAACACAACTAGAGATTTTCATACTAAATGAAACTCTCAGACAAAGATAATTATTTTATGATACCACTTCCATGTGGAATCTAAAATATGACACAAATGAACTTGGCTACAAAATAGAAACCTACTCACAGACATAGAAAAGGGACTTGTGGTTTCCAAGGGGGAGAAGAGTTGGGAAAGGGATAGATTAGGAGTTTGGGATTAGTAGATGCACACCATTATATACAGGATGGATCAACAACGAAGTATAACATAGGAAACTATACTTAGTAACCTGTGATAAACCATGCATGCTAAGTTGCTTCAGTCATGTCTGACTCTGTGCAATCCTATGGACTTCACCCTGCCAGGCTCCTCTGTCCATGGGATTATCCAGGCAAGAATACTGGAGAGGGCCGCCATGACTTCCTCCAGGGTGATGAGTCATAATGGAAAAGAATATGAAAAATAATGTATATATACATAAAGCTGATTATTTTACTGTGGAGTAGAAATTAATATAACATTGTAAATCAACTATTTCAATAAAATAAAATTTAAAAATAAGTACAAGTTTTAAATTACATAGCTTTATGAAAGAGTAAAATGTTCCCATAAAAATAAGAACACAAAGAACAATTAATATAGCTAAGTCTATTATATTTAAATTTCTCACTAGTATCATAAAACATGGGAAGAGAGAAGTAAAAATCATTGCTATTTGAGAATAGCATGATTCAATAACAAGAAAACAAAAGACAGCTTGTAAAAACAGTTATAAAAATTGTTTTAAGTGATCAAAATAATTAGTAGGTAAATACAAACTTTTAAAAATGTGGGAAAAGAAAAACACATTTAAAGAATCTTTTTTATTAAATATCTTAATATTTTTTCTTTATATCAGTGCATAATTTCAACTTAATTCTAGTTAATAGCAATATGGGGAATGGGGGGACATTTTAAATTCTATAAAATAATTTGAAAGTATATAACACTTATCTAGAAGACAAATAAGGAATATATTTTTTTCAAAAGCTAAGAAAATAAATGAACTCTTCAATAAAACAAAATGCTGCCTTTAAAATGGATAAGGAGCAAGGATCTACCGTATGAAAGTGAAAGTCGCTCAGTCATGGCTGACTCTGCAACCCGTGGACTGATACTGCAGTGGGTAGTCTTTCCCTTCTCCAGGGGATCTTCCCAACCCAGGCATTGAACCCAGGTCTCCCACATTGCAGGCAAATTCTTTGCTAGCTGAGCCACAAGGGAAGCCCTACTGTACAGCACAGGGAAACTCTGGTCAATGTCATGTGGCAACCAGGTGGGAGGCAATGTTGAGGGAGAAGGGATAGATGTACATGTATGTCTAATCCCTTTGTTGTCACTGAAAGTTATCACATATTGTTAATCAGCTACGCTCTGATACAAAATAAAAAGTTTATTAAAATAAGAAAAATAGAAAATAAGAATTAAAACCAAAGAAAGGAAATCTGTATCTAGTTTGTCACACAACAAGGAAAGTCTCATTACAAATAGATCTAAACACTGTTTTATGCATTCCTTGTAAAATATGACCTAAAATCTAAAAGGAACTATTTTAAGAAATTGATATTGGTTGTAGTGTTGGTATTGCTGTTATGACAATAGCTGTATGGAAATTGTTAGGTAATTAATGAGACATGAGTGCCCCTCAGCCCCCACACATATCATGGATGGTTCATCTTTCTCTTCCTCCTCCAATACTGGTAATCAGAGCAGGCCCAAAGATCTTCTGTTTTTGTGATCAAGGACTGGTAAGTTTCCAGCCCTCACAGGACCAAACAAGATAAAACCTGCCAGTACATTTTGATGCAGGTGTACCAAGACCTAAAAGGTGACTCAAAGAAAATTGGGTTTCATTATGCTACATTTGTTATAAATTAGCATTAGAGTTTTTGCCCCTCTGTGAGTTTCACACGGGTGCTCAAGACAAGTTATATAACTAAAGCTGTCAATCAACTTGTCAGTCAAATGACACAGGACACCAGGAGGGACTTTCCATCACTCTGAGAAATCAACCCATTTCCCATCGTAGGAATGCTTTTGGTTTGTAGACAGCCTACTCTCATCATTTCTCAAGAGTGAGGCTTTTGATTTCCAGACAACCTGCTTCCTTTCTCCCTCTCTGGCGAGGGAACTTTGATTTGCTTAATAAAACACTTGCTACTTAAAACTGCTCTATGTCTTTTGATTGAATGCTTTCCTTTGGGAGGAAAGGACCGAGGAAATTGCTGTTTTGGCATTAACAATTGTAGAATGAAGCAAATATCCAATTTATATGATATTCTAACATCCCCAATGTCCCTTGAAAACATTTCTCTAAGAAATGAGATATGGATGAAATGATTTAAATAAAAATCCCATACTGACCTCTAGAAATAATAACTAAATTAGAAGCACAATGAAAAATTAGCCAAGAGAGGATTAAGAAATAAATGAGAAATACTCAGAATTCCATACATTGAAAAAAGACATTGAAATAATGGAAGATAAGACAAGAGTTTCCCCCTCCAAACAAAAAAGAGAAGAGAGAATGTGGGATATATAATTTTCAAACACATAAAGCTCATTCTGAAGAATTTTAAGATGAAAGTTGCCAAGATGGGAACAAAGATGAAATCATATTAGTATATACATTGTGTGTATTCTGTGTTTCATGATCTGGCAAAGTAGAAATAGTAGAAATATGCCGTTAAATAAGTGAGGGAAGGTTCATTGGTTGTATAAGCATTTACAGAATGCTATAAAGAATGATGAGAATACTATAAGATGAGATTTAAAGAATACTATAAACTCTGGAGGGCATCCCTGGTAGCTCAGCTGGTAAAGAATCTGCCTGCAATGCAGGAGACCTGAATTTGATCTCTTATTGGGAAGATCCGTTGGAGGAGGGCATGGCAATCCACTCCAGTATTCTTTTCTTGGAGAATCCCCATAGACAGAGGAGCCTGTCTGGCTATGGTCCATGGGGTTGCAAAGAGTAGGGCATATGACTAAAAGACTAGGAACAGCACAGCATAGCACATAAACACTGGAAGACCTCATGGTAAAAGATCCAACAATAAGAGAGAGTGACAAGCATTTTTAAAAATTTTATCTATTTATTTATTTCTGGCTGCACTGGGTCTTTGGTGTTGAGGACAGGGTTTCTCTAGTTGCAACTTTGTATTGTGGTGGCTCCTTTTGCTGTGGAGCATGGGTTCTAGGACAAGCAGGCTTCGGGAGTTGCAACATTTGGCTCAATAGTTGTGACTCACTGGACTCTAGAGTGGGGGCTTTGAAGTTGTGGCACACAGGCTTAGTTGCCCTGCGCATGTGGAATCTTCCAGGCCCAGGGATTGAACTGGTGTTCCCTGCATTGCAAGATGTATTCTTAACTATTGGACCATGAGGGAAGTCCAGGAGTACTTTGTAAATATTATAAGTTCACAGATAATTACAAGAACAAATATAAAAGCTTCTTAAATAACAAAAGACTTTTTAAAATAAAAAGGCCAAGTTATCATATGAATAAACAAAATAACAAAAAACTACACACCCATTTTAACATAACATTAATATGAGAGTTGAAAGCAAAAATATATGATTCTTTTATAAATATAAATGGAATAATTCAACTATTAGACTAATTTTTCACAATAAGAATGTAATCATTGTGAATATTTATTCATAAAATTAGAAAGCTATAACTTTTAATAAGATGAATTTACAAAAACATGTGAGACAACCAGAAATTCTGGGCTTTTTTATATACCACTTAGTGTAACAGATCAAGTGCACAAAAGGTAAGGAAATAGAAACTAAACAGCATCATCAAAGGAGTATATTTAGTCAATATTAATGTTTACATTTAAATAATAAATCGCTTTCTTTTCAAGCTCACAAAACATTCACAAAAGTTGATCATATATTATTCTATATTGATCATATATTATATTAAGATAAACATTAGTAAGTTATATTAGTTACAAATAACACAATAAACCCTCTCTGCTCACCATTTCATTTTTAAATATGAAATTATTTTTTTAAAAAGACAAAGGTCTTTACATAAGTAAAGTGAAATATCTTCTATCAAACAACACTTGAATGAGAGAAGAAACAAACTCAAAGCTCGGAATTTCTAGTAATAATAGGGTATGTTCACTCAAAAGCTTGTAAATAGTACGAGCTTTCATAGCAGCTTTATTTGTTATAGCCCCAAACTAGAAATAGTTCAAATAATAATAGGTAAATGGATAAACATATTAATATTTTGACTAATCTGTCTACCAATTAGAGGAAAGTATTTTATAATGGTTCACTACATTGTCTATTTGCTGTATATACTAAATTCATTTTGAATAGAAATTTAAAATTATTACCTCTTATTTTTGTTTTATCAATGTGTGAACAAAATGTTTTCTTTGTGAAGGGCATATTATCAGATTTTAAGACTTTTGAACAATGCCTCTGCCTCCTAGCTGAAATATTAACAATGGATTCTGATAGTTGATCTACTTGTAAGTTTCTTTTCACAGCAATTGTATTTCATATTTTCTGTGTCTTCTTTTTGTGTGTTTATCTTCATTTATTGTTTGTTTTTGAGGGTGGTGATTTGGTCCTTTACTTTCTTTCTCATTTTAGTTGTTTGCCTCTACTAAGCCTGAAGATGTAAACCGAAAGGCAATCAATCTAATTACCATACTCTATAATAATCTATATGGGAAAAGAATCTGACAACAAATAGATATTTGTTATATACATGAAACTGAATCACCTTGCTGTATACCTGAAACTAATTGCCAGGTTTAGAGGGATCTGCTCTAACATGATTGAATTCAGTTTTCCCACATTCCAGGCAGACTCTTTATCACATGACCCACCAGGGACGCCCCTTTTCGAACATACCAACTCATGTTCACCACTGCCTTTTAGACTTTTTCTTGCTTTTTGCACTGTCTTTAAATGTGAATCTTTTAAATAGTTATCTGTGAGTTTTTGAAGCCTTCGTATCCTGAGAACTGATACGTTTCTATCATGACTCGGATACCACATTATTTATTATTGTAGCTTTAAACAGTTGTAAAGCTTCCCTGGGCCTCCATGGTGGCTCAGATGGTAAAAAATCCATCTACAATGCTGGAGACCTGGGTTGGATCCCTGGGTTAGGAAGACCCCCTGGAGAAGGAAATGGCTACTCACTCCAGTATTCTGGCCTGGAGAATTCCATGGACTGTACAGTCCATGAAGTTGCAAAGAGCCAGTCACGACTGAGCAGCATCCACAATCTTAAACAGTTGTAACTTGAAATAATGTGTCTTCCAATGTTTTTAAACAGTGAAAATGCATTGTTTCAGACCTACTCATTTTATTTCCATACAAATTTCAAAATTAACTTATAAATTTCAACAGAATCTCGCTTTTTTTGAAATTAGAGGAAAGCTATAGGTCAATTTGAGAAGAATTTGGCATCTTAAAACTATCAAGGATTCTTCTAATTCTTAAGGACAGTACAATCTCCAGTTGTTTATATGCAATTGACCTTCCAACAACAATGTGAGAGTTAGGAGACGCAGATGTTCTGATCCTTGGCACAGTCAAAAATCATATAAAACTTTACAGTTGACCCTACAGGGAGGCTTTTTTTTTCAAAACACAAATTCTACTTCTCCACAACTTCCATTTACATTTACCCAAGACAAAAGCTAATTTGCATGCACCATGAAACAAAAAGAATAAGAACCTTTGATTATATATTTGATTAACTACAGTATTGCTAGCTACTTCCAAAATCCCAATATTTTTTAAGAAATCTGGATTTTTGCATAATTATATGTTAATTATATATGAATATTACTCATATCAAGTCTGATGCAGTTCATGAGGTCACAGAGAGTAGGACGTGACTTTGTGACTGAACAACAACAATCAGTTCAATATTTGTAAATCTTTTTGCATGTTTTCTGGCCATTTTGCTTTTCTATTCTCAAAATTTCAAGGCAAATAATGTATTTATGAAATTAGAATCTCTTATAATACTCTCTTCCCAAGAGGAAGGATATATGGCCCTAGGAATCAATGAGTGGAAATAGGCTTTGCCATCATTTTCAGTGACTCATTGGCAGATTTTGCTTCCTCTCACAAAATCTTGGCTCTTAGAGATGGAAGTTCTAAACCTAAAAACAGATATATACTTGCCAGGCAACACAGAATAGTTCTTGCTAGAACTACATGTTACCTGTTACACTGGTTCCCAGTTCAGCAACTTAAAACCTCACATGGTTCAACTGTTTTAAGTGTGAGTAAACCAGAGTTGGGTGGCAAATGGAGTCCTGGCCCCAGTCAAGCAGACAGTGAGTTCAGAGTTTGTGGGTCTACTCAGTGATCATTCCTTCAGTCTCTGAATATATAATTGAGACTGATATACTTGATAGCTGGACTAACCCCCATACCAATTTAAGAATTATCTCAATAGAAAAAATCTATTTTAGTGAGAAAATTGAGAGGAAATATTTGAAACTATCTTCCTCTGGTCAAGATAGTAAATCAAAATTAATACTTCATTGAGGTGGAGGTAGTATAGACTACTACTAAATTTAAAGTTCTAAAAAACATAGAAGTGGTAGATGCTATCTATCTCCTTTTAACTTGTTTTTCCATCCTTTGAGAGGAACACATGTGTCCCTGAGAATGGCAACAGATTACCAGATGTTCAATAAAGTTGGAACCCCAATCCCGGATGAGGTTGTAGGACTGCTGCTACAGCAGTTAAATATGGTACAAGGTGCAAGGTATGTAACTATTGATTTGGCAAAGACATTAATTTCTACCCAATTAGAAAACAGAATCAGAAACAGATCTCATTAAGACAAAATGAATGTACACAACATTGTCCCAGTTTTGTTTTGTTTTGTTTTTTCCAACTTTCCCGTTTTGCTGAAATCTAGTCCTAAGACAATTGAATAATCTGTATTTTCTTCAGAGCATCATAATGATCCATTATATCAACAATATTATGGCAGTCAGACAGGATAATCAAGGAGTAACCAGTGTATTGGGAATTCTTGGCACAATACATACCCTACAAATGTTGGGAAATGAACTGTACAAAGATTTGGAGCTCTGTCACTTAAGTAAAATTTTTCATGGTAAGTTGAAGTTCTAGTGGCAAGTTGAAGCTCTAGACAAAATTTCCTTGATCAGAAATCCACCCAAGAATCAGGATAACCCAGTGCCTATTAAGGAATAATTGTGGGGATACTAGATACTAAACAGTAAAATCATAGACAGACAAATGCAAGACAATCACTAAAATAAAGAGGAAAGAAAATCAGAAATAGACTATCTACCCTGAAAAGGTAATGCAACTAGAATGAAAACACTCATGCTTGGTAAGGAAGAGGACTATGAGTTTCTGCCCACAATAATGTCCACAGTCTATGGGGAGACAGAGTTACATATACACACAAACATTTTCTCAATGTGATGGAATGAAAGAGTTAGTTTTACTGAGAGTCACATTTTCCATGGCTTAGCAATTTCATTCAGTCTTTCATTATTATTAGTAGCTGGATACAAAATGTCTTTGATAGAGGAGCTGGTAAAATTATGAACTTGCTCTTGTTACATTATAACACAACCTGTGTATGACTTTAAATGTAGATAGTAATCCAAGTGTCCTCCAGGATACATGATTATTTGGTAGGGAGTGGTGAGGAGAAAGAGAACATAAAATTTAGAATAATGAATATATTTATCAATCAAATCTTTCATTAAAATATTAGGAAAATGATAAAACAGCTATCTCTATTTTTAAAAAAATACTCGATCACTATCTCATTTTTCTTTTTCACTCATGATCTTTCACAGTAAACAAAACTAAGATGTCCATTTTACTAATAATGTATTTTTAAAAATTTAACTGTGTGCAATTTTTATCCACAATTAATCAAATTCAGTTTTTAACTATGTGAAATTATGCATTTTTTATCCCATGTAGTCTCTGATTCAACTTGATGGACTTGCATGACTTAAATTAGTGCTAAAAGCTATGTCAACTATTTTTTTTTCTTGAAATAAATATAGCATTTCTGAATTGATCAATTTGATTCATAAAGCATTTTATCATGTGCTAAAACAATGATTGATAATATTGATTCTGGATATTTTTCCAACCTTATTTTGGAATTACATGTGATATAATTATGTGATCACTTCTTTTTGGCTGAATATTTTGGCCAAATTTGATCTGTATTTGCTTTGTCTTCCATATTTCCTTTTAGTTTAGAAAAACTAATAATTCTAGACATCTCTGGCAGTTCTTTCTTAAACATGTATTTACCCTCTAGAACAATACTTACATACTGCTTCTTCAGATCAGTTGCATCCTACTTTTTTGCGACCCCATGGACTGCTGCACACCAGGCTTCCCAGGCCATCACCAACTTCTGAAGCTTGCTCAAACTCATGTCCATCGAGTTGGTGATGCCATCCAACCATCTCATCCTCTGTCGTCCCCTTCTCCTGCCTTCATACTCTCTCAGCATCAGGGTTTTTCCCAACGAGTTGGCTCTTCGCATCAGGTGGCCAAAGTATTGGAGCTTCAGCATTAGTCCTTCCAATTAATATTCAAGGTTGATTTCTTTTAGGATTGACTGGTTTGATTTCTTGCAGTCCAAGGGACTCTGAAGAGTCTTCTTCAACACCGCACTTCAAAAGCAGCAATTCTTCGGAGCTCAACTTTCATTATAGTCCAACTCTTGCATCTATACATGACTCAGTTCAGTTCAGTTCAGTCACTCAGTCGTGTCCCACCCTTTGCGATCCCATGAATCGCAGCACGCCAGGCCTCCCTGTCCATCACCAACTCCGGGAGCTTACTCAAACTCGTGTCCATTGAGTCGGTGATGCCATCCAGCCGTCTCATCCTCTGTCATCCCCTTCTCCTCCTGCCCCCAATCCCTCACAGAATCAGGGGCTTTTCCAATGAGTCAACTCCGCATCAGGTGGCCAAAGTATTGGAGTTTCAGCTTCAGCATCAGTCCTTCCAATGAACACCCAAGACTGATCTTTAGGATGGACTGGTTGGATCTCCTTGCTGTCCAAGAGTCTTCTCCAACACCACAGTTCAAAAGCATCAATTTTTTGGCACTCAGCTTTCTTCACAGTCCAACTCTCACATCCATTCATGACCACTGGAAAAACCAAAGCCTTGACTAGACAGAACTTTGTTGGCAATGTAATGTCTCTGCTTTTTAATATGCTATCTAGCTTGGTCATAACTTTCCTTCCAAGGAGTAAGCATCTTTTAATTTCATGGCTGCAATCCCCGTCTGCAGTGATTTTGGAGCCCAGAAAAATAAAGTCTGACACTTTTTCCACTGTCTCCCCATCTATTTCCCATGAAGCGATGGGACCAGATGCTATGATCTTAAGTTTTCTGAATGTTGAGCTTTAAGCCAACTTTTTCACTCTCCTCTTTCACTTTCATCAAGAGGCTTTTTAGTTCCTCTTCACTTTCTGCCATAAGGGTGGTGTCATCTGCATATCTGAGGTTACTAATATTTCTCCTGGCAATCTTGATTCCACCTTGTGCTTCATCCAGCCCAGCATTTCTCACAATGTACTCTGCCTATAAGTTAAACAAGCAGGGTGACAATATACAGCCTTGATGTACTCCTTTTCCTATTTGGAATGGGTCTGTTGATCCATGTCCAGTTCTAACTGTTGCTTCCTGACCTGCATATAGGTTTCTCAAGAGGCAGATCAGGTGGCTGGTATTCCCACCTCTTTCAGAATTTTCCACAGTTTGTTGTGATCCACACAGTCAAAGGCTTTGGCATAGTCAATTGGCTACTGGATACTAAAAGTACAAAATACAAGTCGTAAATTCACAGTTTGAATCTTGATATTATCAGCATTCTCAGATTACATATAAAATGTGTTTTATTATATAAGGTTATAAATATTCATAAGGAATAGTTAAAAGTGTCATTCTTATCTCAGAAAATTTGCTTTTAAGTTTCCATTTAAAATCAGTTTTAGCATAAAAATTCTATGGTGTAAAAATAAATATTTTGATGGGAAAACATCTACTATTTGAAAACACTGAGAAAAAGAAGTGTCTATTTTATATTATACATTTTTTTTTCAGATTTGAAGAGTAAGAATAATAGTTTGTGCTTTTCTATTTATATTTGTTGAGCCAAATTTATTGTTTTAACCCGGTATAGAAGAAATAAAACATATAGATTAATAAGGGAAAATGTTAGATTCTCTCATGATTTAAACATCTTATTTTGGGCTTGTATTAAATACAAATATATCGATAAAGTTCAATCAATGAGAATCACATTACAAAGAAAAGGAATGAAAACTTACTGGTAATATAAAGTTGATTGGATCTGGTGAGCAGGAAGTAGCAACTACTGTAGACACATAATAAAACTTAAGTGAGACAAGAAATGGGAAATAAAGCCCATGAAAAAAATCAAGCGCCTACTACCTTGTTGGTATGTAGCATATTTAGGAATCTTTGGAAGATAAAAGACAAATTGCTGTATATTGTCCCTCCTATCACTAAGAAATAATTTCAATGTCTATTGGACCTCTTCAGATTCTGGAGGAAATACCATCTCATTTGGCATACTACTCTGACCTCTCCACTGACTGACAGTGCTACAGAGTTGATGTGGCCTGAAAGGAGGACTTGGAGGGTTAATTTCTGAACAAGCTTGGCAATAGGACATTGAAGGTTAATCTTGGCCCTGCCAACTAAAACAAATGTCTGAAGATCTTCACTAACTACATATTGAGGAAAAAAAAAAAAAATGACTTGCTACATTAACAGCTGATACTAGGTGCCAGAGGTACCATGGGATGTGTAGATTTGCTGTAGCAATAAAATAAAACAAGGAAGAGCAGCGGCCATTGAAGTTACCACATGATTTTATAATAATCCATTATCAGTCTGCTTTGGCCAAATACAGAAGTTGAAAGAAAGTAGGACCTGCATCTTTCTAATCCTTGATAGTGTGATGTTTCTTCAATCTGTTGAGGATTATTATATTCAGCTAGTTTACTATTTAATATGTACAGGCTATTTTATTATCGTGGCCTCTTCTGCCATTTTTATTCTCACTACATGGATTCCCATAGAGATCTTGGAAGCTGATGAGCATGTCTATTAGAATTAAGCATTCTGATACTGGGGAGGAGTAGATAGGAGCTCAGGGTGGGAGTTTGGTTAGGTATGCACTGGTCCATTGTGGGATAAACCTGAGCCAAATTCCACTGATAATTTGACCTCCATAAACTCTAATCTGAAAGGGATCTTCAGGAGTTAGTCTAAACGTTCATGATATCTGATATGATATGTTTTCTTTCTTTAAATATAGAGTTTGTTGAAAGCTATTTTTATAGCTACAGCTATATACATATGCTCGTGCACACTTATACATAATCCCTGTGCTTGTAGTTTTCAATCAGAACTGAAGGAAAGAATAAATAAATATTGATTTTTTTTCAGACTTTATAATAAGCTAAAGGGCTTCCCTTGTTGCTCAATTGGTAAAGACTCTGCCTGCAATGCAGGAGACCTGGGTTCGATTGCTAGGTTGGGAAGATTCCCTGGAGAAGGAAATGGCAACCCACTCCAGTATTCTTGCCTGGAGAATTCAGTGGACAGAGGAACCTGGCAGGCTACATTCCATGGGGTTGCAGAGTTGGACATGACTTAGCAACTAAACCACCACCACCGTAGTAAACTAAACTGTTTAAAAAATTAAAATATTCTCTATTTTTATTAAACTTTAAATAAAATATAACATATGGAAATATATATAAATAAAAAGGTACAGTTAGATAAAACTGGTAATATATCTTTGCAACTGTCAGATTATGAAGTAAAAAATAATTGACATTGTTTAATCTGCCTTGCCACTTTATAGTGGCTACACTAAGTGTTAGCTATTACCCTTATCCAGTGTCATAATCAATTTTCCTCTTTAAACTTCAATTGAATGAACTCATACAGAATATAGTCTTTGATACCTGGATTCTCTTTTTATTTGTGGGATTCTCCAGTGTTGCTCTATGTAGCTAAGCAGTTTGATTTAGTTTGCTTATTTTCATTTATTCCACTGTGTCAGTATGTCATAATTTGTACAAGTATTCTATTGTTAATGAATAATTTTCCCAGATTTGACTATTGTAAATTATGCTTCAGTGATACTTTCTCATGTTTTTTGATCGACATATTTCATCAACATTGTATGCATTTCAGTCCCATATATGCCAAAAGTAAAGCTGGTGAGTTATAGTTTATTTGTATTTTCAGCTTTAGCAAACACTAGAAAACATTTTCCAAAATGATTGCTATAAATTATACAACAACAAGTATATAGAATTCTCATATTTTTACTCATACTATATACTTTACTCATCAGGATTTGATATTGTCTGTCTTTCTCATTTTAGCCATTCTTCTGGCTGTGTAAGATAATTCTTTGTGATTTTAACTTACCTTTATCTGAGAACTAATGATATTAACAAAGTTAGTAAAATTAAAGATTCCTTAATATAACTATTTCCTATTCAGATAGCCTTTTTTTATGAAATGTTCAAGGTCCATTTCTCTTTTTAAAATTGGACTCTCTGCTGTTTACTTATTTTTAGGAGTTCTTTGTGTTTCTGGATATAGATCTTTTGATAGTATCAGAGAATATTGGTCTAGGTTCTAACAACAACAACAAAAAAACACATTTTTATATATGGTTAGTGCATTCCTGTCCTCTTAAAGAAACATTTCCCTATGCTAATTTCATAAAGATGTTTTTCAATTTTCTTTCAAAAAAATTTAAATTTTTCATATTTAGATTTAAAATCCAACTGGAATTGATTTATATTGCTTTCTGAATCTGTCTTGGGAGATTATACATCTATTTTAAAAATTATATTTGATGACTTCCATAAAAAGCTGTAATTTTAAGTAAAAGTTAAATATTCTTATATTTAGCCTACTTTTATTTCTCTAGCATTTACATAGTAAACCCTTTATTCTACCAACACTTAGTGACCATCTATAATTCAAAAGTATTGTGTGGGAAATGGGATAGAATGATAGAAAATAAAAAATTTTGTTTTATAATTTTTTCTGTTTCCTTTGTTTTTAAAATTACCTTTCGTTTTTGACAACAAATAAGTGAATTTTCTAAACATCTTCTTAAATGAGGAAAAATATCAGTCAAGTAATATCTATACTAAGATAATAGCAACATATACAAGAAACCAGTGAGGTAGGAGGTGATTTATGTCAAAATAATGATTTTCTGCAGTCCATGGGGTCACAAAGAGTGGGACACAACTTAATAACTGAACAAAATGTCATGTAAAAATTGGGACCCTGATCCCACCATCCATAATCATTTTGTTATTTACCTGCCAAGCATAACTAGTCCACAGGTCTCAATGTGTTTAGGTCATTTAGTCAGGAACACCTCAAATTCATACTATATGTCTCCATAGCACCTAAAATTCTTTATGACATTTATAGAAATTATAAAGGTTAGTTCTGTAATTCTTAATTTGGAGTCCATTTTCCCTTTACTAGACTGTATGTTTCATGAAAATAGAAGAAATGTGGGCTATCTATTAATGGAAACTGGAAGAATAGACAGACAGCCTGGCGGGCTGCGATCCGTAGGTCCTAACGAGTCAGACAGGACTGAAGCCACAGGACATATGCACTCACGGAGGAATAGAAGGAATAAAAAGACAAAAGAAATATAGAGAAAAGGGATGAGAAAAAAAGAAAAAAAAACAAATTTATAAGGGTGCTGTGTCCATAATCCTTTATAAAAACTTTCAAAAACTTTGAGTCGTTGTCAATGTTTTGAAACATTTCCACGCAGCTATTACCCCTTCCTGGAGGAAATCTTATGCCCCATGACAGATTTTAAGCCTCATTTCTCTCTCTTCTCCTTCTACCTCACACCTGAGAACTCTAGTGAGAAAGCCTGGGTGGTCCTCCTTTGGCGCTAGCTGCTGCTGCTGCTGCTAAGTCGCTTCAGCCTTGTCCGACTCTGGGCGACCCCATAGACGGCAGCCCACCAGGCTCCCCCGTCCCTGGGATTCTCCAGGCAAGAGCACTGGAGTGGGTTGCCATTTCCTTCTCCAGTGCATGAGAGTGAAAAGTGAAAGTGAAGTCGCTCAGTCGTGTCCTGACTCTTAGCGACCCCAGGGACTGCAGCCTACCAGGCTCCTCCGTCCACGGGGTTTTCCAGGCAAGAGGACTGGAGTGAGTTGTCCTTGCCTCCTCCTTGGCCCTAGAGGGAGAGCCAACCACCTAAATTCCTGTTTATGCCACCTTGGTCCCAACCCCGACCACAATAAAAATCGCAAACTGTTTCCTTTCTCAAGACTTTTCAGACTTATTTTGGAGGACTGCCTTGTCCTCCAAAGAATTAATTCTCCCCAGGAAACCTCAATTATGTAAGTAGTAAACTTTCATATCCTCTTGGAGTGTACTATGTTTCAGCTTTGACATCTGAAATTGAAATTTTGGGTGGGATTCTCTCCTATTTATGTAGAGTGCAAACTATACCATCTCCCTGCATAGTCTATGGATACTTAGATTAAAATTTGTTAATTTATATATCAAAATATGTAAGAAAAATGACACAAGTCAGATAGCTTGAGGTATTTATACTGAAATAAAAATAAATCCAAAGCCACTTCACTCTCAAAGCCTGGCTTTCTGCACATTTTGTGAACCATTTTTTTTTTTTCCTTACAAAGAATTTATTTTTTTTAAATTTGTAAACAAATTTATGTCAATAGTCTTATATTCATGTAAAATTCACATTTGATTATACATATATAACTTTAATTTTAAAAGTATACAATTACATAAACAGAAATTTTAAAATTTGGCCAAGACATAGAGAAGTTAATTTGTGCATTATCATTTATATCATCTGCTGTTGAAATGATGGCACATTATTCCTCACATATTTGTTTAAAGAACTCAACTTCTTTAATAATTGTTTATTCTTTCCAGTTTTCTCCCAGCATTTCTTGGTAAGTCTCTGAGTACTTCATGTGGATTCTTATGAAAGAGTTTACAATAACCAATGGTTGCAACAGGTTGTTCTAATTTCCAAAAGTTATTAATGAGGAAGAAAACAACACCAACAACAAAAAAAACACAGATCAATAACAGAGTAAGCAAGTAAATAATAACAGCAATAAGTCTTTTCCATCTGGAGTTTGGACAGAGACTGAGTTTATATATTTTCTTTCTATTTGGAGAAGTAATGTTTCCTTGTTGAAAATTTTTAAACATATTAAGAAAAACACATGTTCAACCATCTTTGATCTATAGATACATTTTCTTTTGTCATATTTCGGTAGCAAGTCTCACTAAAATGTGACTTAAGAACTGAGTGCTCATTAAGAAAATAACATGACTGAGTTGTCTATTTTCCCAGATTAACCATTAAGTTAAAGATTTACCATTCTGGGACTTCCCCAGCTGAGGCTAGCCAAACTTATAGTTTCTACTAAGGCTTCCTTTTAAAGGACTCAGTTCAGTTCTCAGTCACCTAGTCATGTCTGACTTTTTGCGACTCCATGGACTGCTGCATGCCAGGCCTCCCTGTCCATCACCAACTCCCGGAATTTACTCAAACTCATGTCCACTGAGTCAGTGATGCCATCCAACCATCTCATTTTCTGTCATCCCCTTCTCCTCCCACCTTTGATCTTTCCCAGATGGTATTCCCATCTCTTTAAGAATTTTCCAGAGTTTGTTGTAGTCCACACAGTCAAAGGCTTTGTCATAGTCAATAAAGCAGAAATAGATGTTTTTTGGAAACTGTCTTGATTTTTTGACGATCCACTCTAAAGGACTAGTTATGTATTAACCTACAAACCCAGCTGCCTATTTTCTGAGGTCCACATCACAACAAACAGTGTTTAATTAGTTTTCATGTTAAGGTCTTTTACATTAGCAGTAAAGTTATTTTTTTTCTTATAATTCATTTTTGATCATTAATATTCATATGAAAGTTCTGGTGATTAAAAAAAAATAGCTAACATATATAGTGGCTTCCTATTTAATAAACAGTGCTTTGAGTGCCAGGATGCATTCTGTGACTTAATTATTATAACCATCCTGAGTATGCTACTTATTCAGCATGTGACATTGGACAAGCTATTTAACTTCACTGTGTTTCAATTTTCTTATCCAAAAAAAGGAAGATAAAATTACCAACCACCTGGGATCATTGAGCCATTTTATTTTTCATTTATTCTCTGGCCAAAAATAAAACTCTGTTACTAATGAAATGATTACACTAGCCCTTGATTATCATAAGCTCATCCAGCTACTTAGTATGTTTCACCAAAGGTAAAATGTGAACTGTATTTTTATCAAGGAAAAATCAAACTTACTACAGGTTGGTTCTACAATAGAAAAACTTCAATCACATATAAAAATAGCATTTAAAAAAGTAGCATTTTATACAAATGGTTTAAATATCAGATTTTTTGAACTCATTATAGAAATCTATATAAAACTACTCCACCATGATTATTAAATTTTTTATTTCATTCTGTGAATAAGAGGAATTCATTTTCTAGTCATCATTTGAATTGATAATGACATACGATGACATAAAAATGTAGACTATATTCGCTGAGCCTCTATTTTGAAAAGTATTTTACATTTTCTTCAGTCTATTTTAAAAAGATTATCTACATAAAATAGAGCCACTGTGTCTGCTTACTAAAGGAATATGATTTTATTAATCTTTCAGAGTCAAGTTAAATACCAGAGATACATTTTTTCTCATCTAGGTTATTTATTCCTCTGATCTATATAGTTTTAGAGTTTTTTTCCCATTCTAAATTTGAGAAAATCATTCTGAAAAAGAAAAGCATCAGTTGTTTTGATCATTTTTTCATTTTATCTATAATTTTTGTCATTTAGCTCATATTTTTCCAGATTTTGAAATAATGTCTCTGTTTATATAGAAGAATATTCCCTTGAAATCATGAATTTGAACTTACTTATTTGGTTTTGTTTTTCAATGTAAATAATTAAAAAATATTTTATTTTTAATTTTGCCTCCTAGACCTTCAAACTGATGTGGTGAATTTGAGGTTTTCTTACTTTTTTTGCACCTATAATACTTTTACCATGAAGTAACCTTATTACTGCTTTGTTAATTTTCTTAATTAAAAGTTCTGTCAGTGTGAAATGTGGCTTGGGACTCATCTATGTACAATGTATGCTGATTTAAAAGTAGCAAAAAGAACTATCTTTCAAAGTCTGATAAATATTGAGCATTTCTATTACCACATAATAGAATTAAAATATTGGCAATAAATGTAGATTTTAAACAGCCAATTATAGTATCTGCTTTCCATCTTTAGGAAACTGAATGTATACTCCCACATCTGATAAGAGGTCTTGCTCCTCTATCCCTCCAGTTCCTCCCTCTGGATATTTCTTGATTAAAATCCAGTGAATAGCTGATTTGTAAGACAACCCTCCTCTCCTGTTACCCTTAACACTTGCAAATCATTGAAGATGCAAACAGCAATGCTCCTGGATAAAATAACTTAAGGGATCACTGTTTAAATTATGCATATTCTTGTTCTCAGCTCATTCTTTGTGTAACAAATACTCATTAAGCACCTACAAGGTTTCTGGAATTTTGTAAAAGCCTCTCAGAACATAGGATAAGGACCATTAAAATCTTCCTGGAAAGATTTAAAGAAAAAGGCTGTTTCACTCAATTTAAAACATAAAGATTACCAGGAGTTTTCCTCCCCACACCAATATCACAAATCTACAACTGGAAGAGTTGGTTGGTACATGAAGAAGTACACCAGATATAGCACAGATCAATTGGTGACAGCATTAAATCCTGTAGAGACATGAAGTGGAAGAAATCCTATTGCAAGTAGGGTTTCATTGGCATGGCTTAAATTTCAAAAGGGTTTATTTAGTCAAGATATAAAGATAATGTATTCAAAACAATTAAGAATAGCTTATATGGTATGTTTCTGTCAGGCGAGTATATGCTCCTCGGTTCTTGTCTCATCGCAACAATGATTTGGAGCGACGGACATTAAAGCCCTCAGCACGTCACAGCTCTCGGATCTTGGACAAACCATGCCTTTGGAGGTTCCCAAGCAGAAAAAGGAGTCCCTTCTTTTGAAACCATGCCATATGACCTTCTTGAAAGTCCTTACTCTTAGCTTTAAGAGTCTCACCTTCAGTATATGAAGGAGTTTCTGGCAAATTAGTCTCTGGAACTAAGGTGGCAACCCCTATTAGGTCACGGTTCTGTAATGCTGCTCTCTTAGCTGCCTGATCAACTGTTTGGTTTCCTCATGCCACTTCTGTGCTCCCTTTATGGTGTCCTTTACAGTGGGAGAGTGAAACCTCAGTGGGCAGATGGACTGCCTCCAAGAGTCTAGGAATTTGATCACCATATTTGATTGGGAACCTTCGGGTGGTCAAGTAGCCCCTTTCTTTCCAAATAGCCGCATGTGCATGTAGCACCAGAAAGGCATACTTGGAATCAGTGTAAATGGCTATTCTTTTTCCTTTTCCCAGCTCTAAAGTTCAAATCAGAGCTATGAACTCAGCTAATTGGGCTGAAGTACCTGGAGAAGGAAATGGCAACTCACTCCAGTATTCTTGCCTGGAAAATCCTATGGACAGAGAAGCCTGGTAGGCTACAGTCCATGGGATCGCAAAGAGTTGGACACAACCAAGCGACTTCATTTTCTTTCACTTTCACCGGGTGGCAGAGGCTTAGGCTCTATGGTCTCAAAATTGGAGACTACTGCATATCCGGCTCTTCTTTTTCCATCTATAAGACAAAGCTGCTTCCATCAGTGTATCAGATTTTCTCAGGATTGGTCAGAGGATCTTCTGACAATCCCTCTAGGGGTTTTGTCCAGTGGTCCAAGGTTTCTAGACAAGAGTGAAAGGGGAGAGAGCCCTCAGGGTAGGCGGGTGGGTGGCTGGGTTAAGAACCTCACAAGGGGATAGAGTGAGGCCTGGATTTTCCATCAGCATTACTTGATATTTGAGGATTCTTTGCTCAGACATCCATAAATAGCCTTTCCCATTTAGGAGTTTTTTTTTTTTTTTTTAACCTGGTGGCTGGTAAAAATAGTTAATTTGCCCCCAAAGGAGAGTCTTAAAGCATCTTCTATCATGATTGCAATAGCTGCAAGATTTCAAAGGCAGGGGGCCAGCCTTGGGCAGTTGGATCAAGTCTCTTGGATAAGTAAGCTACAGGCTGGGGCTCAGATCCTAAACTTTGAGTTAACATTCCCAAGGCCATTCCCTCTCTTTCATGGACATAAAGTTGGAGTGCTTTTCCTGTAGCACCCAAAATGGTACAGGTTTGGGAGGAGAAGGCTGCAGAGTAGATCAAGACAGAGTAGGTAGCCCCTGTGTCAACCAAGAAATTCTCGGACCTACCTGCCACATCCAGTTGTACCCTTGGCTCCAGTCCCGTGATGGTTGTCTGTGACAGGCGGGCTGGCCGGAGTGGGCTGCTTCAGTCCTCTTGAATCATTGTGAAGGAAGGCTTGGCGCTTGACCGTGAGGCTCTTGGGTCCCAAGGGCACAGTGCCGCCCAATGTCCCAGTTGATGGCATTTGTGGCAAGCCATTTAATAGGAGGCTTGTCAGTTTGGACACTTTTTGGCCCAATGCCCCACCTGTCTACAGATTAGGCATTTGCCTCCTGCCTTGTCCTTCAAGGAATTGGGGTGTGCCATAGGGCTTCTCTGGAGGGCAGCCAACATCTGGGCATGCCTGAAGAAGCACAAGCTGGAATCAAGATTGCTGGGAGAAATATCAATAACCTCAGATATGCAGATGACACCACCCTTATGGCAGAAAGTGAAGAGGAACTAAAGAGCCTCTTGAAAGTGAAAGAAGAGAGTGAAAAAGTTGACTTAAAGCTCAACATTCAGAAAACTAAGATCATGGCATCTGGCCCCATCACTTCATGGCAAGTAGATGGGGAGACAGTGGAAACAGTGTCAGACTTTATTTTTTTGGGCTCCAAAATCACTGCAGATGGTGATTGCAGCCATGAAATTAAAAGACACTTACTCCTTGGAAGGGAAGTTATAACCAACCTAGATAGCATATTAAAAAGCAGAGACATTATATTGCCAGCAAAGGTCTGTCTAGTCAAGGCTATGGTTTTTCCAGTGGTCATGTATGGATGTGAGAGTTGGACTGTGAAGAAAGCTGAGTGCCGAAGAATTGATGCTTTTGAACTGTGGTGCTGGAGAAGACTCTTGAGAGTCCCTTGGACTGCAAGGAGATCCAACCAGTCCATCCTAAAGGAAATCAGTCCTGGGTGTTCATTGGAAGGACTGATGCTGAAGCTGAAACTCCAATACTTTGGCCATCTGTTGCAAAGAGTTAGCTCATTGGAAAAGACCCTGATGCTAGGAGGGACTGGGGGCAGGAGGAGAAGGGGATGACAGAGGATGAGATGGCTGGATGGCATCAGTTTGAGTAAACTCTGGGAGTTGGTGATGGACTGGGAGGCCTGGCATGCTGCGATTCATGGGGTTGCAAAGAGTTGGACATGACTGAGAAACTGAACTGAACTGAACTGAATCTTAACTCATTGCTGGTTTGCCCACTGTGGATGGGAATAGATACCAGGATGTAAGCTCATCCTACCTAGTACTGTTGCAACCTGAGAACCAGGCGTCCCTGAATCAGGGTGCAGATCCCTAGGCAGGCTGAGGTGTGACAGCCTCCTAGAGATCGAATCCCCGGGCAGGTCGAGACGTGATGGCCTCCTGGGACCCTTGGGACTAGCAGATCCCCGAGCAGTTTGAGGCGTGACAACTTTTTGAGGGCCAGATCCCTAGGCAGGTCAAGGCGTGATGACCTCCTGGGACGCCTGGACTGGAGTTGGGCATCCCCAAGATCTCCAGTGTGACCAGTGCTAGGTAGGATTAAGGGGTTGGATATTATACAGTATTTCCCTCCCAAGGCCAGCTATTTTCTGGTTGTCCCTCCAGAAGATTGTAGAGGCAACATTGTGGGCCCAGATGGGGCTGAGGAAAGGAGCATGAAACAGGAGGGAAGGAGGCAGACAGAGCACAACCTTTGAAAGAATGACACAGCACAAGGGCATAAGGTAAACCAATTAAAAATCAATTGGGTCCAACATGACAAGTCAAATTCAAGTAAACCTTAATCCCCAATCTATAAGCCAAAAGACACACCCAGATGTGGCAGGACAGCTCTAAGGCACTGTCAAAAGAGGGAGGAGTGGGTGGTTCCCCAATGGCTGGGATGATCCTCCCACTCATTAGCATAAGAATTCACTTGCAAAACCTATCCAGACCACATTGCCCTAGGCAATGGCCCACACCCTGAAGATTCCCTCTGAATCCTAACTAATCCACCTCTTACCTATGACTTTGTCTCTCACTGAATTTTTGCAGTAAGACCTCAGAGCCTGAGCTTTATTATGTCCTGAATCCAGACATTCTGGGTTTTGGCTGGGCTTGAGTCCCAGGAGAGAGCTGAAGGACAGGAGGAAAAAGCAGTAGGAAAAACGTGCCAGGGAACCCCCTTCATAGCCTGCCGGAAAATCTGCTAAATGCCTGACCTGTGCTCACAGTTTTCATTGGCCTGATTCTTGGCACAGACAAGAGTAGGGACAGAAGAACCCCCACCGGCTTGGGTAACCGCTACTGGGGCCCAGCAGATAGTGCCTTTGGGACATACTGAAGTCTCTCCAGAGTCCCTCAGTTGCGCCCACTGCCGACCACCTATTCGCGGGGGGTTCAAGGAAACAAGAAACAAGAGATTGTAAAGGAATTAAGATTTTGTTAGGCATATCCCTCCAGCCACAGGAGCAAGGATCTCCTACCTTAGCTGGAGGTCTTCTGGAATCTGAGGCTGAGCTGCTTGCGCTTTCTGCTGAGTTTGGTTTTCTCTGTCCCGGTTTCTAGCACTAAGGGCCTTCCCTTGTGCTGGGTTTTCTTCGTGTTTGGCTTCTACCGCGGGAGCTTCACTGAGTTGGGCTCCTGCTGTGCTTGGCCTCTTCCACGCTGACGTGGTTTCAGCCAGGTTAAACCTGAGTCACGGCACCACAGATGTCAGGCGAGTGTATGCTCCTTGGTTCTTGTTTCATCAAAACAATGATTTGGAGCGACCGACAGTAAAGCCCTCGGCATGTCACAGCTCTCGGGTCTTGGACAAACCATGTCATAGCCCTTAGACAAATCAGTGTTACAGCTCTATTTTATTTAGAAGATAGCAGGAGAATTCATCCTCAAAGAAGAGAAGAGAGTGGAGGAGCTCGCCAGTGTGCAGAGCGCAGAGGGGAGGGGAGGAGAGAGAGAGAGAGAGAGAGAGTGTGTACACATGTTGGGGAGAGAGAGACAGAGCCCTTTGGCTCCTCTTTTTATATGTTTTTTTTTTTTTTTTTTTTTTTCCTTCCTTCCTCCTGGGCCTGCCCCATGCAAATTGGGCTTAGGCAGGAGCGCTGTTACTACCTAAAGTCCTCACTCCAGTCCTTGGACCTTCCTTTGACCTTCCTCTGTTCTATTTTCACGGGCTTTTCCCTTCTTTGTATTTTAGCCACCACCATTTGGACTCCTTTTCCCTATTCTAACTACCTAACATTTCATAGATAATTTTTTTTTAAATTTTTTTATTAGTTGGAGGCTAATTACTTCACAACATTTCAGTGGGTTTTGTCATACATTGATATGAATCAGCCATGGATTTACACGTCTTCCCCATCCCAATCCCCGCTCCCACCTCCCTCTCCACCCGATTCCTCTCGAAACATCCCACCCTCACCTTCTCCCACAGAGTTCAAAAGTCTGTTCTGTATTTCTGTGTCTCTTTTTCTGTTTTGCATATAGGGTTATCGTTACCATCTTTCTAAATTCCATATATATGTGTTAGTATGCTGTAATGTTCTTTGTCTTTCTGGCTTACTTCACTCTGTATAAGGGGCTCCAGCTTCATCCATCTCATTAGGACTGGTTCAAATGAACTTTTTTAATGGCTGAGTAATATTCCATGGTGTATATGTACCACAGCTTCCTTATCCATTCATCTGCTGATGGGCATCTAGGTTGCTTCCATGTCCTGGCTATTATAAACAGTGCTGCAATGAACATTGGGGTGCACGTGTCTCTTTCAGATCTGGTTTCCTCAGTGTGTATGCCCAGAAGTGGGATTGCTGGGTCATATGGCAGTTCTATTTCCAGTTTTTTAAGAAATCTCCACACTGTTTTCCATAGCGGCTGTACTAGTTTGCATTCCCACCAACAGTGTAAGAGGGTTCCCTTTTCTCCACACCCTCTCCAGCATTTATTGCTTGTAGACTTTTGGATAGCAGCCATCCTGACTGGCGTGTAATGGTACCTCATTGTGGTTTTGATTTGCATTTCTCTAATAATGAGTGATGTTGAGCATCTTTTCATGTGTTTGTTAGCCATCTGTGTCTTCTTTGGAGAAATGTCTGTTTAGTTCTTTGGCCCATTTTTTGATTGGGTCATTTATTTTTCTGGAATTGAGCTGCAGGAGTTGCTTGTATATTTTTGAGATTAATCCTTTGTCTGTTTCTTCATTTGCTATTATTTTCTCCCAATCTGAGGGCTGTCTTTTCACCTTACTTATAGTTTCCTTTGTAGTGCAAAAGCTTTTAAGTTTCACTAGGTCCCATTTGTTTAGTTTTGCTTTTATTTCCAATATTCTGGGAGGTGGGTCATAGAGGATCTTGCTGTGGTTTATGTCGGAGAGTGTTTTGCCTATGTTCTCCTCTAGGAGTTTTATAGTTTCTGGTCTTACATTTAGATCTTTAATCCATTTTGAGTTTATTTTTGTGTATGGTGTTAGAAAGTGTTCTAGTTTCATTCTTTTACAAGTGGTTGACCAGTTTTCCCAGCACCACTTGTTAAAGAGGTTGTCTTTTTTCCATTGTATATCCTTGCCTCCTTTGTCGAAGATAAGGTGTCCATAGGTTTGTGGATTTATCTCTGGGCTTTCTATTCTGTTCCATTGATCTATATTTCTGTCTTTGTGCCAGTACCATACTGTCTTGATGACTGTGGCTTTGTAGTAGAGTCTGAAGTCAGGCAGGTTGATTCCTCCAGTTCCATTCTTCTTTCTCAAGATTACTTTGGCTATTCGAGGCTTTTTGTATTTCCATACAAATTGTGAAATTATTTGGTCTAGTTCTGTGAAAAATACCATTGGTAGCTTGATAGGGATTGCATTGAATCTATAGACTGCTTTGGGTAGAATAGCCATTTTGACAATATTGATTCTTCCAATCCATGAACACGGTACATTTCTCCATCTGTTTGTGTCCTCTTTGATTTCTTTCATCAGTGTTTTATAGTTTTCTATGTATAGGTATTTTGTTTCTTTAGGTAGATATACTCCTAAGTATTTTATTCTTTTTGTTGCAATGGTGAATGGTATTGTTTCCTTAATTTCTCTTTCTGTTTTTTCATTGTTAGTATATAAGAATGCAAGGGATTTCTGTGTGTTAATTTTATATCCTGCAACTTTACTATATTCATTGATTAGCTCTAGTAATTTTCTGGTAGAGTCTTTAGGGTTTTCTATGTAGAGGATCATGTCATCTGCAAACAGTGAGAGTTTCACTTCTTCTTTTCCTATCTGGATTCCTTTTACTTCTTTTTCTGCTCTGATTGCTGTGGCCAAAACTTCCAACACTATGTTGAATAGTAGTGGTGAGAGTGGGCATCCTTGTCTTGTTCCTGATTTCAGGGGAAATGGTTTCAATTTTTCACCATTGAGGGTGATGCTTGCTGTGGGTTTGTCATATATAGCTTTTATTATGTTGAGATATGTTCCTTCTATTCCTGCTTTCTGGAGAGTTTTAATCATAAATGGGTGTTGAATATTGTCAAAGGCTTTCTCTGTATCTATTGAGATAATCATATGGTTTTTATCTTTCAATTTGTTAATGTGGTGTATTACATTGATTGATTTGTGGATATTGAAGAATCCTTGCATTCCTGGGATAAAGCCCACTTGGTCATGGTGTATGATTTTTTTAATATGTTGTTGGATTCTGTTTGCTAGAATTTTGTTAAGGATTTTTGCATCTATGTTCATCAGTGATATTGGCCTGTAGTTTTCTTTTTTTGTGGCATCTTTGTCTGGTTTTGGAATTAGGGTGATGGTGGCCTCATAGAATGAGTTTGGAAGTTTACCTTCTTCTGCAATTTTCTGGAAGAGTTTGAGTAAGGTAGGTGTTAGCTCTTCTCTAAATTTTTGGTAGAATTCAGCTGTGAAGCCATCTGGTCCTGGGCTTTTGTTTGCTGGAAGACTTTTGATGACAGTTTCGATTTCCTTGCCTGTGATGGGTCTGTTAAGATCTTCTATTTCTTCCTGGTTCAGTTTTGGAAAGGTATACTTTTCTAAGAATTTGTCCATTTCATCCAAGTTGTCCATTTTATTGGCATAGAGCTGCTGGTAGTAGTCTCTTATGATCCTTTGTATTTCAGCGTTGTCTGTTGTGATCTCTCCATTTTCATTTCTAATTTTGCTAATTTGGTTCTTCTCTCTTTGTTTCTTAATGAGTCTTGCTAATGGGTTGTCAATTTTGTTTATTTTTTCAAAAAACCAGCTTTTAGCTTTGTTGATTTTTGCTATGGTCTCTTTAGTTTCTATTGCATTTATTTCTGCCTTAATTTTTAAGATTTCTTTCCTTCTGCTAACCCTGGGGTTCTTCATTTCTTCCTTCTCTAATTGCTTTAGGTGTAGAGTTAGGTTATTTATTTGGCTTTTTTCTTGTTTCTTGATGTAAGCCTGTAATGCTATGAACCTTCCCCTTAGCACTGCTTTTACAGTGTCCCATAGGTTTTGGGTTGTTGTGTTTTCATTTTCATTCGTTTCTATACATATTTTGATTTCTTTTTTGATTTCTTCTATGATTTGTTGGTTATTCAGAAGCGTGTTATTTAGCCTCCATGTGTTTGAATTTTTAACAATTTTTTTCCTGTAATTGAGATCTAATCTTACTGCACTGTGGTCAGAAAAGATGACTGGAATGATTTCAATTTTTTTGAATTTTCCAAGACTAGATTTATGGCCCAGGATGTGATCTATTCTGGAGAAGGTTCCGTGTGCACTTGAGAAAAAGGTGAAGTTGATTGTTTTGGGGTGAAATGTCCTATAGATATCAATTAGGTCTAGCTGGTCCATTGTGTCATTTAAGGTTTGTGTTTCCTTGTTAATTTTCTGTTTAGTTGATCTATCCATAGTTGTGAGTGGGGTATTAAAGTCTCCCACTATTATTGTGTTACTATTAATTTCCTATTTCATACTCGTTAGTGTTTGCCGTATATATTGTGGTGCTCCCATGTTGGGTGCATATATATTTATAATTGTTATATCTTCTTCTTGGATTGATCCTTTGATCATTATGTAGTGTCCTTCTTTGTCTCTTTTCACATCCTTTATTTGAAAGTCTATTTTATCTGATATGAGTATTGCGACTCCTGCTTTCTTTTGGTCTCCATTTGCATGAAATATTTTTTTCCAGCCCTTCACTTTTAGTCTGTATGTGTCTCTTGTTTTGAGGTGGGTCTTTTGTAGACAGCATATATAGGGGTCTTGTTTTTGTATCCATTCAGCCAATCTTTGTCTTTTGGTTGGGGCATTCAACCCATTTACATTTAAGGTAATTATTGATAGGTGTGGTCCCGTTGCCATTTACTTTGTTGTTTTGGGTTCACGTTTATACAACCTTTCTGCATTTCCTGTCTAGAGAAGATCCTTTAGCATTTGTTGAAGAGCTGGTTTGGTGGTGCTGAATTCTCTCAGCTTTTGCTTATCTGCAAAGTTTTTGAATTCTCCTTCATATCTGAATGAGATCCTTGCTGGATACAGTAATCTAGGTTGTAGGTTATTCTCTTTCATTACTTTCAGAACGTCCTGCCATTCCCTTCTGGCCTGGAGGGTTTCTATTGATAGATCAGCTGTTATCCTTATGGGAATCCCTTTGTGTGTTATTTGCTGTTTCTCCCTTGCTGCTTTTAGTATTTGTTCTTTGTGTTTGATCTTTGTTAATTTGATTAATATGTGTCTTGGGTGTTTCGCCTTGGGTTTATCCTGTTTGGGACTCTCTGGGTTTCTTGAACTTGGGTGGCTATTTCCTTCCCCATTTTAGGGAAGTTTTCAGCTATTATCTCCTCAAGTATTTTCTCATGGCCTTTCTTTTGGTCTTCTTCTTCTGGGACTCCTATGATTCGAATGTTGGGGCATTTCACATTGTCCCAGAGGTCCCTGAGGTTGTCCTCATTTCTTTTGATCCTTTTTTCTTTTTTCCTCTCTGCTTCATTTATTTCCACCATTTTTATCTTCTACCTCACTTATCCTATCTTCTGCCTCCGTTATTCTACTCTTGGTTCCCTCCAAAGTGTTTTTGATCTCATTCATTGCATTGTTCATTTTTAATTGACTCTTTTTTATTTCTTCTAGGTCTTTATTAAACATTTCTTGTATCTTTTCAATCTTTGTCTCCAGGCTATTTATCTGTAACTCCATTTTGTTTTCAAGATTTTGGCTCATTTTTATTATCATTATTCTAAATTCTTTTTCAGGTAGATTCCCTATCTCCTCCTCTTTTGTTTGACTTGGTGGGCATTTTTCATGTTCCTTTACCTGTTGGGTATTTCTTTGCCTTTTCATCTTGTTTAGATTGCTGTGTCTGGAGTGGGCTTTCTGTATTCTGGAGGTCTGTGGTTCCTTTTTATTGTGGAGGATTTATTCAATGGGTGGGGTTAGATGATTGGCTTGTCAAGGTTTCCTGGTTAGGGAAGCTTGCGTCAGTGTTCTGGTGCGTGGAACTTGATTTCTTCTCTTTGGAGAGCAATGGAGTGCCCAGTAATGAGTTTTGAGATGGGCCTATGTGTTAGGTGTGACCTTGGGCAGCCTGTATGTTGACGTTCAGGGCTATGTTCCTGCGTTGCTGGAGAATTTGCGTGGTATGTCTTGCTCTAAAACTTATTGGCTCTTGGGTGGTGGTTGGTTTCAGTGTAGGTATGGAGGCTTTTGGACCGTCACTTATTACTTAAAGTTCCATGTAGTCAGGAGTTTTCTGGTGTTCTTAGGTTTTGGGCTTAAGTTTCCTGCCTCTGGATTTCAGTTTTATTCTTCCTGTAGTCTCAGGACTTCTCCAACTATACAGCACTGATAATAAAACTTCTAGGTTAATGGCGAAAAGATTCTCCCCCGTTAGGGACACCCAGAGAGGTTCACAGAGTTACATGAAGAGGAGAAAAGGGAGGAGGGAGATAGAGATGAGCAGGAGGAGAAAAAGGGGGACTCAAGAGGAGAGAGACAGATCTACGCAGCTGTCTGTTCCCAGAGTGTTCTCCGTATCTCAGACACCTACAAAGATTCACAGAATTGGATTGGGAAGAGAAGGGGAAAGGAGGAAATAGAGGTGTCCTGAGGTAGAAAACAGAGAGTCAAGATTGGGAGAGAATAATCTTCGGTTTAAAAATAGAGCTTCTCTTCCTTTTTTTTTTTTTTTTTTTTTTGTAAGGTTATAGTGTATTGAAAATGAAAATTAAGGAGTAGTAGAGGAGTACTAGAGGACTTTAAAAGAATTAAGAGAAAAAGAAAAATAGAAAATAGAAGAGAAAAAGGAAAGAAAAAAAAGAAGAAAAAAGGAAAAAAAAAAGAAAGAGAAAAAATATTTTTTTTTCCCAATTAAAAAAAATCGTAAAAATCTATGAAAATGAAAGTGAAGGAGTAATGGGGGAGTAATAGGGAATTTTAAAGGAAAATAAAAGAGAAAAAAGAAAAAAAGAAAAAAAAAACGTTAAAATATATCTAGGAATTTCTCTGGAGCTGTTGCGGTCAGTGTGGGTTCGGCTCAGTTTCAGATAGCTCCTCTTTCCAGCTTACACTTCTCTATATCTATAGGGCCCTTCCGGTGTAGTCCGTGTTTTCTACGGGGATTTTAATCTGTTGCACCAGTCCCTTCTGAAGA
This sequence comes from Dama dama, assembly GCF_033118175.1. Lineage (NCBI taxonomy): Eukaryota > Metazoa > Chordata > Mammalia > Artiodactyla > Cervidae > Dama > Dama dama. The sequence continues at coordinate 13,550,814 of NC_083681.1, forward strand.
GGTTCCCTTTGTTTATTTGGCTTCTGTTTGCCGGTCTCTTCAGAGCCTCATTTCCGCCCTGACACAGGCCAGCGGAGGTGGACTCTTATTCAGGTAGCTAGTTCCGTCGCTCTGCGGGGAGGGGCTGGCACTGCGGAGAGGGGCTGGCGCGGCCGGGAGGGGCTGACGCTGCTTTCTCCGTCTGCGCTGCTCAGGCTCCCGGCTGTTCTATATGGAGCGCGCCCCGCGCTGCGAGAGGTTCCAGCCCTCGGGTGTTCCACAAAGGCGCGGAACGAAAAGCTGCGCCTGCTCTCTGTGCCTTCCCCGTCAGAGCGGTCCAGGCAGCGAGGGGCTTGATGGGCGCGCTATCCCCGGGTGTGGCGCGCCCCCTCCCTTCCGCGGACCCAGTCTCAGTTTCCGCTGCCGCCAGTCGGGTGCGTGCGCCTTCTGCCCTCCGCGTCCCCAGCCCCAGTCCGCGCCGGTCGCGTGCCTGCGCCCTGTGTCTCGCCGCGACCTTCCCCTCCCCCCTGCCTCCTGCCTCCGGTGGGGCTGGGCCGGTCCGTAGCCTGCGAGCTCGTCTCTGGACTTTCTCGGTCTCTTTGTTCTGCGAACGGCTGGCAGTGTGTTCCGGCCGGTTAATTGTCTCTCTTTTGGTCTCCCACAGTTCAAGTTGGCAACGCGCAGAAGCTCCCTCCGATTGTCCTCAGGGCACTCAGGCCCGGACCCTACCCCAAGCAATGCCGCCTAAGACTCCCTTCCCGGGACGGATCCCCGTCCTCAGCTCTTTTGTCTCACTTTTTATCTTTATATTTTGTCCTACCTCCTTTCGAAGACAATGGGCTGCTTTTCTGGGCGCCTGATGACCGTGATCAGAAGTTGTTTTGTGAAGTTTGCTCTGCGTTCAGTTATTCTTTTGATGAATTTGTAGGAGAGAAAGTGGTCTCCCCGTCCTACTCCTCCGCCATCTTGGCTCCTCTCCTTATAATTTTTGCAAATGCATTTCAAAAAAGGGTGCAAACAAGTGAGAACTTTCAAATACATCAGACTTAAGACTCACTCACTTGCATCTTTTCTTTCTTATTCCCTTTCATTTTCATTTTTTAGTCATTCAGTGCTAGGAGTAGAAACTCATACAACACTGAAAGAAGGTTTATATGAAGGTCTTTTCAGTTATTGGAAATATATGTATAATGCTACAGCAATATAATAATCATTCTAGCTAATACTTATAAATTACTTACTATATGATGGTCCCTTGTCTAATTGATTTTGTATATATATATATATATTACTTTATTTAATTTTTATTAAATATGACAAGGTATGAGATATTGGTAAGAACTAGTGTTAAATCCATATTAAATTGATAAAAATAAAGCAAAGAAAAAAGTAAACTGCCAATTCTAAATTCTACTTTCGTGCCCGACTCTTTGCAACCCCATGGCACCCCACTCCAGTACTCTTGCCTGGAAAATCCAGTGGACGGAGGAGCCTGGTGGGCTGCAGTCCATGGGGTCGCTACCAGTCAGGCACGACTGAGAGACTTTACTTTCACTTTTCATTTTCTGGCACTGGAGAAGAAAATGGCAACCCACTCCGGTGTTCTTGCCTGGAGAATCCCAGGGACGGTGGAGCCTGGTGGGCTGCCGTCTATGGGGTCGCACAGAGTCAGACACGACTGAAGCGACTTAGCAGCAGGAGCAGGACTGCAGCTCACCAGGCTCCTCCATCCATGGGAATTTCCAGGCAAGAGTACTGGAGTGGGTTGCCATTGCCTTCTCCATTTTGGTCCCTCAAATCCCAATAGATCATGTGAATAATAAATTATAAAAATGCGTGTTACTGAGTATGTATGCCTATACTTATATTTTTATATACACACACATATACAAAGAGAGAGCTAGATAAATAGATACATTTTATGAGTAGTATCAAGTCAGTGGATGGATGGAGATAAGATGACCTTTATCTTAATAAATACAGTGTTCACCAAGGTGAATTTCTGTCAAGATGCTCACAGAGTTTAACAAAAGTCCTTATTTTAGAGCTGAAACCAAATTGCTTGTTCCCATTAAGAAAGACCTTTATGGTCTTTCTACATTTCTTTCCACAAAACTAAAAGCAGACTAAGCATGGGTGACAGCACTTGGTAAAAGTGATTGTACTGACATTTTAGATCTGTCAAGTCTTTCTGTAACTACTGCACTATAGGTAGCCTAATGAGACACAGTGCGTAGTAACACAGTGAGAAAAACCCTTTAGAACTCTTGTTACAGTCATTTGAAGGGGGTTGCAACTCTGAAGGCCATCATTTCCTGCTGAGAAGTAGAATCTTTTGGTAGCTGCTGAACTGCAGTGTAATGTCTTGAAAGCAATTCCCTTTCAGTCATAACAATGCAAAGATTTAGATATATCAAGCTTATGTTGATGATGGGTACGAGCTTGGCATCCTTGTAAATGGAATTCCCCCAGGATGGTGCTCTCTGAAAATTCAAAAGATTTACTTAAATAGCTTCTTACTCCTCTGCATAGAAAATTAAATTTTTGGTGAATAAACTTAGACAATTTTTAAAATTATTTAGTCTTTTAATGCTATGTAGAGCCTTGCATTGTTCTGTAACAGTAAAATACAACTGTTGAGAATGGCACTAATGTTTGGACATTTCCTCTGAAAGATAACTGCAAAAAGATTTCTGTTCAGAAGAACTGAATATGAAGGTATCAAATTTTGAGAAACCCTAGGTAAATAAAAGTTATATATGCCCTTTCAATGAATATTTATTGATAATCAGCTTTATGTAACATAACATCGTAAGAGCTATGATTGAGCCACGATTACTGTACCCAAACAGCTTAAACTGTAGAGAAGTAAGAGCTTCCCTGGTGGCTCAGCTGGTAAAGAACCCACCTGCAATGTAGGAGATGTAAGAAATGTAGGTTTGATCCCTGGGTAGGGAAGATCCCCTGGAGAAAGAAACAGTATCCCACTCCAGTATTCTTGCTTGGAGAATTCCTTAGACAGAGGAGTCTGGTGCGCTACAATAGTCCATGGTGTCTCAATGAGTTGAACACAACTGAGCACACACATGCATACATGCCCACATAAAGAAGTAAAACATAATATTAAATAATTATAAAATAAGGCAGAATAAAATAAATGAAAATTTACATGCATTATTTGTTATTTGGTCTTTCCCTTACTTTTCAAAAAAATATTTAAGGAAGTATATTATATATGACTATATACATATGGGTATGATTGAATGTGACATTTCTTTGTAGAATTCCTATGACTAAAATAAATAAGTAATGTGATGGTATAAACAATTCATTTTATCTTACAGAAAGACAGTTTCTTAATATTTATATACAAAAGAAAATATCCATGTAATAATACAAGAAACTATAACATATATTGGTTATTGGGGTGAACAGTATCTTCTACATCTTTACAGGTAAGAAAAGATTTATTATTTTTTGTTCATTATCTTCAAAAGAATCAATGCATGTCTTTAAATTATAACAAGTCTTATTAACTAATTCATAGAACATAGATGTATTTTCTAGTGAAACTTGTGCATGTTAAGAAATTGGAATAGTGGTAAAAGAATGCTATATACACATTTTCCATAGCAAAAAGTAAATAAATCATGTCTGCAATTGAAAAATTAAAACATTGATGTAGATTTGATTTCAGCATTAGGAAATATTTTAAAACAAGATAACGTTTCCTCCCCCAACCCCAGGATGGTAATTATTAAAAAGTACAGTTATAAAATAGACTGAATTTTCTGTTATAAAATTCATGTTGCATGCAACACTAAGTCACTTCAGTTATGGTCCGACTCTTTGTAACCCAATGGACTGTGGCCCACCAGGGTTCTCTGTCCATGGGATTCTCCAGGAAAGAACACTGAAGTGGTTTGCCATGCCCTCCTCCAGGGGATCTTCCTGACCCAGGATCTGAACCCATGTCTCTTTCATCTCCTGATTTGCAGGTGGGTTCTTTACCACAAGTGCCACCTGAAAATCTCCTAAGCTTTATGCTATTATTTAGCTTTTTAAAACCTGGTACATGTGATACTTCAATCAAATATATTTAACACCACTGGCTATCTGATTCTTCTGATCAAATTATATCTGGATTTCTTTTATTCTGGGATTATTCTTTCTATATATCATCTTTTTGATTTAAGAACAAACTCACCAGGAATAGGGAAGAAGGGTGTTATTTTATTTTCAATATGCACAGGCCAAAATTTGTTGTCTTGTTCTTTTTAGAATTTCAAAAGACTGACTAATCAATTTTCTTTCAACTAGATTTACCATTTCAGACATTAAGTATTATAAAAATATTGATTGTGATGAAAGCATAATCATAAATATAAGGAAACTTAAAAGGAGGCACAGAGAAGTTGAGAAATTTGCCCCACATCACATAGATAGTAATAAAAAAAAAAAAAAAAATGAAAGCTGACTCAAACCTAATATATGTACCAATAGCCTTGTTCTACACTATGCCTTTTGTCCATTGATAATTTATTTCTATTGCCAATTAGTCAAATTTCTTAAAAGAATGTTTATTGTTTATATAGAATTATCCTAGATATATGTTCTCATAAATGTAAAATTTATAATAAACTTTATGCTTATAGTGCAATATCAATTGGATTTATGAAGACTAGAACTAATGCAATATTCTATTTCAAAGTAGAAACAAAATGCACACACATAGAATAACATCCACTTTCTCCTTAAGTTTATTGCAGCTGTTATTATCCTATTTTCTAATTGACACGTACTCTTGAGAACAGAGATTTTTCCTCTAAGCCTGGTTAATGTCAACATATAATAAATGATGGAAGAATGAAGGAATGGAATGAACTATATATAACCTCATAATCAAACTTGCCTAATCATGCTTTTGCCATTTATTAACTGCATATCATTGTCTATTGTTGTGCTAAATAAATTATATACATTATATACTACCCTCTCAACAACACTGCAAATCATACATAACTACTAACACGTTGCATAGAAAAAAGAGCAAGAACTCTGAGACATATAACTGGGCCACAGCCACACAGTGATTAAATGGCAGAGATGTAATTTAAATCTGGCTTCATCCATTACTGCACTTTAGATTTGCTTTGCAGGGAATACTTCTCTCCGAATGCCCTTTACAAAGAAACCCATGTATTGAATATGAACTTCATCTGGGTTATCTCAGGACAAGTTTAATTTCACTATTAGTTTTATTTCAATTCAATTGATAGAGGAGCAATTAACATACCATATTATCTCTTTTCATATATTAATTTTCATCCAATAGAACAGACACTGGTTCAAAGGGAAAATGTTACATTTTCTTCTTCAGTTAAGCATCATCATAATGATGGTTTCATATCAGAATAAGATAAGCAGAGCCTTCGTGCACATTCAGCATTCCAAAATAACCTCTTGAATTTGGTTAGATTTTAACTGAATCCTAGTAGTTCCATGTGTATGCTAAGAGCAGTTCAGAGAGACCATCCTGGAATATATAACCATTCTGGAAACCTGATGCTTATTTTCAGAATTTCTTTAAGATCATCTCATTAGAGATAACCTACTAGTGATGTTTGAGATTCAAGCTTTACTCTACTCCCATCAGGATAGATGGCTAGGTCCACTAAATTGTGAAAGGGATTAAGATATACCCTTTGTTGTTCCTTTTGACATGTTTCAGTCAAATAAATGGAAAGCAACTTGCAAGAGAAAACTCTCACCCACAGTGACGTATTGAGGAGCCACACACTGCGAAGCTGCTTGATTTTTTTTTCCTTTTTTTCTTTAACCCACACTCTTTCCTAAGAAAAATTCCCTTCCTTTACTCCTTCCTTGTGAAAGAAACCACAGTGCTGAGTTGAACCTTCATTTGAGGACTCTCAGAACTAGTTTATACTTATTGCTCAGTAAAATGTTGTGGAAAGAATCAAAACTTCATATTTGAAATATAAAAGGGGCTAAAAGCTGGGGTTCTTCTACTTGAATATTTCCTAATCTCACTATATTTGAAGTCATTCTTATCTGGAATGGATTGCTTTTGGTTTGAGAAGTTAGAATTTTCAAAAGAGTCCTTTGATTCTACACGTTGAATTGCAAATGCATTTTTCTTTGAGAATAGAAAGATACTCACCCAAAGAATTTAGATTCAGTTGTGCCAGTATATTACATCCATTTTCTTTCTGTGCTCACTAAATATCCACATTTCATCAGAATAATCAGAATGTCCTACTCTGCTATATTGGTATTCACTTTAGTTGCTTCCAATGATAATCACTGTAGTAATTTTTTTTTTCACTTTCTAAAGATGTTTTCTTGACATTTGCTGAGATATGCTTCAGTGGTTTCAAAGTTTTCCAATATGATAATCTTTAGGCTTTTATCTGCTTTAGAAATGAATGTACTCTGAAATTTCTTCATGAGACAAACTCTTTTATATATTGTTTTATAATAAAACTTCAGAATTATTTTCCCCTTTAATCTTTGTATTTATGATAAGACATTACCATCTTTATTATTCATTTAACTCATTTCCCTCTGGGGCAAATGTGTTCTTTAGTATTTTGACATACTTCAACTGAATAAATGTTTATTTAAGTCATATTCACATTTAATACTTCAAAATGATTCAGAGTTAAGCATGCCATAGTATTAGCTATTATACAAATTGTAATAAAAACAGCAAGGTATTTGGAGTCAGGTTACTTTTGTTCAAGGATTGGCAAATCCAGGACAAGCTGTAACTGGTAAGGAATCTCAAAGATAGACAAATTCAAATCTCAAACCCATAACCTACTCACAGTATGAACTTGGATGAACTGTAATTGTAGTTCTTTTATCTGTTAATGGAGACAATAGTACATAATATTCAGAGTAAGAATTAAAATAAGTGTTCTGTCTTTTCTAGGGTGCTTAAAAGTATAAGAGGTTGGCAGAGGATAAGATGGAAAAGACCCTGGTGCTGGGAAAGATTGAAGGCAGGAGGAGAAGGGGACGACAGGGCACGAGATGGTTGGATGGCATCACTGAATCAATGAACATGAGTTTGAGCAAGCTCTGGGAGATAGGGAAGGACAGGGAATCCTGGCATGCCACAGCCCACGGGATCGTAGAGTCAGACACAGCTGAGTGACTGAACAACAACAAAAACATATGATTTCACTGCAAGTCAATATTAAATTCTAAAATATCAATCATCAGCATTTATATTAAGTTGCATATTAAAATCAGAATCCACAGAATTTGCTTTCCTGGATTGTGTAATATCATTCTTAAACACCTACAGCTACATATTATATATACTTCCATTATTATAACTATAACATATCTGACTTATATATATTTAGATATTCTCGACATTATAACATTTCATTTCATCAAGCACATAGACAGCTACCCTTCATTTTTTTCTTCTTCTAAGTTATCAAACATCTTGTATTTAGCAATTATATTAAGCTGTGTTATTTAATCTTTTGATACCATACTTAAAACCTCTTAGAAACTTTTAACAGCTGACTTCAACTGTTGAGGAAAACAAAGTTTTCAGAGGCAAATTGATTTAATTTAGTTAATGGCAATTAACTTAACACTTTGGTAAATATAAAATACCTAAATTCTAGTTTGAATATTTTAAATGTTTGAGTAAGAAAACGTGCTACTCATTCAAAGAAGCAGGTGGGTAGTGGTACTTATGACTAGAAATAGTCAACTTAATAGAAGGCAATACTAAATTAACTTGAATGAAAATCATAACATTGCTCAAGATAGCCCTAAAAACAAATCCTCTAATAGTGTTAATAATTGATGTATGAAGAATTAGTTCAGATCTTTTTAGAATCTAACCGTTAAACACATTTCAGTTCAGTTCAGTGCAGTCACTCAGTCCCGTCCGACTCTTTGTGACCCCATAAATCGCAGCACGCCAGGCCTCCCTGTCCATCACCAACTCCGGGAGTTTACTCAAACTCATGTCCATCGAGTCAGTGATGCCATCCAGGCATCTCATCCTCTGTCGTCCCCTTCTCCTCCTGCCCCCAATCCCTCCCAGCATCAGGGTCTTTTCCAATGAGTTATCTCTTCGCCAAATGAGGTGGCCAAACTATTGGAGTTTCAGCTTCAGCATCAGTCCTTCCAATGAACACCCAGGACTGATCTCCTTTAGGATGGACTGGTTGGATCTCCTTGCAGTCCAAGGAACTCTCAAGAGTCTTCTCCAACACCAAAGTTCAAAAGCATCAATTTTTCGGTACTTGGCTTTTTTCACAGTCCAACTCTCACATCCATACATGACCACTGGAAAAACCATAGCCTTGACTAGACAGACATTTGTTGGCAATGTAATGTCTCTGCTTTTCAATATGCTATCTAGGTTGGTCATAAGTTTCCTTCCAAGGAGAAAGTGTCTTTTAATTTGATGGCTACAATCACCATCTGCAGTGATTTTGGAGCCCAAAAACATAAAGTCTGACACTGTTTCCACTTTTTCCCCATTTATTTGCCATGAAGTGATGGGACCGGATGCCATGATCTTAGTTTTCTGGATGTTGAGCTTTAGGGCAACTTTTTCACTCTCCTCTTTCACTTTCATTGAGAGACTTTTTAGTTCCTCTTCACTTTCTGCCATAAGGGTGGTGTCATCTGCATATCTGAGGTCATTGATATTTCTCCCAGCAATCTTGCTTCCAGCTTGTGCTTCTTCCAGCCCGACGTTTCTCATAATGTATTCTGCATGTAAGTTAAATAAGCATGGTGAAAATATACAGCCTTGACATACTCCTTTTCCTATTTGGAACCAGTCTGTTGTTCCATGTCCAGTTCTAACCTGCTTCCTGACCTGCATATAGGTTTCTCAAAAGGCAGGTCAGGTGGTCTGGTATTCCCATCTCTTTAAGAATTTCCCACAGTTTATTGTGATCCACACAGTCAAAGGCTTTGGCATAGTCAATAAAGCAGAAATAGATGTTTTTCTGGAGCTCTCTTGCTTTTACGATGATCCAGCAGATATTGGCAATTTGATCTCTGCTTCCTCTGTCTTTTCTAAAACCAGCTTGAACATCTGGAAGTTCATGGTTCACATATTGCTGAAGCCTGGCTTGGAGAATTTTGAGCATTACTTTACTAGTGTGTGAGATGAGTGCAATTGTGCAGTAGTTCAAGCATTCTCTGGCATTGCCTTTCTTTGGGATTGGAATGAAAACTGACCTTTTCCAGTCCTGTGGCCACAGCTGAGTTTCCAAATTTGCTGGCATATTGAGTGCAGCATTTTCACAGCATCATCTTTCAGGATTTGAAATAGCTCAACAGGAATTCCATCACCTCCACTAGCTTTGTTCGTAGTGATCTTTTCTAAGGCCCACTTGACTTCACATTCCAGGATGTCTGGCTCTAGGTGAGTGATCATACCATCGTGATTATCTGGGTCGTGAAGATTTTTTTGTACAGTTCTTCTATGTATTCTTGCCACCTCTTCTTACTATCTTCAGCTTCTGTTAGGTCCATACCATTTCTGTCCTTTATTGAACCCATCTTTGCATGAAATGTTCCTTTGGTATCTCTAATTTATCTTGGTGGCTCAGACGGTAAAGCATCTGCATACAATGTGGGAGACCCAGGTTCAATCCCTGAGTCGGGAAAATCTCCTGGAGAAGGGAATGGCAACCTACTCCAGTATTCTTTCCCCCTCCCCCCCAAAAAAGGGGCTGAAAGAAATAAACACATTTAATGATGAGTAAATTAATTAAAAAAATAAAACAAATTTAAATATGCTAAAAATAACTGCATTTTCTGAGCTTGATCAATTGTATTTAAAAATGTGTATTTTAAATATATATTGATTTATATGTATAACAATATTGAGGAAATTATTAGTAATAAGCATAGAGGAAATACCATGAAAATGCATTGTAGAAAGTACAATTTTAATTGCCCTGAAAGACAGGTTTAATGAAATGATTATTCCAGATTCTACAAGACAATGTTTAAACTAGTCATGGACTAATATTTATATAGGAAGAAAACTTGGACCATCAGTATAATTACTATAAACTTTTAAAAGAAGAGATTAATATAAACCTGAACATATAGCTGGATTTATCATATTCAAGAAGCAAATGAGACTGAGCTTAGACTAAATGAGCCCATCAAAATAAGAAAAATTTTGAGAGATAACTGCTTCCAAAATAGACAGATCAAAGGAAGAAAGGCCAATTCAAATCTGACATCAATATTCAAGAGGGAATCAAATTTAAGCAAGAAAGATAGCGATGAAACATCTAAACTGCTGTGGAAAAACTATAAAAGATAAGATGTAGAACCACATTATACTATACTGCAAACATCCAAATATGCCCTAGTTATAAGAAATGATACTAGAATAAGTTATTTTTAAAATATCAGGAACTTGATAAGCTGTCTAGGATATCACAGGCAGGTTTCTATAGATGTCAACAATCAATAACAAAAGGAAATATCCAAATATTGAAAAACTGGGTAAGAGTGAGTATTCAAAATTTTAGGACACCTCTAGTACAACTAGCTCGAGAATTTGAAAGAATTATGTTACATGATGTCTTATCCCTTTGTAATATTCTAGCCTTCAGACCAAAATTAGAATATTATTTGCTATAGTTACAACTTCCAGTCCCATTTTCTACTCCACCACCCCTCTCTCCAGCCAGTTATTAAAGAGTAATATTTGTAATGTTTAGCTAGGCAGATATGTAATTAATTTTATGACACATCAGGGTTATTACAGTACATGTCACTGGTATGGTGCCAAAATTAACACCATCCTGACCATCAAAGTCTTCACATTGATACAAAGGCAGAAGAGAAATTCTTGGAGAATGCCATGACTACTTCTGGCCTCTTTTTCCTGTGAAGGGTACACTTCTACTGTGTGAAGAGATACAGAATAGCACAGATACAGAGGTCTATTTGTTTGTTAACATTTGTTTCTTTTTAGGGCCATTTATTCATCTATTGGAAGTTCATCCTTGTCTTTTGACCTCTTCTTGGTTATTAAAAATGCTCTCACCTCTCATGACCTTGCTGAACACACCAACCTAATGTTTCCCTACCTATAGCCTCCATATGACCAGAAGGGTGATATTTATAGTGTAGAAACTATGATTTAAGACATCATATCTAGCTCTTGGTGTTCTTTCTTTCCCCTTACCTGTATCTTCTGTCCCCATTGAAGCATTCCTCCTATGGGATGGCACAGAATAGATATTACTATCTCCATGAAGTCTTCTTGAAAATACACACACAGAGAGACATTTTTGCAAAAGTAGATATTTGTCAAAAAAGTGAGTCTTTTCTTGCTACATTTGAAAATTCAATTTGAGCTTTAAGAACAAAAGGATCACAAATTTCACATATTACTTAATGTGTAATGAACTTTGATTAATATTTAGGAAAAAAGCAAATAACCTTTTGTATAGTTAAAAAATGTCTATTTCCAGCAAAATAATTTAAATGTCTTAGATTAGAGCCAATATTTTCATCCTCTCTATACCTCTGACATCTATAATAGCTTAGACTTTCAAAGACAGTTGATTTGATTAAGTGGAATTTGCTGTCTGTCATTTCCTTATATATCATTTACTGTACACCCACATGATACTTAGGCTTCCACCAGAAGCTTATCTTATTTAAATATTTTTCATCATATAAGCACACTTTGTAGAAAGTGATGAAACTTCTTTTAAGAAGATTAAAATTGTATAATAGAGTTTGTAGTTTTTTGTTTTTTGTTTTTTTTTAATTGCTTAGCACAAGGAAAAAGATTAATATGAAGGTTATTTTGAGCATTCACATTTTAAAATGATACCACTTACTGCTTAAAAAAATAAATTGTGCTTAATAAAATAAAATTACAGAGCTTTAACTGAACAGAGAAACAAACGTAACAGCAACAAAACCCAGTTAACTCAGAGGGTTTAAAAATATGATTCATGAGAAATTATAGGCCAGTAAAATATTACACAACTTCTCAGTGACTGACATTCATTGCATTTCCTCCTGTATCTGTTTTCTATCATGTATCAGTAGAGTTCAATGTCAGTAATGATACAAATAATTCAAGCAGTGGCTTTCAAAGTCTTATCACATCTTGGAATACCTAATATCCCCACTCACTTTTCTTGGATATGAGATGATTTATCAAATTACTATTGATTATTTTTTAAGGGGCAAAGCCTTAGGGAGAATATGAATTGGTATTTTTATTTGAAAATGTATTTAATCAAAGATGCAATTAACATAAATATTCTGTCAATAATATTGATTTCATATTTACTTCATTGGCATATTAAATTCATTCTAATGAAATAAAATTCATATTTTAAAGGAAGACAAGAAAAATGTAAACATAAAACATTTCCTCTGTCGTTTGGTCTTATTCCCACCCTTTTGCTGTGCATTGCACATCTGCCTTATGCATTAATGGAACCTCCCCAGTGATAGAAATAATTGCTTAATCATAAAGACCAATATTTCTTGTTTGGGTGCCACCATATAACTCCTTAGAAGATGATATTCCTCTCTCAATTTTACAAGGGGTCATAATTACCCACCACTAACTTTGTACATGCAGATATCTTGGTGAACTTTGCATACAATGCAAGTATATTGGAACAGACTGGGTCAGATGACCTGGGGATATGCAAGGCCACAGTTGATTGAAGCTCTTAGCTTAAATAAGTAATCATGACCTTATTAATGTTATAGCTATGTTACCTGTATTCTGCCTATTTTATAAGATCATTATTTATTATATTATCAAATGTGTGACTGAGCCCCCAGTAAAAGTAATGGTACTAGGGAACTTCAAATAACTGATCAAACATATAGTCAATAATAAAGCTCTAGATATGGGAAATAGTAACAAGAGGGAACAATTTCCTGGACATAATAGATTAGTAGATAGGTGTCCCAGAGGCATTTGCCTACGTTTAGCAGGATCTAGTCCAATAATAGTACATTTGAGTGGCCTGCCAACAAAATCATCACCTGAGCTGGAGATGAGATTTTCTAGCCCCAAGGGACAAGTTGGTCACAAAACCATGGTTGAGATTAAGACTAAAACTAAGGGGACAGTAAAATAAATAATGTTGCCCTCCACTCAGGTCTATAGGCTCTGACCTACAAAATACCCTAAAAGGAATTCAGGGCAAATATCAGTATGAGGCACTTAGTGCTCTGGGAAAACTGGAAGAACTGGTGCTCATAGTTAGATATTTTTAGCAGAAACTTTATGACCTTGTTTCTTGAATCTTCTCATACTTAGGAAAGCACTAAAATCATTAATCAAGAGAGATTGTCCTTGAGAGTAGCCATAATCTTCTACCAAGGAGTTTGCTTGATTGTATGTACTTGTTTCCCGAAATCACATGTATACTGGTCTAAACACCTTAGCACTTTGGAAGAGTTCTCAGAGCTTCCTGGAAAACTATCTCCTGGGTTATAATCCTCAGTTCAGTTCAGTTCAGTTCAGTTAGGTCACTCAGTCATGTCCAACTCTTTGTGACCCCATGGATTGCAGCATGCCAGGCCTCCCTGTCCATCACCAACTCCCAGAGTTACTCAAACTTATGTCCATTGAGTTGGTGATGCTATACAACCATCATCCTCTGTCATCCCTTTCTCTTCCTGCCTTCAATCTTTCCCAGCATCAAGGTATTTACAAATGAGTCAGTTCTTCACACCATGTGGCCAAAGCATTGGAGTTTCAGGTTCAGCATCAGTCCTCACAATGAACATTCAGGACTGATTTCCTTTAGGATGGACTGGTTGGGTCTCCTTGCAGTCCAAGGGACTCTCAAGAGTCTTCTCCAACACCACAGTTCAGAAGCATCAATTCTATGGCACTCAGCTTTCTTTATAGTCCAACACTCATATCCATACATGACTACTGGAAAAACCATATCTTTGAATCAGTTCAGTTCAGTTCAGTTGCTCACTTGTGTCCGACTCTGAGACCCCATGAACCACAGCACACCAGCCTCTCTGTCCATCACCACTGCCGGAGTCTACCCAAACCCATGACCATTGAGTCGGTGATGTCATCCAATCATCTCATCCTCTGTTGTCCCCTTCTCCTCCTGCCTGCAATCTTTCCCAACAATACAATCTTTTCAAATGAGTCAGCTCTTCGCATCAGGTCACCAAAGTATTGGAGTTTCAGCTTCAACATCAGTCCTTCCGATGAACACCCAGGACTGATCTCCTTTAGGATGGACTGGTTGGATCTCCTTGCAGTCCACAGGAATCTCAAGAGTCTTCTGCAGCAACACAGTTCAAAAGCATCAATTCTTCGGTACTCAGCTTTCTTTAGAGACCAACGCTCACATCCATACTTGACTACTAGAAAAGCCATTGCCTTGACTAGATGGACCTTTGTTGACAAAGTGATGTCTCTGCTTTTTAATATGCTGTCTAGCTTGGCCATAACCTTCCTTCCAAGGAGTAAGCATCTTTTAATTTCATGGCTGCAATCACCATCTGCAGTGATTTTGGAGCCCAGAAAAATAAAGTCTGACACTGTTTCCACTTTTTCCCCATTTATTTGCCATGAAGCGATGGGACCGGAGGCCATGATCTTAGTTTTCTGAATGTTGAGCTTTAGGCCAACTTTTTCACTCTCCTCTTTCATTTTCATCAAGAGGCTCTTTAGTTCTTCTTCACTTTCTGCCATAAGGGTAGTGTTATCTGCATATCTGAGGTTATTGATATTTCTCCCAGTGATCTTGATTCCAGCTTGTGCTTCATCCAGCCCAGCATCTCTCATGATGTACTCTGCATATAAGTTAATAAACAGGGTGAGAATATACAGCCTCAATGTTTTCCTTTTCCTATTTGGAACCAGTCTGTTGGTCCATGTCCAGTTCTAACTGTTGCTTCCTGAGTTGCATACAGGTTTCTCAACAGGCAGGTCAAATAGTCTGGTATTCCCATCTCCTTCCGAATTTTCCACAGTTTTCTAGACTGACTTTTGTTGGCAAAGTAATGTCTCTGCTTTTGAATATGCTGTCTAGGTTGGTCATAACTTTTCTTCCATGGAGCAATTGTCTTTTAATTTCATGACTGAAGCCACTACCTGCAGTGATTTTGGAATCCAAAAAGATAAAGTCTGACACTATTTCTACTGTTTCCCCATCTATTTGCCATGAAGTGATGGGACCGGATGCCATGTGACTAATTTTCTGAATATTGAGCTTTATGCCAACTTTTCACTCTCCTCTTTACCTTTCATAAAGAAGCTTTTTAGTTCCTCTTCACTTTCTGCCATAAAAGGTGGTGTCATCTGTGTATGTGAGGTTATTGACATATCTCCTGGCAATCTCAGTTCCAGCTTGTGTTTCCTCCAGCCCAGTGTTTCTCATGATGTACTCTGCATATAAGTTAAATAATCAGGGTGAAAATATACAGCCTTGACATACTCCTTTTCCTATTTGGGTCCAGTCTGTGTTTCCATGTCCAGTTCTAACTGTTGCTTTCTGACCTGCATACAGATTTCTCAAGAGGCAGGTCAGGAGGTATGGTATTCCTATCTCCTGAAGAACTTTCCACAGTTTGTGGTGATCCACATAGTCAAAGGCTTTCACATAGTTAATAAAGCAGAAGTAGATGTTTTTCTGGAACTCTCTTGCTTTTTCAATGATCCACCAGATGTTGGCAATTTGATCTCTGTTTCCTCTGCCTTTTCTAAAACCAGCTTGAACATCTGGAAGTTCATGGTTCATGTATTGTTGAAGCCTGGCTTGGAGAATTTTGAGCATTACTTTACTAGCATGTGAGATGAGTGAAATTATGTGGTAGTTTGAGCATTCTTTGGCATTGCCTTTCTTTTGGGATTAGAGTGAAAACTGACCTTTTCCAGTCCTATGGCCACTACTGAATTTTCCACATTTGCTGGCATATTGAGTACACCACTTTCATAGCATCATCTTTTAGAATTTGAAATAGTTCAACTGGAATTCCATCACCTCCACTAGCTTTGTTCATAGTGAATCTTCCTAAGGCCCACTTGACTTCACATTCTATGATGTCTGCCTCTAGACAAGTGATCATACCATCAGGATTATGTGGGTCATGAAGATTTTTTTTTGTATAGTTCTTCTGTGTATTCTTGCCACCTCTTAGTAATGTCTTCTGCTTCTGTTAGGTCCATACCATTTCTGTCCTTTATTGTACCCATTTTTGCATGAAATGTTCCCTTGGTATCTCTAATTTTCTTGAAGAGATCTCTAGTCTTTCCCATTCTCTCTATTTCTTTGCATTGATCACTGAGGAAGGCTTTCTTATCTCTCCTTGTTATTCTTTGGAACTCTGCATTCAATGGTGATATCTTTCACTTTCTCTTTTGCCTTTTGCTTCTCTTCTTTTCATAGCCATATGATCCTCAGAGTGGCTCATATAATCCTGAGTGGCTCAAATAAAATTCTCTATTTCTTTCTCAAGTTGACAATTAATTAATTTTTGTCAATGATTCTTTTGAGTTTGCTATAACATAGAAGTCTAAAATTTTCCATAAAAATCACAAAAGTGTGAGCTTCTCTTTATATAATATCATACAAAAGATTAAATTTTACAGAAAGATAATTATTTTTGCTATTTAAAATGTAAAGTTATATATGGATATATATTTGTGTTTGTGATTACCTTTCTTGGGAGATGACAAAATGCATGAAAACAAAGTTTTTCATAAAGAAGTAAGATAGCTATTTTAATAATAAAATTAAAAATGTTTTACTGACTTGGAAAATTTACCCACAAAAACATCTGTAAATATAATAAACATAAATTTACCTTCTTAAGCCAGAAAAAGCAAAAGAGTTAATAGTAATAAGCATATCCTTGCTCTTAGTGTTCCTTAGTGCCAGATGGATATATGTAGAGAATTGAGGGGTAAAGAACTATAACAAAGAAGCTGAGAGTACAGTCTATCTAGTCAGTTTAAGAGTTCAAACCCTAGCTCTGAAATTTAATAATGGTGTACCAGTGACTGAATTACCTCTTACAACCTCAGTTTCCTCAAGTATGACATAAATATTTTAATAGGAAAAATGATTAAAAAATAATATATGCAAAACAGGCCACTGAGTAGCATTCAGGAAGCACTCTACAAATGTTTATTATTATCACCATTCTTTCATAATAAACTTAGTTGGGATACAATTGTGAATTACCTGTGGTTTTAATGAAAAGAAGAGTTGAGAAAAGAGGTTGTGAAAGGGGGCTCCTATTCTTAAGGTTGCTGCACTGCACCTTCTCCTGCTGTTACTAATTTAAGCCCCAAATAGAACTCCTTTCTTTTTTTTCTTTTTTTTTCTAAACTTAGATACCTTTAATAGGTATTCAGCATAGCCAAGTCTGGCTCAATAGGGGTTTTTGGTATGATCTTCAACCCAAACTGAGTAAGATATAAGCAGTAGAACAAAAGACACTTGATTTTGGTACTAGAGTGAAATGCTATATAAAGCAGGTAGGACAGTGATTTATGTTATACTTTTCTACATGTCAAGAGAAGTCATATATTAAAATAAATTAGTTGTATCATGAGTTTACAACTTTGTCTCAAAAAGTACTATATGAAAGGAAATGGAGTAAGTTTTTGACAGTTCCATGTGAGTGAACAAGAGTTAATATCATCACAGTGTTATGCTCATTATAGAGTCAATAAATATTTGATCTTTCTTATGACAAACAAGATAAAGATAATAAATCCTGGCATTTTCTTCTCTAATATCTATTATATTATCATTTTAAAATTTACATGGAAATGGTCATATTATATTTTCAAATCTTAGATTTTGAGTTTCCTCAGTTAAAATGCGTTGTACTTATGTGCTTTCAATTTTAATATATGGTGATAAAAATCTTAGAAGAGCCTGGTAAGTTAATGATAACCCACATTAAAAAAAAAAAAAGAGGTGGGGGGTGCTAAAGAATATTATATGGAATTATAATTCAGTCAGAAACAAAATTATAATTTGATCAGAACAGTGATATATATATATTAGGTGTAGCTTATACTTTTATATATATTATAAATTGTAGACAGAGAGATAATGTAAGTTAAAGAACAGAAAAATAAGAATAGAAAAAACTGAAAAATCCCTCAGAGACCATTAGAACACACAAGTATAACAGTATCTCTATAGTGGGGAGGCTTAAAAGGATTCTTGGGCTTCCCTTGTGGGGTTCTTGGACTTACCTGAAAGATAAAGAATATATAACAATTAAAATTGTATACTTGCAATGAAAACAGAGTTCCAAAATACATTAAACAAAATCTAGCAGGTGGGCTCAGTGGTAGAGAATCTGCTTGCCAATGCATGAGACATGGATTCAATCCCTGGGTTGGAAAGACCCCCTGGAGAAGGAAATGACAACCCACTCCAGTATTCTTGCCAGGGAAATTCCGTGGACAGAGGAGCCTGGTGGGCAAAAGCTCATGGATTCTCAAGAGACATGGACATGACAGCAATTAAACAACAACAACAAAGAGAAGTGAAGTGAGGAATAGACAAATTATGATGGTTGAAGATTTCAATATCCACTATCAATAATAGAATATGCATAAAATCAGCAAAAGATAGAATAATTGAACATCATATAACAAATAGACATACATATTCTTCTCAAACATACTTGGAATATTCTTAAGACTAGAAAATATAAAAGGCCATAAAACAACCCTCAATAACTTTTACATGTTAAGGAACTGGGGCAGGGGGTGAAGAGCAAACTAGAACCAAAGTTAGAAGGAAAGAGATAATAAGTATTAGAGAAGAGATACATTAAATAGAAAAAAATAATAATAATAAAATGCAAAATATCAAAATTTTCTTCCTTAAAATATCAATGAATTTGGCAACATTTCACCATAACTAATTATGGAAAAGGAGAAAAGGCTCAAATATAAAAGTAGGAATAAAAGAAAAGGCATGATTACCACCATGCAAAGATAAGATGATAAAAAGGATGACAAGGGAATATTTTAAAAAATTAGGTAACCAAAATGAAATTGAAAAATACCTAAAAGCACCCAAGCTACAAAAATTTATCAGATAAGAAAGGGAAATCTAAATAGGCCTATAACAAGTAAAGAGATGGAGGTCATAATTTTCAAAAGTAAATGAGTAAACTAAAATATTAAAAAATAACTTTAAAAAAAAAAAAACAAAAACTGAATACCTATTTTTCAACAGGAAAAGACCAAGACCACTTTAATTCACTGAGTTCTACAAATTATTTAAAGAAAAGTCAACACAATTTTTTTTTAAAACATTTCAAAAACATAGAAAAGGAAGAATCACTTCATTAAGTTTTTCCACATAACCCATTATATAACTCACTAGCTTGATATCAAAGCCAGAAAAAGACATCACAAGAAACAGACAATAAAAACAACCCCTCCCCCAAAAAAAGGCTACATACTAGCATCCTTTGTGAATATAGAAGCAAAATATACTTAAAAAATACTGGCAAAGAAATCCAGAAACCTAGTATTAAAAGGATTCTACATCATGACCAAATGGGATTTATTCAGGAGTATAACGTGACTCAACTTGCAACATTCAAACAATGTACTTACCATGTTAGTTAAACTGAAGTATTAATATGATGAAATACATATGGGGAAGATATGATCTCCAAGATACAGAAGAAAGCATGTCGCAAAAACCCAACACAGTATGGTTTAAAAAAATACTCAAAAATAGGAGTAGGAGGAAACAGTCTCAATTTGAAAATGAACATCCATAAGAGAAACCACAGCTAACATCATACTTAACTATGAAAGCCTGAAATCTTTCCAAGATCATGGATAAAAAGCAATGAGAAAGTTTTTCTTTCACCACTTTTAGTTTTACTTTACACTGAAGGTTCTAGCTAGGGCAATTAGGTTAAAAAACAAAAAAAATATAAATATTAGAATAGAAGAAACAAAATTATTTGGAGATGCAATAATTTTATATATTAAAAAATTAAGAGCTATAAAACATATTAGAGCTGGATACACAATTAATATATAAAAATTAATTTCATTTTCATACACTATCACTGAAAAATCTAAAAACAAAATTTAAGAATTAATTTTTATATATGTTGTTGTTCAGTCACTCAGTCTTGTCTGACTCTTCATGATCCCATGGACTGCAGCATGCCAGGCCTCCCTGTCCCTCACCATCTCCTGGAGTTTGCTCAAGTTCATGTTCTTTGCATCGGCGATGCCATCCAGCCATCTCATACTCTGGTGAACTCTTCTCCTTCTGCCTATTATATTTCTATATGTAATAGCATCAAAAGTAACACCACACTTAGAAATCATCTTTAAAAAAGAATTGCAAGACTTACACTCTTAAATACAAGCAGATTGCAAATTAACTACAGAAAATTATAAAAATAAATGCAATCAACAGTATGGCACTGGCATAAAAACAAACACATAGATCAATGGGCCAGACTAGAGAGCCCAGACATAATCCTTCACATAAACGGTCAACTAATTTTTATGAAGAGTACCAAGAACATACAAAGGAGAAAAGATAGTCTTCAAAAAATGGGGTGGAGAAAACTAGATATCCATAAACGAAGAATGAAGCTGGACCCCTCTCTTATACCACTGAGCTAAATCACGTCAGTCGTGTTCAACTGTGCAACACTACAAACAGTAGCCTGACAGGCTCCTTTTTCCATGGGATTCTCCAGGCAAGAATACTGGAGTGGGTTGCTATGCCCCACTAAAGGGGATCTTCCGAACCCAGGGACTGAACCCAGTTCTCTTATGTCCCCTACATTGGCAAGCAGGTTCTTACCACTAGGAAACCACTAACAAAACATAATTCAAAAAGTATCAAAGGCTTTGATGTAAAACCAAAAATAATAAACTTTCATCCATAAAGTTGCAAAGAGTCGGACAGGACTGAGCAACTAAATGAAACAAGCAAGTGTTTGTGAGGATGTGGAATTAAAAAGAAACTTTGTACACCATTGTCAGGAATATAAATGGATATGGATATGCCAATATGGAAATGTTAAGACCTACCGTTTTACCCAGAAATTCCACTTCTGGAAAAGGGAAACGAAGAGATATAGGTCAAAAGCTACAGACATTCAGCTATAAGTAAAATAAATTCTCATGACCTAATGTACAGCATGGTAATTATATTTAATAATACAGTATTACATAGTTGAAAGTTGCTGAGAATAAATCTTACATATTATTACTACACACACACAGAATTAGCTCTGTGACATGAGAAGTATGTTCATTATATTGATATTGGTAATCATTCCACAATATATAGGTATATTATTAAATTATATTGTGCCCTTTAAAAATATATAATTATATTAGTCAATTATTCTTCAAAAAGTTGGGAATAAAAAATATCCTGTGGTCATAGATTAGAAGATCTATTATTGTTAAAATGATAATCCTCCACAAAATTTATCTATAGATTAAATCAAGCACTCTCAAAATTCCAGTAGCCTTTCTTTTATAAAGAAATTGATAGCTGATCTTAAAATTTATATGGAATTGAGGTTACAGAGCATTGTCAAAATAATTTTGAAAAAGAACATAGTTGGAGCACTCGTTTCCTCACTACAAGATGTACTGCAAAATACAGTAACCAAGACACTATTGAAAGGTTGTTGCTGAACGATGAGACACTGGGATTCTTGGCCTCCGGTGGAGACAAATTCAATCTGGGGCCAGAGACAAGGCTGGATCACTCAGAGCTTTTGTGTAATAAAGTTTTATTAAAGTATAAAGGAGATAGAGAAAGCTTCTGACATAGGCATCAGAAGAGGGCAAAAGAGTACCCCCCTGCTAGTCTTCATCTGTATGTTATATAGTCACTCACAGTCTGTTAATGAAAAGAAAGGGATGTCTTAAAATTCAGAATGGCACCAGATAATTTATCTCAGGCCATAAAATGATTGACTTGAATCTTGTAGAAGGGCAGATTACCACACAAATAGTTTTGTTTACATAGATTAGGGGAACAATACCTGAGTATAACATACTGGTTTGTCAAGTAGTTTGAGCCATTTTGGTGGAACTTAGAGTCTGGGGTAAATGCATAGGACATTAACATAGCTTTAAGATAAACATTTCCATAAGAAAAACGTATTGGTTAACTCAAGGTTTGAGAATAGTTAGCTTCAGATGAAACCAGGTGTCATGGCAACACAGCATTTTAAGAGAAACCTCCTTTTAAATTTGTATAGAGAAGAAAAAAACAAAAACAAAAACAAAATATATATATATATATATATGTATATATTTATATCACCAGTTTGTTTCCTCCTGCTGCTTAAGAGAGATAAAAATGTCTGACACTTGCAGACTATTTCCTCTTTTTGGAGACCCCTGGCCTTCCTGCCTGTTACCCTCTCACTATTACTGACATAATGATAAACAGGTATCCTAAAGGAATACAACTGAGAACCCAGAAATAAATACATGTATTTATGATCATTTGATTTTGACAAGGGTGTAAAAACTATCCAGTGTAGCAAGAGTAGTATTTTCCACAAATGGTGCAGAAACACATGTATATCCAAGTGTTTATGCAAAAGAGTATATTTGTATACCTACCTCACACAACATACAAAAATTAACTGGAAATAGAGTTTAAACAAATTCCTCTGTAAGAGCTAACAAGATCAAGATCTCAGTTGAAGGCAAAGATGGATCTCCAAGACTTTATGCAACTAAGATGTAACACCAAAGTGAAAGTTGCTCAGTCATATCCAACTCTTATGCAAAACCCATGGACTGCAGCCCGCCAGTCTCTACTGCCCATGGAATTCTCCAGGCAAGCATACTGGAGTGGGTTGCAACTCCCTTCTCCAGGGAATCTTCCTGACCCAGGGATCAAACCCCAGTCTCCCGAATTGCTGGAAGTTTCTTTACCATCTGAGCCATCAGGAAAACACATGTGACACCAAAAGTACAACAAGAAATCAAAAAGTAGATAAATATGACTTTAAGTTAAAACTTCTGTGCATTGAAGAATACTATAAACTGAAAAGAAAACCCAAATAATGGGTGAAAATAATTGCAAATTATATTTCTGATAAAAATCTAGGATACAAAATCTCGAACCCTTGCAACTCAACAATAAGAAGATGAATAGTCCAATGTTAAAACAAGGAAATGGTATGAGTACACATTTCTTTAAAGGAAATATGCTAGTGATCCATAAGCATGTGAAAAGATGCTAATATCACTAATAATTAGGTAAATGCAAATCAAAACCAAAATGAGATACCACTCTGCACCAGCTAGGATGGACTACAATCAAAAAAATTGAAAGTGAAAAGGAGGCACAAGGATGTGGAGAAAATGAAATCCCCCCATGTTTCTTCCTGGTGACTCAGTTGGTAAAGAATCTGCCTGCAGTGCAGGAGACCTGGGTTTGAGTCCTGGATCAGGAAGATCCCCTGGAGAAAGAAATGACAATCCACTCCAATATTCTTGCCTGGAAAATCCTGTGGATAGAGGAGCCTGACTGGCTACAGTCCATGGGGTCACAAGAGTCAGACACGACTTAGTGACTAAACCACCACCACCCATGTTGCTAGTGATAATCAAAGAAGAATACATTTTTTACAAAATTCGATTCATAGCTGTGGTATGACCCAGCAATTCCAAACCTAGGTAGATACAGACCTTAACGTATGTTCACACAAAAACTTGTACACACATGTTCATAACAACATTATTTGTAACAACCAAAAAGTGAAGAAACAGCTGATAAATAAATAAATAAACTTGGTAAATACACATTTATTTTAAACGTCAAATCCTCGTTGAAATAGTATTCAATAAGAGCAAGGACTATAGCATAATTAGATGTTGCAATATCAATGAGCATTGAAAATTTATGTTAACTAAAAGAAGTCAGGAATGAAAGGCTGCATACTATGTGATTTTATTATATGAAAAGCTCAGATTAGGAAACCCCACGGGGAAAGAAAGTTGGTTACTGGTTGTCAGAGGATAAAGGAAAGGGGTATTGAGACTAAAAATGCTAATAGGTACAAGAGATTTTTTGGTGGGGAGGCAGGGTGTTTGCTATGAAGATGTCATGAAATTAGGTAGGTAAAATACTTGCTTCCCTTGTGGCTGAGCGGTAAAGAATCCGATTGTAATGTAGGAGCTGAAGGAAATGCTGGTTTGAACCCTGGGTTAGAAAGGTCCCCTTGGAGGAGGAAATGGCAACCCGCTACAGCATTTTTCCCTGGAGAATCCCATGGAGAGAAGAGCCTAGTCAGCAACAGTCCATGAGGTCACAAAGAGTCAGACACGGCTGAAGTGACTTGACACAAGATAGTTGCAAAACATAGTAAATATGCTAAAATCCACTGCAGTGCACACTTGAAATGATATATAAAAAATCTGCAGTAAATAAAGCAGGTACATACACCTTTACATTCATTCAGTGACTCATTAGTTGCAGATATATAAAAATTGGCTAGCATAAAATGTTAAACACATTTGTAAGCTCCACTAATTTTAAAAGACTAGTAAGACTTTGAACTCTAATATAGGGAAGTACTGAACAAACTAATCTTTATAAGATAATATGATTTATGACACTAGGTAAAAAAAGATTAAGAATTATTACAACTGTAATTCAAGCACACTCTTCTCTCTGTTGCCAGGCATTTAATTATGTACACATATATACGTGCATATGATTGTTTGTAAAATACTATGAACAAGTTGAATTCACCCCAGGAATGCAAGAGTTACTTAAGAAAGCCCATAAATCTATCAGATTGAATAGATTAAGATTAAAATTTCTGAAGAAATATATAAAATGTCACAGGATTTGTATAAAATAAAACATTGAATGCATAATTACAGACTGCTAAATATAAATATACATACACTATATAGCCTTAAAATTATATATAAATCAATCTATTTCCTTATTTATCTATCTTTCTAGAAAGAATGGTGATGCCCTTTAGGGAGATGTCAAATTTTGCAGGCAACTTGGAAGGTATGTTGGTATGGGAGGCTTGTGTACTTTATATCCTTTGCATGTTTTCAGCATTTCAAAATAATTTTAAATGCACAAAGCTGACATTTTATGAGCTCTGTTGCCCTAATTTTTCAAACTAATACTCTTATATGTGAATGCAAGATTCCAATCACAATACATAATTTTCTAAGCTACTTAGCATTTTTACATACACAAAGAATATTCAAATCATATAATTTAACAAATTATTGTGATTAAAAGGCATAATAATAAGCAACATTTTCATATTTATGAAAAAGAGACTTACCCACATGCCACTATAAATTTTCTTTTTGTTGTACATAAAATTATTATTTGTGTGTTGTATTGAAGGAATTATTATTCTACTAGCTAGAACCAGAGTTTCTCTTAAGAAGGATTTGCATTCAATTAAGAATACCTTCATACACTCCTTTTAAGAGGAAGATAAAGAACCAAAATAAAGTATGATGATGTGAGTTAGAAATAAAAGAGTGACAAAATTGGAGCACAAAAGAATATGAGTTGACCAAGGGGATGGGGATTAGAGACAGAGAGAGGGAAAATGTTCAGAAACGTCTCTGGATACAGCATTAAAAGGCAGTGAGGAAAGTTAGAAAAGAGGACACAGAAGGGAAGAAGACAAGAGATAAATAAGAAGGGAGGTGGGGAGGGTGAGGGCAGCCCCACAACATGGCAGAAAGGCAACTGCCACAGAGGGTGATGGCCAGCAAGATCTTTGAAGTGGTAGATGAATAGGGACTCCTAAATTAGAGGAATTTAACACTCAATTCCAAGTTATTTGCATTGCTTTGAAGTTCCTCTGACAGCAATGTTTGATAATCTTGGGACATCTTGGGTGGAGAATGTGAAAAATAATTAAAATGTACAGCAAAGAGGAGTGTAATCTGTTCAGTATTTACTCCTTTGCTGATAGCTATGCTGAGAGCTCAGCACCCTATTTAGGGCACACGTGTTCAGGAGACCTAAGTAATGATTTGCATGTTATGAGAAAGCACAATTGACAGGTGGATTTCTTAGTCATGGACAAAAACACTCATACATACACACATGCACCTCTTCTAAATATGAGAAAATGTTGACTCAGGTAAGTTAGATAAATTAGATTGTATTTGTATATGAAACCTGAGACAGAATGGTTCTAATTTCATTGTTTTGTACTATCTTTTTCTATTAAAAAAAAAATCCTAATTGAAAACAACATATGTTTGGGTACAAACCTCTATTTTTTTATTTCTTTCAGAGTCCTCAAAAGTGAATGAGGACAAAGAAGTTTTTATACAACTTTTCAATTATCTCCTCTAATAGCATGTGTCCAAATTATGTAGAAATTTGAAGTTTCTGCTGAGTGGAGGTTTCTTTGGTATTATTTTTAAGCTGCAGTTTCTTCATATCTAAAGAGAAATCTTAATATATTATCAGTGAACTCTGTTTAGAAGTGCTTCAAGAATGCTAAAGACAAACTATATATTTTAAAAAGTAGAAACTAGATTTCTCATTTCTGGAGGTGGAGCTGATTTTCAATATTTAGGCATTATTAATAACTTATTTTGTTTCAATTCTCTATAGAAGTGAGAATATTATACAACATTATTCATATTCAAGAAGGTAGATTTTCCCTAGAAATTTGTTGCAATGTTTCCATATTTATGATCAGTCTAGTACAAAGATATTTATAGTTCACTTGATTCTTTTCATTATTCTATTTTGTCATATATATGCTTTAGAGAAATTTTGCATATATGAAGATAGCTTTTAAAACAGTGCATTCATATATCAGAATAAGACTGGTACCAAGGATTAAGAGAAAAGAATAAAAATAAATGACTAGGTGGTGGGAATGTGGATGATTTTAACAAAATCTTCCACTAATTAATACTCTGTTTAGATACCAAGTGATACTTTTTATTTTTCTATATCTTGAAAAGTTGTACCCTACTCCAGGGAAAAGCAGATAAATAAAATATAATTATATGAATTATAGGTGCATTGGAATGAGTTAAAAATTATCTCTTCTTTAAAAAAATGATCAAAATCATGAGTGAAACTTCATGAATGGGCACTTAGATATATTATCTCTCAATAATTGAGGTAAAATTTACCAAAACAAAACATATTCAATCAGAACAAAATAGCTTCTCTATAAATGTAATATATGTCAAACAAGATTCCCCAGGACAATTAACACCCCAAACCACAAAGGTAGCCATTTAAAAAAACATATTATTTTAAAGCTGAGAATATCATTGACTGAGATTCAGTGACTGTGGTAAATTGTTTATAGTGGATAAAAAAAGAACAGATGGTATGTATGTGGAGACACTGTTGTTGATGAACAGCACACAGGTCCTAATAGTGAAAGCAGGTAACGCAAGCGGTGAAGTCTAATTACAATCAAGAATGATAGTGGGCATCTCATTGTAGTTTTGATTTGCTTTTTCTCTAATAATGAGTGATGTTGAGCATCTTTTCATGTGTTTGTTAGCCATCTGTATGTCTTCTTTGGAGAAATTTCTTCAGGTCCCTTTTCCACTTTTTGATTAGGTTGTTTGTTTTTCTGGTATTGATTTGTATGAGTTGCTTATATATTTTGGAAATTAATTCTTCATTGGTTGCTTCTTTTGCTATTATTTTCTCCCATTCTGAGGGTTGTCTTTTCACCTTGTTTGTAGTTTTCTTTGTGTGCAAAAGCTTTTAAGTTTAATTAGGTCCCACTTGTTTATTTATTTATTTTTCCATTACTCTAAGAGTTGGGTCATAGAAGATCTTGCTTTGATTTATGTCATTGAGTGTTCTGCCTATGTTCTCCTCTAAGAGTTTAGTAGTTTCTGGTCTTACATTTAGGTCTTTAATCCATTCTGAGTTTAATTTCATATATGGTGTTAGGTAGTGATATAACTTCATTCTTTTACATGTAGCTGTCCAGTTTTCCCAACACCACTTACTGAAGAGGCTATCTTTGCCCCATTGCATATTCTTGCCTCCTTTGTGAAAAATAAGGTACCCATAGGTGCATGGGTTTATCTCTGAGTTCTCTAACTTTTTCCATTGATCTATATTTCTGTTTTTGTGCCAGTACCATACTGTCTTGATGACTGTAGGTTTGTAGAATAGTCTAAAGTCAGGAATGTTGATTCCTCCAGTTCCATTCTTTCTCAAGACTGCTTTGGCTATTTGGGGTCTTTTGTGTTTCCATATGAATTGTGAAATTTTTTGTTCTAGTTCTGTGAAAAATGCCATTGGTAATTTGATAGGGATTGCATTGAATCTGTAGATTCCATTTGATAGTATAATCATTTTCACAGTATTAAGTCTTCCTACCCAGAAACATGGAATATCTCTTCATCTGTTTATGTTGTCTTTGATTTCTTTCAACCAGTCAGAATGCCATCATCAAAAACTCTACAAACAATAATTGCTGGAGAGGGTGTGGAGAAAAGAGAACACTCTTGCATTGCTGGTGTTAGTGTAAACTGATACAGCCACTATGGAAGACAGTATGGAGACTCCTTAGAAAGGTAGGAATAAAACCAATGTATGACCCAGCAATCCCACTCCTAGGCATATATCCTGAGGAAACCAAAACTGAAAAAGACACATGTACCCTAATGTTCATTGTAGCGCTATTTACAGTAGCTAGAACGTGGAAGCAGATTAGATGTCCATTGACAGATGAATGGATAAAGAAGCTGTAGTACATATATACAATGGAATACTATTAAAAGGCTAGAAAAGGAACACAGCTATAAAAAGCAACACACTTTTTTAAAATTTTATTTATTTATTTATTTTTATTAGTTGGAGGCTAATTACTTCACAACATTTCAGTGGGTTTTGTCATACATTGATATGAATCAGCCATAGATTTACACGACAGGCTGAAGGGTACCCTAGATGGACTAAATTAAAGATTGTCTTCCTTAAATATTTCTTTTGATAACTAATTTAATGTCCTATATAATTCTGGTCCTAGGATCCTTCTCTTCAAAATATCTATAGACTATCAGTGGTAATTCCCAAAACACAGTATGTTAACCTCTGCTACACAATGCTTCTGTCTGAATTTGGGATTCCCTGGTGCTTTGATCATGTTACCTATAGGTCACTCCTATATATCACCTTTAAAATCCTTCTCTGTTGCCCACTATCATTCTTTCTTTTTAATTTTTTAATTGAAGAATATTGCTTTCAGAATTTTGTTGTTTTCTGTCATACATCAACAAGAATCAGCCATAGGTACACCCATGTCCCCTCCCTCCCAGACCTCCCTCCCATTTCCCTTCCCATCCCACCCTTCAGCCTGTCGTAGAGCCCCTATTTGAGTTTGCTGAGTCTTATAGCAAATTCCTATTGGCTATCTATTTTGCATATGGTATTGTAAGTTTCTATGTTACTTTCTCCAAACAACTCCCCGTCTCCCTCCTCTCCTCCCACTGTGTCCATAGATTTGTTCTCTATGTCTGTTTCTCCATTGCTGCCCTGAAAATAAATTCATCAGTGCCATCTCTTCATTCCATATATATGTGTCACTATATGCCTAGGGTACCTAAAGAGCCTCAGTTCAGTTCAGTTCAGTCACTCAGTCGTGTCCGACTCTTTGCAATTCCCTGAACCACAGCACGCCAGGCCTCTCCGTCCATCACCAACTCCCAGAGCCTACCCAAACTCATGTCCATTGAGTCAGTGATGCCATCCAACCATCTCATCCTCTGTCATCCCCTTCTCCTCCTTCCCTCAATCTTCCCCAGCATCAGGGTCTTTTCCAATGAGTCAGCTCTTCGCAGCAGGTGGCAAAATTATCAGAGTTTCAGCTTCAACATCAGTCCTTCTGATGAACACCCAGGACTGATCTCCTTTAAGATGGACTGTTTGGCTCTCTTTGGTGTCCAAGGAACTCTCAAAAGTCTTCTCCAACACCACAGTTCAAAAACATCAATTCTTCGGTGCTCAGCTTTCTTTCGAGCTTGGTAATATTGAGGTAGTGCAGTTAACTTGTAATCATAGCATTGAATCACAACCAGAAAGGTAGAAAGGGCAGAAGTATATATTGTTTAATAATCTCTTATCAGGATAGCTCATAATTTGAGTTATTGTTTAGTCGCTTAGTAGTGTCTCACTCTTTGTGACCCCATGGACTGCAGCTGGCCAGGCTCCTGACAATGGGATTTCCCAGGGAAGAATACTGGAGTGGTCTGCCATTTCCTTCTCCATTGGATCTTCTTGACCCAGAGATGAAACCCATATCTCATGCATTGGCAGAAGAGTTCTTTACCCATGCCCTACCAGGGAACCCCATAATTTGGGAACCCCATAATTTGAGTACTCTGCTGTACTTAATTTTCAAAGAGAACCTATAGTTGAGTGGATGTCCCAAATTTAACAGTCTGGAAAATCATCTACTCTACCTAAGCTGAGATCAAACCAATCAATCCTAAAGGAAATCAATATTGAGTATATATTGGAAGGACTCATGCTGAAGTTGAAGCTCCAATACTTTGGCCACTTGATGTGAAGAGCTGACTCATTAGAGAAGATCCTGATGCTGGGAAAGATTGAAGACAGGATAAGAAGGGAATAACAGAGGACGAGATGGTTGAATAGCATCACCAACTCAAGGAACATGAATTTGAGCAAGCTTTGGGAGCTGGTGAAAGACCAGGAAGTCTGGCGTGCTACAGTCCATGGTGTTCACAAAGAATCAGACATAACTGAGCAACTGAACAACAATAGCAACCTAAGCTGTAAACTCTGAGAGAATAGCATATGTTTTGCTTATGTCTTTGGTGATATGTAGATAGCACTTGGATTTTAATGGACACTCAAGCAATATTTGTAGATGAAATTGTTTATGAAATAACAAAGCTGAGATTAACTCTGGACTGAAGAATATTGAATAAAATTTTTCCTTATTTGTGATTTTTTTCCCCTGTAGGAAATAGTTTATGTATTCTACTTTTATCTACCTGATCATGCTGACTGAATCAGAGCAATTACTAGTTAGTAATGCTTTTGACAAAAGCAGAACTGCCTATGACCCTATTTTTTGAGTGGGAAGGAGAGGTGGGGGAGGGAACAAATTCTCTTTCAGGTAAATAACCCATCGTTTCATTAAACATACCACACACACATGAGAATACCAATGGGCAGATACAGTTATTAGAGTTTTTCTACTCACAACCTGAATTGGATGACATACAACTGAGATATAGAGAAGAAATACAATGCTGTAGTACAAATTGGGGATATTTATTATGACAGAATGGAAAAATTCTTAAATATAGCAAGTGTTTGCTGCTGCTGTTGTTGTTGTTGTTGTTGTTTTTAATCATAGATATATTTCTCTATGAAATGCTTGTACCAGACCAATACGAAAGCAAAATTTTGTCTAGGTAAGAGAGCATGTTTGGATGGAATTCACTTGGGTGGATCACGCTTGCTTACAAGTGTAATATGATGTGATCTTTGAAAAATAGAGCCATCATATTAGTGTGAAATAGTTGCATGTCTCACACTTTAGTTTGTAAGGCTAGAGTTAATTCTAATCAAGAATCAGTATGAAACTTGGCTATTACACTTTATAATAAA
Source organism: Dama dama (assembly GCF_033118175.1). Classification (NCBI taxonomy): domain Eukaryota; kingdom Metazoa; phylum Chordata; class Mammalia; order Artiodactyla; family Cervidae; genus Dama; species Dama dama. The sequence goes on from NC_083681.1 coordinate 13,582,478, forward strand.
GCAAAATGAGAGGATAAATACATAAATCTTTTGCAACAGTGTGGTGTTCTATGTGTAAATAATACACATTGAGATCAAGGGATATTTTTCAGGGAAGTGTAGTTTAGGAAAAATGTCTCTCAGTCACTGGCATATTTAGTAAAATATTGTAATATGCTCAGTTCAGTTCAGTCGCTCAGTCGTGTCCAACTCTTTGCGACTCCATGAATCGCAGCATGCCAGGCCTCCCTGTCCATCACAAACCCTCGGAATCTACTCAAACTCATGCCCGTCGAGTCGGTGATGCCATCCAGCCATCTCATCCTCTGTCGTCTCCTTCTCCTGCTGCCCCCAATCCCTCCCAGCATCAGGGTCTTTTCAAATGAGTCAACTCTTCGCGTGAGGTGTCCAAAGTATTGGAGTTTCAGCTTCAGCATCAGTCCTTCCAATGAACACCCAGCACTCATCTCCTTCAGGATGGACCGGTATAATATGCTAGCTTTTGTTATATTTAGCTTTAAAGTTTCTTTTCATTGTATTTTTATTCCACTGAAAGAAAAGGTGGGCAAATGCAAGAAGCTGTTGTGAACCTTAGATATCTTGACAGTAAAAAGCATCATAACTAGAAGCCATAGTCATAGTAACAGTTACAGCAGCAGTGGCAGGAATGGGAGTGATTTTTCTCAATTTTTTTTTTCTTTCTTTGCTTTTTGATATTGTAATAGATGGTAGGTTATCAGCACCAGCTGTCTTCCTCTTCAGGTGAATGTCTTTACTTCATTTCATTAGAAGTTGCCAGGGAGGCAGAATAATGGAGTGTCTCTGGAATCTGACGGATAGAATTTTGAAATCCAATCTCTATGGTCTAAGGTTTTTTTTCAAGTTTGGTCCTTTCACTCAACTATTCCAACTTTTCCCAGCCATAAATGAAAGGATAAATAATACATCCTGATTTATAAGATCACCATGAGGACTACATTTTAAAATATATTTAAAGTATTTATATCATGCCTTAATATATTACATATATTAAGTACAGAAAGCTAACTTTTATTAGTCTAATTTCTTATTGAGGAAAATAAAACTTAGAGAATTTAAATAACATTGTATATCACAAAACAAACAAATTTCAAAGCAAGACAGACCCCCCCCAAGTTCTCTTTGATTTGAATACACAAGTTGTTGTTTACTTAGTCTTTATTTGTAGGCATCAGAGTTCTATATTATTTTTAATTCATAGACTTCAGTTACTGTTTTTATAATATGATTTAAGTAAATTTGTTTAATATTCCTAAAAGAAATTAAATAATTAAGAAAATGTTACTGAACTCAGTATGGAGTGAGAACAATGTATTATATATTGAGGAGTTAGATTATAAAATAATAAAAATTATAGAGTATGGCTCCTGTGTGAACTTAAATGGTTTGAAGCTAGGACAATTGTTGTTGTTCAGTCACTAAGTCATGTCAGACTCTTTGCGACTCCGTGGATGGCAGCACACCCAGGCTTCCCTGTCCTTCACTGTCTCCTGGAGTTTGGTGAAATGCATGTCCATTGAGTTGGTGATGCCATCCAACCATCTTGTCCTTCATCATCACCTTCTCCTCCTGCCTTCCAATCTTACCCAGCATCAGGGTCTTTTCTAATGAGTTGGCTCTTCACATCAGGTGGCCAAAGTTTAAGCATCAGTCCTTCCAATGAATATTCAGGGTTGATTTCCTTTAGGATTGACCGGTTTGATCTCCTTGCCATCCAAGGGACTTTCAAGAGTCTTCTCCAACACCACAGTTCAAAGCATCAATTCTTTGGCACTCAGCCTTCTTTATGACCCAACTCTCACATCCATGTGTGACTACTGGAAAAATAGTACATAGATTAGATTATATGGACCTTTGTTGGCAAAGTGATGTCTCTGTTTTTTAATATGCTGTCTAGCTTTTCTTCCAAGGAGCAAGCATCTTTTAATTTCATGGCTGCAGTCACCATCTGCAATGATGTTGGAAAACAAAGAAAAGAAAGTCTGTCAATGTTTCCATTTTCCCCCCATATATTTGCCATGAAGTGATGGAATTGGATGTCACGATCCTAGTTTTTTGAATGTTGCATTTTTAAGCCAGCTTTTTCACTCTCAAATCATTCAAAGTAGACTATTTTGGATATCTGGATGTGATGTTAATAATGTTCTATCTTATTAATTACACTTTCACCATGTAAATTACTCTTTTTTATAAAAAAGTAAGTGACAAAGTTTTTTGAGTCTATTAAAATGTGTATAGAAAATGAATAATATGCTTAAGGTCACAGAGTAAGAAATTGAAAAATAGTATTCTTGAACCTGGCACTTTTGACACATTGCTTAGCACTTTTTAACTAAATTATCATCCTCAAAGGCAAATTATGGACTTTGCGGAAACCAGGAATATAACAGAAATGGATATTGCACAAAATGCAGTTTTGTGGCACATTTAAAGTCCCCAGTAAATATGCAAATAACTTTCAATTAGAAAGTTCTGAAAATGACTTCCATATAACTTCCCAGTTATAATTTTACCATATCTTCTTTTTATGTGCACCCCAGATCATACCTGTACCTTTGAGAATTATTTACAATCTCTACGTGCTCAGGCAAGTGTATTCATGCAGGTGTATATGTATATTGACAGGCAATATAAGAGTGATCATTTGAATAAATTGGAAATTGTTCTCAATTCAAAAATATCAAATTAACTTCCTTGTCTAACCTAAAATGCTAGAAGATATACAAATTTGCCTATTATTGTCTCCACAATGACATGTTTTTGTAAGCCAACATCATTAAAGCTTAGATTCTTTATGCTTTTCCACTTCACTATCTCTTACAGTATCACTGATTGCCCTTGTTAAAAAACATTATCTGTACAGATGCTTCAAGAGACCAATCACTTGTGGGAGATTTTGAACTCAGTAGTGAAGAGGTTTAGAGATACAAAAAGAAGAAATGGTTGGTACATTATCTTATATCACTTTTTCTTTTCATTTTTTTCTTAAAATATTAGCTCTTTCTATCAGTACCTTTTCTATTTTTCTCAAATTATTTTAAAAATAACTTCTTACACAGAAATTAAGCATTGGAAAAAAGGAGGAAGGCACAGGATTCCCAAAATGACTATGGACAATTTTACCAGTGTGACAATCAATAACAATCTTTTATGTTATTCTTAAATAATGATTTAAAAAGCAACAACAACAACAACAAAAAAACCTGCCACATACCTCACCACCCACCATGAAAAAATCCAAGGTTAAGCATTAAAGTATGCTTCCATTTCTCTTTATATATTCATTCAATAGATATTTAAAATCATTTAACCTGTTGGTAGTTTGAATGAAATATAAGTAAATGCCAAGAAATAAAGTGAACCTACTCTCAAAGAACTCAAAATTTGTGGAGGTTAGAAGTAGCCACACAGATACAACAGATTATATGTTAAGTCTGTGCTTTTTTGAGGTAAGTGAAGAGAGCTTGAGAATCACATTACAGGAAACTTAAATTTGGCAAAGTTGGTGAGTCGTCAAGAAGAAACGTTACATCACTAGTAGAACTCTTGTTTTCCTCTCCAATTTAAGAGATAGATTTGATGCTAACTATTCATTTTGATGCAATTAGGATTGTATTATAAAATTTTTCTTCTCTTTTTAAGAGGCTATTTCCAAAGTCAGAGGGACTCATGTGAGTAAGGAATCTGGCTAATCCATTGTTTAAATGTACTGAATGTTTACACATATGTTCTTGAGTATAGGATCTTCTGCTTCTCCATCTTCTCTACTCTGTAATAGACGTATCTGCAAAACTATGTAACCGTTTTCAGTGTTAACTCATGCACCAGTCACTGTGCTACAAATTTTACCTGTATTTTTTACCTGTAATTTTTATATTCACAACACTCAATGTTTGCTATAATTCATTCCTAATTCAGATGAAGAAACTGAGGAATTGATAAGCTAAATAACTTTGCGAGTTTCACTGTAAGTATCTAGTCAAGTGAGGATCTAAACCAAATTAAGCTGATTTCAAAGCCTGTCATCTTAAAATACAGCATAGTATTTGCTTAACCATGGTAGTATCCAATTTCTCTTCATACTAACACAATAATGGCCAGTTTCTATCCTTTGTTCAGAAAATTCATTTGTCAGGAAGATTCCTCAGAAGAGGGCATGGCAACCCACTTCAGTATTCTTGCCTGGAGAATCCCCGTGGACAAAGAAGCCTGGTGAGATACAGTCCATAGGGTCACAAACAGTCAAACACAACTGAAGCAATTTAGCACATAAGCCAAATAGATTTTAAAAGATTAGCACTGTCCATTTTGATGTTTTATCCTGGCTTAATGAGGTTTAGAAGACAAAATATCTAGTAAACCTTCAATGAAGAAAAAATCAATAAATATAATTTCACAGTAATGGCATATCTTTTAAATTTGAATCTAATATTTATGTTTGTTCCCTGTAAGAAAAGTTATGACAAACCTAAAAGTGAAAGTTGCTCAGTCATGTCTGACTCTTTGAAACCCCATGGACTATACAGTCCATGGAATTCTCCAGGCCAGAACACTGGAGTTGTTCCCTTCTCCAGGGCATCTTCCCAACCCAGGGATCAAACCCAGGTCTCCCACATTGCAGGCAGATTCTTTACCAGCTGAGCCACAAGGGAAACCCATGACAAACCTAGAAAGTATACTAAAAAGCAGAGACATCACTTTGTCTACAAAGGTCTATATAGTCAAAGCTATGGTTTTTCCAATAGTTATGTATGGATGTGAGAGTTGAACCATAAAGAAGGTTGAGTGCTGAAGAACTGATGCTTTTGAACTGTGGTGTTGAAGAAGACTTTTAACAAACCCTTGAGCTGCAAAGAGGCCCAACCAGTCAATCCTAAAGGAGATCAACCCTGAATATTCATTGGAAGGACTGAGGCTGAAGCTGAAACTCCAATACTCTGGCCACCTGATTTGAAGAACTGACTCATTGGAAAAGACCCTGATGCTGGGAAAGATTGAGGGCAGAAGTAGAAGTGGATGGCAGAGGATGAGATGGTTGGATGGCATCACTGACTCAATGGACATGAGTTTGAGAAAGCTCCAGGAGATGGTGAAGGACAGGGAAGCCTGGCATGCTGCAGTCCATGGGGTTGCTAAGGGTCATGACTAAGCAACTGAACAATATTTGTATGTCACTAATGAGTTGAGTTGGTGACGGACAGGGAGGCCTGGCATGCTGCAGTCCATGGGGTTGCAAAGACTCGGACGTGACTGAGCGACTGAACTGAACTGAATGAGTTGAAACCATTGTTTATATTTATTACATAGATAAACCTATAAAGCAATAACCTTAATGTAGTAATACAGTGTTATCTACCCAAAGTAATTTATTTCATAAGTTTATGCCATTTAAAAATATGATTTGCTTTACAAATTTGTATTGAAAAAATTTTTAAACATAAAATCCTAAAAGTGAATTAATTTGTGAATGAAAACAATATGACTGAAAAAAATTAAAAAATTTTAAAAAAGAAAATAATATAAGTGGCTCACCAACAGCCAGTGTAAAATTTGCTATCACAGTTCTATTTCTGTTTAAAATTATTTGGTCTTAAATGTGATTGGACTACGTTAAATCATTTCTGCTTTATCAGAGATTCATGTCTAATGCCCAATGATGTATTATTAAAGCATGGTCTTTTTGCTGCATTGAGGAGACAGAGATCAGACTCAGGGAGGATGTGTCACTTGAAATCTTGTGACAAGAGTGATGAAGAGAGGGGAAATACACAGAGACTCAAAAATCTGAAAAGATTGCCTCTGAGTCTATTGATAAATATTGAGGCATGCATGGGGTGAAACTCCAAATGGCTGGGAAAGAATGATCAGGAGGAAGTTGTATGTTGAACAATATCCACACAGAATTTGGAGGCATTCAAATTCCTGTCAGCAAATGAAAAAAATTCTTACAAACACCAAGCTAGAATCATTGCAAGGCCTGTGCCTTAATAATATGACTAAACTAATCCTGAAATAAAGGTTACTGTGATCCTCAAAAAAATTAAAAACAAGTCAGAAAAGGATCCAGATAATCTGCAAATAAATTAGCTAACTGCCAGAACAAAGCTCAATGCTCTTTAAGGCAAACAGAAAATAAACGCATTCAAAATTGTTTAATACACAATGTGAAGCTTTTGATTAAAAAAAAAAAATTACTGGACTGGTAAAAATAATCAAGAACATGTGGCCCACAACAAGGAGAAAAATCAGTAGCCAGAAGGAAATCCAGAGATGGTAAAATTAGGAGAATAGCTGTCAAGGTCTTTTTTTTTTTTAATTAATTAATTAATTTATTTATTTATTTTTAGCTGTCAAGGTCTTAAAGTAGCTATTACAGATATGACCACATAGTTAAGAAAAACATGAATAGTATAAGGAAATAAATGAAAGACATTTTCAAATGTCTTAGTCAAAACTAAGCCAAACTGCAAGAGATGAGCATATATTGTCTGTACTCTGAAATTCACTGGCTGGCATTAATTGCAGATTAGATATTGCAGTACAAAATATCAGTGACCTTGAAGACATAGTATTAGAAGCTATAAATTGGAATAGAGAGATAAAAAGACTGGAAAAAATGAACTGAGTTTCATTGCCTGTGAAATAGTATCAAGTGATCTAACGTCCATGAATCTGAGTCTCAAAACGAGAAATGAAAAAAGTAAAGCGAGAAAAAAATTTAAGATGTAAGGACTAAAGTTTTTTTCTGAATTTTGTAAACTTCAAAGAGAGACAGCCAGAGATATAATCATACTGAGACATTTTAACACATCTCCTGCAGTAACTGGTAGATCAAGACGAAATTCAAGGCTATGAAGCCTCTGCCAGACCTTCATAGGGTACTTGCTCTCGGTGAGTCAGTCATCATGTAAGAAGTTGAACTATTCTGATACTGCTGCCTAGAGATGCCAAATGTAGGCACTTGCAAAACTCAGATGAACTTTCAGTAGACAGTCACCATCAACTCATAGCTGTGTAAGTGAGTCATGTTAAATGCCAGCCCAGTGACTCCCTCAGTTGATGGAAAGCCCAGCCCATATTTGGATATTATCCCATAAATGAACCCAGTCCAAGAACTGCTCAGCTATGCTTTCCCCAAATTCTTGACTCACAAAATAAAATTATCATTTAGAGCCACTAAACTATGAGGTATTTTTAATCCAGAAATCAATCATTGGAATAGTAACTAAAGCATAATTAAAAATTGTCACACACACTGCATATACACAACACATACAACACACAAATGCATTTCCATAACTTCAACACTAAGAAGGCTTCTATAGTAAATTCTACTAATATTTTAGAAAGAAAAAGTGAAAATTTTCCAGTAACCACAATAAAGTGATCAATTTCTATAATATTCTATGATGTTAGCTTAACTTTGTTCTAAAACCTTTTTAGAGATATGACATGAGATTAAAAAAAAAAAAAAAAGAAGAAGAATCCACCTTCACTTTTGATCCAGGTTGCAAAAATCCTAATCAGTATATTAATTAATTGGATTTCCAGAAATTGTCAGATGGTAGATAGAGCTGATAGATAAATTATATATCATGAACCAACTATTTTTTCCTCCAAGAAGATAACATTGTTTTGATATTTGAAAATCTTTTGGAGTAATTCAACATACTATCAGAATAAAGAAGAGAAAAAAAACTAATTAATACAATAGATTCAGGAAAAAATGCAATAAAATTCAGTGTCCAATTCTGGCAAATTGCCTTAGCAAACTAATTTTCCTACACATCTGTTGGGAGTGTAATCAGGTATGACCACTGGGGAAATATACTTCGACATTGTCTGGCAACTTTGAACATATCCCTATCCGTTGGCACCAGATTTTTACTGCGAGGTTTATACTTGGTATGGGCTTCCCTGGTGGTAAAGAGTCCACCTGCAATGCCAGAAACCTGAGTTCAATCCCTGGGACAGGAAGATCCCCTGGAAAAGGGAATGGCTAACCACTCCAGTACTCTGGAGAATTCCCTGGACAGAGGCACCTGGCAGGCTACAGTTCATGGGGTTGCAAAGAGTTGGACACGACTGAGCAACTAACATTTTCACACTATTTTTATACTTTGTATACACTGCAGATGATGACTGCAGTCATGAAATTAAAATACGCTTGCTCCTTGAAAGAAAAGCTATGACAAAACTAGACAGCATATTAAAAGTCAGAGACATCACTTTGCCAACAAAAGTCCATATAGTCAAAGCTATGGTTTTTCAAATAATCATGTATTGATGTGAGACTGTAGTCCATGGAATTCTCCAGGCCAAAATACTGGAGTGGGTAGCCTTTCCCTTCTCCAGGGGATCTTCGAGGGATTGAACCCAGGTCTTTTGAATTGCAGGCAGATTCTTTACCAGCTGAGCCACAAGGGAAGCCCTCGTAAAAAAGGCTGAGTGCCAAGGAGTTGATGCTTTTGAACTGACTGTTGAGAAGAGTCAGGAGAAGACTCTTGAGAAGAAGAGACCTGAGAGTTCCTTGGACTGCAAGGAGATCAAACCTATGAATCCTAAAGAAAGTCAATCCTGAATATTCATTGGAAGGACTGATGAAGCTCCAATACTTTGACCACCTGATGCAAAAGTCGACTCATTAGAAAAGATCCTGATGCTGGTAGATTGAACGCAAGAAGAGAAGGGGATGACATAAGATGAGATAGTTGGATGGCATCACTGACTCAATGGACATGAGTTTGAGAAAGCTCCAGGAGATGGTGAAGGACAGGAAAGCCCGGTGTGCTGCAGTCCCTGCAAAATGTTGGACACAACTGAGCAACTGAGCAACAACAGTACATGCACATAAGCAATAAAATATGAGTACTAAATTTTCTCTGCTGTAGCATTTGAAAGAATCCCAAATTGGAAGAAATCAAATGTACATCAACATTCAAATGAATAAATAAGTTGTACTTTATTCATACAGTGAGATACTACATAACAGTAAACATGTATCAGTAAGAACAAGGATTAATATCATATGCAAAATCTTGAATGAACAAAAGTCAAACACAAAAGAATACACACCATATGGTGCTATTTTTAAACCTCCAAAGTGATGAGCTAACTTATAATTTTGAAATTCAAGGTAAAGTTTGAATCATTCCCACAATGATTCACAAATTACATGTGGGATGTTTTGTATATGCTGGTAATGAACCATTTCTTGACCTGTATTTATGGTTTCTCATGTGTGCTCACATAGTAGCAAGTGGTGGCAGGCAGAATAAAGCCCTCTCAAAAGATGTTCCTGTCTAAATTCCTGAATCCTGTCAATATGTGTGCTACATGACAAACAGAAATTAAATTTTACAGATGCAATTAAGGCTGCTGATCAGCTGACGATGAGATAGAAAGATTACCCTGGATTATGGTCAGGTAGGTTTGGAGATGAAACCACACAGTGGAAGAGGGAAGCAGAAGAGGTAGAACCAGAGAGATGGCAGAATAAGGAGTCCTGACACCACATTGCTGGGTTTGAAGATGGAGGAGTGGGAACATGAAACAAGGAGCTGGGGGTTTCTAGAAACATCCTCTTTTTTTTTTTTTTTTTATTAGTTGGAGGCCAATCACTTCACAACATTTCAGTGGGTTTTGTCATACATTGATATGAATCAGCCATGGATTTACACGTATTCCCCATGAAACATCCTCTTTTAAAGAATTCAGGAGGAACAGAATCCTATTGACACTTTAATTTTATTAATAGCATAATAAAATCCATTTCTGACCTCAAGAATTAGAAATTTGAAAATGGTATCTCCCACCCAACTTTAAGTGTGATTTTAGAAAATTATCTTATGATTAATTTCACATTTTAAATGAATTTCATTTGGCTCTATGCTTTCTTATTTTCTTGATAGGAACTTCATTAAAAGAAGGAAAGGTGCCTCAAATATATACTTTCCACAAGACCTCAAACACTTTAGTGGTTCAGCAAGTGTTTTTTGAATAGAAAAGATGAATTCACTAATACCTACATGACATTTGAAAATACTGCTTTGGTATTTTAATACTCTAAAAAACTGTTGGTGAGTAGGAAGTAATTGTTTTATTTGGCCCTTTGTTTTGCTATTAATAATAATCATTTTATACTGAAAATATAATTTTAAAATATTGGTTAGTGGAAATAAAGTCACCTTTTTCCAGCTAAGTATTGATCTAAATTACTTTTTACATGAAACTTATTTTTAATTTTGGAAAAATAGATACATTTACTTATAAAGGTAGTAGTCAAGATACTAAGATAAATGAAGATAGAGAAAACTACTGGAAATTACCTCAAAGTAGAAAAAGCACACAATTTAAAATAGGGGAAAATAACACTTAGAGACTTTAACTTGAGTTGCTTGAAAGTAATTTTTAAAGTATTTGACAGTTGGAAGACACAGGTAGAGCCTAACTAGAATAGAATGAATCCATAGCACTGAATCAAGACCTTGGAGGCTTTTATTGGACTGTTACTATGTTAATTTCTATCTTTGAACCAATCCGGATTTGAACCAAATCTGATGCAAAAGAGGGGACTGCGATAAGATCAGTGGTTACTTACCAACTGATATAAACAAATTTCACTATTTAAATAATTTGTATACCTGTGTCAGTGCATGTGGGTTCAATAGCTAAATTGGGTTTGCTTTTTAGTAGTAAAATCCTGATATGATGGCATCCAAAATATTAACTTGTATATCCTCTAGAATCACATCATTAAGGGTTAATGAAATGCTGGGAATGAATGTATACTGTTAACAAGTTGGACTTATACACACTTCAACAAATCTGTTCAATCCAAGATGCAGTTTAGTACCATCTTAAGCCTATTGACAGCTTTGATGTGTATATTGATGGGGAAGATTCTGTATTCAGTGTCTGAGTGGAATTTCTGAGAAACTAGTAACTCTTCCAATATCTTTCAGTTTGGGGCCATCTTCATTCCTTTGAAATTATATCAACTTCAACCACCATTTTGGATAATGGAGTCTGAGCAAGCAATGGCAGCCGATCAATAATAGCTTTCTGTCCTTCATGTTACTCTGGGACTACAGACTAGATTGTTTTCCCTGGTGGCTCGGTGGTAAAGAAGCTACCTGCCAATGCAGCAGTTGTGGGTTCAATCCTTGACCCAGGAATATCCCCCAGAGAAGGAAATGGCAACCCTCTCCAGTATTCTTGCCAGGCAAAGCCCACAGAGAGAGGATCAGTGGAGGGATACAGTCCATGGGGTCACAAAAGACTCAGACACGACTTAGTGACTAAACAACAACAGAGTAGACAGCAAACTAACCCCTCTTATTCAAATGATACCTTTATTAAAAACCTAACAACATCATGGCATAAAACAAAGAACATAGGTAGAAGGAATATTTGTGTGCATGTGCTAAGTCACTTCAGTCCTGTTCAAATCTTTGCAACTCTGTGAACCATAGCCAACCAGGCTCCTCTGTCCTTGGGATTCTCCAGGTAAGAATACTGGAGCGGGTTGTCATGCCCTCCTCCAGAGGATCTTTCTGACCCAGAGATTGAACCTGCATTTCTTATGTCTACTGCATTGTCAGGCAGGTTCTTTACCACTAGGGCCACCTGGGAAGCCCCAAGAATACTGGTATTCATTCCCATCTCTTTTACTAAAACATTTTGAATTTGACATTTAAAATCTATGTCCTAAGTTATAAAATAGAAAAATTGAATAAGAAAAAAACTCCAAGACTTTTTCAATAAGAAAATCTTGTTATCTATACTGTTGTCATTATTATGTAAAAATTACTCTTTTACCTTAATTGCACAAGACTGCCATAAGTATTTTCAGATAAGTCAAATAAACAAATGTATATTTAAATTTCTCTATTTAGATAATCTTAAAATCTGCACTATTTTCATTTCACATTCTTTGCAATGATTTTCATCATCATAATTGTTTTCAATTGCTTTTAGTAAAATCATTATAGGCCACTATACTTTAAGATGAAACTTTGAAACACAGAGGAAAAGAAAGTTAAACAATGATAAAAGTTATATCCAAGGTACCACATTTGTGGTAACCCAGGACTTTTCAAATACATTTTTTCCTAAGGATACTAAGAATGCAAAGTTTTGGCTTGTCATATCACTGTTAAAGAAAAGTGATATTTCCCCAACTCATAATAGCTAGATATAACCAACAAAATAAATAGAACTCCAAATCATCCAGGCAACTTATAAGAGTTAGTTTTGATGTTAGAGAGACATTTCCTTTCCTTGTATTAACATCTCTTCCATGACTTCCCTGGTGGCTCAGACGGTAAAGTGTCTGCCTACAGTGTGGGAGACCTGGGTTCAATCCCTGGGTCAGGAAGATCTCCTGGAGAAGGAAATGGCAACCCACTCCAGTATTCTTGCCTGGAAAATCCCATGGACAGAGGAGCCTGGTAGGCTACAGTCCATAGGGTTGCAAAGAGTTGGATATGACTGAACAACTTCACTTTCATTTTCTAGATGAAATACATACATGCACTGGAGCTACCATACATCACAGGAATGAAAGTGATACCCTAAGATACCTGAGCAACAAGGGAAAGAAGACTAGCTCTTTAATTAATTTACAGAATATAAACACATCACTTTTGGATTTAATATGTGAGAGAGAATATAACTTGGCATTTTAATGTCAGTTTTAAATAGTTTTTATTTACCAAGCACCATGCTAAATTCAAAGAAGTTACACATCGAGTGTGATTAATGCTATCATGGAAATAAACAAACTGGTAAGATTCACAGTAATGGTGGTAACTGAAAGTCACTCCATAGTGTCCAACTCTTTGTGACCCCATGGACTATACATTCCATGGAATTCTCCAGGCTAGAATACTGGAGTGGGTAACCTTTCCCTTTTTCCAGGGGATCTTCCCAACCTAGGGATTGAACTCAGATCTCCCACATTACAGGCAGATTCTTTACCAGCTGAGCCACAAGGGAAGCCCAATGGTGGTAAATGTAGTATTTAGTATTACAGGTGGCAGCAGCCTCAGCAGGGATCATTTTATCTAGAGTACTTAAATAATGTCGACTTTCCCTGAAACAAATCTGAGAAGTAAGGATTCTGTTACTTAAAAAAAAAAAAAAATTTTAGCTTTTTAAATTTATCCTTTAAAATAAATATGATTTACTTCTAAAAAAGATATTTAAACAGTCCCATTTGAAAATTTACTGCACTTTCCTTGTAGTTGAAATAGAATTTTTTATATGTGATTGTGATGGACCTCAGTTAGAGAAAAATAATTTGAAGACCAGTGACTTTTCTGATTCTTCCTTGATACCGCAGTGGTAATCAATCTGCTTATCAATGCAGGGAATGCAGGATAGATCCCTGGGTCAGGAAGATCCTCTGGAGGAGGAAATGGCAACCCACTCCAGCATTCTTGCCTGAAGAATCCCTTGGAGATCCTGTTAGGCCACAGTCCATGGTGTTTCAAAGAGTCAAACGACTGAGCATGCATGCATGCATGACTTTCTAATGCATTTTGGTATTTAAAAACTTGGCAAATTTACAGAACCAATTATGAATTGAGTCAATAAAACATGATTTATCATCTTATTCCTTTCTTAATTTTTTTTTTTCTATCTCCCTTTATAGTTAGGCTTTTGATTCGTAAGTCAAAAGGATTTGGGCAGGATTCCATGCTTTTCCTAAAATGGAATCTGCACCCCTTCTCCAGTTACACACTTCTCCTGTCTCCCTCTCTGCCCTCATTCTCTCATGAACACCCCAGGAGAGCCAATGGAAGAATCTATAAATACCTGAGAGTCCTCCTTACCTCTCTGGCTCCCTGAGCTTACATACTCTCCCAATGTTAGAGAACTATTGACTGAAATCACCTCCCTTGCTAGGCAAAATAATAACCGAGCATAAGTTATCTCACAACTGGAGGTCCTGCCCAATAGGGAACACCGACCTGACCTGCTGCTGCCAACAAGCTGCCACCAACCAGAATTCCAGATGGACCACAAGGAGGGAGGCTACCCCAGCCTGTAAGTCCCGCTAACCTTCCAGAAACCCTCAGGCTGGAATCCATCTTGGCTGAGAGATGTGTTCGCCACCAGGAAGGACCCTAAGTCAGACCAAATATGGGCATAAGCAAGATGATTGGCCAGAGAAAACCTGGAAACTAACCTCATTATCATGAAACCTGAGACTGTGAGCCACATGGCAGAATAGCTTTCCCGGTGCTCTCATACCTCACCCTGCTACTTTCCACTGGAGAGCCCCTTTCCAATAAAGTCTTTTGCTTTGTCAGTATGTTTGTCTCCTCACACAATTCATTTCAGAGTGTTAGACAGGAGCCCACTCTCAGGCCCTGGAATGGGGCCTCTTCCCAGAACTCCTTCAGCCTGTATTCAGCCAGTTCATTAACAATATTAGCTGAGTCTATGTCCACTTATACAGCAGGATTGGCCTCTCCCATAGATGCCACACGGAAGCCAGCGTTCACACCTTGACTTTTTTGGAGAAGTCTGATTTCCCTTAAATTCTAGCTACTGGTTTGTCCTGGAATTTCAGTTCTCTAATGGGTTCATGGGGTGTTTATTGTCTAGAGAATCTGATTTGATATTATCATTAATCTGGGAGCATTGATTTTTTTTTTTTTTTTTTTTTAGCTTTCTACACCCTAGGCAGCAGGCATTTATTTAAATCATCTTTAAAGTGTTTTTGATTGCATCCTTCCAACTCATTCTTAACTAAAATGCAGTATCCGAGAAAGAGTTTCCTGCTTTATTTCTATTTTTAGCTGAAAAATTTTTACAAGCTTGATTTCTTTTTTATATTTTTAGAAAAGAGACTATTTCCCCTAATCATGAATTTACATTACCACTTCATTACAGATTTCACTTTCATGTTCAACCACTCTTTATGAATAAACTTGTTTGTTTTTGCAGTTTCTGAATAATAGCTGAATACTTCACTATTATAAACCTTATTTTAAAAAACAAAATCACTTGGCTGGAGCCCTGTCTTCATGCCTACTCGCTATTAGCAATTTTTCCTCCTAGACATAGTTTCCCACGGTCAGTTAGCATTTTTGGATAAATCATCTCTCTTAATTCAAGCATTGTTTCATAACATAAATATATTTTGATATGTCTAACCCAACATATATGATTTCTTTGATATTGGTCTTGGCTCAGAGAATATCTTCATTTCTGCATACCTACTAATACTAAACTTATTTTTTCATCTAATGGTGAAGCCCATCTGAAATACCCATGTGCTTTAGTTTTATTCTCCAGGGTTGTATCAAAATACTATTGTAGCATACCTATGACACTTATGCATATTTTATGATTATGCTAGTAAGAGCTCCCTGAGTTAGGACTGGGCTTTTATACTTTCATGTGTCTTCAGGCCCTAATGTAAAAATTTGCAAACTAATTTTTTTTTTTTTTTTAGTTTATTTCACTAGGCCAAACCAAAAAATAGTTTACTTTATTGACTATGCCAAAGCCTTTGACTGTGTGGATCACAATAAACTCTGGAAAATTCTAAAAGGTATGGGAATACAAGACCACCTGACCTACCTCTTGAGAAAACTGTATGCAGGTCAGGAAGCAACAGTTAGAACTGGACATGGAACAACAGACTGGTTCCAAGTAGGAAAAGGAGTATGTCAAGGCTGTATATTGTCACCCTGCTTATTTAACTTCATGAGAAGTACATCATGAGAAATGCTGGGCTGGAGGAAACACAAGCTGGAATCACAATTGCCAGAAGAAATATCAATAACCTCAGATATGCATATGACACCACCCTTATAGCAGAAAGCGAAGAAGAACTAAAGAGACTCTTGATGATGAAAGTGAAGGAGGAGAGTAAAAAGTTGACTTAAAGCTCAATATTCAGAAAACTAAGATCATGGCAACTGGTCCCATCACTTCATGGCAAATATATGGGGAAACAATGGAAACAGTAACAGACTTTATTTTTCTGGGCTCCAAAATCACTGCAGATGGTGATTGCAGCCATGAAATTAAAAGACACTTACTCCTTGGAAGGAAAGTTAAGACCAACCTAGACAGCGTATTAAAATGCAAGAGACATTATTTTGCCAACAAAGGTCTGTCTAGTCAAGGCTATGGTTTTTCCAGTAGACACATATGGATGTGAGAGTTGAACCATAAAGTTGAGTGCTGAAGAATTAATGCTTTTGAACTGTGATGTTGGAGAAGACTCTTGAGAATCCCTTGGACTGCAAGGAGATGCAACCAGTCCATCCTAAAAGAGATCAGTCCTGGGTGTTTATTGGAAGGACTGATGCTGAAGCTGAAACTCCAATACTTTGGCCACCTCATGCGAAGAGTTGACTCATTTGAAAAGACCCTGATGCTGGGAAAGATTGAGGGCAGTGTCTAGTTTTAAATTGTTAAAGCTACATATGTGGTATGCAGTGCAAGAACAGCTTCTTCAGATTTTTATTTCCTTTTTAATATTTTGAATTGTAAGTCACACTCCTTTCAGCCAGTAGTAGCAATTTTCTTTCCAAATTGAAAATCAAACTTACAAAGCACATTAAGCTTCACTAGTGTCAAGTTTTCTTACCTTCAATATAAGAAACAAGACAGATATGCACAGTGGTAGATACAGTAGACAAGGTTCTGAGTATAGCAGCTTCTGATATCCATCCCTAAGTCACTCCATAATTGGAGTACATGTGTTACAGAGTAGGATGATTGGACATGAACCATTATATGTTCTATTATATGTTCTAGGGTCTCTTTGGCTTTTATATTTTGCTAGTCGTATAGCCAATTTCCCAATCTCCAGTGCAGCTACACCTGATGAATTATATACTATTCAAAAAAAAAAAAAAAAAGACTATCAGTGAACAATATTAAAAAGAAATACACATCCTTGGTTGAATATATAGTATTATCGTGAATGCAGTACATTTCTATAAATTTCTTAACTTAGTATTACAAGGAGGATTTTAAGTACAGTTTATTTAAAAATAATGTTTGAATATGATCTAAGATTTCAGAGCTTGAAATTGTGGTACACTGACAAATTGTATATACTTATCAGTAGTTAAATGAGAAAGTTTGGACTTCTGTTTATATATATATATATATATATAAACATACATATACATATATATATGTATATATATATGTATATTTAAAAAAATAGAACCCAAAACTCAATGAATTATTATATTTTGTGTGTGTGTGTGTGTGTGTGTGTATGGTGTGTGTATATGTATCTCCAATAACATGCTTGTGATTGAATCATAGTTTCTATTGGAAAGAAGCCTATTTTTTATGGAGTGGTTTGAAAACATATTTTATTCTTGTCTTCAGATGAAGATCATTGGCAAGTGAAAATAAAATAAAGGAAGAGAGTTTAGTTAAGTTAGATAAAGAAAGACATTTCTCCTGGGGGGAAGCTAAATCCTACAAGAGAGAGTAAATATATATGAAGGTGAAATGAACTGAAAAGTCAGGATGCAGTAGATATAAAAATATGAAGAAATGTACCAAGTCTAATTGTTCTCAAAATAGCCCTTAGAAAGTGGGGAAGACATTTTACTTATTATTAGATCACAGTGATGAGGAAAATAAATCTAACAGGGCAGACAGAGGTCATAGCAAAAGGACTGAAGAACCCTCAGAGGAGGCCAAATGCTGGGAACTTTTGAACTGTGGATTGAGTCCATTCTAACAGCAGTTAAGGAGCCACTCTATGAAGATGAAAAAGCTACTCTAGAATGTAAATGACACTGGATAGGCTTGAGATACGAATACTAGAAAGTTCAGTATAAAATATTCTAAAGAATTTCTGAAGAGTTTGAAGATGGCATAGATGGGACTGTATCTTGAGAAGAATAATTTTCAAAATTTATGTAATTGAAACTCCAATTAAAAATAAAGCAAAGAAGAGATAAAAAAGAAACTCTACAAAGGCTCATTGAAAAAGACCCTAATGCTGGTGAAGATTAAAGATAGGAGGAGAAGGGGATTAATAGAGGATGAGGTGGTTAGATGCCATCACTGACTCAATGGACATGAGTTTGATCTAACTCCAGGAGATGGTGAAGGATAAGGAAGTCTGACATGCTGCAGTCCATGGGATCACAAAGAATTTACATGACTGAGCGACTGAACAGCAATGACAACAAATGAAAAGGCAACTCAATAGGGAACATGATTGGATTAGAAGCTTATTTTTATGGGAAATGTAATCCACATGGAATCATCCAATACCATATGGATGGAATGCATCCAATAGAGATATTACGCACAGACACATATATACATATACATGTATATATGTATATATATAAAATAAAACTTTAGAGACCTATAGAATCTATTCTTTTGCTAACTCACATTCTAGGAAAACTAATACAGTAAATTCAAGAGATTATATTAAGGAGACAAATGTTTGGGTCAGAAAGCAAAGAATAATCAAAAGGTAAAAAGAAGGTTCTTAATTCTAGCAAACACATTAACTGACATGTTCCAAGTGAATTTAGCTTAAAGTAGTTGATTAAGCTGATTATGATTTTACAGAGTCCAATTTAAGTGAAAAAGAATATAGCACTAGCATCTTACCTTAATATTGATGGAAAAAATGACAGAAATTTTATTTCAGGCCTAGAAATTCAAAGGAATTAATTGAAGGAAGTTAATGCCTTCAGGAACATTTGGTAGCAACTAGTCTTAATTGAGTATATACAAGCTTCAAAGACAGAAATTG
This sequence comes from Dama dama, assembly GCF_033118175.1. Lineage (NCBI taxonomy): Eukaryota > Metazoa > Chordata > Mammalia > Artiodactyla > Cervidae > Dama > Dama dama. Next base: position 13,601,268 of record NC_083681.1, read on the forward strand.
TAGCTTCGGATTCCTTGAAACTAAGGTGGGGCCTCAGGTGCAAGTAAAATTTGTCCTAGAGACAGATTCCACTGGTTTATGTAATTCCATAGCAGAAAGTGAAACTGCAAAGCAGAAGCTAGTGTGGTATAAATATTTTAAATAATCAATCAAAAAATGTATGACACTGAATAAGCCCATATGCAAAATATGACTAGGGTGCTGACAACATAGGGTTAAAATGAAAAACAAAAATTAGAAAATTTTCTTTCAATAAATGAGTAAGAAGGGCACTACAAATCAGATATGGTGACAGGCTAGGGTTGTCTACTCTTTAGTTGGGAGAGAAAACTTGTCTTTAAGTGATAGTCACTCACTGACACAAGAGTCAATGCTCCCCTCTACAATCTGGGGAAACCAACCATGACAGTGTTTACTTTTTTGGGGAGGCATGTTAACCAATTTTTCAAAAGTTCAAATGTAGTAAAAACTGGGCAAATAACACTGGCTTAATTGGTGAGTCCAAACAAGAACAATACAGCTTCCTTCTTTTAGAAATCTTTGAGTTCCTGCCATATTCTTTGATAATAATAAGTAATGACTTCTTATGACTATGCGTTCCCTGGTGGCTCAGACGGTAAAGCATCTGCCTACAATGTGGGAGACCTGGGTTCAATCCCTGGGTCAGGAAGATCTCCTGGAGAAGAAAATAGCAACCCACTCCAGTATTCTTGCCTGGAAAATCCCATAGACGGAGGAGCCTGGTAGGCTACAGTCCTTGGAGTTACAGACTCGGACACGACTGAGCGACTTCACTTCTTATAACTATACTTTCCACAGGGGAAAGGTGTAGGGACTGGGGATGGCCATTTAATTTTAATTTGTTAGGCATACTGGTATGGACATCGGTGAGTTTCAGCAATTTTGAACTTTTAGGTAAAGCACAGCAGACTTAATGCTTTCAAGGAAAAGAGCACATCTGTTAGACACCCTCTTGTTCTTCCTAATCATTAATATCTTTTATCAGTGAGAATAAACAATAAGAAACAGGAAGGGCATGAAGAAGCTCTTATTTAATAAAAGCAGAATATTTTTATTTGGCACTTTAATTTATTTACATTATTTTTAAGTTTGTGTCTCTCCATGTAATTAAAAATGGTAAAATTTATAACCATCTTAGGAATATCTCTATACTAATTTTATTGGAGTACCTTAATGTTGCTATTTAATTTCATTATAAAAACTCTATCATCATTTTATATAATGCATCAGGATATAATTTGGGATTGAATAAGGAATAGGTTCTCAGACTAAGGTGAAAGTGGTAATAAATTTGACTTAATTAATGTTTACTATTCTGATCTAATTCAGAGTCAGGATTGATAGAAAGATATGGGTATATTTGAGAGACATTTGAGGGATAAAATCAAGAGAACTTGGAGTTGGATTTGGTGTGAACCATGAGGAAGAAGGTATCAAGGTGTGTCTTAGTTTTCTGACTTAAGAAAATGGATGGATGTGCGTTCCCTGGAAAAGAATGTGCTTTGGGACATAAGTATTAAGTTGAGTCCTGTTTATGCAAAATTTAACTGAAATCTCTGAAATATTGGATATAAAATTGGATATGACTTTGGGTGCTCAAAGACAAGTCCTGGGATGGATATATTAAATTAAAAGTTTTACATCCAATAAAGGAGGATGTTTTAGAAGCAAAAAAACAAATATAAGTCCCTCCCCAAAAATAACTCTAAGTTAGTGTCAAGAAGGATAAAGGTTTAAAACTGAGAGAAGTTAGCTTTTCACCACTGAGAATGTTAGCTGTGGGTGTGTCATGTATGTCTTTTATTATGCTGAGGTAAGTTTCCTCTATTCCTGATTTTTTCTTGTTTCTAGAGAATTTTAGCCATGCACAGGTGTTGAAATATGTCAAAAGCTTTTCTGCATCAATTGAGATGATCATAAGATTTTTATTCTTTAGTTTGCTAGTGTGGTGTATCCCATTCATTGATCTGCAGATACTGAAGAAGCCTTATATCCCTGAGATAAACCTCACCTGATCATGGGGGACGACCCTTTTAATGTGTAGTGGGATTCAGTTGGCTAGTATTTTTGTTGAATACTTTTGCATATATGTTCATCAGTGTTATTGGCCTGTAAGTTTCAAAAAGAAAATTTATATGTCTGTCTGGTTTTGGTATCAGGGTGAGGGTGGTCTCATAGAATGAGCTTGGGAGTGCTCCTTATTCTGTGATTTTTTGAAATAATTTCAGAAGGATAGGTGTTAACTCTTCTCTAAATATTTGCTAGAATATGCCTATGAAGCCATCCTGTCCTGGGCTTTTGTTTGTTAGGAGATTTTTAATCAAAGTTTCAATATCATTATGTGACTGATCAGTTCATGAGTTTTATTTCTTCCTAGTTCAGTCTTAAAAGGTTATACTTTACTAAGAATTTGTCCATTTCTTCTATGTTGTCCATTTTATTGCCATATAGTTGTTTGTAGTAGTCTCTTATTATTTTTTTGCATTTCTGTAGTATCAGTTGTAACTTCTTTTTTATTTCTAACTTTATTGATTTTAGACCTCTACTTTTTCTTGATGAGTCTAGCCAAAGGTTTATCAATTTTATTTATCTTTTCAATGAACCAATTTCTAGTTTCATTGATCTTTGCCTTTGTTTTCATCTCTATTTCATTTATTTCTGCTCTGACATTTATGATTTGTTTCCTTCTACTAACTTTGGGTTTCCTTTGGTCTTCTTTCTCTAATTGCTTTAGATGTAAGATGAGATTGTTTATTTGAGATTTTTTCTTGTTCCCTTGGGTAAGATTGTATTGCTATAAACTTCCCTTTTAGAGCTGCTTTTGCTGTACCTCACAGGTTTTGGACTGTCATGTTTGAACTGTCATTTTTCTCTAGATTTTTTTTTTTTTTTTAATTTCATCCTTGATTTCCCAGTGATCTGTTTAGTAACAGTGATCTGTTTAGTGGGCTGTTGAGTAACATATTGTTTAGCCTCCAAATGTTTGTTTATTAAAGTTTTGTGTGTAATTGATTTATAATCCTATAGTGTTGTGGTCAGAAGAGATCCTTGGTATGATTTCAACTTTCTTAAATTTACTGAGGTTTGATTTGTGGTCCAAGATGTGATCTATCCTAGAGAATGTTCTATGTGTACTCGAAAATATTTTCTACTGCTTTAGGATGGAATGTTCTATAAATGTCAATTAAGTCTATCTGGTTAGAATATCAATTAAGGCCTATGTTTCCTTTTTGATTTCTGTCTGGATGATTTGTCCTTTGATAAGGCTGGGGTGTTAATGTCATCCACTATTATTGTGTTACTGTTGATTGCTCCTTTTATGGCTATTATTATTTGCCTTATAAACTGAAGTGCTCCTTTGTTAGGTGCATATATATTTACAATGGTAACTTTTTATTCTTGGATTAATCCTTTGATCATTATGTAGCTGTTGTCTCTTGCAATATTTTTTTTTGAAGTCTATTTTGTCTGATATAAGTATTACTATTCCAGCTTTATTTGATTTCCATTTGCATGGAATGCCTTTTTCCATCCCCTCACTTTAGTTTGTGTGTGTCCTTAAATCTGAAGTGAGTTTCTTGTAGAGAGCATATATATGGGTCTTATTTTCCTTTTTTGTAATCCTTTCAGTTACTCTATGTGTTTTGGTTGGAGCATTAAATCAGTTTTTACTTTTGGTAAATATAGATAGGAATGTTTTTATTGCAATTTTTCAAATTGTTTTGAATTTGTCTTGAAGGTATTTTTCCTCCCTTCCTCTTTTGTTTTCTTCTCTTGTGATTTGATGTCTATCAATGATATACCATGTTTTTGGATTGGAAAGCTCCGTACTGTCAACATAAATACACTACCCAAGGCAATATGCAGACTCAATGTAATCCCTATCAAATTACCAATGTCATTTTCCACAAAACTAGTACAAGAAATTCTAAATTTTATGTTGAAACACATAAAACCCTGAATAGTCAAAGCAATCTTGAAAAATAAAAATGGAACTGGAGAAATCAAATCCCATGACTTTATACTGAAACCTACATTAATCAAAATGGTGTGTTACTGGCACAAAAATAGAAACACAGATGTATGGAACCATATAGAAAACCCAGAAATAAACTCCTGAACCTATGGTCAAATAATCTATGTAAAGGGCAAAAATATACAATGGAGAAAAGACAATCTTTTCAGTAAGTGTTGCTGGGAAATGGGACCGCTACCTGGGAAATAATGAAACTTGAAAAATCTCTAACACCACACACAAAAGTTGAAATGTGTCAAAAATCTAAATGTAATGTTAGATGCTATAAAATAAAACTCTTTTGGAAAACAAACAAAACACTCTTTGACATAAATCACAGCAACATCATTTTGATACACTCCTAGAGTAAAGAAAATTTTTAAAAAGTAAAAAAATATAAAATAAAACCTAATTAAACTTAAAAACTTCTGCAGAGCAAAAGAAACCATTAAAAAATGAAAAAATAACCTATAGAATGGGAAAAATATTTGCAAATGAAAGGCTGACAGTTGCTCAATCCCCAAAATATACAAACAGCTTGTGTAGCTCTATGTCAAAAAAGCAAACAATCCAATCAAAATATGGGCAGAAAATCTAAATAGACATTTTGGTAAAGAAGACAAACAGATGAACAAAAAAGCAGATGAAAAGTAACTAACTATCAGAGAAAAGCAAATCAAAACTTCAGTGAGGTATTATGTCACACTGGTCTGAAAGATCTTCATGAAAAAGTTTAAAAGCAATAAATGCTGAAGAATGTATGCAGAAAGGGGAACCGTCCTACACTGGTAGTGGAAATGTAAATTGGTACAATTATTATGGTGAATTGCATGGAGTTTTCTTCAAAAAAAAAAATAAAAAATAGGACTGACTAACATATGATTCAGGAATCACACTTCAGGGCATATACCCAAAGAAAACTCTAATTCAAAACAATGCATTCATCCAACAGCAATGGGAAGGATACAAAAGAAAATAAAATATTCACAATACAAGACAGTAAGGAGATAAGGAATAATGAAAATTTGCTAAGAATGGAAAAAATTTAAAATTTTAACATGCTCATATATTAATAATTTGATTTATTAATTGTTGTTGTTCAGTCACTAAGTCATGTCTGACTCTTTGTAACCCCATGGACTGCAGCATGAGAGACTTCCCTGTCCATCACCAATTTCCAGAGCTTGCTCAAACTCATGTCCACCAAGTCAGTGGTGCCATCCAACCATCTCATCCTCTGTCATCCCCTTCACCCACCTTCAATCTTTCCCAGCATCAGGATCTTTTCCAATGAGTCAGTTCTTCTCATCAGGTGGCCGAAGATTTGGAGTTTCAGTATTAGTCCTTCAAATGAATATTCAGAGCTGATTTCCTTTAGGATTGACTGGTTTGATCTCCTTGCTGTGCAAGGGACTCTAACGTCTTCTCCAACATCACGGTTGAAAAGCTTCAATTCTTCCACCCTCAGCCATCTTTATGGTACAATTCTCACATCTGTACTTGACTACTGGAAAAATCATAGCTTTGACTATATGGACCTTTGTCAGCAAAGTGGTGTCTCTGTTTTTTAATACTCTGCCTAGGTTTGTCATAGCTTTCTTTCTAAGGAAAGCATTGTCTAATGTCATGGCTGCAGTAACTGCACTGACTTTTTGAGCTTCCTGGACTGTTGTATTCAGTGCTCATCCCACAGCAGACCACCGACGACCCACCCCTCTGCAGGAGATTCCTCAACACACACAGCCAAGTCTGGCTCAGTCTCTTGTGGGATCTCTGCTCCTTTCTCCTGGTTCCTGGTAGGCGCAAAGTTTTGTTTGTGCCCTCCAAGAGTCTTCCCCAGTCCTGTGGAAATTCTGTAATCAAATCCCACTGGCCTTCAAAGTCAAATTCCCTGGTGATTCTCAGGTTGGGGATCTGTTGTAGGCCCTAGAACTTTTTCAACATGTGAGAACTTCTTTGATATAGTTGTTTTCCAGTTTGTGGACTGTCTGTTTGGTGGCTCTATGGTGGGGCTAACGGCGACCTCCTCCAAGAGGACTTTCGCCCCACACCGGGCCTCCCAGCTCCGCTGCAGCCAGAGCTCCTGTCCCTGGCAGGCCAGTGGTGATCTGTGCCTCCACAGGAGACATTCAACCACTCAAAGGCAGGTCTGCCTCAGGCTCTTGTGGGGTCTCTGTGCCCTGGTGTGCGCAAGGATTTGGGTGAGACCTTTGAGTATCTCTGGCAGGTATGGGGTTTGTTTCTAAACATGATTTTGCTCCTCCTGCCATCTTGCTGGGGCTTCTCCTTTGCCCTTGGATGTGGGGTGTCTTTTTTTGGTGGGATCCAACATTCTCCTGTCAATGGTTGTTCAGCAGCAAGCTGCAATTTTGGAGTTCTCACAGGAGATATGAGTGCACATCCTTCTACTCCATAATGGTTATCATGGTTTAGCTTTTGATTGCTAATTAGTGGAAGACAGAAACATTTACAATCATCAAATCACACTTTGTAAGATGTCTTCCATTCCTGGATTCAAAGATGGCTTTTATCATACTTCCCTTATTTGTGTTGCATTTATTTCCTAATACCTCTAATTAATATTTTTCATAGTTTATTTCCATTGTCATCATAGCTGAACTTCTTACAACACAAAGTATTCATGTGAAGTAGGCTGACTTCAAATATTCTCATATTTTAAAACGTGTTCAGGAAGGAAAGATGGAACTGAAAACAACTGGTAACTCAAGCCACTGTATTATATCCATTTAAATTATATTCACAGAATAAACTACATCTTGACAATATGTTGTTAATATAGTAAAAATTGATATTACTTAATAATCATCATTAAATTTAATGGCAGTTATCACAAGATCTCTATAATATGTTAAACTGATAGGAAATTTAATTTATTTAATTCCTTTTTTTTTTTTTTTTTTTTCAGAGAGATGTGCTTTATTCTCTTTAATGGATTTCACATATGGCATTGAAGATTAAATTATTGTTTTTTGGATTTTTCTTTTTTTTTCTGTTTATTTTTTATTTTTTATTATTATTTTTTTTTTTTATTAGTTGGAGGCTAATTACTTCACAACATTTCAGTGGGTTTTGTCATACATTGATATGAATCAGCCATGGATTTACACGTCTTCCCCATCCCAATCCCCGCTCCCACCTCCTTCTCCACCCGATTCCTCTCGAAACATCCCACCCTAGCCTTCTCCCAGAGAGTTCAAAAGTCTGTTCTGTATTTCTGTGTCTCTTTTTCTGTTTTGCATATAGGGTTATCATTACCATCTTTCTAAATTCCATATATATGTGTTAGTATGCTGTAATGTTCTTTATCTTTCTGGCTTACTTCACTCTGTATAAGGGGCTCCAGCTTCATCCATCTCATTAGGACTGGTACAAATGAATTCTTTTTAATGGCTGAGTAATATTCCATGGTGTATATGTACCACAGCTTCCTTATCCATTCATCTGCTGATGGGCATCTAGGTTGCTTCCATGTCCTGGCTATTATAAACAGTGCTGCGATGAACATTGGGGTGCACGTGTCTCTTTCAGATCTGGTTTCCTCAGTGTGTATGCCCAGAAGTGGGATTGCTGGGTCATATGGCAGTTCTATGTCCAGTTTTTTAAGAAATCTCCACACTGTTTTCCATAGCGGCTGTACTAGTTTGCATTCCCACCAACAGTGTAAGAGGGTTCCCTTTTCTCCACACCCTCTCCAGCATTTATTGCTTGTAGACTTTTGGATAGCAGCCATCCTGACTGGCGTGTAATGGTACCTCATTGTGGTTTTGATTTGAATTTTTCTAATAATGAGTGATGTTGAGCATCTTTTCATGTGTTTGTTAGCCATCTGTATGTCTTCTTTGGAGAAATGTCTGTTTAGTTCTTTGGCCCATTTTTTGATTGGGTCATTTATTTTTCTGGAATTGAGCTTCAGGAGTTGCTTGTATATTTTTGAGATTAATCCTTTGTCTGTTGCTTCATTTGCTATTATTTTCTCCCAATCTGAGGGCTGTCTTTTCACCTTACTTATAGTTTCCTTTGTAGTGCAAAAGCTTTTAAGTTTCATTAGGTCCCATTTGTTTAGTTTTGCTTTTATTTCCAATATTCTGGGAGGTGGGTCATAGAGGATCTTGCTGTGGTTTATGTCGGAGAGTGTTTTGCCTATGTTCTCCTCTAGGAGTTTTATAGTTTCTGGTCTTACATTTAGATCTTTAATCCATTTTGAGTTTATTTTTGTGTATGGTGTTAGAAAGTGTTCTAGTTTCATTCTTTTACAAGTGGTTGACCAGTTTTTCCAGCACCACTTGTTAAAGAGGTTGTCTTTTTTCCATTGTATATCCTTGCCTCCTTTGTCGAAGATAAGGTGTCCATAGGTTCGTGGATTTATCTCTGGGCTTTCTATTCTGTTCCATTGATCTATATTTCTGTCTTTGTGCCAGTACCATACTGTCTTGATGACTGTGGCTTTGTAGTAGAGTCTGAAGTCAGGCAGGTTGATTCCTCCAGTTTCATTCTTCTTTCTCAAGATTACTTTGGCTATTCGAGGTTTTTTGTATTTCCATACAAATTGTGAAATTATTTGGTCTAGTTCTGTGAAAAATACCATTGGTAGCTTGATAGGGATTGCATTGAATCTATAGACTGCTTTGGGTAGAATAGCCATTTTGACAATATTGATTCTTCCAATCCATGAACACGGTATGTTTCTCCATCTGTTTGTGTCCTCTTTGATTTCTTTCATCAGTGTTTTATAGTTTTCTATGTATAGGTATTTTGTTTCTTTAGGTAGATATACTCCTAAGTATTTTATTCTTTTTGTTGCAATGGTGAATGGTATTGTTTCCTTAATTTCTCTTTCTGTTTTTTCATTGTTAGTATATAGGAATGCAAGGGATTTCTGTGTGTTAATTTTATATCCTGCAACTTTACTATATTCATTGATTAGCTCTAGTAATTTTCTGGTAGAGTCTTTAGGGTTTTCTATGTAGAGGATCATGTCATCTGCAAACAGTGAGAGTTTCACTTCTTCTTTTCCTATCTGGATTCCTTTTACTTCTTTTTCTGCTCTGATTGCTCTGGCCAAAACTTCCAACACTATGTTGAATAGTAGTGGTGATAGTGGGCATCCTTGTCTTGTTCCTGATTTCAGGGGAAATGGTTTCAATTTTTCACCATTGAGGGTGATGCTTGCTGTGGGTTTGTCATATATAGCTTTTATTATGTTGAGGTATGTTCCTTCTATTCCTGCTTTTTGGAGAATTTTAGTCATAAATGAATGTTAAATTTTGTCAAAGGCTTTCTCTGCATCTATTGACATAATCATATGGTTTTTATCTTTCAATTTGTTAATGTGGTGTATTACATTGATTGATTTGTGGATATTGAAGAATCCTTGCATTCCTGGGATAAAGCCCACTTGGTCATGGTGTATGATTTTTTTAATATGTTGTTGGATTCTGTTTGCTAGAATTTTGTTAAGGATTTTTGCATCTATGTTCATCAGTGATATTGGCCTGTAGTTTTCTTTTTTTTGTGACATCTTTGTCTGGTTTTGGAATTAGGGTGATGGTGGCCTCATAGAATGAGTTTGGAAGTTTACCTTCTTCTGCAATTTTCTGGAAGAGTTTGAGTAAGGTAGGTGTTAGCTCTTCTCTAAATTTTTGGTAGAATTCAGCTGTGAAGCCATCTGGTCCTGGGCTTTTGTTTGCTGGAAGATTTTTGATTACAGTTTCGATTTCCTTGCCTGTGATGGGTCTGTTAAGATCTTCTATTTCTTCCTGGTTCAGTTTTGGAAAGGTATACTTTTCTAAGAATTTGTCCATTTCATCCAAGTTGTCCATTTTATTGGCATAGAGCTGCTGGTAGTAGTCTCTTATGATCCTTTGTATTTCAGTGTTGTCTGTTGTGATCTCTCCATTTTCATTTCTAATTTTGCTAATTTGGTTCTTCTCTCTTTGTTTCTTAATGAGTCTTGCTAATGGGTTGTCAATTTTGTTTATTTTTTCAAAAAACCAGCTTTTAGCTTTGTTGATTTTTGCTACGGTCTCTTTAGTTTCTATTGCATTTATTTCTGCCTTAATTTTTAAGATTTCTTTCCTTCTGCTAACTCTGGGGTTCTTCATTTCGTCCTTCTCTAATTGCTTTAGGTGTAGAGTTAGGTTATTTATTTGGTTTTTTTCTTGTTTCTTGATGTAAGCCTGTAATGCTATGAACCTTCCCCTTAGCACTGCTTTTACAGTGTCCCATAGGTTTTGGGTTGTTGTGTTTTCATTTTCATTCATTTCTATACATATTTTGATTTCTTTTTTGATTTCTTCTATGATTTGTTGGTTATTCAGAAGCGTGTTATTTAGCCTCCATGTGTTTGAATTTTTAACAATTTTTTTCCTGTAATCCAGATCTAATCTTACTGCACTGTGGTCAGAAAAGATGACTCGAATGATTTCAATTTTTTTTTAATTTTCCAAGACTAGATTTATGGCCCAGGATGTGATCTATTCTGGAGAAGGTTCCGTGTGCACTTGAGAAAAAGGTGAAGTTGATTGTTTTGGGGTGAAATGTCCTATAGATATCAATTAGGTCTAGCTGGTCCATTGTGTCATTTAAGGTTTGTGTTTCCTTGTTAATTTTCTGTTTAGTTGATCTATCCATAGTTGTGAGTGGGGTATTAAAGTCTCCCACTATTATTGTGTTACTATTAATTTCCTATTTCATACTCGTTAGTGTTTGCCGTATATATTGTGGTGCTCCTATGTTGGGTGCATATATATTTATAATTGTTATATCTTCTTCTTGGATTGATCCTTTGATCATTATGTAGTGTCCTTCTTTGTCTCTTTTCACAGCCTTTATTTGAAAGTCTATTTTATCTGATATGAGTATTGCGACTCCTGCTTTCTTTTGGTCTCCATTTGCATGAAATATTTTTTTCCAGCCCTTCACTTTTAGTCTGTATGTGTCTCTTGTTTTGAGGTGGGTCTCTTGTAGACAGCATATATAGGGGTCTTGTTTTTGTATCCATTCAGCCAATCTTTGTCTTTTGGTTGGGGCATTCAACCCATTTACATTTAAGGTAATTATTGATAGGTGTGGTCCCGTTGCCATTTACCTTGTTGTTTTGGGTTCACGTTTATACAACCTTTCTGCATTTCCTGTCTAGAGAAGATCCTTTAGCATTTGTTGAAGAGCTGGTTTGGTGGTGCTGAATTCTCTCAGCTTTTGCTTATCTGCAAAGTTTTTGAATTCTCCTTCATATCTGAATGAGATCCTTGCTGGATACAGTAATCTAGGTTGTAGGTTATTCTCTTTCATTACTTTCAGAACGTCCTGCCATTCCCTTCTGGCCTGGAGGGTTTCTATTGATAGATCAGCTGTTATCCTTATGGGAATCCCTTTGTGTGTTATTTGTTGTTTCTCCCTTGCTGCTTTTAATATTTGTTCTTTGTGTTTGATCTTTGTTAATTTGATTAATATGTATCTTGGGGTGTTTCGTCTTGGGTTTATCCTGTTTGGGACTCTCTGGGTTTCTTGGACTTGGGTGGCTATTTCCTTCCCCATTTTAGGGAAGTTTTCAGCTATTATCTCCTCGAGTATTTTCTCATGGCCTTTCTTTTGGTCTTCTTCTGGGACTCCTATGATTCGAATGTTGGGGCGTTTCACATTGTCCCAGAGGTCCCTGAGGTTGTCCTCATTTCTTTTGATCCTTTTTTCTTTTTTCCTCTCTGCTTCATTTATTTCCACCATTTTATCTTCTACCTCACTTATCCTATCTTCTGCCTCCGTTATTCTACTCTTGGTTCCCTCCAAAGTGTTTTTGATCTCATTCATTGCATTGTTCATTTTTAATTGACTCTTTTTTATTTCTTCTAGGTCTTTATTAAACATTTCTTGTATCTTTTCAATCTTTGTCTCCAGGCTATTTATCTGTAACTCCATTTTGTTTTCAAGATTTTGGCTCATTTTTATTATCATTATTCTAAATTCTTTTTCAGGTAGATTCCCTATCTCCTCCTCTTTTGTTTGACTTGGTGGGCATTTTTCATGTTCCTTTACCTGTTGGGTATTTCTTTGCCTTTTCATCTTGTTTAGATTGCTGTGTCTGGAGTGGGCTTTCTGTATTCTGGAGATCTGTGGTTCTTTTTTTATTGTGGAGGATTTATCCAGTGGGTGGGGTTAGACAATTGGCTTGTCAAGGTTTCCTGGTTAGGGAAGCTTGCGTCAGTGTTCTGGTGCGTGGAACTTGATTTCTTCTCTTTGGAGAGCAATGGAGTCCCCAGTAATGAGTTCTGAGATGGGTCTATGTGTTAGGTGTGACCTTGGGCAGCCTGTATGTTGACGTTCAGGGCTATGTTCCTGCGTTGCTGGAGAATTTGTGTGGTATGTCTTGCTCTAAAACTTATTGGCTCTTGGTTGGTGGTTGGTTTCAGTGTGGTATGGAGGCTTTTGGACAGTCACTTATTACTTAAAGTTCCATGTAGTCAGGAGTTTTCTGGTGTTCTTAGGTTTTGGGCTTAAGTTTCCTGCCTCTGGATTTCAGTTTTATTCTTCCTGTAGTCTCAGGACTTCTCCAACTATACAGCACTGATAATAAAACTTCTAGGTTAATGGCGAAAAGATTCTCCCCCGTTAGGGACACCCAGAGAGGTTCACAGAGTTACATGAAGAGGAGAAAAGGGAGGAGGGAGATAGAGATGAGCAGGAGGAGAAAAAGGGGGACTCAAGAGGAGAGAGACAGATCTACGCAGCTGTCTGTTCCCAGAGTGTTCTCCGTAGCCCAGTCACCTACAAAGATTCACAGAATTGGATTGGGAAGAGAAGGGGAAAGGAGGAAATAGAGGTGTCCTGAGGTAGAAAACAGAGCGTCAAGATTGGGAGAGAATAATCTTCGGTTTAAAGATAGGGCTTCTCTTCCTTTTTTTTTTTTGTAAGGTTATAGTGTATTGAAAATGAAAATTAAGGAGTAGTAGAGGAGTACTAGAGGACTTTAAAAGAAATAAGAGAAAAAGGAAAATAGAAAAAAGTAGAGAAAAAGGAAAGAAAAAAAAAAGTAAGAGAAAAAAAAAATTTTTTTTCCCTAATTAAAAAAATCATAAAAAATCTATGAAAATGAAAGTGAAGGAGTAATGGGGGAGTAATAGGGAATTTTAAAGGAAAATAAAAGAGAAAAAATAAAAAAGAAAAAATAAAAAAAGAAAAAAAAAATTTTTTTTTTCCTTCCTTACTTAGAAAAAACAAAAAAAAAGTAAAAATATATCTAGGAATTTCTCTGGAGCTGTTGCAGTCAGTGTGGGTTCGGCTCAGTTTCAGATAGCTCCTCGTTCCAGCTTACACTTCTCTATATCTATAGGGCCCTTCCGGTGTAGTCCGTGTTTTCTACGGGGATTTTAATCTGTTGCACCAGTCCCTTCTGAAGCGGTTCCCTTTGTTTATTTGGCTTCTGTTTGCCGGTCTCTTCAGAGCCTAATTTCCGCCCTGACACAGGCGGGCGGAGGTGGACTCTTATATAGCTAGGTAGTTCGCTCTGCGGGGAAGGGCTGGCGCTGCGGGGTGGAGCTGGCGCTGCCGGGCGGGGCTGATGCTGCTTTCTCCGTCTGCACTGCTCAGGCTCCCGGCTGTTCTATATGGAGCGGGCCCCGCGCTGTGCGAGGTTCCAGCCCGCGGGTGTTCCACAAAAGCGCGGAAGGAAAAGCTGCGCCTGCTCTCTGTGCCTTCCCCGTCAGAGCGGTCCAGGCAGCCAGGGGCTTGGTGGGCGCACTGTCCCCAGGTGTGTCGCGCCCCCTCCCTTCCGCGGACCCAGTCTCAGTTTCCGCTGGCGCCAGTCGGGTGCGCGCGCCTTCTGCCCTCCGCGTCCCCAGCCCCCGTCCCCGCCCGCGCCGGTCGGGTGCCTGCGCCCTGTGTCTCGCCGCGACCTTCCCCTCCCCGTGCCTCCTGCCTCCGGCAGGGCTGGGTCGGTCCGTAGCCTGCGAGCTCCTCTCTGGACCGTCTCGGTCTCTTTGTTCTGCGAACGGCCGGCAGTGTGTTCGGGCCGGTTAATTTACTCTCTCTCTTTTGGTCTCCCACAGTTCAAGTTGGCAACTCACAGAAGCTCCCTCCGATTGTCCTCAGGGCACTCAGGCCCGGACCCTACCCCAAGCAATGCCGCCCAAGACTCCCTTCCCGGGACGGATCTCCGTCCTTAGCTCTTTTGTCTCACTTTTTATCTTTATATTTTGTCCTACCTCCTTTCAAAGACAATGGGCTGCTTTTCTGATGACCTCAGCTAGCGATCAAAAGTTGTTTTGTGAAGTTTGCTCTGCATTCAGTTATTCATTTGATGAATTTGTAGGAGAGAAAGTGGTCTCCCCGTCCGACTCCTCTGCCATCTTGGCTCCTCCTATTTAATTTCTTTAGTCATATTTTCAGGCTAAATATTTAGCATAATTCCTGAATTCACTCATTTTCAGAGTAGATAACTTGAAAGTACAAAATTTAAAAGATAATGCTTAATTATTTTGATGACCACACATACATTTTAAGTAGGTCTTTTATATAGAGTCTTGTGCTCTAGAAAGCAGTTTCAAAAGTGAATTCATTAATCTCGGTATCCTGGTACAATAGTTGTATATTTTTACAGCACAATAACCAGTAAATAAAAGGAAGTTGCCAAACACTCATTGTTAATGAATGGTGAAGCCAATATCAAGAATCTAATTTTCTGAGTCCATAAACTAGATATATGGTTAACTAAAACTGAAGTGTCTACTTTATTTCTTTAAAATTATTACTGACACTAGAGCATTAAGATATGCTCAGTATTAAAAATTATTACCAAAAACACTAAAGATATAATTTAGGGGAAGATGTACCTTTAGACATTCACCATTTTAGTAACTATTTATACTCTCAGAACACTGAACTTTGAAAAATGATGTTTAAAATCTACAACTTAAACACATTAAAAATCCTTCAGTAGCATTCTCTTTTGCATAGAACAAACTATAAACTTCTTGAAATGACCTATAAATCTCTTTATTTCAGATCTCTTCCTATCTGTGTTAATTGGGATTTGTTTTTGCACTTAAACAGAAAATCCTAAAGTAACAATGATTTTAATAAACAAGGAAATATTTATTTCCTACTTAACCCCAAGGTAAGAAGCATAGGGTTCACATATGAGATGCATGAATTCACTAATAAATTCATGCTAATAATTCATGCTAATAAAAAATTGTGCTAAGAAATTCATGCACTTCATAGTTCTTACACTCACCATTCTGTTATATCTTGTATGTGGCCCTCAGCTTGATGGCCCAAGGTGGTTATTAGATCATCTTATTTTTAAGACAGAGTTAAGAATAGAATAATGTGTCAAGAAAAATCTTGGAATTCTGTCACTAGAGGAGAATGAAAATGTTTAAGGGCGACTAGCAGTCTACGTTCCACTATTTTTACTTATTGCCCATATTATTCTATTTCTTAATCACTGTTTTCCATCCATTTTGCCTTTTTGTAAGTTCCTTGAATACACTCAAACACTTTCTGCCTTGGCTTTTCCAGCATTGCTTAAAAACACATTCCACAATTATATATATGATTTGTTTTTGTTCATCTTTTGATAACAGCAAAATATAATTTTCAATGTTTTTCATATATTTTTGATGCATTTTAAATCACTTTTTATATTTGATTACTGTAAAATTTTATCTCATTCACTTTTATAAGCACCTTATTTATATTTGACAGCACATTAATTTTTAATTATAGATTATATATATATATATATATATATATATATATATTTCTCTACAGGTGTACACAGAAATAGAAATAGGTATATAAACATGTGTATAGGTATGATTTGATAGTATAGACTATCAAAGGAGAGATCAATTCTTAAGTTAATCTGACCCATTATTCTCTGCCTTTAATTGTCCGTTTTTGTTTTTTTTTCTTCGAAAGGAGTTGGGTAAACAGAAATAACAGCTAACTGTGATCATAAACACACAGACAATCACACACAATATTATAGCCATAGAAAGTATTATCTTTCACCACCAGTTTCCTAAACTCCAGTTCCCTCAGAGCAAGGTAAAGAGGACAAAGTGATACCTGTGTATACAGTGGACAATATAACAGAAAAAGATTCTTTAGGAAATCTCTACATTTTATAATAGACAGTAAGCATGCCAACCATTTTGGAGAAGAAAATGGTAACCCATTCCAGTATTCCTGTCAGGAGAATCCCATGGACAGAGGGGCCTGAGAGTCTACAGTCCATGGGGCCGCAAAGAGTCAGACACGACTGAGCAACTAACATACACAGCCAATTCTTTAGTCTGAAGGCAGATGTTAACTTATTACATCACAGTATATTTTTTAAAAAGTTTATTGGAGTGTAGCTGATTTACAGTGTGTCTTAGTTTCTGCTGTAAAACAAAGTGAGTCTGTTATACATATATCCACCCTTTTTAAAAATTCTTTCCACATATATGTCTATGCAGTTGTCATACCTTTACCTTGTTCCAAGGGAATTCCCAGGCATTTTGCTTTACCAATATCCTTGAAAAAATAGTTTGCATCAAAGGGCTATTAATGCCTCCTTCATGGGTGTGCAGAAACTTACAGGTAATTATCTCATATTAATATGCAAGGATGCTCAGGAGTTTTAAATCAGAGGGAGATCAAGATGCTAGATGAAGAGGACACTGAGAAACACATTAAAAAATACTTCTGCATGTGGAACAACTTCTGCTGAAAACCATCTGGAGACTGGCAGAAAGTCTCTTCTAAAACTAAGGATGTGAAGAAAGATCCACATAGAGTTAGGTAGGAGAAATGATCAGGTCAGGGCCCATGTCCCTACCAGAGGACTCAGAAGTGGAGTGGGATATCACAGGCTCAGGGATCTTCCCTGGAGTGGAAGGAATTTGTGAGCCACATATTGGGTATTTCAGCCTTGGGAATCTGACACCAAGAAGATGACTTATTTTAGCTGACTTGAAAATCAGAAGGATTTATCAGAGAACTGCAAAATACTGAGACTTTAATCACGAAGAATAAACACACTATTGCTTACTCCAATGAATAAGGTGGAAAAAGTAGACAATCTGCTTAAGGCTCTGATGGACTTGCCAGGACCTTCTCATCATGCATTTTGGCCAACACCAGGCACTGCACCAGTCCCTCTTCAGCCAGTGATGCTATCCATTGTAGTGGATGTGCCATTACTAGGGGTCATAGGGAGGGTTGCTCACTTAAAGACCATAACATCAATTTGCACCCAAACCTCAAGGCTTCTGCTCCAGCATCTCAGGCCCCAGTCCCACCCTTGATAGGACAGTGATTGCCATAGAGCTAGCATCAGAGAAGCCATAGCTCATTTCTGGCTCAGACTCTAGCCTCCTGTTTCCATCCTACCAAAGTGGTAACTGCCAGCACACACTGGAAAAAGATATAGCAAATTCTCACTTAATATCCAGGTCTCCCACCAAAGCCATTTGAGCACATGCAGGTTTCAAAGGGATGCTCCCTCAGAGAGACATGCCTTCAAGACAGGATTCATAACCATTTCATATTATTTCACAAAGAGACTGTCAGGCAAAACTTGAAGACAGAAGAATATGTTTCAAATGAAAGTAAAAGGAAAAGCTATAACAAAGCAGAGATAAATAATTTGCCAGATTAAGAGTTCAAAGTAAAAAAAAAAAAAGAGTTCAAAGTATTAATAATAAGAATGCAAATGAAATCTGGGGAAAGAATAGATGAACACAGTGAGATTTTTAACAAAGAACTAGAAAGTATGAAAAAGAACCTGTCAGATCTGAAGAACACAATAACTAAAATGAAAAAATACACTAGAAGAAATTAATAGGAGACTAGGTGATAAAGAAGGATGAATAGGTGATCTAGAAGATAAAGTAATGGAAATCACCCAATCAGAACAATAAAGAGAAAACAAATTTTTAAAAATGAAGATAGTTTTAAGGGACTTCTGGAACAATACCAAGCCTATCAACATTTGCAATATAGGGGATCCAGAAGTAGCTGAAAGAAAGGAGTATAAAATATATTTTATGAAATTATGCCTGAAAGCTTCCTGAATCTAAAGAAAGAAACAGATTTCCAGGTACAGAAATGAGAGTCTCAAACAACAAGACAAAGACCAACACCAAGACATATCAGAATTAAAATGGTGAAAGTTAAATACAATGAGAGCATTTTAACAGCAGCAAGAGAAAAACAGATGAATTTTCTGCCAAAAAATTGATGACAAGAAAAGATTGCAATGATATATTTAAGTGCTAAAATGGAAAAACAACATAGGAGACTCTACCCAGCAAGGTCATCATCCAAAACTGAAGGAGAAATAAAAAATTTTTCAGACAAGAAAGCAAAAACTAAAAAAGTCCATCAATACTAAACCTACTTTATAAGAAGTATTAAAGTCTTTTTTTAATTAGAGAAGAATAGCTATAATAAGAAGTTAAGAATTTATAGAAAATGAAAAATCCCAGTAATAAGGACAAATATATAGTAAAGGCTGTAAATGAGCCATATAAATTAGCTATTATGAAGATTAAAAGATTGCATAATCACCTATAACTACAATAAATTGTTACCGATACACATGAAAATATAAAATATGACATCAAAAACACAAAATGTTGAGAAGAGTAAAAATGTGAATGAGATCTCTTAAAGAATGTTTGAACTTAAGTGAGTACATATATTCACCCATAGTAACCACGTATCAAAAACCCATATTAGAATTAGAGAGAAAGAACACAAGGATAACACTAAAAAAAAAAAAAAAAAAAAAAAAAAAAAATCAAATCACAAGGGAAGCAACTCAGGAGGGAAAAAAGAGAAAACTACAAAACAACCAAAACATGAGTTCCAAAATGGCAATAAATACATATCTGTTAATAATCACTTTAAATGTCAATGTGCTAGAAGTTGCAAATAACAGATGTTTCTGAGGGAGATGGAAAATAATATTGCTTGCAAACTGCAAATGCAAATGAAAAGAAGGCTGGGACAGCAATGTTGACATCAGGCAAAGTACACTTAAAACAAAGTTTGTAAGAAAAGACAAAATATTATATAATGATAAAGGGATCAATACTAGTAGAAGATATAATCTTTGTTATAAAATAACATTTGCAAGAGCAACTACATATATAAAGAAACTATTAACATACATTATGGGAAAAATGATTACAATACAAAAATACAATACAATAACATAATACAATATTAGGAGATTCCAACACCCCACTTCAAAGTGGTGTCAATAAATCACTTTGCCAACAAAAGTTCATAGAGTAGTTGCTGAAGCTGCAGTTCCAATACTTTGGCTACCTAAAGCAAAGAGCCGACTCATTGGAAAAAACTATGATGCTGGGAAAGATTTAAGAAGGGAGTGGTAAAAGATAAGATGTTTAGATAGCATCACCAACTCAGTGGATATGAATTTGTGCAAACTCTGGGTAATAATGGAAGACAGAGAAGTGTGGCATGCTACGATCCATGGAGTCTCAAAGAGTATCACACGATTTAGTGACAGAACAACAACAACAATTATTCAGCCATAAAAAAATAAATAAATAACTTTTGCCACTTGTAAGAATATGAATAGATCTGGAGGACATTATCCTTAATGAAATAAGTCAGATGGAGAAAGACAAATACTTTACATTATCACATATATGTGCAATTTAAAAAAATAAAGCTAATGCTGAATATAACAAAACAGAAGCAGACTCATCTATAGTAAACAAATTATGGTTAACAGTTGGAAGAGGGATGTGAGAGGGGCAGGATTTGGGAAGAGTATAAAGAAATCCAAAATTCTATGTAAAATAAATAAGATAGGGACTTCTCTGTTGGCCCAGTGTTTAAGAATCTGCTTGGCATTGCAGGGGACACAGGTTTGATCCTGGTCAGGGAACAAAATGGCACATACCATGGAGCAACTAAGCCTGCTAGCACAAGTAGAAAGCCTGTGTGCTATACCTAAAAACTGACACAGCCAAATAAATAAATTAATATATATATATATATGTATGTATTTAAAGAAATAAGATATGATGATGTATAGCATAGATAATATACCAATATTTCATAATAACTTTAAATGGAGTATAATCTATAAAAATACTGATTTGCTATGTTATACATCTTAAACTAATATAAAGCTATAAACTAACTATAATAAAAATATGCAAATATGCTTACTGAAATTTGAGATAATATAAATATGATGATATAAATGCCTAGTAACTTAGAAAACTCCTAAATTTAGGAGCTTTTTTATATAAAATACTTAGAAGTGTGAAAGAAAGTACAGCCAGTGAGCCCCAAGGTGGGATTAGTGGTTGAATATGTGCTTTTATTTTTAACATTTCTTTCTCTATTTAGAGGCATCAATGACTTAATGGATGAGGAAGCTTATGAATTTGAAACAAGATCCTGGAGCAACATCCCACCATGTGTGGTGCATACAGGCAGGACATGGCAGTCTTTGCTCCTGTAGGGGAAGGGGAGATTACCCGTTATAGGAAAACTGAGGTCAGGAGGGCTTGTTATTCACTAGGGAAGCCAGTAGAGGGGCATGCTCTTTACCACCCCATTGATGAGCTATTATTAGTTGAGCCCCGGGATAAGTAAGTAGGAAGGTCAGTAACGTGAACAGGGCATAGGTGAAGCAGGCCCTGGTCAGACAAGGGATATACAGACAGCGAGAAAACAGCCATCTTGAGTAGCTTGACCATACACTCCACCCTTGAAGATCATGCATGATCCTTTAATCTTAGTCCATTCCTCTTCTGTGCTATCTCTAAGGTGAGGTATGTTGGGGACACTGCAACCAGATACCACAAATAAAATACAGATAGCTGTAGCCAAAAAGTATCCAGAGTAAGTCACACCTAGTATGCTCAGAACAGTCATTTGCTAGGATACGGGCAAATTTTGGAGCCAAGCGCTACCAGCTCAATGGAAATGGGGTCAATAGCAGCAGTGCCCCAGTTTTAAGGGAGGAAAGGCCACTCTGGTTTTCACAATCGCAGAGCAACCCACACAGGGAGAGGAAGCTCAGCTTTAAAAGAAACAACTTAGTGGCCTAGCCAGGAGTCAGCAGTAACAGTATAGGTCTGCCAAAGCAGATATACAATACATGTGTGAAAGACCACAAAACAAGCTGCTTTGGTCAGTAGAATTTAAGTTAAGCCAAATTGACTTTCCCATACTTCAATACATGCATATTTTTTAAATCATTTCCCCTTTTGATTGCAAATCTTCTGATAGAAAGCATTGATGACTTCAATGCTGGGGTGCTGGCTCATGCCCCAGGTTCAACTAGTTAGGCAGTTAGAATAGGAAAAAAGGGTCCAAGATGGCAGGTAGAGAAAGTGGCAAGTAGAAGAATGATGTGGAGGGCAAAGAAAAGAAAGCCTGTGAAAGAGGAAGGCACTGATGGAATGAAAGCCTCTGGGCATGAAAACACCCAGGCACACCGACTTCCCTGATTGGCCTGAGCATACCCTCTCTTTGAGTTCCTTTCCCTGTTTGGTCTTGGGTACAAGCCCCATTTTGCATGTTTGGTCTTGGGTACAGGCCCCAAATGGCTCCACCAATCATCAGGCTGAACCCCACAGGCCTACAGGGACAGTACTTGGCCAGCTTCTGACTGATGGAAGAGCCTGGAATCAGCAACAGCAATATCAGTGGTGTAATGGATGGGGGAGCCTACAGATCTGAAGCAAGGTCCTGGACCAGTAACCATCTTTTGTGGTGGGCAGCAGGCAAGACATGGTGACAGTCTTCACTGCAAATTTCCCTTTATGGAAATCAGTATAGGAGACAACTTACAAGATTATTACACAATTGTTTAATTATCACACTTCTGCCACCACTAGAAATTTAATCTGTTTATTTTTAATCTTCAAATTAAACAAAATTAATCCCTTAATTGTAATTGTTTATTGCAGCCACATGTCAATCAAGAAAGATGCCATATTCTTATGTGACTCCTAACTTTTGGGCTTTAAGTAATTTTTGTAAGCATAACAGTCTAAGCTACTTTGAATAATCACCACCTCCAAAGACCCTCTCCCCTGGTTGCAAGATGCTAACCAAAAAATAGAACTATTTACCACAGAGAAGCATGACCCGAGTACTGACTGTGAGCAATTGGATTTGTCAATTAGAAATTTATCAGTTCTACAGAGAAAGCTGCTTCTCAGTAAGTGGTGAAATGTCTGGTTTCATTTTTAATGTTTGACTGCTGACAGCTTTCAGCACTCATTTCTCCCCCTTTTCCACTCGGCCCATATCTAGAAAGAGTATATCTGGACAATCTGATAGGAAAATTTCATTGCTCCATTTTTGATACATTTTTGTTGCCGCTAAGTCATGTCTGATTCGTTGGACTGCAGCACAGCAGGCTTCTCCGTCCTCCACTATCTCCTGGAATTTGCTGAAACTCATCTCCATTGAGCCAGTGATGCCATCCAACCATCTCATCCTCTGTCGCCCTCTTTTCCTGCCCTCAGTCTTTCCCAGCATCAGTGTCTTTTCTAATGAATCTGCTTTTCACATCAGGTGGCCAGGTTTTTGCAAACCCCATCAATCCCAAACCCATGCAGGGACCCTAAGTTTAGCAACCAGTGGAACATAAGCACAAAAAAATCGAAAACCTCTTGGTTGCTCTTTCACTTAAGCCAAAGGGTACTGATTCCACTCTCCCCAGAACGTCTCAGGTGAAATATTTCTAATTCTTTTGGTCTGTGTGCTATGTCATCAGGCTGAATATCTAAATGAATTTTGAGTGAGAAAGTGATCTGTCCTCCAACAAACTGCAAGACATATTATAGGAAAGATGGGGGTTAAGAATACAAAATAGGCAGTGAAGCCATAGAGAAGTAAAGAAAAATCTGGAAATAAATCTTGAGGTGAAAAATAGGAGATACAAGTGCAATATCTGTGAAAAAGTAGCCATATTATAGGCATCTGTTTTAAAACAAGGGAGATTATAAAGAAAAATCTTCTTAAACAGTTGCAATTATGAAAATTATTTGTGATATTTGACATCTAATGTATCATTTCCACTTAAAAATGTATGCGAAATAATTAGTCTACTAAAACTATTGTTGTTGTTTCAATAGAAGTAACTGGAATAAGACTTACTCTGTGGTGTCAGAAATCTTTAGAAAAGTTTTAAATGGCAAAATCTTGGATGTAATTATATTTTTCTTTGTGTGGAGCTTTTTTTTTTTTTTTTTCTTTCTTCTTGGTTTGGTTGGTTACTGGTGTTTTCACTTTATTTTATTTTATTTTTTTTGACTTTTAGAAAGTGTTCAAAAATGCTCCATTTCTATGGTTTCCCTAGATACCTTCCTCTAGCATTTGCTTTCTTAAATTGGCTATTTCACAGGCATTTTGCACTCATTCAGTCACTGCATGCCTGCAGAGCATTTCCATAAACTGATCTCTTTTTGAAATCAGTGGGGATTAAACATTTATGGTGTAGCTGGAGAGGTATGAAAGTATATAAAGTTTAGTGCTCATAATTTTCACAATTCTCCTCTTGTATGCATATTTCTCACAGGGAAAATTTTTTTAAAATCACCTTTAATTGTAAGATTGTCATCTGAGTTGACACCTGAATAACTATATCAAAACAAAATGATGACTGTGTTCATGTGTGATTTTTGGTCATGAATTTTTGTAGGTGGTTATATTTGCAATTTGTCTTATTAAGAAAAAAAAGAAGAATGGAATCTTTGGTTTACTTTGAAATGAGAACAGTGAAACTGTATTCTGGACTTTTCAAAGATAAAATCAAAATAAATTTATGAGCATTCCTAAAGCATAGTAAGGAGCTTACTTGTCAATCCAGTAATTGATAATAACCATAGAATAATTTTAAATCATAACCATAGGATAATTAAAGTATAGAATTATGAATAATTAATATATAAAGAATAATTAGTAGTGATAGAATAATTGTAAATCATGAATGTTGTGTTTTATTTACCTTAATCAGATCAGTTCCAGATTATCATTTTGTCTATCCTATTCAATTGACTATCAGGGAAGTGAAAAAAGACAGCTGATTAAATGTAGTAACTGTAGTTTTACTACAGTTTTACAAAGCAGTGACAGAAGAAATATGAGTATTATTAGGGAGTATTTGAAATCTAATGGATGCAAATTATTCTCCAGAGACCACTAAGTTATCTCCAAGATATAAGATTTTCAAAATAATTTTGTGGTGGAAATTCACCACAGACATGTAGTCAGCATTCAGTTCAGTCTAGTTCAGTTGCTCAGTCATATCTGACTCTTTGCAACCCCATGAATCGCAGCACTCCAGGTCTCACTGTCCATCACCAACTCCCAGAGTCTACCTGAACTCATGTCCATAGAGTCGGTGATGCCATCCAGCCAACTCATCCTCTGTCGTCCCCTTCTCCTACTGCCCCCAATCCTTCCCAGCAACAGGGTCTTTTCCAATGAGTCAACTCTTTGCATCAGGTGGCCAAAGTATTGGAGTTTCAGCTTCAGCATCAGTCCTTCCAATGAACACCCAGGACTGCTCTCCTTTAGAATGGACTGGTTGGATCTCCTTGGGAGAGATCTCAAGGGACTCTCAAGTCTTCTCCAACACGACAGTTCAAAAGCAAAATTCTTTGGTGCTCAGCTTTCTTCACAGTCCAACTCTCACATCCATACGTGACCACTAGAAAAACCATAGCCTCGACTAGACAGACCTTTGTTGGCAAAGTAATGTCTCTGCTTTTTAATATGCTATCTAGGTTGGTCAAAATTTTCCTTCCAAGGAGTAAATGTCTTTTAATTTCATGGCTGCAATCACCATCTGCAGTGATTTTGGAGCCCCCAAAATAAAGTCTGACAGTGTTTCTACTGTATCTGCATCTATTTCCCATGAAGTGATAGGACTGGATGCCATGATCTTAGTTTTCTGAATGTTGAGCTTTAAAGCCAACTTTTTCACTCTCCTCTTTCACTTTCATCAAGAGGCTCTTCAGTTCCTCTTCACTTTCTGCCATAAGGGTGGTGTCATCTGCATATCTGAGGTTATTGATATTTCTCCCAGCAATCTTGATTCCAGCTTGTGCTTCTTCCAGCCCAGCGTTTCTCATAATGTATTCTGCATATAAGTTAAATAAGCAGGGTGACAATATACAGCCTTGACGTACTCCTTTTCTTATTTGGAACCAGTCTGTTGTTCCATGTCCAGTTCTAACTGTTGCTTCCTGACCTGCATACAGGTTTCTCAAGAGGCAGGTAAGCTGGTCTGGTATTCCCATCTCTTTCAGAATTTTCCACAGTTTATTGTGATCCACACAGTCAAAGGCTTTGGCATAGTCAATAAAGCAGAAATAGATGTTTTTCTAGAACTCTCTTGCTTTTTTGATGATCCAGCAGATGTTGGCAATTTGGTCTCTGGTTCCTCTGCCTTTTCTAAAACCAGCTTGAATATCTGGAAGTTCATGGTTCACATATTGCTGAAGCCTGGCTTGGAGAATTTTGAGTATTATTTCCTAGTGTGTGAGATGAGTGCAATTGTGTGGTAGTTTGAACATTCTTTGGCATTGCCTTTCTTGGGGATTGGAATGAAAACTGATATTTTCCAGTCCTGTGGCCACTGCTGAGTTTTCCAAATTTGCTGGCATATTGAATGGAGCACTTTCACAGGATCATCTTTCAGGATTTGAAATAGCTCAACTGGAATTCCATCACCTCAACTAGCTTTGTTCGTAGTGATGCTTTCTAAGGCCCACTTGACTTCACATTCCAGGATGTCTCGCTTTAGGTGAATAAGCACAGCATTGTGATTATCTGTGTTATGAAGATCTTTTTTGTACAGTTCTTCTGTGTATTCTTGCCACCTCTTCTTAGTATCTTCTCCTTCTGTTAGGTCCGTACCATTTCTGCCCTTTATTGAGCCCATCTTTGCCTGAAATGTTCCCTTAGTATCTCTAATTTTCTTGAAGAGATCTCTAGTCTTTCCCATTCTGTTGTTTTCCTCTATTTCTTTGCATTGATCGCTGAGGAAGGCTTTCTTGTCTCTCCTTGCTATTCTTTGGAACTCTGCATTCAAATGGGAATATCTTTCCTTTTCTTCTTTGCTTTTTGCTTCTCTTCTTTTCACAGCTATTTGTAAGGCCTCCTCAGGCAACCATTTTGCCTTTGTGCATTTCTTTTCCATGGGGATGGTCTTGATCCCTGTCTCCTGTACAATGTCATGGACCTCCATCCATAGTTCATCAGGCACTCTGTCTATCAGATCTAGTCCCTTAAATATATTTGTCACTTCCACTGTATAGTCATAATGGATTTGATTTAGGTCATACCTGAATGGTCTAGTGGTTTTCCCTACTTTCTTCAGTTTAGGTCTGAATTTGGCAATAAGGAGTTGATGATCTGAGCCACAGTCAGCTCCTGGTCTTGTTTTTGCTGACTGTATAGAGCTCTTCCATCTTTGGTTGCAAAGAATATAATCAATCTGATTTCTGTGTTGACCATCTGGTGATGTCCATGTGCAGAGTCTTCTCTTGTGTTGTTGGAAGAGAGTGATTGCTATGACTAGTGAGTTCTCTTGGCAAAACTCTATTAGCCTTTGCCCTGCTTCATTTTGTACTCCAAGGCCAAATTTGCCTGTTACTCCAAGGGTTTCTTAACTTCCTACTTTTGCATTCCAGTCCCCTATAATGAAAAGGACATCTTTTTTGGGTGTTAGTTCTAAAAGGTCTTGTAGGTCTTCATAGATTCATTCAACTTCAGCTTCTTCAGCATTACTGGTCAGGGTATAGACTTGGATTACCGTGATATTGAATGGTTTGCCTTGGAAATGAACAGAGATCATTCTGTTGTTTTTGAGATTGCATCCAAGTACTGCATTTTGGACTCTTTTGTTGACTATGATGGCTACGCCATTTCTTCTAAGGGATTCCTGCCCACAGTAGTAGATATAATGGTCATCTGAGTTAAATTCACCCATTCCAGTCCATTTTAGTTTGCTGATTCCTAGAATGTCGACATTCACTTTTGCCATCTCCTGTTTGACCACTTCCAATTCGCCTTGATTCATGGACCTAACATTCCGGGTTCCTATGCAATATTGCTCTTTACAGCATTGGACCTTGCTTCTATCAGCAGTCACATCCACTACTGGGTCTTGTTTTTGCTCTGGCTCCATCCCTTCATTCTTTCTGGAGTTATTTCTCCACTGATCTCCAGTAGCATATTGGGCACCTACTGACCTGGGGAGTCCCTCTTTCAGTATCCTATCATTTTCCTTTTCATACTGTTAGTCAGCATTACCACATGCCAAAGTTGGTTTTTAATCACTTTTATCAGTGGGTAATTGTCCTGGGAATAACAGATACAGATTCAGGATGAAAAATAGTACATTCAGAATGAATAATAATACAGACATATTGACAGTAAGAGAAATGAGTTACTGAAAGTTTGTTATGAATTATATTTTAAAGGTTATTCAGACATCAGTTAGGTTTTGGCAAAGATTAACTTTCTCACAAATAATACGACTGCATAATATGGGTGTGTTCAGTTTGTCCTTTTGTGTTGAGAGACAGGGAGATTGGAAGAGAGAGAGAGATGACAGAGAGAATGGTGGGGAGAGGCGTAGAGAGAGAGAAAGGACTGGTAGAGAGACACATATACAGATAAATAAAACTGGATGTTAATCATTTTCTGTGAACAGTATGATATAATTTGGATCTAGGAGCAAGGAAAGAAAATGTAGTACATAAAATTACCTTGAATAATCCATGGCCTAGTTAGGAAATACAATAAAATTTAGTGTTTTTGCTGTAGTTGTTTTTTGGTTTTGTTTCTGTTTTTTTTTTTTTTTTTCCCCCTTCCTATGGAGATTTTCTCATTTCTGACAAGGTGAAGAAAAACACACTCCATGTGGAATGAACACAAAAGCCACTGCTTGCCCGGGGAGTCTAGAGGATTCCAGGATCTCAAATACACTCTTTCGAGAATTGTTCTATGCTCCTAGTTCCTGGTAATGATGTTTATTAATAGCTTACATTTCTATTGAAACCCTACTCTGTATTAGAAGTTTTAGTGGCCATTGTAGTTGTCTACATAAAATTCTGGAGAAACAGATAACAGGCCTTCCCTGGGTGGCGGGCGGGGGGCAGGGGGTGGGGAATTGGTTTCCTTCTACATTGCATTGATAGCAAGAAACTGAGAACAATAGACTATAAATAAATCAATAACCGTTCCCTGTTTTAAATTTGGACTAGGTTACTGATGAATTGGTGGTAACCTTCAGAGAATCAAGGATTTTATTAATTTATTCCCAATCTAAATCCTTTGAGAAATAAAGCAACATGAGCTTTAATCACAAATGGCCAAGAACAAGCAGATTATTTTTTAAACAAAGTGGAAAAACCCTCAGCTTTCCCCTATTCAATGTACCTGCAGAGATACCAGTACAGAGAAACAAAAGACTCAGATTTGTACATAGTCAATCACTCAAATTGGAACAATGGACTGGTTCCAACTTGGGAAAGGAGTGTGTCAAGGCTGTATATTATCACCCTGCTTATTTAACTTATATGCAGAGTACATCATGAGAAATGCTGGGATGTAGGAAGCACAAGCTGGAATCAAGATTGCTAGGAGAAATATCAGTAATCTCAGATATGCAGATGACACCACCCTTAAGGCAGAAAGTGAAGAGGAACTGAAGAGCCTCTTGATGAAAGTGAAAAGAAGAGTGGAAAAGTTGACTTAAAACTCAACATTCAAAAAACTAAGATCATGGCATCTGGTCCAATCACTTCACGGCAAGTAGATGGGGAAACAAGGGAAACAGTGAGAGAGTTTATTTTTTTGGGCTCCAAAATCACTGCAGATGGTCACTGCAGCCATGAAATTGAAAGCCACTTGCTCCTTGGAAGAAAAGCTATTACCAACCTAGACAGCATATTAAAAAGCAGAGACATTACTTTGTCAACAAAGGTTCCTCTAGTGAATGTTATGGTTTTTCCAGTAGTCATGTATGGATGTGAGAGTTAGACCTTAAAGAAAGCTGAATGCCGAAGAATTGATGCTTTTGAACTGTGGTGTTGGAGAAGACTCTTGAGAGTCGCTTCAACTGCAAGGGTATCCAACCAGTCCATCCTAAAGGAAATCAGTCCTGAATATTCATTGGAAGAACTGATGTTGAAGCTGAAGCTCCAGTACTTTGGCCATCTGATGCGAAGAATTGACTCATTGGAAAAGACCCTGATGCTGGGAAAGACTGAAGGCAGGAGGAGAAGGGAACTACAGAAGATGAGATGGTTGGATGGCATCATCGACTCAATGGATATTAATTTCAGCACACTCTGGGAGTTGGTGATGGTCATGGAGGCCTGGCATGCTGCAGTCCGTGGGGTCTCAAAGAGTCAGACGTGACTGAATGACTGATTTGAACTGAAGTGAATCACTCAAGTCATTATGTTAATACAAATAAAACACACTTTTCTGAGAAAAGTCATATTAGTCGAATGCCACAGTCATAGACAGCTGTCTAAGTTATCCAAATGTTACAGGTAAAATGTACTTTGCTCAATAATTTACCATTAAAATGGGGCAAATAAGCCTGAACATCAGTAGGGAATCTGAACAAAGATATAAAAGAAAATGTCAGTTTTCTCCTTATGTAATTCTAAACAAAAGAAGTTGCAAGGGAAGAAGTCACAGGGCATAGTTTCATTGTTGGATTCTAGCTGAGCCTCTAAACCTACTGTCATCTTAAAAAACAGAAGTATAAGGATTGTCTGAAACATATTTTTCTTACAGCAAGGAGAGCAGAAGAGCCCAGGGGACTCTGATCTGATCTGTTGTTTATGAACAACACTGTTTGAATTCCCAGGATTAAATGAATTTGCAAAATTACTGAAAAGCCACGTTCTTTCAAATTTTAATTAAGAGATCTGAAGCAGGATGACTATAAGAAGAATACTCTATTTTTTCAAGAAGTTGTGATGGGGTGTGCACATTTTTCACATTTTGCCCAAATATTGCACATTTCCCTGGGACTGGTAAATTAAAGCAAACATGCATGTGACTATTATATTTTGTTAAATCCATCTAATAAAATGTAACTGAATATTTCAGGTTGATAAACTCAAGAAATATTCTTTGTTGCTTATAGATTGTGTGTCATAAATGCATTCATGTTTAGTTTTTGTTAATGAGGTGGTGATTCTTGCAACAGGGTATTCTAAATCGTCAGTTCAAGGATGGGATGGCACAATCAGCATTTCAATAAGCCCTGGGGCAATTCTGAAGAGGATTGTCCTCAGACTGCATTTAAACAGACAAAAATATTTTAGATTAAAGCTGTTTTTAATTTAGCTTTACAAATTAGGAAGCTTTAGCTTTTCTCTCACAGTATTTCCAACATACAGCCATCAAATAAAATAAAAATAACTAATAACATTTAGATCTCTACGAACAATCAACAGTGAGATGGCTATAGTAACTAGTGAGTAACACTTGCCAGTAAGATTTAGAAATTAAAAATAAGACTATTTAAACTAACATCAAAATATCTAATGCCTCTGAATAAATCTGAGAAACTATATACGAAACATCTATGGAGAAAACTATGCAATTCTATTGAAAGATATTGCTGAAAACTCTAACAAGTGGGCATATTTACCAATACCATGACCTGGAAAGCTCAAAATGTCAAGTGATATCAAATAGAAATACAGATTATATTTCATAGCCTATGTTAAATGTCATGTTTTTGGGAGGGTGATTGAAGAAATTTGACACAGTCATTTTAAAATTTATGAAAAAATACAAAATTTTGAGTTTAACTCAGGTAATCTAAAGAAGAAAAAAATGGTAAAAGTGTTCTACTGAATAACATTTATCATACTCTATAGTTATTAAATAGGACTTTATCAAAATTAGGGCAGACAGAGATTTGGCATCATTTGCTCCACACATGAACCACTACTTTTTAAAAATAAAGTTTTATTGGAACTCATGTATGTATTGTTTACGGTTGCTTCTATACAACACCGGCTAGTGACAGTTTATAACCCACAGTCTAAAATAGTTCCCATCTGACCTTTTAAGATAAAGTTTGCCAGTCCCTGAACAGGACATAAATACTCAAAAGCAGGAAGAGGGAAGCAAACTAGAGAAGCCAGAATATTGCATGCATACATATTTAATATATGACAAAGATAAAACTACAGAGGTACACATACACACAGAGCAATTCTACTGGCCTCATGTTACTGATATTAAAGAGAAAATGATGTCATTAGAAGATACTATGAAAGAATACCTTATGATATCTGAGTAGCAATAGATTTCTTAAATGGCACATTAAAAAAAAAATCTGTGTTTAAATGAAGAAGTTTGTAAACTTGACTACATTAAGGTCATATAATGAAGACACAAAATTTAAAAACTGAGAAGCAAGCCATATGGTAGGAGAAGAGAATTGCCACATATTTAACAGGTGAGGGGATTATATTTGGAATATTTTTACAATTTAAATATTTTAGAAAGAAAAATAAACAATTTGATAGAAAAATTCATAGCAAAGAAAAAAGGAAAAAAGTGAAGAAAGGGATGATGGAAAAGAGATTTCTTAAAAGGAATCTGTATAAATTCTTCAGAAATGAGGACATATAGATGGTCAAATATTAAAACAGGTAACAAATTTAGTTAGTATTTGATGAATTCCAAAGTAAAACCACGATTATATACACATTGCATATCCAAAAGACTTAAGGTTTTAAAATATATAGTCTGAAAACAGCAAGTTGAGAAGAATTTGGAGCAATCAAAAATTATACTAGAAGTAGAAATATAAACAAGTCCAGAAGGGTTGCAGATTGATTTTGAAAGCCAAAAACAGATATTATTTTGTATACTTGAGAATTCATGTATTCTTCAATTCAGCAAATCTACTTAAACACTTTTTTTTTTTTTTTGGCAGAAGCATGCTTATTTGCACTTAATGTATGTACTCATATGTTCATGGTATCATGATAAATTTTGGAGCAACTCAAGATCAAGAATAAAATGGACAAATAGTAATTCATTTATACAAAAGAATACCTTGAGTAACAAAAATTATGAATTATATTTATAATAATAACTTAGATGAATTTGTAATTATTATGCTGAGTGGAAGAAGACATAAAATTAATACATACTGGACAATTTAATTTCTATAAATTTTGAAAAGAGATGGAACTATAGACTAGTTGCATTTTTGCTTGCGTTTGTATTTTATACACATTTTGTGTAACATTAAAATTTCTAGCAGAAAAAAATGGCAAAAGATATTACACATGATTTATGGAAGAGAAAATCTGAAAAACTGATAAAAATAAGAAAGAATACTCAACATCACTGATAATCAGAAAAATTCAAATTAGAACTAGATATAGATTTTAACACTTGTCAAGGCTGCAAGATTTAAAGTCTAATAACTTTTCTTTTTTTTAACCAGCGTTGAATATAACATTTAAATTGCTACTGGAAGTGTAAATTGTTAAAATCAATTTGGGAATCAACTCAACTCTACCTAATTAAAGTTTTGAGAATGTGCACTCTTTGGAATCCAGTCATCCTGCTTTTAGAAATTGACATTGTGAAAATCTTTTCCATAGGGGGATGAGGGGACAGATTCATGAATGTTCACTGCAGCACTCTTAGCATTATAAGACAATACACAAATAATGCAGCCATCTATCAACAGAAGGATGAAAAATAAATGCATATTTATTTATTCAGCAAAAGGTTGTATCAGCTAAAATCAATAAACCAACTCCAGGTACACAGATATAAATAAAGTTTTTGGAAAACCTAATCTTGGAAAAAAAAAAAAAAATGACTTGCAGACTATATGACAGGTAAACTCATTCCTTCCAACAGCATGAGTTGGAGATTAAATGCATAGTTACAGATAAGTAGCTTTCTTTATTGTCCCAATTAATTAAAAATAATTCATCAAGTCAAAATGAGGATGGGAAGACAGTGCTAGAGACTCATTTATTAAAAGAGTAGATGTGAAATTGTCTTCTTGGAAAGTAGAAGAGTGAATTCCTCAGGGAAACTGTCACTTTTTGCTAGGTTGTTTTGAATTCCCGTTTGAGATTTATGGCACAATTTAAATGGAGCCCAGTCAAAAGAGTTCTATGATTTTCACCAGTCACATCCAGCTGCTGATATGAAGATGAAGAGAAGGTAAAGTTTGTGCATATTGGAATCTAAGATTTTCCAGGCAAGGTGATAGCATATGGAGTGATTTACAACAGTAAAGAGTTTATAAACTGGATAAAATCTAAGCTACAAAAAAGGAAAAAAAAAAAAGAAAACATGAGTAGTTGAAAAATGAAACAGCTGTATTTGTTGATAGAACAGAAAATGTTTGCTTTGACTGTACTGGTGTAAAGGAGCAAAAAACATAGTATATGTGTAAAAAGAGTTACAGGTGTGAAGTTGGGATTTCAGAGATGATATGGTAAGTGAGAAGGACAACGTCTAGGACATGTGAGGAAACTAAAATGGAATGAAGAAATAGATTACTGAAAATGCAGATGCCGAAAACCTAGGAGGCCAGGGAACTGGACAGATCATCACTGTAAATTTAGACCTTGCCAAGAATAACTCCAAAAACACTGGTATGAGAGAAGGTGGTAAACTAGGTGAAAGAATGAGAATTCAAGCATGAAGAGGAATGAGAAATGTTAGTTTTTGTCAGCATCAAAAAGAGCTAGGAGATGGTAAAGTCTAATGGCACCATTTGAAAGAATCTTTGGTTTTTGATACATAACAAAGGTCTGGCGGGTAAAACAAAATACAAGGAAATATACCATCTTTGGGCTTCCAAGGTGGCTCAGTGGTAAAAAAAAAAAAAAAAAAAAATCCACTTGCAATGCAGGAGACTGAAGTTTGATCCCTGGGTCAGCAAGATCCCCTGGAGGAGGAAATGACAAGCCATGCCAATATTCTTGCCAGGAAAATCTCAAGGGCAGAGGAGCCAGGCGGGCTACAGTCCATAAAGTTGCAGAGAGTCAAACTGAAGTGACTGTACAGATACCATCTTCAGGCCTTATAATACCCGGAGTATTGAAAGAAAAACAATGAAAGCTTCCACTTTGAGGGCTGCATTGGCTGTCATATCTTCAACAAAATAAGATGACAGAGTTTGAAGTGGGATGTGGATGAGAGCTACGGATAGTAGAAGGTGGTGCAAGGGGAACAAAGATTTGAAGGTAGGGAAAGGAGGAAAATTGGGTCCCTTTAAGGAATGCATAGAGCTGAATAGGGATGAGTTTCAGTGGTGACAGATTTGTAGAATGTTTTTTACTGGTGACAAGAACTGCACAGTTATAATAGGATTTTCTTGATTATTCTAGAGAAAAGGTGAATGATCACTTCAAATTAAGGCTTCCCTCACATGCTCTTTTTTTTTTATTAATACTAGCATAGTATAAAAGAAGTATGAAAACATTTAGCCTACTTACAAAATAAAGTTGAAAAAATTGGAATACTTTTAATGTCCTTTAACATAATTTAATATATGTAAGAAAATAGAAACAAATTATTAAATCCTAATACTAAGTCTACTCTATGTTTGAACACAGTAATTTATAGAATTAAGTTATTTATTAAGCTATTGATTTTATTCACTTTCGCTTATGCTACAAAAATCAAATAATTTTAAAAGTGCTTATTTTATTGTGATAGACCACTTAACATGATCTCTAGTTCAGTTCAGTTCAGTTGCTCAGTTGTGTCCAAGTCTTTGCGACCCCAGTGACTAAAGCATGCCAGGCCTCCCTGTTCATCACCAACTCCCGAAGTTTACTCAAACTCATGTCCATTGAGTCAGTGATGCCATCCAGCCATCTCATCCTCTGTCGTCCCCTTCTCCCACCTTCAGTCTTCCCCAGCATCAGAGTCTTTTCCAGTGAGTCAGCTCTTCGCATCAGGTGGCCTAATTATTGGAGTTTCAACTTCAGCATCAGTTCTTCCAATGAATATTAAGGACTGATTTCCTTTAAGATGGACTGGTTGGGTCTCCTTGCAGTCCAAGGGACACTCAAGAGTCTTCTCCAACACCATGGTTCAAAAGCATCAATTCTTCAGCGCTCAGCTTTCTTTATAGTCCAACTTTCACTTCCATGCATGACTACTGGGAAAAAAAAAAACTGTAGCTTCGACTAGACGGATATTTGTTGGCAAAGTAACGTCTCTGCTTTTCAATATACTGTCGAGGTTGGTCATAACTTTTCTTCCAAGGAATAAGCAGCTTTTAATTTCATGGCTGCAATCACCATCCACAGTGATTTTGGAGCCCCCCAAAATAAAGTCTGTCACTGTTTCCCCATCTATTTGCCATGAAGTGATGGGAGCAGATGCCATGTTCTTGGTTTTTCTAAATGTTGAATTTTAAGCCAACTTTTTCACTCTCCTCTTTCACCTTCATTAAAAGGCTCTTTAGGTCTTCACTTTCCGCCATAAGGGTGGTGTCATCTACATATCTGAGGTTATTGATATTTCTCCTGGCAATCTTGATTCCCACTTGTGCTTTATCCAGCCCAGCATTTATAATGATGTACTCTGCATATAAGTCAAATAAACAGGGTGACAATATACAGCCTTGACATACTCCTTTCCCGATTTGGAAACAGTCTGTGGTTCCATGTCCAGTTCTAACTGTTGCTTCCTGAACTGCATACAGATTTTTCAGGAGTCAGGTCAGCTGGTCTGTTAGTCCCATCTTTTTAAGTATTTTCCAGAGTTTGTTGTTATCCACACAGTCAAAGGCTTTGGCACACTCAATAAAGCAGAAGTAGATGTTTTTCTGGAACTCTCTTGCTTTTTTGATGATCCAACAGATGTTGGCAATTTGATCCCTGGTTCCTCTGCCTTTTCTAAAATTAGCTTGAACATCTGGAATTTCAGTTCATGTACTGCTGAAGCCTGGCTTGGAAAATTTGGAGCATTATTTTACTAGGGTGTGAGATGAGCGCAGTTGTGCAGTAGTTTGAGCATTCTTTGGCATTACCAAGATCTCTACGCTCCTAACAAACTTTTTATCATACATTCAGTATTGTTAGTGCTTCCCAAATGGCACTAGTGGTAAAGAACCTGTCTGCCAATGTAGGATATGAGAAAGACACAGATTCAATCCCTGGGTCAGGAAGATCTCCTGGAGGATCACAGGGAAACCTACTCCAATATTCTTGCCTATAAAATCCCATGGACGGAGGAGCCTGGCAGGCTACAATGAAGGGAGTTGCGAAGAGTCAGACAGGACTGAAAAGACTTATCATGCCCACGTGCACAGGATTGTTAACTGTGGACACAATATTGCACAGAAGATCTCTAGAACTTATTCATCTTGCATAAATGAAATTTACACACTTTGAACATATCCCCATGTCACTGTCCACAGCCCCTGATAGCCACGATTCTAAACTGTGCTTCTATGAATTGACTATTTTAGATGGCTTATAAAAATATAATCATGCAATATTTGCTTTACTGTAACTGACATTTCACTTAGCATAATGTCTTTCAGGTAGATACAGGTAGCTATATATGGCAAGATTTCCTTCTAAAGTTTTTAAATTTAATATTATTTGGAAATACCTTAAGAGGTTTTCAATTTCCCCAAAATAACATGACGATTTGCAATGGACGTTAATCTTAAAGTCAGATAAGTTGAGAATGTACTACATGTTCTTCCATCTAATAATGATAGGCTCTTTTGAAAATCACTAAACTAGTTCTTCATTAATAAAATGAGAAAAATATAATTGTTAGGATTAAATAAGCCATGTAGAATCCAAGGTCCTATTTGGTGAATAAGATGTTGGTCCCTCTAAATATCCTGGAAGTTAAATAAGTAGTACCTAATTAGGGTAGTATAAAGAAATTAGACCTTAAGCTTATTTAAAAGGAGAACCAGTATTATATTATTGACTTCAGTCTCCACTTGATTCTGATTAGATAGATAGATGTTTTCATTTAGAAAACATGATGCATTCAGTTTCTACTTAATAAACTATTAAATGTCTCAACTAGTGAAAATAAAACAATGACCAGGAGAAAATGTTATTCTCCTAACAATATGTAAGGAATTTCTCTTAGGGAAAGAAGATCTTATCCACTTTGATGGGAAAATTCTCATATAAGCCTGCTTGAGTTAGAAGCTGACCTGTATGTGGATTCACCTGCTTTAGATATAAGAGACTGGCAGAGGAAGGAGTGTTACTAATTCTCACCGAGTCCAGAGGAAAAAGGAGACTGAGACTACTTTCACTGTAGTCAAAGGAACTTGGTAAATTGTGATCCTGCTCTTGGCCCTTAAAATTCTCCAAGAAAGTTACAAACTCATAAAACATAGATGTAAGAAGGCCCCCCTCCTTTTTCTTTATATAAAGTAGGGAAAGATGAGTATGTGGCCAAGGAGAGTCAGTGCCTGTTTTTTTCTAGAGCAGAGAGAGGGTCTGGAGGAGAGAAGTTGCTGAAGATCTAAAGTATTGGGAGGGATGCTCTAAAATATGTTTGCCCAAATCTTAAAGGGCCAGAGACTCCCTCTGTTAGTGGGATGACAGGAGTACCCTAAATCCCGATTTCTGCCTCTAAGCAGAGAGCTCTTTGAGATACTGCACTGTACTTCCTTCTAGTCATCTCTCTTTTGGAGGACTCTCATAGCTGTTCATTTTTACTTCAGTTAGTGATTATAAACAGTGAATTTCCCTTAGGCATACTCTCTCCACTGCAGCAGTAATTGACCTGTGCAACCAGTCTTTGGGGACTCATTGAGGCTTCGAATTCCTTTAAAAGTGTTCTTATAGCAAGACAGTGTCTTAGAACCCCTCCTAATTCACTTGTATGGATCACTTGCCTCTGGGAGTAGCTATTAGTCAATTTTTTTTTTTTAATCACAAAAGCTTCTTATAAATTTCTTCTTATAAACTACATAAAGGAATAAACAAAGTTACATTCTGATTAAGTTCATAAAACACCAGGGAGCTGATATTGAATAAAAATAACATATGTATATTATGCTTTACTGCCAAGAATTGTGTTCATATGCTTTATTTTATTTTGCAGCAATCTTGTTAGTCGCAATGTGATTTCATCTTTATTTTACAAGTGAAACGACACAGATTCAAAATGCAATGGGCTTGCCCAATATTACTACTGAGGACTGAGAGGAAATAAGACTCATCCAGGAAACTTTCCGAAGCTAAGGTTTTGGATACAATGCAATGAGTTTTCTCTATGTACACACAAATGCCATGTATGACTTGAAGTGGTCATTCCTGTCAATTAGTCAGATTCAGTCTACCTCTTGTCTTACTTTTCCTTTTTTGATAAGTATTTAAGTAGAGTAATAATGTTTAAGCATGAAATGATGCCTATTTTTTTCTTATGGCCAGTGTCCCTTTAGATATTTTTAAATCAATTTTAGGTTTAAAACCAAGTAATGATCTGGTCCTAGGTTGCACAGTTGAGAAAGATACAGAGGAAGAGGTAAACTAATGACAAATTCTAAAATAAATTTGCAAAGGAAAACTTGGCTATGAACCAAATAGTGCTTGATTTATAGACAAAAATCCTAGAGTAAAACAGAATATAAATATAGATACAGGAGTTCAAAAAGAATAGAAATGTCCAGCCTCCATTTGGCCAAATGTGTATTTTTTTTTAATTTATTTCTATTAGGGTATAGAAAATACTGAAAATTTTGTTAAGAACATATTTTTATTTTTTTAACTTATGTTAGATATGAATTAATTGAAGTCACTATAGTAAGGTGTAAAACATCTCTGAATACCTATTGTAAAAACTGAATATGAAATATTAAGTCATGTTCACTGTGTTCATCACTTCATGTCCATTAAGTCAAGACTCACAGTATATAAGGTAGACAGTGTTATTGTCTGAAGTTTAAAATAAGAATAACTGGAGATGTTAATGTTTCATGTCCAGAGTTGGACATGACTGAAGTGACTTAGCACTCTAGTACACATACACAAATATAAATGGAAAGAGAGGAAGTATAATTTTCATATCTAGGTTGTTTTATTTTCTTAGGAGCTGTAAGATGGACCAATGTAGTTTACTTAGCTGTAGTTCATTTGTTTTTATTGCTGATAGTGTTTCTTGTATAAACATCACACAATTTATTCATTTATTGTGCTATTGATAGGTAATGTCCTCATTCTTTTTAAGTTCTTCATCATTATTGCTGCTGTAAAAGTGCACACATTTTGTAAGAATAAACCTGGGAGTTAATATCATTTTTTAATGTTGGTCATTGTGCTCAGTGTTTAGTGGTATATGTTTGGGGTTTAAATTTTTATTTTTCTAATTATTATTAAAGTTGAGCACATTTTCATAGGACAGCTGTAAATCTTCTTATAAAATATCTTTTCAAGTTATTTGGACACTTTTTTGGACTTCTTTCTTATTTTTAATAATAAATTATATAATCTAATTTAAGTACTTTGCCTGATATTTTTTTTTACAAGTAAATACTCCCAAACAGTTCAGAAACACTTTGCTAATG
The DNA here is from genome assembly GCF_033118175.1 of Dama dama. Lineage (NCBI taxonomy): Eukaryota > Metazoa > Chordata > Mammalia > Artiodactyla > Cervidae > Dama > Dama dama. Next base: position 13,640,909 of record NC_083681.1, read on the forward strand.
TTTAGCAAATATTTTGCTATGCTGTTAAATTAAAAATTACAATTTTAGATTACATCAACTCTAATCCGTTTGGAAAGAATTGAAGCTTTTTAATACTGAGTCATCCAATAAATAAATAAATCACAATAAGTTTATGAATTAATTTTAATCTTTCAACTATTAGTAGTAGTATGTCATGCTACTCTTTGTTGACTCTTAGATACTGATAAAAATCTTGGAAGTGGCCATACTAAATCACTAGAATTGATTAATTGACAAAGGCGTAGTCTGATTTTTAGTCATACAGAAATTCAGTAATTCAGTCTTTACTATGTTCTTATTTTTAAATTAGTATGACTTTTGTTAAAATAATCTCTATCAGCCAAAAATCTGATATGTATTACATTTAAGTATGTTGTCTCTATGACTTTAAAACTAACGTGATCCTTGCAAATAATTTTGGCTTTTTATTCAGTAACTTAGCTAATGATGTATCTCCTTTATTTCCCAAAGGAGAAAACAGTTTTCTCACTAAAAATAACTTAACCTTTTTAAAATTTTACACTTAATGAGTGTTATTATATGATACTTTATATATATTTTTGGTACACAATTTAAAGTTTAAAAATTAGCAATAGAAGTACAAATGTTATCTGAAATTAAATGACATGGAAGAGAATTTGAAAGATTTTTTTAAAATTTTATTTTATTTAACAAGAAATATATTTGTCTTGGAGTTGCTTTGCAAGTGTTGGTCATACTTATAAAAGTGAAATTCTCATAACTTCTAATAGGCTTTAGATAAAAAAAAACTTTATATTATTTCAGTTGACCAGTTACACATTACATACTGAGCAAAACACTATCAGGTACTGTGAAGGAACTAGAGAGGTAAAACAAAAAGGTCTGCTGTGGTAGGCTTTTACTGAGATGACAAGAAATTAGGTAATTAAGAAAAGCTAACAAGGAGTCTCCCTTAAGTGATATAAATTACTTGTAATTTTTCAATCTGCTTTTTCTTTCATCATTTACTATTTAGATGAAATGGCAACTGGTATCACTTATTACCATACAGTTGTATCATATTCTTCTTCAAAACTGTACTCTAAATAAAAAAATTATAAAGTAAGCATCTGTCACTATTAAAAAATGTTTCATTTCTAATAATGACATCTTAAATATCTAACTAGTTAATGAATCTTTAATTAACAATAATTTGTATTGCTTTCATATGATTTAAAAGTCCATTTGGAAATGCTATATGGATGGAATTAGATCTTTTAAAAAACTAATTACTGTTTCTCTAATTATAAATCTTAGAAATGATCCTAAGGATGTAATAAAAGATGTGATCAAATATTTATGCTAAGTAATAATCATGGCAGTGAAATTTATTTTAGTAAATATTGGCAGTGCTCTGTATGTCAATTATATATCAACACATTCTTGATTGGTCTATTATCTAGAAAATTTAGCCAAGTATTAGAATATTGTGCAATTTTTAAGTTCATGGCTTCAAAGATAACTTATATATGAAATGTTTATGATATAATTTTGAGTGTAAAAACTATGAAAAAATGCATATACATTACTGTATTGCAGTTTGTGTGTTAGTGGGATGTGTGCATGTGTGCTGGCATGCTTGCTTCTGTGTGATACAAGAGACACAGAGAGAAAGCTGTCAAAAATTAAGTATAGTCTACTTACTCCTTTGGGGTTTACTAAGAGGGGCCACTTGGATTCAGTACCCACAATATCAGCTCACTCTTGCAGGAAAGAAAAACTAAAATGGCAAGATAAAATAATCAATGATAAACTTGGTTGATGACAGCAATGACAGACAATTGGTTTTATTTTCTTCGTTGAACATCCTGTGATGTACAGAAGGAAGAATGACATCAGATCAGCTTAAGTCAGTATTTTCTCCAGCTTGTTTGTTTGACAGGGAGGCACAGGTTTCTTGTGGGTTAACTGAGCACCTCAGAAAGTGTTTGAAAAAGACTAGACTTTCTGCCTTAACTCAGAGACCTTAGTAGCAAAAGTTATGGAGTGTGGCCCAAGGAGAAGGTATTGAGAAAAGGAAGTCAAATAGATCACACATGTCAGAGAAATACAACATTCAGAAGGCACTTGTATGGCCCTCTGAAGGATTAGATGTTCTTTTAACATGTCTGTATTCATTTCTGAACCTTTCTTTAATTTCTGACCCAAGAAGAGTTTCCTGGTTCACCTTTGTAACTATCTTGCAGCAGTCATGGAATCCATACATTTTCTCAAGAAGTCCTACTTATTTTGAAATGAATGGTATTTAGAAACCAATATTAAGATGGAGGGATTCTAGATATCTTAGCTTTTTAAAGCTACTATAATAAAAATAGGGAAGATCCCTTGGAGGAGGAAATTGTAAACCACTCTAGTATTCCTGTCTGGAACCTGGTGGACCATATATCATCATAGGGTAGCAAAGAATTGGACACAACTGAGCATGCACTCACAAATAACAAAAATAGCAAAAATACCATAGACTGGATGGTTTAAAAAACAAGAGAAATTTTTTCTCACAGTTCTGGATCCTGGGAAGTACAAGATTAAGGTGCCAACAGAATCTGGGTCTGGTAAGGCTCTGCTTCACAGTTCATAGATGGCCAACTTCTCACTGTAACCTCAGATGGTGGCTCCCAAGGACCTGTGTTAATGAGCATTAATCCTATTCAAGAGGATGCCACCCTTATGAGCTAGTTACCTCCTAAAGCATGGGTCCCCAAACCCTGGGACACAGATTGGTAGCTGTCCATGGCCTGTTAGGAACTTGTCACACAGCAGGAGTTGAGTAACCAGTGGGTGAGTTAAGCTTCATCTGTATTTACAGCTATTTCTCATCACTTGTCTGAGTTTCGCCTCCTATCATTTCAGTGGTGATATTAGATTCTCATAGGATTGCGAACTCTACTATGAACTGCACATGAGAGGAATCTAGGTTGCGAACTTCTTATGAAAATCATTCTGAAGCCATTCCCCTCCTCCCCTAGGCCCTAGTCCATGGAAAATTGTCTTTCAAAAAAATTGTTTCTGGTGTCAAAAATGTTGGGGATCACTGTGCTGAAGTTCTCACTTCCAGATTCCATTGTACTGCAATTAGGTTTCAACACACAAATTTTGGGGTACACAAGCAGTCTACAGTACTAGGCATGCTGATTTGTTATCATTATGTCTTGGTGTTTTCAACAGACAAAGCTAGGGAATGTATCTCTGTATAGATAATAAAGTATAATATATATTTAATATTTACCATACATAGGATAATTTTGACATTGGGTTTCTCAGGTGGTAGTGGTAAGCAACCTCCCTGCCAGTGCAGGAGATCTAAGAGATGTGGGTTTAATTTCTGGGTCAGGAAGATCCCCTGGAGGAGTGCATGGCAACCCACTCCAGTACTCTTGCCTGGAGAACCCCATGGACAGAGGAGCCTGGCATGCCATAATCTATGTGATGTCAAAGAGTTGGACATGACTGAAGCAACTTAGCGCACACACACATAGTGTATATAATTTGGAATTTGAGGTTTTACTATCAATTCATAATTTATAGATTAATATTGAAATCTCAAATTCCATCCCAATACCAAAAGGCTTTTCCTTGTAATTCTCCCATTACACTTTTGTATCTCTTTCTCCCTTATTTGTTTCCCTGGTGGCTCAGATGTTAAAGAATTTGTCTGCAATGCAGGAGACATAGGTTTGATCCCTGGGTTGAGAAGATCCTCTGAGGAAGGGAATGGATGCCCACTCCAGTGTTCTTGCCTGGAGAATCCCATGGACAGAGAAGCCTGGTGGGCAATAGTTCATGGGGTTCCAAAGAGACGGACACAACAGAGCAACTAACACTTTTACTTTTCTCCCACGTATAGAATTCGGGCTGTCAGTTCTACCAGTGTATTTACTCCTTTACTCAATACTACAACATATACAAAAGTTGTAAAATTGATAAATACATACATTTAAATTTTTTAAACTATTAAATAATGTTCAAATTTCTTTGTAGCTCTTTCCAACTTGTATAAGCAGTGTATGTATTTACTTGGATTATTGAAAATTATTTGGTTAGCTATACTTTTTCCTTCTCAGGTATTTGTTGTTAATTTGGTACAGGTACACCTTGGAGACATTGCAGATTCAGTTCCAGACTACTGCAACAAATGAAAGTTGCAATAAAACAAGTCACACACATTTTTGGGTTTCCCAGTGTATAAAAAAGTTATGTTTATACACTAATCCATTAAATATGCAATAACAATATATGTTAAAAAGAGTGTACATATTAAAAATCGTATTGCTAAAAATGCTAACTAACATCTGAGTCTTCAGGGAGTCATAATATCTTGTTGGAGGAAGCTCTTGTCTTGATGTTGGTGACTGCTAACTGATCAGAGTGGTGTTGCTGAAGTTGAGGTGGTTCTGGCAATTTCTTAAAATTAGACTGAAAGTTGTCACAGTGATTGATCCTTCCTTTCAGGAAGGATTTTTCTGTAATATGCAATGCTGTTTGATAGCATTTTACCCACAGTGGAATTTCTTTCAGAATTGGAGTCATCTCGTCAAACTCTGACACTTCTTTATCAATTAAATGTATGTAATATTCTCAATCCTGTTGTCATTTCAACAATCTTCACAGAATCTTCACCAGGAGTAGTTTTCATCTCAAGAAATCACTTTATTTCCTCATGCATATGAAGCAAATCCTCATCCCCTCAAATATTTCTTATGAGATTGTGCAACTCCCATACATTTAGGATTTATTTCTTATCCCACTTCTCTTGCTATTTCCACTGTGGTTACTCTCTCCACTGAAGTTTTGAACTGTTCCAAGTCATCAAGATTGGAATCAACTTCCTCAAAGCTCATTTTAATATTTATATTTGACCTCTTCCTCTGAATCACAAATGTTCTTATGGGGATCTAGGATGGTGAATCCTTACCATATAATTTAATTTGTCCAAATCTATTTATGACCCAGATAATCACAATGGTTTGATCACTCACCTAGAGCCAGACATCCTGGAATGTGAAGTCAAGTGGGCCTTAGAATGCATCACTACGAACAAAGCTAGTGGAAGTGATGGAATTCTCACTGAGCTATTTTAAATCCTGAAAGATGATGCTGTGAAAGTGCTCCATTCAATATGCCAGCAAATTTGGAAAACTCAGCCATGGCCACAGGATTGGAAAAGGTCAGTTTTCATTCCAATCCCCAAGAAGGACAGTGCCAAAGAATGGTCAAACTACCGCCCAATTGCACTCATCTCACGTGCTAGTAAAGTAATGCTCAAAATTCTCCAAGTCAGGCTTCAGCAATATGTGAACCATGAACTTCCAGATGTTCAAGCTGGTTTTAGAAAAGGCAGAGGAACCAGAGATAAAATTGCCAATATCCACTGTATCATCAAAAAAGCAAGAGAGTTCCAGAAAAGCATCTATTTCTTCTGCTTTATTGACTACGTCAAAGCCTTAGACTGTGTGGATCACAACAAACTGTGGAAAATTCTGAAAGAGTTGGGGATATCAGACCACCTGACCTGCCTCTTGAGAAACCTGTATGCAGGTCAGGAAGCAACAGTTAGAACTGGACATGGAACAACAGACTGGTTCCAAATAGGAAAAGGAGTACATCAAGGCTGTATATTGTCACCCTGCTTATTTAACTTATATGTAGAGTACATCATGAGAAACACTGGGCTGGAAGAAGCACAAGCTGGAATCAAGATTGCCAGGAGAAATATCAATAACCTCAGATATGCAGATGACACCACCCTTATGGCAGAAAGTGAAGAGGAACTGAAGAGCCTCTTGATGAAAGTGAAAGGGGAGAGTGAAAAAGTTGGCTTAAAGTTCAACATTCAGAAAACTAAGATCATGGCATCTGGTCCCATCACTTCATGGGAAATAGATGGGAAGACAGTGGAAATAGTGTCAGACTTTATTTTTGGGGGCTCCAAAATCACTGCAGATGGTTGCTGCAGCCATGAAATTAAAAGATGCTTACTCCTTGGAAGTAAAGTTATGACCAACCTAGATAGTACATTAAAAAGCAGAGACATTATTTTGCCAACAAAAGTCTGTCTGGTCAAGACTATGGTTTTTCTAGCGGTCATGTATTATGTGACAGTTGGACTGTGAAGAAAGCTGAGCACCAAAGAATTGATGGCTTTGAACTGTGGTGTTGGAGAAGACTCTTGAGAGTCCCTTGGACTGCAAGGAGATCCAACCAGTCCATCCTAAAGGATATCGGTCATGGGTGTTCATTGGAAGGACTGATCCTGAAGCTGAAACTCTAGTACTTTGGCCACCTCATGCAAAGAGTTGACTCATTGGAAAAGACCCTGATGCTGGGAAGAATTGGGGGCAGGAGGAGAAGGGGATGACAGAGGATGAGATGGTTGGATGGCATCACTGGCTCGATGGACATGGGTTTGAGTAGACTCCGGGACTTTGTGATGAACAGGGAGGCCTGGTGTGCTGCGATCCATGGGGTCGCAGAGTCGGACACAAGTGAGCAACTGAACTGAACTGATTAGATAAATCACTATATCTGTGGCAGCTATAGCCTTATGAAATGTAACCCTTGAAATTAAAATTTTGAAATTTGATCTTCTTGATCCATGAGTTTCAAATGAATTTATGTCAGTGGGCATAAAAGGAACATGAATCTTATTGCACATCTCCATCAGAATTCTTGGTTTACCAGGTGCACTGTCAATGAGCAGTATTACTTTGAAAGGATTTTTTTTTATTATAGTAGTTCTTTACAGTGGGCTTAATCTATTTAGCAAGCCATGTTGTGAACAGATGTGATGTAATCTAGGCTTTTTTTTTTCCATTTTCAGAGCATAGACAGAGTAAATCTAGCATAACTCTTAAGGATCCTAAGATTTTCTAGATGGTAAAAGAACATCAGCTTCAACTTTAAGTCACCAATTACATCAGGCCCTAAAAAGAGTGTCACTCTGTTCTATGAAATGTTTAAGCCAGGCATTGACTCTCTTTACTAGCTATGAAAGTTTTAGATGACATCATCTTCCAATATAAATCTTTGTCTGCACTGAAAATCTGCTGTCTAATATAGCACCTTCATTTATTATTTTATCTAGATCTTCTGGATAACTTGCTACAGTTCTACATCATCACTTGCTGCTTCACATTGCACAAGACATTATGGAAATATATTTTTTCCTTAAACCTCATGGACAAACATCTGCTAGCTTCAAATTTTTCTTCTGTACCTTCCTCACATCTCTCAGCCTTCATAGAATAGAGGAGAGTTAGTGCCTTGCTCTGGATTCAGCTTTGGCTTAAGGAAATGTTGTGATGGGTTTGATCCTACATCCAGACCTCTAAAATGTCTACATGTCAATGACCCATTTCCTTGTCTTATCATTCACATGTGTACAGTGGGGTAGCACTTTTAATTTTACTCCAGAATTCTTCTTTTGTATTCACACCTTGGCTGATTGTTAGGCACAAGAGGCCTACCTAGGCCTATCTCAACTTTCTGCAAGCCTTCCTCACTAAGCTTAATCAAGTCTACCTTTGTAGCACATTTTGACCTTCTTCATCCAATTCCCCTTCCCTCACCTTCTGTCTCTGCTAATGAGAAATCTGATCTCTTTTTCCATGAGTTTGTTTGTATGTCTTGCTGTTTGTTTTGAAGTATAATTGACCTATCATGCTGTATTAGTTCTCATTATACAACATGGTGAAGATCCAAGCTGCACGGGAGAATGAGGAGCTTACTGAAGTGATGTGGATTCTTAAGAAGACTTATCAAAGTGGAAAGATGAAGAATGACTGAGTCAGCATCACTGATTCTACTCCCTTGGGCATCACTGATACTGAAGCTTAGCAGAGCAGCTGGTATTTTCTTGTTGGATCGAAGAGAAAGATTCTCAATCCTGCCTGAAATAGAGAGACTCTCAAATCATAGAGACTCTGAATTGTTTTCCCCACATTCTGATGTCCAAGGAATGACAGAACTTGATATAACAGCTTGTAAAAAGACAGGCACCATCCCAGAGATTAAAGTGAGGAAAGAAATACTCAGAAACTGCTGTGATCCCTTAAAAGGGCAACACTGCAGCAACCTGGCCTAAAATGTGTGATTGAAGATCCAGAAGATGAAGAAGGTAGACTGTTTAGGTTGGATCCCTATAAAATGTTTACCGTTGATTCCTTTGAGGAAGAAGAACTCAGTATTTTAAAGCAGCTGAATGTCAATCCACAGATATTGAAATATAATTTGGAACTAACTTATGAAAACTTTAAGTCAGAAAAAATCTTGAGAGCTATGCTTTCTGAAGTTCAAGATGTGACCTCAGGTTTTAACAGAGTTGGGCACACTGCCCACCTGAAACTTTGGCATCATCAACTACCTTACAAGCATTTAATTGGCCAAGTTATGATTGACAAAAATCCAGGAATCACCTCAGCAGTAAATGAAATCATTGATATTGATAAAACTTACTGAAATTTCCAAATGGAAATACTATCTGGAGAGGAGAATATGGTGACCAAGTTTTTTTTCTTTTTTTTTTATTATTATTATTATTTTTTTTTCCAGTGGGTTTTGTCATACATTGATATGAATCAGCCATGGATTTACATGTATTCCCTATCCCGATCCCCCCTCCCACCTCCCTCTCCACCCGATTCCTCTGGGTCTTCCCAGTGCACCAGGCCGGAGCACTTGTCTCATGCATCCCACCTGGGCTGGTGATCTGTTTCACCATAGATAGTATACATGCTGTTCTTTTGAAATATCCCACCCTCACATTCTCCCACAAAGTTCAAAAGTCTGTTCTGTATTTCTGTGTCTCTTTTTCTGTTTTGCATATAGGGTTATCGTTATCACCTTTCTAAATTCCATATATATGTGTTAGTATGCTGTAATGTTCTTTATCTTTCTGGTGGATGGGAAGGATTTCCTGCAAGGGCCAGTCAGAGAAGAGTTAATGCAGCAGCTGGGGCCACTGTCAAAAGGAAGAAAACACTCTGTGAGCATTGTCATGAATTTGACAGCAAAGGCTATTGAGTTTCTCACCGCTTTCAAAGCATTCTTAGATGGCAGCCATGTGGCAGTGAGTTCCTTCCCATTGTGCACTGTTACAGCTTTTCCAAAGATGCTAATCCAGCTGAGGATGTTTCAGCAACAAGCTGGAACTGTATTAGACATCTCCTAAGAACCATGCAGTTCAGTTCACTTAGTGAAAAACGTGGACCCTCATAAGGAAATGTTATACATCACTTTTCGGATTCCTGCTGCTGTACTTTATAAGAATCAGATTGTAAATCAATACAATCATGAAGATCCACCTCTTAAAGGCCAGAGGACAAATACAGACTTTTAAGAAGAAAAAGCACAAATTGCTTCAGTCACTTAATTGGAAATAGTTTCTCCATCTTCCCACCAGACCTTTGTGATAGTGAACTACCATTTGTATGATTTCTAATATTTTAGCATTCAGTTACTTGAGTATTGAACCCTTTTATTTTACCCTCGCTGGCTTCCCATACATGCAGCATGGTGTTATTTTCTATGCATTTTCTAAATGATCACTAGCATAAGTCTAGTTATGTTATGTCACCACAAAGATACTATTACTTCATTCTTGACTATATTCTCCACACTATTGTTTTATACTTGTGACTCATTTGTTTTGCAGTGGAAATCAATACCTCTTAATATTCCTTGCTTATTTCTTTCCTCTCTCCCACCAAGTACCATGGTAACCACGTGTTTTTTTCCTCTGTATCTATGACTGTTTCTGTTTTGTTATGTCTCTTCAGTTTTTTGTCATTTAGATTGCACATTCATTTCCTCAGTTCAGTTGAGTTCAGTCTCTCAGTCATGTCCGACTCTTTGCGACCCCATGGATCGCAGCACGCCAGGCCTCCCTGTCCATCACCAACTCCCGGAGTCCACCCAAACCCATGTCCATTGAGTCAGTGATGCCATCCAACCATCTCATCCTCTGTCATCCCCTTCTCCTCCTGCTCTCAATCTTTCCCAGCATCAGGGTCTTTTCAAATGAGTCAGCTCTTCTCATCAGGTGGCCAAAGTATTGGAGCTTCAGCTTCAACATCAGTCGTTCCAATGAACACCTAGGACTGATCTCCTTTAGGATGGACTGGTTGGATCTCCTCACAGTCCAAGGGACTCTCAAGAGTCTTCTTCAATACCACAGTTCATTTCCTACTTTAGCTAAATACCCAAGATGGGGTTTGCTGGACTATATGGTAAGAGTATGCTTCATTTTGTGCATGAGCTCTTTGTGACCCCATGGGCTGTGTAACCCTCCAGACTCCTCTGTCCATGGAATTTTCCAGGCAAGAATACTGTAGTGGGTTGCCATTTCCTCCTCCAGGGGATCTTCCCAAACCAGGGATTGAACCTGAGTCTCTTGCATTGGTAGGTGAATTCTTTATCAGCCTGCCACCTGGGAAGCCCATGTTTAGTTTGTAAGAAAATTCCAAAACATTATCCATAGTGGATGTACCATTTTGTATTCCTACCAGCAATGGATTAACATTTCTATTCTTCTTCACATTGCTTTCTTACTTAGCAATATATTCTGAAATTACCCCATATCAGCTTTTAGCGATTTTTTTCTTATCTATTTTAACAGACTCATAATAGTTCACTGTATGTATGTACCATAGTTTATGTTTATTTAGCCAAACTAGTGCTTGTGTGCATTTGTGTGCTTGTGTGAGTCCTGCATGGCTACTTCCAAAGTGGGGCTTCCCTGATGGCTCAAACTGTAAAGGATCTACCTGCAATGTGGGGGACCTGGGTTTGATTCCTGGCTGAACCTAAAGCTGGGAAGTAGATTGTAAAGATAGTTATTTTGATATAGGATGAACTTATTCACACACTCAAAGGCCACTTGAACCATGAAGTCATTCTAAGGATGTTTGCATATTTCCACTGGGTCTGACTCTATATTGCATCCTCTCCTATTGGAATATCTATAAGATTTGGTACTATTCATTATTTCATTTCAGTTCTTATTAGCCCTTTTTACTCTAAGTAACTTATAATATTCTATGTATGGTTGAACATTGATGTTTCTGTAGATAGTTCTGTTTCACTGAAATTGTGTTGCTATTTTCTCATTATATTTGTTGGTGGCAGAGCCTTTGGTCCTTGTACTGATTCATAGTGCTTAGCTGATGGCAAACGATCGGTTGGACCGCCCTGATTTGCACAGCTTGCGTTATCTCTGTGATTTGGAGCTTTTAGCATTAGGTCGATCATTTTCTTCCTTAAATTTTCTCTGTTTCTCTCTTTTTGCTAAGCAAATGGTAGATAATCTCTATAATTTTAACCAGAAAAAGCTTTTAAATTATATTTGAGTGCTGTCTGTTATCTTACAGAGTTTCCCTGGTAGCTCAGATTTTAAAGAATCTGCTCGCCATGAAAGAGATCTCGGTTCAGTCCCTGGGTTGGGAAGATCCCCGGGAGAAGGAAATGGCAACCCACTCCAATATTCTTGACTGGAGAATCCCATGGACAGAGGAAGCTGGTGGGTTGCCTTACATATGAATTATTTTTGTACACTTTGGAAGGTGAGTGTAAGGTAGCATAAGTCCTTCTTTTGTCTTTTTTGTATCTGAGCAAGTCTGTATTAGTTGCTCAGTCATGTCCGACTCTTCGCGATCCCATGGACTATAGCCCACCAGGCTCCTCTGTTTGGTTTATCTTATTTGTTGATGCCTTTTCTTGTGTTGGGCTAAAGGAATCTATGTGCAAAATAGACACTTCTTTGAAGATAAACAATATTGGAAATACTAAATAATGCTATTTTTACTTATAGTCTATTGGACAGAGTGGGATACCAAAGTATATGAAGTCATCTTTTCTTCCTGTTTTTTCACTTTTGTTTTTCTTTCACATATGTAGAAGATATTAAAAAGAGGTGACAAGAATACACAGAAGAACTGTACAAAAAAAATCTTCACAACCCAGATAATCACAGTGGTGTGGTCACTCACCTAGAGCCAGACATCCTGGAATGTGAAGTTAAGTGGGCTTCAGGAAGCATCACTATGAACAAAGTTAGTGGAGGTGATGGAATTCCAGTTGAGATATTTCAAATCCTAAAAGATGATGCTGTGAAAGTGCTGCACTCAATATGTCAGCAAATTTGGAAAACTCAGCAGTGGCCATAGGACTGGAAAATGTCAGTTTTCATTCCAATCCCAAAGAAAGGCTATGCCAAAAAATGCTCAAACTACTGCACAGTTGCACTCATCTCACACACTAGTAAAATAATACTCAAAATTCTCTAAGGCAGGCTTCAACAGTACATCAACCATGAAATTCCAGCTGTTCAAGCTGGATTTAGAAAAGGCAGAGGAACCAGAGATCAAATTGCGAACAACTATTGGATCATTGAAAAAGCAAGAGAGTTCTAGAAAAACTTCAACTTCTGCTTTATTTCCCAAATTGGGAAAGAAGTACATCAAGGCTTTACATTGTCACCCTGCTTATTTAATTTATATGCAGAGTACATCATGAGAAACGCTGGGCTGGATGAGGCACAAGCTGGAATCAAGATTGCTGGAAGAAATACCAATAATCTTACATACACAGATGACACGACCCTAATGGCAGAAAGCAAAGAGGAACAAAAGAGCCTCTTGATGAAAATGAAAGAGGAGAGTGAAAAAGTTGGCTTAAAACTCAACATTCAGAAAATTAAGATCATGACATCTGATCCCATCACTTCATGACAAATAGATGGGGAAACAATGCAAACAGTGACAGACCTTATTTTGGGGGGCTCCAAAATCACTGCAGATGATGAAATTAAAAGACACTTGCTCCTTGGGTGAAAAGTTATGACCAACATAGACAGCATATTAAAAAGCAGAGACATTATTTTGCCAGCAAAGGTCCGTCTAGTCAAAGCTATGGTTTTTCCAGTAGTCATGCGTGGATGTGAGAGTTGAAGTATAAAGAAAGCTGAGCACTGAAGAATTGATGCTTTTGAACTGTGGTGTTGGAGAAGACTCTTGAGAGTCCCTTGGACTACAAGGAGATCCAACCAGTCCATCTTAAAGGAAATCAATCCTGAATATCCATCGGAAGGACTGATGCTGAAGCTGAAACTCCAATATTTTGGCCACCTGATGCAAAGAACTGATTCATTTGAAAAGACCCTGATACTGGGAAAGATTGAAGGTGGGAGGAGAAGGGGACGACAGAAGATGAAATGGCTGGATGGTATCACCATTTCAATGGACATGAGTTTGTGTAAACTCCAGGAGTTGGTGATAGACAGGGAGGCCTGTCATGCTGCAGTCCATGGGATCGCAAAGAGTTGAACACGACTGAGCGATTGAACTGAATTGAACAGAGCTAATGTATACTTTAAATGTTTATTCTTCAAAATATATATAATGTACAAGGTACTGTGTAAGATGCCTCTATTAGGTAATTCTTATATATATTTTGAACACCCATGTTAGATCATATATTCAACATTGAATGAAAGAAATTTGCAGCATTCTGTTTCTTAGATAGATTTGAATTTACAATATAACAAAGCATAGTTTGATATCTATGTCAATGAATTTACAGACTTTGAAAGTACAACAGAATTTTTATTTGATGTTATAAGGTAGAAGAGCACATGAATTATCTGCCTGTTTTTGTTTTTTTGTTTTGTTTAATATATATACCTCTCATAAGATGTGGAAATTTTACTTCAGTGGAAATTTACTGTATGATGAAAGTGTATTTCCTCTGATCAAGTACAGATAATCAAGCCCAAGGAGGCTTGCTTCAATTTTCATTTATTTTCCTTATATTGTCATTCATAAAAGAAAAGAAAAAAAGAAAAAAAATCTTTAAGTAAAGGACCATTAAATAAAAACACATTTCATTGAAAATATGTGCTTGAGATGGATTATCTGATTTACGACTTGAAATTCTGCATATTATTACATGACTAGGCTCCAAAATCTCAATAAGTAACTTTTCCACTAAATGCATACTAAAATATAAAATCTTTAAAGAAAATAGGGGATACTACACTGAGTCAGAAAAAATAGTTCAGTGAAGCTTGAATATTCTCCTTCTGACCAGGACAGTAAGGTAATTTTTGCCAAAACATGACCATTTTTTTCTCAGGGAGCATTATTTTAAATTGCCAAAACTTTACCACCAAAAATGAATTCATTACTTCACACATTTATTTATCACAAGACATGCATTTAGCACCCAGGATATGCAGAACTCCAAGTTAATTGATACAGTGAGTGTATACCAGGTCCCTCTTGGCAAAAACAATATGGGAAAGCTTCTATCAATAGCTTGTATCTACAGTATATTATCCCAATACAGTGGGGATGATGATGGTAGTAGAAGACTATAGTTTGCAACAGTGATAGAACAATCATAAAATTCCCATGAAATTGTGTAAGATAAAAGAGTAATGTGCAATGGCATATTGAACTTTGGATATGTAACCAGATTGAATTGGGGTTTAACATCTCAATCTTTAAATTGCTGTGTACCCTTGAGCCATTGATATACTTCTCCCAGCTTAACTTCCTTTGCATGTAATGTCAAATAAGCACATTTGTACTCCAAAACAAATTAGACAATGACAATTAGAGATTCTGACATTCCTTTTGATTCAGTTCTGGTGACATTGCTATCATATGTTCATAGTTATCATCACTTATCTCAGCCACCTCATTTTTCTCCCTTCACATTAATGTACATCAAACATTTCTTAATTAAAGACCCTTTTATTTTTATAATATGAGTTCATAACTCATCACAAACATATATATTTGTATATACATGTATGTATGTGTGTGTGTGTGTGTGTATATATATATATATATATATATATATATATATATATATATGTTAAATCAGGGGACCACAACCTCTGAGATCTAATGACTGATAATGTGAGGTGGAATAGATGGAATAATAATAGAAGTAAAGTGCACAATATATGCAATGTGCTTGAATCATTCCAACATCATCCCCCTACCCTGATCCACAGAAAAATATCTTCCACAAAACCTCGTGCCAAAATGTTTGGGGACTGCTGTGTTAAATCATCAGTTAAGACACATCACCACATACATATGAAAACATCTCACATTCTACATGTAGTTTTCAATCTTACAGTATTTGTATCTATAACCTCTCATCATTTAAAAGTTAAAACCAGTAAAATTTCCATGGACCAAAATAACTAGATCAAACATAATTATATTTATGTACCTAATTATGCAACTAAAAGATTTCAAAAATATAATTTAATCTTCAAAATGACTCCCACCATCAAATCACCATCATGGCCCACTGGCACAATTCAAGTACCAATCTAAAATTCTAATTCTTTTACATTTTCCACAATATTTTCAAAATAATTCTTAATTTTGAGATATTTAATTATTATTCTATTTAGAATACCCTTTCTGTTTAGTCAGTTTGTGAATATTCCTATATAATTTTAATTTACATAAAACAAACACAACGCTGTGTGCTAAGATGCTCAGTTGTATCCGAATCTTTGAAATCCTTGAGACAATAGCCCGTCGGGCTCCTTTGTGGAAGAGACTTTTCAGACAAGAATACTGGAGTGGGTTGCCATTTCAAACACTCTATAGGCCGTCCAACACTGTACATATATATTTGACAATAATTCTTACTTACTTTCAATATGCTATATATGATGCCTTAGTGGAGATTATGTAGCAAGGGTTAGTGCATCAAGTCAAACTCTGAACCATTTATATTCTAATATCCTTTAGTCTAAATAAGATGATAATTATTATCTTGGGACAAGAGAGAACAGCATAGATATTCCCTACACTTTAGGAAACTGCATCTTGGAACCATAAAAGTAGATAGAACTCAATTTATTTCATATATATATATTGCCTTATATATCTTTTTAGTGTCTAATTTCAAAGAAAATTCTATGAACATATTAATAGTCAGTCAATTCTACAATGTTTGTGATGAAAAATAGCAGCTTCTCTGCTTCACCTTTTTTTTTTTTAACTTCATTCTCATCAGAGCAAACCAAACTTTAATCTCTTTCAAGTAATTATTTTAGAATTTATATGCATGCCTCTAAGAAACATGTTAATGTTGCCTCTCTAGAGTTTTTAGTTTTAGGCATGAAAGCATGAACTAATCACTTCTGGTATAGAACATGGGTATTTTGCTGTCCTTCCACAGGCACATTCCTCTTCCAACCTTACTCATCAACTTACATACTCTTCTCATTCACCTTCTCATTCATTCCTGAAACTTGGTCATGTTGTAATTTTGGTGAGAACACCATTCATTGTTTGCTTTGACATGATGCTCCAAATCTTATTCAAATCTGGGCTATTTTTTTAAAAAATCATAATTAGCTTTCCTTCTCACACAACTCTTTGTTTTCCTGGAAATCAGTCATTCGTGTGACATGCAATTTTCATTAAAAAAAAAAACAAAAAAAAAAAAACCTCTTACCAGTTATCTAAATATCCTCTTGAAGTTTAGACATACCATGTAAGTTCACTAGTTAACATTCCTAAGAGAGTCCTTTCCAGAGTGCATTTTCCTACACCAATCAAATTTAGCTGCCTTCTCCATCTGTTGTACCATGGATCCGCCTTTGCTATAATCTAAACAATTTCTCTACCTACCTAGATTTTTGCATCTTTTGTTTCTGTGTCATATGCATTTTTTTCTTTTTTTTTTTTTTTTTTTGTTTTACTTGTTGATAGAGTACAATCCTCCAATGGCTCTCTTTTCTTTTAAAATCTGGTGTATGTTGACACTACTTTTGGTCAGAAATAGAATTCCTGACTGTAAATTTTTCCTTCAGAATTTTGAAGGGAGTGTCCCATAACATTTCTTTTCCAGTCTTGCCATGAAAATGAAGTCATTCTTGGTACTAAGTTATTATATGTAGGTTTGTTGTATGTCCCCATTTGTCTGGTTTTACAATGTAATTATTAATAGTACTCCCATTTGATGTTAAAAAGGTTATGGTTCATATAATAAATTTTATAGTTTTTATGTTTATATTAGCACTTTTACTGATCTGCAAAATCATTCTCATTTTATCTCTGTCCCATATTTTCAGCAGTTCTGCGATGATACAGTGTTTTCATTCACTGTCAGTATTGTCTTTCCCTCTTAAGAAATGTTCTTGCATATTTCAAGGATAATTTTTTTCCCTAGGTTTCATTTTCTATTTATGAAATTCTCTTATCCCTAATAGGATTTGTCTTCTAATTTTTCTGCTTTCTCTCCAATTTCTGTTTTTTGTTTTAAGTTATTTTCTGGGAGATAAACAACTTCATTTTCACAGTCTTTTCATGAGTCCTCTCTTTATCATGTTTTTTAATGTTCAAGAGCAAAGAGCCCTAATTTCTGTTTTCTTAATTTGTATACTATATTTGTTCAATGGTTGCAATAACTTATTTATTTAACTGAATTGAGTTTGTAATTAAAATTTTTTGATGATATTTTTAAACCTCCATTATTGCTTTCCTGAAAATTGCACATTTTCTGTTTTGCTTTTTAATAATCTCTTTTAATGTAAAAGATTTTTCTTGTTTTTCAGTCACTAACCTTTGACTGATTCCCTGAATTCAATTATTGAAGAGTAAAAACATATTACAAGTTCTAAATGTTTGAGGGTAATGTATAGACTGGGACCTCCCTGGCAGGGTGACTTTCCTGGTCCTTAACTTTACAAAACTCCCACATCACTTTTTCCTTATGTTATTACAAGACATTGAGTATAGTTCCCTGCTGTTTGCCTATTTTATATATAGCAGTATGTATATGTTAATCCTAAACTCTTACTTTATCTTCCTCCCCTCTTTGGTAACTGTAAACTTGTTTTCTATGTCTGTGAGTCTATTTCTGCTTTGAAAAGAAATTCATTTGTATCATTTTTTTTTAATTCTACAAATAAGTGATATATATCTATATTTGCTTTTCTCTGACCTACTTCATTTAATGTGATAATCTCTAGGTCCATCCATGTTGTTGCAAATGGCATTATTTCTTTTTTTATGGTTCAGTAATATTCTTCTGTATAAATACGACATCTTCTTTATCCATTCATCTATCAATAGATGTTTAGTTTCCTTTTGTGTCTTGACTTATTGAAAATAGTGCTGCTATGAACACTTAGGTGGATGTATCTTTTTGAATTAGTGTTTTCTTTGGAGATATGACCAAAAGTGGGACTAGCAGATTCATATGGTAACCCTATTTTCAGTTTTTTAGAGAATCTCCATATTGTTCTCCATAATGGCTGCAAAAATTTACGTCTCCAGCAATAATGTAGCGGAGATTCTTTTTCTTCACATCCTCTCCGGTATTCATCATGTAAGTATTTTGATGATGGTCATTCCGACTGGTGTGAGGGGATACCTCACCGTAGTTTTGATATGCATTTCTCTAATAATCAGCAACATTGAGCATCTTTTCATGTACCTGTTATATATCCATATGTCTTCTTTGGATGAATGTCTATTTATGTCTTTGCTCAGTTTTTGATTGGGCTGTTTTATTTATATTGAGTTTCATGTGCTTTCTGTACATTTTGGAAATCAATCCATTTTCAGTAGCCTTGTTTGAAAATATAGTCTCCCAATCCGTAAGTTGTCCTTTCATTTTCTTTATGGTTTCCTTTGCTGTGCAAATGCTTTTAAGTTTAATTAGGTCCATTTTTTTGGTTGCTATTGTCATTTTTAATTTGCTTACTTTTACTTTTTATTTTATATTGGAGTATAGTTGATTAAAAATGTAGTTTCAGGTTTACTAAAATTGATTCAGTTATACATATACTTGCATCTTTTTTTTAAATTATTTTCCCATGCATGTTGTTACATAATATTGAGCAGAGTTCCCTATGCTATACAGTAGGTCCTTGTTGATTATTCATTTTAAATATAGCAGGGTGTACATGTCAATTCCAGATTCCCTAACTATTCCTTCCCCCCGCCTTTCACAACTGGTAATCCTAAATTCATTCTCTAAATTTGTGAGTCTGTTTCTGTTTTGTAAATAAGCTCATCTGTACTTTTTAAGATCCTTTATGTAAGTAGTATTTTTGTTTTTATTTCCATTATCCAGGAGATGGATCCAAAAAATATTGGTGTAATTTATGTCAGTGTTCTGCCTATGTTTTCCTCTAGGGCTTTTATAATAACTGGTTTTATACTTACATCTTTAATCCATTTTGAGTTTATTTTTGTATATGGTGTTAGACTAATTTCATTGTTTTATAAATAACCATCCAGTTTTCCCAACACCATCTATTGAGGAAACTTTTTTCTCCATTGTATATTCTTGATCCCTTCGTTGTAAATTAATTGAGAATAAGTGTGTGAGTTTATTTCTGGGTGTTCTATCCTGTTCCGTTGACTTCTATTTCTGTTTTTGTACAAGTACCATACTATTTTGATCACTGTTACTTTGTAGTATTGTTTGAAGGCTTGAATACCCATTCTGCTGATGATCAAAAATCTAATTCTCATGACTCCTAGTAAATTCAATTAATTTAGAGTTTTCTCAATCAATTGTAAAGGTAATTACAATTCCTTCTTTCTTTCTGGTCTTCAACACATGAAGATATTTGCTAATAATCACAATTTCAAGAACTCTCTAAACCTGGAAACTATTAGAACCACATTTCTGGCACTATTAACTACACATAAAAGTGGTACACTAGCCTAAAGGAGACTATAAGTCTGTGCTGTGTTAAGCTGTATTGAGTCATTCAGTCTTGTCCGACTCTTCGTGACCACATGAACTGTAGCCCACCAGGCTCCTCCAGGCAAGAATACTGGAGTGGGTTGCCATGCCCTTCTCCAGGGGATCTTCCCAACCCAGGGATTGAACCCAGGTCTCCTGCATTGCAGGTGGATTCTTTACCAGCTCAGCTACCCCGGAAGCTTGACTATATGCTTAAAACTATACGTAGTACTTGCAATATATGTTTTTTATGTCATGCTTAGATGAGATGAGGATATTGGTAGAATTCCTGCAACATTTACCAATTCCCCACTTGGTAAGCACATAATCTACTCGCTATTAGATTCTGTTATCTATGGTGTTCCTAATTACTTTACTCTGTTAAATTCCTATAGCCCAGATATTTTTATTTAGCTAAGAAGAGAAGGAAGAGGGAATTAATATAGATTCTTTCCTTAATAGGCAGTTTTTGCAGTATATTATTTAAGTTGAAAGCTAAGATGAAACATATTTTATTCCAACTGTTCTGCCTCCCTATTATGTCTCCAAGATGAAGATTAATTTAAATAGGAGAGAGTTTATAAAAATATACAATATAAGTGCATAATACAATATGATATAAAATTATATACAAATTATATGTAATGCAAATATATAATATATAATATAAATTTAATCAAACAAAATTATAGCTAACTGCATTTAAGCTTCACTTGCCATACCTAACACACTTGCATAGTAATTTGTATATGATTGATATAAATTTATGTGAAATAATTTTAATTTAATTTAACATCACTGGCAATATTATATAATTACTTATTTTTATTTTCTATTACCAAAATTTAGTAAATAATTTTATTATGCAAATTGTATGCATTATTCTTCTGGAACTCTCCAAGGGTTTTATTAGCACAAATTTCTAGATGTAAAGCTACTGAATTAAAAGTGAAGAATATATAATTTTCTTCTTGAGATGACAAAATGATTTCAAGACAGGTGTAGCTAATTTACATTGTAAGCAATTTAAGAGGGTACTATTTTTTTTTTAACAACTCCTCACAAAAACTTGTAAAAGTAAAGAAGATAATCTCATCAATTTGAATACTTTCCTTACTTCAGAAAATATGCTAATAACTGTGATAGAAACAAATTTGATATAGTGGTGGGAGGTTGAAAAATACAAAGCCCACAGAAACCCTTGTCCATGTGAGTGAGGCATAATATGAACAAAATCAGAGCAGACCACTCCAATCACAGTATAATAAACAAGTAAAAATAAATATAGGTGTATTATTCTTTGGATATTTGCTCATGAGATTTAGTGATAAGGACAGAGATTTTGGTACAGATTTTCTATAGACTGAAGTTGGTAGATGAAGTTGTGTCTGATCTATTTGATATTTAAAAAGCTTAATCTTTGCCACCTTAACAATATAATAATGGCAGATGAGATTGATTTTTAATTATCAGCAATCCATCTAAGTGAGGTAAGAGAAAACACTCTACGAAGTACCTGAGGAAATTTTAAAATGCCATGAGGAGTGTCTAGAGCAGAATGTCATAAAAAGAGCTGTAATAACTCTGAGTCTATCTTATTTTCCTTATGCTTTTTTCATTAGTCCAATAATAAAATAATAAAAGATGTTCAATTCCAGGACGACAATGCCAAAAATTAAATACAGAAGAGAATTGATTCCTAAGCAAGGGTATAACCTGGCATGGTCTTATTTTAGTATAACCACAAAACCTGGATTCTGACTAGTAGTAAAAATACCTAAGAAAAATCTAAAATATTATGTGCCAAGTGCTGTTTTAAGTGCTTTACATGTGATTAAATCTATTAACTTTCAAGATAGCCCTGTGAGGTATGAGTAAGTATCACATTTGTTTTATAGATGATCAAAATAATCAGAGTTAAGTAACTTGCCTAAATTCAAAGATCTGTTGAAAATCCAAAAGACTAGATTATTTGCTCAAAGTAATATCTTATATTGGCTTAGTGTGATGATATTGATAAAACATAACATTAAACACCAAACAATTTTATAGATTTATCTATAATTTCCCACTTAGATTAGCCTGTGTATTTCTCACTAGAATAATGACTACACTTTCTAGTAAAATCTATTGACATAGTCATATTGGCACACAGGTCTGCAAAATTATCTGTCTGGAGAGACTACTTTCACAAACAAATGTAGCTTTAACAAGTAACACTCATTTGCTAGGGACTGAACTAAGACTAGAGGAAATTTCTATCATATGAATTACAAAGCTCATCTGAGGCAAGCAATATGCAATTTTAAATTTGAATCCTCAACTATTCATAGAAAGAAAGCAACAATTGTGAAGGAACATTTAGGAAAATTTATTAGATTTTTTAAAAATGTGTAAACACTAGTACTGCTATTCAGGTTAAATCTTTTCATAAAAATAAACTGATGTATTCATTTTGCATTTTGTAAGGTGCTCTGAATAAATCAAAATTAAGCATACTTAACTAACTAGCCCCTAAAAGTATGAGAATTGGTAGGGACAGTTCATCTAGAACCGAGAAAGATTGCCTCTGTAAATCTGTGTAAACTTGACTTGAGATGGTGCATTTGGTCAACGCTTGTCCATAAAGAGACTCCAGTTCCCAGATTAAAAGAACCT
Organism: Dama dama; assembly: GCF_033118175.1. Taxonomy (NCBI): domain Eukaryota; kingdom Metazoa; phylum Chordata; class Mammalia; order Artiodactyla; family Cervidae; genus Dama; species Dama dama. Next base: position 13,663,340 of record NC_083681.1, read on the forward strand.
AGGTCAGATATAATTTGTGAGAGTGACCTAGAAATATGACATATCAGACTAAACAAAAATAGGATTAATTCTTTCATGAAAGCATTGTGAAATGAATCCCATTGGTTGAATTCCACTAATAAGTAGAGGACCCACCAGTGAAGCTAATGATAGAAAACCATTGAAAAATAGTGTATTACACTTGCATACTAATCTCTGAAGACTAAGTTATTTTTCAGGGTATCCAGAAGATCTTTTTATATATATTTTTTTCCTCTAAAGGAATGGCTGAATATGGATAAAGAATTTGCAAATCATATGCTTCTGGGCACCCTTGAGCTTTAATAATAATCAGGAAATAAATGAAGAAGAAAGGTTAAGTACTGAGGTCTGTTCTCATAAGATATATCCTTCTAACTAGACCCTAGACTTTCAAAGAAATCCAACAAAATAAGAGAGTTGTCCTTAAAATGCAGAGCTGACTGCATACCATAGCTGAAATTGTTGAGAATACCACTATTCCAAATTCTCCTTGGCTTGAATGATGAAGAAAGTGATCAGATGAGTAATGAGATTATTTGTTTTTATCTGGCCATGTGAAAGTTAAAAGTGATCTTACTTTCAGAAACAATGTTCAAGGCAGATTGGATATACATAGTCTCAGAAGTATATATTTATAATATCCCTGTGTCTTGTAAAGCAGTCTTTCTGCTTAGTCTAGGTCACCACACAATTGTCCTTCCTATTTACTCTCTTCCTTAAGTCTTTCATTTCAGCTCTTTGCAGATTTAATTTCAAATAAAATGTTCATAAACTATAGTATAATTGAAAGTGAAAGGCAACATTTCTCATGTTTGATATTGCCAAATTACACAAGAGAATGCTAAAATAACTGTGCACTTTGCCGAAAGAGTCACTTTTGGCTTTTAGAAGACTAATCATATAGCTTGATGAGAATTGTTGGCAAGCATATCACACCACTGTCATAATTCAAAAGTACACCCAATTAAAACTACTTAAAATAAAGAAGGGCCCTAACATTAATAGTGTTATTTGCTATATTTCACATTCATACATTATTAACTAATGTTAAAAAAAAAAAATTCCTAAGCATTTATGCCTATAAAATTGAATATCTAAGTATTGTTTTTAAATATGCATTTCCTGTTAAGCAAAAACTAACATAGTGTCCTGTGTTACCAGATCCTGTGCAAGGAAATTTATATTCCATTTCTAACTAAATCCATGCAACAGTTTCACAGGGTAGATATTATTATCCTCATGGTACAGTTGAAGAAAATGAAACACAGAGACCAATGTGCCATGATTCAAATAGTAATAGTGGTCAAAATCCTTATCCCATGTTACATTAACCTAAGTTGAAAGCATTTGTTTAAAAATACCATGATTTAATTATTCTACTTAGTAGTATATGTACCACATACTATGTAGTATAAAGTAGTATAAAGTCTTTATGCATAAATGATTGTGTGTGTTAGTCACTCAGCCCTGACTCTGCGACCCCATGGACTGTAGTTTGCCAAGCTCCTCTGTCCATGGGATTTTCCAGGCAAGAATACTGGTGTGGGTTGCTGTTCCCTTCTCCAGGCGATCTTCCTGACTCAGGGATCAAACCCAGGAATTACCCATTGCAGGCAGATTGTACCACTTAATAATTTATGTTACTCTGTTTGATGTGACAATCGTCTTGACAAATTTTATGCTATGTACCTTATATTTATTTCAAGCAAAATAACAGACATTGGGAAGAAAATGACTTTTAGATTAGTGATGAAGTGTAAACTTTAAATAAAGGTAGGTTTTGTCATACATTGATATGAATCAGCCATGGATTTGCACGTATTCCCCATCCCGATCCCCGCTCCCACCTCCCTCTCCACCCGATTCTCCCGGGTCCTCCCAGTGCACCAGGCTGGAGCACTTGTCTCATGCATCCCACCTGGGCTGGTGATCTGTTTCACCATAGATAGTATACATGCTGTTCTTTTGAAATATCCCACCCTCACATTCTCCCACAAAGTTCAAAAGTCTGTTCTGTACATCTGTGTCTCTTTTTCTGTTTTGCATATAGTGTTATCGTTACCATCTTTCTAAATTCCATATATATGTGTTAGTATGCTGTAATGTTCTTTATCTTTCTGGCTTACTTCACTCTGTATAAGGGGCTCCAGCTTCATCCATCTCATTAGGACTGGTTCAAATGAATTCTTTTTAACAGCTGAGTAATATTCCATGGTGTATATGTACCACAGCTTCCTTATCCATTCATCTGCTGATGGGCATCTAGGTTGCTTCCATGTCCTGGCTATTATAAACAGTGCTGCGATGAACATTGGGGTGCACGTGTCTCTTTCAGATCTGGTTTCCTCAGTGTGTATGCCCAGAAGTGATTGCTGGGTCATATGGCAGTTCTATGTCCAGTTTTTTAAGAAATCTCCACACTGTTTTCCATAGCGGCTGTACTAGTTTGCATTCCCACCAACAGTGTAAGAGGGTTCCCTTTTCTCCACACCCTCTCCAGCATTTATTGCTTGTAGACTTTTGGATAGCAGCCATCCTGACTGGCGTGTAATGGTACCTCATTGTGGTTTTGATTTGCATTTTTCTAATAATGAGTGATGTTGAGCATCTTTTCATGTGTTTGTTAGCCATCTGTATGTTTTCTTTGGAGAAATGTCTGTTTAGTTCTTTGGCCCATTTTTTGATTGGGTCATTTATTTTTCTGGAATTGAGCTGCAGGAGTTGCTTGTATATTTTTGAGATTAATCCTTTGTCTGTTTCTTCATTTGCTATTATTTTCTCCCAATCTGAGGGCTGTCTTTTCACCTTACTTATAGTTTCCTTTGTAGTGCAAAAGCTTGCACTTTTGACAAAACCCACTGAAATGTTGTGAAGTGATTGGCCTCCAACTAATAAAAAAAAAAAACAAAACAAAACAAAAAATAAATAAATAAATGAAAAAACCTGAGAATAAAACAGAGAAGAAAGAGAAAGAAGGAGGGAAGGAAGAAGGAAGGAAGGGGAAAACCTTAGCCAAGATTATGAAAATATTCTATTTTTTTCTGTATTTTAGACTTTACGTTTAGGTCCATGATCTTTCTCAAATTGATTTTTCTAAATTGTCTGAGTTAAGAATCAAAGTTCTTTTTTTCATAAAAATATCCATATCACTTATTACAGAAAAAATAAATTAATTGAAAGAAGTTGCTTTTGACTCTTGGAAAAAATTGTTTCACCAAATAGGCTCCATATCTATTTCTGGTTTCTCTATTAAGTCCCAGTACTCTGTCTATTTTTTCCCACTGTCATACTACCTTACTATATTTAAAAATTTGATCTTGATTTCAGGTGGGGCAAAATCTCTAATGGGTCTTTTTTAAAACTTTGTTTATTTTAGTTCTTAACAAATACATTTTAAAATTACTATGCCATTTCTAGAAAAAAAGACCTGCTAGAGTTTCTACTGACTTTGCTTTAGATTTTGTGAAAAATAAACATTGCATTAGGTATTCCATTTTATAAACACGGTGTATATATATATATATATATATATATATATATATAAAGGTAGGGCGAGAGTGAAAAAGTTGGCTTAAAGCTTAACATTCAGAAAACTAAGATCATGGTGTCTGGTCCCATCACCTCATGGGAAATAGATGGGGAGACAGTGGAAACAGTGTCAGACTTTATTTTGGGGGGCTCCAGAATCACTGCAGATGGTGACTGCAGCCATGAAATCAAGAGACGCTTACTCCTTGGAAGGAAAGTTATGACCAATCTAGATAGCATATTAAAAAGCAGAGATATTACTTTGCCAACAAAGGTCTGTCTGGTCAAGGCTATGGTTTTTTCCAGTGGTCATGTATGGATGTGAGAGTTGGACTGTGAAGAAAGCTGAGCACCGAAAAATTGATGCTTTTGAACCATGGTGCTGGAGAAGATTCTTGAGAGTCCCGTGGACTGCAAGGAGATCCAACCAGTCCATCCTAAAGGAGATCAGTCCTGGGTGTTCATTGGAAGGACTGATCCTGAAGCTGAAACTCCAGTACTTTGGCCACCTCATGCGAGGAGTTGACTCATTGGAAAAGACCCTGATACTGGGAGGGATTGGGGGCAGGAGGAGAAGGGGATGACAGAGGATGAGATGGCTGGATGGCATCACCGACTCAATGGGCATGAGTTTGAGTAAACTCTGGGAGTCTGTGATGGACAGGGAGGCCTGGTGTGCTGCAATTCATGGGGTCGCAAAGAGTCGGACACGACTGAGCGGCTGAACTGAACTGACTGAACTGAAGGCATTTTTAGCTTGATAAAGTCTTGTAATGTGGTATAATTAACATAATTTTTTAGTATGGTTTCCTTTCAATGGTTTCATGATGTGAATAATTTAGCTATCACTCTATGTAGATACTCATGAATTATTGATCTAGTCTCTGTTTAATCAAAATTATTTTGCTCCAGTTTTTCTTAGATGGCATTTATTATGTAGAAATACAAAGAACTCGATTATTTATGAATTAGAATGATGCTTTAAAAATATACCAAAATTCTTTAAAAAAATTCAAGCAATGTTCAGTTTCATGAGCATTATTTAACTTCTAAAATTATGTATTATTCATCTTTATTTGACATAGTTTGTAGGTTAAAACAACACAATGACTATAAAACAAGAGAAGATTTGACGACTGAATGAAATGAATTATACTCAGATTATCATGTAAAACTTTCTCAGGCCTAACTTCCAGTTCATCTGTATATAAAATCTAAGGTAGAGTGCAATGAATCAGTATAATGGAGATTACTACTGGTTAAAGCAAAATAGGCAAATGTTAAAATTGAACTCATAAAATGTTAACTTTGAGCCTGAGCCATAAACCTATTTTGGAAATGCAAAAATTGGTTTTCCTGTAAACTTTTGTTCCACATGAAGTCCTCAAGAATATTCAAGGACAGAAATGTTTCTCTTTAATTTAAAAGGCTATTTTTATATGCACGCGAAACGCTTCATGCAGCTTTTCTGCCTAATTCAATCCCTCCGTATGCTGCAAAGTCAGTTTGAAAATCTTTGTTTCTTCATATCACACTGAAGGTTGTTTTCAAGAAAAGTGTCCTGCAAAGAAAATTTGAGTATGTAGGAGAAAAGAAAAGCACTGATTAGTTGGTTGGATAAGAAATAAGTGTGACATACTGTTCTTTCTTCTTATTTTGATGGAAAAAGATGAATATATGATGTTTCTTTTCCTTTCAGAGCAATCCATGTACTATCAACAAATACCAGCATGTGTATTGCTGCTCAAAAACACATTTTGTGAAGGATCACAAGTTCCCTCCTATTTATTGATGTGATAAAAATAACTTCTAAATAATAGCTCAGTGAAGAGAATCAGGAAGTATTAGGTCTGAGCCTTTGATTTGAAAAACATTAAATGATGAAAATAGAGTAGAGGAGAATGAAGATGCACATAATTATAGAGAAAGAAGCAGGGAAGCATGTAAGGAGCAGGGAATAGAGTACACACTATAGCTGGTTCTCTTTCTAAGGAAGAGAGTTTATTGCCTTTATGAACACACTCTTTAGCAAACTATCTTTTATTACACACCTATTATCCAAAATATGATTTATGATAATCATTACGTTTAATCCTTGTAACAAAAATGTTTATCACATAGAAGCACTGACAACTAAAAATTAAGTAATTTGCTCCAGATTACAGAATCTGGATGCAAACATACTTCCTAAACAATTTTTTCCAATTATATCAGTAAGTCTAATTTTGTACTCTTTTCTGAGACATAGATGCATTCACTTACTCTTCAGTCTTGTGTTTGCATATTAAAATTTGTGGCTTTCAATATCCTATCAAGTCTCAGCTCAAATGCTATGTTGTCAATGGAACACTGCCTGATACTTTGCAATTGAAAGAATTCTTTTAATTCAGAACTCATGACTCAGTTAAGTTTCTCATTGCACGGCACTTTGTACTACAGTTAATTTTGCAAATATCTGTACTAAATTGCAACTTATTTGAGGGTTGTACTCATCTCTCATTTTTCAATTCTCTACATTTCTACAGCTGTCAGATACACCATAATTACTGAGGAACTGACTCATTTTAGAATGAAAGGACAAAAAAATTGACAATGTGACAAATAAACCAGTTAACAAATTGTCTTTCAAATAGTTGATCTGATCACAACATCTTTAAAATTCAAAGTGGTATTTGATTTTGTATGGAATTTCAGATTTTCAAGATTTTTGATAGTTTTGGTTTTGCATAGAATGTATATATTTGAATCAAACATTTCCCTGGTACTATCAAATAGTTTTCACCATACTTAATCATCAAATAATAAAATTGCTTATATTTGTTAGTATTAAAGAAGAATTTACAATTCTTATTTAATTACAATCTCAACAGAATATTTCTGAATGGTAAGCAAAAGTGACATTTGCCTACAGAATCATTATTTATACTGATTTAAATTTTTATATAGACAAAATGTAGTAAATATAAGAGACAATAAAATTACTGGAGTTTTCAAGTAAGTTTCATACAAATATTGTAAATATTTCAACTCAATTTGAAAGCTTTAGTATTTTAATAGTAATATGGAAGCAGTTTTTATCTCAGAGCCATAGATTTTAAGTGCTTATGTATAAAATGTGTTAATGATGACATATATTAAGAAACATTTAACTATAATGAATAGACTTTAATTTATAAGCAAATTATATTCCACTATATGAAAACAAAGAAAAGTTTATTATTTATAAAATCAACCTTTCCTCTTGTTTGCCTCCACAGAACATAAGAATCTTGTATCTGGACATACTTCTCATGGAGTTCTCATGGCAAGAATACTGGAGCAGTTTGCCATTTCCTCCTCCAGTGGAAAATGTTTCATCAGAACTGTTTACTATGACCCGTTTGTCTTGGGTGGCCCTGCACAGCATGGCTCAAAGATTTTGCATTACACAAGCCCTTTTGCCATGACAAGTCTATGACCTGTGAAGGGGATTGTCATGGTGAAGGGACTTGCATAATTCAGTGAAGTGCTGAGCCATGCCTTGCAGAGCCACCCAAGATAGGCAGGTCAAAGTGTAGAGTTATGCAGAAGGAGATAGCAAACCACTCCCATCTTTTTGCCTTAAGTATGCCATTACCAATATGAAAAGGCAAAAAGATATGATACTGGAAGATGAGATCCAGAGGTAGAAAGGTATCCAGTATGCTACTGGGGAAGAGTGGAGGGCAACTACTGATAGCTCCAGAAAGAATGAAGTGGCTAGGCCAAAGCATAAATGGTGCTTTGTTCTGGATGTATCGGGTGGTGAAAGTAAAGTCTGAGACTATAAAGAACAATATTGCCTAGAAACCTGAAATATTGTCCACAAATAAAATTAAATTGGACATGGTCAAGCAGAATATGGTAAGATTGAACATTGGTATCTTAGGAATCAGTGAACCAAAATGAACATGAATAGGTAAATTTAATTCAGATGACTATTATATCTACTACTGTGGGCAAGAATCCTTAGAAGAAATGGAGTAGCCTTCATAGTTAATGAAAGTGTCTGAAATGCAGTACGTGGGTGCAACCTAAAAAAATACAGAAGGGTCTCAGTTCATTTCCAAGGCAAACCACACAACATCACAGTGATCCAACTCATGCTGCAACCAACGATGCTGCAGAAGCTGAAATTGGTGGGTTTTATGAAGACATACAACACCTTCTAGAACAACAACAAAAAGGAATGACATTTTCATCCTAGGGGATTGGAATGCAAATGTAAAGGGTGGAGAGATACCCTGAATAAGAGGCAAGTTGGGCCTTGGAGTACAAAATGAAGCAGGACAAAATCTAACAGAGTTTTGTCAAGAGAACACAATGGTCATAACAAGCACCCTTTTCAAACAACACAAGAAATAACTTTACACATGAGCATCACCAAATGGTCAATACTGAAATCAGATTGATTATAGATTGATTATATTCTTTTCAGCTGAAGATGGGGAAGCTCTATACAGTCAGCAGAAACAAGACCTGAAACTGATTGTGGCTTAGATCATTAGTCCCTTATTGCAAAATTCAGGTTTAAATAGGAAAAGTAGGGGAAGCCACTAGGCCATTCAGGAATGTTCATCCTGTGTGTGCTAAGTTGCTTCAGTTCTGTCTGACCATTTGCGACCCTATGAACCATAGCCCACCAAGCTCCTCACCACATAGGATTATCCAGGCAAGAATACTGGAATGGATTGCTATGCCCTCCTCTAAGGGATCTTCCCAACCCAGGGATCGAGCCTGTGTCTCTTATGTCTCCTTTGTTAGCCAGAGGGTTCTTTACCATCAGCGCCACCTGGGAAGCATGACTTAAATCCAATCCCTTATGATTATAAGTGGAGATTATGAATAGAATCAAGGATTAGATCTGGTAGAGAGAGTGCCTGAATAACTATAGATGTATGTTTGTAAAATGTACAAGAGGCCGTGACCAAAACTTACCAAAAAAAAAAAAAAAAAAAAAAGAAAGAAACTCAAGGAGGCAAAGTTTTTGAGTAAAGAAACAATAGGCAAGGGATAAAGGGAAAGACATATCCAAATGAATGCAGAGTTCCAGAGACTAGAAAGGAGATAAGAAGGCCTTATTAAATGAACAGTGAAAAGAAATAGAGGAAAACAATGGAATGGGAAAGACTAGAGATCTCTTTAAGAAAATTGGAGATATCAAGGGAATATTTCATGCAAGGATGGGCATGATAAAAGACAGAAATTATAAGGACCTAACAGAAGCAGAAAAGATTAAGAAGTGGCAAGAATACACAGAAGAACTATACCAAGAACCATCATAATAATCAGGATAAGTATGAGGTGTGGCCACTCACCTAGAGCCAGATATCCTGGAGTGTGAAGTCAAACGGAACTTAGGAAGCATTACTATGAACAATGCTAGGGAAGCTGATGGAATTCCAGCTGAAATGTTTCAAAACCTAAAATATGATGCTGCCAAAGTGCTATACTCAAAATGTCAGCAAATTTGGGAAAATTGCAGTGGCAAAAGGACTAGAAAAGTTCGGTTTCATCCCAAAGAAAGACAATAACAAAGACTGTTTGAACTCCTGCACAATTTTGCTCACTTCACATACTAGCAAGGTTATGCTCAAAATCCTTCAACCTAGGTTTTAGAAGAATGGAGGTCTTCCAGATGTACAAGCTGGATTTAGAAAAGGCAGAGAAACCAGAGATTGAATTGCCAACATCCATTGGATAATACAAAAAACAAAGGAATTCCAGAAAAAACATTGATGTCTGCATCATTGACTACACTAACACCTTTGTGAGGATCTCAACAAAATGTGGAAAATCCTTAAACAGAGGGGAGTACCAGACCACCTAACCTGTCTTCTGAGAAACCTGTATGCAGGTCAAGAAGCAACAGTTAGAAATGGATTTGATCCAACTGACTGGTTCCAAATTGGGAAAGAAATTTGACAAAGCTGTATGCTGTCATCCCACTTATTTAAATTATATGCAGACTACATCATGTAAAATGCCAGGCTGGATGAATCACAAACTAGAATCAAGGTTCCCAAGAGAAATATCAACATCCTTAGATATGTAGATAATAACATTCTAAGGGCATAAAGTGAAAAGGAATTAAAGAGCCTCTTAATGAGGGTGAAAGAGGAGAGTGAAAAACCCTGCTTGAAACTCAACATTCAAAAAACTAGGATTATGGCATTTGGTGCCATCACTTCATAGCAAATAGAAAGGGAAAAATTGGAAACAGTGGCAGATTTTATTTTCTGGGGGCCCAAAGTCATAGCAGACAATGTCTCAGCCATGAAATTAAAAGATGCTTGCTCCTTGGAAGGAAAGCTATGGCAAACCTATTGGTTGTTCAGTCACCAAGTCCTGTCCAACTCTTTATGACCTCATGCACTGCAGCATGACAGGTTTCCCTGTCCTCCATCATCTCCCAGAGCTTGCTCAGATTTATGTCCTTTGAGTCAGTGATGTCATCCAACTATCTCATCCTCTGCCACCCTCTTCTCCTCCTGCCCTCAATCTTTCCCAGCAGCAAGGTCTTCTCCAATGAGTCAGCTCTTCACATTAGGTGCCCAAAATATTGGAGCTTAAGTTTCAGCATCAGTCTTTCAAAGGAATATTCAGAAGTGATTTCCTTTTGTTTGATCTCCTAGTTGTCCAAGGGACTCTCAAGAGTCTTCTCCAGCATCACAATTCAAAAGCATCATTTCTTCAGCACTGAGCCTTCTTTATGTTCCAATGCTCACATCCATACATGACTGCTAGAAAAACCATAGCTTTGACTATATGGACCTTTGCAAAGTGAAGTCTCTGCTTTTTAATATGCTATTTAGGTTTGTCATAGCTTTCCCTCCAAAGGAGCAAGTGTCTTTTAATTTCATGGCTGCAGTCACCATCTGCAGTGATTTTGGAGCCCAAGAAAATAAGATTAGTCACCTCCTCTACTTTCCCCCTATATATCAGCAATGAAGTGATGGGACCAGATTCCATAATCTTAACTTTTTGAATGCTGAGTTTTAAGCCAGTTTTTCACTCTCATCAAGAGATATTTACTCCCTCTTTGCTTTCTGCCTTTAGAGTGGTATCATCTGCATACCTGAAGTTATTGCTATTTCTCCTGGCAATCTTGATTCCAGCTTGTGATTCTTCCAGCCTGACATTTCTTATGATGTACTCTGTATAATTGTTAAATAAGAAGAGTGACAATATACAACCTTGATGTACTCCTTTCCCAAGTTGGAGCCAGTTCATTGTTCCATGTCTCTTTCTAACTGTTGCTTCTTGATCAAGACATACAAGCACGATTAAGGATTCTGCCACAAGAGCGAGGAAGAAACATAAACCAAATATATCTATACTCAGCTATGTCCATCAGATACTGTGACTCCAGTGGACTATAGTCCACCAAATTCCTCTGTGTATGGAATTCTCCAGGCAAGAATACTGGTAGTCCTTCTCTTCTCCAGAAAATCTTCCAAACACAGGGATTGAACCCGGGACTCCTGCATTACAGATTCTTTACCATCTGAGCCACAAGGGAAGTCCTGACACACCTAGACAGTGTATTAAAAAGCAGAAACAGCACTTCACTGACAAAGGTCAGTACAATCAAAGCTATTTTTTTTTTCCAGTAGTCATGTACAGATTTGAGAGTTGGACGATAAAGATGACTCAGTGCTGAAGAAATTATGCTTTCAAACTGTGGCGCTGGAGAAGACTCTTGAGAGTCCCTTGGACAGCAAGGAGATCAAAATAGTCAATCCTAAAGGAAATCAGTACTGAATATTCATTGAAAGGACTGATGCTGAAGCTCCAATACTTTGTCCACGTGATGCAAAGAGCTGACTCATTGAAAAAGACCCTGCTGCTGGGAAAGATTGAGGGCAAAAGAAGGAGGAGAGGGCAGAGAGTGAGATGGTTAGATAGCGTCACTGACTTACTGGACACGAATTTGAGCAAACTCCAGGAGATATTGGAGGACAGAGGAACCTGGTGTGCTGTAGTCCATAGGTTTGCAAAGTGTTGGACATTACCTACCAACTGAACAAAAACTATGCTTCTATATTAGGATGACTTAAATGTTAAGGTATATATAGAGAGACTAGAATGCTCTAAGTTTCCAGAGATTAACAGATGCATATCACTTTTCAGCAGTAAAATACCTTTGAGAATAAACAATCTGTGCAGTTGCAAAGTCAATGGCGCAAGTTCAATTCTATACACAAAAGTTTCACGTAATTCTTGTCATTTTTTAATTTTAATCAGCACTCTATCCATGGAGTTCATTATAGACAGTGTTATTTAATTAGCACTCTATCCATGGAGTCCATTACAGACAGTATTAATACTTTTCATCAACATTCAAGTGAAAACCATTTCATTGATTTTACTTTGCCTAATTGTGGAATGCTAAGATTTCCAAGGATTTCTCTGGTGGAATATTTCTTATAAACTAATGAGAAAATGAAAGCTTTACAGAACATGCAAATATTCTGGACATACTCTTCTAAAATACTGGTTTTTAAGCTGTTATGGGCTGAACAGTATCTCTCAAAAATCACACTTTGAAACCTTTACTCCTGGTGCTCCCAAATGTGATTGTATTTAAAGAAAAGACATTTAAAAAGTAATTAGATTAAATCAAAGCTCTTGAGCTGTTAGAAATGGCAAATGACTGGTGTCTTATAAGAGGAGATTAGGAGACAGACAATATGAGAATATGTCACATCTTGTCATATGTGAAGATACCAGAAGATAAACATCTACAAAACCAGGAGAAATGTCTTAGAAGAAGTCAACCATGCCAACACCATGTTCTCAGACTTCTGACCTCCAGAATGATGAGAAAATAAATTTCTATTATGTTGCTCAGTCTGTTGTTTTTTGCCATGAAAACAGTCTCAACTTTTAAGATCTGATTGCAGATCTTAGATCTTCTTGGTTTCCTTCTGCCTTTTGTATTCAGCCTATATACATATACCAGGGCCAACAAAAGATGAATAATTTTCCATATTTTAATTTCCTTAAACTTGCAAAAAAACATCATGTTCCAACTACTCAAAGTCTTGGTTCTGAAAATCCTAAAAAATGTAAATAGTTGGGAGCTGGTATTACAGAATCACTCTATCTGATTCAAATTCACCTTCAGTACTCACACTTCTTGACTTGAGGCTTTGGCTTTGTTAATCTTTGAAACAAGAGTAATGATGATGTATATCTTAAAATGTTATAGTAAGGATTAAATTAGATTAATATATATAAAGCATATTGAACTGTGTACAAAAATAGAGTAGCTATAAAATTTATTGTCAAACCAGGATTCTTTGAGAGTGATAAAAGGTGCTTCTCATAATCATGCCAGTGCATAGTCAGAAATTGATATTATCTGGACACATGTAAACATAGGAAACATGAATAAATATTTACTGTTTCTATGATTGATAACTGATAAGCAAAATGTTACAATAGATATAGTTAAGATCCCTATAGCTTCTGGCATAAATGTAGGTTTCATTCACCATAAATTAATTTCATGGCTCCTCTCACCACTTTTGCTCTATGACCATGTTCATTCCAAGCTTTTAAGAAGCATATATTGTGGAGTGTTTTCCGGAGTACAGTAGTTTAGTACCTCAGTTATGTCCAACTTGCAACCCCATGGACTGTAGCCCGCCAGGGTCTTCTGTCTATGAGATTTTCCAGGCAAGAATAGTGAAGTGGGTTGCCATTTCCTTCTCCAGGAGATCTTCCCAACCGAGGGATTGAAACCAAGTCTTCTGCATTGCAGGTAGATTCTTTACTAACTGAGCTACCAGGAAAGTCCTGAGAAGTGTAAATCGAGTTTGTAATGAATGATATACTCACATCAAACATAAATGGGACATAGTCCTATGTTTAAAGACAGAAGTTTGATCCCCCAATTGCTGCTCTGTGAATAGGTCCATCAGCATCATCTATCTAGATTTGATATATGTGCATGAATACATGATATTTGTTTTACTCTTGCTCACTTACTTCACTCTGTATAATATGCTGTGCTCATCCATCCATTGAAACATATACATTACTATATGCAAAATTGGACAGCCAGTGGGAATTTGCTATATGATGCAAGGAGCTCAAATCTGGTGCTCTGTGACATCCTAGAGGGATGGCATGGGGTGAGAGGTGGGAGGGAGATTCAGCAAGGAGGGGACACATGTATACCTATGGCTGACTCATGTTCATGCATGGCAGAAAGCAGCACAATTTTGTAAAGCAATTATCCTCCAATTAAAAAGAAATAAATTTAAAAAAAAAAAGTCTGATCCTCACTACATTTCAGATACTTACCAGATTTCTCTCTCTCAAGGATACAAAATGGGATATAAACCTGTCCTGCAATGGGTATCAGGCCCATTAACATGTGTTGACTCAGGGTTGGTTTGCAAGATCAGCCTTGTATACAGAGAGGATGGTAATTAGTGTTTGTGAAAGGTTGTTTCTAAAGTCTGACAATTTGCCCCAGTTTACTTGAGTGGTTTATCTTGTGTCATTTGCTTGCTCTTTCAGTCAAGGAATTCCTAAACCACTCAGATTAAGACTGTTTTAACAGTAAGCTACTGTAACTATCATATATTGTGAATATGCATGCATAGTGTAAGAGGAATTTCAATATCTCAAGATAGGCAGGCTTTTAACTACTATGACATATAAGGCCAGCTGCACATAAAACACTCTAAAAATAAACCCACAGTAGACCCAGGGATTTTTTGGTTTCTTTTTGATATGTTACTTTGCAATTTTACTTATCCCTACACAAGGTTTCCCAATTAAAAAAAAAAAAAAATGTAAGAAACTAAATGTAAGAAATAAGGCCTCTTAAAATACTTTTTAGATGTTCACAAAGGCATGATAAATGCACAAAGAATTAACAATTCACCTTACTATCTATTCATTATGTTAATGGTTTGAGGATAGGAAAAGATTCAAGCTCATGAAGGCTATGCCTCAATGTTTAGACAATTTATACTTGCCAGAGCTGACATAAATGTAGATAAATACTGTTTTTTTTTTACAGATCTGGACTTGCTTCAGAAATTATCTGTCAGAAGGTTGGGATGGGTCAGGTTAAAAAAAATATTTATTCTTAAAACTACCATCCATAACAAAATTAGACTCCATCATTCTCAATTTTAGTGTCTGATAAAATGAACCTTTAAGACCTTTTCTATATTTGCAACTAATAACCCCACAATTTAATCTTCCTTAAATAGCCTTATTCTCATTTTTTCATAGGCATAGAATGTGTCTGCTTAGAAATTGCAATTTTAGAAAAACAGTATTTCATGCTGTGAGGTTTTTATTTTATGTAACTGTATTTGACATGTTCCCAATAATTCAGATTTAGGAAAATGGTTTTGGGGAAAAAAAGAAGTTCATTTAAGGAACAGCTTAGTTCTTACAGGATATCCTTAAAATAATTATCTCTAGTTTCAAATATCTATATATTAACAATCAATTATTATCTTTATATTGTATTGTCTTTTATTAATATTGAAAACCCAAAGGACATGCAATCATGTAGTTTATATTGTTTGCACCTGTATGTTATTAAGAAAAACTGGGCACAAATGACTTCTAATGAAAGTTGTGGATATTAATGTGAATGATAATAAAGGATAATGGATCCAAAGATTTATGTTGACCCCAAACTTTTCTTCTGAGTTCATCCTTACTTTTCTGAAACTGCCACCTATTTTGGTGAATAGACATGATAATTGATGTATCATGGCATTGGGCATCTTGCTCATTTTTCATTCCTCTTTTTCATCCCTGCTAGTAGCTAATTTAGTAATGCTGTGCTTAGGTAGTTTTGGGACAAGGAGGGGCTATTTCACCAGCTTCCTACTTTTCCACTCTTCCCATTTCCCATAGCTGGTATTAGATTGAATGGTTTTTTCTACAGTTAGATAAAAATAAAGCTCTAAATATATTTTAAAAATTTTTAAAGCTTCAATAAGAACAGCAACTTCTCAGGAGTCCTACAGTTCTCTGAAAGGTATTATTTCTCTTACTATTAAAAAAAAAAAAATCAATGTGGGCACATAAAACCCAGCTAAGGTGGCAATACCTGTATATTTTTGCCAAAACCGTGTCTCTCTTTTACAACCATTTGACTCATCTTCTACATTCTGACACCTGTGATTAAAGAATTTAAGGGCTATAATTTTCCTACAGGAAATGATTAATCCTAACTATATTCTGTGGCTTTAAACCACTCAAAATAAATACAACTCTTAAAAAGGTATTAAAGTTTCAGAATTTTTAAAAAGTCATCAATAATGTTAGGCTGCAGAGTAAATGTAAATCTATAGCCATAGTCATGTTACATATTAGAAATTTGGTGGCTGTATTTGCAGATTTCTCACTGGCAGGAAAAGGACCTATTCTGGTAATCAATACCTTTGCTCCACTCAACAGAGTAAAGGGGACCTGTAGATTGTAGATCCCAAACATCTGATAAATGGTTCCTCTCATGAAGGGATAAAATATAGTAGATGACATAGAGAGTGGAAACATTATTCCAAATTTCATTCCCACTAGGCAAAGCAATGCCATCATGAAAACATAAAGAATGGGAAAATGGTTTGAAGCAGAGCAGGAACTTATGGCCCTTGCCAACCCCCCCCACCCCCATGGCCTCATCCTTCCTTTTGTCTATGGAAAAACTTCAGTCAAACTGTTTTGTTTAATAAGAGAAATGAGAAGATGCAGATTTTAAGAACAGCAGTCCAACACAACTAAACAGTAATAGTTTAGTCATTAAACAAAGCCAAGGACATTTAGTTCAAGCACTATAGATAATACTCTGAGTCATATCTTGTGATCTGTCCTCTAGATATAGACACCCCTACCAGGTGAAGGAAGTTAACTATATGATAAGCGGGATGTAGCCATGACATAAGCGCCACAATTCCAACAACTGGCCTCAAAGAAATGGGAACAAACTGACCTTGGAATTGAAGATTAACTGTACTTAAAACGATCACGATGAGGCTGGTCAGACCACTAATGACCAATTTCAAGATACTCCCAGTGTTGATTGTGCTGTTTCTCCATGTGGTTCCCTGCTTCCTCCTATAAAAGCTCTTGCCCACTGATTGTCAGTTGTGAGGGGCGTCTCCCCCACTCCCTATCGCTGCTGCCTAGTCACTCAGTCATGTCTGACTCCTTGCAGCCCCATGGACCATAGCCCACCAGGCTCTTCTATCCACGTAATTCTCCAGGCAAGAATGCTTAATGGATTGCCGTTTCCTTCTCCTGGGGATCTTCCCAACCCAGGGATCAAACCTGGGTCCCCTGCATTGTAGGCTGATTTTTTATTGACTGAATCACCAGGGAAGCCTGCCCCTTGCCACTCCCCATTGCAAATTCAATGGAGATTTCAAAATAAGGCAAACTTTCCTTTCCATCAAATTTGCCACTTTATTGGCCTTCGAGTGACTAGTAGCCAGACTCCCCTTTCAGTAATAAGTTTACTTTACAACTCTAACATACACCCTTCTGGGTGATATCCCATGGGTTTCCTTTAACTGGTTCACTCACTTTGAATTCTGGCTCCCTCCTACATTTTTTCATTTTGTTTTGTTTTTGTTTTTTTGCATTTCTTAAAAATTCTTTATTCCTGCATATATTAGGTAAAACATAGAGCAAATAGGAGTATGATCACCAACAAATGGTAACTCTATCAGGGCTAAAATTGCAGCCATCCAACTATGTCAGGTTTACAACCGCAATTTTTATTTTTTTAATTTTTTTAAATTTATTTTTATTAGTTGGAGGCTAATTACAATATTGTAGTGGTTTTTGCCATACATTGACATGACTCAGCCATGGATTTACATGTGTTCCCCACCCCTCTGGGTCATCGCAGTGCACCAGCCCTGAGCACTTGTCTCATGCATCCAACATGGACTGGCGATCTGTTTCACACTTGATAATATACATGTTTCGATGTTGTTCTCTCAGACCATCCCACCCTCGCCTTCCCCCTCCTACATTTGATTCTTGTCACCTCTAGCTTTCACTGTTCACCATCATGTGTGTTAGTACCACTTCATTCCCTATCCTTGAGTCCTTCAAATCCACCAAGGCCAGGGCATCTAAATGTCTCTAACAAGTGGAGTGGGCATATGCACATGTGTTTTATAATTTTTAGTGTGGGCATGATTTGCAGGACCTGGTACAAAATGAAAATGCAGAGCTCTTTGTTCAGAAAACAGAAGGATAATGCCTTTAAAGTTACTAAAACATTAAACTTTTTCTTCCTTTCATGGGTTTTCTCTCTGTACTTGACATGCTGTTTTTAATTTGTATTTAATATTATTCTACATAAAGATAAATTAAGTTGTTAAATTATTACTATAATTTTACCATGTATCTCTATATCAAACAATTCCAGTTTTAAATGCAAATATAACTGTGTTCAACTAGCACATGTGGAACCACCTGACAATTCATATTTTGTAGCTAATACATACATATGTATTTTGTTCTTTCTGGAATGATGGAAATGTTACAGAAAACTAATTCAAGTGTTTTACTTGATACACTCACATTCTACCAACATTCTCAACCATTAGCTTATTAATGAGTAAAGAAAAAATAAAAAGAGAAGGAACCAATGTATTGCTTTATCTTTCCCATACTTTCTGTATCATCATTTTCGGTGTAAATGACTGGCTGATACAGGAAAGTAATATGAGTAAGAAAAAATGGGAGAGAGTTCTTACGTTATTTATGGTTTTTTTTTTTTTTTAGAGTGGAATTGTCTTTGTTCTGTATTCAAAGTAGAAATCATGCCTAGTTGCTCAGTCATGTCCAACTCTCTGTGGCCCCATGGACTGTAGCCCACCAGGCTCCTCTGTCCATGGAATTTTCCAGGCAAGGATACTGGAGAAACTGCCATTTCCTACTCCAAGGGATCATCATGACCCAAGAATTGAACCTGTGTCTCTTGCGTGTCTTGCATTGGCAGGTGGATTATTTTTCACCAGCTCCATCTGTTCTGGTTCAAATAGAAAGCATGGTTTCTTGGGGTTGTCAGCCCTCCTACTGAATCAGTCATTGTAACATGCTTACTTTGTACTGACGGGGTTCAGGACGGACTGCCCCCATATATGCCACTTTTGGCACATTATTTTGAATTAAATTTACTTGAGGAAAAACTTGTACAAGAAGGACATTCTGATCTTTCTCTATGTCCCCCTGAAAGGAGGAAATAAATCTTCTGTGTAAAAGGTATGCTCAGTACAAGTAGACAGAGAGAAATTCTTATTGCCAGAAAAAGGAAATTCGGGGCTGAGAAATCTGTGTATACAAACTCTGCTCCGTTTCCTCACTAATTAGTACCAAGCATAAGTTTCTTTATTCTGTCAGTTCATCACGAATACGTTTCTTTGTCTGAAAGCTGTAAAAGTTGCTTTGGCCATTTCTTTGGGCTTCATGTTCTTATGGAGCTCCCATACCTACATATTTAATGTTTTATCCTGTTAGTCTGTCTCATGTCAATTTAATTCTTAGACCAGCCAGAAGAACCTAGAAGGGCTGGGAAAAAGTGGCCCCTCCCAGTTGTACTTACTCTGAGACTCCACACTCCAAGGCATTATGGCAGCCCTAGAATTCTGTGCTCATTGGCACTGTGAATGTTTCATGCAAATGAGACAGCAAGGAAAAGCAAAGGTACATAGGCAGATAGCTTACCTGCTCACATATGTTCTATTGTCCCACTAGCAAACCACAAGCTCAGAAATTAATAAGAATATCAAGAGAGTAAAAGCACATCATCAAATCAAGAATATAGTCCTTCAAAGGGACCCTGAGGGAATGAATAGATGGGACATTCATGAAATCAGCACTGGTGGTCTGTCTGGGTTTCTTCCCATCCATCAGTTCCTCCTGTAAAACAGATATATTACTGACCCCTCAAAATTGGGACTGCCATCTCCTAATATATATGCTTACTACTCTTTCCTCTATGAGTCACCTTTTCAATATGACTTAACTTCAGAATCTTCTATTTATTCTTCTTCTTTTTTTTTTTTCTTTCTGTGCTTTCATGTCTAATGAATCAAGAACTGTATATATTGGTGTATATTTATTTCTAACATTAGAAAACTACCTGAGAGTAGCTTAAGAAAAGTGGGAATATTGGATTACATGGCTGAGAAGAACTGAGGGAACACCTAGAATAAAGAAAGAGTTGCAAAAAACAGGACCATAAAAACTAACATTGTGGTCTTCATATCACCAGGCATTTGCTTCTCCAACTGTGTCTTAATTCCTTTCATTTCAACTAATAGCTTAAATCCAAATGAGTTCAAGTTTAGGAATCACATGGAGTGTCTCACACATGGTAAGTATTCAATTAGAAATATTATCATCATTTATAATTGCTATTTGTATTGTATTATATTGCAATTGTATTGCTATTGTAAGGTAGGAAGTTAAGCTTGAGCAATGAGGGATGGCCTGCTGAAAGGGATGCAAGCTGATCTCATAAACCCCATCCCAGAGCACCCAGGAGGGCTCACAGATATGCTACAAAATAACCACAGAGACTTTTCCAACCCCTGCACACATGCCCTAGGCACACAGTGGATACAAACTAACCACAGGGGCTTCTCCAAGTAACCTTAAGCAGGTAGGAGCCTGTTAAAGGTTCATAAATACTCTACACACACACACACACAATTGTAATGAACTGAGTCTGAGTTATGGGAAGACACACAACAGAGCCTGCTGTTACGTAATTTGCATTTGTCAACAGCCTTGACCATATGCTCATTTGCATTCCCTTTCATTTATTGATGATGGGTACAAGCCCTATTTTGCACAGGTCACAACTGAGAGGAGGACAAGGAAAGTATGAAAAGGGGGAAGCCAAGAGGAAGGAGGAGGATGACTCCTTTGGGGTCAGCCTGTTCCCATGTCTTGGGAGTGTGGGTCTCATAAAAGACCTGTCTGCTTGAGTGAATTGAGCTGTAACTTGTCTGTTGTTTTAAACCCTTTACACAAGAATCCAGGAAGAAAAATTAAACTGACCTGGCAGTATTATTATTCTTACTTTCGTGAAAGAATGGGAGAGGCTTCCTCCATCCATTCAAGTTTGGCCTTTCTGGAGAGAAAGATTATCACTCAAGTAATATCAAGGTTAAAAGAAAGGGGAAAGTGTTGGTAAAGAGGGAAATTTGGATTGTTTGCTTCCCAGTATCATATGGTACAAGATGGGAACTCACATAAAAAAAAAAAAAAAAAAATTGCTGTTTACTTAAAAACAGTAAATCAATAACAATGGCTGTGTCATTTTATGATGCTCCTGATTGCATTGGCACAAATAACTTTGCTTTTCCATTTTGTCTGCTACTTCCCTAGTTTGGGAATTTAATAATTTTCATAAATAATGTTCTGGGATTATATTTTAATTTATTAGTCGACCTCCATTGCATACCATTTCTAATCTATCAAATAGAAGTTACTGTATGAATATTCTTATATGTTCTGATTCATCGCTATAATACTCAAGCAAGACTAACAACTCCACATTATCTAAATCCTCTGAACATTTTCTAATTCTGACTCTATTCTTTTTTATTTCAGCCAAAATACTTCACCTTTCATTTACACTGAGTCATGCCCCAACATGCCTTATAAATTCTCGATCTCTTACTTTTGTCCAAATCGACCTATTGACTTCAAATACACTGATCGTCAATATCTTTCTAAATCCAAATTAGTTTATATAAAAGTATTTTTAACTATAAAATGCAATATAATTATTACCATTATTATCATTCATTCTTCAAAATTTAGTTCATATGCTAAAATTCACTGATAAAGCCTTTACTATGAATTCAAAAATAATCTCTTACATTTGTATGCTTTCATAGTGATATTTATTTTTGTATGATACTGCTTTTTATTCATATTTTTGGATTAATATAATATTTTGTACATAGCATCACCTAAAAGAATATGGTCTTTCTTTTCACATAATCTTCAAAAGCAAAAATTTAATTGATTTTGTCTGAAACACATCATAAAAAATCACATGATTTCCAAACTAATAATTTTTATTTTTCCTATTTTTTTCTTCCTTATGTAAGGAAACATTTGAAATTTACAATTTTTTAGTTTCAACTTTTTCCTTTCTAAAGTTAAAAAATGTTTGCTAAATTGAAACAGTATGCATATCTTATCCTTATAATTTTTCTGAATATTTGTGTCTATCAATTTTTCACTCAGTCGTGTTCAAATCTTTGCAACCCCATGGACTATACCATCCATGGGATTCTCCAGACTAGAATACTAGAGTGGGTAGGCATTCCCTTCCCCAAGAAATGAATATAAGCATAAAGATTTTAGGTGATTTATAGCTATTTATCTTCATATATGTCATGTGCATGAATTTTCCTTGTAAAAATATTATTTTAAGGTGGCAAATCAAGTATATGAAGATAAATATAATGAGATCAATGTTAAGTAATCTTTTTAAGGAAAGTCACCTTCGATGGTCCCTTTTGTTATCTCTTAGAGCAGACCTCGTGGACTGAATTAAATCAACCAGCTGTTAGTATTATCAGAAAACCATTGGTTTATATATTTTTGCCTCATTGCACAGCAGAACTACAATGGCAGACGTGAATAGTTGAGATAGAGCTTTTATGGGTCACAAAGCATTGATAGCTAGCATTTTACAGGAAACAAAGCTTGCCAACTCCAGGGTCTGGTAAAGCGTTTAGTAAGTTGTCAATAAATATGGTATTGATTTTAATAAATCCATATGTAGTTATTGCAAGTCTATTTTAAACTAGACTATCAACATATTATTTTCTACAAGTTTTATGGAAGGACATTTTAATTTTCTATAAACTTTTAAACAGGCTTTCTTTGGAATCCTACAGGGTCCGGTTTTCTACAATCTGACAAAAAGTTGAATACAATCCTGAATTTCATGTTACATACTATATTGTGTCAATGTTTTTTCTATTGGGTTTATTTTCAAGCAATATTATAGAACAGGTTAGAAAGCTATACAATAATATAATTATTCACAATATTACATGAGAAATGCATAGTACACAGGTCTCTCACTGACATTAGGATCAAAAATTGTGAATGTGACTTATTTTGTAACTAAAATGCCAAAATTAATGTTTACTTTATTAATGAGCAATCAAAATACTCCATAATTAGAGATACCTAAATCAAAATTATTTCATCTTTATATTGTAGTTGTTTATGTGTTTTTTAAAATTCAAGAATATCCAAACTTCTTTAAGGATGAAACAGTGAGTATTCGCAGATTTTTATAAAGTTATTTAAGTAGACTTAGAAATGTGACCATCCAAAAACTTGATTTTTTTCTACTACATATAAATTATAATTCAGCTATTATTTATCACTACAATAAAGCATCAGTTATGGATTTTCATCATATCTAAAGTTGGCAAAATATGAGTTTTTGCCAGATATTTTGTTTTGAAATTTTCTTTCTTAGTCTCACATATATAACTTAGTTTTTCTCAGAATATATCAGCAATTCATCGACTGGAGAATAGAGATAACAAAACACTTTTAAATTTTCAGAAAATATAGCTAAATGTTACGAATATTTTAGAAAGTTTCATGAACTTCTTTAAAGAATTTGCGATGTACAAAATGTTTAGGAACTCTCTGAGGTGATATAATCCACTATGATCACTACATAGTGTAGAAGTGGAAGTGAAGTCACTCAGTCGTGTCTGGCTCTTTGTGACCCCATGGACTGTAGCCCAGCAGGCTCCTCCGTCCATGGGATTTCCCAGACAAGAGTACTGGAGTGGGTTGCCATTTCCTTCTCCAGAGGATCTTTCCAACCCAGGGATCGAACCTGGGTCTCCTGCATTGTAGGCAGACACTTTACTGTCTGAGCCAACATCCCAAATCAGTTATTAGCCTAAATAGTGCTTTTGACCATCAGACTTACATACACCCAATGGTCTACACGCTTCTCTGCTAGATTGTTCCACAGGTACTGAAACTCAGCATTCAGTAATAAAATTCATCTTTACTTCCTTGATTTATTCTTTCTCTCTTGTCTTTTAGCTGCAAGAAAGATTTTAGGGCTCACCAGTTTCTATCTGTCTGAATTCAAGAGACTCAAGACTTTGCAAATAGAATCAATCACAATGCCCTTTCAGTTGTACCGTACTAAGTATGTCTCAGGTTTCATTTCAAATTTCTTTGCAGGGCTTACAATACTGCAGATTTGGGGCTTTATTTACCACTCCCAGCCTGAGCTGCCAGCATCCTCTTCCTCTACTTCTTTTTTTTTTCTTATTGGAGGATAATTGCTTTACAATGTTGTGTTGGTTTCTGCCATACAACAAAGTGAATCAGCCAAAAGTACACATATGTGCCTTCCCTCTTGAACCTCCACTGAAACATATATATTACCATATGTAAAATAGATCACTAGTGGAAAGTTGCTGTGTGACAGCCTCTGCCTGTCTGTCTCTCTGTGCAGGTGTTGTCATGAAAAACCATGTTTATGAGAGAAAATTGATTCATTTAAATGAAAGAACCATTTTCAGTGTTCTTTCATTCATGTCTGACTCTTTGCGACCCCATGGAGAGTAGCCTGCCAGGCTCCTCTATCCCTGGGATTCTCCAGGCAAGAATACTGGAGTGGATTGCCCTGCTCTCTTCCAGGGGACCTTTCTTGACCCAGGGATTGAAGCTGCATCTCTTATGTCTGGCAAGTGGGTACTTTACCACTAGTGCCCCCTGGAAAGTCCATAACACACTCTATTTTTCACTTTCAAGCTATCTTAAGTTTTATATAAGTACCCCTGAAAAGTTTTCATGATTCTTTAAGATTTGGCTGACTTTCCCCTCCTAGTTGACTCTAGATATAATAGACTCTGTTATTACTACTGTAATGTCCACACTCACTTTCAAGTAAATCTACTCAGTAATATACTGGGAAATATTTAAGAACTGGCTCTCTGGAAAGCAAAAGACTAAGAAATGTAGTATTTCACAGATCTCCTTGATGAATCTGATTTCATCAAGACTACTGATATGAATTTAACTGGTTTGCACAATTCTTAAAAATTTGACAATTGGCTATGATAAAGGCCAGATTCAACACACTACTGATTTTACACTATATATACCTAGTGTATGTCTCAGTTCAGTTCAATTCATTCACTCAGTCCTGCCCGACTCTTTGCGACCCCATGAACCTCAGCACACCAGGCCTCCCGGTCCATCATTATATGTCTAGCACCTTGCATAATGTCAGAGCATAGTGAATACACATTAAATGTATATTTTTATTTCAGATAAAAAGAGAAAAGTGGCGGACAATCACAAATGCTCGTTCCATGAATGTCTAATGAAATTATTTAAAAAATGTTAAAGAAAGAAAATAAAGCAATTTTTTAAAAAGCTAGTTAGGAGGAAAGTAAGATAGCCGATAAGAATGCTAAAAAAGAAAGGGCATAAAAGGGAGGTTCCCAGCAGGGAGGCAAGAGAAAGGAAAGGAGTTATTGATGCGATTGGGTTTAAATCTATGATATTACTATTTATTTTGTATTTTCTTACCTTTTTTGGTCATTTTACTGCCTTTTATAAAACTGTATTTCTTTTTCTTTAATTTTTTTTAGTTTTCCATTTTATCATTTATATTGACATATTGCTTATGCCTCTTTTAATTTTTTTTTTTAGAATTTTTTCCAAGAATTTACGTATACATTTTTAACTTATTACAATTTGCTTCAAAATATACTCATTCCATTTCATGTATGGTGGCCTACAATATACTTCCATTTCCACCCCTTATCCACTGTATTGCTTTGTTGCATGTTTTACAACTACATATATTATAGTGAAGTGGCTCAGTCGTTTCCGACTCTTTGCGACCCTGTGGACTATAGCCTACCAGGCTCCTCCGTCCATGGGATTCTCCAGGCAAGACTACTGGAGTGAGTTGCCATTTCCTTCTCCAGGGGATCTTCCTGACCCAGGGATCAAACCCTGGGTCTCCCACATTGCAGGCAGATGCTTTACCCTCTGAGCCACCCAAATGCAATTTATTTGTATAAATAAATAACAGCCTCAGTAACAAAAGTGTCTTTTAAATAAGTTGAGAAATTTAACAAAATCGGCTTCTATACTTGCCCTCGTTTGCCATTTTCAGTGTTCTTCATTCTTGCAGATGCCAATGTCTTTACAATTATTTCTCCTCAGCCCAAAGCACTTTTGTTAGCATTTTAGTAAAGTGTGCCAGTGGTCAATTCTATCATTATGTGTAACTCTAAATGTCAAATTATTTTTCAGTTTTTTAAGGAATTTTCTTTTGGTCAGTAAAAATATTCTGGCCTCCTTTCTGGTAAAATTTAGCCATTTTAAAAATCTTTATACTTTTCTTTTTTTTTTTTTTTTTTTTTTTTTAATTTATTTTTTTTTTTTTTTATTATTATTTTTTTTTTTTTTCCAGTGGGTTTTGTCATACATTGCTATGAATCAGCCATGGATTTACATGTATTCCCAATCAAAAAAAAATCTTTATACTTTTCAGTATAGTGTCCCCACCCACACTATTTTTAATAATTTCTTTTTACTTTTGGTTTTAACAGTTTGATTAAGGTTTATATTTACATAGGCTTTGTTTATTTTGTCTTCATCCTGCTTGGGGTTTATTGAATTTATAAGCTTTAATTGTTATTTATCATATTATGAAAATATTATATTTTAAATTTAGTAAGCATTTTATTTTTAGAACAGTTTTAGATTCACAGCAAAACTGGACAGAAATTACAGAGTTCCTGCATACATACTCTTCCCAAACATAGACATTCTCCCCACTATCAAATTCTGAACTAGAATGGTATATTTGTTACAATCAATGAATAGACACAGATATTTCGTTATCACCCAAAGGCTATAATTTATGGTTAAGGTTTGCTTTTGGTGTATCACATTGTATGGGTTTGACAAATGCATAAGGACATGTATCATGATTATCATATCTTTCAGAATAGTTTCACAACCTTAAAAATCTTCTGAACTCTGCTTCTTCATCCCTCCTTCCCTACAGCTACAGAAACCATAGATCTTTTTATTGTCTCAATAGTTTTTCCTTTTCTAGAATGTCATATAGTTGAAATAATACAATATATAAACCTTTTAGATAGACTTATTTTACTTGGTAATATTCATTTAAGTTTCTTCAATGTTTGTTTATGGCTGGATACCTCATTTCTCTCTAGCACTGAATAATATTCCTCTATTTGAATGTACGTCATTTTTATTTATCCATTCAACTACTGAAAAACATCTCAGCTGCTTCCAAGTTTGGGAAATTATAAATAAAGCAATTATAAACATCCATATGCAAGTTTTGTGTGTATCTGAAAAATATGATTATCATGATATATATCATTATGTAGTTGTCAACACCCTTACAATGTACAATGTTTTCAATTTATTTCCTTTTTTCTTCTTAGCTATGAGTTGAATACAATGTTGCAAAACAGAGGTAAGAGGGAGCATTTTTACTATGTTCCTGATCTTAGAAGGGCAGATTTGAATACCTAACCATAAAGAATGCCTAACCATTTGAATGCCTAACCATAAAGAATATTTGTTGTAAGTTTTATGTAGATTTTTTTAATCAAGTGTGGAATGTCTCTTCTATTCCTAGTTTGCTGATTGTTCTATCATAAATAGATGTTGTGCAAAGTCGCTTCATTCATGTGCGACTCTTTGTGACCCTAAGAACTGTAGCCCACCAGGCTCCTTTGTCCATGAGATTCTCCAGGCAAGAACACTGGAGTGGGTTGTCATGCCCTCCTCCAGGGCATCTTCCCGACCCAGGAATCAAACTGTGTCTCCTGCGGCTCCTGCACTGAGGTGGATTCTTTACCACTGAGCCACCAGGGAAGCCCAAATAGATGTTGGATTTTGTCAAAAGCTCTATCTTCATCTATTGATATAATTGGGGCTTTCCAGGTGGTGCTACTGGTAAAAAATCTGCCTACCAATGCAGAAGACAGAGGAGATGCAAGTCCCACCCTTGGGTCAGAAAGATCCCTTAGAACAGGAAATGGCAACCCACTTCAGTATTCTTTACTGGAGAATCCCATGGACAGAGGAGCTTGGTCGGCTATAGTCCTTAAGGTTGCAGAGCTGGACTCTACTAGGCATATACAGCATATTGATATAAGCACATATTTTTTTCCTTTAGTGTGTTGAGGTGAGGGGTAACATTAATCAATTTTTGAATGTTCATTCAACATATGAACATATGAACATATGAATGTTCATTCAGCATATCTGGGATAAATTCCACTTGCTTGTGGTCTACGATTCTTTTATCATTGTTGAATTTGGTTTGCTAATCTTCTATTTAGAATGTTTGCATCTGTGTTTGTGTGTGCTATTGATCTTTCTTGTAATGTTTTCATCTGGTTATGGTAAAGTAATTCTGGCTTCATAGAATGAGTTAGGAAAGAGTCTCTCTGATTTTATTTTCTGAGAGAGTTTATAGAGAACTGTATAATTATTTTCTTAAATGCTTGGTAGAATTCACCAATGAACCCATCTAGGAATGACATTTTCTGTTTGGAAAGGTTATTAACTATTCATTCAATTTTTTGAGAGATAGGCCTATTTCTTTCTTCTTCATTGGAGTTTTGGCAAATTGTGTCTTTAAAGGATTTGGTCGATTTTATCTCGGTTATTAAATTTATAGAAATAAAGTTTTCACAGTATTTATTATCCTTTCAAGTACGTAGGATCTGTAGTGGAGTCCCCTTCATTTCTGATATTAGTAATTTTGCCCTTTCTCTTTTGTTGTCTGTTAGTTGCAGTTTAGGTTTTCTTACTTTGACACTAGTTCCCATAGAAGTTTCCTCTATTCCCTGCTTCTCACAATCATAAGTTATGATTCTCTGTATTTTGCTCTATTTCTCTGCCTATTTGGGGAACCATAGTTTTCCCTGGAAACTCACTTGTCTGTCAAGTCTAAGGAGTATTGTTGGTTTTCAATCAATTTACCTTTTTACTTTTTAGGATGGAGTAGTGACTTTTAAGCTCCTTATGTACCAGACAGAAAAAGAGTTATTATTTTTCTAATATTCTGTCTGTAACTTTCTCTCACCTCTCCTTCTCAGATTTCAATTACGTGTAAGTTAGATATAATAATATTGTTCCACAGGCCATTTGCAAACATGAGGTTTCTATTCTTTCTTTTGTATTAATGATCATCCTTTCTTGTTGTTATTTCATTTATACTTGTCATATCTAACATTTTATTAAATGATTTATTGTAATTTTTTAGGAATGTTTCTGGTTAACCGCAAAATAGTGGATTTCAGTTCCTACTCCACTAAACTTCCTTTTGCTTATTTATATGTTAATTAAATTTACTTAATTGATGATAATTTTTGCATTTATTCTGATTTGTTATTATGGAGAAATATATATTTTTTAATTTTAATCCACAAATCATTCTAATAAAGGTACTAAACCAGTTCAGAGAAAAATTGTGGGATAAGGACCTTAAGCTGGATATCTGTGGACAGTGATGCTTGGAAAATTGCTAGATATTTACTCTGCATTTTCCTTCTAAATGAAGTTGTGGTCTTCTTGAGTTTTGAGTTTGGCTTAAGAATAGTGGAAAACTCTGATGTCTATACATTTTCTTTTCTGGACATATATTGTAGTATAACTTGTTTCTGAAGATATACAGAAGAATAATACATATAGGAGGCATATTAAAATAAGAAAATACATTTACTAAGCTTGAATGGATCCTCTCTTCAAGACAGCCACTTCTTTTCATGGAAAGTCCAAAGTTAGGAACTTTTAATACTCTACACTAGAGTAGGAAGCCTTTCCCTTCTCCAGGGGATCTTACCAACCCAGGAATTGAACTGGGGTCTCCTCCATTGCACACAGATTCTTTACCAACTGAGCTATCAGGGAAGTCCACTACTCTATCCAGCTTCTCTCATTTTCCAATATTAACATTTTTTGTCTAAAATAGCAAACAAGCAATTTAATATGATCTTTCTTTCTTTAGAAGTCAACCAGATTTTAGGAATTTTGATGGCAGGCAATTCCCCACCCTCTACTCTTTGTCCCTTTAATGATTCTAGTTAAGAAAATATGTTTTTATTTACTGCAATGGGTAGTGTCATTTATCTGTCCAAAATTTCCATGTGGTTTTTTGGAATGGTATATACTTCTAGTTATAAGATAAATAAGTACTAGGGGTATAATTTAAAATATGACAAATGTGATTAACACAGTTGTATGTTATGCATGAAAGTTATTTAAAAAGGAAATGCTAGAGGAAAATTTTTATTTCTTTAATTGTGTACCTGTATTGCATCCAAATGAGGTGATAAATGTTCACTTAACACATTGCGATAATCATCTCATGATGTCTTAAGTCAAATAATTATGCTGTACACCTTAATCTTATACTGTTGTATGTCAATTATACATCAATAAAACTGGAAGAAGAAAAATTAAATAAAATTTATATCTTATATAAGTTAATTAATTAATTATAGTATACATTCAAGTTGGTTTCTAGATTTGAAATAGTGGAGCAATAAGTTGTATTCCAGAATAAAACCTTTTAAAAGAAATCAAAATACAAAGTGTGAACACATGTGTTTCAGTTCAGTTCAGCTCAGTCACTCAGTCATCTCTAACTCTTCATGACCCCATGGGCTGCAGCACACCAGGCTTCCCTGTCCATCACTAACTCCCAGAGCTTGCTCAAATTCATGTCCATCGAGTCGGTGATGCCATCCAACCATCTCATCCTCTGTCATCCTCTTCTCCTCCTGCCTTCAGTCTTTCCCAGCATCAGGATCATTCCCAATGAGTCAGTTCTTTGCATTAGGTGACCAATGTATTGGAGTTTCAGCTTCAGCATCAGTCCTTCCAATGAATACCCAGGACTGATCTCCTCTAGGATGGACTGGTTGGATCTCCTTGCTGTCCAGAGGACTCTCAAGAGTCTTCTCAAACACCACAGTTCAAAAACATCAATTCTTTGGTGCTCAGCTTTCCTTACAGTCCAACTCTTACATCTATACATGACTACTGGAAAAGCCATAGCTTTGAGTAGATGGACCTTTTTTGGCTAAGTAGTTAGTGTCTTTGCTTCTTAATATGCTGTCTAGGTTGGTCATAACTTTTCTTCCAAGGAGCAAGTGATTTTTAATTTCATGGTTGAAGCCACAATCTGCAGTGACTTTTCAGGCCCCCCAAAATAAAGTCTCTCACCCTTTCCAGAGTTTCCCCATCTATTTGCCATGAAGTGATGGGACCAGATGCCATGATCTTAGTTTTCTGAATGTTGAGCTTTAAGCCAATTTTTTTTCACTCTCTTCTTTCACTTTCATCAAGAGGCTCTTTAGTTCCTCTTTGCTTTCTACCATTAGGGTGGTTTCATCTGTGTATCTGAGGTTATTAATATTTCTCCCAGCAATCTTGATTCCCGCTTGTGCTTCATCCAGCCCAGTGTTTCTCATGATGTACTCTGCATATAAGTTAAATAAGCAAGGTGACAATATACAGCCTTGATGTACTCCTTTCCTGATTTGGAACCAGTCTGTTGTTCCATGTCCAGTTCTAACTGTTTCTTCTTGACCTGCATACAGATTTCTCAGGAGGCAGGTCACATGGTCTGGTATTCCCATCTCTTGAAGAATTTCCCACAGTTTGTTGTGATCCACAAAGTCAAAGATCTCTTTGTGTTTTTGATGAACCAACAGATGTTGGCAATTTAATCTCTGGTTCCTCTGCTTTTTCTAAATCCAGCTTGAACATTTGGAAGTTCACAGTTCACGTTCTGCTGAAGCCTGGCTTGGAGAATTTTGAGCATTATTTTACTAGCGTGTGAGATGAGTGCAATTGTGTGGTAGTTTGAACATTCTTTGGCATTGCCTTTCTTTGGGATTGGAATGAAAACTGACCTTTTCCAGTCCTGTGGCCACTGCTGAGTTTTCCAAATTTGCTGGCATATTGAGTGCAGCACTTTCACAGCATCATCCTTTAGGATTTGAAATGACTCAACTGGAATTCTATCACCTCCACTAGCTCTGTACATAGTGTTGCTTCCAAAGGCCCACTTGCATATAAAAAGCGTAAGTCTTGAACTCTCTAGTAACAATACACTAAATTTTCTTTGTCAGTGCATTTCTCAGCTCCCACAATATAGACTGAAATTAAAAAGTACCCATATGTTGACAAGGGATATCCTGCTCTGCTCAGCTGGTTATTGTTAATTGCAGTTTAAGGGGCAACATTGATCTGTGGTACTCAGCTATGCTGTGGTTCAGTCAGAAATCTCAGAACTCTGAAGAAGGAAAAAAGAGAAAGTAAGAAATGAAATGCACCTGTTTCTCTGTGAACATTAAAATGTAAAAGAAAGAAAGGAAAAACCTGAAAACTTGTTCTATCATAAGTATGAGCTGATGTGATACATAAAGCATTTTCCATGAAGTATGTTTTGAAACCTTGGTAATATTGGGGAGGATTTAAAAGTTGTTTTAATGTTTCAGGGAAGTTATGGTGTAAATGTAATTCTGTGACCTGATGCTAGTTTTAAGTGGTAAAATTGTTGTGCACTTAATGTGAGAGGACAGTTTGAAATAATAAAGTAGTCAGTGTTATTCCCCAGGAGAACTGAGACCTGGTTAATCTGTTGTGAACTTTGGAGACACAATTTATGCAGCAGACTTCTAGATGTGATTCTACTTATAGAAAAAAAATTGCATCTGTTTTACAAATTGTTTACTACTATAATAAAAAGACCTTTTGATAGGTATGTGCCATTTTATCCTTGGTCAGCATGTGTCATTTGAATTTTATGTGTATAACAATTATGTGAATCCACAGGTAATGTGTGTAAATGCCAAACATGGTAAGATTTTATCTTATAAATGTGATCAGATAAAATAACCCCTGATAGAAACTAAGGAAAGTAGCAGAACGTTTAGCCTGATGACTGATGTTACATGATTTATGTTAAATATTTATTCTTTTAATCAATGAACTAAGCATCAAATGATAAAAAAGAATAAAATTCAAATGAGCAACATTAATGTTTTGACAAAAAAATACTGGTTTACTGAAGATATCACCAATATCAAGTGTATGAGAAATAGGAATTTTTTATCTTTACTTGGATATTCTTATGTTGGCATGATGGATCATATTTGGACCTTGTTACCTTGCATAGTCTTTTGAATTCAACTTAAATATATTACAGTGAGCCATATTATGGTTAAATTCTACCACTTTTTTCCTTTATTCAAATTGTCTAATGATTTGCTAGATGCCATTTTGTTTCATCTGGTGATGTTATAATTATAAAACAAAGACATTTGTCTTTGCACCAAAATCTAATATCTATATTTTGTTATATCACTGGTCATGGAGAGAGAATACACTCATTATTTTTCTTTAAAATTTTGCTAAAAATATAAAATTATACACACACATATGCATATTCACACTAACAATTCTTTAATGCTGAAGAATTTATCTATGTCTATCTCTCTGAGACATAAAGGACAAAGAATATCAGAAACCAATATTGTACAACCAATCATGGCATAAACTGGAAACACAATTCATTAAGCAAAAATACTGGTTTAGGCTAATATTAGGTCAAAAACATCAGTGCCAGCAATGAAGGCCATGTTTATAATAAAACAGAAGTCTTAACAGAAAAGAGAATGGAAAAACAATACTGGTTGAAATGACCTAACTTAATAATTGCACTTTTAAAGCCCTGGTCTTAAACATCTTTTAATCAAGGCAAAATCCACCTCTGACTCTTTAGTGTCTTAATGTGGGGTTGAAAGAACATAAATATTTATATTCATTTGATCTCTAGATCAAACTAAGGTGAATGTTTTGAAAAATTAAATAGTAAA
Source organism: Dama dama (assembly GCF_033118175.1). Classification (NCBI taxonomy): domain Eukaryota; kingdom Metazoa; phylum Chordata; class Mammalia; order Artiodactyla; family Cervidae; genus Dama; species Dama dama. The sequence goes on from NC_083681.1 coordinate 13,696,882, forward strand.
GGTTAATAAAATTGAATGAACTTGTCAAAAAAATCTATACATGAGTTGTTATTTCTTTTTCTGACAGGAGAATGGACATAGGGTCAGTACTCAAGGGGGCAGCACCAGCATTATATTCCTTTCAGACATAGGCAGCAGATGTCATTAAGTGATCTCATTATCATTTTATTTATTTATTTATTTTTTTGGCAACAGGATAATGTGTAAGGTAATTTTCATAAATGCTGGAAAACATTTTCACATTTTACACAGTTGTACATGGTATAAAACATATAGCTAGTTGGCTGTAGGAAATATCAATTTTTCTTGACCATTTTTCTGTATTTTTCAAATGAAGAAAAAAAAATGTTCTCTATAAAGAATTTTTTGGGAAAAAATCTAATTCTGAAAAGATAACCTTTACTGCAAATCATTGTTTAACAACATCAGGAAATGATTAACACTATAGAAAAGTGAATGGAAGACATCATAGTATCAATGAGGAAAAATTCTTAAATCGAATGAAATTTACTGTAAAATTAAATATTATATGTGTGGCTATTTTTATACTGAATTTTTGTACTCCATTGTAATTCAACTTTATGATATGGAAAATACTTGTTATTTTATTTACTTGGTTGTTTAACATTAATTGCAAAAGATAACTAGGATTTTTGGTATTCAATCATATAATAGATTCATAATAAACTTCATTATCAAAAATCAAAATAGTAGCACATAAAAATCATATTTGTGCAAATTATGAAAGAGTTGTGCAATGATTATTTTCATGGGTAAAAATCAGTTATTTAAAATATTTTCTCTCTAATAAGTAACATGATGCCCAAGATAATTTCTACTCCACCAAAGAGACACAATTAAGCCTTTTATAGATCTTATTTCACATAACTGAAGGATATAGAGAAATATATTTTATTTAAATGTTTAAAGGTTACTTTAGTAAAGAAAATATTGACTTAACAATAGGAAATACAATATGGATGAATGAATGTGATAAAAATTCCCACAAACTGGGTCTTTCGATTAAAAAGTTCAGAATTTTGACCCCCAAGTTGAGACAATACATGCTATTTTAATTCTATTTTAATTTTCCCTGCTTTCTTTGACTAAGGATTAGTAATAACTAGATAACTGCTGAGGTGAGTGATATTGGATGAAGCGTAGGGCTTATGAAAAGAATGAGGCAACTAGGATTATCCTTAATATATCTTGCTCAAATGATGAAAGATGAGTCAATAAAAATAAATCCAACAGTAGGATATACAGATTTGAGGAGTAAAAAAGGATATACATATATTGGACATATTTGGTTGAGGTACCTATAGAATTATCATGTAAAGGTGTGTGCTAACAGTTGGCCATCATAGTCTGAAATTTTAGATACAACAGGAATCATAGTGACTGAGAGCAAATAAAATGAGCCAATACAATTAAGGTTAATTAAGAGCTCTGATGAAATGCTATATGATCCTAAAAATCAGGAACGTCTGCTGAATCTTTTGAAGATTCAGGTTCCTAAATTATTCCTCAGATCTACTTTGGTGATGAGGCTCAAGAATTTACAATTTTTTTCTTAAATAAGCATTACAATTGATATGACAGATAATAAAGCTTGAGAAGCATTGATTTAACTGAGCAATAAAAACAAAAAAAAAACACAGCAGCCAGCAAGATATAAATGTCAAAAAGAATGCCAAGAAAATAAGATCACAAAAAGCAGGGAAGGAGATTAACAAGAAATGGTCCATAGCGTTAATGCTGCACAGAGGTCAAATAACAAAAGATGTGAAATATTTCTACTAGATTTACAACCAGTAGTGGTTAGTAATCTTATCCCAAACAATAGGAGCAAAATAGTAAGGAAAAAAAGAAAGAAAACTGAAGACTGCGGAGCAAGACTATGGAGATTTTATTATGAAACAACAAGTTTTGTCTTGAAGAACATTTATAAGTAATGTAATATACAGAGAAAAAAGTAAACTGCTGGCTTTTTATTTTATTTTTTTAAGAGTGAAGAAGCTTATTCCAATAAACCAAAAATTATATATTTTCTAGTCAATATAACATCAAACAGACAATCTTTTCATCAATTCACCACTTTTACAACTCATAACTCCACACTGTAGCTCCTGGTTCACAATAGTATATCCAAGTTAACCTGTAATTTCCTTTCATTTTAGGAGCAGAGGCAATAAAAGATGTTGGAAATCACATTTTATTGAAAAAAAAAATTAGAAGAGGTTCAATTTTTAAAAATACTGACAAATGTTTAAGCCATCAGCATCTGCAATTGACCACAAGTCTAGTGGAAACCATGTTGAATTCCTTGATGTGTGATTAAATAGTTATAAGTAATTCAACACACACATCCTGTGAGCAAGGTAAGTCTCAGAAAAGTAGCTACAACATAAAAGTATGTCCGGTTGTCACTTATTAATGAGACCAACAATCCCCTGTACACATGGGTCTTTTATGAAATGTTCCACTGAATGCTTTATGTTATTGAATTTTTTGCTCAATACAGACAATTTGGGAATAAGCAAATAAAATTCAATGTTGTCCTCAAGTAATCATTTTTCTGGTCCTTGATTCCCTCTGCCACTATATTTTTATTGTGTTTGAGCATTGAGAGTGGAAATAATTAAAAGGATTTTCATTTTCTGTCCTCACTGTGTCTAGAAAAAATCAAATTAATGTTTTAAAAAAGTTTTCCTGAGTTGATACTTGTTGAAGAAGGAGGGAGGGAGGATGGATCCTACAAAGAAGGATCCTTTGTAGGAAGGGATTTTGTATTTGTTTTTTTTTTTTAAAAAAAAAAAAACTCCATTGTTTTAAACATTTGCCACTTATACCTGAGTTTGCAAACATAGGCAACATCATTCAAACTTGAGAAAAATGCTTTATTTGGGATCTTCATAGAAATGAATTGAACACCTGGCTGCAATCATTGCCATACAACATTTTCATATAGATGAGTTCAGGGAAACTAACCTGTTTTTTTCCCCTGCAGTCCATTGTGTATCTCAACACTCCCTAAAGATTTTAGAAAAGTATCTGCTTGCCATGTGAGATTCTGATGGCAATATAAGTGCCTTACACTTCAGATGTTAATAGAAAAATGCTTATAATTGTCATTTTATTACAGTTAGTTGCAATAGTGGTATCCATAACTCACTGTCATTGGACAATGGTAATCTTAACCATGTACTAAGTATATTATTGTAGTATTTAATTTAAATTTTGTACAAAATTTAATCTTTGGTTTTACTAATGCAGGAACTGAAGAACAAATATGTTATATTACTTGCCCAAGAAACACAACAAAATGTGGACGATTTTTAAACAGATGGGAATACCAGACCACTTTACCTGTCTACTGAGAAACTGAGAAGCAGCAGTTAGAACTGGACATGGAAAAACAGACTGGTTCAAAATAGGCAAAGGAGTACTTCAAGGCTATATATGGTCACTCTGCATATTTAACTTATATACAGAGTACATCATGCAAAATGCCAGGCTGGATGAATCACAAGCTGGAATCAAAAGGCCAGGAGAAATAACAACTTCAGATACGCAGATGATACCACTCTAATGGCAGAAAGCAGAGAGGAACTAAAGAGCCTCTTTATGAAGGTGAAAGTGGAGACTGAAAAAGCTGGCTTAAAACTCAACATTCAAAAAACTAAGATCATGGCATCTGGTCACATCACTTCATGGCAAATAGATGGGGGGAAAGTGGAAGCTGTGGTAGGTTTTATTTTCTTTGGCTAAAAATATCACTGTGAACCATGACTATAGCCATGAAATTAAAAGACTCCAGTTCTTTGGAGGGAAAGCTATGACAAACCTAGACAGTGTATTAAAAGGCAGAAACATCACTTTGCTGACAAAGATGAGTATAGTCAAAGCTATGGTCTTTCCAGTAGTCATGTACAGATTGACAGTTGGACCATGAAGGCTGGGAGTTGAAGAATTGATCCTTTCAAGTTATGGTGCTGGAGAAGACTATTGAGAGTCCCTTGGATAGCAAGAAAATCAAACTAGTCAATCCAGAAAAAAATCAACCCTGAATATTCATTGAAAGGATTAATGCTGAAGCTGAAGCTGCAATATTTTGGATACCTGGTGCAAAGAGCTGATTCATTGAAAAAAATCCTAATGCTGGGAAAGATTGAGGACAGTGGGAGAAGGGAGCAACAGAAGATGAGATGATTAGATAGCATCACTGTACTCCATAGATATGAAGCTTAGCAAGCTCTGAGAGATAGTGTAGAACAGGGAAGCTTGGCATACTGCAGTCCCTGGGGTTGCAAAAAGTGAGACATGACTGAGCAACTAAACAACAACAACATACAAGGCAGAAGCATCTTAGTAATTTTCAAGCCATAATTAACATATATACATATATATTTGCTAATCTGTTTTAACAGTCAAAGCTAATAACCAAAAAAGATTTTTGATAAAAAATAAAATAATGATTGCGTATGGCTACAGTTTCCTTGAGAAAGTTATGAATAACAATAAGAGGCTATGTCAAGACCTGGAGTTTAGAACACAAATTAATAGATATAGAGATTTAATAGTGAGATCAAAGAAAGAACAGATGCCTACATAAATTCTCTGACATCTTGGATGAAAGTCTGTGTTCTAAATTATCAGTCCATATGTCATTAAAATAAAGAAACAAGAACTCAGTGAGGAATTAAAATATTCCAAATCACAAAAAACAAAGCATCTTAGTAGAATATTTTTTTTCTGACTCATCACTTGCCTGCATTTGACAGCTGTGGGGATTTCTTTGGGCTAAGAAAGAAATATTTTTGGTTTTGGTCTTCACTTGTCTTCTCTCTTTCCTCCTGTTTCCATGGAAAGGGATAGAGTAATTACCCTTAAATGTGCCCTTATTTAGTGTTGGTGCAAAAACTAATAAAATAAGTTACCAGATGACAAAACAGTTTTTTGTTTGGTATTTTCAGAAGTAAAAATTCAAGTGAAAGGTTTGGTTTGGGAGATGGACTAAAACTCCTATCTAGCAATGGAAAATGAGACAAGGAAAGGTAACCGATAAAAGGATATGTTACCAAGACACCTATCACTGTGGCTATCTGGAGATTAATCCTCTGGGAAACCTCCAGGAGCATAGCACAGAACACTTGGCTGAGATTTATCTCACCTGAAGCATGAGAGAACTGAGAAGCCAACTTTCATCCATCATTTGTTGGAGATTGTTATGGGTGAGAGATAGTGATATAAATAAAGGATTATCTCTGCTTTCTTTCCTTAGAGAGGATTTGTTATGAGGAAGGCAGAGATTCTTGCAGACAAATGCCTTTATGAATTTTATTTACCAAAGTTCAAAACCATTGGAGAGATTATGATTGGTATTCTGAGCACCTGAGAAAGCAGAGTCCAGGATCAAGAGAAAGTCTTCAGCACACAGTTGATCAACAAGCACAGAAAAAGAGGCTCAACATCACTAATTATTAGAGACATGCAAATCAAAAGTCACAATGAGGTGTCACCTGACATTAGTCAGAATGGCCATCATCAAAAAATCAACAAATAATAAACATCAGTAAGGGAGTGGAGAAAAGGAAACCTTAATACACTGTTGGTGAAAATAAAAATTGGCAACCATTATGGTTGCTGAAGAAGGAGAGCATAGAGATTCCTTAAAAATAATATTACCATGTGATCCAGCAATCTCATTCTTGGGCATATATCTGGAAGAGATGAAACATGCAATTCAAAAAGATATATGCACCCCAGTGTTCGTAATAGCACTAAGACACGGAAGGATTGTAAATGTCCATCAACAGAAACACATGAACGGATAAAGAAGATATGGTATATATATAAAATGGGATATTACTCAGCCACAAAAAAGAGTAAAACATTGCCATTTGCAACAACATGGATAAACCCAGAACTTATCATACTGAGTGACGTAAGCCAAAGACAAATATTATATGATATCACTTAAGTATTGAATATAAAAAAACAAGACATATGAACATTTTATAAAACAGAAACAGACTCATAGACATAGAAAACAAATGTATTGTTACCAAAGGGGAAAGAGACTGGGGGATAACCTAGGAGTTTGGTGTCAGGAAGCATTTAACAAAAGTCTTCCTGTGTGCTGTTTTAGATCTGTCAGGAACCCTCTGGCCCTTATTGATTCCTGAATATTCAGGAATTAAGAGGAGAGGCACGCCTTTCCCGGGGCTGAGGAATCCAGGCATTTCTCACTACAGTGATAAGTACCCTCTTCCTTTTTATGAGCCATATGGTAAAAGGTGATTGTTTGCAACTCTCTCTTTGATAGGGATCGTCTTATGTTTTGTAAGTCTGGAATTTTAATCTTTGTCTTTGCTGAGAATAACCACCTTGTAAGACAGTATGTATGCCCACGCCATGTTGATTAAAACACCTTTGCTCCATCGGAGTTTTGGTCCCGTGTCTTTCTTTCTTTCTTTCTTTCTATTCCTTCTCTCTCTCTCTCTCTCTCTTTCTCTCTCTTACTCTCTGGGCCACCAGGTTCCGGTCCATTAAAGGACCAACAGTTTGGGACTAACAAATACATTTCACTACATATAAAACAGAAAAACAATAAAGATTTACACTGTAGCACCAGGAGCTATATTCAATATCTTATAATAACTTATAATGGCAAAGAATATTAAAATTATATATATGTATACTTGTATATAAATGTAGAACTGGATCACTTTTCTGTACATTTGAAAGTAACATGATATTTTAAATCAACTATACTGCAAGTTAAAAAAAAAGGAAGTCTTCAGACAAAGAGATGCTAAAGCTAGAAGTTCAAAGTTAAGGATTAGAGGATATAGGACAGGGTTCAAACAGCATCTTCTACAATTTATGTTAAAATTTCACATGCAACACAGCAGTTTATAGTGTTGTTTTTTTTTGTTTTGTTTTGTTTTGTTTTTAACTATGAGATGTAGTACATTTATAATTTGGGAGATTATCAATTAGTTAAGTTTCCTTCATCCCTTTTTTCCCCCCTTTTCTAACTCTGCCTTCAAGAAATTGAATGGAGTTAGCCTAATTTTTGTCACTTGATTCAGCATTTCTTAAATTTTTAGTTCCCTTCAGTTACTAACATAAATTAAGTCAATTTCTGGGGTCACAGGAAACTGATAATCCAGTTAAAAACCCATTGTAATTAGAAAGCTGTATCTTTTCTAGTGAAGTTTCCATCCTCCTGTTTTATCGTTTTGTTTTGTTTTGTTTATTTGTGGCCCCACCATGCGGCATGTGGGATCTTAGTTCCCAGGTCAGGGGTCAAACTCATGGCCCCTGCAGTGAAAGCACAGAGTCGTAACCACTGAACTGCCAGGGAAATCCCCATTCTCCTATATTTCTAATTTGAATTAACATACCAAGATGATACATAGGAAATTAAGTTACAACAACTACAATTACATTAAGAAAACTCAGATGGCCTGTGTTTTATATTAAGAAAATTTGTTTTTGAATATATCCTTGCTTTCACCTCTTTTCTTTAAAATGTTATCATGAAATGTGTTGCATACCAGAACACACTTGCTGCAGTGTTTGTGGCAAAGAGGTCAGTGAACACAAAGACACTTTGAGATAAATTATACAGGTGTCTTTTCTAACATCCTGTAAAATTGTGAAAGACTCTCATTGGAAATGCCGTTGATCAAGCACTGACATTGGACCCCTTTGTCTTGATTCCAGATAGTCAAATCATTTATGAAGAGCAGGGTATTTATGTGACAGTACATAGCTAAAAGGTTTGTCTTTAGCAATGTTTATAAAACAGTGTAGCTACAATGTTTATAAAACAGTGTAGCTATAGCTGTTTCTGCTTAGATATTGAAAATACATCACATTCTGCATTTAAATGACAATTGGGTAAGGCAAGTGGTCATTGGCTCTTCTAACTGGACCATTTGCTAGTCCAAATCATTTTCATGATTAAAACAAAATAATATGAAAATACCTTCACACAAATAAGTTTTATTTTTTATTTGATCATGTTTTTCTGATGAAAAAAATCCCTAATCTAAAGTGTGTACTCATTTCTCTATGTGTGAGTGTATATGTGTGTTTGTCTACATCTTCTGTCATAGAGCTGCATTCAGAGTAAGAAACCAGAAATGGTTAGTAATACTTATAAAAGATACTTTGTTCTTCTGTGCTGGGTGCTTTACTGCCAAAATGTGGATGTGAAGAAATATATATCTATCCTTTTTCATAAAGATTAGTAAAGAAAAAACCTAAGAATAAATTCCAACATAACACAGAAAAGGAAGAAAATCTGACCAGTTATTATTGTCCTTCATCTATTGTAAATTTAAACTACATAGGCAAAGCTGAAGTGCCAGGATTTTAGTTTAATTTTTAGGGGGAAGATCTAGGCTTGAAGCTAAACCTTGGCAGAGACTGTACCCAAACACTCCACACATATTCCAAGGGGGAAAGTTCAGTCTTTTATTTATATTTCCTATATATTTACTAATTTTTATATTTAGAAAAATTTTTCTTTGATAATAAAATCACCTCAGAGTGCAAGTCTGGATTAATGGTATTTAATTAAAAGTTTTATTTTAATTTAATTAAGTGACCTGTGTTTAATAAAGTCCACTTTAAATATTTGAGAATAAGTTCTCCAAACAGAGCTCCACATACGGAATGCAGAAACTTTGCACCAATAGAGGCTCTGGTATGAAACAGAAAAGTCAGCAAGTGAGTTTTTTCAATGTTAATTCAGAAATGACTATGCTTCTAGGACAGTGCAATCCCTATACAGAGTAGACACTTAAAGATCAAATGAATAAATGATGAAACATTTTTGTTTTTCAGTTAATTTGATGAACATGTTTTTTCTTTGGTTTATGTCTGATCAGTTGTTGGAAAATACCATTTAATTTTAAGGTTTTTGCATTATATGCCTCAATAAAAATACCCAACTGAACTATTCAAACTACACTGTTTCTAGTTCTGGATTTTTCTGACATATTAATAAAAGAGCTATTGTGAATATAATTTGGAGTTATAGAGACTCAGTAGAAATGAAGAGAAGGAGAATTATTTGTAAAAAGCAGAAAACTGTATGGCAGAATAGCTTGAAGATCAGGTTTTGAAGCTGACATGGTTTGTGGTCCTGGAGGCCTATCTCTATCTCTACAGCTATCTTTGCCCTGGAGAAGGAAATGGCAACCCACTCCAGTATTCTTGCCTGGAGAATTCCTTGGGCAGAGGAGCCTGGTGGGCTACAGCCCATGGGATTACAAAGAATTGGACATGAGTGAGCTACTAACACACACACATAGCTATCGCCACATCTATCTATATATATATATATATTTTTTTTTTTTTAATCATAACACACTGTGAGAGGTGAAAGAGTTGTTTTGTTTTGTTTTATTTTCCTCTAAATATTTTCTGGTTTCTTTCTTCTATATTTAAGCACGTGTCTTTTCTGTGCCTTAGGGAAGATTTATGCCTTGGCAGAAGGCAGAGGTGCCCGTAGGCACTTGCCTTCCTGGCTTTTGTTTAGAAATGTTTAAATCATTGAGGAGATTATGATTTGATTTGTGTCCAAAAGTCTAGGGAAACAGATTTTGAGGAACAGAGAGTGAAATGATTATAAAAGAAAAACTGTTTAAATTGTAATTTATACCAGAATAAAAATATTCCCTGGGAGTGGAGATCAGATATTTTGGGACAGAGAGGTAGGAATAGAAATCTAGGACTTTAAGGCTTCTAGTTATAGCCACTATTTGATGCCTCAATTACCACATGAAAGAAACAGAGGAGGTGGAATTGAAGGGACCAAGTGGACCTGTCTTAAAACTCTGCTACTACAGGGTAAGTGATGAAGATATCCTATAGAAACTTATTGAAGAAGTATTAGTAATGGCTCCAACTCTCAGACCTTTTCAGAATGAAAGGCTCACTATGTTAGGAAAAGTATCCCAAAATGGCAGAAAGGCTGGCTGCCATCAAAGGGAATGAATGTTGTGCTGCATGTACAACCAGAAAGGTACTAACTATAACCCTATATCCACATGCAGACGTGACTGTGTCAGTAGCCACGTAATTTCCTTCCTTGATTTGATGCCTGCACTTAAATATGTCAATCAATTCCTCTCTCATCTCCATTCCTTAGTAGTTAACATAAGAAGTTCTGTTGTTGATTAACTTTTTCTTGGAGTAGAACTGCTTTACAGTGCCGTGTTAGTTTCTGCCATGTAGCAAACTGAATCGCTGGTATGTACACATACACCCCCTCTTTTTACGTTTTCTCCCCATGCAGGTCACCCCAGAGCACTGAGCAGAGTTCACTGCGCTATACAGTAAGGTCTAATCAGTATCTGTTTTATGTATACAGTAGTGCACATACGTCAGTGCCAATCTCCTAATTCATCCTGCTTCCCTTCCCCCCGGTATCCATAAATTTGCTCTCTACATCTGTGTCTATATTTTTGATTTTCAAATAAGCTCATCTATACCATTTTTCTAGTTTTTACATATAAGTGTTCATGCTCCAGTCATGCCTGACTCTTTGTGACCCTATGGGCTGTAGCCCGCCAGGCTCCTCTGTCCAAGGGATTCTCCAGGCAAGAATACTGGAGTGAGTTACCATGCCCTCCTCCAGGGGATCTTCCCATCCCAGGGACTGAACCTGTATCTCTTACATCTCCTGCATGGGCAGGCAGGTTCTTTACCACTAGTGCCACCTGGGAAGCTCTCTACATATAAGGGATATATCTTATATATATATATATATACACACAGATATATTTTTTTTCTCTTTCTGACTTACTTCACTTGTGTTTAGGTGTATCCACTTCCTTGAAATAGCACTATTTCATTCCTTTTGGTGGCTGAATTATATTGCTTATATGTTCCATATCTTCTTTATCCAATTCCTTTATTGATTGACATTTAGGTTGCTTCCATGTTCTGACTACTGTAAATAGTGCTGCAACGAAAACGGGGATGTGTGTATCTTTCTGAATTATGGTTTTCTCTATTAGAGAAATGTCAATCAAAACTACAGTGAGGTATCACCTCACACCAGTCAGAATGACCATCATCAAAAGACCTACAAATAATAAATGATAGAGAGGACGTGGAGAAAATGGAACCCTCCTATACTACTGGTAAATTGGTACAGTCAATATGGAGAACATTGTGAAAGTTCCTCAAAAAACTAAAAATAGAACCACCATATGACCTAGGTGTACTCATTTTTTCAAAAGCTAGAAGCATTATGTTGACCAAAGATATAATGTTGCTTTCTAGAAATCAACACCGAAGACTAATGTAGAAGAAGTCTATATCCATTTAAAATGTACAATTCGATCCATTTTGGCAGTTTCATACACTCATTAAACTAAAGTAGATATGTATAATTTCTCAGAATATTTTTCTTCAACTACACATTTAATACTAGGGTCTTTGCCCAATTTTCAAACTCTGGGTTTCATCATCAGTAAAATGAAGGCAATTGCTACCTCTCCTGGTTACTGGGAGGATTAGAAATGGTATGTATTAGGTGCTTATCATAAGAACTGGCACTGAAAAGGACTCAAGATCCAGAAATTTCTTCTCCTTCTGCTAGACACAAGTTTATATAATCAGACCCACTAAGCAATATTTTTTAGAAGTTTAATCATGACAAAAGTCGTTTTCATGCCCCCCCCCCCCCCACATAGTCCATCTTTCAATCTGTTTACATCAGAGGACAACCATTGGTCTGCTTTGGGCTGGTATACTTTAATGTGCATCTTTAAGAATCTTGTACATGTACAAGTGTTATGATACTACCCCTACCCCCAATCATATAGACTGCACGTTTCCTCATGTTACATTAGTGGGATACAAATGAACCATTATTCATATATTTTATCAACTACAGTTTATAGCTTACTTTGGGCTTCCCTGGTGCCTCAGACAGTAAAGAATCTGCTTGCAATGCAGGAGACCTGGGTTCAATTCCTGGGTCAGGAATTTCCCCTGGAGAAGGAATACTCCAGTATTCTTGCCTGGAGAATTCCAAGGACAGAGGAACCTGGCGGGCTACAGTCCATGGGGTTCTCAAAGAGGTGAACATGACCGAGCGACCAAGCACACGTCGTTACTTCACAGTTCACTCTGTGTCCTGCAGCTATATGCGTTTTGATAAGCGTGTTACATCATGCATCTAGCAATATAGGATCATACAGAGTAGTTTCCCCTGTGTTTCATCTATTCTCTCCCTCTCCTGTGAATCCCTCCCTCCCAGCGCCTCACAAGCATTTACCATTTTACTGTCTCTATAGATTTGCTTCCTTTTTGATGTCATGTCGTCAGAATTATACAGTGTGTAGCCTTTTCAGACTGTCTTCTTTAAATTAACAGTATATATTTATGGTTCTTTCATGTCTTAGAGCTTAATAGCTCACATCTTTTTAGAACTGAAGGATGTTGTTTGTTTTGGGTTTGATCCCTGGGTTGAGAAGATCCCCTGGAGAAGGGAAAGGCTACCCACTGCAGTATTCTGGCCTGGAGAATTCCATGGACTGTATAGTGTACAGGGTCGCAAAGAGTCAGATGCAACTGAGCGACTTTCACTTTCAGATATACCATAGTTTACTTACCATTCACTGTCTGGAGAACATCCTGGTTGCTTTCAAATTTTGGTGATTTATAAATTATTATTGACTAAAATGTCCATAGGTTTCTAAATAGACCTACTATAAGCAGTCATATGCAGGTTGTTGTGTAGACAAAACTTTTCAGTTTCTTTGGGTGAATACCAAGGAGCATTATTGCTGGATTGTGTGCTAATTTTATTTTGGTTTTATTATACATTGCCGAACTATCTTCCAGAGTGACTATTGTGTTTTTCATTCTCACTAGCAATGAATGAGAGCTCCTGTTGCTCTATCTTAGCTAGCGTGTGTCTTTTAAAAAAATTATCCATTCTAATGTAGTTGTATTTCATTATCTTAATTTGCAATTTTCTTATGACATATGGTGTTGAGCATCTTTTTATTTTCCATATGAGTATCTTATTTGGTGAGATGACTATTCAGATGTTTTGTTTATCTTCTTGACTGAGTTTCTTATTTTGTTATCACCGAGTTTTGAGAGATCTTTGTATATTTGGATTTAAGTCCCCTCTCTGATACGTGTTTTGAAAATATTTTATCCAAATCTGGCTTGTCTTTCAATCCTCTTTGTATTTTCTTTCACAGAGTAGTGCTATTTAATTTTCATAAAGTCTAACATTAATTTTTTTCTTTAATAGATCATGCTTTGTTGCTGTATCTAAAATGTGTTTAAAGGAAATATTTAAGATAATTATGTTATAAATGGAGGAGATGAAGGGACATAAAGGAAGAATGGTTTCTACACTTGACTATAACTAGTAAAGTGTTAACAGTAGTAGACTGTGATAAGTAATGCACATGTGACATAGAGCAACCCTTAAAAGCTGTATAAAGAAACATACTAAAAAACACAAGAGATAAATAGAGTTAAAAAAAAAAGTTCAAGTAACTCTCAAAGAGGCAAGTAAAAGAAGACAGAAAAATATAAAGCTAAGAGAACAGAGGAAAAATTTTAAAAGCAGACTTAAGCCCTAGTACATTAATAATTACGTTAGATTTAAATGGATTAAATGTACCATTTAAATGACAAGAGATTGTCAGAGTGAAACTGTATGAACCTTAATCAAAAGAAAGCAGTAGTGGCTATGTTAATGTCAGGTAAACTATGCTTCAGACATAAAAAAAAAAAAATTTACTAAAGAGAGGTACATTCTATAACGATAAAATTCACTTAGAAGGTATGGCAATCTCAAAATCTATGTTCCAAAGAATAGAATTGTAAAATACATGAAGTAAAAATTGATAAAGTTGAAATGAGATATAGACAAATCCATAAGTACAGTTGGAAACTTCAGCAATCTTCTCACAAAAATTGGCAGAACAATTAGAAAATCAGTAATTATGTAGAAGAACTCAACAGCACCATAAACCAACAAGATCTAATTGATGTTTATAGACTCAACCCAACAGCTTACTTTAGGAGTAAAAAGCCAGATAAAAGGATTTTCCACGCTTCCTCATCAGCAGGAAATCTGGTTAGATTTTACTGGTCAGCTGTATTAATCAAAATTGGAAAGGCAGTGTTATGGACTGTATATTTCTATCCTCTGAAACTTCATATTATGAGACTTTAACACCAAATGTGGAGATGGAAACCTTGGGAGGCAATTAGGGTTGATAATGGTGTGGTTCTGATTATGGGATTGTTGGATATATAAGGAGACGAAGAGAAATTTCTCTCTCCGTGGATGTAAGGACACATAGAGAAGGCAAGCCAGAGAGGACTCTCATAAGGAACTGAAATGACCAGCACATTGATTTTGAATTTCCCAGCCCCCAAAACTATAAGAAATAAATGTCTTTTGTTTAAGGCACCTGATCTATGTGTGTGCTCAGTCTCTCAATCGTGTCTGACTCTTCAAACCCATAGACTATAGCCTGCCAGGTTCCTCTGTTCATGGGATTCTCTATCCAAGAATAGTGAAGTGGGTTGCCATTTTCTACTCCAGTTCAATCTATAACCTTTTGTTACAACAGTCCAATCAGACCACAACATGTAGAACTTGAGAACTGGAGAGAAAATTACATACTGGAAGCTACTCCAGGCAGGTAGTTAGAATCACTGTTGATTTTCAGCAGTTCCAAAACAAATTTAAACATTAACTCTTTTGAACCTCAGGCATGTCAATTCTTGTGGTAGCATCCCTGACTCTCTGTTTTATCAAGCTTCCCCAAAATTGTTTTGTCTTCCTTGGTTCTCTCAGTCTTCCCATTGGTTATTTGAGTTTCTTTTTACCCATATTATGTTTTTCTTACTCAAAGTAACTATGGAATTTAAATTTTCCTTACTTGTCGATATACTTCCACACATTAAAGGTATCTGAGAAGCTCATTATCTTGTGTAAAGTAGACAACTTCCTAAATAATGGACATATTGTAGTGATGAAGAAGAAACGTGAGTCACTTCGATGTCCAGACTCACACTTTGACGTCAGTGGAATGATGCACTTAATCATCACTTTGCTGGGAGTGGACATGAGAAGGAAGAGGCATTTTGGGGCTTCTATCATTCATTAATACAATGTTTACATATTGGAAAAGCTAATTTACAAATTCATTTACAAATGTCTAACTTATGAATTACTTTTTGGAACAATGCCCTTTTGGTAATATTGAAATAGTCTTTTTAATTACTATATAACCCTTTGTAATAGACTAAGTAATACATTATGGACAGTTCAGTGAACATAATACAAATCAATCTTTTGGACACTCAAGTCTATTTACTGTCAGATTAGTCTCCTTAAGTTAGTTCTAATTATGGTATTGTTCAGCCTTCCAAACCTTAATTGGGTTCCATTCTACACACACACACGTCATACACAAAATGTCCAAGTACTTACCCTGATTAATAAGGTGCTCTGTAATGATGATTGATCTAATGGTTTACCATTTTTATATTTGTACCTCTTTTCATGTACTCCTAGTTGAAAGAATGACTAGCAATTCTCCTAACACATTTTACTCTTCTCTAACTTTGGGCTCAATCATTCTGTCCTTTAGTATGAAATAATTAAGTCTCAATTCTATGTGTGAAAATTTCACCTGTTATTTTTATTCTAGCTTAAAAGTGATCATATTTCCCTATTTTCTCTAACGTATGTTATCTTTCTCTCCTTTGAATTCTCACAGTTATTTATCTCCACCTCAGAGAGCAATTCCTTGTTTGTATCTTAAATTTTATTTCTTTATATAGCTAAGGGGATGTTAAATTTGATGTCTTCCTGCTATCCAGGCTCAACTAAGAGTTGATATCAAATTGAGATGCTAGATCATATATGCACAAATTTCCACTAGGCGACACCTAAATTTATCTATCTTCTTTTTCCTATCACTAATCACAAGAAGGTCAATCAGAAAACTTGGAAGTGGTAAATTTTTCAAGAATTTGTTAAGGATTTGTTACCTATCATGGTGAAAGACATAAAATGCAGGGAGATCCATAGCGGGTCTCACTCCTGGTTTTATGTTTGAAGAATTTTGCTAGTTCTGGTGCTGTCAAGTGGCTAGAATTGTACATAGAAAAAGAACTATCGAAAGAATCTGACATATACCCTGCACTTTTTTTTTTTTTTTTTGCTTCTGACACTTACACATTAAAGAAATATGAAGGAGAGAGGTTGACTTGATCCACGCTGATGGGAGGGTGAATAGAGAAGGCTACAGCAAAAAAAAAAAAAAAAAAAAATTGTATCTTTTACTGTTGATGGGTTTCTCCTGAATCAAGTGGGATTTCAGAAAGCAGCCAGATTTGAGTGGGCTTCAAAGGACCTCACTCAAGAGGTCTTCCTTCAAAGAGAGGCATCTTCAATGTTATCCCAGAGGAACATAACCAATAGTATACATGTATCAAGATAGATAGAGTATACATTGGCTGATATGATTATGGAGACTGGACAATTTCCAGTACTTGCCAAGTGAGGCCATCAATAATCTCAAGCCCCAGGAGAGCTAGTGGTGCAGTTCCAGTCTGAAAATCTGAATCCAAAGACCTGTGATCAGAAAAGTTGATGGCATAATTACAGTGTAAAAGCTGACAGGTCCAAGCCCCAAGAAGAATCAATATTTCAATTCCAGTATGAAGGCAAGACAAAGTCAAAGTCCTAGTCCAAAAACCATTAGGCAGAAATAACTATCTCTTACTTGGGAAAAAGTCAGCCTTTTGTGATACTGAGCCTTCAACTGATTGAATGAAGCCCACCCACACCAGAGAGGGCACTCTGCTTTACTCAGTTTACTGATTCAAAAGTTAATCTCAATCAAAACCACCCGCACAGAAGCATCCAGATCAATGTTTGACCAAACAACTAATTACCCCACAGCCTAGTCAAGCTGGGAAATAAAATTAATAAGCACACTCAGTAAGCAGAGATAAAAGCTTACTTCTGGATGCTGATACTGACTGGTGAAAGGATGAGATGTGGAGCAGGCCTCACATTCTTCAGGTCAGAGAGATCTCCTAGGAAACCTACACACATGCAATAGGTCAAAGGGCAAGCAGTCAAACATCTAACACATTCAGAGTGCATCAGCACTGAATCAAGTTTAGAGTCAAGCAAAAATTGCTTTTCTTAATTCCAAAGTGCCCACTCCTGCATTTGTGAAAGAACCAGAGGCAGTCTTGCTCTGCTGATTTTCAGTATGACTGAGACCCTAGTTGGAAGCAGGTAGGCTTTGAATCAGAGAAGAAAAGGCAACATTACTATCTGAGTGGATTTGTTGTTTTAGTCACTGAATAATCAGATAGTTGAATTACAAAATGAACTCTTAGGGCTGTGAAAGGTCCTTTATTTCCTGCTTTTATTCAATTTAATGCAATGTATCAAAGAATCATGGTATATATTAGTATTTTCTTCTATTATATGCTTCTTTTTTTTTTCATTTATTTTTATTAGTTGGAGGCTAATTACTTTACAATATTGTAGTGGTTTTTGCCATACACTGACATGAATCAGCCATGGATTTACATGTGTTCCCCATCCAGATAACCCCTCCCACCTCACTCCCCATCCCATCCCTCTGGGTCTTCCCAGTGCACCAGCCCTGAGCACTTGTCTCATGCATCCAACCTGGGCTGGTGGTCTGTTTCACACTTGGTAATGTACTTGTTTCAATGTTATTCTCTCAGATCATCCCACCCTCACCTTCTCCCACAGAGTCCAAAAGTCTGTTCTATACATCTGTGTCTCTTTTTCTGTCTTTTAAATAGGGTTATCATTACCATCTTTTAAAATTCTATATATATATACATTAGTCTACTGTATTGGTATTTATCTTTCTGGCTTACTTCACTCTGTATAATGGGCTCCAGTTTCATCCATCTCATTAGAACTGATTCAAATGTATTCTTTTTTAACGACTGAGTAATATTCCACTGTGTATATGTACCATGGCTTTCTTATCCATTCGTCTGCTGATGGGCATCTAGGTCCTTTTGTCTAAGATCAAGTGTAGTATCTGTTCTTATCAGTTTAATACATGCTTTTAATAATAAAATGCATGATACCTCTATGTTCATTTTATAAAAGGTAAATTATCCTATATACTAGAAATATAGAAGCTTTAGTGTAAGAAAAGGCTTATAGAAAACAAAAAGGAATAATAATTCCAAACTTTTGCAGTGGCAAGTTTCTCTTATTATCTCGATAGATACTTCCTCCTTAGAAGATAAACTGTTATAGTCTGCTCCTGTTTACCTTGGTTACTAAGACCATATAACGATAGCCAAGAAAGAATTGCCTCATGCTCTTAAATGAGGTTTGGGATTATCTTTTACTGAATACTAGGCGTTTATCAGGGCATTGGAGGTACAACATTGACTTCTGATATCAAGAATAATGTTTGGGAGTTGACTATATGGAGAAATAAGTATAGTAATCAAATAAAGCCTAATTAGTAACTAAATAGCACAATATACTATAAGTGCTGTTACAGAGCTGCGTAACAAACCACTCTAAAACTTAGAGAATAAAACATTTATTTTGCTGATAAATGTACAATCTGGACAGAGGCTCCACTCAGCATTATATAGTGGCTGGGTTCACCCGAAGGTATCTGGGCCAGGAACACTCAAGTAGCTGGGACTGGAGAAATGGGAGCCTTTCAGTCATCTTTCTTTACCTCTGTGTTCTCTGTACATAATCTCTCCAGCATTGCCATTAAAGTAATGACAAACTTCCTCTGTGTAGACTTGAGACTCCTAAGGTAAATGTCAGCAACGAAAATCTGGTGAAAGCTGATCACCATTCATGATCCTGCCTCAGAAATCGTGCAATATTACTTCCCAATAGTCTAGCTTCCTGGGTATGCAAGATTATAGACCTCACCTTACAAAGGATGAGTGTTAATGTTACATTGTAAGAATAAAATATCGACTGGGGCATTACATGTGGAAAATGCATTCAGCCACAGGTGCAGAGGAGAGGAGGACCTATTTCAGACTGGAGAAGTCAAGGAAGTCTTCCAGAAGTGGGAGTCAGAAATACAGTACGGGAACCTCCTGGCTCTCCCTTGCTTGAGTCTCTGTCTACCCATCAAGCCATTCTTCACACTTATTTTACACGAATGAAATGCAAATTGGATGTCATCCCCATGCCAAACACCAAGCATTTATTTCCCAGTTCAAAGAACCTATACCAGCACTGTCATATAGAGCTTATTGTGATAGTCTCTCTGCTGTACCTTATAGTAGCAACTAGCTTGATTTTGCCTATGGAAAATTTAAAATGTGACTATTGCAACTGAATATTTAATTTCACTTAAAATAAATTAATTTTAATTATTTAAATACTATATGTGGCCACTATTAACATTTTGAATAGCACATTTTGAGATAAATTCAAAATCCTTAAATTTATATTTTAAAATCCTTGTAACATCACAATACTGTTATTATTCTATTTTAAAGGCAAGGATACTGAAGTTAATGAGAAATGTTTTCTATTTAAGATGATAGAATATGCCTTGTAATCTGAGAATGTTATTTAACCTAGGTCAGTGCAAATACTGAGAGCTTCTATGTGCAACATTCAGCGTTAAGTTGAGAAAACACTTTCACTGGGATCTGCTTTATTGTGTTCTTTTCTGTAATGTGACATTTTACAACTTCACACACTTTAAAGGGTTGACTAACCATGGAAAATAAAATCAAGGTGTTTTCTAATCCTCTTTGAACTATTGATAGCATCTAAATGCGGGTAATTTAGTTACTCTTAGAAGACTTTCTAAGTGGTCATAGTGTTCATAGTCCAGAGCTTTTCTGCATAACTTGTCATACCTGTGTAGTTGGTCTTGGGGACAAAGCAATTTTACCCATTGTTAGTTCTCTTTAGATTACCTCCCCTAAACAAGGTAGTGAAATAGTCTCTTTAACAGAACATTAACAATATGGTGGTTTACAGATCCATAATATTGCCCAAATAGAGTTTTTCTTGAAATGAACTTATTTAGTCAAATATTTTTGACAGAATACTGAAGAAAGAAAGAAAGTGAAGTCTCACAGTCTTGTCCAACTCGTTTTGATCCCATGGACTGTAGCCTACCAGGGTCTTCTGTCCCTGGGATTCTCCAGGTGAGAATACTGGATTGAGTAGCCATTCCCTTCTCCAGGGCATCTTTCTAACCTAGGGATCAAATCCCGGTCTCCCGCATTTCAGGCAGATGCTTTATCATCTGAACCACCAGGGAAGCTCTGAAAGACAATTACATTTATCTCACTACCTTAAATTAACAAAACTGAAGATACCGAGGTGATAAAGAGTCATATGCTAAGAATGGACCTGAAAGAGATCTGAGTGGTTTCTTTTACACACTTATATAAGCTCTTTGTCGGTCTATATAATCTGATCCATAAATTAGTCATCCTATTTCCAACTCATGATTTCCTTTTGCATTTTCTAGGTAAAAAAAAAATGAAACTTGGCAGGCAAGAAAAAAAAAGAGCAATTAAGATTCTGTTTATTTTGAGTTGTAATTCACAGTTCCTGCTGATTAGTAAAGAGCAATATTTGAGAGGTTGATTATTTTGATGTTTGTTACATTTAGCGTAAGAATAACTTTCCTCCATGTGCAGTCAACCTATGAATGCAAAGCAACCATTTTTACAGGAGAGAGACATCCTTCAAGGGTCATAAATCTAAATATCCCCATCTAAATTGCCCTGCATTTCCTTTTCACCAAAAGTTTCCTTGTAGGATGGAAAGTGATCCGACTGTGGGGATGAGAACAATACTTCAGCAAACTGCTTCCTCCAAATGCCAGGGTTCACTAGAGTGCACAGTTGGGAAGCAGAACATCAAGTGAGACAGAATTCCCTGGCGGGTGATGGCATTGGTGTCTAGGATTGAGTTATGGCTTTGCCTGCTGCATCCAGCCTAAAATTAAAGGAAAGAGAAGATGTAAGTGAAACATACTCCAGGTAGATGAAGTTGGGGGACTACATATTATTTAATTCTGTATTCATGCCATTTTTTTTTTTTAAGTTCATGAGACTGAGAAAATATTGTATTGAGTGACACAAGTAAATATTTGGTTCATCTCAGATAGCAAGTCCATGAATTACCTCATATGAGTCATTTCACCTGGAGCTTTCTATTCTGGATTTATAATTAATGTTTACATTACTGGCTTGTCTCAAGAAATAAATCAGTTATGCAAGTAAAATCACTAGTTAACCCAAATTGGTTGGTTGTTTAGTCGCTCAGTTGCTCAGCCCACTAGGCTCCTCTGTCCATGAAATCTCCCAGGCAAGAATACTGGAATGATTGCCATTTCCTATTCCACGGGGTCTTCATGACCCAGTGATTGAAACCACATCTCTTGCGTCTCTTGCATCAGCAGGTGGATTTTTACCACTGCACCGCCTACTCCAACATCTCAAACTTTGGTGTGCACCAGGATCACCTGGAGAACTTGTGAGTTCAGTCTTTCAAGCATTGTATGAACATAAAGACAGTCAGAAACTTCAACTGATTTTCATCTTTCTAATAGGAAAGGTAACACAACACAAGTTTTAGTTAACAGGTTTCATTAGGAATAAAACAAAAAATAGTTTAGGTAAGTATAAATAGTTTTTCTAAACTGGGGCACAGAAAATAATACTGTATAGTTTTAGTGCAAGTAGTTATATAACCATTCTTATATCACTTGATAAAAAATAATGGTATGAGTTTATATTATACAACTCCAGATGATTAAAAAGGAAACAAAGATTTTTTTTTTTCTTTAAGAAATCTTCAAAAATAAATGACCTATTTCTAGACTTTAAAATGAATCATTGTAGTAGGGCAAACAGTGTTTCCTCCAAATTCATGCCTATACTAAATCTGAGAGTGGACCATATTTAAAAATGATCTTTGCAGGTATAACTAAGAATTGAAACAAAATCATACTATATTAGAGAGGGCCCTGAATTTAATGAAAATGTCCATATAAGAGGCATAAAAGAACACTGCTACAGAGAAGAGGGCAGTGGATGCAGTTTAGAGTGTTTATAGGCCAAGAGATGCCCAGGGTTGACAATAATCACCCAAATCCAGCAGAAAGTCAAGGGGCAATTCCTCTTGCAGATCCTCTAAAAGAATCAATCACCTGTCACCACCTTGATTCTGGATTTCTGGTCTATTGAATTGTGAGAGAATAAATTTGTGTTAAGCCACCAAATTTTTGATAAATAGTTATAGCAGCCCTAGAGAATTAATACATCATAGTAGGTATGAAAACAGACATATGAGACATTTAAAGTGTTTACTCTGTATTTTATCAAGTAGTTTGTTGCATGTGGAAATTCTCAAAAATGTTTTTGAGTCCCATGGAAAATAGGCAATGCTTTCACTGGTCATTATCTGGTCCCTAAAAGACTTCTTGGGCTTCCCAGTTGGCTGAATGGTTAAAAAAAAAAAAAAAAAAAAAAAAAAATCCACCTGCCAATGCAGGAGACTCAGGTTTGATCCCTGGATTGGGAAGAAGCCTGGAAGAAGGAAACAGCAACCTACTTCAATATTCTTGCCTGGAAAATCCCATGGATGGAGGAGCCTGGCGGGCTACAGGCAGTGAGGTTACAAAGAGTCAGACACGACTTGGCAACTAAACGGCAGCAATAGCAGAAGACTACCTAGCCCTCTGAATTGTTTTCACTGTCACTTATTATGACATCTTGTGACTTTTTGGTTGATAGTTATTTTCCACTTTGACCTTCAGGTCCTCCTTATACTATTTGCCCTGCCGCTACTCTTCCGGTAACAAGGTTATATAGCAATCGTCTACACACACAGGACTTTCTATCTCAGATAGCAGGCAATAGCGCTGGGTAATTCTCGTGGTTTCTGTCTCTGCCCAAGCATGGGAACAAATCTGCATGCAGACTTTCGAAGGCTGAGTAGTCTGTTAGAGAACAACCAACCAATAAAACTAGACATGCATACACACATACTTGTGTGCACTCCTAGCTTCGGAAAAAGTCTTCACCATATGCCTGTTTTTTTTTTTTTTCCAATGGTTGTCAAATGATGCTGTATTTTTCTTTTTCCTTTGCAGTTCTTAACTAGCTGGGCACTCCACTGCACCACTGTTGATATCATCTATGATGTCATGAGGGTGGCGGCCATCCTGTTTTAACTTTTATTGTTATGATACTCTGCTTTCAAAGGTCCAATTACTTCCTTAGCACAGATGCTCCACCAGCAAGAGATTTAAAAAAGAGGAGGCTTTAACATATGCTAATTGACATGGTGCTGGTTCAGTTTGGGCTACAGAATAGGCAATATTACAGTTCTCAACTGCTCTACTAAACAGCAATTACTGAGCATTTTAAGGTCATATCAAAGCTGTCCTTCCTGGTGGACTGTCAATACAGAGTCCCATCTGTATCCATCAGAAATGTGCAATTTTTGCTATTTTAATTAGTTTATAAATAATTCATAAAAGAATATACCTGCTTACCAAGACCTGAATATTGAATTTCAGCAGCTTTAGATTTACCATTTGCCTTTTCCCTCCTAGATATTTTTTTTTTTTTTATCCCTTAAGGAATGAATGACTTTAAAGAGTTTAGTGTATTCCCATTTAATTGTTTGACTATGTGTCAGAGCAATTAATGTACCGATGTTTCTCTGAATTTGTTGTAACAAAAAAGAAACTTGATTAGAGAATCCTTGGTATAGCACAGGCTGCATTAATTTTTCTGGACATATGTATATTTTCCTTCCATGTTTAAAAACTTAAAGATTTGAGTTTACCCATAAAGCAGTGTGTGTGTCCATTTTGCTCCTAAATATGTATATGTGTGTGTGTGTGTATACTACATATGTCTACATATATCAGTATACACATAATGGCACTCACGTTGCCTATCATCTAGTGCAGAAATTACAAAATATCATTTGTGAGTCAAATACAACACACACCTGTTTTAACTTTACAATGTTTTCCTTTGGTTTTTAAAATCCCATTATGATTTTTTTTTTTAATTTAACAATTGACAGTTTTCATATAATAATTTAGAATATTGACTTCTCTTGATAAATCAAAATATGCTATATAAAGAAGCTTACTGTAAGTAACAATTATCAAATGTTTAATGATATTTTACTCATACTACTATCTATGAAACTAATTGTGATTACTTGTAAGAATAATTGGAAAGCAAGTACATGTGTGATGAATTTTTAATGTTTCAATTCGTCCAAGTTGAACTTTGTTTCCTAGAATCCTCTTCCCTGTATTTTCCAGAACTATGGATGGAGATTCGTGAAATTGTACAGGAGGCAGTGATCAAGACATTCCCAAGAAAAAGAAATGCAAAAAGGCAAAGTGGTTGTCTGAGGAGGCCTTACAAATAGCTGAGAAAAAAAGAGAAGTGAAAGGTAAAGGAGAAAAGGAAAGGTATACTCATGGGAAAGCAGAGTTCCAAAGAATAGCAAGGAGAGAGAAGAAAGCCTTCCTCAGTGATCAATGCAAAGAAATAGAGGAAAACAATAGAATGGGAAAGACTTGAGATCTCTTCAAGAAAATTAGAGATACCAAGGGAACATTTCATGCAAAGATGGGAAAAATAAAGGATAGAAATGGTATGGACCTAACAGAAGCAGATGGTATTAAGAAGAGGTGGCAAGAATACACAGAAGAACTATACAAAAAAAGATCTTCATGACCCAGATAACCACAATAGTGTGATCACTCACCTAGAGCCAGACATCCTGGAATGCCAAGTCAAGAGGGCCTTAGGAAGTATCAGTGTGAGCAAAGCTAGTGGAGTTGATGGAATTCCAGGTAAGCTATTTCAAATCCTAAAAGATGATGCTGTGAAAGTGCTTCACTCTCTGCCAGCAAATCTGGAAAACTCAGCAGTGGCCACAGGGCTGGAAAAGGTCAGTTTTCATTTCAGTCTCAAAGAAAGGCAATGCCAAAGAATGTTCAAAGTACCACACAATTGCACTCATCTCACACACTAGCAAAGTAATGCTCAAAATTCTCCAATACAGGCTTCAACAGTATATGAACTGAGAACTTCCAGATGTTCAAGTTGTATTTAAAAAAGGCAGAGGAACCAGAGATCAAATTGCCAACATCCATTGGGTCATCAAAAAAGCAAGAGAGTTCCAGAAAAACATATGCTTCTGCTTTATTGACTATGCCAAAGCCTTTGACTGTGTGGATCAATGAACTGTGGAAAATTCTTAAAGAGATGGGAATACCAGACCACCTGACCTGTCACCTATATGACAGGTCAAGAAACAACAGTTAGAACCAGACATGGAACAACAGGCTGGTTCCAAATTGGGAAAGGAGTATGTCAAAGGTGTATATTGTTACCCTGCTTAGGGTATATCATGCAAAATGCTGGGCTGGATGAAGCAGAAGTTGGACTCAAGATTGCCAGGAGAAATATCAATAACCTCAGATACACAGATGGCACCATCTTTATGGCAAAAAGTAAAGAACTAAAGAGCCTCTTGATGAAAGTGAAAGAGGAGAGTGAAAAACTTGGCTTAAAATTCAACATTCAAAACTGGTAGATCATGGCATCCAGTCCCATCACTTCATGGCAAATAGATGGGGAGGGAGACAATGGAAAGAGTGAGAGACTTTATTTTCTTGGGCTCCAAAATACTGCAGATGGTGACTGCAGCCATGAAATTAAAAGATGCTTGCTCCTTGGAAGAAAAGCTCTGACCAACTTAGACAGCATATTCAAAAGCAGAAATATTACTTTACCAACAGAGGTCCATCTAGTCAAAGCTATGGTTTTTCCAAACATGAAAAATATCATGAAAAAATCATGTATGGATGTGAAAATTGAACCATGAAGACAGCTGAGGACCAAAGAATTGATGGTTTTCAACTGTGATGTTGGAGAAAACTCTTGAGAGTCCCTTGAACTGCAGGAGGTCAAACCAGTTGATCCTAAAGGAAATCATTCCTGAATATTCATTGGAAGAACTGATGTTGGTGCTGAAGTTCCAATACTTTGGACACCTGATGCAAAGAAGTAGCTCATTGGAAAAGACCACGATGCTGGGAAAGATGAAGGCAGGAGGAGATAGGGATGACAGAGGATGAGATGGTTGGATCGCATCATAGACTGAATGGACATGAGTCTGAGTAAACTCAGGAAGTTGGTGAAGGACAGGGAAGCCTGGAGTGCTGCAGTCCTTGGATTTCCAAAGAGTCAGGCATGACTGAGTGACTGAACTGAACTGAACTGAGATACTTAAAAGATAAATAAGATGCTAAAAGGATATGCTTATAAGATATTTGTATGATACTAAGGTATTTCAATTGTCTGCAGAATTGTTAACTCAGATTTGATCTTTTAAAACTCACAACAGTCCGTAAACTGTTACTGGATCATTTTGAAATAGTGTAATATATATTTATTCTAATAATTATACTTTGAAAATTTGAATGCTTGTATTTTAGATATCTTTTGTATTTTGTTATTCTAGGGGCAATATTTTTGTGCAAATACAAAGTATGTCTCTTCTGCAAATGTATCTGATTGCAATAGATTGAACTGGGTTCAATCAAACAAGCAAATGAATTGGATTTTCATCAGACAGCCTGGCAAGCACTGATCTAAGTGGCTTTCACTTTCTCTTATAGGCATATGAGATTGCTAACTCCGCTCTGGTAGCAAAGTTACAATTTATAATAAATCATGATAATAGAAGGTAGTATGTTTAAAAAGTGGCATCTGAGTAGTGGCAGTCTGTCTTTCTTGACTGGTAATAAAATCCTTCATAAAAGGATCATGATTTGCATTTGGTATTACTTGAAGAGGCACCTATGACAATCAGGTGGCTCTCTCTCTCTCTCTCTCTATATATATATATATGCACAATATTTAATATATATTTAATATATATTTATATATATAGAATAATATTTATTTTATTTATAAATATAAATATATTTATTTTTATATAATATATAAATATATATAATATATAAATATATTTATATTTATAAGTATAAAATATATATAAATAAAATTTATATATAAATATATAAATTTATATATTTGTATTTTTAATATTTATATATATTATATTTACTTCTTACGTTGTGCTAGTGTTAAAAAACCTTCCTGCCAATGCAGTTTGAGACATGGGTTTGATTCCTGGGTTGGGAAGATCCCTGGAGAAGGAAATGGCAACCCACTCCAGTACTCTTATCTAGAAAATTCCATGGACATAAGAGCCTGGCAGGCTACAATCCATGGGGTAGCAAAGAGTCAGGCATGACTGAGCTCTCACACACACAAAGAGGCACCTATGGCAATCAGGCAGCTTTCTCTCTCTCTCTCTCTCTCTATATATATATATATATATATATATATTTTTTTTTTTTTTTTTCTTTTCCCCAGTCACTGTGTCCATTGCTTTCAGTATGGCTTCTTTCTCATTTTCATCTTGAGTACATGAATTATTTTGATAAATGATGGAGTATAGTTGTATTATGTAATATCTTCAGCATAAGTCTATGAAGCTATGATAATAATGTCATTTCATTGCAATCAGCTAAATTCACTCAGATCTATAAACAAGATGCTAATGAGTATTTATGCTATGAAGGTGAAAGTGAAGTTGCTCAGTAGTGTCCGACTCTTTGCGACCCCGTGGATTGTAGCCTACCAGGCTCCTCCTTCCATGGGATTCTCCAGGCAAGGATACTGGAGTAGGTTGACATTTCCTTCTCCAGGGGATCTTCCCGACCCGGAATTGAACCCAGGGATCAAACCTGGGTCTCCTGCATTGGATGCAGACTCTTTAACCTCTGAGCCACCAGGGAAGCTATATTTATACTATAGCCAGTTATAATTCTTCAGTAGCAGATTTAGAAATAGTAACAGTTATGAAGCCATGTCCCAGATTAAGGACATATCTGCCGTAGATATGGGAGGAAGGAATTGGAGTACACATGCTTAATATTTGCTTTCTCTCATATCCATGTAGCTTCCGTGATAAGAAGCTGCAGTCATGTTTGACTCTTTGCAACCCTATGGTCTGTAGCCCACCTTTGTCCATGGGATTCTCCAGGCTAGAATACTGGAATGGGTTGCCATTGCCTCCTCCGGCTATCTCCCCAACCCAAGGATTGAACCCATGTCTCTTATGTTTCCTGCACTGGCATTTGGGTTCTTTACCACTAATGCAACCTAATATCCATGGTACTTTTACTAAAAAAAATAAAAAAAAAAAAACTACAACTTTTTTCACTATCTAACCCCAAGCAACGTTCTGAAATTTTTCTAAGCAATTCTCTTTCATGTTGTCTCTAAATCATCCATTTTCAGTATCCATATTCAACAAAAGCTGACTGGTCAAAATAATGGTCATAAATGATTTATGATTATTTTATCATTTGAAAAGCAAAGGAATCATCCAAATTATCTTGTGAAGTCCTTTGCATCTGTAAGTTCTCAGATTGTTTTAATAATTCATTTTCCCAAAGCATTTATGGTCAGTCTAAAAACTGATAGACATTTCTATCATGAGATTACAGACAAGTAAGACAAGGATGTGACCTTTCAGTATAGTTGAATACAGTCAAAAGCAGATTAGATGCTTCTGAGACAAATAGTTTGATTTTAAATTTGGAGAAGCTAATCATATAGTATATTTTAATGGAATTTGCCACTTGGTGAAATATAGTGATCATAAGTTACTTTGTTCATGTCAACATTCTTAGCTTTAGATCTCTGTCCTCCACTAATGAAACAGTCAGTCACATACATTTGGCTCCAACTTCTATAGGAGTGAACATAGAACTAAAGCTGGGTCATCTAACAACCTCCAAAGAAAATTTTATGAAGGGATCAGAAAAAGGTTAAAAAAGAATCCCCCTTCCCCTTTTTCTCCCATTGATATCTTTGAAGATAATATGTTCCTGCATTCACAGAGAGATTATATATTCAAGAATAAAGTGAACAGAGAAGATATCAAAGTTAAGAAAAGGAAAAGATTATTTTCATTGATCTTTTGGATTTAGCCATATTCTAGGTGTTAAATTTTTAATTAGGCTGCAAGCAAATAAATTTCCTGTTTCACTCCAGTTTTGTATTCCTGTTGTTTGCAAACAAAATATTGTAACATAGTAGATATCCCAGAGTATCAAATTATTTTCTTCAGAGTTGAAACAGTGGTTAATATCTTTTAATGTATAATAAGCCCTAAATTACTAGGGCGACATGTCTGGGAGTGAAAAGACGCATGGACGTGCCAGAGAAGCAAGTACATCTGCCCCTTCAGCCTCAGCTCAGAACCAAGGCTTGGGGACATGTAAGCGGTACTTGCTCAGCCTGAGCTGGGGAGATTGCCCCTACTCCCTCCTCTCAGGGAGGGTCTATCCATGAAGTCAGGGAAAAAAAAAGGCTATTAGCTGTGCTCAGGTTCTAACTCAGGGGCTGACCCCAGGCGAAACTTCTAACCCCCTCTGCGAAATGGACTTAACTATACACACTGGAGAAGGGAATGGCAAACCACTTCAGTATTCTTGTCTAAGAACCTCATGAACAGTATGAAAAGGCGAAAAGATAGGATACTGAAAGATGAACTCCTCAGGTTGGTAGGTGCCCAATATTCTATTGGAGATCAGTGGAGAAATAACTCCAGAAAGAATGAAGGGATGGAGCTAAAGCAAAACAACACCCAGATGTGGATGTGACTGGTGATGGGAAAAAAGTCCAATGCTGTAAGAAGCAATATTGCATAAAAACCTGGACTGTTAGGTCCATGAATCAAGGCAAATTGAAAGTGGTCAAACAGGAGATGGCAAGAGTGAACACTGACATTTTAGGAATCAATGAACTAAAATGAAAAGAAGAGAAGCTATGAAAAGAAGAGAAGGTAAAGGAGAAAAGGAAAGATTTGAATGCATTCCATTTGAATGCAGAGTTCCAAGGAATAGCAAGGAGAGATAAGAAAACCTCCATAGTGAACAATGCAAGGATAGAGGAAAACAATAGAATGGGAAAGACTAGAGATATCTTCAAGAAAATTAGAGATACCAAGGGAAGGCTTCATGGAAAGATGGGAAAAATAAAGGACAGAAATGGTGTGAACCTAACAGAAGCAGAAGTTATTAAGAAGAGGTGGAAAGAATACACAGAAAAACTATGCAAAACAGATCTTCATGACCCAGATAACCACGATGGTGTGATCACTCACCTACAGCCAGACATCCTGAAATATGAAGAAAGTATCACTACGAACAAAGCTAGTGGAGTTGATGGAATTCCAGGTAAGCTATTTCACATCCTAAATGATGATGCTCTGAAAGCGCTGCACTCAATATGCCAGCAAATCTAGAAAACTCAGCCGTGGCCACAGGACTGGAAAAGGTCAGTTTTCATTCCAACCCCAAAGAATGCTCAAACTACTGCACAATTGCACTCATCTCACGCGCTAGTAAACTAATGCCCAAAATTCTCCGAGCCAGACTTCAGCAGAACGTGAACCATGAACTTCCAGATATTCAAGCTGGATTTAGAAAAGACAGAGAAACCAGAGTTCAGATTGCCAACATCTGATGGATCATCAAAAAAGCAAGAGAATTCCAGAAAAACATCTATTTGTGCTTTATTGACTATACCAAAGCCTTTCACTGTGTGGATCACAATACACTGTGGAAAAATCTGAAAGAGACAGGAATCTCAGACTGCCTGACCTGCCTCTTGAGAAATCTGTATGCAGGTCAGGAAGCAACATTTAGAACTGGACATGGAACAACAGACTGGTTCCAAATAGCAAAAGAAGTATGTCGAGGCTGTATACTGTCACCCTGCTTATTTAACTTATATGCAGAGTACATCATGAGAAACGCTGGGCTGGAGGAAGCACAAGCTGGAATCAACATTATCGGGAGAAATATCAATAACCTCAGATATGCAGATGACACCACACTTATGGCAGAAAGTGAAGAAAACTAAAGATCCTCTTGATGAAAGTGAAAGAGGAGAGTGAAAAAGTTGGCTAAAGACTCAACATTCAGAAAATTCATGGCGTCTGGTCCCATCACTTCATGGAGAATAGATGGGGAAACAATGGAAACAGTGAGGATTTATTTTTTTGAGCTCCAAAATCATTTCAGGTAGTGACTTCAGCCGTGAAATTTAAAGATGCTTGTTCCTTGGAAGAAAAGTTAAGACCAACCTAGACAGCATATTAAAATGCACAGACATTACTTTGCCAACAAAGTTCTGCCTAGTCAAAGTTATGATTTTTCCAGTATTCATTTATGGATGTGAGAGTTGGACTATAAAGAAAGCTGAGTGCCAAAGAATTGGTGCTTTTGAACTGTGATGTTGGAGAAAACTCTTGAGAGTCCCTTGGACTGCAAGGAGATCCATCCAACCCATCCCAAAGGAAATCAGTCCTGAGTGTTCATTGTAAGGACTGATGCTGAAGCTGAAACTCCAACACTTTGGCCACACGATGTGAAGAACTGACTCATTTGAAAAGACCCTGATGCTGGGAAAGATTGAAGGCAGGAGGAGAAAGGAATGACAGAGGGTGAGATGGTTGGATGACATCAGTGTCTCAGTGGACATGACTTTGAATAAACACCAGGTGTTGGTGATGGACAGGGAGGCCTGGCATGCTATAGTCCATTAGGTTGCAGAGAGTTGGACATGACTGAGCAATTGAACTGAACTTAACTAAAGCCCTAAATGAGAAACTTTTGGAATTCTTAAACAATATTTATATGCATTCACATTTTTAAAATATAGTTGATTTTTTTTTTCTCTCATAGCATCATGATCAGAAAAGATGCTTGAAATGATTTCAGCTTTCTTAAACTTATTGAGCCTTGTTTTATGGCATTGCATATGATCAATTTTGGAGAATGTTCCAAGTGCACTTGAAAAGAATATATATTCTACTCTTTTGGATGAGATGCTGTCTCTCTCTCTTATATATATATTCATTTGATTTAATGTGATGATTGAAGATAGTGCTTTCTTATCATTTCCCTCTGGAAGTTTTGTCCTTTGACATATGCAGGTTGTCAAAGTCCTCTACTATCATTGTGTCACTATCAGTTCCTCTCTATGTCTGGCAATGCTTCTTTTTTGTTATTTAGGCGCTCCTATGTTGGATGCATCTATATATACAATTGTTATATCTTTTTGGTTTGATCTCTGATCATAATGTGATGTCTTTCTTTTTTTTATTATTGTAGTCTTTGTGATAAAGTCAATTTTGTCTAATATATATATTGCTACTCTGGTTTATTTTTTTATTCCCATTCATGTTGAGTTTTTTTCCATCCCCCCAATTTCAGTCTGTTTATGTTCTTAGACCTGAAGTGAGTCTCTTGTAGACAGGATATATCTGTGTCTGGTTTTTGCATACATTTATTCATTCTGTCTATTATAGCAGTTAGTCAATTTGTATTTGCATTTGAAGTAATTATGTATAGGCATGTACTTACTGCAATTTTGCTAATTGTTCATGGTTGCTTTTGTAGTTCATACTTAATTCTGTTCTGTTTATTTTGTTCTCTTTCAATGTGATTTGATGACTATCTTTAGAGTTATGTCTGGATTCCTGTCTCATTTCTCTGTGTGCATCTCCTATATATTTTTAGTTTTTCATTACCATAAGGTTTATGTATGTACATATGTATATACATACATATATGTGTATTTATCTTGAGTTACTGATCTCTTAAATTCAAATAAATTTTTAAAAACACTGCATTTTACTTCATCCACCCACATTTATTGTTTTGACTTCAAATTTTATATTTTATTGGTTTGTATATCCTTTAAAAACTTATAAACAATATGCTATAAAACAACCAATGGATCACTGAAAAAAATCAAATAAGAAATAAAAAATAACTGAAAACAAGTGAAAATGAAATAGTAAATCCAAAATCTAAGGGACACAGAGAAGCAATTCTAAGAGAGAAATTTAGAGCATTATAAACATACCTCAGGGAACAAGAAAAAATCTCAAGTAAATAATCACTTAAAGTAAATAGAAAACTAAGAACAAACAGAATCCACATTTAAAAGAAAGGAAGAATTCTCAAAAATCAGAGCAGACATAAATTAAATAGAGGCTTAAAAAAATAGAAGAGACCAGTGAAACTAAGAGTTGGTTCTCTGAAAACATAAACAAAAGTAATAAACCTTCAGATAGAATCATCACAGAAAAAGTGAATGGATCTGGAACAGTAAAATTCAAAATGAAATAGAACATCTTACGACAAACACCACAGAATTACACAGGCTCATAAGAGATGGGTATGAATATTACATGTCAAACAATGAATAACTCAAAAGGAAGAGAAAACTTCTTAGAAATGTACAATCTTCCAACTGAACCAGGAAAAAAGAAAACAAAACAGATAAATTCAAACAGGATAATTATTTATAATGGAATTAAATCTGTAGTAAGATAACTCCCTCAGAACAAAAGTCCATATGAAGATGATTTCTCCCAAACAATTAAAGAAGAGTTAACACCTATTCTCAAACTATTGCCAAAAGTTTCAGAGAAATAATGTTTCCAATCTCATTTGATGAGGCTTGCATCACCCTGAAACTAAAACTGGACAAAGATGCTACAGACCCCCCCACCAAAAAAAGAATTACCAGCCAATATGATTGATTTTACATGGATGCAAAATCATCCAATTATTAGCAAACTAGATTCAATGATACAAAATATCATAAACTATGATCAAGTGGGATTTATCCTAGGGATTCAAAGATGATTCAATATTTGAAAATCAAACAATGTGATCACATTAACAAATTGAAAAATCAAAATCACATTACCACTTCAATTGTTGTAAAAAAAAATTTTAATCAAAATTCAACATCCATTCATGATAAAAACTTCAAAACATGGAAGAAAAGAAACTATACCTCAATATAATAATGACCATATATGATAAACCCACAGGTATTTCACACTAAAAGTGAAAATCTGAAAGTATTTCCTCTAAGACCAGAAACAAGACAAAGATGCTCAGTTTCATCAATCAGATAATAAAAAATAAACTAAATGAATCCAAATAGGAAATGCAGAAATAAAACTGATACTTTTGCAGATGACATGATACTCTACATAGAAGACCTTCAAGATGCTACCTAAAATTTACTATTGTTCATCAATAAATTCAGTAATGTTGTGGGATACAAAATTAATCATAGAAATCTGTTGCTTTTCTATAGAGCTACAACAACCTATCAGAAAAAGAATGTAAGAAAACAACCTCACTTATAATCATATCATACATCATAAAATACTTACAATAAATCTGACTAAAGAAGTAAAAGACCTGTTCTTGAGAAACTATAAGACACTCTTGAAAGAAATTGAAGATGACACAGATAGAAAGATACAATCTGTTCAAGTATTGGAAGAATTAATATTACTAAAATATTAATAATACCCAAGGCAATCTACAGATTAATGGTAATCTCTATCAAAATGCCATTGGCATTTTTCACAGAACTTGAAAAAAGACTTCTAAATTTTGTATGGAAACATACAGAAACCCAGAATAGTCAAAACAATCTTGAGAAAGAATAAAACTAAGGGCACTTGCTCCCTGATTTCAAAGTATACTATGAAGCTACAATCCTCAAAACAGTATGGTACCAGAACCAAACAAAAGAGACACTTATAGCCTTAGAACAAAATAGAGCCCAGAAATTAACTGGCATTTATATGGGCAATTAATAAACGACAAAGGAAGCATATATATACAATGAGGAAAGATAGCTTCTTCAATAACTTCTGACTTTTGTTGAAACAGCAGGATGATTGCATGTGAAATAATAAAATTGGGCTACTCTCTTACACCATGTGCAAAAATATGTTAAAAATGAATTAAAAGGTCAATCTATCTAAGATGGTGACTGTAGAAGGAGAAACCACCTCAACTCCTAATTGCTCACCAACAGAAGAGAAAGCATAATCTAATCAGGATGTTGCTAACCCAGAACACTATATTAAACATCCTTTACGGAACAGATGGGCACTCTGCTTTTTTTTTTTTTTCTTTTTCTTTCTTTCTTTTTTTTTTAGGAAGGGTAGACAAGAAAAATTTAGGACTCCCTCAGGAGATTGTGATTGGTTATTAGTCCCATGCAGATGCAGCTACTAAGAGTGATTCCACCACTAAAAATAGGTTTTTTGTTTAAGAAGACACATTCTGAATATTTTCATAAGAGACTGCATCAAGCATTCGAGATTTGAAAGCTGAACCAAAGTCTCTTCAAAAGCAGAGTCAATCATGTCAGTCGCTCAGTCTTGTCTGACTCTTTGTGACCCCATGGAGTGTAGCATTGCAGGCTTCCCTGTCCATCATCAAATCCCAGAGCTTGCTCAAACTCATGTCCACTGAGTCAGTGATGCCATCCAACCATCTCATCCTCTGTCATCCCCTTCTCCTCCTGCCTTCAATCTTTCCCAGCATCAGGGTCTTTTCTAATGAGTCGGCATTTTGCATTAGATGGTCGAAGTATTGGAGCTTCATCAGTCCTTTTAGTGAATCATTTAGTGAATCATTTAGTCCATCAGTGAATATTCAGTGAATATTCAGTGAATCATTTAGTGAATCCTTTAGTCCATTAGTGAATATTCAGGACTTATTTCCTGAATAGGCTTGACTGGTTTGATCTCCTTGCAGCCAAGGGACCCTCAAGAGTCTTCTCCAACACCACAGTTCAAAAGCATCAATTCTTCAGTACTCAGTTTTATTGATGGTTCAAATCTCACATCATACATGACTACTGGAAAAATCATAGCTTTGATTAGATGAACCTTTGTCAGCAAAATAATGTCTCTGCTTTCTAGTATGCTGTCCACGTTGGTCTTAGTTTTTCTTCCAAGGAGCAAGTGTCTTTTAATTTCATGGATTCAGTCACCATCTGCAGTGATTTTGGAGCCCAAGAAAAGAAAGTCTGTCACTGTTTCCATTGTTTCACCACCAATTTGCCAAGAAATGATGGGACTGATAACATGATTTTAGATTTTTAACTGTTGGGTTTTATGTCAGCATTTTCACTCTCCTCTTTCACTTTCATCAAGAGGTTCTTTTGTTCCACTTCACTTTCTGTTTTAAAGTTGGTGTCATCTGCATATCTGAGGTTATTGATATTTGAGGGTGAAGTCAAATGGGCCTTAGGAAGCATCACTATGAACAAAGCTAGTGGAGGTTATGGAATTCCAGTTGCACTATTTCAGGTCCTTAAAAGATGATGCTGTGAAAGTGCTGCACTCAATATGCCAGCAAAGTTGGAAAACACATCAGTGGCCACAGGACTGGAAAAGATCAGTTTTTATTCCAACCCCAAAGAAAAGCAATGCCAAAGAATGTTCAAACTACCATACATTTGCACTCATCTCATATGCTAGCAAAGTAATGCTCAAAATTTTCCAAAACAGTCTTTAAGAGTACATGAACCAAGAACTTCCAGATGTTCAAGCTGGATTTAGAAAAGGCAGAGGAATCAGAGATAAAATTGCCAACATCTGTTGGATCATAGAAAAAGCAAGAGAGTTCCAGAAAAGCATCTACTGCCACTTTATTCACTATGCCAGTCTTTGACTGTGTGAATCACAACAAACTGTGGAAAAGCCTTCAAGAGATGGGAATACCAGACCATCTTACCTGCCTCCTTAGAAATCTGTATGCAGGTCAAGAAGCAGCAGTTAGAACCAGACATGGAACAACAAACTTGTTCTAATTTGGGAATGGAGTAGTCAAGGGTGTATATTTTAACCCTGCTATGTAATTTTTTTTTTCCTGCTATGTAATTTATATGAAGAGCATATCATGTGAAATAGCAGGCTGGATGAAGTACAATCTGGAATCAAGATTGCAGGGAGAAATATCAATAACCTCAACAGGAGAGTGTACAGCATTTAAATTTGATTTCCATCTAAATGTTTCTATGCTATAAGTCTCATTTTCCTTTTTCTTGTACTTCTGAATTCATATATACCTATACACCAATTTTGGCTAAAGCGCCCATTTTTCCAATCAAAGTATTACAGTACATATCATCCCTGGAATCCATAAGTGTGTTCCTGGGCCACTATGTAATAGCTTAATAGAATTAAACATTACAAATACATTTGACACATCTACAGTATCAAAAAAAAAAAAAAAAGAATTTACATTTCTATACATTATGAGAGAAATATTCTGTTTATGTTCCATTGTAGGAAGAGTATATTTTCCAGATTGAAAGAGTATGATGCATACAGTTTTCTAGCAATTTTATTTCTTTTTACAGTATTGTCTGCCCTGTACTCTTTCTGATGTCTATTAGATTTTAATTTATTTGTTTCTTTTCTTGATGACATTCCCTATTCTGATCTCAGTTTTTCATTTGTTTTGCTTTAGTTTTTCTTTTTTTCCTCATATAACATTGGTAAAAGTTTCAGGAATATGACACAAAGGGAATAAACGGTAACTTTGTGCAGTCTTTGGTAATTTTTTTTTTTTTTTTTTTTTTGCTTCCTTGTAACTGCAAAGCTTTGCTAAAAATTTATGCATTTCATTCAAATTTGTGGTCTTTGTATGATTTCCTAACCATAATCTTGCATTATAAAAAATGTAACATCATAATTAGTATCTCTTTTTTGTACATTAATGTTGTATTTTAACACTTTGTAATATTAGGTTACCTTGGTTTGGTTAAAAAATGGCTCAAGCAAAAAAGTGATCCCATTCCTATTAGGAGTGTGCAAAACTGCAAATAAAATGTGTACATTGAATTGTTTTTTTAAAAAAAGAATTAAAGACTTCAACGTAAAATCTTTGCACTTGAGACCTGAAACCACAGAACTTCCAGAAAATATAGAAAGTAAGCTCTTTGACACTGACCTTAGCAATATTTTTTTACCTATGTCTCCTTAGGCAAAAAAAAAACAAAGCCAAGAATGAACAAAAAAGATTACATCAAACTAAAAGAACCCTTAAACAATGAAGGAAACTATACAAAAAGAAAAGGTCACCTAACCAGCAGGAGAAAATATTTGAAAATGATGTATCTGATAAGGGGTTAATATCCAAAATTTAAAAACTCATACAATTCAACATCAAAAAAACTAAGCAACCTGTTTAAAAAATAAGAAGAGAATGTGAATAGAAAATTTTCCATAGAAGACGTGGAGGGGCAATAGCAAATGAAAATATGTTCAGCATCACTCATCATCAGGGAACCATGAATCAAAATCACAAAAAGATATAAACTTACACTTATTTAGTATAGTTATTTTCAAGAACAAAAGCAACAAGTATTGGTGAGGATACGGAGAAAAACAATCTCTTGTGCACTGTTGGTGGGAATGTAAATTGGTACAGCTGTTATGGAAAACAATACATGGAGAGTCCTCAAAAAATTAAAAATATAGCTACCATTTGATCCAGAAGTTCTAGTCATGGGAATTCATCCAAAGAATAAAAAACATTAAATAGAGAAAATTTATGCACCTCTATGTTTACTGCATCTTTAGTTACAATTGCTAAGGGTTGGAAGCAACCCAGGAAACAAATCAAGTGCTCATAAACAGATGAATGGATATGGAAGAAGTGGTATGTATATGCAGTGGAATAATACTTAACCATATTAAAGAATAAAATCTTGCCATTTGCAAAAACTTGGATGAATCTAGAAGGTATTATGCTAAGTGAAATAAGTCAGGCAGAGAAATATAAATACTGTGTGATTTTCCTTATAGGTGAAGTAAACAAAACTAAACACTTGAACAAACAGGACAGAACATAAATAGACTTACAGATACAGAGAAGAAACAAGTGGTTGCCAGAGGGGTGGTGAATGGCATGAAAACGTTGAGATAAAAACTTCCCACTGCAAAATAAATGTCACAGTTATGAAATGGATAGTGTGGCAGATATACTCAATAAGCATGCAACATTTTCATATAATGAAATGTAGCTAGATTTCTAGAAGTATCAAATCATTGTGTTCTGTAACAGGAACTACCTTAATATAGTAGGCCAGTTACACTTCAAAAACAAATATACAAAATCATAGAAAAAGAGATCAGATTTGTGGTTACCAGAGGCAGGGAGTGGGGGAGAGGAAACTGGAGGAAGCAGTCAAACAGTAAAACTTTCTGGTTATATGATAATTAACTACTAAGGACATAGTTTATGAAATGACAAATATAACTAACCCCACTTTATGTTGTATGTGAAAGTTGTTTGGAGGGTAAA
The DNA here is from genome assembly GCF_033118175.1 of Dama dama. Classification (NCBI taxonomy): domain Eukaryota; kingdom Metazoa; phylum Chordata; class Mammalia; order Artiodactyla; family Cervidae; genus Dama; species Dama dama. The sequence goes on from NC_083681.1 coordinate 13,736,256, forward strand.
TCTTAATATTTTTAATACCAAGAAAATATTTCTCTTTCTATTTCTTTGACTGTTGTTTCTATATGAGACAGTGGATATTCATTAAGGTTATTGTGACAGTCATTTCATGATGTATGTAAGTCAAATCATTAGGCTATACACCTTAAACTTAAATAGTGCTGTATGTCAGTCATATCTCAATAAAATTGGAAGAAAAAGCAAGGAAAACAAAATAAATTTGTACATGCATGTAGATAAAACATACCCCATATAATTTGAATGTTCATAGAAACCAAGTGGAATTCAATGGAATCTGGACTAATCACCAGTTCCCTAGAGACAAAAATAGATTTTAAGCAGCTCCAAGAATATAATTTCTGATCAGAGAATTTTAATTGAAAGGATCAAAAAAGGGGGAAAAAAGAAAAAAAAAAAAAACCAAAAAGGAAAACCTGTACACTGGTTGTATAGACTTTACAGTTAGTAAAGTTCTGGAAGGCCATATCCTCAAATTCTTATCATGTCCCCAAGGAAACAATCCGTTTTGAGATCATGTTGGCACCAGATCGAAACAGCATGTAGAATATTCACACTATGAACAACTATATCCCTGAGATACACTCCGGGTGAGATGAAACCTGTACTCAAAGATCTATGACTTTACAATCTGACACTCTTAGATTGGGAGATATTAGTTCTAAGCACAAAACCAAGAGACTTCCTCCATTAGGTCTGCACATTTATTTGCTTCAGCATTTGCCCTCATTCTATAGAAAGCATTTAGAAGGGCAATTTGACCTTGGGAGTAATCAAACATTTTACTTGGTATTCTAGGGAGTAAATTAAATTTAGGGGCTGCCCCAATCTTTGCTGTCCACAGAGTTTACCTTACTTATTTTCATTCTAATGTCATTTCCTTGCTTCATCCAGAGACCACAACTTAAAGCTGACATTTTCCTTATCAAAAAGGTCAGCTTCAAGGTTCATGCTTTTCGTTCTTGCTCTTTGTTTTTCAATTGATGCCACCAGTGCAGTGACCATACTTATTGGCTGCCCTTGACTCACAGTCTTTCTTTGATCTCTGTAGCATGCTACATTTTTGTCTCCTAAGTTTTCTTCTTCTACTACCCTCTGGGATCTGTGCCTAGAACAACTCTTTTGTACATAGACTTGATTTTATGCTCCTGGTAAAGCTTACTCATGTTGTGCTTGTAATTTAAACCGCCTAGGAGCTCAATATGACGTGTACACTTTTCTAAGCAGAAAATTCCTACCTTTATTGAAAAGGCAGTCTTACAGTCCATTATGGTGGGAACTGCCCTGCTAAGAAAATAATAGTCTGATATCTGAACATTGTTTTGCTAGCTCCATTTTGCCGTTACATTTGCCTCATTCTTATTACCAAAAAATACATATCCTGAGTAGTCTTCTCATTCTATCAAGAGAAGCAATAATAATGCTACTGAATGAAGGCACCTAAAGACTCCTTACATAATAAAATTAAAAAAAAAAAAAGAGTGAACCGGATGGTTAGTTTCTATGAGGAATAATATAGGTCAGTATTGTCCAGACCATTTGGCATGTGAGTTTTTAAATTTCCATGACCTTCATTTTCCTTCAATTTAACTTTACTGTGTCTGAGACTGTTAGATCAGCTAGCATGATAATTAAGATCAAAGACTATGGAATAACCAATCTTTGCTGATTTGAGGAAGACTTAGTTCCTTTTCCTCCAAAGCATGCAGTTAAGTTCCTAATTTTTTCAAAATCAATTCACACTCACATCAACACACTCAAGTAGAAACACTCAAATATCTCTCTCCACATAACACACTATTAGTTGTTTCATTATTTTATAGATTCTCAAAAATGTTAATCTGAAACTATTGTTTAGCTTTTATCACCAAAGAGTTGTCTCTTATGGGTTAAAGTTCACAATGTCTCACAGTATCCAAATAGGCATACTAGAGAAATAGAAAATCCTTAATGGCAGAGTGAACATGAAGAGTTTCAAAAGAACAGGTCCACGCGCTCCTATTATTTCACACAAAAATGTCTGCATCTGGTATTGTTGAGCCTGCAGTATCGGTCTGCATTCCAATGAAAGAAATTTGCCCCTTGCTTTTCTTTCTTATTATGATGCAACATGACAATGCAAATCTGTCAAGAGTGTAATACAATGTCTGTATTGCTGATCCTCCTCATACCACCAATCGTCTCCCTGTTCACACTGCTTGTTGAACCCAGGGTAGATGAAGGGCGAGCTAAGAGGCTGAAAGAAGGGTCAAAGACCCATAGGAACTGCAGACAATTTATTCTTTCCTGACTGGCATGTAGCCATAACACAACCTCTCTCCTGGTTGACACAGCAGTCGTAGCAACAACCATGACATAGCCACAATCACAACATAACCTCAGATAACAACCGTGATGTCACTTCAATGCCGCTCCAATGCAGCAGCAGCCAGGGCTTTGATGGTGAAACTCGTAAAGGTGTATTGCACAAAGTAGCCTGTGACCAGGCGAGTACCTCGCTACACACAGGCAAAGTTCTGCAAGTGATCTCAGCTGTCATATAACCCTGAAAAGTCATCGTCTACAGAGCACAGTGCAAGAGGGCATGAGATTCTGGGATGAGAGAGCCTGACTGGGGCCATCTTGTTCATTTCCCTACAGTGTCAGTTGGGATTTTACAGGCCAGGTGCCAAACCCTAGAGACTTGAGGGTCCATGGGGTTTCACAATAAGTTCTGCTGAGGAGGCTCATGGGTGGAAATGAAGAACACTAAGTGTCAGAAAAGCCAAGCTTATATATAGCATTTTTTGCTGCTAGGAAAAGATTTCTGCTCCACTACAAGAGTGTCTGTGCAACTCAAAAGACCTCCAAAAATCAGTCTCAAACAGTTCTTTTTGTTTTTCCACAACTTCCTAAGCAAAGCATATTATTAATTAATTACTGTGATGATAATGATTAAAGCCCACACTGTACCATTATCAATGGTCTTTTCTGTGGAAAGAGGTTAGAATCAAGGCATAACAAGGAAATCTTTGATTTTATTGGTAACCACCTTGGGTAGCACTCAAGATAACTAACACTAAATTAACTGTTCATTTTGAATTTTCATTATGTGAAGAGGATCCATGTATACCAATTATAACTCATCTGAGCTTATGTTTGAGTTGATAATACTTTTTCACAGTGAGCTTTCTAGGCAGAATTGAAGTCTCAAATACTAATCTCTTTGTATACAAGGATGTCTGGTATTAATTCATTCACTCCGTATTTACCAGATTCTCCAGATATGTGCCTGACACTGAGTTGGAAAACAAAACAATACACATGTCCTATGTTACATATTACTAGAATTCAAAGCATCCTGAAATATGGAATTTCCAAATCTACATTCTGGTTTCAGCAGTTTGAAGATAAGTCACATTTGGAAGCAGATCCATCACAAAATCACATTCAATTTTTATTTTTATTCAAGTGACTGACTTCAGTAAAAAGTTTATTTTAGAGCTGAATATAAACCAAAGTAATGTTACTGAATAGTATTTTTATGATTCTGGCTTTTACTCAAAGCAGACATCTTTCAGTTTAATGCAGTGTTTGAAGAATTATATTGAGATTTTGTTTAAAAAGGCTTTCATGAATTTTCATTTTAATACCTGTGACTATGTAAATATAAAACACTGACAATATTAAAATGGTCAACTAGGGAGTTAACATATATAAAATAATAAATTCTGAACAAAAAATATTTCATGTAAGGAAAACTAGGCACATCGGAAGCTATGAATAAAACATAAATAATGATATTCAACTGTTGATTGACAGTCGTAGAACATTTTATATATCTACTGTGAATGAAACTTTTATGATGACATCAGAATATCTTTTCACATTTCATCTGTAAACATGGTGTGAAATTAAAGCTCTGTCTGAAAGCTATGTGTAACTATTTAGTTTTTCAGTAGTGCGGTGGTAGAATGACACTATTAAATTGGTGGTAGAATAGTCAATCAGCCAGGAGAATGACTTATGGAGGGAAGGAGCAAACAGGATTTCACTGGTCCAAACTCTCTTTTTCTCCTATTCAACAGGTAATTTATTAAAATGTATCTTTTGTCATTACTCTACAAACAAAAGGCAATATGTTAGGGGTTACTCCTAACATTGGTATGGTAGTTTAGGCTTTGTAGGCCATGGCGTTTCTGTCCCAGCTATTCAAGAAATTTTATTAACTCAAAAAGGTACCCTTCCTAAGGACTACAGTTTGTCAAATCTTGTTGTAGTAACCCTGTTAGTCAAAAGCTGCTAGATAACTACTGTGATGTAAAGCTCCTTCTGTCCTGATACACACAATGTCCTTACGGAAGATATGTGGTGTTCATCATCAGATGTCAACTATTTCATTCTGTAATGCTAGCAATATATACACAGTTCCCAAGTTATCACTCTGTTCTATTTTAGCACTTAATTTTTGAGTTTGTTATTTCTAAATGGAGAAATGAAATTGTTATACATCAAATAGATGAAAATTATGGAGCTAATAAATGCATAATAACAAATAAATATGTCATTTAAAAAATAATTTAGATCTCAAATCAATTACAAAAATCAAAATACAAAACTATAGTAGCAAAAGGGTTGAATCTGTGTGAAAAATGTAAAGGCAAATAGATAAAAACTGTATAGCAGTAATAAAATTAATTAGAGGTTATTGAATTTTCTCTAATATTATTGTTATATTACTTATTAAATAAAATATTCTAAAATTAAAGATATATTGCTTGCTTGAAGCCAAGGAAACTTTTAATAAAAAAAAAAATCTTAGCAAATAGAATTTTTTTTATTTTGCCTAGAGGATAATAAATAGAAATTGCAAAAGACTTGTCAGTATCATGAAATAGGATTATAAATGACTTACTGATCCTGAGATTTGATATAGATTAGAAACTAATACAGATATTTTCTACTTAACAAGGTTTGAAAATAATTTGACTAGCTCTCTGTCTTTTATGTCTATCTTCACTTATGGAAGGGATATTAGAAAATTGTCTCTCCTCTGTGTTTAGGTCTTATGCTAATTCTATTTCCTTATAAACTTTGTTCCCTTAGTAGCTGTTGTAATAGATAAATAAGGGTAATCAATATTTAGATAGTATATGATGTATTGTGCTTCCTCAGACAATAAAAATACACAGGCAAGGAGATACATCTACTATGAATCTCTGCTTCCTTCATACCACTTTCTCTGCGAGGCTTTTAAACGGTTCCTGCTAGCTATTTTTTAATGTGAGAGGCTGAAATTTTAAACTGCCCCTGGAATTTATGGGGCAGATGGATTAATGTGGGAAATAACTAGGGGAAAGGAAATCTTGACCTCCTTTAATTGTAAAGACATACAACAATGAAGATATGGCTGAACACCCAATAAATAGAAAAGGAAAGAAAGGCTTGTGTGTGTAAGCACTAGATAATAATGTAAGACATAGAGGGAAGAAATGAATTAGAAAACTGACATTCATTCTCTTGCCAAGCTTACAATTTTAAATAAAAATTCTCACACGTTTAACACAAAGGAAGATCACTATAATATATGTGAAATTTTTAGGTTGATGCAAAAGAAATTGCGGTTTTGCATTGTTAAAATGCACTGTTTGATATTGGAATACATTTTTAAATCAATGTGGTTCTGTTATGCATAATTTTAATACACATTTCTCACTTTTTATTTATTTATTTATCTTTTTGCTAATGGCATTGCTTGTTGCTTATTTTATGTGTATTTCAGACTAGAGAAATTATGTTAGACAAAAAACAAATTTGAGTGGTTTTCTCATCTGAGTTCAGAATGGATTGTAAAGTAGTGGACACAACCTGCAACATCAACAAAGCATTTGGCCCAGGAACTGCTAATGAACATATACTGCAGTGATGGTTCAAGAAGTTTTGCAAAGGAGATAACAGCCTTGGAGACGAAGAGTGCAGAAGCTAGCTATTGGAAGTTGATAAGGACCAAGTGAGGGGATCATCAAAGCTGATTCTCTTACAACTACACAAGAAGTTGCTAAAACACTTAACATTGACATTCTATGGTTGTTGGGCGTTTGAAGCAAATTGGGAAGGTAAAAACACCTCGCTAAGTGGGTGCCTCATGAGCTGACCACAAATCAAAAAAGTGTCTTTTTAAAGTGTTGTCTTCTCTTATTCTATGTGAGAACAATGAACAGTTTCTCAATTGTATTATGACACACAATGAAAAGTGGATTTTATACAGCAACCAGGGATGACCAGCTCACATAAAAGTTCCAAAACACTTCTCAAGGCCAAATTTGCACCAAAAAAAGGTGTGGCCGCTGTTTGGTGGTCTGCTGCTGGTTTGATCCACCACACCTTTCTGAATCCCAGGAAAACCATTACATCTGAGAAGTATGCTCAACCAGTTGATGAGATGCACTGAAAACTGAAATACCTGCAGCCAGTATTAGTCAACAGAAAGGCCCAGTTCTTTTCCACGACAACACCCAACTGCACATCACACAAGCAATGCTTCAAAAGTTGAACAAATCGGGCTACAAAATTTTGTCTCATCTGCCATGTTCACCTGACCTCTTGCCAATGGACTATCACTTTTTCAAGCATCTCAACAAAATATTGCAGAGAAAATGCTCCCACAAGCAGGAGGTAGAAAATGCTTTCCAAGAGTTCATTGAATCCCAGAGTATGGATTTTTCTGCTACAGGATAAGCAAACTTATTTCTCATTGGCAAAGATGTATTGGTTTGCAGTGGTTCCTATTTTGATTAATATAAAGATGTATTTGAGTCTAGTTATAATGACTTAAAATTTGAGGTCTGAAACCACAATTACTTTTCACCAACCTAATAGTTAAAATGTTACATTTTTCAATCATTGAAATACGCATGTTTTTCTTCTTTTCTCTTCTTTTAATACTGAGCATATGTTTTTAGAAGTGGATAATACACTTTAAAAAAATTCACTGTGACTCCTCATCTTTTTTGTCTTCTGAAACCAGTACACCTATTTTTTTTTTCTACATACACTGTTTAAATAAAATTTAAACACCTAAATAGATTTTATGTGGAGAAAAATTGTTTTGTTGCTTATTTAAACATTACTTTTGTAGCTTTAAAAATTCTTCCACTTGCATATTTATTATTTTGGTAGGACAACATAAAGTATGAGAACATTTAGGTGTATCCCTAGTTCTTCAAAGCTTGCTTCACATACCTTCTGCTTTATCCTCTAATACTCTCTCCTTGACACATTTAATTTGTTTTTTTGTTTTTTTCCATGTGTGCATTCAATTGAAACAACAACATCATTTACCCTTTTCTTTGGCCACAATCCCAAAACTAAATCTCTTCTCTCCTTTCATTCTTCTTGACCTCACTGTTGCCATCAGCACATCTCATGATTTTTTCCTTACACAAAACAAGTTGTGTAAAGAAAATTATAATATGAATTAGCTGAAAGGTTATCCTTTTCTAAATCACTGCTCTGGTCAATTAAAAGGTCACAACAGAAGCATTTGGAAAAGTTGAAAGAAAAATTAGACATTTTAAAAAAGAATTTTGAGTTTAAGATTATTTAGACTACAAAAGCATTTATTTGAAAATCAATCAATTTGTCTTTATATCTGTCTAATCTTTGTTGTGCTAAACCATCATTCCTTGTGATATAGTAAAGACATATCTTGATCTTGGTCTCACTTCATTCCTTTACAATATATTCATTTACTATATAGGCTAGCTTTTTACTCCGTGGGCATGGAAAATCCTTAAAACTGGACATTTTATCTTCTGGACATGTTCACATTTCCGTAGTAGAGTGCTTTTTCCTTGAGTCACCTTGACACAGGAAAATGAATATCTTATCTGGATAGTCAATGTAGCTCTTCCCTTGATTCCTTGAAATTCATTGCTCAATGCTGGTTTCAGCTCCTGGGTCTTATACTCCTCTAGCAAGACTTATTGTGAGGACAAAATTTACCTTACTACAGCATTCTTTCTCCTTTCTGTTCACAGAATATACTCCTTTGATTTGACAACTTTTGGGAGAGCAAACTTATCCTATCAAAAACTGAAGCAAAAACAAACAAACAAAAATCTTGTCTCTTGGCTCCTCCTGAATATCAACTAGGAAGTCTATTTGTTTCTCTGTAGATTTTTCAGTAAATCTACAGAGTATCATCTTATCCTCTTTACTCAAAATTTTAGTTTCTTAAAAAAAGAAAAGAATATCCACTATCTACAGAGACACATACATCAGTGTGTGATGATGCTTACTACTGATGCTCACTTTCTCTAGAATTAAGATGAAGAAGTATTTTACTTTATAAACAAGAGCTTACACACAATGGAAAGGAAGAGAGTTCATAATCAAGATGTGATAGCATAAGTTGCATTACCACTCAGCCTCCTCTGACAGCTTCAGCTTGTGCCTGAAAGTTCTAATACGCCTTTCCTGGGGGGTCTGTAAGACAGATTTTAAACTTGCCTTGCCAACCCCCTCAGTCATATAGACTGTTTCCCTGCAATAAATATTTTCATACCAGGAAGTGATATGCTGATGTAACAAGTGCTGAAAATGTGGAATATGAACCTATTATATGGTTTATAATTCCATAACAGGTAGGGGCTGGAAACATTTTAGGAAGCATAATAGAAAAAGCCTAGATTCCCCTGCACAGACTACTGGATGAAATATGGTTTTTATATACTGCCAGAGGAAGTAAGGAGCATTGAAGAAAATTCTGGTATTCTTTTAAGGAACAGATGCAACATCATAAGCAGAATATTGGTAAAAACATGAATGTTGAAGGTTCTTCTGATGAGAGAAATGAGGAAACATTTCTTTCCTCAGAAAGAAATGATGATCATGTTATGCAAAATGGAGGAAAGGAGATTCTTTCTATAGAATGGAGAAAACTTAGCTAAACTGAGTACTATGTTTATTTGGAAGCAGATTTTATAAGAAATGAACTTGGGCATTTAACTGGAGAAATTCCCAAGAAAGTTGTTCAAGGTTGAAATTCTAACACCCAGTACCTCATTTGGAGACCGGGTCTTTACAGAGCTAAGCAAATTAAAATGAGGTCATTAGGATGGTCCTGGATCCAGTATAACTGGTCCCTCAGAAAAGACAGAAATTAGGATACAGGCACACACAAAAAGAGAAAGCCGTGTAAACATGTTAAATGGTTATCTGAAAGCCAAATAAAAAGGCTAGAATAGATCTTTCTTTCACAGTCCTTAGGAATAACCAACCCTTTTATCACCTTGACTTTAGAGTTTCAGCTTCCAATATTGTGAGACAATAAATTGTTATTTAAACCATCCAGTGTGTGGTCCTTGTTACAGTAGCCCAGCAAACTAGAGTGACTAACACTCTCACTTCACTTCTAGTTTCATATGTGAAAGTGTTAGTCACTCAGTCATGTCCAACTCTTTGCAACCCTACGGACTTCCAAGCCTGTCAGGCTCCTCTGTCCATGCCATTCTCCAGGAAGGAATACTGGAGTGGGTAGCCATTCCCTTCTCTAGGGGATCTTCCTCCTGACCCAGGGATCAAATCCTGGTCTCCTGCATTGCACGCAGATTCTTTACCATCTGAGCCATCTGGGAAGCCATATATATATATGAATATATGAATATATATATATATATATTCATTTTCAAAGTGAATGTATGAAGAAAGGAATGTGGTAATCTGATTACTTCTCTTGGAAAAGCCAATTTTCCCAACCAGTGTGTCTGAAGAAGTCCCTTATTTTTTCAACCTTGTCTTGTCACCTTTCCTTCAGATTATCATTTCAGTAGAAGTTGATAATCTTACTATTTAGCTTATGTAGCACCTTGGATATAGTAAAGGTATAAAAGGCCCTAGAATCTTCATGCCTGAGCCTGTGTCCTGGCTCTGCCACCTATTACTTGTGGGTGTCCTTTGGCAAGTTTTTTTTTTTTTTTCTTTTTTTACTGTTTTGTGCATCTATTTTTACATCTTTGAAATGTTTAGTAATGGTCTCACTTCTAATACTACAGTGAGAATTAAGTGGGATAATCTAAGTTAGATGCTAAGCATAATTTGATTTTTGTCTCTTGTTTTTTATCTCTATTCTCCTCTCTCAGAAAAGGTTCAAGTCCATTTTTGTAGCTCTTGCCCCTGATGAGCAGTAGAGTGTAGTAATGAAGACCATGGACCTTAGAGAAGATGAACCGGGCCTTCAATGCAAGATTTGCTCCTTACTTGATTTGTGATAGAGAGTAAATCACCAAATGTCAGAGTTGCTGTGGAAATTAGATTAAAAAATGGCTATAAACTATTCAGTCTGGTGCTTGGTACATAGTAGTATTCAATATTTAGTAAATATTAGGGGAAAATCCCAAGCAGTGCTTCACAGTCAGCTATTCTTTCTAATTCATCACATCATCATATACAGAGCTGTGGTCAGTCAGCTCTTTGCACTGACTTTATTTTTTACATCCTCCCTCCCATTCTAGCCCATTTAATTCAGGCTTTTCAAGATCTTACAATAAGCAATCATTTATCTTCCTATTTGTCTGATCAAGTTTCTCCACTGCATCACAAATAAACCACAAACTCTTAGCTTTCCAGCACCTATCTCTGTTCATGTCTGTCTGTCTCCAGAATCCCATAATTTCCTGGTTTGACATCATATCACAAGTAGATTTGTTTTTCTTGAATTCTTTCTCCCATATTTTTTTTCCTTCATTAGTTTTCACTCTGTTGTATTTTTGAATCAACTCCTATGTGTCAATTATTAGACAATCTTTCCCACTCCAAAAGCAGTTGGAAAGATTTCTCTCAGAAGTACCTTTTTAAGCACACTACATGGATGGATGTAACAAAGCATTATTTCCTCAGTCGTGATTTATGCCGCCTTTCTTAATAGTTAGCCTTTCATGGCTTAAGTTCAGTTTTAAAATATTTTTATATTTAGATGCTTTTATAGGCTGCATTTGGTTCAAAATTGGAAAAGGAGTATAATAAGACTGTTTATTGTTACCCTGTTTATTGAACTCATATGCAGAGCACGTCAAGCAAAATGCTGAGCGGGATGACTTACAAGCTGCTGTCAAGATTGCCAGGAGACATATCAACAACCTCAGATATGCAGATGATACCACTTGGTTGGCCGAAAGCAAAGAGGAACTAAAGCGCCTCTTGATGAGGGTGAAAGAAGAGAGTGAAAAAGCTGGCTTAAAACTCAACATTCAAAAAACTAAGGTCATGGCTTCCAGTCCTATCACTTCAAGACAAATGGAAGCAGTGACAGATTCCCTTTTCTTGGATTCTACAATCACTGCAAATGGTGACTGCAGCCATGAAATTAGAACAAGATTGCTTCTTGGCAGGAAAGCTATGACAAACCTTGACAGCATATTAAAAACAAACAAACAAACAAAAAAACAAAATAAAGACATCTCTTCGCAAAGTTCCATATAGAGTGGTCTTTCCGGTAGTCATGTACAGATGTGAGAGCTGGACCATAAAGAAGGCAGAGCACTGAAGAATTGATGCTTTCAAACTGTGATGCTGGTAAAGACTCTTGAGAGCCCCTTGGACAGGAAGGAGATCAAACCAGTCAATCTTAAAGAAACCAACCCTGAATATTCATTGGAAGGACTGATGCTGAAGCTGAAACTCCAATACTTCGGCCACCTGATGCAAAGAGCTGACTCGTTTGAAAAGACCTTGATGCTGGGAAAGACTGAAGGCAGAAGAAGAGTTCGACAGACAGAGAATAAGACAGTTGATGGCATCACCAATTCGACGGACATGAACTTGGGCAAACTCTGGGAATGGTGAGGGACATAGAAACTGGCAGAGTTGGACGTGACTTGGTGACTGAACAACAGCAGCAACAGAGACTGGGTTCTGTTTTCCCTCCAAATTCTCCTGCTGAAATCCTGCTCCCTGGTACCTCTAAATTTGACTATATTTGGAGATAAGACCTTTAAAATAGCAATTATTGTAAGATGAATCATATGGTGGTCCTTATTCTAAAATGACTGGTGTTCCTATAAGCAAAAGATACTAGAACCCAGACACTAACATAAAAAGGGCCATATGAAGACAAAGAAAACAGACCATCTGCAAGTCAAGAATAAGAGATCTCAAAAGAAACCAACGGTCATGGTTCCTTGATCTTGAATGTCAAGCCTCTGGATTTGTGGGAAAATAAATTTCAATTGTTTAAGTCACTCAATCACTAGTATATATTATGGAAGCCCTTGCAAACTGATTTTTTAATAAATTGACATAAAATGAATACCCTTTTTTTCCCCCAGAGAAAACATTTACATCTGTAGAATAATGGTAATCATTACCAGCTCCCAGTAAGTGAGCAGTGTACTTGGCTCCATTAAAAAAAAAAAAAAAAAGGGATATACAGAATAATATTAATTGTTGCTGCTTTCAATTCCATTAGCAATTGTATTAGATGAAGGCTTCTTGGTTCATGGTTCCTCCCTGCAAACCATGAAGCCATTCCTTCTATTAACTGAAGATCAGGCCCCAAATGGCCAAATTTGAGTTAATCAGTACAGTTGATGTTGAAATAAATAAGATGAAAAAATTTAATACAATCTTTTGGAAGCACTTCCAAAAATGTAAGCAATACTATATTAATATAGCCAGTTCTGAATTATCCAATAATTATATAAAATCTGTCAAAGATGAAACAGTAATAAAAAATTGGACTATACAAAATATACAGAAATATGCAGTAACAAAATTTAGAAAGCGTTTTAGGAAATGGGGCAATAATATTTCTTCAGTGCTTAGCTTTTTCTAAAAATCCTGGTCTACCCCTGGGTACAAATCATCTGTTAGAGTATATAAAAGCAAACATTTTCAGGCTTTATTTATTTATTTATTTATTTTCAGATTTTGTTTGTCCCTAGTAAAGCTTAGGGTCGTGTTCCAGGAAAAGTAACCACTCTACCAGTAGGCTCTCTTGCTAGCTGTTATCTTATCATTTCTAGTTAGTCTTGTAACTTGAAGAAGTTTTTCCAGTTTCAAAACTATCCTTTTGTAATTATCAAATTATAAAAAACAATTGATTTACACTACAAATCTAGCATGGAATTCTGACATGCTGCCTACTTAAACTTCTTTAATAGTTTTCATTGCTCATAAACTTTCTTATTCTACTAGGGTTCACTTGTAGCAAATCTGACACCCAGGTTTTCGTCTCCTCTGGAGTTAGAGGAGACTCAAAGCTTATATTTTAGAATAGACATATTTTAAAGTAAAAGCAAATAATCTGTAAACACCAAAAAAACCAGATAAAATCTTATATAATGTTGTTTCTACTCTCTGTTTACTTATTCTCAGAACACAACCACTGATAAAGATTTCATGTCCCATTCCACATCAAGCCTCTCTGATTTTGCTAATACTATTTCCTCTGTATTCAATTCTCTTTACTCCTTTCCTACATTTAATTTCTCTTCATCTTCCTCTTTTTATAAGTAAACTAAAATATGAAACATATGACCACCTCACATGACTTCTTTTTCACAACCATCCCTTGTGGAACAGTTAGGAAACTGTCTTCTTCATTTTCTTTATTTATAACTTTTGTAACTTTTACTTGATACAGAAAATACCTATTTACTTAACTGTCTCATTTATCAAACCTTTTGCTTCTTGAAGACAGTTATCAGTTGTTTGCATTTTTACTGTGTATTATAACATATTTACCTAGCAGATACTTAATATACCTTCACTGAAATAAACTAGACAGTCATACACATTCTGCTACATTTCTAAATTATGTCTTTGTGGGTGTGTGCTAAGTTGCTTCAGTTCAGTTCATTTCAGTTCAGTCATTCAATCGTGTCCAACTCCTTGCGACCGACCTTAGGGATTATATCCTGCCAGACTTCTCTGTCCATGGGTTTCTCCAGGCAAGAATACTGGAGTGGGTTGTCATTCCATCCTCTGGGGGAACTTCCTGACCCAGGGGTTGAAGTTGCATCTCTTTTGTCTCCTAAATTGGCAGGCAGATTCTTTACCACTACCACTGCTTGGGAAACCTCAAAATTATGTCTTTACCATATATATAATATGACATTATATATAATAATACAATTAACTTAATTCTCTATGGAATATCAATGATTATCTAAGGTAAGATTTCATATTTTCCAAATACACATTCAGTTAACTCAAATGTAGTCATTTTTAGAGTGAAAATTGGCAGGAGTTTAATAGAAAATAGCCAGAACTTTGCAGTTTGTGGCATGGAGCTTGAGAGGAAACTATTTCTTGTTTGTAGAAACACAGAGAATTTAGTGCAGTAGGCTGTCCTTATATAGATTGGAACTGGGCCAGGGTGTAAGCTAACCATCCTACTCTCTAGAAAAATGTGCCCTGTGATTTTTAATGACCACAAATAGTTAGGACTTCAGCTTTATGTCTTATCCAATAAGATCTCTTGTCTCTCAAGACAGTAAAATGAACAGTGAGTCATAAGGAAATCAATAGTGTTATATCCAAACAAGGCTATTTAGATCAAAACACTTTCCATTTTCTCATTAGCCATGGAGCCAGAGGGGAAAGTGGGGAGGATCTGCATTCATTTAAAATTACACACAGATGGAACTCTTGGTTCTACTGTCTAGTGAAGGCTCCAAAGTGCACACAATTAAATGTATTTTATTAAAACTAGCTTTAAAAATGCATGCTGTTTCCTTCCATTTATTCAATAATTGATTAATTACAGCCTGCTTTACTTCTCTTAGTGACATTTCCTAGCTTCATTTATCCTTTATGTTTTTGAAGTTTACTTCACTTTGGGAATTGTATTTTAACTTAATTTTTAAAAGAACTGAGGATATTTGATTTCCTAAAAAAAAAAAAAAAAAAAAAATGGGAGGAGAACAAGATGGTGGAGGAGTAGGTGGATGTGGAGAACATCTGTCTCCACGGATACACCAGGAACACACCCTCAGACCCAGAAGTGCATTCAGAACACCAGCTGAGAGCTGACAAGAGCACCTGTCAGGAGGAAAAAAATATACAGAACCACGCAAAACTCGGTAGGATAAAGGAACTAGAGGGGGAAAAAGGAGTGTTAGTAGGACTGGGCCTGCCCTCAGCAGGTGGGGGAATTGAAGCAGGGGTCTAATCCTCACATTGGACAATCGTCTGAGTCAGAGGAGAAACATTTTAGGCTGAGAGTAAAACAGCTGATCTGTGGCAGCCTGAATGGAATGAGAATCAGACTGTCCTTGCTGCAGCCATGCATACCCGGATAGGGATGCAGGTCTCCTGGAAGGAGCAGCAGCTGGGAGCTGGAGTTTAGGGATTGTGGCGCAATCCCAGAGCAAGGACTGCTATTAACTGTGGAGAGGCGGACTGAGGGGATGTGAGGGAGAAGTGGTGGGAAATGCTGGTGGAGGAAGGCCAGGCAGCCAAGGAAGCAAGATGATACTGCTGAGTCACGCATAGCGGGTGGAGCCATCACCCTAACCTCCCTCCCCCCACACGCCAGTGTCAGCAGCTGAATAGTAGAGAGGCTGGCCCATCAAACGCATGACACTGAGCTACAGAGTAGGACGCCAGCCAGGGGGGCCCCTCTATGTGCCTAACGCTTGAAACCACAGAGAAGGACCCCAGGCAAGGGAGCCTGCTAAGTGCCTGAGCGGGCAGAGCTACCGAGAAAGACCAGCCAAAGAGGCCTTCTGATTGCCCACTACAAGGGGCTCTCGGAGAGCCTCTGATAGGGCCATAACTCTTGAAGTGGAGGCAGCCCTTGTCCCTGCTCACTTGGCCAGCAGCAGCACCACCTTCAAGCTCAACTCTCACTGGGGCGGAGCTGCCACAGGCAAAAATGTCTTGCATCTGTGTGCACAGGGTCAATCAGTCACGTCCAACTCTATGCGACTCTGTAGACTGGCCTGCCAGGCTTCTCTTTCAGGGAGGTGGGGGCGGGGGGGGGGCGGGGGGAAGGGTTCTCCAGACAAGATTACTAGAGGGTATTGGCCAATACTGGTTGCCACACCCTTCTAGAGCACTATATTTCCTGCTGCCCTGGCCGCCAACCCCCCTGAGTTCCTGGTGCTGCCAGAACCCCTGCGACCCAAGCAGCTGCACCACCTCCACACCTGGCCCTCACAGGGGCAAACCCAAGTCCTCTAGCGCACCTCAGGAGCAAACCCCAGTGGACAAACCACATATAGCAGTGGTAATAAAACCACAGGTGAAACCCATGGGCAATGCAGCTAAGGAAGAAGACCCAAAACCTTCCCACCTGCTGTACAAGCTGCAATTAAATCCACACAATCAACCACATAGACTCTGTGTCTATGAAATATATTAAAGACCATCAAGAGCTCCCACAAAAGAAAATGCACTAGTTCTGATAGTTGTGTACATTGGAGGCAGGAACATGCAGGAGTAGGGCCAGATTAGAATCTGAGCTGTCCCCACAGCAGGTCCAGAGAAAAACACAGTATTGGAGGGCATCCTAGAGGGGTGAGGGGGAATGCTACTCCCAGCGAGGGAGAGGACTCTGATAGTAGTGACATAAGAAAAGTATTTATTATTCTTATTCTTTGACTTGTTCTGTAGATTCTTTTGGATTATTTTTTATTTCTTTGTTTTCCCCTAGTCTGTTGTAGTTGTTGATTTTATTGGTACTAAGAAATTCAAATAAGCTTTTGAGCTTTTTTTTTTTTCATTCACATTTTTTATTGTTGTTATAAACTTCTGCCTCTAGGTTGAGCTTTTGCAGCTCTGTGGAGTTTTCCTTTTTTTCTTTTTCTCTTTTCTATTTTTTAAAATTTAATTTTTAATATTTTAAACCTATTATTATTTTTTCTACATTTATTACTGTTTGCTTTTCCTACTGTTCTTTTCCTCTTGCAGTTAATCTTTAATGTATATAAATGTTCTTCATCTACCTCTGTTTAAATCTGCATGTCTATTCTTTCTTTTCCTCTCAACATATTTGTTAGTTCTCTTTTCATTGCTTTATTTCCCACTTGGCAAATTTAGTTTTATTTTCCAGTTTGTGCTTTAGTTAGTTTTTTTCTCAGCTGGTAAATATAATTTTTGATTTCCTTTGTTTGCTGGATCAGTCTACTGTACTTAATTTTAGTTGCACTGTTTTGACTTTGCTCATGGGTGAATATGCATATGTGCATATTCCACTATTTTAATTATTATTATCCTGGTTTTGTAACTGCCATTTGTCTGGGGTTCATCTTTGGTTTCTCATTTTTAGATATTTGTTTTAATCTCACTTAATATCATAACAAACTACTTGTGGAAACTTCATTTCTGACTAGAGATCAAGCTCTGAGCCTTTGGAGTGGGAACACTGACTCCAAGATCCTAGACTACCAGAGAAATAACTCTATGGAATATCAAATAGTGAGAACTCACACAAAGGAAACCACTTGAATAAAAACCTGGCATCAAAAATACAAACCCAATCATCAGCAGACAAGATTAGCACCTCACTCAGCCTTGATCCTCAGAGGAAAAACAAACACAAAAATAAAACATCAACACAATTCTCACCCTATAGGAAACTTACCTAAAGCATTGGACCAACCATAGGAGGGCAGAAACCAAAAGAAGAAAGAATTCAACCTTCTTCAAGGAAAGAATTCAACTTTCCTTGAAGACTGGGAAAAGGAGACCTCAAACACAATAAATCAAAATAATGATAATCATAATCATGAAAAGGCAGAGAAATACTATACAAATGAAGCAACAAATTAGAAACACAGAAGTCCAAATAAATGAGGAGGAAATAGGCAAACTTACTGAAAAAGAATTCAGAATAATGATAGTAAAGATGATCAAAAACCTTGAAAACAAAATTGGGAAGATGCAAAAATCATAAACAAAGACCTAGAAGAATTAAAGAATAAACAAGCAGAGACGAACAACACAGTTATTGAAATTAAAAATACTCTACAAAGGATCAATAGCAGAATATCTGAAGCAGAAGAACGAATCAGTGAACTAGAAGATAAAAATGGTGGAAATAACTTCTGAAGAGCAGAATAAAGTAAAAAGGATGAAAAGAACTGAGGATAGTCTCAGAGACCTCTGGGACAATATCAAATGCACCAACATTTGAATTATAGGTGTCCCAGAAGAAGGGGAAAAGAAAGCATATGAGAAAATTTTTGAAGAGATTATAGTTGACAATTTCCCCAACATGGGAAAGCAAATAGTCAATCAAGTTCAAGAGGCACAGAGTCCCATACAGGATAAACCCAAGGAGAAACACACCAAGGCACATACTACTCAAACTAACAAAGACTAAACACAAAGAGAGAATATTAAAAATAGCAAAAGAGAAGCAACAAGTACCATACAAGGGAAACCACATACACTTAAGAGCTGATCTTTCAGCAGAAACTCTGCAGGCCAGAAGGGAATGGCAGGATATATTTAAAGTACTTAAAGGGAAAAATCTACAACCAAGATTACTGTACTCAGCAAGGATCTCATTCAAAATTGATGGAGAAATAAAAAGCTTTTCAGACAGGCAAAAGTTAAGAGAATTCAGTACCACCAAGCCAGCTTTACAAGAAATGTTTAGAGGACTTACATAGTCAAGAAATACAAGAGAAGAAAAAAGATCTACAAAATCAACCCCAAAAAATTAAGAAAATGGCAGTAGGAACATATATATCAATAATTGCTCTAAATATAAATAGATTAAATGCTCCAACCAAAAGACACAGACTGACTGGATGCATACAAAACCAGGACCTATATATGTACTCTCTATAAGAAACTCATTTCAGACCCAAAGACGCATATAGGCTGAAAGTGAGAGGATGGAAAAATATATTCCATTCAGATGGGAAGCAAAAGAAAGATGGAGTAGCCATCCTCATATCAGACAAAATAGACCTTAAAATAAAGAGGTTACAAGAGATTAGAAAGGACACAACATAAAGATCAAGGGATAATTCCAAGAGGAAGACCTAACAATTGTAAATATCTATGCACCCAATGTAGGAGCACCTCCACACATAAGACAAACACTAACAGACATAAAAGGAGAAATTGACAGTAACACAATAACAGTAGGAGACTATAGCACCACACTCACATCATTGGACAGGTCATCAAAACAGTAAATTAATAAGGAAATACAAGTCTCAAATGATACATTAGATGAGATGGATCTCATTGATATCTTCAGGACATTCCATCCAAATGCAAAAGAATACACCTTCTTCTCAAGTGCACATGGAACATTCTCCAGGATAGACCACATCTTGGATCATAAATCAAACCTCAGTAAATACATGAAAATTGAAATTGTATCAGACATTTTTCCCACCACAGCACTATGAGACTGGATATCAATTCCAAGAGAAAAA
This sequence comes from Dama dama, assembly GCF_033118175.1. Classification (NCBI taxonomy): domain Eukaryota; kingdom Metazoa; phylum Chordata; class Mammalia; order Artiodactyla; family Cervidae; genus Dama; species Dama dama. The sequence continues at coordinate 13,755,650 of NC_083681.1, forward strand.
CTGTAAGAAACACAAACATATGGAAATTAAACAACACGTTTCTGAATAACCAACAGGTTACTGAAGAAATCAAAAGGGAAATCAAAAAATTTCTAGAAACAGATGACAATGAAAACACAACAAATCAAAACCTGTGGGATGCAGCAAAAAGAGTTCTAAGAGAGAAGTTTATAGCAATACAATCCTACCTCAAGAAACTAGAAAACCATCAAATAGACAACCTAACTTTACACCTAAAACAACTGGAAAAAGAAGAACAAAAAAAGCCCCAAAATTAGTAGAAGGAAAGAAATCATAAAGATCCAAGCAGAAATAAATGAAAAAGAAATGAAAGAACCAATAATAAAGATTAATAAAACTAAAAGCTGGTTCTTTGACAAGATAAACAAAATTGACAAACCTTTAGCCAGACTTATCAAGAAAAAAAGAGAGAAGAATCAAATCAACAAAATTAGAAATGAAAAAAGAGAGGCTACAACAGATAGTGCGGAAATACAAAGGATTATAAGAGACTATTATGAGCAACTGTATGGCAGTTAAACTGGAAGAAATGGACAGATACTTAGAAAAGTTCAATCTTCCAAGACTGAAGCTGTGATCAAAAATCTCCCAAAAAACAAAAGCCTGGGAACAGATGGCTTCACAGGAGAATTCTATCAAACATTTAGAGAAGAGCTAATGCCTATTCTTTTAAATTTTTTTCAAAAAATTGCAGAGGAAGGAACACTTCCAAACTCATTCTACAAGGCCACCATCACCCTGATACCAAAACCAGACTATGATATCACACACAAAAAAGAAAACTAGAGGCCAGTATCACTGATGAACATAGATGCCAAAATCCTCAACAAAATTTTAGCAAACAGAATTCAGCAACACATCAAAAATCTCATACACCATGATCAATCTGGGTTTATTCCAGGGGTGCAAGGATACTTCAATATATGCAAATTGATCAATGTGATACACCATATTAACAAATTGGAAGATAAAAAACATATTTTAATCTCTGTAGATTCACAAAAAACCTTTGACAAAATTCAGCACCCATTTATTATTAAAACTTCAAAAAAAATGGGCATAGTAGGAACTACCTCAGCATAGTAAAGGCCATATATGATAAGCCTACAGCAAACATTGTTCTCAATGGTGAAAAATAGAAAACTTTCCACCGAAGATCAGGAAAAAGTGTCCACTTTAGCCACTATTATTCAACATAGTTCTGGAAGTCCTAGCTACAGAAATCAGAGAAGAAAAAGAAATAAAAGGAATCCAGACCAGAAAAGAAGTAAAGCTCTCACTGTTTGAAGGTGACATGATACTGTACATGGAAAACCCTAAAGATTGTATCAGAAAATTACTAGAGATAATCAATCAATTTAGCAAAGTTCAGTTCAGTTCAATTCAGTCACTCAGTCGTGTCTGACTCTTTGCGACCCCATGGACTGCAGCACGCCAGGCCTCCCTGTTCATCATCAACTCCCGGAGCTTACCCAAACTCATGTTCATTGAGTCAGTGATGCCATCCAACCATCTCAACCTCTATCATCCCCTTCTCCTCCTGCCCTCAATTTTTCCCAGCATCAGAATCTTTTCAAATGAGTCAGTTCTTTGCATCATGTGGTCAAAGTATTGGAGTTTCAGCTTCAACATCAGTCCTTCCAATGAACGCCCAGGACTGATCTCCTTTAGGATGGACTGGTTGGATCTCCTTGCAGTCCAAGGGACTCTCAAGAGTCTTCTGCAACACCACAGTTCAAAAGCAAAAGTTGAGGATACAAAAATCAATACACAGAAATCACTTGGATTTCTATATACTAACAATGAAAAATCAGAAAGAAAAATTAAGGAATCAATCCCATTCACCATTGCAACAAACAGAATTAGATATCTAGGAATAAACTTACCTAAGGAGACAAAAGAACTGTACACAGAAAATTATAAGACACTGATGAAATTAATCAAATACAACATAAACAGATGGAGAGATAGTCTATGTTCCTGGGTGGGAAGAATCAATATTGTGAAAATGACTATACTACCAAAGCCAATCTACAGATTCAATGTGTTCCCTATCCAATTACCAATGACATTTTTCACAGAAGTAGAATAAAAAATGTCACAATTCATATGCAAACACAAAAGATCTAAATAGTCAAAGCAGCCTTGAGAAAGAAGAATGGGGCTGGAAGAATCAACCTTCCTGACTTCAAATTACACTACAAAGCTATAGTCATCAAGACAGTATGGTGCTGGCACAAAAACAGAAACACAGACTAATGGAACAAAGTAGAAGATCCAGAAATAAACCTATGCACCTATGGGTACTTTATTTTATCAAAGGAGGCAAGAATATGCAATGGGGCAAAGACAGCCTCTTCAACAAATAGTGCTACATGTAAAGAATGAAATTAGAAGAACATTTCCTAATACAATACACAAAGGTACACACAAAATAGATTAAAGACCTAAATTTAAGACCAGAAACTATAAAACTCTTAGAGGAAAACATAGGCAGAACACTCAATGACATAAATCAAAGCAAAATTCTCTATGATCCACCTACTAGAGTAATGGAAATAAAAGCAAAAGTAAACAAGTGAGACCTGATTAAACTTAAAAGTTTTTGCACAGCAAAGGAAACTATAAGCAAGTTGAAAAACAACCCTCAGAATAGGAGAAAATAATAGCAAATGAAACAACTGACACAGAAGTAATTCCCAAAAGTATACAAGCAGCTCACACAACTCAATACTAAATAATCAACACAATCAGAAAGCAGGAAAAAGACCTAAACAGACATTTCTCCAAAGAAGACACAGTGATGGCTAACAAGCACGTGAAAAAATGTTCAACATCACTCATTATTAAAGAAATGTAAATCAAAACTACAGTGAGATATCACCTCACACTGATCAGAATGGCCATCATCAAAAAGTCTACAAACAATAAATGATGGAGAGTGTGTGGGGAAAAGGTAATTCTCCTTCACTGTTGGTGGGAATGTAAATTGATACAGCCACTATGAAAGACTGTATGGGAATTCCTTAAAAAACTGAGAATAAAACCCGTATGACCCAGCAATCCCACTCCTAGGCATATGCCCTGAGGAAATAAAAATGGAAAGAGAAACATGTGTTCCATTGTTCATTGCAGCATGATTTACAATAGCTAGCACATGGAAGCAACCTAGATGCCCATTAACAGATGAATGGATACAGAAGTTGCAGTACATATACACAAGTGAATATTACTCAACCATAAAAAGGAATGAATTTGAATCAGTTCTAATGAGTTGGATGAACCTAGAACCTATTATACAGAGTGAAGTAACCCAGAAAGAGAAAGATAAATATCGTGTTCTAACACACATATATGGAACTTGGTACTGAAGAATTAATTTACATGGAAACAGTGGAGAAACAGAGAATCAACTTGTGAACATGAGGAGAGGGTAAGATGTATGGAAAGAGTAACATGGAAACTTACAGTATCATATGTAAAATGTATGGGAGTTTGCTGTTTAAATCAGGAAACTCAAACAGGAGCTCTGTGTCAACTTGGAGAGGTGGGATTGGGGGGAGATGGGAGGGAGTTTCAAAAGGGAGGGGATATATGTATACCTGTGACTGACTCATATTGAAGTTTGACAGAAAACAACAAAATTCTGTAAAGCAATTATCCTTCAATAAAAAATAAATTAAAAAAAAATGATGTTTCAACTTTCTATAGTCACTAGTTGGTCTATATGGGTTCATTACTTACCAATTTTTATGCTTCTCAACATAAACCAGAGGTCATATGACCGGAAACATAAGATGGTTGTTTCTAACACCTTAGGAATTTGTTCATATTCGACTTCAGTGTTATGAAACAGAAATATAATGTGAGTCACATTTATTATTTTAAGTTTTCTAGTAGCCACATTGTTTCAGGGAGGAAACCAATTCTGACTCCATGCTGGACACTGTTTCTTTGACTCGCTTTTATTATTAAAATCATACTCAACGGCTTGCCTGGAGAACCCTGCCTGTCTGCTTGATTATAAACTAATGTGCCTTTGTTCAGCTCTTGGAGAAATTGTTTGTCCCTGCCCACCTGTGAATAGAAGAGATGAACACACCCCTTCTGAAGCCTGGACATTTCCTTGGAGAAGTTTTGCAAGGCTGAAGACCCTTTCACTTTTCTGCCCCACTGCAACTCCCTCTCTATTCTGCCTTTTGTTTTTAGTTCCACATTGCTTCCTTCTCTCTGATCTATAAAAGAACTTGGCATCCAGATCCCAAAAAGATGGACATTTTGAGGCTCTAGCCTGCCATCTTCTTGGTCTACTGGCTCCCCCATTAAACTCTCTTCCTTGCCTTAACATCTTATCTCTCAGATTCATTAACCTATTGTGTGGCAAGCAGAGTGAGTATTGACTCAATAACAATATTAAACAGAATAAAATATTATGAAATTAATTTTAGTGCTATATCATATTTAACCTAGTGTGAAATAAAATTCATAATTTATGGCAAGACAAGAAAGATTTAAGCATAAAAATGTTCTATCACTTGTCCCCCACTCCCCACCCTACTGTGCCTGTGTATCTGCATTATGCATCGATTAAACCTCCTTCATTGGCATAAATACCTGCTCAACAGTAAAGAGATTCTCCTAGTATCCACAAGACAACTCCTTAGGAGGTAGCATTTCTTCTTGATCTCCTAAAGAGCCACAGTGATGCTTAGATATGGATTGTGTAAACTGTCAATAATACATCATGTAATGTATAGCGCTCTGTCTTAAAAAAAAAGAAAACTTACATAACTGCATTGACTTCTAATGGTGGACCAGTTCTCAAAGTGTTCTGTGATCTTCTCGGGTTATAGTCCTCAAATTTGGCATGAATAAACTTTTCTGTTTCTTTCCTAGACGGACTGATTAATTTTTCATCACCTGGTGACATTAGGATAGGAAAATATTAGCATTTCAACATGCAATCAATATAAATATTATTAACGAGTTATTTACATTTTTTCTTAGTAATAAGTGTTTGAAAACTGGTGTGTATCTTACCCTTAGAGTGCATTTTTCTTTACACTAGCCTCATTTTAAGTGTTTAAGTGGGGCCCATAGTGGACATCATGGCTCTATGTGATCTGACTGCAGCATCACAATAATAACAAACTTCCTCTTGGAAGTTGCCTCATTGCATTTCACCATGTCCAAATATTAAAATCTTAAACATTTCTCTCTCACCATAGCTACCACCACCAAAAACAAAAAAATATGATTTATTTTACTTCAAAATGTCTGCAGATTGTACTGGATGTGGTAGGTTTATGATCAGTGCTTAGAGAGCAATTAACATTTGAATTAAGCCACATGAAGATAACAACAGGCGATTGCCCATTTTAACAGCTGCTAAGTGGTGTTAATTGCTGGCTGTAGACCACAAGCTGAGCAATTTTCTGTGTATTGTACAAACAGAACAAAACCAAATAGAACTTAAAAAAGTAAGTATTATCCCCATTATAATAACGTACAGAGCCTAGGAGTATAATGTATCTTTATCACTTATGCCATTTATGAAATTGACCAGTAACATATTATTTGTGGGAGAAATGATATATATGTATTAATCCTCATTTTTATGTTCAAGTAATAAATAATCAAAATATTTTATATATAATTAGAAGTGTTCTAAACATTTAATAATTTTATAAAACTGTCAATGGATAGGAGTTTTTTATATTTACGTTGATTAAGAGTTGTATTTAAAGATTAGCTGCAGGAAGCTGGGAAATATGAATCATAGTTCAAATAGTTTATTAAGAATTGTCCAAAGAAGTGTAGATTATTAGATCATTAGACTATGCCAACTGAACTAAGTTGTATCAACATTTATTGACATTGCAGCTTTTAGCTTTAGTTCCTGAAGTGTTGGCTAAAAAGATATCATTTGTTTCCATTTTGAATCAACGGGACAGTGAAACAATACATTGATCACATGGAGAAATTAAAGGTGTCTGGTTATTTAAAATGGTAAACATAATAATTATAGTTTATTCTTATTAATACATATTGTTAAAATAAAGATTTTCATTTAATATAGACTCTTTCATGGTCTAGTTTAGGATACAAATTCATTCATTATTCTGGCTACAGCTACTGACATAGAGTCCCCTTGATTTCTCATTCTGTGCTACCATCTGTTGATCAGTTTGGCTTTAGAACTTGAGCTTCATAGGTTTATAATGTGTTGTGTGTATTTTTAAGGAAGCTAATTGGGTAGCTACATTTGCCGCCTGATGCTTGTTACAATTTTATCATTTTCTACCATGTCACTTCCCAAATATAGTCAGGCTATTGACTGTTACTAAGATGGCCTCAATTTTCTCCTTAACTTGACCACATTTCAGGCATGCATCTTCCCTATTAGAGGCATTTGACTGCAATCCCCTTTCTTGGAACATTCATTTTAGAGCAATTATGAGTTCTTTCTCTGCCTCTTTGAGATGTAAATCTCTCAAACTCTGCCACTATTATAATCTAGACATGTCTTTCTTAAGAATGGGACCACTTATTTGAGATATAAGAGCAAGAAAGACAAGGTTTCAATATATCAGTCTCTGTGAGATGATCAATATCTAACTTGATAAGCACCAATTAGCATTTAACTTATATGCAGAGTACATCATAAGAAATGCTGGGCTGAAAAAAGCACAAGCTGGAATCAAGATTGCCAGGAGAAATATCAATAACCTCAGATATGCAGATGACACCACCCTTATGGCAGAAAGTGAAGAGGAACTAAAAAGCCTTTTGATGAAAGTGAAAGAGGTGAATGAAAAAGTTGGCTTAAAGCTCAACATTCAGAAAACTAAGATCATGGCATCTGGTCCCGTCACTTCATGGGAAATAGATGGGGAAACAGTGGAAACAGTGGCTGACTTTATTTTTCTGGGCTCCAAAATCACTGCAGATGTGACAGCAGCCATGAAATTAAAAGACACTTACTCCTTGAAAGGAAAGTTAGACAGCATATTAAAAAGCAGGGACATTACTTTGCCAACAAATGTCCGTCTGGTCAAGGCTATGGTTTTTCCAGTAGTCATGTATGAATGTGAGAGTTGGACTATAAAGAAAGCTGAGTGCCGAAGAACTGGTGCTTTTGAACTGTGGTGTTGGAGAAAGCTCTTGAGAGTCCCTTGGACTGCAAAGAGATCCAACCAGTCCATCCTAAAGGAAATCAGTCCTGGGTGTTCATTGGAAGGACTGATGCTGAAGCTGAAACTCCAATACTTTGGCCACCTGATGCGAAGAACTAACTCATTGGAAAAGACCCTGATGCTGGGAAAGATTGAGGGCAGGAGGAGAAGGGGACGACAGAGGATGAGATGGTTGGATGGCATCACCGACTCGATGGACAATGGTATGGGTGGACTCCGGGAGTTGGTGATGGACAGGGAGGCCTGACATGCTGCGGTTCATGGGGTCGCAAAGAGTCGGACACAACTGAGTGACCGAACTGAACTGAATTAGCAAACACAGAAGGACTAATTATATTGACTAATCTCGCCACTAATGCCCTCCAGTACTTTTCCACTAACTCATCTCAGTGCTTCAAAACTCCTCTGTTTTTTGTTTCAATGAACTTGGATATAAGTTCAACCTCTCTTCCCTACCACAATAGTCTTAAAGACTAATGAAACCATCTTGAATAAAATTTTCCTTCCTGTTTAGTTTCATTCTGCTTGACTCCTCAGTGTAACTTTGCTTTTTTTTTTTTTTTTGACTCTTTCAAAAGCTCCATGTCTGGAATAGGAAAAGAAAGCCTTGTAAATTTACTTTACATAATTAAATCTTCCACTTAAAGCAGTCTAAAATGACCACAACTTAATCTAGTATTGCATAGCTCACAAAGTGTTTTGTATGAAACTATAGGAACATGAAGAAAAGTATGGAAAGAAATGTCATTTGGTTACCTTGGTTACATCAGAAAAATGAAGCTGCTGAGTGTGAAGGGGCGAGAAGGTAGACCTTAACTCCTTTTATGTCTTACTTTGTATTCTTTTGTATCTTAATTTTTTTTTGTTAATCTTGTAATTAAAATATATATGCTAAGGTAAAATGGAAATCAAAAACAAGAAGAAAGCAAATTTGCAAACAACATTACTGTGGCTGTTGATTTCTTAGGGGAAATGATGGTTATTTATAAATAATAATTTTAAGATATTTAGAAAGAAATCGTGAAGGTATGTATTAAAATTTCTTCTCTGGTGTCCCAACACTAAAGAATCCACCTTCAAAGCAGAAGACATGGGTTCAATCCTTGGGGTGGGAAGATCTTCTGGAGAAGGAAATGGCAACCCACTCCAGCATTTGCTTGGAAAATCCCCTGGACAGAGGAGCTTGGTCAGCTACTGTCCATGGGTCACAAAGAGTTGGACAGGACTGAGTTACTGAACACAGCAGTATTCTAAAAATAGAATTCTCTCCTATCCCAGATATTCTACAAAGGTAGAAGAGAAGAGAAACAATGTTCTTATTGAGTACATTAAACTAGAGTGCAATGTGCATCAGCTGAAATCTACTAAAAGACTGCAAACATAGAAAGAAATCTCAAGCATATACATAGTCAAGCAGGTACAATCCATTAGGCATATGTTCTCAAGATAAAGAATTACTAGTCCTCAAATAAGGGGACTTGACACTACTATTTGTCACAGATAATTTATCCTCCACTAACTTGGTAATTGATTTAACCATCAGTACTAATCAGTTGGTTTTATACAAAGGAAAAATAAACTTCTGATATCTTTATGAAAGGAGGTACTTTTACAGACTAGTCGAAAGCCTGCTGAAGTGAGACTACTACCTTTCAACAGAAAATGGGAAATAGGGGCACTATCTTCCCTGGGTAGGTGAAATAGACACTTTTCATGTTCTTGAGAAAGACATTCTTGTGTCAGAAAGCTGGCAAAAGGATTTAGCTTTTAGAAAAATGTATGTACATTTCAAAGAGACAGAGAAAAAATTTATAATTACAAGTTTTCAAAAGTAAAATATTCTTAAAAAAGGACAGGAAAATTCCTTTCCCGTTTATCAGCAAGGACAATTGTTTCTTGTTTTTAATTTGTATTTAATTTGTATTTTCTTTAGTAATTCCACTATGTTTCTTAAATGAAACAAGTAAACAAAAGAAAAACACTTTAAAAAAGCTTGAATCATCTATTTACTAATTGAAGACGAAATCAACAGAAAGGTCATTACTACTTGACTCTTAAGTATATATACAAAGGATCAGTGTTATGGACTGAATGTTTTTGCCCCCACTAAAAATTCATAGGTGAAGCCCTAACCCACAGTGCAATGGTAGTAGGAGCTGAAGTCTTTGGGAAGTATTTAGGATGGAGTCTGCATGAATGGTATTTGTACCCTTGCAAGACCAAACATCAGAGAGCTTATTTGCTCTCTTTCTGTCTTCCACATAAGGATAAAAGGAAAAGGCAGCCATCTGCCAACCAGAAACAGGACGGACCCTCACCAGACATGGAATCTGCTGGCACTCTGACCTCAGACTTCCCAGATTTCAGAACTGTGAAAAATAAACTTCTGTTGTTTAAGTCACCTGATCTATGGTATTTTTTATAACAGCCCAAACTAATACAATCAAGTCAATTCATAAGGCAGTCGTCCACTAATCTATGCATTTTCAGTTTAAGTAAAAATAATTTGTTTCCCTACTTATTCTATAGTATGTTAAGGATTTTCTAGATAGTGAAACATAGATCTATAAGGAATAAAATAAAAATAATCATTAATCAAATGCTGTCAACATATTTGGTAAATTTTTCAGTAGTATTTTGTTTTATACATCTTAATATACTTGAAATCATAATGTGGAAATCATAATGTGCATGTGCATGTGTATATATATATACACACATACACATGATGTGTTACACACACACACACTTTATATATATATGTTATTTTTATATAACATATATATATATATATATATGTTATATTTATATGTTCAGTTACTAAGTTGTGTCCAACTCTTTTGTGATTCCATGGACGGTAGCCCACAAGTTTCCTCTGTCCTTAGGATTTCCCTGGAAAGAATACTGAAGTGAGTTTCCCTTTCCTTCTCCAGGGGATCTTTCTGACCCAGGGATCCAACCTGCATCTCCTGCATTGGCAGGCATATTCTTTACCATTGGAGTCATCAGGGAAGCTTCATATACATATACACAAACACACATATATGCATATAGTTAATAGACTTTTAAACTTAGTGCAATATGTGTTTTAATTGTGCAATAACTATAAAATTCTTCAGTATAGATGATATATTATTTGTCTAAGTTGTGCTCTAGGAGGTGTTAGTTCTCTAACCAGCAATTCACACACCAGGAGGAGTCAACTAGCATTTATCAAAATACCAAGCCACAGAGGTTGCTGCAATGAGTAATCTGGCTATCTTGATGCCCCATCTGTAGCAGTTGCCTCATCTAATGGATGTTAGAACTAGGTTTTTATTGTTCAAATTAGCTAATTCCCAAAATGAATGTTAGAAATGGTTTTGAAGATAAACAGATTACCTAACATATTGTAGAGGCCTTTCCCCAGCGTTGCACTAGCATGGTATAAAAATTCAGGGAACATCTTAAAATGTAACACTGGAAAGGCTCCTTAGGCTTGATCCCTAAATGGTCAGTATTCTGACCCTTTTTCTGAGGATTCCTGAGTTATGCCATGGCCTTGATAGATGGCAGGACAAATACTGTAGCTAGAACATGCCCCATTTGTCTCAGGTGAACCTTTAACAGAGGATGTTTTGAGAACTCTGAAAAACACAAAGAGATTATAGAAGATTCGGTGTCATGTTTTTTCATTATATTTGCTTATTTTAAGTCAGCATGTACAGCAGAAAGGGTCAGAGATTTACTGTCATTATAACTTTCTTGTGGAATAATTCTGAAAAAGCAGCTACCCCTCACCCAGGGCTACTGGTGGCTATTAACAATGCCAAAATAACATATAGTTCTCAAAGATAAATTTTTATATGCCAGTTTGGAATGTAAATATCTCATTTATTTTCATTTGTTTATAAGCACTCTTAACTGAATTCTTTGTAAACTTATTCTACAATTAATCTAATCAGGATCAATTGATAGGCATGTGGGTGAGAAACAATGTAGCAAAAGCATTTTTGTTCTTTAATCTTTGAACTTCTAATAACTTTACTGTTATATAATTCCAAAAGTAATATTACCTCCATAAAACATATGATTGTAGCTCTTTATCAACTGTCAAGCTGTTTTTGAGGAAATAAATACTGTTTATAATTCTTCTATTTCTCTGAAAGTTAGAAAGTTACCTCCATTTTCTCTAAATCATCTTTTATTTTGAATGTATTCGGAAAGGAAAAAAGTCAAGCTCCTAACATTTCAAGACAAGCTATCTTTACCAACCATCTTTCTCTTCTATTTCCACTCTCAGTGCATATTACACACACGCGGATAAGCAGTACCCTATGTGGAAAGAGGGGATTAGGGGCATCTTTTTAATCACTGGTGTGATCAGGGGATAAATTCTTATTCTTTCACTCAAGAGAAACTCAAACAAACATCTAGGATTTTTTTAGCTTTGTGAAAAGGGCAATAGCTAGAGGAAAATATCAGGGTATTAAATTCGCAGAAGCCAAGTTATCAATCAAACCCAGAGTAAGTGATGAACAGAACACACTAAAAGGGGAGAGACTACAGCAAAAAGCAACTTGCAGGATGTGCAAGAGCTACCGCCGCACGTATTATGAATGATATTGTGGTTTACTCTGTTTAGGAAAATTTAAGATATTATAACCAATGAAATATAAGATTTATTTGTGATCATGGCTGGTGGGAGTTAGGGGCAAAATTAGAGGACTTTCCAGGTAAGAGGTTTGTTTCCCCCTCTCTCTCTCTGTGCATGTATTGGTATTTTGTTTATTTGGGGTGTTCCCTCTGTGAATTACAGGGCTTCCCAGGTGGTGCAATGGTAAAAAATCTGCCTGCCAATGCAAGAGATGCAGGAGACATGGGTTTGATTCCTGGGTCAGGAAGATGCCCTGAAGAAGGAAATGGCAAGCCACTGCAATATTCCTCCCTGGAATATTCAATGGACAGAAGAGCCTGAAGGACTACAGTCCATGGGGTTGCAAAGAGTCAGACATGACTGAGCATGCACACACATGCACACTCTGAATTATTGCAGTATTTGATCATGCTTCTTCTAGCATAGACAATACATTGTATACATATTTCTACATGGCTAATAGAGAACTGGATGTGAGGACTCGATATGAAGACTAGAAATTAACTCCTTTTATGTCATTTGTAAATTTTTACATCTTACAACTAGTGTTTGTTAGTCTTGTAATTAACAATATATAAAAATCAAACATATTAAGCTAGTACTGCATAGTAATTATAATAATTATATAAATGAATAAAAAGGAATTTAAAAGTAACATTGAATCAATATAACTTTTTAATAATAATCTTTTAGCTGAATTTGTGTGTATGTGTATGATGAATATCATGTGTAGGGTATTTAGAACCGCTTTGGTGTTCAGAGTAAAATCATACCATGAGTATCCTAAGACAGAACTCGTAAATTCTACTGAGTTATAGTTGGTAGTTTTTTGGTTATTATTATTTTATTTTAACAAAATAATAAATTATCAGTTAAGAAAGGTAAAATCTGAACCAGATAAAAAAAATAAAGTGCTGGCTCAATTATTATCAATTAATTTGATTTAAAAAGTAGATAATTGAACTGAATCAAACTGAATTTTTCAAATTCCTCACCCATGAGTTAATAATCAACACATAGAAAATGTATCTGTGTGATATAAATTCTTGAATGTCTCCTTGTTTTCATAGGTTAAATCAATTTCATTCCTTTAATTTCACTTTTTTCCCAGTGGGTATAGTCTCTGATTCTGAAGAAATTCATGGAAACTGAGTAAGTACTAACATTATATCACCATTTCCAAAACTGCAATATAGCCATTTATTTTTTTTTTATTTTTAAGCTTAATATATGGTCTGAAAAATGTAGTTAAATATGCAGATGTATTCAGAATGAAGACAATAGACAAGTATAAGAGGAGGAGCTCATTTGTATGTAAATGACTTTGTAAAGAAGTAACAGAGCATGTATTTCTCCTCGTTATAAAAAATTTCTATACCCTGAAAAATAGCCTTGTTACAAGAAATTAAGTTAAGGAATGAAAACACAATATCATAATTGGTAAAGCAATTGTTTGGCTATCTGATATGCGTGAAAATTTTTCTAAGAACCAATTGCACCCACTCAGACTAATAAGAAAGAATCTGATCAAAGCCTTATCATCTGCACAATATTCTGTGCTATCATTTTCTCTTCAAGCAACTATCAAAGTAATGTTAAATGAGCGTATTTTAAAAGACAGACTTCTAAACCATTGCACATGTTATCATTATTTATTTGTAAAATATGTCTCCAAAATGGTATAATTATTTTGCACTGAAACTGAGAAAGAAAAGCTTGCTTAAAGAAACTTTAAAACACAATTTTATATAAATCAGTAAGTTCTTTAGCTAGAAGACTAGACAAGTTATAGAGCTTTGAAGTTTAAGAAGTTTAAAATCTAATGTTAAAGAGAATGAATGTCATATCATATATCTACATAGCTAATGAAATTTGTTAACGTTTTGAATCTTCACCCTGATGCAACCACAAAGAAAATCCTAAGATACATTTGGGTCATTGTATTGCAGAAAATTTCCCTAGGGCTTCCCTCATAGCTCAGTTGTAAAGAGTCTGCCTGGAATGCAAGAGACCTGGGTTCGATGCCTGGGTGGGGAAGATCCCTTGGAGCAGGAAATGGCAATCCACTCCAGTATTCTTGCCTGCAGAATTCCATGGACAGAGGAGCCTGGCAGGCTACTGTCTATGCGGTCACAAGAGTCAGACACGACTGAGCGACTAAACGCATACACTGAGGAAACTGTCATAGAAATGTAAAGCAATTAGGTTGATTTTAACTTTTTTTAAAGTGACTCTATTGAATTTGTTACAAAACTGATTCTGTATTATGTTTTGGATTTTTGACCACGAGGCATGGAGGATCTTAGCAACCCAGCCAGGGATCGAACCTGCATACCCTTAATCAAAAGATGAAGTCTTAACTCCTGGACAGCCAGGGAAGCCCTAGTTAATAGCATCTTAAGATAAAGAATCATAAAAAAAATATATATATATATAAAGAATCATAACTCATTTTTCAGAATGTTATGTAGTTTAAATAATATTGCTAAAAGGTGAAAGTTTCAAATGTTAAGAAATAAAAGCTAACTTGAAAATATATAGCATTTTAATTCACTTTCCAAAAAAGTTAGTTCATTTTGCACTCATACTCATTTTACACATAGACCTCAACAACTTGCCTTTGCTATATTGGCAAATCAGTAAAATGTGTAGGAAATTATTCCATTAGGAGAGAGCGTCCTCTTTTTGTCACAAAGTCTTATCAGCTAGAAAATTTCCACAACTTTGAGCATGACTGCCTTTATAAGGAACAAACTTACACTATGACATTAGGACACCAAAAAAGGAACAACATCAGTCTGGAAGTGCTTGTCATTAATCACAGGTGTAGAACAAAATGAATTACTGTAATTGCAATTATGATAGGAAAAAATAAGTGACCCTTTAATTTGATGCTCAAGTTATTGCTGAAGCTCAAGAGTTCTAAAAAAGGATACTCTTTGAGTTTAATACTTATGAGCTTAAAGCTTATTAAATTACTCAAGAATGTGCACCATCCATAAAAGTACTCTCAGTAAGAAAGTGAATCTTGAATGGTCAAGTAAGATTAAAAATCAAAGGAAGTCAGCAGGAAATTAAAAGAGAATGCATAATATCTTGATACAATAAAATTCTGTTTTGAGATAATGATTTTGATAGCATAGCATTGCATTATTTTCTATTAGTACTATAGAAGAACCTTTATAGATGCACACTGCGTTGGACTTAGTCATTCAGTTATGTCCGACTCTCTGCAATTCCATGGACTGTAGCCTGCCAGGCTCCTCTGTCCATGAGGATTCCCCAGGCAAGAATGCTGGAGTGGGATACCATGCCCTCCTCCAGGGGATCTTCCCAACCCAGGGATCAGTCCAGGTGTCCCACATTGCGGGCAGATTCTTTACCATCTGAGTTACCAGCGAAGCTTAAGAATAGGGGAGTGGGTAGCCTATCCCTTCTCCAGGGAATCTTCCCAACCCAGGAATCGAACCAGGGTCTCCTGCATTGCAGGCGGACTCTTTACCAGCTAACTACCAGGGAAGCCCTAAAAGACACATATTTAATATATATTTTACTGATTGCAGTTTTAAAACAGAACAGTTTTAAACAGAATTTAGTTTAATTTAAACTAAATTTTAAAAATTTAGTATTTATAAGAACTACTTGATGAAACAGTTACAAGTGCAGACCCTTATTCCTAATTTCAGAGATACTTAATTAGTCTCCCTCATGTAGAGCTAAGAATCTGCCTTTCAATGAGCAGACAGGGGGTTCTGATGCAGGTGGCCCATCCACTTAGATTAGAAATTCTGCTAACATAACTGACATGTAATTAGCATTACTGAATACAATGAAAATATCAATTTTGATTTTATGAAATATTGAAATAACTAACAAAACATGAGAGATTAATAAGTGCATGTGAAAGGAAAAATAATGCCCTCACTTTCAAAGCAAAGAGTGATCAAAATCATTGCTTGAAGGAGATGAATTAAATAGGCATAATGATGTTATTTGGGCTTCCTTAGAGGCTCAGACAGTAAAAAAAAAAAAAAAAAAAAAATCTGTCTGCAATGCAGGACATATAGGTTTGATCCCTGGATTGGTAGGATCCCTTGGAGAAGGGAATGGCAACCCACTCCAATATTCTTGCCAGGAGAACTCCATGGATAGAGAAGCCTGGTGGGTTACAGTCCAAGGGATCACAAAGAGTTGGACATGAGTAAGTGACTTTGAGAGAAAGACAGGCATATTATTTAAAGTTATATTATTTAATTTATGTTTAGTTATTACCAAAAGAATCAAAACACTATTTAGTTCTGGAGGAGGTGGAAATTGGTGGTGACAGAGTAATAAAATATTTATTTTATACTTTTTGTAGTTTTTTTTTTTTTCCCAATTGAGTATGTACTACTGGAAAATGTTAGTTTTCGTTCCAATCCCAAAGAAAGGCAATGCCAAAGAATGTACAAATTACCACAATTGCACTCATCTCACACGCTAGCAAAGTAATGCTCAAAATTCTCCAACCCAGGTTTCAACAATATTTGAACCATGAACTTCCAGATGTTCAAGCTTGTTTTATAAAAGGCAGAGGAACCAGAGATCAAATTGCCAACATCTGATGGATCACCAAAAAAGCAAGAGAATTCCAGAAAAGCATCTATTTCTGCTTTATTGACTATGCCAAAGCCGTTGACTGTGTGGATCACAATACACTGTGGAAAATTCTGAAATAGATGGGAATTCCAGACCACCTGACAAGCCTCTTGAGAAATCTGTATACAGGTCAGGAAGCAACAGTTAAAACTGGACCTGGAACAACAGACTGGTTCCAAACAGGAAAAGGAGTACGTCAAGGCTGAATATTGTCACCCTGCTTATTTAACTTGTATGCAGAGTACATCATGAGAAACGCTGGGCTGGATGAAGCACAAGCTGGAATCAAGATTGCTGGAAGAAATATCAATAACCTCAGATATGCAGATGACACCACCCTTATGGCAGAAAGTGAAGAGGAACTAAAGAGCCTCTTGATAAAAGTGAAAGAAGAGAGTGAAAAAGTTGGCTTAAAGCTCAACATTCAGAAAACTAAGATCATGGCATCTGGTCCCATCACTTCATGGCAAAAAGATGGGGAAACAATGGAAACAGTGAGATATTTTATTTTCTTGGGCTCCAAAATCACTGTAGATGGTGACAGCAGTCATGGAACTAAAAGACGCTTACTCCTTGGAAGGAAAGTTATGACCAACCTAGACAGCATATTAAAAAGCAGAGACATTACTTTGCCAACAAAGGTCCATCTAGTCAAAGCTGTGGTTTTTTCCAATATTCATGTATGGATGTGAGAGTTGGACTATAAAGAAACTTGAGTGCTGAAGAGTTGATGCTTTTAAACTGTGGTGTTGGAGAAGACACTTGAGAGTTCATTGGACTGCAAGGAGATCCAACCAGTCCATCCTAAAGGAAATCAGTCCTGAATATTCATTGGAAGGACTCACGCTGAAGCTGAAACTGCAATACTTTGGCCACCTGCTGCGAAGAGCTGACTTATTTGAAAAGACCCTGTTGCTGGGAAAGATTGAAGGCAGGAGGAGTAGGGGATGACAGAGAATGAGATGCTTGGATGGCATCACCGACTCAATGGGCATGAGTCTGAGTAAACTCCGAGAGTTGGTGATGGACAGGGAGACCTGGAGTGCTGCCGTCCATGTGGTTGCAAAGAGTAGGATACAACTGAGCAACTGAACTAAGAACTGAGATAGGACATACTTGCAATCAATTGCCATATCCAGTCTTTGCCACTCAGTGAGCTTGAATCACAGCAGTGTGTTCATTCTTCCAGGTATTCTACTCTCTTCTTCCAGTGAGGTTAGAAGGACTGCTGAGGATAACCTTGCTTTGAGGAGTTCCTTGAGAACTTGCTCTACTCAGGACATCTATACCTGGATGCTGCAATAAATATTTTGTGTTGTTTTTACTTATTGCTTGGATCATTGTTTTAGAACATAATGCTTTACTTGGCATAGCTGCCTTTTAAAGCACACATTCAAGTGAAATTTATAATTGTTTCACTTCTAAGAGTAAATTTAATTCTGATATTAAAAAAAAAACCAAGGCGTTTGTAAAATACATAACTATATCAGCTCTGTATGACTCTCTATATGACTAGAATTTGCAGGTGGAGTTTCAAAAAGTCTAGAATGTTTTGTGGCCCCTTGTTTGAAAAGACTGCATTTTGTGATATATAATTTAGATTAACTTACAGCTTCATTTTAGGTCTATCTCTTCTTTTTCTACCTTTACTTTCCCCTACTTTTCATTTGCTTTTTTGCCGTTGAAGGGGAAAATAGTGTTTATTTTGGCATTAGATCTTTTTAGAGCAAGTATTGTCTCTGCCCCTTCTAAATTATAGGATTGTGGAAAAGATACATGATCTATTGATGTAAACATTGATCTCTTCATCTTTACAAATGAATTGTTATCAGTATCCAGCTCGTAAGTTTTTTGAGAAGACTAAATGAAATAATGTGAGTATAGCAAATAACATATGGCCTGGCATGTAGCAGTTATTAACTATTATTGCTGTGCTAACATTACTTAAACTTCTTCTAGATAAGAAATCAGCCTGTTTATTTACATATATGTATATATGTGTATATTTACATACATATTACATACAAATTTACATGCACATTCATATATATGCATATATAATCATATATATGTATACTATTTGAATCACAGACATTTTGACCATAGCATGTAAAATAGTCTCTTTACATCTTTATTTTCTACTTTATTATAAATTCAACCTACCTGGTTTTAAGAGAGAACCCAATAGCTTGGCATCCAGCAGAGAATATACATTCAGAATAATGCTCACAGCTTGCTATAAATGCCTGTCTATGAATACAACCTGATGCAACTATAAAAAGTGCTTTGTAGAGAAAAATAGGAAAAAGAACAAATAATAGAAAATATAAGTATATTCTAATCAGTTTCTAAGAAAAAGGAAATGTGTGCTTAAAATACTATTAAACTGAAGGTTGGTACATGATATGTCAAAATGTATTCCATGTTCTCATCTGAGGTCCAAATAGCATTCTATTCTTAGAAATTCCTTTTACATGAAGTGTCTCCTTTTCCCGCACAGTCCAGTGAAATCACTTTTCTTTTGTGGAAATAAAACACAGTCTTGGAAAGCACAGTCATATTATCATTTATTTTGACTAGTTGTATAACTGCTATTCAAATGAAAATGAAAGTCTCCACAAAGTAAACTCCCCTTTCTGTCTTATCACTTTCTTTTACATTTTCTTTTTCTTCCTTGCTGCTTTATTTTCCTTCCCTTCTTCTCAGCTTCATGCATTTTCTAAAGCTCACTAGGGGAATATATGTGTGCACAACTGTGTCTTTCAAACAATGCTCTAAATTTTTTTTTCCCTTCATAACTACTTCTTAATGCTTTGGAGAAAAAGGCAAATAGGCAAAAGGAAGAGAGGCCAAGTTTATTTCCAATGTTATTTCCAGTCCTGAAATATTTTCAGTTTGTGATTTACAGACTTTGATAAAAATGTATGCTTTCTTTATTAGAAAGAAAAGGAATAAGCAAATTACTTCATTTGCAAGTATATGCTCAACAATCAGGGTCTCAAATAATCAGGTTGCTTTGGATTTCATGCTTATCTGTCTACCACATACCTCATAGATGTTATTGCACTCTGTGTGATGGAGAAAGGGAATCCATTAGCCAGCAAAGAGACAGGGTGATTAGAAAGCATCAGCTGAATGGTATCCATCATGTATCTCTAATTTCTACAGTCTCCTTCCTAATGCCATCGAGTCAATGGCAAAATTCCTTGATGCTAATTTATATTGTCTAGCCCTGAAATTTTCTGAGAGAAATCTGGCACCAAAGAACTGCTTGCAGACAAATAGCAGAGAGATCAAATGTGTTTTTCTTTTTTCCTTTGATGCTGTTTGTTGGCAACTATGGTTTAAAACTCTAAGCAAATGAAAAAGGCATCATTCTAAAATTGTTCTTGAAGGTATTTTCCTTCTGAGAGCAGATGAAAATGATTTGTCTTAAAATTAAGAAAGAGGTGTAATTATGAATATTGGCAGGAGAGAATTGGATTCTTCTTAAATTGGGTATTTATATTTCTCCATATATTTACAGATATAGAATTCCAATTCTGAATAAAATTGTGCATTGTTTAATGATTTGTTTCATAGTCAATGAAAAGATAATTTCTGTAACAATGTAAGGAAATGATATCTAAACAAGACATTTATGTAGTCTCTTTTTCACTTGAATTTATTTTCATTTAGCGTATACTCTACAGCTACTGCTGTTCACGGTCCACATATTGCCAAAGCCTGGCTTGGAGAATTTTAAGCATTACTTTACTAGCGTGTGAGATGAGTGCAATTGTGCAGTAGTTTGAGCATTCTTTGACATTACCTTTCTTTGTAGTTGGAATGAAAACTGACCTTTTCCAGTCCTGTGGCCATTGCAGAGTTTTCCAAATTTGCTGACATATTGAGTGCAGCACTTCCACAGCGTCATATTTCAGGATTTGAAATAGCTCAGCTGGAATTCCATCACCTCCACTAGCTTTGTTTGTAGTGATGCTTCCTAAGGCCCACCTGACTTCACATTCCAGGATGTCCAGCTCTAGGTGAGTGTGAATGATCACACCTTCGTGATTATCTGAGTTGTGAAGATATTTTTTGTACAGTTCTTTTGTGTATTCTTGCCACCCCTTCTTAATATCTTCTGCTTCTGTTAGGTCCATATCATTTCTGTCCTTTATTGAGCCCATCTTTGCATGAAATGTTTCCTTGGTATCTCTAATTTTCTTCAAGAGATCTCTAGTCTTTCCCATTCTATTGTTTTCCTCTATTTCTTTGCCCTGATCACTGAGGAAGCCTTTCTTACCTCTCCTTGCTATTCTTTGGAACTCTGCATTCATATGGGTATATCTTTCCTTTTCGCCTTTGCTTTGAATATAATTTGCAGTATGATGGGACTGTACTGAAGTAGCTTTGCTCCTTATTGATAGAATTGCCTTGCTTTCTTCCAGGATGCTGGGCAGGATAATTAATCTGGGATTATGTTCCCCTCTAAAAAAAGCAAAAGCTGGAATCAAGATTGCCGGGAGAAATATCAATAACCTCAGATAGGTAGAAGACACCACATTTATGGCAGAAAGTGAAGAAGAACTAAAGAGTATATTGATGAAAGTGAAAGAGGAGAGTGAAAAAGTTGGCTTAAAGCCCAACATTCAAAAAACTAAGATCATGGCATCTGGTCTCATCACTTCATGGCAAATAGATCTAAAACAATGGAAACAGTGAGATACTTTATTTTCTTGGGCTCCAAAATCACTGTAGATGGTGACTGCACTCATGGAATTAAAAGACACTCCTTGGAAGGAAAGTTATGACCAACCTAGACAGCATATTAAAAAGCAGAGACATTACTTTGCCAACAAAGGTCCATCTAGTCAAGGCTATGGTTTTTCCAGTAGTCATGTATGAATGTGAGTGGTGGACTATAAAGAAAGCTGAGTGCAAAGAACTGATGCTTTTGAACCGTGGTGTTGGAGAAGACCTTTGAGAGTTCCTTGGACAGCAAGGAGATCCAACCAGTCCATCCTAAAGGAGATCAGTCCTGAATATTCATTGGAAGGATTGATGCTGAAGCTGAAACCCCAATACTTTGGCTACCTGATGCAAAGAACTGACTCATTTGAAAAGACCCTGCTTTCAAATAAAGGGAAACACCCTTATTTACATTTCATTTACCAGTATAAGATTTTTCTCTATTTAAATTTTGTAAGGCATTTTACCTACAGCACACTTGTGTTATTTAGTGTAAGTTGTTGCTTATGCATTGTCCCATAACCTCCACAAATTGCACACTCATGGAAGCAAGTAGAGACTCTCTCCCTTTCTTAAACTCCTGATCAAATACTTAAGATACATACTCAGACTTTCAAGGAAAACATTGTAGCAAAAAATCCATAACTTAAAGTTTACCTTCTAGGTTTTAAGTACAGAGCTAATTTGTGCTAAGTTTAGTTACACTGTTGTGAAACAGATCTCTCCATTTTCTTTTTCTTTCTTTCTTTTTTTTTTTTTTATTTTGTCAATCTGAAACACTATATACATTAAATAACCTGTTTATCCCTGAAAGATTCAAATCTATAAGTCATCACTATGTTTAGGAGCTGTTGACTAAAAGCTTGAGCCAAGGAGTTTCATATCTGCCAAGTTGTAGGGTTGTCTTTTGACTTCTTTTTTATAAGATTTTTGGAGATACCAATGTTTATGCCAATTTATGGACAAGGAATCAGATGGCACATATTATTAATTGTTGCTTTTTTACTTCAGGAGTGCTTATTTTTTCCCCCCTGTAGTTTAATTATTATGTGACTATTAGTCAAGGCAAAAAGATGAAATATTTGCCTTGGATAAGTAAAGGTATAAAATACTCAGATTAAGGTGTCTCTCCTATCCATTCTATTACTTAACAATTTGTAGAGAAAATCTTGTGATTATCCGATAGTGTAAGAAGAAAGATTCATGTTTTTCTGAAAATACAAAGAAGTTCATTCTCCTAAAATGTATCCAGTCTTGATATATCATGACTTTATATAAATTAGAGCTTTTGTGAGTTCTCCAGATGTCAGTGATTCTAAATCATCATTTTAAACTGTTTGTAGGCTGGCAGTCATGAAAACAATTTAGCAAAATTGAATGTCTGAGAGGCCATAAATTCTTCTGGTACTAATGCATTTACAACAGAGAATTTTTTTCTTTCCCTCTTCTGTTTTCCATATTATTTTTCTTCCTTTCTTTTCCTCTTCATTTTACCACTCTTTTCCTCAGCTTCTGTTTTATGTGTTTTTCAGAATTGTGTAGAGGACCAAAAAAATAAAAAATAAACTAAAATTTTATGGTAAAGCCAATCCTTTGAAAACTGAAGAAACTTTCACCATCTGAATGGCAATATTTTTAAACTAAATTTTATATTTTAAAAGCTTACATATTGCTTTCAAAATTTTCCTAGGAATTTAGAGAGAAAGAATCCTGTGAGAGTCAGGACAATATGATGGGCTCAACTGTAACAGATTCGACTCCTCACTAACTCCTCCTGAGACATTAGGAAATGTTCAACTGTGGGAGATAGTTCAAGTATTCCTGGACACTTCAGATCACTGAGGACTCCTCTGCTTTCAAGTAGCTTACAGTTTTACTGGAAGTTACAGGAAAATATAGAAACAAGTGAAAGGATATTCAAGTTACTGAAAAAATACACAAACTACTGTAGTCCAAAAGAAGGTGAAATGTAATAGGAGTTGGAGGTAGAAGATAAGAGGGAAATACATTTAAGATTGAGCTTTGAAAAACAGATACAGTATTTATAGGTGAATGCTTAGGCATAGAAATTTGTAGGTGGAATAGTATGAGAAAAAAAAAAGTTTTAAAGAAAGTTTCATGATAAATGAAAGTAGAATTATTTAAACAATATAGTATGTATTTAGTTGACTATTTAACTTATCTCCACTCTTTTTGTGTGTAGACTAAACTTTATTAGCATCTATCTCACAGGATTTTATAAGTGAGGTAATAAATGGAAGGCACTTTGTAAAATACATGGAACTTAGTGATTGCTAAAAAAATCATAAAATTATTACAAAAAATGAAAAACAATATAAATATGAAGACTACTTAAAGTAGTTGATTTTTACTGGACCCTTGTTGCCTAATGAAAGAATTATAAGAGAAAGTACTCATAATATAATAATCTAATTTGAACACTTCAGGGACAAGGTAATTATCTGTGTTTATTTGATTTCTCCTTTTACTTAATTTTAAGTTTTATGATTTGTTAATGTAGTATTTTATTTTAAAATTTCTATGTATTTCAGTAATTCTTTAAATATTAAAAATAAAACTAGCCTCTTACCATAGTGAATATGACTATGTACATTCTTTGTATAGTAAAATCACTGCATTTTTATTAAATGCCAAAATTGGCCATTGAAATAGAGCTAATTGTGTGTTGTCAGACAAAACACTGGTTGTTATTAAGTGTGTACATAAGTTTTAACATTTATAAGAATAAGGCTAAATACTTCATTCAAAACTTAATTTGTGGAGTATTGTAGGAATTCTCTTTATAGCTTAATTTGTTCTCCAGTGACCTTTTAAAATATATGTTGCTCAAAAACAAATGTTCTCTTAAAGTTGTATTTAATTTATATTATGGTTATCACTTTTATGCTTTATGTTAGAACCTATAATCATTTTTCCTCTTGACATCATACATTAACTGTTGCCTACTTGCTGATACATAACTCATATATGTAGGCTAAACAATTCCTAGCATGCTTTTGGAAATCTTATTCAGGTTTTTTTTTTTTTTTTTGCTCTTACTCAATAAAATATATAAAATTGCAAGTATATATGGCATGATCTTATGGAAAATTTGGAATGTTATCCTATGTTTTTCTTTGCTGAGTTGGTTTTTAAATAAAATTTTAAAAATTTACCTGTTGTATATTAGAAAATTGGTCACTAGTCATGGATTGCTGTGATACTGTAGTATGCAATGTTTTCTTTGAGAAATATGGTTCAAATGAGTCCTGCTGCAGTGTTTTGAGAAAAGTCATCTTTCTGAGATAGTTTTTCTTTTGGCTGAAGAAATGAATATGTTTCTTATTCCAGTTCCTCTGAGGAAATGAATGATTTGGTGAAAAGTCAGTCAGCTGTGTGGTGGGGGTGGCAATTTATAATTTGTGAGTTAAATTGAGGGCTCAAAGGACTGGTCTCAAAGGCAAGCACGGGGAAAGGAAGGTATCGGGAGATTCATCTTAGTCGGTTTTATCATGTACACTGTAGAAACGGGGAAGAGTTGGAGGATATAAGCTTGAAAAGATGAGGAATCTGGCTAAGTTAGCAGTATATAATACAACTGTTCATTGCAAATGATCAGAAACCCCAGGATATACACGCTTGCATCTTTTCTTGTTAAGCTGTGTCAATAAATATTTATTATCCCACCTGCTCCATCTAACCAATTAACATCCCCAGAGTTGACTTACCTAGGCATGAAAACAACATCTTTCTTTTTAAGCCTGAACCGTTTTGTAAGTAGAGAAAGGGCACCTGGTCCTAACATCTTGATACTGTGGTCCTGATGCTCAGCGCTCATACATAGGAGAGTTCTGAATTTGGCCCCCAAACCTTCTCCTTCATGATCTACACAGAACTATACATGTTACTGTATGAAAATTGAGTTCTCTATTTTCCTACTTCATTCTTCTGGGACTTCTACTCTATCATCCTGTGTTTAGATGTGGCATCTAAAAAATGTGACCTCATGGTATATTACACCCCAATACCATGAGATTTGCTCCTGTTACTTGAAAACCCACACTTAACGTGCTGCTCTCTTATACATTCCTCAGGATCCATCTAAGCATCTCCTGTACTGTGAAATCTTTCCTCAACTCACCAGATGAAGTTAGAAGATTAGTTATTCCCTCCTATGTGACTACCCTGAATCCTATATCTTTTTTAATTTAAGCACAGACTGTGCTCAACTGAAGTTATTTGATTACTTGCTTGTTTGCCTTCCTGAACTTTGATATCTCTATCACTAATAGAAAGGATGTGACTAATAATCTAAAGTTCAATAAAATATGATGAGTCAGTGGAGATAAAAAGGAAAGAAAGATAATGAAAACAGAAGTTTATAACAGAAGAATGGAGTATTTATTCAATTACAAATTTACTTAAGCACATATATTTAACTATGTGATAACAGCAACTATCCAGATTTACTGCAAAATAAAATAAAATTCCATTTAAAGAATAACCTATCATATGAAGGAAGTAAATCCAAAGGAAAATGCAAAATTTCATCAGTAGCAATTGTGATTGTTGTAGGATCAGCTCATAATCTAGCCCATGGGTATTGAACTGGATTCTGAATCCTAAGGATAGAGAAAAGACTACAAACTTTGATTACTTTTAAAAAGTAACACTTGTATTAGAAAGCTTATGGTATGAGAATATAGTTCCTATTTTGGCTTCTTCTTTGTGACAGACAAAACGATGTATCTGTGTATTTATTAATTTGTTTAGCTTTTATCTGTTAGTCATGAAACACAGAAAGGGAGCTTACTTGTCTTCTTTGTAGGCTTTCTCTGTCTTCAATGGAGGCTTGCTTTAAAGAAATATTGCAGTTGTTTCTAAAGTTCTGTTGAAAGATACAGATGACATACCAAGAACACACAGAAGGTCTCCTGACAAAGCAGAAGGGTTTCCAAGTTAAAAAAAAAAAAAAAATAGAGAACTACAATCCCTGATTGGTATCTAAGAAGATCTTTACGCTGAGGATTCTATGGGTTTATACTTGTTTTCATAAGACAATCAGAAAGAGTTAAGCAGCATTGATATTTATTACACATATACTGTCAGAGTAGCATATGTATTTAATTTATAAATTGTCATGTGTGCATATTTGAGGTCTGATTTATCTATTTTATGAATGGGGCATGTCAATAAAAATTTTTGATGGTGCTAATATGCAAAGTTGTAGTCACTAGTGTATAAAGAATAGAGAGTGACTAGGAATATGGTAATCAAGTCCAGAAATATGATCAATTTCCTGATCTAGTTATGGTCAAAATATACAGTAATATAAATATTATATATGATTGCATTTGCTTTTATTGCATTAAATTTTATTTAATGCATTTTATTGCTCAGCTTTGATGTGTTTACCTGACAGAAAGCAAAACTGATCTGCCTCCCGACCTTTATTTTGTCCTTTCCATGACTAATACATGATAAAGAATAAGTGCATGATTGGCTCAATCTACTCATTTTGTGGAGGAGGGGAGGAGATGCAGCTGCTCAGCAAGATCACAAGATATCTCTATTCTTTCATATCATCAGTTCAGTTCAGTTCAGTCGCTCAGTCTTGTCCGACTCTTTGTGACCCCATGAACCGCAGTACACCAGACCTCCCTGTCCATCATCAACTCCCGGAGTTTACTCAAACTCATGTCCATCGAGTCGGTGATTCCATCCAACCATCTCATTCTCTGTCGTCCCCTTCTCCTCCTGCCCCCAATCTTTCCCAGCATCGGGGTCTTTTCAAATGAGTCAACTCTTCGCATGAGGTGGCCAAAATATTGGAGTTTCAGCTTCAACATCAGTCCTTCCAATGAACACCCAGGACTGATCTCCTTTAGGATGGACTGGTTGGATCTCCTTGCAGTCCAAGGGACTCTCAAGAATCTTCTCCAGCACCACAGTTCAAAAGCATCAATTTTTCGTGCTAAGCTTTCTTCACAGTCCAACTCTCACATCCATACATGACCACTGGAAAAACCATAGCCTTGACTAGATGAACCTTTGTTGACAAAGTAATGTCTCTGCTTTTTAATATGCTGTCTAGGTTGGTCATAACTTTCCTTCCAAGGAGCAAGTGTTTTTTAATTTCATGGCTGCAATCACCACCCGCAGTAATTTTGGAGCCCAGAAAAATAAAGTCAGCCACTGTTTTCACTGTTTCCCATCTCTTTACCATGAAGTGATAGGTTGATGCAAACACCTACTTGCCTAATTATGGGATTTAGTTAGAAAGCCCATAGGTTATTGGATTAAAATCTTAGAGAGCTGAAGGCTCTTTCTGAGACAATAGTAATTATGATGCTGATCTAAATGGAGTAAAACTTCAGATGAGTAGATGAGCACAAAATTTTACCAACATCTTCCTCAGCAGGAATCTGACTAAACTAGTCACACAAAAACAGTAGGAACATAAATCACTTCACATTAATTCTAAGAAAAGTAGTTAAAATTGGTGTGAAAGGCTTTAGCACTTTCGAGAATATGGTTATCTGTATTAAATTTCTATTGCCATTGTAACAAATCTCCATAAAATTAGCTGCTGAAAACAACACACATTTATTATGTTACATATTAGGAAGTAGGAGTTCTAAAATCAGTGTTAGCAAAGGCTGATTCCTTTAGAACTATGTAGGGTAGAATGTTTACTTGCCCTTTCCAGCTTCTAGAAGTCATCAATATTCCTTCATTCATGGATTCTTCCTTCAACTTAGAAGCTGGCAGTGTAGAGCTTTCAAAATTTCAAAATTTTTCTCTCTCCCTGATTTCTTTTTTCATATCACATCTTTTTTTTTAAAGTCTGACACTAATCTGCTTCCCTCTTTAAGAATTCTTATAATTAAACTGGATCAACCCAGATAATTCAGGACAATATCCCTAGTTTATGATCGTTAACTTGATCAGATCTGCAAGGGCTCTTCTGTCATGTAAGGTAACATATTCATATGTTTCCAGGATTAAGAGGTAGAGATCTTTGGGGGACTATCATTCAATCTATCACACCAGTTTTTAATAAAATGGTAAGCCTTTTTAGAATCATTTCTTGCAAATATATATGCTTTAAAGTACATAAAAGAAAAAAATGACTATTTTAGATTATATTTATATATTTTGACTTCTCGTTTAAAGTAATTTCACATTTACAAAAATGTAGCAGGTGTAAAGTATTTACTTCCCATATATCCTTTACTTGGCTCCTTTTAAATGATTACATTTTATGTAAAATTATTTACATTTATTTACATAATTTATTTACATTATTTACAAAAAAATTATCAAAATTAGAAAAGTATCATTGGTACTATTAAACTTGCTCAAAATCTATTTGTCCCACCAATATCCATCACCTGGGCCTCAGCCATATCAACTATCATATTACAGTTAGCAGTAATATCTCATTAATCTATTCTGAGATTCTTAGTTCTTTACCATTCATAGCCTTGATAGTTTGACGAGGGCTGGTCAATTCGTCTAAAATTTTTTCATGATTAAATTCAGAAGTGATGTGCCCTTCTCTGCATATCCTATATGATATATTGACCAGCACTAAAGAATTTAAAGAGTTTTTCATTGAATAAAAAAAAAAGAGAGAGAGAAAAGAAAGAAAGACAAAGCTTACTACAGACATACAATAATCAAGTCAGAGTGGTACTGGAAAAACATTAGACATATAGGCCAACAGAATAAAACTGAGAGCCCAGAGACAAATACCCACATTAACAGTGATTTGATTTTTGATTAGATTGTATCAAGGAAATTTAATTGGGGGGTGGACCTTTTTAGCAAATAGTTCTATGAAAACTGGATATCTACATGCAAAAGAATTTGAACACTTACCCAACATCATACAAAAAAGTAACTCAAAATGAATCCAAATGTAAGGGAAAAACTATAAAAAGTGTTCAATATCATCATAAGAGAAATGCAGATCAAAAACACAATATGATACCACTTCACATTCAGTAAGTGAAAGTGAAGTCACTCAGTCGTGTCCGATTCTTTGTGACTCCATGGACTGTAGCCCACCAGGGTTCTCCATCCATGGGGTTTTCAGGCAAGAATACTGGAGTGGGTTGCCATTTCCTTCTCCAGGGGATCTTCCCCACCCAGGGATCAAACCCAGGTCTCCTGCATTGAAGGCAGATGCTTTATCCTCTGAGCCACCAGGGAAGTCAAGGATGACAATAATCAAAAAGTCAGACAATGCCAAATTTTGGCAAAAACGTGGAGAACTTGGAACCCTTATACATTGCTAGTAGTATACAATGATGCACCCATTTTGGAAAACCTTCCAGTAGCTGCTCAGAAGGTTAAACATGGTGCTATAAACATGTGATCCAGTAAATGCACTTCTAGATATGCAACTAAGATAAATTAAAACATTCATCTACACAAAAACTTGTACATAGATATTCATTACAACACTGTTTATAATAACCAAAGTTTATTTATTTTTTTAAAGAATGTCCATATGTACTAAGTTGCTTCAGTCATGTCCAGCTCTTTGAGACTCCATGGATGGCAGCCTGCCAGGCTTCTCTGTCCATGGGGATTCTCCAAGCAAGAATACTGGAGTGGGTTGCCATGCCCTCCTCCAGGGGATCTTCCCAACTCAGGATCAAACCTGTGTCTCTTATGTCTCCTGCATTGGCAGGCTGGTTCTTTACCACTAGTGCCATATGGGAAGCCCAATGGTAGTATCAGTAGTGGGATCAGTTGATGTAATACAGTATATCCATACAATGAAATGTAATTTGTTAATCAAAAATGAACCACTCTTATGTGCTATAAGATAAACTTTGGAAATAAGCTAAGTGAAAGAAATGCCATAAAAGGCAATTTATTGAATGATTTCACTTACATTAAATGCCCAGATTAAGCATATTTACAGAGAGAGAAAGTAAATTAGTGATTTCCTACAGCCAAAGTTGGGGATAGGGTAGGAAAGTGATTAGGGGGTAATAGGCAGTGCTTACTAACAGGCATGCATTTTCTTTTTGAGGCATTGTAAGTTTTAAAAATGGTTTATGGTGATGGCTGTACAAGTCTGTGAATATACTAAATCTATTGGATGATTTAACTTTAGGTGCATTGTATAGTAAGTGAACTATATCTCAATAATGTTAAAAAACAAAAATTACTTGTATCTTTCTCAACATACTTTGCTGTATCACCTTTAATTTTTTTTGTCCCTCAAACCTATTAATCTGTTATTGCAATAAATATTTGTTGAATGTATACTGTGCATTAGGAATTGAAAGAGTTACAGAGCTTATTTTCTTGGGTTCCAAAATCACTGCTAATTGTGATTGCAGCCATGAAATCAAAAGATGCTTTCTCCTTGGAAGAAAAGCTTTGATGAAGCTAGACAGCATATTAAAAAGCTGGTATTACTTTGCCAACAAAGGTCTGTATAAGTCAAAGCTATGGTTTTTCCAGTAGTCATGAATGGATGTGAGAGTTGGACCATAAAGAAGGCTGAGTGCTAAAGAATTGATGCTTTTGAACTGTGGTGCTGGACAAGACTCTTGGGAGTTGCTTGGGCAGCAAGGAGATCAAACCAGTCCATCCTAAAGGAAATCAACCTTGAATATTCACTGGAAAGACTGATGCCATAGTTGAAGCTCCAATAATTTGGCCACCTGATGACAAGAGCTGACTCATTGTAAAAGACCCTGATGCTGGTAAAGGGCAGGGGGCGAAGGGGACGACAGAGGATGAGATGGTTGAATGGCATCACTGACTCAGTGGACTTGAGTTTGAGCAAACTCCAGGAGACAGTGAAGGACAGGGAAGCCTCATATTGAGGTTATGGCATTGAACCCAACACAGAGAAGAGAGTGTGAAGTTTTCATATGAAGACTTTGGTTAATGCAATTGAAGTAATTTAAAAGGTGTGAGATAAAAAGTTGATTTTAAGAAATGTTTGTAATTAGTGTAATGAAGTTATGAAAATCTCATCACTGAAACTATCCACCGTGTGTGTGTACCTGTGTGCTCAGCTGTGTCCAACTCTTTGTGACCCATAGACCTTAGCCTGCCAGACTCCTCTGTCCATGTAGTTTTCCAGACAAGAATACTTGAGTGGACTGTTATTTCCTTCTCCAAGGGATCTTCCCAACCCAAGGGTCAGGCCTGTGACTCATGTCTCCCACATTGTCAGGCAGGTTCTTTACCAGCTGAGCCACTGAGGAAGCCCAAAAGTATGCAAGTAAAATGTGAAATAGTCAGTTTCTGTCAAGAACCTTGTAAAAGGCAATCTTGTGCATGATGGACAGTAGCTCTGAGAAATCTAGCAACTCTAAAATCTTAACTTCTATGAATCAAATGAGTTTACTAGTGACAGAAGAAAGTGAGTGAATAACACAAATGTAGGAAGAACCACTAAAATAAAAGGTAGTGACGTTAAGGTATCATCTGCTTGTCTAGTTGTCTTTCTATGAAAGGCATCAGTAAAATGTTACTACTTTGGCAATTTCATCAAATTCCAAATCCCATCACTCAGCCAGATCCTTGAGGATTTAGAGATGCTTATTTATGCATAGAGAGTTCACAAAAGCCTTGATATTGTATTAATTTACAATGAAAAATAGAACCGTCATGGGTACAAGATAGTGAAATAAGTCTGAACAGTTTTCTCTGTAGGAAAGCCACAAGAAGGTATCACAAGAGGAAATAAAGTTTATCATGTGGATGTTTCAGTGCTTATTCAGGCTTGGATGTTCTAATGCCAGTCTTCTCAGAAAGATGAATTTTCTCTCAACACTCTCTCCTATAGGGGTGTTAAGAACGCTGCGTCTGCGGCTATTATTTTCTATGTTCCATTTCTTCCTGATGCTACTCTGATTAACTTGTTCTTTTATAAACGCATAATGACTTCAGTTTAACCTTGCTCTTCTTATGAAACATTCCCTTTGCTTAAATTGTATTTTTTATGAAATATAGCTAGTGTACAATATTGTGCTAGTGTTAAGTGTACAAAAAATGATGCAGAGAGAGAGAAATATATATATATATATATGCCTGTCTCTTCTTGATATATGATGAGCTGACTTTAGAGTCTAATTTTTCAGGGAAAAATGAGTTAAAGCAGCTGGCCAGCTGTACATTAATTTTTTTCTGCCAAGAAGATACTCCTAGAGGCAAGTAAACAAGACAAGGAACCATGCTCAATTTCCTTTTCTGCTGGACCTCTTTACAGAAAGGAGGGAGAGACTTCACCTCTGAAATGATCTCAGCATCAGTCCTGGTTAAGGATGTTTTATAACAAATAGAGATTAGGATCTCTAAGGCACAGCTGGAGAATATCACCAAAACAACACAGCTACCTAGAATTAAAAATGAAGATGTTTTATAAATTAAATACTCTTCATTATGTAAAAATATCTGCAAACTTAACTCTAAGTCCTCATCTATCTGAGCCAGAGATGCATGCTGTACACAGCAACAAGAACAACACATACAAGACTTCAAAGAATGAATATTGCTAGGACACTGTGGTTGTTCATAAAAACATAAAATACTTTCTATGTGACTTCTCTGTATCATATTACCTAGTGAAACCATTCAGATTTATTTGAACTTTTTGTGTTAGTCATGGGATTAGTGGTGCCATTCATATATATATATGTGTGTGTGTTTGTGTGTGTGTGTGTGTGTCTGTATATATATATATAATACACACACATAATTCTGTACAGTTACAACTCTTAGAGATACTACATAGTGGCAATAATGATCCCCCTTTTCTTTCCTCTGTGTATTAAAGACGAAGGAGTAAGATTTCTCTTCTATCTTTTATCTAACTTGTGGGCTTAGGTTGTCAAACCAGCCTGTGGAGCCTCCCTCAGTGTCACAGTCTTCTGGGCTTATAATTTGCGGTATCCTTGAAATTGCTTAGTAAATCTTGCTAGTGAGTAAGGTCTCTGAATTGTGTATGGCTGATTTGACAACCTAAGCCCACAAGTTAGATAAGAGATAGAAGAGAAATCTTATTCCTTCATCTTTAATACATAGAGGAAAGAAAAGGGAGATCATTATAGCCACCATGTGATATCTCTAAGAGTTATAATTGTACAGATTTATGTGTGTGTATGTTTGTGTTTGTGTGTGTGTGTATGAATGGCACCACTAATCCTATGACTAACACAAAGAAGTTCAAATAAAGCTGAATGGTTTCACTAGGTAATATGATATAGTAAGGTGACATAGAAAGTATTTTATGTTTTTATTAATAAACAGTGATCTAGCAATATTCATTCTTTGAAGCCTTATATGTGCTAGTGCCAGCTCAATAATATTTGTAAGAATATGGTCTTATTTACCATATAAGGAGGCATATTGTAGAATGACATAGCATTTAAACTTTATATAATACAAAACTCATCTATCCTCCTTAATTTACAGCTCAGAAATCAATACCTTTATAATTTAGTTACATTGTCCAGTATTACACAACCTTAGCACTAGGGATAGATCTATATCCTAGATTTCTGACTTTTACTATTATATCCACTATGCTGTGTGCTCAGCCATGTCTGACACTTTGCCACCCAATGGACCATAAACCACCAGGCTTCTCTGTCCATGGAATTTTTCCAGGCAAGAATACTGGAGTGGGTCACCACTGCCTATTCCAAGAGATCTTCCCAATGCAGGGATCTAAACAGCATCTCCTGCATTGGCAGGCAGATTCTTTCAAAGCATAAAGCACTGAATTCATGTTTTATAATCTCATACTTATGAAGGGTGGGTCTATGAGGAAATTGTAAAATATATAAAGGATTTTTCTGATGTTTTTCTTTCATTTTCTTTCCTTTTTCTTCTTTTCTCTTTGAGAAACAATGTCTGTTGACTCTCTGCCCTCTAGACATGTTGCTGTGTGATTTGTATCTAAAAACCATAATATATTTTGTCAGTTTTCTAGGTCTAAGCAATTTTCTTGAACAGTATAATTAATTTGTAAGAACACATCAACCAACTGTAAAGTTTGCAATTTCAAATTGCAATTCAGAAACTTGTTAAAATACAAGATTTGCCATAAAAGTAAAAATGATAACAATAGCAACCAAAGCAATTGAAATCTAACATGTAATAAATTACAGCTAAGTTATTAGGAAAATTATAATTAATGACGTGTCAAGAACTTTCAATATGAGATAATTCTGCAATGTGTTTATAAGTTAAACATAAAATGATTAATTCTGCCAAGTATAGTTTTTTTTTTTTAACAAGAAAACATAGACATTTTCTAGGGATGTACAAAATAGACATTATCTCCAAAAAGTAGCTTATTTCTTCACTAGCAATAAGGTGCTTTCTTCAATATATATAGTATACTGTTATATATTTAATGTCTAGATATGTTAGTGATAAAGTTATATTTGAACCAAGTCATATAGTGTCAGGTGGTGTATCTGTAACATTTAAAATATTAAAATAACATTTTAAAATATTAAAATAACATTGTCTAGGGATGTACAAAATAGACATTATCTCCAAAATGTAGCTTATTTCTTCACTAGCAATAAGGTGCTTTCTTCAATATATATAGTATACTGTTATATATTTAATGTCTAGATATGTTAGAGATAAAGTTATATTTGAACAAAGTCATATAGTGTCAGGTGGTGCACCTGTAACATTTAAAATATTAAATATTAAATAAATAAATAAATAAATAAAATATTAAATATTTAAAATATTCATAAACTTTATATATACATACATATATATATATAAAGTATATATATATATACTTTAAGGTAAAAATCTGACATGGGGCAAAAGATATAGAAAATAAGTCCTAACATGCTTAAAATGAAAACAAGAGACTCCCCTAAAAATGTTCAAAAGGCTCAAAAATCACCTCACAAAAGAAGATATAGGAATAGCCAACACATTAAAAAAAATTATCAGTGTCACTGTTATCAGGAAAATAAACACTGAAACTACACTTTGATACCGTTTGAAACCAACTATAAGAAATAAATTAATAAGAAAGACTGACAACACTAAATAACAGTAAGAATGTAAAGCATATATACTGGTGGGAATATAAGTGATATGTCTGTGTTGTAGAACTCCTTTTGCAGTTTTTTAATAATTCCTAGAGACATTTAGTCAAGAGAAATTAATATAAATATAATCATAGAAATGCTGAAGTCCTATTATTAATTCTTAAAAATCCAAATATTCATCCATGGGAAACAAATTATCATTATGTCATACATATTATGTTGTTTGACAACAAAACATAATTTGATGTATACCCCAAAAAAAATGAATGAATTTCACAGTCATTAAACCAAAAAATTATCTGACATAAAATGTTCTCACTGTATAATTCCATTTATATAAAGTTTAAGAACAGGAAACATTATCCTCTGAACTAGAAATTAGAAGAGTAGCAGTCATTTCAGAGAGTGAAGGTGATAATTTGGTTGGAAAGTATACTGGGGACTTTTTTGAATAAGGGAAGTCATTATAACAAATGTGATCCAAATGTGGTTTACATGAATGTATACATTTAGCAAGACTCGCTGAATTTTTTGCTTAAGATTTATGCACTTAATATAAATTATACTTAACACTTATGAATACTTATTCACTTTACATCTCCCAAACTAAACTGCTTTTTCATGAAGGCCAGACTTACACCCCATTACCTAGTATAATACCTTATGCTAGTGGACAAGTGTTTATTGAATCAATGAATGAGTTTGATGGACTGAGCTTGATGAATAAAGACAGTAAGAGGTTGATTATGATGTGTTTTTGGTTTGAAAAAAAAAATGGATGGATTCAGGGTTAGTCAAATGCATTTGATTTGAGAAATAATAGAGGAAAATCTTAATCTCCAAAGTTATTTTGAAGACAGAAATTTAATTTTTAATATGCTGAATTTAGGTAAGTGTTTAACACCTATAAAATGCCACACAGAATAAGTATCTTAATTTTTATTGTTTATTCCATAATAATCCAGAAAGCAAGTAAATATTTCAATCCAGCTCAGGATTCAGAGTTGCATTCTTTTAGCACAAAGGCATTTACTGAGACTAAACATGGAAATATCTGCCAAACATTGGGCATAAGTCTAACATCAGTTTCCTTACCCAGTGCAGAATTATTAAATATGTAGACAAATAAGGATGTGAGAGCTGGACAAAAAAAAAAAAAAAAGGCTGAGAGCCAGAAAACTGATGCCTTTGAACTGTGGTGCTAGAGAGGACTCTTCAGAGTCTCTTAGACAGTAAGGAGATTAAGCAGTCAATCCTAAAGTAAATCAATCCTGAATATCCATTGGAAGGACTGTTGCTTAAACTGAAGCTTCAATACTTTGGCCACCTGATGCAAAGAGCTGACTCATTGGAAAAGATTGTGATGCTGGGAAAGATTGAAGACAGGAGGAGAAGCAGACAACAGAGGATGAGATGGTGGGATGACATCGCCAACTCAATGGACATTAGTTTGAGCAAACTCCAGGAGATGGTGAAGGACAGGGAAGCCTGGTGTGTTGCAGTCCATGGGGTCACAAACAGTCAGACCCAACTGAGTGACTGAATAACATTTGGACAAATGAGTTTGGAAGATGATCAAATTGAAAATCAGTTATTGATTGAGAAGAGTTGAGAGTTCCCTTTGTTTTATCTTATTTAATTTTAAATTTATTATTTTAACTGAAGGATAATTGCTTTACAGAATTGTGTTGGCTTCTGCCAAACATCAACATGAATCAGTCATAGAGTTCCCTTTTAAAAAAGAATGAATGTACAAAATTTGCAATAAGTAAAGTAATTCTTCTCATATAAGTTCATTAAAATTAACTCACACTACTAAACATTCACTAGACTTTCAGTGAAGATTACTTATTGCTCAATAATTTACAGAAATGGCACTATGTGTTGTGTGTACTGTGTTTAGTTGTTCAGTTGTGTCCGATTCTTTGCAACCCCATGGACTGTAGCCCATCAGGCCCCTCTGTTCATGGGGATTCTCCAGGCAAGAATATTGGAGTGTATTGCCAAATGATACATAACTCATGCCTTTAGCATTTGTTGGGATTAACTCCATTATTCAATCCACCCAAATTATGAATAGATATACAAAAAGAGAAAGTCTCTTTCAAGGCTTTGGCCAATAGAAACAAAGCAAAACTCTTCTCTTTATGGACAAGAACAAGAGAACACATTTCCCAAGTTGGTGCTGGCAACCAATTTATTACTCTAAAATGAATTGATCTTATTACAAGGTTAACCCACAGAAAGTATAAGAAAGGAGTACTAAATAAAATAGGACTTCCTGATGCTTCTGCTTACACACAGAATCAACCAACCTGTGAGTCTGTCTTACCTGTGGAATTATGATTGGAGGTAGAAATTCTCCTTATTGGTTAACAAACATGTCAGAGTTTCTGCAACAAATAGCCAGAAATATCCTACCTGATCCGGTTAACATAATTCTCATCTTACTAAAAAGAAAATGGATACTCACTCTTTTTTTTTTTTTTTCTTTCCATTTATTTTTATTAGTTGGAGGCTAATTACTTTACAATACTATAGTGGTTTTTGTCATACATTGACATGAATCAACCATGGATTTACATGTATTCCCCATCCCGATCCCCCCTCCCACCTCCCTCTCTACCCGATCCCTCTGGGTCTTCCCAGTGCACCAGGCCCAAGCACTTGTCTCATGCATCCAACCTGGGCTGGTGACCTGTTTCACCCTAGATAATATACATGTTTCGATGCTGTTCTCTCGAAACATCCCACCCTTGCCTTCTCCCATAGAGTCCAAAAGTCTGTTCTGTATGTCTGTGTCTCTTTTTCTGTTTTGCATATAGGGTTATCATTACCATCTTTCTATGCATTAGTATGCTGTAATGTTCTTTATCTTTCTGGCTTACTTCACTCTGTATAATGGGCTCCAGTTTCATCCATCTCATTAGAACTGATTCAAATGAATTCTTTTTAATGGCTGGGTAATATTCCATGGTGTATATGTACCACAGCTTCCTTATCCATTCATCTGCTCATGTGCATCTAGGTTGCTTCCATGTCCTGGCTATTATAAACAGTGCTGCGATGAACATTGGGGTGCACGTGTCTCTTTCAGATCTGGCTTCCTTGGTGTGTATGCCCAGAAGTGGGATTGCTGGGTCATATGGCAGTTCTATCTCCAGTTTTTTAAGAAATCTCCACACTGTTCTCCATAGCGGCTGTACTAGTTGGCATTCCCACCAGCAGTGTAAGAGGGTTCCCTTTTCTCCACACCCTCTCTAGCATTTATTGCTTGTAGACTTTTGGATAGCAGCCATCCTGACTGGCGTGTAATGGTACCTCATTGTGGTTTTGAAGATTGTGGTAAATACAAACACTTGTGTTTGTATTTACCTTCGATCTTGTTGAGATAACCCCTCCCAAGTTGTCAGGGTTCAGTTAGCTGCCTTAAAGACCTGTCCCTCAAAAAAAAAACACCTAATCATGGGACACAGACAATCTTGCATTGAAAGATTGAATGTATACCCATGACGCCATACCTTCCAGCTGATCTTCTGAAATTTTACTTTAACTGCTTGTTTACATCTTTCCTCAGAACTAACAGGTAAAACCCAACTTTGATTTAATATCCCAGTTAAATTCAGTGACATCAGAAGTGTAAGCGCCCCTGACTGTTAATTTTGACATAGATACTTATCTTCATACTACTCTGTACAACTCCCAGATGTGACCATATCAATGCCATTTTTGCCCATAACAAATATTTTCTCTGGTCACCAACCATATTTCTCATCAAAAAACTCTATATCTGTATACATTTTTACAAAGTTCCCTTCATAGTCTTGCTTTAATAGAAACACGTCTGTCCCCTTAAAATACTATGTGCTCTATATCCCTCATGATCATAGGCTATTTCCATCATTGCCTCTTCATGCATGCTAAGTCACTTCAGTCGTTTCATTCTTTGTGACCTATGGACTGTGGTGTGGCAGGCTCTTCTGTCCACGGGATCTTCCAGGCAAGAATACTGCAGCGGGTTGCCACGCCCTCTCCCGACTCAGGGACTGAACCCAGGTCTTCTGCATCTCCTGCATCTCAGGCGGATTCTTTACTCCAGAGCCACTGGGGAGCCTCTTCATATCTCCATGTACTTTGTGGCCTAGATTTGAAGATATTATTCTTCCTGCAATTTTATTGCTTTTTTCCAAAATATTTTTCTTTACTCTTTCAAAACCCCAAGACACTTCAAGCACACACTGTCAAGAGTTTTCTAGGAGTCACCTTTTCGGCAAACAAATGTGTGTGATTCTCAGAATTTCTATAATAATTTGCTATCCCATATTAGTAAGTGTTGTCATTTGCATGTGTGTATGCATGCCAAGTCGTTCAGTCATGACCAACACTTTGGGGCCCCATGGACTGTAGCCCACCAGACTCCTCTCTTCACAGAATTTTCCAAGCCAGAATACTGGAGTGGGTTGCCATGCCCTCCTCCAAGGGACCTTCCCAGCCCATGAATCAAACTTGCATTCCTGCGGTTCCTGACTTGCAGGTGTATTCTTTACTGCTGAGCCACTGGGGAAGCACTGTTATGTCATTTAGTGAGAACTATAAATGACATATATATATATATGTGTGTGTGTGTATTTTTTTTTTAATTATAAAATTCTGTGGGACACTAACTGGTAATAACTGAAGAAGTATCATATATACTTCAAATACTAGCTCTAAAAATGACCTTGAAGATCATTTATTTTAAACATCTAGTGAATAATAATAAATCATACACTTGAACACATTTAAGGCCAATATATTTACATATTTAAAAACATATAAATTTGCATTTTTCAAATACAGTTTAAACAAAGTTTAACGTGTTTATTTATCTCCCAATTTTAACATTTAATGTCCCCTGAAAAATACCACAATGTAGATTTCTTTAGGCAGTGTTTTTCAAAGTTATTTGACTAGGGAATTCTTAATTTTCAGAGAAAATTTCCATGGGACAGTTGGATATTTATTAGCAGATGCTTATCGATAGTCTTACTCCTTCATAAAAACTGTGCATGGTGAAGACCAGAAGGTGAGGTTCTTTGAGGAAATGTTAAGTTACAATGTAAAAAATGCTTAAGTAAATATTAGGTATGATGCATTTTTGAATTTGTGTAGCATTTTAAAGTGCCCAAAATAAGGTTTAATAGTTTACCACAAATCTACAGAAAGACCATTACTTTTATTATTATTTCCATTACAAATATGTTGCTATTAACTCCAAACGAGATTCAAAGATGTCAAATGACTTACCCAAAGTAATAACTCTAACAAATAGTGAAAATTCCAGGACCTGAAATTATTGTGTCTTGTTCATTTTATTACAATGAATGTGTTTTTTCTGAGAGAGAGAGACAGAGAGGGGGATTTCATTTCTGTAAGAAAAAATGGTTAATGAAAACTAAAATGATTTCAGAAGAAAGAAGTGTTAGCTGCTCAGTCGTGTCTGATTTTTTGTGACCCCATGGATTATAGCTCACCAGGCTTCTCTGTCCATGGAATTCTCAAGGCAAGACTACTGGAGTGGGTTGCCATTCCCTTCTCCATGGGGTCTTCCTGACCCTGAGATGGAACCTGTGTCTTCTGCATTGCAGGTGGATTCCTAACTGTCTGAGCCAACACTGCAATTTGCGCTTCCCAGATGGCACTAGTAGTAAAGAACCTGCCTGCCAAGCAGGAGACATAATAGATTTGGGTTCGATCCCTGGGTCAGGAAATTCCCCCCAAGGAGGGCATGACTTCTGTTCAGAGATTCATAGAGCAGGAAATAAGGGTTGCTACTTAGGGAAAATATAGCAAGACTGACATCAACTTTATGATTTGTTGAGTATATCAAAGAATTCAGGTCACAAGGCCTTAATTCGTCCTAAAGTCAAAGGAGAGACAGTTGACTGGGTGGGGCGGGTGTGGTGTAGGAGCCATGAGCATGCACTTGTAGAATACAACTAGACATACAAGAGTTCAACTAGAATAGCTCATTAGATGGTGAGTTGTTGAAGGCCACGTGCAGGATGGCAGAACTCTGCGGAAAAAAAAAAAAATCACAAATATTTGAAGACTTTAACATTGAAGATAACATTGAGGGCTATCTGAGCAGGAAAAAGTTAGTCTTGGCTCAAACTCTAACTAGGAAAACATAACTTCACTTAAGTCTTAGCAAAAGGAAAGATTTACCTGTTTTCAGACATTAGAAACTATTTACCTCCATTTTTGCTGACCTATATGAATTATCTATCTTTCAATAAAATATTATGAAATGTATGGAAAGACAATAAAAGAAAAACACACTTCTAAGAGACAAGGCAATCATCAGAATGAAAATAAGAGATAATACAGATGCTGAAATGATTTGAAAGTGAATTGCAAATAACTCTGATTAGTATGTTAAGTTCCTAAAGTCAAAGTGGCAGCTTGCAAGATTAGATGGGTAATCTCAGAGAATATATGAACCCATGTGAAAATCATGTTGGAATATTAGGGGAAAAAAAAAATTTAGTAAAAAGGATTTTCAATACTTCCATCACCGCCCATGACATAGATGAAAAGAACTAGGGAACACAATAGATAAGCATAAAATATCCAGAATGAAATAAGAGAATAAACAATGAAGTAAATAACACAGAGTATCTGAGAGCAGTGGTACAATACTGAATGTTCTAAAACACAGATAATTAGAATCTGAGAAGGACAGGAAATAGAGAAAAGAGGTAGAGATTGAAGAAAAAGTATCTTAGACTTTCAAAAATTAATGACTGACACAAAATCACAAGTCCACAAAGTTCTGAGAGCACCAAGAAAGATTAAAAAAAAAAACAAAAAAAAAAAACACACAACAGCAAGACAAAAACAAAGATAAACAACAAGAACAAAATGAAGTGAAACTGTTAAAAAAATCAACATTGTGTAATGACCTATATGGGGAAAGAATCTGAAAAAGAAAAAAATTAAAATATGTCTGTGAAAGTGTTTGTTGGTCCGTTGTGTCCGACTTTGCTACCCCATGGACTATAGTCCACAAGGCTCATCTATCCATGGGATTCTTCAGGCAAGAACACTGGAGTGGGTTGCCATTCCCTTCTCCAGGGGATCTTGCCGACTCAGGAATCAAATCCAGGTCTCCTGCATTATGGATTGATACTTTACTGTCTGAATTTCCAGGGAAGCTTGTATATGTAAATACATATATATATATATATGTATAACTTAATCACTTTATTGTACATCTGAAACTAATACAAGAATATAAATCAACTATACTCCAGTAAAATAATTTAAAAAAAAAAATAAGCAAAAAAGTTTTGAAGAAAGCTTGAAGGAAAAAAAAAAAAAAATATTCACTGGATGAAAGATAAGCCTATAAACAGCTTCTCCTCAGAAACCCTGAAGACTAAAGACAATAGTGACATCTTTAAAGTGTTGAGAAAAACAGCAAGGACAATTGCAACAGCAATTCAGAATTCCATACTCAGTAAAAATTCCATACTTTCATAAATGGAAAAGCCATAACTTCTTATACAAATAAAAACTGAGAGAATTCTTACTAGCATACCTGATTAGGAATATGATTAGGAATTTAATAAATTGGTTGCTTAGATAACAAGATACTGATAAGTCAATTAGTGAAGCAATCTAGGTTTTAGCAATAATATGGCTATCATTTCAGGGCTCAAGAGACAACAAGAGCAGGTCATGGCTCTGAATAAAGAATAAAGAAGCTCTGTTGTCCAGCAGGAACCAAAAACATGTGGCATTTCAGAGAAGCCACAGCCACACATAGAGATGCTTCCTGAAATAGCATCTCCCTCTGAGAATTTAATTGGCTAACTCAAACTGGCAGAGAGTCAATTCCCTCTGGGAATTCAATAAGCAAGGTAGGGTAAATTAGCCTAGAAAATACAGACTGTAATGTTCAACTCTCAAAGATACAAAATAAAGAGTGAGAATTGCCTCTGAGAGGAAAGAGGAAAATTACCTATTCCATTCACATTTAAAATATTTTTCTGCATCCTTTTCAACACTATACTCTGATTCCTAAGCAAGCATCATGTCTCTGCTTAACATTGCACAACTATATTTCATAAAACACAACTACTCTTCTTCTGTCTCCAAAGTCTCATCAGCTACCACAGTAATTTCAATAATTTGGGATCTCCAGGTATTATCAACTCTTCCTTATCAAATCCACATATACTTCTTACAGTCTTGTGACATACAGACTAAACTGAAAATTTGAACATCACTCATGCTCTTCAAACATAATAACAGGACAGAAGAAGGGAGACAGATATAATTAGCTAATATATACAGGTTAATGTAGTATACAGGCACATATGATCTCTTTCTCTGTCCTTGTTTCTCTCACACACACACCTGCTAAATTCCTATTGCCTCATTTCTATTACTTCCCTTAAAACTGTAAGTAACACTTCCGTTTTTTTTAGTGTATAACTTTATTTATTTGTTTGTTTATTTTTGGATGTGCCAGTCTTTGTTGGTGCCTGTTTTTTCTCTAGTTGCAGTGAGCAGGGCCCATTCTCTAGTTGTGGTGTGTAGGCTTCTCATTGTGATAGCTTCTCTTGTTGCAAACATGGGTTCTAGGGCTTGCAGGCTTCGGTAGTTGTGGTTCCTGGGCTCTAGGACACAGGCTTAGTAGTGTGGCATGAAAGGCTTAGTTGCTCCCAGACCTGTGGGATCTTCTGGGACCAGGGATCGAATCCATGTCTACTGCGTTGGCAGGTGAATTCTGCACTACTTAGCCACCAGGGAAACCCTGTCACTTCCTTTTTCTACCACCTATGCCTCCTTGGTGGAGAAGGCAATTGCAACTCACTCCAATATTCTTGTGTAGAATGTTCCATGGACAGAGGAGCCTGGTGGGCTGCTGTCCATCGGACTCGACTGAAGCGACTTAGCATGCATGCATGCCTCCTTGGCCCTCAGACAGCACCTCAGGCTGATCACCATTTTCTTTAAAACTCATTTTGAGTTCAATTCACTCCTGAGAGATCTACAATATTTAGTTGTCCTGATTTTATCGAGTTGTACTTTTTATTTAATGTTTGATTTTAGACATGACAGTAATCAGGAGAACTCCAGTGACTCTTCAAGTTTCCATAAATAGGTCCACAATTACATTATGGTAACAAAAACCTCATGGTAAATTATCCCTGAAAATTTTAATTACTCATCCCAGCCAGTACAGACCTTGTTTTTGACTTATTGAGCACCAGTGATAATAGCATAAGCACCTAAGAAATCTAGGCTAACAGGAAGAATTTATGGAATCATTCAAAAGCAGTAAATGTTTCTATCTATGTGTAGGAGACTTTGTTAAAAATGCTGTTGACAGTTTACATAGTGATTCTCACTTTTAGAATATTAACCTTGATATTTCCTAACTTTGAGTTCCCTATTATTAAACCTTTAGTGTTTGTCTAGCACAACCATCATTTTGAAGTCAGTTAAAACAGACAAAATTGTGTAAACCACTAACTATATTTCTTTCAATAAAAGGTAATAAACTATACACTATAGATTTAGGTGAACCTTGTTAGCTGTGAGAAGCTTGGCTTATAAACTTCAACTGGTCTCTTTTATAGACAGCTATTCATGATTAGGTTAGCTTTAACTGTTGGCATTAACTGCAGCTCTTTTAA
This sequence comes from Dama dama, assembly GCF_033118175.1. Classification (NCBI taxonomy): domain Eukaryota; kingdom Metazoa; phylum Chordata; class Mammalia; order Artiodactyla; family Cervidae; genus Dama; species Dama dama. The sequence goes on from NC_083681.1 coordinate 13,800,630, forward strand.
TTATGTCTGCCTGAAAGTCACAGGGAGGAATATACTGAGATCCATCAGAAACAAGATACTTAAATAGTAGCTAAACAAATGCCATGAATAAACAGAGAAACCACCCAAACTGTCAAAGTATGATAATCTTTTCTTCCTAAAATATAATGTTAGTTTACAAAGAATAAAATTCAATATGATAGCATTTAGTGGCTTATTAAAATGTCACATTTTAGTTAAAAAAAAAAAAAAAAAGAATTAGAGAAAGCAAGATTATTGAGATTGATATGCTTCCCATAATAGCTGGGGAACATGGATTTTCCATTAGGTGAATTAGATTTTAAATGCCTTAGAGGGAGAGAATTATAGCTAGTAAATATAAAATCAAAGAAAATACCTGTGATATAAATAATTTCCTAATTTTTTGTAAACATATATTTTGTATGAGGTTTTCCTGAAAAAGAATAACCTATAGACTATGTCCTAATTGAAATATGATTCCATTACTACAGATCAACCTTAAAGTTGCTTTATTATCCTTCTTGACTATTTCTGTATGTCTAGGGAATGTAAATGAGAGTGAAAGAGTGGCCTTTAATTAGGAGATAAAAGGGTGCATTTCCTAAAACAAAAGCATGTGGCAGGATTATTGACTCCATTTTGCCACCAGCTCAGCACATTGGCTGATGGTATTGATTGCTGAAATACTAACAATAATGGGACCATAAAAAATGCAATTGTCTATTGCTATCATGCCAGTATCAAGAAGTGCTAAAAACAGACTAGTTGCCTTCCGTCATTTGAAAATTACAACAATCAAATATATTCCATCAGTGATTTATAGTATAGCCAGACTCCATTTCTGAGGCTTTTCCTACTTTGTTCTTAAATTTAAAACATATTCAATATTAGAATGGTGGCAATTCATGTGAAACATAAGCTTCAAGTACAAACCACTCAGAATTTTGCTGCTACCAGAAAGAATGAAAATATTAATTTGAAATATCACTGCTCGATTTCATAATGATCTATTGTTCTTTGCTGCTAATTATAGATTCCAGTAGGGGAGCAAGCTATAAAATGCAAACTTCTTCCCCCTGCTCTCAGATATTCATGAATTTCATTTTACTTCATAAATTTTATAAAGTAGAAGAGAATGGAGATATAAAAACAGACTGATCTTGCAAAACTAACAACACTATACTGAAATTCAAAAAAAGAAAAAGAATTCTAGACTAAGTATGAAGGGTGAAAGAGGAAAGTGGAAAAAGCTGTCTTGAAACTCAGCATTCAAAACACTAAGATAGTGGCATCCATTCCCTTCGCTTCATGACAGAGAGTTGGGGAAAATGTGGAAACAGTGATGAGTTTTATTTTCTTGGGTTCCAAAATCACTGTGGACAGTGACTGCAGCCATGAAATTAAAAGATGTTTGCTCCTTGGAAGAAAAGCTATGACAAGCCTAGGCAGCTTATTAAAAAGCAGAGACATCACTTTGCCAACTAAGGTCCATATAATCAAAGCTATGGTTTTACTGGCAGTCATGTATGGATGTGAAGGTTGGAACATAAAGAAAGCTGAGCACGGAAGAATTGATGCTTTTGAATTATGGTGTTGGAGAAGACATTTGAGAGTCTCTTGAAATGCAAGGAGTTCAAACCAGTCAATCCTAAAGGAAATCAACCCTGATTATTCATTGGAAGGACTGATGCTGAAGCTGAAGCTCCAATCCTTTGGCCACCTGATGCAAAGAACTGACTCAATGGAAAAGACCGTGATGCTGGGAAACTTTGAAGGCAGAAGGAGGAGGAGATGACAGATGAGATGGATGGATGGCATAATTCCCTCAGTGTACATGAGCTTGAGCAAACTCCAGGAGATAGGAAGCCTGAGATTCTGCAGTCCATGGTGTCACAAAGTCGAACACAATTTAGCAACTGTATGAGAATAAAGGACCTAGAACTTTTCCTGTACCTATACTTGTCTCATGTGAAGCCTTACTCATATACCACAATTTTTGTATTGTAAAAGAAGTTTCTTTAAAAGACTTCTGGGGGATTGTGCTATACTTAGTCACTCAGTTGTGCCCGACCCTTTGTGACCTCATGGACTGTAACCCACCAGGCTCCTCTGTCCATGGGAATTCTCCAGGCAAGAATAGTGCAGTGGGTTGCCATTCTCTCCCCCAGGGGATCTTCCCTCCTTGGGTATCAAACCCAGGTGTCTCTCATTGAAGGTGGGTTATTTACTGTCTGAGCCACCAAAGAAGCCCAAGAATAGTTGGGTAGCCTATACCTTCTCCAGGGATCTTCCCGACACAGGAGTCAAACTCCTGCCCTGCAGGTGGGTTCTTTACTAGCTGAGCTACCAGGGAAGCCCTTTCATATTCTAGTCATTAGTAAAAGGAAAATAGCCATTGTATTTTTTTTTTAATTTTTATTTTTAATTGGAGGATAATTCTTTTACAATGTTGTATGACAACGTGAATCAGCTGTAAGTGTACACACATCTCCTCCCTCCTGAACTTCCTTCCCACCCCACCTCCCACCTCACCCCTCTAGGTCATCACAGAGGCCATCTGTATATAAATACATTTAGTTGGGATTCCTCTGTGTCACTCACCAGCTTTTAACTTATTAACCTGGAGAAAGCTACATTTTCTTAGATTTAGCTTACTATATCTGTAATAAGGAGATTTAATTATCTGTGTATTATTTTAATAAGAAATAAAATTGTTTTGTTTTGAATCTCTGAGGCATTAAACGAATACATTTTTGTTGTATGCTTCCTCTTCCCCTTTAGAGTTCCTTCTAGCTCATCTTATGAAACTATCATATGATTCTAAAAAATACAAAGTATATAAAATAAAGTTAATGTTACTATGATTATTTACTTCAACAATATTTGCATGGGTATAATCATCCTTGAACTGACCTGAATCATCTTATTTGCTTATTTGAGATATTCCAGACAAATAGTGTGCAAATTATGCCATGAAAATAACACTAAATATATATATAAAAATCTGTGATTGAGGGTTTCTAAAATTAGTTTTATTTGAAATCAATGTATATCAGTTCAGTTCAGTTCAGTCGCTCTATCGTGTCCAACTCTTTGCGACCTCATGAACTGCAGCACACCAGGTCTCCCTGTCTATCAACAACTCCCTGAGTTCACCCAAACCCATGTCCATCGAGTTGGTGATGCCATCCAACCATCTTCTCCTCTGTCGTCCCGTCTCCTCTTGTCCTCAATCTTTCCCAGCATCAGGGTCTTTTCCAATGACTCAGCTCTTTGCATCAGGTGGCCAATGTATTGGAATTTCAGCTTCAACACCAGTCCTTCCAATGAACACCCAGAACTGATCTCCTTTAGGATGGACTGGTTGGATCTCCTTGCAGTCCAAGAGACTCTCAAGGGTCTTCTCCAACACCACAGTTCAAAAGCATCAATTCTTCTGCACTCAGCTTTCTTTTTAGTCCAACTCTCACATCCACACATGATCACTGGAAAAACCATAGCCTTGACCAGACGGACCTTTGTTGGCAAAGTAATGTCTCTGCTTTTTAATATGCTATCTACGTTGGTCATAACTTTCCTTCCAAGGAATAAGTGTCTTTTAATTTCATGGCTGTAATCACCATCTGCAGTGATTTTGGAGCACAGAAAAATAAAGTCAGCCACTGTTTCCACTGTTTCCCCATCTATTTGCCATGAAGTGATGGGACCGATGCCATGATCTTTGTTTTCTGAATGTTGAACTTTAAGCCAACTTTTTCACTCTCCTCTTTCACTTTCATCAAGAGGCTCTTTAGTTCCTCTTCACTTTCTGCCATAAGGGTGGTGTCATCTGCATATCTGAGGTTATTAATATTTCTCCCAGCAATCTAGATACCAGCTTGTGCTTCTTCCAGCCCAGTGTTTCTCATGATGTACTCTGCATATAAGTTAAATAATCAGGGTGATGATATACAGTCTTGACATACTCCTTTTCCTATTTGGAACCAGTCTGTTGTTCCATGTCCAGTTCTAACTGTTGTTTCCTGACCTGCATACAGGTTTCCCAAGAGGCAGGTCAAGTGGTCTGGTATTCCCATCTCTTTCAGAATTTTCCACAGTGTACTGTGATTCACACAGTCAAAGGCTTTGGCATAGTCAATAAAGCAGAAATATATGTTTTTCTGGAACTCTCTTGCTTTTTTGATCATCCATCAGACGTTGGCAATTTGATCTCTGGTTCCTCTGCCTTTTCTAAAAAGAGCTTGAATATCTGGAAGTTCACAGTTCACATATAGCTGAAGTCTGACTGGGAGAATTTTAAGCATTACTTTACTGGCATGTGAGATGAGTGCAATTATGTGGTAGTTTGAGCATTCTTTGGCATTGCCTTTCTTTGGGATTGGAATGAACACTGTCCTTTTCCAGTCCTGTGGCCACTGCTGAGTTTTCCAAATTTGCTGGCATATTGAGTGCAGCACTTTCACAGCATCATCTTTCAGGATTTGAAATAGCTCGACTGGAATTCCATCACATCCACTAGCTTTGTTCATAGTGATGCTTCCTAAGACCTACTTGACTTCACATTCCAGGATGTCTGACTCTAGGTAAGTGATCACACTATCGTGATTATCTGGGTCGGGAAGATCTTTTTTGAACATTTCTTCTGTGTATTCTTGCCACCTCTTCTTATCTTTTGCTTCTGTTAGGTATATCACAAGCAATATCATCTTATCTAATAAAAATATTTCTTCATTAAATAAATACTTGTGTGTTGTACTTCCTCAGAGTGTCATAAAGTTTTTTATTCTAAGAACCAATTACAGAACTTTATTTTATCTACTAAAAAAGTTTTCATTTTCAGTGAAAACTTTGTGTTTACTCTCAAGCATGGTTTAAAAATAAATCAACCTTAGAGCTTATTTCATCTGTCCTTTCTGATGTAGTAAAAAAAAAAAAAAAAACATAATTCCAGCTCTTATATACCTCCATATTCTGTGACCTATGACTTGAAGCTTTGGGGATAGAAGGTTCCTACTCAGAGAATGAGGGAACACTGGAACTTTGTTCAAAGGACAGAATCAATAAAATAGAACAAATCAAGACAAGGGGCAAGGTTAATCTCAGTTTAACTTCCTTCAGTATATGTTTTATTTTTAAAAGAAACATTTAAAGACTTGATTTGCAATGCCCTCAACAATATATCATTAGTTAGCTAAACTTTTCACTTTTTGCCGGTGAATGAGCATTTATTCACTGCCTAAAGCTAATCACCATTTCACACCCCATAGACTTGATGACAAAAATTTTAAATTATTACCATTATTTTCATTTTTCCAATAACATAGAAATCGTATGAAATTTGTATGGGCATAAATAGGATTATGCTGAAGTACTACTGAGATATTAAGTGGTCCCTCAAGTGTATATTTGTAGGGAAATGAACAGATAATCATAACCAAGCAAACACTGGGTCTTCCCTGATAGCTCAAGTGGTAAAGAATCTGCCTGAAATGCAAGAGACTAAGGAGACTCAGGTTCATTTCCTGAGTTGGGACAATGCCCTGGAGGAGGAAATGGCAACCCACTGCAGTGTTCTTGACTGGAAAATTCCATGGACAGAAGAGCCTGATGAGCTACAGTCCATGGGGTCTCAGAGTCAGACACAACTGAGCACACACACACAGAGAAACAAACATTAAAAAAAAAAAAAAAATGAGGAAGAGAAAGTTTCACAGTTTCATTACAGAATGAGTTTCTAGTGTTTCTGCTAGAATCTAGAACTTGTTCCTCTTACTAAATAATTGTTCTTACATTTTCCAAATAATAGCAAAATTATGCCTGTCTTAATATTTAGAGTTTGACCAGGGAGGAGCAAAATGAGTTTTTCAGATTCCCTGCAATTCTCAGAGAACTGCAAGATTTTGGCCAACAACAAAAGAAGAGACAATATATTGAAGAGAATTCTAAGCTCAAAATCTAGTTTTGCCACATTTTAGTTGTCTTGGGCAGGTATTTTTCAATTTTGATTTCAAGAGTCTTTATTACTTAAATTAGGATAATAGTAAAACTACATCTTTATAGACTTACTATAAAAATGAAATAGGCTTTTTCTGTTTTGCATATGGGGTTATCATTACCATCTTTCTAAATTCCATGTATATGTGTTAGTACGCTGTAATGTTCTTTAAAGTAATTAGCCTCCAACTAATAAAAACAAATGGAAAAAAAGATAAAAAAAAAAAAGAAAAAAGTATTCTAAAGCTATTTAAAAACTATTTCACAAAATTCAAAAGTATTTTTTGGTGAGAATAATAAATGTTATTGAGATTAAAAAAAATGAAATGAGCTGATATATATAAATTGGCTATTGCCAAGTCTGATGCAAGTGTTTGTTAACTAGAATAAAACAAAAGCATGGAATAGTTAAGAGAAACCCACTTTGCTGTGGTGTGGCTAGACCCAGCCAGAAAGTTGCATGGTTGCTAAAGTACTCATCTCAGTCTCTCTCTCTCCTTCCCTTCTCTCCTTGCCTCTCCTCTTCCCCCTACTTTCCCCTTGCCCTAACTTACTTACTCATATACATATATTATAAAGTGTAATACGAAGGGCTTATCATTGCTATTAAGGGTGAACATATTAGAGTTATATAATTCATCTTAGTAAGATTTTTATTGTCAATATTTTCCAACTCCTGGAAATATATCTGCATAAACACATAGATGTGTTAGCACTACCTGCTGCTTTGAGGTTCTCATAGGCTGGTATTTCTATTTCCATTTCTCCTGTTGGTGGTGTTGTTTAGTTGCCCGGACGTGTCTGACTCTTTGCAGCCACATGGACTGTAGCCCACCATGCTCCTCTGTCCATGGGACTTTCCAGGCAAGAATACCAGAGTGGGTTGCCACTTCCTACTTTAGCAGACCTATCCAACCCAGGGATCGAACCCATGTCTCTTGCATCTCCTGCATTAGCAGGTAGATTCTTTTCCACTTGTGCCACCAGGGAAGCCAGTTCTCTCCTTATAGATTCCCTAATGATTAGAGAAGGCGATGGTACCCCACTCCAGTACTCTCGCCTGGAAAATCCCAGGGATGTGGGAGCCTGGTGGCTGCAGTCCTTGGGGTCTCTGAGAGTCAAACACGACTGAACAACTTCACTTTCCCTTTCATGCACTGGAGAAGGAAGTGGCAACCCACTCCAGTATTCTTGCCTTGAGAATCTCAGGGATGGGGGAGCCTGGTGGGCTGCCGTCTATGGGGTTGCACAGAGTCGGCCACGACTGAAGTGACTTAGCAGCAGCAGCAGCAATGATTAGGTACCTACTTGGGAACCATATGTAGTATGAAGCCAATGAATTTAAAAATATACCACTGTAAGCAAAAGGGTTTATGTGCAAACATCTTAGGGTTTTAAAACATTTTTAAAGGTATATAAAGTGTTTGCAATCACTGTCCTCATCTTCTATGCAGATAAAAAGGTGAAGTTTCCAAAGGCAGGACTGGGTCTAAATTTGTAACAAAGGAGTTAAAAAAAAAATACTTGGAAAACATAAGAGATTATTTGAATCTATTCACAAGTTAAAATCATAAGCAGAAAACATTGTTTGAATTACAAATGTCCCCAACTGGTGAGAAAATATTTAGAAATAACAACATTTTTCCAGCACCTGCAAGCTAATATTAATTGTTAATAAAGGCTTTAGTCAGAACTTTCCATCTTGTGAATAAATGAATAGATGAAGTTATCCTGATCCAAGGAAATCTAGCTTACCCAGGAAAGATTAATAAATAAGTATATGGAATAACAAAGAAGAGTGATCAGCTATTGAGTCAGAACAAAGCTGAGCCCTCTAACTCTGTACCTTATTAGTACAAAAGAGTCAGGTACCTCTTATTTGTGTAGCTATGCCTTAAGAAACTTGTGATTTTTATACTCAAAGATTTTAGTGATAAAGATATTTTTGAAAGAAAACAAGCAATAATATTGTTCTTCTCCTAGCTTGTCTATTAGCTTTAAAACTTGGTGTATCTCAGGGTTGGTATTGAGTCCAGAGTTAGTAGTTTTATTGAATAAAAGTCAAATATTTTGTAAACTATTTCTTCACAATAATGCTGCTTGGGGGCTCTATCCTGTTAAGACCCTAAATGATAAGATGATATTATGAATATGAACATTATATATAAATGTGAATATATTGCACTTCCTAGGTGGCTAAGTGGTAAAAAATCTGCCTGCCAATGCAGATGTAGGTTCAATCCTTGGGTCAGGAAGATAACATGGAGAAGGAAAAGGCAACCCACTCTAGTATTCTTTCCTGGGAAATCCCATGGACAGAGAAGCTTGGTGGGCTACAATTCATGGGGTCACAAAAGAGGTGGACATGACATAGTGACTAAACAACAACACCAACATAAACATATTAACATTATGTTTAAAAGTAAACAATATTGAATATTGGACTAGATTGAAATGTGTTAATTTCTAGAGCCAGACTCTAGCCAATAGCTATATATTATTGTAACTTCTTTCACTTTTCTGTGTCATCTCTGTTTGTAAATTCTCCAGGCAGTTGATTCTCTGGCCTCTGTTTGAAAGGCACTTCCTTTCTTGGTTGCAATTTAGAGATTTATAGAGCAAATAATTTTTGCTTTCTGCTACAGAGCTTCTAAAACTGAATCTTTGCCGTTTTCTCACTTTAGGGGGAAACACAATTTTCTATGGTTATATATTTTAAATGTTAAGGAAGCAATAAACAAAGCCCCTTATTTTTAACCTTTTGGTTTTTTTCGCCCTTCCTTATGCAGTTCATTAATGAGAAACTTAGACTCCTTCTCATGTCCTCTGTGGTAATATTCATTGCTAACATCGTTATGGATGTGAGGTCTCTCCCTTAATTAAGAACTAAAAGGCTTCATTTCCTAAAACAAAAGCATGTGGCAGGTTTTATTGATCTGGTTTGTGTCGCCAGCTGAACACATTAGCAGAGATTATTGATTACTCTAGTGGTAATGAGCTTGATTCCTTGTCAGGTGAAGTCCACATTCCTTGAGAGCATTTTCTTGAAATGGGCTAACGTGTAAGTTCATGTTCACTGTGATGCATGATTCAGTAGAGTTTTAAAGCTTTATTGCCAATGAATCATTCTTTAAAAATATAACAGCAGTCATTAAAAAGGTTATTTTCTAGTCATTATCTTTTTATAATTTCTTCTGAATGCTAATGATGCACTTATGAATAGATGGTAAGCCAAAACAAGTGTAGCATTAAAGGGATGTGATCACATATGGCTTGCACTGCTTTTAATAAGTTTTCAAGTAACCATCTTCATTATCATTTGATGACCGGGCTGGGCAACTTAACTAGTTCAACTTCATCATGATAAATAGTCATGATATCTACCCAGTGTTTGAATGAAAATTGAGGAAAATAGCTTCAAGGATTGATGACTAATAAGAAACAATAACTGGATAGTAAATGTGAGTGATGTGTCCAAAGAAAGATGATGCAACTTCTTCATTAAGCAAAATGGTTTAAACAAAAATTGCAAAGATCCATCTTAATTCATGATTTCTGTTCAGGTAAAAGACCTACTAATCAATTCAGTGATCAATGCAAAAAAATAGAGGAAAACAATAGAATGGGAAAGACTAGAGATCTCAAGAAAACTACAGATAACAAGGGAACATTTCATGCAAAGATGGGAACAACAAAGGACAGAAATGCTATGGTTCTAACAAAAGCAGAAGATATTAAGAAGAGGTGGTGAGTATACACAGAAGAACTATGCAAAAAAGATCTTATGACCCAGATAATCATGATGGTGTGATCACTCACCTAGAGCCAGACATCCTGGACTGTGAAGTCAAGTGGGCCTTAGAAAGCATCACTACGAGCACAACTAGTTGAGGTGATGGAATTCCAGTTGAGCTATTTCAAATCCTGAAAGATGATGCTGTGAAAGTGCTGCACTCAATATGTCAGCAAATTTGGAAAACTCAGCAGTGGCCACAGGACTGGAAAAGGACAGTGTTCATTCCAATCCCAAAGAAAGGCAATGCCAAAGATTGCTCAAACTACCACATAATTGCACTCATCTCACACGCTAGCAAAGTAGTGCTCAAAATTCTCGAAGTGAGGCTTCAACGGTACGTGAACTGAGAACTTACACATGTTCAAGTTTGATTTATAAAAGGCAGAGGAACCAGAGATAAATTTTCCAACATCTGTTGGGTCATCAAAAAGGCAAGAGAGTTCCAGAAAAACTTCTGCTTTATTGACTACTCCTAAGTCTTTGACTGTGTGGATCACAACAAACTGTAGAAAATTCTTCAAGAGATAGGAATACCAGACCACCTTATCTGCCTCTTGAGAAATCTATATGCAGGTCAAGAAGCAACAGTTAGATCTGAACATGGAAATTGTTTCAAATTGTGACTTGTTTCAAATCGGGAAAGGAGTATGTCAAGGCTGTATATTGTCATCCTGCTTATTTAAATTATATGCAGAGCACATCATGTGAAATGCTCTGCTGGATGAAGCATAAGCTGGACTCAGGATTGCAGAAAGAAATATCAATAAACTCAGTTATGCAGATGATATAACCCTTAGGGCAGAATGCGAAGAACTAAAGAGGCTCTTGATGAAAGTGAAAGAGGAGATGAAAAAGCTGGCTTAAAACTCAACATTCAAGAAACGAAGGGCATGGTATCCAGTCCCATAACATCATGGCAAATAAATAGGCAGGGAAACAATGGAAACAGTCAGAGAATTTATTTTGGAGATCTCCAAAATCACTGCAGATAGTGACTGCAGCCATGAAATTAAAAGACACTTGCTCCTTGGAAGAAAAATTATGACCAACCTACACAGCTTACTAAAAAGCAGAGACATTATTTTGAGGACAAAGGTCTGTCTAGTCAAAGTTTTTCCAGTAATTATGTATGCATGCAAGAGTTGGACCATAAAGAAAGCTGAGCACCAAAGAATTGATGCTTTTGAACTGTGGGGTTGGAAATGACTCTTGAGAGTCCCTTGGACTACAAGGACATCCAACCAGTCCATCCTAAAGGAAATCAGTCCTGAATATTCACCAGAAGGACTGATGCTGAAGCTGAAACTCCAATAATTTGGCCTCCTGATGTGAAGAACTGACTCATTGGAAAAGACCCTGATGCTGGGAAAGATTGAAGGTGAAAGGAGTAGGGGACAACAGAGGATGAGACAGTATGATGGCATCACTGACTCAACGGATAGGAGTTTGAGTAAACTCTGGGAGCTGGTGATTGAAGGGGAGGCCTGGCCTGCTGCAGTCCGTGGGGTTGCAACGAGTTGGACATGACTGTGCTATTGAATTGAAAAGACCTACTTATTAATGCATTAGAGTGGAACATTGCCAAATGGGATGAACAAAAACAACGAGAGGTTTGTTATCCTTCTGACAGGACAACATCAAGGTGATAGCTGGACTTTGATTATATATATATACATATATGTATATATATATACTCAGTCAAAAGAAACTGGCTTATCTTTAAAAAAAATCAAAAATATCTTTGGGAAATCATTAGAATACTTGAGTTTTGTATCTGCTAGCTTCATTACAAATACATTTGAAACAACCTAAGTGATAAAATTCAGACCTGTTAAATGAAAGGAAGAGATCCTCATGAAAATACTGTGCAATGGTTTATAAGAATTAGAGTCAATGAGAATCCTAGAGATGTTATTTGGAGCCTTAAATTCTCATGTTGATTTTGGATTAAAGGAAAACTATTTCATTTCAAAACTTTAATCTTTTTATAGCCTACTGAGAAATTTCTCTTCTTGACTGTGTTGCAAAGCCCTCGGTCCACTACCAGAAAAAGACATTATCTACCTTTCCCCACTGACTGTTTCTGCAACACCTGATTGAAGGGACAAAATTTTTCTGACCTTTGAATCAATCTAATCCCCAATCTTATGAGTACCTGAAAATTTTATCCACAATACATTGATGGCTTATGTGGCTTCCATTTCTGATATATCTTATATTATGCGGACCCTCATAGAATGATATGTAAAGTTAATGGAGATGCAAACACAATGGGCAAAATAATATGCTATTTGTAATTCAGAATCAAGTTCACTTTGAAGATGGAGAAAATTGAATTTTGGTCATCTGAAATTAGCAGCAGGTTTCCAAACCCAGGTTTATCAACATAGCTACAGAATTTCATTATCAAATTCTTATCCAGATAAAACATAGTTCTTTTGAAACTTTGTTTACCTGTTTCATTTATATGGCATTTTCTATTGATTAGATTGTTATGTTAAAATACAAATATTCACCCTCAATTTTTTTTTTCCTGAATGACTTAATAATTGTTAGGTAGTATTAGGGAAAACAGTCTTCCCTAGTAGTTCAGCTGATGTAGAATCTGCCTGCAGTGCAGAGGACCCCGGTTGGATTCCTGGATCGGAAAGAGCCCCTGGAGAAGAGATAGGGTACCCACTCCAGTATTCTTGGGCTTCCCTCGTGGCTCAGATTGTAAAGAATCTGCCTGCAATGCAGGAGACCTGGGTTCAATCCCTGGGTTGGGAAGATCCCCTGGAGGAGGGCATGGCAACCCACTCCAGTGTTCCTGCCTGGAGAATGGACAGATAGCCTGGCAGGCTATAATCCATGGGGTGAGAAAGAGTCAGACACAACTAGTGATTAAGCACAGCACAGCACATCAGTGAGAATGTCCTGCATGGTATCAGAATTGGGTCTACCTTATACCAAAAGTTCTATACTCTTCAACATTGGTAAATGTAACAGGTTGTATATTATATATATTTTTCATTTTCTATTAGCATGATTTTTAGTAGAGATGACCCAATTCTTGAAAATAAAGTATGAAAACTTTATAAATTATTTCAATGAACATCTACAGAGTGAAGTATAAATCCTCCTCACAAAATCTTAGTGTCTCCATGATCTTGTCCTACTATCCTTCACAGTTCATTTATGCCTGCGCTTGCGCACATGCATGTTCACATGCGTGCACGTGCACACACACACAAGCACACACACACAACAAAACAGTAGCTGGGGAGTAACATGTTTCTCTTCCCCAGACATTTTCTTCTCTCCTGTTTGCTCTTCCTGAAACATTCTCTATTTCATCTTTACTTGGCAAAATTGCTCCCATGGCTAACTGTCCCAAACTGAAATTTCTCTGACTTATAGACTAATAATGATAAAGCTTTCAGTGCTCTGTTAAGCTCACAATTGTTTTTTTACCTTATCACATTATGTCTCACATTTTAATTTACATAGAGCATCCATCACATCTCAGACCTGAATATTCTGCCCATGTAAAAATATATAAAGGGGAATTTTAGGCTATTTGAGAGAAACAGGATAATACGGATTACCCACGCAAATGCTCATGTTGAATTTTTAGACCCAGAGATAACTGAAAAGATTTTTTAAAATGCATTCTTTTCTTATATCACTTTAGAAGAAATAATATTATAACAGCAGAGATGGCATTTTTGTTTAAAAATATGTGTTGATTTATTTCATATAAGCTTTGATTACGATTTCCCTTGGGTATTTTCAGTTTGATATTCTTATGTATTGAAGAAATTCTCAGTTGATTCAGAAGATTCTGCAAAATGTGATTTGATTCTCAGTATATGTCATATATTAGCTCATATCAAAATTAATGACAGTAGTATGCAGTTGCATGAATTATTCTCACAGTGTAAGATATTTACACAGTTTGTTATCTTTCGAACAGTTATTTAAAGAATACTTATGGATGAAATATATAAGAAAAAAAGATAATTATGAAAATAGGATTCAAGATTATAATTGCACTGGTGAAAGTATGGAGAATGGAGACATTAATGCCAAAAGCTCAGCATCTGTGAACTGGTGCCAAATTGGATTTTGGAGACAGAGTTTTGAGTGACGTAGAAAAGCTGTATTGCTTTGCCGGCAAAGGGGAACACAGCAGGCTCTTGACCTCAAAAGCTGTGTTCCCACTCAGGAGGGTTTGGTAGGAAGTTTTATAGCAACACTTCAAGAATAGGGTTGCTGATAAGATTAAAGTATGTGCGTGAACTCCACTCCTTTAATCTTAAATTTAGGCAATCTCTTGATGAACTTCTCTGTTCCACTTAATCTGGCCTCCGGTCAGTTCAGTTCAGTTCAGTTGCTCAGTCATGTCTGACTCTGCAACCCAATGGACTGCAGCACGCCAGGCCTCCCTGCCCATCACCAACTCCCTGAGTCCACCCAAACTGATGTCCAGTGAGTCGGTGATGCCATCCAACCATCTCATCCTCTGTCATCCCCTTCTACTTCTGCCTTAACTCTTTCCCAGCATCAGAGTTTTTTCCAATGAGTCAGTTCTTCTCATCAGGTGGACAAAGTATTGGAGTTTCAGCTTCAGCATCAGTCCTTCTGGTGAATATTCAGGACTGATCTCCTTTAGGATGCACTGGTTGGATCTCCTTGCAGTTCAAGGGACTCTCAAGAGTCTTCTCCAACACCACAGTTCAAAAGCATCAATTCTTCACCGCTCAGCTTTCTTTATAGTCCAAATCTCACATCCATACATGACTACTGGAAAAACCATAACTTTGACTAGAGGGACCTATGTTGGCAAAGTAATGTCTCTGCTTTTTAATATGCTATCTAGGTTGGTCATATCTTTTCTTCTAAGAAGTAAGTGTCTTAATTTCATGGCTGCAGTCACCATCTGCAGTGATTTTGGAGCTCAAAAAATAAAGTTTGTCACTCTTTCCATTGTTTCCCCATCTATTTCCCATGAAGTGATGGGACCAGATGCCATGATCTTAGTTTTCTGAATGTTGAGTTTTAAGCCGACTTTTTCACTCTCCTTTTTAATTGTAATCAAAAGGCTCTTTAGTTCTTCACTTTTTGCCACAAGGGTGTTGTCATCTGCATATGTTAACAATCTTGATTTCAGCTTGTGGTTCATCCAGCCCAGCATTTCTCATGATATACTCTGCATATAAGTTAATAAGCAGGGTAACAATATACAGCCTTGACATACTCCTTTCCCTATTTTTTTGGAACCAGTCTGTTGTTCCATGTCCAGTTCTAACTATTGCTTCCTGACCTGCATACAGATTTCTCAAGAGGCAGGTCAAGTGGTCTGTCTCATCTCTTTAAGAATTTCCCACAGTTTTTTTTTTTTTTTTTTTTTTTGTGTGTGTGTGTGTGTGTGTGATCTATGCAGTCAAAGGCTTTGGCATAGTCAATAAAGCAGAAGTATATATTTTTTGGAACTCTCTTGCTTTTTCTATGATCCAACAGATGTTGGCAATTTGATCTCTGGTTCCTCTGCCTTTTCTAAATAAAGCTTGAACATCTGGAATTTCTCAGTTCATGTACTGTTGAAGCCTGACTTGGAGAATTTTGAGCATTACTTTACTAGTGTGTGAGATGAGTGCAATTGTGTGGTAGTTTGAGCACTCTTTAGCATTGCCTTTCCTTGGGATTGGAATGAAAATTGACCTTTCCCAGTCCTGTGGCCACTGCTGAGTTTTCCAAGTTTGCTGGCATATTTTAGGATTTGAAATAGCTCAACTGGAATTTGATCACCTCCACTAGCTTTGTTTGTAGTGATGCTTCCTAACGCCCACTTGACTTCACATTCCAGGATGTCTGGCTCTAGGTGAGTGATCACACCATCATGATTATCTGGTTCGTGAAGGTCTTTTCTGTATAATTCTTCTGTGTATTCTTCCCACCTCTTCTTAATATCTTCTGCTTCAGTTAGGTATTTACCATGTCTGTCCTTTATTGTGCCCATCTTTGCATGAAATGTTCCCTTGGTATCTCTAATTTTCTTGAAGAGATCTCTAGTCTTTTCCATTCTATTGTTTTCATCTATTTCTTTGCATTGGTCACTGAGGAAGTCTCTCTTATTTCTCCTTGCTATTCTTTGGAGCTCTGCATTCAAATGGGTATATCTTTCCTTTTTTACTTTGCCCTTTACTTCATGGAAACTAGATGGAGAAACAGTGGAAACAGTGGCAGACTTTATTTTTTTGGGCTCCAAAATCACTGCAGATGGTGACTGCAGCCATGAAATTAGAAGATGCTTACTCCTTGGAAGAAAAGTTATAACCAACCTAGACAGCATATTAAAAAGCAGAGACATTACTTTGCCAACAATGGTCCATCTCCTCAAGGCTATGGTTTTTCCAGTAGTCATGTGTGGATATGAGAGTTGGAATACAAAGAAAGCTGAGTGCTGAAGAATTGATGCTTTTGAACTGTGGTGTTGGAGAAGACTTTTGAGAGCCCCTTGGACTGCAAGCAGATCCAACCAGTCTATCCTAAAGGAAATTAGTCATGAGTGTTCATTGAAAAGACTGATGTTGAAGCTGAAACTCCAATATTTTGGCCACCTGATGCAAAGAGCTGACTCATTTGAAAATACCCTGATGCTGGGAAAGGTTGAAGGCAGCAGGAGAAGGGAATGACAGAGGATGAGATGGTTGGATGGCATCATCGACTCCATGGAGATGAGTTTGTAAACTCTGGGAGTTGGTGATGGACAGGGAGGCCTGGCATGCTGTGGTCCATGGGGTCAGTAAGATTTGGACACAACCAAGTGACTGAACAGAATTGAACTGAATTTCCCTTTAGTTTGGCTTTCCCTCAGACAGATACCAGCGCAGCCTGTCTGGATGTTCACTAGGGAAGAGAAAGATGCCTAAAGACTAGAAATGTTTAAGGTAGAATTTTGAATATGTATGCATTCAAGCTTAGTCACTCAGTCATGTCCGACTCTTTGTGAATCCATGGTTTGTAGCCCTCCCGGCTCCTCTGTCCACGGGTTTCTCCAGGCAAGAGTACTGGAGTGGGTTGCCATTCCTTTCTCCAGGGCGTCTTCCCAACCCAGGGATTGAACCTGGGTCTCCTGAATTGCAGACAGATACTTTACCACCGGAGCCACCAGGGACACCCTGGACTATGTATAAAAGGTCTATAAACCTTCTCTGTGGCCTCCACTTTTTCTGTCTCAGTACTCAAGAAGACAACAGAAGATGATCCCTTTCTGGGACTAGTTGCGTTTAATGACCAAATTGCCTTATTAAGACACATGTTCCAGGAGGAGATGAGAGAATTAGAAGTAGACTATCAACTCTTTGAGTAGCTTCTTCTATAAAAGTTTGTTGATGACAAACTGCTATCAGTCTGCATGCTGAACACATGATCTATACCAATTGCAGTGGCTCTATCAGTATGGCAGAAAGAGAAACACGTTACAGATCAATACTGGAAATGCCACAGATGGCACCAATGCTCACCAATAGCCAGATGTATTCAATCTGTCAGAATTAACAGGAGGCCATGCCCCACAGGAGGTGTCCCAGGTGGCACAGTGATAATGAACCTACCTGCCAATGCAGGAGATGCAAGAGAGGCAGTTTCGATCCCTGAGTTGAGAAGGTTCCCTGGAAAAGGACATGGCAACCCACTCCAATATTCTTGCCTGGAGAATCCCATGGACAGAGGAGTCTGCTGGGCTACAGCCCATAGGGTCATAAAGCGTCAGAGAGGACTACACAGCTATGTACACAACACACACACTCCATAGGATGTTTCTTTTCCCCCTTTGCAACTTTAGGTGCAAATTACAAATTTGGCATGTAAGCATAGCCTCTTCATCAGAAACAGAGTCTGTCTGTTTTATTCTGGTCTTCTTTGGTTTGGTTTGTGTGTGTTTTAGCACCTAGTCTATGACGCGAGCACTTTGCCATGTCTGGTGTGGTGAGTTTATGCAGCAATCTGGTAGTCAAGCAATACAGGTACTGTTAAGAGTCTAATGCACCTTGGTGTCACCAGTGAACAAGTTCTTTTTGTGGACAGCTATATACCTTACCCAGACAGCTCAATCAGCCACCACTTTTGATTTCACGGTTCATGTCCTTGAAGAGACATTGTCTCTCTTTAATCTGCAACTGTCCCAGAGTTTGAGTTTCATCCAGCCACTGAATGGAGGTACCATGCCTAATTTCAGTTCATGAGTTTAATCAACTCACTTTTTTTTTTTTTTTTTTTTTTTTGCATTTGCAAGCAAGCATTAATTTTTTAATTGGAGGATAATTTCTTCACAATGTTGTGTCAAGTGCATTTCTTCTCAAATTATGTCTATGGATTGTTTCTAGGTAGGAAACTTTAAATACTGAATAGTATATTTGCCTGTGAAAGTTTTAATTCCTCAGTTGTGTCTGACTCTTTGCAACCCCAGAGACTGTAGCCCACCAGATTCCTATGTCCATGGATTTCTCCAGATAAGAATACTGGAGTGGGTTGCCAGTCCCTTCTCCAGGAGATCTTCTTGACCCAGGGACTGAACCCAGATATCCAATTGTAAGCAAATTCTTCACCTCTGAGCCATCAGGGTAGATATTGCAAATTCACACTTCCCTCATGTCTCAGTAGTAAAGAATCCACCTGTCAAACAGAAAACATGGGTTCAATCCCTGGGTCAAGAGATCTCCTGGAGAAGGAAATGGCTACCTACTACAATTTTCTTGTCTGAGAAATCCCATGACAGAGAAGCCTGTTTGGCTGCAGTCTATAAGGTCACAAAAGAGTCAGTCATGACTTAACAATTAAGCAAAAACAACTTACACATATTTTACAAAATACAAGTATTTTCTAGGGAGACCATAGTTGATACATAATCATAGTCAGTTACATAAGTTTTTCCATGAATATCCAAATTCAAATGTTTGTCAAAATATTTGTATTAAAAAAAAAACAACTTTCTTTGGTATAACAGATTAATAGTTGCCAGTTAGCTATCTGTTATGGTAGGAAATCTGAGTTTACTTATTAGGCATTAGCAACTTAGAAGTTTATAATTCTATATCCCTGAAAGTTATGGCTGAACTGATTTCTTCTCACAAGTGTCTAAACCAGTAATTAAGAGTGAAAAAAAGAAAACAAAATATATATATATATATATATAATCCACTTTGTAGGAGTGAAAGTCTAAATGACTTGTGCATGCTAAATTAATTCCATAAATGGCCACTTCAACAAAAGTAGTTTCAAAAGTAGTATGTTGTTTTATTAAAAGATCTATCTAGAATGGCAATTTTTTTATAAAAATAAAGATATCTATTCTCTTTCACTGACACATCTTAGAACCCTAGAAATATAAACAAGGCAAGATAATAGAATGAGGCTAATTTTAGGATATAAAAGTAGGATAAATATGTTGATTAGGCAGTTGAGAAAAAATTCAGTACAGGTCAGATATGCAAATTAGGAGTTTAAAAAATGTTAATCAGAGATATCTGTACTTGGAGTCTAGTGAATAGAATCCAACTGGGAGAAAAAGGCCCAGTGCATTTTCTCTAATTAAGAATACTGGAGTGAATAG
The DNA here is from genome assembly GCF_033118175.1 of Dama dama. Classification (NCBI taxonomy): domain Eukaryota; kingdom Metazoa; phylum Chordata; class Mammalia; order Artiodactyla; family Cervidae; genus Dama; species Dama dama. The sequence goes on from NC_083681.1 coordinate 13,820,015, forward strand.
TCTATTCCTTCTCCAGTGGATCTTCCTGACTCAGAAATTGAACTGGACTGCAGGTCAGTTCCTTATCAGTTGAGCTACTAAGGAAGCCCCAATTACTCAGCTACCTATATATTTTTGCATACTTAAATTGTTTTTTATACATGTAAATTGTTAGAATGCTACAAGACTATTCAGGCATATCACATGTAGAAAACTATATAATTTACCTAATCATATGTAATTTCGTAAATTTTAAGCTTCCTATGATCAGTATTGTAATTTATTGCTAATCTTTAAATTTTGTTAATTTCATAGATCTTATGGGCACCAAAATCACTGCAGATGATGACTGCAGCCATGAAATTAAAAAATACTTTTACTGTGGAAGAAAAGCTATGACAAACTTAGCATATTAGCATGTTAAAAATCAGAGAGATTTCTTTGCCAACAAAGGTTCATATAATCAAAGTTTTGGTTTTTCCAGTAGCCATGTACAGATGTAAGAGTTGGACCATAAAGAAGGCTGAGCCAAGCAATTGATGCTTTCAAACTGTGGTGCTAGAGAATCAAACCAGTTAATCCTAAAAGAAATCAACCCTGAATATTCCTTGGAAGGACTGACTGATGTCAAAACTGAAAACTGAACTGAATACTTTGGCTACCTGATGCGAAGAGCTGATTCATTGGAAAAGACCCTATTACTGGGAAAGAATGAGGGCAGGAATAGAAGGGGGCCACAGAAGATGTGAGAGTTGGGTGGCATCATTGATTCAAAGGACATTGGTTTGAGCAAACTCCGGCAGATAGTGAAGGACAGGGAAGCCTGGTATGCTGCAGCCCAGGGGTCACAAAGAGTCAGACACAACTTGAGCGACTGAATGACAACATATTTATAGAGAAAAAAAATCTGAATATTTTTATATAATTTCAATCTTCAAAGCATAAATAGCTACTCAAAAGAATACCACCAAGACATTTATTCACTATACTTTTATTGTTTATGTAAAATTGTTCTCTCATTCTTCAAGCAAACACTGAAAATTTCAAATATGATTTTGAGACTCAAAAGAGTAAAATCAACTTGAAGTGTATGAGGTTGTTTTTATTCACCACATTCTGTTTTACAGTCTGCACTCTGCATATAAGATCCAAGTCAGATAGACAAAAACAGAGCAAACATCAATTGAGGCATTTTGAATCTTTTCATGGGGTCACCTTTTAAATAAATCCTATCAGTATTCTGTGAAGATACACATACAGACGACTATGCATTCAAAGTAGAAGGAATGCAAAAGGGACTGAATTCTCAGAAGAGACTTATCTGCACACATATTCATCATCAAAATAGCCAACTAACAGAAATTAGGGCTGCAGACGTTACATGTAACCCTGGACAGCTGTAGCTCTGAGTGGGTCCAAGAGGAATGAGATCCACACAGCCATCTGTTCCCAGATATTTCTGACATTCTAGAATCGATTTGCTACTATCACAAGTCAATTACAGACATTTGTTTTTAACAGGACACACAGAAAGAGGAGACAAGATAACATTGAACTGCCAACTTTTTGCTTTGATGGCTCATCCTGGGAATAGGAATGAATTTAAAAAAGGTGAATATGCCCTTCTTTTGGTAAAGTTAAGTGAGTAACCCTCACATCTCACAAATGATCCCTCTGTCAAAGAGAGACAGAGGCATAGATAGTTGAGAAATCAGAGGACCACTGTTCCATTTTCACAGCTAATTGAGCATCAGGGATATTGGTATATGTCAAATCTGTATTAACACTGACCAGGAAGGAAATTATTTTCTTAGATTCTATAAAGCTGTGTTTATAATTACAATAATTTGAAGCACAGATGCATGGTTTGCTGCTTTCACCTGGGGAATCTCAAAATGCTTGCAACATGTTAACATTTTTAAAGGTTGACTGAATCTGAATTCACATTAAAAGATAATTGTGCTGGAAAGACCAATTACAAAAATTAGACATCTTCATCAATGTGTTAATTATGTCAGTATATGTGTAAGGGGATGAAATTGAAACAATCCTTAATACTGAACAATCCAGTTTTCATAACCCACACTGAGTCCTCGTTCCATGGAACCTACATGTTTTTGCCTTAAGAGAAAGGTTTATAGCATTTAAAAATGCAAATAATCACTCTTCTTTTAAAACTAGGTGGCATCATAGTTCATTGATTATCTAAATGGCATTAGTAATGGCAGCATTATGCTATAGAATACTGGCAAATTCTTTTAAGGGTGATTTGACCGTGGCATTTCCCCAACTACTCCCATTTCTATAGATTTTATCTGTACCACCTAAGAACATGTGGATAGTGACTTTAAATAATTTACATGTGGAAGAATACTTCTCACATATATGCATCTGCATGCATACTAAGTTGCTTCAGTCATGTCAGACTCTATGTGACCCAATGGACTGTAGCCCGCCAGGCTCCTCTGTCCATGAGATTCTCCAGGCAAGAACACTGGAGTGGGTTGCCATGCCCTCCTCCAGGGGATCTTCCCAACCCAGGGATCAAATCCTCATCTCTTATGTCTTCTGCACTAGCAGGTGTGTTCTTTACTACTAGTGCCAACTGAAGTGACTCAGCATGCACACACACATATGTATGTGTGTGGATGGATATATATATATATACACATATATATAAAACTTCTATTTTAGAAACAAATTGAAAAAAGAAATTTGTTACAATTTGTAAAATCTCTAATGTAAAAGATTGATAAAACTAACACTTAATAAAATGTTCATGAATATTCAAGCAATAAAGTGATACATCATTTTGTATTACTTTATATAATGATATATAAATAAATGATACAAAAATAAATTCTTTTAAGAAAAATTCATCAGCTTAGCATACCATCAGACCAAGTATTCAATGCTGGAAATAGAGAAGTGCTTCTGCACTTCCAAGTGGCACCTGAGAAAGCAGAGGGCCAGGGTTCCTATATCGCCCTAGGGAGAAAGGAAGGCAGGGCGCCCTTAGAGTCTGAGAAGAGTGTGACAGCTCCTCGTGTGCACCCTTTCTTGTTCTCAGGCTGTGATTTCCTTTGGAATCTGGCAAGGATGATTCTCCCCTGAGGGAAATGCATTGACCTTAACAGACAAGGGAGGCAAGCAACTATGATTTTATTACTAGATGTGCTTTTCAGAAGCTGAAGTTTTAAAAAAAGTTTCAGAAAGTGGTGTTTAAATTACTATAGCTTCAGGGCACCTGTAGTTTATGTGCTAACCATGTATGTATGTTTTATGAAGCTATTTAATCTGCAATTCACTTTTTTTAAAAGGCAATCACCATAGCAACTGACATCAGAAAGTTTTGTGCTGGCTTTGACATACAGAATACCTAGAAGATAATGCCATTTACATCCTATTAAGCTTGGTTAAGCTAGGAATGCCTGGTTTCAGGAAACTGAGAATTAACTCAGCATTTTAGTCTTTTTTTTTTTTTTTTTTTCCCTCATCACTTGGCAAATGATGAGGGTGGTGAAGTTAAAGCAAATTAAAAACTACTGAATGTTGGCTACAAAACTGCTACTGGCTGAGAAGGCTATTCCTTAAAGAGACCTTAGCAATTATAAAAGAAAGTCTAATATAAAAGGTCAGAGTTTTCCTTTCAATTATGAGGTATTCTCTGTAAAGAAAATAATTATTTCTCTTCATGAGCACATGAATGTAATTTTCACATAAAAGTTCAAAGAAGCTATGGAGACTAATTGCTTTTTTTTTTCAGTAGCATGGTAAGGGTATGTCCATAAAAAACCATCTTCATCTCAGAGCAGAACAAAATAGTGAAAAAAATTTAAAAAATACTAAATGAAAATTTACCAACAATAAAAATTTTGAGAGTTGTTATATTTTAATATCAGAATACATAATATTGTTTTTGCTTGTAATAAAATGAATAGATGGCATTTAAAAGTAGCATGTTAGGCATGTTTGCCATGAAGATTGTTAAAAACAAATATATTTCAATAAATGTCTCCTCATCTTTAAAGCTTTAGAAAATTTTTCCTTTAATTTTTATTCTGAAAGTATGTTTTAATGTTGGATTTTCCTTTTTATATCCTGGTTATTTAAATGTATTTCTGAAGTTATTTCAATCAAATCATCAATTGTAAAATGGTGACTGGGTCATAGTTAATAAGTAAATAATTATATTATAATATTCAATTATATTAATTATTTAATATTTATTTAACATATTTTATTATATGTGCATGACTTCCAGGTACTACAGAGATAAGTTTTCAAACTGTTTATGGGATTCTTGCCTTTAATAAGTGTGCATTATAAAATAAGGACCTAAAGAGTCTCTTGATGAGGGTGAAGGAGGAGAGTGAAAGGGTCAGCTTAAAACTAAGATCATGGCACCTGGCCCCATTACTTCATGGAAAACAGAGGGTGGAAAAGGTGGAAGTAGTGATGGATTTCCTCCTTGTAGCCTCCAAAAACACTGCAGATAGCGACTGCAGCCATGAAGTCATAAGATATTTGCTTCTTGGCAGGAAAGCTATGACAAACCTAGATAGTGTTCAAAAGCAGAGACATTGCCAACAAAGGTCCATATGGTCAAGGCCATGTTCTTCCCAGTGGCCATGTATGGTTCTGGACTTTAAAGAAGACGGAGCACCAAAGAATTGATGCCTTTAAATTGTGCTGGAGAAGACTTCTGAGAGTCCCTTGGACAGCAAAAAGATCAAACCAGTCAATCTTAAAAGAAATCAACCCTGAATACTCATTGAAAGTACACATATATATTTCAATAATACATATATACTTCAAGTATATATGTATACATATATATGTATATATGAAGTATACATATATACTTCAAGAAAACAGAACTAGAGTTAAGAATATATATATATATATATATATATATATATGTATATAAAGATGTATATTTGTATGACTAATTTGTGTTGTAGGGCAGAAACCAACACAACATTGCAAAATGATTATCTTCCAATTAAAGAAATACTAATGAGAAAGACACAAATAAAAGGAAAAAAGATTTTAAAAGCTAAATTGTGTGATACATGCAGTAAGTAATCATCTGATCATTTTCAGATCTACTTCGTGCAATCTCCAAGAAGGTCTGCTACAATCTTTTTGTTTTTATCTTTATATTTTATATGAAAGAAGATAACCACAATTTTATTATTTCCTCCAAACCAAAATATATTCATGGGAAATTGCCTTTTAAATTCACATATATGCTGTGAGAGTTGGACTATAAAGAAAGCTGAGCACCGAAGAATTGATACTTTTTGAACTGTGGTGTTGGAGAAGACTCCTGAGAGTCCCTTGGACCGCAAGGAGATCCAAACAGTTCATCCTAAAGGGGATCAGTTCTGGGTGTTCATTGGAAGGACTGATGTTGAGGCTGAAACTACAATACTTTGGCCACCTGATGCGAAGAGCTGACTCATTTGAAAAGACCCTGGTGCTGGGAAAGATTGAGGACAGGAGGAGAAGGGGACGGCAGAGGATGAGATGGCTGGATGGCATCACCCACTGGATGGACATGGGTTTGGGTGAACTCCGGAAGTTGGTGATGGACAGGGAGGCCTGCCATACTGCGGTTCATGGGGTCGCAAAGAGTCGGACACGACTGAGCGACTGAACTGAACTCAACTGATAATGCTGGCAATTAAGGAGTAAATTTAAGCTTGAATTAATTTCCTCTGTGGTGGAGCACCACTTTTCTTCCTTACGTTTGGAAGTCAGCTTGTGGATTCTATTGCCATGAAAGGCCTCATCTAAAAGGACAGTCTCCCTGCACACTCCATCTTAGACGTGCAGCAGTCGTGTGAGCCTGCTTTTACTTTTCCGGTTGCACACTTGACTCTTGAGACACTCAGAGTCTCTCCTAACACGCAAAATTTCAATTTCTCTTACACTTTTGAAACGTTGCCTTACTTGTTTCCTGACTAACTTATTTTTGTTCTTCAGGGTCTGAATGTTGGGATATTTTACACATTTGTTTGTTTACTTATTTGTTTGTAGGCCTGACATTCCCTTGGTTTCTTCCGATCCTCAATTGTAGCCCCATGTCCACATCCTGATGCTACCCATTTCTTGAAGGGGCTATATTTTTTCCAATTATTACTCTTTAGCTCTATTCACTTGCTTTCTTAAATAATCTTCCTCTATCATTTTACTCAGCTCTTTTTAGAATAGGGAATCTTATCTGTGATCCAATGACCCTTCGTGTGTGAAAAGAATTCTAGAAGTCGGTAAACAAATAAAATGCATGTAAAATTTTTCATGTGTAAACATTTACACATTTCTTTCCTGGGTAGAGTTTTACAGCATTTATCAATTGTTTTAAAGGGTCGACAAAAGACTCCAAAAGTTTGACTATTACTATTTATATTTCCAATGCACACACCCATCTTATTACATGTTCAAATAGTCATTGCATCTTCTACTAGCTTCCTTCTATTTCTTCGACTCTATTGTTAAGTAGTGTATTGAGCTTATTTATTTTTTCAAAACTAATTTATTTATTTTTAAATGAAGTAAAGAGGAAGATTTTTAATAATTAAAAATATAATTCATAAAGAAGACAGAAAATCATAAACCTTTATACACCTAACAACAAAGAAACAAAGATACATAAAGCAAAAATCACAATAAATATAAGGGGAAAATATATAATCATGCTGAGACACATTAATATTTCTCTGAGAATATTTTATCAAGTGCAGAAAAATAAGATTAGGAGCATCTTTATTGATGTAATTAATATTTTAAATATAATAGATTCATATTTATATTAATCTTATATCCTTCACAGATATATTTAAAGTTTTGTATCTCATACATTGTAATAGATTTCCACAGAATATTTAGAAAAACTGGCAAAAAGATAATCATTACTCAATTTCATAAAGTAGAACTCTTTTTTTGTGTATGATTCTGTTGTACATATACACATATATTATTTTTGAAATTATTTTCCATTATAGATTATCACAAGATATTGACTATAGTTCCCTGTGCTTACAGTAAACTTTCGTTGCTTGTTGCATATCTATTTTTTGTTAGAAATCTAGCATTCTATTCATACTAAGTCAAACAAGTCAAATCAAAATGTCATAAATTTTTTAGTTAGGCAAGGATTCATAAATTTTCTAAAAAATATGTATCATGCATAATTTATATGTATAATGTATACAAAAGCTTTTCTACTATGCTTGATAAAGGCTTGAGAAAGAACATCAAAAATAAAAAAAGATGGAGAAACTGGAAAAACATATACTAAGTGTAATGGGAGCACTGAATGTGCGATAGAAAAAGTGAAACAAATTTGGTATACGTGTAAATCTATGGCTGATTCATATCAATGTATGACAAAACCCACTGAAAAAATAAATTAAAAAAAAATTAAAAAAAATAAAATAAAAAATAAAGAGAAAAAACAAAACAAACAAACAAAAACATCCTCATATAGCCCAGTTTTTTAAAACATGGCTGCTCATTAGAAACATATCTGGAGCTCTGATGAAAAAAAAGCAATACCTGAGCATTTGTATTTTTTAGAAAATTCAAAGATGATCTGATGTGCATCTGAATTTTAAAAAATGATTACAGATTTTTCTATTTAATAGTAGTTTTGGTGATATAGAGTTCTATTGTTTTTCTGTTGACCAATCATGATACAATGGTATTATGTGAGTAATAGTTACATAATCACAGTAGTAAAAGATATTTATAAGTTTTCACAACCAATAGCCAAACAAAAAATAAAAGATAATTATAACTGCAAACCATAATGGGAACATGATTAACCTAACAATATAGAATAGTTACATACAATTTGAGGAGTCAAGCAGAGTGATGTGGTAAGTGGAAGTGCATACATGCACATGTTTTCATCCATCCAGCCATTCTATGTCTCTTGGTTGGTACATTTAATCCATTTATATAGAAGGTAATTATCAATATGTATGATCCTACTACCATTTTCTTAATTATTTTGGGTCTATTTTCTTTGTAAGTATTTCCCTTCTCTTGTTTCCTACCTTAGAGAAGTTCCTTTGGCATTCATTGTAAAGCTGGTTTGGTGGTGCTGAATTCTTTTAACTTTTGTTTTTCTGGAAATCTTTTGATTTTTCCATCAAATATGAAGGGGGATCTTGCTGGATAGAATATTCATGGTTGTGGTTTCTTCCCTTTAATCACTTTAAATATATCATGTCATACCCTTCTGGCTTGTGACATTTCTGTTGAGAAATCAGCTAATTATCTGGTGGGAGTTCCTTGTATGTTGTCATTTTCACTTTTTCTTTTAATATTTTCTGTCTTCAATTTTTTCAGTTTGATTACTATGTATCTAGGTGTGTTCCTCCTTGAGTTTATCCTTCTTGGGATAACTATTGTAAACTAATGATTGACTATTTCCTTTTCCATGTTAGGAATTTTTCAGCTATTATCACTTCAAATATTTTTTCAGGTCCTTTCTCTATCGTTTTTTCTTTCTGCGACCCCTATAATGTGAATGTTGGTGCATATAATGCTGTGCCAGAGGTCTCTTAGGCTGCCTTCATTTCTTTTCATTCTTTTTTTCTGTATTCTGTTCTGTAGCAGTGATTTCCACCATTCTGTCCTCCAGGTCATTTATCCATTCTTCTGCCTCAGTTACTCTGCTATGGATTCCTTCTAGTGTATTATTCATCTCTGTTTGTTTGTTCTCTAGTTCTGTAGGTCTTTAGTAAACATTTCTTGCATCTTCTCAGTCTTTGCCTTCATTGTTTCCCCAAGATCCTGAATCATTTTCACTATCTTTATTCTGAATTCTTTTTCTTCAAGGTTACCTATCTCCACTTCATTTAGTTGTTTTTCTGGGGTTTTATCTTGTCCTTAGATCTGGGACATAACTCTGCTTTTTCATGCTGATTAATTTTCTGTACTGTGGCTTTTGTCTTAGGCTCTGTGGACTGTGGTTCTTGGTTCTTCTGTCTGCCCTCTGATGTGGCTTCTTCTTTGTCTTTGGACTTGGGAGTATCTTTTTTTGGTTCCACCATTCTCCTGTTGATGGTTGTTCAACAACTAGTTGTAATTTTGGTGCTTTTGTAGGAAGAAATGAGTACATGTCCTTCTACTCCTAAACCAGAAGCCCTGAGCTTATTTCTTAACTCCTGTATTGCATTGCTTGCATTAGAGGAGCTACCTAATTTTGCTACTTTGCCTATATGTGAATAAAGAAGACCTCAACATTTCTAGCCCAGCCCCAGATATTTAAATTCAAATAAATTAAAATTAAATTGATTATCTCCTAATATTAAATGCCTCATATCTGTAGATGGCACTATAATTCTTTTGATCTAGTAGGTGCAAAGCTTTGAAAATCTCTCTCGTTCTCTTTCTCAATTCCCAGGTGGAATTGACCTCCTACACTATTGCATCACCCTCTGTTTCTCTGAAGCTAAAATTATTGATGTGGCTTTTCTTTTTGAACATTTTCCTGTTCTACAGTTCATCTCTAAATGCTACCATCAGAAGAAAACTTCTTAATGTGTTATACTTTGATTTCAATTTTCAGCAAAATTCTGGTAAAGCTAATTGTCCTGACGCCAAATCTCACAATTCTACACTTATTAAGAAACTTCACTATTTAATTCTCATTACTGTTTCCAGACTTGCATCTCTAGTATTAAGCAACCCAAATGTCTTTCCAAAAGAAACTGTTGTACAAGTACACAATGTACAAAGTGCTGTGCTTAGTCACTCAGTCGTGTCTGACTCTTTGTGACCCTATTGACTGTAGCCCACCAGGCTCCTCTATCCATGGGATTCTCCAGACAAGGATACTGGGGTGGGTTGCCATGCCCTCCTCCAGGGGATCTTCCCAAGCCAGGGATCAAACCCAGGTATCCTGCAGTGTAGATGGATTCTTTACCATCAGAGCTACCAGAGAAGCCCACCATGTATGATATTCCTGCATCAGTGTTGCACCTAAAAGTGCAACATTTTTGTCAAATTACATGCATCATTTTTAAAAATCATATTAAAATTCTATATTACCCAAGAAAACTTTCCCAATTTTTCTACATGTTCATGGTGTTCATTCCTGAAAATCATGTTAAAAATACAACCAAGCAGGCTGTTCTTTTTTTTTGCAAAGAACTTAGCATATTCAGAAGGCATGAAATATTTGAGTCACCTTGCCATTTTGTGAACATTCCCAACTAGCACTTAGGTCCTTCATGGCAAAGATTGTGCTTTAATCATATGTTTTCTATCCCAGAGATTTTTTAGTTATGCAGGCTACATAGTCAGAGATTTTTGTGCAAAGAATAAATTCCATAGAAGTGTTCCAATTTTAAAAGTGGGTTTTACAACAAAGCTGCAAGATAAAATAGTGAATATCCAGTTAAATTGGAATTTCATAATCATAAAATAATTTGCTAATGAAACAATATTTATGACAATTGATGAATAATTTTGGTACATGTATATCCTATGGAATATTTGGGATATACTTATACTAAAAAGCATCTGTTGTTTATCTGAATTCAAATTTTACTTGTTTTCTGTATTCCTATTTATTTACTCTGGCAACTTTAGTTTTCTTTTAAGGGAAAAGCAATTATACAAAATTTAAAACTAAACACTAATGATGTGAAAGTTAAACAATAGCTTCAGTGTTTGTTTGTTTTTTTTCTTCCCATTTAGAATCCAATAGAATATTTTGTGAAAAATAATTTATAAATATAAATTTTGAATTTTGTGGCTGAAGATTCAAAACCAACTGTCTTTTTCTCATTGCAAAGTGCCACAATTCCTCAAGTGAGTTAGTGGCTTCTCTCTTTTCTTAATCAGGTTTATTTGGTTTTTCATTAACATATTATAAAAGTTTGATATGTACCAGGTAGTTTCTTAGCTGTTGGTGATATAGCAGCAAATAAGACCAATGAAATATCTACTTTAAAGTGACAGATATGATAATAGAAAAAGAATTCAATTTCAGACAGCAGTAAATGCTATGAGGAAAACAAAGCAGGTAGAGTAATAACAGCTGAATGGTCAGGGAGACTCTGTGGAAACAGTCACAGTTTGTTAAATAGAAGCTTGAATGACAGGAATGAGCTATTCAGGGAAATGGGTAAAGGAGGACCATTCCAGGCAAAGGGAACAGTTGAAGCAAAACTCAAATGGAAGAACAAAGTTGACATACTTGGCATATCAAAGAATTTTGTTACTTGACTAATAGGGCTGGGAAAGGTGAATGGTTACAGATAAGGAGAGAGAGGTGGGTAGAGGATAGATCTTGTACAGTCCCATTGGCCATGTTAAGGTTATTGGATTCAATATTCAATATCTTAAAGTTCTACAAAAAATAAATAAATAAGTAAATAAAATAAATAAAAGGCTGTTTTGAGTGACATGTGGAACGTTAATTGTTGAGGGTGGAAGATAAGAACAAAACTTGAGCAGCCAGTCAAGTAGGTCTTCTGCTAGCACAAGAAGAAATATGGGTCCTGCCTACTAAGGTATCAGAGTTGGAGATAGTGACTCGTAGATGAAGTCAGTATTCATTTTCAGGTCAGAGCTAACAAATTGTGTTAACAGAACACTGAAGGCACGAGAGGAATATAGGATAACTTTTGATTTGAATATCTGTATGAGTGGGAAACTAGAGGAAGAAGCATGATTAGCAGGACTGAAGTGATTCACAAATTTGGGCTTGGGGTGGAATGCTTATTTGTGGCTAGACTTCTAGATAAAATCTTATTTTTTTATGGCAAGAGAAAAAGTCCTTGCTAAGGATTATAAACCCTTTCTGATATGTTTCAGAGAGTACATATGACTGACAACCTCTCCCAAGTACAATTGTTGTTGTCCAGTCTCTCACTCGTGTCCAACTTTGCAACCCCATAGATTGCAGCACACCAGGCTTCCCTATCCTTCACCATCTCTTGGGGTTTGCTCAAATTCATGTCCATTGAGTCAGCGATGCCATTCAACCATCCTTGGTTGTCCCCTTCTCCTCCTGCCTTCATCTTTCCCAGCATCAGGGTCTTTTTCGATGAGTTGATTCTTCTCATCAAGTGGCCAAAATATTGGATCTTCAGCTTCAGCATCAGTCCTTCCAATGAATATTCAGTATTGGTGTCCTTTAGAATTAACTGGTTTCATCTCCTTGCAGACTAAAGGACTCTCAAGAGTCTTCTCCAATACCACAGTTCAAAAGCATCAATTCTTTGGCACTCAGCCTTTTCTATGGTCCAATTCTCACATCCTACATGACTACTGGAGACCCCATAGCTTTGACTAGATGGGCCTTTGTCATCAAAGTGATGTGTCTGCTTTTAATATGCTGTCTAGGTTGGTCATAGCTTTCCATCCAAGGAGCAAGCATCTTTTATTTCATGACTGCAGTCACCATCTGCAGTGATTTTGGAGCCCCCAAAAATAAAGTCTCTCACTACTTCCATTGTTTCCCCATCTATTTGTCGTGGAGTGATGGGACTGGATGCCAAGATCTTAGTTTTTTGAATGTCAAGTTTTTAGTCAGCTTTCTCACTTTCCTCTTTCACTTTCATCAAGAGACTCTTTAGTTCCTTTTCACTTTCTACAATTAGGGTGGTGTCATCTGCATATCTGAGATTATTGCTATTTCTCCTGGCAATCATGATTCCAGCTGTACTTTAACCAGCCCAGCATTTCACATGATGTACTCTGCATAGAATTTAAATAAGCAGTGTGACAATAGCATGTACAAATAGGAAATTGCATGTCTATTATCAGGGAGTAAATGTTTTAGAAACATTAATTTCAATTTAACATATGTGCCAATATTTAAATTTCTCAAAGTTAAAGGCCAGGCTTATTATTAATCTTTACTGTAAATGTCTTATAACTGTTGTGACAACTGCCTAGTAGATGCTAATTAATAACTTTCCATTTTAATTGTCCCCTTTGTATGTATACTTGTAGCACATTAACTGAGATCACATTATTCTCTCAAATAATCTTCTATTGTTTTTTAATCCGTAGTCGTCTTCTCTAAACTCTGACTGTGAGACCAAAAGTTAATTTTTTTATTTAAAGATTTTTCCCAGTACATTATTGAACACATAAAACATACTCATAAGTACATGTTAAATGAAAGAAATTCATATCTTGGAGATAGAAATCAAATTCAAAAATAATTGTAAAGCCACTTTATTTGGAATCAAGTGTATAATGTCTAAGGCCATAATAGAAAAAAAAAGTCAGCTTTTGAGACTGTATTACCTACTAGTATGTGATACATAGCATGTGAAACAGCAGGTACACTAAATTTTGAGCATTAACCAGGTTAATCCTCAAAGCAAACACTTTAGCTCTCAAAATCTAAGGTTGCTTTTTGGACCTTCATGTCATATCTCTCTGTACACCTTATAGTTCACATGAGGATTCTATCCTTTCTGATTAAGAGAGCCAGTAGATTCTGTCAGCTAGGTCAATATCTCAGTAGTGGAAAAATAGAAGATTGTAAATAATGGGAACTATTTTGTATGATTGGTGAAATCTTATGGCAAAGCAAGCATGCTTTTCTCCAGGGCTAGGAAATTCAAGTTTTATCTTAGATATCTCATTCTCAACATTTCAAGGTTTATGTGAGAATAAATGTATGATTTCATAGCTTTTTAAGCAATTATATTTTAAGTTTCATGAATAAAACTCAAACCAATCTGCATAAGATGAGGTCAGAATGTGTGCTGTACCCAAGCTCCCAGGCCCTGTGAGGAAGAGGAATTTCTTCACCAAGCCAGACAGTTAGCAGTGATCTCTCGAGGCTTATAGTGAGGAAGGAGAGTTTATTGAAAAGAAACATAACAGACTTCTGACATAGACATCAGAAGGGGGTAAAAGAGAATACCCCCAAAGTTAACTTGAGCAGAACATTATATCCTTTTCAGTTAGCTGCTGAGAATAAATAAAAAGAATATCTCAAGTTTGTAAAAGTTTTACCAGACCCCTTCCCAAGGCATACATCCTGAGATAACATCTGTACAAGATTAATGAGAAGGAAAGAGTTCCTGTTAAGAAGGAAAACATGCCTTTAAGCAAGATATAGTGTTGCTGTATAATCATTAACGCAGTGACTGCTTGACTACAAAGACAAAGAATGCATACCTCCTCCCTAAGGGGCCTTGGACTACTTATCAAACTGCCTGAGGTTAACTATATCAAAGCTAACCACAACAATTACAAACATTGGATCCTTCTACCTATGTTGTTGTTCAGTAACTAAATCTCCTCCCTGTGACCCCATTTACTGCAGCACACCAGGCTTCCCCATCCTTCACTAACTCCTGGAGTTTGTTCAGATTCGTGTCTATTGAGCCGGTGATGCCATCCATCCATCTCATCCCTCTACCTAAACTGTGCTGTGTTCACTCATGTCAGACTCTGTGTGACCCCGTGGATTGCAGTCCACCAGACCCCTCTGTCATTGGGGATTCTCCAAGCAAGAATACGGGAGTGGGTTGCCATGCCTCCCACCACCTTCTACCTATTTACCTATTTACTAGGATCCCATGAGCTAATATTTGTAAATACTTAAAACATTGCATGACACCTATTAAGCATCATATCCAAGTTTTCAATATAAATAAGTAAATGAAATTATATAATAAGTGCAGAGGTGTAGTTTCTGGGCTGTTTGGTGAATAAGAGTTGTCACTATGTCCTTTCACTTCAGTGAGCCATATAACCAGTTTTTTTTTTCGGGGGAGGGGCTCATTTATAATATTTGACATTATCTATGGTATAAATGATACAACTTGATGATTTTAAGCTATTAATGTGATGTCATTGTGCTGTTTGGAGAAAATGGGGATAATCAGTTTTCATGAGCTAGTATCATTTGTATCACATACTTTTTACTAAAAGTTGTATATGTGAAAGTTAATATTGTTTTTATCTGAAATAAAAAATAGCAACCTAGAATGCATTTGTCTTTATATATTTTCCAACATTTTATCCAAATCTGAATCTTCTTGTCTTATTGCATATGCTATATTTATTCAGTTTTACTCATTGTTTTTCATTTAACCTTCTGCAAGCATTGACTTTGAACTAGGTGGGTGAATGCATGGCACACACACCGTCACTGCTCCCCATAATATCACCATATGCATCATATACACAATTATAACCTTGCTCAGACTTAAATCCATCATTCTTCTCAAGATACAACTCCAAGAAGTCACTTCCAGTTAATTATATTTTAATAAATGATTACAACTACCTTACCAATCTCTTTGCTTCTAGTTCTGATCATCTATTCTTAATAGTAACAATGACCAACATTTAGGGAATTTCTTCCATGTGTAAATCAATGCTCTAAATAGTTTTCATGTGATAATTCATTTAAACCTCCAATATTATGAAAGAAATTATTTATACAAATAATGAAATCAAGAAACAAAGAGATTAAATTTCCCTAGGTTTATGTGTCTCAGAAATGTAAAGCCTGAAATCAAAGCCAGATATTTAGCCTGCCTTATTTTACTTTCAAATCAAGAGTCTCATCTTCTTTAAAATATTTTTCTAGAGTTCTTTAACATCCCCATTTTCCCAAATATTTTGAAGTCCCTGTCTTCATTGTCTTTTATCAAATACATCTATTAAGATTATTATCAATTCATTTTCTTATAAGTCTAACCAAATTTCAAAACTATATTCAATTCTTATATCAACCAATTCAAGACTATGCAATCATTTATCCTCATAATTCACTCAGAGTTTGAATTCTAAGCACCAAATTGAATTTTTTCTAAAATAATCATATGAATGCTGGACTGGCTGCTACTTCTTTTTGTGTTCAGCAAGGGTGAGTTACTCTTATATGCTTTAGGAAACATATAAATTAAGTACTCATTATCTAACACCTAACTGATTTTATTCTTTATTCCAAAGTGGTATGCATGTTTTGGGATCTTCCCAGATGGTGCTACTGGTTAAAGAATATGTCTGCCAATGCAGGATACCTAAGAGACTCTGGTTGATCCATGAGTTGGGGAGATCCTCTGGAAGAGGGCAGGGCAACTCACTCCAGCATTTTTGCCTGGAAAATCTCATGGACAAAGGAGCCTGGCTGGCTACAGTCCATGGGGTCACATAGAGTCAGACATGACTGAATTGACTGAGCACGTACACAAACATGTTTTCATTCCTATGGTTTTTAACTTTCATTAGTTGGCCCTGTGTTTTCTTTATTATTTATTTAATTATATAAATGTACATCTAGCAAGCTGTTTACATACAAATGTATAAAACATGATTTAGCCCTTGAAGAATGTATGATACATGCAGGGAAGAAAATTAAAAAAAAAAAAAAAAAATTAAAGAGCAGTGAAAAGTGTTGTATTATTGGCACAATACTTTCAGGTAATCTTCAATGAATTTTAGGTTATATATTTCAATTATTTATTATTCATGATTCTAAAATTTAAAAATATTTTAAGAACAAAAATCACCTTAAAATATTTTTATTTGAGTATAATGTACACCAAAGAAATGATGGAAATTACATCTCTACTCTAGCCACATCCTTGAAATCTTACCCACCACTGGTCAAAACTTAACTTATTATCTCCGGGATTTTTGTTGTTGTTTTTGATGTTCTCTGTATGGATACCACTGACATTCATTGTGATAGAAATAATTCATCTTAGGAACTGAATTTTTTGAAGTGGCCTCCATTTTTTCTTAGCTTTTTTTTTTTTTTTTTTTTTTTGCCCCATTTGAGGAAATCAACAGGGTTCTGATGAGTCCTGAAGAATTACCTGACAAAAGCAAAATGTCCACCACTGAGATGTCTGCCTCATTACAGGACTCTGATTCCATCACTCCTTTTCTTTGTCCATCATGAAGATGGGCTTCATATGTTTCATTTACTGCTAAGTGGTTAAAACATAAGTGTGTGTGCTCAGCTGTGTTCAGCTCTTTGTGACCCCATGGACTGCAGCCTGCCAGGCTCCTTGGTCCATGGAATTTTCCAAGCAGGATACTGGAAGGAGTTACCATTTCCTCCTCCAGAAGATCTTCCTGATACAGGGATTGAACTCATGTCTCCTTTGTCTCCTTCATTGGCAGGCAGGTTCTTTACCTCTGAGCCACCTGGGAATCCCTGGTTAAGCTATAAATGAAGTCTTTTCACTGATTGGCTTATTTCTTACAAAGAGGGTAGAAAATTTTTATTATCCTAAATGCTATTAGCTCAAATAATATTTTACTTTAAAAATTCACATCATTAAACACTAGAAGAAGAAAAGAGGAAAACTGACTCTTACTCTAGCTGGGGTATGTTACATAAATTTATCTCTAGGTCAAGATGAATTTTAAAATAAAATATATACTATATCTTAACTAAATGCTATTTTGACATGGAAAATGCTATTTCTCTTTTATTCAGTTTATGAGTAGAAAATTATAACATACTCTGTAGAAAAATTTTAAGACACAAATATCTACTTTTTCTTTCTTCAGTCTCCAGATATGTTGTTCAGTTGCCAAGTTGTGTCCGACTCTGTGACCCCATGGGCTGCACACAATAGGCTTTTCTATCCTTCGCTATCTCCCAGAGTTTGCTCACACACATGTCAATTGAGTCAGTGGTGCTATCTAACCATTTCATCCTCTGTCTCCCCCTTCTCCTTTTGCCTTCAATCTTTCTCAGCTTCAGGGTCTTTTCCAATGAGTTGAATCTTTGCATCAGGTGTTCAAAGTTTTGGAGATTCAGCTTCAACATCTATCCTTCCAATAAGTATTCAGGATAGATTTCCTTTAGGAATATATATTTGAATCAGTTCTAATGAGATGGATGAAACTGGAGCCCATTATACAGAGTGAAGTAAGCCAGAAAGATAAAGACCAATACAGTATACTAATGCATATATATATGGAATTTAGAAAGATGTTAATGATAACCCTATATGTAAGACAGAAAAAGAGACACAGATGTATAGAACAAACTCTTGGACTCTATGGGAGAAGGCAAGGGTGGGATGATCTGAGAGAACAGCATTGAAACTTGTATATTATCAAGTGTGAAACAGATCACCAGTTGAGGTTGGATGCATGAGACAAGTGCTTGGGGCTGGTGCACTGGGATGACCCAGAGGGATGGGATGGGGAGGGAGCTGGGAGGGGGGTTCAGGATGGAGAACACATGTCAATCCATGGCTGATTCATGTCAATGTATGGCAAAAACCACTACAATATTGTAAAGTAATTAGCCTCTAACTAATAAAAATAAATGGAGGAAAAAAAAAAAAAACACTTGAAAACTGGTCAAATTTTCTGTAGCCATTTAGTAATGAAGATGGAAGAAAAAAAGGAATGTTTTGGTACATTTTCCTTTATTAGTATATTTTTAAATTATTTTTTTAATTGAAGGATAATTACTTTAGCATATGTGGTCGTTTTTGCCAGGCATTCACATGAATCAGCCACAGGTACACATGTGTCTGCCCATCCTGAACACTCTTTTCACTTCCGTCCCCACCCCATCCCTCTGAGTTGTCCCAGAGCACTGGCTTTAAGTGTCCTGATTCATGCATCAAACTTGCACTGGTCATCTATTTTACATATGGTAATATAAATATTTCAATGTTATTTTCTCAAATCATTCCATCCTCACCTTCTCCCAATAGTCCAAAAGTGTGTTCTTTACTGTGTCTCTTTTTCTGTGTCTTTTTCTGACTTGCATATAAGATTGTCATTACCACCTTTCTAAATTCCATACATATGTGCTAATATACTTTAATGGTGTTTCTCTTTCTGACTTACTTCACTCTGTATAATAGGATCTAGTTTCTTCCACCTCATGAGAACTGACTCAAATGCATTCTTTATTATAGCTGAGTAATATTCCATTGTGTATATGAATCACAACTTCCTTATCCATTCATCTGCTGATGGGCATCTAGGTTGCCTCCATGTCCAAACTATTGTAAACAGTACTACAATAAACACTGGGTACAGGTGTCAATTTCAGTTCTGGTTTCCTTGGTGTATATGCCCAGCAGTGAGATTGTTGGGTCATATGGCAGTTCTATTTCCAGCTTTTTAAGGCATCTCCACACTGTTCTCCATAGTGACTGCACCAGTTTTCATTCCTACCAATAGTGCAGAAGTGTTCCCTTTCCTGCACACCCTCTCCAGCTTTTATTGTTTGTAGACATTTTGATGGCTGCCATTCTGACCAGAGTGAGGTGATACTCATTGTGATTTTGATTTGCATTTCTCTAATAATAAGTGATGTTGACCATCTTTTCATGTGTTTATTAGCCATCTGTATTCAAAGAATGCTCAAACTACCGCACAATTGCACTCATCTCACACGCTAGTAAAGTAATGCTCAAAATTCTCCTAGCCAGGCTTCAGCAATATGAGAACCATGAACTTACAGACATTCAAGCTGGTTTTATAAAAGGCAGAGGAACCAGAGATCAAATTGCCAACATCCTCTGGACTATCGAAAAAGCAAAAGAGTTCCAGAAAAACATCTATTTCTGCTTTATTGACTATGCCAAAGCCTTTGCTGTGTGAATCACAATAAACTGTGGAAAATTCTGAAAGAGATGGGAGTACCAGACCATATGACCTGCCTCTTGAGAAACCTATATGCAGGTCAGGAAGCAACAGTTAGAACTGGACATGGAACAACAGACTGGTTCCAAATAGGAAAAGGAGTACGTCAAGGCTGTATATTGTCATCCTACTTATTTAACTTATATGAAGAGTACATCATGAGAAACACTGGGCTGGAGGAAGCACAAGCTGGAATCAAGATTGCTGGGAGAAATATCAATAACCTCATATATACAGATGACACCATCCTTATGGCACAAAGTGAAGAGGAAATAAAAAACATCTTGATGAAAGTGAAAGAGGAGAGAAAAAGTTGGCTTAAAGTTCAACATTCAGAAAACTAAGATCATGGCATCTGGTCCCATCACTTCATGGGAAATAGATGGGGGAAGTGGAAATGGAAGCAGTGTCAGACTTTGTTTTTTGGGGCTCCAAAATCACTGCAGATGGTGATTGCAGCCATGAAATTAAAAGACACTTACTCCTTGGAAGGAAACTTATGACCAACCTAGATAGCATATTAAAAAGCAGAAACATTACTTTGCCAACAAAGGTCCATCTGGTCAAAGCTATGCTTTTTCCAGTGGTCGTGTGTGGATGTGAGAGTTGAACTGTGAAGAAAGCTGAGCACTGAAAAATTGATGCTTTTGAACTGTGGTGTTGGAGAAGACTCTTGAGAGTCCCTTGGACTGCAAGGAGATCCAACCAGTCCATCCTAAAGAGATCAGTCCTGGGTGTTCATTGGAAGGACTGATACTGAAGCTGAAACTCCAATATTTTGGCCACCTCATGCGAAGAGTTGACTCATTGGAAAAGACCCTGATGCTTGGAGGGATTGGGGGCAAGAGAAGGAGGGAATGACAGAGGATGAGATGGCTGGATGGCATCACTGACTTGATGGACATGAGTTTGAGTAAACTCCAGGAGTTGGTGATGGACAGGGAGGCCTGGCGTGCTGTGATTCATGGAGTCGCAAAGAGTCAGACACGACTGGGCGACTGAACTGAATTGATTAATTTTTTGGAGAAATATCTGCTTAGTTCTTTGGCCCACTTTTTGATTGGTTTGTTCGTTGTTGTTTTTTTTTGTTTTGTTTTGTTTTGTTTTTGTTTTTTGGTTTTGAGCTTCATAAGCCACTTGTATATTTGACGATTAATTATTTGTCAGTTGCTTCATTTGTTATTATTTTCTCCCATTCTGAAGGTTACCTGTTCACCTTGCTTATAGTTCCTTCTTTGTGTAAAACCTTTTAAGCTTAATTAGGTCCAATTTGCTTACTTTTGGTTTTATTTCCATTACTCTGGGAGTTGGGTCAAAGAAGATCTTGCTGTGATTTATGTCAGAAAATGTTCTATGTTTTTCTAAAAGTTTTATAGTTTGTGGTCTTACCTTTAGCTTTAATCCATTCTGAGTTTATTTTTGTGTATGATGTTAGAAGTGTTCTAGTTCCATTGTTTTACATGCGGTTGACCAGTTTTCCCAGCACCATTTATTAAAGAGATTGTCTTTTCTCCATTGTATATTTTGCCTCCTTTGTCACAGATAAGGTGCCCATAGGTACATGGATTTATCTCTGGGCTTTCTATTTTGTTCCATTTATCTATATTTCTGTCTTTTGCAAGGACCATGTTCCCTTGATGACTGTAGCTTTGTCATATAATCTGATGTCAGGAAGGTTGATTCCTTCAGTTTCATTCTTGTTTCTCAAGATTGCTTTGGCTATTTGAAGTTTTTTTGTGTTAGAATACAAATTGTGAAATTATTTGTTCTAGTTCTGTGAGAAATACTATTGATACCTTGATAGCGATTGCATTGAATCTGTAGATTGCTTTGGGTAATATACACATTTCACTATATTGATTTTTCAAATCCACAAACATGGTACATTTCTCCATCTATTTGTGTCACAATTGATTTCTTGCATCAGCGCTTTATAGTTTTCAATGTATAGATCTTTCAATTTTGATAAGTTTGATATCTTTTAATACCATTTTATCATCTTAACTATTTCTGAATTAGTATTAACTGATTTTTTATTTTTTGTTACAATTTCTTTTACCTATTTCTTTGCAAAAGTGATTTTTTTTTTTTTTTTTTTTTTTTGCAGGGTAACAAGTGAAAATGTTATGTATTTTCATGCTGGACCTTATTGCATTATTTAAAAAAAAATTGAGATTTTTTTTTTTTTTCTTGGATGCAGTTGAATAATTGGGAAGAATATGTTTTTTGTTTTTTGGTTTTTGTTGTTGTTGTTGTTGTTAGGAAATTATTTAGGGCCTTTTAGATAGGACCTCAGTAATACTTGATCTAGGGCTAATTTTTACCTGCTACTGAGATGATAACCTTCTGTATACTCTAATGACATGTGAATTACAAGTTTTTTCTACTTTGTTAGTTCAGAACAAGAATTTTTCCTGACCTTATTTGAGCTTCAAGGGTTGCTCTATAAATTCTTTCAGATGGCTCTGTACAGATGTTTACTTCTCACCACTCCATTGAAGGCTTGAATAGTACTCCCTAGGAATCACTATAGTTGTTTCTCTCTCTCCCTCTCTCTCTCCTAATCTCTCACTTTGTGCTCTGCTGTACCTTTCAAACTCTAGATGCTTTGTGCTTTCCATATCCCAACTGTGCTAGTTCAAATAAGAAAGATGATAAAGCTCGGACTGATGACTGACTAAAACCTGGAAATCCTCTCCAAGTGCTAAACTAAGGCAATCATAGGACACTCCACTTTGTTTTCCTTTCAGAGAGCACTGTCTTTTGCTGTCTGTTCTCTGGGTTCTGAAGGCAGTTGTTCTATATGTCTGTCCAATTTTTAAAGTTATTACATAAAAACTGACCTGAACTGGAGTTATTGGAATAGTGTCTATAACAGAGCTTGAATGTTATTTAATTTTGTGTATCTGTATACTCAGAGTTAACTAATTTGTGTGTGTGTGTGTGTGTATATATATATACTATGTACAGAGAAATCATTACATGTCTGAGTTAAAGCATAGACACTGCTCTCATATTGTTTGATATCTAAAAGTCACTCTAAAAGACAGCCAATCAAAACACTGCATAATTTATCTCTCAAAGGATACAACTACTACAAGGGACTAATGAGAGTCAAGAAATTAATTTGGTGTTACATTGCAATTATAACACTTTTGGCAACTTTAACAACAACAACAATCAATCAATGGCTTTTCTAAATAAATTTTATTTTTCATTTTAGTCACAGTTCTATATGTCAGATGAATCTTTCAGATGTCTCTTTTCTGATCAGTTAACTGAAGGTGTAAAATTTCTCTATCATAGCATATCATAATTTCAGATTTACTCACTTCTAGCAGCATGAGTGAAAGTATCAGTCAAAATATCTTGAGAAATAATAAGACCAAAGCTTGAATTAGTGCATCATATGTAGATATATCAATTATATAAATTATTTCATGTGACCTGAACCTAACTGCAAAGGAGCTTGAGAAATAACTTTATATGTACCTAGAAAAAATAATCAGAATTGGGAGTACTTAGTCAGTGTCTACTATGGGCCTATGAGGATGACTAGTGAGTTTCATCTTATTAGAATGGATATGCATACTGTATAGTAGGAGGAAAGAGGCAATTTGGAAGAAAATGATTCAGAACTTTAAAATCCACACAGAAAATCTTTGAGATCTATAGAATAAGAAATATAAAACTATTTTGACTTCTTGAAAAATGGTCATATAAGGTAGATTTGGAAAAACTCGTGTTAAAATATGTGAGACAACTAAAGAGGATACATGAGTGAAGTCAGCAAAATTTTGGAAGTTCTATATGGTGGTACAAAATTATTAGGTCAGAAGATTATCAATTAAAAGGTCATGAAAGTTGAGACTCAAAGAAACTTTCAGAGGAAAGAGACATAGAATTTGGTAATCAATAAGAAGTATGGGAAAAATAGAAGAAAGAATTACAAAATAAACCCAAAAATCACCTTAATCAAAATTCCCATGGAAAACATAGGCCATTTATACATGAGACTCTCTGAATTAACTTAACGAACTAGAAGATTGAACTAAGTTTTGTTGCTTAAAAAAAAAAAAAGTATAGATGTTATACTTTTTGCCTCAAGACATATGCATAAAAGAACAAAGCAATAAAAGAAGAAAAGGGTGTCATGGGTGAAATGAGTTTGCTCTTCCCTCATTAAAAAAAAAAAATTCCTTGGAACATTTAAGGATTCTGTATCAGTAGTTTATAGATTTTTTGGTGTACTATTGCCATGCACTTAAATGTGTCAAACTATAAAATCATTTAAACTGCACAAAGTTAGAACGTAAAATCTATACATGACTGGTCACAGGAGTATTTAAAGAGAAGTGGAAATGTCAAGATCATAAATTAGCTTTTACTTTAGTGAAAGTCTTAACAAATGCAAGAGTATAACTTTTGAACATGAGGGAAAGTTTTCAGTTACCTACCATTAACAACTTTCAGTGTCCTATCCTTAAAACCAAAAGTGGTTTATCTGAATACAATGTATATTATTATTAGCTGAATTTTTTTTTCCTGTTCTTCACAGCCATCAACCAACACACACACACACACACACACACACACACATGAACACAAGATTCACTTGCAGATAATCATATAAGTCTTTACTTGAAAACATTTGTTTTTGATTAGTAATTCCTGTAATCAATTTGTAAGTAATAGCTGCCATTGTATTGAATATGACTTCATGCTTACCTCTATAAATGCATTTTACACATGATATTTCCTTTCCTTTAATTGATACAGTTATGCTTTATTTTACCATTGAGTTGACTGATATTGATGAAGATTAGGAAAACTGTTTTGAACTTTAAGCATAGCTTTTAAAATATCAGTTTTATCAACTTTCACAAAGGAAGACTTAAAGGAGAAATAAAAAGATTGAAATGATATCTATTGTTTCCAAACAGAATGGGTTCTCCAACAGGAAGAACTTAACTGAAAATGTATTTATCCCCCTAAAAACAATATAAAGAAATATTCCCTTTAGTTGAGGAACAATAAAGCATATAACATAGATCCAAGTTTTTTAGTTGGGAGAAAAGATATGATAGAGGAATGAGATTATTATTGGTCTTAGAGACTTATTTCACTTATTCATCTTAATTTTGATCAGTACATCCAAGATGAGAAACAAAATAATGAGTTGTTAGTGAGGTCTTTGGTCCTATGGCTATGTGGATAATTTTAAGAATGATCAATGAACCAGGTGGTTTTACACCTGTCATGAGGTACTCATGACCAAGGAAAAAGAGAGCTTCAGAAAAAGACTGAAAAAGGGAATATAAGAAAGTACATGGTAGTAAAGTTTATGGCTTATTGTAGCATTAAGGAAGCTAATTTCATATAATATTGATAAAGTTTTCAAAGTACAGTGTGTTGGAGATGAAACTTCTTAACTTGTAGAGAAAAATGTGCAGAATATAAAAAGATAAGAGAAGTGTAACAGCAAGCATTCAGCAGTAGTTATAAGAACAGAAGTTACAGTTTTTCATATTGACATTTAGATTTTCTAAAGACTTTTTTTTTTTTTTAATTCTCTTGAAGGAATCTTCATACAAAAAAGATAGCTATCTGGGTGAAAATAAATGCAGGACTAAAAATCAATGATTTCAATCCAAATGTTGCAGTTTGATCAAGAACAGGGCTGAAGGTTAATTTTCCTATTATATAAATAAGTAAAACTTAAAACGTAAAAGATTGCTAGCTGAATAGAATCATATCTGGGTAATATATTTTATAATGAGTTACATACCTGTGTTTGCTGACTCAAATACAGCACACGTCCTCACACATATGCAAAACCATTCATTAGTATTGTCATCAAAAGGCTATCCATCAGGGATACAAAGATAAATAACATATAAACACCTGCTCTGCCAACTCCTACCAATAACATTATCTTTTTTGTACCTTAGTGCCAGAGCAGGGACAGCTTAGGTTATATCTTGTAAACAACTAGCTTGAAAGCATTACTTTATAGAACTTATGTCTGAACAGGTCTCCTGTATCTATTATTCAGACTATCTCATGAATCTGAAATAGATCCATGAAGAAATTTCTGTTTAATATACTTTATTAAAGTACACAAATTGAAGCCTTAAAAAGTACTTTTCAGCCCCCCTCCCCCGACCTCTAGGGAAAAAAGAAGGGCTGGAAATTGAGTTAATCACCAATGACCAATGATTTAATCAATCATAACTACATAATGGAGCCTCCACAGAACCCTACACAATAGTGTTTAGAGAGACTCCTGGTTAATGAATGCATTCATGTTTCAGGAAAGTGGCGTGTCCCAAATTCCATGCAGACAGAAGGTCCTGCACCCTTTCTTATTTTGCCCCATGTACCTTCTCATCTTGCTGTTCATTTGCATCCTTTACAATAAATCAGTAATAGTAAGTTAAAAAAATAATAAGTTGAATTCTATGGGCTTTTTATGAGCATTCATTACATAAACAAAATTTATGATTAAAATATATGTATAAAAGTTGAAAAAATTCAAGGATACACAGAAGATCAGTGAAACCAAAAATATCATATCACTTTTGCATATATATATTTTTGTGACATTTAGCATTTTTAGAAACAGTTGAACTAAAAATAAATTTCAGCCATTGGAGTTAAAATTTGCATAAATATATTCTAAACACTGATTTGAGTGTAGGAACCAGTTTCCCAGTTCCAGACAGATTGTTTCTTAGAGAGAATGACTTATAGATCCCTTAGTTTTTCAGTTTATCCTTGGTGCTAGTGATTTCTTCTTGACCATTATAGTGAAAAGCTACTTAGGTTAATTTTATCCTATTGCATGACTTTTTAGAGGCACTAAGCAGCAGTTCTCTTACTCCTTTTTTTATTTTTATTTTTCCAATACTTTTTTGTGAAAGTCTCTGACAAATCTAAACTTATAATAGAAGTATTATAAATGAGGGTCAGTTTAAAACTGAGGAAAATGTCAAGCATTCTTCATATTAGAAATTCTTCAATTGGATTTTCTAACCTGTTGAGGAGTGAAAGTAAAGAAAATATTTGTGCATTCTGCCCTTTCTAGCACAGTAATAGGTATTCCTGTAAAAAGATAACAGGAGGGAATCTTTCCTGTTGAGCAGCATCAGTCATAAAGTGAGATGATGGGGAGGACCACATGCTACACAGGATGATGAAATACATCAGGGTTTAAGGACAGAGTTAGGAAAAATACAAAATGGGAGTTGATCAATCATATGGAAGATAAAATGCCTCAAGCTGATTTTCAGTAGTATTCCTGTTCAAACAGAGACCAAATAAAAGAATTGTGTTCTTTTGCTGAGGGGGAAAAAAAGTCTTTTGCTTTGCTTTGCTTTTGTTTCTCAGAAGGTAGAACAATTAATATTTTATGAGTCACCATTGGCTTGAAATGAAATTATTGCTCTTACTTACTTACATATGCCTAATGTTGCACACTTTTGTTTATAACTAATTGAATTATTAAAATTAATTCAGAATATAGTGGATAAACAAAGGAATAACAATAAGAAGAAAACTGGTACCATTAGTGGATAATTAAATATGACAGAGAAGGCTTTATTACACAGTATTCATAATTTCTTTTTGTTCCATAATGATAAGTTTTAACTTAGATGTAGCCAGAGAAAGCAAAGTTTACATTACCAACCTCCACTACATTTATGTGAGGTTCTGAGATTGTTCTGGCCAATGGAATATTCACAGAGATGGGACATATTATCTTCTGGAAGCTTTACTTGAAATATTTGTTACACGCCCTTTACTCACTTTTTAACCTCATTTTTAAAACATGTTATTGCTGGGATCATGGATATGATGGGAAGTTATGCTTAAATAGTACTGAGAATAGGGTTAAATTGCTCCTATAAAGCTACATAAAGTATGGCTCCTTGAGGAAGCCATGGATTCCCATCTCCACCCTTATCCTGATTTACCTCTAGCATCTGTTTATGGAAGAGAGAAACAACAACAACAAAAAAAAGTGTGGTACCCAAAAGCTCTGAGCTTTGAGCTGGAGGCACAAACAGGGTGAGGCTTTATTGGTATTTTTTTCCCCCTGAAAGTAGTTAGTACAGTCTACGTGTACAAAGAATGTTGCACGTGAATATTGAGGCAACTAAAGAGTGAGATTCTGGAAGAAAGAGGCACTGTTTGTTTTACCTGTTTGTCACATATTCCATATAAATAGGACTTCCTTGGTGGCTCAGTCGGTAAAGCATCCACCTGGAATGCAGGAGTCTCAGGTTTGATCCCCGGGTCCAGAAGATCCCCTGGAGAAAGACATGGCAACCCACTCCAGTATTCTTGCCTGGGGAAATCCCATTGACAGATGAGCCTGGTGGGCTACAGTTCATGGGGTTGCAAGAGGTGGACATGACTTAGCAACTAAGTCATCATCATATTTATAGAAACTTTATCTGTCTGCAGAACAAAAAAGAAATTTGTCTGTCTTGGCTAAGTGTCAGGTTTTATATTATGCAAAAATAACTACAGGCTTTAACTTAGGTTTCAGGTTTAGTCAAAGATCAGTTGCTTCAGTTTTGAGACTTCTTTTCCTTCTTTATTTAATTATTTGCTCTGATTCTTGAACTATAATCATAATGGTAGAGGTTCCAACTTGGAACATGAGAATTAAGATAAACCCTGGAGATGATTGAAAAGTATAATGAGCCTGAGTCCCTGAGGACAACATAGAACAAAGCCAGCATTCTGACAGGAATGAACACATTCTAGAATTATAAGTGGCAAATAAACCTGTGTATTATTGAAGCCACTTTTACTTTAAAATGCCGTTAAATCATAGCTAAACACAATTTTAATAAACATAATAAAAGTAATCACCTAATACTAAACCTTAAATGTTAGGCTTTGTACAAATTGTAGAATTATCTTCTATATTCTATTACTACTTTATCATTGTATTTATATTTAGACTTGTTGTTTTGATCAGATGTTTTTACTCTAATTACTTGTTTATAATTTGACAATTTGTTTTAAAAGTGGTCTGTATTATATTTAAGTCAAGGTATTATGAATATGTGAAATTTGCCTTATCATTTCCTGATTACTTTTATGTGTGGCAGCTTTACCATAATGTTTTATCATTCATAGAACTGTAAAGCCAAATCTCTACCTTCTCTATAAGGAGAGAGAGAGAGAAATCAAGAGTGAACAATAGTTAACTAAGGAACTAACTGGTTTTTCCAGTAGTGATGTATGGGTGTGAGAGTTGGACTAAAAAGAAAGCTGAGCACTGAAGAATTGATGCTTTTGAACTGTGGTGTTGGAGAAGACTCTTGAGAGTCCCTTGGACAGCAAGCAGATCCTACCAGTCCATCCTAAAAGAAATCAGTCCTGAATATTCATTGGAAGGACTGATGCTGAAGCTGAAACTCCAATATTTTGGTCACCTGATGCAAAGAACTGACTCATTGGAAAAGACCCTAAGGCTGGGAAAGATTGAAGGTGGGAAGAGGAGGGGACAACAGAGGATGAAACGGACAACAGAGGAGGTTGGATGACAACACCAACTCGATGGACATGAGTTTGAGTATTGGTGATGGACAAGGAGGGCTGGCATGCTGCAGGCAATGGGGTTGGAAAGAGTCGGTCATGACTGGGTGATTGAACTGAACTGAAGGAACTGACAGAGCTGAAATTTTCATCTCAGTGGCAAGCTTAATAGTCACTCTGTATACCTTGTTTCTTTACAACAATATCCACAACCTATTATGTATCATCAATGCCTTTAGTCACTAAAAGTAGTTACATAATTTTAAAGTAATAAAATAGCACCACAACCCTTGGCTCTCTAATTTATACAATCATTCAATTCACTTTAATTTATTTCAAAATAAAATTGCTAGACATCAAAAATACAAGCATGACTAAACACAGATTATCCATAATATGTCATATAATCTAGTGGGAAACATAAATGTGAATAGGTAATTTTTATATAATATTATGAATGCAAAGATAGAGAAACACACAAACAATTCTGAGAATATAATATTATAAATGCAAAGATAGAGAAACACACAGGCGATTCTGAGAATAGAAATGGTTGCCCCATCCTGGGGATGTTTAACTGCGCTCTTTACCTCAGCCTCCACATTGACTTGATGACTAAGTTCTGGTAAATCCACCACCTTTGTTTTGTTGTTCAGTTGCTAAGTCGTGTCTGACTCTTTGTGACCCCATGAACTGCAGCACATCAGGCTTTTCTGCCCTGCACTACCTCCTGGAGTTTGCTCAAACTCACATCTGATGAGTCAGTGATGCTATCCAACAATCTCACCCTCCATCACCCTCTTCTCCTCTTGTCCTAAATCTTTCCCCGCATCAGAGTCTTTTCTAATGAGTTGGCTTTCTGCAGCAGGTGGCCAAAGTATTGAAGCTTCAGCTTCAGCATCAGTCCTTTCAATGAATACTCAGGTTTGATTTTCTTTATGATAGACTAGTTTGATCTCCTTGCAGTGCAGGGGACTCTCAAGATGGTTCCCCAGCACAACAATACAAAAGCATCAATTATTGGGGATTCAGCTTTCTTTAAGGTCCATTTCCTACATCTGTATATGACTACTGGAAAAACCATAGCTTTGACTATACAGATCTTTGTCAGCAAAGTGATGCCTCTGCTTTTTAATATACTAAATTCTTTATAGCTTTTCTTCCAAGGAGCAAGTGTCTTTTGATTTCATGCCTGAAGTCATGATCCACAGTGATTTTGGAGCCCAAGAAAATAAAATCTGTCACTGCTTCCTTTTTTTCCCTTTCATTTTTTTCCATGAAGTGATGGGACTGGAGGCCAAGATCTTAGCTTTTTGAATGTTGAGTGTTAAGCCAGATTTTCCTACTCTTCTCTTTCACCTTCACCAATAGGCTCTTTAGCCCCTCTTCACATTCAACCATTAGAGCGATATTATCTGCATATAAGAAAGAAAGTGAAAATGAAAGTTGTTCAGTTGTGTCTGATTCTTTGCTACCTATGGACTATACAGCCCATGCAATTCTCCATGCCAGCATACTGGAGTGGACAGTCTTTCCCTTCTCCAGAGGATCTTCCCAACACAGAGATTAAATCCAGGTCTCCTTTATTGCAAGCAGATTGTTTACCAGCAGAGCCACAAGGGAAGCCCAAGAATACTGGAGTGGATAGCCTATCCCTTCTCCAGCGCATCTTCCCCACCCAGGAATTGAAATGAAGTCTCCTTCATTGCAGGAGGATTCTTTACCAACTGAGCTATCAGAAAACCCATTCCATATCAGAAATTTGTGATATGTCTTCTGGGAATCTTGATTCAAGTTCTGCTTCATCCAGCCTGGCATTTTGCATGATGTACTCTACATAAAGGTTAAATAAGCAGGGTGACTATATACAGCCTTGGCATGCTCCTTTCCCAACTAACTATTGCTTCTTGACCCACATACAGGTTTCTCAGAAGATAGGTAATCTGGTACTCCCATCTTCTTAAAGAATTTTCCACAATTTGTTGTGATCCACACAGTCAAAGGCTTTAGCACAGTCAATGAAACAGCAGTAGATGTCTTTCTGGAATCCCCATGCTTTCTCCATGATCCAGTGAGCACTGGCAGTTTGATTTCTAGTTCCTCTGCCTTTCATAAACACAATTTGTACATCTAAATTTATCCATTCATGTACTCTTGAAGTCTAGATTGAAGGATCTTGAGCGTAACCTTGCTAGTATGTGAAATGAAAGCAATAGTACAGTAGTTTGAACATTTTTTGGCATCACCTTTCTTTGGAATTGTAATGAAATCTGACCTTCCCATCCTGTGGCCACTGCTGAGTTCTCCAAATTTGCTGACACATTAAGTGCAGCACTTTAACAACATCATCTTTTAGGATTTTAAATGCTCAGGTGGAACTCCATCACCTCCACTATTTTTTTTTTCCTAGTAATACTTCCTAAGGCCAACTTGACTTCACAATCCAGGATATCTGGCTCTAGGTGAGTGACCACAGAATGTGTCTATCTGGATCATTAAAACCATTAAAAAAAAAAAAAAACAACAACAGTTCTTCTGTGTATTCTTGCCACCTTTAATCTCTTCTATTTCTGCTAGGTTCTTACCATTTCTGCTGTTTATCATGCCCATCCTTGCAGGAAATGCTCCCTTGATATCTCCAATTTTCTCAAAGTGAACTCTAGTCTTTCAACTTTTTCTTTGCATTGTTCATTTATGAAGGACTTCTTATCTCTCCTTGCTATTCTCTGGAGCTCTGAATTCAGTTGGGTATACCTTTCCCTTTCTCTCTTGCCTTTCATTTCTCTTCTTCCCTCTCAGAAAGCCACTTTGCTTTCTTGCATTTCTTTTTCTTTGGAATGGTTTTGGCCACTGCTTCATGTACAATGTTATGTACTTTTGTCCATAGTAGTTCAGGCACTCTGTCTACCAGGTCTAACCACTTGAATATATTAATCATCTCCATTGCATAATCATAACGGATTTGACTTAGGTCATACCTGAGTGACCTACTGATTTTCTCTACTTTATTCAATTTAAATCTGAATTTTGTAATAAGCAGCTGATGATCTGAGCCACAGTCAGCTCCTGGTCTTGGTTTTTCTGACACTATAGAGCTTTTCCATATTTGACTGCCAAGAACATAAGCAATCTGATTTCAGTATTGATCATCTGGTGATGTCCATGTGTAGAGTTGTCTCTTGGGTTCTTGGAAAAGGCAATTTGCTATAACCAGCATGTTCTCTTGACATAATTCTGTTAGCCTTTGCCCTTCTTCAATTTGAACTCTGAAGCCAAAGTTGCCTATTATTCCAGCTATGTCTTGACTTCTTGCTTTTCCATTCCAATCCCCTGTGATAAAAAGAATATCTTTTATATTGTTAGTTCTAGAAAGTGTTGTAGGTCATCATAGAGCTGGTGAACTTCAGCTGCTTTGGCATCTGTGGTTAGGGCATAGACTTGGATTACTGTGATGTTAAATGGTTTGCCTTAGAAATGAAGTGAGATCATTCTGTCATTTTTGAAACTGTACCTAAGTACTGCATTTCAGACTCTTTTGTTGACTATGAGGGCTACTCCATTTCTTCTAGGGGATTTTTGTCCACAGTAATAAATACAATGGTCATCTGAATTAAATTCATCCATTCCCTTCCATTTTAGTTCACTGATTCTTAAGATGTCAACATTCAATCTTACAATCTCCTGATTGACTACATCCAACTTACCTTGATTTATAGACTTAACCAGGCTTCCTTGGTGGCTCAGATAGTAAAGAATCTGCCTGCAAAGTAGGAGACCTGGGTTTGATCCCTGGGTTGGGAAAATTCCCTGGAGAAGGGTATGGTAACACACTCCAGTACTCCTGCCTGGAGAATACCATGGACAGAGGGACCTGGCAGGCTACAGTTAATGGGGCAGCAAAGAGTCAGACATAACTCACACACACACACACACACACACACACACACACACACACACACACACACAAGACCCTAACATTCCAGGTTCCTATGCAATATGTTCATTACAACATCAGACTTTACTTTCACCAGCAGACACATCCACTACTGAGGGTCATTTTTGCTTTGGCCTATCTGCTTCATTCTTTCTGGAGCTAGAGCTAATTGCTCTTCCCCAGTAGCATATTGGATACCTTCCAAGTTGGGGGCTAAACTTTTGGTGTCACATCTTTTTGCCTTTACATACTTTTCTTGGGATTCTCACGTCAAGAATACTGGAGTGATTTGCCATTTCCTCCTCCAGTAGACCTCATCAGCACTCTTCACTATGAGCTGTCTGTCTTGGGTGGTCCTGCATGGCATGGCTCATAGGTTCATTGAGTTATGCAAGCCCTTCCCCACAACAATGTTGTGACCTATGAAGAGGATAATTAATTTACTCTGACACAAACTTAAAGATAATTCATTTTTAAAAATATATACTCAATATTTTAGTAATCAGAATGCTTATTTTCTCTGACTACAGAGAACAACTAGCTAACTATTAATATTTAAATAAAAATTCTGGACACTATTTACTTTTCATCATCATTCACTTTAAAATAAGTTACTCATAATTCTAGAAAAATATGAAATATAAACACTTGTAGAGAATAACTACTATTTTAGCTTGTCTATGCAATACAGTAAGTTCTCTACACATAAATGAGTTCTGTTCTGAAAATGAGTTCATACGTTTAATCAATTCATAAGTCCACAGTTAGCCTGGATACCCAACCAACACAATTGGTTATATAGTACCTCACTGAAATACATGTATAATACTTTTCACACAAATAATACATAAAAAAGCAAACACAAAAATAAAATATGGTTAATCTTGTAGTTCAGTACCTTCAAAAGTAAAGTAGTGCAGTACAACAGCTGGTATACAGGGGTTGGCAGTGAGTAAACAGGCAAGTAGAGTTACTGACTAGAGGAGGGAGATAAAGTGGGAGATGGTAGAGCAATAAGAGATACCAGCTATACCACTGCTGCTTTTATACTCACTTTTGGACATCTCAGGCTTGAAATAAAGATACTATACTACTGTACTCTATAGAGTACCATAAAGTACACAAAAGGGAAATTAATGCACTAACTTCTTGGTAGACTTTATACATAGCTATAATTTAGGATTCATAAATGTATTGAAGATTTTATTCAAGGAATACCAAGTATATTGTTAGTATTCCTTAGCTATTAAAGACATAGTTATAATAAGGCAAAAATATAACATTTTGTTTTACTGATTTTTATACTGAGGTTAACTTCATTAAATAGAAAACCATAGACATATTTTCAAGGGGGATTTGAAAGTTATGTGAATGAACCTAGAGTTGGTCATACAGAGTGAAGTAAGTCAGAGAGAGAAAAAACAAATATCATATATTAATGCAAAAATATGGAAGCTAGAAAAATGTTACTGATAAACCTAATTTTAATTCCCTGGCTAAAGTCAACAATCTGCAGTGATTTTGGAGCCCAAGAAAATAAAGTCTGTCACTGTTTCCATTGCTTCCCCATCTATTTGCCATGAAGTGATGGGACTGGATGCCATGATCTTAGTTTTTTGAATGTTGAGTTTTCAGCCAGCTTTTTCACACTCCTCTTTCACTTTCATCAAAATGCTTTTTACTTCATCTTTGTTTTTTGCTGTAAGCATTGTGTTGTCTGCATTTCTGAGGTTATTGATATAAAGATTAAACACAATATATATTGAGAGCTAATTTTGCAGTAGATATTGAATTAAGGATCTTATAAGCATTATTTCATTTATTTATGGTACTGTATTATGACCTATGTAAAGATAGACACAATGAATCTCAAAGACCATGTTTTGTGCATAAAATCACAATGTGCATTATGAGTATAGAATTATAAAATGCAAGCCTCAGAGTATATACAGTAAAATGTTTATTTGTGTGATAATTTACTCACTCAGATGATCAGCATAAACAAATGCAAGGTAAAGAATTGTAGCCATATCTCACACGGACTTTACCCAATTTCCTCTGAAAGGTGAGTGGCAAAAATTACTAGATACAGGTAAAGATAAATTATATTTGGATA
Source organism: Dama dama (assembly GCF_033118175.1). Taxonomy (NCBI): domain Eukaryota; kingdom Metazoa; phylum Chordata; class Mammalia; order Artiodactyla; family Cervidae; genus Dama; species Dama dama. Next base: position 13,855,234 of record NC_083681.1, read on the forward strand.
ACAGGAGGTGGAGCATTGTTTAGGTGAACTTAGATTACATCTGACAACATTTTTTATTTACTCTGCTACACATAACTATTTCTATAATGTTGTTTTGCAATCAGTTAAAAAAAAAAAAAAAGAAGTGCTACTGAAAGACAAAAACTGTACAATTATCTCAATAGATGCAGAAAAAGCCTTTGACAAAATTCAACATCCATTTATGATAAAAACTCTCCAGAAAGCTGACATAGAGGAACATACCTCAACATAAGAAAAATCATATATGACAAACCCACAGCAAACATTATCCTCAATGATGAAAATTTGAAAGCATTTGCTTTAAAATCAGGAGTAATACAAGGGTGGCCACTCTCACCACTAGTATTCAACGTGATTTTGGAAGTCCTAGCCACAGCAATCAGAGAAGAAAAAGAAATAAAAGGAATCCAGATGGGAAAAGAAGACGTAAGCTCTCACTGTTTGCAGATGACATGATCCTCTACATAGAAAACCCTAAAGAGACAAACAGAAAATTACTAGAGCTAATCAATGAATACAGTAAAGTTGCAGGATATAAAATTAATATACAAAAATCCTTTACATTCCTATACACTAACATTGAAAAAAAATAGAAAGACAAATTAAGGAAACAATCTCATTCACCATTGCAATGAAAATAATAAAATACTTAGTAATAAATTTACCTAAAGAAACAAAAGACCCATATATAGAAAATCATAAAACACTGATGAAAGAAATCAAATATGACACTAATAGATGGAGAAATGTACCATGTTTGTGAATTGGAAAAATTAATATAGTGACAATGAGTATACTACCCAAAACAATCTATAGATTCAACACAATCCCTGTCAAGCTACCAATGGTATTTTCCACAGAACTAGAACAAATAATTTCACAGTTTGTATGGAAACACAAAAAACTCAAATAGCCAAAGCAATCTTGAGGAAGAAAAATGGAACTGAAGAATCAACCTTCCTGACTTCAGACTACATGACAAAGCTACAGACATCAAGAGAGCATGGTACTGGCAAAAGACAGAAAAATACATCAATGGAACAAAATAGAAAGCCCAGAGATCAATCCCTGCACCTATGGACACCTTATCTTTGACAAAGGAGGCAAAAATATACAATGGGGAAAAGATAATCTCTTTAACAAATGGTGCTGGGAAAACTGGTCACCCACGTGTAAAATAATGGAACTAGAACACTTCTATCACCATACACAAAAATAAACTCAGAATGGATTAAAGTTCTTAATGTAAGACCAGAAACTATAAAACTCTTAGAGGAAAACATAGGCAGAACATTATCTGCCATAAATCACAGCAAGATCTTCTATGACCCACCACCCAGAGTAATGGAAATAAAAACAAAAATAAACAAATGGGGCCCAATTAAACTTAAAAGCATTTGCACAATGAAAGAAAACTATGAGCAAGTTCAAAAAGTTGCCTTCAGGACAGGAGAAAATAATAGCAAATGAAACAACTGACAAATAATTAATCTCCAAAATATACAAGCAGCTCATGCAGCTCAATACCAGAAAAACAAACAAGTCAATCAAAAAAGTGGGTCAAAGAACTAAACAAACATCTCTCCAAAGAAGACATACAGATGACTAATAAACACATGAAAATATGCTCAACATCACTCTTTATTAGAGAAATGCAAATCAAAATCACAATGAGGTATCATCTCATTCCACTCCAGAATTTAAAGTCTACAAACAATAAATGCTGGAGAGGGTGTGCAGAAAAGGGAGCCCTCTTACACTGTTGGTGGGAATGTAGAGTAGTAGAGTCACTGTGGAGAACAGTGTGGAGATGCCTTAAAAAAACTGAAAATAGAACTGTCATATGATTCAACAATCTCTCTGCTGAGCATACACACTGAGGAAAACAGAATTGAAAGAGACACCTGCACCCCGATGTTCACTGCAACACTGTTTACAATACCTAGGACATGGAAGCAACCTAGATGTCCACTGGCAGTTGAATGGATAAGGAAGTGTGGTACATATGCACAATGGAATGTTACTCAGCTATTAAAAGAACACCTTTGAGTCAGTTCTAATGAGGTGGATGAAACTAGAACCTATTATACAGAGTGAAGTAAGTTAGAAAGAGAAACACTAATACAGTATATTAATGTATATATAGGGAATTTAGAAAGAAGGTAACAACAATCCTATATGCAAGGCAGCAAAAGAGACACATATATAAAGAACAGACTATTGGCCTATGTGGGAGAAGTCGCGGGTGAAATGATATGAGAGAATAGCATTGAAACATGTATATTACTCTATGTTAAATAGACGACCAGCACAAGTTCGATGCATGAAGCAGGGTACTCAAAGCCGGTTCTCTGGTACAACCCAGAGGGATGGGGTGGGGAGGGAGGTGGGAGGGGATTCAGGAATTGGGGGTGCATGTGCACCCGTGGCAGATCCATGTCGATGTGTGGCTGGGGCCACCACAGTGTTGTGATGTGATTGTCTGCTAATTAAAATGAATAATTTTTTTTTAAAAAGTTCCCGAAAAAAGTGGCTGTAGATGGCAAAATAAATATTTCATTTGACTTAAAACAGTAATGCTGATTAATAGGGTTTCCAATTTTATTTTTTGCTAGTAACATTTTGTCCACTCCTCCCATAAGTTTAAAAAAAAAAACAATTGTGAGAGGGCACCAGGTGTTCATCAAGACATCAGTATATTCCTGGCTCATTTCACTTACTATTTCACAGAAAATGAGAGCTCAGGCAGTCCAGCCTCATTTTGCAAAAATTAAACAGGAAGAGCTGACTTTAATTGCTTTGCAAGTCTGCTATTGTTGAATGACTCGCATAGATGGGTTTGAAATTTATTGGCAAGCAGCTTGATTGTCAGAGCTTAATCTCCAGTTAACAGTTCTCTCTGTGTCTGTTCTGCATTTAGAGGGCCTCCCTCTGCTCAGATGAAAATGCACAGAAACCCCTGTTCCCTCAGTCTTTTCTAAGCGAAGAATGTCCCCAGTGCCAAGTTTATTTCTATATAATAGAAATGGCATTAAAAATCACTAAATGCATTTAACCCAACACAATGTGTACTTGTCTGTTCAGAATGATTTTTCAGTTACTTTTTACTCTCTTTGCTGTAAAAAAAGAGCATTGATGCCCATATGTTCACACAGTCATATGACAGAGATGAGGCTGCTGAGAAAAGGTAACAAGCAGGAAAATGTTTTTGGGAAAACTATTATGTACCTCTGGGAATATTCCATGGAAATAATATACCCAAGGATGAAAATCAGTACCCAGAACACTTTGAACACTCCACTCCAGATAAATTCTCCATCTATTTATTGTCAAATTGTCCTGATATATATATATATGAAGGACAGGGAAGCCTGGCATGCTGCAGTCCATGGGGTCACAAAGAGTCAGACACAGCTTAGCATCTGAACAACAACAAAAACACATACATGCATTCTGTAAATAAACTGAATACAAAGGAATACCTTGGAAATTATAAGGATCCAGAAAATTTGTCTAAATCTAATCAAAATAATAAAAAAAAATAACATCAAGAAACTTCACAGAGTCAGAGCCCTTAAATATGAATGAAATGAATGGATTGGGAAGAAAAAGACCGACAGTCACTGACAGTCTCTTGGGTAACAATTCTCTGTCAAATTGATACAGGTAATCAATCATTTCATTTTACATATCTCTTTCAAGGTTTCAAAGTAAGAATCAAATATATTTTTCATACTCTAGTTACCTTATGTTATGAACACTATAAATAATCCTTGAAATCTGCCATGGAAAATTTGTCTGACTCCAGAGTATTAAGGTATCTGGTCCAGTTAAGTTAAATCAAGGAAGCAGAAAAACAATTAAAAAAAAAAAAAATCACAAGAAGAAGAAGAGATTGAGAAGGAGCTAGCTGGATCTTTGATTATTCAGTCCATTCTTCAAAATGTAGAGCATACAACTGGTCACATGATTAGTGTTTTTATCCTTGTGGATCTCCCCTTTTTTTCTTTCCAAATAACCTTCCTTTATAAAGTTCCTTCATGTTTGCTCACGACTATTTGCATCTTGCCTTGTCATTTCATATCTTAGCAATCCCTTCCCTCACCTGTCCCCTGGTAATTACTATTCACACATACTGCTTCTTGTTAGTAATAACAATATGACTTTTAAATTAAAATTCATAATTATATAATTTTAGCAATTAGATCAAAACTCTGGACCAAAGATGGGTATTTAAAAGTAGGTGATTTTAGAGAGCTAGCATTGCTTTATAAATATCATATTATTAATAAAAAAAAAAAAAGCAATGCTTTCTAACTTTTAATGTTACGGAGGTTACTAGAAAAGAAGGAAAAGAGAAAGAAACAGAAACCCAGGCAGGGAGGATTGGATGGAGACAGGAGGGACAAAGGCAGAAAGAGGAAAGAAAAAAGGGGGAAAAAAAAAGAGAGAAGGAAAGAAAGAAAAAATAAAGGAAGGAAGAAAATGACATAGGCACATGGCTATTCACTGTAGTATTATTTGTAATGTTAATGACTACTAGAACCCAAATACATATAAACAAGCTACTGATTGAAAAGGTTATAGTAAAACACATTAATATGGTGTTAGATAACCATATTAATATGGCAACGAACAAGTAAAAAGGAAATTTTATTTTTTTTTAATCTTTTTTTACAAGTGAAGTCCATATAATTTTGAGTAAAAAAAACTAGTTTAAAGAATATTCATGATATTAAGAAAGAAGGAATATGAACATGTGTGCATGTATTTAAATCAAAAACTGAAAAATATGAAAAAGATGGGATTAGGAAAGAATGAAAATAATATGAATATGTGTTTTATATACTTTCAATTTTCTGATTTTGTAAATACTTACATAATTAGAGAACAAAAATTAAATTATAAAGAATAATAAAACTGTCAACGCTTAAAACTAAAATATTATTAAATGGAATAAAAATAGCTGCATATCAAGTTGAAAGCCAAACATAATTACTTCAAAATTTTTAGAAAATATATTTTTAATTTGTATAAAATTTTAAAGGTTACTTTCCATTTACAGTTATTACAAAATATTGGCTATATCATATAATATTTTGACTGTACATTTATATGTGATAGCTTAAGAGAAAAGTTACAAATGTATCATTAACTGCTTGTAGTAATTTTATTGCTAGTATATCAATTTTTATTTTATATCTGTAAGAGGTATATTGAAAGACAATGTAAATATTTACTTATGTTTAGTATTGTTAAGTGGAGAAGGCAATGGCACCCCACTCCAGTACTCTTGCCTGGAAAATCCCATGGACGGAGGAGCCTGATAGGCTGCAGTCCATGGGGTCGCAAAGAGTCAGACATGACTGAGCGATTTCACTTTCACTTTTCACTGTTATGCTTTGGAGAAAGAAATGGCAACCCACTCCAGTCTTCTTGCCTGGAGACTCCCAGGGACGGGGTCGCACAGAGTCGGACACGACTGATGTGACAGCAGTAGAAGTAATACTGTTAAGAACTGATTATTATCAAAGATTGACTTTAGCCATAGCAATACTTGAATACCTCAGGAAATAGGTGAAAACTATTGAAATAAGTCAAATTTTCTGAAAATGATCGTAAGGGCAAACAGCAAAGGAAGGAATACCTATACTAGAAAATCCATAATATTAATAATTACAATTATTATATATATTTAATATATATAAATACTATTAATAATTTGGTAGAAAAGCTATAATCTGTGGTATTATTATAGGCCATACTTCTTCTTCCCCATTCTCTCAGCCCATTGGGGTGGAGAATCCCCTCCAGATTGCTGCAGCAAATAACACATCCAGATCTCTCCCCTCAGTTCCTATCTGTGCAGCTCTCTTCCCCAGAGAGAAGCAGGACTTCAGCATTTTTCATCATGCTCCCATTGGCCTGTCATTGAAGCCATGTTCCTGACAAGAATAACTGAGAGTTGTAAGCTACCTTCTAATTAACCCTCACTCTTGGGATAGTGGCTCTCTTGGACACGACACACTAAGAATTCTGGGGCCCCAGTAGCCCTTGCCTGACTCATTAATGTGGTATTTCAACACCAGGAGAGACAAGGTGACAGGACTTGAGTCTCCTGGCCCCCTCCAACAAGTGTTCAGATCCAGGAAGGGGTGTGTCATTCCAGAGAAGTTTGTCATTGTCCCCATCCTTGGCTCCTGAGCACATGAACGGAGGTCAGAAACAGGCAGAAAAATAGATAGCTCCTAATCTCTTTCCAAAGGAACTTATGTCATTTGCAAAAGAACTTGGACATGCTTAAGCCTAAGGTTGTTCTTAAGAACAGTGGAGTTTGTTGTGAAAGGTAATTGGCAGATGTGCGGGTGTAACGAAGATCCATCCTAGAGTATAGACAGGCTAGTTTGTAGGAGAGACCTGAGGAATAAAATAGATGAGAGGAAACCTCCTGGGGTTAGAACAAATAATACTGACCTAAGAAACTGCTGCTGCTGCTGCTGCTAAGTCGCTTCAGTCGTGTCCAGCTCTGTGCGACCCCAATCACGGCAGCCCACCAGGCTCCCCCGTCCCTGGGATTCTCCAGGCAAGAACAATGGAGTGGGTTGCCATTTCCTTCTCCAATGCATGAAAGTGAGAAGTGAGAGTGAAGTCGCTCAGTCGTGTCCGACTCTTCGTGACCCCATGGACAGCAGCCTACCAGGTTCCTCCGTCCATGGGATTTTCCAGGCAAGAGGACTGGAGTGGGGTGCCATTACCTTCTCTGAACCTAAGAAACTATCCCTTCAGAAACCACAGTTTGATTAGATTAGTTTGTAGAGGAATTTATGTCCCAGGATATTGTTGAAAACAATAAAGCAGTCTGCTGTTAATTAGTGAAGTTTAACAGCTGGGAGGAATCAGAGAAAGAGTAGAAGAGTCTATCACAGTATCACAGTCATCCCAGGGGGACTGTGATATAGCTAAAGCTGCTCCTCCAAGAGCAGTATCAGAGACTTAACTCAGTTAAAAGGGACTATGCTTACTGAAATAATTCAGACAGAAAAAGACAAATACTCTAGGTTATCACTTGTATGTGGAATCTAAAAAAATAAAGCAAATATGCATATAACCAAATAGAAACTGATACACAGATAGACAGGACATGCTCATGGTTATCAATGAGTCCAGGGGAGAGGGGAGGGGCAAGATAGGCATATGTGATTAAGAGATACAAGCTACTTTGTATAAAATAAATAAAAAACGATGATATTTTGTAATAATTTTTTTGACATTTTTACCTTTATTTGATGGCACAGAAATATAAAAGTCATACAACTTTCATTGAGCTCCTCCCTTCCTCCCAGAGAATTCATACAATTGCTTCTTAGGTCAGTACTCAGGCCTTTAAAAATTATCAGTTATATTTTGAAATATATCTACAATTACTCTGATAATGAGAACACGTTTAAAAACAATTCTTTTAAGAAACACCTTAAAATAATGTTGTGGCACATTAGGTTTCTTAAAGAAACAGCAAAAATGAAAAATAATGTTTAAGAATTATAGTCCCTTGTTTATAGAAACCACCCAAATAAAATAGTTTCTCTAATTAATTATCCTTGCTTCTTATAATTTATTAGCAGAGATGAATTACAAGAAGCAGAATGTACCCTTTTTTGGTTCTTGGTTGTAGCTGCCAGCTTAAGAGTTCATGACTAAATGTAAAGCAAAATATAACTATGCTCACCAATTCTGGAATGGAAAAAAAACCAAAGTATCTCTTTCAAGTGTTTCTCTATCCTTGTATTCAAGTCAAGACAAAAAATTCACAGCAGTTTAAAGGATGATGAAAGACTAAACATGGGGCCCACTACAATACATACCTAGGTTCATTTTACCTATTACACTCCTGAAGTGAAAACTATAACAAGTATGATATTACCAAGTAGCATTCTGTAGTAAGCTGTTGAAACAAGTACAGCACTCAATGGATTCATTTACAGACAGGCATGGTAGCTTTCGGACAGAACACCTTATTTTCACAATCTTAAATGTGCAACCTTTAAAAACAAACAAACATAAAGTAATATGTAATTTATGACAGCTGGCCAGGCACTTAACTTGGGGAAAGAGACTTTCAGATTTTGAGGTAAACTATAATTGTTTTCAGCAATCAAAAACATATTCTAAAAACTATAACACACTAACTGAAGTTATTCAGCGTTTAAAAGTTTGTCACTCTATCGTGCCAAAATTTACACCAAAGTGTAACTTTTTTTTTTTAATTTTTTTTAAATTATTATTATTATTATTTTTTTCCAGTGGGTTTTGTCATACATTGATATGAATCAGCCATGGATTTACATGTATTCCCAATCCCGATCCCCCCTCCCACCTCCCTCTCCACCCGATTCCTCTGGGTCTTCCCAGTGCACCAGGCCCGAGCACTTGTCTCGTGCATCCCACCTGGGCTGGTGATCTGTTTCACCATAGATAGTATACATGCTGTTCTTTTGAAATATCCCACCCTCACATTCTCCCACAAAGTTCAAAAGTCTGTTCTGTATTTCTGTGTCTCTTTTTCTGTTCTGCATATAGGGTTATCGTTATCACCTTTCTAAATTCCATATACATGTGTCAGTATGCTGTAATGTTCTTTATCTTTCTGGCTTACTTCACTCTGTATAAGGGGCTCCAGTTTCATCCATCTCATTAGGACTGGTTCAAATGAATTCTTTTTAATGGCTGAGTAATATTCCATGGTGTATATGTACCACAGCTTCCTTATCCATTCATCTGCTGATGGGCATCTAGGTTGCTTCCATGTCCTGGCTATTATAAACAGTGCTGCGATGAACATTGGGGTGCACATGTCTCTTTCAGATCTGGTTTCCTCAGTGTGTATGCCCAGAAGTGGGATTGCTGGGTCATATGGCAGTTCTATGTCCAGTTTTTTAAGAAATCTCCACACTGTTCTCCATAGCGGCTGTACTAGTTTGCATTCCCACCAACAGTGTAAGAGGGTTCCCTTTTCTCCACACCCTCTCCAGCATTTATTGCTTGTAGACTTTTGGATAGCAGCCATCCTGACTGGTGTGTAATGGTACCTCATTGTGGTTTTGATTTGCATTTCTCTAATAATGAGTGATGTTGAGCATCTTTTCATGTGTTTGTTAGCCATCTGTATGTCTTCTTTGGAGAAATGTCTGTTTAGTTCTTTGGCCCATTTTTTGATTGGGTCATTTATTTTTCTGGAATTGAGCTGCAGGAGTTGCTTGTATATTTTTGAGATTAATCCTTTGTCTGTTGCTTCATTTGCTATTATTTTCTCCCAACTTGAGGGCTGTCTTTTCACCTTACTTATAGTTTCCTTTGTAGTGCAAAAGCTTTTAAGTTTCATTAGGTCCCATTTGTTTAGTTTTGCTTTTATTTCCAATATTCTGGTTGTCAAAATGGCTATTCTACCCAAAGCAGTTTATAGATTCAATGCAATCCCTATCAAGCTACCAACGGTATTTTTCACAGAACTAGACCAAAGAATTTCACAATTTGTATGGAAATACAAAAAACCTCGAATAGCCAAAGTAATCTTGAGAAAGAAGAATGGAGCTGGAGGAATCAACCTGCCTGACTTTAGACTCTACTACAAAGCCACAGTCATCAAGACAGTATGGTACTGGCACAAAGACAGAAATATAGATCAATGGAACAGAATAGAAAGCCCAGAGATAAATCCACGAACCTATGGACACCTTATCTTTGACAAAGGAGGCAAGGATATACAATGGAAAAAAGACAACCTCTTTAACAAGTGGTGCTGGGAAAACTGGTCAACCACTTGTAAAAGAATGAAACTAGAACACTTTCTAACACCATACACAAAAATAAACTCAAAATGGATTAAAGATCTAAATGTAAGACCAGAAACTATAAAACTCCTAGAGGAGAACATAGGCAAAACACTCTCCGACATAAATCAAAGCAAGATCCTCTATGACCCACCTCCCAAAGTGTAACTTTTTAAGAAGCTATTAAAAGAATATTTTCAATTCTGAATTTTGGCCCCATTTAGATACTTCTGTGCTTAGAACATACTTGAGAAAACTAAAAGTTACAAACATACAACGGTAATGGGTGCAAGAGCCTAAAATGAGCTACTCCCCTCCACCTCCCCGTATCCCCGAATCTGACATTACAAAGAGTCACATTGTCAGTCACACAGACAAGCGGAAGAAGAGGAGGGAGACAATACAACTGAGGTGACAAGCCTCAATCTATCCTCAAGGAAATGACAGTGCAATGCTCCAAGAGGAGCAGAAGCAAAGTGGCTTCTGTGTATGGATGTGGACTACGCAAGCTTTCAGAATTAACACTAAGGAGCACAGGTCTCTGGATTTTTCATTCTCTGGGTACAGTATGATTTTTTTCTTCTCTTCTGAATTCATTTCAAGGCAATGTGGAATTTACTTAATAAATGACAACTCATATTAGAAGAGGACCTCAGTAAATATTTACACGTTTGAAGACGAGAATAGAAAGTGGCCATTTTGGAACGATTCTTTTATCAAAAGTTATCCAAGTCTATTTTCATTAGAATTGTCAGGATATTATCTGCAAATAGAAAAGTCAAGTCTCCAAATTCTCATAATTATTATTTTCTATCCCTTCTCAAAACAGCAATTTCAATCCAAAGGCTACTTCTTGTTCAGCACAAACTTACCAGCTTGTTACCTGGTATGCCCAGACTAATTACTCAACGTTGTTTTAAACCCTTAAAAGAACGTAAGAATATAGAATATTTTGGCAAAACTATTAGCTGGAGTTAACGGTGAGCAAATGTGAAAGAATTTCTTTCTCTGTGATGCTAACTGGCTCACTGAAGTTTTGACACTGTGACCCTGGTCTATTAGCACCATGCTTTACTCAGCTGAAATAATTAATCAATCCACTGCCATGAGGTGACGAACAATGGGGTGAGAAGGGGACCAAGAATGATTATATACATCAATAATTATTAATACCATGATATACAGTGAAAATGTGTCTATTAACATATTTGAGGCTTGAAAATCATTGATCACAGCTATTAAATAAAACTGCATCAAACTTTTACAATTTTTGAACACCTGCAAATGTAGACTTCCTGATATGATCCAAATTAAAATATGAATGGAAGTTCATTGAACATTAGATTATCTGTAAGCTAAAAGGAAACAAATTATATGTTTTGCAGGTAGTAAACTACCAAAAAAAGTGGAGGTTAGGTAAAAATTAAGTGAAATTATTCCTAATCATTTATAGTCTCATCTTTCTCTCGGGAGAGCCCCAAAATAGGTCTCCAGAAACTCAACCTTATAGATGTAAGAAATAGCATCTGCTATCATATTGGTGTATCTTTCCCTTAAAGCTAGATGGGTCATAGACATATCTCAGACATTCATTCTCATGTATAACAGTTTCTGAGACATCTATTTCACTGAAGTATTGTAAAAGAAGTCTACAATTCACTTCCAGGAAAAAGGCACTTCATCGTGAAAGTTACAGTTAATTACAATAAAGTCGAGAAGATAAGGGTAGACTCAAAAGGTCAGTATTCATTTTTGTATTTCTAAATACAGAGTAGATGCCAGTTTTACATTGTAATAAGTTTAAATGGAGTATAATCCAAAAAATACTAAACCATTATACTGTACACCTGAAAAAAATATAATATTTTAGATCAACTATAATTCAATAAAAATGTAAAGGAAGTTATGATGGTAATGGTGCATAAAATAGCAAATATCAATAAAGTGATGGAAGTTATAAAAAAAGAGATTCAAATGTGAATTGTGGAGTTGAAAACTAAACAGAAAATTCATAAGAGGGACTCAACAGATTCTTTGAACATGCAGAAAAAATAATCAGCAAACTTGAAGATACACAGATAAGTTATACAAGTTGAAAAATAGAAAAATAATTTTAAAAAATGACCAAAGACTCAGAAAAATGTGGCATACCATTGAAAACATCAACATGCATATAGTGGGATTACTAGAAGAAAGACAAAGGCAATAAAAAATCCAAATTAATAGTGATTGAAAACTTTTAAATTTGTAGAAATTTATTTAAAAAATAAATTACACACCTAGAAAGTTAAAAGAAAACTTTAAGAAAGAAAAATATGAGGATCCACAACCAGACACAGTGTAATAAAAATATTGCTAGTTAAAGACAAGGAGAAAAATCTTGAAAGTGAAAAGCAACATATCACCTACAAGGGGATACCCAGTATGATTAGCAGTTTACTTCTTAGCAGAAAATTAAAAATAAATGGCAGAAGGCAACGGGATATTGTATTAAAAGTACTCAGAAGAAAAAAAAAAAAAATAGCCTGTCAGGACTCTTATATCCAGCAAAGTCTTCTATCAAAACTGAAGTGGAATTAACTTTTTAGATAAACAAAACTATGAAAACAATTTGCTAGCAGAGCTGCCATACAGAAAATATTAAAAAAAATTTCTTCCATATAAAGGAAAGTGTCTTCAAGCATTAAGCAAATTTTTTAATGCATGTATATGGAATTTAGAAAGATGGTAATGATGACCCTATATACAAGACACCAAAAGAGACACAAATATAAAGAACAGACTTTTGGACTCTGAGGGAGAAGGTGAGGGTGGGATGATTTGAGAGAATAGCCTTGAAACATGTATATTACCATAAGTGAAATAGATCACCAGTCCAAGTTTGAAGCATGAAACAAGGCACTCAAACCCAGTGGACTGGGACAACACAGAGGGATGGGATAGGGAAGGAGGTTCAGAGTGGGGGACACATGTACACCTGTGGCTGATCCATGTCAATGTATGACAGAAACCACCACAATATTGCAAAGTAATTAGCCTCCAATTAAAAGAAATTAATTAATTAAAAACAGACAAACAAAAAATTATATTTGTATTTCTTTGCTTAATTGATTTTAAAAAGTAATTATATAAAATAACATGTAAAGAGTATATTTTAAAGCATATATATATATATAAACATAAATTTGTATAATATTTTTGCCAATAAAAACACAAAAGAGGTGGGTGGGAGCAAAGTTGTAGTGGGCAAAGGAAATTACTACAGATGGTAAGGAAAGAATTATAGCAATGCATTTTCTGTTTTATAATATTAATAAATTTATATAAATAACAATAATAATCCCCCATAAGGGATAAGAGAGAATAGAATTATACATAAGTAGCAAGAGAACGAACATATGAATATATGTGACAAAGTTGCAGAATACAAAAATCAGTTGTATTTCTATTCTGGTATCAAGAATCCAAAATAAAACCAAGAAAAACAATTCTGCTTGCAGTATCAAAATGAATAAAATATTTAGAAAAATTTCATGGATTAGAAAAATTAACTTTGTTAATACTGTAATACACCCTAAGCTGATCCCCAGATTCAACAGAATCTTGAGAATTCCAGCTGACTTCTTCATAAAAATTGACAATTGGGTTGTAAAATCAATAGAGAATAGTAAGAGACCCAGAATAATCAAAACAACTCTGAAAAAGAAAAACAAAATAGGAAGACTCACATTTCTTGATTTCAAAATTTGCTACAAAGTGACATTAATCAAGGCAGGATATTATTGGCAAAGGAAAGATAACAATGGACTGGAACTGATAGTCCAAAATCAAACCTGTACATTTATAGCTGATTGATTTTCAACAAGTGTTCAATTCAAAGACAATTCACCTTGGAGAGTACAATCTTTTCAATAGAATTATACAGGAACAACTTGTTGTTCACACACAAGAGTCAAGTGGGAATACACATTTTTCCTAAGCATATGTACAAATGGTCAATAAGCAATTGGAAAAAATGCTCAGTATTATTAAGAATCAAGATCATAATTACAAGCCAATTCACACACAAAAAAGGATGGCTATGGTCAAAAAATAAATACGCACAATAGGAAGTTTGGCGATGGTGTGAAGAAATTGGAACTCACACACAGTTTTTCCAGAAAAGCACAAATGGTACAACCACTACTGTGAACAATACAGCAGTCCTTTGAAATGTTGAACATGGAGTCATCATATGACCCAGGAATTCTACCCCTAGAAAATTGTACTGTTTTGGCTATTATGAATAATGCTGTTATAATTATTCATGTAAAAATTTTTGTCTGGATGCATATTTTCATTTCTCTTTTAATATATCCAGGAGAGGAACCACTGGGCTGTTTTTTAATGATTTTATTTTTCAAGAATATTTTATGCATATTTGATTTCCTGTTTTTTTTTTTCATATTTTAACTGTTATACTAACTGTAATAAGATATTCACAGTATATCACATACTCAGTAATTCTATATGCAAAGACTTACCAAACATACATAAAATAAAAAAACATGAAATACAGTCTATGAAAAATGTTTACTATTGCAAAATTCTTACTCTGTATCTGAAGAAGTATACTATTATAGCATTTGAAGGTAGATTCTTTTTCTATAGACCTACATTTTTTAAAAATAGATCTAAATTTTAAGCTATAAAATCTAAAGCAACTATTGAAGTAGTAAAAAAGTGCTATAACTAATAAGCTAATAGAACAAGTAATATGGAATCATTTTAAAAATTACTCAGTAAGCTCAGAAGGGGACTTCCCTGGTGGTACAATGAATAAGAATTCACCTGCCAATTCAAGGGACATGGGTCCAATCTCTGGTCTGGGAAGATCCCACATGCCGTGGAGTAACTAAGCCCATGCACCACAGCTACTCAGCCCATACTTGAGCCTGCAAGCTGCAGCGACTCAGCCCACGTGCCACAATTACTGAAGTCGATGCTCTCTCTCTACTGAAGTCTATGACACATTGGAAAAGACCCTGATGCTGGGAAAGATTGAAGGCGGGAAGAGAAGGGGACAGCAGAGGATGAGATGGTTGGATGGCATCACAGACTCAATGGACATGATTTTGGGTATACTCCAGGAGTTGGTGATGGACAGGGAGGCCTGGCTTGTCTCAGTCCATAGGGTCTCAGAGACTGAGAGACTGAACTGAACTGAACTGATGCTCTCTAGGGCCTGCAGGCTCTACTGACTCTGCATGCTGCAAATACTGAAACTGATGCCTCTAGAGCCTGTGCTCCACAACAATAGAAGCCATTTCAATGAGATGCCTGTGCACTGCTGCTAGAGGTTAGCCCCTGCTCTCTGCAACTAGAGAAAGCCCATGTGCAGCAATGAAGACCCAGTGTTATCAAAAGTAAATAAAATAAAATAATAAAAAAATTAAACTCAGTCGCCAAGTCGTGTCTGACTCTGCATGACCACATGGACTGCAGGATGCAAATCTTCCTTGCCCCTCACCATCTCCTGGAGTTTGCCCAAGTTCATGTTCATTGAATTGATGATGACATCCAGCCATCTCATCCTCTTTTCCTCTTTACCTTCTATCTTAAATCTTTCTGAGCATCAGGGTCTTTTCCAATGAGTCAGCTGTTTGCATCAGGTGGCCAGAGTATTGGAATTTCAGCTTCAGCATCAGTCCTTTCAAAGATTATTCAGCACTGATTTCCTTTAAGATTGACTGATTTGATCTTCTTGCTGTCCAAGGGAATCGCAAGAGTTTTCCCCAACACCACAGTTCAAAAGCACCAATTCTTTGACACTCTGCCTTCTTTATTGTCCAGTTCTGACATCAGTACATGACTACTGGAAAGACCATAGCCTTGACTATATATATCTTTGTGGGCAAAGTGACATCTTTGTCTAGGTTTGCCATAACTTTCCTGCCAAGAAGCAATTGTCTTGTAATTTCATGGTTGCAGTCACAATCTTCAGTGAATTTACAGTCCAAGAAGAGGAAATCTGTCATTGCTCCCACACTTTCCCCTTCTATTTGCCATGAAATGATGGGACTGGATGCCATCATCTTAGTTTTTTAATATTGAGTTATAAGCCAGGGTTTTCACTCTCCTACATCACCCTCATCAAGAGGATCTTTAGTTCCTCTTTGCTCTCTGCCGTTAGAATGGTATCATCCACATATCTGAGATTGTTGATATTTCTCCCAGCAATCTTGATTCCAGCTTGTAACTCATCCAGACTGGCATTTCTCATGATATACTCTACATATAATTTAAATAAACACGGTGAAAATAGCAACCTTGTGGTAGACCTTTTTCAATCCTGAATCAGTCAGTTGTTCCTTACAGGGTTCTAACTATTGCTTCTTGATCCACATACAGGTTTCTCAAGAGACAGGTAAGAGAGTCTGGTATTCCCATCTCTTTAAGAGTTTTCCACAGTTTGTTATGATCCACACAGTCAAAGTCTTTAGGGTAATCAATAAAACAGAAGTAGTTGTTTTTCTGGAATTCACATGCTTCCTTTATGACCCAACGAATGCTGGCAATTTGACCTCTGGTTCTTCTGTTTTATTTAAAGCCAACTTGAACATCTTGGCTCACATAATGCTAAGGCCTAACTTGGAGGATTTTGAACATAGCCTTACTAGAATGGGAGATGAATGCAATTATCCAGTGGTTGAATATTAGAAGACTGTCTTTCTTGGGAATTGAGATGAGGATTGACTTTTCCAGTTCTGTGGCCACTTACGGGTCTTATAGATTTGCTGACATATTGAATGCAATACTTTGATAGTATCATCTTTTAGGGTTTTGAATAGCTCTGCTGGAATTCCATTGCATCCATTAGCTTTATTGCCAGCACCGCTTCTTAAAGCCCACCTAACTTCACATTCCAGAATGTCTTGCTCTGTGTGAGACTACACCATCATGGTTATCTGGCTTATTAAGATCTTTTTTGTACAGTTTTTCTGTGTATTCTTTCCATCTCTTCTTGATCTCTTTTGCTTCTATTATGTCTTTACCGTTAACAACATTAATCATCTCTTTAAATGTATATTGTTTATACAATTCAATTAAAGTCAGTTTTTGACTAGACAAAAAAAGAAAGATTCAGCTCTATGTTGCCACAAGAAACATATTTCAAATGTAAAGACAAAAATATATTTAAAATGAAAATCTGTGAAAGGAAAAAGATATGTAACTGTGTTAGTATTAATGTACCTACAACTAGAGTTACAAATTACAGGAAACAATAAATGATAGGACTGTAAGGAGAAATAAACATTTCAATAACATTTACAGAGATTTCAATTCCTCTCTTTCTGTGTCAATAATTTAGATAAGAGGTAGACAAGGATAAGAGGAACACTATTAACCAACTTGACATGATTAACATTTATGGATCACCTAATGATAGCAAAATGCACATTTTTCTCAGGTGAATATAGAGATTTATAGACCTTATCCTGGGTTATGTAAGGTGATTCAATAGATTTAAGCAATTTAGAATCAATACCATAAAACTCTAAAAAATTAATATATTGCAAAATAACACATGGGTCAAAGAGGAAATTTTAAAAAGGAAAGTAGAAAGGTGCCCTTTTGTTGTTGTTTTCTTTTCTTTTCCTGAAAGAAAATGAACATTCAAAAACAAGAATTAGCCTCCAAGTAATAAAAATAAATGGAAAAAATAAATAAATAAAATCTTTAATGAAAAAAAAAAAAAACCACAACAAGAATCTCAAGATGTATCAATTACCTTAAAAATAGAGCTGAACAAAACAGGATGCACAACAGTTGTGCAAATTAAACTCCTACATTTGAATGTACACTTATATGGCCAGTAATTAATACTGGAAGATTATGTAAGGATATTTTCATTTGAAGAGTTGAAATTTAAGTCCTTAGGAGCACACCTAACTTTTCATTATTTTCATTTTACAGTGGCACTAAAGTGTATATGCTTCATAGTGTGTGGGAGCTTATCACTTCCGTACTCAACCATTTACATATGGTTGGATATCCTGACACTCATTTGACTTCTCGTTTTCATTTTTTGATGCATTTGTTTTCAATGTATTTTTATTTTTGGAAGAAAGGTAAAATACAAGCTATCTATCTTGAAATTGTGGGAGTTAAAATGACATAATTTGGCATTATAAATCAATATAAACATTCATGCAAATTTACCTTTTCAAAAGAAAAATATGGTCAAATGATTTTAGACATAACTGTTCAAATTTGGGCTTTTAAAACGTCTTTCTCAATAAACATGCACTTAAAAACATATTGACTCATTCAAAACTTTTTTGTGAACTTGTACAATAAGTGTTATTGTTTCTAACATATAGTTTATGGTGCATATGCACCAAAATGATTTTTAATAATTAGAAAATTATACAACACAACTTGCAATTCTTCACTTGAAACATGTGAGCATAGGCAGAGATAGTATTGTAGCATTTGACATGCACATCATATCACTAAATTAGCTAAAGTTAAAGATTTTAATTTACAGCATGGTTAATATAGTGCAAAACAAGGCTAAATACGGAAGATACATTTAATTTTTTTTTTCTTTTTTCCTTACCAAGAATTAATCACCCCCTCTCATTTCATCAGTATTCTTTCAAAATTTGCAGCTTCCCAGGACTAATTAATAACCCTAATAAGTTAGAATAGTCTCTCCAGAACTACATGAATTCCTTTGCAATGAACTAGAAATGTTGTTGCAGGTACCTTTGGGTAAACACCTGGGATTTACTAAACATTAGCTCAGCATCTGTAACAAACTGTGCTGTATTTTGTTCCTGTAATCAGTATTAATATGTCCACAATATTCTTTTAGTTTAAAAAGGTGCTTAATTTTAAAACAAAAAGTTAATGATTTTATACACTAAACACAATCTGAAACTTATATGGCTTTTATAGCCATCACACCTACTTAACTAATGTTGTAATTGAAGAAAAATGATATTGTATTATGGTTTTTCTGGCAATGTATGAGTGTTTCAACATTTTTACATTATATCAGATCTTATTATCTTACATTTTGATTCTTCAAATCCTAATAGTTTTAAGGTGTCATTGCACTGCAGTTTTGATTTATGTATCCTTGATGACTAATAATGCCAAGCATTTCTAATGTACATACTCTGTTTTGAATATCATCCTTGGGGAAATTTCTATTCAGGTTATTTGCTATTGTTTTAATGGGATCATTGATCTTTATTATTGAGTTGAAAGAATTAATTATATATTTTAAATATAAGCTCCTTATCATATATATGAATTATAATTTATACTATTCTATGGTTTGTCTTTTTAAAAAATTGTAAATGCTTTTAAATGTCAACAGTTGTGAATTTTCCATTTTTTCTGTTATTGATATATAATTTTATTGTTGTCAAAGGATATATGCTATATGACTGAAATCCTTTTAAATTTTCTAAGATTGGTTTTATGACCTAGTATATAATGTATCTTTAAAAACACTCAAAGAGAATGTTTATTCTGCTGCAGTTGGGTGGAATATTCTGTAGGTGTCTTTTTTTTTTTTTTTCATTATTTTATTTTATTTATTTATTTATTTTTATTAGTTGGAGGCTAATTACTTCACAACATTTCAGTGGGTTTTGTCATACATTGATATGAATCAGCCATAGAGTTACACGTATTCCCCATCCCGATTCCCCCCTCCCACCTCCCTCTCCACCCGATTCCTCTGGGTCTTCCCAGTGCACCAGGCCCGAGCACTTGTCTCATGCATCCCACCTGGGCTGGTGATCTGTTTCACCATAGATAATATACAAGCTATTCTTTCGAAACATCCCACCCTCACCTTCTCCCACAGAGTTCAAAAGTCTGTTCTGTATTTCTGTGTCTCTTTTTCTGTTTTGCATATAGGGTTATCATTACCATCTTTCTAAATTCCATATATATGTGTTAGTATGCTGTAATGTTCTTTATCTTTCTGGCTTACTTCACTCTGTATAATGGGCTCCAGTTTCATCCATCTCATTAGGACTGGTTCAAATGAATTCTTTTTAATGGCTGAGTAATATTCCATGGTGTATATGTACCACAGCTTCCTTATCCATTCATCTGCTGATGGGCATCTAGGTTGCTTCCATGTCCTGGCTATTATAAACAGTGCTGCGATGAACATTGGGGTGCACGTGTCTCTTTCAGATCTGGTTTCCTCAGTGTGTATGCCCAGAAGTGGGATTGCTGGGTCATATGGCAGTTCTATTTCCAGTTTTTTAAGAAATCTCCACACTGTTTTCCATAGTGGCTGTACTAGTTTGCATTCCCACCAACAGTGTAAGAGGGTTTCCTTTTCTCCACACCCTCTCCAGCATTTATTGCTTGTGGACTTTTGGATAGCAGCCATCTTTTAAGTCTAATTGATTTTCAATGTTGTGCAAGTCTACTTTTTCCTTATTAGTAACTCGATTAATTGTTTGATCCAGTATTAACAATAGAATATTGAAGTTTCCCACTACTAATGCTGAAGTGTCTAATTTTTCCTTTAAATCTTTAATTTTTGTTCCTTATATTTGGAGTTCTATTGTTAACTGCATTTATGTTTATAATTGCTATATCTGTCTTATTAACCCACTCTTTTATCATTGTAAACTTTGTTTCTGGATTTGTTTAACATTTATTTACTTTAAAATCTGTGTGGCTATTTTCAGAATAGGTATTCCAACTCAATTGTGGTTTTTGTTTGCAAAGTATATATTTTTCTCTTTTACTTTCTTTGTTCTTTCACTTTGATAATCTTTTACTTAAAGATTATATATTAAGATTCTTAATCTTTTATCATTCTTTTGCTCTTTTAGTTTCATCATATGTTCAAGCCTTAAAAAAATATGTTGTAGTTTTTGTTTTCCTTTTGTTTCATAAAAGTTTAATATAAAGTTGATATTTTCTGGAATTTATATACTCACTCATATTATTCATAGGGCTATTATTTACATTTTTTAACTAGAGCTAATTTACTTTTGTGGACTATCTCAGTGAATGACAATACCAGTATTTATCCATTATACACTTAATGATTTGGGTTATTATCAAGTTTTTTTTTTTTCTCCCAGCTCAAACAGAGCTTCTGTGAATATGTGTGTGTGTGCTCAATCATGTCCAACTCTTTGTGACCCCATATATTGTAGCCCATTAGGCTCCTCTGTCCATGGGATTTTTCCAGGCAAGAATGCTGGATTGGGTGGCCATTTCCTTCTCCAAGACAGTGAATATGTGTGTACGTATCAACAGATTTACTGAATTCATACTACTGAGAATGGAGTTTCAGTGCCAAGGTATATGTGATAGTCAGCATCAATATAGTACTAAAATCCTTTTAAAAGAGGTTGCACCAATGTGTAGTCATACCAGCAACATGGAAGAGTTCCTATTGATCACATTTTGATAATTTTTATTTATTACTTTGGGCATCAGTTAGGTGTACATTTCTATTTTGATCTATTCTATTATTTGTTCTAAGATACAAAGTTTCTTTGCTTCTGTATTATTATTCCACATCCTGCTTGGTGATCATTGAGGGCTCCAGTCTTCCTGTATCTCCTCTTCCTCTTGTAGGTTGGCCTTGCTCTCCTGAACAGTCTCCATTAGTTTCATAGACATGTGTATATGTAATCTAATCCCAAGGCAAAACAACTCCACTAAGTAATGACAAAGGGAGAAATAGAAGGGGATTGTGAGCACACAACTTACATAATTTTATCATGTGTCCCATAACACAGAAGCATGTAATTTTCAGCCACACCATTGATTGAAAAATAACATTTTGCTGGTTTCAAATACTCTTCTTTAGAATGCAATAGTTAAAATAAAGAAAGATAGGTATTTAAAACAACTATTTAAAAAATGAATTTAGGATTTTGTTTCTTCTGCAATTTTTTTAAAAAGTTGAAAATATTTGTATATATCAAAATATAAATGTAGACATTGCTAACTCTATCATAGATACCAAGGGATTAATTATATTCAAAAATATGGTAGAAAATTGCTCTAATTAATTAAAAAATGCAAATTTACCAAATAACTAATATATGCTGCAATCATCTTCTGAGGATATAAACTCTAAATAAAAATATTTCTGTTAAAAATTCAATTATAGAAGGATATTTTAGAATGGAATTTTATGAATGTAGTCTACAATAGCCAAAAGATAATTACTGGAGAAGCAAATGACTTTTATCTTAGCTGACACATGTGGGTTTTTTAATATGCTAGAAATAATAACATATAATTATTTATATTTTGAGCATTAAATAATTTCATGTTTCATTACCAGAAAAATTTTCAAACATTACTTTGCTTTCTCATGAGACTTGCTGTTTGCCCAGACTATTTCTCAGACTAAGCTATTGGCATTACATTTTTTCAACTAAACAGTTTGTAACCTTTGCATTTAGGCAGTTGTATTGGTATTTCTTTTATTCTAGCCTGCATATAAAACTTGTATTTCAAGATGCACACCTATAATCAGAAATAATCAAAGAAGCACATTTCATAGAATGAAGTTTTCATATTAATCAAGCTATGTTTCATTTGTATTTCAGAATATTTTCCTACACAATTTCACAGATACACACATACACACACCTTAGAATAAAATAAAAATTGTTATTAAGATGTAATAACTACATCTTGCATTATATGTAAAGGGGTGAAGTTTCCCTGAATAATGACAACAGTTGTGGAGAAGAAAAAGATTGTTATCCAGGTATCAAGAGTCTTATAAGTATATAAGTATATAAAGATGTATAACAAATTCAAGAAAAGAATAGACAGTGAAAAGTTTAGCAAATATTAAAACATAAAGAAGAATCAAACATAAATGAAGAATATAACAAATAAAAAATACACTGAAAGAAATCAACAGTGGAGTAGATGATACAGAGGGAAGAATCAGTAAACTAAAAAAAAACCAAAAAACAAAAAACAAAGAACTCAAGCTGAACAAAACATAATATTTTTAAAAATGGATCAATTTAAGAAAACTCTGGGAGAACATCAAGCATACTAACATTCACCTTATAGGAGTCCAAGAAGCAGAAGAGAGAGAGAGAGAGAGGCAGAAAATTTATTTTAAGTGGTAATCATCAAAAACTTCCCTAACCTGGGAAAGAAGACAGATAACCAGTTCTGGAAGTATAGAGTCCTAAACATAATCAACCCAAAGAGGTCTACATCAAGACATATTGTAATTACAATTAAAAAAAAAAAAAAAAAAAGGACTATTAAAAGCAGCTAGTTACTTGGAACTCTGAAAAGATTATCAGCTGAGTTTTTAGCAGAAACTTCGCCATCCAGAAAGGAGTGGAATGCATTGGTTTTTTTTTTAATGTTAAAGGGACTTCTCTAAGTGAAAAAGCATAAAGCGTACAATGAAAAATAAAAAAATTATGAAAGAAAAATTTCCTTGATAAAGGTAAACATACAGGAAAGGTAGCAAATACATAAAGGTACTTAGAAGGTTAAAACACAAAATTAGTAAAAATCATTTGTATCTACAATAAAAATTAAGGGCTACACAAAACAGATATAAAATATGTCAAAATATTAAACATAGGATGGTAAGTGAAAATGAAGATTTGTCAGAATGTATTTGAACTTAAGAGATTATCAACTAAAATTATATATATACATATGCCTCATATATTTCAAAGTAGCTACAAACTGAAAATATATAAAGGATATATACACACACAAAAGAGAAAGGAATCCAAACCTAGCATTATAGATAATAATCAAATCACAAGAAAAGAGAGAACAATAAGAAGAAAGAAACAATAAATGACTATAGAAACAAGTAGAAACAATTACCAAAATGGTAATAAGTACATGCCTATCAACAATTACTTACAATTTGAATGGACTACATACTCCAATCAAAATGCAAATGTGGCTGAATGGATAAAATAATATTCATAGGTATGTTGATTAATAGAGACTCATTTCAGATCTAAAGAAATATATGGACTCACAGTCAAAGGATGGAAAAAGGTATTCCATGCAAATGGAAATGAAAAGAAAGGGATGTGATGTATAGCATGATTAATATAATAACTGTTGGTCCTAAGTCGACAATGAGAAAGTGAAAGGAGAGAGGCTAGTATTCCCTGGTTTACACAGCCGGCTTCTGCGCTCCAGGGAATCAGCCAGAAATAGAGAGATAGAGAGAGAGAGAAAAAAAAAGAAAGAAAGACACGGGGACCAAAGCTCTGATGGAGCAAAGGTGTTTTTTTCAATATGGTGTCAGCATATATACTGTCTTCCAAGGTAGTTATTCTCAGCAAAGATAAAGATTAAAAATCCAGAGTTACAAAACACAAGGTGATACCTATTAAAGAGAGAAAAGGGTACTTATCACCATTATGAGAAACTAACAAAGGAAATGCCTAGATTCCTCAGCCCTAGGAAAGGCGTGTCTCTCCTCTTAATTCCTGAATATTCAGGAATTTTATATGTCAATTGTATTTTACTAAAGTTGGAAGAAAAAAAAAAGAACTAGTATAGGAAAGAGTCCTCTATATGCATCTTTTAATGGGGAAAACAAATGCCCTGAAGCTCAAAAGTGAAGATTTAGAAGAATGTTAATTTCAATAAGAAACCAGCAACAAAAGGAATGGCATTCAACTCCAAAAACAAGCAAAGCAATGTATTTAAGGGAAATGGTTAAAAATTAATTGTTATATGTTTATTACCAATTGTGCAATCTTTCTTAATATTTGGAGGGATGTAAACTGAAAACAATTGGCAATTTTTCAAAAATTAAAAATAGAATTACTTAACCCAGAAGCTCCAATTCTGGATATGTCCAAAATAATAGAAAACGGAGCATGGAAGAAGTATTTAATACTCATGTTTGCTGCAACATTGTTTACAATAACACAAAACTGGAAACAACCCAAATATCTACTGACAGATAATGAACAAACAAATGTGATCTATACTTTGTTGTTGTTGTTGCTAACTCACTAGTTCAGTTCAATCTCAGTCGTGTCTGACTCTTCGAGACTCTATAGAATGCAGCACGTCAGGCTTCCCTGTCCAATACCGAATTCTGGAACTTGTTCAAACTCATTTCTATCGAGTCGGTGATGCCATCCAACCATCTCATTCCCTGCTGTCCCCTTCTTCTCCTGTCTTCAATCTTTGTCAGAGTCAGGGTCTTTTCCAATGAGTCAGTTATTCCCATCAGGTGGCCAAGGTATTGAAGCTCAGCTTCTGCATCAGTCCTTCCAATGACTATTCAGGACTGATTTCCTTTAAGATTGACTGGTTTGATCTCTTTGCAGTCCAAGGGACTCTCAAGAGTCTTCAACACCAAAGTTCAAAAGCATCAATTCTTCATTGTTCAGCCTTCTTTATGGTCCAACTCTCACATCCATCCATGATTACTGGAGAAATCATGGCTTTGACTGGACGGACCTTTGTCGGCAAGGTAATGTCTCTGCTTTTTAATATGCTGTCTAGATTGGTCATAGCTTTTCTTCCAAGAAGCAAGCATCTTTTAATTAGATGGCTGCAGTCACCATCTGCAGTGATTTTGGAGCCCAAGAAAATGAAATCTGTCACTGTTTCCATTGTTTCCCCCTCTATTTGCCATGAACTGATGGCACTTGATGCCATGGTCTTAGTTCTGTGAATGTTGATCTTTAAGCAAGCTTTTTCACTCTCCTCTCTTTAGTCACTAAGTTGTGTCCAAATCTTTTGCAACCATACAGACTGTATCTTGCCAGGCTCCTCCTCTGTTCGTGGAATTCCCCAGACAAGAATGCTAATGTGCATTGCCATTTTCTTCTCCTGGATTCTTCCAAACCCAAGGATCGAACCTGCATCTACTGCATTGGCAGGAAGAGTGTTTCTAACTGAGCCACCAGGGAGGCCTCCAATCTATATATACAAAGGCACATTCAGTTCAGTTCAGTTCAGTCGCTCAGTCCTGTCTGACTCTTTGCAACCCCTGAATCTCAACATGCCAGGCCTCCCTGTCCATCACCAATTCCCGGAGTTTACTCAATCTCATGTCCACCGAGTCAGTGATGCCATTGAACCATCTCATCCTCTGTCGTCCCCTTCTCCTGCCCCCAAGCCTTCCCAGCGTCAGGGTCTTTTCAAATGAGTCAACTCTTCTCATGAGGTGGCCAAAGTATTGGAGCTTCAGCTTCAACATCGGTCCTTCCAATGAACACCCAAGACTGATCTCCTTTAGGATGGACTGGTAGGATCTCCTTGCAGTCCAAGGGACTCTTAAGAGTCTTCTCCAACACCACGGTTCAAAAGCATCAATTTTTTGGCACTCAGCTTTCTTCAAAGTCCAACTCTCACATACATACATGACCACTGGAAAAACCATAGCCTTGACTAGATGGACCTTTGTTGGCAATTTAATGTCTCTGCTTTTTAATATGCTCTCTAGGTTGGTCATAACTTTCCTTCCAAGGAGTAAGCATCTTTTAATTTCATGGCTGCAATCACCATCTGTAGTGATTTTGGAGCCCCAAATAATAAAGTTTGACTCTGTTTCCACTGTTTCCCCATCTATTTCCCATGAAGTGATGGGACCAGTTGCCATGATCTTGGTTTTCTGAATGTTGAACTTTAAGCCAACTTTTTCACTCTCCTTTTTCACTTTCATCAAGAGGCTTTTTAGTTCCTCTTCACTTTCTGCCATAAGGGTGGTGTCATCTGCATATCTGAGGTTATTGATATTTCTCCCAGCAATCTTGATTCCCGCTTGTGTTTTTTCCAGCCCGGCGTTTCTCATGATGTACTCTGCATATGAGTTAAACAAGCAGGGTGACAATATATAGCCTTAATGTATTCCTTTTCTTATTTGGCACCCATCTGTTGTTCCATGTACTGTTCTAACTGTTGCTTCCTGACCTGCATTCAGGTTTCTCAAGAGGCAGATCAGGTCATCTGATATTCCCATCTCTTTCAGAATTTTCCACAGTTTATTGTGATCCACACAGTCAAAGACTTTGGCATTTTATTCATACTTAAAAAGAAATATGTTACAACATAGATGAATCTTTAGGTCACTGTGCTAAGTAAAATAAACCAGTCTTTAAAAGACCCAAAATTAAAAGATTTAATTTTAAATACTTGAATTCCTTTCAATGTTCAAATAAAACATAATGTATGGATTATATGCCTGAGAAGAAAGGATAAGACAAATTGTATAAGTTTTAAAGAAAAAAAATGCTATATTAGAGACACATTTTTATGATAAACTTACTAATGAATACATACTACTATATTCAATCCCCTGAGCCTAAGTTATTCTTATAGCAATATAAATGCTGCTGCCAAGTCACTTCAGCTGAGTCTGACTCTGTGCGACCCCATACACGGCAGCCTGCCAGGCTCCTCCCTCCCTGGGGTTCTCCAGGCAAGAATACTGGAGTGGGTTACCATTGCCTTCTCCATGGGAATATAAATACCTAAACTTAGATATGAAATTACTTATAGCACACAAATAAGAAGATAAGTTGAATGGCATCATCAACTCAATGGGCAAATATTTGAGCAAACTCTGGGAGATAGTGAAGGACAGGGAAGTCTGGTATGCTGCAGTCCATGGGGTCACAAAGAGTCAAACACGACTTTGTGACTGAACAAAAATTACAATATATATAAAGAACATTCCATTCAAAAGCAACAGAATACATATTTTTCACAAATACACATAAAACATTCTCCAAGATAAATCACATGCTAGGACACAATATAAGCTTTGTCAAAATTAAGAACATTTGAATCATATCAAGTATCTTTTTTGACTGTAATGCTGTGAAGCTAGACAAGAAGAAGAAATTAAAAAAATAAACTGGAAAAAACACAAACATGTGAAAACTAAACAACATGCTATTAAACATTCAGGGAATTGCTAAAGAAATCAAAGAAGTAAGACATTACTTGGAGAGAAATGAAAGAAAAACATGATGCAAAATCTATGGGATTCAGTAAAATCAGTTCTAAGACAAACATTTATAGCAATACAAGCTTACCTAAGGAAAGAAGGAAACTATCAAATAACCTTTTTTAAGCTTACACCTAAAGACACTAGACTCATGAATTGTTGAGCATAAATTAATAAAATATAAACAGAAAAATAATATAAAAGAGCAATAAAACTAAGAGCTGACATTTTGAAAAGAATTAAAAAAAAAAAAACCATAAACCTTTAAGCCAGACTCATCAAGAAAGAATGAGAGAGCACCCTAACAATATCAGAAATGAAAAAGGACAAACACTTCAAAAATCAAGCTTAATATGAGCAAATCTATGCCAATAAAATGTACAACCTAAGAGACAAATTTCTACAAATGTTCAATCTCCCAAAACTAAACCAGGAAGAAATAGAAAATATGAACAGGCCAATTACCAGTTATGAAATTGAATCAGTAGCTTAAAAAGCTCCCAACAAATAAAAGTCCAGGACTATATGGCTTCATAAATGAATTCTACCAAATTATTGGAGAAGAATAAACATAAATCCTTCTCAGATTATTCTATGAAATTTCAGAGGAAGGAACACTTAAAATTCATTCTATGAATCCATCATCACCCTGATACAGAAACCAAAGATATTACAAACAAGAAAATTAGAAGCCAATGTTGGTGTTAGTCGTAAAGAACCTGCCTGCCAATGCAGGATACTTAAGAAATATGGATTTGATCCCTAGGTCTGAAGATCCCCTGGAAGAGGACATGGCAGCCCACCCCAGCATTCTTTCCTGGAGAATCCCATGGACAGAGAAGCCTTGTGGGCTACAATTCACAGGGTCGCAAAGTGTTGAACACTGCGCATCATCCTCTGAGAATTTTGACTACTATAAAATTTCAGGAATCAAAACTGTTTGATACTGACATAAAATACAGATATATAGATCAATGGAACAAAATAGAGAGCCCAGAAATAGCAAACTTATAGTCAATTAACCTATTACAAAGGAAGCAACAAATGAAGTAGGAATACACAATGGAGACTAAATAATCTCTTCAGTTAACAGTTATGGGAAACTTGGACAGTTACATGTAAGAGAATAAAATTAAAACATTTTCTCTTCCCACATACCAAAAAAAAAAAAAAAAAAAAAAAATCAATTGCCAAGAATATTTTGCCTAGAACAAAACATAGGCAGAATGACCTCTGATAAAAATTATAACAATGCCTTTTGGGTTATGACTCCTAAAGCAAAGGAAATAAAAGCAAAACAAACAAGGTTTAATTAAACTTAAAACCTTTTGAAGCAAGAGAAAGCCTTGACAAAGCTCAAAGACAACCTCCTGAGTGGGCAAAAGTATTTGTAAATTATATGATCATCTGTGGTTACTACTGATGGAGACACCAGTGGATGAGAGGAAACTTGGATGTGTATATGTGCTTAGTCGCTCAGTCGTATCCGACTATTTGTGACCCATGGACTGTAGTTCACCAGGCTCCTCTGTCCACTGGGATTCTCCAGGCAAGAATACTAGAGTGGGTTGCCATGCCTTCCTCCAGGGGATCTTGCCAAACCCAGGGATTGAACCCAGGTCTCCTGCATTGAGAGTGAATTCTTTACCATCTGAGCCACCAGGAAAGCCAGAGAATTGGATAAAGATAGTCAAATGGTACAACCTTCCTATTATATGAAATATAAGAATTAGAGGTACAATGTACAACATGGAACATATGATTAACACTGTTGTCTGTTATATATGAAAGTTGTTGAGTGCGCAAAGCTGGAGAGTTCTCATCAGAATAAAAACATATATGTTCATATTTCTTTAATTTTGTATTTATATAATGGATGTTCACTAACCTTATTACGGCAATCATTTCATGGCACATATAAGTCAAATCATTATGCTGTGTATCTTAAACTTATACAGGGTTGTATATCAATTATATCTCAATAAAAATTGGATTAAAAAATCCAAATGCACAACCAAATTGAATCATTTTGCAAGAAGAAGTGCCTAGATAATAAAAACATATATTGTTCATACAGAATAATAAAATGTTGAAAACTAACTTCAAAGAGTAATAAACTAGGAAAGCTGCTTAATTCACTTCTGTTGTATAATATACTAATAAACTGGCTAGCCATGAAGTAATGAAAAAGCAAAAGAAATAAAATTAAAGGTTGGAAAAGAAGACAAACCAATCTTTCAATGATGATATGTAGGACTTAAGAGAATCCAAATGGGTTTTCAGATAAACTACTACAATTAATAATCTAGATATATTTCCAAGTAAAATTTAATACAAAATCAATTTGAAGTCAACATACAGCAATGACTCAAAAAAGAAATAATAAAGTATCATAGAAGCATTATATACCTAGCAATAAATCTGGCCATAACAACCAAAAAGTAAGGATTCTAATTCAACACAGTAATTATTAAATAATGTAGAGAAAAGAAACATACAAATACATAAAAATAAAAACAATGTGCATACTTTTGAGGGCTCAATATTTTTAAGAGGGCAATTCTCCTCAAATAAATATTTGGATTCAAAACAATTATAGTAAAAATCATTAACGTTATTGAGATCTTGAAACCCATAAAATTTATGAGTTCTTTTTTTATTCTTATAAAATTTATATGGAATTCAAAAGGATAACAATAGCCAGAAACATGTTAAGAAGAACAAGGTGGGGACACCTCTCCATCAAATATCCAGATTTGTTTCAATTATATATCATAAGTAACTTAGAGGAATATTGATGTAATTAGTATGACAGAGACTATATATAGACTCAAGTTCATCCATAGGTGGCTGTCTTAATCCACTTGATCTGAAAATACCCCATATTGGGTTGCTTAATCTACAAATGTTTATTCCTCATGGTCTCTCTGTGTCCTCACATGATAGAAGAAGCCAGGGACCTCTCTGAGGTGTGTTTGATAAGGATGCTAACTTCATTAACAGGAGTTCTGCCCTCATGCTAATGGCCTCTCAAAGACCCCAGTTTCAAGTTTCATCATCTTGGGGACTTAGTTTTAACATTTAAAGTTTGAGGAGATATGATAATTCAGTCTATAACAATTCCTCCAGTTTTGCTTTTCCAGGATGTCATAAGAATGCATTTCTTCATATTCATGTAATTCTTTGGTCTACTTAAACTTATCAAAATGTACTTAATATTTATACAAATTGTTGCAAGGAAAAATAGCTCACACCTTTTATTGCAGAACCATATTCCTTGGGGAACTATTGATATGAACAAAACTATTCACTAAAGAAGAGTCTTAAAATGGAATGGGAGTGAAATTCCAAACTTCTAAAGATTTGGATACTTTATTTGTATTAGGAAGTTTTAAAACAATCAAATTCCAAGATTGTTTTCCTAAAATATTATTGGCTAAGGCAAGTGAAAAATAAGTAAGCCTTAAATGATCTCTGCTTTAGATACAGCACAATCAAAAGTGGGACTTAATGGTTTTTATCCTATTATTCCTCTTCTGCCTTCCTTTGCTCTTCTATCTGTGCCTGAAACCCTTTTCCTGATTCACTACTCTAAACACTTGTTCAGTCAGAAAACCCCAAAGTTAAACCATCTTCAAAGTAGAATTTTTAATACTTTTTGACAACATTCACAAGTAAATCCCAATGCAGACCTGACCCCTGCTGCTATGCTTTTTGATGACCTTAAGACAGAATATCAGAATGTGTTAGTCGCTCAGTTGTGCGCGACTCTTCATGACTCCAAGGACTGTAGCCCACCAGGCTGCTCTGTCCATGGAATTCTCCAGGCAAGAGTACTGAGGTGAGTTGCCATTGCCTTCTCCAGGGAATCTTTCTGATCCAGGGATCCAACCCAGTTCTCCTGCATTGCAGGCAGATTTTTTTACCATCTGAACCACCAGAGTAGGCCTAACTGGTAGGGAAGACCTAAAAGACCTAACAGGGAAGATAGACACACAATAAAGTCCTTCTGTCAGATCTCTGATCTCTAATTGGGCATTTAGAAAACTATTGACAGAAAAACATTATAAGACTCAGAATAAGTTGATATTTTTGTCAATTAATACTCCTGCTTGTCATTAAGCATCAGAAGAAGTATCTTTTTAAGGACACATGAAGATACTATAAAAAGAATAATCATTGGAAAAGCAATTGTTACACATATCTGAGGAGTAAAAAATGAGGAGCAAAGCTTAATGAAGCTGCTTTAAGAGGAAAATAATTTCTGGATGTCTTCCTTTACTACTAAACATTTTAGGAGAACGTTCTCTGAATGCTGAAGTAAATCCTGTAGATTTGTATTGATACCAGCAACATAAGATCTGTAAGCCTTCATGACCTCACAATCTACCCTTCATTGTCAATTTTCAGGCTGTAGGTATTTCTAATAATTCATGAGCTATTCTCTAATCTCAAATCATAACTGTTACCCTTAGATCCTGGGCTAAGGAACATTTTTTTTAATTTTTTCATTTTGACACCAGATCCATTAAAATAAGTAAGGATCTACTATGTAAATAAAATTGTCAAATAAATTCTCTCCATAATATCCTTAAAAAAAAAAAGTCTCCAGGATTCTCCTTTTTGTAATCAGATTACAGTTAATTTAGACATTGCCTTATACATACATTTGTGTCTAAATCAAGACTAAATTCAAGATCTCCATGAAATGATAGACTCTTTGTGACCAAAATTTCCATTAAGATTGTCATAATTAGTAGGAGCTGAATGTAACACGTTTCAGATCAACCCACAAATTCTACCTAAGTTGAATAATATTTTTTAAAACTGGCAGCTAAAGAAAGACTAAAATTAGTAATAGAAAATCTAATAGAAAAACAATTAACCATGCTTTGCACCAACCATAGTGAACTCATTCCTCCTGTCAAAGAACCCAATAAACAAGGATATTGCTCTGCTAAGGACTTTAGAGACACAAGAAATGTAACTATCCTCTACTTCCCTGTGATATTAAACCCAGTGTCATTTTATCTTCATACCACCTGAGTCCAAAAATTCTAGTATTATAGAATCTGTGTTCTGTTTCGTTAGTTAGCTATTGGATTGAGATAGTTAAAATTTAAATTTCCTAGGCAAGCCAACAAAATACCTGAGTAACTATGTCCTATATGTTTATTAAAGTGCTTTCCTACCCTTCAAATGTCCATAGACACAAACATAAAATGAGATTTTCCTAAAGGAAATGGCAACACACTCCAGTGTTCTTCCCTGGAGAGTTCCAAGGATGGGGGTGCAAAGAGTCGGACATGACTGAGTGACTGAGCACAGACTATCCTAATGGATATTTATGTTTGCCCAATAAAGAGATGAATGACTTTGGTTATGTGCTAAAGATGAGATTAGCTTCAAGTTTGATTCCATCTATCTGCTTATTGCTTTAGCTTAGAAGGGACTTTTCACTTCCAAATAAAAATTACAATTTAGTTAAAATTAAGTGCGTTAATTTTGACAATTTATCTTGAAGAATGAAAATAGTTAGAACCAGACATGGAACAAAACACTAGTTCCAAATTGGGAAAGGAGTATATCAAGGCTGTATATTGTCACCCTGCTTATTTAACTTATATGCAGAGTACATCATGAGAAACGCTGGGTTGGAGAAAGCACAAACTGGAATCAAGATTGCAGGGAGAAATATCAATAACCTCAGATATGCAGATGACACCACCCTTATGGCAGAAAGTGAAGAAGAACTAAAGAGTCTCTTGACGAAAATGAAAGAGGAGAGTGAAAAAGCTGGCTTAAAACCCAACATTCAAAAACTAAGATCATGGCATCCGATCCCATCACTTCATGGAAAATAGATGGGGAAACAAAGGAGATAGTGAGAGACTTTATTTCTTGGGCTCCAAAATCACTGAAGATGGTGACAGCAGCCATGACATCAAAAAAATGCTTGTTCCTTGGAAGAAAAGCTTTGACCAATCTAGATAGCATGTTGAAAAGCAAAGACATTACTTTGCCAACAAATGTCTGTTTGTTCAAAGCTATGCTTTTTCCAGTACTCATGAATGGATGTCAGAAAGTGAAGGTTAGTCACACAGTCGTGTCCGACTCTTTGTGACCCCATGGATTGTAGCCCACTAGTCTCCTCTGTCCATGGAATTCTCCAGGCAAGAATTCTGGAGTGGGTTGCCATTTCCTTCTCCAGCAGATCTTCCCAATCCAAGGATCAAACCCAGGTAACCCAATTGCAGGCAGACTCTTTACTGACTGAGCCACCAGGGAGAGTTGGACTACAAAGAAAGCTGAGTGCAGAAGAATTGATACTTTTGAGTTGTGGCGTTGGAGAAGACTCTTGAGAGTCCCTTGGATGGCAAGGAAATCCAACCACTCAATCCTACATGAAATCACTCCTGAATATTCATTGGAAGGACTGATGCTGAAGCTGAAACTCCAATACTTTGGCCACTTGTTGCAAAGAGCTGACTCATTGGAAAAGACCCTGATGCTGGACAAGATTAAAGGCAGGAGGAGAAGGGGATGAAAGAGGATGAGATGGTTGGATGGCAACACTGAATTGGTGGACATGAGTTTGAGCAAGCTCTGGAAATTGGTAAAGGATAGGGAAGCCTGGCATGCTGCCGTCCATGGGGTTGCAAAGAGTCGGACGTGAGTGAGTGACTGAACTGACCTGAATCCTAAAGAAATAAATTATTCACCTTTAAGGTTAGCAACTATTTACATCTTTCTGGCATTGTTTACTAAGAATCAATTAAGAAGTTCTCCTAAACACACTAGCTACTGAAGGCAATAGGTGCCTACTTTTCTGAAATAGTCACATTTCCATATGTCCTAACTAAGTCATGTTAACAAATATTTTACTTAGAAGCTGAAATATGAATGGGTGCTGTGATTTAACATTAACTTTTCAGCACTCCCTTCTGTGTAACTTCCTAATTATCATAGACAACCAGGGTTTATTTTGATGTATATTTTCCCCAACTCAGAAAAATGTGGTCACTAAATAGTTTGATTCCATTCAAATAAAGGCCTCAATTTGAGATTTAAAGCAATACTTTTTGATGGCCTATTTCTGTTCTTAAGCCTCTTTATATCATGATTCCAAGGAGGCATAGAGAGTGGGAAAAATCAAGTATGTCATAATTGACAAGATAGATACTCAGTGTTCGTAAGGTCATAGACATTCTCACCCACGAAATTTGTGAGACCAAGAAGCATTGTTTAAAAATCAGAGTAGCCTAGAAACAATATTAGCTTTCTTATGTTTTTAATTTTTTAATTTATATTCCCACTTACATCTGATTTTCAATATTATTAATAATATCCAGAAAACATAAAAACAAAAAGTTATGATAATTAAATATCTGGAAGGTTGAGAATAGAATCTGTAGACATAGGTTACTTGGGGAATCTCAGTTCCTGATTTGAATTAGACTGAAAATTCTTATGGTAATCTTTTCCTAAATATTTATCTATATTCCAGTGTTTAACTATGTAATCTTCAAATCTTTAAATGCAATTTATTTCCTATTGCCCAATTAATTATTCCAACATAAAAATATTCTACAAAGTACAAAAAATATGGTATACATAGTATTTGAAACAGCCAACGCTGGAATCCTGAAGTCTTTACATGACTCTTCAGAGCATGATGTGAATTGAACTGTTCACTGACCCAGTCCAATTTCAGCTTGGGATAAGAAGGACTGGACCTGGAACTGAGAATTGAGCTGATATGTTCACAGAATTTATTTAAGAATTTAGATCACCTATATCAACATGATATAATGTTGTTTTGTTTTCTAGCAAACTTTTGTATGAAAAAGATAAAACAATGAATAACAACTTTTCTTTGAGGAAATTCTTACACATAGACTTATCAGACATAGTGGTCTACTGACTTCTTGAACTTGGTAATGATTTAACTACAGCAGGCTCCTCAAGACTCACTTAAAGATAATCTTTTTATTGCATCTGTCAAATATATCTTAAACATTTTAAAAAATATATCACAAACTTTGTCCAATCCTAGTAAGTTCTCCACCTTGAAACTTTAACTCTTATGGGCCCAAATTTAAAAGTACTATAAATTTCTCACTTCTTTCTTCCCCTTCTTCCCCTTTTGAGACACTGTCAAAATGTCAAGATGGTGTGTCCTTTTAATGAAGTAAATTCTAATAAATTTATTACTTTATTAATAGATCTTTCAATGATATTTCAGATGAGTTCAACTGTTTTCATGTATAAGAGACACCTGGGGGGAAAAAAACATGAAACAAGAAATTATGAAACACAAATTCTACTACTAACTTTTGTGTTCTTTAACATTATGGACCTCAGTATTCTCATTTCTAAGGTGAGAGTCAGTGCAGACCTATTCTGTTACTTTTCATTATATTTCAAGGAATTTATGAATAAGGACAGGGATTTTCATGATCAGACATGAAAAGATGCAATGTGCTTAGTCATGTCCAATACTTTGGACCCTGTGGACTGTATCCCACCAGGTTCCTCTGCACATGGAATTTTCCAGCTAGAATACTGGAGTGGGGTGCCATTTCCTTCACCACAGGATCTTTCCTACCCAGGGACTGAACTTGTGTCTTCTTTCTCCTGCATATATATTTCACATACTATATGTATATATATATATTCCACTGATATCCTGTATGTATTATAGATTCAGTACACCTATTCTGATGGCTGATGCCTCAAATTACATTTCCATTTCATATTTAAATGGGTCTTATTTTTGTGGCACTCTGTTTAGTAGTTCTTAACCATGATATTTATAGGATTTATGTATCACTTTCTACATTCCTAATGTGAGTAAAACAGAAAGCTCAGATAGTAAACAAATATACACATTTCATTTCCTTAACTTCTCCTTCACCAAGGGAAAATCTTTTGCTTAAAAAAAAAAAAAAATTAAACGCTTTATAAAAACATAACAAAAATTGACCTCACCTACAGACAATAATGGATATTGTAACTTGCACTAAATTCCCCAAAGTCAAATCGTGAAAAATGCTTTGAGACTCCTGATATTAGAAACTTCTCAGGAGCACAAAATCTGTTTTGCTAGAAGCATTCTTTGAAAATGCCTTTTAAGTGTTTTTTCCCTATAGACTCAGACTTCATTATTATTTTCTCCAGGCAGTAAGAAATTTGAATATGTACTTTTTATCACATTGAGGTTGGAAAAAATCTTCTTGAATATGTAAATATTGACAAAAAAGGTAACTATCCTATCTAAATTGTACTTACTTTGTAAATCAATCAACAAAATATGCAACACTTTTGTTCACTATGCAGATATAGTTATTATGAGTATTTTACTGGGAGAAAAACCAATAAATTTTAATAAGAATACCCCTCAAACAGGTAACCCCCCAAGTTAGAAAGAATAGGAATATAAATAATTACCGTAGTTTTTAGAAGAAAAAATATAGCAATGAAACACCAACAGAATATGGCATTTTAAGATAAATGACAGTCAATTTGGCAAGTAGGTATAGAAATTCCAGAACTGTGGATTAAATCGGTCAGACTTCATAAGAAAGATTCATGTCAATGTATGGCAAAAACCACTACAATATTGTAAAGTATTTAGCCTCCAACGAATAAAAATAAATGGGGAAAAAAAAAGAAAGTGGTGGAAAGATTAAACAGAATTTGAATAGACAAAGGGAAGTGCAAGCAGGAGATAACAGCATACACAGAACCACAGTTGTGGGCATGGTGGAGATAGCTTTGGAAGCAACAGATGACAATATAGGCAAAATAAGATATAAAAATTAACACTTTGTTTCATTAGTGTAACATAGTAGCTTTGTTAAGTCCCCAAAATGGTATTTTTATATTGCTTATCATAGCTTTGTGTAGACTTGTTTTAACATCAAGTTTTATTCTTATTACAAAAGGAATAAATATTTTCTATGAAAAGATCAAGTGATACAGACACGTATACAATAGAAAGCATAGCTTCCTGCATCTCATCAACAAGAGTTACCTACTATTAATTCTTTGGAGTATGCTATATTAATAGGATAGAGATTTTTTCTATACAGACTAGTTTATATGAGTGTTTTTGCTGCTTTCATTAACAGTAAATTTATTCTGAAATTATGTTTTTCACCACATCTTCGTATACATTGTTCCACTTTTTGCTTTTAAACACACACACATACATACTGAATGAGATCACATTGTTCTGTATTTTCCCTCATTAACAATATTCATAAAATTTTCCTTTGTCATCTTTATTCAGCTACAAGACATCTGTCAACATTTGAAAACAGTTGTGAAAATTGTGTTTATCCAATATATCAGTAATACCAGTAATGTAACTCTGAGCATTATGTTTACATAGTTTTGTGAATAGTTCTATGAAATATATGTCTAGAAGTAGAAAAGCTATTGGGATTTTGGGAGATTAGGATTGATGTATATATACTGTGTGCATGCATGCTAAGTCACTTCAGTGATGTCCAACTCTGCAACCCCATGGACTGTAGCCTGCCATGTTCCTCTGTCCATAGGATTCTCCAGAAAGAATACTGGAGTGGGTTGCCACACGTTCCTCCAGGATATATACACTGCCATGTACAAAATAGGTAGGTAGTGGGAACCTGCTGCATAGCAGAGTGAGCTCAACTCTATGTGTATATAGATATATACATATGTAAAGAACCCATCTGTCAATGCAGAAGACACAAGAGACACGGGTTTGATCCCTGTGTCAAGAAGATCCCCTGGAGGAGGGCACAGCAACCCACTCCAGTATTTTTGCCTAGAGAATTCCATGAACAGAGCAGTCTGGTGGGATAGAGTCCACAGGGTCTCAAAGAGTCAGACATGACTGAAGCAACTTAATATGCATGCACACACATATACATTTATTTTAAATTAAATTCCTATAAACAGCGTATGAGAGGACTTGTTTCATGTCTCTGAGGAATATGTTGCAGCATTATTGTCTTTAACATGTGCTGGTTAATTACTTGCTACTTTTTATTAGATGCTTATTATAGAAAAAACCCTATGTTAATTTTTTAATATAAATTAATCCATAATACTCATAAAAACTCTAAGATATGTCATCCATCTTCAGATGAGAAAACTGAAGTCCAGGGATAGTAGAAATTGCCAAGTCACACAAGTGGTACATGGCAGAACGTGGATTTCAGCCCAATTTGTCTTTACAATCTTCCTTTTTACTAAAATTCCTCTATGTTACTGGCACGCAACCTCAGTTTTAAGACAAATGAAGAGTACACAGCAAAATTAAATAATGAATCTAAGTTCACTCAGTAGATACAGAGCCAGAAATTTGCCTCTCCAGTAGTAATTGAATTAGTTAACATATAATTTACTACAGTCTAATTTTTTTAATGATTTATGGTATAAAAGTCAACACCATCTATCAAGACAATTTAAGAGAAACCTCACCAAAAAGTCATCAATGATGCACAAATCCAGGAACAATTTTTAATGTTACAGTTACCTTTATAAATCTAACATAAAACATTTCACTATATAGAGATGCTAGAGATTTCTAAGTGCAGGTATGTCAATTATGAATGCATTTAATTATATTCTTATGGTTTGGGCCAGTTCAGTTACCTCAATTATTCATAGTTCTATTTCTGTGATCACATTTGGAGAAGTGTGATACCAACATGTCACCACAGATTCATGCCCCAGGAAAATGTGCAAATGTGATTTTGGAAAAATGCAAATAAGGATACATAATCCATGCCCATCCATAAAGGAAGCTTGATTGTGCCTCTTTTATGCAACACTTTCACTTGTTTTTCTGCAATATTAGACAATATTTAAGAAACTGAGAATTGGTACTTAGGCTTCTAAGGAAGTGAACATGTTAAAAAGCAGAAGGTGACATAAAAAAAAAAATAGGGCTGAGAAATTTGCCTGTCAAATAAGCATATGGCTGTCTATCCACAGGATTTTCTGGTGTTGTTTTGGGGTGCACCCTTATATCCTTCACGTGGCTTTGTTTAATTGTGAACATTAGCTACAATTCACACACACACACACACACACGTGTGTGTATACATGTATATAGGAAGAGAAAATCATATGTAGATAATATACATATGTATGTGAATAATTTGTTGCTTTGCTTCTGAATTTTGAACATACTGATACATCGAGTGTGCATTCCTAGATACTACATTTTATAATATATATCAATATATAGTGATGCATGTGCCTATATATTTATAGGTAAACCCATATGGATATATAAAAATAGAACTTGTGAAGCAATCAGTATAGTATAGATGCTTGCAAATGGAAAGTTGGTCTTTCATTTCTTGAGATCATTTTGCTCTCTGTATGAAACTGATACATTTGTAGAGACATGGCAGGAGAATACTGAGAAAATTTAACTTAAAATAACATTGACTTTCTTGAGCCGCTATGCATTTTGATATGCTTTTAGCATTTACACACAGAAAATCCATAAATTTAAAAATAGCATGAAATGTAGAAAATAAAAACAGCACAATGTGAGGTTTTATGATTGCTAATATTCTTGGCAAGTATCTCACAGCAGGGTGTTGTAAAACAGTGAATATAAGCATCTGGGTCAAAACCTATAGCATAATTAGCCGCAAACGCTGGTGGAAATAAGCGTTTGATGAGCTTCCTACATTTCTTATTTAGATATATTTTGCATGAAATTTTATGTGTTTCTGTATCAGATGCTTCTGTGAACTCATACCTGATTTCTGACTTCTGTATAAAAGCAAAGGTATTCTTCATAGGTTAGAGAGATTATTGACTACTTTGCTCATTAGTCTAACCTAACAAACAAAAAAAAATGTAGTTAAGACTATTCTCATCTGGTATTGTAGGGATGTGAAATTATGACAACTAAACTCATAGAGGCCCTTATTTTAATTATGTTTATGCATTTAGTTATTGTCTCCATTTTAGACAGACCATCCAATTATTTAATTGTTGTTGTTTAGTCACTAAATTGTATCTGACACTTATTTCCTGCTTCTTCAGGAAATATCTACTATAAGGAGATAAGACCAAACCAGAGAAACAAATTACTTATTAATTATTTCCAATCCTAATCTGTTTCCCATCTCATAAGACCTATCTTATTATTCACCTTACACAGTCATTTGAGACACTACTAAGACCTGGTCACAGGGGATTCTTCCTTACTGCAGGAGATCTAGTAAATTTAGCTATATCAGATCAATGCGGCTTCACCAGTGGCTCAGCGGTAAAGAATTTGCCTGCAATGCAGGAGACATGGGTTCAGTCCCTGAGTCCAGAAGATCTCCCCTGGGAAATCCCATAGACAGAAGAGCCGAGCAGGCTACAGACCATGGGGTGGCAAAGAGGTGGACACTATTGAAGCAACTGAGCATGCATGATCAGTAGACTTCTGGACGCCTTTTGGGGGGCCTTTACACCTTTATATCTTTCACCCAGTTTCAGTAATTGTATTTGCTACACTAACTTTACAAATCTCTCTCTTTTAAATTTTTTGTCTGAACTACTTGAGGTAAATTTTGGATATTGTATCCTTTCATTCTAAAGCTTTAATATATATCTTCAGTTTTAATGTACATATTTTAATGTATATTTCATTACAGTCTCTTAGATATGACAACACATTTTTCAAAATCAGGAAATTTAGTGTTATTAAGTGCTATGCCTTGATGTACATTCCATACTATAAATCTGCGTAATGTGCTCAGTCTCTTCAGTCTTGTCTGACTCTTTGCAACCCCATGGACCATAGCCTGCCAGGCTCCTCTGTCCACTGGGATTTTCCCTGCAAGAATACTGGAGTGGGTTGCCATGCCTCCTTCAGGGGATCTTCCTGACCCGGGAATTGAACCTGTGTCTCCTGCCTCTCCTGCACTGCAGGCAGATTTTTCACCACTAAACCACCAGGGAAGCTCCTAATCTGCCTAAGCAAATTTAAGCTTGTATCAATATTATAAACAATATAAACAAAGATCTGTTAAATTTAGAAAAATCTGAGTTTTTATCTATCAACTGAAGAAAAAGGCACAACATGAAAGTTGTGAATTGTTTTATTGGGAGGAAAATAAAGACTATAGCCTGACAGACAATGTTTCAGAAAATTCTGAGAAACTGCTCCCAAGAGTTAGGGCTAAGTTCAGCATTATATATGATTTTAGTGAAGAGAGAACTTTCAGTCAAGCACACATTTTGACAAGGGCTGGTTGCTACTTTAACAAGAAGGTTGTTAATAGTCAGGAGGAGCAGATTCACCATTAATGAGTTCAGTGCTTTCTAGATATTAGAAGATGCTGGAATTTGGGCTCATAAAATCTTCTAAAAATATTTAACTGTCTGAAGTCCTGTTCTGTAAGTTTTTCTCAGATCACAGAGTGATCTCCACTGTGACCTCTTTTCAGGATGTGTTGAAGGCCAGTGACTGCAGTAGCTAGTGACTTAATCCTTTTAGAGGCAGATGGCAAATGTCGATTTTTAGTTGTCATATCCTGTTTATAAGGTCACAAGTTAGCATGTGTCATGTGTATACGTCTATGATAGCATATATATAAGTACAAGCTATGTGGGTGTGTGTGTGTATTTTATATATATATATATATATAATGTATACATATATATTACACACACATACATACATGCATATATTATATACATATATATGTACATATATATATGTATATGTAAAGTGAAAGTCATGCAGTCGTGCCTGACTCTTTGTCCCATGGACTATACAGTCCGTGGAATTCTCCAGACCAGAATATTGGAGTGGATAGCTGTTTCCCTCTCCAAGAGATCTTACCAACTCAGGGACTGAACCTAGGTTTCCTGCATTGCAGACAGATTCTTTACTAGTTAAGTCACAAGGGAAGTCCAAGAATGCTGGAGTGGTTAGCCTATCCGTTCTGCAGATCTTTCTGACCCAGGAATTGAACTGGGGTCTCCTGCATTGCAGGCAAATTCTTTGCCAACTGAGCTACCAGGGAAGCCATATTATATATATTTATATATACATTATATATAATGTATGTATATAACATATAACATATATAGCATATGTATATAACACATGTAATATAAATATATATAATACATATTATATATATTACATATTTACTATATATAACTATATATAAATATATAATATAAATATTATATAAATATAGTATGTATAAATATTTAAATATATAATAAAGCCATATATGAGTGTATGTATATATATATAAATGTACATATAGTGTGGATGTCTTTGCCTGTGTCTGTGTATGCATTAAAGTGTCTACCTTTGAGTCACAGATTTACTCATTGCAAAATCAGCAGCTAGTGCAACAGTTTGCATAGGTTGCCCAAGGCTCAAACTCAGCAGCATAAAAACATAGTGTAAGAC
Source organism: Dama dama (assembly GCF_033118175.1). Taxonomy (NCBI): domain Eukaryota; kingdom Metazoa; phylum Chordata; class Mammalia; order Artiodactyla; family Cervidae; genus Dama; species Dama dama. Next base: position 13,898,495 of record NC_083681.1, read on the forward strand.
AGGTTGTATCTGCACATGCAGTGAGATTTGTTGTAGAAGAGTGATCTCAAAATAAGGAGATCTTCTGACTACATCCTCCACTGCAAAGAGAGAAGTTTTATCATTATTCTGAAATCTATTTGGGGAAGGAGAGGACTATGTCTTTACTTTGTAAGTCAGTGAAGGCCTAAGTTAGTTGTTTATGGGGAGAAAATAACTTTTAAAGTGAATATATCATAGCAGGTTCTAGCTATTTATAAATGAATGCCATACCTTTGAGAAAAAAAGAAAAAAGTAAGACAGCAGTGAGCACTTCAGAGTTTCTATATCCAGGACAAGTGAGAATGGCAATGCTATTAGAAAAGTGACTAAGAGGCTTGTCTTGATAAGGCATTTTGGGAAACAGTCTTGTTTTTTTCTAAGATTGGAGGCTTTGTGGTCTGATAACATTTATAGGGGGAATTCCTTCTTCCTCTGTCTTGTACCATTCTTTTGAGGAAACTGAGGTTTAATTGAAATTTAAGCAAAAGGAATTACTAAACTTCTATAAAATTTAGAGGTCTGGATGACAAATACAACAGCAAGTTATTTTAATCAACGTTCTCAGTTCTGTAAACATTGCTATAAATCAACTAAAATGAATAATGTGGCAGTTTGTTATTAAAATTCATTTTTAAACGTGTCAGTTGAAAAAAAAAAAAAAAAACATGATTACTTCACATGGAAATAACAAGTTAATCCAAACTGTAACTTATTGAGTAAGCCCAGTATTGATGCCTAGTTGCTGTAAGATAGTTCCCCTTCATAGTGAAAAAAGAAAGTCCTTTTAATAGTAAACATATTAGAGTCTCTCATATCATTTCTAACTTTATATAATTATTTTTCTTCTTTGTAAGAAAGGGGCTGAAAAACAAAAATGAAAAAGTGTTTTTTTTTTGAATGTTGATTCAAAATGTTGAGTCTTTAACTGAGAAAAAATATCCAAAGGTGAGAGAGTAAGAGATAAATAAAAGAAAGATACTGGAATTTATATATGTGGATTGGGGAATTAGATATCAATTATCATTTTAAGATGACCTAATACCAGTTGTAGTAATTTTGTTCTATGAAGTATTTTAAATGCTTTAGTATGCAAAGATATTCAATGCAACATGGTATGAGGTACAAAAAAAAAAAGTAAAACATTAAGTAAAATTATTAAATACATGATAGTCTTACTGATATGAAAGATTTTGTAGTCAATAAAAATTTAAGCAAAATAGTTATCAAAAAGATTATGTCTAATGTTACAAAGTGAAAAAAATAAAAAATATGTACACAATATAATTTTACAGTTGCTATTCTGTCACTAACTAGTATCCAACCCTGTGTGACCCTGTGGACTACAGCACTCCAGGCTCCCCTGTCCTTCAATATATCCTAGAGTTTGCTCAAATTCATGTCCATTGATTCAGTGAAGATAACTAACCATCTCATCTTCTTCCACCCCCTTGTCATTTGCCTTCAATCTTCCCAAACTTCACAGTCTTTTCCAGTGAGTTGGCTCTTCACATCAGGTGGCCAAAGTTTTGGAACTTCAGTGTCAGTCCTTCCAATGAATATTCAGTTTTGATTTCCTTTAGGATTGATCTCTTTGCAGTCCAAGGAACACTCAAGAGTCTTTTCAAGCACAGCAGCTCAAAAGCATCAATTCTTTGGCACTCAGACTTCTTTATGGTCCAAATCTCACATCCATATATGACTACTGGAAAAACAATAGTTTTAAATATATGGACTTTTGTCAGTAAAGTGAAGTGTCTGTTTCTTAATATGCTGTCTAGGTTTGCCATAACTTTCCTTCTAAGGAGCAAGTGTCTTAATTTCAAGGCTGCCCTCACCATTCACAGTGATTTTGGAGCCCAAGAAAATAAAATCTGCCACTGCTTCATTTTTTCCCCATGTATTTGCCATGAAGTGATGGGACTGGAAGCCATGATCTTAATTTTTTGAATGTTGAGTTTTAAGCCATGTTTTATACTCTCCTCATTCATCCTCATCAAGAAGCTCTTTAGATCCCTACAGTTTCTGCCATTAGAGTGGTATTATCTGCATATCTGAAGTTGTTGATATTTCTCCCTGCAATCTTGATTCCAGCTTGTGATTCATCCAGCCCCAGTACATCATTTTGCCTGATGTGCTCTGCATATAAATTAAATAAGCAGGGTGACAGTATATAGCTTTATGTTACTCCTGTTCCAGTTCTGAACCAGTCTGTTGCTCCATGTCTGATTCTAACTGTTGCTTCTTGACTTGTATGCAAGTTTCTCAGAAGACCAGTAAGGTCAAGACCTTACCCTATCTCTTTAAGAATTTCCCACAGTTTGTTGTGATCACATAGTCAAAAGCTTTCTTATAGTCAGTGAAGCAGAAATATATATATATATATATATATATATATATATATATATATATATATATTTTTTTTTTTTTTTTTTTTCTCTTTCTGGAATTCCTTTGCTCTCTAGAGATTCAATGGATGTTGGCAATTTGATCTCTTGCTCTTTTGCTTTTTCTAAATCCAGCTTGTATATCTGGAAGTTCTCGGTTCACATACTGCTGAAGCATAGTCTGAAGGATTTTGAGCATTACTTTGCTAGCCTGTGAAATGAATACAATTCTACTGTAGTTCGAACATTCTTTGGCATGACCCTTCTTTGTGATTGGAATGAAAACTGATTTTTTCCAGTCCTGTGGCCACTGCTGAGTTTTCCAAATTTGCTGACATACTGAGTGCAAAACTTTATCAGTACCATCTACTAGTGTTTTGAATGGCTCAGCTGGAATTCCGTCACCTCCACTAGCTTTGTTTATAGTAATTCTTCCACTGACTTCACATTCCAGGATATCTGGCTCTAAGTGAGTGACCACACAATCATGGTTATCCCGTTCAGTAAGACCTTTTTCATATAGTTCTTCTGAATGATCTTGCTACCTCTTCTTAAACTCTTTGCTGTGGTTAGTCCTTGCAGTTTCTGTCCTTTATCATTCCCATTCTTGCATGAAATGGTCCCTTGATATCTCCAATTTTCTTGAAGAGATATCTAGTCTTTCCTTTCCTATTGTTTTCCTCTTTTTCTTTGCACTGTTCATTTAAGACGTCCTTCTTATCTCTCCTTGCTATTCTCTGGAATCCTGCAATCAGTTGGGGATATGTTTTACTTTCTATTTTTTTTTTTTTTTAATTTTTTATTAGTTGGAGGTTAATTACTTCACAACATTTCAGTGGGTTTTGTCATACATTGATATGAATCAGCCATAGAGTTACACACATTCCCCATCCCGATCCCCTCTCCCACCTCCCTCTCCACCCGATTCCTCTGAGTCTTCCCAGTACACCAGGCCCGAGCACTTGTCTCATGCATCCCACCTGGGCTGGTGATCTGTTTCACCATAGATAATATACATGCTGTTCTTTTGAAACATCCCACCCTCACCTTCTCCCACAGAGTTCAAAAGTCTGTTCTGTACTTCTGTGTCTCTTTTTCTGTTTTGCATATAGGGTTATCGTTACCATCTTTCTAAATTCCATATATATGTGTTAGTATGCTGTAATGTTCTTTATTTTTCTGGCTTACTTCAGTCTGTATAATGGGCTCCAGTTTCATCCATCTCATTAGAACTGATTCAAATGAATTCTTTTTAACGGCTGAGTAATATTCCATATGTTTTACTTTCTCACTTGCCTTTCACATCTCTTCTTTCCTCAACTATTTGGAACACCTCTGCAGACAACCACGTTTCCTTGTTGCATTTCTTTCTCTTTGGGATGATTTTGGTCAGTCTCCTGTAAAATGTTATGACCCTCTGCCCATAGTTCTTCAGGCACTCTGTCTATCAGATCTAATCCCTTTAATCTATTGGTCACTTCCACTGTATAATCATAAAGGATTTAATTTAGGTCATATCTGAATGGTATGATGGTTTTCCCTGCTTTCTTAAAGTTAAGTATCAATTTTGCAATAAGGAGCTGATGATTGGAGACACAGTCAGCTCTAGGTCTTTTTTTTTTTTCCCCACTAACTGTGTAGAGCTTCTCCATCTTTGTAAGTTACAAAGAATATATTCAATGTTATTTCAGTATCGATCCTTTGGTGATGTCCATGTGTGGAGTCATCTCTTGTGTTGTTGGAAATGGGTTTTTACTATGACCAGTGTATTCTGTCTGCAAAATTCCATTAGCCTTTGCCCTGCTTTATTTTGTACTCCAAGGCCAAGTTTGTCTGTTATTCCAGGTATTGCTTGACTTCTTACTTTTTCTTTCTAACCCTCTATGATGAAAAAGACATCTTTTCTTGCTGTTAGTATTACTGACAGGAATGTGTGTGGGGTCTGGGTAATTGCTGCTTAAGAGCAGTTGGTCCTTTAATGGACCGGAACCTGGTGGTCCGGAGAGTAAGAGAGAGAAAGAGGCCGATATCCCCTGGTTTAGGCGGAAAGCCAACAGAGTCCTGTTCTTAGGGCTCGCGCTGCTGCACGTAGGCACCAGGCACCCTCTCGAGTGGGTGAAGACGCAGTGCGCCTTCTCGAGAGGGTCTCAGAAGCCCGGGCAAGAAAGTGAACTCAGCAGGCCTCCATGCTCCAAGTGTTATGCCCGTAGTCCGAGTCCCCGGTTGGGAAAGAAGACTCCTCGAAACAATGCAACTCGCAATAGGGGAATTTATTACTGACTCGAGCCAGGGCCTCCCGCCCTCACCAAGTGTGTGAGGACGAAAGGGCCCCGAGCCCCAGTTCTCTCGGGTATTTATTAGGTCAAAAAAAGCAGCAGGTAGTTGGCACAATCGGATTGGTTACACAGTGGGTAGTTGGTGTAAGCAGATTGGTTACACAGTTGCAAGGTAATTTTTGTTGGCCCAACGTGGGGCTTTCAGCTTTCCCCTGATAGGTTCCCTTTTTTCTTGCTAGGCATATGTTGATTGGCTAGCTCCAGGAGGCCTGATAATTATGTTACCCCGGGAAACCAGGCCTACTCCTAATCTAGGCTGCCTGTCATGGCGTTAGCCGTGACAGCCTCACACAAGGAGTTAGCCAGAAATAGAGTGAGAGAGAGGAGAGAGAGAGAGAGAGAGAAGAAAGAAAGAATGAAAGAAAGAGAGAGAGAGAGAGAGAGAGAGAAAGAAAGAGAAAGGAAGGAAGGAAGGAAGACAGACATGGGGACCAAAGCTCTGATGGAGCAAAGGTGTTTTAATCAACATGGCGTGGGCATATATACTGTCTTACAAGGTGGTTATTCTCAGCAAAGATAAAGATTAAAATTCCAGACTTACGAAACATAAGACGATCCCTATCAAGGAGAGAGTTGCAAACAATCACCTTTTACCATATGGCTCATAAAAAGGAAGAGGGTACTTATCACCATAATGAGAAATGCCTGGATTCCACAGCCCCGGGAAAGGCATGCCTCTTCTCTTAATTCCTGAATATTCAGGAATCAATAAGGGCCAGAGGGTTCCTGACAGATCCAAAACAGCACACAGGAAGCCTCTTGCTAAATGCTTCCTGACAAAGAGCAGTAAGCAGGCCAAGTTGGTGGGAAGGAAAGTTTATTTTATTTTAGACGCTGACAACTAGGGGAGGAGGGTGGGTCGACTCTCCTGCTTCCCCTGAAAAGTAGCGGGTGAGAGCTTTAATAGACAGGGTTGGGTGGTGGAGTTATGTGCAGAAGTAGCACAGTCATCTGTGACAGTCATCTTCAGATTGGTCATCAGTGGTATGACCAGCATCACCTTGATTCTTTTAGGTACATTTAATCTTCAGTTCCAGCCATTTGTTCTCATTTCTTTTGTGGTCAGCTCAGAATTGTGGCATCTCATTTCTTTGGTACAGTCTGGTCATCATGCATTTAACTTCTCCATCTGATGTTTTGGAAGCTATAAGACAGCTCACAGGATATGGCTCAGAATATCTATAGCCCTTGAGAAAGAAGTAAAAGCCCTTGACTATGCTTAATGACTACATCATTATTATTTAATCTCCTTTGACGGTTCTTCTTTGTTTTAGCATTTCTCACTTTTCTGGTTAAGCTTATTTTTTTGACTAGATCTTTCCACGGGCAAAAGGCAAACAGATGATATGGAGGGAGGGCAAGAACCATATAGTCCTGCTCATTTCATTAGTTCTAGAAGGTCTCATAGATCTTCATAGAAACAGTCAACTTCGGCTTCTTCGGCATTAGTTGTTGGCGCATAGACTTTGATTACTGTAATGCTGAAGATTTGCCTTGGAAAGGAGCTGATATCATCCTGTCATTTCTGCAGTTGGACTCAAGTAGTGCATTTCAGACTCTTGCTGACTATGAGGTCTACTCCATTTCTAGTAAGGCCTACAGTAGTAAGATACGATGGTCATCTGAATTAAATTCACCTGTTCCCATTCATTTTAGTTCCTTGATTCCTCAGATGTTGAAGTTTAGTCTTGCCATCTACTGCTTGACCATATCCAACTTACCTTGATTAGTGGAACTAACATTTCAGGTTCCTATGCAATATTGTTTCTTACATCATGGGACTTTATTTTCACCTTCAGACATATCCACAACCGAGGGCTGTTTCAATTTTGGCCTAGCCACTTCATGCTTTCTGGAGCTGTTAGTAATCACCCTCTGCTCTTCCCCCAGTAATATATTGGACAGATTCTGACTTGGGGGCTCATTTTCCAGTATTATGTTTTTATCTTTTTGTGCTGTTCAGGGGTTTTCACGACAAGAATATTGGAGTGGTTTTCCATTCCCTTCTTTAACGGGCGACATTTTGTCAGAACTCTTCACTATGACCCATCTGTCTTGGGTGGCCCTGCATGGCAAGGCTCAAAGCTTCATTGAGCTAAGCAAGTCTCTTTGCCATGTGATCCATGAAGGGGAATTCTACAGTTAAAATAGAACAGTGAATGTAAAAACTATGCCAAAACATTAATAGTACGTGCTTTGGAGGGATATGAAGTACTTGATATATTTTGACAATTCTTCTCTATTGTATTGATTTTTGGTGAAAAGTATAAGGTGTTGATAAGAGAGAAAAGGTAAAATTTTGGTGGTTAAAATAATAATTTATTTTGGTTTTAGCAGTGAATCCATCGATCTTACCCATCTTGGTTTTCAAAGTTTAGACTGAATCTATGTTGCAGGTCATCTTTTTTTACAACTTTGATGAAGACTTGTCACTTAGCATGGAACAAAAAGTTGATCATAGGCACTATGCTTGAATAGGGTGAAGATATTTATTTAATGACAGTCACCTGGAACATTTCAGAAAATTAATGACTTTTTAAATGAAAAACTGTCAGGAGCAATTATGACCAAATATGTCTGATGTGATTTTCTCCCAAAGAATAAAGACAGTAAAAGATTGTATTTCCTTTTACAAAATATATACTCCAGTGGTTCTATCATTCTAATATACAAGATACTACATCAAACTGGAATTACATGTGTATACAGAGAACATATTTTTCTATAACCGAAATTAAACAATAAATATAAATCAAGCCTATTTCAACCTACATCTTGCACATCTGGACATAATTTAACGAATTAAAAAGTGTTAAAATATTCATGAACATACAACAAATTAGTGTTAATAAGAAAAGTGGCATCATTTGTCTCATTCTTATCTAGTATGTAAATTTGTTCCCCAGGCACAACCGTTTTAATTCTCTAGATGTATCTTCAGGCACTTATTTCCACTTTTCTAAGTTATTTGCTAACATGCCTATTTCTTAATTTAGATTTTAGACACTAGTCATTGACTCCCTACTATGTACGGTAATTAAGGGTCTTGGGTCACTTTAATATCCTCTCCACACACACACACAATTTTACCTCCCCACACAACATGAGCTGTGTGCTAAGCCCCTTCAGTTGTGTCTGACTCTTTGCGAGCCTATAGACGTAGCCTGCCAGCTCCTCTGTCCATGGGATTTCCCAAGCAAGAATACTAGAGTGCATGGTCATTTCCTTCAGGGGATCTTCCCAACCCAGCAATCAAACCCTCGTATCCTGTCTCCTACCTTGTCAAGCAGGTTCTTTGTCACTAGCACCACCTGGAAAGCCTGAATTATGCCAAATTTTTGGTAAATTCATAATCAATATTATTACAGCTATGCCAATATCATTCTCTTCTCAGTTGAAGAGTATATTATGATAATCTTCTTATAAATTTCCCCACAAATTTATAGCTTTAGCATTTTAAAATTTTGCTGATTTTCTTTGCAAATTTACCAATTTTCCCCACATTTATCAATTTTCTGTTAATAGTATTTTCAAAACATTTAAGTATATTAAATAATATTTAAGTCCATTATTTCATAACGGCCTTCCTACTTTAGTCACCCAACATCTTGCCTAAAATGGATGAGCTGTCTCTAGGTCTGGTACTGACTGTATCCAGATGTCTTTCTCAATTTGTATCCTAGACAATAACCTCTGATTGTTGGATCTGCAATTTTCCTCTTTAAAGTTTTTGTTTCCATTTTACTTTGGAAAAAAAAAAAAATCTGAGAAATAGTGCATGGCCAGTAATTTCTTTTCTTTTGACACTAGTTCTTCTTTAAGAAAAAACATTTATTATCTCTAGAAATCATCATCACCATCTTTTTTTTTAACATCACCATCTTTTGATGATTCCTAATCTATTCTTCTCTTTCCCCATCTGGGAAACCCTATTGGTCAGATGTTAGATCTTTTCCTTTGAATCTCGACTTCTGTTTTATTTTTGTTATTTTCCATCATTTCAAATTTTACTCTAACATGTCAGAGTTTTAACCTACTTTATACTGTAGTCTTTATATAATAACCAGGATGAATGCTAGATTTGGAAACAAGCAACTCAATTTTCAGCAGTTAACACAATAGAGTTTTATTTTTTTATACAAGCTAGGATGTTCCTTGTTGACCAGTTTCTTGGGTAACTGTTGTAAGTAGAGAACTAGGGAGAAAGGCACTATGCTTAACATCTCCACTGAGTCCTAGGCCCCCAAAGACTTAGATATACCAGGAAGGTAACGGCATACAGTATATTGTATGGACAGGATGGACATTTCCTATGTTGTTTCTACCGTTGTCCAGAACAGAGCCACATGTTTCCACCTTGAAGCAAGAGGGTTTGTGTAATGTGGTTTAGCTTAGTGCCCTAAAAGATAAGAGCTAGATGTCGGTGATACATATAATCTCTAAATCACAGTGATTGCTGCCCATGTAGACACATGTTTCTCCGTCAAACTAATCTGGAAGTCAAACTACTTTCACCAACCTGATGCATTGACAACAATAGCATTTATGAAATAGTACTTCTCTTTCTCTATACTCCTTAATACCACATAAAACATCCAGGCTCCATTCAAATACAGTTCTAAGTAATTGTTCTATGGATTCATGGGGGCTTTTTCAAACCTGTTCACAAGGAAGGTTTTCTCAGTTGCCACATTTTATCTAATACAATGTACAGTGTTCTGTTCTATTCTTACTCCATTCACTGATCTCTATTTTCTAAGACATTCTTAAGGTGTTTGTTTCAATGTTTGGTTTTCTACTTCTGTGTAACTGTGAAAGGAGTGATTACACCACTTCACCAGAATGGCAATGTTTGTAGTTACAAACTAAATATTAGCTACTAGTCAGGCCCTATATCTCCCTGACTATAGAGAGCAGCAATTGCAAAAATCAGGCATCCTTTACTATTTAAATATCTCTTCTTACCCTATTCCATCTGTTCATTTGCTTGCAGCAGAAACCAGCTCTGTACAATTTGATGCTGGTACTCTGGCCCCTGAAAATCTGTCCCTAAGTAACTGATCACTTGAATTAAAATGGGTCAATAATTGTCTATCAACTGGGAATTTGAAGTTGAAGCAAGAACTACTTAGTTTAGGTTTTTATTTATTTTTGAATTGATAAATTTCAAAATTGACTTTTTTAAAAGACTTTTTTCTGCCCATGTGAACTTATAAGTCAACAAGACCTCTAGAGGTGAAGAAACCTGAAACCACACACAATATGAAGTTTGAGTGATTTACTGCCTTTTTCAAGTGGCTCTAAGACTTGATTTCAGTCCACTTGAAATTTCAGGCATACTCCCATTCTTATGGGGGTGTAGTCTTTAAGCTGTGTCTGACTCTTGCAACCCCAGGGACTGTAGCCCGCCAGGCTCCTCTGTCTATAGGATTTCCCAGGCAAGAATACTGGAGTGGGTTGCCATTCCATTCTCCAGGGAATCTTCCCAACCCAGGGATCAAACCCCAGTCTCCTTCAATGCAGGTGGATATTTTACTGCTGAGTCACCAGGGAAACCTCCTCTCCCCATTTTCATGAGACAATTTCAAATACTACTTCTTCCTAACACGTCCCTCTTCTATCTACATAAGTTCTACCAGATTCAAATATTCATGATATGATCATAAATGTAATTCCTATTTTCAGAGATCTAAATGAAGGCAAAGGAAGTTATGTTTAATTTTCAAAATTTACATAGCTTATGATTTGAGAGGCAATAAAAACAGCTCAGTTATCTTGAATGCAAAGTTTGTGCTCTTTCTATCAAATAATACTGTATTCAGAAATATTTGACTTTCACAAAATTCTTAAGACATGTGGGTTGAAGAAGGTACAATCTATTATAAATTAATGATAGCATAGGTATGAATATTTAGTTGAAATTTGAATATCAGTAGGTTAATATATATTTATGTTGATTAAGCCATGTAGTAAAGAACAGCAATGCCTGTAGGGAATATCGTCAATTAGAAGACAGCAAATTGTACTTCTCAGACACTTGAGTATTTTAGAAGTTTGCCCAAGAATATTTGTCATCTTTGTTAAAATTTGAAACTACAGACAGCTGATTTTTAAGGGATTTAACACATTAACAAACAGATGTCATAACATATCCTCTTAAAACATGTCATAGACAAGAATAATTATTCTTTCTTCATGGGCTAATCCACTGTAAAATGACAATTATTTTGAGATAATATATAGATGAAGAAACACAATTAGAATTAACTATGAGTAATACAGAGAATGTTTTGTTCATGATATAATGATCATTTCTTTAGAAGATATCTTCTGAAAGATAACAAATAGTAAAGCTAACATAACATTGTCAAATTTCACAGAGCATCTTTAGCTAAAGTTGAAATCCAGTACACAATTTTGGATGACATGAATTCTTACGTTTGTTTTCCAAAGTTTATATGCATTTTTCTTTTTTAATGCAAAGAGATGATGCTGTTAAAAAAATAAATAAATGTCATGGTTCTGTTCTTTCATCTGGACAAAGTAATATTGTGATCCTTTATGAAGAGAGAAGAGGCAGAGATAAAAACAGAAAAGAAATTTCTTTTAAGAGGCTTTGGACACTACCATCTGCTGAAGTGAAAAATTATGTTACAGTTCTCAGATAAAACAGCTTTGTGCTCAGGTGTATCCAACTCTTTGTGACCCTATGGACTGTAGCCCTCCAGTCTCCTCTGTCCATGGAATTGTCCAGGCAAGAATACTGAAGTGGGTTGCCATTTCCTTCTCCAAGGAATCTTCTGGACCCAGGGACTGAACCCACATCTCTTACATCTGCTGCATTAGCAGGAAGGTTCTTTACCATTAACACCACCTGGGAAGCCCATAAAATAGGTTATTTACTGAGATAAGTTAGTCTTTCACCTTTAGGTAACCACAGACAAAAAGTACAGCTTTCTTAGAAGCCATCAGCACAACTGGTACTACTCTAAGAGGTTTTTAGACTAGAGAACTGAACATATGTGTGACACAATGAGAATTCTAATGTCCGAAAGAATTTTCAGAAATCACCTGATATCTTAGCTCCCTCAAATATGCCTAAGGAGATAACATGAATATTGACTTTATTTTAAATAAATCTTCAAGCTTTATACATCTGGAGACATTTGGGAAATGAGGTCAAATTAAAGCACAAGGCAACCAACTTAGATTAGTCACTTTTAAAATTTTGTCTTGGAAACTTCATTTCCTGGTAACTTGTTAAACTGAGTATTTGCATGGACATTTCCCCCTCCTGCAATCTTCTCACTTTATGCAGGAAGATATTTTTAATATAACATCTTCTTAAATATATTCATGAATTTGTACTAAAGTCAGTCATAGTCAAGTAAGCAGTCACTGAAGGTATTTGCCAAACCTCATGAATTTCAGTTTAAGAGTTTTCAGACATGTGTGGTTTGGGAGAGAGAAAACAAAATCCATATAAGCTTATGCGAGATATGATAGTAGTTACTTAGTCGTTAAGCTGTGTCCAACTCTTGTGACCCCATGGACTGTAGGCTGTCAGGCTCCTCTGTCCAAGGGATTTCCCAGGCAAGAATACTGGAGTGGGGTTGCCACTTCCTTCTCCAGGAGATTTTCCCAAGCCAGGTATCAAACCTGTGTCTCCTGCATTGCAGATGGATTCTTTACTGACTGAATAGTAAATACCTCCTTATAAAACTATATCCCAAATAGACTAGACAAATAATACCAACAAAAAATATCTGTCTGGAGCTTATATTTTAGTCAGGGAGGGTACACAAGCAATAAATAATAATAATACACAGTTTATCTGAAAGTGATAAATGCTATAAAGGAAATATGAATCAGCAATCGGTGTAAGAATTAGTATTAAGTTGACATGTTAAAGAGCTTGGTCAGAAAGAGCTGGTGGACATTTGAGAAAAGATCTGAAGTAGATAAGAAATCAATCCTGGAATATCTTGATGTGTGTTGCAGGCAAAGAGAATAAACAGTGCAAATGTGCAAGTGCCCTTGCATTTTAGAGAAAAAGCAAGGAGGCTTGTATGGCTGTAGAGTGATTAAAAGGGTTAATAGGAGGAGATGTAATTTAAGGAGTAACAGAGGGGATGATTGTACAAGACCTTTGATGTATGGTGACCATAGGTCCAGGATTGTCCAATGCAATCTTCGTTCACACTTGTTGACTAGTATAATTATGACTTGGGACCCCTTTTCATTTTCAAAAATATCCCTGTTTGGATGATAGATTATATGGTTACCTTATTTGTTAGGTACTATAAAGATTTTGGTTTCTCTCCTGGATAATACATAAAACCATCAAAGGATTTGACCTAGTAAATCACTTGATTTGGCATATATTTTAAAAGGCTCGCTCTTTTTTTTTTTAAAGAAAAAAAAAAATAGAGTGAGGCAGAGAAAGAATAGATTTTATTAAACCAGTAAAGGCCATTGTGATTATCTGGGCTAACAATAGGGGCTCAGATGGGGTTGGTTTTAGCCTGGATGAAAAGAAAAGACTGGCTGGATTCCAGGTATCTTTGAAGATAAAAACAATGGGATTTAGTAGCATATTGGATGTACAATTAGAAAGAAAGAATAAAATCAAGATTACTTTAAGATTTTGTCTGGTGAACAGAACAAGTTGTGCTACATCAACTGAGACTGAGATGAGCCAAGTTGGGAAGAGGGATCAGAAGTTCAGCTCTGGACAAAACAAATTTGCAATGAGCACAAATAGAAAGGTATGGAGCTTGTGGGGGGGACTAGCCTAGAAACATAAACTATAAGATATCATCCTCTGGTTAGTATTTGAGCCATGAGATTAGATGAGATTTTCAAACAAGTGAAAGTAGATAGAGAATATAAGTGAAACAAAGACTGAGATCTAGAGTAGGCCAAAATTCATCCCAGATATGAAGAAGACTTACTAGAAATGAAAGTTAATATTTCAAAAGAGTGAGGCTAGGCATTGCTGCAACTATATTCTACAGTAGGCAAGACTACATGAGATTAGAATTAAGCCACCTAGCATTCCTTTCTGTTAACAGGAGATAAGGCAGAGAAAAATATAAAGCAGCAATGACACAGTCAACGTGTCTATGCTTGGTATCAGAAACACAAACCCTGCATTTGCTGTGGGATTATGTAATTCATATATTTCCTTCATTGCCTCTTTCCCTTTCTTCACTTCTGTTGGATAAATATCTTTCTGAATTTTATTTTAATCATTTTTAATCTTTCTTTCATGGATTTCATCCTTTGTATACGTGTATCCTAAATAAAAAGTATTTAGCTGGGTGGGAATAGGGCTGATCTTTCGCCTGAGCATAACATAATCACCTTTACACAGTATCACATAAAACTGATATAAATATAGAACAAATTATTAATCAACATATGCATCTTTCTGTGTCTTTCTTTTCATATTACATTACTCAGAATGTCATTTTGAAAATTATACAAGTTGATGAACATAGAATTAATTGCTACAAAGTATGATATAACTTTTAATTTTATACATACTTATTTCACTGCAAATTGAGAAAAGAAAAACAATGAACTCGTAAACTGTTTCACAATTGCCTAAAAAGCTGCCTACACTTTGACCCTGACTCCTTTGGCTGTGTTTACACCTAGATTTAAAATCTGCTGGCTAGCTTTTCACAGATTAAGTAAGGTAATTTCCTAAAAAAAAAAAAAACAAAAAACAAACAAACAAAAAAAAAACCTTCATTAAAAATAATGACATTGAAATACCTTTCCACTCATTTTTCAATCTTCTTTCATTTTATTCTGAGAAATTTTTTCCAAAGTCAGGCTTACTAGTCTATATGCCAAGTTGCATCCTAAAAGTCACCTGAAGCTTTTCAATTCAGTCTTCCTTTACTATAACTATTATCACCAAAGAGGCACAAGTATATATACTTGTACTTTGGTGATAATAGTTATATACATTAGATATATATACATATATGTCACCTTTAGGGCTTCCCTGATAGCTCCTGCAATGCAGGAGACCCCAGATCAATTCCTAGGACAGGAAAATGTGCTGGAGAAGGGATAGGCTACCAACTTCCACTCCAGTATTCTTGGGCTTCCCTTGTGGCTCAGCTGGTAAAGAATCTACCTGCAATGCGGGAGACCTGGGTTCAATCCCTGGGTTGGGAAGATCCTCTGGAGAAGGGAAAGGCTATCCACTCCAGTATTCTGCCCTGTAGAATTCCATGGACTGTGTAGTCCATGGGATCGCAAAGAGTCAGACACGACTGAGTGACTTTCACTTCACTTCATATGTCACCTTTCAGTTACATTAATTAGTAATAAAGATAATAGACTTTTTAAAATTTTTAAATTTTAATGTTTTAATTCCAGTGTTTCTTTGTTTCTAGACTATCAAACAGTGTATGAAAGATATTGATGTTCTGACACCCAAGATTGAGTGAAAACAGAGATTCAAGGATAAGACTATAAAATCAGGCATATACTACAGTAAGCAAAGAAGTAGGCAAGTGATTTAATAAGAGATATGTAGCTAAAAAAAGTGATCTAGCTTTTGAATGTTTGGATTAGCTCGATAGGTGAAGCCATTTTTCTATTTTAATTTTTATCTCAAATTATACATACATTGGACACATTTATAAATAACTTATCCTTACAGTTCTGAAATATGTCCTGACTTGTAGTTTTCCACTGCAAAATATTATAGTCATAATTTTTATAGACAATGCTAACATGCTGACTTTTTTTCTTTCATGTTATTTAATATTTTTCTGAATTTTTTTCATTTGACTTTTTGGTGAAGAGGAGCAAATATCAAACATTACCTCATTTTTCAACAAAAACTTGACACATCATTTTAAGGAGAATTTATCCTAGTATTTTTTATCTGAGGAAAAAAAAAGCAAAACAAAACTAGGTGGTCATGTCAGGCAAGACCCCCTAGACACCAAAACCAGTCTCTGTAGCCCTGTCATTAAGACATGACATGATGGCATTCACTAAAGTGCATTATCTGATAAATTATGCTGAAAGCATCAGTTAAATTAGATCTAGTCAAATAAAGCCAGACATGGAGTCATCCAATTTAGCTATTAAAAGGTTTTTAAGTATCTTTACTAATATTATTTTGTTTGAGGAGCCAGTACTTCATTCAGATATTTTAAAGTATGAAATTTTTTTTCCATTCATCTCTCAAAATGACAAAATGACCAATAAAGGAGAAAAAAAAAAGTCTTACAAAAGCAAAAACCATATAAGCAGAAGCAGCTGCCTTTGAAAATAAGGAACAAATGTGATTAAAGGGTGCCTTCCTTCTCAGAATTCTGAATGAGACAAGTTCTGTCACATAGGTTTATTGATGCCATTTTGCTGAGTTTTTTTAATATATTATTCCTTTTTAATGCTTATTTTATTAACTATATTTAATCTCTACTTTAAATTCATAAGCATAATGCTAGGTATAGCTAGGTAATCAAGAATGGCAACTGAGTTCACTAAAGATTATCTTACCTAGAAATGGTTTTCTTTTAAAAAAAGTTATTAGTATTTAATTGTGTATATGAGTGAAATATTTTGTGTCTATATAGTGAGGTCAATAGAGAGTGTCTTGGGCTGTGAATACCTTGGTGATAGCTAAGTCAACCTTGAGCTTTCCTGGTAGTTCAGCTGGTAAAGAATCCACCTTCAATGCAAGAGACCTGGGTTTGATCCCTGGGCTGGGAAGATCCCCTGGAGGAGGGTATGGCAATCCATTCCAGTATTCTTGCCTGGAGAATCCCCATGGACCGAGGAGACTGGCAGGCTACAGTCCATGGGGTCTTAAAGAGTAAGACATGACTGAGTGATTAAGCACAGCAAAGCACAAGTCAGTCTTAAGGACTGGCAATGCCAAAAGAAGCCCTGAGGATCTAGAGTCTGAATACATGTAAATAGTGAGGATCATAGAACAAAGTGTAGTAGACATCAGGTGAGTGATAAAAACAGAGAAATTTGTACAAGACGGGGGGGGGGGGGGGGGGGGGGGGACAAAAAAGAGAGAAGAAACATGGAAATCCAAAAGAACAAAAGGCCAGTGCAAAATAACAGGACTGTAGTTAAAATGTACAAGGAATAAGAAAATATTTTGCATTAAATTATTTTTTAAATCTTAGGATCGCTTAGGATGGTTTTGCATCCAAATGTCAGAAACTCTTCAAGTTAAATGGTTTAAAAATAAGCATAAAGAAACATATATGAGCCCTTTTAAGAAAGCATCTACATTGTGTGTGTGTGTGTGTGTGTGTGTGTGTGTGTGTGTGTGTGACCTTTCAGGGACCAAAGGTAAGTGCTAGTGAATCAAGTGAAAAGTAGGAAGACATGCTAAGTATTCTCACTTGTGCTTGTGCTAATAACTTGGATAAAGTGAAGACAGGGGAAGTTTGGAATTTTCCTTGCCCCACAGTTTCCATAGGTTTTAATTATCTTTTGCTGGGAGGGACCAAAAAACCTGTTAATCGATTATATCTGTTTGAAACTTCGTTAAGAAGACTACTGAAGTTACTGACTTATCTGATACTAAAACAGCGATTAATATTATATTAGAGAATTTTAGGGCTATATTGGGACAAATTTGTCTTTAACTTGGCATATTTTTATCATCTTCCTGCCAACAACCTTGCTTCACTCAGCCTACACAATAGAGTGCTGTTACAGATACAGCTCCGGGAGTTGGTGATGGACAGGAAAGCCTGGCGTGCTGCAGTCCATGGGGTCGCAAAGAGCTGGGCATGACTGAGTGACTGAACTGAACGGATACAAAATGTTATTATTTTATGAGAAATTGTGATCAACCACATGGATATAGTATACTGATATTGAGGATGCCATTTTTAACACACTCGCAAAATACTATTAAAAATAAAATATTGAAAAGAAATAGATGGAAAAAAAAAAGAATGGGGATAAAAAATGAGCCTCCACACTTGTTATAATTTACTGATCAAGATTGTCAACAGGGTTAAAGTCTTTGCTTTGTCTGTGTTGATTTCATCCCTGTCATAGTCAAAAATGGTTGCCTATGACAACTGGAGGGCATACTTTCATTGATCATGTTTTTCAGGATAGAGAGAGAGAGGGGAAAAAAAAGAACAACATTCTCTTAAATAAGCAAAAAAAAAACCCAAAACTATAGTAACCAAAATTCTCTCCTTCCGCCTAATAGGCCCCGCTTAGTTCAGAGGACTAACCCTAGACCAGTTCATCGTCTACAGCATGCTATGCATTCATCGGCTTGGACTTAGAATCACCCCTCTAAATGTGCAGGTGATGGGGCTAATTAAAGAAAATGGAGGCTTTGGGAATATAAAGAAAGGGAGAAATGGTTGGACGGCCTGTAAGCTATGAAAAGTTGACTTGTTTGGTTGAGAATAGGGGCAAGTTCTTCCTAGAATTAGAAACAGAAAATGATATGAAGGGGAGGAGGCATTTTGATAACTTGGTCAGTAGCATGTTCTTTGAAACGTGGTCAACCTGAGTACGAAGGATGGCTCTGCCACATCTCATTTTTGAGACCTTGAGGTATCATTTAGCCTTTCTATAAGTTTTTCCTCATTTCTTAATAGGAATAACATTACCTACATCTTGGGGCATCGAACTATATAATGTATGTAAAATATTGAAGTAAAATCATGCCTGGCCCATAGTAAACAAAAGAAACTATTTTTATTATTGATATTAACATTGTTTTTCTTTATTATATTTTTATTATTATTTTTTTATTTTTAGATTATCATTGCAAAAATGGAAATTCTGCTTAGGTAGGGAAGAAAAATTCTAAAATATAGATGTAGAGGTAAATAAGAAAATTTGAAGAACAAGTCACAATTAAAAATAGCTCCTAAATATTTACTAGCAGTAGCAGTTTTTGAGGTGAGCATGATGAATAATGGATTTCTCATGAGTGAGAGTGTAAAGAGGACAAAGACTGATCAGGACAAAGATGAGATGTGAAAGATCATTAGTACATGTCTGCTCCTTGTTACTGGGCACATGTAAAATGCTTTCTCTACATCAGGTAGATGTAGAATGTCACATCAGGTTTACTATATATTTAATATAACATTTATTATATAAAACTATTTCTCAAAATTTAACTTAGCTTTCTAACACCTACAAATTTGTTTTCTTAAATTTACCTTTGTGATTGCTTCACTGAAACAAGCAAACAAAAAGGCAAATAGAAAGCTGAACATTAATAATTTTTTTTCCTCAGAAAGATAATGTATTTAGAAATATTAATGAGGGTTCCTAATATCTGAGGAAACCAGTAATTATTTTGCAACTACTGTTGATTTCACACAGAAGCATAAGCAGAATATGCACTTAATTATGTGACATAACTCTTTCTTGGCTCAGTGACTGGTCCTGAGGGGCAGAAAATCATGCTACAGTAATCACAGATGCTGCCTAGTTAAAGAGTTTAAATTGTATAGCTAACATTGCTCAGGACAAAGTTATCACAGCACACTTGAAACAGCAAAACAATAATCTTAATACCATTGGAATGATAGTTCCAGTAGAAATTAATGATATATGCCTAGATACATGTCTGAAGTCAAAGCCAAATTTACTTTGTAATCATTTTATAAGACAGAGAAAACCTGGAATGAAAGGACCTCAATAATTACAAAGATAATTACAGATATCCAGCCTCATCACAATCACTGCTTTTTCTTATTTCTAGTAATTACCAATTAGTAGTATTCAACAAGTTAAAAGAGTAGAAAAGTTTAATTAAATTACACAGAAAAAGTCTTATATTCCTAGGCTATTTATTTACTTGCAGTCCTGTGCTAAGAACTGTATATAGCTTTGCAGTTTATTTAATAAAAATCTTCCAAATGATTCAAACATGAAAGCTCTGGTAGAGAGCTCAATCTCCTACTGCTTTTCATTAGTCTATGTTTTACTATTTTTCCAGTTCCTAAACCATTTTATATATAATGTCCACATGTCTACAGGATGTAGAGGATGCTTCTAAGAAAAGTCACAGCATAGGAATCATTTCATTTCTCCCATTTTAATGGGTGGAAAGATTCAGTGCTGCAGTAAACGTCAAAAGTTCCCCTACAAGCCAGGACCCAAAGAGCGTATCACAGCTGGGAAAGGCTCTGAAGGCAATTGCTTGCGCCGGTTTCCTGTTATTCAGCAGCAAAGTCTCTGCAAGGAATTATGATCAAAAGCATTGATTTATCCCTGTCAAAAGCCTTCAGTCATCCTCTGGCTTTTAATTAAATCCCACTTACATTCTCCTTTACCTTGCCCACCTTCTGTTATACATAAGATGAAGACGGTGCTGAACCTATTCATCCTCAGGGGCCACATCACTTTGGCCCTACTGTAGAAAAGAGGGGTGGGGAGTACTTGACCACTGTAGATTTACACCACAATTGATTGCTAAATATGTAAATTAAAATTACTTAAAATGGGAATAGCTGCAACAAGTCTTTTTTATATTATAATTTTAACTCTGCCTATTATATTTTAACTCTAAGTGGACTTATTTCTAAATTCTCCTAAGTAAAATATACAAGTGTATGTTAACATTATCACATACCCTTGAGCCACAGATGTCCCTAAAGCCCTGAATTTTAATAAGATATGTCTAGTTAAATGCAATAAATATGATGAATAAATGGCTGCATTGTAGAAGAGTCTCACGGTTGAATATGGAGTCAGGATTTTTATACTGGTTTTGTCATTCACTATTACTGTAACACAAGCTATGTAACATATCTAAGCTTTGCTCATATGTAAGTAGAAAAATAAAACCAGTAATATGTATATTGTAGTGTTGCTGCAAAAATAAGAAAATATATACAGTGTGCCTAATATTCTGTGAATGATCAGTAACAATGATTACCATTATCACTATGATTATTAAACTTATAAACTTGAGGTTTTCAATCTTGTGTATTTTTTCAGCAAATGTTTAGTTTCAGTTTCAGACTTGTTTTCTTCTAGTAACTAATTTAGAGTTCATTTCTCTCTGTCATCATTTGACAGCAATCTAATTCTATAATCAACCCAATACCATTCTCACTCAAATATAAAAAGTAAAATGTAAATGCAATGTAAAACTTTGCATGAATCAATTTTAAATAAAAATTAGATAATATTTGGTTATCTGCATCTCTAATACCATGGATACTTGGAATTACCTATATATTTATCAATAAGGCCATATATTTCATGTCTCAAATATATTTAAATAAGCATAACAGTTCACTATCTATTCTACACTAGACCTTTTGAAACAGTAGAATGATTAAACATATTTTCAATGAATCTGGAACCCAAAGATGCCATGTAAATTAAAAAAGACTGCCTATATCATCTAGGAGTCAAAAAGGTTATTTCTCAGAAAAATCTCTAACACATTTTTGTTCTATTTGTGATTGTCTATATCAAGGCTTTAATAGTTGAAAAGTAAATAATTCCAGAAAAGTTTTAAACATCATAGGCTAAATCATATTTCAAAGATAAAAACTTACATATCAAAGAGTGAAATATTTCAATGTAAATATTTTAATGAGATCATAGTATTTGTTAATATCTATCTTTAACCAAAGTAGTCAGCAACTTGGAAAATCTTGTTCACATATTTAGCATTATTTCTGACTTTGGCTATAATATGAGCCCTTATCATATTACAGATCCTAAATATAATCAGAAGGCTGTCCCTAAATTTAATTCTAATTTTTTTTTTTCCTAAATTGCTCCTTTTTCTAGATTCCTGCAGCATCTGTGAAGTGAAAAGCTCAGTTCAGTTCAGTTCAGTCGCTCAGTCATGTCCGACTCTTTGCAACCCCATGGCCTGCAGCATGCCAGTCCTCCCTGTCCATCACCAATTCCTGAAGTGTACTCAAAACTCATGTCCATTGAGTCGGTGATGCCATCCAACCATCTCATCCTCTGTCGTCCCCTTCTCCTCCTGTCCTCAATCTTTCCCAGCATCAAGGTCTTTTCCAATGAGTCAGTTCTTCACATCAGGTGGCCAAAGTATTGGAGTTTCATCTTCAACATCAGTCCTTTAAGAATATTCAGGACTGATCTCCTTTAGGATGGACTGGTTGGATCTCCCTGCTGTCCAAGGGACTCTTAAGAGTCTTCCAGTGAAAAGTTACAGGAGACTAAAAGCAATGTTGAGACCATACAGTTATAAATGGGAATCTGAACTCTCTTAGTCTTTTCAGTCCTACAAACTCTCTCACATAAAAGAGCGGGACCACAGATTTGCAATGTGGCTAATTAGTACATCAGCTGTTGACTGTTATTCTTTCCAGTGATCATTCTTTGGAATGATAAAACGACCTGACAAAATAAAATCTTATGTAACACAGCCATTCGCAAATGTAGGCATTGCGTCTAAGTGTAAACAGCTGGATTCTTACCCCAGACTCTCTCACTTAGTCCTTCATTCACACATAAATATTAGTGAATGTTGCATTTGAGACACGAGCCCATGACTTCTTACTCCAACAAGAAAAATATGTGCATAGGATATTGCAGCTTACAAAGCACAGCACCTAGCAACTGTGTAGCTAAATATACTGAGATTTAGCTTCCTTCATATAAATAAAGTTAATAACACTTCTTAAAAGTTAATTTGATAATTTACATAATTAGGAAAGAGTGGTTTTAACTATAAATTTCTGTACACATGAAAAGAGTCCTTTTCTTGAGATACCATTTATACAATGAATTTGTATTGACAAACATAAAATACACTGTGATGTAAAAATCTCAAGTGCCAAGAAAGGAAATGCCAAAGTTAGGAAACAATCTGAAATAGAATTAAGTTTATTCTTCTCAAGTTCTTAAAATTATATCCTCTGCTTTTTATATGAATATCTGACATTCTGCTAGACATATTCAATTCATTCTGCTAAGCAATTCCTTTGAAGTCAGATTATGTATCCCTTATTTGAAACTCCTATGCTTGGGTTAAGATGAAACATAGCTGACTTTGAGAATTATATATATATATATATATTTATACACATATATACACAATATATACATATATATATATATATACATACACACACACACACACACGTTTATATTATGAAGGGAGCACAGTGCTATATCTTTTACTGTTGTTAAACTTTTTTCTCCTCACAGGAAAGTCCAGTGTAACTGTCACACAAACTCATAATATGCACTCTACATTTTGTGATAGACATAGACAAAGACAGAAATGTCAGTTAGATAGTCCATTTCAAATTTAGTGATTTTGTTTATTTGAAGCATGCATGGATCCTCAGTCACTCAGTTGTGTCCGACTCTTTTGTGACCCTGTGGACTATAGCCTGCCAGGCTTCTCTGTCCTTGGGATTTTCCAAGAAAGAATACTGGAGTGGGTTGCCATTTCCTCCTTCAGAGGATCTTCCTGACCCAGGGATCAGACCCAAGTCTCCAGCATTGGCAGGAGGATTCTTTACCAGTGAGCCACCTGCTCACTTGTTATTTAAAAGGACAGCAGAAATTGTGACATGAACACATAGCTCACTACACAAGAATGTCAGTTTAGTCTATTCATGAGCAGGCTAAAATCTCTCTTTGCTTTTAGTTATCTCTATACCTTTCCCATTGTAATAAAAAAAATGTAAAACACCATTACAAAAGATATGACAAAACAAAAGAAAATCATCAAAAATGCATACCAAATGTGTTCAATAAAGTACATGCACAAATTTTTCTAACAAGAAATGAAATTCTTAAAAATTTCTAGCTTACTTAGAAACTATAATGGCTGCCATATAATAACCTCAGATTTAACAAATACTTAGCATTTTCCACATTACACTAAAAGTCTATATATATATATACATACATACATATATGTATATATATATATATTTAGAAATCCATGAACTTAAAAATAAGTTGTGAATACTAAGGGTGAAATACAAATTTGTTTTTGTCATTCCAATCAGAGTTATTTCATTTATTCAATAAGCTATAATAAAGCATTCTTGTTATAAATCTTTGCTTTTATTTAATGTTATTAAATGATGTTTTGCTTTAGGAAGTGTTCATTTGTTATATGCACTATCCTGAAATCCAACCACAAAATATTATTTGAATTTTGATTATCATACCTTTTATTTTGAAAATAATATCTCTATTAATAAAATATACATCATAAATACACATTAGAAAAAATTATAAAAAATCATACTGCTTGCAGCCAAAGATGGAGAAGCTCTACAAAATCAGCAAAAACAAGTCTGGGAGTTGACTGGGCTCAGATCATGAAATCCTTATTGTCAAATTCAGGTTTAAATTAAAGAAAGTAGGGAAAACCACTAGACCACTTAGATATGACCCAAATCAAATCCCTTATGATTATGCAATGGAAGGGATGAATTGATTCAAGGGATTAGATCTGATAGAGTGCCTGAAGAACTATGGACGGAGGTTCGTGACATTGTACAGGAGGCAGTGATCAAGACCATCTCCAAGAAAAATAAATGCATTTGAATCAGTTCTAATGAGATGGATGAAACTGGAGCCCATTATACAGAGTGAAATAAGCCAGAAAGATAAAGACCAATACAGTATACTAACACATATATATGGAATTTAGAAAGATGGTAATGATGACCCTGTATGCAAAACAGAAAAAGAGACACAGATGTACAGAACAGACTTTTGGACTCTGTGGGAGAAGGCAAGGGTGGGATGTTTTGAGAGAACCGCATCGGAACATGTATATTATCAAGGGTGAAAGAGAACACCAGCCCAGGTTGGATGCATGAGACAAGTGCTTGGGGCTGGTGCACTGGGAAGACCCAGAGGGATGGGGTGGGGGGGGTGGGGGTGGGAGGGGGATTGGGATGGGGAATACATGTAAATCCATGGCTGATTCATGTCAATGTATGGCAAAAATCACTACAATATTGTAAAGTAATTAGCCTCCAACTAATAAAAATAAATGGAAAAAAATGTGTAAAAGAAAAATAAATGCAAAAAGGGAAAAAGGTTGTCTGAGGAGGCCTTGCAAATAGCTGAGAAAAAAAAGAGAAGCTAAAAGCAAAGGAGAAAAGGAAAGATATACTTATCTGAATACACAGTTCCAAAGAATAGCAAGGAGAGATAAGAAAGCCTTCCTCAGCGATCAATGCAAAGAAAGAGAGGAAAGCAATAGAATGCGGAAGACTACAGATCCCCTCAAGAAAATCAGAGATACCAAGGGTACATTTCATGCAAAGATGGGCTCAATAAAGGACGGAAATGGTATGGACCAAACAGAAGCAGAAGACATTAAGAGGTGGCAAGAATACACTGAAGAACTGCACAAAAAAGATCTTCACAACCCAGATAATCACGATGGTGTGATCACTCACCTAGAGCCAAACTTACTGGGATGTGAAGTCAAGTGGGCCTAAGGAAGCATCATGATTAACAAAGCTAGATGGGGTGATGGAATTCCAGTTGAGCTATTTCAAATCCTAAAAGATGATGCTGTGAAAGTGTTGTACTCAATATGCCAGCAAATCTGGAAACCTCAGTTGTGGCAACAAGACTGGAAAAAGTCACTTTTCATTTCAATCCCAAAGAAAGGCAATGCCAGAGAATGTTCAAAGTACAGCACAATTGCACTCATCTCACATGCTAGCAAAGTAATTCTCAATATTCTCCAAGCCAGGCTTCAACAGTACATGAACTGTGAACTTCCAGATGTTCAAGCTGGATTTAGAAAAGGCAGAGGAATCAGAGATCAAATTGCCAAAATCCATTGGATCATAGGATAAACAAGAGACTTCCAGAAAAACAACTACTTCTGCTTTATTGACTATGTGAAATCCATTGACACTGTAGATCACAACAAACTGAAAAATTCTCCAAGAGATGGGAATACCAGACCACCTGAACTGCCTCCTGAGAAATCTGTATGCAGGTCAAGAAACAACAGTTAGAACCGGACATGGAACAACGGACTGGTTGCAAATTGGGAAAGGAGTACATCAAGGCTGTATATTGTCACCCTGCTTATTTAACTTATATGCAGAGTAAGTCATGGAAAACGCTGGGCTGGATGAAGCACAAGCTGGAATCAAGATTGCCAGGAGAAATATCAATAACCTCAGATACGCAGAAGACACCACCCTTTTGCTAGAACGTGAAAAACTAAACAGCCTCTTGATGAAAGTGAAAGAGGAGAATGACAAAGTAGGCTTAAAATTCAACATTCAGAAATTTAAGATCGTGGCATCTTATCCCATCTCTTCATGGCAAATAGATGGGGAAACAATGGCAACAGTAGGAGACTTTATTTTCAAGGGCTCAAAAATCACTGCTGATGGTCACTGCTGCCATGAAATTAAAAGACTCTTGCAACTTCAAAGAAAAATTATGACCAACCTAGACCACATATTAAAAAGCAGAGATGTTACTTTGCCCACAAAGGTCCATCTAGTCAAAGGTATGGTTTTTCCAGTAGTCATGTATGGATGTGAGAGTTGGACTATAAAGAAAGATGAGCGCTGAAGAATTGATACTTTTGAACTGTGGTGTTGGAGAAGACTCTTGAGAGTCCCTTGGACTGCACGGAGATCCAACCAGCCAATTCTAAAGGAAATCAGTCCTGAATATTCACTGGAAAGACTGATGCTGAAACTGAAACTCCAATACTTTGGCCACCTGATGCAAAGAGCTGACTCACTGGAAAAGACCCTGGTGCTGGGCAAGATTGAAGGCGGGCAGAGAGGTGGATGACAGAGTATGAGAGGGTTGGATGGTTTCACCAATTCAGTGTACGTCAGTTTGAGCAAGCTCGGGCAGTTGGTGATGGGCAGGGAAGCCTGGAGTGCTGCAGTCCATGCGGTCACAAAGAGTCAGACACGACTGAGTGACCAAACTGAGCTGATAACTACTCTCTGACTTGGAAAGGGGTTTTTTGTTTGTTTCTTTTTGGAATTAAACAATATAGTTTAGTTTTGCAAGCTTTTGAAAATTTATACAGATGAAATCATACCATGTGCTCTCTTTATGGCTTCCTTAATAGTAGTTTGTTGTTTTAATATACCACTTTTTAAAATCCCTTTCATTGTTTCCACTGTATGTTAGGGTTGTTTTCATTTTGAGGCTATTATAAATACTACTTCAAGTATGTCATATATGCTCACTGGAAGTGGAAGTTTTACGGGATAAGCCTTAAGAGTAGAATAGCTGGGTCATAGGTTATACATCCAGATGTCAAAAATGTGTGTATTTGTGTATTACAAAAAATATATGAATTCTATGAATTGTCCTGTGTATTAGTTCAGAAAACTTTGCTTTGTAATTATTACATGCTGAGTTGTATGACTTATGTTCTCTTACTTAATTAGTACCATTTGTAAAGTTTTTATAGGTTTTTCATGGCTTGAATATTTGTGTGAGTGCATGTGTCTTCTCACTATTTAATGTTTCCTATTCTCAGGAAAACACCAACATTACTGGCTTTTTCAATATTTTATTATTAATAATATTTTTTTCTGGGCCTGTTAATTTACATGTATTGAAAGGACAAAGTGTAAATAAGTAACTTTTTCTAAAACATTCATAAGTTTACCCATAAGATATACAGGGATGGAGAGAATACAAAATTATTTTTTGTTTTATTTTTCTTGAGCAAAGTTATCTATAGTCTTCTAAAAATACTACATTCCAAAATAAAATCCTGTTAATTTTAATCAGTTTAAACATGTGTTATGATATTTTATAATCTGCATGTACTGCAACGTGGTTTATTGTAAGAATTGAGAGGGGAAATCATCCCCTTCAAAGTACTAGTTCCAAAATCACAAACACAACTTTATGATTTTTCATTTGTTTAGAGTTATTAACTTAAAAGCATCAGATAAGTGACCTTTAATAATAGTTTATAACTGTTTTTTAAATACCTTAGTCATATTTTTATTGATGGATACAGTAGAAGTGAAGTGAAATTTGCTCAGTCATGTCCGACTCTTTGCGACCCCATGGACTGAATAGTCCATGGAATTCTCCAGGCCAGAATACTGGAGTGGCTAGCTTTTCCCTTCTTCAGGGGATCCTCCAACCCAGGAATCAAACCCAGGTCTCCTGCATTGCAGGTGGATCCTTTACCAGTTGATTCACAAAGAAAGCCCAAGAATACTGGATTGGGTAGCCTAGCCCTTCTTCAGCAGATCTTCCCCACCCAAGAACTGAACCGAGGTCTCCTGCATCCCAGGTGGATTGTTTACCAACTGAGCTATGAGGGAAGCCCAAGGCTACAGTCGAAGAGAGTCAAACTCACCTGAAGCCACATTACCCTGAAAGACAGTCATCTTAATTTATGAAGGGCATTCTTTTTTTTTTTTTTAATGAAGGGCAGTCTTAAGGAAATTTAACTACAGTCCTTAAGTCAAGGTCTACTCCAGAAAAATGAAAATCATGATAGATATTTTAATAAATAGGACTTATTATTTAAAAAAATAATGATGTATTAACTTCAAAGATTGAACAATGAAGTATCACAGAAATAATACTCACATAGAGTAGCTACTGTTCTCTTGGGGACCAAGAGAACAAAAGATTTTGGAGCAGAGGACCCAGAGGGCTGGGACTTAGATCTCTGAAGAACAGGTCCACGCTGTCTGGACTAGTGTATTTGAGACTGAAGGACAATTCAATTGGGATCAGGGAATGAATTTCTAAGGAGGGGGCTTGGCTTAGGCTGGTAGCTTAGGGGGCCTAGTACACCTGAATCTGGTCATCTGAAAACAAAACAAACAAAAACCAAAACCAAACGTGGAAATTGAAACCTAGAGCTGTTACTGAAATAAGCAGTCACTGCCTCTGTGCACACTTATTGCTTCTGTGAAAACTGTGGTAACAGGAAACAGAGAACAAGAAACAGGTCTGTATTTCCTTTTTAAGCCTACTAATCTCTTCTCCTAGCACTTCCCAAACGTCAGGATATAACAGCAGACCAGCTTGCAAAGGTGAAATGTGGTTTGCCAAGTCTCTGCCGCTGCATCACAAAATGCCTGTAGAAGAGGGGCCCTGATGCTAAAAGAGAACAGCGTAAAAACAGGCACACAGAATTTTATAAAATCCCTCATCCCTTGACTATATAACAACCAGCACCTGATGAATGCACTTTAATTTTCTGGAGGATAAAAAGATTATGTTCTCCTGTGTGTGTTTGCTGTTGTCTCTGAATTTTGCCTCTCACGGGCTTTCCTAGTGGCTCCCCGGGTAAAGAATCTGCGTGCAAGACAAGGAGACAAGGGTCTGATCCTTGGGTCAGGAAGATCCCCTAGAGGAGGGCACAGTGACCCACTCCAGTGTTCTTGTCTGAAGAATCCCATGGATAGAGGAGCCTGGCAGGCTATGGACCACAGGGTCACAAACAGTCGGACATGCTTGAAGTGACTGATCACACATGCAGGCATTGCCTCTCCTTAATGACTAAAAGACACTTTTTCACAGTATGGAAGCAATGAATTAGATATGGAATTCAGTATATCTTAGAATGATCTAAAAGAAAATATATTTTTATTTTACACACATAGTGTAGTCCCTGAAAGATAGCTATATGCTTGCACAGCAAAGGAAACCATAAGCAAGAAGAAAAGATGACCCTTAGAATGGAAGAAAAGATTTGCAAACCAAGCAACTGACAAGAATTAATCTCCAAACTATATAAATGGCTCATGCGGCTCAATATCAAAAAGCAAAAAACCAATCAAAAAATAAGTAGAAGACCTTAAATAAACATTTCTCCAAACAATGCATGCAGTTGACCAACAAACACATGAAAAGATGCTCAACATCACTAATTATTAGAGAAATATAAATCAAAATTACAATGAGATATCACTTCACATTGGTGAAAATGTGAAATGGCCATCATCAAAAAGTCTACAAGCAATAAATTCTGGAGAGGGTGCTGAGAAAAGGGACCTTCCTACGTGGTTGCTGGAAATGTGAACTGGAGCAACTACCATGGAGAACAATATGGAAGTTCCTTAAAAAAACTAAAATTAGGAGTAACACACGATCCAGCAATCTCACTTCCTAGCATATACCCAGAGAAAACCATAATTCAAAAGGACACATGCACCCATGTCCATTGCAGTACTATTTACAATAGGCAGGACAATTAAAAAAAATAAGTCCCTCAGTCATGTCCTACTCTTTGCAACCCCATGGACTAACACAGTCCATGGAATTCTCCAAGCCAGAATACTGGAGTGGGTAGCCTTTCCCTTCTCCAGGGGATCTTCCCAACCCAGGGATTGAACCCAGGTCTCCCACATTACAGGCAGATTCTTTATCAGTTGAGCCACAAGGGAAAGCTACAAGGCAAGACATGGAAGTAACCTAAATGTCCATTGATAGAGGAATGGGTGATGAGGATGTAGTGTGTATATACACACAATGGAATATTATTCAGTCATAAAAAAGGAATGCAGTTTTACCATGTGCAAAGACGTGAGTGGAAATAAAGACTGTCATACATTGTGACTTCAGTCAGAAAGAGAAAAACAAATATATAATATTGCTTATCTGTGGAATACAGGAAAATGATATGGACGAACTTATTTTGCAAAATAGAGACACGAATAGAGAGAACAAATATATGGATACCAGGGGAAAGAGGGATGGGATGAATTGGGAAATTGGGATGGATATATATATACAACAGCTTTGTATAAAACAGACAGCTAATGAGAACCTACTGTATAGCACAAGAAAGTCTACTCAGTCCTTTATGGTGACCAAACGGGAAGGAGATCCAAAAAGGAGAGAATATATGTATAGCTGATTCACTTTGCTGTATAGTAGAAAATAACACAACATTGTAAAGCAGCTATTTCCAATAAAATTAATTTTTAAAAAGAAAGTTATATATCTAATCATAAATATACGTGGTTAAATGTGAAAAATAAGAAAATAATATAACACAGAAACATCTATTTTTTTTAAAATAAAGCAGACTTCTTAAACTTGTGCTATAAAGGTTGCCTCTATATTCGTTCTCTCATGATCATATTGGTATTATTTTCTTACTAGAATGATTAAGTATAATTCAAGTAGTAAAAGATCAATGACTCATGCTGTATTGTTTAATGCACCATCAAGGTGCCAGTTGTGTTTGAACTGATAAATTCTATCTGCCGGGAGTCGTTTTATTGCGAAGTATAAAAACGCACAAATCAAAAGCATTATTCTTATATGGAAAAATTATTTTGAAGAGTTTGAAGATGATAACAAAATTTAGTACAATTTTGTCTTTAACGAAGGTATGTAATTGCTAATAGGTACACTGTGATGCTTTTAATTATTGGTAATGTTCTATTTCTAAAGCTTGGTTATGAAGACATGGATTTTTATATTATTCTATTATTCTCCACTACATTCATTCATTCAAGTCTGATATATATGTGTAACAAGCCATAATAAGAATTTGAAATTATTGTTGATTTATTTTTTTTTCAAATTAACTGTGTATCTTCAGGAAATGAAGATAGTTAAATACATCATTTGGAAAGAAAATATTAAAGCAGTGGCATGATTTGGACAAGTTTAATACTAGCAGCTCTTAAATAAATAAAATAATTTCTGATATAGAATTTAATTTTAGTATTAATTACTTCAAATTGGTTTCATGCATGCAGGGTGCATGCAACCTATTTCGAGGAATAGGGTTATTGCAGAAACTTTAAAGCTTGTCCTAGAAATATCCAAAGAAGATGAGTCCCTGCTATAGTTCCAGATGTGCAACTAAAGTAGGATATTTAGGAAATGGTCTTGATCACATATTGCTAAATTTTTCTTCCTCACTTTATGAAAACACCTTCATTTCAAAGATAAGACTTGAATGTCATAAATCCTTGTTATTGTTAATTTGACTCAAGCCACAGCTAAGCTTCTTGGTTTCCCTGAGGCTTTTCCTCCTCCCCTGGGTGACACAACTGATCATCAACAGCTAGCTGAGCAGATGTTGTTCCCCAACGAGTACATGGCTGTTTTCTTCTGAGAGCAAATGTTCCCATGTGTGTACCCTCCATTTCTGATCAGTTCCCTTGTTATATAAACAACAGATTGTGTTGTTGTTTTCTTAGAATATAGACCTTCAAGAGATTTCCACATAAGCATGCATTTTCTAAAATTGTTGGTAATTAAGCTCTCCTTCATTATTCTCTAATATTCTCATTCTATCCTTTAAATCTGACTCTAAAAAAATATTTATTTGGCCTTTTCAGTGTTGTTTCAGAATGAATTTTGTTTAATTGCATCATCCAATTTTTATTTTCATTTTAATTGTTTTATCTTGGATATAAATATATTATTTAACTTTTTTCAAGTTCTCAGATGTTAACATATTTTATCTTGATTTTTACTGGGATGACACTTTGCAATAAGGTTTAATATTAAATTCAGTTCATTTAATTTCCCATGTGATAATCTATGTTTAATATTTTTTCCTTTAATTCTGAAACTATAAATGTTATATCCTAAGAAGATTAGAAATTGAAATTCAAGGATTTCCTCTCCTCCTCTCCTAATTCAGAAGCTTATTGGAACACCTTTGCTGAATCAATAACTTTTTACTGCTGCTCCTAGACAAATAAAAGCAAGCTACTACTCACACACTCTGGCCCTGAAAATTAAAATAAAGAATAAAAAATAATTAATCTTAAATTCCCTGAAAATAAGTGGAAGTAGAAAGCATTCTATGTGTATGTGGTATTTTATGGTATCACATTAGCCATAACTCCACTCACCCAGAGACTGTGAAAAAATTACACATAAATTATTGAAGTATAGATTTAAATTTAATCTTACTTGCCCTTACTTATGTTTCAAATAAAAGATCATATCCAGAGAAGAAATGGTGCTTTTGCATGATCATGTACTAGTTACTAGTAGAACCAAATCAGTGTAACATAGACTTGATTAAAGTAATGATTATACTTTTGTGTTTACTGTTAACACAATAAAAAATTAACTTTAAAGTCTCGATTTAAACCTTCTACATTGAAGTTCATTTTTTTTCTGAAGGTTTGTTCAGAGTGGTTTCAGAATATTATCTGTAACCAGTGCTAAGCTTGGGATATATTATGTTTGCATATGAGAGTGTGATGATGCAGATGCAGACATCTGTCTATCAATTATTAGGTGTTTCTGAGCCACTTCACCAGGTGGAGAATGCTGAATAGTTTCCTCATGATGGGATTTTAAATATGTTAGAAGAGAAATGGGAGCTTCCCTGTGGCTCAGCTGGTAAGAATCTGCCTGCAATACAGGAAACATAAGTTCGATCCCTGGGTCGGGAAGATTACCTGGAGGAGGAATGCAACTCACTCCAGTATTCTTGCCTGGAAAACCCTGTGGACAGAGGAGCCTGGCGGGCTACAGTCCATGGGGTCGCAAAGAGTCGGACATGACTAAGTGACTTCACTTTCTTATTCTGATGTCAATATATACTAGTTTCTTTAGAGCTAAACATTGATTCCTTTGAAAATTTAACTATCCTTTCAAAAATTATGATGTTAAGGAAATAAATATTGATAGTATTACATCTTTGTGGTATAAGTACCTTACTTAGGAATGAGTTTTTGTAATTGGGTAATTGACTGACTTCAGGCTTTAAATAATCATAATAAGAGAATAAAATGTGTGTCTACGTACCCAGAGAATGAAGTTCAATGTTTGACACAAATAGATTCCTTTATAGTTATCTGCTTTTGTTTGGGTGTGTGGCTTGTTTGTTTATTTGTTTTATGTTTTCATCATAAAAACCAGAAGACTAAACTTGGTAGGCAAGTTTATTTGAAGTCAAGGGAGCGTGCATTCTCTTTGTCGGACCTTAGGGCTGGGGCATCCTATGTGTGGCTTGAACAGCTCACCTCCCATGTAGGGTCTCTGCCAGTGCAACCTCACTTTTCCTGTGAGTCTCCTCCCAGGAGCATGGGTCTTGATTGATCACTTCTTTCCTCCTCCTATCTGATTTTGAGTGAATCTTATAACCTTGATTATACAGGTGTCTTTCTGCTATATACAGTTATTACTAGTTTTCAGTAAGAACTGCTACATGTGTAGATACATTTTCGATGTGTTCATGGCAGGAGGTGAGTTCCACATTCTCATACTCCACCATTTGGATTCAACTCCTAAAGTTTTATTTGGGTTATTTGTGTATAATTCAGTGCATTTGTGGCGTGTTTTCTGCAAAATGTCAATCTTTCACTTTTGTAATCCTACATGTGCTCAGATTGATGAATATTAGATGTGCACCTGGTAAGAAGGTATATATTTCTGCTATTGAGTAGAACGTTATATAAATATCATTCAAGTCTAGTATATTCAATGGTGTTTTAATAGTATTTTCTATTCTCCTTGATTTTCTATGTGCTTATTCTATCCATTGCTGGGAAAGAAGGGTTGACATTTGCAACTATAATTATAGATTTTTAAACTTTTCCCTTTAGTTCAGTACTTTTTTTGCTTCATATATTTTGAAGCTCTGTTTTCTGATGCAAAAACATGCCATTTATCTTTGTTATCTTGGTGAATTGACAATTTTATAATCATTTTATATATATATATATATATATATATATATATATAGTCATATTCCTTCTCTGCAATTTGCTTCCTATGTTATTAACA
Organism: Dama dama; assembly: GCF_033118175.1. NCBI lineage: Eukaryota > Metazoa > Chordata > Mammalia > Artiodactyla > Cervidae > Dama > Dama dama. Next base: position 13,932,939 of record NC_083681.1, read on the forward strand.
TAGTCATATGTTTCCTTATGAGTAGCATTTGCACAATATATACTTTTCCACCATTTTATTTTTATTTTGTATGTCTGTAAATATAAAGTGTGATTCTTTACAAGAGGATAGAGATATGCTTTCTTAAAATTATTATTTATTCTGGTGGTCAGTGCCTTTTAACTTTGATATTTAGTCTACTTAAAACCAATATTGCTCTGAGTAAGGTTGAGTTGTGTTCTATCATCTATTTGTCCTTGGCTATTATTTATTTTCCGTCACATCCTTTTTTATTTTAGATGAATAGAGTATAATTGGCATTCCATTTAGCATCCACTCTTGGTATTTTGACTACACTTCTTTGTTTATTTTTAGTTGTTGTTCTAGGGCTTACAATATGCATCTTTAATTTATCACTTTCTACATTGATATGTTACTTCACATATAACTTAAGAAAGTAAAAGAATATGTGTTCTCTTTGTTTCCTCTTTTTTTAGATAACACATGTATATACATGTGTATATATATATATATATATATATATACATGTATCTTTTGTATAAATTATAAAATCACAAACTTTCTTATCAAGTTTTGTTTCACACTATCAGTGATCATTTTTGGTCATGAAAACAAACCAAAAAATTTAAAAACCTTGTGTTTATACTCATCAGAGGATTTATCATGTTCTGATTCTTTCTTTCTTTCACAGCTCACTTTTCTGCCTAATATAATTTCCTTTCATTTGTCTTTGTTCCTTAACATTTACTTGGGAACAGATCATAACGTGTGTACTCAGATGTTCAGTTGTGTCCCATTCTTTGTGACCCCAAGGACTGTAGCCCTCCAGCCTTCTCTGTCCATGGGATTCCCCAGGCAAGAATACTAGAGTGGGTTGTCATTTCCTTTTTCAGGGGATCTTCCCAATCCAGGGATCGAACCCACGTTTCCTGTGTCTCCTGCACTGGCAGGCAGATTCTTTACCAAGAGCATCATCTGGCTTCTCTGATCAGCTGAGAATAAATTCATTCAGTTTAGTAGGTCAGAAATCAACTCTGTTTTGCTTTACTTATGAATATTTCCAATGGATAAAGGATTTTAGGGTGATTTTTTTCTCTGCATTTCTAAAAGGCTGTTCCATTGTCTTGAATTTTGCATAGTTTCTGAAAAGTGTGACATTCCCATTATTTATTTCTCTGTATGTATTCATTTTTTCCAGCTGCTTTAGATTTTGTTTCACTAATTTCAGCAATTTGATTAAGATATAATTCAGTGTGCCTGTGCTTATGACTAGCCTCCTTGGATTTAATTTAGCTTTTTGTATTTGTGGTCTTCATCAAATTCGGGAAAATATATCCATTATTTTATTAAATATTCCTCTTCTTTTTTGGGGGAACAGTAATTACATGAGTTTAAATCAACTTTATATTCCACAGCTTACTGAAGCTCTTTAAAAAAAAAATTGCCTTTGTTTTGTCTATGTTTTGCTCTGTCTTCACTCTGGACAGGTGCTACTGTTTTCAAATATTCAAGACTCTTTGGTCTTTTCTTCTTCATTGTTTAAACTTCTCTTCCATTATCCTGGTGAATCTAGGGTGCTGTAGACACAAAGTGCTTCCACTTCAAGTAGCTAGTGGTAGAGCTTGTCATTTTGTTTCCTATTATGATGTTTCTGGTTGATTTCTGAGCTGTGTGAAGACAGTCTTTGTTGTTGTTATTGTTTAGTCACCCAGCCACGTCTGACCCCTTTGTGACCCCATGGGCAGAGTAGCCTGAAGAGCTACAGTCCATGGGATTCCCCAGGCATAAATACTGGAGTGGGCTTTCATTTCCTTTTTTCAGGGGATCTTCCTGACCCAGGGCTTGAACCTGTACCTCCTGCATTGCAGGCAGATTCTTTACCATTGAGCCACCAGTGTTTACCTTTACTCAGCCTAGCTGAATGTTTAGTAAAGTATAATTTTAAAAATTTAAAATCTTCCCTCAGTAAATTGTTAGACATACCCAAATTTTGTCTTTCACTATGCATTTTAAAATTCTGAAACAAATTTCCCCTGTATTTCCACATGACAAAATGAGTCTGCTTTTATTGGGGGGGGGGGGGGGGGGGGGGAGGAGGTGCGGGAAGCAATGCCATTATGTATCATGCACTAATCTAAAAAACTGAAATTATAAAATGAAATATATATAATTGTACCAAAGCAATTAGCTTGCATTTCACCTAGAAAACTGAGATGAGAGAGTACTTGTAAAGTGACTGGCCATACGATCAGATTTAGCAGAAAGCAAACATAAACACAAATGAAGTAAAATTCTATAACTACTCACATCCCTTCTTGATCATCTAGTATCGGCAAAAATTAACAAGTAAATTAAGATGACCCCTAAATATAGTGTACAACTTGAAGAAGCAAAGGTACATAACATTAAAATTTTGTTTAATAGTCAATGTTTCAGTACTCTATTTTACTTAGAAACTATATGATAATTATCCATTAACTAACCTAATATTATATTATTCTAAAGTTTTGGCTTTTATGTTATTTAAATTCTTGGAGATGTTCAAATTTTTAAAATATGAGACATGATGCTGTAAAATCTTTGTTAGAAGTATGATTCAATATAGTTTATTAGAAATTTACCAGTTTCATATTCTGCAATGTTAAGGAAGTATGTTCTGCTATTCTGCTCTCTTGAGTGTGACTCTTTGAGACCCTTTAGACTGTAACCTGCCAGCTCCTCTCTCCATGGGCTTTTTCAGGCAAGTACACTGGAATGCGTTGTCATTTCCTCCTCCAGGGGATCTTTCTGACCCTAGGATCAAACCTGCATCTTCTGTGTCTCATCCATTGCAGCTGGATTCTTTACTACTGAGCCATCAGGGGAAATCCTAAGGGATTAGCTTATTTTATCAGTAAACAAAAGCAATGCAAGATGTTTAAGAGGGTCAGATTAATTAAGCCAATAGTATGGAGAAAGAAATGGCAACTCACTCCAGTATTCTTGCCTGGAGAATCCCATGGATGGAGGAGCCTGGTGGGCTATAGTCCACGGGGTCGCAAAGAGTCGGAAACGATTGAGCAACTTAACTTTCACTTTTCTTTCTTTCATAGTTTAGTTGGTTTTGTCAAATTAGTCCATTTTGTCATCTTGGTTGAACTTTCAACACTGCTAAGGTATAATTTTCAACTGACAAAATCATGATTTTTTTTCAAATATAAAATACCATTTGTTAAATGCTTTTTTTCAGTATTAATTAATAAGAAAAGAAGATGTTAAGGTGGATTCTAACAGCATTTAGGAGCTTAGGTTTTTATAGAAAATTTAATAATGGAAAGTTAAGATAAGACTGCTGGATTAATTTCAAAACTGATTAATATCCTGCTGAGTAACAACCTTTGACATTTAGAATTATCTTTTCTATTAGATATAGATTGTTTGCATTTTGGTCTGACAAATTCTGTGAGTTAACATATGATTTCACTAAGTCTGAGAACTTCAATCAATAGTAAACAGGGAGTCAAAGAAACACAATTTCCCTGGAAGATTCTTAGATGGGCCTTAGGTCTATATAATATTACAAGTTCGTCATCCAATGTTTTGCCTTATTTCTATGTTTAGGATGATATTTCTAAGGCATTTCTCAAAATTTAGTGCTCTAACGAAACAACACTATTATTTCTTTTTAAAGAAAATTATCTGGTTTTGATAATGTTTTGAAAACAGAGGGAAAAAATAGAAAAGACACTAGTAGCCCATCTTATTTTCACATTCATGTTCCCAGGTAAATCATTTATGGCTGGACATTGTTTATCTTCAGATGGACATGGATGAAAGCTAATATAGTGATGATATGTTTTACTTGTTGATGACACTTGGTAGATGTTTCCTTGATATTCATATTCCGAGCATTGGGGATATAGGATTTGGTTAAAGAGTATGATTCAAACAAGAGATTCTAATGGTTACTATGGAAGGTTTGGACTGAGGTTTCCATAATCCTTCATCACAGGCTGACACTACTCCCTAATCTATCCACTCCAAAATTCTTGCTGGGAAGTGTCTTTTTTTTTTTTTTTTTCTTTTTTAACTAGCTGCAATAAATTAGGCTCATAGGAATGCTTTTCTTGGTAACATATAGAACAACGTTAGTGGATTTCAAATTCATGATATATTATAAGCCAAATTATACTTACTGTCTGAATCTTATATTTCTCAATATGACTTTCACTTCTCTTTCAATTTAAGAAGATTATAACTTTATTTAACAATAGAAGAATTTCCAATAAATAGGACTTACATCTCCTTTTCCAATAGCAGATAAACACAATTTAAGAAATTAAAAAAAAAGAAATAGCTTTGATAATGTTAAATATTGCTTTTTTTAAATAAAATAGCTCCTAACACTAATATGCTAGCAATGTGACTGAATAATGTTATTACTGAAATTGTAATAATATCCTCTTGTAGTAACACTCTTTATGATTTAAAAACCAAGCACATTTTCAAATGTTATTCTTGCAAACATTTTATAAGATAGATTGTATAGATATTTAGCTTATAAGAATGCAGTGGTAAGGGAAAATGTGAGTTTCAAATCCATAGATTCTGTTAAGTTGGAGTCATTGCCAGTTTTTAAAACTCACAAGGTGTAGCTATAATGCATTCAGATTAATTTTATAAAATTAAGAATCAATCTAAAAATACTTAGAATCAATCTCAGAGTATTTTAGATTATTTCATGTTACATTTGACAATTCTACCATATTGCAGAAAATAAAATTTGTATTCTCATGCAATTTTATTATTTCCATTATATTTTCCAACTAAAAACTGAACAATAGAGTTCTAAATAAATTTTAACAATGAATCATATTTTCAGTTTGGAGATGGGATTGGAATGGCTAAGAAGGGGAATTATTTATCATAAAATAATATTGAAGTTTACTGAAAATTTCAATATAAATTCTGTTGGACTGTTTCACTATAATTTAGGTTTCCACAAACCAGAATTCTTTGGAAGGGAGTCAATAAGTTACAACCAGGTGACTGATTCTGACTATGATGTATTAATTTGTAAATTACATTTTGCTGAAAAACAACTGCGTTCATTAGTTTACATTTGATTTGGTTACTTTCTTACTACAGTTATGAGAAACCATGTGACATGCAAAGGCAAACATATTTACTACCTGGCCCTTTACTGAAATAATTTGTAGTAGTCTTTTTCAGAAGAAAACTTATTGTTTTATTTTGCATCTTTATTATTGTATGCATAATATGAAGCAGCAGGAGGCAAAATTCATTTGAAATTAAAAAGAAAAACAATTTGAAATATAATGTATACTTGCTGTGAATCTCATCTCAGTATTAGCCCCAAACCTTTTAGAATATGCTTTTCTCATCCCTCTACTATGTCATCAGAGTATCTGATTATAAAAATTATATAAGTCCTAGAATAGTTGACATTTTTGCACAATATAACTGGTGAGTAGTTACTTAATGCTAAAGGAGAAAGTTCTGGTTAACACACCTGCATGTGAAATATCTGACATAATATACTCTGACTGGATCACTCAGCCAGGGTAAGACTGGTGTTTGTTTAATGTTATGGTAGGGAGTGCAAATCAGATAAGAAATCTCATGTGATCCATAAGTAAGCAATAACAAAATGACTTCAATACTATTTTTATTTTCTCAACAAAATTGTCTTCGTAATGTCAACTTTCTAGGCATACAGAGACCAAATGTGAGTAATCCCTGTAGGAAAAAAAATCAGAAGCATGCTTTTTTACTTTTGAGGATTGTTCCAGGATGTAGATTGTGCTTATAATGGGAGAAATTGTGTATCAAGAATGCATAATTGGACAATATTATAAGACATTACTTAGAGTTGATTTATACATACAACTGTTCTTTACAAGAAAAATAAAATCTGGAAATAAAATCAATGTTGACATTAAGATGCAAAAACATACCATGAAAATTAAAAAATATAACTTTACCAGTAATAATGACAAAATCATGAAAAAAGCTTACAGAATAACTTTTGCAATTGAGAAATATTGAGAATAAGAGCCTGTAGGACTTTACAATGCAATTTCAGTAACTGCTTACTTTTCATTTCTCTTTTACAAGGTATTAAAACATAATTAAAAATGATAAAATGACACAATTTCTTCCAAGTACATATATCCCTACCCATTTATTATGCTCTAGAAATGAATGATCTTGGTGTTAATAAACTATAATGATTTTTTTCTATCAACTTCATCTTAATGCTTTGGCTTTTCAATTACTGGTGAGGGAATTTGCCCAAGATGACCTGTAATTAGAGTTGATTATCATTGCCAGCTTATCATAGAATATATAAAAAGACACAATATATTTTTCATCGAGAGCAAAAGAAAAGGCTGAGAAAATTTTATGTTCTATATTCTAAGTCATAACAATATTCACTATGAAAATGCTGCCAATAAATGCCATGGTATAATGTGGATGTAATTTGTCTTTAGTAAGATAATACAGATATTTTCTTTCAGTATAGCTGGCATGACTTATCACCATGATTCCTTTCTGGTATATTATGATCAAATCTAAATGATGAGTGAAGTAGAAATCAGTCACCAGGGGATGATTGCATAATTATTATCTCTAGGTAGTCATTTTGACATTAACCTGTGATTAGTATACAACCATAATTCATAACTAAATGAGAGAAAGTAAGTCACCCTCACATTTCCTTGCATGCTGAGTTGCTTTAGTAGCGTCCAACTCTTTGATACTCCATAGACTGCAGACCGCCAGGCTCCTCTGTCCATGGGATTCTCCAGGCAAGAAATACTGGAGTGGGTTGCCATGCTCTCCTCCAGGGAATCTTCCTAACTCAGGGATCGAATATGCCTCTCTTATGTCTAGTGTATTGATAAGCAAGCTTCTTTACCACTAGAGCCATCAGTTTTCAGTAATCATTCTCTAATTAGACACTACTTTCAAATTTAATTAAAGGAGAAAGAATAGAAAACATTATTACTATAAGATTTATTCTATTAGTTACTTACTGTTTCAATAATTTAAACCTAACCACACATAAATTTTAGTTCTGTGTATAGAACTTATCAAATAAACCATAATTGTGATTGTATACAGCCAGCCTTCTAGTGATCACTGTTCTTGAATGTTGTAGAAAAATATTTTAAAATTTTTAATAATATATTTATTAGTATTTAACATTTATGAGTTGTTTCAAGAACCAGGTATTCCTGCTAACATAGACATTTTACATGAACAAATATAAGAGTCTATGAAATAAGGGACTGAATAGAAAGAAAACAATAAGACAGAGACAAGTAAGGAAAGAAATATATTTGCATTAAGGATATATTCCCAAGGCTTCCCAGGTGGCAGAGTGGTAAAAAATCCACCTGCCAATGCAGGCGATTCAAGAGATGAATGTGTTTTGGATCTCTGGGTCAATAAGATCCCTTGAAGTAGGTCAGGTATTTTGTAGAATGTCCAGAATGCAGATTTATTTAAGGTTTCTGATAATTGGATGGAGTTACGGATTTTTGGAGGAATAGTCCAGAATATAAGTACTCCTCATACCAAGAGGTGCATGAAAGCAACATGATTTGCTGCTGGCAATTTTAATATGGATCACTTGGTTAAAGAAGTGTTTGCCAGATTTCTCCACTCTAAAATATGTTATTTCCTTTTCATATTAGGTTTTCTAAGACAAATCACTAAGTTCAGATCCAGCTTACAGTCAATAACAGGGCAATTCCATTCTACCTCTTGGAAGAAAGAATATAAAACTACCTATTGGCACATCCTAAAACAAAACAGTAATTGACAAGTATTTGGTGAACATTTATTTTCAATTAATTTTTACTGAAGCATAGTTGCCTTATAATGTTTTATTAGGTTCTACTGTACAGCAAAATGAATCAGCCGTGTTGTTGCACTGTTCATTCACTAAGTTTCGTCCAACTCTGTGACCCCATAGACTGCAGCACACCAGGCTCTTCTGTCCTCCACTCTCTCCCGGAGTTTGTGCAAATTCAGGTCCATTGAGTCAGTGTCGCTATCTAACCATCTCATCACTTTATATCCCTTTTTCCTTTTGCTTTCAATCGTCCCCTACATCAAGGTCTTTTCCAAAGAGCTAGCTCTTCCTATCAGGTGGCCAAAGTATTGTAGCTTCAGCTTCAGCATCAGTCCTTCCCGTGAATATTCAGAATTGATTTCCTTTAGGATTGACTGGTTGGATCTCCCTGCAGTCAAAGTGACTCTCAAGAGTCTTCTCCAGCACCACAATACAAAAGCATCAATCCTTAGGCACTCAGCCTTCTTTATGGTCCAGCTATCACATCCATACATGACTATTGGAAAAACAATAGCTTTGACTAAATGAACATTTGTTGGCAAAGTGATGTCTCTGTTTTCTAATACACTGTCTAGTTTTGTCACAGCTCTCCTTCCAAGGAACAAGTGTCTTTTAATTTCATGGCTACAGTAATCATCCACTTCCTTGGTGGCTCAGATGGTAAAGAATCTTCCTGCAATTCAGGAGACTTGAGTTTGATTCCTGGATCAGGAAGATCTCCTGGAGAAGATAATGGTTACTCACTTAAGTATTCTTGCCTGGAGAGTTCTATGAACAGAGGAGTCTGGTGAGTGACTCAAAGGGTCTCAAAGAGTCAGACGTGACTGACATTTTCTTTTAGGTTTGCCATAGCTTTCCTTTCAAGGAACAATCATCTTCTGTTTTAATGGCTGCAGTTACCATCTGCAGAGATTTTGGAGCCCAAGGAAAGAAAATCCATCACTGCTTCCACTTTCATCCCATCTGTTTGCCATGAAGTGACAGGACCAGAGGCCAAGATCTTAGTTTTTTTAATTGTTGAGTGTCAAACCAACCTTTTCAATCTATTCCTTCATCTTCAACAGGGTCTTTAGTTCCTCTATGCTTTCTCCCACTGGGGTGGTGTCATGTGCATAATCAGTGATTATTGATAATTCTCTCAGCAATCTTGATTCTAGCTTGTGATTTATCCAAGCTGACATTATGTACGCTGCATGTAAGTTAAATAAGTAGGGTGACAATATACAGCCTTGATGTACTCCTTTCCAATTTTAAACCAGTCATTTGTTCCATGTCTGATTCTAGCTGTTGCTTCTTGACCTTCATACAGGTGTCATAGAAGACAAGAAATGTTGTCTGGTATTCCATTTCTAAGAATTTTCACAGTTTGTTGTGATCCACACAGTCAAGGGCTTTAGTGTAGTCAGTGACACAGAAGTAGATGATTTTCTGAAATTGCTTGCTTTTTCTATGATCCAATGGATATTGGCAATTTGATCTCTAGTTCCTCTGCCTTTTCTAAACCTAGTTTACACAATTGTAAGTTTTTGATTCATATACTGCAGAAGCCTAGCTTGAAGGATTTTGAGCATAACCCTGTTAGAATGTGAAATGAACACAATTGTGTGGTAATTTGAACATTCTTTGGCATTGCCGTTTTTTGGGATTGAAATGAAAATGGACATTTTCCAGTCCTGCGGCAACTGTTGAGTTTTCCAAATTTGTTGACATATTGAGTACAGCGCTTTAACAGCATCATCTTTAAGATTTTAAATAACTCAGCCGGAATTCTATCATTTCCACTAGCTTTGTAGTCCAAAGCATCACTTGACTTCACACTCCAGGATTTCCAGTTCTAGGTGAGTGACCACAGCACTGAGGATCTGGGTCATTAAAACCTTTTTTTTTTTTATATAGTTCTGTGTATTCTTTTTTTTTTTTTTCTTTTTTTTTTTTTTTTATTATTATTATTATTTTTTTCCAGTGGGTTTTGTCATACAGTTCTGTGTATTCTTATTACCTCTTCTTAATCTCCTCTGCTTCTGTTAGGTCTTTACCATTTCTGAATCAGCCATACATATACATAAATGCCTACCTTTTAGACTTTAGTAGAGTTTCCTGTGTTATACAGTGGGTTCACATTATTTATATGTTTCATACATAGTATCAATACTGTAATATTTCAATACCAATCTCCCAATTCCTTCCACTTCTCCTTTTCACACTTGGTCTCCATATGTCTGTTCTCAATGTCTCTCTATTTCAGCCTTGCAAATAAGATTATGCATATTATTTTTCTAGATTTGGCTTCACTGGTGGCTCAGATGGTAAAAGCATCTTCCTGTAATGTGGGAGACCCGGTTTTGATCCCTGGGTCAGGAAGATCCCCTGGAGAAGGAAATGGCAACCCACTCCAGTACTCTTGCCTGGAAAATTCCTTGGACAGAGGAGCCTGGTAGGCTATAGCCCATGGGGTCGCAAAGAGTTGGACACGACTGAGCCACTTCACTCTCACTTTCTTCCTACAGTCCACATATATTGTAGATTCTACATATATTTGTTTTTCTCTGACTTCACTCTGTATGACATTCTCTGGGTCTATCCATATCTCTACAAATCACCCAATTTCATTTCTTTTATGGCAGACTAATATCCACTGTATGTTTGTACATCTTCTTTATCCATTTAAATTACTTTCATGTCCTGGCTATTGCAAATACTGCTGCTATGAACACTGACATGTATCTTTTCAATTACAGTTTTCCAGGTATATACCCAGGAATGGGATTGCTGGTTCATATGGTAGTTCTGTTTTTAGTTTTATAAGAAATGGTCATACTCTTCTCAATAGTGACTGCATAAATTTACACTCCCAACAGTGCGTTAGAGCTTCCTTTTACTCACACACTCTGCAGCATTTACATGATGGCCATTCTGAGGCCTTCTCTGGTGGCTCAGATGGTAAAGAATCTGCCTGCAATATAGGAGACCCTGGTTCAATCCCTGGGTCGGGAAGATACCCCAGAGAAGGGAATGGCAACCCACTCCAGGATTCTTGTCTGGAGAATTCCATGGACAGAGGAACATGGTGGACTACAGTCCATGGTGTCACAAAGAGTTGGCCACGAGTGAGTGACTAAAACATTTTGACATAAGTTGCACAAGACCTTTTTTACCCACCTCATAAAATAAAAACAAATAGGATGCAATTTAACTGAAAAGCTTTCGGACAGCAAAGGAAACCAGAAACAAGACAGAAAGACAACCCTCAGAATGAGAGAAAATATTTGCAAAGGAAGCAACTGACAAAGGAGTAATCTCTAAAATACGCAAGAAGCTCATTATCTAAACAAATAAACAACCAAATCAAAAATTGGACAGAAGACCTAAGCAGACATTTCTCCAATGAAAACACAGATAGCCAACAAACACATGAAAAGATACTCAACATCACTAATTATTAGAGAAATGCAAATCAAAACTATAATGACATATCACCTCACACCAATCAGAATGTGAAATCTAAACAGCTACGTATGTGTTCCTCTAAGGGTTTTATAATGTTTGGCCTTGCATTCGGATCTTTAATCCAGTTTCTGTTGATTTTTGTAAATGGTGTGAAAGTGAAAGTTGCCCAGTCTTGTCGGACTCTTTGCAACCCCGTGGACTATACAATCCGTGGAATTCTTCAGGCCAGAATACTGGATTGGGTAGCCTTTCCCTTCTCCAGGGCATCTTCCCAACCCAGAGATAGAACCCAGATCTCCCTTATTGCAGGCTAATTCTTTACCAGCTGAGTCACCAGTGAAGCCAGGAAGTGTTCTAATTTCCTTCTTTTATGTGTAGATGTCCAGATTTCCCAACACCTCTTATTAAAGTGGCTGCTCTTTCTGAAGTCTAAGAATCTGATTCCCCAGCTCCATATTTCTTTCTAAAGATTGTTTGGCTCTTTGGGGTCCTTCGTGTTTCCATAGGAATTGTAATTTTTTTTTTCTATAATTCTGTAAAAAATGCCACTGACAATTTGATGGGGATTGCATTGAATCTGTAGATTGCTTTGTATTTTATAGTAATTTTCACAATATTGACACTTCCAATCCGAGAACATGGTGTGTCTCTCCATTTGTTTGTGTTATCTTTGATTTCTTTCATCAATGTCTTACAGTTTTCTGCATACAGGTCTTTTGCCTCCTTAGGTAGGTTTATTCCTAGGCATTTTATTCTTTTTGTTGCAATTGTAAATGTGATTATTTCCTCGTTTTTTTTTTTTTTTTTTTTTTTTCTGGTAATTCATTGTTAGTGTATAGGAATGCAACAGATTTATGTGTATTTGCTTTGTATCCTGCAACTTCACTAAATTCATTGATCAGAAGCTACAAAACCACCTACTTCTTAAAGTCCAGTTCACTAAGTTCACATCTGTGGATCTTATCTATGAATATATAGTACACTAATAGTGATTTTCTATTTCCTTTATATTCTTAAATTTATCATTTGTGATCATTCTGCAAAAAATATTTATTCTTCTTGTCCTCTTTCTTATTTAATATTTTATTTATAGCAGTAGTGTGGTTATATATATATATAAAATCCAAGATTTTCATTACTTTTTTCTGAAGACATTAGCAAAATACATTCAATGCTCATTTACATTGTTCATGAATCAGAGCTCATTTACTTTTATTGTTGAATGCTATTTCATTCTATAGATGTATCACAGATAGTTTATTCATTAGTTTATTGAGTGAAATCATTATGCATATGATTAGGATGTGCCTTAAGTGAAGGTGCTGTGTTGTTATAGTCAACATCTGGTCTTAAAAAATACCACAAGGACAAAATAATTTTCTTAAAACTAGTCTACTTTTTGTCTCTCTTTTCCTGTTCTGCCTTCATAGAGGCCTATAAGAACATTCTTGAATTGGTCCACATACAGATAACAAATGGATTAACTATGTTAATTACCAAAGCCACTTGATCTATATCATTACATCCAAAACTGCAGTCTTGCTGGAGACTAACCATTTTTAGGTATCATAACACTTTCTAAATTCCCTTCATAATACATACCAGAGTCTCAAATTATTACATTCATGTCATGTTTATTTTCTGCCTCATATTCCTGGGCATCTGTGTTCTTTAAGGGCAAGGGAGAGACTGCTAAATGCTGGAAGACTTTTTTTTTTTTTCTTTGCTTTTTCTATTTTTTGAGGAGAGAGTAGGGGTAGTGATGCATAAAATGGTAAAAACAAGCAGAATGTGTATAACTTCATTGGTATACTGTTTTACTTCAAGTGAATTGTATTCCCTTTGGCATTAACTGACAACTGGAGAGATATAAAAGAAACTTTAGAAAGCTTAACTCCTACTCTGAAGTGTGATTTGCGGAAGCTCTTTTCAGTGGCCAATTCTCAGTAGAATTAGAAGAGTCCTGTGCTTATGTCCTTTGTACAGTGACAGGATACCAAGGAATTTGGAATCATTTAAATAACAAATTAATCATCCAACTCCCACTCACACTGAAAACATTTGATGACTGTACATTGTTCTTTCAAATAAGTGAATTATAGATTATTTTTAATGAAAATATTTTTATTGTTTAAATAATAGAATAGAAACATGAAATTCATTTGATAACGTCTTTAACATCAACTTTGGAAGGGCTGATGCTGTCACATAACAATTATTCAGACTACTATGTTTCCTTAAAGTACAGAAAATGATTATGTCACTTTTACCAAACTCCTACTGGATTTGCATTTCCTGGTTTAAGGGGAACTATTGCTTACCTCTAGGAGAATATTTTAATCTCACCATCATTATATGGAATAATTTTCATTCCTTCCTTGTGCAGGGATAGGTATTAGGGCATTTTCCTGCTTATGAAAAGAGAAGACACTCTATACACATTATAAATATTAAATTGTATAAATTTTAGATGAAGAACACAGAGTTTTTCATAACTCTCCCTTATTTTGTCCAGGATTTTAACCTTATGACTAGTTTTGCAATATTTCTCAAGAAGAAAAAAAAATATTTCCCGAGAAGAAATTAACTTAGGTGCGTGTCCAAGGACATTGTCAAGGGTAGAATTGCATAACATTACTGATATCATCATGTACATGAGAATCACTACTTATTAGATTTAAAGTGTTTGATTTATTTGAACTGCATATGTGTGTGTGTGTACAGGCATTAATCTCTTTTTCCCCTAATTGTACAATTAATTGATATTAAATTACATGACTTCAAAAAATTGTGAGTGTTAAAATTATCACATGTATCATTTTCATCAGTATTTACTATGACTAAAATAACTGCCACAAAATTTTATAATCTAGTTGAGTAGAGGAAAAATGAAATGTGAAAGATAAATATTAGCAGGTAATATTATATGAAATATTTCAGCAGTCTATTATTTACTTCTAAGTAAGCACTAATAAAATAATAAATCCTGCCCAAAGGTATTTAGAGGTTTGCCTTCATAAGAGTATCTCAAAATATATTCCCATTCTGTTATGAAAAAAATGTAATATTAGTGCATAATATATTTAATAAATATTCTTTAAATTCCAATTATTTTATTTTAATTGAAATAACTCTAAAAGTAGATCAATTTAATAAGCCCTGAGTCAAAATAGAATCCAACTTTTCTGGCTGTAAAGTTTTCTGTTTCTGTTACTTTTATTCACCTAAACAGTGTTTCAAATCCTAAACCTGCATTTATTTTGATTTCATTCTTCTCTAATCTTTATTTAAATATCAAGGACAAATTATTTCTCCTTTCTATTTATTTGAAAAATTTATAAATTCATTTATTTTTTCTAATATGACTGTAGTGATAATGCCATAACTGGCATCTCCTGTATCTTCTATCTCCCATGCAGTCTAGTCTGTATCCTATCATATATTAATTTTTCTATATCATGACCTTGTTTTCATTTTTCCTTTATTCTAAAATCATAAATGCTTTCCCACTCCCAAATGAAAAAGCAAAAATCATTTATACTAATCATTCAGTGCTACCACAATCATATACCAAAATATAATACAGTATTGACATACCTTTTCTCCAGCTGTGATGCTAATCTGAACTTTAAGCTTTAGTGTCCAGAGTTTATTGGGATTTTACTACAAAGGCATGATTGATTAAATTATCATCCACCTGACTCAAATTCCAGCCCCGCTTCGCTCCCAAGAAGTCATGCCATTATTATATGGCTCAAAGTTCCAAAACTCTAACCACTTATTGGTCTTTTTCAAATGGCCAGCTTCTGTTCTGGATAGTTTTGCTAGCATAAACTCAGATGTGGTCCCATGGAACCACTGTGAGTAACAAAGACACTCCAGTCATTTGAGAGCTATCAGTATTTAGAAGTTGCTTCCCAGGAACCAGGGGCAAAGGCCGGTCAAATTCTTTACTATTCAACCCTAGCCAAACTAAACCATTTTCTCATCTTCTCTCCCAATTTTGGTCCCCAGATATGCTTTTTTTATCCTTCCCTACATGTGGTACCATACCTCTAAGCTCATCACAAACACGACTTCTTTAGGAGCAATTCCTTGATTAGTCCAACTTCATGAATTTTAACTCTAGCAGATCTTCTTTTGTGAGTTTATTATACTTGGTGCATACAAACATTAAATTGTTTCCTGTACAAAACTATCGATTACTGTAGATTGTAAGTAGTATGACATTCATCTACATCTTTCAATAATATTCAGCCAAGGATTTTTCACAAAATTCTTTGCTTATTATTCAATAAAATTACTCATTTTGTTTGGATAACTACTTTGTGGCAGGCCCTGAGATAAGCAAAGAGAATACAGTAAATAACCACAAATAACAATATTGGTTTTCTACCCTCCAGATACTTTCAAGCCAAGTGAAGAGGTGAATCTTGTTGAGAAAGGAAAGCAATTTGACCATAGTCTGGAAACAAATTTTAGATATGCAAGAAAAGAAACTAATGTTATTTGTTGGAAATAGGATTTATACTCAAGTATTTGTGTATCTTTCTCACTTGAAACCTAGTTTCCTATATTAATCTACTTGGAGAACTGACAACGAGGTGCAAGAAACAGAAAACTTTGGTTATCTTTAGGTCTAAACAGATTAAGTTCTGGATATTCATGCAACCTGACAGTACCTGTGTAAGTTGGTACCTAAAAAGCTCCGGGAGTTGGTGATGGACAGGGAAGCAGGGCGTGCTGCAGGCCATGGGGTCGCAAAGAATCGGCCACGACTGAGCAACTGAACTGACTTTAACTATAAAGGATCTTCCGTAAAAAGCCTTATGAAGTGATCGTTTCCTTTTCCAATACATACCATAGTATCCTTTTAGACGGCAGAAAACAAAATTTGTTTATTTGCCTCTGAACGACCTAGTAAAGGTGAAGTTAGTTGGCTGTTAGCATAACTAATATCTGGCATAGCTAGATAGGAGCACTTCTGAAAATTCAAAAATAATGGTTATTTTCTAAGCATATATTTGTTTGTTTCATTAGATTATGTGGGAAACATGACTAATGAAACCCTTGGTTTTGCTCTTGTGGTGAATTAAAATATATGTGAAATATACTTGATTTCAGTTAAAAAGCCTGAAATATTTTGCTTCTATAGTAGCCCTGATTTTGTACTCTGTGATAACATAATAGTTTCCAGATTAGAACACAAGCTTATGGTTTTCATGTTCTATGCAAGAATTAGTGTCTTAGGATCATGAATATATTTCTTAAACTTTCTAAGCCAATTTCTTATCTATAAGAATAACATGATAAATCCTTCTACAAAGCTTTGGAAAGATTATAAAAAGTGCTTCTGTACATAAAAGATACCTAGTTAGTTGTAAATATTTAGTTTGTAATCAAAATAGCTTAGCTTTCCACACCACACTGAACAAGTTAGATATTAAAATCTGTTTTCTAAAAATATTCAAAAGATCGTTGTCACATCAACACAGATTTTTGGAATTTATAGATTTGAATACAAATAGATAATCAATTTAATCATTATCTTGCTATTTTTCCTTAGAAGAATATACTTTAATTATTCACAGGATTTATTCGCACATAAAAAGGACCAAACTTGGATAAGTCATTACCTTAGGACTGAAAATAAAATATCTTTTTACAGAGGAAAATGTTTGCATTCGAGCAAGCTGTGCACAGCAGTTAATGGGAGTGGAATTCAGAGGGGAAGATGTACGTTTAAAAAATCTTTCTGTAAAAAAGGAAGAAAGAGAATAGAAAAATCCCTAGGGATGCAGCATGCAATAAAATTTGAGACTGATAGTGAGAAAGGCTATGGAAATCAGTGAATAACAAAAGGTCCCTGATTAATGGCATCTGAATGGTTTCTGTAGACCCATTTGACATTTTTCTGTGTGGAACATCCAATTTGGAATCAGGTTGGAACCATAATCTATACAGTTGTGTGGTTCTTTTACTTTCTATTTTTTATTCAATGGCATAGATGAATTTCAGAAAGCCTGTAGGAAATAGAGAAAAAAAGCACTAAGTAAAAACTCTAAGTCATTTTCAAGAATAGTGTCAAAAATTTAGCTGCAGAAAAAAAAAAGAAAGACACAGCCTGGATTCAATTTTTAAAATCTTGAATTTTTCTATGATGATTTACTTTGACATTATATAACTCAAAAGTACATATGAAGGAAATTAAGGGAAAGTATTATTTATTCTGTCATTTCAATAACAATGAAATTGTTCTCATAGTAGTAATGTTATCAAGAAAAATCACCTACAATATTTGGTATACAAGGAGAAAAATTCTAGCTTTCAAGCTTTACGTAGTGAGAAAAACTAATAGTTTGAAATCTAGTCTCACTGGTGTTTATGATTTAAACCTTGCCTAATATTCCATGTTAAAAAATTGAAATAAAAATAACCTAAAAATATTATGTAACAATGTTATATTTAGAAAACCCAAGCGCCTGTTCCTGTTAGCATTTATTCATAAGGAATCTGAGCTCTCCATTCAGGTATTAGTAAGCAGATGTTTTTACATTGTGGGAACATTCTGTCAATTAGTTCTACTTTGTCTTTTCTAAGTATCTATAGAGAATTAAAATTAGAAACAAGATAGAAACTGATATATGTTCTCACAATGCAATGGGAAAATTCATTTTTAGTTATTGTGGAGAAGTTTTTTCAAATATCAAGGATTATTTTATGGTTTATTTTTAATAAAATCTCAAACAAATATCAGTTTTAATATAATTATTTAGATCATATATAAAGAAATTTCCCAAATAATACAGCATTGTAATGTCCCACACACATATATTGTTTCCTTAAGATGTACTTGTGTTAAAACATTGTAAAACTAAATGGAAATTTTATGATTTACATAAGAAAAATTGACAGTTGTGAATTATTATATATTTGCACTATTTGCAAAATAATAATATGTAGAAAATAAAAATGATTGTGTTTTAATTTGAATATATATGTGAGTTTGAAAGTATATGAAAATCTTCAACGTTGTATTTTTTAATGTATTTATAATTGGAGGATAATTGTTTTGCAATTTTGTGTTGGCTTCTGCCATACAACAATGTGAATCAGTTATAAGTATATATATGTTCCCTCCCTCTTGAACCTCCTCAACACCTCCCACCCCATCCTAGGTTGTCACAGAGTACCAGTTTGAGCTTCCTGCATTATATAGCAAGTTCTCATTAGCTATCTATTTTACATATGGTAATGAACATGTTTCAAGGCTGCCTTCTCAATCTGCACCACCCTCTCCTTCTCTTTCTGCGTACAAAGTCTGTTCTCTATGTCTGCATCTCTATTTCTGTCCTGTGTATACGTTCATCAGTACAATTTTCCAGATTATATATAGATGTGCTAATATAGGAAATTTTTCTCTTTCTCACTTACTTCACTCCATATAACAGGCTCTAGGTTCAATCCACCTCACTAGAATTGACTCAGGTGCGTTCTACTTTATGACTAGGTAATATTCCATTGTGGCTGCCCGGTGGCTCAGTGGTAAAGAATCTGCCTGCCAATGCAGAAGACATGGGTTCAGTCTCTGGGTTGGGAAGATTCCCTGGAAATAGAAATGGCACCTACTCCAGTATTATCCCACGGACATAGGAATTTGGTGGGCTATAGTCCATGGGGTTGCATAAGAGTCAGACATCACTTAACGACCGGATGAGTAAACAGTACTCCATTGTGTACATGTACCACATCTTCTTTATCCATTCATTTGTTGATGGACATCTAGGTTGCTTCCATGTCACATCTATTGTAAATAGAGCTGCAATAAGCACTGGGGCTATTGCTGCTGTTTCTCAGTCTTTCAGTCAAGTCTGACCCTTTGAGACCCCATGGACTGCATCACGCCAGGCTTCCCTGTCCTTCACCATCTTGTGGAGCTTGCTCAAACTCATGTCCATTGAGTCGGTGATGCCATCGCACCACTTTTCCTCTATTGTTCCCTTCTCTTCCTGCCTTCAAACTTTCCCAGAATCAGGGTCTGTTCTAATGAGTCAGATCTTCTCATCAAGTGGCCAAAGTATTTAGCATCAGTCCTTCCAATGAATATGCAAGGTTGCTTTCCTTTAGGATTAACTGGTCTGATCTCTTTGCTGTCCAAGGGTCTTCTCCAGCACCACAGTTCAAAAGCATCAATTCTTTGGGTCTCAGCCTTCTTTATGGTCCGACTCTCAAGTCAATATATGACTCCTGGAGAAAACATAGCTTTGACTATATGGGTACATGTGTCTTTTTCAATTATGATTTTCTCAGAGTATATGCCCAATAGTGGAATTGCTGGGTCATATGCTAGTTTTATTCCTTTTTTTTTTTTTTTTAACTTATCTCCATAATGTTCTTCATAGTGGCTTTGTCAGTTTACATTCCCACCAACAGTGCAAGAGGGTTCCTGTTTCTCCACACTTTCCCTCTCTAGCATTTATTGTTTGTAGATTTTTTGATGATGGCTGTTCTGACCTGTGTGAGGTGATATGTCATTGGAGGTTTGATTTGCATTTCTCTAATAATGAGCGATGTTGAGCATCATTTCATGTGTTTGTTAGTCATCTGTAGTATTCTTTGAAGAAATGTCTGTTTAGGTCTTCCTCCCACATTTCAACTGGGCTGTTTGTTTTTCTGGTATTGAGCTACAGGAGCTGCTTCAACGTTATCTTTGTTTCAGTCTGTCTACTCTTTTTAAGTCTTTCTTTGTAACCGGAAATTTAATTATATTTCTTGTATTTTTCACAAGTGCCAATTAATTCAATTTCATTTGTAGAAAAATACATATTGCTTATTTTTTGAGGAAATTAAAATTTTGTCTATTTTTTAAAATTAATAAAGTATTCTTGGGTAAATTTACATATTTTTAACTTTAGCACAACTGAATGATATACATCTCCAGCTATAAAAGTAAAATGATACAGCCATGATTTGGTCTACTATTATAGTGTATATATGTGTTGTAGAGAGAGAGAGAGAAATTGAGTGGGAGAGCTGAAAGCCTTAGGGACTTGTATGTAGTTTGAGAAAGTTTGTAAAAGGATTTTTATAATATTATTGTTTCTCTCTAAGCAAGATTGAATAACTCATATAGTTAATTTTGCAGTGTTTTATATTTTGAAGCTTATATTTTAAATATTCTTTATATTTTGAAGTTTATAATATCAATCTGTTTTGCTTTGTTATTTATGTATTCTTTTGAGAGGTAGGAGAACCAGAATAGCACATGAGTCAGGTGTTCAGTCCTGAAGTCATACCTTGTGGGTCTGAAATGGACAACATTGACAATTTATTGTTCTGGCGACTTTTGTGCTTTGGCTAGTATTGATACAATTGACATATAGCTTCTTCTTTCTTTTCCTTACTATGGCTCAGAAGTTCAAATGTGGTTAGAGTTGATCTTGGATAGCACTCCTAGTTTTGGGAGTTGACAATTCAGAAGTCATAGTTTTGGGAGTTGACAATTCAGAAGCCATACATAAATGCATTTTACTAGCAAAATTATAAAATGAATTGAATTCATAGCATTGTGATTTATTTTATGTTAATATCAGGGCAATGATTGGGTGTGAATAAGATCCTGAAAATTGAGTTGGAACCACATGAATGGATTCATATATATGAAAATTTTACTCTAAATTTTTCCTGAAACTTTTGCCACTAGAAACAGAGTTTCTTCTCTACTTGAGTAAGTGGATTCCCATTTGTCTGAAGAAACTAAAGAACAGTTATGAGGCAGTTGCTTTATAGTAGATGTTGGTTCTCACCAAAATCTACCCTCACCATCGTTCACTGCCTCTATATCTGTCATCATTATAAGAAGCCCCACATACGTCTCTAAGAACTACTCAGTACCAATTTTCAGTTGTGTTTTTTCTAAACCCTTGACCATAGGCACTGCTTTAAATTCTGTCTACTGGAAGGATTTCTCTTTGACACCGTCTCTTATATGAAACCTGAGCAGAATTGTAATGTTACCCCTGTCCACTTACAGGTAATGCCAACATATTATGCAGAAGGTTCTGTAAATAAGATCCAATTTTTATTTCTTCCAACAGTTGTTCATAGTGAACACCTTAGGAGATCATAAAGGTGTTCTGAGACAGAAACATCAATAATGCAGGAGAACCAGCCATGTGAATTGGAGCCACTTTCTCATGCAAAGTATACGTGCCTTCAGGAAGGCTCAAGTCAGCTCTTTTATAGATCAAAGCTACTCAGGGACAGAGTGATGATTTGTACACTCAACTTTTTGGGGTGGAGTGCCAGATTATACTGAATTTGTGGTGAATAGCTCAGTTTATGTGAAAAATTGGTTGTCTATGTCCAAGCTACTTTTGTACTGAGTAGGGTTCAATGGCAAATAAAAGATATTTTCAGAAGTAGAATAGTTATCTGCTCCCAAATTGAAAAGGTCTACCACAGTCTTCACTTATAGCAACTTGCCAGAAGTTCACACAGCATTCTTCTGTGTTATCCTACACCCATGGAGTCTTGTGGTGGAAGTAGCTGAGCAGTTTGCATGTCAACCACATATTATAGCAATCTTCTTTTCATTTTACGCAAAGGAAACAAATCAAAGCAAACAACTATTTTGTATATCATTAAACTACAAGAAGAAGAAAGGGACTACTTTACTTCCTGGAGTGATTAATTTTGAAAGTCAAGGCGGGAATGTGTTGTTATTGCATAATGGATATAAAGTAAGTATCCAGAACCCAAGAGATCCTTTGAAAATCTATTTAATATTCTCATATCCTTTGTGAAAGCTAAATATAGATAATTACCCAACACAGAAAAAACTAAAAACTGTCTCAAGACCTTCAGTAATTAAAAATGTGTTAGTGTGGATTCTCCTGAGAGGCAAGACAAATAGAATGGATGTACATTGTACATATATTATCTCATTACATAAATCTCATTATGTATCCTATTTCATAGAAACTAATATAGCTGTAACATGATTTAGTAAAAATTTATATTTATATATAAATATAACAATAATTTTCTTATTTATAATATTATTTATTATAAGAAATTGACTCATGAAATTATGAAGTTGAGAAGTGCCGTGACCTGTCACCTCCAAGCAAGAGACCCAGGAAAGGCTTTTTTTAGATGTGATAAATAAGTTTATGACCTTGATGATGGTGATGGTTTCATGGATATATACATCTCCAAACATATCAAATTACATACATTAAATAGGCACAGCTATCTGTGTGCCAATTATGCTTCAATAAAATGGTTGAGAAATAGCCTCCACTCCAAGTTCAAAGGCTGAGAACCAGAAGCACCCATGATGGTGTTTTTGAGTCCAGTACCAGAGCAGGGAAAGACTGATGCTTCAGTTCTAGGAATCAGGCAGAGTTAGTATTTGGCTTTCCTCCACCCTTTCATTGTATTCACGTCAATGAGTCTAATAATGCCTACCACATTAAATGGCACAACTTCTCTTATTCTGCCCACTATCTAAGTGCTAACTCTCCCAGAAACAACCTCACAGACACATCCAGAAATACTATTTAACCAGATATGTGGGCATCCTTTGATTCAGTCCAGTACACACAGAAAAGTAATCCTCATAGAAGGCTTGGGTCATTTCAGCAGTTAAGGGAACACAAAACTTGAGGTGCTTTTGAAGGTCAAGGGAATATGAAATAAAGAGTGTGCTAGTCACTCAGTCGTGTCCGACTCTTTGTGACCCCATGGACTATAGCCCTCCAGGCTCCTCTGTCCATGGAATTCTCCAAGCAAGAATGCTGGAGTAGGTTGCCATTTCCTTCTCCAAAGGGAATAGAGAGTAGAATACACAAATAATAAGTCAAAGGTATGACCATAAATGGCAAGCAGAATTCTAAGGTGCTCACTTAGTCTCACTCCTTGCTGCTTCCCTTTGATTATAGGAGGGACTATGGATGTGGAGCATCTCAGTGATATAGAGACCAAATTGGTAAA
The DNA here is from genome assembly GCF_033118175.1 of Dama dama. Classification (NCBI taxonomy): domain Eukaryota; kingdom Metazoa; phylum Chordata; class Mammalia; order Artiodactyla; family Cervidae; genus Dama; species Dama dama. The sequence continues at coordinate 13,956,247 of NC_083681.1, forward strand.
ATGTGTTGGCAGCATCTAAGGACTGAGAATGACCCCACAGATAATGGCTAATAAAGCAGAAACTTCCATCATACAATCACATAAAAATAAATATCATCAAAACTGGCATAAGTTTGAAACAGAACCTAGAGTTACAGAAAGGATTCAACTTGGCTAGTATCTTGATTTTAGTCTTGTAAGATCCTCAGTAGAGAATCCAGTAATGCAATGCCCAAAATTTGAATGAAAAGACTGTAAGATAGCGAGTATTATTTTAAGCCCTGATACTCAATCATAATTTGTTATGGAGCAATAGAAAATCAATACACAATATGACCATGCAGAAGTGAAGGCAGTATCATTTGCTTGTCTTCCTTGTATTTATATGGGTATGTGTGTGCGTGTGTGTGTGTATTAACAAATTAGTGTACCACAGTTTAAAGCATCAATTTTTTGGTGCACAGATTTCTTTATGGTCCAACTGTCACATCCATAATGACTACTGGATAAACCATAGTTTTGACTATACATACCTTTGTCAGTGATGTCTCTGCTTTATAATATACTGTCTAGGTTTGTTATAGTTTTTCTTTCAAGAAGCAAGCATCTTTTAGTTTCATGGCTGCAGTCACCATCCATGGTGATTTTGGAGCCCAGGAAAATAGTCTGTCACTGTTTCCATTTTTTTCCCCATCTATTTACCATAAAGTGATGAGACTGGATGCCATGATCTTAGTTTTTAGAATGTTCACTTTAAAGTCAGCTCTTTCACTCTTGTCTTTCACCCTCATCAAGAGACTCTTTACTTCCTCTTCACTCTCTGCCATTAGGGTCGTGTCATCTGTGTGTCTGAAGTTGTTGATATTTCTTCTGGCAATCATGATTCCAGCTTGTGCTTCATGCAGCTAGCATTTCACATGGTGTAGTCTGTAAATAAGTTAAATAAGCAAGGTGACAATATACAGCCTTGATGTACTCCTTTCCCAATTTTACTGAATCAGTTTCGGGAGGAATAAACAAGACATAATAGTGGCTAAAGTGACATGTGTGTCATATATTCCCTTTGGAAGGAGTGTTCTTATGTATTTTCTCAACAAGATATAGTGAAATCCTGTTAGTTGGAAATAAGATTTTATATTCCTTCATATTCCTAGCTTAAATACAGCTAATAAATAAAGTGTATATGAATGACAATTTGAAAAATAGTAGATTGTTGTAGATGCTGTTAATCCACAAAATTACATATAGGAACCACATTTCTCACAATTTTTTTTTTTCCTTTAAGGCTTGAGGGTAGAGTTGGCCATAAAAGGAATGTAAGTAACATATAGAAGGTAGACATGAAGAATAGCTACTCATACAAAACGCAGTGATGACATGCAGCAGACAGATACAGATTCACCTAGCCAGTGCCAGCATTTATCCGCTTCTGGTCTTCATCCAGCTTGTCTTCTCAGCTGTGTCCTCACTGATAAACAGTATACTGAGGACTACTAACCAGATGCTTGAGTGCAGATCGCAGATATTTTAACCTTGTAGAGGTGACCATTCCCCATAGACATCACTTGGAGCTCACACTTCAATCTCACTCGGGTGATCTGACATGTTTTGTTTGTTAAATGTCCTTGCAAGTCCTGAACTGGTTTCCTGTTAGCCAATTAGCCATGCTTTCTCTGATGCTGTAACATCCTTTCCATATATTCACATGCCCAGATTTTCATATTTATGTATGATCTAGTTACTATAAGAAATTTATTATTCTCATAACAATTGTAGTTCTATTTTCCTGACTTAACTATAACTGACAGAGTTTCATTAGAATGGGATTATTTAAATATGTTCACTATCTCATAATGGAGGAAACAAAGGAATTTCAAATGAACCAATGGCAGTTGTTAAGAAAAGATTTTAAAGAGGAAATATTCTATTTTAAATAATACAAAGTGTTGCCCTGTATTGTAAATACCCAAACTCATGGCTCAAAATCTTCAGCAAAATGTTTCCTTCTTTGTGTTTGTGGCCATATGAGAGAATAAAAGAACTGCAATGTTAGCTAGCAGTGATATATGCACAAAAGTTTTATATATATATATGTATATATATATATATATATATATATATATATATATATATATGAGAAGAAATGCATACAGAAAATGCTGCAGAAATATTCATCTGAAACCAACAGGAATAATCCCCTACTTTTTAAAGATTATCCACAAATATTTCATGATAGCTTTACCATATTTTACTTTGTTTTACAGTTATTTATGATATCCTATATCTTTCTAACTAAATTACCAGCTTTTATATGCTTCAAAGAAAGAATGTGCCATACATATCTTTCTGTTGGTTAACTGCCCCCTCACATCTCTAACTCACACCCAGTATCTCTGAGTCTTGCACAAAGTAGCTCAAGTGAGCATATATTGCTTTTACTATCACCATACTTCTGTGAATACCTATCTATCTCCTGTTCATAGAGTCCTTCTGGGCTATCAATAACTTGATTCTGTCTTTTTGCAGCATGGTTTGTCTGTGTGTGTGCGTGCACATGTGTGTGTGAGTGTGCATGAAAGAAGGAGAGAGATTCAAGGATATTTATTAATAGAAAGCTTGATGCTTACTTTAGGAATGATTTAAGAAAAGTCATTTGATCCAAACAAAGCTAATTAGAGTTTTTCTATGGTACATGGACATTTAATAAAACATAATATTCTTTTTCACTAGAGGATTTAGATTTGCAGCAAATGAGCTATTATGAAAGATAGAGACAAAAAGTATAAAACAGCACTATAACGTAATTAGGAACAGTTTGCCTTAAGGTATTCTACTTTCAATGTTCACATTTATGTGAGTTAATAAATTGTCTTTTGCTTAAGTTAGTTTATTTATATTTTCTGATTTCAATTAAGTAACAGTGTTACTCAGAAGTGGGAAGTTACAAATGATGGATCTAAAATTTTAGAATTGACCAAATGAATTTGGGTTGACCAGTTAGCAGTTTTTATCTGTGAAATATTGTGTCAGAATTCACACCATGCATTCATAAACTATAAATATTTAGATTGCTTGTTGTAAAATTAGTCTTGAACTCTTGGCTATCTCTATTCATCTGTAGAGATGCTTAAAGAAGTTTCAAGTTTTTTTAGACTAACTCATTCTAAAGAACAGAAGGACATAATATGATGCTGCTTTTGAAAAATGTTCTACCTAAAATAAAAGAACCAAGATTAACAAAGTATTTTGTAAATCATATCCTTATAGAACTATGAATATGTATAGTTTTTGAAAAAATCATAATGAAGAAGGGAAACAGAAGAATACAGGACTGGGACACAAGATGAACAAAATACATGTGAAATTTAATTACCAAACTGGTTACATTATTGAAGTAGGGGAAATATTAGGTCTACCTTATTGTTTTAGCCATAGTCAGATAAACTCTGTTAGGCTTAGGGATTTGGATATGTACAGCACATGTAGGCTTGTTTCTAAGGGATAGAAATCTTGTCGGTGTCCAAATTCGAGATTTGTGACTCCACTCACTTTTACTTTGGTTACAACTCCTAAAATAAGCAAAATCAAGTTGACCACAGACTTTCTGTGGTTTTCAAGAGATATACTACTAAAAGAAAGTGTGTATATGGGTGATATAAATTTTCAGTTCTTAAATCATCCTCCAATGCCCCACCCTCTTAGTAGTATGTTTAGTCAGCAGACAGCAAGCACTGCATAACTCATTGTGGAGAAATCCACCCTTCTGCTTATTTCAGATTAGTTAATGGGGCAGCATAGATAAGATTTCTCAACTATCCATACTGAGAAATCTAGTAAGAGGCCATTCAATACATGGGAAGAAAAACCTTAATGAACCTGACCTAAAGAAACTGGTGTATGCTATTAAATATGGAATGCCTTATGTTACTTCCTTTCCTCCATAATCTATAGCTTTTCCAACTTCAGATAATGAATAGATATCATAGTTAAATTCTTCATTGAGTCAATAAATTACACAATATTGAAAAGGGATCACCACAGAAGTAAATGTGTATCTTGAACTCACCTAATTGTCATCTATTATCATCCTGGAATATGCTATTTGGGAATTATTTGGTTTGATTATGTTGTGCAGGTAACAAGCCCTTTTTTTAGTCCATGTTGGCAAGTTATATTATGGTTGGAATAAGGGTAGAGATGAGTGAGGAACAACATAAGGATATGATATTCTGCCTGTTCATCTCTGTTAGAGCTGTCATATATAATCTGAAGAAAGATTATATATAAAGACTCAATTCAAGCCAAACCATGAAGAACTGATATATGGTCAAAAGTTCATAATCACAGTAGTCAAGCCTCTGAATACAGCTCTTTGTGAAGGCAGATCAAATTGGAAAATGAGATAAGCCAATAAATTTTACTTGCTAAAAGTATTTTTTCCCTTCTCTTGGTTGGACAAGTTGCAAAATATTCTTAATGCAATAGAGTAGATGTGGATATGACTATACATACTGGCTCATAGATAAGAAATTCAGTGAGAGCACTTCATGTTGCAGTAGCTGGATATGACCTTGTTTGGTACACTTTTGTGAAAGAGCCGAATGTACCTTCTGCATACTGAATAATCAAAAGAAATTGCCCTAATCATAAAGATGGATTACACTATTTGGGCTGTCCTCAGGGACATATTCAACCTTAGGGAGCTGAAGACTGATAACACACATTTGCTTCAGTTTCTATTGAGTTTTTAACATCTGCAACTGAAAATCTTGACTAATACAAGATGAATATAACATTACTTAAGAATAGACTTCTTACTATGGAGTATACCAAATTCAATAATAAAAGAGTCAATAATAATAAAATTTTATGAAAGTATCTTAATGTGAAGAACATTTTACATAATTTCTTATAATAATAATGATAATATATAAATTATTCTCTGCACTTCACAAAGGAAAACTGAATCCCTGATATCTTAAAGGCAAACACCTTATAAATAACAGTCAAATTTGAACTTAAATTTTCTTTCCCACAAATAATAGAAGACTTTTATTTCATTAAAGTGATCATCAGGAAGTGCATTGTATTCAACTCCCAAAGAACTATAATTCACCTGGGATGCATGTGAGGAAGCATTCTGCATAATGCCATATACAGAAGAAAACCATAAATTAGCATTGTTTCTATTTTTATCAAGTATATAGTACACTGTGAAAGTAAAAGAAAACAAAACATAAACAAGTAAGTGATTCTAAAATAACAAAGGTTCATATGGAAAAAGAAAGTATGTGGTACTTTAATAGAAAATGGAACACTGGGGTGGATTATGTGTGTTTAGTCAGGAAAGAACACACTGATAAGATAATATGTGAGCAGAGATCTGTAGGAAGGCAATGAGCCAGCTCTGTGAAGGGCCTCTTCAAGAGAATTCCAGTCAATATGGATAATACATCCAAATGCCAGTGAGACATCCTGCTGAAGGGCTTGGCAGAATAAGCAAAGGCCAAATTTTTTGGAAAACAGTAAGATGAAAGGGCTATAATTTGGTGAGGAGTAAAACAATAAGATTATGAGGATACTCTCAGTTCAGATAAAATGCATTCATTATCTTCCAAGGCAGACAGATTTAAATTGGCAGAGATAGTGCCATATATTAGCTGTAAAGTTGTCCTATTCAAAGTGTAGAGAGGGAATGTGGGAACTTGATAAAATGAGATGCAGAGATGCAAGTTAAGAAGTTATTGTAGTCATTATTGCAGAATCAAATGATTAACGGTAGTGAATGGAAAAAGAAAATGGATCCAGATGATCTAGGATTGGAAATAGATGCCAAGAGATTAAAAAGAGAGAGAGAAGATGTTAATGGTGAATCTGAACTCTGAAATAAATAAGTAGAAGAAATAAAGAAGTTATACCCCTGTTTCTTGGTATAAGCCTTTGATTAAATTGTTAATTCAATTCTTAAATGGTTATAGCTGTTGAAGTGCATTCACTAATTTCCTTTTTTAAATAAGCATGCTGTTTTTACTTAATTATTGCTATTTAATTCCAAACATGAATATCTTAAAGAAAAATGAAAGTTTTACCTGCAAAAGTCTGAAAAACTTATCTTTCTATGCAATAATTGCATGTGCATAAATTACAGCAAACATGAATAATAAACTAGAAGCAAATAAAAATCCATAAGGGATGGTTGCTAACACCAGAGTGGTAAATTATGAAAACACTATTATTGAAGTAGATATTGATAGAGAAGCTTTTAAAATTCTGGCAAATGTTGCTTGTAAATGACACTTTGCAATCATAGGAATGCTAAAAAGAAAAATAATAAACTACCCTGTACATAAAGCAAATGCTGTACAGAAACAAACAGAAAATGAACAAAAACTCTTGTAACTAGACTGCCAAGAATTATAGCCTGTCCTTTGTGAACTGTTTAATTTTTTCAAATTAATTAAAAATGGGTATAGTAATAATACTAATGTAGAGGTAGATTTATACATATTAACATATGTACATGAACTGCTTATACAAAGTTATATATTTCTAGTATTTGGCCATTATTTTTCATATTAATATTTCACAAAACATTTTCTCATGCAAAAAAAAGGCTTTACATAAAAAATAAAATCTCCACATGGCAATAATATTGAATCTACTAGGCAATAATTATAATTTAAAACTTGTATATAGTTAATAACTGTACTTCAAAATCACATACAAAATAACTATTGATAGAACTACAAATAGAAATACATGAATTCAATATCATGATAGGATAGTTTAAGGCATGTCTTTCAGTAATTGGTAAATAAAAATAAGAAATAAAATGCACGTATGTATATTATATATATAAACAATAAAATAAAACATAATAATATACGATCACTGAGGAAACTCAGATATTAGACTTCCTAGAAAAAGACTTTAAATCAGCTATTTTTAAAATGCTCAAAATCCAAAGTAGCTATATGTCAAGAACTAAAAGAAGGTATGAGAATAATACGTAACTGAAGATAGCATGAATAGGATGACAGAAATTATAATAGTAAAAAGGAACAAAGTACATTTCTGGAGGTGAAAAGTCCAATAAGTTAAATAAAAAATGTATTAGTGTGATTCCACTTCAAGTTTGGGCAAACACAAGAAAGAAGCAGTGGACTATAGGATAACTGAAGTTATCCCATCTTAAGTGCAGAAAGTAAAATGAATAAAGAAAAATGAACAGAGCCTCAGAGACCTGTAGGCCTCTATTAAGGTATCAACATATGCACAACTGGAGGTTCAGAGGATGGAAGAGAAAGGGGCAACAATGATATTTGAGGACTTAATGGCTGCAAAACTATTAAACCACACACCAATGAATCTCAATGAACTCCAGGTACAACGTATGTCATGCTGAGCTAACTTGCTTCTGTCACGTCTGATTCTTTGCAACCCTGTGAACTCTAGCCCACAAGGCTCCTCTGTTCTTGGGATTCTCCAGGCAAGAATACTGGAGTGGTTTGCCGTGCTTTCTTCCAGGGGATCTTCCTGACCCAGGGGTCAAACCCTCCATCTCTTATGTCTCCAGCATTGGCAGGCAAGTTCTTTACCACTAGCACCAGCTTGGAAACCTCCAAGTACAATACAATCAAAGAAACAACACATTTTCGAAGCATAACAAACTGTTGAAAGACAAAGAAGAAGAAAAATCATGTGAACAGTAAGAGAGAGGCAATTCATCATATAAAAGGGATGCTCTATAAGATTTACAGATTTATTGTCAGAAACCATGGAGTACAGACAGCAGTACAGAGAGGAGCACAGTAGAATGATGCATTAATGCTGCTGCTGGGGAAAGAGCATATATCAAGAATTCAACATCCAGCAAAACTATTTTTCAAAATGAATAAGAAATAAAGACAAGTTCAGATAAATAAAACTGAGAAAATGAATAGCTAGCAGACTATCCCCTCACTATGTTGTTGTTCTTCAGTCGGTAGGTACTGTCTGACTTTTCACAACCCCATGGACTGCAGGCCACCAGGCTTCCTTGTCCTCCACTATCTCCCAGAGTCTGCTCATGTTCACGTCCATTGAGTCAGTGATGCTCTCGAGCCATCTCATCCTCTGTAGCCCTCTTCTCCTTTTGCCCTCAATCTTTAAGATCGTGTACGAAGTACTATGAGAAATACTAGAAAGAGTTGTTATGGCTGAAACAGAAGTATATTAGGCAAGAAGTTGAGTCTACACAATGAAATGAAGAGCTTGAGAAAGATAGCTACATAAAAGACTGTATAAATATATTTTTCTTTGCAGTTTTTTCTTCTGACTAAACAGACAACTGTATTAATAAGTATAAAAATGTGTTGCTGGGCACATGATGTATAAAGACATATGTTCTATGATGCTAGCATGAAGGAAGAAATGGAGATATATGGGAGCAAACTTCTGTATATTACTGAATTAAATTTATAATCAAAACTGTATTTTTAAAAGTTAACATGGTAACTGTCATCATTAGGAAAACCACAAAGCTATCATTTGAAAGCTATCATTAAAAAAAAAAAAAGGAATCAATATAGGACCATAGAAATATCTATTTTAAAAAGATAGTCAAGGAAAAATTCAGCAAGAAACAAGACAAGTGAAAAACAAGTATCAAAATGTCAGACATGAATTGGAGAAGGAAATGGCAACCCACTCCAGTATTCTTGCCTGGAAAATCCTATGGACAGAGGAGCCTGGAAGGCTACAGTCCACGGGGTCGCAAAGATTTGGGCACGACTGAAGTGACTTAGTACACATGTACAGACATAAATCTTAAATACAACATACAAATAATTATGAGATACAGTAAGAGCAGTACCCAGAGGGAATTTGTAAAACAAAAATATTTCAAATCAATAAACCTAACTTTCTATTTTAGGAATTAAAAAATATAGCACCCCAAACAGAACTTATATAGAAAGAAGGAAATTATGAGTGGCAATGAATGAAATAGAGATGAGAGAAACATTTAGAAAATCAATGATACTAAGAATTAGTTCTTTCAATAGATTAACAAATTTGACAAAACTTTACCTAGACTGACCAAAAAAGAAGAGGCAAAATCATTAAATCATTAAAATAAGAAATGAAGAAAGAGACTTAACAACAACCTTCTGGAAATAAATATGGTTATGGTGGTGGTTTAGTCGCTAAGTTGTGTCCAGCTCTTGTGAGCCCATGTATTGTAGTCCACCACGCTCCTCTGTCTTTGGGATTTCCCAGGCAAGAATACTGGAATGGCTTGCCATTTCCTTCTCCAGAGGATCTTCCTGACCCAGGAATTGAACCTGGGTCTCCTGCATTGCAGGCGGATTCTTTGATGACTGAGCTATTAGGGAAGCCCCCAAAATATATGATTATTGTATACTATAAATATCTATATATCAACAAAATGTATAATATAGAATAAGTGGACAAATTTCTAGAAGCATACAAACTGCTGGAACTCACTCAAGGAAAAATAGAAAATCTGAACTGATTTGTGATAATTAAAGACATTGAATCAGTAATTATAAACTCACCACAAAGGAGCACCCAGGTGCAGAGGACTTACTTGGTAAATTCTATCAAGCATTTAAACAACTAACAATAATTTTTTTTCACAATCTTCTCAAAAAAAAGTAGATGGAGGAATCCATATCTCAGTATACGATCAAAATATTGCCCTGATAAAAATATACTTAAAGATATTACAATAAAAATAGAGCCAATATTATGTATAAATATAGGTATAAAAATCTGGAACAAATTAGTTGCAAATTGAATATAGCAACATTTGAAACAAATTGCGTAGTATGACTAAATGAGACTTGTCCCAGTAAAGTATAGCCTGTTTAACATACAAAAATCAACAGAGAATCTGGGAAAATGGTGGTGTAGGAAACACCAGGAATCTCTACTCTACCTAAACAACAACTGCACTGGCAGAATCGGTCTTATGTAAAGATTCAACTATCTTGGAACTCTGGAGTCTACTGAAGGCTTGGAACTTCCAGGAGAGGCTAGACAATGCTACATAGTTACTTTAGATCAAGTTTAAGTTAGTTCAAGTTAGTTTAGATCAAGTTAGTGTTAGATCAAGTCCTAACACTGTACCAGTTTTCTGTCATCCATCCTTCAACTTATATACAGTTTGGGGGAGCCAAGGCTGGCAAAAAAAAAAAAAACAACAAAACACCACATGTCCTTTAGATATCAGGAGTCTGTGCTCTGATTGTTGAGTGCTGCTTCTGATCACAAAGGTGCAGACAAATAGCAGGGCAGTGATTGTTGATGCATTGTTGGTGCACCTTCCCCCATGGTTGACAATTCCTTCTCCATTTGAAATGACTTCCAAGAAATTCAAAATCCAGCACCCTACTTTCTCACTGTTTTTCTCTTCTCTTCCTTTTAGGAACCAGAATTTGAAAGCAAAGTATATAAGGGGATAATTATAAAATGGCCAAAAATGCTAGGGAAAAGTCTTGTAAAAGACCTGAGAAAAAATTAAGTTTATACTTCAGGCTGATCCTCAAAATAGAGCCTGATTACCACAATCAAAGACAAAAACAAACAAACAAACAAAAAACAATAAAATCAGCAAACCCTGGGAAATGGGGAGAATCTGATTACCACATTATTAGATTCAAATATCCAGTTAAAAAAAAAAAAAGACACGTAAAGAACAGGAAAGTACATCTCATTCTAAAAAAATAAATCAAGAGATACTATCACTGAAAAAGACTTGATGGTACATTTACTAGAAAAAAAAAAAAAAACTTTAAAAGAACTGTCTTAAAGATGGTCAAAGAACTAAAAGAAGACATGGAAAAAGTCAAGAAAATAATATGTAACAAAATGTAAATATCGATAAAGATCAAGGGAGCTAAAAAAAAAAAAAAAAAAAAAAAGCAAAAAGAAATTATGGAGCCAAAAAGTACAATAACTGGAATATAATTGGAATAAAAATTTCACTAAGGGATTCAAGTCATATTTTAGCAGGCCAAAGAAGACATTAGCAAACTAAAGAATAGAAGAGTGGAAATTACTAATTTTAAGGGACAGAAAGAAACTGAGTTAAGAAAAGTCAACAGAGCCTAAGAGATCTGTGAGTCACAATTAAGTTGACCAAAGAATACATTACATGAGCTTCAATAGAGGAAAAGAGAGGTAAAGGAATTATTGAGAATGTTTGAACAAGTAATGAGTGAAAACTTCCTAAATTTAATGAAATGCAAGTAGTTAATATCCAAGTAACTAAACAAACCCCAAAAGAACTCAGATTCTCACATTGCAACACAATAAAATTTTCAAAAGCCAAACTCAAAGAGAAAATCTTGAAAACAGCAAAACAGAAACAATTTGTCTCATACAAGTGATTTTCAATAAGGTTATAAATCTATTTCCCATCAGAAAGTTTGGCGGCCAGAAAGTACAACTCGAAGATGTTGTAGGTTTGGTTCCTGACCACTGCAATAAAGCAGATATTGCAATAATTTGAGTTACATGAGTTTTTTGGTTTTTCCATTCATGTAAAAGTTATGTTTACAATATACTATAGCCTATTAAGTATGTAATAGCACTATGTATTTAAAATGTACATATATTAATTAAAATACTTTAATGTTAAAAAATGCTAGCTATCAGGTGAGCCTTCAGTAATTCATAATCATTTTGCTGAGGGAGAGTTTGAGATATTACAAGAATTAACAATAATGTGACACAGAGATACAAAGTAAGCAAATGCTATTGGAAAAATGACACTAAAAGGTTTATTTGTTGCAAAGCAATAAAACACACACACACACACACACACACACACACCTTTCAATTTGTAAAAAATACAATACCTGTAAAGCAAAATAAGGTGAAGAGTGAAGCAATATAAAAATCATGTGTCTATATTTAGAGGGTTAAAAGTAACCACCTGTCAACCAAGAATCCTTTTTCTGGCAAAACTGGTCTTCACAAACAAAGGAAAAATTAAGACATTCTTTGATAAACAAAGGCTTAAATGGCTTATTATCACTAAACATTACCTGCAAGAAATACTCAAGAGAGTCCTGTAGGATGAAAAGAAAGGACAAGGAAATAACTCAAAGGTGTATGAAGAAACCAGAATATCAATAAAAGTAAATATATAGAGAATTGTTAAAGCTATTTTTACTCTGAAAATAACCTGAAACTCCACTTTTTTTTTTTTTCACATGGTGTAGCAGAGTAACATATTAAAAATTATATTATTCTAAAGACTAGCATTAGTGTAATTTTGATTTGGAACTCCACACTTTGGTTGCTACATACAAAAGACTATTGCATTTAAAAGTTATTATGCTTTTGGCTACAAAATATACAAAGATATAATTTAGGGACAACAATGAAAGGTGTGGGGACACAGTTTCGAATGAGTGGAATTTTTAAACATTATGAAATTAAATCAGTATAAATTCAAATTAAGATATCTTAAAATTAGGATATTAAATGTAATCCCAGTGGTAACAAAAAATAGCTGTGGAATACACAAAATGAAAGAACACAGAAATTAAACACTTCATCAAAACCCCAAGTAGCATAGTAATGGAGGAAATTAGGAACAAAAACCTACAAGGTAAAAAGAAAACAAATTTAAAAATTATAGAAATCAGTCCCTCCTTATCGATAATTATTCAAACATAAATGAATTAAATATTCAATCAAAACACAAACTTACAGACTGGATAAAAACACGTGGTCCCAGAAGATATTTTTAACAAGAGATTCACTGTAGATCTAGAGACACAAATGTGTTAAAATTGAAAGGATTCAAAAGGTATTCCATGTAAGTAGCAGTTGAAAGGGTGCAGGAATGGCTATACAAATATCAGACAAAAACGGTTATATATCAGAAAAATGCATAAGAGACAAGGACATTATATATTAATACAATGCAGTAAAAGATGTACAAATTATAGACATTTACATAGTAATAATGTCATCAAAATATATGAAGTAAAACCTGACAGAACTAATGATAGAAATAGGCAGTTCTATCCAAACAGATAGTTCAATATATTCAAAATATTAGGTATTTTCTTTAATGGTTTGAAACACAGAAATAAGTAAGAAAATGGAGTTTACCGTGGCTCAGATCATGAACTCCTTATTGCCAAATAGAGACTTCTATTGAAGAACGTAGGGAAAACCACTACACCATACAGGTGTGATCTAAATAAAATCCCTTATGATTATACAGTGGAAGTGACATAGAGATTCAAGGGATTAGGTCTGATAGACAGAGTGCCTGAAAAACTATGGACAGAGGATCATGGCATTTTACAGGAGGTGGTGATCAAGACCATCCGCAAGAAAAAGAAATGCAAAAAGGCAGAATGGTTGTCTGAGGAGGCCAAATAAATAGCTGAGAAAAGAGAAGTGAAAGGCAAGGGAGAAAAGGAAAGATACACCCATTTGAATACAGAATTCCAGAGAATAGAAAGGAGAGATAAGAAAGCTTTCCTCAGTGACAAACGCAAAATAGGAGAAAACAATAGAATGGGAAAGACTAGAGATCTCTTCAAGAAAATTCAAGATACCAATGGAATAGTTTATGCAAAGATGGGCACATTAAAGAACAGAAATGTTATGGAGCTAACAGAAGCAGAAGATATTAAGTAGAGGTGGCAAGAATACACAGAACTATATAAAAAAGGTCTTCATGAGCCAGATAATCACGATGGTGTGATCACTCAGCTAAACATCCTGGAATGCAAAGTCAAGTGGGACTTAGGAAGCATCACTGCAAGCAAAGCTAGTGGAGGTGATGGAATTCCAGTTGAGTAAGTTCAAATCCTGAAAGATGATGCTGTGAAAGTGCTACACTCAATATGCCACCAAATTTGGAAAACTCAGCAGTGGCCACAGGACTGGAAAAGGTCAGTTTTCATTCCAATCCAAAGACAGGCAATGCCAAAGAATGTTCAAACTACTGCACAGTTGCACTCATCTCATATGCTAGGAAAGTAATGCTCAAAATTCTCCAAGCCAGGCTTCAACAGCTCCTGAACTGTGAACTTCCAGGTGTTCAAGTTGGATTTAGAAAAGGCAGAGAAACCAGAGATCAAATTGCCAACATCTCTTGAATGATCAAAAAAGCAAGAGTGTTCCAGAAAAACATCTGCTTCTGCTTTATTGACTATGCCAAAGCCTTTGAATGTGTGGATCACAACAAACTATGGAAAATTCTGAAAGAAATGGGAATGTCACCTGAACTGCCTTCTGAGAAATCTGTATGCAGTTCAAGAAGCAACAGTTAGATCTGGACATGGAAAAACTGATTGGTTCCAAATCGGCAAAGGAGTATGTCAAGGCTGCATATTGTCACCCTGCTTATATAACTTATATGCAGAGTACATCATGAGAAACACTGGGCTGGAGGAAGCACAAGCTGGAATCAAGATTGCCAGGAGAAATATCAATAACTTCAGATAGGCAGATGACAGAAAGTGGCAGAAAGTGAAGAAGAACTAAGATCCTCTTGATGAAAGTGAAAGAGAAGAGTGAAAAAGTTGGCTTAAAACTCAACATTTAAAAAATAAGGTTGGCATCTAGTCCCATCACTTCATGGCAAATAGATGGCAAAACAATGGAAACAGTGGCAGACTATTTTCTTGGGCTCCAAAATCACTGCAGATGGTGACTGCTTCCATGACATTAAAAGACACTTGCTCCTTGGATGAAAAGTTATGATCAACCTAGATAGCATATTAAAAAACAGATACATTACTCTGCCAACAAAGTTCTGTCTTGTCAAAGCCATAGTTTTTCCAGTTGTCATGCACGGATGTGACAGTTGAAATATAAAGAAAGCTGAGCACTAAAGAATTTATACTTTTGAACTGTGATGTCGAAGAAGACTCTTGAGTGTCTTTTGGACTGCAAGGAGATTCAAACCAGTCAATTGTAAAGGAAATCAGTCCTGAATATTCATTGGAAGGACTGATGCTGAAGCTGAAACTCCGATAATTAAGCCACCTGATGTGAAGAACTGACTCATTAGTAAAGACTCTGATGTTGGGAAATATTGAAGGCAGGAGGAGAAAGGGACGACAAAGGATGAGATGGTTGGATGTCATCACCGACTTGATGGGCATGAATTTGAGCAAGTTCTGGGAGTTGGTGATAGACAGGGAAGCCCAGTGTGCTGCAGTCCATGGGGTCTCAAATAGTTGGACACAACTGAGCGACTGAACTGCACTGAAGGAAATAGAGGACCTACACTACACAATAAAACTAGTTCAATAGGTCTAATGCACAAATACAGAACACTATACAACAACAAGGCATAAATATTCTTCTTAAATGTATATGACATTTTCAAGAATAGACAATGTTAGCCTACTAATTCATTTTCAATAGAGTTGAAAAGTAGCAACCATGAAAAACGTCTTCCTTCTTCAGCCACAACAGAATGAAGTTAGAAATCAACAGCTAAATTTGAATATTTCACAAATTTTTGGAAATTTAATAACTGACCCTTAAACAACTAATTTATCAAAATTAAATCACATAGGAAATTAGAAAATACATAGAGATGAATGAAAATGAAAACAGAATAAATAAAAACTTAAGAAATGTGGCACCTTATAGAGTACAAGTGAATGAAGAATTATAATAGAATTATTATTTAGAAAGACAGTTTTCTAAAGATGTTGATTTTGTTTACTAACTTATAAAGTCAGTGAAATTCCATTCAAATTCTTTAAACTTACTTCTGGGAGAAGTTTGCAATTAGCTTCTGGTAGTTCTTGGCAATCAGTTTCTACTTTTTTTAATGAAAGATCTAAAAAGACTAAAGGAACAAGACAATTTTGTAGATGATAAAGCTGCAAGATATTAAGACTGTACACAAAGCAATAGACCAAGTGAAGCAAATGGAGTAAAACAGACAGGCTAGAATGCAGCATATGTGTAAATGAATTGATTTGGGAAAAATAGAATTGCAAGTCAGTGGAGATGGGAGGGCTCATTCCAGAATTGATTGATTTGCAATAAGATTTATGGCAATTGATTTGCCATAAGAAAAAATTCAATTATAATTAATTTCTTCTCATCATAAAATATAATCAATTTCAGATTTCAAAATGTTTCACTGTAAAAGTCAAAATACTAAATTTGGAGAAGAAAATACATACAACCATTCTCAACATTTTTGAATAAAGAAATAATTTCTGAAACATACCACAGAAATTAATGGCTCCATATGAACAAGTTCTCATTTTATTTCTGACGTCAGCTCCTAAGAATATCAGTTCCTAACAGTCTCCCTTTTTGCTCACTTTGCTCTAATCATGTGTATTTTCATAGTGTTCCTCAAATACATAGTTATTTGCATAATGTTTTGTCTCATTCCTATCTTGGTTCGAATGTCAACTTTTCAACAAGACCTAAAGAGGTTACTCTTTTTTAAAATTGCAACAGCCCTTAATTCTCACTTCACATATGCTGACCCTTCTACCCTAGATTATTTTTTTTTTTTTTTTTATTTTTTTTTTTTTTTTTATTTTTTTCTTTTTTAATTTTTATTATTATTGTTTTTTTTTCCCAGTGGGTTTTGTCATACATTGATATTTTTAACCTCCCTTTAGAATTTATAGCTTCCTAGCATGCTATGTAATAACACTTATGATGTGATTTTTAAGAAAATCATTTCACCTTTCGTCTGATAAGTGCTAAATTAGCAAAGATCTTTGCATTCCTCACTAATGTACCCCAAGCAAACAGAACTATGAATAACTAATATTATAATCAATAAAATCTTCCAATAGGATTAACCTTTTGCTTAAGTTTTTGGCTTGCATTTCCTTTCTGTTGTGCTAATAAGTTCTTATCAGTCATAACAGTATGAAGGTATTCGTTCATATTTTTGGAAAGGCTATACAGTCTTGCTTTTCAGAATTATATGTAAAATTTCCTGGAACTCATTTCTATGTGTGTAGAGTGAGATAGTCACAAATTATGCATTATTTCCTTTATCTTTATATACATATTTAATATCAAGTATTTTTAACTGGTCTTTGATGTCAGCTGTCACTTTCATCATATGTGAAGTTTTCATTTATGCTGTTACCAAACTTCCTATTCTTTTCTAAAAGTTGTATCATTTAACTTTTTATTATCTTTAGCATGAATGAGGTTTCTCTGGTAGTCCTAGTTGTGAAAAAAACCAAATATCTTTATTGCTATTAATAGTTATGGCAACTCATTCTTGTGTTCAGTCTGCAGTAGACATCCAGAGAGCATATGACAGTGATTCTTCCCTGTCTCTCTCTCTTCCCTCACTCTCTCTTTCTCCATGGATTATAGCATGCTGTCTCATGCATCTAGTGCTGAAGTCATCAATTATAGACCTTCTTTAAGTGAATGTTGTCTGATCATACTTTAAGCTATCTGTAAATTCCAAAACTGGAATTTATTTATCTCCTATCAAATTACTATGTTTTTCTGACTCATTTTTATGTAAAAGTCTCCATCTCTGAATAAACTAGTACTTATTTGTCAAATGACTATTTGATTGAATGAAAGAAGTCTCAAGATATGTGTGACTATTGTTGTCCTTTTACAATATTGTTGCTTTTCAGTCACCAAGTCATGGCAGATTCTTCGTGATCCAATGGACTGCAGCTCAGCAGGCATCCCTGCCCCCCACCCCATCTACAAGAGATTGCCCAAGTTCATGTCCATTGCCTCTGTGATCCCATTCAACCATCTCATCCTCTGTCACCCTTTGCTCCTTCTGCCTTCAGTCTTTCCCAGAATCATGGCCTTTTCCAATAAGTAGGCTCTTTGTGTCAGGTGGACAAAGTATTGAAGCTTCAGCTTCAGATCAGGTCTTCCAATGGATATTCAGGATTGATTTCCTTTAAGATTTACTGGCTTGATCTCCTTGCTGTCCAAGGGTCTCTCAAGAGTCTTCTCAGCACCACAGTTCAAAAATACCAATTCTTCTTTACAACATTAGCCTATTAAAAAATTAACATTTCAATATCTCTGTGCCTCAACTATGGGACACTTATTTTTAGATTTTGTTTTTAATAGAAATAGTATTTTCCTTCACAAAATGATATAAATGTTAAATGAAATTTTTCACTATGTTTGCTGTCATCTCATGCAAGAATCTAAGAATAGTGTTGTTCTTGTTCAGTTGCTCAGTCATGTCTGACTCTTTGCAACCCATGGACTGCAGCACTTGAGGCTTCCCTCTCCTTCCCCATCTCCTGGAGCTTGCCAAATCTCATGTCCATTGAGTTGGCAATCCCCACCAATCATCTTGTCTTTTGTCATTTCCCTTCTCCTTGTGCCTTCAGTCTTCCCAAGCATCAAGGTCTTTTCCAACGAGTTGGCTCTTTGCATTAGGTGGCCGACGTGATGGAGCTTCAGCTTCAGCATCAGTCCTTTTAATAAATATTCAGAGTTGATTTCCTTTAGGATGGACTGGTTGGGTCTCTTTGTTGTCCAAGGGAATCCCGAGTCTTTTCCAGCAACACATTTTAAAAGCATCATTCTTTGGTTCTCAATCTTCTTTAGGGCCCAACTGTCACATCTGTACATGACTACTGGAAAAACTATAGCCTTGACTGTATGAACCTCTGTCAGCAAAGTATCATCTCTGTTTTTTAATATGCTGTCTAGGTTGGTCAAAGCTTTTCTTCCAAGGAGCAAGTGTCTTTTACTTTCACAGCTGCAGTCACCATCCGCAGTGATTTTGGAGCCCAAGAAAATAAAGTCTGTCACTGTTTCCATGGTTTCCCCAACTATTTGCTATGAACTGATGGGACCAGGTGCCATGATCTTTGCTTTTTGAATGTTGAGTTTTAAGCCAGCTTTTTCACTCTCCTTTTTCACTTTCATCAAGAGGCTTAGTTCCTCTTTGCTTTCTGCCATAGGGGAGATGTCATCTGCATATCTGAGGTTATTGATATTTCTCCTGGCAATCTTGATTCCAGCTTGTGCTTCATCCAGCTCAGTGTTTCTCATGATGTACTCTGCATATAAATTAAATAAACAGGGTGATAATATACAGCCTTGACGTACTCCTTTCCCAATTTGTAACCAGTTTGTTGTTCCATGTCCAGTCCTAACTGTTGCTTCCTGACCTGAATACAAATTTCTCAGGAGGCATGTAAGGTGGTCTGATATTACCATCTCTTAAGATTTTTCCAGTTTGTTGTGATCCACACAGGCAAAGGCTTTAGCACAGTCAATGAAGCAGAAATAGATGTTTTTCTGGAATTCTCTTGCTTTTTCTATTATTCAATGAATGTTGGCTATTTGCTAACTCCTCTGCATTTTCTAAATACAGCCTGTACATCTGGAAGTTCCCCATTCACACACTGTTGAAGCCTAACTTGAAGGATTTTGAGCATTACCTTGCTAGAGTGTAAAATGATTGCAATTTTGTGGTAGTTTGAAGATTCTTTGACAGTGCCCTTCCTTGAGATTGGTATGAAAACTGAGCTTTTCCAGTCCTGTGGCCACTGCTGAGTTTTCCAAATTTACTGGCCTATGAGTGCAGCACTCAATACTTGATGCATTAATGTACTAAGAACAGTACCCTAATAGAAGTTATAGATTTACCTAATGTGCCCCTTGGAATAATTTGATTTTAACAGAAGGATATGACATTTATAAAATATAGTCGAGTTTTATAGTATAAAATACATAGTATAACATTTATAATATAAGATACATATGTAAAGTATTTTATAATATAAAATACAGCAGAAGACTGACCTTTCATAAAAATAGTTTAGAATTCTATTTTAATATCTTACTAGTACAGCTCCTTGTAATTCCAAAGTAGTTAACATTTATTTGTAGAATTAATACTGATTATAATGGAAGAAATATGTAAATGAAGGTAATTCATTTAAATTACTAGGAGATTTTTAAGCAATAAAATCCAATGTTCCAAAACTGTCTATATCAATGGTAGCAGCATTGGGACAAATAGACAGTCATTGCAAGTGACTATTCTGAACAAATTCACAATATTGGATGACAAATTCTGGTACAGGTTTTAAAATTCAGATTGTTAATTTATAGTTACAACTTAGATATCTATTTCTCTAAGAAATTTACTATCTCTTTTCATCCAAGATGATATTGCTATTATTTGGATCCAAGTGTTACTATCACCCAAATTCACCAGTAAGCAAAAGACAGCTGCCACTGTGAGTTAAATATATTTTGTATCTTTCCAGCTGGGAGTTCTGGAAAAGCACACTCAATACAAGGTCAGCAAAATGCTTCTGAGGTTCACAGTTCATTGGGGAAATCAGCAGAAGGGCTGGCTGCAGCTGGAACATATGCTAATCACCCTGGCATCAGATGCAATTTCTGCCATGATGTATCTCAGTGTTGCCATTATTAAAAATGCATCAGCCTCAAGTAGTCACCTTCTAGCTCTTAGATTCTAAAGGCCATGCCAGCAATTTAGAGGAATTTGATGTCAAAGGTAGGGAGATAGGTCAACTGGGAAAGTGTGCTTTACAAGGGTCTTGCATCCAATGTAGGCAATAATGTCTAAGCCACTTTACTTTTATTACTTGTATTTATCAGAAGTCCCCATCACTTCCATGAATACAACATAAACTCATCTTTTATCATGCTGTTTCAATAAAAATTCCCAAAAAGTACATTATCTACTGTATCAGTATCTTGAATACAGATTGCTCATAGTATTTATTGAGTTGTTTTTCTGACTCTGCATATTACGCTATGCCCACAATTGATTCTGGATATGTGAATTAATAATTATTAAATGTAAATTCTGTAGTAACTTCACTATCTTCATGTCTTACAAATGTTGGTCACATATAAGAGACAAAGAACAGGAAAATATAATGTATTTTGCTTAAGAGAATTGGTTATCAAACAGAGGGACTTGGATTCTTTATGTTAAATAATCTATACACTTCCTCATTTTTGTCATTTGCATTGGCTCTACCTTAGTAAATGGAAGAAAACTTTTCCAGTAAAATTATGTTTTAATTTAAAACAAGATGGATGATTTATTTGCAGAGTAAGGCCACAGAGTAAGTACTAACTGTTTTAACAAATTATCTACAAAGTACCCATGGAACGATACTGCAATTTTTACTTTATTTTTTATATTGGCACAATGTAGAACCTTCCCAATCAGGACTTTGTATGTATTCCAATTTTATACAAAAATGATTGCAAACACAATTAGAGAATAAAGATTTGTTAGCACTGTGACTAGTATTAATTAAATATTTGATTAATGAATGGAAAAGGAATGCCGTCTTCCCATTCCTCTTAGTTGCTAAAGCATGCAAAGCCAGAGTAAAATTTCCTTGAATGGATGCAGTGACATCAACAGCAAAGCCACTAAAAAATGATAAGTTCTTTTCTCTCTGTGGACAGTGTTTCCATCTCTTTTGCTTTTGAATGTTTTATTTTGCTCTTGGTAAAAATTTGGCTGTTAAGGACAGTACAAGTAACACTTAAAATATTCAGGGCAATTTTGTTAAGATTTAGTTTATTCTTTTTATTACCTGACAAAATTTATTGTAGATGGAGAGTCTTGGCTTGGGTGTTGAAGACTGCCCAGATGTCCTGGGATGTGAGCCCAGCAATTCTGAGAGCCCAGGCAGTAGCAGAAGGCCTTATGGAAAAGTAGGTGATCAGTGACCCCCTTGGAAGCTGTGAACTAAGCACCAAGAATCATCTATTTATAAATGAACCAAATAGGTACTGCTCCTCAGATCCATTGCAGGGAAAGGAAAAAAAATGGTACATGGTCCCCACAAAATCACTGGTGCCTATGATTGTGCATTGTCCCCTTTTTGATAATATATGGAAATTTTACTCTAAATTTACCTGGAAATAAAATCTAAGATCAAAAACACACTGTGTGATATGGAAATGGCTCTTCCAGCAGCTATTTCAATTATGTCATGGAGTTTGAGTTTAGAAGTACAGGAGTTTGGGGGAACTGTGCTTCCTTTCTACTGGGTGTAGATGGTTGATATATTCATTATTGAAGATAAAGAGGATTTCATAGGGTATTTTTGTCCAAGGGAAAAGAAAAAAAGGGCTCTAGGTAAGAAATTCAGGGTCTTCATTAGGGGAAGTTTTTTTAACATATGGTCTTTCTTATGGCATTATGTTTTTCTGTTGTGTAAGCTTTTTCACTGAATATTTTGGATATTTTCTAGCATAATAAGAGGGTAGTTAGGTCACTAAGATCAGTCTAACTACATCTCAAAAAAAAAATATGCCATCTGTGCAAACTTAATAGAGGACACTATTGTAAGTTGGGTTTTCATTTCTTAAATCATGTGGGTTTGTGTATGTGTGGTTTAGACATATATGTGTGCAATGTAAAATACTATATATATTTCAAAAGAGCATACACCTTTCTACAGAGTTTTGCCAGATACATTTAAACCTCATTTGCTATAAATTTAAGTATACAAATCAATACTTGTGGTGGAAATAACATTGTAAATCAGTCTTTCTGGTCATCAACTTGAAATTGAAGAAGAAAAGAAAATTGCTAAAAAAGATTCAAGACTTCTGGAAGATTTCAGTTTATGCTTCTGGTTTTCAGTTTTCTCATCTGATATTGATATTGTATTATAGGTTATTTAGGGGTCTTCTAATGAAATATTTAGTATTGATTAAATGAAATGATATTTACATATATTTGTCATAAGCCACATAAGAAAGCTGAGTGCCAAAGAAATGATACTTTTGAACTAAGGTGTTGGAGAAGACTCTTGATACTCTCTTGGAGTGCAAAGAGATCTAACCAGTCTATCCTAAAGGAAATAAGTCCTGAATATTCATTGGAAGGACTGATGCTGAAGCTGAAATTTCAAAACTTTGGCCATCTGATGTGAAGAACTGCCTCATTGTAAAAGACCCTGATGCTGTGAAAGATTGAAGGCAGGAGGAGGAGATCACAGGGGACAGGATGGTTGAATAGCATCACCGACTCAATGGACATGATTTGAGTAAACTCAAATTGGTGATGGGAGTTGGTGATGGACATGGAAGCCTGGCATGCTGCAGTCTATGGGGTCCCAAAGAGTCAGATACGACTGAGCAACTGAACTGAACTGAACATAAGTCACAATATAAGGAAAAGATTCAGTGAATATTTGGTCTTTCCGTTCCTTTGTTTCATTTAGATCAAACTATAGTATAACTTTTCCTAACAACTCACATAAGCTTAGTCAAATTTTAAGATTTCTTATCATTTTAGATTATGAGTTTCACATATAATAGTTTGGCTTACTTTTGATTGAGTAGAGTGGAATATGTATTTAGAGACCCCTTCTCTTTAGATCCACTAAAGAAAACCTGGTGATCTCTTTAGATCTACTAAAGAAAACCTGGTATATATATAAAATATATATATACTTTGACTTTCCTGGTGTCTCAGCGGTCAAGAATCTGCCTGCAAAGAAGGAGCCAGAGGTTTTGATCCCTGGGTTGGGAAGATCTCCTGGGGAAGGAAAAGGCAACCCACTCCAGTATTCTTGCCTGGAAAATCCCATGGACAGAAGAGCCTGGAGGGCTACGGTCCATAGCATTGCAAAGAGTCAGACATGACTGAAGTGACTTAGCATATAGCACATATACATATACTTATGATATGTATTCATATAAAATTACAATATGTGATAATCACTATCTCATACATAATAATATATGATATACATAAGATTATCATATAAATGAGATAATTTTATAAGTAAATATGAGAATAGAAGATAATGATAGATCTCTGGAGACATCTTTAAATTATGCATAATGTATGTCATTATCTTCAGAATTTAAAGATGAGGCTACTGACAATATTAAAGAGTTATTTGATCAATGGAATTTTCACACAAAATTCAAATGACAAGTACTTTTTATTTGAACAAAATATTTTACACAACATTGCTTTGAGAATGTGTAGATCTTTTCAAAATATTTGCAAAACATGGAAAGCTTTTGTTCTCCATGCAGGTCTTGTTAATGGTGTTCTCAAATTTATTTCAATGTGTTATTGACATATAATTGTGTAACAGAGAAAACCATGGCCTTGAAGTCTAAGTTTTAATCCCTCTGTTTACCCTCTGTGTCAGAGACCTTATCACCAAATATTACAATTTCCTATTTAGTCTATTATTGTGTTTCTTAAAATGAATTATAAACTACTTCAGGCTTTTTTGATTACCTTTTATAAATCATTGTATTCTTCGCATCTGGCAATACGTTTGTTACAGAGTAAATCATAAATGTTATTAGTGAATAATCATTGAATGAGTGGCAATGCCATATAATTTTTTTTAATTTCAATTGCTTAAATTTGTATGATTGGTATACTATTTACTTATTTATTTTGCAATGCCACACAGCATGCAAAATCTGGGCTTCCCAACCAGGGATTGAACCTGTGCCCCAAGTTGTGGAAGCACAGAGTCTCAACCATTGGACGGTCAGGGAATTCCCCCAGCATACTACTTAAAGAGATATTTTAAATGATAAAATTATCCAGTGTCAAAAAGATATTTGATTATTTTTTCTTTCAAACAATATATTAGTATAAACAATCATTCCTTATGAAATGATTTTGTCTACTTTTTACTTATGAAAGAGGCCAACCAAAACAGGTGCCAATGAAATCACAGTGCAGAGAGACTTTTCTATAAAAAAGTTGTTTATTTAAAAGGAATCAAATAAGAACATTAGAATTGTGCACTTACTGTAAGAATTACGTGCTACTGATTTCTGTATTTTTCTGTATTTGTTTTAGAAATTATAGACATAATATGCATTTAGTGTGGCCAATTTGAAGAAAAAATGTAGCAGTTTTTTTGATCTTTTCCCTTTAATTTATCATTGAGTTAATTTAATTAATATTTAATATTTCCTTTCAATATTCTTTCTCTTAATATTTTAAGATCATTTGAAATGTATGCCTCTGTCCTATTTAACATATATTTAAAACATTTACTTTGATGTATCTCTCACATACAATTTTAAAGGTTCTATAACATTTCACAATCTTTTGGAAAGCACACACTTGAGAGGTCTCTCTTCTCTAGAAAATGGGTTTTGTTCATCATCATTAACATCAACTAAAAGAAACAGAGACAACATTAAGAACTATGAGTTTCAATTTTATCCTGGGACCTTCAGTTCAGTTCAGTTCTGTTGCTCGTGTCCAACTCTTTGTGACCCCATGAACGGCAGTACACCAGGCCTCCCTGTCCATCACCAACTCCCAGAGTCCACCCAAACCTATGTCCATCGAGTGGGTGATACCATCCAACCACCTCATCCTCTGTCATCCCCTTCTCCTCCTGCCCTCAATCTTTCCCAACATCAGGGTCGTTTCCAATGAGTCAGCTCTTCTCATCAGGTGGCCAAAGTATTGGAGTTTCAGCTTCAGCATCAGTCCTTCCAATGAACACCCAGGATTGACCTTCTTTAGGATGGACTGGTTGGATCTCCTTGCAGTCCAAGGGACTCTGAAGAGTCTTCTCCAGCACCACAGTTCAAAAGCATCAATTCTTTGGTGCTCAGCTTCCTTTATAGTCCAACTCTCACATCCATGCATGACCACTGGAAAAACCATAGCCTTGACTAGACGGACCTTACTGAGAACTATAACCCAAGAAACAGCCTCTTAGTAGTTCTACTCCAAATAGGTAGGGAGACAAACCAGTATATACATGACTTATGGGGGCTTCCCAGGTGGTGCTAGTGGTAAAGAACATGCCTGCCAATGCAGAAGTAAGAGACAAGTGTTCAATCCGTGCGTCAGGAGAATCCCCTGGAAGATAGTCACGAGAACCCACTCCAGTACTCTTTACTGGAGGATTCCACCAGCAGAAGAGCCTGGCAGGCTGCAGCCCTTAGAGTTGCAGAATCAGACATGACTGCAACAACTTAGCACATACAACACATATGACTTTTTGCCCAAAGGATACACACAGTAAAGCAGGCATTTTCATAGGAGGTTACTCTTATGGAAACAGATATCTCACTGATTTTAGTACCTTTTCTTCTGTGGGAATATACAAGAATCTGAGTTCATTAAAACTCCTTATGAAATGTACTTTTATCTGATGCCTGTTTTTCTGAGAGGTAGAGTGTTTCATCCTGTGTTTAGTCCTGAATTTCTCACAGGGTGTACTGTTGGTCTGTGACTACATTGGCTAATGATTTAATCCTTGTAGAACTGGATAATGGGTAATATCCTTTGTTTTACACTAACTTTCTTGTTTAGACTAATATTCTTGCTTCACTCTAACTTTCTATTATTTATCATCTTTCTTCACTTCTGAAACACACTGAAAAAAATTTAATGGTCTTCCAATTGTATTAATAAAATTTATTGGTGACCACTTTATTTCTGATATGTCTAGTTATACCACCATGTATTACATAACTGTTTGCATTTCCAGGGCTTTTTCCTTATTTTCTGTTTTTTTTTTTTTAAATTTTTATTATATGTTTATACAAAAATAAATATGCTTGATAAAGATAACAATACATTAAGAAAATTGGCTTTGAAAATAAACTTTTAGAGTTTAAATTTTAGCTACAATGCTTAGAAAGCTGCATGATTTTGAACAAACTCTCAACTTCCTCCAACTTCATTTTTCTCATCTATAAAGTGGGAATAACATTAGTGTTTATCTCCTAGGATTGTTGTAGCTATTTAATAAAATTATGTAAATAAATAGTCTTAAAAACCCTAAGATATTATGTATGCAGTACAATTAGCTTGTACTGTATTATTTGTGTCATTAATTCTGGTATAACACTAGAGTCAGACACATAATTTTAATGTTTAAATACATAGGAAGTTAAAACCAGTAAGTCTGAGGCACAGTTCTTACAATTGACAGGATCATATTCTCAAAGCTCTGAAATATGTGACAAGGCACGGACACAAATGCTTAACCTCATCGACTGCATTAAAGTTGAAAAGTATCTGAGAAACAATAGCAGCATCCTACACTTTTAGGCAAGTTAATATTTTGCCTTATTCTTAAAATTGCTTCTTGACTATTAAATCTCTGATGTGTGCTTAATATAAAAGTAGAAGTCATTTGAGTTCAATTATTTTTGTCTTTGAAAATGCTAATATGTGAATACTGCTATAAAGTTTTTTACTCCTACATTAATGTAAATACTTGTAATAGAAACATGTCTCAGTCACTTTAAATATTTTCTATATTAGTCTTACATATACTGAGTACTTTGACATCACATTATAATTATTATGGTGAGACAATTGATTCATAAAAGTATGAATTAAGTCTATCAATGTTTTAAGCTTGATGGACAATGCATTAACAAGCAAAGATGGGTGGGCAAAAGGGAGTTGGACAGAGGGAGAAAGAGAGATGTCTTTATATCTGGTTAGAGGTGCTATAACAGTTGCTGACTTCCTTAAATTCGAAATTTTAAAAGCACCAATTATCTGACTTTAGGCAAATATTATAATTTCTTCATGCCATTCTCCTCCATAAAAAGAAACAAGGGTCCCAAACATTGGGATATTGTGATTGTCAAACTAGAAGTATGGGAAGGGACATAAAAATAACAAAGCATTATAGAACAGTTTTTGTAATTTTTAAATATGCATTCTTTAATTGAACATATTTCATGCTATTTGGATGATTTCACTAAAGTAAAACTATATAAAAAATCTTAGGAAAAATAAAGGATATTAAAAGGACTTGGTTAAGGAACAATAGAGAAAGGAGGTTTTCTAACTTTTCAGGAAACAATTATTGGATATATGTGTCAAAGGCAAATTGCAGTATCATTGCATCAGTACCAGTCAGGGTTCTGTCACCTTATAATTGCACATTCCTAGACATATGACTTAATCCCTCTAATCTTCAGCTGTCTCTTCTGAAACATTCAATGACCAATCCTTTGTATATCAACTATTAATCTCTTTCCACTATATGGCTGTCTTTTCTGCATTGAGAGTTTTGAGGGAAATAGATATGCATTCATGCACTTGGCACACTTGAAATGATTTTTTGTGTGAATCAGGTACTTTCATAGGAAGTAGAAATGCAGAAAGATTAAATAATACCTGAAGAAAAATACTGGTTATGAACAGTATCTATAAGCACTTAATTACATCACTGTATTTAAATGTTGAATGCTATTGTGTTCAGTGCACTACGATAACAGAGCATTAATAACACTACTTACAAGACAGCTTTACAGAAGAGGGAGCATGCACATTTGAATTTGAGTAGTGAGCCAAAAAGGCATCATTTTTCTTTTAACTCTCTGTTCAATCACACAAAATTAATGACAAAATAAAAACTTAGATGAATCCAGCTGAACTTTGCTAAAAACATAAACAAGCAATTAAAATGCATAGAAATTAAAGAAAAAGAAGTACAAATTTAAATCTCAAAATATTAACTTCCTTCTCCATAGAACAGCTTTTTCTCTAAAGAATAAAAACATTATCTTTCATTTATTATGTCTCTTTTTATTTAAAAGAAGTATTATTTAAATAGTCATTGTTTTATGTGATTGACTATAAAGAACTTAAGTCAGAAACGTTAATGTGAAAATAGATGGCAGTAAATACAATAAGAGTGCCAAGAAAAAACAAAAAATGCTTTTTGTTAAAGTGCTTGCTTTTGCAATATAGATTCTTCTGGGTCTTGAATAGTCACAATTCAAGACATATGCGGAGATCTAAAATCAGAGCTCACATAGCCATTTTAAAACAAGCATACTTGACTCAGTGTCAACCTTTATTATGAAAACACTATTTTATAAAAGATAGGGAAATAGGTTTGTAGGGCAGCGACTTATACGATTTTCCGTCCTAGATCCCTGAGTAATGAATGATATAAGTCATTCTCACCGTCTGTCAGTCAATTTTTCCCCATTACTGAAAGATAATATATTGTTTCTGAGACTCTGTGACTTGGAAACCGCTGAATACCAAATTACATAGTTTCATAACTTTAAATCGGTAAAGAATATTCTGGTATCTAGCATGAACACAGGAGTGGATTGTTCCAGTTAATCAGATATTCTTATGCTCTACTAAAGGGCTTCCCTCCTAACTCAGCTAGTAAAGAAACCACCTGCAATGCAGGAAACCCCGGTTCACTCCCTGGGCCAGGAAGATCCCCTGGAGAAGGGATAGTCTACTCACTCCAGTATTCACGGGCTTTCCTGGTGGCTCAGATGGTAAAGAATCTGCCTGCAATGCAGGAGACCTGGGTTTGATCCCCGGGTTGGGAAGATCCCCTGGAAGGGGGCATGGCTACACACTCCAGTGTTCTTGCCTGGAGAATCCCGTGGACAAAGGAGCCTGGCGGGCTACAGTCCATGGGGTTGCGGAGTCAAACACGACTGAAAGACTAAGGACACGCATGCACTACTACGTCATTCCTTCTGTAAACCGATCTTTCAGATTCCCATACCTTCAACTGATGTCCCTAGCCTGCATTTCCAGAAGTCAATGGTTACTATCAGAAAATCAGACTTTGCATCCTTTGTATTCTTCATCCACTGACTCTATGACTTGGGTAATTAATCTAATGGCTGTGATTTTAGTTTTTCTTATTTGAAAATGAGAATAAAAATTGTATCTGTCTACTTCATCAGATCAATGTATAGAATATTATTGACAATGCAGAATCCTCTTTTATGCTTAATCATATATTATTATGATCTTCATTTGCATTTCTCCAATATGCTGATTGGACGTGTGGCTCTAGAGAAGGGAATGGCACACCACTTCAGTACTCTTGCCTTGAGAACCCCATGAACAGTATGTAAAGGCAAAAAGATAGGACACTGAAAGATGAACTCCCCAGGTTAGTAGGTGCTCAATATGCTACTGGAGATCAGTGGAGAAACACTCCAGAAAGAATGAAGAGACAGACCCAAGGCAACAATAACACTGTTGTGGATGTGACTGGTGATGGAAGTAAATTCTGATGCTGTAAAGAGCAATATTTGTATAGGAACCTGGAATATTAGGTCCATGAATCAAGGCAAATTGGAAGTAGTCAAACAGGAGACGGCAAGAGTGAACATCAACATTTTATGAATCAGTGAAATAAAATGGACTGGAATGAGTGACTTTAACTCAGATAACCATTATATCTACTACTGTGGGTACAAATCCCTTAGAAGAAATGAAGTAGCCCTCATAGCCAACAAGAGTCCGAAAGGCAGTACTTGGATGCAATCTCAAAAACGACAGAATGATCTCTGTTTGTTTCCAAGGCAAACCATTCAATATCACAGTAATCCAAGCCTATGCCCCGACCAGTAACACTGAAGAAGCTGTAGTTGAAAGGTTCTATGAAGACCTACAAGACCCTTTAGAACTAACATCCAAAAAAGATGTCCTTTTCATTATAAGAGACTGGAATGCAAAAGTAAGAAGTCAAGAATTACCTGGCATAACAGGCAAATTTGGCCTTGTAGTACAAAATAAAGCAGGGCAAAGGCTAATACAGTCTTGTCAAGAGAATGCACTGGTCATAGCAAACACCCTCTTCGAACAACACAAGAGAAGACTCTACATACAGACATCACTAGATGATCAATACTGAAATCAGATTGATTATATTCTTTGCAGCCAAAGATGGAGAAGCTCTATACAGAGAGAAAAAATAAGACCAGGAGCTGACTGTGGCTCAGATCATGAACCCCTTATTGACAAATTCAGACTTATATTGAATAAAGTAGGGAAAACCCCTAGGCCATTCAGGTATGACCTAAATCAAATCCCGTACAATTTTAGTGGAAGTGACAAATAGATTTAAGGGATTAGATCTGATAGACTGCCTGTAGAACTATGGACGGAGGTATATGACATTGTGCAGGAGGCAGGGATCAAGATCATCTCCAAGAAAAAGAAATGCAAAAAGGCAAAATGGTTGTCTGACAAGGACTTAACAAATAGCTGAGAAAATAAGAAAAGCAAAAGGCAAAGGAGAAAAGAAAAGCTATTCCCATTTGAAGGCAGATTTCCACAAAATATACAAGGAGATATAAGAAAGAAATCACTTCCTCAGTGATCAATGCAAAGAAATAGAGGAAAACAATAGAACGGGAAAGACTAGGGATTTCCCCAAGAAAATTAGAGATACCAAGGGTACATTCATGCAAAGATGGGCACAATAAAGAACTGAAATGGTAGGGAACTAACAGAAGCAGAAAATATTAAGATGAAGTGGTAATAATACACAGAAGAACTATACAAAGAAGATCTTCATGACCCAGATAATCATGATGGTGTGATCACTCACCTAGAGCCAGACATCTAGGAATGTGAAGTCAAGTGGGCCTTAGGAATCATGACTATGAACAAAGCTTGTCAAGGTGATGGAATCCCAGGTGAGCCATTTCAAATCCTGAAAGATGATGCTCTGAAAGTGCTGCACTCAATATGCCAGCAAATGTGGAAAACAGAGCAGTGGCCACGGGACTGGAAAAGGTTAGTTTCATTCCAATCCCAAAGAAAGGCAATGCCAAAGAATTTTCAAACTACCACACAATTGCACTCATCCCCCACGCTAGCACAGCAATCCTCAAAATTCTCCAAGTCAGGCTTCAACAGTGCATGAACCGTGAACTTCCAGATGTTCAAGCTGGACTTAGAAATGGCAGAGGAACCAGAGATCAAATTGCCAACATCCATTGGATCACTAAAAAAGCAAGAGAGTTCCTGTAAAACATCCACTTCTGCTTTATTGACCATGCCACTGACTTTGACTGTGTGGGTCACAACAAACTGTGGAAACTTCTTAAAGCTATGGGAATGCCAGATTACCTGACCTGCCTCATGAGAAATCTGTATGCAGGTCAGAAAGCAACAGTTAGAACTGGAAAAACATGGAAAAAAAAGACTGGTTCCAAATCAGGAAAGGACTATGCAAAAGCTTTATATTGTCACCCGACTTATTTAACTTCTATGCAAAGTACATCATGAGGAAGGTTCGGCTGGAGGAAGCACAGGCTGGAATTAAGATTTCTGGGAGAAATATCAATAACCTCAGATATGCAGATGACACCACCCTTACGCAGAAAGTGAAGAAATGTTAAAGAGCCTCTTGATGAAAGTGAAAGAGGAGAGTGAAAAAGTTGGCTTAAAACTCAACATTCAGAAAATGAAGATCATGGCATCCGAGCCCATCACTTCATGGCAAATAGATGGGGAAACAATGGAAACAGTGAGAGACTTTCTTTTTTGAGACTCAAAAATCACTTCAGATGGTGAGTGCAGCCATGAAATTTAAAGAGGCTTGCTCCTTGGCAGAAAAGTTATAACCAACCTAGATAGCATATTGAAAAGCAGAGACATTACTTTGCCAACAAAATTCCATTTAGTCAAATGGATGTGACATGTATGGATGTATGGATGTGACAATTGAACTATAAAGAAAGCTGAGCACTGAAGAACTGACACTTTTGAACTGTGATGCTGGAGAAGACTCTTGAGAGTCCCTTGGACTGCAAGGAGATCCAACCAGTCTGTCCTGAAGGAAATCAGTCCTGAATATTCATTGGAAGGACTGAAGCTGACGCTGAAACTCCAATACCTTGACCACTTGATCGAAGAATTGACTCTTTGGAAAATACTCTGATGTTGGGAAAGATTGAAGGTGGGAGGAGAAGGGGATGACAGAGGATAAGATGTTTGGATGGTATAACCAACTCAATGGATATGAGTTTGAGTAAACTCCAGGTGTTGGTGATGGACAGGCAGGCCTGGTGTGCTGCAATCCATGGGCTGGCAAAGAATTGGACACAACTGAGTGACTTTACTGAGCTGAATATGCTGATTGAATTTTTAAATAAGTTCTTTGTATAAAGACTTGGTTAATACTTGTGACAAATTTGAAGTGGTTTTCTATTTCTGATTAATTTTTGGAAGTTCTTTCCATATTCTATATATGAGTATTATCTCTGATATTGTCTTGCAATATTTTTTCCCATTATTTAACTTATTTTTTGTTTCATTATTGGTATGCTTTGATGACTATGCTTTTAATTTTATAAATATTTATTTATTTTCCTTTATTGTTATTGTTTTCTATATCCTGTCAAATACATATTATACCTGCTCACTTCTGCAAGATAATAAAAATGCTCTCTTCTGGTACTGATCAAGAAGCTGTTTTACCTCTTGCATTTATATCTACAATCCATGTTGAATTTTTTTTATAGATCAAATATCATGTTTGATTCTTCATGTATTTCCTACTTTAATTGTTTTCAATAGTGAAATCATGTTGTACTGTAGTTTATTTGTGGGAAGTTTATTAGTAATACCCTAATTTTTTAAACAGACACAGAAACACAGGATTGTTCAGATACTACTATTTATTCTTGTTTCACATTTTAAAAGTTATATTTTTCTAGATCAATTTCTACTTCATCTAATTTATCTTCTTTGTTAGCATGAAGTTGCTCTCCTTCTGAGTTTATTTTTTCTGTCTGCAGTGGTGCACCTGTTTATATTCTTTGTGTTGATAATGTATGTCTCAGATTAGCCAATGAATGTATCATTTGTATTAATCTTTTAATTAAAAAAAAATCTTAGCTCTCCATTTTTCCGTTATAATTGATTTTATGTTAACTTGCTTTCTTTTATTCATATATTGTTTTCAACACTATCTTTAATGTGTAAAATTCCTTTTCTGTGTAAGCTTTATCATCACAAATTGGGAATATAATTTTTCATTTATATTTGATTCAAAACATTTAATAATTTTTCCTATGACATTTTGTGACCCATGTATTAGGTAGAGATACATTATTTAATTTCCAAATATTATGGATTTTGCAGTTATCTTATTCTTATTGATTCCCTATTTAATCTTATTAGTATACTCAGACCATATATTCACTATGAGTATAAACTTACAAAATTTGGTAATTGTCCCACAGTCACTTGAAAAGAATGCAAACTGTATATTTCCTCTCTCTCACCCATCAAATCTATAGTTAATTTTTAATTGAAGATAATTATTTAGGTTACCAGTTCTCATATTTCCATCCAACATCCTAGCCTCTAATTTTCTTACCTTATGCCAGCAGAATTCACGTCAGTCACGTACTTCCACGGTCTTACTCTAAGCCAGAGTTTCTCATCATGTTTCTGTTGCGTGTATCATTAAACTTGAAAAACTAGGAATAAAGCCACCACATGACCCAGAAATCCCACTACTAGGCATACACCCTGAGGAAATCAAATCTAAAAAATGATGCAAGTAGCCCAAGCTCATTGCAGCATTATCTACAATAGCTAGGACATGGAAGCAACCTAGAGGTCTAATGAAAAATGAATGGATAAAGAAGTTGTGGTACATATATACAATGGAATATTACTTGGCCATAAAATGGAATACATTTGAGTCAATCCTAATGAGGTGAATGAACCTAGAGCCTATTATACAGAGAGAAGTAAGTCAGAAAAAGAAAAACATCCATTGTATACTAAGTTATATATATATATGGAATCTAGAAAGATGGTACTGATGAACCTACTTACAGGACAGCAGTGGAGACACAGACATAGAGAACAGACTCATGGACATGGGGCATGGGGGAGGAAGGAGAGGGTAGGCTCTGTGGGGAGAGTAATGTGGAGACATACATTGCTATGTGTAAAATAGGTGGCCAATGGGAATTTCCTCTATGACTCACAGAACTCAAACAGTATCTCTGTAACAACCTAGAGGATTGAGATGGGAAGGCAGTGGGAGAGATGTTCAGGATGGAGGGAACATGTGTACCTATAGCTGATTCATGTTAATGTTTGGCAAAACCCGACACAATGTTGTAAAGTAATTATCTTTCCATTAAAAATAAATTTAATTAAAACATTAATCAATCATAAAGGCAGCTATGTGTAACTGACGGCCACAGCCAAGAATCTTGCCTACCCAGATGAAACAAACACTTTCTATGGCTGTCTGGCACTACTGCCTATATGCTAGTCTTGTTAATTGCATGGTTCCACTTTTATATATTCTAAAATATAGTTGTTCCTACTTATAATATGAAATATTGCAGTTATTTATTTAATAATATATTTATTATATTGTTAAAGTTTCAAGTGTTGTAGGAGACAGGAAGAATAAAAGAAAAGTAGGCCCTTGGAACAAGTCCAGAGGGAACAGTTCATAATCTTGAAAACAAGATATGATCCTGGGGTTGGAAAGCAGATCTTAAACTGTTTCTCAACTGGCATCTCAGAGTCACATGTTTTACGTATCTGGTGGCAAATCTATAGATTAGAATATTAGTCTTAGTTACTGATTTGTTATTGATTACCATTTCTTAATTACTCAATGGTTAATGATCATTTTGTTCTTTGGCCCTGAAGGCCACATGAGTTATAGTTTAACTCCTTGCATATTCTTTCATTCACGGCTGAGAGTATAATAAAGTTGGCTTGGATTCAGTTTCAGTACCTTCACCTTGGAGTGGTGTTGGTCCCCTGATCCTCACTTTTCTCTGAATCCTTGTGTCTTTTTTTCTCATTCTCTCACCGTATCACGCTTTCAGAAACCCTGCTTGTCAAGCTGGTCTCAACAAAGTGTAAGTTTAGATTAATTAAATTGATTCAGCTAATTTTTCTCAGGTTTTACTCTCTATATAGTAAAGCCATGCTATAGACATGTGCAAATTTAATATTGCTGTCTTAGTTTTAAAATTGACCCCTTTAAAAAAAAATTATGATTCCTTTTAATCTTCTGTAATATTGATTGACCCAAAATTTGACTTCCTATTTCAATGTACTATATCAGTCTTCTTATAACTGGTATTTTTATAGTATATATATTTGTCTGGCTTTTGGTTATCAACTGTTTGTGAACTTGTATTTAAGATGTGAGAATAATTGAGGTGATCATTTAAGGTTAACTGAAGTTAATAGGTTGCTAGAAGTTAGACTACAATGTTTACTGTAGCTCTAAGTTTAGTGTCTGTGATTTTCCATCTCCTTTTATTTATGTCCTTTTCTCAGAACTTTTCTATAAATAGCTTATTTTATAGCTCTTTCAGCTCCTTTTTTCTATTATTTTGCTGGCGGGCTGGAGATGTCTTAGTAAGATTTGGGAGGGGGAAGGTTTTATAATCTTATGGTTAAATTGACTTTTGATAGGTCTTTGTTCTTGGGCTATATAGTGACACATTCATGAGTGTTTCTTGTCTTCTCCCCCTCCCTCTTTTGTAAGGGACAGATTATATGTGGTGTAGCAGTCACTGAATGCATTCCCTTCCCTCCAGGTGAGATAAGGGTCTCCTAAAGTCTTATCACCTAAAGTGTAAGTCTTTATATAGAAAATCTTTTGGAGGTATTTCAAAATGGTTACTTTCATCTCGTCCTGAGGGGATCTTCAGTGGTTCCTTACTGTGAAAACTGGCTGGATTTCTAGAATTAAAACCTGTGGAAGAGTGGCTCCAGCACAAGACCGCAGACCCTTTGCAGCTTCTCCCTCTCATGCTAGTCAATCCTCATTCACACCCTCCAGCATTTCCAGTGTCCTTACCAGTTAAGAGCTCCAGGGACTTTTGCCCCAGAAAAAAATTATCTTGTCCACTTTCTTGTATGCACCTTTCTCTCTAAATTTTGGAGTAACAGTTTACTTTTATCTCCATGGCATATATATGAACCGCCACTGGCATTCTTTTTCAAGTCTTCCTGAGCAATCAGCTATGAGTGTCCTAAACCAGTCACTTGATTTCCATTTACTTCAAACAGTTTCTACATTTATCCTCCAAAACTATGAATTATATTTTTGATAAGACTTAAAAATAGTTAATGCCTTATCACAGAAGTGAACAGAACTTTAGGAGAAATAGTTTACATTATAGGTTATGAAATTAATAGGTGACTTCTTCAAAATCAAGAGAAAGGAAAAGAAATATATACCATGAAAATATCAGCCTTTGAGAGGATGTGAACAGAACTATTAAAAAGAAAAAAAGGAGAGGTAGAACCAACACACATCCAGTACGAAAATTGGATTGTATAAGTGCCAAAATTAATCATAGCCTGTGAAGTATTATCTAGATTCAAAATTATTTTTCAATATCTTACTGCCATGTTTCAAACATAATCCCCATTTTAAGCTACTCCCTTCTTGCATAAATCTTGACTAGATTAGATCTCAAAAATAAACTATACTATGGTTTGAAAAAGT
Source organism: Dama dama (assembly GCF_033118175.1). Lineage (NCBI taxonomy): Eukaryota > Metazoa > Chordata > Mammalia > Artiodactyla > Cervidae > Dama > Dama dama. The sequence goes on from NC_083681.1 coordinate 13,993,473, forward strand.
CATCTAAAAAGGTCAATACTAGTTAATATGATTAAATATTAATACTGGTTAGTATTTGTACTTGGAAGGAGCATTCCCATTTATTAAAAAATTCATCATTACATCCTACTTCAACAACATGGAGGTTGGGGTGCAAACCTTGATGAAATTAAAAAAAAAAAAACTGCCTATAGCATATTTGGTTGTCATTATATGCAGTTCCTCTACAAATATGCAGTTCATGTCCAAAGACTCAATCAGCCATGGGTTGTGTATTACTTACCGTAGCATTTACTATTGAAAAATTCTACCTATAAGTGTACCTGCACAGTTTAAACTTGTGTTGTTCAAGAGGCAACTGTGTCTTCACCTAATTTGCATTATTTCAAAATAATAAAGGACAGAAAAAATATCTTCCTGAAGCATGTGCCTGATTATCTCAGTATCTGGACTATTTTTTGAGGGAAGTACAGAAAATCAAAATTAATGACTTGAACAGGGGAAACCTACAGGGTGTATCCAGGGCTGCATGGACTTCTGGATCAGGCACTCTTGGAGTTGGTGAGAGCTGAATGACCCATGATGCTGTGCTGTGCTTAGCTGCTCAGCCGTGTCTGACGCTGCAACTTTGTGGACTGCAGCCGCTAGGCTCCTCTGTCCTTGGGGATGCTCCAGGCAAGAATACTTCCCAACCCGTGATCCAAGCTAGGTCTCTCGCATTGCAGACGGATTCTTTATGGACTGAGCACCAGGGAAGCCCGAATAACCCATGAAGTTTGGCTTTTCTTAAAGGATTCAGTCAAAGAGAAGAATGCCCAAGGTCATTCAACTGCAAACTCCCCATGACTCTCCAAAATGGCAGGGCAGCTTCTTCCATGGGTACTTGGAATGTCTGCTGGAACTGAAAGAATTTGATAGATCTGTGATGAGCCAAAATGGTAGCTGATTGTTTCTTCTTCCTGTGTTTGGAAGAAGGGGCAAAACGTGCACTTGAGGGGATTAGAGAGCACAGAAGCTCTCTAGACGTTTTGAACAGGAATAAGGTTTTGCCAATCAACTTACCACTGGTAGTAATTCTATTTCACTGCTCACATTGTTTTCCCAGTTCTTGCCAAACTGTAAAGGTGTATAGGTATTAAAGGATTTAAAACCATCACAAATATGCACACAACACATACATACACATATACATAGGCATGTATACAACTCAACAACATAAGGGAGGAGATCCAAGTTGTATATCACAAAGAAATGTCTGCTAAAGAAGCACTGTTGATTGTCAAAATTAAAATAAATAAATATGAAAAAGAAAGCAAAAATGATTTACGGAAAGAAATTAAATCTGAATTTTTCAAACAATGGAGGGGGGTGCTAAAGCATTGACCTTCCTGAGATATGATTAATGATTTCAATTATCCAATTAAAAAATTGAATAAACAACGAGATATTATAAGGAAAACTATGAGTTGTAAGAAAGATACAAAGACATTTTATGAACAATAGATGTTCTAAAAGGAAGAAAAATAAGAGGACAACAAATTAAACAAATACAATAAGATAATTTCCTTTATCTAAAGAAAGTACTCAAGATTTGCTGCTGTAAAATTCATAATATGAAAGTGTTCTTCAGGTAAACTAGCCATGTACAAACTCAGTCACATTATTTTGTAAGTTACATAATTTTGTAAGTAATTTGAATTATAGTTTTTTAGTAAAATATAGCTATAACAAATTTTTATTTCTGTAGCATGTTTCTGCATATATACCTAAAGAAGGTATACCACAACTTGTCATCATTGGTTCCTTAATTCTTTAACTCAATTCTTTAACATGAAGGAAATCACATGTAGTTGGGAAAATAATATATATGTATATATATTTTAATATATGAAACGCTTAAAGCATGGTATATATGTAAAGACTGCAGTAATAAGTGACAAACCTAGTAGATGAAACATAATTTATAGGTGGAAATATTTTCTCTTCTATGGCAGCATTTTATCATCGCATGCTCAGAAAAATTGGCATAGTTGAAGGTAGTTTTTATAATCACCTCTTTCTTTAATGCATGTAGTTAGGCATCTGAGAAGAATAGTATTTTAAACTTTGTAAAAAGATAGCATTATATACACATAGCAGTTTAAAATTTCTTGTTATTATAAACAACTGGGCTGTAGACATACATTCATTTTGTCTATTGGAGGATTGTTGACTTAAGTTGGACTTCCCTGGTGGCTCAGTGAATAAAGCATCTGCCGGCAATGCAGGAGACCCGGGTTCGATTCCTGGGTTGGGAAGATCCCTTGGAAAAGGAAATGGCAACCCACTCCGGTATTCTTGCCTGGAGAATCCCATGGAGGGAGGAGCCTGGTAGGCTACAGTCCATGAGGTCGCAAAGAGTCGGACACGACTGATCTGCTTCCCTTCACTTCCCTTGACTTAAGTTATAACATCAGTTCCAGGTGTACAACATGGTAAATCTGTATTTTTATAGATAATACTCCATATAATTTATTATAAAATATAGGTTAAATACCCTGTGCTTTACATTAGATTTTTATATTTTCTAATTAGCTGTTGATACTTCTTAATCCCCTTCATCTATGTTGATCTTTCCAGTGCCTCTCTCCCTTCTGGTAAACACTAGCTTGTTCTCTTTATCTATAAGTGTTTCTGTTTTATTTATTTGCTTTACTTTTTGAAATTCCTTATATTAGAGAAAACATACAATATTTGTCTTTGTTTCACTTGTTTCACCATGTATAATACCCTCCTCCTCCATCCTTGTTGTGGCAAATGGCAAAATTTTTATTTTTATTACTGAGCAGTGTTCCACTGCATATATATATATATATATCCATATATGTATATAGGTATAAGTTATATGATATATATATATTTCATATTTTTTGTCCATTCAACTGAACTATGTACCAGAATTAGACATAAAACATAACTAAGAATGCATAAATATCAAGCACCCAATAAAATAAAGTATAAAACCTGGAAAATAAAACCACTATGAAGAGAAATTTAATCAGCCCAAATATTACACGGATGATAGAATTAATATACAAAGATATGAGCATGTGTTGTAACTTGAAATTGTACAAGATGCTACAGAAAAAGCTAAGAATATTAAGCAAACACATAAAAAAGTATATTTTAAAAGGCTCAAAGTTTTAGTAATGGATGCTATGAGGATGCAATGAAAAAATACAACTGGATGGTATTAAAGACACATCAGACATTGAAGGAAAAAAGGTTAGTAAAATTAAAGACTAATCACTAGAATCCATCTAAAATTAAGCATAATGAGAGAAAATTTTTTTAATTTTTTTAATTCTTTTTTTTCCCATTTATTTTATTAGTTGGAGGCTAATTGCTTTACAATATTGTAGTGGTTTTTGCCATACATTGACATGAATCAGCCATGGATTTACATGTGTTCCCCATCCCAATCCCCCCCTCCCACCTCCCTCTCCATCCCATCCCTCTGGGTCTTCCCAGTGCACCAGCCCTGAGCACTTGTCTCATTCATCCAACCTGGGCTGGTGATCTGTTTCACCCTTAATAGTGTACTTGTTTCATTGCTATTCTCTCTGAACCTTCCACCCTCACCTTCTCCCACAGAGAGAAAGATTTTTTAAAAAATGAACAACATTAATGATCTCTGGTAAACTCCAAATGATCTTATATACATGTAACTAGAGTCATGTATATACATGTAACTAAGGTATCAGTCCTGAATATTCATTGGAAGGACTGATGTTGAAGCTGAAACTCCAATACTTTGGCCATCTGATGTGAAAAGCTGAGTCACTGGAAATGACACTGATGCTGGGAAAGAATTAAGGCAAGAGGAAAAGAGGATGACAGAGGATGAGGTGGTTAGATGGCATCACCGACCCAAAGAACATGAGTTTGAGCAAGCTCTGGGCATTGGTGATGGACAGGGAAGCCTGGCTTGCTGCAGTGCAAGGAGTCATAAGGAGTTGGACAGAACTGAGTGATTGAACTGACAGGGGAAAAAAAAGATCAAATTGATAGCAGATTTGCTTTTGTTTAGTAAAACAGGCAATACATTTTTTTCACAATAAAATTGTGAAATGTTTTAAAAATGAAAGGTGTCAAACTAGAAATGTTTGATGAAAATGTATTTCAAAAATGAAAATCAAAAATATTCTCAGACAAACAGATGCTGATTCATCACCAACAGACCTCCAACAAGATGAATTTAGAAGGAAATATTTCAGGCAGAAGAAAAATTAGACCAGAAGGAAATATAAGTAAAAAAACAAAGAAAGAAACCTGGAAAATGTAATTTTGGGGTTTAAAACAATAACTGATTAAAATAAAAGCGATGACAACATATTGTCATTTATGACATATTCAGAAATTAAATGTTTAACAGCAATGCAACCATCAGAAGGAAAGAACTAGAATATTTAAAGATTGTTACATAAATGGTATAAAGTGATATAATATCACTTGAAGATAGAATATATTAAGTTTAAGGTGAATGATATATTCCTAAAATAATCTACTAAAAATAATAACACAGAAATAATAGATAAAAACACTAAAACAATAGATAAAATAAAATCACTAAAATAGTTGATTAACCCTAACATAGTGAGTAAAGGAGAAAGAATGAAACAGATAGTTCAAGTAGAAAAGAAAGAGAATAATGATGATGCAAGCTCAAACTTATTATAATTGTATTAAATGTAAATGGCCTCAGTTCAGTTGGTCAGTCATGTCTGACTCTTTGCCACCCCATGAATTGCAACACGCCAGGCCTCCCAGTCAATCACCAACTCCTGGAGTCCACCCAGACCCATGTCCATCGAATCGGTGATGCCATCCAACCATCTCATCATCTGTCGTCCCCTACTCCTCCTGCCCTCAATCTTTCCCAGCATCAGGGTCTTTTCCAATGAGTCAGTTCTTCGCTTAAGGTGGCCAAAGTATTGGAGTTTCAGCTTCAACATCAGTCCTTCCAAAGAACGCCCAGGACTGATCTTCTTAAGGATGAACTGGTTGGATCTCCTTGCAGTCCAAGAGACTCTCAAGAGTCTTCTCCAACACCACAGTTCAAAAGCATCAATTCTTCGGCGCTCAGCTTTCTTTGTAGTCCACCTCTCACATCCATACATGACTACTGGAAAAATCATAGTCTTGACTAGATGGACCTTTGTTGACAAAGTAATGTCTCTGCCTTTTAATATGCTCTCTAGTTTGGTCAAAACTTTCCTTCCAAGGAGTAAGCTTCTTATAATTTTACGGCTGCAATCACCATCTGCAGTGATTTTGGAGCCTGAAGTAAGGTTCAATGCTGTAAAAAGCAGTATTGCATAGGAACTTGGAATGTTAGGTCCGTTAATCAAGGCAAATTGAAAGTGGTCAAACAGGAGATGGCAAGAGTGAACATCAACATTCTAGGAATCAGCTAACTAAGATGGACTGGAATGGGTAAATGGCTTAAAGACCTCAAATAAAAGGGAGAGGTTAGTAGTGTGCAAAAAGAAATTAAGTTTCTACTGTAAGATGTCTAGGTAATCCAACTAAAATTTAAAAGACAAGTAGATTAAAATTAAAAAGTGGGCAATGATTCTTCAAACTAACACTAATCACAAAAAACTGAAGGGATTATATTAACATCAGACAGAATAGATTCCTGAGAAAAGAATATCAATAGTAGAGAAGATTATTTAATGATATTAAAGGGGCAAGTTTATCAACAGTAACTGTATTTCTAATAGCTTCAGAATACATGAGAAAAAATTAAGCAGAATTGCAAGAAGAAATAGAGAAATCCGTAATAAAAGCCATAAATAAATAAATAAAATGAAAGCATCTTTTTTCTATTTATAGAAAAAGTAAAGAGGAAATCAGTAAGATATGGAAAATCTGGTTGTAAATTATAGGAGAATGTAAATTTTGGCATGTCCATGACATCTGTATGATTGCAAGAGGTAAACTTTGTTTAGGTATCTTTATCAAAATTTATGAGTGTATCTCTTCTACAGTTCTCACTTGTCCTCAGGATTACTACAACAGCATTTTAAAGATTGTATGTGGATACTAATCCAGGCTTCAGTCCCGTTGAAACTTACAAATGGTATTGAGTTTTCCTTTGTCATTGTATTTCTTATCCTTATGATGATTTGAAGACCTTTAAACTGGAGAAATACAGCTCTGATAGTGGCAATAAAATTTCTTAATTTTTGCATACTCAACTGAGTATTTCCTCCCAATGAAAAGCAAGGAAATATAACCTGCTAATGGACTTTATATTCTCCGGCTCCAAAATCACTGCAGATGTGACTGCAGCCATGAAATTAAAAGACACTTGCTCCTTGGAAGAAAAGCTTGACCAACCTAGACAGCATATTAAAAAACAAAGACGTTACTTTGCCAACAAAGGTCTGTCTAGTCAAAGCTATCGTTTTTCCAGTAATCATGTATAGGTGTGAGAGTTGGACCATAAAAAAAGCTGAACATTGAAGAATTGATGCTTTTGAACTGTGGTGTTGGAGAAGACTCTTGAGAGTCCCTTGGACTGCAAGGATATCCAACCAGTCTATTCTCAAAGAGATCAGTCCTGAATATTCAATGGAAGGACTGATGCTGAAGCTGAAACTCCAATATTTTGGCCACCTGATTTGAAGAACTGACTCATCAGAAAAAACCCTGATGCTGGGAAAGTTTAAACGAAGGAGGTGAAGGGGACAACAGAGGATGAGATGATTGGATGGCATCCCCGACTCAATGGACATGAACTTGAGTAAACTCTGGGAGTTGGTGATGGACAGGGAAGTCTGGCATGCTGCAGTCCATTGGGTTGCAAAGAGTCAGACACGTCTGAGCGACTGAACTGAGCTGAAATGACTTTAATATACTTAGAGCTGCATGTGCCATTAAACTAGAATGCTGTAACCCTTGAACATAAATAGCAAAAAAGTATGCATATCAATTGAAAATGTTTTTCCCTGAATAGAAGGACAAACCAGAAGAAAATTATGTTAGCTTTCCAAAGAGAATCACATATATACAAATAAGTATGTGAGTGTATGAAAGACAAATAGAAATCATAAATCCAAAAAGTTAAAAACAAGTGTACAAAAAATAGGAAGATTATAGAGAGGGTTCATTGAACTCAAGAGAAACACATTATCTCAGAAGTGGAAAATAAATTATACCATGTATTAAAAGGTACAGACTAAAAGAAAATAAGGGAAAGAGGGAGTGATAAGTAAGAAAAAGAAAATAGTATCAATAAAAAAGCAAAAAGCAGCAAAAAAAAAATAGTAGAAACTGAAGACAAAGAAAGAACAATGTATTATCAGAATCTTTTAAAAAGTAAAACAATGCAACAGACCTAACATTTAAAACTATAATCCAATAAATACTTTTTAGAAAAAAATAACCTAAAAGTTGAAAGAGCTCATTGAGTATATCAGTGGGAAGAAAAGGAAGGAAGAATGATTCACTCTGGTAAAGAGCCAAACAAAATACTCAGCTTTCAAAAGTAGTCTTCAAGGTAAAAGTCAGATAAATTTTTAAAACTAAAAGATTAGGTTTGCATCAGAAATTTAAAAACCAACATATGAAGCAAAGAATAATTAAGCAGCTTTTTTCTCTAATCCAATAAACAAAGGTAAAGTATTTTATATCTAGTCATGCTGTCATTAAAGCATCAAGACCATAGAGAAAATCTTTCAGCATTAACTTAAAAATGTTTGCAACCAGATTTGAAAGGAATCTACACACTGTTCTCCATAGTGGCTGAACTAGTTTGCATTCCCACCAACACTGTAAGAGGGTTCCCTTTTCTCCACACCCTCTCCAGCATTTATTGCTTGTAGACTTTTGGATAGCAGCCATTCTGACTGGCGTGCAATGGTACCTCATTGAGGTTGTGATTTGCATTTCTCTGATAATGAGTGATGTTGAGCATCTTTTCATGTGTTTGTTAGCCATCTGTATGTCTTCTTTGGAGAAATGTCTGTTTAGATCTTTGGTCCATCTTTTGATTGGGTCATTTATTTTTCCGGAATTGAGCTGCAGAAGTTGCTTGTATATTTTTGAGATTAATCCTTTGTTTCTTCATTTGCTATTATTTTCTCCCATTCTGAAGGCTGTCTTTTCACCTTGCTTATAGTTTCCTTTGTTGTGCAAAAGCTTTTAAGTTTAATTAGGTCCCATTTGTTTAGTTTTGCTTTTATTTCCAACATTCTGGGAGGTGGGTCATTGAGGATCCTGCTGTGATTTATGTCGGAGAGTGTTTTGCCTATGTTCTCCTCTAGGAGTTTTATAGTTTCTGGTCTTACATTTAGATCTTTAATCCATTTTGAGTTTATTTTTGTGTATGGTGTTAGAAAGTGTTCTAGTTTCATTCTTTTACAAGTGGTTGACCAGTTTTCCCAGGACTACTTGTTAAAGAGATTGTTTTTTTTCCATTGTATATTCTTGCCTCCTTTGTCGAAGATAAGGTGTCCGTAGGTACGTGGGTTTATCTCTGGGCTTTCTATTTTGTTCCATTGATCTATATTTCTGTCTTTGTGCCAGTACCATACTGTCTTGATGACTGTGGCTTTGTAGTAGAGCCTGAAGTCAGGCAGGTTGATTCTTCCAGTTCCATTTTTCAGCAATCCCACTCCTGGGCATACACACCAAGGAAACCAGATCTGAAAGAGACACGTGTACCCCAATGTTCACTGCAGCACTGTTTATAATAGACAGGACATGGAAGCAACCTAGATGCCCATCAGCAGATGAATGGATAAGGAAGCTATGATACATATACACCATAGAATATTACTCAGCCATTAAAAAGAATTCATTTGAATCAATTCTAATAAGATGATGAAACTGAAGCCCATTATACAGAGTGAAGTAAGCCAGAAAGATAAAGACCAATACAGTATACTAACACATAGATATGGAATTTAAAAAGATGGTAACCATAACCCTATATGCAAAACAGAAAAAGAGACACAGATGTACAGAACAGACTTTTAGACTCTGTGGGAGAAGGTGAGGCTGGGATGTTTTGTGAGAACAGCATCAAAACATGTATATTATCAAGGGTGAAACAGATCACCAGCCCAGGTTGGGTGCATGAGATGGGTGCTCAGGGCTGGTGCACTGGGAAGACCCAGAAGGATGTGGTGGGGAGGGAGGCGGGAGGGGGGATCAGGATGTGGAACACATGTAAATCCATGGCTGATTCATGTCAATGTATGGCAAAAACCACTACAATATTGTAAAGTAATTAGCCTCCAACGAATAAAAATAAATGGGGGGGGGGGGGGAAATGCTTGCAAACATCTGCACTTCTTGAGGAATATACCAGAGGGAGACCTTCCTTCAAAAACAAATGTTGCCTGTAAAAAACTAAACAAAAGTACTAATGATGAGTAACTTTTTTTAGATTAGTTAATTAATTTTAATTGGAAGATAATTACTTTACAATATTGTGATTTTTTTTGCCACACACTGACATGAATCAGCTATGAGTGCACATATGTCCCCCCATCCTGAACCCTGCACACACACCTCCCTCCCTACACCACCACTCTGGTTTGTCCTAGAGCACCAGCTTTGAGTGTCCTTCTTCATATATCAAACTTGCACTAGTCATCTATTTTTCATATGGTAATATACATGCTTCAATGTTATTCTTTCAAATCATCCCACCCTCGTATTCTCCCACATAGTCCAAAAATCTGCTCTTTACAACTGTGTCTCTTTTGTTGCCTCCCATATAGGGTTATTATTACTGTCTTTCTAAATTCCGTACATATGTGTTAATATACTGTATTGGTGTTTCTCTTTCTGACTTACTTCTCTCTGTATGAGGGCTTCCCTGAGAGCTCAGTTGGTAAAGAATCCACCTGCAATGCAGGAGACCCAGTTTGATTCCTGGGTAGGGAAGATCCACTGGAGAAAGGATAGGCTACCCACTCCAGTGTTCTTGGGCTTCCCTTGTGGCTCAGCTGGTAAAGAATCTTCCTGCAATGAGGGAGACCTGGGTTCAAGTCCTGAGTTTGGAAGATCCCATGGAGAAGGGAAAGGCTACCCACTCCAGTATTCTGGCTTGGAGAATTCCATGGACGATATAGTCCATGGAGTCGCAAAGAGTCAGACATGACTGAGTGACTTTCACTTTCACTTTTCAGTTTCTCTCTGTGTAATAGGCTCCAGTTTCAACCACCTAATTAGAACCGACTCAAATGCATTCTTTTTAATACCTGAGTAATATTCCATTGTGTATATGTATACAACTTCCTGATCTATTCATCTGCCAATGGATATCTAGGTTGCTTCCTAGCTATCATAAACAGTATTGCAATGAACATTGGGGTACATACATCTCTTTCAATTCTGGTTTCCTTTGTGTGTACGCCCAACAGTGGGATTGCTGGGTCCTAGGGCAGTTCTATTTCCAGCTTTTTAAAGGATTCTCCACATTGTTCTGCATAGTGGCTGTACCAGTTTGCATCTTACCAACAATGTAAGAGGGTTCCCTCTTCTCCACACCCTCTTCAGCATTTATTGTTTGTAGACTCTTTGATGGTGGTCATTCTGACCATCATGAGATGATAACTCATTGTGGTTTTGACTTGCATTTCTCTAATAATGAGTGATTAGCATCTTTTCATGTGTTTATTAACCACCTGTATGTCTTCTTTGGAGAAATGTCTGTTTAGTTCTTTGGCCCACTTTTTGATTGGGTTGTTCATTTTCCTGGCATTGAGCTGCATGAGCTGCTTGTATATTTTGGAGATTAATTATTTGTCAGTTGTTTCATTTGCTATTATTTTCTCCCATTCTGAAGGCTGCCTTTTTCACTTTGCTTATTATTTCCTTCATTGTGCAAAAGCTTTTAGAGGAAAACATAGGCAGAACACTCACTGACATAAATCACAGCAAAATCTTCTATGACCCCCCCCCCCCACAGTAATGAAAATGAAAACAAAAATAAACAAAAGGGATTTAATTAAACTAATGGTGAGTATTTTAAAATCACCAAATGTGCACCCTAGGCCTAAACAGAAAATATATGAGGATGGAAAAATAATTTTAAAATTGTTTAATAAAAACTGAAACAATACAATAAAGTAGGAAGACTAATGAGAAGACAATGGGAAATTATAGTAAACCATTTTAGTATGTCAATAGGTGGCATTAAATCATACAAAAAAATGAGTGGTTAAAATATTAAATAATAAACTAGGAGACTAAAGAAAATAGAAGTATGCATGTATAAGAGTAACTATTACAATCAACCACTACAATTCAATTATAAAAGTTTCTAGAAAAGTACCAACTTTTTTCTAGCCATAGAACATATACATCTCCTAAGGAAACAACTAGCATATAAAGCAAATTACACATAATTGCAAAAGTTGTAACAGAGTTTATACCAAAGGCAATAATATATGTAAATACCAATGGAATTAACTCATGTAACTAAATATAATTTTTCAGTTTGGTTCACAAACCAAAATCTAACTATGCTTTACTGTAAGCACACCTACCACCAATTCAGAAAAACTACAGATGAAGAATGGGCAAAAGTATTATGGCTAGTAGAGAGGAAGAAGGGATAAATTATAAGAGTTTGGAGTTAACATATACACACTACTACACATAAAATAGATAATGAAATAAGATATCTATATACACATACATCGGTGCATATGTTCTAAGTCCATTCAGTCACGTCTGACTCTTTGCGACAACATGAACTGCAGGCTGCCCAGGCTCTTCTGTCCATGGGACTCTTCGGGCAAGAATACTGGAGTGCCGCGCCTTCCTTCAGGGGATCTTCCAAACCCAGGGATCGAAGCAGCATCTCCTGCAGCTCCTACAGTGGATTCTTTACCACTGAGTCACCAGGGAAACCTACATGTACATATACATATACACATGCTGCACATCCGCGACTAACACAGCACTGCAAATCAACTATGAAAGTGGAAGTGCTAGTCACTGTTGTCTCTGATTCTTTGCAACCCCATGGACTGCAGCCTTCCAGGCTCCTCTGTCCATGAATAGGAATGTCCTACCTCTGTCCAGGTAGGAATACTGCAGTGGATACCCTTGCCTTCTGCAAGGGAGAAGGTAGTCCCCTCTCCAGGGGATCTTCCCAATCCATGGATCAAAACCCACGTGTCTTGCATTGCAGACAGATTCTTTACTGGTTGAGCCAGCAGAGAAGCCCCAAGAATACTAGAGTAGGTATCCCTTCCCTACTATACTTCAATTTTATAAAAAGTGTATCAGGCAAATAAAATGAAATGTGCTAATATCAAAGAAGAATTTAGAAAGTAGAAATATTTCAAACAATATATTCTATCAGATACCAAAAAAAAAAGAAAAAATCTAGAAATTACCAACAAAAACAAAGAGCAGACAAATAGAGAAACAGGCTCTTTTATCTAGAAAGTTTTTAACCTTTTATCAAGCAAATCTAGGGTAGAGGGAAAAGTATATTCTGAAATTACAAATTTAAAAAGTTAATCAATCATGAAGAAATCAATACACATCATGGTGTATGTGTACATGGTAGATTCAATTTATTATTAGACAAAATTCATATCACTATAAACTTTATCAGTAATACAGAAATTATGAAAACTAGTGAGTTGCTCTTACAGGTTGGAAGATTAGATAAAGGGACACAAAGTAAATCTGCATGTGGAAATCAAAAGAAGATAATAATGGGAAAATACTATGAGACAGAGACTAGAAAATATATATATATATATATAATTAATAGTTCAACATTCAGAAACTGATAGCCAATGTGTTCAAATAAAAAAGGAAAAACTACAAACAGTATAAGAAATTCAATGGGAGAAATAAAACTGAAGCACAGGTGACTGAAAAATTATGAGAAAAATATGTAGATCCTTGTGAAAATATGAAAACATATGAAATCCATGATTTCCTAGCAAAATACAGACTATCAACATTGATCTCATGAGTTAACTTACACATTCCAAAAGGAAATAAAAGACATTGTGATAGTTAAAATATTAAAAAAAAATATCCCCCCACCTAAAAAATCAGCAGACATAGAAGTCTCCACAAGAAAATTCTGCCAGATAATAAAAGATTACGTAGTCCAAATGTTGTACAAGTTATCCTAAGCATTAAAAAGGTAAAGACATTTCCCAAGTTTTTGTAAAACAAATATAACATTGTATGTAAAACTGTAAATCAATCTTCTCTTGAATATACGATGTAAAAATAAAAAAATATCAGTGAAAAGAATCCGACAAGTGGGTGCTGTTGCTCTCATATAAAGATGTGCATCTGAAGTGACCTTCTCCATACTGTACAGGTACACCTTCCAGTTTAAGCCAGACTATGACAGAGTGTTACTGACAGTTGGTATAACCAGCATCAATAGTATTCAACTGACAACATCTGTGTTAAGAGTCTGTTACAGGAAATTTTTACTGATGAAATAGGGTAGTAAATAAGAAATTTACTGTTTTCTTCAAGAAATTCTCAGAAACCATTTTGTCTAGTCAAATGGCTTGTTCATCTGTAAAAACTTCTCTCATACTGAAACAATAGATTGCACACATGGACACAGACCACTTACTAGACAATAGTTAAAAACTTTTTCACAAAAATATTGTTTTTTTTTATCCAATTTCTATTAGCTCCCCATCTCAGAAGAATATCTTAAAACTCATGAGCCTAGACACAAAATGTCTATAAATATCTTTCTTTAGCCTACTTCTGAGACAATATTTTCAACTTAAGTTCTCCCTTGATGCAATAAATTTAATGAATTCAGATTTCCTTTATCAATAGGTTTTTTTAACTAGCCTTCATGGAACATTCAGTTATCAATGCAATATGACATTGACATTGCTCAGTCGTGTCCACCTCTTTGCGACCCCATGGACTGTAGCCTACCAGGCTCCTCCGTCCATAGAATTTTCCAGGCAAGAGTCATGGGGTGGGTTGCCATTTCCTTCTCCAGGAGATCTTCCCAACCCAGGGATCAAACCCGGGTCTCCCACATTGAAGGGAGATGTTTTACCATCTGAGCCACCAGGGTAGTCAATGCAATACCATTTCATGCTTTTAATATAGTCACCACAGTAAAAGAACATATTTAATTTAAAGCTTTGAAAATCAATGTTACCAATCATCCTTCAGACAAATTTAAAATTGAAACTCATAAGCTAAAATAAAAGATTTAGAAGTAATTTTTGCTTCATTTGCACATGTTTTGGGCTTCCCAGGGGATGCAGTGGTAAAGAATCTATCTGCCAATGCAGGAAAGTCAAGAGACATGGTTCAATCCCTAGATCAGGAAAATCCCCTGTAGAAGGAAATGGCAACCCACTCCAGTAGTCTTACCTGGGAAATCCATGGATAGAAGGGGTTGGTGGACTACAGTCCAGGGGGTTGCAAAACAGGCAGACAGGAAAGCACACACACATGTAAATGTATTCATGTTCACACACATTCTTATTTTAATGGGACCAACGTTTTTCACAGACAAAATTCGAATATCAAAAAAAAGGTTTGTAAAAATGTTTGCCTTTCCTACTGTTAGGTCGGTGCAAACGTAATTGTGATTTCAGGCTGTGACTTTTAAATCATAACTAGATTCAAATACATCTTTATTAATCAAAATAGGAACCATTATATTCAGCACATTTTTGCCGTTTGTTTATTCCTGTAGCATAAATATACCTGTTTCGGGATTCAGCGAACTCTTGGAGAGCATTTTCTACCTCCTGCTGGTTGTGGAAGCATTTTCCCTGCAGAAAGTTGTCGAGGTGTTTGAAGAAGTGATGGTCTAGTTATTTGGTGAGAGATCAGGTGAATATGGCGGATGAGGCAAAACTTTGTAGCCCAGTTTGTTTAACTTTTGAAGCATTGGTTGAGCAACATGTGGTTGGGCATTGTCATGGAGAAGATTTGGGCCCTTTCTGTTGACCAATGCTGGCTGCAGGCAATGCAGTTTTCAGTACATCTCATTGGTTCGCTGAGCATACTTCTCAGATGTAGTGGTTTCACTGGGATTCAGAAAGCTGTAGTGGATTAGACAGGCAGCAGACCACTAATCAATGACCCTGACCTTTTCTTGGTGCAAGGTTGGCTTTGGAAAGTGCGTTGGAGCTTCTCCTCAGTCCAACCATTGAACTGGTCATCACCGGTTGTCATATAAAATCCACTTTTCATCTCACATTACAACTCAATTAAAAAATGGTTCATCATTGTTGTTGCATGGAATAAAAGAAGATGACACTTTAAAACATTTTTTTTTTTTTTTTGGATTTGCAGTCAGCTCATGAGGCTCCCATTTATTGAGCTTTTTCACCTTTCCAGTTTGCTTCAAATGCTGAGTAACCATAGGATGGTCAATGCTGATTTCCTCAGCACCTTCTCATGTAATTGTAAGAGGATCCTCTTCAGGGATCCTCTCAACTGGCCATTGTCACCTTCCGATAACCGGCAACTATGCTCCTCAACCTTAAGGCTCTTGTCTCCTTTGCAAAATTTCCTGAACTACACTGTACTTTCACTAGCAGTTTCTGGGTCAAATACATTGTTGATGTGACAAGTTGTTTCCACTGCTTTACAACCCATTTTGAACTCGAATAAGAAAATTGTTTGAATTTGCTTTTTGTTTAACATCACTTCTGTAGTCTAAATAAATATAAAATAAATAGCAACTAATAAGTCATTAGCAAAAAAAAATACAGTGAGAAATGATCATTAAAATCATGCATAACATAAACACATTTATTTAAGAAGGTATTCCAATATCAAATGGCAAAGTTCAGCAAAGTAAAACCACAGTTACTTTTGCACCAAACTAATACATACTTCATGCATTTTTTATTATATCTATTATAGTCTTATAAAGTATTTTTTCCATGGCCTGGTAGTTTAAGGCTAAATACTGTTGCATTATTCATTTTAACTTTATGATTGTAAGAACGCCATTTTACTTCTCAATACTTTGTGAGAAAAAAAACTGTATATATCATCAATTCATGTTTCAAAACTGTTTCTTAATCCTTTACCAAATTATATTATAAAGTTGTTTTTATAGAAACTCTTAAATATATAAAAGATCACACAATATTATATTTTATTTTCCTCCATACAAATCTGTAAACTTCACTGAAAAATTCATTTGCTCCAGCTGTCACAACAAACGTTTGCATGGCAATGAAAGTACTAATTGATATGTAGATCTCTTATTTACTGAGGTGTCTCATGGCCTCTAGTGGTGCATTGTATATACGCACTGTGAAAAGCAGACACATTCTCCAAAACAAATCATGGAACAACAGCTGGATAACAGAATTGAGTTACAAAATCACTCACAGTTTGGAATATCCAGTACCTTTTCTGCCTTCCTTCTATCTGTGTACTTGTCGAGGAATAGGAATACGTTGCTTATCCAGGTTAGAGTAATTCCAACAATAACAAGAAATTAAATGGGAGTCCAGAAAAACATGAGACTATTACATTATGTAAAGGTCATGTGGAAAAATGATTTCAAATATGCAAAAAAAAAAATGATTATTCAAAGTTACTGAATAATAGAGAGACAGCAAGTTGCCTCTAACTTTCAGTTTTCTTGGACTGTTCTCAAGTAAAGTGAAAATTTGCTATTAAATAATAGTAGTATTGGCTTCCCTGGTGGCTTAGATGGTAAAGCATCAGTTTACAGTGCAGGAGACCCGGGTTTGATCCCTGGGTTGGGAAGATCCCTGGAGAAGGAAATGGCAACCCACTCCAGTCCCCTTGTTTGGAAAATCCCGTGGACGGAGAAGTCTAGTAGGCTACAGCCCGTGGGGTCGCAAAGAGTCAGATATGACTGAGCGACTTCACTTTTCACAATAGTATTATTAATAATAGTACCATTAATGATATCAACCTCTTACTGAATGTTTTTTTGTCTATCAAAGACAGTTACTCAAATTATTTCTAATCCTCACAACAACCATACAAGCAGTCAATTTAACATTCAAGTTAAATGTCTCATCTCAAGGTCATTTGTTTTACATGATGCTATATTTCTTATTCTACAAATGATAGAGAAATGTGGGGAATACTTGTGTGAGAGTTATCACTTTCCTTTAGTATCTACATTGGTAAGTCTCCCACCCTAGCCCAAATCACTGTATTTCCTTCCTGCCTTGCCAAAACATTTTCTTTGGTTACTTTATCCCCCTTGTATTGACCATTGCCCTCATTTGAACCTGGACACTTCCTAATTCCTATTTCAGTACTCAGATGAAACAAGAAACAAATTCAATTCCTCTTGAAACATACACTCATAGACACTACTCTCAGTATTTAATCATCACAAGTATGATCAATAATTGAGCTAGGAATTATATTTTTATAGTAAATATTCTTCATTAGATTCTAAGTTATACCAGGGACAATATTCGCAGGTAGGCCCTTCATGCCTTTTACAATTCCTGACATATAGCAGGAGTTCAATAAATATTAAGAAACAGAAAGGCAATGATATTTGAGGTAACAAACTCTCTCTTTTGTCTCCTAAGTTTCTGTTTCATGGAACAGTTGATTATACTCTACATACAGAGAGATTTTAGTGTTGAAAAGTTCTTTAAACTTCATTTAGCTAGAGGTCAGATGCTTGCAACTGAGCTATAGAATCTCTTGAAATTGTCACCTGTTCTGAGGTTAAACATCTTTTATCTTGGGAAATTCAGTTAACACATTGTTCAAAACCAGATTACTAAATCCAGAAATCATTCAATAAAAATGTGTATTTGGGTAGCAAGCTAAATTCAAATCTATCAAACTCATTACTGAATTTCTACTTTTCCAACTAGAGAAAGGAGGTTTAAATAACAACCAGAAAATATTAAGAATGATGTCTGTTGACCTTCTACCTGGGCATAGATAATGCAGATCCTTAGACAATACATACCCTTAGATATAATCTGTGGATCTTTCTGACAGCTGGATGTAATTCCAACTGTGCTTCAGGGAAAGGTCTGTTTGCTAAAACATTCACTGCAGGTGATTGTTCCAGCTCACTGGAATTTTGTTATTTCGAGGATAATATCTAGCACAGAAAAACATTGATGATTTTGAAATGTCACTATTTCAGAATGGTTATAAATTGGACTCCTCTGAGAATGTTTATATAAGGTTTAAAGGGCAAAAAACATGGAAAGGTAGTCATAAAGTAGGGTAATTTTCTAATTGTCATACTGCTGTTTTTTTTTAAACACTGGAGACATATACAGATGAAAAGAAAACTTCCAGAGATTCACTTCATGAGTAGAATTACATTTATGTTATAAAACTTTAATAGTGCCTAGTCTTTTTCTATTTTTTTATTATTTTGTTTTTACATTCAACCTTCTGAATCACACATGCCTAAATTGGTAACATGTAAATAGCTGTGACATTACAGGAAGGGAAAGCCCAATCTCATTTAATTTGCCATTCTTCCCTGGTCCTCATATATGAGAAGCTAGCTATATTAGAATCTCTTACATAATATTGCTAACAAAAGCAATTTGTTTTACTAAATATTTTTTAACATATAGGCTTCTTCACAATAACTATGTTTGCATTTTAAACTATTTTATCTTATTCAATTAGACTGATTGATCATCCCCTACATTTCCTTTAAATAAAATGCCAAAATAATAGTAAAATTCTGGCAAAGAGAAATGAATATACCTGCATGTGTTTCCAGTCAAAACTATATACCCATAGCAGGTACTCCTTTTTTTTTAAACACTGGCTGATGTTATAAAACACTCACCTTTGTCCACAGATTCTTGTTGTTCCCCATGGTGCACTGTATTATTTGTTTTCCTGACAACATACACTCAAGAATCTGACAGTATATCACTTTCAATTAGATATCAAAGAGTGGCAGACAAAAACTCAAGGGGAAGATGTATTTTGACTTAATGCCAGCATAAAAGAGTTTTTACTCTGGAAAATATTGTTGGTACCAAATAAAATCCCAGATATTATAGAATCAAAGTTGTTATAAAACATCTATGATATACTTTTATATTAGAACATCAATATGTAATTTTTTTCTTTCACTTTAATGGTGGGAAAACAAGGCTATTAGTACGAGCCCCTCCAAATGCTGTCACTATTAACAAAATATTCTCAACTCTATACCCAGCCAAATACCTTTCTTTTTAAATCTCTAACAAAATATGAGGGAGTAACTAATAGAGATTTAAAATGCACAAGAAATCACTATGATACAAGTAAAATAAAACAATAATAAGGCTACAATAATAATAATATAGATAGTTCAGGCTTCTCTGGTGGTTTAGACAGTAACGAATCTGCCTGCCAATGCAGGAGATCCTGGCTCAACACCTGGGTCAAGAAGATCCTCTGGAGGAGGAAATGGCAACCCACTTCAATATATTTGCCTGGAGAATTCCATGGATAGAGGAATCTGACAGGCTACAGTCCTTGGGGTTGCAAAGAGTTGGATATGACTGAGTGACTAACATTCATTCAGATTCATAAATAGTTTCATGAGACAGTTAAGAGACAAAACATACTGAATCATTTCATTGAACACATTACAGATTAGGTAAACTGACAAACAAGTATGCATATAGTCATGCTTTACTGAATACCTTAGGGCTTAAATTGCATAGCTTTCAGGCACTCGATTCCTTCCATCTGGGCTTAGCCATTTTTTCAGAGGCCCGAGATGCTCATAAATAACAGATTCCTTGAAACATCTTTTGACAGAGTATTAGATAAAAGATTAGTTAAATATCTGGCAGATAGGTAGCTGTGTCAGCAAAACAAGCCCCTTCTATTATACAAAGCTATCCATAAATCAAATGGGAATGTGTGAGTTTCCTTTATATAAAGTTTGTTTCTCAAGGGTAAGATCAATGTAGAGGAGCATAGACAAAGTGGGAAGGCAACCACCAGTCTTGGTTGAAGTTTAATAGTTCCAGAGAAAAAGAATTTTTGTATTTCAGCACATTAGGCCTTGCTCATATTACAAGTCTACTTTATATCTCAAAAATTATATTGATAGTAATTTCTTTGTAGCTCAGCTGGTAAAGAATCTGCCTGCAATGTGGGAAATCTGGGTTCAATCCCTGGGTTGGGAAGGTTCCCTGGAGAAGAGAACAGCTACCCACTCAATATTCTGGCCTAGAGAATTCCATGGACTATTCCATGGGTTCACAAAAAATCAGACATGACTGAGCTACTGCGACAGGTACAGACAGTAATTTCTTCACCTATCCACCAATGAGTATGTGCTGTGTATACCACTCTAAGCTACAACTTATCAAATTTCTCAACTTTTTGACCCTCACACCAAATCCAAACCCATGAAGATATCAAATATGTTTACTTTTTTGTTATTTTGAGTGTGCCTCAGTCTTCTTATCTTTTGGGAAGATTTTATTTTATTATGAATGAGTACAGTCCATGTACTTTGTTTTTCAAGTTACTCTGCACATCTTACATTTATTCTGTTTGGTCTCAGAAAGCTCTGCATTAATCACATTGTTCCAATGTATGTTCTCAGCATACAATTGTTACTCTTTCAGGAAAAGAAAAATCCAAAAAAACTAAGCTGCATTCTTTAAAAAGAAGAATTTCCTATATACTATGCAAAGTAAAGGTATGGAAAAAAAATTGGAACTAGGAGTAAAAAGAAAATCAAAGTTATTTTTGTTTATGCTTTGACATGTATCTACTCACCACAATGAAATTACTCAGCATAACAATTAAATCATTATCAATAATAATGACAGTCAATCACTATATTGAGTTACTAACATGTTTACCAATTTCTTCATTTTCGTTTACCCTCACTGATAACTATCCAATCTTCAATCTTTTCTTTGGATTTAATTTCCTCTTTATTGAAGTATATTGGTTTCACTTAATTTTAAATAATGAGCCCTGATTGATTTTTTTTTTCTGTTTGAATATGTTCTCATTTTACCCTCAGTCTAGAATTACCTATTAACATAATATTTGATTCTAGTTTGACAGTTGTTTATTATCAACATGTAGAAGATATTAGTTAACAGTTTTATGGACACCTTTGAGGCTGATGAGAAGTCTGTTAGAAACATTACTTTAATTGTAATATATTTTTTAATGACTGTTGTTATAAAGATTTATACATATATGTATTTTGGTTTTAATAGATAGCTAATATGACAAGGAGCTTAGCTTGGTACTCTGTGATGTTCTAGAGGGGTGGAATGGGGAGAAATTTGGAGGGTGGTTCAGGAAGGAGGAGATATATGTATACTTGTAGCTGATTCACATCGTATAGGAGAAAACCAGCGCAACATTGTCTTCCATTTAAAATAAAAATTTATTTAAATTTAAAACAATAACTGTGAATATTTTGTATGGAATTGTGCTTATTAGTCCAGTTAATTACTTGGTGTGCTCCTTTAATGTCAGGACTGAAGCTTGTCTTCAAATGTAGGATGCTTTCAACATTCTCTTTTAATTTTGCTGTACCCACATTATATATAACTAACTTAAAAAAAAAGATAATTAAATACATTTATCTAGAAAAACTTGAATTAAGTGGTGAAATACTTTTAAGTAGATTCAAAGTCCAACTCCCAAATATATTTGCTGATGGAACAAATGAAGTTGTAATCGAGCTAGGCTATAGAGATGCAAGCAGAAGACAGCTTATCAGAGGAGATATTGAAAGCTAAAAAGAATAATCAAAAGAACACCACAGAATAACAGAAAAATACTGCAGGCAAAAATGAATCACAAAGAATGCCATGGTAATTCACTATTCACAACTATTCTATTAGAACAGTTCATTTTACAAAGAACAAAAACTGACACAGTATGTCCCTAGACCAGTAAGGAACTCATGGATGTATTGTCCTAACTTCTTTACAAATAGACTATTGGTCTCCAGAAAAGTAGTAGGGACATTGGGTAGGAAATTTAAGGCCTGATATTAGCCTAAATTCAGTGAAAAAGTAATTAATAAAAATAACAGTCAGCTATCTGGTCAAGTCTTGAGTGGTAAAAAGGCTTGCACAGGTTTTTCTGTAACATCTTAAAGAAAAACCTGAACGAACTTTTTGGTCAACCCAATGCTATCAGATTGGGGGGCTGGGAGAAAAACAAACAAATAAGGTGAGAGTAGTCTTTATAAGATAAGGTTTTGAGACTTGGATAATAAGAGCAGAACAAAAATATGTAGGATTTTGGATGAAATGAATAGATTATCCCAAATATCAACCAAAACAGAAACCTTATATTCTTTGACTTATCTGGATAACACTGACTTTATTCTCCAGTAAGATCTTGTGAGAAAATCCCCTTGGCACTATCAACATTGTTACCCCATAGGGAGGACAAGCTTGAAGGAAAAAAAGAGAGGTCGTATTTCAGGGTCCAATTTAATGGATCCTGTTGCTAAGGTTTTAAGGTGAAACTAAAAATAGATCAGGTTGAATGGAGGAAATAAAATATTTTGTATTAAAATTCCCTGAATCATGATTTTATGCTTTTCAAAAAACAGAAAATGGTAAGAGCATATGTATCAATTAGTCAGTTTGAGTAACAATGAGATTATTTTGTAATTAAAATTATTATTCAATATCTTGAAATATTTTCAAGTCAGTTTTAGACAAAGTATACTATACCTTGTGAGAAACATGCAATCTAGCTGAATCTCGTAAAGAGTAGCTATAAAAACAAAGAATGACTAACATGAGAATTAATTGTAAAATATTAAAAAAATTTCCACATTTGATGAAATGCATTAAAACTTTTTTCTTTGCACTTAGAAAAAGAAAAGGAGGTCTACTCTCACCATTTCTATTCAACATTGTAAGGCAGATTAAAATTGGCTCTTTAAGGAGAGGAAAATAGATAAAAGACATACATTCAAAAAGAAAAACTAACTTTTATCCTAGGTGGCATATATGTAAATGTAGCAAGTGAAAAATAATCTACCAAAAGCAATTACAAATAATAAGTTGTTTAACAAACTCACTGGATATAATTTCATATATAAAACTTTATTTCTATGTACTAACAACCAATATTAAATGACAAAATTAAAATATCACTTACAGTAATGTTGCAAATAAAAGTTGTGAGGAAAAAGGTATAATGAAAGATGGTCAAACTTCAATGCTTAAAGCAATAACTTTAAAATTGGTGAAATAATTAACAGAGACAAGTAACTGGAAATATTTGACTATGTCCTTTTATTGAAAGATTCAAAATTATGATAACAAGTTTTCCAAAATTTTCTGAAGACTTATTGTAATTCCAATCTAAGTCTCAACAGACTTTGAGAAAGGCAAACTTATTCATTACCAGATATAAAGATATTGTATATAATATAGTAATGAGGACAATACGGTTTCCAGTACAAGAAAAAGAAAACCACTCAGACTGAGTCCCTTCTCCCCCATCCCAGAAAAAGACCCACACACTTGATTTTTAACAAAGACGTCACTTAAAAATTATGGAGGTAATTTTTTTTCTCTATAAATGATGCTGAACCACACTTATTTACATGAAAAACTGAACTATTCCTCTTAGCTCATATTATACTAAAAAACTCTGAATACCAAAATGTAGAATCTAAAACAAACAAGTTTACAGAATAATACACAAGGGAAGATCTTCATAACCCTGGAGTAGGCAAGAATTCCTTAAAATTAACATTAAACATACAAATATATAATAGCAAGAGAAAAATGAATAAAATTTGCTTTTTTATATTAAAAGAAAAAGTTTAGTTATCAATAAACAACACATTGAGTAGTCAAGCTACAGACAAGAAGAAGAAAATATGTATTGTGGATGGATATTTGGACAGAGACACAGATATATAGAAACATAGATATAGCACATATTGTACATAAATGATGAAGAACACAAATGTGGCTTATATATAAAGATAACAAAAGTAATTACAAGTAAGTTACTTAGACTTTGAGAGGAATAAAAAACAAACAAAAACTTATTAAACAGGAAAGAGATTTTAGGGACCAGAGACTATCTAAATAGCAAGTATAATTTAAACCACATATAATATTCATAACATCACTAATTTTCAGGAAGTTCAGCTCAGTCACTCAGTCAAGTCCAACTCTTTGAGATCCCATGGACTGTAGTACGCCAGGTTTCCCTGCCCATCATCAACTCCCAGAACTTGCACAAACTCACGTCCATCGAGTCAGTGATGCCATCCAACCATCTCATCCTCTGTCATCCCCTTCTCCTCCTGACTTCAATCTTTTCTAGCATCAGAGTCTTTTCCAATGAGTCAGTTATTCTCATCAGGTGGCCTAAGTATTAAAGTTTCAGCTTCAGCATCAGTTCTTCCAATGACTAGTCAGGAATGATTTCCTTTAGGATTGACTGGTTTGACCTCCCTGCAGTCCAAGGGATTTTCAAGAGCCTTCTCTAACATGATAGCTCAAAAGCATCAATTCTTTGGCTCTCAGCTTTCTTTCTAGTCCAACTCTCACATCCATACATGACCACAGGAAAAACCATTGCTTTGACTAGACATACTTTGTCAGCAGGTAATGTTTTTGCTTCTTAATATGCTGTCTAGGTTGGTCATAGCTTTTCTTCCAAGGAGCAAACTTCTTTAAATTTCATGGCAGCAGTCACTATCTGCAGTGATTTTGGAGCCCCCAAAATAAAGTCTCTCACTGCTTCCATTGTTTCCCCATCTATTTGCCATGAGGTGATGGGACCGGATTCCATGATTTTAGTTTTCTGAATGTTGAGCTTTAAGCCAATCTTTTCACTCTCCTCTTTCACTTTCATTAAGAGGCTCTTTAGTTCTTCTTCACTTCCTACCATAAGGGTGGTGTCATCTGCCCATCTGAGGTTATTGATATTTTTCCCTGAATTCTTGATTTCAGCTTTTGCTTCATCGAGCCTGGAATTTCACATGATGTACTCTGCATAGAAGTTAAATAAACAGCGAGACAATATACAGCCTTGATGTACTCCTTTCCCAATTTAGAACCAGTCTGTTGTTCCATGCTTAGTCCTAACCTTGTTTCTTGACCTGCATACAGATTTCTCAAGAGGCAGGTCAGGTGGTCTGGTATTCCCATCTCTTGCAGAATTTTCCATGCTTTGTTGTTATCCACACAATCAAAGGCTTTGATGTAGTCAATAAAGCAGAAGTAGATGTTTTTCTGGAACTCTCTTCCTTTTTCAGTGATCCAAAGGATGTTGGAAATTTGATCTCTGGTTCTTCTGCCTTTTCTAAGTCCAGCTTGAACATCTGGAAGTTCATGGTTCACACACTGTTGAAGCCTGACTTGGAGAATTTTGAGCATTATTTTGCTAGTGTGTGAGATGAGTGCAATTTTGCAGTAGTTTGAATATTCTTTGGCATTGCCTTTCTTTGGGATTAGAATGAAAACTGACCTTTTCCAATCCTGTTGGAACACTCCACTTCTGAGTGTTCCAAATCTGCTGGCATATTGAGTGCAGCATTTTCACAGCACCATCTTTTAAGATTTGAAATAGCTCAACTGGAATTCCATCACCTCCACTAGCTTTGTTCGTAGTGAAAGAAAATGCAAATTATAACCACTATGCCTGTAGCAATATAGCTTAAAGGAAAACAAACCTGATAATACCACATAATTCTAAGTTGGAAGAGTTCACTAATATTGTTAACATGCTCAGTCATTCAGTCACATCCAACTCTTTGAGACACCATGGACTGTAGCTTCCCCCTCCCCACCAGGGTCCTCCATCCATGGGATTTTACAGACAAGCATACTGCAATGGTTTGTCATTTCCTCTTCAGGGGTCTTCTCAACCAGGGATCGAACCCTCATCTCCTATAACTCTTGCATTGGTAGGCAAATTCTTTACCATTGAGCACCTGAGAAGCAATATACTGCTAAATGAAGTGCAAGTTGATACAATTTTTTGGATAATTATTTGGCACTATACACAAAAGCCAAATATGTTCTAACCCTATGACTCAATATTTCCAATTCTAGGTTTACAAACCATATTTCTCTTTAATAGCTAGATTGCGCTCACTTTTTTTTTTTTTTTTGCAAGTAAATAATTTTAGTTTTGGAAGATCTAGAGAAAGGTAGGAGATTAGATAAATGCTGAACAGAATGGAATAGAGTATACAATATATTTTTTTCCTTTTTCTTACTATATAAATAAATTTGAAAATACTTATGGTAATAATTTGAATGAGTTACTGTAGAACTAGTTTATTCATCCAAAAAGAGAAAGTGATCAAAAGAAAAGATTGCTTCATCACAGGAAAATGAAGATTCCAAGAATCTAGAAAAATATTTTTACTATTCATGGTTTTTCTTACTAAACTTTATATTTACCACAGTAAAATATTCACGTTTACTCTGAATTTCATTAAACACTGTAAATACTGCAATTACTGAGAAAATTTTGATAAATAATGTGTTAAATACTTTTAAATATTTCAGTATGTTTGCTTACATTGACTACTTAAAACAGTGTGGTTTCTCCCCTCCCCAATTTCAAAGCCACTTATTAAAATTGAAGCATATAATCTCTATATAAAGCTATAATTGAAAGAAAAAAATTCTGATTTTTATTATGGAAGAAATTTAAGTTTCTATGATTTAGCTGTATAATGACTCTATTTTGAGGAATAAAACAGTCTCCCATCTTGCTTTTTTTTTTTTTTTTTCTAATGAAACTCTCTTATGATAAATTACAAATGTCTAAGGAGTGGCTCATATGGCAGAATAGGAAGAGCCTCAGCTCATCTCCTCCCATGGGAACATCAAAATTGCAAATATTTGAAGTGCAGAAATTGAGGAGAAAGACTGGAAGAGTAGCAGAGAAAAACCTTTTACAGTTAAAGCTATAAAAGTAACACAACAAGACCGGTAGGATGAGTGGAGATTCCAAATAGTCAAGACCCATATTCCCGGGCAAGTGACCCACAAATGGGAGCATAATGACAACTGTAGAGGTCTTCTCCAAAGATCAAGAGATCTGACCCCAATATCAAACTCCCAAGTCTGGTGAGTTATACTGAAATATGAGCCGCACAGGATATTTGACTTTGATGGCCACTGGACTTACTGTCAGGAAAGCCAGAGAGCTTTCCTGTATGAGATTCTGCTCCTAAAAGGTGCACACAAAATGTCACATGCTCCAAGACCGAGGACAGAACTAGTAATCTGAAAAAACCTGTGTAAAATACATCTGCTTTATCTTGGAGGGCCTCCTTGAGTCAGGAGGCAACTGGAGCTCACCCTAGAAACACAGCTGTTGGTGATGACACTAATTTACACACCTGTGAACAGTGTGTAAGTCTTTTCTCTCTACATCCTCACCAACATTTGTGATTTGTGTTCTTTTTTGATGAGAACCATTGTGTGCTTTTCAAGTGTGAGGTTTGACTCAGAAAACCTGAATGTGATTTTTTACTTCCATTTCTCTAATAATCAATTTTTCACAAAATTTATTATCTCTTTATGGAAAAAAACAAAACAAAACTCTAAACAAAGTGAGAATGGAAGGAACATATCTCAACATAATGAAGGTCTTATATTACAAGCTCACAGCTGTCATCACACTCAATGATGGAAAACTGAAAGCATTTCCTTTAAGATCAAGCATAAGAAAAGGATACCTACTCTTTCCACATTTATTTACCATGATATAGGAAGTCCTAGCCACAGCAATCAGACAAGAGAAAGAAATAAGAAACATCCAAATTGAAAAGAAATAAATACATCTGTCCCTGCTTACAGATGACCAAATACTGTAAGTAGAAAACCCTAAAATACACCCCCCCCAAAAAAATCAGAGCTCATCAATGAATTTGGTAAAGTTGCAAGAATCAAAATTAACCTACAGCAATCTACTGCATTTCTGTACTGTAACAACAAAGAAAATAATTCAATTTGCAATCACATTGAAAAGAATCAAGCACCTAGGAATAAACCTACCTAAGGAGCTAAAAGTCATGAACTCAGAAAAATAAAAGACATTGATGAAAGAAACTTAAGACAACAAAAAGAGGTGGAAAGATATATCATGTTCATTGATTGAAAGGATTAATAATGTTGAAATGATCATATTGCCAAAGGCAATCTACAGATTAAATGCAATTCCTATCAAAATACCAGTGGAATTTTTCACAGAAATAGCACAAACATTTCAAAAAATTTTATGTAATCATAAAAGATCCTGAATAGCTAAAATAATCTTGAACAAAGCTGGAAGTATCATCTCCTGATTTCAAAGCATACTATAAAACTATAGTAATCAAAACTACAGTATGGTACTGGCACAAAACAGATGCATAGAAAAATGGAATAAATTGAGAGCTTAATAGTGAACCCATATTATGTGGGCAATTAACTTACAAAAAGGAGGCAAAAATATACAATGGGGAAAACATAGCCTTTTCAATAAACAGGGTTGAGAAAATGAGACAGCTACATGCAAAAGAATCAAACTGGACTACTCCCTCACACCATGCTCTAAAAGAAATTTAAAAATAGATTAAAAAGTGAAATTTAATATCTGAGATTATAATACTCCTAGAAATAAACATACACTGTAAGCTCACTGATACTTGTGTAAGTAATACTATTTTGGATATGGCTCCAATGGAAAAAAAGAAAAGTCAAAGGCAAACAAATGGTACTACCTCAAATTAAAAACTTTTGCCCAGTGAAGGAAGCTATCAATGAAAAGAAAAGGCCACTTACTGAACAGTAGAACATATTTGCAAATAATATATTGCAAAATTGGTTAATATTTAAAATATACAAAGAAATAATTCAATTCAACATCAAAAAATTCAATTAAAAAGTGATCAGAGGATCTGAATGAACAGTTTTCAAAGAATACATAGAAATGAATAGCAAGCTTGTAAAAATATGTTCAACATCACTAGTCATCTGAGAAATGCAAATCAAAACCACAATGAGATATAACTTCATACATAGCACAATGACTATCATCAAAAAAGACATCAAATAACAAATGCTGGGCAAGGATGTGGAGCAAAAGAAACTCTTGTACACTGACTTTTGGAATGTACACTGCTGCAGCCACTATAACTCAAAAAATTAAAAACAGAACTCTGATATGAGCCAGCATTTCAACTTCTGGGTATTTATCTGAAGAAAATGAAAGCAGTGCTTGAAAATATATGCACCTTTATATTCATTACAGCATTACTAAAATAGCCAACATATGGAAGCAACCTGAGTACCCATCAAGGAACAAATGAATAAAGGACATTTCTTGTGCAAATCATTCTGTCTTTGTTCACTGAGAGCTCTTTCAGTTGGCTTATTTGTCTTTCTGATATATCTCCATCAAAGCACATGTTATTTTTTCAAGTGCTTCATTATTTTCAAGTATTTTGTTACCCCCTGCTCATCTTGTATATTTTATGCCCCATTGTCACAATCAGCTATTATTCTTTCTTGAGAAATTCTGATTCCTTTATTGCAGAATATTATTAGAAACCAAGGCCTAGATACTGGGATGTGCTCATTTTTACTGAGATATCATTTCTTCTAGGCTTTCTCAGAACAAAAGCAAGAAAGTGAGTGTGTGCATCCTAACCAGTATATGTTCACACACATAATATGTTTCTATATGCAATGATTTATGTCTATGAATTCACACTGATATCTTCTAATGTAATCCATTAACACATGGATTGTTCTGGCTCCCTCCCTGCTTATGTGTGTACTCCCACTCTAAGACTGAGAAGCCAGCCTTCCATTATCCACCATCTGCTTAACTGATCAGTTCTAATTTACATATATAAAATGTATATCAATATTGTTAACCTGTACTATTTTGGTGAAGGGGAAAATCTATATGCTCAGTTAGGGTATAGAAGAAACAATACCAAAGATCAATGAAACTAAAAATTTAATCTTTGAGAAGATAAAGAAAATTGATAAATCTGTAGTTAGACTTGTCAAGAAAGAAAGGGGGAGAACACAAATCAATAAAAATAGAAATGAAAACAGAGAAGTTACAAGTGACTCCACAAAAATCCAAAGGGTCATAAAAGACTATTATATGCTACTAGTATAGTCAACTTGGAAGAAATGGATAAATTCCTTGAAAATTGCAACCTTCTAAGACTGAACCAGGAAAAAAATTAAAAAAAAAAAATTAATCACAAGTAATGCAATTGAAACTGATTAAAAACTCTCAGAAGCCCAAGATTAAATTACTTCATAGGTGAATTTTATCAACCATTTAGAAAAGAGTTAACATTATTTTCTCAAACCCATCCAAATAATAGCAGAGGGAGGAATACTCTCAAGCTTATCCTATAAGGCCATCATTACCCTGATACTAAAACCAGACAGTGATATCACACACATACACATACAAAAACTACAGGACACTATCACTAATATAAACATAAAAATATTCAACAAAATACTAGCAAACAATCTGACAGCACATTAAAAGGGTCATACACCATGTTCAATAAGGATTTGTCCCTGAGATGCAAGGTTTCTTCAATATATGCAAAACAATAAATATGATACATTATTTTAAATAATTAAAGAATAAATACTATAAAGTAATCTAAATAAGTGCATAAAAAACTTTTGACCAAATTCAATGGCCATTTATAATAAGAGCTCTCCAGAAAGTAGCTATGGAGGGAATCTACCACAACATAATAAAGGCGTTATAAGTCAAGTTCACAGAAAACATCCTTCTCAAGAATGAAAACCTGAAAGCATTTGCTCTAACAAGAGGAACAAGATAAGTGTGTCCACTCTTGCTATTCTTATTCAACATAATTTTGGAAGTCTTAGTCTTGGTAATCAGAGAAGAAAAAGAAATAAAGGAATGCAAATTGGAAAAGAAGTAAAACTGTGACTATTTGCAGGTGATGTGATACTTTACATAGAAAATTCTAAAAACATCACTGGAAAACTACTTGTTCAGTTGCTCAGTCGTGTCTGACTCTTTGTGACCCCATGGCCTGCAGCACGCCAGACTTTCCTGTCCTTCACCATCTCCCATAGCTTGCTCAAACTCATGTTCATTGAGTCAGTGATGCCACTAAACCATCTCATCCTCTGTCATCCCCTTCTCTTCCTGCCTTCAGTCTTTCTTATTCAATGAATATAATAAAATTTCAGGATACAAAATTACTCTTCAGAAATTTCTTATACTTCTAGATACTAACAATGCATGATTAGAAAGAGAAATTTAGGAAACTATCCCATTTATGATTAAAACAAGAAGAGTAAAATATCTAGGAATAAACTGACTTAAAGAAGCAAAGTAACTGTACTGGGAAAATTATCAAAGAGTGATTAAAGAAATCAAAGACAAAACAAACAGATGGAGAGATATACTGTATTTTTCTTTTCAAATTATCAATAGTATTTTTCAGAGAATTAGAACAAAAAGTTTTACAATTTGTGTGAAACACATAAGGTCCCAAATACATAGAGCAAACTTGAGAAAGAAAAATGGAGGTAGAGGAATCAGACTCCCTGACCTCAAACTTTATGAAAACCTACAATAACCAAGGCAGTGTGCCACTGACCATGAAAGAGAGATATAGATCAATAGAGCAGGATGGAAAACCCAGAGATACACACACACACCTACTGCCACCTGTCCTCTGACAATTTACCAAGCATATACAGTGGAGAGAGAAGTCTCTTCAATGAGTGGCGTGGGGAACACAAAACAGTTACATGTAAAATAGTGAAATCAGATCACTGTCCAATAGCATGTCGGGGCTCTTCTTCAGTTGCTCAGTCATGTCCAACTCTTTGAGACCCCATGGACTGCAGTACACCAGGAGTCCCTGACCTTCACCAACTCCCAGAGCCTGCTCAAACTCATGTCCATTGAGTTGGTGATGCTATCCAACCATCTTGTCCTCTGTCGTCCTCTTCTGCCCTCAATCTATCCCTGAATCAGGGTCTTTTCTAATGAGTCAGCTCTTTGCACCAGGTGGCCAAAGTATTGGAGGCAGCTTCAGCAACAGTCCTTCCAATTCAGGGTTGATTTCCATTAGGACTGACTTGTTTGATCTCCTTGCAGTCCAAGGAATTCTCAAAAGTCTTCTGCAAGACCACAGTTCAAAAGTATCAATTCTTTGGTGCTCAGCCTTTTTTATGGTCCAACTCTCACATCCACACATGACTGCTGGAAAAACCATATCTTTGATTATATGGATCTTTGTTAGCAAAGTAATGTCTCTGCTTTTTAATATGCTGTCTGGTTGGTCATAGTTTTTCTTCCAAGGAGCAAGCAACTTTTAATTTCACGGCTGCAGTCATGGTCTGCAGTGATTTTGAAGTCCAAAAAAATAGTGTCTCACCATTTCCATTGTTTCCCCATCTATTTGCCATGAAGTGATGGGACCAGATGCCATGATCTTCATTTTTTGAATGTTGAGTTTTAAGCCAGCTTTTCTCTCTCCTCTTTCACCTTTCTCAAGAGGCTCTTAGTTCCTCTTCATTTCTGCCATAAGTGTGGTGTCAACTGCATATCTGAGGTTACTGATATTTCTCCCTGAATTCTTGATTTCAGCTTGTGCTTCATCTAGCCCAGCATTTTGCATGATGTACTCTGCATATAAGTCAAATATGCAGGGTGACAATGTACAGCCTTGGCGTTCTCCTTTCCCAATTTGGACCCTGTCCACTGTTCCATGTCAGGTTCTAACTGTTGTTTCTTGACCTGCATTCAGGTTTCACAGAAGGCAGATAAGGTGGTCTGGTATTCCCATCTCTTGAAGAATTTTCCACAGTTTGTTGTGATCTAGACTGTCTAAGGCTTTAGCACAGTCAATGAAGCAGAAATAGATGCTTTTCTGGAATTCTCTTGCTTTTTCTATGATCCAACGGATGTTGGCAATTTGACCTCTGATTCCTCTGCCTTTTCTAAATCCAGCTTGTACATCTGGAAGTTCTTGGTTCATGTACTGTTGAAGCCTGGCATGGAGAATTTTGAGCATTACTTTGCTAGCATGTGAAATAAGAGCAATCATGTGGTAGTTTGAGCATTCTTTCCAATATATCTAATAGAATGCAGACAAATAAGGTGGATTAAAGGTGTAAATGTAAGACCAGACACTATAGAACACTTAGAGGAAAGCATAGACAGAACACTCTTTGACATAAATCACAGCAAGATCTTTTTTGACTTACTACTAGAGTAAGGAAAATAAAAAAATAAAAATAAACAAATTGGACCTAACTAAACTTAAAATCTTTTGCATAGCAAAGGAAACCATAAACAAGACAAAAAGACAACCCAGACAGTGGGAGAAAATATTTGCAGATGAAATCATTGACAAGGGATAAATCTCCAAAATACACAAACAGCTCATTGCAGCTCAATATCCAAAAAAAAAAAAAAAAAGAACAGCCCAATCATAAAATAGTCAGAAGTCCTAAATAAGTATTTCTCCAAAAAATACATACAGATGGCTAACAAATACATGAAAGATTCTCAACATCACTTATTATTAGAGAAATGCAAATGAAAACTATAATGCGGTATCATCTCACATTTGTCAGGATGACCATCGTCAAAATATCTACAAAAATTAAATTCTGGAGAAGATATGGAGAAAAAGCAACCTTCTTAAACTGTTAGTAGCAATGTAAATTGATACAGTCACCATGAAGAAGAGTATAGAAACTGTTAAAAAACTAAAAATAAAACTATTATATGACTCAGCAACCCCATTCCTGCACATATAACCAGAAAAAAAAAAAAGGGGGGGGGGGGATTCAAAATTATACATACACCCCAATGGTCATTTGCAGCATTATTTGCAATAGCCAGGACATGAAATCAGCTTAAATATCCATCAATAAAAGAATGGATAAAGTAGATATGGTGCTTACATACATGGGATATTACTTAGCCTTTATTATTACTTATAAACATAGAACAAAATTGTGTCATTTGCAGAGACAGGATGAACTTAGAGACTGTCATTCAGAGTGAAGTAGCTCACAAAGGAAAAATATTGCATATCTACACATCATTGGAAAGACTGATGCTGAAGCTGAAACTCCAATACTTTGGCCACCTCATGCGAAGAGTTGACTCATTGGAAAAGACCCTGATGCTGGGAGGGATTGAGGGCAGGAGGAGAAGGGGCCGACAGAGGATGAGATGGCTGGATGGCATCACCGACTCAATGGACATGAGTTTGAGTAAACTCTGGGAGTTGGTGATGGACAGGGAGGCTTGGCGTGCTGCGATTCATGGGGTCGCAAAGAGTCGGACACAACTGAGCGACTGAACTGAACTGAACACATATATGTGGAATCTAGAAAAATGGTATTGATAATCTTATTTGTGAAGCAAAAATACAGACGCCGATGTAGAGAACAAATCTAGGCTACCAAGGGGAAATAGGGAGATGGGATTAATTGGGAATTTGTGGTGGACGCATTCATACTTCTATGTATAAAATAGACGACTAATGAGAACAAATTGTGTAACACTCAGTGCTCTGTGGTAACCTAAATGGGAAGAAAATACAAAAAGAGGTATTATATACATACATAAGGCTGATTTACTTTGCTGTAGAGAAACAAGTGACACAGCAGTGTAAGGCAACTATAGTCCAATAAATAAATAAAAGATAGATTGCATACATACAGTGGAATAATACACAGTCATAAAAATAATAAAATAATATCATTTGTAGCAACATGGATGGACTTAGAGATTGTCATGCTGAGTGAAATTAGAGAAGTACAAACATTATATGATGTTGGTTATATGTGAAATCTTTAAAAAAATGGTACAAATTAGCTTATTTGTAGATCATAAATAGAGTTATCGATGTACAGAAACTGTATTATGGTTTCTGGGGAAAAAGGGGGAAGAATATATGGGAGATGAGGACCAATATATGTACACTACTATATATGTATATACATATATATATATATATATATATATATATATATAACTGATAACTAATAGATAAGGACCTACTGTATATCAAAGAGAACTCTACTCAATACTCTGTTATGACCTATATGGGAAAAGAATCTAAAAAGCAGTGGATTTATGTTCATGTATAACTGACTCAATTTGTTGTACCATAGAAAGTAATGCAATATTGTCTATACATCATATCTATACATCAATACATCAATACATCTATACATCAATAAAAATTAAAAATTAAAGAAAATAATTTTTATTTCCCTACTCATGAAAACATTTTTACTTGAAACACAAAAAATTTCAAACAAAAGCAATTTGCCACTTAAACCTTTCTTACAATGTATCATAATTTTATTACTATTCCATTTTTTACTTCTGCTTTGAGTCAAATAATCTTTGATTCAGTCTCTTCTTTAGTTACCTTTTATAAGAATTTTTGTCACATGTCAAGCATTAGACACTAACTGGAAGTATAGTTAAAATAGCAATACTTGAAAAAAGCATTTTCTTTTTCATCTATTTGACTCATGTTTGCTATATCAAGTGAATGCAGCAATATTATTTCCTACCTTTTAAATTCATTCACTTTATTCAGTTGTGAGTACATTAATTATAGAAGGGCACTATTTTGCACCTCTTTTTAGGTTCCAGTACAATTTGTTATGAATTCCTTGTGATATAATCTAATTTCCAATTAGAGACAAAATTAAAATTACCTAAGAGGTTTATAATTTCTTTGAAAATGGTGAAGACAATCCAAAGCAATCATTAGGAGCAGGAACATTAATTAAAATGATGGTGATATAATTTATTAATCCTCATTTAGTAAGATATTGCATTTTTATCTTCAAGAATTTTAATTATAAATAATAAAAGATTTGTATACATACCACAATAATGAAGCATTATTAGACACAAACTCTATCATGAATTTCAAGTCCCAACTTACAATATGAATATTTACATATGACATGTGGGTGTATTCATTAGTTAATCTAATGCCATTAGTTAATCTAATATATAAAAGTTATATATATATATATATATATAAACCATATATATAAACTCACTAATGCACTGCATACATTAATGTCAGTATACATATAGATATATAATATATATATCATATATATATATAAATATACATATAATTTAGTATATTCATAAAGTATTTATAACCACATACACTGAATGTTGATGTAAAATCAATATGCCTTTACATTTGACATCTGTCACATCAATCACCTCAACTGTATGAACCTATTCTTTTCTTTACCCTAATCCATCCCATCCCCAGGCCCTTTGCTTAGTTTTCACATATATTCCTGAAAAAAGACTAAGAAAATCATCTTCTGGGAAGCCTTCTCACCATCCCTCTTTCATTATGAAATTCTTTCAAGGTAATCTTAGTATTTCTCTATGCTTAGATATATCTGCGGGCAGGTGTCTATTTTGTATATCAGAAATATCATCCAACTGAAAACACTGCTTTGCATCACAATTTGCCTATCTTCTAGAGCAATGCTTCTCAAAACTCAATTCTCATACCAAAAATCGTACACCTTGTTACATAGGAGGCAAGAATATAAAACAGAAAAAAGACAATCTTTTTAAAAAGTTGTTTTGAGAAAGCTAGACAGCTAAATCAATGATATTAGAACATTCCCTCACAACATCTATGAAAATAGACCTACATGTAAGAAGTAACACTATAAAAGACATAGAACACAGGCAACACATTCTTTAACAAAAAGCATGGCAATATTTTCTTAGAGTCATCTCCCAAGGCAAAAGAAACAAAAACAAAAATAAACAAACAGGACATAATGCTAATCAAGCTTAAAAGTTTTTTTTTTGTTGTTTTTTTTTTTTTTTTTTTTTTACAGCAAAGGAAACCATCAACAAAACAAAAAGGTAACCTATGAAATGGGAGACAATATTTATAAATGAATTGAGTTACAATGAATTAATTTCTAAAATATATAAACAGTTCATACAACTCAATATCAAAAAACAAAAAGCTCCATCCCCCCCCCCCCCAAAAAAAAAAAGAGGGAGAAAAGATTGGACAGGGGACCTAAATAGACATTTCTCCAAAGAATATATACAAATGGCAAATCAGCACATGAAAAGTGGCCCAAATTACTAATTACTAGGTCAATACTAACCAAAACTACAATAAGCTCTCACCTCCCACCAATCAGAATGGCTATCATCAAAACCTCTACAAATAATAAATGCTGTAGAGGGTGTGGAGAAAACTAAACCCTTCTACACTGTTGGTGAGAATGTAAATTGGTATAGTCAATTAATTAATTAGATAGTCTGTGTAAAGCAAAATGACAAAGGAGAAAGGAAAAGATGAATAGTTGGAGCACAGAGGAATTTTAGGACACAGAATATTCTATGTGACTATAGTGATAGGAATGTATCATTATCCGTTTATTAAAAGCCACATATGTACTACAACCAAGGATGACTTTGGATGATGATCTGTATTAATGTTGCTTCATCAATTGCAATAAATGCATCATTCTGGTAGGGTTGTTGAGGTCATGGAATGGAAAATTGTACATGTATGGGGGAAGGTGGGGCATGGGAACTGTGCTTTCTAATCAGTTTTGCGGTGAGCATAAAACTTTAAAACGTCTATATATTAAAAATGGAGAGATCTCTATCTTTGATTGATGTTTATGTTTTTTGGTCATAGCTATGCTTTAACCTAAGAGTCCCTTGGACTGCAAGGAGATCCAACCTGTTCATCCTAAAGGAGATCAGTCCTGGGTGTTCATTGGAAGGACTGATGCTGAAGCTGAAACTCCGATACTTTGGCCACCTCATGGGGAGACTTGACTCATTGGAAAAGACCCTGATGCTAGGAGGGATTGGGGGCAGGAGGAGAAGGGGGCGACAGAGGATGAGATGGTTGGATGGCATCACCGACTCGATGGGCATGAGTTTGAGTAAACTCCTGGAGTTGGTGATGGACAGGGAGGCCTGGCGTGCTGTGATTCATGGGGTCGAAAAGAATCGGACACGACTGAGCAACTGAACTGAACTGAACTGACTGATACTTTAACAGTCTAGTTAATTTTGAATATTAGAAATTAGAAAATGCTCTGTAATTGAACATTACTGTCAGTAATTATGTGAAATAATTTTCAAAATATAAAAATGTACATAAGTTTCATATACTGCTATCATGATACACTCTGCCATGTGTCAGGCTCATTATCTGCTCATGATGAACATATCTCCCCATAATCTGTTAGAAATATCCAAATATCTAAGAGTGTTCTGCCTATGTATTCCTCTGAAAGTTTTATAATATCTGTTTACAATAGCCAAGACATAGAAGCAACCTAAAAGCCCA
Source organism: Dama dama (assembly GCF_033118175.1). Lineage (NCBI taxonomy): Eukaryota > Metazoa > Chordata > Mammalia > Artiodactyla > Cervidae > Dama > Dama dama. The sequence continues at coordinate 14,031,829 of NC_083681.1, forward strand.
AAGACAGAGGAATGGATTAAAAAATAATAATAATTGTGATACATATAAATTAATACAATGGAATTTGTTACTGTTGTTAACTCACTAAATCCTGTCCAACCCTTTTACAAATCCATGGACTGTAGCCCACCAAGCTCTTCTCTGTCACATTTTCCAGGTAAAAATACTGGAGTAGGTTAGCTTTTCCTTCTCTGAGAGATCTTCCAAACCCAAGGATTGAACCTGTATCTCCTGCATTGGCAGGAGAGTTCTACCATAAAGAGAATGAAATAATGCCATTTGCAGCAACATGGATAGACCTAGAGATTGTCATACTGAGTGAAGCAAGTCAGACAAAGGCAAGTATCATATGATTTTACTTGTATGTGGAATCTACATCGTAAAACAATTGAACTTATCTAAAAAACAGAAATAGAGTTACAAATGTAGAACTCAAACTTAGGGTTACCAGTAGGGGAAGGAAGATGGGATACATTGGGAGATTGGGATTGGCATATGCATACTCCTATATATAAAATAGATAACTATTAAGGACATACTCTATAGCACTGAGAACTCTACCCAATACTTTGTATTTGCCTATGTAAGAAAGTAATCTATAAGAGAGTGGAGATTATATACATATATATATATATATATATGTTTAACTGACTCACTTTTCTGTACCCCTCAAATTAGCATAACATTGTCAATCTACCCAATACTTTGTATTCGCCTATGTAAGAAAGTAATCTATAAGAGAGTGGAGATTATATATATATATATATATATATATATATTTATTTAACATATATATGTTTAACTGACTCACTTTTATATATATGTTTAACTTTTATATATATGTTTAACATATATAAACATATATATATATATATATATGTTTAACTGACTCACTTTTCTGTACACCTCAAATTAGCATAACATTGTAAATCATCTGTACTCCAATATTAGAAAATAAAATAAAAATGAAAGAGAAAACATTCAAATAGATGAAAGTTTACCATTTCTAATTTTGCAATACTTATATTATTCTAATTTTCTGGCAGAATTTCAGTTTCTCTATATAGCTCACCCACTTCGTCTTAACCATGTCTTTTATACCTGTATAAGCTTTTCTAATTTAGCAAAAAAGTTTTTATAAATGAGGAGTCGTGACTTAATACAGATTATTAAAAAAAGAAATTGCTTTTCTTGTTCAGTGGTTTGTTAAAATCAAACTAGTTTTAATGTCAATACATTTCTCATCTCACAAATCTTCTTAACTACATGAATTTATTTCATCTCTAGAATGCCATACCTGATAATACAATATAGGTATTAGAAAAAAGCTTATAAGAGAGAACACAAAATGACTAAAATTCATAAAGCTTTTATTTGAATATAGGCAATTTCCTTAAGATTTTTGAGAGTTATTGTAAGGAAAAAGTTAGTTTACTTAATGATATAGACTCACATTCATTTGAATACCAAGCATAAAGTTTATTATCTGCATAACTCTGCATAATGTCTATTTTAGAAGGATAAATCTGTGATATTATGAAGACAACAACCATAATTTTGTTCTATGTGACACTTCAAATGTTCATGCTCAATAAATGTTTGTTAAAAATAACATGCCTGCAATCACAAAATATTTGCAGTTTTCAGGAGGACAATTAGCCTGCTGTTATCCATTTACAAATACAGGGTGATTTAACTGGGTGCTAAGTTTAACACACTTATCATTTAAAAATAACTACTTATTCCTGCATAACCATAAAAGCTAATCAATCATTTCCACAATCAAAGCTAATTGATACATAATAGTTCTGATTTATGTGTGCTTAACTATGTATATATAAATAAGAATAAAATTTAAATGAAAAGTGTCTATTCTACTCTGTCAGTATTATTATTATAAGAACTGCCGATTTTCAAAGCTCATCTCCATATTTCCCAGTTAACATCATGATCAAGACATAATTTTTGGTATCACAACTGCTTGTGATAATGAGATGTCATCCCTTTCTCATTTTGTAGTTTGTATTTTTTAAAATAATTGCTCAATTTTGCTATAATATCAACAGCACTTTCTCAGTAAACAACTCCAAACGGCTTGTTGATAACAAAAGTGTTTCACAATTTATTTGTGAACCTCTTGGAATTTTTTAACCCTTTCTCATTCAAGTTTCTCACATCCAGCAAGAGGAAGCTGACAGGTGCTATGTCTAGCTAGTTTTGAATAAAAAGTTCATCTTTATTAGAAAAACTGTCCATCTATGATTTTCTCCCTGTAATTTTCTTTCCTTAGTCTAACTCCTAAATAGAAATATTAAATGAATGCCTAATTGTGCAAGCCATATGTTAAGCATTGATCATGTAAATATGAAGAAAATTTGTCCCTCCTCCAAGAATTCATAAACTAATGGAATAAAAAGTAAAGTTGCAGACTTTCCTGGTGGTCCAGTGGTTAAGAATCCGCCTAGCACTGCAGGGGACACAGGTTTAATCCCTGGTCCAGGAAACTTCTACATGCCCTGGGTAACTAAGACCCTGCGCCAGTTACTGAGCCCATGCTCACAGATTGTGTTCTGCAACAAGAGAAGTCCACCTACCTCAAGGAAGAGTAACCCCTGTTCATGGCAACTAGAAAAAGCCTGCACACAGCAACAAAGACCCAATGCAGCCAAAAATAAATAAATGGGAATTAAAGTTGCAAGACTCATGGTAGAGCAAATAAAATACATTTAAGTAATAAAAGTAAAACACAGCTAATAGTAGCCAAATGTCTAATATTGAGACTCCTCTTTAAGTATACAGATTAAGCATGCTAAGAACAGTAAGAAACCAAAGCAATCTAATGATTGTAAGCTTAAATATGTAGACTTACGGCACCCACAAAACTTTCTTTTTTTTTTTTTGTACTCATTTCTCAAAATGTGTTTTTGAATATGTTGAAATGAACCTTCATGTGTGTATTTGTATTCATGAATATGTGCATTAGTGAACTCTTGCTGAAGGAACACCTTTGTTTCCTCATATTTATAAACTTTAGTCTTTGGAAGGAAGTCAATATAACAAAAATGACATAAATCTGACTTTTAAAAGTTTTCTGATTTCATTAATAAAATAAATGGTCATAACCAAATGAAGCTTTTTTATTGATGATCTCTTTTAAAGACTGAGCAGAATCTGCTAAATGCTTGAAAGTTCAAGTTCTCTGTTTTTTCCTCAATAAATCAAAATTATTGATACCTTGATTTTAAAAGTTAAAATAGTGTTAAAATTCAGGCCCAACTAAAATTTTATAGGATTTTGATGGCTAAAATATTGTTTAAAAGACTTTAGAATTCCTATAGGTGGCACATCTGACAAATAATTTACTTAATATTAACATAAGATATACTTAATATTAAATGAACATATAGCATAATCAGTTACTAAAACCAAGTGTGATCATTTCTCACTCTGTCCGTCTACATCATTCCTGCACCATATACCTTAAATAGTAAGGTGAATAGTACAGGAAAGATATGCAAACCACCAGAACATTGAAAATGTATGGCCTCCAAATTCACTCAGTTTTCCAATGCCTTTCAGCATGTTCCAAATGTTCTTAATTTTTCTTCTGTTCTGCTCATCAAATTTTCTATTCTAAAATATCTCTGCTGTCTTTGAACTCTCTGTCCTACCATTATGCCCACTTAATTTTATCAGTGATCTCACTTGCAAATTTACAAAAGAAGTAATATCTGAAACACATATCCAGAAAGGTCTCTCTCCTTTTTAAAGCCAACTATGTACCTAAAATGGCTGTATTTTCAAACACTAACTGGCTGATTTCGTGAAATTCATGTTTCAGGAGTTCAGCAACCATGGAGGCATTATCTAGTTTTCCTGTTATTCTCTGATACACTTCCATGAATATAAGAGTTTCCTACTTTCTGGGCCTCATGAAAAGTCTTGAAGATTGAAAAAATAATCAAAACTCATCTTGAGTAGTTAGGATTTTGGTCTCAAATTTAGTTTTCCTTCTTCTATTTTTATTTCTTAAATTAAGTTATCTAACAACACTTTTTTTACCCCCCCCCCCCCCCCCCACCAAATAGAGGAAATAATAAAGAGCCAAAATGGATTCTGAGTGACATCACATTAGGTTCTCTCCTGAAGTCAGCTACCAGTTTATAGCGGTAAAACGGATTTGCCCAGGTTTCAGGTAGTAGTCCATTAGGTTGTTTTTGTTTTTGTGGTTGTTACAAATACATACCAGTCCCTGGGACTGCCAATAATCTATTTTTGTAATGCTTTAACACCTCTCATTTATTAATAATGGTCCAGTGACAAGCAGTAAAATCTATACTACTGACACCACATGGAATATTTAAAACAATAAAAAAAAGAAGTAGTACATCTAATATTTAAAACAAGAAGTAGTACATCTTAATTTAAGATATACCAAATTACAGCCTCCTTCATATGTACGAAATCATGAACAAAAGTCTGTCTTTTTCTTTCTTAGTTCTTTTTCAATTATTATTTTTGTGAAAGCTCTACTACAAAACTAGTTCCTTCAAAAGGTCCATGAACATTAATTTAGGGGATAAAGGAGCCTCTCTTTCTAAAAATGATGTGAGAACCAGTTTTAGATTTCTGGATCACCTGACTAACTGTAAAGCTTGTCATTAAAAATATCATCTAACAATTGAGTATTAGGACCCAGAAAATAACTTAATTCATTACAAAAAAAAAAAAGAAAGAAAGAAAGAGAGGCCAACAAACAAGCAAACAAAAAACCACAAAAACTGTTACCAAGGGAAGACACAGAACACCCATTAGAAAATGTGTAAAATATCACCAGTTGCATTGTATGCTTTAATCCTTTCATGAGCAAATTTGAGTCTGATATTGTTTTCAAATCAAGGAGAGATTAAGGAGTAGGGGGAAAAAAAGTTTGTTGTTAAGTGGCTCAGTCATGTCTGACTCTGTGACTCCATGGACTGCAGCACGCTAGGCTTCCCTATCCATCACCATCTTCCATAACTTGCTCAAGCTCATGTCCTTTGAGTCAGTGATGCAATCCAACCATCTCATCCTCTGTCCTCCCTTTCTCCTCCTGCCTTCAATCTTGCCCAGCATCAGGGTCTTCTTCAATGAGTCAGCTCTTCTCAACAAGTGGCCAAAGTATTGGAGTTTCAGCTTCAGCATCAGTCCTTCCAATGAACACCCAGGACTGATCTTCTTTAGGATGGACTGGTTGGATCTCCTTGCAGTCCAAGGGACTCTCAAGAGTCTTCTCGAGGGGCACTCTTTCTGCCCCTTTCTGACGTCTATGTCAGAAACTTTCTCTATCTCTTTTATAATTTAATAAAACTCTATTACACAAAAGCTCTGAGTGATTAACCCTCATCACTGTCCCTGGATTGAATTCTTCTCCTCTGGAGGCCAAGAATCCCAGTGCCTTTCGTGATTCAGCAACAACCTTTCATCTTGGGGGCTCATCTGGGATTGTTCAGGACAAGGTAAGGATGCTTGGAGCTTCAGTTCTTTGTTCTCCTAGCAAACTTTCTGCTGTAGTTTACTAACTCTACTGTGTGCTTATGTGAATGAAAGTAAAGTCTGTCTACACCCCTATCTAGAGCAGGGAGGGACACCTCCAGTAGAAAGAGGGCGCCAGTCACTTTTTTTCTCTCTTACAGATGGGAGCTAACAATTTCAGCCTTACTCCTTTGAAATTTATCCTGAAAAACTGGGATATATTTGATCCCCAGAGCTTAAAGCAGACATGTCTGGTCTTCCTATGTGATACTGCATGACCCTGATATCCACTGAAAGACGGGGAATGGTGGCCGGTTGGAGGGTCTCTTAATTATAAAACTGTTTTACAATTAGACTGGTTCTGTAGAAAACAAGGGAAATGGGTAGAAGTAGCATATGTATTGCCCTTGATCTGTCTGTGAGACATGCCAGACTTGCGTCCTAAGGGTGCAGATTTGGGTATGAAACCTTCAGCTCCCTCCTGCCCTCCTACTTTGCTCCCTTACCCAGGGCTCAAAACTGACCAAACTGAAAGTCAGAGAACACCCCCACCTCCAGGAACGATTTCCTTGGTCTCAGTAGAAATTCAAACTGAGATTCAAATGGCCCAATTGGAGGTCCAAACAATCCCTGTCTCAGTACGACCTCAGACTACTCTGGTTTCAATAGAAACTCAGACAATCAAAGTAAGAGAAGCTCAGACAGCAAAAACTAAGGGTGAAATACAGGATGAGGTGGAAGACAGGGGACAAAGAGATAAAGAAAAGCAGTTTTCTCCAATCTATCCCTGGGATCATATGCGCTGAGCAGCCAGAGAGGCTGAGGGACAGCCACACAAGCTCTCTCCTCTTCATGAAGCACCCACTGGGAGAAATAATCAATCTATGAGAGTTAATAAGCCCTTTTCTTATCAAGAAATACAAAGAATCAAGGAGGATATGGGAGATTATTTAGAGGACCCAGAAAAAATATATATATATTAAAGCTTTTAAGGGTGTTACTCTGCTTTTTGACCTTACTTGGAGAGATGTGATGTATATCCTGGGACAATGCTAACACCCAACTCAAAAACTCTAGTTTTGGGGATAGCAGTTGCCTATGGAGTGAATGATTTGATAAAGAGTCAGTAGGGAAGAGGGAGGATGAGATAGCCGCCCTCTCCACTGGGAATCAGGTGGTCCCAACTATAGAACTAGATTGAGATTATAACACGGTTAAAGGAAGATGGGATCAGAGTCATTTTCTCAGATGTGTTCTTGAGGGACTCAGGCAAGTGAGTGCTAAGACTTTAAACTATGTCAAGCTGGCAAGTATAGAACAGGAAAAGAAGGAAGTTCCTGGTAAATTCCTAGATAGATTGAGAGAAGCCCTTCACAAATTCACTGAGATTGATCCCAAAAGTGAAGAGGGAAGAATGATCTTAAATATAGATTTCTCACTGAGTCAGCTCCAGATATCCACCGTAAGCTATACCAAATCTGTCTTTAGATAATCAATTGTAACTGGCTCAGACAGTCTATTATGGTAGGGAATATGAGGAAAAGAAAGAAAGCAAGGACAAAGGAACAGGAGAAAGCCCTTGTAATGGCTGTCAGAACCGTTCTTAAACAGCCCAAGAAAAATGCCCAGAGAGACCCAGGTGAAAAGGGATGGCCTTGCTATTACTGTGGAAAGGAGGGGCACCTCAAGCAGGATTGCCCTCAGCATCTAAGGCACCCCCGACTCCACATCTGGTTTGCAAGGGACCACACTGGAGGAGAGACTGCCCACAGGGGTGTAGGTTTCAGGGGTAGGACTCTCAGGACAATCAGGACTGAAGGTGCCTGGGGGTCTCCACACAAGCTCCCATCTTAATTACACCTGAGGAACCCTGGGTATCAATAACTGTGGGTGGGGCAGTTGCTGATTTCTTTTCAGACACTGGGGAAACTTACTCTGTGCTTACTGATGCCCCTGACCCACTTTCCTTCCAATCCACTTCCATAATGGGACTGTCTGGACGAGCCAAATGGTATTTTTCAGTTGTTCTTTAAGCTGCAACTGGGACTCTGTGCTATTTTCACACGAGTTTCTAATCATGCCAGAGTCTTTTGGGGAAGGATATACTGAACAAGGTCCATGCCTCTGTTTTCATGAATATGGAACCCTCCCTTTCACTCCCTTTAATTGAGCAAAATGTAAATCCTAGATTGTGGACTGATGGAAAATCTATGGGTCATGCTCAAAATGTTACTCCTGCAGTTATCAAGCTCAAACACCTGCACTTATTTCCACATATAAAGCACTATCCACTGAAACCCGAGGTTAAGGAAGGGCTAAAACCCATCATTGAGAATTGAAAGGAGCAGGGGCTATTAATTCCCTGTAACAGTCCATGCAACACTCCTATTTTGGGTATAAAGAAATCAAATGATGAATAGAGACTAGTTCAAGATTTATGAATAATAAATGAGGCTGTAGTTCTTTACACCCCGTGGTGCCTAATCCTTATACTCTATTGTCTGAAATTCCTGAATGAGCCAAATAGTCTTCAGTATGCTTTCTAGAATTAAACCTACACTAAATCATCCCCTACCTATGACTTTAAGACAATTGAGAGGATTTTTAGGAATCACAGGCTACTGCCGCATTTGGATTCCAGGTTATGGGGAATTGTCCGGCCTTTATATAAGCTTATAACTGAAACTCAGCAGGCCCAAACCGACAAACTGGTTTGGTCTCCAGATACTAAAGCCTTTTAAGGCTCTTCAGACTGCTCTCCTGCAAGCTCCCGCTTTGAGCTTGCCCACAGGGTCAGAATTTAATTTGTCATTGAAAGAAAAGGTATGGCCTTGGGAGTTTTGACACAACCTTGAAGGCCTCACCAGCAGCATATAGGAGTGTATTCTTAAACTCTAAGGTTAATATTTGGATGACAGACAGTCATCTTCTTAAATATCATTCATTGTTGTTAGGAGGACTGTTAACTAAGTTTAAAGTTTGTGGAAATTTAATTACCGCCACTTTCCTTCATGAGAAGAGGAAAGTTAAACACCTGATCACGATTGCTCCCAATTTCTAACTTTAAACTATGCAGCTCGGGAAGATCTGATGGATACCATTAGACAATCCTGACTTGGAAATATATACAGCTGACAGTTCTTTTGTTTGGGATGGGAAGTGTAAAGCAGGTTATGCCTTGGCTGAACAGGTTTTAGAAGCAAAATCTCCCCCAGGGAACGAGTGCTCAGCTAGCGGAGCTTGTGGCTGTGACCCGAGCTCTAGAGTTAAGCAAAGGGCAGCGAGTAAATATCTACACTGATTCTAAGTATGCTTATTTGACTTTACAAGCTCATGCTACAATATGGAAAGAAAGATAGTTTAAAACAGCAACAAGAGAACCTATTATGCATTTCAGAGAGATCAAGAGACTTTTAACTGCTATATATTGTCTTAAAGAAGTAGCTGTTATGCATTGCAAAGGGCATATCAGGGACAGGAATAAGGTCGCTGAAGGTAATCAGCTGGCTGACTGTCAGGCCAGAAAAGTGGCACTTTATGAAACCCATCCACTGCAGATGCTTTGATCTGGACAGGACCTGTGAAACAGGAAAAACCCTAATATACTGAGGAAGAATTATAAAGAAATGAGAAAAGAGGAGCAAAGATTACTGATAAAGGATAGTTACAGCCCAAAGATGGAAGATTAATAATTTCTGAAAATGCTCAATGAAAAAGTTTCCCTAAAGCTTTGGAATTAACAAATTATTTAACTCAGCTCTCAGCTTTTCAACAGACATTACAGAACTCTGGGAGGTGACTCCTCACACTGAGTCAAGCAAGCCTCTGAGTCAAACAAACCTCTAGCTGAGCCAGGAACCGAGGTCCTGATAAAAACATTGAGATCTGGGGGCCAAACCCTGGAGCCCCTCTGGGAAGGCCCTTTCCAGGTTATTATTTCTTCTCACAGGAATTGATTCGTTGGATGCATCACACTCAAGTTAAGAAGTGGCACCCTGACCAGAACTAAGTGATGCCATTTTATATCTTTACTTTCTATGCTCTGACTGTACTTTTCAGATGGGCCTGATTATCTATGTGAGCTTCCTTCTGCTGTCTCCAAAAGTCCTGAGTCTGATCCTCATGACAATGCCTTTCTGTCCTGGGCTCACTCCTATGCACATTCCACAATTGGTCTAACTGCTGGGTCTGTGGAGCACTCCCCTCTTCATCAGAGGAAGATTTCCCATGGAGCTCATCTCCACTTCAGGGAAAGCACTTTCTCCAAGTTTGTGACTACCTTCGATAACAAAAATCGTATGTGATGCCTCTTATTAATCTGATGACATCTAACAGTCTTAAAATGGACTGGTGCAATAATTTGTACCTTAAATATGGACATAATGTGACTTTTAACTTTGCTTATTGTTCTGCTTTTGTTGTTTGCTCACTACATCTGTAACTGTGTAGCTGGATTTGTTTCTAGGCACATGAAGGCTTTTAAGTTACAAATGGTTGCTCAAACTCCTGCGACTGCAACAACTTCCTCCAACTACACCTGGGGCCCCTGGATCAGAGACCCTCAATATGAGGGTTAGGAGAATATGTTACCTCACTAATTTAGGGATGATGTCCCTTATCAGGTCAGGAGCAGTTATAGAATGAGAATGATGACCCTTTCCTTAGGCAACATAGTTCTTCTAATAGAAAAGAGGGGAATGAGAAGGTAACAGACAGGAAGGCCTGGGGTCTCCAAACAGAGAAAATATGCTGCAAGTGTCAGACATTTTTTCTCTCTCTCTCTCTCTTAAGCGGCAGGAGGAAACAAATAAGTGTTAGGTTTTTTTCTCTTTCTATATACGAATTTAAAAAGAGGTTTCTTTTAAAATTCTGTGTTGCTATAATGACACCTGGTTCCACCTGAACTTAAATTTTCTCAAACATTGAGCTAACCAATGCGTTTTTCTTATGGAAATGTTTGTCTTAAGCTATGTTAATGAACTTTGTATTTACCCTAGACTCTGTCTTCAAGTTCCCCATAAGACTCAGAACTGACTTGACAAACCGGTATGTTTAACTCATACATTGTTCTCCTAATCTATGTTAATGAAACTCTATATTTACTTGGAAACCTGCCTTTCTTGAAGATTCATGTCAATCACTTTATGACCCAGGATGACTCACCTGGTGCCAATGTCATCTCAAAATGCATGCTATGGGTGAGCGGCCTGGTGCCACTCTGAGTTTTGAGACATCTCCTTTCTATAAATAACAGCTTACTAGTAGCTATATAACATCTGGCTAACAACACGACTGAATGACTGAACTGAACTGAACTGAAAGACTACCAGAGGGGCACTCTTTCCAACGCTTTCTGATGTCTATGTCAGAAGCTTTCTCTATCTCTTTTATACTTTAATAAAACTTCATTACACAAAAGCTCTGAGCGATCCAGCCTCATCACTGGCCCCAGATTGAATTCTTCTTGTCTGGAGGCCAAGAATCCCGGCGTCTTTCGTGGTTCAGTGATAACCTTTCAGAACTTTGTCAGCAAAGTAATGTTTCTGTTTTTTAATACGCTGTTTGTCATAGTTTTTCTTCCAAGAGGCAAGTGATGGGGATCTTAGTTTTTTGAATGTTGAGTTTTAAGTCAGTTTTTTACACTCTCCTGTTTCACTTTTATCAAGATGCTCTTTAGTTTCTCTTCACATTCAGCTATAAGGGTGGTGTCATCTGCATATCTGAGGGTATTGGGATTTCTCCCAGCAATCTTGATTACAACTTGTAATCCATCCAACCCAGCATTTCTCATAATGTACTCTGAATATAAGTTAAATAAGCAGGGTGATAATGTACAGCCTTGATATATTCTTTCCCAATTTTGAGCCAGTCTGTTGTTCCATGTCCAGTCCCAACCAGCGTTTCTTGACGTGCATACAGTTTTCTCAAGAGGCAGGTAAGATGGTCTGGTAATCCCATATTTTAAAGAATTTTCCACAGTTTGTTGTGATCCACACAGTCAAAGGTTTTAGCATAGTCAATTCAGCACAATTAGATGTTTCTGGAATTGTCTTGCTTTTTGGATGATCCCAAGAATGTTGGCAATTTGGTCTCTGGTTCCTCTGCATTTTCTAAATCCAGCTTGTACATATGGAAGTTCTCTGTATGTATTGTTCTATGTTATGTATTGTTGAAGCTTGGAGAATTTGAGCATTACCTTGCTAGAATGTGAAACGAGTGCAATTGTGCAGTAGTTTGAACATTTTTTGGCACTGCCCTACTTTGGTATTGAAATGAAAACTGGCCTTTTCCAGTCCTGTGGGCACTGCTGAGTTTTCTACATTTGCTGACATATTGAGTGCAGCACTTTAACAGCATCATCTTTTAGGATTTTAAGTAGCTCAGCTGGAATTCCATCACCTCAGCTTGTTTTGCTCTCAGTAATGCTTCAAAAGGCCCCCCTTGACTTCACACTCCAGGATGTCTGACTCTAGGTGGGGGATCACACCATCATGGCTGTCTGGGTCATTAGGATCTTTTTTTGTACAACTCTTCTGTAGGTTCTTGCCACCTCTTCTTAATATCTTCTGCTTTGTTAGATTCATACCATTTCTGTCCCTCTTTGTGTCCATGTTCACATGAAATGTTCCTTGGTATCTCTAAGTTTCTTGAAGAGATTGCTAAACTTTCCCATTCTATTGCTTTTCTCAATTTCTTTACTTTATTCATTTAGGGCCTTCTTATCTCTCCTTGCTATTTTCTGGAGGTCTGCATGCAGTTGGGTATATCTTTCCTTTTCTCCCTTGCTTTTTCCTTTTCTTTTTATCTCAGCTAACTGTAGGGCCTCCTCAGAAACCATTTTGCCTTTTTGCATTTCTTTTTCTTTTCTCTCTCTCTCTTTTTATTTTTTTTACATTTCTTTTTCTTGGGGATGGTTTTGATCACTGCCTCCTGTACCAAACCAGGGCTTCCCTGGTGGATCATCTGCAGTGTGGGAGAGCGGGTTTGATCTCTGGGTTGGAAAGAGTCCCTGGAGAAGGGAACAGCTACCCACTTCAATATTCTGGCCTGGAGAATTCCATGGACTGTATAGTCTATGGGGTACTAGAGTCGGACATGACTGAGCAAATTTCACTTCACTTCCTGTACAATATTACAAACCTTTGTCTATAATTCTTCAGGCATTCTGTCTATCAGGTCTAATCATTTGATTCTTTTTTATTTTTTTTTGTCACTTCCACTGTATAATTATAAGAGATCTGATTTATATCATACCTTAATGGCCTAGTGGTTTTTCCTTCTTTCTTCATTTTAATTCTGAATTTGGCAATAAGGATTTCATGATCTGAGACACAGTCAGCTCCTGGTATTGTTTTTGCTGATTGTATAGAGCTCCTCCATCTTTGGCTGCAAAGAATATAATAAATCTGATTTCTGTTGACCATCTAGGGATGTCTATGTGTAACAATGTCTCTTGTGATAGAAGAGGGTATTTGTTATGGCCAGTCCACTATTTTGGCAAAACTAGGCCTTTGCCTAGTTTTTGAAATAGGCCTTTGCCCTATTTCATTTTGTACTCCAAGGCCAAGCTTGTCTGTTACTCCAGGTATCTCTTGATTTCTTACTTTTTGCATTCCAGTCCCCTATGATGAAAAACACATCTTTTTTTGGTGTTAGCTCTAGAAGATTTTTTAGGTCTTCAGAGAACCATTCAACTTCAGCTTTTTCAGCATTTCTGGTTGGGGCATAGATTTTGATTACTGTGATATTGAACTGTTTGCCTTGGCAATGAACTGAGATCAATTTGACATTTTTGGGATTGCACCCAAGTTCTGTGTTTGACTCTTTTATTAACTATGAGGGTTACTCCATTTCTTCTAAGGGATTCTTGTCCACAGTAGTAGATATAATGGTCATCTGAATTAAATTCACCTATTCCAGTCCATTTAAGTTCACTGATTCCTAAAAAGTCAATGTTCACTCTTGCAGTCTCCTGCTTGACCATTTCCAATTGACTTTGATTCATGGACCTAACTTTCTAGGTTCCTATGCAATATTGTTCTTTACACCCTCACACTTTACTTTCACCACCGGACACATCCAGAACTGGGCATCATTTCTGCTTTGGCTCACCCTCTTCATTACTTCTGGAGCTATTTCTCCTCTCTTCCCCAGTAGCATTTTGGGCACCTACTAACCTGTGGAGTCCATCTTTCAGTGTTACATCTTTTTTTGCCTTTTCATACTGTTCATATGCTTCTCAAGGCAAGCATGCTGAAGTGGTCTGACATTCCTGTCTCCAGTGGACCGTGTTTTGTCAGAACTCTCCACCATGACCTGTCTGCCTTAGGTGCCCTATGCAGCATGGCTCATAGTTTCATTTAGCTAGGCAAGGCTGTGATCCAGTTGATCAGTTTGGCTAGTTTTCTGTGATAGTGGTTTTCATTAGCCTCCCTTCTGATAGATGAGGATAAGAGGCTTGTGGAAGCTTCTTGATCGGAGGAATTGGTGATATTTAAGCATTAAAAGTAAGCATATAAGCATTAAAAGTAAGATACATAAAGGAAGCTTCAGACTAGAAAAGCACAAGGATTCATAGCAGAAAGAATAAATTAATGCATACTAAACTGTCACTCTCTGTTAGTTCATGAATCTTGGATGGAAGATGCCTACATCTACTGTAGTTGTTGAAATCTGGAAATTTTGGACAGAAACTATCTTTTTTCCAAAAGTATCTATTGCTGTAGAGTTCCTAATAATGTTCAGTTTGAGGTTTCTGTTAGGAATCAACTTCTTGTGATTCTGTGAGATAAACACGTTTCTTTTAATTGAGACATATACATCCAAGGACAGATTCATCACAATATCACTGTTATACTAATGATTAGTATTTGATAGGATCGTCTCTGTCAAAATTCAAGAGCTGTTTTTCACTGATTTATCTTACTTGAACACAAAATTTTTGGTAATTTTTGAAAAATTGCACATACATACCTTTTGTTAGTTACACTAGTTATGTTGTATGGTTTTATTCCAGTATTTGCTCACATCTGTTTGTAATAGTGTCGAGATAAGAATAGAAAAAATATTTTGATGTGTTTCAACCATATACTAACTCATAAAGGAAAAGTTATGAACAAAAGGATTGATCTTACTGTCTTTAAAACCAGTGTAAATAGTTAGGTCAGAAGTCAGCAAACTGCAACCCTCATACCAAATCTGTCTTGTGTCCTATTTTTGTAGGACCCTACCTTTGCATCTAACTCTTCATGAGTACTCTTTCTCAGCACTTGGAAATCCTTAAAGTTCTCTTTATGCTATACTTCCTCTCCAATCAAAGGTAAAGAATTAATTTTATTAAATTTCACATTTAACTCTGATTGGAATCAGGCTAATATACTAACCAAAATTTGTGGTGGGTGCAAGTAATTATCTGAGAATATTTGCCTGTGGTTAGAGATATTATTCTGGTAAAGTGACATCTATTACAAAACATCCTGCTTAATATTTTCACCTTTCAGTCTTCACATATGATCCATCAACAGACACCTTAAATCTATGTAACATAAAGGAGCTTCTAATAAACCTAGTTATGGCAGGAATAGCTTGCAATCAGAGGCCAGACAGTTATGAGTTTTCTCTTCATCTAATAATGGAAGAAGAAATTCTTCTCAATGTTAGAATAATGAAAGGAAATGTATAGAGACTGAAACACAGTTTCATTGGAGGTAAGCTTATTTATTAAATAACATGGTGTTAGTTTCAATAAGCAGCAGAAAAAACATCAGTCTTAAACAACAGACAAACACCAGCAACAACAACAGCATAAAATCCAGGTATCAGACACATCCAACAGTTTGATGTTTGTGGGTATTGCCTTAGGCAAGATGGATGAAAAGTGAAACGATAGTAAAATTCTGGTTTCTAATGGCTATACAAACTTAGTTCTTCTTTACTCTAGAAATTCTCTTTTTAGTAAACCTCTTTGTATCCGTGTTTTGATGGTTGCTTTAGGTATTATTCGGAGAAGGCAATGGCAACCCACTCCAGTACTCTTGCCTGGAAAATCCCCTGGGTGGAGGAGCCTGGTAGGCTGCAGTCCATGGGGTCGCTAGGAGTCGGACACGACTGAGTGACTTCACTTAATGGCTATCATGGCATTGAGCCAGAGCTGCAGTGGCTTATCCAGACCTCTCATATAAGAGATAAAAATATTTATGATAATTAGAAAGAGAAAAAGGAAGGAGGGAAGAAATCAGAGCTTGGATCCAATAGAAGACTTATGTCACCGACATAACGTCTCCTAGGTGGGAGGATTGTGGGGACTCAGAGGAGTGTACTATTTCCCAGACAGTGTCTTTGAGAAGGTTTTGATTACATTTTTATGGGAACTGAGATTTGTCAAACATTGGTTCCCACAAAATGCCACTAAAATAATTTGTCAACAATGTAATTATGAGTTTATTTTTAGTGCAGAAAGGGAGAGAACAGCCTGGATAGATTCTTAGTGTCTTAGGCAAGGTTGGGCAAATTTGGAATATTTACATTGCTTTCAATTCTGCTGTGAAATGTGCATTCCAACATGAAAGCATGATTAGGATTGAGAAAAAGATCATGAGAGAATTGTTACAGAGTGGAGAACAGAGAGAGAAGGATTTTAAAACAAGGGTTTCTAAGACGCTTGGGAATAAACAGCCATTTAATGTTGTTTATAGCATACTGACTAAATTTTGCTGCTGACAAAAATTTTGGCAGGAAGTTGTTAAAGAAAACTTTTTCATGACACTTGTTAAAAGCAGTAGGAATGACTTTATTAAAAAGTGACTATTTCAATGGGGGTTTTGTAAGAAAGAGTCATTAAGCTTAAATTTGCATATAACAAGGACAAGTAAGAATTTATAGACATGGAACAGGGTCTGTGGATGGAAAATTACTAAGAGGAAATTTCAGGACTAGAGACGGTTCTTACTAAACTAACTTCACAGGATCCTTGCTGAAGGCAGGCCAGAGTGATAAGATATCCAGGGATAAGCAATTTGACCAGGTGAAATGGGTGATCAGATAGCAAGGGAGGGAGATTTTTGTTAGGTCATCTCAACTCAGCAGGATTCTTGCTAAAACTGGACTAATTGGGCAAGGGCCAGAACTCAAGGTCAGGGCCTAGCAAACAAGAGGGCTAAGAGGAGCTGGACTTAAGTTTGGTCCAAGAGAGAGTCTTCACAAGGGTGACTGAGGGGGTTGGAGGGGTTATGTATAATGGACAGTAAATTCATTGGCAATTACTTATCTTTCTAAGAGGAGTTTCCTGAAATAGTCAAGTCAGGTTATTACAGATGGTGGAATAATAAAATTATGTGACTGTTGTGGTCCATACACAGGTTGGAAAAGAATTTACAGACATGAGACAGAATGAGAAGGAAATAAAATTTATTAGAGTGGGAGACACTGTTAGAATAGCAGGGCAGTTCAAGGGAGAACTGGTATTGAACAGGGGTCCTTTATGCATTTTTATACCCAGGGTACTATGAGCAGGATAGGGATCTTTTCAGATCATTGGCTGATTGGATAAGGCAGGTATACTGGATGGGGGGGGGGGGGGGGGAGGGGAGGGGGAAGTAAGGCAAATACTTTCTCCCTATGGGGTAGAAGGGAAGACAGCTTATACTGCTCAGGAGGACCTTAAATCTGTTAATAATTACAAAAAGGTGCGGGGGTGGTGGTGGGGAGAAGTATGATA
Organism: Dama dama; assembly: GCF_033118175.1. Taxonomy (NCBI): domain Eukaryota; kingdom Metazoa; phylum Chordata; class Mammalia; order Artiodactyla; family Cervidae; genus Dama; species Dama dama. Next base: position 14,049,059 of record NC_083681.1, read on the forward strand.
AGGGTATGTTTTTTCCATTCCTGCATTCTGCATTCCAAGATCTTCCTTGTTTTTTTTTTTTTGTTTTTGTTTGTTTGTTTTTTCTTTCTTTCTTTCTCTCTTTCTTTCTGTTCTTTCATCCCTGGGACCCCACAGTGACTAGCTGAAAGTTAAAATAATATAATGTGAATAATATGTTACCTGGGAATAGCTGATTTCTACTTTCAAGACTCATATAAATAGCATTTGACAATCCAAATTAAGGGGAATAAGAATGCCTTTCAGTGTTTCACTTAAGGGCTCATCAGCTAGGAGTAGAGAATGTCCCTTTAATCCTGCCTTATACCTTAAAGTAGCATGTTAGGCTATGTGTCTCAAAATTCATTTTAAACACTTGTTTTGAAACAGTATAAAAATGGTATAGCTCGTCACTTTAGAATGAAGATACACACTGCAGCAGTTGTTTTGCTTTCAGGTTCAGGAGCTGAGGAAAACTTAGATGAGAATCGAGAAGCAATATCCTTCAATAAAAACTGGACTGATAATTTCACAAGAACATTGTTGGGATGCTTCCCCTAATTTCTTGTCTCATTCAGTTCAGTTCAGTCGCTCAGTCGCGTCCCACTCTTTGCGACCCCATGAACCGCAGCACGCCAGGCCTCCCTGTCCATCACCAACTCCCTGAGTTCAGCAAAATCCATATCCATTGAGTTGGTGATGCCATCCAACCATCTCATCCTCTGTCATTCCCTTCTCCTCCTGCCTTCAATCTTTCCCAGCATCAGGGTCTTTTCCAGTGAGTCAGCTCTTCACATCAGGTGGCCAAAGTATTGGAATTTCAGCTTCAACATCAGTCCTTCCAATGAATATTCAGGACTGATTTCCTTTAGAATGAACTGGTTGGAACTCCTTGCAGTTCAAGGGACTCTCAAGAGTCTTCTCCAACACCACAGTTCAAAAGAATCAATTCTTCAGTGCTCAGCTTCCTTTATAGTCCAACTCTCGCAACCACACATGACCACTGGAAAAACCATAGCCTTGACTAGACTGACCTTTGTTGACAAAGTAATGTCTCTGCTTTTTAATATGCTGTCTAGGTTGGCCATAACTTTCCTTCCAAGGAGTAGGCATCTTTTAATTTCATGGCTGCAATCACCATCTGCAGTGATTTTGGATCCCAGAAAAATAGAGTCAGCCACTGTTTCCACTGTTTCCCCATCTATTTGCCATGAAGTGATGAGACCAGATGCCATGATCTTAGTTTTCTGAATGTTGAGCTTTAAGTCAACTTTTTCACTCTCCTCTTTCACCTTCATCAAGAGACTCTTTAGTTCTTCTTCACTTTCTGCCATAAGGGTGGTGTCATCTGCATATCTGAGGTTATTGATATTTCTTGAAGCAGTCTCAATTCCAGCCTGTGCTTCCCCCAGCCCAGCATCTCTCATGATGTACTCTGCATAGAAGTTAAATAAACAAGGTGACAATATACAGCCTTGACGTACTCCTTTCCCTATTTGGAACCAGTCTGTTGTTCCATGTCCAGTTCTAACTGTTGCTTCCTGACCTGCATACAGGTTTCTCAAGAGGCAGGTCAGGTGGTCTGGTTTTCCCAACTCTTTCAGGATTTTCCACAGTTTATTGTGATCCACACAGTCAAAGGCTTTGGCATAGTCAATAAAGCAGAAATAGATGTTTTTCTGGTACTCTCTTGCTTTTTTGATGATCCAGTGGATGCTGGCAATTTGATCTCTGGTTCCTCTGACTTTTCATAAACCAGCTTAGACAGATGAAAGACAGACAGTGAGGTTCACGTATTGCTGAAGCCTGGCTTGGAGAATTTTAAGCATTACTTTACTAGCATGTGAGATGAGTGCAATTGTGTGGTAGTTTGAGCATTCTTTGGCACTGCCTTTCTTTGGGATTGGAATGAAAACTGACCTTCTCCAGTCCTGTGGCCACTGCTGAGTTTTCCAAATTTGCTGGCATATTGAGTGCAGCACTTTCACAGCATCATCTTTCAGGATTTGAAATAGCTCAACTGGAATTCCATCACCTCCACTAGCTTTGTTCGTAGTTATGCTTCCTAAGGTCCATTTAACTTCACATTTCAGGATGTCTGGCTCTAGGTGAGTGATCACACCATCGTGATTTTCTGGGTCATGAAGATCTTTTTTTGTACAGTTCTTCTGTGTATTCTTGCCACCTCTTCTTAATATATTCTGCTTCTGTTAGGTTCCTACCATTTCTGTCCTTTATTGAGCCCATCTTTGCATGAAATGTTCCCTTGGTGGCTCTAATTTTCTTGAAGAAACCTCTGGTCTTTCCCATTCTATTGTTTTCCTCTATTTCTTTGCATTGATCACTGAGGAAGGCTTTCTTATCTCTTGTCTCATTAACACCTAGCTATTAATGTTGCTTAATTAGTCTAATTAAGGAAGATAATACCTAACTTGCTGATCTAAAATTTTAATACTGTTAACTGAGGATACCTGTTTTAAAACCACTTATAACTGTATCTTTATATTTGAAATTACTGTATGCACAGTTGCAAAATTTGCATAGTCTTAACTTAGTTATATAATTTCTCAATTGCAGTAAGTATATATTTATTTTGCCTTTAAGATGTTAACTTACCCAGCATGCCTTTATAACATGTGACAAGATTTAAGGAACTTTCATATGCATCAACTCATTTGAACTATAAAACAGTTCTTCAGGAAAGGAAGGAAGATTTTTGTACATAGTGTACAAGGTAGAACTTGAAATACAGAAGAAAAAAATATTATATCTGATCAGTGAGGTATTAAATAATGTTGTGAATAGCTAGCATTTTTTTTTTATTATCCACCTAAATACTCTTTCATTTATTTATTCTTCATCTATACCTCAATTCTTTAATTTTAAAATTAACATGTATGATAAATTAAGGACTCTTCATAGGTAGTTTTACAAAGGTGTTTTTCTCAAGAAAAATATACACATGTAAATGGTGAAAATTGAAATGTACTCTCTGACCATAAAGAAGTAGGCAGATTTCCAGGTTTCCCCCGGACTCTAACATTTCAATAAAAACTGCCAATAAAGAAATGAAAGAGGTTTTTTAGTTTTTGTTTTTCCCCTACAGATGTCAAGCTTTTTTTGTATAACAAGAAAGCAGACTAAGTTTCTTAATCATTATTATTATTCTAGAACTTGGAGGTGGACACATGATTAAAATTTTATTTTAAATTGCAGACACTACTATAGCAAAGCATTTAAAGAACTCATTGAAATTCCTTACTCTTTCATGTTGCTACCATTAGCTAGACACATTCATTGTCAAGGAAAATGAGGAAGAAGAAAAATTTGGGTTTTGACATGCAAATGAGTCCCCTAAGCTCCTCACTTTGCTTTAGAATTTTTATATCTCATCTGTCAAAACATCAATTCTTGAAGCAAAGTAGGTGCATTGTGGCATCACTTAATATAGGGATTCTAAAGTTAAATAAGGTGTGTGATGTGGCTATTTGTACATAACATGTAAAATATTCATCCAGGCTTTTGCTTGAATCTAAAAGATTTAGGAGGACAGGCCTAAATGTAAAGGAATTACCATGCTAAATCAGAGCCTTTGTCCATCTAGCATTGCAATAAGTAACAAACAGAAGTTTTAAATATCTTTAGGTTTGCCCTTCCTTAAGCAATATTGAATGCTAAATGTCCCAGGACATCAATGTATGGAAGCAACATGTATGGAAAGAAGTCATCATCTATTTTCAGATATAAACTGAAGTCTGGATTTTCTAGTGAGTTACACTGGTTACTTCTCACAAACCGTTTTATGTAGATGATTTTATTATAATATTATTTTTTTCTTTTTTGCTTTCAATGTTTTTTGTAACATTATACCAGTGGAGACTCTATGATACAATTTAAGGAATAGACACATTCATCATTAAAACATAGTGGAGAGTCCTGAAAAACATACTTATTCAAATAAAAGATTAATGTGTAAGAATGCCAATACTGCAGATGATTTTTAAATTCTCTTTTCATATTCTTTTCCCATTTAGGTTGTTACATAATATTGAGCATAATTCCCTGTATATAACACTTTAATAATGAGGAAACAGACATTTGGAGAAGTCAGGAAAGTAACCAATGGCTCAAAGTTACTTAAGTGGCAGAGTAAATATTCAAATCATATTTGTATTTTTCACCACAAAATTCCCTAATTTCCTCCTCAAAGTTCTTTTTATCTAGAATGTTCTTCCCCATCATCTTAATTGCACTAAAATTTAATCTTTTTATGAAATTTAAAAAAAATCTGATACTTACATCTATATCCATATATATGTTTTCTGATAAAACTGTCCCTAACTTCCTACAAATGAGTTGATGCTTCTTCTTGATGATCTCATGTTCTTAATAAACATATAACACATCTAATAATAGTTAAGTGCATATGCCTTTCTTTCTTACCAGATAGTGTGCTCCTTGATGGCTAGCATAGTCAGTCTCAATCTTTAATCATGATTATGTTAGGTACTTAGAATAGGGAAAGGAGTCCAAAATGATGGTGGCTAAAAGACAAAGGGGAAAAGCCCAAGAAGAGGAAACAAAGAAAAAGTCCCCAGACCTGAATGAGAACCTCAGGTGAAACAGACACATCCCCTTCCTGGTTAGCCCTAATGTCCATAGGGCAGGCTCAGAGGGGAGAAGACCAAACATATAAAAAGAGGGGGCTAAGACAGATTGAGTCCTCTCCTTCAGGGTTAGCCCACTCTCACGCCTCAAGGGTGCAAGGGTGTGCTATGTTTGTTTACTGAATAAAACTCAAGCTGCTACTTAGCTGTAACATTTGTCCACCATTTCAAATCCTTGTTGTGGTGAGGCTGAACCAAGGAAATTACACACTCTCCTGAGAGTTATACTCCAGTTGGCTAACAGCGGCTTGTCACTTAGAAGATATTCAATGCTTAATTTATGAATGAAAGAACTAATGCCTCAAGTGTGTTGTAGGAGAAACTGCACCACTTTATTAGCTCTGATAAATCTTCAGTTTTTGCTTTTTTTTAAATAAATTGTGGAATTATAGACCAGCCACCATTCATGTGATTTCGTCATGTCATTTCAGACTTACATGACTCATCAATTTCCTTTTAATTTATACAGGAAGTGCCCTATAAATGAAAGAGTTCTGTTATGAGAGTGTATTCATGAGTATAATTTGCTTTTAAGTCCCACAGAGTTAGCCTAGATACTCATCTAACACATTCAGCTATACAGTACTATACTATAATAGGTTTATAATACTTTCAACACAAATAATAAATGAAAAACAAACACAAAAATAAGGAAAATAGTTTAAACCTTACAATACAATATTTTGAACAATACAGTAATACAGCGCCAACAGCTGGCATACATGGGCTGGCATTGAGTGAACAGGCGAGCAGAGGTACTGACTGGAGAAGGGAGTAAATGTGGGAGATAACAGAATTGAAGGATCATGAGAAATAGGAGATGGAGGGCAAGCTATAATTTCACTTATGCCTGAAATTGATGGAACACATGCTCACATCTTTGAAATTTCACAACTTGAAGGTTCATACATAGGGGATTTACTATACTAAGACACTCAGGTCCCCTCCAGGTTGTCAGCTATTCATGTTATTCATCCATGAACTCTTGTAAAACATATTCCAGCTTCTTCTCTCCTTACCCTGCAACAACATATGTAGTGCTCAACAAACAATTTAGAGTTCGATAGTCATGAATCTGTGCTATTTTCAAGATATTTATCTGGTGGTAAATGTTGGGATGGCAGGAATAATGAATCAAGTTGAACATTGAATATGTTTCTACCACCTAATTTGATAAGAATGCTACAGGATTTTACTAAGTGATGGCATTAACTTCATCTTTAGACTAATGAAGCCATTTGAAGTACAATGAATTGTATGCCCTAAGATAAATAAAATTAAATCTCTTCAGCCTCGCCTTTCCTTTATAAAATCAGAAATACAAATAACTGTAGCTCAGAGTTGTCTTGAAAATTAATAAATAATGCGTGTTAAACTCTGTACTCCAAAGATGGTACACAATGTCATGGTTCTTTTCCTCAAAAGTTATTTTCCATTTAAGAGGTCTCTTTCTTTAGAATTTCTCATTTATAACAGCCTTTGTGGTAGGTAAAGCCAAAATAAATGCTGGCATTTTTTTTTTTTTTAACTTTTTCCTCCGCTTCCACACACTACTATTAACAATATTCTCCTCCTCTTTATTTTCTTTCCCAAAAGTTCATATTAAATGTGATCATTGTGTCTCTGGATTGGGCTCGACCAGAGTGAATATGTAGGACGCAGGAGGAACTGATGAGGCTGCTCGTCCCGCTATTGTTCCTTTAATATTTCTTTCTCTGACTAGATTCTCATTTACACACCTTTTTCTTACTGTTCTCTTTCCCCTCTCTTCATTTGTATTGATGCTTGCAATATCCCTTAAAGTAGCCAAGCTTTTTTATAAATTCTCTCAGTATGTACCCTTCATTTGAGAAAATAAAAGTGATGAATGTAGTTTTTAAAAAAAATGAAGTAGTCCCAGTTGTAGGACAATTATCTTTTATAGATCTCAAACTTGTTGAGACCCACCAAGCTATTTACTGGCTGACAACCCCAGGCTTTTCTTCCAGGACAGTTGATCAGTAAGTGTCAAAATAGTTTAATGATGTATTTTCTTCTCTACATTGTATCAGAAATCCTCACTTTTACATAAAGTTAAATATATAGAATTTGAGACTCTTGTTCTTGGTTTTCAATTCTAGGTGATCCTTAATGTTATTATGTCTAGATATTGAGACACTACCAAATAAGACAGAGAATGTTGAAAGAGGGAGATATGATTCAAAAAACTGGGCAAATAAATGCAACAAGAAATGAAAAATATTTCTAAAGTCATCTGGGTTTGTTTAAACTTGTGGCCGAGTTAGTGTTACACTTGACTGTCACAGGAGATGTCAATCTTATCACAAGTAGGGAATACACCTTAGTAAGCACAGTTAGCATGTGTAGTCCTCTTCACGGATCATAGCTTTGTCATAGTGAAAGAACTTGCAAAACTCAGGTAAATAGGATGTGGTTAAGCAGGAATATCTAGGAATCAATGAACTAAAATGAATGGAAATAGGTAAATTTAATTCAGATGACCATTATATCTACTACTGTGGACAAGAATCTTTTAGTAGAAGTGGAATCTTGAGAAAGAAGAATGGAACTGGAGGAATCAACCTGCCTGACTTCAGACTCTACTACAAAGCCACAGTCATCAAGACAGTATGGTACTGGCACAAAGACAGAAATATAGATCAATGGAACAGAATAGAAAGCCCAGAGATAAATCCACAAACCTATGCACACCTTATCTTCGACAAAGGAGGCAAGGATATACAGTGGAAAAAAAGTCAACCTCTTTAACAAGTGGTGCTGGGAAAACTGGTCAACCACTTGTAAGAGAATGAAACTAGAACACTTTCTAACACCATACACAAAAATAAACTCAAAATGGATTAAAGATCTAAATGTAAGACCAGAAACTATAAAACTCCTAGAAGAGAACTTAGGCAAAACACTCTCCGACATGAATCACAGCAAGATCCTCTATGACCCACCTCCCAGAATATTGGAAATAAAAGCAAAAATAAACAAATGGGACTTAATGAAACTTAAAAGCTTTTGCACAACAAAGGAAACTATAAGCAAGGTGAAAAGACAGCCCTCAGATTGGGAGAAAATAATAGCAAATGAAGAAACAGACAAAGGATTAATCTCAAAAATATACAAGCAACTCCTGAAGCTCAATTCCAGAAAAATAAATGACCCAATCAAAAAATGGGCCAAAGAACTAAACAGACATTTCTCCAAAGAAGACATACAGATGGCTAACAAACACATGAAAAGATGCTCAACATCACTCATTATCAGATAAATGCAAATCAAAACCACAATGAGGTACCATTACACGCCAGTCAGGATGGCTGCTATCCAAAAGTGTACAAGCAATAAATGCTGGAGAGGGTGTGGAGAAAAGGAAACCCTCTTACACTGTTGGTGGGAATGCAAACTAGTACAGCCACTATGGAAAACAGTGTGGAGATTTCTTAAAAAACTGGAAATAGAACTGCCATATGACCCAGCAATCCCACTTCTGGGCATACACACGGAGGAAACCAGATCTGAAAGAGACATGTGCACCCCAATGTTCATCGCAGCACTGTTTATAATAGCCAGGACATGGAAGCAACCTAGATGCCCATCAGCAGAAGAATGGATAAGGAAGCTGTGGTACATATACACCATGGAATATTACTCAGCGGTTAAAAAGAATTCATTTGAATCAGTTCTAATGAGATGGATGAAACTGGAGCCCATTATACAGAGTGAAGTAAGCCAGAAAGATAAAGAACATTACAGCATACTAACACATATATATGGAATTTAGAAAGATGGTAATGATAACCCTATATGCAAAACAGAAAAAGAGACACATATGTACAGAACAGACTTTTGGACTCTGTGGGAGAAGGCAAGGGTGGGATGTTTCAAGAGAAAAGCATTGAAACATGTATATTATCAAGGGTGAAACAGATCACCAGCCCAGGTTGGATGCATGAGACAAATGCTCAGGCCTGGTGCACTGGGAAGACCCAGAGGAATCGGGTGGAGAGGGAGGTGGGAGGGGGGATCGGGATGGGGAATACATGTAAATCCATGGCTGATTCATGTCAATGTATGACAAAACCCACTACAATTTTGTAAAGTAATTAGCCTCCAACTAATAAAAATAAATGAGAAAAAAAATGAAGAATCTTTTAGTAAAAGTGGAATAGAACTATTAGTCAACAAAAGAGTCTGATGAAGTACTTGGGTGCAATCTCAAAAATGACAGAATGAACTCTGCTCAATTCCAAGGCAAGCCATTCAACATCACAGTAATACAAGTCTATGCCTCAACCAGTGATTCTGAAGAAGCTGGAGTTGAGTGATTCTATGAAGACCTAAAGACCTTCTAGATCTAATACCAAAAATAAAAAAATAAAATCATTTTCAACACAAGGGATTAGAAGGCAAAAGTAGGAAGGCAAGAGATAACTGGAATAACAAGCAGGTTTGGCCTTGGAATACAAAATGGAGCAGGGCAAAAGCTAACAGAGATTTCTCAAAAGAAGACACTGGTCATAGCGTACACATCTCCAACAACGCATGAGACAACTCTATACATAGACATCACCAAATGGTCAATATTGAAATCGGATTGATTACATTCTTTGCAGCTGAAGATGGAGAACTGAATTTGGAAATCTCAGCAATGTCCACAAAACTGGAAAAGGTCAGTTTTCATTCCAATCCCAAAGAAAGGCAATGCCAAAGAATGCACAAAGTACCTCACAATTACACTCATCTCACACACTAGTAAAGTAATGCTCAAAATTCTCTAAGCCAGGCTTCAACAATACGTGAACTGTGAACTTCCAGATGTTCAAACTGGTTATAGAAAAGGCAGATAAGCCAGAAATCAAATTGCCAACATCCATTGGATTATAGAAAAAGCAAGAGAGTTCCAGAAAAACATCTATTTCTGCTTTATTGACTATGCTAAAGCCTTTGAATGTGTGGATCACAATAAACATTGGAAAATTCTGAAAGTGATGGGAATATCAGACCACCTGACCTGCCTCTTGAGAAACCTGTGATGCAGGTCAGGAAGCAACAGTTAGAATTGGACATGGAACAAAGGACTGGTTCCAAATAAGGGAAGGAGTACATCAAGGCTGTATATTGTCACCTTGTTTATTTAACTTCTATGCAGAGTACATCAAGAGAAACACTGGGCTGGGTGAAGCACAAGCTTCAAGATTGCTACGAGAAATATCAATAACCTCAGATATGCAAATGATACCACCCTTATAGCAGAAAGTGAAGAAGAACTAAAGAGCCTATTGATGAAAGTGAAAGAGAAGAGTGAAAAAGTTGGCTTAAAGCTCAACATTCAGAAAGCTAAAACCATGGTATTCAGTCCCATAACTTCATGGCAAATAGATGGTGAAACAGTGGGAACAGTGGCTGACTTTATTTTTTTGGGCTCTAAAATCACTGTAGGTCGTGATTGCAGCCATGAAATTATAAATGCATGCTCAATGGAAGGAAAGCTATGACCAACCTAGACAGCATATTAAAAAGCAGAAACATTACTTTGCCAACAAAGATCTGTCTAGTCAAGGCTATTGCTTTTCCAATAGTCATGTATGGATGTGAGAGTTGGACTATAAAGAAAGCTGAGCACTGAAGAATTGATGCTTTTGAACTGTGGTGTTGGAGAAGACTCTTGAGAGTCCTTTGTACTGCAAGGAGATCCAACCAGTTCATCCTAAAGGACATCAGTCCTGAATATTCATTGGAAGGACTGATGTTGAAGCTGAAACTCCAATACTTTGGCCACTTGATGTGAAGAGCTGACTCATTGGGAAAGACCCTGATGCTGGGAAAGTTTGAAGACAGTAGCAGAAGGGGACAACAGAGGATGAGATGGTTGGATTCATCACTGACTCAATGGACTGGAGTTTGAGTAAACCCCAGGAATTGGTGATGGGCAGGGAGGCCGTACTGCAGTCCATGGGATCGCAGAGTCAAACAAGAGTGAGCGACTGAACTGAACTGAACTGAACTGAAGATGGAGAAGCTCTATACAGTCAGCAAAGGCAAGACCTGGAGCTGACTGGCTCAGATAATGAGCTCTTTAGAGCAGATATCAGGTTTAAATTGAAGATAGTACAGAAAACCACTAGGCCATTCAATTCACTTCAGTTGCTCAGTTGTGTCCAATGCTTTGCCACCCCATGGACCTCAGCATACTAGGCTTCCCTGTCCATCCCCAACTCCCGGAGTTTGCTCAGACTCACAGCCATTGAGTCAGTGATACCATCCAACCATGTCATCCTCTATTGTCCCCTTCTCCTCCTACCTTCAATCTTTCCCAGAGTCAAGGTCTTTTTCAATGAGTCAGTTCTTTGCATCAGGTGGCTGATGTACTGGAGCTTCAACTTCAGTATCAGTCCTTCCATTGAATTTTCAGGACAGATTTCTTTTAGGATTGACTAGTTTGATCTCCTTGTAGTCCAAGGGACTCTCATGAGTCTTCTCCAACACCACAGTTCAAAAGCATCAATTCTACAGCACTCAGTTTTCTTTATGACCCAACTCTTACATCCATACGTGACTACTAGAAAAACCATAGCTTTTACTAGATGGACCTTTGTCTGCAAAGCAGTGTCTCTGCTTTTTAATATGTTGTCTAGGCTTGTCATAGCTTTTATTCCAAGTAGCAAGTGTCTTTTAATTTCATGGCTGCAATCACCATCTGCAGTGATTTTGGAGCCCAAGAAAATAAAGTCTCTCATGGTTTCCATTGTGTATATTTGCCGTGAAGTGATGGGACCAGATGCCATGATCTTAGTTTTTTGAAAGTTGAGTTTTAAGCTAGTTTTTTCACTCTCATCTTTCACTGGCATCAATAGGCTCTTTAGTTCCTCTTCACTTTCTGCCATAAGGGTGGTGCATATCTGAGTGTGTTGATATTTTTCCCAGCAATCTTGATTCGAGCTTGTGCTTTATCCAGCCCTGCCCACCTAAGAAAACACAGGAGACCTACTGGCCTTCACCTAATAGCTCTCACACTTTTTGCTGTACTCAGCTTTATAAGAAACAGGGTCTAAAATGTACAAGGAGTTCACTTGTGAACTCCTTTTCATAATATATTCCTCTAGTTATCAAATCATAAGTTTTCCTTATTTTAAGTGTTGCCCTTTTTTTGATAGCTCAGTTGGTAAAGAATCTGCCTACAATTCAGTAGACTTCGGTTTGATTCCAGGGTCGGAAGATGCCCTGGAGTAGGGATAGGCTACTCACTCTAGTATTCTTGGGCTTCCCCTGTGGTTCAGCCAGTAAAGAACCCACCCGCAATGCGGGAAACTTGCGTTCGATCCCTGGATTGGGAAGATCCCCTGGAGAAGAGAATGGCTACCGACTCCTGTATTCTGGCCTGGAGAATTCCATGGGCTGCATAGTCCATTGGATCACAAAGAGTTAGATATGAATGAGTGACTTTCACTATGTCATTCAGGTATGACCTAAATCAAATCCTTTATAATCATGCAATGAAGGTGACTAATAGATAAGGTCTGGTAGACACAGTGACTGGAAAGCTGTGGATGGAGGTTTTTAATATTTTACAGGAAGCAGTGACCAAAATCATCCCAAAGGAAAAGAGATGCAGGAAGGCAAAGTGGTTGTCTGAGAAAGCTTTATAATAGCTAAGGAAAGGAGAGAAGTGAAAGGCAAGGTAGAAAGGGACACATATCAACTCAATGTGAATTTCCAGAGAATAGAAAGGAGAGATAAGAAGGCCTTCTTAAGTGAACAATGCAAAGAAATATAGGAAAGCAATAGAATCGGAAAGACTAGAGATATCTTCAAGAAAATTGGAGACAACAAGGAAATATTTCATACAAGGATGGGCATGATAAAGGAAAGAAATGGTAAAGAATTAACCAAAGCAGAAGATATTAAGAAGAAGTGGCAAACATACACAGAAAACTGTATAAAAAATGGTCTTAATGACCCAGATAATCACAATGGTGTGGTTACTCATCTAGAGCCAGACAACCTGGAATGTAAAGTCAAGTGGGCCTTAGGAAGCATTACTAAGAACAATGCTAGTGGAGGTGATGGAATTCCAGTTAAGCTATCTAAAACCCTGAAAGAGGATGTTGCTAAAGTGCTAGTATAGCCACTATGGAGAACAGTGTGGAGATTCCTTAAAAAACTGGAAATAGAACTGCCATATGACCCAGCAATCCCACTGCTGGGCATACACACCAAGGAAACCAGATCTGAAAGAGACACGTGTACCCCAGTGTTCATCGCAGCCCCGTTTATAATAGCCAGTACATGGAAGCAACCTAGATGCCCATCAGCAGATGAATGGATAAGAAAGCTGTGGTATATATACAAAATGGAATATTACTCAGCCATTAAAAATAATACATTTGAATCAGTTCTACTGAGGTGGATGAAACTGAAGCCTATTATACAGAGTGAAGTAAGCCAGAAAGAAAAACACAAATACAGTATACTAACACATATATATGGAATTTAGAAAGATGGTAATGATAACCCTGTATGCAAGACAGCAAAAGAGACACAGATGTATATGACAGTCATTTGGACTCTGTTGGAGAGGGTGAGGGGGGGATGATATGGGAGAGTGGCATTGAAACATAAATTATCATACATGAAACGAATCACCAGTTGATGATACAGGGTGCTCAGGGCTGGTGCACTGGGATGACCCAGAGGGATGGGATGGGGAGGGAGGAGGGAGAGGGGTTCAGGATGGGGAACACATGTACACCCATGGCAGATTCAAGTCAATGTATGGCAAAACCATTACAACATTGTAAAGAAAATAAATAAATAAAACTGAAAAAAAAAATAAACAAATAAAATGCTATACTCCACAGGTCAGCAAATTTGAAAAACTCATCAGTGGTCATAGGACTGGAAAAGTCCAGTTTTCATTCTAATCCAAAAGAAGGACAATGACAAAGAATGTTCAGATTGTCATACAATTGTCCTCATTTCACATGCTAGCAAGACTATGTTCAAAATCCTTCAATCTCGGCTTCAGCAGTATGTGAATCAAGACCTTCCAGATGTACAAGCTGAATTTAGAAAAGGTAGAGAAATCAGAGATCAAATTGCCTACATTCATTGGATAATACAGAAAGCTAGGGAATTCCTGTAAAATATCTACACGTGCTTCACTGACTATATGAAAGTCTTAAAATGTGTGAATCACAGCAGACTGTGGAAAATTCTTCAAGAGATGGGAATATCTGAACAATTTACCTGTCTCTTGAAAAACCTGTATACCAGTCAAGAAGCAACAGTTGGAGCCAGATATGCAAGGATGGTCTGGTTCAAAATTGGGAATGGAGTATGACAAGGTGTATATTGTCACCTTGCTTATTTGACTTATATACAGACTACACGGGGCAAAATGCTGGATGAATCACAAGCTACAACTGAGATAGCCAGGAGAAATTTCAACAACCTCAAATATACAGATGATACCACTCTAAAGGCAGAAAGTGAAGAGGAATTAAAGAACCTGACTTAAACAACATTAAAAAACTAAGATCATGGCATTTGGCCCCACCATTTCACAGCAAATAAAAAAAGGGGAAAGTGGAAGCAGTGGCAGATTTTCTTTTCCTGAACTCCAGAATCACTGCAGGTTAGACTATAGCCATAGCAAATTAAAAGACTTTTGCTCCTTGGAAGAAAAGTTGACAGACCTAGCCAGTATATTAAAAAGCAGAGACATCACTTTGCCAACAAAATCCTTCTAGTCAAAGCTATGTTTTATCCAGTTGTCACGTATGGATGTGAGATTTGGTCCATAAAGAAGGTTGAGCACAGAAGAACTGATGCTTTCAAACTGTGGTGCTGGAGAAGATTCTTAAGAGTCCCTTAGACTGTAAGATCAAACAAGTCAATCCTAAAGGAAATCAACCCTGAATATTCATTGGAAAGACTGATGTGGAAGCTGAAGCTCCAATACTTTGGTCACTTGTTGTGAATAGCCTACTCACTGGAAAAGACTCCAGTGCTGGGAAAGATTGAAAGAAATGGAGAAGGGGGTGGCAGAAGATTAGCTAGCATCACTGACTCAATGGACATGAATTTGTGCAAATTCTGGGAGACAATGAAGGACAGGAGAACCTTGCATGTTGCAGTCCATGGGGTCACAAAGAGTTAGACCTATGGGCCTGAAAAGCACCAATAATGCCTGGTGGCTTAGTGGTAAAGAATCTGCCTGCAATACAGGTGACATAAGAGAGGTGGGTTTGTTCCTTTAGTCGGGAAGGTCCCCTGGAGAAAGAAATAACAACTCATTTCAGCATTCTTGCCTGGGATATCCTATGGACAGAAGAACTTGGCAGGCAACAGTCCACACGGTCACAAAAATAGTTAGACACGAATTAACAACTAAACTACCATCACTACCACCACCTAGAATAATGATTTAAAAGTCAAAGGGCTCAGTTCTGAGCTTTTTTTCAGTGAATTCCTTAATTGGTATTACACTCTATTTGCCAACAGACTTGAGTACACCTTCATGAAGACCTAAGGAAACATCAGAGCACTTTGTTCACTCATGTGTTTCCTGATCTAGTCAGCTTATTTTCCTGTTTGGTGTTAAAATGGAGCAAATGTTAATTGAGCCTAAGGTGTCATTCGATCAAATTTTGATTAGAAACCAGGTTCACGAACTGGCTTGACTCGTTCCTTTCATTAACACCTTGGTTTACTTTCTAAGTAAACTTTAGTGGAGCTACTAAGTCAGTGAACCTCTGTTGCTTTACTTGTGAAGTAGGTATATTATCTTTCTGTCTTCACCACTTTCATTTGGGAAAATAAAAATTAGTATGCATGAATTAGTAGACCTATTTGTTGGAGAAGGAAATGGCAACCCACTCCAGTGTTCTTGCCTTGGAAATCCCAGGGACAGAGGATCCTAGTGGGCTACAGTCCATGGGGTTGCAAAAAGTTGGATACTACTGAGCCCACAAGAACACACATACCTATTTATATATTAGTGTATCATAAAAGGAAGCATTAGCTTTGAGTTTTACTTTGAAAATCCTTAAAGACAAGCAAATCCAAATAAAGAAGACCTAGACTAGTGTTCAAAGAACATGTAATGCAATAAAGAAGAGGAACACTCAGCAATGTGGTATGTTAAATTTCTATTAAAGCTCACATGTTTTATTCTGCCAGTTAAAGATTGCTCTTGAATACCTCAAGTCGATTTTTAATTTCACTTATTGCACCTGTCACTTCTAGAATTTACATTTTGTTCTTTTGCATAAATGCCAAATATTCATTAATAGTCTCCACTTGTTTGTGAATTGTCTTCATGCCTTTCTTTACTTCTTTATCTGCATTTGACCAATTTTAAAGTGGTTGCTTTTAAAATCTGACAGTCCTTACAGGCAGTTCTAGTTGTCTATATGTTTATCTTGAGTATGTTTCACATGTTCCTATTTCTGTGCATGTCTCATTATTTAGTTGAAAGCTGGGTGTATAAGTAATATCTTAAGAATCTCTGGATACTAGCTCCACCCTTTCCTTTCTGATATTGTTTGCCTGTTTAGTGACTTGGCTAGACTATTTTAGTGAAATACATTTTACCCACATGGTGAAGCCTTTGATCTCTCTCATCAGAGGTCCTAGTCTTGGCCATATACCCAGTCACCTTGGGATGATAGTAGTTTCAGTATAGGATCTCTGATAGTCCTTCTCTTGGACCTCTCCATTAAGCAGTCTGCTTCATTTAGTATAGCACCCCACATGTGAGTCTCCACTAATCATCATTGTAATACTTTATTGTTTTTGACAATGTCCTGGAGCATACATTTCTCAGTAATCTAATCCAATAAAATTTGGGCAAAGGCAGTTGTTGAGGCCAGTCTGTGAGAATTTTTTCCTGACTTCATCCTGTTTCTTCATCACTGTCTCACTGGTTCTCTCTGGTGGATTAGCTAACACATCTATGGTTTAGTTTATTGCTCTTAATTAAGATGGAATGTTGTTTTTGTTTTGGCATCCCTTGTGACTCATATGGTAAAGAATCACCCTCCAATGTGAGAGACCTGGGTTCAATCCCCTGGAGGAAGGCACGGCAACCCACTCCAGTATTCTTGTCTGGAGAATCCCGGTGGACAGAGGAGCCTGGCGTGCTACAGCCCACGGGGTAGTAAAGAGTTGGACACGACAGAGCGACTAAGTGCACTGTTTCAGAGGATGATGTTAGTCTTCACCTTCCTCACACTCCGTTTCTAATGAAGTTAGTTCCTTTGGGGAGAGTATAGGAGCTCTCTTTCTTATGGACACCTTTCTTCCCAGAATTTCTCTTTCTTTCTTTCTTCCGTCCTTTTCATTTCTTTCTCTTTCTACCCTTCTTTCTTTCTTATTTCCTACTTTCTTTCCTTCTATGTTTCTTTCTTAAGGGATGGGACTGACCGGACCACATGAAGGCAGTTGGTCCCAGTGTGGAACTGTTGGAAACACAGAGACCCTAGCCCGTCTTGCAAGAGTGCGTAAGCTCAAGTGTCCTCCTTGTGTCTAGGGCTCACCTCCAACATGACTTCTGGAGTCATCTTTGAATTCTTCCCTTGAATAATACTCTGAGCACTAGGCAGGGCAAAAGCCTCTGGTCTTCTTGATCTTGGATGAAACCTTCACTCTATGAGATGAAAGTATTCAAGGTCTCATTCTTCTCAGCTGGCCTCAACTGGGGCTGTTCCTGTTCAGTCACTAAGTCATGTCCGACTCTTTGCAACCCATGGACTGCAACACACCAGGCTTCCCTGTCCTTCACTGTCTCCCAGAGTTTGCTCAAACTCATGTCCATTGAGTCAGTGATGCTGTCCAACTATCTCATCCTCAGGGGTAGAGCCTCAATCTTGTGGGTAATGGGTGACCGGTAGAAAGAAGTTTCCAACTCTCAACTGCACTCATCAGGAATTTAATCTCTTTAAATTGGAACTGGAGGAGATGAGAAATACTGGTATTTTGCTTCTTCTGGTGATACAGAGTAAGCTTTAGTTTAGAAGAGAAGATACTGAATCCCTTGGCCACATCCACCCAGGTCTAGGATGCTGTTTCTGTCCGTCTGAGTTGTCTGTGGCAGGAGGAGAGAGTAATGTGTTAAGCACCAGAGAATCTTGCTCTCCTTAGTGAGTTTTAGTAGGATTTTTTTGAATTTTTTTTTTTTTTTCATTTGCTGCATACCCTTAGGATGATTTTGAGAGGATTTGAATGGTTGCTTTTTTAAAATTTTTTAATAGTTTGTTAGTTTTACTTGCTTTGCAGTTGAGTGGGTCTGTGGAACTGTTTATGCTGAGATCCAAGAAGTGGAACTCCTAGTACTAGTTTTCACCATTTATGAAATGGAGAAGCAATACTATGTCATTTATTTAATTTATGCTTAAATGTGATCATATATGCTAAATATTTTATAAACAAAAAAAGCACATGAATTAATATATTATTGTTGGTGAGCTGGCAATTTTAAAACATTTATAAAGGCAAGCATTAAGGTTTTTATATTGAAAAATGTGAATGTTTGAGTCAGACTTTAGAAAGAATGACAGCAAATCACCAATTAGGTACAAGAATTTAAGGTAAAGATCACATACCTTCTTCCTGTTTCTAATAAAGATAAAGTAAAACTGTTCCAGTACTTGTTCTCTGGAGATTAAAATGGAACATTTGAGTAAATGTGTACTTTCAATGAACTATTTTCTAGATTTTGGTAAGATTTTCATAGAGGAGAAAGAAGATTAAATTAAATTAAATATCAAATTAAAATCACAAAGAATGCATTGCAGGATTTCTTTATATTCTCATCAATTGAATTAGAGATAAAATTATCTTTATTAGACAGAGATGCATATTAAATTATTTTTGAGTGCAATTACATTTGTTGTCACTCAGATGTTAAGTCATGTCTGGCTCTTTGCAACCTCAAGGACTGCAGCATGCAAGCCTTCTCTGTCCACTGTCTAGCAGAGTTTGCTCAAATTCAAGTCCACTGAGTCGGTAATGCTATCTAATTATTTCATTCTCTGATGCCCCCTTCTCCTTTGGCCTTCAATTTTTTCCCAGCCTCAGGGTTTTTCTCAATGGGTCAGCTCTTTGCATCAGGTGGCCATAGAGAGTATTGCAGCTTCATCTTCAGCACAGTCCTTGAAATGAATATTCAGGGTTGATTTCCTTTAGCATTGACTGACTTGATCTTGCAGTCCAAGGGATTTTCAGGAGTCTTTTTCACACCACAATTCAAAAGCATCGATTCTTTGACATTCAGTATTTCTTATGGTCCAATTCTCACATCCATACATGACTGCTATCTAGGATTTTCCTCAAATGCTTCCACAACACCAAAGGTATGTTGGAGGAAGAGACGTAAACAAAATTGTTTGGCAAATCTTGGATGACTGTGGAAGAGGGATGGTTGATATATGGAATTTTATTATAAAAATTTCTCTACTTCTGTATATGTTAAGATTAAAAAAGAAATAGTTTTAAGTGTATAGAGTAATGCCTGGAAATTGGAGACACAAGACAGATCTTTTCAATCTAGAGGCCATGGCGAAATATGGCAGACACCTTCCAAACATGGAAGGGTTTTCCTTTCTTTGTTTTTATGGTGGTAAGGGTTCAAGATGGCTACTTACTTTGTTCCCCTATTCCTTTTTACTGGACTTTATTCACAAATAGACAAATGCAAATTTGGCAGTGTCTTCATTTTCAAAATCCACAAGTTTTTAAACACTAGATACTAATGATGCTTGCAGAGCACAAGGAAAGCTTCTTATATTTTACTTTATTTAGTTAGTTTTATATATTTTATTTAGTTTTACTTTATTTGATATTTGGCCTGAGTTTCATGCTGAAGGAATTAGCTTGCAGTAGTATACAGACTTAAGATCAACATATAATTTGTCATCTAAACTGAGACATGCTATTACTAGATATACAAAAACATAGATGTAGTTTGGACAAAGTGGGTCATTGGGTCATATGAACACCTGCACATTCTTGATAGGAGAAAGAGAGCATATGAAAATCTTCCTCCAAAAATTAAATATTAAAGAGAATTGAGTATATAATTTGATTCAAATCTCTCTCTTATCTCTCTGTCTCTGTCTCTCTAGTTCAATACATTAATACATTTCAAAACTGGGTCCCAGGATGTTGGAATTATTTTTTTGTTGAAATTCATATAACTCACAAGTAATCCAAGATCATAATTTGTGGATTTTGATAACCAATACAATGCTCTTTCTACTCAGAGAATAGCAACAATAAATTTGAAAACATCAAAAATCTATTTATGAGTTCAGCTTTACAACAGCAATTACATATTTTAACTAAGTGATAGATAGAAAGAAATACCAATCTTATGTGCTCATGATTAAAGCACATAAATTCTACCTACTGAATATAATTTAAAAGTAGTATAATTAAAGAAAATTGGTAAGAAGTTTATATAATGCATAAAAAAGAAACTTCAAGCTCAATGTTGAAAATTATTTCTGTCAGTGGACACATTAGGTAAATTAGGACAAGATAAACATGCAGGATAGGGCAGTTTATTTTCATGTGATCTCATGGATATTGCTGTCTTTATTTCCTATAATTTCATAATAAATTACTTAGAACTTTCTTATTTAGTAGGTATTCTTTACAGTAAACAAATACTTTTTCTTTTCATAATTGTCAATACAGTATGCTCAGAATTCCACTAACATTACTTCCAATATTTCCTTAACAGAGCTTTGTTTCAGGGATGGATTCCATTTTATGCAGTTCTAATAAATTGTCCTGAAAAAGAATTAAAGTACAGGTCTAATAATCCCTTCCTCCTGCAAAGAGAATTTGCCAGAAGGGCTTACTTTCCAAATGGTCTATGGTATCATCATTGGTACTGACAGTTTTCTCTTTGTAGCACTGAAGGATTGATAGCAGCAGTCATACTCACCGTAATCTGAAAATCAAGACAATGGTACTGATCTCAAATAACTAAGAATACAGAAGAGCTTTGTCTGCAAAATCTGGTTCATTCTCACAATTTCAAGTATTAGACTTGAATCTAAATTACATGTCCTATGAAAGTGCCACATTCATTTAATGTCTGACTTTGATACCCACAGTGCATACTACACAGTAAAATGACAATAGCTGAGAATCTTAATCGTACACCTACTACCTGGGAAATGGATTAAACACACACACATACACACACACACACACACTGCTCCATTAAAAAGGTAATAATATTTTTAATTTAATGACATGATGGGAAGTAAAGCTAAATGAGTCAAAGTACACCCCTCCATGTTATGCATCAATTGGCTTGATTTTGTAGGGTAAGTCACTCCAGTGGGCACACTGGAACTGTATCCCCCCTCATTTTGGACTTTTCCTTTACAAGACAAGCCAGTTTGTTTGTGGTACCCTGTTGGAGTGGGGGAGTGTTGTTGGACTACCTGAATTGGAATTGGTACTTTGGGAACTAATTCTTATGGGGGTAAGCCTATCCTGGTTGGAACTAGTTCATTTTTGTAGGGTAAATTTATTTACCTGAGTTGAGAACCAGTTAATCTATGCATTGATACAATTTGTTTGTTCTAGTTTTATTGAAATTTACCTATGTTTTTTGTGTTTTGGAGTTATCAAACCTATAAAAATGGGAAACATTTCATCTATTCCAAAGGAAAACTCTTTGTGGTGTATGTTAGACATACTAAGACCAAATGAGCAATGGCACCTGAATGGCTCAGATTATACAAGCTGACAGTTGGAAGTGCTTTGAAAGGGAGAGGAACACATTGATAATAAATGAAGAGGCCCTTGGACATGAGGGGTCTGATTCTAATTTCCTTATAGGAGTCCCAGGTAACTTTGACAGTGGTGAACTTCAGCTCCAGTTTGGGGAGTTTCCCCTGTGAAGGAGGATGCCAAGCTTTTGGAGAAAAGTCTCAGCTCAATGGGTAAAGAATCCACCTGCAATGCTGAAGACATAGGAGACATGGGTTTGATCCTTAGATCAGGAAAACCCCCTAGAGGAAGAAAACGGCAGAGGAATCTGGTGGGCTACAGTCCAAAGGGTCACAAAGAGTCAGACACGACTGAACAACTAAACAACACATTTTTTTTTTTCCCCTCAAGAATGAATATGACATTGAGTATAATTGATTAAATTATATCTTTATGGCCAGAAAGTATATACTGTTAAAGTGTTCAAAAAGGATAAATCATGAAATGATAATATTTATTTACAATCTAGATAACCCTAAACCACCAAAACAGAAAAAAAAAAAAAGCTTCATTCATCATATAACTGATTTTCATGGAAAAAAAATGTAATATCTTAAAGAACTTTTGTATGATTTCTAATACTGGTAAGTTATATTTTACTTATTGACAGGTCTATATTTCTTAACAGGTTTGCCAGGTTTAGTATTTCTTAAGCAGAAAAAGGAGGTGGAAAAGAATGTTGAACAAGAAGAGTACTGATGACTTTTGTTTCCCACCAAAATTCTAAATGACGAGAAGCAAGAATTTTACAACTCACCTATAGAAAGGTTAATAAATATTTTGAATCTCTTATTCATTTATTTATCCTAAACTATTTTAAAGACAGTCCGCTTTGTATTGAGTACTCTGTAAATCACTTCTAGACATCATACACTTAAAAAGGTCACATGGATATCATAGTATATACATCATCTTGCTTCTGCCAAAAAGAAAATTACACATAAAAATTAAGCTAAGCTTCAACTTCCCACTGTTAGTCCTTGTTCCTCACAGCATTCTTTGACTCCCTCATTTCTTCTCTTTAGCTCCCACACAATGTGATTTGGTATCCTTTAAGCTTCTGTTACCTTCCCTCTTTAAGCATGTATTTTCTTTTTTTTTTTTTTTTAAGAGATGTATGGAAATAAAAGCAAAAATAAACAAATGGGACTTAATGAAACTTAAAAGCTTTTGCACAACAAAGGAAACTATAAGCAAGGTGAAAAGACAGCCCTCAGATTGGGAGAAAATAACAGCAAATGAAGCAACAGACAAAGGATTAATCTCAAAAATATACAAGCAACTCCTGCAGCTCAATTCCAGAAAAATAAATGACCCAATCAAAAAATGGGCCAAAGAACTAAACAGACATTTCTCCAAAGAAGACATACAGATGGCTAACAAACACATGAAAAGATGCTCAACATCACTCATTGCCAGGAGCCAGCACACGAGATCCCACCCATGATAAGGTCAGGAGGAGAAGACCTGACAAGCAAGGCAGATCAGGACTTCAGGAATTTCAAAAAGCTGCCCCGTGGCTCACCTTACAGATGATCTCTGTCTTTCTGATGCTTGCTGTATTAGACTACTCCCTAATTTCTGTGACACAGGTAGAAGGCCTTCCCCGATCTCTTTCCAAACAGAATCAACTTAGAACTTTAATTAATATGTCCACCGGACGGTGGTATGCTATAAGATTATCCAGGATAAAAAGAGTGTTTCAATTTAGACCCCTTTGCTGGCATTCTAACCTGTTTGGCAAATGCGTACTGATGCACATGACTGCTCACAACACCTTGATCATAAACAGCATAAAGGACCTGATCACATAAAGGCCCTCATAGGCACAGAGCCCTTCGGGGGTGAGGAAGCCCTATTAGAGAACATAAAAATAGTATTCTAAAAGCGGTTATAGTTAAAGATTTAGAAAAATAAGAGTTTAGAATTGTTAATTTTAACCAGGAGTGCTAAACAGGGGCTGCCTCACTGGAGCTACAGAGTCTTTGTGTGGTAAACCTTTTAGATAAATTTAACTGATAACTTCTGCAAAAGGACTGACCTTTGTGTTCATTAAAGAATAGATTACGGAAAACAGCTTTGTATTCACCTAGGTCATAAAATGTCAATAGGCCCCAAGGCCAGAAGATAATGTACAAGACCCTCATAAACAAAGACGCATGCAGAAAACACCCTGGTTTCATGAAGAACAAGCTGATGTAATGTTAAACTATCTTCCCCTTAGAAATGTACTAATTTAGGGTATAAAAGCCACGGTGAAAATAAAGCATTGCCAGACTCTGCCAGACCCTGCAAGCACCCCCGTCTGGTCATTCTCTCTCTCTCTCTCTCTCTCTCTCTCTCTCTCTCTCCCTCCCTCACAGATTTGGCCCTATCAAGGCTGGTCTCACGTCTCTCTCACCAATGCCGTTCATCCTGAGGGTATCCCCTGGATCCTGCCGAGGCTGGACCCCGGCAACTCATCATCAGAGAAATGCAAATCAAAACCACAATGAGGTACCATTACACGCCAGTCAGGATGGCTGCTATCCAAAAGTCTACAAGCAATAAATGCTGGAGAGGGTGTGGAGAAAAGGGAACCCTCTTACACTGTTGGTGGGAATGCAAACTAGTACAGCCGCTATGGAGAACAGTTTGGCGATTCCTTAAAAAACTGGAAATAGAACTGCCATATGACCCAGCAATCCCACTTCTGGGCATACACACGGAGGAAACCAGATCAGAAAGAGACACGTGCACCCCAGTGTTCATCGCAGCACTGTTTATAATAGCCAGGACATGGAAGCAACCTAGATGCCCATCAGCAGACGAATGGATAAGGAAGCTGTGATACATATATACCACGGAATATTACTCAGCCATTAAAAAGAATTCATTTGAATCAGTTCTAATGAGATGGATGAAACTGGAGCCCATTATACAAAGTGAAGTAAGCCAGAAAGATAAAGACCAATACAGTATTCTAGTGCATATATATGGAATTTAGAAAGATGGTACCGATAACCCTATATGCAAAACAGAAAAAGAGACACAGATGTATAGAACAGACTTTGGGACTCTATGGGAGAAGGCGAGGGTGGGATGATCTGAGAGAACAGCATCGAAATATGTATATTATCAAGGGTGAAACAGATCACCAGCCCAGGTTGGATGCATGAGACAAGTGCTCTGGGGCTGGTGCACTGGGAAGACCCACAGGGATCGGGCAGAGAGGGAGGTGGGAGGGGGGATCGGGACGGGGAATACATGTAAATCCATGGCTGATTCATGTCAATGTATGGCAAAACCGCTACAATATTGTAAAGTAATTAGCCTCCAAGTAATAAAAATAAATGAAAAATAAAAAAAATAAAAAAGGAGATGTGAATCAACCTTTGAATTTTAGAGTTACTTTTTAGAATATAACTGTCATTTCAGTTTTCTTTTTTCTTTCTTTCTTTTTTTTCCTTAATTTCTAGCCTTGCTGGAATATTGGAAGCTGAATGAAATAGTAAACCTCACCCCTTGAAGTTTAGTAATGTCTGAATGAACAATAAGATCCTTCTTATTCCCTCTCATTTTGCAGCACTTAACACTCATGAAAGGAACATAAAGTAGCTAAAAGATATGTGGTTAATTCATAAATAATTTGCATTTTAGAAGAATCCAATTATATTGATTTTTTTTTTTAACTAAGAGTTAAGGAGGTTAAAATCCTGCCTGCTGAAAAGAAGTCTTTTGTTTTCTAATTATTATTAATAGATATTTCATAGTTGCAAAGTTAATAAGATCATTTATGCAGAGGAATATGCAAAAGCAGCTCATGGCAAGTTGAATGTATCTGCCTTCTAGGAACTTCAATTAGCAAAATTAAACATAACATTAACTGAAAGTTAGTTTCAACTTTACTGAGTACATTGAAGCAACCCCATCTCTTTATGGATGGAACAGACATATTTCAAACCAAGTCTGTAGCAGTGGAAAATTGAAAAATTTATCCTGCTGTTCAGGTATTTAAAAATGTAGATGATATGAAAATATTATTTAAATTTCTTGAAAACAGTACTGTTTGGCTACTTAATTTAAAATAGAGCATATTTTAAAGTGATATAATGTGAAATCTTGTCTAGGAACAAATTAAAGCTTGTGAAAATATTTGTGACAATTTAGAATAGTTAATCAACTTAGAGGAATTCAGATTGTGGTTATGAAATCACATGAAATCATGATGGTCAAAAATAACCATTATCTACAATATACCAATAAAAACATTTTGATCATCATAAGTATAGGAAATTAAATATATATATATATATAGGAAATTAAATATATATATTTATATTATATATATAATTAAATAAATATATATATATGAAATTAAATATATATTAAACATATATATTGATATATGTCCTGTCCTTACCATAAGTTAAACTGAGTCAAAAAACTAAGGGTTGATCCTGTACATTGTATTTTTAAAAGTCATCAAGTGATTCTAGTATCAGGCAATGACTATCTTTAAAAATACAGAAGGAGTTTAAATAATGAATTTAATTTTTGTAATCACTATTGTGCATAAATAGTGGTAGCCAAAGAAGGGATACAGAGAAAACATGCTGTTTAATTTGAGAAATAAGTGAAATGGTAATGCTTAACAAGGATAGTTGTGCATTTTTCTATATTACTATTTTATATAGTACATAACTCTTGGAAAACATTTTACTTTGTCATTAACACATCTGAGTTTGCACACACAAACTCTTTCGCACACAAACAAATAGATTCTCAAATGAGCTTCTGTGGGCAAATGTCTGGAATAGGAAAATAAATGACAGCATGTTAACAAATAGTAACTTAGAACACCTAAAGCTGGTGGCATGGCAAATGCAATAGAAAAAAGAAGTGAGATAGGGAGCAGAGAACTGAGGAATAGTTGAAAGTTTATTTACAGGTTAGGGATTCTGCAATTCCATACTTACCTACAAGAAACAACAATGTGCGTGTTTTAGTTGTGTCTGAGACTTTGTGACTCCATGGACTGTAACCCATCAGGTTCCTCTGTCTGCGGAATTCTCCAGGCAATAATACTGAAGTGGGTTGCCATTTCCTTCTCCAAGGGACCTTTTCAACCCAGGGATTGAACCCTGGGTCTCCTGCATTGCAGGCAGACTCTTTCTCGTCTGAGCAATCAGGGAAGCCCAACAACAATAAAATCGTGTGATAATAAAATGTGACTTATCTGAAGTTATTGAAAATTTTGGAATAAAATAAGCCAGTTACCATGGAATCTCACTTTATAATAATAACTTGAGGCCTCTTTTCTTAATGACATTCTCAAACAAAGGGAAAAGAAAGAAAATATTCCAATCATTTTATGAAAACTACTGGACAATATGTGTGTACATGTGTGCTGCCGCTTCAACTCTGTGAAGCTGTATGGATTGTAGCCTTTCAGGCTCCTCTGTCCATGGGATTCTCCAGGCAAGAATACTGGAGAGGATTGTCATGCCTTCCTTCAGGGGATCTTCCTTACCCAGGGAATAAACCCACATCACTATGTCTCCTGCATTGGCAAGCAGGCTCTTTGCCACTAGTTCCACCTGAGAAGCCCACTGGGCAACATACACCAATAAAATTAGCGCAAAATTGACTAATATAAAACATGATATATAAAAGAAGAGAATGAGGTAAAGAATGTTCATGAAGTGACAGTAAAATAAAAAGCTTCAAAATGTCACTATGTGCCGGTTCTCAAACTCTACCAGTCTAGATAGGAGCAGAAGGCTTTTTTTAAGACCCCATAAGGGATAATCCTCAGAAAGCAACTAATAGAAAAAATTATACAACATAATGATATGAGTGATTGAGTTGAGAAATGGTTCATAGAGCTACAGGGTGTTAAGGGAAAGCATTATCAGATAGCCATTGCAGGGAATATTTGAAAACACAGCATATCAGAGAGGTAGAGAGAGGACAAAGACAGAATATGAATATTTAACTCCAGAAAAAAAATGCCTAAAATTTGTGTGAGTAAGGAAATTTATTTAATATACTACTTGAGGGAAAAACAGATAACTACACCAACATAATAAAAAAATAAATTCAACCAAAATTAAGCTATAATTTATTGGGAGGATGAGGTTTAAGGAAAATGGGATATAGCTTGGTATTAATAAAGAAGAAGAATTAGGACACCTATCACCACTATCAGTTGATTGCTTATCATTAGTTTGATGCAAACATAATTCTAGTTTTAAATTATAACTAGACTATACACATCTTCATTAATCAAAATGGGAACCATTACAATCAACACATTTTTATCTGCAAGAAACAAATTTGTTCATTCCTGTAGCATAAAAACACATGTTTGGGTTTCAACAAACTATAGGAAAGCATTTTCTGCCTCCTGCTGTTTAAGGAAGCATTTTCCCTGCAAAAAGTTGCCCAAATGCCTGAAGAAGTGGTAGTCAGTTGGTGAAAAGTCAGGTAATTATGGTAGATGAGGCAAAATCCATAGCCCAATTTGTTCAACTTTTTAAGCCTTGCTTGTGTGATATGTGGTTGGGCATTGTTGTGGAGAAGAATTGGGCCCTTTCTGTTGACCAATGTCAGCTGTAAGCATTGCAGCTTTTGGTGCATTTCAATGATTTGCTGAGCATATTTCTCACATGTAATGGTTTTACTGGAATTCAGAAATCTGTAGTGGATCAGACTGGCAGCAAGCAACCAAACAGTGACCATGGCTTTTTTCTGGGGCAAATTTGGCTGCGAGAAACATTTTGGAGCTTCTTCTCCATCCAACCACTGAGCTGGTCATCCCTAGTTTTTGTATAAAATCTATTTTTTGTCACACATCACAATCCAATTGAGAAATGGTCTGTTGTTGTATAGAATAAGAGAAGATGGCACTTCAAAATGACGCTTTTTTTTTTTTTTTTAATTTACAGGCAGCTCATGAGGCACCCAGTTCTCAAGCTTTTTTACCTTTTCAATTTGATTCAAATGGCAAATGACCCTAGAATGGTTGATGTTGAGTTCTTAAGCAAATGCTCATGTAGTTGTAAGAAGATCAGCTTCAATGATTGCTTTCAGTTGGTCATTGTCAACTTCTGATGGCCAGCCACAATGCTCCTCAACTTCAAGATTCTCTTTTCCTTTGCAAAACTTTTTGAACCATCATTGCACTGTATGTTCATCAGCTATGCTTGGGCCAAAAGCATTGCTGATTTTGCAAGTTGTCTCCACTGCTTTAGCAACCATTTGAACTCAAAGAAAACTGTTCAAATTTGTTTTTTGTCTAATATCATTACCTTAGTCTAAAATGAATATAAAATAAATGTCAAATTTATTAGCATCAAGCAAGATTCCCTATGACCCACCTATTAGAGTAACAAATAAAAATAAAAGTAAACAAGTGGGACCTGATTAAACTTAAAAGCTTTTGCAGAGCAAAGGAAACTATAAGCAAGGTGAAAAGATAACCCTCAGAATGGGAGAAAATAATAGCAAATGAAACAACTGACAAAGGATTAATTTCCAAAATATACAAGTAGCTCATACAACTCAATACCAGGAAAACAAACAACCCAATCAAAAAGTGGGAAAAAGACCTAAACAGGCATTTCTCCAAAGAAGACATCCAGATGGCTAAGAAACACATGAAGAGATGTTCAACATCACTCATTATTAGAGAAATGCAATTCAAAACCACAATGAGATATCATTTCACACTGGTCAGAATGGCCCTCATCAAGAAGTCTACAAACAATAAATACTGGGAAGGATGTGGAGAATAGGGAATGCTCTTGCACTGTTGGTGGGAGTGTAAATTGATACAGCCACTATGGAAGATGGTATGGAGATTCCTTAAAAAGCTAGAAATAAAACCACCATATGACCCAGCAATCCCACCCCTAGGCATATACCCTGAGGAAACCAAAATTGAAAGAGACACATTTATCCCATTGTTCATTGCAACACTATTTACAATAGCTAGAACATGGAAGCAACCTAGATGTCCATCAACAGATGAATGGATAAATAAGTTGTGGTCTATATACACAATGGAATACTCAGCCATAAAATGGCACACATTTGAGTCAGTCCTAATGAGGTGGATGAACCTAGAACCTATTATACAGAGTGAAGTGATTCAGAAAGAGAAAGATAAATACCATATTCCAACACATATATACACAATCTAGAAAAAAATGGTACTGAAGAACTTATTTAGAGGGCAACAATGGAGAAAGAGACACAGAGAATAGACTCATGGATGTGGGGAGAGGGGAGGAGGGTGAGATGTGTGGAAAGAGTAACACGGAAACTTACATTACCATATATAAAATAGAAGAAAAACATCAAATAATGTCATTATTAAAACATAAAATAAAAATTAAGCAAGAAATGTGCACTAAAATGATATATAGCATAACCACATTTATTTCAGAATGTATTCCAATATCAAACGGCAAAGTCCAACACTGAATAACAAGATTGCTTTTGCATCAACTTAATATGAGTTTATAATGTTCTAGGTAATTTAAATGCATTAACTTAATCAATTCACATGAAAGAAAGGGGTAAAGTTATGATCTCCATTTACAGATGAGGAAACATGCAGAATAAGATTAAATAGCAAGTCCTATATCACTTTGGTAGCAAATACCTGGGTAAAAATATGATAGACTGGTTTTTCTCAAGGAATTAATGAAGACATAGCTATACATTAATATTAATTAATAGTATGAATGTAATAGCAAAACAGGTGAGAGTGCTTTCCTATTGGGAATGGTATAGTATGGTAGTGAAGAGAGTAGAGTTTATAAAATGATTGAAGATAAGGTATTGCTTCTTTGCATTATAAACCTTGCCACAGTTTGATTTCTCTTTAATTCCATGAAATACTTTGACAAAATTTAAGATTTTGTGAAATCATTAGCCATTCTAACCATTCTGGAAAGCAAATTAGGTCTCAACACATGAAGCTGGTGAACATAATAAAATAAAAAGAAACTGAACTACATTTACATAGAATTACAGTCAGAGTGGTAAGGGAAAAAATAAGCTATTTTATTTAAGAAAGGCACGACTTGTACTCAGATAGCATTGTGTTCACTTATACCTCTAAAACAGTCTTTCTGTATACTAGTTTAGTTTTTTTCTCATGGCTTTCCTATCTATACCTTAATCATTAAATTTACAGTTGAACATCCTGAGGTGAGTAAGGGAAATGTTCATTAGTTGCCTTCCCAGATTTGCCAGTTAGAACAATGCCAATTCTTCGCAACTAAGAATTTTGACTCCAATTGTAGTGTATTTACTCCTAAGGTACAGTGCTAATAGCAGCTTTTAGAGATGAAAGTATGTAAGAAGTACTTAGGAAAGATGAGAATTCTTATAAAAGTCAAGTAATGTAAAAAGGAAATGTGTGAAGGCCTACTTTTTGGAAGTGTTTAAGTCTTCACTATGGCACTGTGAACTCTTGCTGGAGAGCTGGGGCATTCATTTCAATAGAAAGATGGATTTCTCTCCATGCATTTTCAGTGAAACCTTTATGATATGTAATACTTGTTATTCAGTTACTAAGTTGTATCTGACTCCTTGCGACCCCATGGACTGCAGCAGACCAGGTTTCCCTGTCCTCTACTATGTTCCGGTTCAGCTCAGTCCAGTCACTCAGTCATGTCCGACTCTCTGCGACCCCATGAACCGCAGCATGCCAGGCCTCCCTGTCCATCACCAACTCCCGGAGTTTACCCAAACTCATGTAATGTTGAGCTTTAATTGTTCCAGAGTTTGCTCAAATTCACTTCGGTTGAGTTGGTGATACTAGGTAACCACATCATCCTCTCAGCCCTTTTCTCCTTTTGCCTTCAACCTTTCCCAGCTTCAGGGTTTTTTCCCAATGAGTCAGCTCTTCACATCAGGTAGCAAAAGGATTGCAGCTTCACCAACAGTCCTTCGGTGAATATTCAGGTTTGATCTCTATGCAGTCCAAGATACTCTAAAGGTCTCAGTCAGTTCAGTTCAGTCACTCAGTCATGTTCTACTCTTTGCGACCCCACGGACTGCGGCACACCAGGCTTCCCTGTCCATCACCAACTCCTGCAGTTTGCTCAAACTCATGTCCATTGAGTCAGTGATGCTATCCAATCATCTCATTCTCTGTTGAAAACTTCTCCTCCTGTCTTCAATCTTTCCCAGCATCAGGGTCTTTTCCAGTGAGTCAGTTCTTATCCTCAGGTGGCCAAAGTATTGGAGCTTAAGCATCAATCATTTCAAAGAATATTCAGGACTGATTTCCTTTAGGATTGATTGGTTTGATCTCCTTGCAGTCCAAAGGACTCTTGAGAATCTTCTTAAACCACTGTACAAAAGCATCAGTTCTTCGGCACTCAGTTTTCTTTACAGTCCAATTCTCACCTTCATACATGACTACTGGAAAAAAACATAGCTATGATGAGACAGAATAATTGTCTGCAAATATCAGCAAAGTAATGTCTCTGCTTTTTAATATGCTATCTAAGTTGGTCATAACTTTTCTTCTAAGAATCAAGTGTCTTTTAATTTCATGTTGGCAGTCACCATATACAGTGATTTTGGAAACTAAGAAAGTAGTCTGTCACTGTTTCCATTGTTTCCCTATCTATTTGCCATGAAGTGATGGGACTGGATGCCATGATCTTTGTTTTTTGAATGTTGTGTTTTAAGCCAACTTTTTCACTCTCTTCTTTCATTTTCATCAAAAGACTCTTTAGTTCTTCTTTGTTTTCTGCCATTATGGTGGTGTCATCTGCATATCTCAGGTTATTGATATTTCTCCTGGCAATCTTGATTCTAGCTTATGCTTCATCCAGCCTGACATTTCACATGATGTACTCTGCAAATAAGTTAAATAAGTAGAGTGACAATATATAGCCTTGATGTATTCCTTTCCCAATTTCGAATCAGCTCCATTGTTCCGTGACCAGTTATAACTGTTGCTTTTTCACCTGTACGCAGATTTCTCAGGAGGCAGGTAAGGTGATCCTGCATTTCCATCTCTTTAAGAATTTTCTATAATTTGTTATCATCCACACAGTCAAAGGCTTTAGTGTAGTCAATGAAGCAGATAAAGATTTTTTTTTTCCAGAATTCTCTTGCTTTTTCTATGATCAAATGGATGTTGGCAATTTGATCTCTGATTCCTCTGCTTTTCTAAATCCATCTCAAGCATCTGGAAATTCTAGGTTTACATACTGTTGAAGCTTATCTAGGAGAATTTTGAACATTACTTTGCTAGCATACAGCACCACAATTTGAAAGCAACAATTCTTCGGCACTTAGCCTTCTTTATGGTCCAACTAACACATCCATACATGACTACTGGAAAAATCATTGCTTTGACTATATGGAACTTTGTGGACAAAGTGATGTCTTTGCTTTTTAGTTCACTGTCTTGATTTGTCATTGTTTTCTTTCCAAAGAGCAAACATCTTTTAATATCATGGGTGCAGTCATTGTCCACAGTGATTATGGAAACCCAGAAAATAAAATCTGTCACTGTTTCCACTTCTTCCCCTTCTATTTGTAATGAAGTGAAGGGATTTGATGCCATGATCTTAGGTTTTTGAATATTGACTTCTAAACCAGCTTTTTCACTGCCCTCCTTCACCCTCCTCAAGAGGTTCTTAAGTTCCTCTCCACTTTCTGCTATTAGAGTGGTATCATCTGCATATCTGAGGTTATTGATATTTCTCCTGGCAGTCTTGATTCCAGCTTGTGCTTCATCTAGCCTGGCATTTTGCATGATGTAATCTGCATATAAGTTAAATAAACAGGGTGACAATATATAGCCTTATTATACATCTTTCTTGATTTTTGAGTCAATCAGTTGTTCCATGTAAGGTTCTAAGTCTTCCTTCTTTACCCACATACAGATTTCTCACGAGACACATAATGTAGTCTGTTATTCCCTCTTCTTTAAGAAGTTTCCACATTTCATTGTGATCTACACAGTCAAAAACTATAGCATAGTCAATGAAAGAGAAGCAGATGTTTTTCTGGAATTCCCTTTCTTTCTCTGTGATCCAACAAATGTTAGCAATTTGATCTCTGATTCCTCTGCTTTTTCTAAACCCAGCATGCTCATCTGGGAGTTCTGGGTTCATGTACTGCTGAAGTCTAGCTTGAAGGATTTTGAACATAAACTTACTAACTAGTAAAAATGAGTATAAATGGATGGTAGTTTGAACATTCCTTGGCATTGCCCTTCTTTGGGATTTGATTGAAAACTGACCATTTCCAGTCCTGTGGCCACAGCTGAGTTTTCCAAATTTGAGGTGTATTGAGTGCAGCACTTTAACAGCATCATCTTTTAGAATTTTAAATAGCTCAACTGGAATTCCATCACCTCCACTAACTTTGTTCGTAGTAATGTTTCCTAAGCCCCTAAGTGTCTTCACACTCCAGGATGACTAGCTCTTACTGAGTGGCCACACCATTATGGTTATCTGAGATCTTTTTTGTGTAGTTTTTTCTGTTTATTCCTGCCACCTCTTCTTACTCTTTTTGCTCCTCTATTAGATCCTTACCATTTCTGTCTTTTATCATGCCTATCTTTACATGAAATATTCCCTTGATATCTCCACTTTTCTTAGAGTGATCTTGTCTTTCCAATTCTATTACTTTCTTCTACTCCTTTGCTTTTGTCATTGAAGAAGACCTTATTATCACATCTCCTGATATTCTCTGGAATTCTGCATTCAGTTGGGTATATTTTTCCTTTTCTCCCATGCCTTTCACTTCTCTTCTTTCCTCAGCTATCTGTAAAGCCTCCTGACAGTCACTTTGCCTTCTTGCATATCTTTTTCCTTGGGATGGTTTTAGTCACTGCTTCCTGTACAGTGCTAAGAACCTCTGTCCATAATTCAGTCACTCTCTTTACCAGATCTAATCCCTTGAGTCTTCGACACATCCACTGTTTAATATCTGAATGGCCTAGTGGTTTTATCTATTTTTTTAAATTTAAGCCTGAATTTTGCAATAACACACTGATGATCTGAGCCACAGTCAACTCCAGATCTTGTTTTTGTTGATTGTATAGAGTTTTTCCATCTTTGGCTGCAAATAATATAGTCAATCTGATTTTCTTATTGATTATTTAGTGATGTCCATGTGCAGAGTCATCTCTTGTGTCATTGGAAAAAGGTTTTGCTGTGCCCAGTGTGCTCTTGTGACAAAATATGGCACAGTAAGTAAGTAATCCATCTCAATACAGAGATATAATCATCAATTCCTGTTAGAGCTCAGTGAAAGATCAATGGCTATGTACAGTAGTGTTCTGGCATCCTCTGCTGTAAAAACTAGAAATAATATAGCAAAGTAGGAATTTTGGAAAGCCTAGAGTTTGTAAAGTATATCCAGTGAATGTTTTTGTTGCTGTTGTTCAGTCGCCAAGTCATGTCCAAGTCTCTGGACCTCATAGGCTGCAGTATGCCAGGCTTCCCTGTCCCTCACCATCTCCTGAAGTTTGCCCAAGTCCATGTCCATTGAATTGGTGATGCTATCCAACCATCTCATCCTCTGTCTCATTAATAAACAATGAATGTTCATCCCTTCTTTATATAACAGAAAACATAATAGGCAATGGGAACATAGCATCGTACAAGACAAACTAGTCACTATCTTTCATCAGCTGACATTCTACAGGAGAAAGAAAAGTAACAGAGAAACCAAGATAAATGCAGGTAGCCTTAGACACCAGGAAGAAAATAAGGCAAAGAAAGGGACGTGATGAGTGAGTGAAGTCGCTCAGTCATGTCTGACTCTTTGCCACCCCTTGGACTGTAGCCCACCAGGCTCCCCCGTCCATGGGACCTTCCAGGCAAGAGTACTGGAGCGGGTTGCCATTGCCTTCTTCTTTCTGACCCAGGGACTGAACCCAGGTCTCCCGCATTGAAGGCTGACACTTTACTATCTGGGCCACCAGGGAAGCTAGCAGGGATGTCATAGAGGATGACTAAATGATCATTTTAGGTTTGATTGTCAGACAAATCTCTTTCTCAAGCTGATATTTGACCTGATACTCGAAATGATAGAGAACTATGTAAGGTTCCAAAAAATAAGCATTCAAGGCAAAGGAAACAGTAGATGCAAATACTTTAACCAGGAGAATAAACTCAGTACTTGAGGATTAGAAAGAAGGGCAGCTTCCCAACCGGACCAAGTCAAAACAACAGCAGGATGAAAATCGCTTAGAGATATATGGAGATATATATACACTTATTCCTCCAGACAGCTGGGCATGATACCTGTGTCCTAAGCTCCTGGGCCCAAATTCACTGATCTTGAGCAGTGTCCACCTCAGTGTACCTTTTCAATGTGTGTCAAACTTGAGGAAAAGTTGAAAAGCATAGAATTAAGAGAAGAATGAACCTGGGGTACAGGTGAGTGTGCAGAATGGGCTGAGGTCAATTTATATAAAGTCTCTTAGTTCATGGGAAAGAGTTTAGAATTTGGGTGGGAAGGCATTTACAAGGATTGACATAATTTAATTTGTGTTTTGATAAGATCTTTACAGGTACTATATAGAGAGTGTAGAAGGCAAGATACTAGTATCAGGGAATCTCTCATGCTCATCCTTAAAGTGACCTTGGGCTGTCACTTGCTATCTCAGTACCTCTGCTTCTTTATCAAATCATCCAAGATAAAAGCATTTTTCCTTGGGTTTGCATCACAGTTGTCCTGTGAAAGGGAGCTGGATGATGTCAGTGACTGCCCTGAGAAAGATAACACGTAAAAGGGAGATTGTTATTTGTGCTACTGACACCACACATTCCAACCTGACAACTATCTCTCACATATCAGTTTGTGAACAGGAGCAGATTAGTATATTAACTTCCCAGAAGGAGAGAGATAACAAGAGCAGTGAGTCCCTGGGGATTGCTTTGACACTGATCAGTTCCCACTGGCCAAGCTACTCAGAATGAAGAAAAATGTATTCATCCATGACCATTTTCTATCAATTAAGATTCCTGAATAAATGACAAGGGCATCTTTCACCTCACTGCTCTGTTACTGTATAATAGTTAAGTACTTAAGGATAAGACATGACCTCTAAATGTTCAGTTAACAGTCACACTTGTAGGTGTTAAATAGAACAAGCATCACATATCTATCCTAAATGGCACAAAGAAATCTGTAGACCTTATATAGATGAGATTTTCAAGATGTCTAGAGATAAAAAACCGAGAGCAAAAATTCCTGTTTTGTTTTGTTTCACAGGGTCTAGCCTTTTCTTCTTCAATATATAAAATAAGATTCTTATTCCATTTCCTCAAACTCTAAAAATTAAAAAAAAAAAAAATTACATCACAGTAATATCAAACTGAAAAGTTTATTTTATATTGATTTTTAATGTAGATACAAGCATGATTCTCTACTTCTTTCAAGATACAAACTATTTTCAATTGGTAGATAGCACTTAAAGGCAGTAAAGAAAGGGATTTTAAAGTGACAAAAACCTAGAACAAAGAATGCTGAGGAGGTGCAATGGAAGTACTCAGGAGAGAGAGAAATTAATGAGGGGTGAGATTATGCAATCTCTGGGATAATCCTGACTCAATGGACATGAGTTTGAGCAAGCTCCAGGAGATGGTGATGGACGGGGAAGCCTGGCATGCTGCAGTCCATGGGTCTCAACGAGTCAGACAAGACTGGGCAACTGAACAACAGAAGAATTCACCAGATTCAAAGGAGAGGAAGGGTTAATTTTAGGAATAATGTCCTTAAATAAATGACTGAGCAAGATATAAAAAACAATGAAATTTTTGCCTTTTGGTCATAGCAAGGATGTTTCATTATTATAGGAAGGGAGGCAAAAATATAGTTATGCTTTCATCAAATAGATATATGAATTAGAGAGATGTTGAGTTTCTGTATCTGCCCATCTTTATTTTCTCTTCTGATTTTGAAACAAGATTATTAGCTGTGAGTCCACTGAGACGAGTGTCAGGGGAGATTTGGGGAGAAAAAGAGGCTGGAAATAAGTTAAAATTCAGAAACATAAGCAATCTCATTGAGTGCTGCAGTTTCAACTTTCCTAAACTCATTGCACTGGGCCAGCACTGTTCACAGAACAGTGTTTTTTTTAATAAGAAATGTTCCAACATTAAAGGGAAGACCCCTTGTTCTCATCCAGAGATTTCTCAAGAGTTCTGGTTATTCAAATGTGAGTAATAAAATAATGCAATGAAAATAAGTAATGAAATAATGAAAATAACACTAGTTTAAAAATCAGATTACAATTCAAACATTAATTTCACTATATGTAGGCAATGTTGATCTTTGCCAAGTTTCTTAATTTCTTCTAAGGGGAATTTGTAACTGAGCTATAGTTCTGGAAAACAGATATGCAGTTGGCCAGAGATAAGGGGAGGAGACACTACAAAGTGTACAAGAAAACTTTTAGAGGTGATAGATATTACATTTTCTCTATTGGGATTGTGGTGATAGTTTCCTTGATACATACCTAAGACAAAACTTAGCAAACTTTAAAAGTGTGCAGTATACTGTATTCAACTACATATCAATCAAACTCTAAAGGAAAGAAATAGGTTGTAGGATATGACCTATTTAACTCATAGAGTTTTAATAAATTTCAAATAATGGTGCATATACAAATAACTTGCCGGGCCTGCTGGCAAAACGAACAGGTCGAGGACGCAATCACCAGCGCACCTGAGAAACGGAAGACTCGGAAAGATGGGGTTGAGAGGGATGGAGTCAGCTTGTGACTGATTCCGATGACTTTATTGAGGGGTAACATACATATATATGCTAACAGGACTCACCAAATTTTAGATCAAAGACATGCATATGTGCAGAACTGCAGACACTAGTTTTAGCTCAGGAGTTTTATCTCAACTCTAGCAGAGCAGAGCACCAGTGTCTTATAATCAGTTAAAGACTAAACCATTCACAGGAGCCCGATAATCTTATCAGAGTCAGGAAAATGGGCAAATGGTGGCTGCAGCAATTTCCTTGAGGGAGGTGAGAAAGGCCAATTTGCACTTTAATAAATCAGGGGTGGCGGGACAGAGAGGGGCCTCTTAGATCTCTCTCAGGGCCGAGAAGGGGCCTGAGCAGTCAGGCCGGCTCCCCGCAGTAACTTATATTCTTTTTTATTTTGCATTGGCATACATTTGATTGACAATGCTATGTTAGTTTCACGTGTACAAAAAAGTGATTCATTTACACACGTATGTGTAGGTATTCTTTTTCAAATTCTTTTCCCATTCACATTACCACAGAATATTAAAAATAACTCAAGTTCCTAAGTGTTCTAAAATGTAAATGTTTTTTTTTGAAAGTGAAGCTTTATAACATGAAAAGTTCCTCAGCCTTAAAAAACACAAATTCTTGAATCTGAGACTATACAGTTGAAGGAGCATGAAGGAGGTTTCTTCTACCAGAACAAAGGAGTAGTTGATGTGATCTAGAAGCTCACTATCTTAGCCCAAGCTGTCAGTTAGTACAAGAAATATCCATGTATGAGGGTGCTACATAGACTGTTATCAGAGAAATTTCATGAGAGGATTTAACCAATAATTCAAGTTTCAAAACTAGTTTTACTTTCTGTGTGATTTTTTTTTTTTTTTCCTTCTCTCAACTTATTGTGCATTTAAAATTGGGACCATATTTTCTGACATCAGGTCTAGTTTCCTGGTGGTTCAGAGGGTAAAGATATCCTGCAATGCAGGATACCCGGGTTCAATCCCTGGGTCAGGAATATTCCCCTGGAGAAGGGAATGGCAACGCACTCCAGTACTCTTGCCTGGAAAATCCCATGGACAGAGAAGCCTGGAAGGCTACAGTTCACAGGATCACAAAGAGTCGGACACTACTGTGTGACTTCACTTTCAGCTTTCACTTTTTTCTGACATCTAATTACTGATGTTCATTTTACATAAGTAAAAGATATGTCATGGTAGAACCTTTCTTTAGTTAGTATATAAAATAGCTAATACACATTACCAAACAATAGAAATATTTTCTTGAAATTAAAATTGTAATATTTATCACACATAAAATATTATACATAATATTTCACAAAGGAAAGTATGCAAGTTCCCCTGAGTCAGCTCCTTCATGTTTCATATGCAATATCCCTCCACACTATACACTTATACTTTTTTTTATTGTCTTTTATATTCCCAATGAAATCAATACATATATGTGTAGTTCCTGGTACTTATTACTACACTCAATGTTTTTACATTTTTACATTATGCCCTTAATGCAGGATGTATATTTTATTCATTTTTATATCCTCAGTACCAAGAACAGTTCCTAATACTTAGTGATTTATAACTTATAAAAAAGAAATGAAATAAGGAAGGGCAGGAGAAGTAGAGGAAAAGTAAGGAAGGAAAGGAGGAAAAAAGGAAAGGAAGAAGGAAGGCACTATCTTATCCTGTTGATAAGATAGTTCCTTATCAACAGGTTACATTAGGAAATAGAAATTAAAAAAAAAAACAAAACTGTCCATGGAGTCACAAAGAATTGGACATGAGTTAGCTGCTGAACAACAAAAAACCTCACAGAATTTACCTTCAAACTGGTCTGTTTTTGTGTGTGCATATATATATATGTATATGTATATATATATATATGTATACTACTGTTTCTATTTCTGACTGAACTACACAAAATATATTCTTGGTCTAAACATACATTCAACACAAGTTTCCAATTACTCAGTAAGATATATGTTTCCGTTTGATGGACTTTAAAAAAGTTTGTTTATCCCATGTACACATTGATTTACTTCTAATTTACAGAATATCCAAATGCCAATTATAGCAATAATCAGTAACCCCTAGTTGACTTAGATTTCTTTTCTCAAGCAGTAGTCATTCAATTTAGAGATAAAAACATATTCCATCTGAATTAAACTTAGTTGCCTAGACATTAAATTCAATCCCTGGGTTGGGAAGATCCCCTGGAGGAGGAAATGGCAACCCACTCCAGTATTCTTCCCAGGAGAATCCCATGGACAGAGGAGCTTGGTGGGCTATGGTCCATATAGTTGCAAAGAGTGGGAGATGACTGAAGCAAGTTAGCACACAGCCTAGACATCAGGTAAAAGTTATAAAGAAATCACTATTTTATAGCTAATATATGTTTAATTGCTAAAGCGAGCTTTTAGTGTCAGGAGTCAGTCACTTGTCAGAATCATGGCTTGTATTTAATGCTACATTAAATTTTTAGGTATTTTAAGTTCATTATATTCAATAAAACTGCATGCTTTCAGCATGTGTTCTTATTATGGGCAAAAGGCGTTAAAAACAGATGGCACATCCATCTTTCAAAAAATGTTATACTACCACATTTAGAAATAAAATTGATATAAGAAAAATCTAATAACAATCTCATATGTATATATTAATTTTGAATGGTATTAGCTTGTATTTTGGAGAAGGAAATGGCAACCCACTCCAGTGTTCTTCCCTGGAGAATCCCAGGGACGGGGGAGCCTGGTGGGCTGCTGTCTCTGGGGTCACACAGAGGTGGACATGACTAAAGTGACTTAGCAGCAGCAGCAGCAGCAGCAGCTCATATTTAGATTTTTCACATTGTCATTTTTCATTACCATCATTAACATGGAATGTTGTTTCTATTTAGTCTATCAACTAAAAAGGTTGATTTTAACAAAAATCTATTTGTAAATAGCGATTTTTGTAGCTCCATTCATCTATGCTAAATTTTCATTTCTATAGACACTTCATAATATCCAACATTTCAACTTCAGCATAAATTTTCAAGTAAAATTTTTAAATATAGTAAGTTAACATTAAGATAGATTTTTCTTCTTTATTAAATTAACAGGGCACATAAAAACACTTAATATTTTCAAAATTGCAAAGTAAAAATGGCAAACTAGCATTAACTAATCATATCTTCTTAATTGCATGTATTTAATTTTTAAAAAATTGCATCTTTTCTTGCTAATTTTTTGTGAACAATGTTCATCTAAACTGCTTTGAAGGTGGTTTTAAGTGATTGTCGTGCTTACACTCAGTTGTGTCTGACTCTTTGCAACCTGGTGGACTGTAGCCGCCAGGCTCCTCTGTCCATGGGGATTCTCCAGGAAAGAATACTGGAGTGGGTTGCCATACCCTTCTACAGGGTTTAAGTGATGCACCAATCCATAAGCCACACAAACACACACACACATGTGCAGACACACTTTCTGAAGCCATACAATTTGAAATATACTAAGTGTAAGTGGGTAAAATGTTAGAAAAAAAAATAGGGAACGAGTTATACCAGTACTCAGTTTATTAAATTAAATTAAATTAAACAGTTTAATTCCTTTAAACAAGTATTTACAATTTACTCAGGATTTAGTCAGCAAGCTTCTTTGTACTATGCTATCACTCTCCTGATGATATAGTTTAGGATATACATATGATATAGGATGATATCATATCATCAAACTATATAAGTTTAGAATGATATAGTTTAGAATATATATTTTTACTATATATATATATCATATAGTTTAGGATATATAGTTTTTAATTTTAATTTTAACTTTTGTTTGGCCCATGGATTATTCATGATTATTCATATGTGTTTACTTAGAAATATTTGGCAATTCCCTGTATATTTTTTTCTGATTGATCTCAAATTTATTTCCATAGTATTTGGGAAAATACTTCATATGCTCAGTTCTTTTGACTTCCTTAAGATATGTTTTATGACCTATTATATTACTATCCTGAATATTCCACGTGTATATGAAAATATCTAGTTTCCTGCTAATAGTGGGTAGAAAGTTATATATATATATATCAATTAAGTTAATTCTGTTAGTATTGTTGTTGAAGTCTTCTCCTTATTGATTTTCTGTCTCAGTTCAGTTCAATCACTCAATCGTGTACGACTCTTTGCGATCCCATGAATTGCAGCACGCCAGGCCTCCCTGTCCATCACCAACTCCTGGAGTTCACCCAAACCCATGTCCATCGAGTCAGTGATGCCATCTAACCATCTCATCGTCGGTCGTCCCCTTCTCCTCCTGCCCTCAATCTTTCCCAGCGTCAGGGTCTTTTCAAATGAGTCAGCTCTTCACATCAGGTGGCCAAAATATTGGAGTTTCAGCTTCAACATCAGTCCTTCCAATGAACACCCAGGACTGATCTCCTTTAGGATGAAGTGGTTGGATCTCCTTGCATTGCTGTAT
This sequence comes from Dama dama, assembly GCF_033118175.1. Classification (NCBI taxonomy): domain Eukaryota; kingdom Metazoa; phylum Chordata; class Mammalia; order Artiodactyla; family Cervidae; genus Dama; species Dama dama. Next base: position 14,091,740 of record NC_083681.1, read on the forward strand.
AAAATACTAAGAGTATTTAAATCTTTGAACAGTGATTATATTTTTGTTTCTATCATTAATCCTGTCACTTCTTTCTTCCTGCATTTTAGAGTTTTATTGGTATATATCTAACTCCTTGATGCATTAACAACTTTATCACTCTAAATGAATCCTTTTTTCTCTATTAATAATCATATTTATAAATCTATTTTTCTCTGACAGCACAGTCATTCTTTTACTGAAGAGAATTTATTTTACTTTATATTAACTTTACATAATACTTTACATGGTATATCTTTTTTTCATTTTGCTTTCAACCTATTTGAATCTAAACATATCTTTCATAGACATACAGTTGGATCTCCTTTTTTATTCATTTTGAAACTATCTTTTCACTGAGACATATCTTTGTTCTTAATTAATATAATCATTAATATTGTGGATTTTACCTGCCATTCAGCTATATTGTTTTCTAGATATATCTATTTGCTTCTATATCCCTCCTCCACTGTTTTCCTTGATTAAACAGAATTTATTTTTTGTATACCACTAAAGTTCATTTATTTATCTTTACTATATACATTGATTTAGTAAGCAATCTCAGGATTACTCTTAGTAATTCTTTCTTTTTAATGGCTGAGTAATGCTCCATTGTATATATGTACTACATCTCTTTTATCCATTCTTTTTTTTTTTTTTTTTTATTAGTTGGAGGCTAATTACTTCACAACATTTCAGTGGGTTTTGTCATACATTGATATGAATCAGCCATAGATTTACACGTATTCCCTATCCCGATCCCCTCTCCCACCTTCCTCTCCACCCGATTCCTCTGGGTCTTCCCAGTGCACCAGGCCCGAGCACTTGTCTCGTGCATCCCACCTGGGCTGGTGACCTGTTTCACCATAGATAATATACATGCTGTTCTTTTGAAACATCCCACCCTCACCTTCTCCCACAGAGTTCAAAAGTCTGTTCTGTACTTCTGTGTCTCTTTTTCTGTTTTACATACAGGGTTATCATTACCATCTTTCTAAATTCCATATATATGTGTTAGTATGCTGTAATGTTCTTTATCTTTCTGGCTTACTTCACTCTGTATAATGGGCTCCAGTTTCATCCATCTCATTAGAACTGATTCAAATGAATTCTTTTTAATGGCTGAGTAATATTCCATGGTGTATATGTACCACAGCTTCCTTATCCATTCTTCTGCTGATGGGCATCTAGGTTGCTTTCCTTTATCCATTCTATCAATGAAGAACTAAGTCATTTTCATGCCCTGGTTATTGTAAATAGTGCCGTATGTGCATTATTTCATGATCCCTTGCTGAAGAGAAATGAGCAGGTGGTTCTTATAATTTACACAGCTTACTGCTTCTCTATAGTATGAACAGGAAGATCCCCAAAGTGAGGATAGCATTCTTGTTTAGTTGAGGAAAAACAGATTGGATTTCAGAGTAGAGAAGGTAGCTGTAAATTTCAGGATAGATTACTAGAGAGCAGAGAGTTATGTAAGTGCACATACAAGCAGAAGAATTAAAAGAAAAAAAAAAATAAATAAAGGGTTTCTTTCAAACATTTGACTATGAATGACCACATACTCATACAAGGAAAATATTCTAGGCTGGAGAAGAAGCCATTGAAAAATAGTAGATTGAACAATTCTCAGAGCTCACATGGGCTAAGACCTTTTGGAATTTCTGTGCATGAACATAGGGGTGAATGTCCTTTTTTGAATTAAGGCTTTCTCCTGGTATATGCCCAGGAGTGGGATTGCTCAGGCATATGTTGCTGCTACTGCTGCTAAGTCGCTTCAGCCGTGTCTGACTCTGTGCGACCCCATAGCCGGCAGCCCACCAGGCTCCACCTTCCCTGGGATTCTCCAGGCAAGAACATTGGCATGGGTTGCCATTTCCTTCTCCAATGCATGAAAGGGAAAAGTGAAAGTGAAGTCGTGTCCGACTCTTAGCGACTCCATGGACTGCAGTCTACCAGGCTCCTCTGTCCATGGGATTTTCCAGGCAAGAGTACTGGAGTGGGTTGCCATTGCCTTCTCCCAGGCATATGTTAGTTATAGTTTTATTTTTTTTAAGAAACTTCATAACGTTCTACATAATGACAGTACCAATTTACATTCCCACCAACAGTGTAGGAAGTTTCTCTTTTCTCCACACCCTCTCCAGCATTTCTTGTTTGTAGCTTTTTTTGATAAGGCCATTTAATTTTTGATTGTTCAGTTACTGAAAAATTTGCTGTCATCTACTTGCTTCTCTATACTCAATTTCTCTTCATTTTTCATTTTCTCTATGCTCTTATGTTGTACTTTTTCATTTTCATCAAGATCTATCCACCATGTAATTTCTAGACCTGCTTCCATTGATGGATTTATTGCATTCTGATAATGAGTGCTCTTTGTGCTTCTCTTCATGCTTTAGAATGCTTGCTTAGATAGGAGTTTTAAGCTTTTTATTGTTTCTTATCTTTTTTTTTTTTGTATTACTTTGCAATAAATTTTGTTTAGGCAGAGTTAGGTTACTTGAAATCACCTGAATACTTTTTTTGTTTGTTTGCTTTTCAGATTTGCTAGTGTGGTTTCAGAGCAGCTGTTGGCTTATAGCTAATTTAGTTCTATTATTAAGATAAGCCTCTGAGGATTTTATTTAATTCTCTGTGTATTTGAATTCTTTCCACTCTGACAGAAATTCCAAAAACTCTTAGCCCCATGTGAGCTCTGAGAATTGTTTGATCTATTGTTTTGCAATGGTTCCTTCTCCAGCCTGGAATATTTTCTTTGTATAAGTGTGCAGTCATTCACAGCCAAATGTTTGAGAGAAACCCTCTGTTGATTTTTTTTTTTTAATTCCTCTGCGTGTATGTGCATTTACATAACTCTCTGCTCTCTAGTTAATCTACTCTGAAATTTATAGCTACCTTCTCCACCCCGAAATCCAATCCATTTTTCCTCAACTAAATAAGAATTCTATCCTCACATTGTGGATCCTCCTTCTCACCCTGTACAGAAGCAGAAAGCTGTGTAAATTATAAGACCCACCTGTTTGTTTCACTTCATCAAGAAACCACATTCCTGTGATACCTGTTACTCATCTGAAAATCATTGTGTCATATATTTTATATGTGTTTTTTTCATTAATTTATTTTAATTGGAGGCTAATTTCAATATTGTGGTTTTTGGCATACATTGGCATGAATTAGCCATGAGTGTACATGTGTCCCCCATCCCGAACCCTTTTCCCACCTCCCTCCCCATCCCATCCCTCTGGGTTGTCCCAGTGCACCAGTTTTGAGTGTCCTGTTTCATGCGTTGAACTTGGACTGGTCCTCTATCTCACATATGGTATATACGTGTTTCAATGCTATTCTCTCAAATCATCCTGCCCTCACCTTCTCCCACAGAGTCTAGAAGTCTGTTCTTTATATCTGTATCTCTTTTGCTGTCTTGTGTATACGGTTGTCATTACCATCTTTGCAAATTCCATATATATGTGTTAATATAGTGAATTGGTGTTTTTCTTTCTGACTTACTTCACTCTGTATAATAGGCTCCAGCTTCATCCACCTCATTAGAACTGATTCAAATGCATTCTTTTTAATAGTTGAGCAATATCCCATTGTGTGTATGTACCACAACTTTCTTATCCATTCTTCTGCCAATGGACATCTAGGTTGCTTCCATGTCCTAGCTATTGTAAATAGTGCTGTGATGAACATTGGGGTACACGTGTCTCTTTCAATTCTGGTTTCCTCGGTGTGTATGCCCAGCAGTAGGATTGCTGGGTGGTGTGGCAGTTCTATTTCCAGTTTTTAAAGGAATCTCCACACTATTCTCCATAGTGGCCATACTAGTTTGCATTCCCACCAACAGTGTAAGAGGGTTCCCTTTTCTCCACACCCTCTCCAGCATTTATTGTTTGTAGACTTTTTGATGGCAGACATTCTGATCAACATGGGATGGTACCTCATTGTGGTTTTGGTTTGAATTTCTCTGATAATCAGTGATGTTGAGCATCTTTTGATGTTTTATAATTTTTTTAAGTATATGAAGATAAATCCTGTACTTATAAAATATCTTGACCAAAACTTCTTGCTTTGATTTTTGTGAGGGTTCAATTAAAACTATAGAGAAACTGGAAGATAATTAACATCTTGAGTAGGCTGAGACTTTCAATCAAAGAACATTGTACTTCTCTGTGATTGTTTTAATTTTATTTTTAAATATTTTCTCATAATCTTTTTTAGCTATCTGACAAATATTAATTTTTCATACTGTCTAACAATTGAACAGAATCAGTTAATTGTAAAGATTATGAAACTCAGCACAGCATATTCCAAAAGATTTTAATAATGATAACAGATACAATATAGTAGAAGAAAAAGGGTATGGTAATTATTGAGAAGTTCATGACTTCCAGGCACAATCTCCTGGGTTCTCTCTCAGTACCACAGAATATACTTAATCTTTGAATTATGGACCACAAAGCTATATGTTTGCTATATTAGTTCCAGGGATGCCTATGCACAACTTCACTGAAGGATTCTATCCCCTGATACTTGAATAGTTAAAAATAAGCTGTGTAAATTGTTAAACCCACTGAAACCCAAAAACTCATACATTTTCAATAATGTAAATAAGCTAGAACAGGGCACTATCCAAGGCATATCAACTCTGCATTGTATATTATAAATCACTAACTAGATCACCTCTCCTTATCTTGGCTAAGAGTCAAGATCAAGTCTTTAGGTCTACTGAAGATAAACATAAAGCTTGCCAGACCATTGCAAGATACAAACCACTTTAATATTTTGATACAATTGTAAGTGATATATTTTATGTTTATTTTCCTCATTGCTTTTGATATACAAAAAGTGTGATTTTTAACAAAACAAGTTCATATTTAAAGAATACAATATGGCAAATTTGGGCATATATATACATCAATGATATTATGTATTAACAAGATCAAGGAAGTAAATTCATCCATCATTTTCAAAAGTTACCTTTGTCCTTTTGCTCTTTATACCCTTTAAACAATTCTTTACCATCTTCTCCACTCCCATCCTATGAAATCACAATTGTTTTTTGTTTCTATAAGTTTATCTTACATATCTCATGTAAATGTGTAGTTATGTAGTATTTGCTTTTTTGTGAATCACTTATCTTACTTAGCCTAATGCCTTGCAGGGACATCTGTGTTGTAACAAATGGTAGGATTTCCTTCTCTTTTAAGACTGAATAAAATTCCATTGTATCTATATATCACATTTTCTATGTTTATTGTCTGTTGGTAGACATTTGAATTGTTTCCATATCTTGACTGCTGTAAATAATGCTTCTATGAACACAGGAGTGTAGACATCTCTTCAAGACCATAATTTCAATTACTTTGTACATACATATATCCATAAGTGGGAGTGCTGGATCATGTAGTATACTATTAGAAAATTTTTATGAAGCTTTATTCTGTTTTCCAGAATGGATGCACTATTTTTTCATCCTATTTATACTGTACAATGTGTTAGTCACTCAGTTGTGTTCAACTCTTTGTGACCCCATGGGCTGTGGTCCACCAGGATCCTCTGTCAGTGGAATTCTCCATGCACAAATACTAAATTGGGTTGCCATTTTCTTCTTCAGGGGAACTTGCAGACCTAGGAATCAAACCCAGGTCTCCTGCCTTGCAGAAGGATTCTTTAAATCTGAGCCACACAGGAAGCCCCACCAATAGTATACAAATGTTCCAATTTTTCAACATGCTCACCAACACTTGTTATTTTTTTTTATGATAATAATCACACTAACAAGTGTGATATATTTATTGTAATTTAATTTGAAAATGTAATTGTATTTTTTATCTGTTGATTTTAATCGATCAGCACATTGATTAAAGTCAATACTAATTGAAGAAATTTATCAGTAAGGTTTTTTTTTTTTTTTTTTTTCATTTTAACAATTCCTGTATTACCAATCATGTCATCTAAGGGAAAACAAATTGATAGATTTATTTTCCAACTATTGTGCCTATTCTTTTTCTTAATTTTTGATTTTCTTTCCTACTTATTTGCATCTGTAGCATTTATTTGAATCAAATCAATAAAGACAAGTATTCCTTACTTGTTCTTAATCTCAAAAGGAAAGCTTTGATAGTTCTACATTAATTATAGTGTTTGCTGTTGATTCTCTGTAGTTATAACTTATCTAAATAGTAATGTTACACCTTTACTTCCTAATTTGACAAGAACTATTTTGATCACGGATTAAAGTTGAAATTCATCAAGCAAATTTCAGGAGCAAAGGAACAAAAAAAGAGAGGAATGAAAGATAACTACAAAACAACCCCAAACAACTAACAATATGACAATAAGAACATACATATCAATAACTAGTTTAAATGTAAATGGACTATATACTCCAATAGAAAGACATAAAGTGGCTGAATGGATACAAAAATAAGACCCATATATATGCTGCCTATAGGAGACTCACTTCAGATCTAAAACCCACACAGACTAAAAGTGAAAGGATGGAAAACAGTATGCCATGCAAATGAAAACCTGGATACTAATACTTATATCAGAAAACATAGACTTTAAACAAAGGTTGTAACAAGATAGAAAGGCATTACATAATGTCAGGGAATCAACCCAATAAGAAGATATGAAAATTTAAATATATCCCACTTACATCAGTGGAACTGTCATCCATACAGGAAATACAAAAGTGAACAGAGGCCTTGAAAGATACCTTATACAAGATGAACTTCATAGATATATAGAGAGCAGTCCAGCCAAAAGCAGCTGCTGCTGCTGTTAAGTCACTTCAGTCATGTCCGACCCTGTGTGACCCCATAAACGGCAGCCCACCAGGCTCCTCCGTCCCAGGGATTCTCCAGGCAAGAATACTGGAGCGGGCTGCCATTTCCTTCTCCAATGCATGCATGCATGCTAAGTCACTTCAGTCATATCTAACTCTGTATGACCCTATGGACAGCAGCCCACCAGGCTCCTCTGTCCACAGGATTCTCTAGGCAAGAATACTGGAGTGGGTTGCCATTTCCTTCTCCAGACCAAAAGCAGCAGAAAACATATATTTTCCAAGTGCACATGGAACATTGTCCATGATAGATAGGTCACATGCTGGAGCATGAAACAAACCTCAGTATAATCAACAAAATTGAAATCCTCTTAAGCAACATTTCTGACCACAACATTATGAAAGTTGAAATCAACTGCAAGATAAAAGTTAAAAAAAAATACACTAACATGTGGAGGCTAAACAATATGCTACTAAACAACAAATTTATCACTGAAGAAATCAAAGAACAACTAAAGAAATATCTGAAGACAAAAGGAAATGAAAACACAGTGGGCCAAAATTTAAGGGAGGCAGCTAAGCAGTTAAAAGAGGAAGGTTATTAGCAATACAAGCCTACCTTAATAAACAAGGAAAATCTCAATGAGAAGTTTAAACTTACACCAAAAGCAGTCAGAAGAAGAAGACAAAAATGAAACCCAAAGTTTGAAAAAAGAAATCATAAAGATCAGAGAAGAAATAAATACAATGCAGACTAAAAAATCAATAAAAATTATCAATGAAACTAATAGTTGATTATTTAAAAAGATAAACAAAATTGATAAACTTTTAGCTAGACTTGTTAGAGAGAGAACAAGGGCTCAAGTCAATCATATCAGAAATAGCAAAGCAATTACAACTGATATCACAGTAGTACAGAGAATCATAAGACATTGCTGTGAAAAAATTTATTCTGATAAAATAGACAACATAGAAGAAATGGACAATCACACATAATGGAACCTTGAGAAGTAGAAAATATAAGCAAATCAATTATAAGTATGAAGTTAAATCAGAAATAATAATTTCAAAACCTTTCGACAAACAAAACTCAAGGATAAGATGGTTTCATCAGTGAATTTTACAAAACATTTAGAGAAGAGTAAACAGTTATACTTTTGAAACTATTTGGAAAAGAGATGCAGAGAAAGAATCACTTCCAAAGTCATTCTGTGTGCCCTGCACTACTCTGATAACAAAACTAGAAAAAGATATCACAAAAAAGTAAACTACAAGCCAATAACCTTGATGACAAGAGATGCAGAAATTCACAGGAAAATATGAACAAATATAAGTATTCAACAATATATTAAAAGGATCATACACCGTGAATAAGTGGGATTTATTCCACGGATGCAAGGATGGTTCAATACCAATAAACCAATCAGTTTGAAACATGATAATAACAAATTCAAGAATAAATATTTATGGTCATCCCAATAGATGTAGAAAAAACTTTTGACAAAATTCAGCATTGTTATATTGATAAAAAACTCTCAACAAAATGGGTATGGGGACAATACCTCAATATAACATAGCATGTGTGTTAAGCCCACAGGTAACATACTCAATGATGAAAAGCTGAAACCATTTCCTCTAAGATCAAAAACTAGACAAAAATAATCACACTGACCACTTTCATTCAATAAAATATTGGAAATTCTAGCCAAAACATACAGTCAAAAAATAGAAATAAAAGAAATTCAACTTGAAAATAAAGAAGTAAAACTGTAACTGTTTGAATACAACATGATGCTATTCACAGAAAATTATAATGGCACTGCCAAAAATTCCTATTGTTTATCAAGAAATTTGATAAAATTGCAGGATACAAAATTAATATAGAGAAGTATATTGCATTTTTATAAGCTAAAAACAAACTGTTAGAAATTAAGAAAATGATTCCAATAACAATGGCATCAAAACTAATAAAATATCTAGCAATAAATCTAACTAAGGAAGTAAACCCAACTTGGGCATCTGGAAGTTCCTGATTCACATAAGGCTGAAGTCTAGCATGCAAGATTTTAAGCATGGCCTTACTAGCGTGGGAGATTAGTGCAATTGTCCAGTGTTTAACACAGTCTTTGGCACTACCCTTCTTGGCAATTGGGATGAAGCCAGTTTTCCAGTCCTGTGGTCACTGCTGGGTTTTCTAGATTTGCTGATACAATGAATGCAAAACCTTGATGGCATCATCCTTAGGGATTTGAATAGTTCTGCTTTGCTTAATTAACAACAGTGCATCTTAAGGCCCACTTGACCTCACACTCCAGAATGTCTGGCTCTGGGTGACTAACCACACCATCATGGTAATCTGGTTCATTAAATTCTTTTCTTATACAGCTCTTCCGTGTGTTGTTTCCATCTCTTTTTGATCTCTTCATCAACTACTAGGTCTGTACCATTTTTATCCTTTATCGTGCCCATTTTTGTGTGGAATGCTCCCTGATGCTTCCAGTTTTCCTGAAGAGATCTTTAATCTTCCCCCTTTTGTTGTTTCCTTCTATCATTAAGGTTTGTTATTGGAAGAAGACCTTCTTGTCTCTTCTAGCTACTTTTTGGAACTCTGCATTTAATTGGATATACCTTTCCCTCTCTTTGTTATTCTGTTATTTGTAAAGCCGTCTCAGATAACCACTTTGCCTTCCTGCTTTTCTTTGCCTTTGGGATGGTTTTGTTTGTTATCTTCTCTACAGTAGCACAGTCCATAGTTTTTCAGGCACACCATTAACTAGATCTGATCCCTTGAATCTATTTGTTAGTTCTACTGTGAATTCAAACGGGATTTGATTTAAGTCATATCTGGCTGGCCTATTGTTTTTTCCAGTTTTCTTTAGTTTAAGCCTGAATTTTGCTAGGGGAAGCTGATGATCTGAACCAGTCAACTCCAGGTCTTGTTTTTACTGACTGTAAACAGCTTCTCCATCTGCAACTACAAAGAATGTAACCAGTTTGATTTTGGTATTGACCACTTGGTGATGTCCATGTGAAAAGTCACCACTTGTGTTGCTGAAAAAGGGTATTTGTTGTGACTAGTGCCTTCTCTTGTGGGAATTCCATTAACTGATTTCCTGTCTCCTTTTGTTATCCAAGGCCAAACTTGCCTGTTACTTCAGGTATATTCTGACTTCTTACTTTTTCATTCCAATCCCCAATGATGAATAGAACATATTTTTTAGATGTTAGTTCTAGGTCTTCTAGGTCTTCATAGAACTGATTAACTTCAGTTTCTTTGGCACTGGGTAGGGGAATAGACTTGGATTACTGTGATATTGAATGGCTTGCCTTGAAAATGAACTGAGATCATTCTGTCATTTTTAAAGGTTGCACCCAAGTACTATATTTTAGACTCTTTGTTGATTATGAGGGATACTTCATTTCTTCTTGGGATTCTTGCCCACAGTGGTAGATATAATGGCCAACTGAATTAAATTTGCCCATTCCCATCCATTTTAGTTTGATGATTACTAGCATGTTGATGTTTATTCTTACCATCTCCTGCTTGACCATGTCCAACTTTCCTTGATTCATGGACCTAACATTCAAGGTCTTTACAGCATCATATTTTACTTTCATCACCACACATATTCACAACTGAGCATTGTATCTGCTTTGGTCCAGGCACTTCATTCATTCTGGAACTGTTGACAATTCTCCTGTGGTCTTCCCCAGTAGCATACTGGACACTTTCAGACCTGGGGGTCTCATCTTTTGGTGTCATATCTTTTTGGCCTTTTATACAATTCATGATGTTCTCACAGCAAGTATACAGAAGTGGTTTGCCGTTCCCTCCATTAAAGGATCATGTTTTGTCAGAATTTTCTGCCATGACCTATCTGTCTTGGGTGGTCCTGCATGGCATGGCTCATAGCTTCATTGAGTTATGCAAGCCCCTTTGCCACAACAAGTTCATGAAGTGATCCGTGTAGGAATCACTGAAGCATTGATGTCTTTGAACTGTTGTGCTGGGAAAGACTCTTGAAAGTGCCTTGGACAGCAAGGAGATCAAACCAATCAATCTTGAAGGAGACCAACCCTGAATATTTAATGGAAGAACTGATGCTGAAGCTGAAGCTCCAGTATTTTGGCCATCTTATGTGAACAGACGACTCATTGGAAAAGTCCCTGATGCTAGGAAAAATTGAAGGCAGAAGGAGAAGAGGGCATCAGAGAATGAGATGACTGGATGGCATCACCAATGTAATGAACATGAACTTGGGCAAACTCCAGGAGATAATGAGGGACAGGGAGGCCTGGTGTGCTGCAGTTAATGGGGTTGCAGAGTCAGACATGACTGGGCAACTGAACAACAACAAAGGAAGTAAAAGACTTGCACTTAGAAAACTCTAAGACACCGATGGAAAAATTGAACAAGAGAAAAAGCAGATATGAATAAATACTCTGTTAATGGATTGGAAGAATTAATGTTGTTAAAATAAGCATACTACCCAAAGCAATCTACAGGCTTAATACAATCCCTATTTAAATACCAGTGTTTGTTTGTTTTGTTTTGTTTTGTTTTTCACAGAACCAGAACAAATGACTTTAAAATTTGTATGGAGTCACAAAATACCTCAAATAGTTAAAACTATCTTGAAAATCATGGACTAAACTGAAGGTGTCATGCTGCCTGATTAAAAAAAAAAAAACTTTAAAGGTATGGTAATCAAAGTAGTATGGTACTGACACAACCAGATGCATAGATAAACGGAGCAGAATAGAGAGATCAGAAGTGAACCCACACTTATATGGACAATTAGATTTACAACAAAGAAGGTAAAAATGTACAATGGGGAAAGACAGCTTCTTAAATAAATGGTGTTGTGAACACAGGAAAACTATATTACAAAGAATCAAACTGGACTACTTTCCATCATGCATAAAAATGCAATTCAAAATGAATTATAGACTGAAATGTAAGACCCAAAATCATAAAATTTACATAAGAAAACAGTAAGTAGTAAGCTCTTTGACATAGGTCTTCAAAATAATTTGTGAATGTCTCCTCAAGTAAGGGAACAAAAGCAAAAATAAACTAGTGGGACTAAATCAAACTATAAGGGTTTTAGACAGTGAAGGAAACTATTTGGAAAACAAAAAGCCTACTTAAGGGAGGAGATATTTGTAAATGACATATCCATTAAAGGAATGATATCCAAAATGTAAGAGGAACGTATGCAACTCAACATCAAAAGCAAATAAACAACCCAATTATAAATGAGGAGAGGATCTGAATAGATTTATTTTTTTCCCAAGAAAGACTGACAGAGCCAACAGACACATGAAAATATTGTAAACATCCCTAATAATCAGGAATGTGCAAATCAATATTTGAGACCACTTCACACCTTTCAGAATGATTATTTATCAAAAAGACTATATATATGTGTGTGTGTGTGTGTGTGTGTGTGTGTGTGTTGGTGAGGATATGGAGAAAAGAGAATCCTCACGTTTTGTTGATGAGTATGTGTGTTGATGCGGCCACTATGGAAAACAGCATATATAGTCCTCAAAAAATTAAAATAGAAGCACTATATGATCTGGTATCGGAGAAGGCAATTCCCCCATTCCAGTACTCTTGCCTGGAAAATCCATGGACGAAGGAGCCTGGTAGGCTGCGGTCCATGGGGTCGCCAAGAATCAGACACGACTGAGCGACTTCACTTTTCACTTTCATATATTGGAGAAGGAAATGGCAACACACTCCAGTGTTCTTGCCTGGAGAATCCCAGGGACGGGGGAGCCTGGATGGCTGCCGTCTAAGGGGTCGCACAGAGTCGGACACGACTGAAGTGACTTAGAAGCTGCATGATCTGGTATTTCCATACCTTTGTGCTTACTCAAGAAACAAAAACACTAATTAGTAAAGGGGTATGTACTCCATGTCCATTGCAACAATAGTCAAGACACTAAAGCAGTACACGATGAAATATTACTTAGCCATAAAATAAAATTTTGCCTTTGTTTACATCATTCATGGACATAAAGGGTATTAAACTAAGTGAAATAACTCAAACAGAAAAAGACACATACTGTATGATCTCATTTTTGCCAGAGGGTAGGAGGTAGAGGAGAAAGAAGAGATGAAGGATATTAAGAAGTATGTCGACTAAAAAAGTACAACTTGAGAGTTGTGAATTAAGTTTTATTTGGGGCAGAATGAGAACTGCAGCCTGGGAGGCAGCATCTCTGATAGCTTTGAGAGACTGCTCCAAAGTGGCAGTGGGAGAAAGTCAATATATAAGGTTTAGGTGAAGGGGGTGTTCAATACCGTGAAGCTTATATTTTATAAAAGGGTTTTTGTTAGTCATGAGGATCTGATGTCACCACGAAGGGATTTAGTGCTTCTCTTTAGATATGAGGAGATGCAGTGATCCTGGTCATGCAATCTGCTCCTAGAAACATTTAACTATCTAAAGGCCTGTCCCACCAGATTCCCTGGAGCACAGAGGGCCTCATTCCACCCTGAACTCCCTCAGGGGTTGTTGAAGGTCAACAGCTATAGCAGCCTTGGGTTCAATCTCCATGGCAGATGGCAACTGCCTTTATAGTTCAGTCACTGGCAATGCTCTTGGTAAGTGTCAATTTTTAGTTGACAAATACGTACCTGCAGCTGCAAATTAAATGTTACAGGCATGAAATGTAGAATGTGGGGAATATAGTCAGTTACTGGGTAATATTTTTGGTCAGTGACAGATTGTACCTAGACTCATGCTGATAATCATTTTGTATAAACTTATTCAATTACTGTGTTTTGTATGAGGAACTAACACAGTGTTATAAGTCAATTATATTTCAAAAAGAAAGCAAGCAATCTCATAGAAAAAGAGACCATATTCATAGTTACCAGAGGTGGGGAATGGGGCAGTGGGAATTGGATGAAGACAATCAAAAGGCACTAACTTTCAGTTATAAAGTAAATAAGTAGCAGTGGGTAATGTACAACAGGATAAATATAAATAACACTGCTGTCTATTACATACAAAAATTGTTCAGAGTAAATCCTAAGAGTTCTTAACCTCCCCAAATGTTTTTCTATTTAATTTTTTATTTATGTGAGATGAGGGATGCTTGCTAAGCTTACTGTTATAATCATTTTATGGTACTGAGTTCACCAAAATTTTAGTTCATTTTTTTTTTATAAGATGGCTCTACCAGCAATTAGTTGTCTTTAACTTCTTTTGAAACAATTTTGTTAGATTGTATGGTGACAGCTATATAGAGATTGTATAATGTATAATTGTATATAGATTGTATAATGCCAGTGTGCATTTAAAAAAAAAAAACTTATCAAAACTGATGAATTTTTGTGTAGCCACTTTATATTGAAGATGGAAGAAAAAAGTAACATTGGTGTATTGGCATATTATTATTCATTATTTCAAGAAAGGTAAAAGCAAAAATAAAATTCAAAAAAAAAAAAAAAAAAGATTTGTGCCATGTATGGAGAAGGTGTTGTGACTGCATCAAATGTGTTAAAAGTGGTTTTGAAGTTTCATGTTGGAGATTTCTTGCTGGACAATCCTCCATTGTATGGTAGACCAGTTGAAGTTTATATGGATCAAATGGAAACATTAACTGAGAACAGTCAATACTATACCACACAGGAGATAGCCAGCACACTCAAAATATCCAAATCAAGCACTAAAAATAATTTGTAGCAGCTTTGTTATGTTCATTGCTTTGATGTTTTGATTTCATATAAATTAAGTGAAAAAAATCTTCTTGATTATATTTCCACATGTGATTCTTTACTGAAATGTAGCCAAAGTGTTCCATTATTTTTTTGGGGGGTGGGGGGGGGCAGCTCATAGCATGCAAGATCTTAGTTCCCAGATAAGGGATCAAACCTGTGTTCCCTTGTGATGGAAGTTTGGAGTCTTAATCACTGGACCACCAGGGAAGTCCCCTGAATATTCTATTTTTAAAACAAACTATGACAGGTAAATAAAAGTGGATATTGTACAATAATGTGGAATGGAAGAGATCATGGGGCAAGAGAAAGGAATCACCACCCACCATACCAAATGCTAGTCTTCATCCAAAGAAAGTGATGCTGTGTATGTGGTGGAATTGGAAGGCAGTCCTCTATTATGAGCTCCTTTTGGAAAACCAAATGATTAGTTCCAAAAATTACTCCCAATTAGACTAACTGAAAGCAGCACTTTGCGCAAAGCCTCCAGAATTAGCAGGAAACACATAATCTTCCATGAGGACAATGTAAGACCATGTGTTTCTTTGACAACGAAGCAAAAACTTTTACAACCTGACTGCGACATTCTGATTCATATGCTGTGTTTGCCTGACCTCGAACCTTCAGATTTTCTTTTACTTCAGTGTTTACAAAATTCTGTTATTGCAAGAAAATTTAATTCCTTGAAATACTATAAATGGGACCTGGAACAGTTCTTTGTTCAAAAGATAAAAAAACTTTGGGAAGATGGAATTATGAAGTTTCCTGAAAAATGGCTGAAGATAGTGAGGAAAAAATGGTAACTACATTGTTCAATAAAGTTCCTGGTAAAAAGAAATAATATATATTTTATTTTGACTGAAAAAACCAGCACAAATATGTGTGTCAAATAACTACACTGTGTAATTTAAACTTTTACAGTGCTGTATGTTAATTATATCTCATAAAACTGGAAGACAAAATCAAAATTATAGAAAACGTTCTCTTTTTTTTTGGTTTGGTTTGTTCATTTTCTTTTGATCTCAGTTTCAGAAGACATACATTCTCATATATCATTCCTTTTTTAAAAATGTGTTTTATTTTGTTCACCCATATAATGCCATGGTTGAATTATATGATGATTTTCTAATGTTATCAGTTTAAAAATTCTATGTACTGGATTGACATGGTTATTTACATCATAATTTTATTTTTGCTAAAATATATGTTTCATGAAACCTGGAACAGTGTGTGTTTATATGTGTGTGGGGTGTGTGTTTGTATGTTGGTATGTGTGTGTGTGCATGTGTGCATGCGTGCTTTTGAAGAGCTGTCCTTGGAGTCTCTAGAGATTTACTGGCACTTCGTTGGCACTCAATAAACATCTGTTGACAGGATGAATGAATTCTTACTATATCACTCCAAATTTTGAAACTTGACATTCAATTTCATACCTATAGCTCTATGATGTATGCATTCTTTTGTTCCCAGCTTTCTTTCAAGTTGTTAAATATTTGTGTCTTTCATCAGAGCTTTGCACTGCAGTAAAAACAGGGGTCTTGCTTTTGAACAAAATCTATTAATTCAAAATAATAATTTAAAAGGATCTAATTATATCTCAACAGTAAACTGTTTCTGTGATCAAATTTACATTCATATTCTTAATGTTGTGGCATATTATATTATATTCTAATAGTAGAATATAATTGTGTTTTCATTAAAGCACAATTTTACTGTGCTTTCATTAAAGTGGATAAACACTTTAAGAATGTTGCATTGTGTTCTTAAATTATGGTTTCTAAAATCACTACTGTTTATCTTTCCATCGTTCCTTTTAATCTGAAGGAACCATTCAACTATAAAGTTTTTTTGTTTTTTTTAAGTAAGCTACAAATGATGTATGTTAAGTTCATCTGATCTAATATCTAATACTGATATTTTCTCATTGATTTTCTTTTTGGATCATCAATCAATTGATGTAAGTGAGGTATTAAAGTACACTATTTTGACTGTTTCACTTTTTATTTCTCTATTTAGGTCTGCTAATATTTCTTTTATATTTAGGTGCTCCTATATTGGAGCTTTTATATTGGTTGCATACATATTTACAAAATGCCATATCCTCTTGTTAGATTAATCTCTGTCACTAGGCAATGTTCTTGTGTCTTTCTTTACAATCATTATTTTAAAGGATATTTCATCTGATAAAAGTATAGCTACCTCAGCTATATTGTGGTTTCCATTTGTATAAAATATCTTTTTCCATCCCTTCATTTTCAACATATATGTCCCATTACATCTCAAGCTGACGCTGTGATCAACATAAAATAGACTGCTTTACATATGTTACTATATATATGCTTTGTAGTAACTACAAAGCAAAATGATGTTTAACTGATGCTGAAGCTGAAGCTCCAATACTTTGGCCACCTGATATGAAGAACTGATTCACTGGAAAAGACCCTGATGCTGGGAAAGATTGAAGGCAGGAGGAGAAGGGAACCACAGAGGATGAGATGGTTGGATGGCATCACCGACTCGATGGACATGAGTTTGAGAAAGCTCCAGGAGTTGGTGATGGCCAGGGAAGCCTGAGATGTTGCAGTCCATGGGGTCACAAAGAGTCGGACACAACTGAACAACTGAACTGAACTGAACAAAGCAAAAACCTATAGCAGATACAAAAACAATAAAGAAATCTAAACATACCACTAAAGATAGCCATGATACCAAGGGGAAGAGCAAAAGAAGAAGAAAAATACAGAGAGGAACTACAAATTAGTCAGAAAATGATGAACCAAATGTCAAGAGAAACATTTATTTGAGTAATTTCTTTAAATTCAAGTGAACTAAATTCTCAAATCAGCATAGAGTAGTTGAATTGATAATAATGAAAAACAACAATGGCAACAATAAGAAGACATCCATGCTGCTTACAGAAGACAGCGAATTATTTGAGTAGTGCAATGGGATCCAAACAAAAACAATGATATTTAATTCTCAGAATCTTTTGAGGCTAGTGTTTTTGTTGTTGTTTAGTTTTTATTTCATAATCATAAACTTACCTCTGCAATACAGCTAAACTTAGAGAAAGATAAGGAAAATATGGAACTCAAAGAACTGCAGTGAGAACAAAGATTATAGGATACTTTGAGCAGATGGAATTGAAGGGGTGCTCTCATGAGCTATAAAAGGGATGTTCTGATGGTTAAGACAAAACACAAGTCAAATTTGATAGATTTGTCCACAGTCAGCAATGGTGATCTTCTTTCAGGTTTTGCCATTCCTGGACTCAAAGCACTCCATGGCTTCCACAATATTCATGCTTTCTTTCATCTTGCCAAAGACTACAAGCTTGACATTCAACCACTCAGTCTTGATAATGCATATAAAAAACTGGAAACTGTTTGTCTAGGGGCCAGTGTTTGCCATGGACAAGGTACTAGGACCCATATGTTACTTTCATCAATTTTCTCCCCATAGATGAACTTGCCACTAGTGCCATTATAGCATGTGAAGACTCCACCCTGGCATATATTTACAAGAACTATTCTGTGAAAGCAGGAACTTTTATAATCAAATCCTCTCTCCCCGTGCTCAGATATGAAGGTTTTCTGCTGTCTTTGGAACTTTGTCTTCCAAACAGCTAGAAGGAGATGCAGCAGAAGGACCGGCATCAATGGCAATGTCAAAGAACTCCGGGGGACTGACCATGGCTGGGTAGCACAGGAGGCTCTGGGCTGCAGTGTCTGCAGGCCTGGAAAAGTCAAAGTGTTAGTGTCTCAGCTGTGTCTGACTCTTTGAGACCCAGTGGACTGTAGCCTGCCAGGCTCCTCCGTCCATGGAATTCTCCAGGTGAGAATACTAGAGTGGGTAGCCATGCCCTTCACCAGGGAATCTTCCCGACCCAGGGACTGAGCTCAGGTCTCTCACATTACAGGCAGATTCTTTGCCATCTAATTCTTTACCACCAGTGAATCCCCACGCAAGGCCTGTAGGTAATGTTAGAGAGACCATTCCTTTTCACTTGTGCTGCAGTTGGGAGGTCCAACACTGGGGGAAGCATGTCTGAAAATAGCTCTGTTACAGTGAAAGGGGAAAAGGGAAAAGGAGGGGAAATACCCTGAATATATTCACTACCTGTACAACATATCTCACACAGAGCTCCTACTACATTTTTCGGTTGGTTGTTTGATTTATTTTCTCTTGTTTCATTTGGTTTGAGCTGTTTTGTTTTTGTTTTTTGTGACTTGTATCTAAAAGAATCCTGACAGGAGCACATTAATGACTATAAGTTTTTAAATATTATTTAAAACTCTGGACCACATTATCAAGAAATTTGGAGATTTTAATCCTGAGCAGAGAAACTCTAAGAGAATTATCAAGACAGAGTGGTCTCACTGGGTCCCAGAAATTATTCTCTGACAAGCTGAGATATAATGACAGCAATGTGGCTATTGAAGTGAAGTTAATTGAGTTTCCCATTCTACCATTTCTTCAGTGGCATCCTGATCTTCAGGTGTAGTTAAGTGGAGCCAGATAAGGCTTAGGAAACTGGGACAGATAGCCAGTGATAACTATAAATCGATTAACTGCCTTATATTATGTTTTGTGACAATCCTGTTAGGATGTATCAAACATGATTAATAATTGCTAATTTGTGTGAAAACAAATTTAGATTATAGGATCTTGCTCTTAGATGAAATAATCAAAAGGTCTGATCCAATTTATTTCTGTTATTATCAAGGGCATTTATATGCAAAAGACTAAATTTTGTGCTGAGGATATAGTAGTAAGAAAAAATAGTTACAGAACTTAAAATCAAGTGGAAAAACAGAAAATGAAACATATGGTAAAGTATATAAGGGATTGAATTTTCCACATCTTTTCCAATTTTTTTCTAATGGCTTTCCTGTACAGATTCTAAAATTAGTAGATGCATTTTCTAGTCTATCTTGATGCTAGGGATTTAGATGTAAATGCAATTGATGGGGTTGCAAAGAGTCAGACAAGACTGAGCGACTGAACTGAACTGAACTGAGGTTCAAATCAAATTTGTTGTTGTTGTTCAGTCACTGAGTTATGTCCTATTCTCTGCGACCCCATAGACTGCAGTACACCAGGCTTCCCCGTCCTTCAGCATCTCCCAGAGTTTGCTGGAACTCATGCCCATTGAGATAGCATTGATAGTGATGCTATCTAACCATCTCATCCTCTGCTACCCTTTTCGCCTTTTGCCTTCAATCTTTCCCAGCATCAGGGTCTTTTGAGATGAGTCAGCTTTCCACATCAAGTGGACAAAGTACTGGAGATTCAGCTTTAGCATAAGTCTTTCCAATGAATATTCAGGAATTATTTGCTTTAGGATTGACTGGTTTCATCTCTTTGCAGTCCAAGTCTTCTCCAGCACCACAGTTCAAAAGCATCAATTCAGCTCTCAATCTTCTTTATAGTCCAACTCTCACATCAGTACAGGACTATTGGAAAAATCATAGCTTTGATTATATGGACTTCTGCTGGCAAAGTGATGTCTCTGCTTTTTAATATTCTATCTACGTTTCCCATAATTTCCATCCAAGGAGCAAGCATCTTTTAATTTCATATCTTCAGTAAATATCAGTGATTTTGGAGTCCAAGAAAAGAAACTATGTCACTGCTTCCACTTCTCTACCCTTCTATTTGCCATGAAGTGGTGCAACTGGATGCCAGGATTTCAGTTTTTTGAATGTTGAATTTTAAAACCAGTTTTTTTTTTTGTTTTTTTTTTTTTTAAAATAGCATTTAACATGATGCACTCTGCATAGAAGTAAAATAAGCAGGGTGACAGTATATAACCTTGTCATACACATTTCCCAATTTGGCAACAGTCTGTTGTTCCATGTCCAGTTCTAATTGTTACTTCTTGACCTGCATACAGATTTCTCAGGAGACAGGAAAGGTGGTCTGAAATTCCCATCTCTTTAAGAATTTTCCACAGTTTGTTATGAGCCACACAGTCAAAGGCTTTAGCCTAGTCAATAAGGCAGAAGTAGATTTTTTTTTTCCTGGAATTCGCTTGCTTTTTCTATGATCCAACAAATGTTGGTGATTTGATATTTTATACCTCTGCCTTTTCTAAATCCAGATTGTACATCTGAAAGTTCTCACTTCACGTACTGTCGAAGCCTAGCTTGAAGAATTTTTAGCATGACCTTGCTATCCTGTGAAATGAGTGCAATTGTATGGTAGTTTGAACATTCTTTGCCATTGTCCTTTTTTGGGGTTGGAGTGAAAACTGCCAGTCCTGTGGCTACTACTGAGTTTTCTAAATGTCCTGACATAGTGAGCGCAGTGCTTTAATAGCATATTCTTTCAGGATTTGAAATCACTCAGTTGGAGTCCATCATCTCCACTAGCTTCATTTGTAGCAATGTGTCCTAAATCAAAGCCCACTTGAATTCACATTCCAGGATGCCTGGCTCTAGGTGAGTGACTACACCATTGTGGTTATCTGGCTCATTAAGACCTTACGCAGAACTGAACTCCATTGGAGAGGAATGGAAATTGCAGGAATGTGGTGTCCATTCTGTTGCTGTATGTTGTAGCAGGCAAGGCATGGATTTGGAGGTAAAGACTGGTAAGTTTCTATGTTTGAGTCATGGATAAGATTATATGTCTCTTCTCCCAGAACTTTTATTTTCTAACTATCTAAAGATCTCTTCAAAATTATTTCTGCTCAAACTATGTATTTGTAATTAGACTCTAACTGATTTGGTATTAGAGCTAATCCCTTCAATCTATTTGTCACTTCCACTATATAATCATAAGGGATTTGATTTAGGTCATAGCTGAATGGTCTAGTGGTTTTCCCTAATTTCTTCAATTTAAGTCTGAATTTGGCAATAAGGAGTTCATAATCTGAGCCACAGTCAGATCCTAGTGTTTTTTGCTGTCTGTATAGAGCTTCTCCTTCTTTGGTTACAAAGAATATAATCAATCTGATTTTGGTATTGACCATCTGGTGTTGTCCATGTGTAAAGTCTTCTCTTGTGTTGTTGGAAGAGGGTGTTTGCTATGACCAGTGGGTTTTCTTAGCAAAACTCTGTTAACCTTTGCCCTATTTCATTTTGTACCCCAAGACCAAATTTGCCTGTTACTCTAGATGACTCTTGACTTCTTACTTTTGCACTCCAGTCCCCTATGATAAAAAGGACATCTTTTTGGGGTGTTAGTTCTAGAGGGTCTTGCAGGTCTTTATAGAACTGTTCAGCTTCTTCAGCACTACTGGTTGGCGCATAGACTTGGATTACTGAGATACTGAATGGTTTGCCTTGGAAATGAACAGAGATTTTTCTGTCATTTTTGAGACTGCACCCAAGTACTGAATTTCAGACTCTTTTGTTGATTATGAGGGCTACTCCATTTCTTCTAAGAGATTATTGCCCACAGTAGTAGATACAGTGGTCATCTGAATTAAATTTGCCCATTTTAGTCCATTTTAATTCACTGATTCCTAAAATTTTGATGTTCACTCTTGCCATCTCCTACTTGATCATGTCCAATTTACTTGATTCATGGACCTAACATTCCAGGTTCCTATGCAGTATTGTTCTTTACAGCATCAGACTTTACTTCCATCACCAGTCACATCCACAACTGGGCATTACTTTTGCTTTGGTTCCCACTCTTCCTTCTTTCTGGATTTATTTCTCCACTCTTCTCCAGTAACATATTGAGCACCTACAGACCTGGGGAGTTCATCTTTCAGTGTCATATGTTTTTGCCTTTTTGTACTGTTCATGGGGTTCTCAAGACAAGAATACCGAAGTGGTTCGCTGTTTTCTCCTCCAGTAGACCATGTTTTGTTAGAGCTCTTTACCGTGAGCCATCTGTATTGGGTGGCCCTACATGACATGGCTCATAATTTCATATTTATAACTAGTAAGTTCCAAATCTGAAGGAAAATTTTATGCATCAATGGTTTCAGAGAGGAATTATGAGGTTTAAAATCATATTTGCCGTTCTTTTTTTTTTTTCATTTTATTTTTTATTTATTTATTTTTTCATTTATTTTTATTAGTTGGAGGCTAATTACTTTACAATATTGAAGTGGGTTTTGTCATACATTGACATGAATCAGCCATGGAGTTACATGTATTTGCCGTTCTTAATAGTGATTAGATATAGAGGAGACTTGAGGTCAAATGTAAATACAAATTACTACTCTTTGTGCATCTTAATTTCTCTCTTCTAAGCCAAATGTGGTATTTCATAATACAAAATAATTCAAAATCCTCCAACTTCTTCCTGTCTTCTCTCCCATACTTTCATTTTTTAAATGAAGCCTCCCACGTGCTCCTTTAATGGAAGGAAAAGTGATTAGAATGAGACTTTTCTCTCTAGAGGAGGTGAAACCTTGGTTCTCAGCAAGAATAATTTTGAGTGGGAAATGGCTGGTTTCCTTTGTTTTTTGTAAGAATCTCTATTTTGAAGGAAAAATTGATAAATACATCAGGAAGGGCAAAAGGAATGCCATCTCTGCAAAGGAACTTTCCTTCTTCACAGTAGTTATGCTGGTCATACAAAAAGAAAGGAAAAGTTAAAATGCAGAAACAAGGAAAGAGAATCTTATTTTTATTGTCAACTTGCTTAGTATTTTATTTCTTTTTAAAAGTATTTAGTTATGTATTATCATTTTTAAACTTATTTTCTTATCATTGATGTTCCTTAAGAGTCCCTGTGAAAAGCCAATTAAGTTTTTCAAATCAGCTGGCTACAAATATATCTTTGAAGGGCAGTTACTAAAATGAGGATCTAGAGAATAGAAGTGAAGCCGGAATTACTGATCTCTAGTTGAAAGCACCACCTACTGGGTAATAGAAACATTTACTGCTTTTAGCATCTCTGACCACATTATTGTCAGCAAATGAAACCTAAGTCAAGGGGAAAGTCTAACAAAATTATTATTCTGTTTACAAAAAATAAATAAATAAATAGAATAAAATAAATCCCTTCCATATGATTGTATCTATCTGTAAACAAAATGGAAAAAGAAACTTGTTGCATCATTCAAATTATTCTTTCTGGTATTCTTGCCACAAAAATCATAATTCCTAAAACTACTTAGAGTTTGAATAAAAACACTCAGGAAATAGGTTTTCAAAATCATAGAACATTCTGTCAATAAATGTAATAATTCTTGAGCAATCTTTGAAATGACAGGAACATTATCAGTGCATTTCCTACCTAGCCAGGAGGTATTTGATCCTCAAGTCACACTATTTTGTCTTTTATAAACCTGGAGAAGAATAAAGAGAAATTTCTTAGACACATTTTGACAAAAATGAAAAAAAATAATTTTCACAATTCTATAAGTCCTAAAAGCTTTTCTTTTTAGTATCTTTGGTGATGGAAAAATCCAAGTTACCCCCAGTTTATCTGGCAAACTAATATGAATCACAAGTGCTTTTAAATATGAACATTCTCAGGTGCAATTTAGATCTGATGTTGACAAGTACAATTCAAGGATTTTAGCTATAGCCTAAAACATTATGAACAGACTTTTCTTTTTATTCAAGTACAGTGTTTTGTTTTGAACAGGAAATTACTCTGGGGAATTTTACTATTTATTGGTAGAGACTGTGCTAATATACTATGTCTGTTCAAATAGATTGTGAAAAACTGAGAGAAAATTCAATATCACTGAGCAAGACCCTGTTAAATTCAGAAAGTTGTGGAACAATCAATCAGTCAATCAGAATGAACTCAGAAATAACTTGTCCTTTAAAATATCTGAGTCCTAAGATTCATCACTCTCTTGAATGTATAATGTGCAGTGCAGTGCAGTATTGCATTATCAGAAATTTGTAAATTTTTTATTACACTTTCCATTCTAGCTCCCCTCTTTGTTAGCTATGTAGTTACAAGAGTAAGGAAAAAAACATACAAATAGTTAATTATACAAAATAGAAATTTCTTTATTTTTTCATTGTGGATAGCATGTCTTTCTCTAGTTTAGATAATATTCATTCAAAATCAAATACTTAGGAGACAGGTTATGTGATTTTTCCACTTCTTTCCCCTTTCTCAGTGTTTCCTCTCTAGGAAGAGCCATTCACTGTCACATCAACCGTTCAGAATCCCACTTCTGATTTAGGTAATATTTTAAATATCAAATTTTTAAAGACAGTGTCAGGTAACTCCTGTTAATTCCTCTTTCCTGAAATATTATTTCCTCCAACAGACTTACTCTATTCCACCTCTCTTTTTCTTCCGTCTCCTTTACCAAGTTTTCCTCTTTAATCTCACTTCTAAATATAGGATTTCTCCAGAATTTGACAAAATGGAACTCTACTTATATTATTGCATCCATTCTTACATATTGTATAGAATTTCCTTACTGAAAATGTTAGTCGCTCAGTTGTTATACAACTCTTTGTGACCCTGTGGACTATAGCCCAGCAGGCTCCTCTGTCCATGGGATTCTCCAGCCAAGAATACAGAAGTGAGTTGACATGACTGTTTCCAGGAAATCTTCCTGACCCAGGGATCGAAGTCAGGTCTCCTGCATTTTGGACAGATTCTTTACTGTCTGAGCCACAAGGGAGGCTCTGTACTGACAACACCCAAATGTGTGTTTCTAGACTGTTCCTCTCTTTTGAGCTTCAGACACACATATACAGCAGCATAATTGGTGGGTATATTTTTTCAATTTTTGAAGGCATTTAACATAAAGCTTTCTAATTTTTCTACTATCCTGTCCTTGCCCTCATTCTCCTTACCCAAATCTGCTACTTCATCAAACATTCTATCCCCATCAGTGGCCCCCACCCTTGGGTGCAGAGAAAAAAGCCATAGCATCACCCTTAACATCATCTTTCTGTCAACACATCAGACCACCACCAAATCTCCATTAGTTCTATTGATATAGCCGAAATATTACAGACCTGTCTGTTGTCTATTTCTCTACTGTCTCCTTGCTAATCTGAAGTCTCAGAAAAGAAGCTTAATAAGTATTTGTTAAATACATTTCTATATGACTGAATGCAGTCAGTCAATTCCCTTCAAGTCATGCAAATGCTCTTCCGTTGCACACATAATTCTTTGTGCTTATCAGACTTTTCATTCTGAAAGACTGACTTTTACTTTCTTTCTTCATTTCTATACTTTTACCAGTTCTCAAATTCATTGAGAATTTATTTCTCTCTTGATAGCCAGTATCTAATTCCTATTCTGGAAACAGAATTTTAAGTATCTGTTAAGATAAGCTAAGTAGTTGAAATAAATATCCCAAATAGAGGAAACCTAACCGTTTTGGTCTCCACCAACACTATTTCCTATTCTTTTCTTGCTATTTGAAAGGTTGCCACTATGAGCCATGAACGACGTTGAGATTCTTGGCCTCCAGAGGTGAGGGATTCAATCTGGGGCCAGTGACGAGGTTTAGTCACTCAGAGCTTTTGTGTGATCAAGATAAAGTATAAAAGACGTAGAGAAAGCTTCTGACATAGACATCAGAAGGGGAACAAAAGAGTGCCTCCTTGCTAGTTTTTAGCAAGAAGTTATATACCTATTAATAGCCTACTAATTAGAGAAAGAAAATGTCTCAAAACTCAGAGGCACCAGGTCCCTCACCCACAACATGGATTTTGAGATAACATTGGCACAAGGGGAGTCATCCCACGCCATAAAACAATTGACATGATTCTTGAAGAAAGGCAGATTTCCAAGCAAATATACAGTCTCATTAACATTGCTTAAGATAACATTTCCATGAATAAAACATACTGGCTTGTTGAGTATGGGTTCTGAGTCTTGAAGAAAGACAGAGTCTAAGGTAAATACATAGCTAATTATCATAGCTTAAGAAAAATATTTCTATAAGAAAAATGCATTGGTTAGGTCAAGGTTTGAGAAAAGTTAAGTTTAGGTGGAACCAGGTGTCATCATGGCAAATTCTAAAAGAAACCTCCTTTTAATTTTGTATAGAGAATGGAAAACAATCTGACACTTGTAGTTTGTTTCCTCCTGCCTCTTAAGAGAGAGATTAAAAAAAAAAAAAAAAAAACTTCTGATGCTTGCAGTCCATTTCCTCCATTTGGAGATCCCTAGCCTTCCTGCCTGTTAGCCTATCACTATCACTGACTATTTA
The DNA here is from genome assembly GCF_033118175.1 of Dama dama. Lineage (NCBI taxonomy): Eukaryota > Metazoa > Chordata > Mammalia > Artiodactyla > Cervidae > Dama > Dama dama. The sequence goes on from NC_083681.1 coordinate 14,118,395, forward strand.
TTGTCCTAACTTTTGTAATAAGTATTTCCTTCATTTTCAGTTTATCATTTATTGGGGGCCTATTGTGGTAAAAGTAATGTTAAGCATTTTTCACATGATATTTAAATAATAAACACTATAAAACTATTCCTTTGTTATCACCTTTATGAGGCATATAAGAGTGGATGACCTAACCAAAGTTACCAGAGAGAGTAAATATTTGAAACCAGGCCTATCTCAATCCACATTATGTGTAGCTAACAATTTCATGCTAGAGCCAATCATACTTACTTTATGTATAATGTGTAGGATGCAACCCATTAAAGATATCTTGAATAAGATGTATTTTATATGACTTGATGTTTTCAGGGCCAAAATTTTACAAATTAAGTTTATGTGCTCTTATATGTTACATTTATACATCTATAATCTGTTATGATATTGTTTGCTTGCTATAATTCATATAGTCACTAATTCATTCAATAGGAACTATTTTAAGCAGTACCATATACCACATTACATTAATTGAATGGGATCCAAAATAAACTTAAAATTACTTCTTTGCTCTGTAAGACTGATCTGTCAAGAAATGAGATGCATTTGTGTTCAATTAAACATGAAACTGTAATATAATATTTCTATAATTTGTTTATTTTTAAAAATTTGATCTCAGCTAAAGTGGATATCTAGTTGTAAACACTAAATTTAAAATAATATCTACCTTACTTATAATCTACAAGTAACATACTACTCTTAAGAAAATACATAGTACATACATAATTTTTTTTTTCAGATACACAATTTAATTCCATATTTTAGAACTAGGAATTGCAATCTAAAAATGGTAAATGATCAAGAAATATTCAATTAATATGACTGATTGATGAATTTTCTTTTGATTAAGTATAAAACTTATTAAAAGGATGTATAAACTACAATGGTGACTCAATTCAAGTCTATCTCTTTAAAACAGAGACACGACATATACAGAATAAGAATCTCACAAGGGAACACTTTTTTAAAAATTTATTTTATTTAAATATATAATTGATTTATGATATATAGTTGATTTACAATGTTAAGTTTACTCCTGATATACAGCAAAGTGATTCAGTTATACAGTATATGCATTCTTTTTCATAGTTTTTTTCATTCCATTGTGGCTCATCACAGGATTTTTTTTAGCGTAATTAATATTTGTACAAATTTCACACAACAGCAGGATACAAATTCTATTCAAGTTCCCATAGACTATAAAGCTGGAGACACTGGAACATATCCAGTAACATAAAACAACATGCAAAAATGTCATGCTCTAAAGGTTTTGAAATCATAGAGCATGTTTTCTTATCACTGTGGAATTATATTAGAAATCTATATCAAAAGATACTTAAAGGTAATCCTCATATCTTCAAGTGCAATGTGACATTTACCAAGAGCGATCTTTGACTTGGCCATTGAAAGCCTCAATAAAGTTAAAAGACTGAAAAATCACATTGGGTGATTGCAGAGAAAAAAAAAATTTAAATGAGACATTAATATCAAACATAGTTTTAAAACTCTATATATTTAGAAAATACATATCCAACTTCTGATAAACATTTTTTACTATTGTGATTATATAACTGTTCATTGTAATATTGTAACATTATTGGTCAACAGAAAATAATAGAATTCTATGTCACTAAAACAGTCATTTAATAGAAAAGCATTTGATCACTTTTTAAAATCCAGATGAACATTAGAATTATCTTGGAATTTTTTTTTTTTTTTTTGAAAAATACAAATGTCCAGGTACTGTTTTTCTCCAAAGCTCCAGATATGATTCTATTGAGTGGCCATGTTTAAAAAACAACTGGACTATATGATGATCCTTTACTTATATCTTGTTTGTTTCATTTTTTCTCCTTCATATTCAATGTTCCCATTTCATTTAGTTTATGTTTTCTGACATCTACATTTTTTTTCTTGTTATTCTTTGTTAAGTCTTTATCAAATGTAGGAGAAAAGCTTTTATATATATAGTATGGGGAAACTTTTTTTTTCTTTTTCCAAAGAATCAGACAAACATAACTCTTTCACTTATGCTTGGGATGGATGGTGTTTATACTCCATTTTGAATGTGTAGGAGTGGCTGGAAGCAAAACTCTCCATTCTGTGCATTTTAAACAGTCCCTGACACATTAAGAAACTATAGGAAGAATACAATCAAATTAACCCCAGAGTAGAGAAATTGAGCCAAAATGCACATAGAGAAGAATGGGGGGGATTTTTTCTTCCTTCTTCCTGTCAAATAAAGTTAAAAGAGTCAATTCAGGCCCAGAGAAGTCTGTTATCTGGAGATCAATGATGTCAGTTCCTATTTGTGTCATAAGTGTAGGGAATCTGTACACATAACCAAAAAGGAAGAGAAAGGAAAAGAAAAGAAAATGTCAAAGCAAACAACAAATTCAAGGGAGAAAATGTGTGGCTCAGTCAGTCTGAGATAAATTTGAATCAACCTTTTCTTATACAGAAGCTAGCAACATGCTATAACAGGGTGAAGCAGGATATTGCTTGTTTAAATTATGAATGTGTTTCTAATAAAACTGCAGTTTCTGTGGTATTAACATTCCATTTTGCTTATTTTCTAGGTCACACATCTTATTTCTATATTAATTATTGCTATATAGATATCAACTAATTTGTTTTTCAGAACAGTCCACTAATAATCAAGCATGAGATTCACATCTTGATTGATGGTTAATACCAGAGAGAATTTTCCTGAGCATAATCAGCCATGATGACCTTCTGAATAGTAATATATTTACCATGGACAGAGGAGCCTGGCAGTCTACAGCCCATGGGTCGTGAAGAATCAGACATTATGGAGCAATTGAGTACACATCAAACTTTAAAATTGAAAATGTTTAATATTGTAAAGGAAAATTTTGTATACATAAGCCATGATGACCATGTATAAAAACATTACCTAATAGAGTATGAAAAAAGGAGATACTCTGATTTATCATGGTCAACAGTCTGTGCTAGTTGCTGGAAAGTTGCCGTACATTGACTATACAAAATCCTTATAGCATATTTGCATGTTCTAGAAGAACAATAATTATATTTATATTGAAACACTTTATGTAGGTAAGCAGTTAGTGGGAAGCTGCCTCTGTATTTGAAATTATGATCTGCTCACTAATAGTCACTACATCTAAAGAAGTATTTTGATTATTGAGTTTCTAGAATGTACCAAGTAGAATGTGTTCATTTGTGTTTGTGTGTAGTCTTTGAAGTGGTTAAGTATTACCACATTTTCTATTTTACAAATGAAATGTTAAAAATAGGTAATACTTGATAAATTATTTGATGTCTTTGCTTACAGCCATGAAAAAATATTTAAAATCTTTAAATTTTAATTTGAAATAAAAATGCACAATTGTGCACCTTTATGATGTAGTATACATCATAATACATATATTTAATTGGGGAATTATTCATAGATGCCATTAAGGATTTAAAAAAATAGAACCTGTCCAGCAGCAGTCAGTACTGTCAAACTTTGGGAAAAAGCAGTCTCTACAAGTAGCCATATAGCAAAGACCCTAGACATTTGGAAAGGCTGTGTGGGAATTTTTGATACTGGCCAGATTGGTGGGAACTGGGAGTAGCTTCTGAAGGTGATCAGGAAGGTTGGAGGAGTAGTATAGGCAGAATCTTAAGAGTCACATGGATAAACAAGTTAGCAAGGAGGGCCTTTGTTAAAAACCCAGAAGAGATTGTTATATTAATTATTTAACAAAACAAAAAAGTGGGATAAGGAAAGTGAATCTCAAAATATACTCTGTACTAGAATACATTATCTAGGTATCTTTGACCTCTGGTGCTACCACAAAAAATAAACTATTGGTACATTTGCTGTTCTTGGGTTAGCTTTGTTTACTAATTGGCTTTGCTTAGCATAATCAAGAAAGAAATGTTTAGCCTAATACACAATCTCCTCCTTAACTACAGCACCATCCGGCTTTCCATGAAAGAATGTGAAAATACTTTCATTATAGTTCTGTAGAAATTTTCTATTTACCTGCAAGATTGTCTGGGGGTGGGTGGGAAGACTACTATAATCTGAGATTTTCTGTCATTGTTGTTTAGTTGCTAAGTCGTGTCCGACTCTTTTGAGACCCCATGAACCGTAGCTTGCCAGGTTCCTCTGTTCACCGGATTTCCAAGGGCAGGAATACTGGTGCGAGTTGCCGTTTCCTTCTTCTGGGAATCTTTCAGCATCTCTTGCCTTGACAGGTAGATTCTTTATCACTGAGCCACCAGGGAAGGTCTTTTGTTGTACAGGGCAATGGATAAAAATGACATGAGAAACAGTCAAATCTTCCATTGAAAGAGTAGAAAAATATCAGTAGGTCAGATGAGAGAAATACAAGACATTTAAATTAAAAAATAAATAAGTAAGCTGTCCACTTAAATAAAAAATTAAACAGCAACAAGTTCAAATTAAGTTAATTTGAAAATAACAGAGGAATGGCAGCTCATGTAACCCATGTTCTCACAAGCTATAAATGAGTCCATTGAGTGTTTAGGGTAGACTGCATTTATAGGCAAGGAATAAAAAGAGAGGAAAGTCCATCCAGAGTGCAACAATAGTTCCTTGGCTTGAGGATGGGGATAAATTCTTGGCAGATGTCCATTGATAAAGTTTATTCTCCGTAAGTCATGTGTTTTATGAACAATTCATTTCTCAGCTCTTAAGTTCCATTCTGCTGAGCGTGCATGCATAAGATTCTCCATTTCATATTGTGCAGTTCCATTTTAGGTTACAATCCTCTCAGAAAACAAAAAAGCAAAGTAGTAAGTATTCAATGAAGATTTGTTTTAACTTTTTGTAAGATGCACTTTAGGCTATGTATTTCATTGCTTTTCTGCCGATTACAATAAGTTGCCATGGTCTAAGTCATCTAAAGCCAATGAATGCAACATATTTCTAGTTTAGTCACTCACATTTGGATTTGAGAGCACATGCAAATTAGGATATTTTATTTTATTTTTTTAACGCGTTGTTTGAAATATTGAAAGGTTGTTGCTGAACGATAAGACGCGGGATTCTTGGCCTCCGGAGGAGACGAATTCAATCCGGGGCCAGAGATGAGGCTGGATCGCTCAGAGCTTTTGTGTAATAAAGTTTTATTCAAGTATAAAGGAGATAGAGAAAGCTTCTGACATAGGCATCAGAAGGGGGCAAAAGAGTACCCCCCTGCTAGTCTTTAGCTGTGTGTTATATAGTCACTCACAGTCTGTTAATGAAGTGAAAGGAATGTCATAAAACTTAGAATGGCACCAGATAATTCATCCCTGGCCAAAAAAATGATTGACTTGAATCTTGTAGAAGGGCAGAATACCAACAAATAGTTTCATTTACATAGATTAGGGGAACAATACCTGAGTAAGTAAGTGAGGCCATTTGGCGGAACCAACTTGAAGATAGAGTCTGGGGTACATTAACATAGCTTAAGACAACATTTCCATAAGAAAAAGAAATGTATTGGTTAACTCAAGGTTTGAGAATAGTTAGCTTCAGGTGAAACCAGGTGTCATGGCAACACAGCATTTTAAGAGAAACCTCCTTTTAAATTTGTATAGAGAAGAAAAAATATCGCTGGTTTTTTCTTCCTGCAACTTAAGAGAGATAAAAATGTCTGGCACTTGCAGCCTCTTTCCTCCATTTGGAGACCCCTGGCCTTCCTGCCTGTTACCCTCTCAATATACAGAGACTTGGAACTAATGTAGTAAGTAATCATTTCCTTTGACATACATATGTATCCACAGCTAGTTTAATGTTTATTGTAGACTGAAACCAGACCTGTAGTTTAATATTTATTTTTTAGTGTTTTTATAGCATTTTTATTTATTTTATAGTGTTTAGTGTTTATTATTTAGTTTAGTGTTTATTATAGACTGGAGCTAGACCTTTAAACAGCTATGGAAATGGTGTTGGAATTCACACCTCAAAACTTACCCTTTCAGATTAGAGCCATCACTGTTTCTTATGACATTTATATTTGTTACCTGTATCTGAAAAATAGCTTGTGTACATGCAGGCGCAGTCTCTTCAGTTGTCTCTGACTCCTTGTGAGCAATACAAAAAGCAGAAATTCGCTGTGAAACTGAATTTACTTATCTTATTCATTCAACATGGCTTCATTGTTTTATAGCTTAATTGACAAATATTTAATAGCATCTACCATATCCATCTACTATTCTGACAGCTGCAGATATGTCAGTCAGCAAAAGAAACGATGATTTCTGACCTTTTCCAGAATAGTAAAAATGTCTCTTTGCATCCAGTTGAGTGAGGTGACTAGTAGAAATGAAATCAAAGCACTAACAAAGAAACTGAGGATAAGGGGAGGGTTCTTGAAGGAACTTATAGTAAATTTTAGGGTTTTTCTTTTTTCCTTTGCGTGAGATAAAAAACATTGGAGAAAATTTCACTTTTTTAAGGAGAAACATGACAGGTTTTTCTAAAAAAAGACAACTCTGACTACTCTGTGGGGACAAAAATGAAAGCAAAAGACCAGGTAAGAAGCCAAAAATAATGCTAGTGGTTTGGACTAGTTGACATTTGCTGATGCACTGGAAGTACCAATGGTGAGGCGAGGCAGAGTAGAAGTGAGGGGATGGGGGATACACAGTAAGGCATGTGTAAGGCATGCTGCGGGGTGTACAAAACAGAGAATATAACCAGTATTTTGTAGAACTGTGAATGTACTGCAATTTTTAAAATTGCATTAAAATTTTTAAAAAGTAAAATAGTTAATGATGATCCTTTTTTTTCAGAGTTGTATTTGTGTTTGTTTGACAACTGAACTAATTTGCCATTTTCTGATAAAGGGAAGGCTGTAGAAAGGGCATATTTGAGTGGTGGTGAGAAAGATCAGAAATCATCTTTGGAAACATTAATTTTGAAATTTTCCTAGATATCCAAGTTAAGTTATTGAATCAGTAGTTGATTACATGAATTTGATGTTCAGGGGAACATTCTATACTAGGCATGACTTTTGGACCTATAACCATGTAGATGACCATTAAGACTGAATGAGGCAACCATGGAAGAAGGAGTTCAAAGCAAACACTGGGTACTCCAGCACTTAAGGTTGGAAGATGAAAAGTACTGAGCAGAGAAACAGAGAAAGAATGACCAGATAGGTAGGGAGAAAACTCAGGAAAATAATATGTTTAAGGAAGAATGTGGATCAACTCTATGGAATGCTGTTAACAGAAAAGTAATAAAATTATGAATTGACTGCAAGGTTTTATAATGTGGATATCTCTGAGGATCTTGTCAAGAACAGTTTTAGAAGAGCATTGTTGGTTAAAGTCTAATTGCAACATTTCAAAAGGTTAGAGGAGAACATAGAAATAAAGGGTAGAGAAAATACTTCAAGGAATTTTGTTATGAAAGGGAGCAAATAAGTGGATGGACAGTCATTGGAGAAAGATGTGGTGAATAGAGAGAAGATTTGTGTTAAGAATGCAGAAATTATGGCATATTTGATATTTGACTAACAGTTTTCAGAGAGGAAAATTTTGTTCTCTATTCAGAAAGATAAGCTAAAAATGGTCAATATACTTAAGCAGCTTTCCCTCAGAACACCTTGACACTTTGGTGTTGTGCATAAAATAATTATGAAACATTTACATAACTCAAGTTTATAAATTTCAGTTCCTTATATTTGCAGTCTGAAGTATTATATGCCTTGTTCATTTATTACATGTATTGTTCTTAATAGAGGGCTTAGATCTTTTGTCTAGTAGGTGTTTTAACCTGTTCACCATGACTGGGGATATAAGAGTAATGTCTAATATCAAAGAAGGGTCTTCCCTGGTGGCTCAGATGGTAAAGAATCTGCCTGAAGTGCAGGAGACCTGGGTTCAATCCCTGGGTTGGGAAGATCCCCTGGAGAAGGAAGTGGCATCCCACCCCAGTATTCTTGCCTGGAAGCCCATGAAGAGAGTTGCCTGGCAGGCTATGGTTCATGGGGTTGCAAAGAATCAGACACGACTGAACAGCTAACACAGCAACAACAAATATCAAAGAGGCTACTAGCGTAGCAAGTCAATACATTCTTTATTTGTTTTTATTTAGTGAATTACAATTCACTAAATTACTCAGAGGAGTAATTCACATATTACTCAGTGAAGTTGTTTTGGCACTTGTCTCTCAGTTGCTCAGTTGTGTTTGACTTTTTGCAACCCCCTGGATTGCAGCACGCCAGGCTTCCTTGTCCATCACCAACTCGTAGAGCTTGCTCAAACTCATGTCCATTGAGTTGGTGATGCTACCCAACCATCTCACCTTTTGTCATCCCCTTCTCTTCCTGCCTTCACTCTTTCCCAGCATCAGGGTTTTTTCCAGTGAATTAACTCTTCGCATCAAGCAGCTGAAGTATTGGAGCATCAGCTTCACCATCATTCTTTTCATTGAATATTCAGAGTTGATTTCCTTTAGGATTGACTGGTTTGATCTCCTTGCTGTCCAAGGGACTCTCAGGAGTCTTCTCCAGCACCACAGTTTGAAGCCTTCCTAAGAGAACAATGCAAAGAAATAGAGGAAAACAATAGAATGGGAAAGACTAGAGATCTCTTCAAGAAGGTTAGAGATACCAAGGGAAAATTTCGTGCAAAGATGGGAACAATAAAGGACAGAAGAAACAGAAGCAGAAGGTATTAAGAAGAGGTGGCAAGAATACACAGAAGAACTATACAAAAAAGATCTTAATTACCTGGATAACCATGATGGTGTAATCACTCACCTGGGGTCAGACATCCTGGAGTTTGGCACTACTGTTCATTTAAAAGAGTGAGTGTCATGTTTGGGAAAGGACAGGAGCTGACAGTTTTCGAGATGAATGCCCTTCTTTCTTATTCAGTGAGCAGGTGAGTAAATAAATGCACACTCCAAACGTTACTTTCTATGTTGCTATAAGCTGTATAGTTTGCATCCCTCATATTTTCAGTTCTTAACCGAATATTGTTTGGGATTTCTTATCTTGGCATTTTCCCCAGGAAATTTTTTTTAATTTTTTTTTTTTCCCAAATTTGTGGTGGCTAGAGTGTATGGATAGGGTCACTAAGTGAAAGAAAGATTTAGTTGCTCAGTCGTCTCTGACTCTGAGATCCCGTGGACTGTAGCCCACCATTCTCCTCTGTCCACGGGGTTCTCCAGACAAGAATACTGAAGTGGGTTGCCATGTCCTTCTCCAGGAGATCTTCCCAACCCAGTGATCAAACCCAGGTTTCCAGCATTAAAGGCAGTTTCATGTCACTAAAGGGACATAATTATTTTAAAAATATAGCAAATTTGGCTTAAATCATGTCAGTTGAACTTTCAGAAAGAAAGTGTCCAAAATGTTGTGGCTTAGTCATTTCACATTCAAAGATCACTGTTAAGAAATTACAGGCAGGTGTATCAATGTATATCAAACTTAGAGTCTTGTTTGTTTCAGATTTTCAAACTGATTCGGTTATTCCGTTTATTTCATTCAGATAGGTTATAGGCTCTTAGATATCACAGAAAAAAGGAAACTGAGAAACAGTAACATGGATTACTGACAAGACAGAAATTTAGTTCTCAGTTTTTGTAAGCAAATTTTGAATGAGCAAGTTCAAAAAATGTGCCTTCTGTTCCTTTTTATTTGTTTGTCTTTTTAAAGGAAATGATTGCTTTACAGAAGTCCAGGAAAAGTATGTTCTGTGGCTTATCTGAAATCTGGAAATTTAGGTACAATGATTATAACTATATAATATAAGCTTTCCAGAAAATCCTATTTCCTTAAAATATCTAGAATCTTAAAAGCATGTGTACTGTCATATATCAATTCTTTTTTAAGGATTAAATCTTTAGATATCATGCATAAACAAACATACTTGAGATTGTGAATTTTTCTCAGCAGCTTGAATAACTAAATTATGGCTAGTTACATAATGGAATAATATGCAACATTCCCAAATTATATTTCCAAGAATAATTCTTATGAAAAGAAAATAAAGAAATAATAAGCTGAAAGTTGCATCCTGACTTTATGGTGAAACAAACTATCATAAAAATTAGTATTTATCTTTGTAATGAAAATAGGCACATTTTCCTTTTGTTATATATTTCTATAATTTTCAGTGTCTTACAAATAGGATATTTTTAAGCTGAAAATTAGAGAAAATGATGAAACAGAAAAGCTATAATTATATATGTGAAACTCTAAGGTGGATATTTTAGTTAGATAGAGCAAACTCATCAAATTTAAAAAGTAGTGAGCTTAGGAAATTTGGCTTCACATTTTCCTAATAGAAGGATTTTTTTTTTTTCAAATAAATATATATCATACGGTGTCCCTAAAAAAGGATAAGAAAGATTACCAAGTACATAAAAATTTACAGTTGTGGATCTGCAACTTCTCCTTCTCATAATCTTTTCCCCACACTCCCCACTTTATCCTTTCCTCCCTCACATTTGGAAAACTTTGATATTTATATCTTGAAATTTGTGGCTGAAAGGCTAGATAAATTTGCATAAATAACTTGAATATAGAGATGTCAAGAGTACAACTTCTTTTTACCATCTGAGCCACCAGGGAAGAAAGACTACAACTTCTTTTCATTGAATGGTTAGAATGGGGGAGAGAATTAGTGTAGCACTGACGAATAAAGGGTAATAGCATTCTTTGGATAAAAGAATCATTCTAGTAGTTTAAAGAAGGAGAAGATTAGGAAAGGGAGGTGGAAAGAAAAGAAAAAGAGAACGGAAAAAGGAAAGAATAGGAGTCCTGATTTCAGAACTGAATTGAGTTAAGTGGTCAAGGAGGATTATTCAGCCTGTCAGTGAAGTAGTAGCGGTCTCTGATATCATGCTTTTGGAGGTGCTCCAGGGAAGTGTTTGCTTGAGAGATAGAAGGACCTTTTGCTGATCTGGAGATTCATGTGAGTGTTATATCTGGAGTAGTAGGGAACAAGTGGTTTTGGATTATTCATGTGCTATAGTCTAACATGGAATATCATGTCAATTAGAAAGTAAGCCAAATTAGAGATGTTAGAATCTTAATAGAGGCCCAGAGACTCCAGTCTCAGTCCCTTGGAAACTCCAATATATCTGTAAGAAATCTTAATATTATGTAGAACAAAATTTGAAAACTTAAGATTTACATCATTGACTCAGTTACATATAAATTAATGTACATGGATATCACTCTGCTTGACTAGTTAAAAATATATAGCATTGCATTGGTAGATAAGCCAGGAAACGGGATGGACAGTGCCAGTGAAGCAGGAGAATAATAAGAGGGTGCTATCATGGAAGCAGTAGGAAGAGTGTCTAGAGATAAAAGTAGTCAGTCATTTTTTTTTGTTTTGTTTTTTATGCTTTCATTACTGAAATACTCACTGAATGCTTTAAAGTACACCATACACTGGATGAGGCACTGCAAACCGCCCCCCCCCCCACACACACTATTTTTATGCAAAGGTCAGCCATTTTTAAAAACATATGTATATATAATTGCATTGAAATAGATGCTCAATAACAAAGATTTTCTACTTAGATTATGGAGACTTTTCCAGGAGAACTTACATTTACTGGTGACACAAACTTATATGTATTTGATTTTAAATGAAAATGAAAAAAAAAAAAACAACAAAAAAACAGCGCCACAATTGTCTAACAGGAAAAAGAACTAGAATTATCTGACTTTTTATTTGAGAAGAATTGGCAATGAAATGCAATTTTGACTTATGTGTTAGTATTCTTGGAAAAGGTCATTGAAGTCATTAGATAAGAAACAATAGCTACAAATACTATTGTTGCTTTGAACTATTTAAAAAGTTCTATTAAATTTTTCCATTTTCTATTTCTGCTTGATACTTTTCATTAAATCAAAGGAAAATTCAAAAGTATTACACAGACATCTGTTCAAGCTACATTTTCTGTGTGATATCACATCAAATTCATATAATATATTTAGTGTAAAATTTGTTAATAATCATAGACTCTTACTGCATAGGATATTATCTTAAATTTGAGCAACCAAAAAATGTAATTTAAGGTCAGATTTCCAGAAATGTAATTCTAAGCAGGTTAAATTTAAAACGTGTCATTAGTATTCAGTTCAGTTCATTTCAGTCACTCAGTCATGTTCAACTCCTTGCGACCACATGGACTGCAGTAAGCCAGTCTTCCCTGTCCATCACCAACTCCTGGAGCTTGCTCAAACTCATGTCCATCAAGTCAGTGAAGCCATCCAACCATCTCACCCTCTGTCATCCCCTTCTCTTCCTGCCTTCAGCCTTTCCCAACATCAGGGTCTTTTCCAATGAGTCAGTCCTTTGCATCAGATGGCCAAAGTATTGTATTAACCAATCATTAGTATTAACCAAGCATATTATAGTAACTGTGAAATATTATCTACTACTTCCTTATAAGAAGAAAACTTGTCAAAGACAATATCACATTAATTCCTCTGGAAAATGTTAGATCAGCCATGAGTTGTGGCATTGCTGAGAGTTAGATGTTTAGCAGGACCGTGGCTTTCGATAACTGTTCCAAGACAGAGACAAGTTCTGGGCACTGGGCTGCCTCTTCCTTGAGGAAACAGAGGACTAGGAAAATATAGCATTTTTGGAACCCAGCTATTGAGGCTGTTCATAAGGAAAATATTCTGGATCCATATAAGAAGTAAAGAGAAGCTAACAAAATTGAGAACTAGCAAAAGGCCTGGGCCAAAATGGCTTGGTTTGAGAGGATATTGAAACTCAGTGGGTAAGCAGGTGGCATCTTGGAGCACTTTCAAGCATCCTATGTCACTATAGAACACACAACTGGAGCTATGCAAGTGCCCCAAAGAGGTTAACTTGCTAGGATTTTTGTTTTCCTTTTTGCAAACCAATGAAGTATAATTAAAGACAAGAGAAGTTGTAAGTCCTAAATATATATATTTTTTTAATCTAGGAAAGACCTTAAGCCACACTTATTTTAGCTTCATAAATACACATGTGCAAAGAATTCAAGTAAGTTTCCTCAAAGTCACACAATTATGTCATGATAGAAAAAAGATATTGACCCAGGAAGATCTTCTGTGTTATATATATGCATATTTAAAATTTGCCAGTATCTGTTTTTTTTTTTTTTTTTTGATCTTTCATAAGATTTCCTTATAAAGAAATAGCTAACTAATTAACTATATGTTAAACTATATTAACATATCAATAGATCAATATGATTCAGGAATTTGGCACTAGTAGTAAAGAACAGAAGCTACCTATCACTAAAAAATTGACTTAATAAATTTGCTTTGGTTATCAACTTCATTATTCCTGTGTGATATGCCTTGTGAGAGAAATATTTCTCAACTCATGTTATTCCCACTCATTTCTATTTTAGTAATTAGAATTTTACAAAAATCATGAGCCTTAAAAATTCATTTTAATGTACATAATCCTTAGACCATTAATTAAAAGAAAATTTTTAAATTTTGTGCTAAGAATGTGAAGAACTGACTCATTTAAAAAGACACTGATGCTGAGAAAGATTGAAAGTGGGAGGAGAAGAGGACAACAGAGAATGAGATGGTTGGATGGCATCACCGACTCAATGGACATGCGTTTGGGTAAACTCCGGGAGTTGGTGATGGATAGGAAAGTCTGGCGTGCTGCAGTGCATGGGGTCTCAAAGAGTTGGACACAATTGAGTGACTGAACTGAATTGAACTGAGTGTTAAGATAGTGTTCTGTGTTAGGTGATTTAGCAAGAGAGGAGGAAACAGTAAAGAATGAAGCCAGAATGCCACCTAAGATGCAGATATGCTATCTATGGTGGTCTAGCTGGATTGCCAGCCAAGAGAAATCACCTACCCATAGAATCACTTGGTGAAGGAAACCTGACTCCCCTTGCTCTTGAATACATCTCTAATAAGAATAATATTCAGAGGGATGGTGTTTCCTTTCCCTAGACATGGGAGAAGACAGGTTGGAGAGAGAGATGTTACTACATCGTGTAATTATGTTGGAGCAGCTTACCTGGATCTTACTGCACTTACAAAAAAGATTGTGTGTGTGTGCATGCACGTGTGTATATATGTGTGTGTGCACACTCTTTTCCATATGGTATGGCTTTTTTTATGTCAACAAGTTGCATTTCAGATATACCATTGCTTCAATGAGAAAAATCTCAGTTTTCACATTAAATGTATGTGAAAGTGCTCCATTGCAGGTCATAGACTATTTGTGCCAAAATGTTAAATTCATTTCAACTTTTTAAACATTTATCTCTTTGAATTATTCCTCAGTTTTAAAAAAGGAAAACTTCCTTTTTTTTAGAATTGAATACTAGATAGAATTCTATCTGCTGGACTCTGCTATGTTGTAAAACACACATATTACATTGGTTATGTTGATACATAAGTTAAAATAATAAAGTAAATCATGTACATACATGCTTAAAGTAGCAAATGACATTTATTTTTGATAGATTTTAAAACATGCCTTCAATCTTGACAACAACTGATCTTCCAAAAGTAGGGAAGCTGTTTGAATTTAAAGTCTCTGATTTGATTAATCCAAGGGTGCCCAGGCATATGTTAAGCCATTTATAACTTATAAATTAAAATTACCAATTCTACACAAGATATTAACAGCTACTTCTAATTATACTGAAATATTTAGAGTGATGAAACATTCTGATTTTCCTGGGATAATGGGTTTTCCTGATGTGTGACTTTCAATGTTATTAAAAAACATACATAGTCATAGACAATTGGGACAGTTGTTCATCCTGTGTTACTGAACATTATTAAGTCATTGAGTCACTGCCAAAAATAAAATATAAAACATTATATGATTAATTTTATCAGTTATTCTTATGAAATATTTATTTGTAAATTTAGATTAATGGATCTGATTCTGTCCTTTAATTCTCTGCATGACTTCTAAACTACATTGAAAGCACTGTTGTAATTGCTATTGACCACCTTTATACTCAGCATTTATAATAAGTCACACACATTCAGGTTTCAAGAGAAGCTCAGAATTACTCTCCTAGTAAATTTCTAGGGAATATAAATAAATATCAGTAATTTCCTCCATTTTATAAAAATAGTAAATAAACTAATCTGAAATGTCAAGGTCTATTTACAATAGGGCCTGGATTCCAATGAAAATCTGGTACATACATCCAATCTCTGTGAAATACACACTGAATAATCCTGAATACAACAAATACACTCTCGTGGATCCCACCTCTAGATGCTAACATCTGATTATAATGTGGCATATGGACTCCTTCAATCTCTATATGGAACCTAACTATATCTAACTTTGACATTCCCATATCTCAAGTTTTCTGAAACTGCTGTCAGATTAACATACCTGCATTAGTTCAAAGTTCTGTAAAGTTGGCTGAAAATCAGTAAAATTCCTTTCTGATTTCTGAAGTCTAAAATCCTTAAACTGTTGTTTAAAAAACTCAGTGCTATTGCCTGAACCCAACTTTATATTTCTCCATTTATCTTACAAACATTTCACGTGTCTCTATTCTCTCAAAAATCAGAGTCCTAGTTACAACACTTAACTGTTATGCTTCATAACTTTTAGACTTGTCCATATCACTCTGTAGTCACAGCGCCCTAACTCTCCCATATGTGCGTATCTGAATCTTAACTGACTGTCAAGGGAAAGTGCCACCTTCTTCATCAACTATTCTTGAATATGCTAAATGGCTGGCTCTTTGCAACCCTATGGACTGTAGCCCACCAGGCTCCTCTGTGCATGGGATTCACCAGGCAATAATACTGGAGTGGGTCATCATTTCCTCCTCCAGGGAATCTTCCAAATCCAGGGATTGAACCCACATGTCTTACATCTCCTGCATTGAAGGCAGGTCTTTACCACTAGCATCACTTGGGGCTTACTTTTACCTTAATGTCCACTCTCCTGACTGTGAACTCCCATATCAGAGAAATGGCTGCCCATGTCCCTATTCTGGCATGTCTCTCTTTAAAACTCTGGCAATAAAGCATTAACTGTTGTGTCCTCCAGGATTTCTTTATGGACATTTTGCTTCTTAGGAATCTTAACATTGATCTCCTTCCCTTGTCTTTACTTATAGGGTACCATCCAAAATTTTAATATTGAGGAATATTTAAGGTTTAATTGCTTTAAAAATGCCTTATTTAGTAGTGTGTCAAAGAAGTACAAACCAAATGTGAGAATATTTAGGCTCTATACCCAAGCTAAGGCTACCCAGGTGGCACAGTGGTAAAGAATCTGCTTATCAGGCAGGAGAGGCAAGAGATGTGGCTTTGGTCCTCTGGGCCAGGAAGATTCCCTGGAATAGGAAATGGCAAGCTGCTCCAGTATTCTTGCCTGAAAATTCCATGGAGAGAGGAGCCTGGGGGGCTACAGTGCATGGGTTGAAAAGAATTGGGCATGACTGAGCATATGCACACACATACATACACACACATATACACACATCCAAGCTAAACAATCTCTGCAAGAAAATTAGAGATACCAAGTGAATATTCCATGCAAAGATGAGCACAATAAAAGACAGAAATTGCATGGACCTAACAGAAGCAGAAGGTATTAAGAAGAGGTGGCAAGGAAACACAGAAGAACGGCACAAAAAAGGTCTTAACGGAGTGGATTACCACAGTGGCGTGGTCACTCACCTAGAGTCAGACATCCTAGAATGTGAAGTCAAGGGGGTCTTAGGAAGAATTACTATTAACAAAGCTAGTGGAGATGATGGGATTACAGCTGAGTTATTTCAAATCCTAAAAGTTGATGCTGTTAAAGTGCTGCACTCAATATGCTAGCAAATTTGGAAAACTCAGCAGTTGCCACATGACAGGAAAAAGTCCATTTTCACTCCAATCCCAAGGAAAGGCTATGCCAAAGAATGCTCAAATTACCATATAATTGCACTCATTTCACATACTAGCAAGATTATGTTCAAAATCATTCAAGCTAAGCTTTAGTAATACTTGAATTGAGAACTTCCAGAGGTACAAGTTGGATTTAGAAAAGATAGAGGACTGAGGATCAAATTGTCAGTGTTCACTGGATCACAGAAAAATCAAGGGAATTCCAGAAAAAAAATCTGCTTTATTGACTAAGCTAAAGCCTTTGACTGTTTGGATCAAGCAAACTGTGGAAAATTCTTAAAAAGACAGAAATACCAGACTACTTTACCTGGCTCCTGAGAAACCTGTATGCATGTCAAGAAGCAACAGTTAGAACTGGACATGGAACAGTGAACTGGTTCAAAATTGGAAAAGTTGTATGTCAAGTCTGTATATTGTCACACTGCTTATTTAATGTCTATGCAGAACACATCTTGTGCCATGGGAAATGCCAGATTGGATGAATCACAAGCTTGACTCAAGACCACTGGCAGAAATATCAACCACTTAATGGCAGAAAGCAAAGAGGAACTAAGAGCCTCTTGATGAAAGAGAAAGAGCAGAGTGAAGAAGCTGGCTTAGAACTCAACATTCAAAAAACTAAGTTCATGGCATGCAGCCCCATTACTTAATGGCAAATAGATGGGAAAATAATGGAAACAGTGAGAGACTTTATTTCTTTGGCTCCAAAATCACTGAGCACAGTTACTGCAGCCATGAAATTAAAAGACACTTGCTCCTTGGAAGACAAGCTATGACAAACCTAGACAGCATATTAAAAAGTAGAGACATCACTTTGTTGACAATGGTCCATCTAGTCAAATCTACGGTTTTTCCAGTAGTGATGTACAAATGTTAAGAGCTGGACCATAAAGAAGGCTGAGTGCCAAAGAATTGATGCTTGCAAGCTGTGGTGTTTGAGAAGACTCTTGAGAGTCCCTTAGACAGCAAGAGTTCAAACCAGTCAGCTCTAAAGGAAATCAGTCCTGAATATTCATTGGAAGGCCTGATGCTGAAGCTGAAACTTCAATACTTTGGTCACCTTGGAAAAAGATCATGATGCTAGGAAAGATTGAGGACAGGAGGAGAAGTGAATGACAGAGGATGAGATGGTTAGATGGCATTACCATCTCAATGGACTTGAGTTTGAGCAAACTCTGGGAGATAGGGAACATCAGGGAAGCCTGGCATGCTTCAGTCCATGGGGTTGTAAGAGTTGGACAGGACTGAACCACTAAACAACAACATAAACATGATATTTGGCAAATTATTCAGTAATCTATGAGCCACCAATTTCTTATTCGTTAAATGAGTTTCATTAATGCATCCCTTGATTGTTGTGAGAAAATATCTGTACATATTAATACCTTGTACACTGTAAGTTGCCCTACAAATTAAAGCCTGAAAGGGACATTTTATAATTTTAAATTTTGTTAAATAAAGATACAGTAGACAGAATACTTGGCTGAATGGGAGAGGAAGAAAGACTCTAGAGATGAGGAAATATAGTTTGCTGTGTTCCTGAAATAATACCATAAGAGAGCTTTTACTCTTTGAAAGTAGAGATGATTGAATAATAAGTAATTTCCCACTGGGCGGGGGGGTGGGAAACAAGAGTAGGAGTTCGAACATCTGTTCCTAAGTACTTAAACATTGAAATTCTTCTCTACTAAAGCAGCTGTCTTCAAAGAAGAGTCAATACTACCACCCAACTCTCAGTTAGGCAAAACTTTTCTCCCCTGAAGCAATGACCATCCTTCCAGCTATATATTGGCCTATTCTCTGGCTCAGAGCCCTCAATAAATCTGTTGCTAATTACCCATTCTTTTCCCATTGATCCTTATCAAACTCACAGCCAGTTTATCTATTGTCTTAAAAATGGTAATGGTGTATTAATAAAGTAAATACAGATAAAGGACTGAGAACTTTTATGGTTATCCTCAGGCAATACAAATTGACAAGCTAAATGTTCGAGATAGTTCAAACGTCTCTCTTGTTAGTAACAATTGTTGTAAATCAGATCCCTAGTTTGAACTTTTGTTCTACCTTGGAAGCAAAGGTCTTTACTAAGGAAATACGAAGCTCACCATATAGTATGATACCACCATTTGACATTTAGCTTAAGTTAAGCCATGCTTTTCACTAATAATATAACTTATGAAAGAATTGAATGAACTTGGCTCATTAATAAGAAGTTGAAATATCCATGGAGAAAGTCTAAGCAAACTTTTCTCATTTTATAATGTCCCATTAACGGCCTGTAATCAAAGTACAAACAGTTAGCTGAGTAGGAAGTTATTAGCTTGTTTGCTTGAGGTCTAAACAAAGGATAATGCAATTTCTAGGTTTTCTTCCCTACTGTAGATATTAGCCAGGCACATTTTTTTTTTTTTTTTTCATCAAAACCAATCTCTTGTAGACAGTCAGTCTGACCAAAGAACATTAAAATGATTTCTTTTCAATAATAAGGGCTTTTAAAAATTTTGCCTGCATTATATTAAATACTCTTTAAGCTCTTTTATTCAATTTGCCTGAGAAAAGTTCTGTAGTATTAAATCACAACCATACATTTCTCAAGAAACTAGAAATTTACTGAGAAATGTAGAACAGTAGATGAAGAAATGTAAGACATATTTAGGGGTTAGTGTTCCTCTAAGCCTTTGCTTAACAAAACAAACTGCTGTGTCAGATGCATTGCTATTCTTGAGGAATGCTCATCACAAGCATTCTATGGTATCAGAGGATTTTTTCTTTCTCATATTACTAGTCAGTAAAATTCCATTATCTGAGGCTATACATTTTGATATAGTAATAATTTTCCTGTTTCTTTTTTCATCTTTCTCATATAGAAGCTAGTAAAGGTGCAGCCTTCAGTCAAATTACAAGGATTGGAAAATGGAATTGCATTTTTATTTATTTTATGCAGAAATACTCTAAACAGATGTCTAAATTTCATGGAATTAGGAATATAATAAATTCATAAGCTTTACAGAGCTTATTTGATTTACACATTGCTTATAAACATTGTAAAGGGGTCATTATCAACTAAAATATGTTTAAATAGAGTACATATGTGGGGACTTCTAGAAATAACATTATTGAAATTTAAGACATTATCTATTATGGTGTGTTTATAATTCATATAATTGCCCAATAATACAATTATACACCAAGGGAATAATTTCTAGAGACCAGGAAAGGCACTTGAAATAATTCCACCCATTCCCTCACACTTTTTTTTTTATTATTTACTGTTTAAGAGAATACATAATAAGACACATACACAATGATATCGAGTATTTCTGTTAAAAAACTAGCTGTGAAGAGAAAGAACCAAAACCTATAGAGCATTTAGATAGATGAAGACATTCTCACTTAAATTTTAGGAATAACTGAAAAAACTTTGGAACCGGACATGGAATAACAGGCTGGTTCCAAATTGGGAAAGGAATATGTCAAGGCTGTATATTGTCACCTGGTTTATTTAATTTATATTCAGAGTACATCATGTGAAATGCTGGGCTGGATGAAGCACAAACTTGAATCAAGATTTCTGGGAGAAATATCAATAACATCAAATAGGCAGATGATCCACCCTTATGACAGAAAGTGAAGAGGAACAAAGAGTCCATTAATGAAGGTGAAAGAGGAGAGTGAAAAAGCTGGCTTAAAACTCAGCATTCAGAAAACTAAGATCATGGCATCCTGTCCCATCACTTCATGGCAGATAGATGGGGGAACAATGGAAGCAGTGAGAGACTTTATTTCCTTGGACTCCAAAATCACTGCAGTTGGTGACTGTCACCCTGAGATTAAAAGATGCTTTCTCCTTGAAAAAAAAGCTATGGCAAACTTAGACAGCATATTAAAAAGCAGAGACATTACTTTGTCAACAAGGTCCATCTAGTCAAAGCTATGGTTTTTTTCAGTAGTCATGTATGGATGTGACTGTTGGACTATAAAGATAGCTGAGCACATAAGAATTGATACTTTTGATCTGTGGTGTTGGAGAAGACTCTTGAGAGTTCCTTGGACTGCAAGGAGATCCAACCAGTCCATCCTAAAGGAAATCAGTCCTGAATATTCGTTGGAAGGACTGATGCTGAAGCTGAAACTCCGATACTTTGGCCACTTGATGCGAAGAACTGACTCAATGGAAAAGACCCTGATGCTAGGAAAGGTTGCAGGCAGGAGGAGAAGGAGATGACAGAGGATGAGATGGTTGGATGGCATCACCGACTCAATGGATATGAGTTTGAGCAAGCTCCAGGAGTTGGTGATGGACAGGGAAGCCTGGGATGCTGCCATCCATGGAGCTGCAAACAGTTGGACACGGCTGAGGGACTGAACTGAAAATACTTCATCTGTTTTTAAAATATAGAACGATTGTTTTTTTTTTTTTTTTCTTAGCTCTCCATTTTGTTAGAAAGTCTGGTGATCATATGATTATTTTTTTCTTTCTTCAATTTTGAAAAAATGACTGAGTGATACTTATCACTTGGCATATAACATTTCAAACAATTTCATAATCCATGCACCTCTGCAGGAATCTTACATTGTTTTGCAGACAAGTTTTTCAGATGCCCAGAAAACTTAAATAACATGTAAATTGCATCTTCAAAATTAACAATCTATAATGGATGTTTTAACCTTTGTCATTCATTAAGTGTCACAAATGCTGTTTGAGTGGCCATAAATGAATTGCCATCTGTATTCAATAGTAACAGCAAAATTCATCTGTCTATGAAGTCTCAAAGGCAGTTGTGTAATAGTTCACATTGCAGTTATGTTCACAAACCTTGAAACACATTTAAATATATATATATATTTACAGTTTATATATATGTATAAACATATACATATGTTTACATACACACACATATGTATATAGTTTACATATATATGTGTGTATATAGTTTACATATATATACATATAGTATGTAAACTATATATATATGTATAAACATATATATATGTTTACATACATATATATATGTAAACTTGGAGGAAAAAATCACAAAATATCTAAGGTGACAAGAATTCTTGGTCATCAATTTCAGCTTCCTTCTACATGAGATTATACTCTAATATAAATATTCTGGTTGAATTTCTTCCATTGAAGTTTGAAGGGCCCCAGTAGAGAATATAAGTATTCAAACATTAATACTTTTAGATGTCTATTGTCCAAAATTGTGACAAAGAAAAGTTAACTTCAACCTAGCATGTTTCTGGCTCTACAAAGGCCTATTTTTGGTACTATAGCCACTGCAAACACAAGAATATTTCATTTCTCAAGAGACAGATTTAGGTAATGTAAGAAAACTAATTCTGTTTTTAAATGAGTTTTAATGAGACAAAACAGAAAAATAAGTAAATAAATAAATTCCAAAGGATTTACTCTGGTAGCTTTAGAATAAAAATATTCAGTTTACAATTCCCTCTTACTTTTGATGACAAAACTAAAGTTCAGAGAAGATAGAGAACTTCTGAATGACTACATTTAGCAGGTCCATAAATAGAATCCACCTCCCACTTGTTGATTTGGACATCTTTCATCTTGCAATGTTTTTTTGTGTGTGTGAAGAAATATATTATGGTTGTATGCTTGTGTTCCATCAAAATTCATGTTTTGAAGCCCTACTTCATAATGTGATGATTTTAGAAGTGGGACTTTGGAAGGATTAGATGAAGGGATAGGAATGGAGCCCTGCTGAATGGTAATACTGCCCTTATAAGTCCCCTTCTGGTGGGGTTAGAGCTTGCTTCTTCTCTCTGACCTCTTCCATATAAGGCTATAATGAGAAGTTAACCATCTGCAACCTGTATGAGAGCTCTTACTAGAGCTCCACCAAGCTGACACCTTGGTCTCAGAGTTCCAGTCTCTAGAATGGTAAGAAATACATCTCTGTTGTTTATAAGCCACCCAATCTGTTCTAGCAGTCTGAGGACTAAAACAGAGTGAAAACGAACTGACAAAAGGAAATATGCAAATATAAAAATTTTAATATTATTTAAGAAATTCCTTTTTGAGAGCCAAAATCTGTTGAAACACTTATGCTCATGAATATAAATCTGTTGACTCTTCACACTGAAAAGACTTATTTTGATCAATGTTAACCACATTTGAACCATTCCACATTTTTCCCTGAAATTAAAAGAAGCTTTCTCCTTGGAAGGAAAGTTATGACAAACCTAGACAACACATTAAAAAGCACAGATATCACTTTGCTAACAAGGTCTGTATAGTCAAAGCTATGGTTTTTCTAGTAGTCACTTACGGATATGAGAGCTGGACCATAAAGAAGACTGAGCACTGAAGAATTGGTACTTTTGAATTGTGATGTTGGAGAAGACTCTTAAGAGTCCCTTGGACTGCAAGGAGATCAAAACAGTCAATCCTAAAGGAAATCAGTCCTGAATATTCATTAGAAGGACTGACGCTGAAGCTGAAGTTCCAATACTTTGGTCAGCTAACATGAAGAACTGACTCATTGGAAAAGACCCTGATTTTGAGAAAAACTGAAGGCAAAAGGAGAAAGAATGTAGAGAATAAGATTGTTAGATAGCATCACCAATGCAAGGGACATGAATCTGAGCAAACTCCAGGAGACAGTAAAGGACAGGAAGCCTGGCATGCTGCGGTCCATGAGGTCTCAAAGAGTTAGACACAACTAACTAAACAACAAAACAACTCTTTTCCCCAATCTCATGCTACAAATGGTGTTTAAAAAAACAAAACTAAACATGTAATCAGAAAGACTGAATTTGAATTCTGCCTCAGCCACTTATTAGTTTTGATTCTATCATTAATTCAATCAAGTACTGTCGATCAGATTGTGTGGTGTTTGTGAACACCTCATACACATAATACTCATAGTCGTTACACACTGGAGGGATGAAAGAAGAAATAGATCAAGTAGTTAAAAAAAAATTTATTATGTTAGGTGGTAATATATGTTTTGGGAGGGAGGAATATAGAAAGGAAGGAGGATAAAAAAAAATCTTGAAAGGCTAAATATTAAAATTTTAAATAGGGTGGCCTAGAATGGTCTCAACTGGAAGATGGCATTTGTGTAAAAATATAATATATAGAGGTTATAAAATTTAACCATTGATATATTAAAAACAAGAGTTTCCAGAAAAATACAATAGCAAGTTCAAATCCTGAGGAAGTAATGTCTTTAAATCTGTGAAACAGAAATAGAAGTACTACTTCTCAGATATCTGAGACTGCTTCTCAGATCTGTGAGGCTTGAAACACCATGAAAAACAATATGTAAGCTGTAGATGGACCTTCCCAGGTGGTGCAGTGGTAAAGAATTCACTTCCAATGTAGGAGACACAAGAGACACAAGTTCAATCCCTGGGTCTGGAAGATCCCCTGGAGTAGAAAATAGCAACACACTTCAGTATTCTTGCCTGGAAAACTCCCTGGACAGAGGAGCCTGGCAGGCTACAGTCCTTGTGGTCTCAGTAAGTCCTACATGATTGAGCAGCTGAGCACCCATGCACAAGCTTTAGATATCTATGTCCATAATTGGGATTTTTAAATATTAATGCTATTATGCCTAAAATTATAATTAAAAGGTAAAGAAAACTAAAATATGAACATTTCTTGACTCCGTAACTGAATGATGTGACCTGTGATTTGAGTCTCTTGGCACTTTGTCCTTAGCTGATTATTTTATCCCAGAATATAGTCTCTTTAAGGAATTTGATTTACTCAGTTTAAAAAAGTCACAACTCAAAGTTCACAAGTTAAAACAACTCATTAAGAGGCCACATCTACTTTCTTTTTTGTCTTACAGTCACAGGACATCTCTTTTCCCATACACACAGATGACTAGTTGCTCTGACTCATAATGTTTTTAACTTCTTTTAGTGATTTGCTTACATTACTTTAACACCTTTAAATAATAATAACCACCCTTCCTCAAAAAAGGCTGAACCACACTTCTCAATTTGCAAATGCATTCATAGCTTTATTTTCACTTTACTTTTCATTGGCATAAATCTGGTAAAGTACATTGCAAAGTTTTTCATTGTTGTTGTTTGCTTCTAAATTTCTTTTGATTTCTCTACTTAATAAACTTGGGAAAGTAAAAAGGCTAACTGAAGGTTACCAGAATTCTCTTTTGATTACTTCTTCTCTGTTCTTAGAATCTCGCAGTCCAAATCATTACCATCAGACATATTTACCCATGTGGTGATCATATTATCTTTATATTCCCCATAGAAGAAAAGATTTTCTTTTTTTAAAGGCATTCTCTTTGCTTTGATAAAAATTGAATTGGAGGTATTTTCCCTCACTTCTACAGATACTAGTTAAATAAAAAAATGCTCATGTAGTTCATGTAATTCAATGTTATCATTACTAATTCACTCATCCTTTGGGACAAGCTGATGTGAGATAAAACTGTAGGGCATGATGTAAGGCAGTTCATTCAAATGTTTTTTAAGAATTCTTTTTCAAGAATCTGTCACAGGGAGATCGGTGGCCTCTTCTAAGCAGTGTTGCCCAAGGTTAAAAGAAAAAAAAATGCTAAAATGTTACTACTTGTAGCATTAGTCTACATGATGAAGTAGGTTTCTAAGCAATTACAGTCAATAATAACCCCAAACACAGAGTATAAAGACTGCCTTTTTGTTACAGCCACTTCACCCTAGTTTTGTCAATGTTTAAATTGTTCACAGTTTTCACAAAATATGCATTTCATTTTGCTATACTGATTATAAATGCATCTTGGATTTGAGTCCCAGTTCCAAAAGTTTATACCCTGTGGATATGTACTCAACATCTCTCTCTACTTCTCAGCTTACATGCCTGCCTTGTAGAGCTGCTATAAGTTTTAAATGCATTAACATATATCAATGGCTGTAAGCAGGACTGTAATATTCTTCATACTTTATAAGGATTAATCTACATTTCTCAAGACAAGTATCCTGATTATATATCCAAATCATACATCTGCTTAGTTATCACCAATTCTTTCTCTGCTATATCACCTTGGCCCAATCTCTCCCTCTAAGGAATATTTTGACACTTTCAGGACATAGTGCTATTTACTAATAATTGTGTACAGATTAACTCACATTACAACTCTGTGAGCAAGGATCAATTCCTTGGATAGATAATCAAAATAAGGCTTGCAGTTTAAGGAAATTATCTGCAATCACTGAAATTATAACTGAATTAATTTAGATTCAAACTTAGGTCTCAATGCCAAGCCAATATTTCTATTAGTGAACACTTTTCTCTGAACTGAAGACCAGAAACCAACAGTGCTTTGTTTCATTCACTATATTCATCTGAGTTCCCTTAAGTGGATAAAAAGAAAAACTAAAAGGAAACAAACATAAAGAAAATAATCTTGAAGGAGGGAGGAAATAAACAAATATGGGATAGTATACTACTTGACTGGCCACAGCACACAATTGCACCTCACCACTGTCCCACAGGACAGCTTCAGAGAGGCAGTATATACTACTTTGTGGAGCAGGGAGGATGTTCTTTTTTGGCTTGTTTGTTTTTTCCCCTTATCTCCTGTTTCTCTTTGCTTTGTTGTCATGTGTTTTCTGGATCATTTATTTTTTTGAACTTCCATTTTGATTCATTGGATAAACCCAGGTAGCAAAAGAAAAAGCCAGAGCAATTGAGTATACTCTCCGACCAGTGACTAGACAAAGTGGTCCCTCTTTACCAGTGACACTACTCCTGGTGTTTTTTTTCAACTTTAAGAACATGGCTTTAGTTACTTGGTTACATTAAGGCAGTAACAGTGAAAGCCAATGCTCAGGTCATTGTGTTCAAACATCAAGGTAAATGTGCCAATCTTGAATGACGTACGAACCGAATATGATACCTTTGACACAAGACTTGTTTGCACCATGGCATTTTTACTACCTTTCTAATACTTGCCTTACTTGCCTCCTCCAGCAAGCTTTCTTTCTTTCTTTTTTTGACAGTGGTCAGAGAATGAAATGCTTATATCAGTAAACCAAAATGGAGCACAATATCATGCATTCAATAGCTCTCTTAGTTCTTATAATATATACTTTAAACTTCTTGGCATAACATATAAGGCCAAACACAGTCTAGCCTCAACTCATTATTTCAATCATATCTTCTTGCTATACCAGAAATCCACAGTCCTAAACATAGCTTTTGTTCCACCTATACCAAATATATCATCAGATAATAAACAAGCCAGAGTCTAAGTGTTTTCCAACATGAAATATTTATTTCTCATTCATGGGTAGTGTACATTATCTATGACTGAGTTGAAAGTAGCTGGATTCAGATGATTTTAGATGGGTTTAGCTGTGTTTTGCTGGACTAGATTCAGATGTGATTCATTCTGTAACCTTGATACACAGAACAGCCCCTATCTATGATTTTCTCATGTACAACAATGAAACACGGGAAGAGATGCAGAAAAATATGATACCTCTAAAGTTGTTGCCCCTAATAGACCCCACCACTTACACACTCATGCCTTGGTCAAAGCAAGTTACAGAACCAAGCCACAGATTAATGGATCAAATAATATACTCTAACCACTTTGCAGCATGGCAAAGATGGCAAGGAGTGAAGATTTTATAAACAAGACATTCAAATCAACCACCAAATATACAATCTTCTTTTATGCCTGTGTTTCTTTTATCTTTGGAAAAGGAAATGATAACCCACTCCAGTATTCCTGCCTGGAGAATTCCATGGAGAGAGGAGCCTGGTGGGCTACAACCCATGGGATCACAAAGAGTCGGACACAACTGAGTGACTAACAATTTCTTTTATCTTACTGTCTAGAACATCTTTGAATCAATGGATTCTGTTGTGCAGTGGTGCGTGTGTTTGTGTGTGTGTGTGTTAGTCTCTCAGTTGTGCCTGATTCTTTGCAACCCCATGGACTGTGGCCCACCAGGTTCCTCTGTCCATGGAATTCTCTAGGCAAGAATACTGGAGTGGGTTGCCATGCCCTCCTCCATGGGATCTTTTGACCTACAGATCGAACCCAGGTCTCCTGCATTGCAGGCAGATCCTTTACCATCTGAATCACAAGGGAGGCCTACTGTGAGGTAGGGATATCCCTATTGTTAAAATGTCCACTTAAACACATGGTCTTCAGACTTATACAGACCTCAATTAGATATATCCCCTGCAGTTTACCAACTTGTGAAAATATTTATTTTCTGATATAAATTTATTCATCTGTAAAAATTAACATAACAGTTGCACCTAATTCAGGGTATTTTGAGAATTACACATATGCATTGTTCAGGTTAGACTAATTGCTATAGCATACCAACAAAAACAGAAACAAAACTAATCTTCGCAACTTTACATATACAGATTTATTATTCATCGATGAAAAGTCCAAGGCAGGTATTCCTGGTTAGAAGTTTACTTCTCAGTCCAATCTTATTTCCTCTGTGATGTAACCATTTTCATCACATCATAACTCAATTTTCTGTAAAAGAAAAGAATGAGAAGTAACACTAGTTGTATATAAACACATGGACCCAGACAGATTCTGCTCCTATTTCAAAGATCAGAATAGTCACATGACTCCAATTAGACACAGGTAGACTGAAAAATACAATGCTTGGCTGAAAAATAGGATGGGCTAGAAGTAAGATTATTTGTTGCTTAACTAATCTTTCTACCATAGGAGGTAGAGCACATAGTCCTTTATACATATTTCTGAAACACAGCATTTTCTCCCTTCCCACTCCACTCACTAAAGGTAGGCAAATATGTCATGGAAGAAAGCTTGTAAAACATGAATGGAATAAAAACTATTAGGAAGAATGTGGAATTAGTTTATAGTTAAGTAAAGAATTAACTTAGAGGTGTTTTTTTGTTTGTTGACATGTCACTGAGTAGATCAGCAGTATTTGAAAGCATTCCAATTCATTCTTTTCATTTTGTAATAGCATTCTATGTTCCTAAAAGTGCTCTAGCTCTTAGCATTTAATTAAAATGAACTAAAATTAGTGCTCTGAGAAATTCATAACACACTTTCAGTCTCTTTGAATCCATTTCACAAATATTAAGATCTAATTAGATGCATAATAGCTTGCAGTTATAAAAATCAAGCCTAAAAATCATAGGTGCTCATCTTGAATGTACCTGTAGAGTAGCTGCTTCCAAAATTTAGGAGTTGTTATTAATAATTATAGACCCATGTTTTTTTATTCTCAAAAAAATATCATTAGAGTTGAGTTTCCTGCAAAGTCATAGTGAAAATATTTCCATTATAACTCTGTTAGCCATTTCTAACATTCTCCATGTCTTCTTGCTCTTACTTGCCCAAATGTTGACTTGCCCAAATGTTGACCCATGTGGGCATTCATGGATCTTTACATTACTGTGGCTATTTATTAACTACTTTGGTAACTTCGCTTCATGTAACCGAGAGATTGAGAAACATATCTGGCAACCATTGCTCTCTAGAGAATGAAAGTGTTGTGTGTTTTAAACATAGGCCAGCTAGTCATGATCCAATAAGCTTTCCTTAACCAAATCCTCCTTGTAATCAGTGCTAAAGTTAAGAGTTGATGTGCTATCATGAAATAAGTTCCTAGCTAGAAAATCAGGAAACCTGAGTTATATCACACATTCTGCTATTTCTGGTTCCATAACCCAGCCAGTTTTATGTCATGGAGGGCAATACAAAGTAATAAATATTGCTGATGGAATACTGTTGCACATACAAATGAAGTGATTTTATAAAAATGACCATTGAGAAGGATCAGTATAGAATGATTGGACAAGCAACGTAAGGATCAGTAACTAGAAACAGGGAACTTTTCTACAGCTGAGCAGGTACCTGTTTCATGGTCATTACTGTGTATTTTTTGTTTTCCTATGGCATATGACATAACTTATCAGACACACACACAAACATATTAAAGTCTTTGAGACAATGCAGAGCAAAAAATAAATGTTTAGCTAGATGGACTCAGTATTATTAAATGGACACACAATTTTTTTTCCTTTTCTGTAGAAACATCTATGACTAAAGATGTGAATACAGTGTTTGTCAAAGTAGATATTTTCTTAGATGACTCAGACATGATTGTTTATGAAGAATGTGTTCTACCCAAAGATAGTGTGTTTAGAAAAATGAACTGTACTCTTCATACTGACCTCAAAATTCAGCATCCAGGGACTGAGCAATTTCTCTTATGTTCAACAATATTCAAGCCTGATTTTACAGTACATGAAGAGGTTGATGATATAGAATAGGCATTTTTAGTTGGATGGAGAGTGTGTTATACGTCCCCTTTATACCTCTTATACCACAACCAATGTTCTGTTACCATCAAAAAACTAGTAAAGGATCAAGAAAAAAAGATGAGATTAACATAAGAAGAGAGGTTTCCTTGAACTTATTTTAAGAGGAGTCAACTCTAAGGTGATATACTTGTCTTGGATTCAACTCATAGACTTGGACCCTGGTCCAGATAGAAGATTGATCATTTCTTAGTGGCCCTTCTGAAGGTAATGTAGCATGAAGCCTCTAATACTTTTGCAAGTATCTTGAGCTTTTATTCATCTGAATTATTTTGTTGTTGCTTAACCACTCATTCTCACATAAATGCCATTCTCATATAAATGCTTTTGTATATTTTTAAAGTAATGCACTTCCTTATTGGAAGGTGCTGAAAACACAAACTGTCTGGTTAAAAGTGACACCTTGGTATCCATTTCCCAAACAGTATTTCACATTGATTAGTATTTTTTCTGAAGTTGAGGAACCTATTTCCTGTTCAGTAGAAACCGTTGTTCCCACTGGAGATTCCACATATACACATACAAACTAGGAATTATTTCTATAAAAGTTAAACTATTTATCCAGGACTTTTGAAATGGCCCAGGTTAGCTCTCTGAGTTAGATTCTGATTTGAAACACTGTTTTTTATATACCTGGAGAAGCCAAGGATACACTGCTTTTCATTTAAGATATTTGTAGTCCAGAACAATTTTTAAGAATATTGCCATAATACAAAAATTTATTGCAGTTACTAAGGTAGGTCATTTTATTTTTGTTCTGAAAATAGTATGTGTATTTACAGTGGCTAGATATTCATTTTTTTCTTCAGAAGTTTATGAAAAAGCAAGCAAAGAAATAGATTAGAAGTAAGAAAAAAAAATGTGTGAACTCTTCCACCTTGTCCTCCTACTCCATCTTTTATACTTCTGACACAACAATTGTTCTAAGGAACAAATCGATTTTGTCACTCCAGTGATTAAAACCAAACCAGTGGCTACCCATCACCCAGGAGAAAGGTGTCTAAACATCTAGCACAGTATAAAAAGACTCCTGAGATTTGCAACTTATCTTCTCTGCAGTTTCCACTCGCAGTGCTTTTCTAAACAATCAGCCAGTCGCTGCACAATAACTAGTTTCTTAATTGCGTCATGCTGTTCTACACTTCATTGCCTATAAACATGCTGAATATCTGGCTTGGCAAACTTCTGTCCTTCTTCCCAGAGCCAGTTCAAGCATTACCCCTAAAATGAAGCCTTTTTAAAAGCACTGAAATCAATGCTAATATAGTTCTTCCAAAGTAGCACAAAGAGTGTTCTTTCTACTGATCTGAAATTACTTATTAGTGGCTGCCTCCTCTATTCAGCTGCAATTTACTTGTGACAGATTTCAATGTATTTATATCATGCACTTTGCACATTGAGTTCACCTGAAGATATTACATATTACACACACACGTGTTGGAGACCCAGAAGAGCCAATGATAAATCTTCAGTCCATTTCCCTAAGGTTTCAGGTGCAGGAGATCCAAGAGTATAATTTCAGTTCAAGACTGACAGCTGAGAAAAAGGAGAACCAAGTGTAAATTCCTGGCCAAGTCAAAGTCCAAAGTTGGGGGAATAATGATGATCCAACTGGAAGACATCAATCAAAGATAGCAAATTCTTCTTACCCAGGACTTTTGTTCTATTTAGGACTTCAGAAGACTAGATGAGACTCATACACTTGGGAAGGGCTACCTTCTTTACTAAATCTACTAATTTAAATGCTAATTGCACCCAGAAATACCCTCAGTTACACCTAGAGTAGATTCTACTCAAAATATCTAGACAATGTGTCCTGGTCAAGACACTGAAAATTCATCATTACAAGTTGTGTCGGGGTTTCTTAGTGGCTCAGACAGTAAAGACTTTGCCTGCAATGCAGGAGACCCACGTTTGAACCCTGGGTTGGGAAGATCCCCTGGAGAAGGGTATGAGAAGCCACTCTAGTATTCTTGCCTGGAGAATCCCATGGACAGAGGAGCCCAGTGGGCTACAGTCCATGGGGTTGCACAGAGTCAGACATGACTGAGCGACTAAGTACACAGCACACACAAGTATGTGTATGTATATTCATATCTGTGTGTATGTGTGTGCACACCATATACAAACACATATTTTATATGTGCATATATATTAAAAAACCTTTCACTCTAAAGTTGTGCTCACAAATCTTTGCATGCTTTTTCAGAGAAAAAAGAAAACTGAAGAGAGGCAATTTTCAGATCTTCAGGGATTTAATTACATAGAAACAGATAGAAAGTCAAGAATTTGTATCCGCAACAATATAACTTTGGGCTTTTGTGATTACAGCATTCTGTGTCAGTTCTGGGAATACACAAAGAGAAAAGATTCCTGATAGCATTCACCACCCACATCCTTCCCAAGTTCATTCTTGCATTGCCATCACTAGAGCTGAAAAATCTGTTGGCAGGGTCAGATACTAACCCAATCTGGCTACATATCCAAGCTCTAAATCTACATGTGGCACCTCCAGCTCAAATAGGTAAGAAGTAGTCTGCATGATTTCATTCTATCTGGGCAGCTGGAGATTGACTTAAATAAGAAAATCCATCTAGATAAAACATAAATATATGATAATAGCTGCAATTTTCTTCCAAATAGGTGAAAATGGCCAGATTTTGGATGAAATTATTAAGACACACTTCTCAAATAAGAATAATAATAAATACAGTGTAACGAATTTGTGTAAAACACAGTATTGAGATTATATGGTATGTTCTATTATAATTTCACTGTCTTTTTCTCTAGGAGACTAATACTTAATGTGTATTGTTTAGTTGATATTTTATTCCAGGCTAGGTGCTCATCAGTAGTACTTAGTGATGGAAAAACGGATCTTTTTTCCAATGTGGTCTAATCTGGTATGGATCGTTCACATCTTGTTCGTGACCTTATTATCAGTTATCAAATATTGTTTATAAATGTGTGCAAAGTATAAACTTTAAGTTTTGTGTTATTATAAGATTTCCATGAAGGTGTTTCTTCCCTATTTCCTCTATTATAAACTGGCCATATCTTTGTATAAAGATAGATGAGTGCTATGTATATGTATTTTATATTCTCTTTGGCGGTCAGATTCTTTTCATAGAAATAGAGTTCTCTATGAAATGAGCAGGGAAAAAAGAAATTAGGGTAAAATTAGATTGAAAAGACCCTTCTTTCTTGGAGACAGAATTGAAATATGAACCTTCCAAGATGATTCTTATAGTAGTAGATTAGGAGTAACTCAGCAAAGTTGTTGCACACCTTTATGTCCAGTTGAATAGGGTTAAAATTGTTCCTTATTTGGATGAAATAGAATAGCTGACCTTTTTAAATATATGCATATAATATTGTTTGTTGGTTTTATATAGAACCTATAATTCCAGGTTCAATGAATGGAGGCTTAAAATACAAGATTACACCCTTTAAACATAGATGGTGTCTCTACTTAAAGTAGAGGCAGAGAGAAAAGTAGTAGTTGTATCAAGAAACTCAAGGAACCATATGGTGTTGCTGAATGGTCATGGGGTTGTCAACCAGACTTTATTACTGTCTGCTTAATAATGTCCAAGAGAGAATTGGTTTTCTCTCTCATCATGTAATTAAAAAGCGCTTTCACACAAATATAGTTAACTGGTATTTGACTAAGGAGTAAAGGCAATCTAAGAGAAAAGAGAGCCTTTTCAATAAATGGTTCTATACTGATAACCATAACATGCAAAAAAAAAAAAAAAAAAAATTAGATGCAGAACTTAAAATCTTTCCAAAATTAACTTGAAATGTATCATAGACCCAAATGCAAAATGGAAAAGTATAAAACTTCTAGAAGATAATATAGAAAATCTATTACCTAGAGTTTGGTGATGATTTTTAGGCTACAACATCAAAGGCAAAATCCATAAAAAAATGAATGAGTTGGACAATATTAAAATTAAAAACTTCTGTTGGGAGAGAATATTTGTCAAAGAAATATGGTAAAGAACTGGTATCCAAAATACACAAAGAACTCTTAAAACTCAACAGTAAAAAAATGAACCAGTTGTAATGAACCATTTTCAAACCAGTTTAAAAATGGGTAAATGATATGAAGCGCTTCCCAGGTGGCTCAGTGGCAAAGAATCCAGCTGTCAATGCAGGAGACTCCGGTTCCATCCCTGGGTCGGGAAGATCCCCTGGAGAAGGAAATCGTAACCCACTCCAGTATTCTTGCCTGGGAAATCCCATGGACAGAGGAGCCTAACAGGCTACATGGGTAATGAAAATGTTGGACACAACTTAGCAACTAAATCAACAATAAACGATATGAATAGAGACATCACCAATGACCATAAACAGATGGTAAACAAGCATGTGTAAAGATGCTTAACATTCCATATTATTAGGATATTACAAATTAAAAACAATAATAAGATACCTCTACACATTTATTCAAATGACTAAAATCCAAAACACTCATAGCATCAAATGCAGTCAAGAATTTGGAGTAACAGAGTTATCATTCATTGATGGTGGGAATGCAAAATGGTTTAGCTGCTTTTTAGCTGCAGTTTTTTTCCACCAGCACATTTACCCCTACAGGACAACCCAGCAACCATGGTTCTTGGTATTTATTCATAAGAGTTAAAAATATATGTCCATGAAAAAGCCTGCACACATTTTTTCATACTAAATTTCTTCGTATTTGCTAAACTTGGAAGCAAACAAGATGTTTTTTGATAGATAAATGGATAAACAGTGTTACAGCTGTAAAATGGAGCGTTATTCATCAACACGAAGAAATGAGCTACTAACCCAATACAAAGAAACTTAAATGCATATTACTAAATGAAAGAAACCAATCTGCAAAGGATGTATATGACTCCAGAAATAACTCCAGAAAGAATGAAGAGATGCAGTGAAAGCGAAAACAACACCCAGTTGTGGATGTGACTGGTGATAGAAGTAAAGTCCAATGCTGTAAAGAACAATAATGCATAGGAACATGGAATGTTATGTCCACAAATCAGGGTAAATTAGAAGTGGTCAAACAGGAGATAACAAGAGTAAACATTGGCATTTTAGGAATCAGTGAACTAAAATGGATTGGAATGGGTGAATTTAATTCAGATGACCATTATATCTACTACAGTGGGCATGAATCCCTTAGAAGAAAGAGAGTAGCCCTCATAGTCAACAAAAGAGTCTGAAATGCAGGACTTGGGTGCAATCTCAAAAAATAACAGAATGATCACTGTTCATTTCCAAGGCATACCATTCAATATCACAGTAATTCAAGTCTATGCCCCAACCAGTAATGCAGAAGAAGCTGAAGTTGAACAGTTCTATGAAGACCTACAAGACCTTCTAGAACTAACACCTCCAAAAATATGTCCTTTTCGTCACAGGGGACTGGAATGCAAAAGTAGGAAGTCAAGAGATATCTAGAGTAACAGCCAATTTGGAGTTGGAGTACAAAATGAAATAGGCAAAGCCTAACAGAGTTTTGCCAAGAAAACACACTGGTCATAGCAAACACTCTCTTCCAACAACACAAGAAAAGACTCTACACATGGACATCATCAGATAGTCAATACCAAAATCAGATTGACTATATTCTTTATAGCCAAAGATGGAGAAGCTCTATACAGTCAGCAAAAATAAGACCAGGAACTGGCTGTGTCTCAGATCATGAACTCCTTATTGAAAAATTCACACTTAAATTGAAGAAAGTAGGGAAAACCACTAGACCACTCAGGTATGACCTAAATCAAATCCCTTAATGATTATACAGTGGAAGTGTCAAATAGATGCAAAGGATTAGATCTGGTAGACAGAGTGTCTATAGAACTATGGACAGAGGTTTGTGATGTCGCACAGGAGACAGTGATCAAGACCATCACCAAGAAAAAGAAATGGAAAAAAGCAAAATAGTTGTGTGAGTAGGGCTTACAAATAGCTGAGAAAAGAAGATAAGTGAAAGGCAAAGGAGAAAATGAAAGGTATACCCATGTGAATGCAGAATTCCAAAGAATAGCAAAAGAGATAAGAAAGAATTCTTCAGTGATCAATGCAAAGAAATAGAGGAAAACAATAGAATGGGAAAGCCTAGAGATTTCTTCAAGAAAATTAGAGATACTAAGGGAATATTTCATGCAAAGATGGGCACAATAAAGGACATAAATGGTATGGACCTAACAGAAGCAGAAAATGTTAAGAAGAGATAGAGAGAATACACAGAAGAACTAAACAAAAACATCTTCATGATCCGGATAACCATGATGGTGTGATCAGTCATGTAGAGTCAGACATTCTAAAACGCAAAGTCAAATGGGCCTTAGGCAGCATCATTATGAACAAAGCTAGCAGAGGTGATAAAATTCCAGTTGAGCTATTTCAAATGCTAAAGGTGATGTTGTTAAAGTGGTGCACTCAATATGCCAGCAAATTTGGAAAACTCATCAGTGGCCACAGGACTGGAAAACGTGTTTTCATTCCAATCCCAGAGAAAGTTATGCCAAAGAATGTTCAAACTACCGCACAGGTGCACTCATCTCACATGCTAGCAAAGTAATGTTCAAAATTCTCCAAGCCAAGTTTCAACAGTACATGACCTATGAACTTCTGGATGTTCAAGGTGGATTTAGAGAAGGCAGAGAAACCAGAGATCAAATCACCAACATCCGTTGGATCATTGCAAAAGCAAGAGAGTTCAAGAAAAAAAATATAATTTGGCTTTATTTATTATGCCAAAGTCTTTTACTGTGTGGATCACAATAAACAGTGGAAATTTCTTAAAGAGATGGGAATATCAGACCACTTGACCTGACTTCTGGGAAATCTGTATGCAGGTCAAGGAACAACAGTTAGAACAGGACATGGAACAATGGACTGGTTTCAAATTGGGATAGGAGTATGTCAAGGCTGTATATTGTCACCCAGCTTATTTAACTTATCTGCAGTGTACATCATGAGAAATGCGAGGCTGGATGAAGCACAGGCTGGAATCAAGACTGCTGGGAGAAAAATCAGTAACATTAGATACACAGATGACACCACCCTTATGGCAGAAAGTGAAGAAGAACTAAAGAGCCTCTTGATGAAAGTGAAAGGAGAGAGTGAAAAAGTTGGCTTAAAACTCAACATCCAAAAAACAAAGATCATGGCATCAGGTCCCATCACTTCATGGCAAATAGATGGGGAAACAATGGAAATAGTGAGACACTTTATTTTTTAGGCTTGAAAATCACTGCAGATGGTGACTGCAGCCATGAAATTGAAAGACGCTTGCTCCTTGGAAGAAAAGCTCCTACCAACCTAGACAGCATATTAAAAAGCAGAGACATTACTTTGCTGACAAAAGTCCACCTAGTTAAAGCTATGATTTTTCCAGTAGTCAAGTATGGATATGAGAGTTGGATTATAAAGAAAGCTAAGCACTGAAGAATTGATACTTTTTTTTTTTCAAACTAATTGATACTTTTGAACTGTGGTGTTAGAGAAGACTATTGAGAGTCCCTTGGACTGCAAGGAGATCAAACCTGTTAATCCTAAGGAAATCAGCCCTGAATATTCATTGGAAGGGCTGATGCTGAAGCTGAAACTCCAATACTTTGGCCACTTGATACAAAAAACTGATTCACTGGAAAAGACTCTGATTCTGGGAAAGATTGAAGGCAGGAGGAGAAGGGGATGATAGAGGATGAGATGTTTGGATGACATCACAGACTCAATGGACATGAGTTTGAGCAAGCTGCGGGAGTTGATGATGGACAGGGAAGCATGGCGTGCTGCAGTCCATTGGGTCACAAAATGTCAGACATGACTGAGAAACTGAACTGACTTATACCCTAGATATATAATTTTTTTTTAAATAAAAGATAGATGGTGTTATCTGTCTTTTGAATTAATCACAAAAGTTGTGATTATTTTAGTTTTGTCATTAAAGAATATAATGCAGATCTCCTTTTATGTGAATTCTGATTCCTTTTTTCTTTATAAGTCACTTCTTTCCAGTACCCTCCCATTGCTGCATCATATACATTCCCTTTTCTATGTTGTTCAGAATTAACACCAACATAGTTTTAATTTCTCTCTGGTTATAGCCATTTTTTAAATGTGTGAAGAGGATGTGGCAAGCAAAACAACAGCTTTCATTGTTCATTTGCATTTATTACATGAAAAATAGAGAAATAAACTGCTGGGTGTCTTTCCTGAAATAATTTAGCAATTTACTTAAGTCTTCAAATGAGATCATATATAAAAAGGTAAAATGACTCACTTCAAGTCACACAACAAAATTCATCAAGGACATATACTGCAACTGTGAATTTCATATCTATTGTTACCTTTCTACTTTATCAAAATTTTAATCATCTAATTATACTTGAGAAAAGTAAAAACACCTAGAAATAAAACTACATTTGTTTCTTTTTAAATCATTATGATTTCTTCAGGTATTTTTGGATAGAAAATTCTAAATGCAAAAAAAGAAAATTCTAAATTCATAGCATTCTATACAGGCATTACCTTTAACGAGTTCCACACTAAGGGTACTTATTTCTAGCCTCTTCTGTGATTCTTATTTCTACATCTATACTAGATAACTCTCAATATCCCACTTCCTGATATTGCAATTTCTTTGCTAAGAGTCAGATTTTTAAAAATGAGTCTCTACAGATATGGATTTTATGCACTCTCATTACCCATATCATGAAGGGTAAAGGTGACACGTAAGTGCTGCTAGTAAATAGATTTTGCTGGATTTTTTTTTTTTTTTTGCTTTTTTTTTTTCTCTTTTTGCTTCCACTTCACTTGTTTTGTGTCCTTGGTGTCCATTGCTATGATACTGCTGTCAGACTCCTTGAGTTCTGAGGGCTCACTATGAATCTCATCTTCTTAGGAGTCCATTTTTTTTACTCCCCTCTACAGATGTTGCCATTGACACAGCCTGCTCTCTCACTTTTGCAAGACAAAGCAGTTGAGAAATTCAACCAGTTCAAAGCAAAATAATGAATCATAGAAGTCTTGTAATATTGATAATATTTCCTGTACATTTTATGCTAATAGTCCCAGTTGGCTAATGCAATGGGAAATTAAATGTGCTTCCTGGAACATATAGTTTTCAAACCTTCAATTCAGAATGCTCTCTTGAAGGTTCATACTTGATTGAATCATGTTTACAACTTTTCTGGATGAGAGGTCCATTGATGAAAGTTCTAACTTATCAAAATACTGTCATAGTACTCATGTTTCATTACCTCTCCTTCTTTATATTATGGGCTTCTCTGATAGCTCAGTTGGTAAAGAACCCGCCTGCAATGCAGTAGACCTTGGTTCAATTCTTGGGTCAGGAAGATCCGCTGGAGAAGGGATAGGCTACCCACTCCAGTATTCTGACCTGGAGAATTCCATGGACTGCACAGTCCTCAGAGTCACAAAGAGTTGGGCATGACTGAGCAGCTTTCACTTACTTACTGTTCTATATATTAGACAACTTCTAAATAGTTATCATTGGGATCACATTGTCCACTCTGATGAGAGCACAAGAAACTATAAATTGAGATGTAGGTTTTTATTTTTTTTTCTTTTGAACTTTTTATTTGGTATTAAGGTATAGCCTATTAACAATATAGTGATAGTTTCAGGTGAACAAGGAAGGGACTCAGTCATACATATACATGTAGGACTTTGACTCTGAGAACTGGTCTAGTGATAAAATATACGCATTTACAAACACAATATAAACAAGGTGTCATAAAACTGTCCACTACCTTTTTTTTCCAAAATGTATAGCCAACCCACCAAAAATTGTGTTGGCACAATCTGTGAAATATTTAAGTTGGTCAACTCATTTCTCATCCATTTTATTAAACTGTTTTAATTTAAATCTGTTATATCTTGTTTCTCTTATTTTAATAGGTTCCTACTGAGCTTCTTGCTCCACTATTCAACCCTGGTATTATTTCCTATAAGGTAGATATCAAGATTGATCCAAATCCTTAAAGACTTCTCACTTCTCTAAAAATAAGAACCAGAGTTTATTTATAAGTTTATTTCTCATAGGCCTATAAGACCCTAAATGATCTGAGACTCCTCTCACTCTCTGGTCTCATTTTTTTTTTTTTTTTCCTTTCTGATTCTGTAAGGTTAATAATGTTAACCATATCTTTCAAACTCTTCTCAAGTATCTGGTTTAATCTCTTTTCCTGGACAAATATACCTGAAAAATAATAGTGAGATGGAGACCAGCTTTTATCACTTTAGTTGATCTTGCAGCTGCATGGATACATGCTGATATCTCTTTCACTGCTACTTATTCTGTACACCCCTTCCTCTCAGCAAGTGGCTTTAATGTTCTAGGTGGTTTACATGAGGAGTTGATATAAAATCTCCTATTTGAGGGGTCTGAGCTGCTGGTCACAGTGTCTTTCTTTGTCTTTGGTTGTTGCATCTATAATTTACTCTCAAAACTTGGTATGTAAGAAACAAAAAATGGTCCAATAAATTAGCTTGAGCATTTAACAAACTTTCTCTATCATCTACCCTATCTTGATAGTCAGGAACAATTGCCCCTGCTAGGATGCTGACTCTTCTCTTGCCTGCTGGCCTCTTGGCAGCCATATCACAACATTTAAAAAACGATTCATTCCATGTCAGTGGTGGAATAGTCTCCTTATGAAAACCAGGATCTCTGCATATATGCAAAGAATGCAGCTACAAGGACAAGAGGCGTATGTTTCTCAAGTAAATCACTGAAAGGATGGTCAGTGGGACACGAGTGACTAAGCTGCTGGGACACATATATGGGACACATATTTCTTTTTTTTTTTTTTTTGGGGACACATATTTCCATGGCTTTGTTCCAAATCCCGTATGTGCCATATTGAGAAAATAACATTATACAATGGTCATAGATTTTCAGGTGAATTCTAAGTCCTGGAGAATGGCACTCCATAGTAGAGCTGGTATTCTAACTGTAGACTCAAAATATCATTCTGTCACTTTATGATACAGAAGTCTCTGAGCGGTGTGGTTCATGATAGAAGCAGTGAATTATATCATCGTTTGTCTCCTATTGCTTCTCCTTTGCTATAAATTGATTAGGCTAGACTTAGGGATGCATCATCTTCACTCTTGTTCAATAAAGTTCCCCACCTCCAGGGGTGGGGAGGGTTGTTAGTAGGCAGCTTTAAACTATGAGTCCCTCTAAGAACAAACCTCAGTTACAGACATTTTCATACTCAAGGTCCTGCACTCCCAAAGACAGTACATGTCTAGGTAATGATTGGCCTGAGGAATAAAGGCCCAGTCACTTCTGCTCAAAATAGGACCACCCTTACTGAATCATTTTATCTCCAGAATTTCACATACAGTTGGACATGGTTATCACAGTTAGATTTCTTGCTATACCCATTTCTGCTTCCTTACCCTCCATACTGAACTTTGATTGTAAGGGTGTTAGTCACTCAGTCGTGTCTGACTCTTTGCAACCCCATGGACAGTAGCTGACCATGTTCCTTTGTCCACAGAATTCTATGGGCAAGAATACTGTAGTGGGTTGCCATTTCCTTCTCCAGACAATCAAACCCAGGTCTCTCACATTGCAGGCAGATTTTTTACTATCTGAGCCAACAGGGAAGCCCCCAGTTGTAAGGGTAATCCTTAGTAAATATCTTATACACCAACTCCTACCTTAGATTCTGCTACCTCAATAATCCAACATCTGATAATTGATGACAGGGGCACCCACCCCCCGAATTTTTACATTAGTTTTACAATTTTAGACTTACAGAGAAGTTGCAAAGATAGTACAGAATTTTTCATACATTATTCACCCAGTTTCCCCTAATGCAAATATGACTATGGTATAATTATCAAAACTAAGAAATTAGCACTGCAACAATACTATTAACTATAGGCTTTAGTCAGATTTTCCCCCACTTTTTTCACTGATGTCCTTTTACAGTAACACTTAATGGAGCATACCATGTTACATTTAGTTTCAGTAGTCTTTATTCTTTGAGATTTTTTCATTTTTTTCCCATGACCTTGTTATTTTTATGAGTACTAAAAGGGCCAATGTTTCATCCTTATGGGAATAGATATATAGTTGTGTGTGAGTATTATTTTCATGCACATAAGACCAGAGACAGTATGATTATTTGATGGCTTGTATATTTGATTCACTGGTTAAGATTACACATAATGTCACAACAGCATAGGGAACTGACTTTACACCAAAAGAGATATGGGAATGGTCCTATTACTATAGCATTCATTGGCCATATCACATTCTCCAGTGTATAGAAATTAAATCAGTAGTTTGGAGATGATGCTTTATAAAAACGTGGTGCTATCCTGTAAAATGGAGTATACTGAATCAAAAACATGTGTAGTAGGCTGAATAATGTCACCCAAAGATATGAGAACTTAAAACCTACAGTTAATAAATAGTATTTTATTTTAAGCAGTGTCTTTGTGAATATGATTAAATAAAGAATTGCTCAGTCAAGAGATTACCTTGAATTATTCAAGTAAGCCCTAATGTGTCCTTATAAGAGAGATGTTGAGAAAGATTAGACACACATCCAAAGGAGAAAACAATATTAAGACAGAGCAGAAAGAGATTTGAAGATGCAGGCCTGCCTTGGATATTAGGATGATGCAGCCACAAGCCAAAGAATGCTCTCAACCACCAGAATCTGGAAAAGGCAAAGAATGGATTTTTCAAAAAAGCCTCTAGAAGAGCAGAGCCTTCTTACACCTTGATTTTAGTCTAGTGAAGCTAATTTACACTTCTGGCATCTGGAACCTTAAAGGAATAAGCATGAGCACTTTTCAGCCACTAACTCTTGGTGATTTTCTATAGCAGCCACTGAAATTCGTATATAGTGCTATGTTTCTAAATGGAAACACACATGGACCCAGGAAGCAAGGTTGGAAATAGAAGCTCACTTACTGTGAACACAATGGCCTACTTGGATAATTGAGATTCCTTGCTTTTGAAATTCTGTACTGTGCAGGGGTTTCAAGGTGTGAAACATTTCTGCTGCAGAAAAAGAAAGTTTCATTAGATTAAAAGATATGGCTATGACCTGGATACTTGTTTTCTGTGCCCTGGAACCAAAAGGAAAATAATATACCACCATCTTGACAGGAAGATATATGGCGGTGCTATGCCACAAAGAAAGGGAGGAGTGCGGTTTGCACCTAGGTGTTTCACTCAGGTGCCTTAACCAATTGTGCTGGTTAATAGGCAAGTGCAGCAAATCTGGTGTGGGAGATGTAAGGGGCCAGAGGGCATGTCTCAAGAATATTGATCTAGGACACCTACCAGGTAGGCCCACAAAACACAGGCAAGTGAATCTGAAATGAATAAAGGAGGAGGGAGATAATAAGCTTTGCTGAGACCCTGAGACTGGATGGGTAGGTTCAAAGAGGACTCTTCCACATGAGCCTCAGTTCTTGGTAAGGACACAGAGAAGAATCTGAGGTCTTACCCATGGCAAAACAAGTTTATTGAAGAAAGAACAGAAAGAACACCTC
The DNA here is from genome assembly GCF_033118175.1 of Dama dama. Taxonomy (NCBI): domain Eukaryota; kingdom Metazoa; phylum Chordata; class Mammalia; order Artiodactyla; family Cervidae; genus Dama; species Dama dama. The sequence continues at coordinate 14,162,162 of NC_083681.1, forward strand.
AAAGGAGAGGTGGGCCAAGCCCAGAGAGGCACTGGCACCAGAATGATGAAGTATGGGGCTTCCAAGAAAGGGCTTTTACATATTCATCTAGATGGGTGTGGGTGTGGACTGACAGTTTTGATTGACAGTTTCATTTTAACAGCTGGCTCTATTGTGCATTGCTTTCCCATAATTCAGCCTGTTGTAATCAGATGTAGGTATGCGTAGAATACTATGAACACAATATGCTTCTGGCTGCCTAAGGTCACTCGAGGACACAGATTTGCATCAAGGGTGTGTTGAAGTCCCTGTGAATTCATTTGTATCCACAGTGTGTCTAGGGTGCTTGTGCTGGAGTTCGAAAAGTCTCTGTGGTTATTTTGTAGCACATCTGAGCTCTCTTGGGCTGCATTGATCCTGTCTGGGGTGGGATAGAGATCAGCTTGAATATTTTTAGGCTAGGCTACTCCTCATTACTAAAGCCTAACTTGCTACCTAACAAGACCATCTGCAATAGACATGGTTATAGTTTTTCCTATTTTTCTTGTTTTAAGATTTTCCCAGGAGGTACTAGAAATGCTGTTCCTCAAAATATATGAAGAAATGGGTCCAAGTAGAGCAAAGTGTGGACTGTATGCAAATGGTGATATGCCATCCAGATATCCCTTTAGGAAGAAATAGACCACAGACTCTGGGAGCACTGCCAGCAAACATCTTTCATCTGGCATACACTTTAGGAATTGTCTCAGATGTAGAAAGCCATATTGCTTGAATACATGCGTTCCCCAGGCTGGTCCACACTGAATGACTTTGTGGTATGAAGGTTCAGCCATTTCAGAGTAACATGTTCAATCTTGCAATCCACTTTAGGTCACAAGCGTTTTTGTGCCTTCTCAGTCACTTCAGTCATGTCTGACTATTTGTGACACTATGAACAGTAGCCCGCCAAGTTCCTCAGTCCATGTACTTCTCCAGGCAAGAAAACTGGAATGGGTTGCTTTGCCCTCCTCCATGAGATCATCCTGATCCAGGGATCAAACCTGCATCTCCTGCATTGCAGGTGGATTCTTTAACCAGTGAGCTAATGGGGAAAACCAGCTCTATGAAACATCAGCCTAGGCTCTGGTACAGATTTCTATTGAAGCTTGGTTTCTCCTGCCAATTATTGCTTTTTACTCTTTTTCTTCTTTTTTTTTTTTTTTTCTTACAACTGCTGATCTCAAGAACACCACCTATTACAAATTCTATAACCTAAATTCCATCTCTGGATCTGCTTCAAAGAGAACCCAATCTAGAAGAGCATTTTAGCACTGCCTTCTGGAGTTGTGGTCAGGATGCTAAATCCTGGATCAAGTGGTCTTCTGCATTGCAGATGGATTCTTTACCAACTGAGCTATGAGGGAAGCCCTCAACTATATCAGTAAATTCTCCCTATATATTCCTTGTTGTCTCTCTGTCTCCCACCTCAACTGCCTAAAATATAAGGTCCATGAGGACAGGGACCAGTGCTACCTGCCAGATGGTACTTGTATATAGTAGATACTCAGTAAATACTAAGTGAATCATGTACATGTTACTTGAATAGATCATTGAAAATGTGGATTCTAGTCATTAATGTGGCATTTTAAGATATTTAATGAAAACAGTTCTAATAATCCATGTGCTGTGTGCTTAGTCACTCAGTTGTGTCCCACTCTTTGCAACCCCATGGACTGTAGCCTGCCAAGCTCTTCTGTCCATGGGGATTCTTCAGATAAGAATACTGGAGCATGTTGCCATGCCCTCTTCCAGAATATCTTCCCAACCCAGGGATCGAACCCAGGTCTTCAACATTGCAGGTTGATTTTTTACCATCTCAGCCACCAGGGAAGCGAGTAAGCCATCATAGACTCTATTGAGATGGCTTGAGTTTGGTTCGATATTTTGTTTTTTCTCTCTGTCTCACTTGTCTTATAGTTGTAATTGTGTTGCTTGTGTGCCCGGTGAAGGTCAGAAGGGGGAGGATATTGTTCAGACTGAGGTCATGTTATTTCAGAATTAGATGTGGTTCACAAGACTAAAAGCTTCTTTGTTTGACACTCAGGCCCTAGTTTAACTAGTTCTGTCATTTTAAGCAGGATGTTCCTCTAATCTACTTATTTCCCAGTCTTCCTAAAACAATAAGCTGCGTGGGTTGAAAAAAAAATTTTTAGCTCATTTTACAATATTTGCATTTTTTTGTCTTAGAAGAAATGTAAGGGAACATTATTATAGTTGTTTTTTCTACCACAAAACAGATGTAACAATAGATGACACTATCTACAGAGAAATGATAATTAAATCATAGAGAAATAAATACCTGATACATTTTTTATTTTGAAAGAATAAAAGTATTTTTGTGAACATTCAAACTTTTCACTTTAATGTTTTAAAGTATTGATATGTCCAGTGATTTGCACACTTATATCTTCTAATTGAAGACAAATATGTTCCTTGAGGAAAAGAAATATCATGAAACATCAGCCTTATTTTAACAAAAAGATGAATATTTGTATATACTGTTGCTATCCAGATCCATTTCTTTTCTGTTAACAACAACAACAACAACAAAAAACCAGTTGTCAGCAAAGTGACAAGAGTCTTTAAGGTGGGTACAGGCATTCACCTTGCTAGGAATTTTGAAATGTTAAATCTACATAAATCGACAGCTATAACAGGGACTGGTCCATCTGCATGAGAGTTAGAAATCCTTAACCTTATTGATAGCAAAGAGTATTAAATTGGTAAGAAAATGGTTTTGGAATCAGGACTGGGGGATTGGTGTCACAATTTAGGCACTTAAGAAATATGGGTCTTGGCGAAATTATTTAACCTTTCCTGTCAGTGTGCTACATGTCCAGGAAGCCAAATAGGACAAAGAGCAAAACTGAAAATAGCCATCAAACCTTTATTCACATGCTGTAATAGTGTAAATAAGAGCCATTTCCCACCACTGAAGGGTACCAGGTGAGGGTCAGATGGATCAGGGCAGGTGAAGGGAGTTGTCTTACTACTGAGGAGCCCTGAGCAAAAGGATTCCTTATGGGTTTTAGCAGAGGAAGAGATAGAAGGGCCGCGTGGAAAAGCACTGAACCAGAGTGAAGTGTTTTAGCCAAGATTCCTTTAGAAGAAGGTCTCCACAGAGGCACCTGATGGTGCCTGAATTGAATCCCTAAAAAAAATTCCCCAATGAAGGCGACTGAGCTAGGATGCAGGGATGTGTCTGAACATGCTGGCCCAGAGGGCCTGTGCTGTCAATTGAAACCCCTCCTGAATACTGTAGCTGAGAACCCACCTGGTGTGAGGAAGGCAGCTTTACCCTTGAGGCATACCAGGAATAGCCTCAGCAATTGTCTGTGGTTGGTCATGGATGATTTTACATAGGATTTTACCCTGGAGCTGGACTCCTCACTCACAAGTAGTCAAATAGACTTTAGTAATATATGCACTCAAAAATTCAACACAAACTTCTAATTTTTCTTTGATGTTGGTCAGGGAGCACTTTTCCAAATGAAGGCTTAGACATCCAGGCATTTCCCAGTGAATGGCATTGTCATGATGTTATGACCTTTTGAAGTTGAATGGAAATAGATAACATAAAAAACCCTCAGAAATATATGACCTGATCTAAAATGGCATTCATCATCCCTGCTCACATCTCATGGCAGGAACCCAGTCATCTACATACAAATTATTTAATGGGAATATTGGGTAACATAGAGTCTTCTGTGCTCAGAAACAAAAATCAGAGTTTGATGAAAAAAAATGTCTCTATAATACCCACTGAGGTTGTTCCCTCACCTTTCAGTTAGTCAGTCAGTTCAGTCACTCAGTCGTGTCCGACTCTTTGCAACCCCATGAATCACAGCACGCCAGGCCTCCCGGTCCATCACCAACTCTCGGAGTTTACTCAAACTCATGTCCATCGAGTCTGTGATGCCATCCAGCCATCTCATCCTCTGTCGTCCCCTTCTCCTCCTGCCCCCAATCCCTCCCAGCATCAGGGTCTTTTCTAATGAATCAACTCATTGCATGAGGTGGCCAAAGTACTGGAGTTTCAGCTTCAGCATGAGTCCTTCCGATGAACACCCAGGACTGATCTCCTTTGGGATGGACTTGTTGAATCTCCTTGCAGTCCAAAGGACTCTCAAGAGTCTTCTCCAACACCACAGTTCAGAAGCATCAATTTTTCAGCGCTCAGCTTTCTTCACAGTCCAACTGTCACATCCATCCATGACCCCTGGAAAAACCACAGCCTTGACCAGACGACCTTTGTTGGCAAAGTAATGTCTCTGCTTTTTAATATGCTATCTAGGTTGGTCATAACTTTCCTTCCAAAGAGTAAGTGTCTTTTAATTTTGTGGATGCAGTGACCATCTGCAGTGATTTTGGAGCCCCAAAAAATAAAGTCTGACACTGTTTCCACTGTCTCCCCATCTATTTCCCATGAACTGATGGGACCAGATGCCATGATCTTAGTTTTCTGAATGTTAAGCTTTAAGCCAACTTTTTCACTCTCATCTTTCACTTTCATTAAGAGGTTTTTTAGTTCCGCTTCACTCTCTGCCATAAGGGTGACGTCATCTGCATATCTGAGGTTATTGATATTTCTCCCAGCAATCTTGATTCCAGCTTGTGCTTCCTCCAGCACAGCATTTCTCATGATGTACTCTACATATAAGTTAAATAAGCAGGGTGAAAGTATCACCTTTAAATACCTGTAATAATACTTAATATTTTTTAAGAGGTAAGTGATATTACCACATTGTGTCCTTTTTTTGGAGGGGGCGTGTTTCTATGATTTTCTTCTTATTTTTAGTATCCAGAAGTTGTACTATGTGCATGCTAAGTTGCTTCAGTTGTGTCCAACTCTTTGCAATCCTGTGGACTGTAGCCCATCAGGCTCTTCTTTTCATGGAATTCTTCAGGCAAGAAAACTAGAGTGGATTGTTATTTCCTCCTGCAGGGGGTCTTCCCAATCTAGGGATTGAACTCACATCTCTTGTCTCATGAATTGGCTGGTGGGTTCTTTACCAACAGCATTGACTAGATTTGTTCTTTGTTTGTTCGGATTATGGTTCACTGAGCTTCTTGAGTCTATAATTTTTATTTTTTCATCAAACATTGTAAATATTTAAATTTTTATTTCATATTATTTTTTACTTCAATATCATTTTTCTCTTTCTGAGATTCCCATTATAAATAGTTAGACAATTAGTTTATTGCCTCACAGATCTCTGAAGTTCTATTTATTTGCTGTAAATTTTTATCTTTACCCCAGATTGAATAATTTTTCAACCGTCTTCAAGTTTATTGTTTAAGAAGAGGTGGCAAGAATACACAGAAGAACTATACAAAAAAGATTTTCATGACCCAGCTAACCAAGATGGTGTGATCACTCACCTAGAGCCAGGCATCCTAGAATGTGAAGTCAACTGGGCCTTAGGAAGCATCACTATGAAAAAAGTTAGAAGAGGTGATGGAATTCCAGCTGAGCTATTTCAAATCCTAAAATATTATTCTGTGAAGTTGCTGCACTCAATATGCCAGGGAATTTGCAAAATTCATCACTGGCCACAGGACTGGAAAAGGTCAGTATTCATTCCAATCCCAAAGAAAGGCAATGCCAAAAATATTCAAACTACCCTACAACTGCAGTCATCTCACATGCTACTAAAGTAATGCTCAAAATTCTCCAAGCAAGGCTTCAACAATATGTGAACCGTGAACTTCCAGATATTCAAGCTGAATTTAGAAAAGGCAGAAGAACATGAGATCAAATTGCCAACATCTATTGGATCATAGAAAAAGCAAGAGGGTTCCAGAAAAACATCTACTTCTGCTTTATTGACTACACCAAAGCCTTTGACTGTGTGGATCACAACAAACTGTGGAAAATTCTTCAGGAGATGGGAATACCAGACCACCATACCTGCCTCCTGAAAAATCTGTATGCAGGTCAAGTAGCAGCAGTTAGAACTGGACATGGAACAACAGACTGGTTCTAAATTGGGAAAGGAGTATGTCAAGACTATATATTGTCACCCTGCTTATTTAACTTATATGCAGAATACATCATGCAAAGTTCCAGGCTGGATGAAGCACAAGCTGAAATCAGTATTTCTGGGGAAATATAAAAAACCTCAGATATGCAGATGACATCACCCTTACAGCAGAAAGGAAAGAACTAAAGAGCCTCTTGATAAAAGTGACAGAGGAGAGTAAAAAAGCTGGCTTAAAACTCAACATTCATAAAACTAAGATCATGGCATGTGGTCCCATCACTTCATGTCAAATAGATGGGGAAACAATGGAAACAGTAAGGCACTTTATTTTCTTGGGCTCCAAAATCACTGCAGATGGTGAATGAAACCATGAAATTAAAAGATGTTTTTGCCTTGAAAGAAAAGCTACAACCAACTTACACAGCATATTAAAAAGCAGAGACATTACTTTGCCAACAAAGGTCCATCTAGTCAAGGCTGTGATTTTTCCAGTAGTCATATATAGGTGTGAGAGTTGGACTATAAAGAAAGCTGAGCACCGAAGAATTGATGCTTTTGAACTGTGGTGTTGTAGAAGACTCTTGAGAGTCCCTTGGACTGCAAGGAGATCCAACCAGTGCATCCTAAAGGAAATCAGCCCTGAATATTCACTGGAAGTACTGATGCTGAAACTGAAGCTCCAATATTTTGGCCACCTGATGTGAAGAGTTGATTCATCTGAAAAGACCCTGATGTGGGAAAGATTGAAGGCAGGAGGGGAAGGGGGTGATAGAGGATGAGATGGCTGGATGGCATCACTGACTCAGAGGACATGAGTTTGAGTAAACTCCGGGAGTTGGTGATGGACAGGGAGGCTTGGCGTGCTGCGGTTCATGGGGTCGCAAAGAGTCGGACACGACTGAGTGACTGAACTGAACCAACAGATTTGTTGACACTTGTTATTCTCCAGCTTCTCTTATGCTGTACGGTGGATTTTTAATTTGTTCCTCTCATTTTCTGATTTCTATTCTCTTTTTGGATTTTTTTTCAACTAATATTTTGAATATATACTATCCTACAAGATACTGATATAGTTTCTGGGAATAAGGAACGAAAATGTCAAAAATTTCTGCCATCCTGGAGCTTTTACTATCTTATGGGAGATGATATTTACAGCAATTATTAAGTAACATAAATAGTGTCAGTAGCAAAGTATTACTCTAGAGAAAAGCAAAGCAGAGAGGTGTGAAAGTTAAGGTGTGGTATGAAGTTACAACTTTTAAAAATATTTTAATTATTTTTCACAGAAATATATATATTTGTTATGCAATATAATGTTTTGATATAAGTATACATTATGAAATGAATTCTTAAACTAACATATTCATCACTTTCTTAGTTACCTTTTATTTATTTATTGTGACAAGAACACTTGATATCTATTTTCTTAGCAAAATTCAAGTATCTAATATATTATTAACTACAGTTACCATGTTGTAATTAGGTTTACATTAGATTTCCAGAATCCTGTATTTCCCCTTAGAATCTCAATTACATTTACATTTTTCTGATAAATCTTTTTGTATACTAGTTAAAATTACGTTTACCTTTATTTATTAATTTTTAAACATACATAATAGTTGCTTTAAAGTCGATGCTGTAAGATAAAACATAATCTTGTTTCTTTCTTTATATGATTTGCAAGTTTGAATAATGGAAATTGATAATAATATGTCATATAGAGTCCAGATTGTGCTATTGCCCTCGATTAACATTGTTTTGTATTTATACCTGTGTGCAATGAAAGATTAACTTTGCCCAAAGAGAGATTTGCCTTTGCCTTCAACTCCTAAGAGATAACTTCTAAGTCCTTGGAATTGCCCTGCTGATAAAAGTCTGTCAACTTGACTTCCGGAGGGACTGGTGCATAAAATCAGTCATGGGCATGCCTTAGCCCCAACCAAAGTGCTGGCTACCAGTGCTTGGGTGAGTTCCCCTGACTGGCAATATTCTGTGCATTTTGTCAAACATAGTTTCTAGGAGAATCAGACACTGTCTGCATGATTCACTTGGGAGAAGACAGCTGGAAGCTCTGCGCTCTGTGTCTTCTGGAGCCCCATCTATATGCTTCTGTCAGCTGATTAATCTTATCTTTAGGTAGTGGTAGCTTTTCTGAGATCTGTGAGTCCATCTACTGAAAGTGATATTGGAGATCCCCAAACTTGTAACTGGTGCCATTGGTGTTGGTCTTGAAGACTCCTAAATTTTAAAAACAGCTAACTTCTGTCCGATTACTATGAATTCAAGAAACTCAGCTTCAAACCCTTTTTTGCAAGGATGGTCTGTGAAAGGCCTAAGGCATTTCCCAAGCCCTTCTAATTTAGCAAACTTCCCAGTGATTTTTTTTTTTTTTCCTGCAGTGTATTTTTAGGGGCTTAATTTGGACTTTTTTTTTAGCATAGATGCAGAATATGCCCTTTGTAGGACATTTATTCTTATCATAAATGTAATAAAATCCTACATTAAGTAAAATTGAGATGCCAAAATTCCCTCCCTTTAACTTAGAATACAATATCATACAGAATGTATGCACACTAAGTTGCTTCATTTGTGTCAGACTCTTGGCAGCCCTATGGACTGTACCTGCCAGGTTCCTCTGTCCATGGGATTCTCCAGGCAAGAATGCTGGACTGGGTTGCCATGCCTTCCTCCAGGGGATCTTCCTGACCCAGGGATCAAACCAGCATCTCGTATGTGTCCTGCATTGGCAGGTGAGTTATTTACTACCAGCGCCACCTGGGAAGACTTCCTATACAATAGAGGTGGGAAAATATTTTGTAAAGGACATTATCTTCACCAAGACACTGTAATACATCATATTGAAGAGATCATCATCATTAAAAGGTTCTGTAGTGGCTGTTTCTGGACTTCAGTAATGATAGTAGAAGGTACTGCAAGATTCTGATTTTAATGGAAATGATGATGTTCTAGAGTGGCAAAAGTCAGATCATAGTTCTCAAAAACCAGAAGCAAGGTATACACAGTAACTATATTGAATAGTAGAACTGGAGTGATCGCCATAATTATGTGACCTATAGAATGTTTGCTGATGGTGCATAAGTCATGGTATTCCTAGGTTTGAAATAGATAATTGTTGTTTAGTTGCTATGTCATGTCCGACTCTTTTGCTTCCCCATGGACTGTAGCTGTCCAGGATCCTCTGTTCATTGGATTTCCCAGGCAAGAATATTGGAGGAGGTTGCCATTTCCTTCTCCATTTTCTTCTCCTTCTCCAAGAAGACTTGATCCTAGGATGGAATGTGCAAGTGAACTCTTTACCACTGAACCACCTGAGGAGCTCTGAAACAGCTAGGTAGCCATCTAACTTCTTTCCTGATGTGAGATAAAAGCTTAAAAAAATCTTCTGTATCATAGAAATAGGGCATTTACCTATTGGAAATATAAGCCATGTAATTTAATCCATTTTCTATAACAAAGACTGTCTTTCAATTTAGAGACTCTTAATAAAAAGGAAGCAGGTGTTCCTAAAGGGAGATTCCTAAAATATAAATACTTTATATTTTAGTAGATACATAAGTATTCTCCTAGGCTTCTAAACAGTGACCTGTAGCAGCTTGATGGATGATTATGCATTAAGGGCAAATAAATAATATGAAATTCTCAGAGATTATAATTGAGATTTATTAGTCTGTGTAGTCATAATTCCAGAAAAAACATCTAACTCTGTGTCATTGACTATGCTAAAGTCTTTGATGGTGTGGATCATAACAAACAGTCAGTTCAGTCACTCAGTCATGTCCGACTCTGCGACCCCATGAATTGCAGCACGCCAGTCCTCCCTGTCCATCACCAACTCCTGGAGTTTACCCAAACTCATGTCCATTGAGTCAGTGATGCCATCCAATCATCTCATCCTCTGTCGTCCCCTTCTGCTCCTGCCCCCAATCCTTCCCAGCATCAGGGTCTTTTCCAATGAGTCAGCTCTTTGTATCAGGTGGCCAAAGTATTAGAGTTTCAGCTTCAACATCAGTCCTTCCAGTGAACACCCAAGCCTGATCTACTTTAGGATGGACTGGTTGGATCTCCTTGCAGTCCAAGGGACTGTGAAAAACTCTTAAAGAGATGGAATACCAGACCATCTTACCTGTCTCCTGAGAAACTTATATGCTGGTCAAGTAGCAACAGTTAGAACCTTATGTGGAACAACTGACTGGTTCTTGGTTGAGAAAGGAATACAACAAGGCTATTTATTGTCATCCTGTATATTTAACTTATATACAGATCACATCATGTGAAATATTGGGTTGGATGAATCACAAGCTGGAAACAGTATTACTGAGGGAAGTATCAACAATCTCAGATAATCAGATATACCAAGCACCTTTTATACAAAAAGTTCTAGATTCATGCCATGTCATGTGCCATGTGCTCAGTTGTGTCCAATTCTTTGTGACCCATGGACTCTATCTTCTGTACATGGGCTGTCCCAGGCAAGAATACTGGAGTGGTTTGCTATTTCCTTCTCCAGGGGATCTTCTCCATCAAGTGATCAAACCCCTGTCTCCTGCATTGCAGGCAGATTCTTTACCCGCTGAGTCATGGGGAAAGCCCTTCTAGGATATGTGGATGATACCACACTAATGGCAAAAAGCAAAGAGGAACTAAAGAACCTCTTGATAAAGGTGAAGGATGAGAGTGAAAAAGACAGCCTAAGACTGAATATTAAAAAATTAAGATCATGACATCTGGCCCCATTTTTTCATGGAAAATAGAAGAGGAAAAGGTGGAAACAGTGACAGATTTCCTCTTCTTGGGCTCTAAAATCACTGCAGATGGTGACTGCAGCCATGAAATTAGGAAACAGTTGCTTCTTGTCAGGAAATCTATGACAAATGCAGACTGTGTTAAAAAGCAAAGACCACTTTGCTAAGAAAGGTCTGTATAGTAAAGGCTATGGTCTTTCCAGTAGTCACATATGGTTGTGAGAGCTGGACCATAAAGATGGCAAAGGGCTGAAGTTTATGCCTTTGAACTGTGGTGCTGGAGAGGACTCTTGAGAATCCCTTGGACAGCAAGGAGATCAAACCAGTCAATCTTGAGTGAAATCAATCCTGAATATTCATTGGAAGGACTGATGCTGACCCTGAAGCTCCAGTACTTTGTCAACCTGATGCAAACAGCCAATTCATTGGAAAAGACCCTGATACTAGGAAAGATTGAGGGCAGAAGGAGAAGAAGGCAACAGAGGATGAGGTGGTTGGATGGCATCACCGATGCAATGGACATGAACTTGGGCAAATCCTAGGAGATGCTGAGGGACAGGGATGCCTGGCGTGTTACAGTTCAGGCGGTTGAGAAGAGTCCAACATGACCTGGCTACTGAACAACAGTCAGTATAGGGGGTTATAGACATCAATAATAAATGGAGTTTCACCCAGCCCCACTGATAATCAGCTCAGTTGTTTTTTATTTTTTTAAGTATAGTCTCTGATTATTAGTTTAGGACATGAACACATATGGCCATCTCATACTGAAATACTCAGCAAATTGTAGAATATGCATCTTCTTTCCTTAGTTATAAGTTAAGAGATATTAAGTTAACATTGACTAAGTTGAAGTATGTAGATGTGAAGTATATGAAACTGATCTCTATTAAAAATAACAAATAAAGTGCAATACTTCATACCTGGAGGAACACAAGGATAAATAGAGCTACGAAGTATTTAAAATATAGGAGAGTGGTGGTTGCTATTGCTTTCATATAATTCAATTATTTCCCTTGTGTAGAAGACAGATGGCTCTTGAAGTGTAATATTTACTTATTTATTTCCAGTTTTATGGAGACAAAGTTGATATACAGCCCTGAATAAATATAAGTTGTACAGTGTAATTACTTGACTTACATGTATTGTGAAATGCTTGTCACAATAAGTTTAGTTAACAAGTATCAAATAGTCACAGAAAAAAGGAAAAAAAAAATCCTTGTGATAAACTCTCTTAGGTCTGATTTTCTTAATAATTTTCAAATATACCATAAGGCAGTTTTAACTGCAATCACTATGTTATGTATTACACCTTGAATATTTATTAATGTTAGAACTGGAAACTTGTTCCTTTTGATTATCTCCTCCAATCCCCTTTGCTGCCTACTCCCTGCCTCTCTAAAAACCATAAATCTGATCTAACTTTCTCCTGATTTGATTTTTGTGGTGTTTTTATGGAGTCTACATATAACTGACATCACACAGTATTTGTCTTTGTCTACTTGACTTTTTCACCAACATCAGACCCTCAAAGTTCATCCATATTGTTGCAAAAGATAGGGTTTTCTTCTTCTTTATGCATACATAATATACCATTGTGTAGCTATATATTCCAATTTCTTTATCCATTTCCACTGATGAACACTTAGGTTTTTTACCCTGCCTTAGCTATTTTAAATAATGTTGCTTGAATATGGGAGTTCAGATTACTATGTGACATAATGTTTTTATTTCCTTCAAATATATAGCCCGAAGTGAAATTTCTGCATTCCATGGTAGTTTTATTTTATACTTTTGAAGAATCTCTATACTATTTTTCACAGTGGTTATACCAATTTACAGTCCTACCAACAGTGCATCAAGATTTCCATTTCTTCCACATCTTCACTAAGACTGGTTGTTTATTGTCTTTTTGATGACAGCCATTCTATTAGGTGTGAGGTGATATCTCATTTATACTTACTGAACACATTTTCATGTACCTATTGACAAGTGTGTATATTTTCTTTGAAAAAATGTCTATAGGTATAACTTGTCTTATTGTACTTTGTTTTACTATGTTTCAGAGATACTCTTGTTTATAAAACGAAAGTTTGTGGGAATCTTGCACACAGCAAGATTATCAGCACCATTTTCCCAACAACATTTGCACACTTCCTGTCTCTGTGTCACATTTTGGTAATTCTTACAAAATTTAAAAATTTTTCATTATTATATTTGTTGTGGTGATCTGTGATCAGTGATCTTTGGTATTAGTATTGCAAAAAGATTATGACTTGCTGAAGGGTTAGATGCTTGTTAGCATTTTTTAGGAATAATGTTTTTAAAATTAAGGTATGTTCATTGATTTATAGACATAATGTTGTTGTGCACCCAATAGACAATTTGTAGTGTAAAAATAAATTTTATATGGATTGGAAAATTAAAAAAAATATCCTTTAACTTGCTTTATTATATTTGCTTATTGCGGTGTTCTGGAACAAAACCCACAGTATTCTGGTAGTATATGTCTATATTCAGTTCCTCTCCCCATTTTTTAATATGATTTTTTTTTTTTTTTTGCTGTTGGTTTGTATGAATTCTTTATGTATTTTGAATACTGATCCCTTATCATATTTATCACCTGCAAATATTTTCTCTCATTTGGCTCATTGCTTTTCCATTTCATTAATGGTTTCCTTTGCTATGCAGAAGTTTTTACCTTAAAGAAGTCCCACTCTTTTATTTTTCTACTTGTGCTGTAGGAGTCATACCTGAAAAATCATTGCCAAGATAAATGTAAAATAGATTTTTTACTATGTTTTCTTAATTTTTTTTCATAGGGAGTTTCCATCTCATATTTAGATCTTAAAAATCCATTTTGAGTTAATTTTTGTGAGTGATATATATAAGACAGGTGACTAGTTTCAAGGTTTCACATGTGACTATTCAATGTTTCCTAGCACCCTTTATTGGAAAGACATCTTTTCTCCAAGAAGATTGTTGATTCAGTTGTTAAATATTACTTGATTATATGTCCAGGGGTTTATTTCTGGATTTTTTATTTCATTTCATTGGTGTATCTGGTTTACTCCTGTACCATACTGTTTTGGTAAGGAATCCATCTGCAATGCAGGAGCCCTGGGTTCAATCCTTGGGTTGGGAAGATCCCCTGGAGAAGAGAAGGGTACCGACTCCAGTATTCTGGCCTGGAGAGTTCCATGGACTGTATAGCCTATGGTGTCGCCAAGAGTCAGACACACATAAGCAACTTCACTTTCACTTTCATACTGTTTTAAATACCATAGCTTTATAATATGGCTGGAAATCAGGAAGTGCAATGCTTTCAGCTTTGTTGTTCTTTCTCAGATTTTTTTTTTTTTTTTTTTGTGGCTATTTAGAGATCTTTTGTTCTCTCATATACATTTTATGATTATTTTCTACTTCTATAAGACATATCTTCAGAAATTTGGTAAAGACTGCATTGATTCTAAACATGGCTTTGGTTAGCATAGCCATTTTAAATATTACTCCCTCCAGTACCTGACTACAGAATATCTTTCTTTTTATTTCTCTTCTTTTATTTCCTTCATCAATGTCTTAAAGTTTTCTGAGTATAGATCTTTCACTTCTTCGTTAAATTTATTCTTAAGCATTTTATACTTGATGCTTTAGTAAGTGGGATCATTTTCTTCATTTCTTTAATAGTTTGTTGTTAGTGTATTTAAACACTACTGAGTTTTGTATGGTAATTTGAATCTTAATATTTGATTATGATCATCTTGATAAATTTGTTGATTAGATCTAACAACTTTTTGGTGACGTCTTTAACATTTTCTCTATGTGAATAAGCATGTCATCTGCAAATAGAGACAGTTTTACTTCTTTCCAATTCCATTGCCTTTTATTTCTTTTTCTTGTCTGATTGTTCTGACTAGACGTTATAGTGGTAATTAATCAGAAGTGGTAAGAGTGGGTACTCTTTTCTTATAAATTATTATATACCCAAAAGCAGATTATTGTAGTTGTGGTTACTTTTACTACATTTGTTTAACTATTACACTATAGCTTTAAGTTAATTTCACACCACTATTGCCATATTGCACAATCAAACTTTGATTATATGTTTACATTTTCCAGGGAGTTTTAGGTACCTTTTTGTTGTAATTATTTTTAATTAGTGTCTTTTAATTTTCACTCAAAGAAATTCTTATAGCATTGGTTTGGTACTCTATTCAAGTGAGGCTGTAGAATAGCTTCCATGATTGCCTGAACTCTCTAGACAGGCTTCCTAGATGGTCAATACCTGTTATTATATGCAGGAGCAGGTAGAACTATGAATTAGCCCCCTTCCTTGATAAGGCAGCAGTGGGTCCCGAGGCCTATCTTGCTCACTGGCTAGACTGTGCATTCAGTATCTTGACCACGTGGGATGGCCACTCTTTCTCTGTGGATGGGAAAAGTCTCATGTCACACTCCCTGTTTAAGTGCTGCTGTGTGCAGAACCATGGCATGGGCTACACGGCTTCCTGTGAGGTTTGCTTAGGTCCTCTGGGTGTATGGGCTGAGAGCTGTGCTCAGTCGTGATTAGCGCTATGAATTAGTTTTTCTACTCAGGCAGGACCCTGTATAGGCTTAAAGACTTGCAATGCACCAAGTTCCCTGGCCTGACAGGCCTGTGTCCTGGCTCTGCAAGTGGCTGGATTTTACACAAGTTGCCATGTAATCAGAGTTGCATCATGGTTGACACAGACTCCTGGGAGCACTAGTCAGGCTTGGTGGTCAGGTCTGGCTAGAGCAGGTATTCTAGCCAGGTGTTTTGGATGGTGCATTAAAAGTATCTCCCCTGTCCAGGTGAGGTGCAGAGCAGAACCCAGGGACATCAAATGTCTTTGTTTAGGAATCAAATCAGATAGAAATTTACACTTAGTTACATGGATGGATGGAACCATCCTGGCTCTGCAGACAGACCTGCTGCTTGGCTTCTTTGCTTGGGTGCCACTGTTTTGGGGGCTTCAGGGTGGGATGCTAATATTCCTAGAAACTCTGGTTACATTTTTTTAAGCAGGGTTAAAGATTATATTAGTTAGTGGACAGGGTTACAGATTAGATTTTTGCTGGGTGATAAAGAGGACTGTATCAAACCAAGGCTTATAAGACTCTTATTTGAGGACCCAATCAGGCAGACCTGTTTACCAAACTCTCTGATCAATGAGTGTTGCCAGTTTGTCTCTGCAGACAGATGGAGCTGCTGGCTGGACTCTGCTTGAGTGCTGCTGAACAAAGCCATTTCCAGTGCTCGGGCCAGGAGCTACATTCAGGAGTGAATGGGAATATTAATTAGGTCCCCTGCCTGGCAGAACAGGGGATTGGCTCCAAGGCTGGCAAAGCTCTGTGTGGTCTTGATTCTAACTGACCTACACTCCACTTTTTATGACCAAATGGTGTCACTGGCATTCCTCTGCAGGTGATCAACCCTGTTTACTAGAGCCTGCTTATGCATTACTGGGTAGCATAGCTTTCAGATATTCTATCTGCCTTTCTGTTTGAGCATGGCCAGGAATAATTTTCAGCAATAAGCAAAGCTATGGTTTAGTTCCCCAGCCTGGCCTAGAGAAACACAGGCTCCAGGGTCATAACACAAAGCTCCTGATCTGTGGTCCCAAATTAGGCAGATCTGTTTCCTGCTATAGTCCCTGGTCAGATTGTGTCAACTCTTGGCTCTACTGAGGAGCAAAGCCACTAATTGGAAGTACTAGTAGGGCACTGCAGAAAGGGACTCAGTATGCCTGGATTTCAACTTTGATTGGTACGAGTCCCTCCTCATTTCACCACAATCAGACTTCCTATGGCCAAGCCCCTCAGATTTATTTCTATATGATCCCTGTTAGATGAGTTAGGAGTGGGGACTCCCACAATGCTGGGATAGCTGGATGCCCACCTCAGCTGTATTCCCACTGATAGAACCATAGGTTCAGGGGAGACCTCATAGGTTCAGGGGAGACCTCTTAGAGTGGTGCTGCAATGGCCTGCGTGGGGAGAAATGCAACATATACGCCGTCCTCTTACCCTTTAGCAGCATCTGTCATGATCTCTGTGGTGCAGCAGAGTGCTTCTGCCTCACCTCTGTGTTCTAGGAATTTCTCAGTGTCTTGTTCATGAAATTTGCTATTCTTCTTGCAAGGGAAAATGAGATTAGAAATAGCTTTTATTGCCATCTTGATAATACCACACCCCAAAGTATAATTTTAATTATAATTGGTTGTTGATTTCATTGTAACTGGAAGTTTAGTTCTTTTTATTTGATTTTTTTTAACCACAGTGTGTAAGCAAAGGCTGTAGAAAATATGATACAGATATTGTGACACATTATTGTATTAATCTATGTTAATTAATAAAACTACCATAAACTATTTAGTTTGTCCTTAAATGGACTGAAATACATTTTCCAAGAATCTGTGTCTACTATTTAGGTATTTACCATAATCTAATACACTAGAATCTTTCCAAATGACATCATTCAAGGCTCATTGTGATTATAACATCAGGTACCTTGAATCTACTGAGAATTAAGTAACATGAATACTTTAGGCAGCTTTCTATGATACAGTGATGCCAAAATGTAGGTAATAAATATGATATAATATCAGAGGCTTGTCATCTAGGTTGCAAGACTTCTAAACTATAGTATTTGGAGCTGGAATATTTATGAAAAGTAACAAGACCTTTTAGAATTAACACCAAAAATGGATGTCTTTTTTATCATAGGGAATGGGAATGCAAAAGTAGAAAGTTAAGAGATAACCTGGAGCAACAGGCAAGTTTGGCCTTTAGTACAAAATGGAGTAGGGCAAAAGCTAACAGTTTTCCCACCAGAGGGCACTTGTCATAGCAAACACCCTCTCCCAACAATAGGGAAGACTTTATACATGGACATCACCAGATGGTCAGTAAATATCAAAATCAGATTGACTATATTCTTTGTAACTAAAGATGGAGAAGCTCTATAGAGTCAACAAAAACAAGACCTGGAGCTGACTGTGGCTCAGATCATAATATCCTTATTGAAAAGTTCAAACTTAAACTGAATAAAGTAGGGGGAAACACTATACAATTCAGGTATGTCCTAAATCAAATCTCTTATGATTATACAGTGGAAGTGACAAATGGATTGAAGAGATTAGATCTGATAGATATAGCTCCTGAAGAACTATGGATGGAGGGTCGTAACATTGTACAGAAGGCCGTAATCAAAACCATCCCCAAGATAAAGAAACAAAAAAGGCAAAATGGTTGTCTGAGGAGGTCTTACAAATAGCTGAGAAGTGAATTGAAAGGCAAAGGAGAAAATGAAAGATATACTCATCCGAATGTAGAATTCCAAAGAAGAGCAAGGAGAGATAAGAAAGTCTTTCTAAGTGATCAATGCAAAGAAATAGGGGAAAACAATAAAATTGGAAAGACTAGAGTTCTCTTCAAGAAAATTAGAGATACCAAGGGAACATTTCATGCAAGAATGGGCAAAATTAAGGGCAGAAATGGTATTGGCCTCACAGAAGCAGACAATACTTAGAAGAGGTGGCAAGAACTATTAAAAAAAAAAAAAAAAAAAAACACAGAAGAACTATACAAGAAAGATCTCCATCACCCAGATAACCATGATGGGGGATCACTCACCTAGAGCCAGATATCCTAGAATAAGAAGTCAAGTGAGCATTAGGAAACATCACTATGAAAAAAGCTAGTGGAGGTGATTGAGTTCCGGCTGAGATATTTGAAATCCTAAAAGATGAAGCTGTGAAAGTGCTGCACTCAATATGCCAGCAAATTTGGAAAACTCAGCAGCAGCCACAGGACAGGAAAGGTCAGTTTTCATTCCTATCACAAAGAAAGGCAATGCTAAACACTGTTCAAACTATTGGACAATTGCACTCATCTCACACACTAGTAAAATAATGCTCAAAATTTTCCAAGCTACGTTTTAACAGTATGTGAGCAAATAATTTCCAGATGTTCAAGCTGGATTTAGAAAAGGCAGAGGAACCAGAGATCAAATTGCCAACATCTGTTGGATCACAGAAAAATCAAGACAATTTTGAAAAACATCTACTTCTGCTTCATTGACTACACTAAAAACTCTGACTGTGGATCACAACAAACTGTAGAAAATTCTTAGGGAGGTGGGAATACCAGATCACCTTACCTGCCTCCTAAGAAATCTGTATTCAGGTCAAGATGTAACAGAACCAGAAATGGAACAGACTGGTTCCAAATTGAGAAAGGAGGACATGAAAGTTGTGTATTGTTACTCTGCTTATTTCACTTATATGCAGAGTACATCATGTGAAATGCCCGGTTGGATAAAGAACAAGCTAGAATCAAGTTTGCCAGGAGAAATACCAATAACCTCCAATATGCAGATGACACCACCCTTATGGCAGAAAGTGAGGAGGAAATAAAGGGCCCCTTGACGAAAGTGAAAGAGGGAAGTGAAAAAGCTGGCTTAGACTCAGTATTCAAAAAACTAAAATCACGGCATTAGGTCCCAGCACTTCATGGCAAATAGATGGGGAAACAATGGAAACAGTGAAAGACTTTATTTTGGGGGCTCCAAAATTACTGTAGATGATGACTGCAGCCATGAATCTAAAAGATACTTGCTCCATGGAAGAAAAACTGACAAATCTAGACAACGTGTTACAAATTAGAGACATTACTTTGCTGCCAAGTCATAGTCAAAGCTATGGTTTTCCCAGTAGTCACGTATGGATGTGAGAGGTGGACTCTAAAGAAAGCTGAGTGCTGAAGAACTGATGCTTTTAAACTGTGTTGTTGGAGATGACACTTGAGAGTCCCTTGGACTGCAAGGAGATCAACCAGCCAATCTTATAGGAAATCAGTCCTGAATATTCTACTGGAAGGACTGATGCTGAAGCAACAATATTTTGGCCCCCTGATGAGGATAACTGACTTATTGGAAAAGACCCTGATGCTGGGAAAGATTTAAGTAAAGAGAAGGGGGTGACAGAGGATGAGATGTTTGGATGGCATCACAGACTGAATGGACAAGAGTTTGAGCAAGCTCTAGGAGATGGTGATGGACAGGGAGGCCTGCTTTGCTGCAGTCCATGGGGTCACAAAGAGTCAGACATGACTGAGTGACTGAAGTGAAGTAAACTGAACAAATAGAGTAACATTAAAAAAAAAAAAAAATTATCAAGTATTCACTTCAAGATTACGTCCTTACATCAAAGCATCAAAAAAGAACCAGAAGACTTAAAGATGGTGGAGGAGTAGGTGCATGTGGAGAACATCTCTCTCCACGGATACATCAGGAACACACCTCAGACACAGAAGTGCATGCAGAACACCAGCTGAGAGTGGACAGGATACCTGACCAGTGGAAAAGAATATATGGACCCACACAAAACTTGGTAGAATGAAGGAATTAGGGTGAAAAACAGGAGTAAGACTGGACCTGCCCTTGGCAGGTGGGGGAATTGAAGCAGGGGTCTGATCCCCACATTGGGAATATTTTCTGAGTCAGAGGAAAAACGTTTAAAGCTGAGAGTGAAACAGCTGATCTGTGGCAGCCTAAATGGAATGAGAATCAGACAGTCCTTGCTGTAGCCATACACACCCGGACAGGGACGCAGGTCCCCTGGAAGGTGCAGCGGCTGGGAGCCTGAGTTTAGGGATTGTGGAGCAATCCCAGGGCGAGGGCTGCTGTCAACTGTGGAGAGATGACTTGAAGGGATGTGAGGGAGGAGACTGTAGTGGGAAATGCCGGTGGAGGAAAGCCAGACAGCCATGGAAGCAAGGTGATACTGCTGAGTCACATGTAGGGAGTGGAGCCATCACAATAGCTACTCTCTCCCGACATGCCAGCATTGCTAGCTGAAGAGAGAGGCTGGCCCACCAAACGCCTGATGCATTGAATGAAGGAGTAGGACCCCAGCCAGCGAGGCCCCTGAATAAAAGAGAAGGACCCCAGGCAAGGGGGCCCTCTAAGTGCCTGAGTGGGTGGAGTTACGGAGAAAGTCTGGCCAAAGAGGCCTTCTGACTGCCAAAAAGAGACTCTGATTGGATCATAGCTCTTACAGCAGAGACAGTCCGTGTCCCCGCACACTTGGCACCGCCAGGGTCCCCACAAGCCCAGCAGCTGGGCCACCTTCACGCTCAAATCTCACTGGGGCAGAGGTGACTCAGGAAAAAAGCCTTGTGTCTATGTGCACAGGGTTGCTTCAGTAGTGTCCGACTCTTCGCGACCCTATAGACGGTGGCCTGCCAGGCTTCTCTGTCAGGGAGGGGGTTCTCCAGGCAAGAATACTGGAGTGTGCTGGCCAGGACTGGCTGCCACACCCTTCTAGGGCACTATATTTCCTGCTGCCCTAAATGCCAACTCCCCTGAGTACCTGGTGCTGCCAGAACCCCTGCGACCCAAGCAGTTGCACCACCTCCACGCCTGGCCCTCACAGGGGCAAACCCAAGTCCTCCAGGGCAGCCTCAGGAGCAAACCCCAGTGGACGACCCACATGCAGAGGTGGAAATAAAACCACAGTAGAAACCCAGGGCCAGTGTGGCTGAGGAAGAAGACCCAAACTCCACCAGCTGTACAAGCTGGGGATTAAATCCACATGGTCAGCTAGGCAGACTCTGTGTCTGTGGAATATATAAAAGGGCATTGAGAGCTCCCACAAAAGAAAACGCACTAGTTCTGATGGCTGTGGACATTGGAGGCAAGAACACACAGGAGAAGGACCAGATTAGAGTCTGAGCTGCCCCCACAGCAGGTCCAGAGATCAGCACCCTGTTGGAGGGCATCCTAGGGAGGAGAGGTGGACTGTGACTCCCAGCGAGAGAAAGGACTCTGACAGCAGGACTCAATAAAACATGTATTATTCTTATGTTTTGATATGTTCTGTAGATTCTTTTGAATATTTTTTCTTCTCTTCTTCCTTTCCCCCCACTCTGTTGTAGTTGTCAACTTTATTGGCACTATGAAATCTAATTAAGCTTTTGAGCCGTTTTTGTTTTTGTTTTTCTCTCTGTTACATTTTTCATTGTTGTTATAAACCTCTGCCTCTATGTTGGGCTTTTGCAGTTCTGTGGAACTTTTTTTTTCTTCCTCTTCTTCTTTCTTCTTCTGTATTGTTCTTCTTTTCTCTTTTTATAGTTTCATTTTTTTTAACTTATTATATTCTTTCTACATTTATTCCTTTGTTTGCCTTTCCTACTGTTCTTTTCCCTTGTGGCTAACCTTTAATGTATATAAATCTTCTTTATTTACCTCTATTTAACTTTGCATATATATTTTTTCTTTCTTTTATTTATTTCCTTTCCTGTCAACATAGTTTATTTTCAATGCTTTATTCCTCACTTGGCACCTTGCTTTAGTATTGTTTTCCAGTTTGTACTTTAGTTATCTTTTTTCTTACCAGGTAACTATCCTTTTTGATTTCATTTGTTTGCCTGGTCAGTCTACTGTACTTTATTTTAGCTTGACTGTTTTGACTACTTATGGGTATATATGTATATGTGTATATTTCATTATTTTAGTTATTGCTTGCCTGATTTTGCAACTGCCATTTGTCTGGGGTTCATCTTTGGTTTCTCACTTGTGGGTGTTTGTTTTAAGCTCACTTAATGCCATAACGAACCATTTATGGAATCTTTCCTCCTGACCAGAGATAAAGCCCTGAGACTTTGGAGTGGGAACACTGACTCCAAGACCCTAGACTACCAGAGACCTAACCCTAGGGAGTATCAAATAGTGAGAATTCCCACAAAGGAAGCCAGCTGAAAACAAGACCCAGCATCACCCAACCACCAGTAGCACCCTCTGCAAGAGGCCTCATCTAAACAACAAACAAAACAAAAATACAAACTTAATCATCAGCAGACAGGGTTACCACCTCACTCACCCTTGCCCATCAGAGGGAAAACAACAAACAAACAAAAACTCAGCACAAATCTCACCTTACATGAAGTTTACACAAATCACTGGACCAACCTTAGAAAGCAGAGATGAAAATGAAGAAAGAATTCAACCCTGAAGCCTTAGAAAATGATATCTCAAACACAATAAGTTAAAAAATAATAGAAAGGCAGAGAAATACTACACAAATGAAGGAATAAACTAGAAACACAGAAGTCCAAACAAATGAAGAGAAAATAGGCAAACTACCTGAAAAATAATTCATAATAATGATAGTAAAGATGATCAAAAACCTTGAAAACCAAATGGAGAAAATTCAAAAATCAAATAACAAAACCCTAGAAGAATTAAAGAATAAACATACAGAGACAAACAATACAATTACTGAAATTAAAAATACTTTCATGGCATCACGAAGAGTTGGACATGACTGACTGAACTAAACTGAGAAAGAATCAATAGCAGAATATCTGAAGCAGAAGAATGAATCAGTGAGCTGGAAGATAAAATGGGGAAGTAACTTCTGAAGGGCAGAATAAAGTAAAAAGAATGAAAATAAATAGGAATAGGCTCAGAGATCTCTGGGACAATATCAAACGCACCAACGTTTGAATTATAGGGGTCCCAGAAGAAGAAGAGAAAAAAAAGGGTATGAGAAAAATTTTAAAGAGATTATAGTTGAAAAATTCCCCAACAAGGAAAAGCAAATAGTCAATCAAGCCCAAGAGGCACAAAGAATACAATACAGGATAAACTCAAGGAGAAACACACCAAGACATACTAATCAAACTAACAAAGACTAAACACAAAGAAAGAATATTACAAGCAGCATGGGAAAAGCAGCAAGTAACATACAAGGGAAACCCCACACACTTTACAGATAATCTTTCAGCAGAAACTCTGCAGGACAGGAGGGAATGACAGGATATATTTAAAGTACTGAAAGGGAAAAGTCTACAGCCAAGATTACTGTACCAGGCAAGGATCTCATTCCAAATTGATGGAGAAATACAAAGCTTTTCAGACAAGCAAAAGTTAAGAGAATTCAGTACCACCAAACCAACGGTGTCCAAACCACTGTTGTCCCTTTACAACAAATGTTACAGGAACATATATAGTCAAGAAATACAAGAGAAGAAAGCTGGTCTACAAAATCAATCTCAAACAATTAAGAAAATGGCGATAGGAACATATATATAAATAACTACTTTAAATGTAAATGGATTAAATTCTCCAACCAAAAGACAGAGACTGGCTGAATGGATACAAAAACAAGACCCATATATATGCCATCAATAAGAAACCCACTTCAGACCTAAAGACACATATAGACTGAAAGTGAGAGGATGTAAAAATACATTCCATGCAAATGGGAAGCAAAAGAAAGTTGGAGTAGCAATCGTCACATCAGAAAAAATAGACCTTAAAATAAAGAAGATTACAAGAGATAAGGAAGGGCACTACATAATGAGCAAGGGATAAATCCAAGAGGAAGACATAACAATTGTAAATATCTATGCACCCAACATAGAAGCAGTTCAGTATGTATGACAAACACTAACAGACATGAAAGGAGAAATTAACAGTAACACAATAATAGTAGGAGACTAACTCACCATTCACACCAATGGACAGAGAATCAAAACAGAAAATTAACAAGAAAACACAAATCTTAAATGATATCTTAGATGAGATGGATCTCATTGATATCTTCAGGACATTCCATCCAAATGCAGAAGAATACACCTTCTTCTTAAATACGCATGGAACATTCTTCAGGATAGACCACATCTTGTGTCACAAATCAAACCTCAGTAAATATAAGAAAATTGAAATCATATCAAGCATCTTCTCTGACCACAATGCTATGAGACTAGATATCAATTACAAGAAAAGACTGTAAGAAACACAAGCACATGGAGAGTAAACAATACGTTTCTAAATAACCAACAGGCTACTGAAAAAAATCAAAAGAGAAATTAAAAAAAAAAAAAAAAGTCTAGAGGCAAATGACAATGAAAACATGACAACTCAAAATCTATGGATGCAGAAAAGCCGTTCTAAGAGGGAGGTATATAGCAATACAATCCTACCTCAAGAAACAAGAAAAATGTCAAATATACAACCTCACTTTACACCTAAAACAACTGGAAGAAGAAAAACAAAAAAGCCCCAAGATTAGTTGAAGGAAAGAAATAAAGATCTGAGCAGAAATACATCCGAGCAGAAAAAGAAATGAAAGAAACAATAGTAAACATTAATAAAACTGAAAGGTGTTTCTTTGAGAGGATAAACAGAATTGACAAACCTTTAGCCGAGCTCATCAAGAAAAAAAGAGAGATGAATAAAATCAACAAAATTAGAAATGAAAAAGGGAAGGTTACAACAGGCAATGCAGAAATATAAAAGATTATAAGAGACTACCATGAGCAACTCTCTGGCAGTAAAATGGATAGCCTGGAAGAAATGGACAGTGTCTTAGATAAGTTCTATCTTCCAAGACTGAACCAGGAAGAAATAGATATTATGAACAAACCAATTAGAAGCACTGAAATTGAAGCTGTGATCAAAGATCTCACAAAAAACTAAAGCTCAGGACCAGATGGCTTCACAGGAGAATTCTGTCAAACTTTTAGAGAAGAGCTAATGGCTATCCTTTTAAAATTCTTTCAAAAAATTGCAGAAGAAGGAACACTTCCAAACTCATTTTACAAGGCCATCATCACCCTGATACCAAAACCAGGCAAAAACAACACACAGAAATAAAATTACAGGCCAATGTCACTGATGAACATAGATGCAAAAATCCTCAACAAAATTTAGCAAATAGAATTTAGCAACACGTCGAAAAGATCATACACCCTAATCAAGTTGGGTTTATTCCAGGAATGCAAGGATTCTTCAGTATACTCAAGTCAATCAATGTGATACACCTTAATAAATTGAAATATAAAAGCCAAACGATAATCTCAATAGATGCAGAAAAAGCCTTTGACAAAATTCAGCTCTGATTTTTGTTTAAAACTCTTCAAAAATAGACATAGAATCAACCTATCTCAATATAGTAAAGGCCATATATGATAAGCCTACAGCAAACATTATTCTCAATGGTGAAAAACTGAAAGCATTCCCCCTAAGATCACGACCAAGACAAGGGCGTCCACTTTCACCACTATTATTCAACATAGTTCTGGAAGTCCTAGCTGCAGCAATCAAAGAAGAAAAAGAAATAAAAGAAATCCAGATTGGAAAAGAAGAAGTAAAGCTCTCATTGTTTGCAGATGACATGATACCATACATAGAAGACCCTAAAGATAGGATCAGAAAATTACTAGAACTAATCAGTGCAGCAAAGTTGCAGTATTCAAAATCAATACACAGAAATGACTTGCATTTCTATATACTAACAATGAAAAATCAGAAAGAGAAATCAAGGAGTCAATCCCATTCACCAATGCAACAAGAATTAAATATCTAGGACTAAACTTAATTAAGGAGATAAAACAACTGTACACAGAAAATTATAAGACACTAATGAAAAAATCCAATATGACATAAACAGATGGAAAGATATTCCATGTTCCTGAGTAGGAGGAATCAATATTGTGAAAAGGGCTATATTACCAAATGCAGTCTACAGATTCACTGTGATTCCTATCAAATTACCAATAACATTTTCCATAGAACTAGAACAAAATATTTCACAATTCATATGAAAACCGCAAAATAGCCAAAGCATTCTTGAGAAAGAAGAATGGAACTGGAGGAATAAACCTACTTGACTTCAGATTATACTACAAAGCTACAGTCGTGAAGACAGTATGATACTGGCACAAAAACAGACATATAGACCAATGGAAAAAATAGAAAGCCCAGAATAAATCCATGTACCCATGGGTACTTTATTTTTGGCAAAGGAGACAAGAATATACAGTGGGGCAAAGGTAGCCTCTTCAATAAATGGTGCTGGCAAAACTGGATAGCTACATGTAAAAGAATGAAATTAGAACACTTACTAACACCATACACAAAGATAAACACAAAATGGATTAAAGACCTAAATGTAAGAACAGAAACTACAAAACTTAGAGGAAAACATAGGCAGAATACTCGATGACATAAGTCAAAAAAGATTCTCTATGATCCACCTCTGAGAGTAATGGAAATAAAAACAAAAGTAAACAAGTGGGACCTGATTAAACATAAAAGCTTTTGCACATCAAAGAAAGCTATAAGCAAGGTGAGAAGACAACCCTCAAAATGGGAGAAAATGATAGCAAATAAAACAACTGACAAAGGATTAATTTCCAAAATATACAAGCAGCTCATACAACTCAATACCATGAAAACAAACAACCCAATCAAAAAGTGGGAAAAAAACCTAAACAGATATTTCTCCAAAGAAGACATACAGATAGCTAACAAATGCATGAAAAGATGCTCAGCATAGGTCATTATTAGAGAAACGCAAATCAAAATTACAATGAGACATAACCTCACACCAGTCAGAATAGCCATCATAAAAAGTCTACAAACAATAAATGCTGGAGAGGGTGTGGAGAAAAGGGAACGCTCTTGCACTGTTGGTGGGAATGTAAATTGATACAGCCACCTTGGAAGACGGTATGGAGATTCCTTAAAAAACTAGAAATAAAACCACCATATGACCCAGCAATCCCACTCCTAGGCATATACCCTAAAGGAACTAAAATTGAAAAAGAGACAGGTATCCCATTGTTCATTGTAGCACTATTTACAATAGCTAGAACATGGAAACAACATAGATATCTATCGAGAGATGAATGGATAAAGAAGTTGTGGTACATATACACAGTGGAATATTACTCAGCCATAAAAAAAGACCTTCAGGTCAGTTCTAATGAGATGGATGAACCTAGAGCCTATTATACAGAGTGAAGCAAGTCAGAATGAGAAAGATAAATATCGTATTCTAATGCACATATACAGAATCTAGAAAAATGGTACTGAATAATTTATTCACAGGGCAGCAATGGAGAAGCAGATATAGAGAATAGACTTACAGACATGGGGAGAAGGGAAGAGAATGTGAGATATATAGAAAGAGTAACATTGATATGTACATTATCATGTGTAAAATTGATGGCTGATGGGAATTTGCTATATGGCTCAGGAAACTCAAAAAGTGACTCTGTGTCAACATGGAGGAGTGGGATGGGAAGTAAGATGGGAAGAAGGTGCAGGAAGGAGGGGATATATGTGTAACTATGGCTGATTTATGTTGAGATTTGAAAGAAAACAACAAAATTCTGTAAAGCAATTACCCTTCAATATAAACAAAATAATAATTAATTAAAAAAATATATAGGCAGAAACTTCCAGAATCAAAACTATCATAACTGTGTAAAATAAAGCTTTAAAGTAATCAAGAAAATGCTGAATCAAGAAAAAGGCAACTTAAAAATGACAGGAATGTATTTGTGCCATTTTTAGTCGCATTTGACCTACACTCTCTCTGACTGGGTGGTGATCTTAATGATGGAATTTCCTGTTCCCATTGTGGAAACCTAATCTTTGGTTCTGGGGGAGGATTTGAGAACTTATTTGTGAACTATTTTGTTTCTGTCTTCTACACTTTGGAGAACACCTGAACAGCTAATGTAAGGTACTCATAACTTTTGCACCTAATTTAAAACTGTCTCAGGCCATAGAAGTGTAGATATTTCTTGAAAACATGGTGGTAAGACAAATGAAAAAATTATCAGTCAGAGTAGGGAAAAAAAAAAAAAAAAAAGTTGAGACATACAATTAACAACCTAAATCCATGGAAGAAAAACTGGGGAGAGTTTCTTTGAGAAATTCAGATATTCAAATTGCCCATGTATAATTGGGAATATCACTCATAAATCCATGGCAGGACACATGCTCAGTGAAGCCCCAGGAGGTTGCTAAATTTGCACCTCTGATTAATCTCTAGATTCAGTGGAAATGACAACAAGCCTATCTGAGTTGTAAATGGACTGAATAAATACTGGAATATCCAGTCACAGAGCTGATCCAAGAAAACAATAAGAAATTTTTTCCTTTATTTTATCTTATTCCTTATTTTATCTCTTAGAAAATGAGGAAATTTGTAAAATGCTAGATGAATATAAACTAAGGGAACAGAAACTTCAGTGACTCACATGGCAAAGATTATAGACATTGAATAAATATGTTGGAAAAAGTACTAAGAAAATGGATTATAGCTATCAAAAATATCAAACTCGAGAAGGGGGACAATCTGATTTCCAGATTTAACACATTATAATATTTATTGTCCAGTTTCCAAAACCGACCCAAACCCATGTCATATAAAGAAAGAGAAAGGTGTTCCTAATCAAAGGAAGAAAATAATTGATGGAAACTGTCCCTGAGGAAACCCAGACATTGTGGTTAGTAATTACTTTAAAACAACTGTCTTACACATGCTCAAAGAACTAAATAAAACCACGGACAAAGAACTAAAGGAAATCAGGAAAAAATGATGTATGGACAAAATAAAAGTAAAGAAATATAGATGTTAAAAGGACACAAACAGAAATTCTAGGGTTCTGAAGCATAGTAACTGGAATGAAAAATTCCCCAATGAGATTCAATAGTAGATTTAAGCAGATGGAATAAAGAATCAGCAAGCTTCAAGTATAAGGAAACGGAAATTGTTACTTCTTTGAGCACTTGAAACTATCACAACATTGTTAAAAGTCTGTACTCCACCAATTTAATATTTAAAAAAAATAAAAATGAAGATATGGTATATATATGTATATATACATATACATTGCATATATATATATATACATACATATATATGTATACATATATACAGTGAAATATTACCCAAACATAAAAAAGAATGAAATATTGCCATTTGTAGCAACATGGATGGACCTAGAGATTATCATACTGATGTTGTTGGTTTAGTCACTAAGTTGTGTCCGACTCTTGCAACTCCATGGAATGTAGCCTACCAGGCTCCTCTGTCCATGGAATTTCCCAGGCAAGAATACTTGAGTGGGTTCCCACCACCTTCTCCAGGGAATATTCTTGACCCAGGAATCGAACCCACCTCTCCCACATTGCAGGCAGCCGCCTGAATTGCAGACAGATTCTTTACAAACTGAGACACCAGGAGTTCTCAAAACAGAGCTCATTCATATTTAGGAGACCTAAAGTATATTAGAATATTTTGTAATTCTGATAGTATTCCCACAGTAAATATCTTAGAAATATATACATAAGGAAATGAGATGAAAACTTGAACAATTCACTATAAAAATATATCCGGACAAAAAATAAGGCAGTATTGGAGCCTGAAAGAGCCAAAAAAGTGTAATATGTAAAGCAAACAAATATCAAAATGACAAAAGACTTTCTTTATGAGTATTTGTTTGAAATTTAAATGGATTGAACCGCAATCAAGATAAAACATTTAGAAAATGGAATATTAAACATGGTTCATTGGCATGCTGTCTATAAAAGCCTCACTTTAGATCTAAAAACACAAATAGATTGAAAGTAGATGGATGGAACAGGACATCCCATGCAAGTAGTAGCTCAAAGAAAACTGAGGTGACTAAATTGTATTACCCAAAATAGACATTAAGTCAAAAACTCTTATTGCCAAATTCAGACTTAAATTAAGAAAGTAGGGAAATCCTCCAGACCATTCAAGTATGACTTAAATCCAATCCCTTATGGTTATACACTGGAAGTGAGAAAGATTCAAGGGACTAGACCTGATAGATAGAGTGTCTGAAGAACTGTGAACAGAGGTTCGTGACGTTGCACAGAAGGTAATGACCAAGATCAGCTGCAAGAAAAAGAAACACAAAAAGGCAAAACAGATGTCTGAGGAGGCCTTAAAATAGCTGAGAAAAGAAGAGAATTGAAAGGCAAAGGAGAAAAGGAAAGATATACGCAATTGAATACAGAGTTCCAAAGAATAGCAAAAAGAGACAACAAAGCCTTCCACAGTGGTCAATGCAAAGAAATAGAGGAAAACAATAGAATGGGAAAGACTTCAGGAAAATTAGAGACACCAAGGGAACATTTCACACAAAGATGGGCTCGATAAAGGACAGAAATGGTATGGACCTAAGAGAAGCAGAAGATATTAAGAAGAGGTGGCAAGAAGACACAGAGGAACTATACAAAAAAGATCTTCATGATACAGATAATCACGATGGTGTGATCACTCAACTAGAACCAGACATCCTGAAATGTGAAGTCAAGTGGGCCTTAGGAAGCATCACTAAGAACAAAGCTAGTGGAGGTGATGGAATTCCAGGTGAGCTATTTCAAATCCTAAAAGATGATGCTGTGAAAATGCTGCACTCAATATGCCAGCAAATTTGGAAAATGCAGCAGTGGCCACAGGACTGGAAAAGGTCAGTTTTCATTCCAATCCCTAAGAAAGGCAGTGCCAAAGAATGTTCAAACTACCGCACAACTGTACTCACTGAAGGCCAGTGAAGTAATGCTCAAAATTCTCCAAACCAGGCTGTAGCAATATGTGAATTGTGAACTTCTATATGTGCGTTTTAGAAAACACAGAGGAACCAGAGATCAAATTCCCAACATTCATTGGATCATTGAAAAAGCAAGGGAGTTCCAGAAAAATGCCTATTTCTGCTTTATTGACTATGCCAAAGCATTTGACTGTGTGGATCACCACAGACTGTGGAAAATTCTGAAAAAGATGGGAATACCAGACCACCTGACCTGCCTCGCGAGAAATCTATACACAGGTCAGGAAGCAACAGTTAGAACTGGACATGGAACAACAGACTGGTTCCAAATAGGGAAAGAAGTATTTCAAGGCTGTATATTGTCACCCTGTTTTTTTAACTTATATGCAGAGTACATCATGCGATGCGCTGGGCAGGATGAAGCACAAGTTGGAATCAAGATTGCTGGGAGAAATATCAATAACCTCAGATATGCAGATGACATCACCCTTATGGCAGAAAGCAAAGAAGAACTAAAGAGCCTCTTGATGAAAGTGAAAAAGGAGAGTGAAAAAGTTGGCTTAAAACTCAACATTCAGAAAACTAAGATCATGGCATCCAGTCCCATCACTTCATGGCAAACAGATGGGGAAACAGTGGAAACAGTGGTAGACTTTATTTTGGGGGCTCCAAAATCACTACAGATGGTGACTGCAGCCATGAAATTAAAAGACGCTTACTCCTGGGAAGGAAAGTTATGACCAACCTAGACAGCATATTAAGAAGCAGAAATATTACTTTGCCAACAAAGGTCCATCTAGCCAAGGCTATGGTTTTTCCAGTGATCATGTATGGACATGAGAGTTGGACTATAAAGAAAGCTGAGCACTGAAGTATTGATGTTTTTGAACTGTGGTGTTGGAGAAGACTCTTGAGAATCCCTTGGACTGCAAGGAGATCCAACCAGTCCATCCTTAAGGAAATCAACCCTGAATATTCATTGGAAGGACTGATGTTGAAGCTGAAACTGCAATAGTTTGGTCACCTTATGTGAAGAACTGACTCATTTGAAAATATCCTGATGTTGGGAAAGGATGAAGGTGGAAGAAGAAGGGGACTACAGAGGATGAGATGGTTGGATGTCATTTACCAACTCAATGGACATGAGTTGGAGTAACCTCCAGAAGTTGGTGATGGACAGAGAGACCTGGCGTGCTGCAGTCTATGGGCTTGCAAAGAATCAGACACGACTGAGCAACTCAGCTTGACTGAAGTGAACTGAACCAAGGTTATTTATAGGAATAGAATAGTATCTTTGACAAAGTGCTGGGACAACTGAATTTCCACATGCCTAACAGTGAAGGTGAACTCATACCACATATCATAAAGAAAATTATTCAAATTGGGTCAGCAACTTCTTAGAAGGAAAGATAAGGGTAAATCTTCATGACCTTTGGTTTGCTAATCGATTCTTAGATATGTCATAAAAATCTAAAACAAAATGAAACAGCAACAACAAAAAGAAGAGAGAAAATCCATCAAAATTAAAATTTTGTGCATCAAAAGCATTACTAAGAAAGTTTAAAGATAACATACAGAATGGGAGAAAGTATTTGCATATCATTTATCTGATAAGGGTTTAACGTTCCTAAGGAAAAAAGAACTCTTACAACTCTATAACAAAAACAAAAACAAAAACAACAACAAATCCACTAAAAAGTGAGCAAAGCACTTGAATAGATATTTCTCTAAATAGATATGCAAATGGCTGACAAAAAAATTTTTTTAAATTTTCAATATCATTAGTCATTAGGAAAATGTAAGTAACAATACAGTGATATAAAATTTCACACATAGGAAAATGG
Source organism: Dama dama (assembly GCF_033118175.1). NCBI lineage: Eukaryota > Metazoa > Chordata > Mammalia > Artiodactyla > Cervidae > Dama > Dama dama. The sequence continues at coordinate 14,195,177 of NC_083681.1, forward strand.
ATGTAATTTTTAAAAATATTAAATATTAAGTTTTGGGAAAGATATATTAATAGATAAATTAGAACTTCTGGGCATTTCGGTTGGTTACGTAGTATGGTGCAGCCAATGTGGCAAAGTCTACAAGGATTCAATAAGTTAAACAGAATTACCATATGACCTAGAAATTCCGCTCCTAAGTTAGTCATATACCCCAAATAATGGAAAGGAGGAACTTGATATTTATATGCCAATCTTCACTGCAACATTGTTCACAATAGCCAAAAGGTGGACAAAATTCAAGTATCCATCAGTAAATGAATCAATAAGTAAAATGTGGACATACACATATGTGTGTATGTGCATACATATTAAAGAATACTATTCAGCCACAAAAATGAAGTTCTGAATCATGCTGGAAGATGGATGGATCTTGAAAACATTATAAAGAAAACAATAAAGGTCAGTTTTTGTATAATTCTACTTTTATGAAATATCTAAAATAGGTATATTCATACAAACAAAAAGTTGTAATAGATTAGAGGTTATCTGCAGTATAAGAAAGAGAGGAAAGGAGAGTTATTGTTTAATTGGTATAGAATGTCTGAGGTGATGAAAAAGATTTAGAAATAGTAGTGATAATTGCATAACATTATGAGTGTAACTGATGCCAATAGATTTTACATTTAACAAGGCAAATTTTGTTATATAGATTTTACTACAATAAAAGAAAATAGAAATAATGCTCAAACCTCTGAATAGATTGTGGTGAAAATGTGTAATTCCTAAGTCTGTGATGCTTTGATCTATTGAATAATTTATAAGGTTGCAGGTTTAAAATGGTTTCAAGAGCAAGAAAAGGATTTGTAACAGTTGTAACTTGCAGAGAAATCTGCTTTGCCTCTTGGTATTTATGGCCCAGCTTTTTAAATAGTGTTCTAAATATCTTGAGTATATTCGATGCTCCAGAGATTTTCTGGTAATCCTCATTTAGAGAAACACAGAGTTTATTCTGCCAGTGCAAAGCAAAGGCATGCCCTCTTCTATAAAAATAAAACAAAATATTTTCTCTTTGTGAAACAGGACTCATTTAGCTTTTGGGCCTAGCAGGGACTAAGCATTAAGATGCTCAGTTGTGTCAAACTCTTTGCAACCCCACTGGCTGTAGCCCGCCAGGCTCCTCTGTCCATGGGATTCCCAAGGCAAGCATACTGGAGGGGGTCGCCATTTCCTCCTCCAGTGGATCTTCCTAACCTAGGGACTGAAACAACATCTCTTATGTCTCCTGCATTGGCAAGAGGAATTTTTACCACTAGCATCATTAGGAAGCCTTCTAAGGACTAAGAGTTTGACCATTATTAAGTATAAGTGAGTGTGTGACTTGAGCTATCCAATAGATAAGTAGACCCACCAAACCATAAAACTGTGCTACAACAGTCAGTCTTTAAATGGAAATTGTATATAGGAGGTAGAGTCAAAATTTTTCTAATGTGATAGCAATTTGTATCATTAGGAGTTCCAAAGTAAATGACACCTAGTTCTACCACGTTGACCCACTATTCCTTCAACACACTCTTATAGTTCCTTGAAAATGTTCTATAAGTAGATAACTGAGGAATTAAAAATACAACTCCGTTCACATATATTGGGAAAAGCTGCAAGTATATGACAGTACAGTACAGTAGAAATACAATGATACAACAGTCTCATTCAATGGGGTAAGAGGTATGGTTTGAAGAACACTGGGCAAGGTAAATCCTCTCAGGAGGCTATCGTTCAAGTACTTTATATATTTAACTCAGAAGTAGTCAGAATTCAGGGCTCATAATCTTGGAAAGTAATAATAGTTTGGATGAATGAACAGGGTCTAGAAAATTAAAAATCTTGAGGATAAATGGATCTGTGAATGTGGTATATGGATGAAACTCCCAGAATAGAGATGTAAGGATGTTTATGTCTCATGTGTCTACTAACAAAAGGGCACCAATAACAGATTTATCAGTAACTAAAGGGACAAAATGGCCTGTTATGGATATCAGTCAGTATAATTTTTTAGTTGAACTTATTCAATATATATGTTCAACAGGCTTGAGAAAAATGTGGCCAAGTTTGCATAAATTACAAGCATTGGCTTAGAATTTCCTCTCAATTAAGCATATCTGGTAATTGCTACTGCTGAGTACCAACATGGCAGCCTTGGAGATTAGTGATTAACCTCCAATATGACAACACTCAGCAGGATTCTTTTTTTAAGTCACCTGGTGGCAAAGTCAGTTACATTATTTCCCTTGTGAAATGGATCTGAGAGCAAATTGTCAGTAAAACTGATAATTATTTCACATGTGAATTTGCCTTTCTTGGACTGCCAGACATAATCCTGGCAGACACCAAAATTTGTTTCTTACAGAATGATTTATTGACTATCATGATATAAAATGCTCCCTTGATTTTGACCAAAGAACATATTTTACTCTCCCAAACTGAGACAATAGGAATATACCAATATAAGCCACTAATATTACTGTATTCCAAATCACAGAGAAATACCTAACCTGTTAGAATGGTGTCACAAAATATCAAAGTCTTGCTGACAGAACCATCAGGGAAGCAATTACTGGGAAGTTTGCAGTGCTATCTTTCAAGATATGTTATTATGTTTTGAACAGCAACCGATATAAGATGCCAGTCTTCAAATTATACAGGTTCAAAAATTAGAGTGAAATTTGACAAGTTCTTTGTGTTGTTGTCCAATAACACAATTGCGAACATTTTTTCTCCCATTCTTAACTCTGTCAATTAATGCACACTAGTTGCCAACATAAGTTTATTTCTACCATGGTGAAAAAAAATATTTCTGTTGAACTGGAATATGACTGTGATAATCATTCAGTTTTATTTCCTTATGCCATTGAAATACATGGCAAAATGCTGTGCCTTGAAGTATTAAACCTGATGGTCAAGTGAAAGTATTGATACTGCTTCATAAGGGGGATGGATTCTGAAATTCCAAGAAGGTGAATATTCATATTCTCATAGCTAGTACTGTGGAAGTAATGGAAGTGGGGATTAATGAAAGACTATTACAAACCCAGACCTTGATGACTCAGATCCACCAGCAAGGAGATTTTTAATCATATGTTATGATAATGAACCAAATCAGCTGAGAAGTTGAATAATAAATGAAAGCAATTATTAATAACAATCAAGTCCTCATTAACAATTCAAACAAGATCTACAGTAACTAAGCACATTTTCTGTATATTTTTTGCACATCATAACCATTTGTATCCTCCTTCTTTGCCCCTTACTATGTTACATAAGATGTGCTGCTGCTGCTGCTAAGTCACTTCAGTTGTGTCCGACTCTGTGCGACCCCATAGACGGCAGCCCACCAGGCACCTCTGTAGCTGGGATTCTCCAGCCAAGAACACTGGAGTGGGTTGCCATTTCCTTCTCCAATGCATGCATGCTAAGTCGCTTCACTCATGTCCGACTCTGTGCGACCCTATGGACAGCAGCCCACCAGGCTCCTCTGAAACTGGGATTCTCTAGGCAAGAATACTGGAGTGGGTTGTCATTTCCTTCTCCATAAGGTGTGCTAATGAAAGCTAAAATAATGAATCTTCTAGTAAATCAAAGGAAGATTTTGACTGAAAAATGAGTAAAAGAAATAGCATACTAAGACAGAAACAGTGATTGATTGTGCTTTGGTCTCTTCTATTCCAGGAAGAATCTGAATGCATCTTAGTTTGTACAAAGCATAATTTCATCCCTTTATAAAGAAAAACACTCTAGTTAACATCACTCTTTTAAATTAGATATTAATAAAATACTGTGAAGGATGCTTGATAGGAAAGGGTGGGTGTTTCAGACTATCTTTTAGCCATTTAGCTCTCCATATCAAAGGAATTGGATATTAAAAACTGACATAGTTCAGAAACCCTGGTATAGGCTCTTAAATTTTAAATTACCAATAAAACGTATTCCCTACAATATTTTGAAAAGTACAAGATAAGCAGAAACAATTACTTCTGCTGTAGCATCAATAAACGCACATCATTAAAAAAAAAAAATGCAAGTAACTTTGAGTATCCTGCGGCAAATTAGCCACTTTAATGCTGCAGACAGTTGAAGTTATCAATAGTGATTTCTGAAATTTTTACTCTTGGTAAATTCCTGAACATTACTTTGTTTACCTTTGTTCTTTCTTTACCTTCACTACTTCTGTCCTTCCAAAATTCTGTAAGTTTCTCATTTTCTGCTATAAATCCTATCTATTTTTTTGTTTATTTTTGACAGGTAAGAAGTGGATTTAGAGAAAAACACACTCCACAGACAGAGTGTGGGCCATCTCATACCTCTTTATAGTCCAACTCTCACATCCATACATGGCCACTGGAAAAACCATAGCCTTGACTAAACAGACCTTTGCTGACAAAGTAATGTCTCTGCTTTTTAATATGCTATCTAGGTTGGTCATAACTTCCCTTCCAAGGAGTAAGCGTCTTTTAATTTCATGACTGCAGTCACGATCTGCAGGGATTTGGAGCCCAGAAAAATAAAGTCAGCCACTGTTTCCACTGTTTTCACCATGAAGTGATGGGACCGGATGCCATGAATTTGGTTTTCTGAATGTTGAACTTTAAGCCAACTTTTTCACTCTCCTCTTTCACTTTCATCAAGAGGCTCTTTAGTTCTTCTTCACTTTCTACCATAAGGGTGGTGTCATCTGCATATCTGAGGTTATTGGTATTTCTCCCGGCAATCTTGATTCCAGCTTGTGCTTCCTTCAGCCTGATGTTTCTCATGATGTATTCTGCATATAAGTTAAATAAGCATGGTGACAATATATAGCCTCAACATACTCCTTTTCCTATTTGGAACCAGTCTGTTGTTCCATGTCCAGTTCTAACTGTTGCTTCCTCACCTGCATACAGGTTTCTCAAGAGGCAGGTCAGGTGGTCTGGTATTCCCATCTCTTTCAGAATTTTCCACAGTTTATTGTGATCCACACAGTTAAAGGCTTTGGCATAGTCAATAAAGCAGAAATAGATGTTTTTTTCTGGAACTCTCTTGCTTTTTCAATGATCCAGCAAATGTTGGCAATTTAATCTCTGGTTCCTCTGCCTTTTCTAAAACCCGCTTGAACATCTTCAAGTTCCTGGTTCATGTATTGCTGAAGCCTGGCTTGGAGAATTTTGAGCATTACTTTACAAGCGCATGAGATGAGTGCAATTGTGCAGTAGTTTGAGCATTCTTTGCATTGCCTTTCTTAGGGATTGGAATGAAAACTGACCTTTTCCAGTCCTGTGGCCACTGCTGAGTTTTCCAAATTTGCTGGCATATTGAGTGCAGCACTTTCACAGCATCATCTTTTAGGATTTAAAATAGCTCAGCTGGAATTCCATCACCTCCACTAGCTTTGTTCTTAGTGATACTTCCTTAAGCCCACTTGTCTTCACATTCCAGGATGTCTGGCTCTAGTTGAGTGATCATACCATCGTGATTATCTGGGTCATGAAGATCTTTTTTGTATAGTTTTTCTGTGTATTCTTGCTATGTCTTCTTAATATCTCTGCTTCTGCTAGGTCCATACCATTTCTGTCCTTTACTGAGCCCATCTTTGCATGATATGTTCCCTTGGTATCTCTCATTTTCTTGAAGAGATCTCTAGTCTTTCCTATTCTATTGTTTTCCTCTATTCCTTTGTGTTAAAAACTTGACTCAAGTTTTTGAGGCCAGTCACAAGGCAAAGGACAAGAAACTGTGGACAAACAATTTTATTGTGTTTTGATAAGAAGGAAAGTATAAAACAGAAGAAGTAGACTTAGGATTATCTAATTTGAATAACTTCAGTAGATTTGGGGGCACAGGGGTTGTTCCTGGTGTAGGGTCCCTTGCCCTGATGTGATTAGGGCTGGCACATAGTGACCTGGAGTTTGAAAGTACATGAGAATGTGGACATAATGGTTTCTCAAGAAAAGGAACTGACTGGGTCTGCTGGTTCCAGGCCTCAAAACCAAGGCAATGCAACATTTAAAAAAAATTATATTAGAGCATGCCGTACTGGGCCATAACAATAGTAATAATTTTATATATATATATATATATATATATAGTCCATATATATATATATATATATATATATATATAATCCGTGTGAATTTGTTTGTGCATACACACACACATACACACACACACACAATGATTGTTTTGGTGTGTGTACATGTCTGCAAGTATATATGTTTTGCATTCATTCAAAAGTATTTGAAGTGGGCCTTCAATCTAAAAATCTTCATAGATTTTTTCCATTGTTCCGTGAGGAGTGATAGCCAAGATTAACTGGTAAAGTTTCTGAGGATTAAATGACCACTAAGATTTTGTAATAATGACTATTTATAATACACAGAAAGCAGTTGGTGGGATGCTAAAAATGCATTCTAATTTCTTCGTTAAACTTTCTGGGTATCCATATTTTTTATAGTATATGCAAATGTCTAGAGGTAAAAATATCTCTGAAATAAAAATTACATTGCAGTATATGCAGATTATATAGGATATGCAGAATAGGCCCTATGGAAGAAACAATCAGTGAATTTGGAAGCATAATGGATATGTAAAGTAAATGAGATAACTGACAAAGGATTAATCTCCAAAGTATACAAGCAGCTCATGCCACTCAGTACCAGAAAAACAAACCATCCAATCAAAAAGTGGTAGAATACCTAAACAGACATCTTTCCAAAGAAGACATACAGATGAATAATAAGCACATAAAAAGACATTCAGTATCTTTCCTCATTAGAGAAATGTAAATCAAAATTATGAGGAATCACATCACACCAATCAGAACGACCATCAACAAAAAAATCTACAAATAATAAATGCTGGAGAGGGTGTGAGAAAAGGGAATCCTTTTGCATTGCTGGTGGGAATGTAGATTGATACAGCCACTATGGAGATCAGTGTGGAGAGTCCTTAAAAAACAAGGAATAAAACTACCATATGACCCAACAATCCCCTACTGGGCATATACCCTGAGAAAACCATAATTGAAAAAGATACATGTACCCCAATGTTCATAGCAGTAGTATTTACAAGAACTAGGAGATGGAAGCAACCTAAGTGTCCCTCGACAGATGAATGGATAAAAAAAAGTTGTGATACATATATACAATAAAGTATTCTCTAGCCATTAAAAGGGAATGCGTTTGAGTCAGTTCTAATGAGGTGGCTGAACCTAGAGCCTGTTATACAGAGTGAAATACGTCAAAGAGAGAAAAACAAGTATCATATATTAACACATAAATATGGAATCTAGAATCAGGAAGAATGATAAAATAATGGACAATTGCTATACTACAAGTAAACAAAGACTGGTAGAGCATTGACTGACATGCATTTGCTCAAAATGTGGGTTCAATAAAGTTACATTTATAGGAAAGATAATGTTTAAAATCTTTATGATGGGCCCATAGTTTACTGACTTTGTGCTAACAATGATAAAGGGCAAATTCTGCTATACTTCCTGGTCAGCTTCTTCATACAAAAGGATATCACAAATATTTGAAGGAATTGCTGTTTGGTTCTTGGGGGACTTTATTACTGGGTTTAGCAAATGTGCTTGTATAGATCAATGGGTTGTTATGTTGACCTTTAACTGGTTGTTTGTTCTGATTCAGGCATTTACAATAAACTATGTTCTCAGCATTTCAACTTTGCTCTTCAACTCCTTTTTTAAAATGTTACGACACCTTTGTCAATAGGCATGGCTAGAAAACCCAGTTTTTGCTTTGTTTTTACTATTTGGCTTTATCCTTAGTGATGAAAATGTGCATTTGTCTCAAAAATGGCAGAAATTCCAAACTGTCTCTAAAGAATATCATTGTCATCTACAGAATATTTTTGTGTGGTGTGCAAATATAATTGGGTGTGATCTGAAACCAGAAACTTCAGGGTGACAGAATTGTACTATAAAAATGAAATGTCAATAAGCATAATTATAAGAAAGATTAGAGTTGAATGATGCTTCAACTTCTCAGAATTAAAATATTTTTTGTGCATATGTCTATGGAGCACATTGACTAACAATATATAAATAAAGAATTCAAATACTATTATCTAGATGGATATGTTCAAGATATACATTATCAATGTAGTATAAATGCATATGTTCATGTACATATTGTCTATATATAAATGTGTATATGAATATATAAATTTAGATATAGAATTTCATTCTTTACAACTAACCAAAAAGATAATTTCACAGATAGATGAAGCTTACAGTTAAGTGAAGATATCTTTCCATCATTAATAATTATGATTCCAGGAATTGAAGAAATTTGTAATAACAATCACAACTAATACTTATTGGGCTTCTACCCACTAGTTCTTTCCTAACTTCTTTTCACACGTTTTCTCATGTAATATACCCAGCACTAATGAGTTCTATAAATAGAGGAACTGAAGCCTGAAACAGTTAAATAAGGTGCCAATTGCAGTATAAATAGGATTTGAATGCCATTCCTATTCTCTGAAACCATGGCAACTTCTTCTCCAGCCTTCTATGGTGTTTTATAACATCAACAAGAAAGCAGAGTTTATGGCTGAAGGAAAAAATGTGCAGTAAATATAAGAAACCAAACTACAACAAATGCTGTAAGATTACTTCAGTGACTGATGTTACAGGAGCCCAATGATGTTACACATGGGATGTTTTTCAGATGAAGCAATCTAGCCTTATGTTACAGTAGATGATCTAAAGGAATAAATTCCTTTAACTATTTGGCAGCTATTTATTGGATGTTGATATTATTCCAGCTATGGTAATAGAGTGCTGAGATTTAAAGATAAAGATACTGCACTCAGTGTCTAATAAGGATGTGTAGATAATAAGCAAGTTAAAGGAACAAGACAATTTCAGAAAATGAAGACAATAAAAACTGAGTGATGTAATACAAGTACTAAGGAACTACTTCTTTGGATTAGGTGATAGGTAAGACCTGACACAAATAATAAAAACCTGAGTCCCAAATGGCAAAAACACAGTTTGCAAAATAGCTGAGTGAAAAGCTTTCTAGGAAGAGAGCATATGGATGATAATAATCCTAAAGTGGAAGAAGATCTGTCTTAGTAGAGAAAAATAAATGTTTAGTATGTCTGGAGCATAATAAAAATGGTCACAGACGTAATTAGCAGGTCGCATAAAAAATGTTGACTATGCTAAAGTCTTTCACTGCATGGATCACAACAAGCTGTGGAAAATTCTTAAAGAGATGGGAACACCATGCCACCTTACCTGCCTCCTGAGAAATCTGTATGCAAGTCAAGAAGCAGCACTTAGAAGGGGACATGGAATAATGGGCTGGTTCCAAATTAGAAGAGGAGTGCATCAAGCCTATATATTGTCACCCTGCTTATTTAACTTATAAGCAGGGTACCTCATGTGAAATGCTGAGCTGCATGAAGCACAAGCTGGAATCAAGATTGTGGGGAGAAATAATGATCAAGATTGTGGGGAGAAATAATATGCCAATCACATCACCCTAATGGCAGAAAGGGGAGAGGGACTAAAGAGCTTCTTGTTGAAGGTAAAAGAAGAGAGTGAAAAAGCTGTCTTAAAACCCAACATTCAGATAAGGAAGATCATGGCATACAACCCCATCACTTCATTGTAAATAGATGGAGAAAAGGTGGAAGCAGTGACAGATTTTATTTTCTTAAGCTCCAAAATCACTGTAGAAAATGATTTCAGTCATGAAATTATAAGACTCTTGCTCCTTGGGGTCGGGGGGGGGGGGTACCTCTGACAAACATAATGCATTAAAAAACAGAGATATCACTTTGCTAACAAATGTCCATCTAGTCAAACCTATGGTTTTCCAGTAGTCATGTACAGATGTGAAGATTGAACCATAAAGAAGGCTGAGTGCCAAATAATTGATTCTTTTGAACTGTGGTGTTGGGGAAGACTTTTGGGAGTCCCTTGGACAGCAAGGAGATCAAACCAGTCAACCCTAAAGTCCTGTATATTTATTGGAATGACTGATGTTGAAGTTCCAACACTTTGCAACCTGATGCAAAAAGCGGGGAAAGATCTGGGAAAGACCCTGATGCAGGGAAAGATTGAAGACAAGAGGAGAAGTGGGCAGCAGAGGAGAAGATGGTTGGATAGCATCAGCGACTCAATGGACATGAATCTGAGCAAATTCTGGAAAATCATGAGGGATAGGGAAGTCTGGAATACTGCAATCCATGGGGTCAGAGTTGGGCACGATTTAATGCCTAAGCATTAACAACTGTTTGCCTTGAGTTGAGTCTGTTCTTTTGTTTCTAATGTGTAAAGTGTGTTAGCTTGCATTAGCTATTTGAATTTTTTTTTCTTTTTTACTATAGACTGTTATAGCTACAGAATTTACTCAACAAACTGCTTTAATGATTTACCACTAGTTCAGTCATGGTGTTTCTTTCAATGTATATTCAATATATAGTTGAATATACAATTCCATATATTCTTTAAATGTATATGCTTTTATTTCTTTCAGTGTATATTCTAATTTACTTTCTGATACCCTATTTGATCAACTGGTAAATTTAAAATAATGCATTGTTTAGTATCCACAGATTTGTGAATTTCCCAAATTTCCTTCTCTTATTAATCTGTGATTTCACTTCTGTGTGTGGGGGATATGTACTTTGTATAATTTCAATTATTTTATTTATTTATTTATTTAATTTCAATTATTTTAAATTGACTCAGGCTTGTTCTATGGACTAACATATAGTCTATCATGGAGAATGGTTTATATGGATTTGAAAAAAAATGTATATTTTCTTGTTTCTGATGGAGTATTCTGTAGATGTTTGTTAGTCTGGCTGGTGTATAGTGTTGCTCAAGTTGTCTTTTTCTTTTTCCTTTTTTATCTTCTGCCTTGTTGTTAGATCCATTTTAAAAGTGAATTATTGAATTTCCCAACTCTCAACTTGAATTGTCTATTCTCCCTTTTATTCTTTTTTGGTCTTTTATTTGTAATCTTCTTTATATGTACTTATATGATTTTGATTTTATGTCTTTATGATGAATTGTTATATTTTTGTCTCTCATAGCAGGGTTTGTCTTATTTTGATTTTTTCTCATATTAGTAGAGACACTCTGCTATCCTTTGGTTAATATTTGTACAGTGTATCTATTTCCAGTCATTCAACCTATGTGTTCTTTTGAGTCTAAAGTATGAGTCTTACACAAAGCATAGTTAGACCATGTTTTCTGTTACTTATTTTAGCCAATTTGGGGCTTCCCTGGTGACTCAAATGGTAAAGAATCCACCTGCCAATGCAGGAAACCTGGGTTCAATCCCTGGTCAGGGAGATCCCCTGGAGAAAGGAATAGCAACTGGCTCTGGTATTCTTGTCTGGAGAATCCCGTGGACAGAGGAGCCTGGCTGGCTACAGATCATGGGGTCACAAAGAGTTAGTGTTGCTCAGTCATGTCTGACTCTTTATAGTTTTATCTATATATTTTATCTACTATTGGTTTTCTATACATCTTATACCTTTCAAATTTCTCCATTAACATTTTCTTTTGTGTTAAATAGATATTTTATAGTATCACATTTTAATCCCCTTGCTGTATATTTTGCTGTATATTTTTTAAGTTATTTTCTTAGTATGCTGCTCTATGAATTACAATTAACATCTTAAATTCAAATCATTTAATTGAGGTTGACACCAGGTTAATTCCAACTGTACACAACAACTTTGCTCCAATATCGCGTCTGCTCCTTTCCTGCTTTTGTAGTTTGATGGTGAAAAATACTCCATCTCCATATAGGTTCACCAACTTTTAATTCAATTATTCATTTATTGTTCTGTATAATTGTCTTTTAAATCAGATAAGGGGAAAAGTTACAACAAAGATATATTTAAACTATCTTTTATATCTATCTATGTATTTACTTTTATCAGTACTCTATATTTGATTTTCCTGAAGGGTTTCATATAATTTTCTTTTTTAGATAAGTTCTGTTATTGACAAATTCTCATCTATTTTTAGTTTTTTTCTTTTCTTGGAAGTCTTAATTTCTTTACTCTTTGGAGAATATTCTTGCTGGATATACTTTTTTCTTTGTTGAACGTCTTTCTTACAACTTTTCAGATATACCATCTCACCATCTTTTTCCCTCCCTAATCCCTGACAAGAAGTTAACTTTTAATCTATTCATCTTATGTGTAGTGAATCACAGTTATCTTGTTTTTTTTCAGGATTCTATCTTGTTTTCATTGTTCAACAATTTGACTAGGATATAACTTAGTATATATTTCCTTAAGTTTATCCTACATGAATAGACTGAGCCTCTTTATGTGCAAATGTTTCTTTCATTCAATTTTGGAGTTTGAGGCAATTATTTCTTCAAATATCCCTTTGTCCCTTACTTCTCATCTCTCTTCTCATTCTAGAATCCCCATTGAATGGATTGTTTATGATTATTGGTGGCTCTCAGAGTTTTGTTCATTTTATTTATTCTTTTATTTTTCTATTCCTCAGAAGGAATCATCTCAAATGTCTTTTCTTCAAGTTTACTGCTTTTTCTTCTTTTGGTTACAATCTACTATTGAGCCCTTCTAGTGAAATTTTCATTTCATTTATTCTTGTTAACTCCAGAGTTTCTATTTTTTAGAATGTCTATCTTTTTATTTACATTATATATTTGGTGATATATTACATTTTGAGATAGAAATTCAAATATGATTCATTTAGTTATTTGCATATATTTAAACTATCTAATTTTAAGTAAGTTATTAGTAATTCCAATATCTTCCTCTCTCAGGATCAATTTCTATTGATTCCTTTTATTCTTGTCTGTGTGCCATGATTTAACAATTATTTGTGGGTGTCTCTCACTTTTTATTTAAACTGGATAGTTTAAAAAAACACAATGTTCATCTCTGCAAATCAAACCAACCACTCCAGGGTTTGTGACTAACACTGGTTATTGTTTGCTTTATGGCTTTCCTGATATAATTTTGTAAAATAAATAATGTTTGTCATGTGCAGTTATAGAATTCTTCTCCATTAGCTTACTCATTGGACAGAGATTTTCTTAAATGTCTTAAAACAAGTCTCCCAGCCTTTCTGAGGTGTGTGTTCTGAGGTATGCCTTTAGTACTCCCTTGTGCAGTTTACAACTCTGCCCTGACTTTGTCGTTCTGGTTGTACAGAACCTCATGTCCCCAAGTACAAGAAATTAGGATTGAAAGCAAAAAAATACATCTAGTGGGGCACCAAGGATATCCATTTCTTTATGTCTCAGTGTAGAAAGAATTCAGTGAGAGGCAAAGTGATGGATGAGTGAATTATTAGCATAGGATGTTTATGAGTTTTCCAAGCAGTTAGGCAAGTGAGTGCTTATTAGGTTACATTTTTATAATCAAAGGAAAGAGTGGGGAGGAAGAAGACCACTTTCTTCATTGTTCTTCAAGTCTTCCATCATTAACTTTTCACATACATTGAGCAGGGGAGTTTTTGATCCTATATGACCCATCTAAGACTGTCATGGAACTATGGAAAAATTATAAACAGAGTTGTTCACATTGAAATGTCACATTTCCCAAACTATTGTTTTTGTGTTTGTGCAAAGAACATGTCCTAGAGGTCATAACTTATTGATATCATTGGGCAGGTTATAGGCCTTAGTTTTCCATGATTGTTTTATTGTCCCAAGGAATGACTAATGCCTCCATTGCATGATTTCCTTGCAAAGCAGGTTTGATTGGTTTTGTTACTACAAAAGTTTATCTGGCTCTGTTGCTAAACAACTTGATCTGCTTCACGTGTCAAGCAAGCCCGCACTGTCTCAAGAATTTCCCATTGTATTCTTCAGTGATCATTAACCTACTGTGGTCTCCTAAAGCCCCCTAAAGTTCTTTGTCTATTTACTTCCGTAGTGGGATTCTTAAACTATCTACTTGATTGTATTATGCTATCCTGATCAGAAATGCCTAACCTATCTCTACCCAGAAATGCCAGACCGGATGAAGCACAAACTGGAATCAAGATTGCCAAGAAAAATATCAATCACCTCAGATATGCAGACTACAACACCCATATGGCAGAAAGTGAAGAGGAACTAAAGAGCCAGGAAGTTAAAAAACTGGCTTAAAACTCAGCATCTAAAAAACAAAGATCATCCCATCACTTCATGGCAAATAGATGGGGAAACAATGGGGACAGTGACAGACTTTATTTTTTAGGCTCCAAAACCACTGCAGACAGTGACTGCAGCCATGAAATTAAAAGTCACTTGCCCCTTGGAAGAAAAGCTATAACAAACCTAGACAGTGTATAAAAAAGCAGAGATATTACATTGCCAACAAAGGTCTGTATAGTACAAGCTATGGTTTTTCTAGTAGTCAGGTATGGATGTGAGAGTTGGACCATAAAGAAGGTCGAACATAAAAGAATTGATGTTTTAGAACTGTGGTGTTGGAAAAGACTCTTGAGAGTCCCTAGGACTGCAAGGATATCAAACCAGTGAATCCTAAAGGACATCAGTCCTGAATATTCATTGTAAGGACTGATGCTAAAGCTGAAGCTCCAATACTTTGGCCACCTGATGCAAAGAGCTGATTCATTAGAAAAAAAACCTGATGCTGGGAAAGATTGAATGCAGGAGGAGAAGGGGATGATGGAGAATGAGATGGTTGGATGGCATCACCGACTCATTGGACATGAGTTTGAGCAAGTTCCAGAAGATGGTGAGGACAGGGAAGCCTGGTGTGCTGCAGCCCATGGGGTCACAAAGTGTTGAACACGACTGAGTGACTGAACAGCAATAAATTGCTATCACAATCTTTCTTGAGTGTATGTAAAGCCTTGAACATGCATATCACTTTCTCTATTACAAGAAACATAGGAAATTTACAAAGGCCCACTGGATATCTCATTCCCTAACTTTCCCTTCTAATTTTTTGCCAACCATTTGTTAATGCTAGCCTTGTGTGTGTCCTAGACTTAAGTAGCTTCAATGTTAAATTATTGCCACTGATTGTTTTCTAAATATGCCCTTAGGGTTAGGGTTTTTTCATAAAGAGCTTGGATTCTGATCAAATAAAGAAAATCTTAGAAAATTGACTTTTTCTAGGGTCTGCCACATAGGTCAAATAATAACAATTCTCTTTGTCAGTTCTCTTTGAAGGAAGCTCTACATCCACTGTAACCCCATAAGTAACTGCTATAAGGCTGACTTTCATAGCTACCATGGTGAAATGGTTTTAAGTTTTCATGGTTGTTACTGATCTAGGAACAAACAGATGGAAATAGGACAAGTTAAAGTGCCACAAGGCTCTCTATTCTTACTATAGTCCAGACTTTTTTATTGAATAAAACTCTCCTCAGTTTGTTGCAAATCTGGTTAATTTCCAGAGCGCTGAAAAAGTTGATTTTGACAAATTTTGCTCTTATTCTCATTGCATTTATGAAGAGGATTTTTAGAAGTATTCACTCTCTCATTCTAGAAGTTTTCTCTTTCTATGTGCATTCCTAAGTATGCAAATGAAACATAGAAACTATTTCTTATATGTGATTTGGACGATAACATCACTTACTACAGACATTCACACATATAAATCATAAATTTGTACAAGTATCCTCAGTAATTTAGATATTATTGTAAATTAAACATTTTGACTAGGCAAATGAAATATCAAATTTCCTGAACAATTTACATCCTTTCTACAATTACCCAAAATAAACCCAGGATGAAAAGATTTTCACTTAATGTCACCTGAATATCCTCAAAATGGTGTGCTTTGTCTGTGGGAAATACACAATTTTGATCTGAATCCAAAGCTTCTCATTTCCAAATTCTAACAAAGTCTTTCTGAAACAAACTCTTTGTAGTCATATTTTTAGTAGTGTCACAATATATATAGTCACTGACAAACCCAAATATTGTTCTTTCCCAACTTTGCAAAATGTCTCTTAAGTAAACAAGGAAGAAATATTACTACTTTGTGAGCACATACTTTGTGCAATGCACAGTTCTAAATTATTTTTACATATAATTTAACAGTACAGCAACCCTGAGATAATTACTCAAAGATGTTAAATAATTTGGCAGAAATTTCAGAGCTACAAGGGTTAGAACAAAGATTTAAACCTATATCTCTATGATTCAAAGCCAGTGCTATTAACCTTTATGCTATTATGCATGCATATAAAATATGCTCCCAAGAGAACTTACCTAATGAATATAATTTTTATCATATCCATTTTCCACAGCAAAATTATCATCATTACTATGAAGTGAATGAAACAACCCAAATGGCTGACAAGCCTACAGGAGACAAAAAACTCAAGGTGTGACTCATAATGTTAAGTAACCACAGGTAAATCATACTCTGAAGTCTGCAGTAACAGTCATTTGCATTAGAAATATATCCAAGGAGAAACACTTTAAATTAGAAGGACATTGGTATAATTTACATATGAGTGACTGGTGAGGGCATTACTTTCTCAGCTACGTATTTTATATAGTATAATAGGTAGTTGTATTTTTAATGGAAGTAGGCTTAGAAAATGCTAGCAGTGCATGAATTAAAATCTCATATGATTATATTATATTCACAGGGATTCCACAATAAACATCAAGGGAAAACTCAGGTTTATCAACAAATGCTTTAAGGTGAACTATTTCTTCAGTATTCTGGGTCCTTTGTGCAATCAAATCATATGGGAGCAATTAAAGCTATGCTACAAAAGAAGTAGTATGCTTTTCACACATTGCTGAAACTTGGTTTCCCACATGCTATGTTCCAAGGGAATACGACTTGTCTGAATGAGAAGTCTTTAGGACAAGTTCTCTACACAGCCATTCCTGCATTTTGCATTTTTGAATCACATTTGCTTATCTGGGACAACTTTTCTCCAAAGCTTCTAAATCATAAATGTGCTACATGATTTTCTAAAATACACTGCAAAGTGATTCACACACCCAAGGGCAAGACTGGGTATTAAATCAATGTCAAGTTTTGTGTATTTTCATAAGAATTGATTCCATGATAGGTAATTTAGCTTGAAGATATTTTTGTACTTTCAAATTCTGAAAAATACAGGAGGTCAAGGAGGAAAGTAATACAGATTGCACTTGTATGTGTATGTGTATATATGAATATATTGTGCGTAGAGGAAAATAAAAGAATTTATATTAATAATAGCTGCTTCTATTGATTCTTTGCACTTCCCAGGTGGTGCTAGTGTAAAGAACCAGCCTGCCAATGCAGGAGAAGCAACAGACTCGGGTTAGAACCCTGGGTGGGGAAGATTCCCTGGAGAAGGGCATGACCACCCACATCAGTATTCTTGCCTGGAGAATCCCATGAATAGAGGAGCCTAGCAGGCTACAGTCCTTATGGTCACAGAAAGTTGGACACAACTTAAGTGACTTAGCACACACATTAATTCTTATTACATTGTAGGCACTCTAATGTTATAACATATATAATATCTTTAATAAATAAAGAAATGTCTCAATGACTATAAGCTCCATGAATGTATTATCTTGTCTCTCTCATTTGTTCTTGTATTTCTAGAACATAGTACAATGCCTTGAGCATAGTACACAATCAATATTTTTAATGAATAAAATAACTGAAAACAATTAAAAATGTATCTTTCTAATAGTCATGAGGCAAACAGTCCCAATTTATAGATCAGTTAATAGAGTCTCTTTTGCTGTTAAAGTGAAAAAGTGAAAGTGAAGTCACTCAGTTGTGTCCAACTCTTTGCGATCCCACGGACTGTAGCCTACCCGCTTCCTCCATCCATGGGATTTTCCAGGCAAGAATGGAATGGAATGGAGTGGGTTGCCATTTCCTTCTCCAGGAGAGCTTCCCGACCCAGTGATTGAACCTGGGCCTCCCACATTGTAGGCAGATGCTTTATCATCTAAGCCACTGGGGAAGCTCCCCTTGCTGTTAAGTAACTTGCTATTAACTATTTGTACTACTTAGTAGAAAGAAGGTGAAAGTGAAAGTGTTAGCGTTCTCCGTCATGTCCCACTCTTTGTGACCGCGAGGACTATAGCCCAGCGGCCTCCTGTGTCCATGGAATTCTCTAGGCAAGAATACTGGAGTGAGTAGCCATTCCATTCTCCAGGGGATCTTCTCCACCCCGGAATCAAACGCAGGTCTCCTGCATTGCAGGTGGATTTTTTACCATCAGAGACAGAGAGAGATCTAACACTTCGTAGATAACACTGTTTAGTAGATCTGTCACTAAATGAGCTCTCATCTGTTAAATGAAATAGTGAGCATCCAATTTATTTTGCAGTAACTTAATGCTAATAGGATAGTGAATCTAATCTTTCAGGTCATGTTTATTTGACCTTATATTCAAAGCTGAGAGATTCTTTCTGAACCTTACACCACTGATGCTTCAGTTCAAACAAATGATGCTTTTTCAGGGCCCTTAGTGCCTGGCACAGATTAGACAACTCATGAAGGGAATAATATAAAAATATTTTTACATTTAGCACCCCTATGACTCTATGTTATACAAGATATTAGTTTTTATATAAACAAAGTTCAACTCAGAGTGTATTTCTTCTTATAGCCTTCCTTTCCTAACAATTCAATTCTGTGTGTTACTTATTTTCAATCAGTACCTGTAATAATTAGCATGCATTTCTAACCCACAATGAATTAAATATATCATTTTCTATAATTGTTTGTGTATTAAGGTTTTAAAAAGCAGAGACATTAATTTATCAAAAAGGCCCATCTAGTCAAAGCTATGGTTTTTTCAGTAGTCATGTATGGATGTGAGAGTTGGACCATAAAGAAAGCTAAGTGCCAAAGAACTGATGCTTTTGAATTGTGTTGGAGAAGACTCTTAAGAGTTCCTTGCACTGCAAGGAGATCAAACCAATAAATCTAAAATAAATCAACTCTGAATATTCTTTGGAAGGACTGATGCTGAAGCTGAAACTCCAATACTTTTGCCACCTGATGCGAAGAACTGACTCACCGGATGTTGGGAAAGACTGAAGGCAGGAGGAGAAGGTGACAACAGAGGATGAAACAGTTGGATGGCATCACTGACTCGATGGACACGAGTGTGAGCAAGCTCCAGAAGCTGCTGATGGACAGGGAAGCCTGGCATGCTGTAGTCTATGGGGACACAAAGAGTCAGACATGACTGAGTTGAACTGAATTGCTACTTTCATGTCAACTTGCCTAGATCACAGTACCCAGGTATTTGGTTAAATGTTATTCTAGAGGTATCTTTGAAGATTTTTCAGATGGCATTAAAACATCAGAGTTTGAATAAAGTGTATTATGTACAATCATGTGGTCAGGGCTCATCCAATTAGCTGAGTCATAGGAAAATGACTGACCTCACTGGAAGAAAGAATTCTGCCACAGATGGCCTTTAAGCTTGAACTACAATTTTTCCCTCGGTCTCTAGCCTGGATCAGATTTTAGGTTTACTAGCCTCCACAATTACATGAGTCAGTTCCTTAAAATAAATCTGTCTCTTGCATCTCATTGACTCTTTTTCTGGAGAAGCTTGACTAATACACCTCCTTAGGAGAAGGGGACAACAGAGAATGAGATGGTTGGATGTCATCACTGACTCAATGGACATGAGTTTGAGTAAACTCCAGGAGTTGGTGATGAACAGGGAAGCCTGGCATGCTGCGGTCCATGGTATCGCAAAAAGTCAGACATGACTGAGCGACTGAACTGAACTGAATGAAAAATTTCTGCTTTTTATAGGAAAGTCTGAAGTATCACATTTTTGTGTGTTCCTCCAGGACCCTTCCTTTCTTCTATCATTCTTCCTCAACTATTTACAGATTATATACTATGGACTCAAATAAAAAGCACAAGTACAGAACCATGTATACATCAATTCAGTTCAGTTCAGTCACCCAGTCACGTCTCTTTGCAACCTCATGGACAGCAGCATGCCAGGCTTCTGTGTCCATCACCAACTCCCAGAGCTTGGTCAAACTCATGTCCATTGAGTTGGTGATGTCATCCAGCCATCTCATCCTCTGTCATCCCCTTCTCCTCCCTCCTTCAATCTTTCACAGCATCAGGGTCTTTTCAAATGAGTCAGTTCTTTGCATCAGGTGGCCGGAGTATTGGAGTTTCTGCTTCAGCATCAGTCCTTCCAATGGATATTCAGGACTGATATCTTTAGAATTAAATGGTTTGATCTCCTTGCAGTCCAAGGGACTCGCAAGAGTCTTCTCCAACACCATAGTTCAAAAGCATCAGTTCTCAGGTGCTCAGCTTTCTTTATGGTCCAACTCTCACATCCATATATGACTAACGGAAAAACAGTAACTTTGATTAAATGGACCTTTATTGGCAAAGTAATGTACATATAGCCAATACATATACTTTTCTGGGTAATCATTATTTTTACATTTACTCCATTAATGTACATAACAACTATTTTTATTACTAAACTGTTGCTCATGAACATGAAATTTATATTTTTCAAGGTGACTAACTTGGGACTAGGGAGTAACTTTAGTATTAGGAGAATATGATTCAATCTCAATCTGTAGGCATGAATTTTGTGTTCCTTCATATCAATTAAAGTGATATTATTATGCCATTATTGAATATAATAGCTTCAAAATAAGTTCATTTGAATTGAAATAAATTTCAATCCTGATAGCTATCTTGGTTGTGAAAGCATTTTTTTAATCATATTAAATGATTTGGATATTCTTAGTAAGTCTGTTAATGGTAAGAAGAAGTTAGATAGCAGTGGTATACTAAAGAAAGAAAATGAATGAAAATCTAACCCTCATATTTCTTCCAGAGGAAGTATTTTCCAGTCATAAATTCAAACAGAAATTCATAGGCCTGATGAATTGGAAACAAATTGCATTGTCATTGAGGTAATAGGCAGTCTAAATTACACCTCAGAATCTGAAAAATATGCTAGACACAGAAACATAAAGTAAAAAGAAAATTCTTTGGTGTCAAATAAAGTATAAGTACTAAATACTAATTATTGTTGTAACAGTCAGTCCATAAAGCTTTTGCATGACCATTAGATATCTCAGAAATCTTAATGACTGTAATTTGAAAGCAAAAAATCCTTAAGCAAATGTATATCATCACTCTGGCTATATTTTCTACTTCAACTTCAGAATATAAAAGAACTCATCTTGTCGGAAAAAACGCATGTCTTGAAACTAGGGGGAAAAAAAAGTTGCTTTCTTTACTGATCTTAGTGTATACAAATATATCTAGTGGGTTTTGTTGACCCTCAAATGCCAGATCTTCCACAGCCAGTTAGGGCTGTGTCCAGTGACATACTGGTAAATATTTAACAACTGCATCTTAAAACAAAGTATGCCCTGATCTGTAATATGTTAAGATCCTTGGTGAAATACTCCATCAAGGACAACTTGAAGCTAACGGTATGAGGTCACTGAATTTAGAACTGGAAAGAGATAGACCAGTCAGCTATCCACAACTGCTATGAACTGGCATCAGCCATTGCTTGTGCCCACTGGCCCGCAGTTCTGTCTCACATGTGTGTGTGCCAGTCACTTCAGTCATGTCCAACTCTTTGCAGACCTGTGGACTGTAGCCAGCCAGGCTCCTCTGTCCATGGGATTCTCCAGGCAAGACTACTGGAGTGAGTCGCCATGCCCTTCTCCAGGAGGTGAAAGAACTCAGGCTTGTGTTTGAGCACAACGTCCAAGACAAGGAGAGATTCTACTTGAAACCCGGATTTCTGCAGCTAAAGTTCATATTTGCACTTACTCAATTATATTCCTGTATAGGTTTGTACATG
Organism: Dama dama; assembly: GCF_033118175.1. Taxonomy (NCBI): domain Eukaryota; kingdom Metazoa; phylum Chordata; class Mammalia; order Artiodactyla; family Cervidae; genus Dama; species Dama dama. Next base: position 14,216,982 of record NC_083681.1, read on the forward strand.
AGTGTGTAGTCATTTACTTTGCATAACATCTTAGAATTGATAAAGGGAATAAATGAACATTTTAAAAGATTTTGATATATATTATGAATCCTCTTCTTGAAAGGCTGTGCCTACTTAGACTTAGGCAGCAAGACTGTAACAAGGGAAGCAGCAAATGTGAATTGGGTTTATTCAAGATTTGTCCTGTTCATGTGTTTCCCACAAAAGAATTTCTTGGCCCATCCTGACTGCCTTTTATAAAAATTAAATATCATCTAAGTAATTGATACAATGAACCGGAAAGAAATGAAACTACTGGAAAGATGACTGAACTCCTCCTTCAAAGTGCACAAGATGCAGAGTGAGCATGCCATGTGTGATTAATGAAACCATATTTAAAGAGTCCCTAAGATTTTCAGCTACAGCCTTTGCATTCTCTGTACAGTATCCTCTTTTACTTCCTCAAAGTGCTGCCAATTTATTTTGAATTCTAAATACAATGAAAACTTTCCAATCCATTCCTCCCACCCCTTTGTCTTAGCTATAACTCAACTTAAAACGAAAGAAAAACTTCTTTAACCATCTCCACCCATTTGCTCTCACTTGTTTCTTTCTTTAAATCTCCTTTTTGAGAAATCTCTCAGTGAGTAAGTGCAAATATGAACTTTAGATGCAGAAATCCTGGTTTTAAGCAGAATTTCTCCTTGTCTTTGACCATGTGCTCAAATACAAGCCTGAGTTCCTTTACCTATAAGTGATAATATCCTCCTAAGCAGGTCTTTTACAAGATTATTAATAGTGATATTTAATATAAATAAATATAAATGAAAACTATTTTAAACCTCTCACTCTGACAGTCACTTTTCCCAGTTCTATCTGCCCTTTTAGTCTTTTAGTAAATTATTGCAGACAAATATGAAATAATTGATGTTTCTTGTTCTACAGACAATAAACAGAGTAAATTAGCCACTTAGAATCTTCTGTGGTCCTGTTAAATGTGTCAAACATCACTGTTTGCATTTTTAGGCCTTTTCAAATATTTTTAATTGATCAAACATATATTGATAATTTTTTATTGAGAATTTACAAATCCTCAATAATATTTGCTTTTATATTAAAGTTATTGTTTTCATACAATCAATACTTAGTGCAATTTTTATGTTTATTTTTCTGGAAAAAGGATCATTTCTGAACTCCAAATTATTCATAGCCATATGTAATGACATTTTTTTTCATTTGCCTGTTTTCCTCCTTCTATGATAAAAAAGGTGGCAATAATAAGAGAAAAGATTTAGCACTGAAGCATAGTCCATTAGACAATCGTATGTCATGTGACCAAAATTTAAAGAAGGATATCTCTTTCCTTTTCATACCAGTCACTCTTCTGTCAGCTTAAAATTTTAAAGCTAAAGTATATCAACCAAGAGCTCTTTATGGCACGATATAAAAATAAATACATTTCAAAATATTTTCCCTAAGGCTTAGAATTTAAGAAATATATTTATTTTTGTTGAAAGTATTTGCAGGTTTCATTTTTATGCTACTAAAAGTCATAGTTTAATGAAAAGTATATTGCCTAGAGTCATTTTGTTAACAAATTAGTTAAACTGAGGCTCAGTGCTTTTTTGTTTGTCTTTCTTAATTTTTATTTACATTCTCATTAAAATGTTAATATTTTAGAAATATTCTGGCTAAAGTTTATCCAGATCCTTTAAGCTCACTCCTGTGTTTTTGGCTTCATGTTGAAAAGAAAAATGACACAGAACCCAGTATTTCATGAGACTATCAAACCACCAGTTAACTCCTTTCTTTGACTTGTATGGTTTTCTTACAGCCAAAAAAAAAAAAAAGAAAATAGAGAGAAAGGAGGTATATAGAAATGTTAAGAGATTATATCTTTAGATAGATAGATTAATTTGAAAATCAACCCTTCATAACTACCTTTTATTAAAATACAAGCATGAGAAAAAGTAACTGGAAAAAATTAGAAAAAGTGACTGGAAAAGATTAGAAAAAGACTTTTTATTTATGCGAATTTATAAACACAAAACACAATCAGGTCACAACTGCAATGCTGAAAACAAATGTATTGAAATAGATATCTGATTTCATTGGGGTAACAGATGCTTGACTAATTCAAGACATCAACAAGGATGTGAAAACAGTAGGCTATTAAGTTACCCCATGATGTGTCAAAGCTTGAAATTTGGAAAAGATGCAGTTCAGTGAATTGCTGGCTTAATTGTGTGAACTGCTGTTGTTATTAAAACTTGATTTTTAAAACTTTATTTCTCTATTGCATCACTACCTACAGCTTAAAGTATACTAATTATTGTTATAACTTTAAAACACTGTGCACTGAAAATCTAGCAATACTAATAATAAAATAGGAAATTGAAAGGGCATCTGTAAATCATAGAAAATAATTATTATGATTTTGCCTGCAACAACTGTTTTGGAAGAGTAGGGGTGGGGTGGTGATTCTTGTTTCTTTTCTTCCAGATTCACTATCATTGTTTTCATGTTTCAGGGAATGCTAAGGCTGGTTACATAAATGTGTTAATCTTGGCAATCTAATTATTTCAGTCTAATCTAGTCTCAATTAAATTACTTAGAAGGCAGAAACCACATGGAGCATCCTGCCAGAAGGCTTAAAACCTAAATTATCAACAACAACAAAAAAACTTTCTGTTATGGGAAGTCAAAAGGGATAGAGTAAGAACCATAAGAACGGAGAATCTAAAATATTCAGTATCTTTCCAGGAAATATTCACTTTATGGACTAACAGGTAAACTAAGTACCTAACTGAGTGCTGGCACCAAGATTAATTCTGAAAAGTCAAGACTTGAACCTCTCAGGTTAATGGTATTTGTATACAAGTTTTTTCTTGATGCTCATGAACTCTTTCGTCACCTCCGTCTGCCCTTGTCCTCCTTAGCTTCCTATCACACCAGGTTAATTGCATTCCTTTTACCTAGGAGTTTCTGAACCCACTGGGTGGCAAGGTGTGCCCTTTATGTTAAGAGGTAGCATATGTCAAGTATATTTCCAAGCTTTAATAGGCTAGACTCAAACCAAATGCAGGGAACTTTAAACAACCCCTCCAAATTCCAAGACATTTTCAAAGCCCAGACAGAGAAGGAACTCTGATAGGGATCACTGGCAAATTTAGATCATGATTTTCATTGTTGCTAAGGATGGTAGCTTTTGGGGAAGACACATCGGAACAATACGTTGACTTTATTAGTAATTTACATTTATGGTTTCTTTGCCTTTTTACTATGTTGGTATCTCTATGTGGGGCCTTTGTGATCTTTTGGATCCATCTTCCCTTCTATTCCATTTTTTAGAATTCCCTGAGGAGTGTCTCCAGATGGACTTGAACTTTCCATTATAGAAAGTGCCCCACCTTGGCAAGCTCCAAGGGATAAGAATAGATGAGTTGAAGGGGGAGAGAGGGCAGGCTGATTTTGCTTGCCTAGGTTAAACGAGTTTGGCTAATACAAATGTAACTCATGAAATCTTGGACAAAGCACAAACAATAATTGTGATATGCCACATTTGTCAGATGTATTCTCTGAACCTAGTGCCCTCAGGGTCAGGGTCCCAGATAAGTGGCAGGTGCCTGTCTTTGTTTTTGGCATCTCTCTCTCTAGACACACACACTCTCTTTATACACACACACTCATGCACACACATACACAGGAAATTTTGAGTAGTTGATACTAGAGACAAATCATTAATTCCCAAATAGTGTTTTTGTTTACATGTTGTGTTGGTAATTTGGACATTTCAATAATATCCCAGCTTTTTATCTCACTTTGTAAGTTAATGAGCATACAGTTTGCTATGCTTTATTATTATAATAATTGTCTACCAAGGTGGCTGTCAGTATTCCAGATTGTGACTGCTTTTGCTTTGCTATTCTGGTCCCCAGTATGAGGAAGACAACCACACACACAAAAAGATATCAGCCAATCCATGGCATAAATATCATATATGTATACCATGAATTAGAAATAAAGAAATAGTCCTTTGCTGTTTTAAGCAACTGAGTTTTTGGCTTTGTTTGTTTCCAAAGTATAATGCAGCCTATCCAGACAGTTACATACATGAAGAAAGTATGTTTGGTTCTTAAATACCAATGCAAGTAGGGGAAAATGTGGATGTAAGCTAGTTTTACGGGCTTAAATGCAAACTAAGAGAGAAGGTGTTAAGAGACAGGATGCTGTGATGTTACATAGTAGAATTAAACTTGATTATTAGTGTCAAAAATGTACATGTTAAACTCATATAGTGCATCTATTTTTTCTCAAATAATAAAGTGGGAAATAAACAGTAGTTTTTGTGTAACAGATAAAAATACTGTGTTTCATAACACTCTCAAACTAAATCACATGAGAAATATGATAAATGAAAACATCAGGTTCTTGTGTAAGGGAAATAATAACAAAGCACATGAGGAAAACCAAAATAACCTAAAAATGACATACTGTATGATACATCTAGGCAGCGAATTTTAAGTGGTTCGTGAAAACACCTTCTTCAAATTTCTCTCAAAATAAGTTCCCTGAGTCCTATGTGTGAACATACTTCTAACAAATTTATTTTCCCCCTTTAAAATGCCAACATTGCTCTTCATTTCCATGTACTAGGTTAAACATTTTTTTTTGTTGTTGTATTTTGGCAACAACTGTGGAGACAATATCATTTCACTAGTTCTATATTGCAAAGGTTGTGCAATAAGAATCCCCAAAGTGAGTTTTATTAAAAGTGATTGTTGCATGATTTTTTTCCTAAATACTATTCTTGGAAACTATGGAAAACCAATTCAACATTGTCAGCCAAACTGGTGTATATTTGCTATGCAAAAAGCAACATACTAGAATTGGACAATGTAAAAATTGAATTATTCTTTATAAATTTTCAAGTCAACAATAAAATATACCCTATCAATTTTAATTTATTTATAAATAAGCAATTATTTTAGATACATTCAAAACCACAATTTGAACCCTGGGAAAAATCTAGATAAGAGTTTGATGTGACATGGGTATGTAAACTTAAGACAATTTCTCTCAGTTATAATTCTGTAAAAACTTGTAGTCAGTGAGTCCTGTTAGAATACATCCTTGCTTCAGTTTAATTCCACCCCTTGAGTGAATTTCTTTTTGTTTACATACTATCAGTGTAGGCTACACCTACACCTCATTAAGGTGGATTATTCTTAAAAGTTCTTTCCTGTCTCTATTGTTGTTCAGTGGCTAAGTCATGTCTGTGACTCCATGGACTGCAGCACACCAGGCTTCCCTGTCCTTCATCATCTCCCCGAGATTGCTCAAACTCACATCCATTGAATCAGTGATGATATTCAACCATGTCATCCTCTGCCACCCCTTTCTCCCCCTGCCCTCAATCTCTCCCAGCATCAGGGTCTTTTCCAATGAGTTGACTCTTCCCATCAGGTGGCCAGAGTATTGGAGCTTTAGCTTCAGCATCAGTCCTTCTAATGAATATTCAAGGTTGATTTCCTTTAGATTGACTGATTTAATCCCCTTGCTTTCCAAGTCTCCTCTAGCTCCACAATTCAAAACCATCAATTCATTTTTTAGTGCTCAGCCTTCTTTATGGTCCAACTCTCACATCCACACATTACTACTGGAAAATCCATAGCTTTGACTATACAGACATAATTTGACTATATTTGACTATAATTTTGTCAGAATAATTATGCCTCTGCTTTTTAATATGCTGTCCTGGTTTGTCATAGCTTCTTTTCCAAGGAGAAAGTGTCTTTAAATTTCAAGGCTGCATTCACTCTCGGCAGTGCTTTTGGAGCCCAAGAAAATAAAATCTGTCATGGTTTCCACTTTTCTCTCATCTATTTGCCATGAAGGGATGGGACCAAATACCATGAAATTCATTTTTTGAATGTTGAGTTTTAAGCCAACTTTTTCACTCTTTTCTTTTACCAAGAGGCTCTTTATTTCCTTTCCACCTTCTTCCATAAGGGTGGTGTCATCTGTATATCTGAGGTTGTTGATGTTTCTCCCAGCAATCTTGATTCCATCTTGTTTGTCATCCCACTCAGCATTTCACATGTTGTACTCTGTACAGAATTTAAATAAGCAGGGTGACAATGTACAGCCTTGATGTACTCCTTTCCCGGTTTTGAACCAGTCTGTAGTTCCACGTCCCACTCTAACTGCTGCTTCTTGACCTGCTTACATGTTTCTCAGGAGGCATTAGGTGGTCTAATTTCCCATCTCTTGAAGAATTTTCCACAGTTTGTTGTGATGCACACAGTCAATGAAGCAGAAATAGATGTTTTTCTGGAATTCCCTTGCTTTCCCTATGATTCAGCAGATGTTGGCAATTTGATCTCTGGTTCACTGCCTTTTCTACATCCAGCTTTTACATCTGTAAGTTCCCGGTTCATGTATTGTTGAAGCCTGGCTTGAAGGATTTTGAGCATTTCCTTACTAGCATGTTAAAGAGCACAATTGTGTGGTAGTTTGACCATTCTTTGATGCTGCTTTTCTTTGGGATTGAAATGAAAACTGACCTTTCCCAGTCCTGTAGCCACTGCCAAGTTTTCCAAGCTTGCTGGCTTGTTGAGTGAAGCACTGTAAAACCATCCTCTTTTAGCATTTAAATATTTGTATTGTTTTTTGTCCCATGTCTCACACTATACTTAGAAAACTTAGTGCTAGAATGCACAGATATTGTTGTGCTGTGGCACAGTTATTGAACACTGGCTGTTCAATTTTTTTCTTCTTTGCTTTAAATATTCTATTTGGAATCATTGCCCTTCTGGACTGAAATGTGGACAAGTTTTCACAAGAAAAGTAGACTAGATAGAGCTTGTTTTCTGATCATCATTCTACCTGCACTGCTTTGGCTTAATGTAGTCAAAGTTATGGTCCCTGTCTTTCGCTACAACTTCAAAGAAAATGCATCACTACTATGCAAAGTACAGAAGTACATGGATTCAACGAGTATGACATCCATTAAGAAAACTTTCCCAAGTGCTTTGGACACACAGTGAACCCAAACAATTTTTCAGTCATTTACCAAAAATCACAAACATATCATTTCAATAATGAAACAGTAAGCACTAAAGTTAGAGAAGAAACCAATATACAGAGTTTTTCTCTTCTTTATTCAATGTCCTTTTACATTCTTAGGTAGAAAGAAAAAAAAAATATATGTAGATTGATCTTGATAGATACCAAGAGTGTGTAGAATGGAAGCAAATAAATCCATGTAATCAGCAAATGGAGCATAATGTATAAATCTGCTTATTAATTTGATAACTTGAAGAATTTCTAATTTTATATTATATGTACATTATGTGGCTTTACATAATTCAGAAAAATTCTTCACACTTATTTTCCCAAATTTTATTGATATACTTGTTTTTATAAGCGACCATGGAAAATTTATGGAAGCATCACTAAATGTTTTAGTAATTCTAAAAATAATGGTATTATAATTGTGCAAGTTTATTTAAAAACATACATAATGTCTTAGACTCATTATGAGCTGATATGCAACTAGTACCTTTTGAGATTTTTTTCAAATAAGCATATATATATTTTTTAATATCTGTGTTTCTTGACTATTCATTGGTGATTATCTACACAGGACCTTAAAACTCAAGATATTACATCAAGGTACCCTATTTTCTGGATTTTTTTAAAAAAACTATTTTAATATTTCATTTAATCTGGTGACCATATCCTATTAGCTCATTCATATCTCTATCTCCTCAAATTAATATGTATATGTATATGTATATATATATATATATATATATGTCTTGTCAATCATCTTTCAATCTTCTTCCTTTATAAGACCAATGACATGCAGATTTTTGTGATTTACAACCCTTATCTTATTCCATTAATTTCTGCATCTTCAATTTCAGTTCCTGGCTGCCTCCCAACTCTGTCTAACTAAATTGTTTTAAGATGACTATCGGATATCTAGGTAGTCATTATTTCTGGAAGCTGTCTCCTACCTTTCAACCTTTAAATGATATATACAGCTGTCAAAAACCTGGACATAATCCCAGCCAGGCACTGAGTTTCCTACTAAGAAGCATATTAAAGCTGTCACTGGGATATTTCTTGAGAAAAGAACCAAAAGATGCTAAATAATGGTCACAATCTCACTCAAACTCTAATTTGTTTGTATGGTAATTAATAAAAGGGGAAGCTGCCATGTTTGTTTTAAGATCAATGAGAGTAAATCTGTGTTTTGTCTTGTTTTTTTTTTTTTTTTTTTTTTTAGTGAATATTAACAAATACATCCCTGAAAGTGTCAGCCCAGTTCCCCTAGAGTGCGATTTTACTGAAATTCCCAACAAGGATGAAGAACTAAAAATTTGGAAGAGATTCTGAATCCTCTAAAAATATGAAACATGTCAAAAAGAAGTGTCAAGTTCATTTATATTCTTGAGACTTTTCTTCTTTTTCTGAAACCTGTTAAGGGCAATACGAGCCATATAAACATAAAATGACATGTTTATTCATAGTTTGATTTTGTGTTTAATTTCAATACCTCTCATTTCAGGTATCCAGCAATACCTAACTCTCTTTTAAAGAAAATTTTCATTTGATTTGTAATTGCTTCCCTGAGCTTTGATTTTTGAAGTTATTGGAAATCTTGTAAGGATTAAGTAACTCCAACCCCTTAGTAGACATCCAGCCACAGGCTCAGCCATTTTTTTTTTCACTGGAGAGATTTTTTAATTAATCAAAAAATGACCTAACTTGTAGAAACCCAGAAAACCTCAAAATTATGTTTTGCATATTTTAAGTTAAATTCTAATGATATTTTTTTAAAACTCAGCTTAAATGATTTCTTCTAAAATTTAAAATAGCATATTAAATAGCAGCAATCAATAAAATTGAGTTTTCAGTTATCAATAAAGAAGCCATGTTGATTTAAGGCATGTTTTTCTAAATATTTTACAGCACTTGTACATAAATCTTCACTGTTCACTTGTCATTTTACTCAAATACTTAAAAGTTTATTTGGAAATATGGGTTGTAAAACTTTTAGTCCAATTCAAAGAAAGATTGAAGTACTGTGAGTATAAATGGACCTAACGGACCTGGAAGTCTAATCCTCTAAGTCACAGCTGACTCTTAAAAATGTGATTTCCCTAATATCCCAAAGTTATTTCAGTTCAAAACTAGAACTCAAATATTTTATTTTTATCCTAGTAGTCTTCTTACAGTTATACCAAGGTCAAGAGCTAACTGTTACAATAAAGCCTTTACATACCTGAACACTCAACAGTAACAAACTGATTTCTAAGGCATTTATTTGTTCATTATTAAGTTAGAGAGTAATATGTATATGTGAAATATATGATAAATGTTATATATAGTTTTAAAACATTTACAAATGTATGTGTTATATATAATCTGACAATATTTAGTAAAATTACTACACAAAAGTTTGCATAAAGTCATTATTGGTGCAGAAAATTAGAGGATTATCAGCTACACCTAGTCTTCATCATATAAATAATTGGTTTATTCTAAAAAGGAGTCTTTGTTAATCTTATTAATGCACAAAAGCATCTTTGGAATTGATTTTCTATAATAAAAATAAATACCAGTGACTAACTGAATAAAATATAGTAATACAAAGGTTCATCTAGTCACTTACCATTTCTTTCAATCAACAGACACTCTTAAGTGCCCATTTACCCGTCACCATGGCTAGATCACATAAAAACAGGGGAAAATAATGATGATACCAGGATTATGGTGGGAGTATTAAATACTAACTGAGCAACTAATGAAGTAAATATTTTTAAACTATGACAAATTCAATGAAGATAAAGTACAGTGTCCTAAAAGGTAATATAGCAGATCTGACCTTGTCTTGGGGATCAGAAAAACCTTTTCCTGAGAGCGCACTGGTTCATCTGACACTAAAAGGATGGTGTGAGAAGTGCATTTTAAGAAAGAGTGGTGGTAGGGTAGGGATGATATGGCAGCAGGAGTGGCAGGATAGTGGATTCCAGACATACAAATCAGGACTGGAAAGGATAGTGTTTGAAGAGTGCAGTCTAACCTGAAGGAGGCAGTGTCAGAAGAGATGATGAGGAGCACACAAAATCAAGAAATGTTTAGAAAGAAAATATCATATATTTAATGGAAAGGATTTTGTGAGTGATTACATACTGAGGATAAATCAAAAGAGAGGCTTAAGAATTATACCTAAGCTTTGACCTTTTAAATCAGTGTTAATAATATCAATTATTTTTTTTTTCATATCAACCATGATTTTAGTAAAAGTATCATCTATAGCAGATTTGAATGCTACAAAAAATCATTATTAGTTTATGAGTTATTTTTCTTTTTCCATTATTATTGATAAGTTATAATTATCTTCTGATTATCCCATAACAGCAGTAACTTTGCTTTGTGAATCATGCTTGAAAGCAGAGAAAACGAAGGGAGGGATTAATAAGAGCTTTCAGCTGATATTGCTCAGGGATGCTTTCATTCATGACAGAAGAGAAATTAGCACAGTATCCAACTGCATGTAATTATATGCAATTTATAAATTTACCATTTTCACCAATTACTCTTTACTCTGTCATAAATGCAATTCCACTTTTGGAATAGATGACTGTTTGAACTTTCAAAAGCAAAAGTTATTGTTAGCAATTTAGTGCTTTGAAAGAACCAAAGTTGACATTCATACATTTCTTGGCTTAAAAAAAAAAGAAAAAAGTGAGTCCTAAAAGACATTCAGCCAATTCCAGAAGCACTATGTTTGCTGCTTTCCATTTTCATCTTCATTAGATGGAAGGTTCAAGAAGGTCAAATGAGGGGGGGTACTGACAGACAAAGTGTATTGGACTCCTTTAAGAAAGATCAACAATACCTTTAGAAGGTCAGGTGAGTTATTGCATTTGACTTAGCTTTGATTTTGACTTAGAAATAGAAGAAAAATCTAATAAAATAGTGAAAGGCCAAAGTAAAAATAAAATAATTTGCTGGCTGTGGTAGTAAAGAGAGAAAGAGAGGGGAAGGGAGAGGAAGAGGGAGAGAGACAGAAATACACATACTTATAAGCTAGTCTTACAAAAATTTTCTGGAGGAGAGGGAAGGAAATTAAAAAGGAAAAAGAAGTGAAATTACCATCTAATGTGTATGAACTGTGCATATGTTCTGGTAAGCTAAATAATTTGCTCTTGTGGAATAATTTTAAATACTCTAAGCATATTAGACAGACTTTATTTTCTTGGGTTAGTCTTAGCCCATCCAACTACTTCATCCTCTGTCGTCTTCTTCTCCTCCTGCCTTCAGTCTCTCCCAGCATCAGAGTCTTTTATAATAAGTCTGTTCTTTGCATCAGGTGACCACAAGTATTGGAGCTTCAGCATCAATCCTTCCAAAATCACTGCAGATGATGACTGCAACCATGATATTAAAAGATGATTACTCCTTGGAAGAAAAGCTATGACCAGCCTGGAAGCATATTAAAAAGCAGAGACATTACTTTGCCAACAAGGGTCCATCTAGTTAAAGCTATGGTTTTTCCAGCAGTCATATATGGATATCAGAGTTGGACTATAAATAAAGCTGAGCACTGAAGAAGTGATGCTTTTGAACTGTGGTGTTGGAGAAGACTCTTGAGAGTCCCTTGGACAGCAAGAAGATCCAACCAGTCCATCCTAAAGGAAATCAGTCCTGAATATTCATTAGAAGGACTGATGCTGAAGCTGAAGCTCCAATACTTTGGCTACCTGATGTGAAGAACTGACTCATTTGAAAAGATTCTGATACTGGGAAAGACTGAAGGCAGGAGGAGAAGTGGGCAACAGAGGATGAGATAGTTGGATGACATCACTGACTTGATGGACATGAGTTTAAGCAAGTTCAGGGTGTTAGTGAAGGACAGAGAAGCCTGACCTGCTGCAGTCCATGGGGTCACAAAGGGTCAGGCTGAGCTACTGAACTGAACTGAACTGAAGCATATTAGAATATTTAATAACATGCTTGAAGGATTTCCAAACTCAAAATTACATCCCACAAGTCACCCATAATTCCAATCTTAATATTGCTACATCATAAACATATCTCACAATGTCTATAAACACATCTGGATTTATCATACAGTTACTCTTGAATTACATAATTCAAGATTACATAATTACAATTACATAATTCAATTGCTAGATTTGTTTTTTTTTTTTATTGCCCATATGGTATCTTTAAGTAATTAGAAGATAAGTGTCTGATATGTTTTAGTTAACATCTAATATTGTTCTAGAGCAACTGAAACATCCTGCTATACATCAAAATGCATGTCCAGCTCTGCAAAACATTCCAATGGCAAATATCATGTATTGTATGACTTCTCCATTGTAGGGGGAAATATAAATGCTGTACTTGGATCAAAATTTAGTGTTGTATTCAAAATGTGTTCATGGTATTTCAGGAACCCATGGAAACTCATTAAGAATTAATATTCTAGTTCATCTTAAAACAAGAGATGTCTAATTAAACCCACCAACAATCCATTGATGAATTAGCTTCTTCACCAGTTTTAGAGATGGGGGAAAAAACATTTGGGGAGGCTAAATAAAAGTCCAACATCTCAAAGGTAAGATGTGTCATGTGGAAACAAGAGCATTGAAAGTTTAGGTTTTATTCTGTTTATTTTTCCTCCATAAACTGGGAAAACAAATTAGCAACAGATGTGTATGCATACATGCACGGACTAATCTAGAGAGTCAGAAGAACTGAAACATGAGCATACATAACAGCAAACTTGATAAAGAGTAAACATGTAATCTCTCCTTCTGGAAACCTTTTAAAGTTTTGCAGGAGAGGAAAAAGATTTTTTTCCCCTTTTTCCTCACTTATAGAAATTAACAGGTTAAATTACAACCTGAAACATTTTCCCCTAATATATTAAGATATGTTTTAATAATTCCCAAGCAAGATACAGACATCCTCTTACTTGTTAAAATATGAACACATAACTACTGTCCCCTTGCATCACTAATAAAATGGTTGGTCTCATATGGCTATCCCAGGGAGTGTAAAATGAAATACATATTCATATATCCTCTATTTACTAATTTATAAGGCAGGCATTGAATATTTAATGTCTGTATGAATTAATAGAAAAGCTATAATGCCAACAAAATGGATAGGCTATGCTTGAACTACTCTTCATGTGCCTACCTCTCTCAAAGCAATCTATCTGCAGGAGAGGTAATAGATAACAACTGGGATTTTAAAAGGCCTTGCATTTTCTTTAGCTCAAGAGCCTCTAATAAAAAACGTCTGTCCAATATCCAAGATTTCTCTGACATAGCATTATCTAAAATGTTGGATTACTTGCTAGGGAATCGGTGCAAAGAGGTGATACTATATTTTAAAATAAAATTCCATCTGATTTCAGCCCGAAAGAAATACCAGTATAAAGTTCAGTTACCTCTCACAAATTTCAAATGAGCATCTCTTTGAATTAAATCTCTAACTTAGCCTGCTGAAGTGACAAATGGTTCAAGAATGTTTGTGAAGAGTTTAGCTTGCAGGAAGTAAGAAACAACCTTGGTTAAAGTTGCAAAGGACAAGTAGAGAGCAGAACTCATATGCTTGATATACATTTTCTGTAAATACCAAAGATTTAAACCAAAGTGGGAAGACTGCAGCTGAATATTTCACTTTGTGCCTCTGAGTGTGGCATCTGTGTGCCTAAGGCTTCCACTCCAGACCACAGATTTATTTGCCCTGTTTGAATCTCTAAAGATTCCTCTCTGTGATTCATTTCCCTCTCAACTGCTCTGTAGAAAACTAAATTCTTTTTCACCTGCTACAGAAAGTTTTTATCAACAAAAATACCACAGTACAGAGATTATTGCTTTCAGCTGCATGGGCAGATGTGGGCACACTCATGTCTAACTTGCTAATTGAATAGATCTATAAATTATCTATGAGTCACAGACATCCTGCAAAAGAAAGAAATGGTGTACTTGAATTAGCTTTCCTATACTCCTCAGTCTCTTACATTTTTAAACTTTTCTTCACATCCTGTTGCACTTCATACTGCTCTTATTTCTGCTTTGCTTTCTCTTTTCATTTTTTAAAATAAATAATCTCTTTTGGTGTTATAATTTTATTGTTAGAGTCAAAACTGTTGTATACTGTAGTCTGCCAAGACTCCTCTGTCCATGGAATTTTCCAGGCAAGAATACTGGAATGTGGTGTAATTCCTTATTTCAGGGGATCTTCCAGACCCAGGTATCGAACTTGCATCTCTTGTATCTCCTGCATTGACAGGTGGATCTTTGCCACTAGTGTCACCTGGGAAGTTCCCAAACTATTACTTTAAAATCAATGTGTGTGTGGTTATTGTTGTTTGTTGTTGTTGTTGCTGTTAATTAGACAATAATTGCTTTACAATATTGTGGTGTTTTCTGCTTTACAATGAAGTGAATCAACTATATGTATACATATATCCCTACCTTCTTGCACCTCCCTCCCAACTCACCCTATCCCACCCCTCTAGACCATCACAGAGCACCAGGCTAAGTAAGTGTTTTGTTCTATGCAGCAGGTCCCAATTAGCTAACTATTTACACATGGTAATTTATGTATGTCATTCCTAATCTCCCAATCCGTCACACCCTTCCTTTCTCCCATCTCATGTTCATTCTCCATGTTTGCATCTCTATTCTTTCTCTGCAAATAGGTTCATCTGAACCATTACAGAAAATATCAACTGAATATGTATTTCAGTCCTGTGTTGGCCATTCTCTTATTGCTTGTTAGTTTAAAAAAAAATCTTAAAATATTCTATGAGATGAATATCTTGTCTTCATGAAGATTCAACTTACATTTTTCATACATAGCTAATTCTCCTTTGATATTTTGAGATTCTTTTCTTCAGTAATTCCCAGTCTTATTTGATCCAGGAAACCATATATGAATTCTATATTTGGGGAAACTGAGGTATAGAAATTGGGGCTATAATCTCAAACATCTATATGAGCAGATAGAAATCCCACACTAGACATATCAAATTCCTTTAATTCCTTCATTGCCTGAAGAGCATACCTTGATAGGAGGTTTAAAAGGAAGAGGGCTCCCCTTGTGTCTCAGCTAGGAAAAGAATACATCTGCAATTCCGGTGATCTGGAATGATCCCTGGATTGGGAAGATCCCCTGGAGAAGGGAAAGGCTACTCACTCCAGGATTTTGGTCTGGAGAATTCCAACGACTACAGTCCATGGGCTCACAAAGAGTCAGACCCCACTCAGCAACTTTCACTTTCACTTTCTTTAAAAGAAAGGAGAGGGCAAGGGGCAGGTGTTGATTTTTTTCACTTGCAATCTTCCAAACTCCAATCTTGATGGCATTGTGGAATTTTATCACTTAAATAATGTCCTTAAAATTCTACTACTATGTCTCATAATAGTTTATGTACAGAAATAAGAATTTTGAAGTTAAAAACTTTGTATCTGACATACGTATTTACTCCGTTATTGTTAAGCAAGTTCAACTGAGTCACTTAACCTCTCAAGGCTTCACATCTCATGTCTGCAAAAAGGCACAAAAAAATAATGGTCAGGGCCTATGTCAATTCCTCAAAATTAGTAGGCACTTTAGAAGTGTTTTCTCACAGATTTCTTTCTCAGAATCATTGTAAGAAAAATTATATACTGTAGATTGACATATGTTTTCTAGTGGCTTAAAGCAACAAGGCATGGTTCTCACTTATACTTCATGTTGATTATGTATGTATTTTCTTGGTTTTATCCTCTGAAAGTGAAAGTGAAGTCGCTCAATCGTGTCCGACTCTGTGCGACCCCATGGACTGTAGCCTGAACCAGGATTCTCCATCCACGGGATTTTCCAGGCAAGAATACTGGAGTGGGTTGCCATTTCCTTCTCCAGGGAATCCTCCCGAGCCAGGGGTCAAACCCAGGTCTCCCACATTGCAGGCAGATGTTTACCATCTGAGCCACCAGTGCAACCTTTATTCTGTGGCCCAAGGTTATAGAATATCACCAATTTGAGCACTGATTGTCTTAATCTTAGATTGTCTTGTCTTAGTCTTTCTTGCTTCTATAACAAATACAGGGTACTACAGACTTAATAGCTGACAAAAGTAGAAATTCATTTCTCAGAGTTCTAGAGGCAGGAGAATCCAAGATCAAGGTGACAGCATAATCACATTCTGGTGGGAGCCCTATTCCTGGCTGATAGTTGGAAACTTCCAGCTGTATCCTCACTTGATGGAAGGGTGAGGTATTTCTCTGGGGATTTTTTTTATAAGGGCACTAATCCCACTTATGTAGGTTTCCGCATTCATGTAAGTACTTCCCAAAGGCCCAACCTCCTAGTAGCATTCCGTTCCAGAGTTAGAATTTCAGCATTTGAATTTCAAGAGATCACAAACAAACAGACCATAGCACTAGCTGATTTTAATTGTACTCAAAGACCAAAGCCAGAAAAATGATTTCAAGTCTTGAAGATAAAACTGAGGTGAAGTCACAAATGGGAAGACAATAGTATCAAAGTTCATGTAGGCAAACAGGGTGGTTTATAAGGGGCTTCCCTTGGAGCTCAGCTGGTAAAGAATCTGCCTGCAATGTGGAAGACCTGAGTTCAACTTCTGGGTTGGGAAGATCCCCTGGAGAAGGGAAAGGCTACCCACTCTGGTATTCTGGCCTGGAGAATCCCATGGACTGTATCATCCATGGGGTCGCAAAGAATGGTACACGACTGAACGATTTTCACTTTCACTTTGACAAAAAGCTTGGAAATGAATAAATCAGTGTCTAAGGGGGTAACTAGCATTATGGTCTGTAAAAGATTACAGAAATTATGTGATATGTGAAGCTAGGTTTGAAATTCATCTTGATTCTTGAACTGACGCTTCCTAGGAATCTGAGCAGGAAGATATTTGAAACAATTTACATGGGAACCAGGGTGCCCAAGATTGTACCTTCAGTTAATCCTCTGAAAAATACACCAGATATCAGAGTAGTCTACAGAGACTCAGATCTCCCACACATTGTAATCTTAATACAGGCCACTGAATATTGCTACCTATAGCTTTGAGGAAACTGCAAACGACCAAACCAAGGTAAGCAAAGTTCAGTTGTGTCCTCCAGAAAGCAGACACCAGCATGGAGTTAGAAATACAAGGAGTGTCTGAAATATTGCTTGTAAAGCACAAAGGAGAGTGGGAAAAAACCCTCACTGTAGATAGGGTAAGCCTTTAAATTGTAATGCTAGCCCGAGGCATGTGAATGGAGATGGGGAGGGAAAGAAAATTGGGTTGGAAGTGTCTCACACTTGGCCGCAGCTGAGAAAGTCCCCTTCAGCCCAACAGGGAGCTCAAGTACACAGATTGCCTACAGAGGAGTTTTGCATTAAGAAGCAATGACCAGGCTTTAGTACTTTACCAAGTTCAGTCACTAGCCAGCGTTGACAAAGAACCTGGACTGAGCTCAAATTCTGCTATAGGTCTCAAACTTGCTACAGCTAGAGCTGCCAATTAAATTTCTCCTCACAACTGATTGACAGATTACTTTCCTTAAAGGAGTCAGTTGACAAACTTCCATGGTGTCCAAACATGTCTACAATCTTCTATGTGTGTGTGCTAAGTCATTACAGTTGTGTCTGAGTTTTTGCAACCCTTTGGGCTGTAGTCCACAAGGCCCCCATGGGCTGTAGCCCACCATGGGATTCTCCAGGCAATAATATTGGAGTGGGATGCCAAGCCCTCCTCTGGGGGATCTTCCCAACCAAGGGATCAAACCTGGATATCCTCAACTGTAAGAGGATTCTTTACCACAGAGCCATCAGGGACACCCACAGTCTTTCATAGGACTGGATTAAGTTTTGCAGACTACATTTTACAAAACTGGCTACAAAGAACAGAAATCAGAGTAGACAGAGGAATAAAGAAATAGAGGTTATTCAGAAGCATGTTATTTAGCCTCCATATGTTTGAATTTTTAATAATTTTTTTCCTGTAATTGAGATCTAATCTCACTGCACTGTGGTCAGAAAAGATGACTGGAATGATTTCAATTTTTTTGAATTTACCAAGGCTAGATTTATGGCCCAGGATGTGATCTATTCTGGAGAAGGTTCCATGTGCACTTGAGAAAAAGTTGAAGCTGATTGTTTTGGGGTGAAATGTCCTATAGATATCAATTAGGTCTCGCTGGTCCATTGTGTTATTTAAAGTTTGTGTTTCCTTGTTAATTTTCTGTCTAGTTGATCTATCCATAGTTGTGAGTGGGGTATTAAAGTCTCCCACTATTAATGTGTTACTATTAATTTCCTCTTTCATACTCGTTAGCATTTGCCTTACATATTGTGGTGCCCCTATGTTGGGTGCATATATATTTATAATTGTTATATAACTTAAAAGCTTTTGCACTACAAAGGAAACTATAAGCAAGGTGAAAAGACAGCCCTCAAGTTGGGAGAAAATAATAGCAAATGAAGCAACAGACAAAGGATTAATCTCAAAAATATACAAGCAACTCCTGAAGCTCAATTCCAGAAAAATAAATGACCCAATCAAAAAATGGGCCAAAGAACTAAACAGACATTTCTCCAAAGAAGACATACAGATGGCTAACAAACACATGAAAAGATGCTCAACATCACTCATTATCAGAGAAATGAAAATCAAAACCACAAAGAGGTACCATTACACACCAGTCAGGATGGCTGCTATCCAAAAGTCTACAAGCAATAAATGCTGGAGAGGGTGTGGAGAAAAGGGAACCCTCTTACACTGTTGGTGGGAATACAAACTAGTACAGCCGATATGGAGAACAGTGTGGAGATTCCTTAAAAAACTGGAAATAGAACTGCCATATGACCCAGCAATCCCACTTCTGGGCATACACACTGAGGAAACCAGATCTGAAAGAGACACATGCACCCCAGTGTTCATCACAGCACTGTTTATAATAGCCAGGACATGGAAGCAACCTAGATGCCCATCAGTAGATGAATGGATAAGGAAGCTGTGGTACATATTCACCATGGAATATTACTCAGTCATTAAAAAGAATTCATTTGAATCAGTTCTAATGAGATGGATGAAACTGGAGCCCATTATACAGAGTGAAGTAAGCCAGAAAGATAAAGACCAATACAGTATACTAACACATATATATGGAATTCAGAAAGATGGTAATGATAACCCTATATGCAAAACAGAAAAAGAGACACAGATGTACAGAACAGACTTTTGGACTCTGTGGGAGAAGGCGAGGGTGGAATGTTTTGAGAGAACAGCATCGAAACATGTATATTATCTAGGGTGAAACAGATCACCAGCCCAGGTTGGACGCATGAGACAAGTGCTCGGGCCTGGTGCACTGGGAAGACCCAGAGGAATCGGGTGGAGAGGGAGGTGGGAGGGGGGATCAGGATGGGGAACACATGTAAATCTATGACTGATTCATGTCAATGTATGACAAAAACCACTACAATATTGTAAAGTAATTAGCCTCCAACTAATAAAAATAAATAAAAAAATAATAAAAGTAATTAAAAAAAAAGAAATAGAGGATCTTTAATCAGGATCACAGAAGAATACTAAAATGTCTGATAGTGCTTGATTGTGTTGGAAAAGAAAAATACAAGAAAAATTATAGGTGGAGGGGAAAAGGCAAAGGAGAAAAGGAAAGATATACCCATCTGAATGCAGAGATCCAAAGAATAGTAAGGAGAAATAAGAAAGCATTCCTAAGTGAACAATGAGAAGAATAGAGGAAAACAATAGAATGGGAAAGACTAGAGATATCTTCAAGAAAATTGGAGATATCAGGGGGATATTTCATGCAAAGATGGGCACAATAAAGGATAGAAATGGTACAGACCTAACAGAAGCAGAAGGTATTAAGAAGAGGTGGCAAGAATACAAAGAAGAACTGTCCAAAAATATCTTCATGACCCAGATAACCATGATGGTATGATCACTTACACAGAGACAGACATACTGGAGTGCAAAGTCAAGAAGATCTTAGCAGGCATCTCTAGAAAGAAAGCTAGTGGAAGTGGTGGAATTCTAGTTGAGCTATTTTAAATACTAAAAATTATGCTGTCAAAATGTTGCACTCAATATGCCAGCAAATATGGACAACTCAGCAGTGGCCACAGGCCTGGAAAAGATGTTTTCTTTCCAATCCCAAAGAAGGACAAGTCCAAAGGATGTTCAAACTACCACACAATTGTGAGTATTTCACACACTACCAAAGTAATGCTCAAAATTCTCCAAGCCAGGCTTCAACAGTATGTGAACAGAGAACTTCCAGATATTCCTGTTGGATTTAGAAAAGTCAGAGGAACCAGAGGCCAATTGCCAGCATCTGTTGGATCATAGGAAAAACAAGAGAATTACAGAAAAAAAAAAAATCTACTTCTGTTTCACTGACTATGTCAAAGTCTTTGACAGTTTGTATCACAACAAGCTGTAGAAAATTCTTAAGCAGATGAGAATACAGACCACCTGCTATCACCTGCTTCCTGCAAAACCTGTATGCAAAACCAACAAGAAGCAACAGATAGAACTGGACATGGAACAAAGGACTAATTCCAAATTGGGAAAAGAGTACGTCAAGGCTGTATATTGTCACCCTGCTTATTTAACTGCTATGCAGAGTACATCATGCAAAATGTTGGGCTGGATGAAGCACAAGCTGGAATCAAGATTGCTGGGAGAAATATAAATAACCTCAGATATGCAGATGTTACCACCGTTATGGCAGAAAAAGGAACTAAAGTTCCTCCTGATGTAGGTGAAAGAGGATAGTGAAAAAACCGGCTTAAAACTCTACATTCAAAAAAATGAAGATCATGTCATCCAGTCCCATCACTTCATGGCAAATAGATGGAAAAACAGTGGAAACAGTGAGAGACTTCATTTTTGGGGGCTCCAAAATCACTACAGATCACCATCTGCATCATGACTGCAGTCATGAAATTAAAAGACACTTGATCCTTGGAAGCAAAGCTATGACATACCTAGACAGTGTATTAAAAAGCAAAGACATTATTTTGCCAACAAAGGTCCATATAGTCAAACCTATGTTTTTTCCAGTACTCACGTATGGAAGTGAGAGTAGGACCATAAAAAAAGGTGGAATCCCAAAGAATTGATGCTTTTGAACTGTGGTATTGGAGAAGACTCTTGAAAGCCCCTTGGACTGCAAGGAGATCAAATCAGTCAATCCTAAAGGAAGTCAATCCTGAATATTCATTAGAAGTACTGATGGTGAAGCTTAAACTCCAATATTTTGGCCATCTGATGTGAAGAGCTGATTTGCTAGGAAAGATCCTGATGCTGGGAAAAATTGAAGGCAGGAGGAAAAGGGGTTGACAGAAGATGAGATGATCAGCTGGCATTACCAGCTCAATGGACATGAGTTTGAGCAAGCTCTGGGAGATGGTGAAGGACAGAGAATCCCAATCTATGGGGTTGCAAAGATCAGACATGACTGAGAGAGTGAACAACAACAACAAAAGAAGCAAAAAGAACATATTTACATGGATTGTAAATAAGATCCAGTTCCATCAATGATTGAACTTTGTAACCTTGAGTGTTGTCCAACAGTGAGAGTTTTAGAAAGCAGTGAAGTACTCATCCCTTGGAATACTCAAGGAGATGTTACTTTACTATCTGCCAGAGATGGTACTACTTGCCAGGCTTCCCAGTGGCCCTAATGGTAAAGAATGCACCTGCCAATGCAGGAAACATAAGAGGCACAAGTTCAAGCCCTGAGTTGAGAAAAATCTCCTGGAGAAGGTCATGGCAACTCACTTCAGTATTCTTGTCCAGGGAATCCAATGGACAGAGGAACCTGGTGGCCTATAGTCCATAGGGTCACAAAGAGTTGGACATGACTGAAATGACTTAGCAAGCAGAGATGTGTATGAGATGGCTGCACTACCAAATTCTGGTCTAGATGCTTTCTACTTTGAAAACAGTCAATGTTGTTTTTTGAGTTTTCTTAATTTAGCTGTTGCCAACTTTGGAGAAAGCCTGTTTGTTTCCCCCACATTATTCATCTCTTTGTGAGAACTGAACAATTATGAAGCAGAGAAAGCTTTGTGTAAGTTTTTACTGAACTCTTGAAACTGCAGTATAATTCCACACTATACAGTCATGAATTACATCTCGTGAGATTAATTGAAATAAAAAATTGATGTCATTCTTTATGCACCAAGTGCTTTTATGCAAGTGATCACAGTAGTCCTCAGGGCATTCCTGTAAGGTAAGTTGGAGGGCAGGTATTCTTCCTTATCCTCATGACAAAGACAGCAAAATGGGCAGGGAGAGGATGAAACTGGCTCAGAGGGATATAGCTAGACATTGAAATCAGGTATCTAACTGGACAATTCTAAAGTTGTTTTTCAAGATATGCAACTTAAAATGCAGACAGATGTAATCTAATAATGATGTGATAAAGAAGCAGTATTCAACCTGTGGTTCCTAACCTACATCCAGGATGAACTTCCATTAGCCTCTTTGTGAAATGTAACTGCATGTAAGCTGATATGGTGATGGGACTCCAGGGTTTTAATAGAAATACTCATCAGATCACAGAATGTAAAGCTATAAAATCACAATCTCTCCTCTGAGTCAGGATGACAGAAGAAATTAAATGGTGAGCCAGAGAGATAGTTTCCTATATATCTCAACCTGGCAAAACACAGATGCCATTATTATCACAAATTAATGTGATCCCCCACCATGTACTTGGTATTGCTTCTTACAATCAAAAGGAAAAAAAAAAAAAGCTGAGCAGAGAGAAGACAGCAGGCCAGGATAGCAGTTAAAAGAAGCAAAGAAAAAGGAAAACATGAGGAGAAAAGAACCCACTTCATTGGAAGTGGGAAGACCTAGATTTTCATTGTCATTTCATTTTCATTTTCTGTGACCTTGAACATTCTATTCAATATCTCTGTATATAAGTTTTCTATTTTGTAAAGTGTGAATTAATAAATGATTCTGAGTCCCATCTAAGTTCAAAGTGTCTATTAAAGATAACTCATACCCTTATACTCTTATATTTTAAGGACACATATCCTGAACTACCTCATGTTGACTGACAGGCTCCTGAGGATGACATTTGCAATATCATTCCTTCCATAGTGCAATAACCCTGCATATTAGTTAATAGAGAGGATCCTTTAAGCTCAACACACAACAAAGCTATACCATATTTTCTATGGTATACTTTGATATAGATCATTCTTATTTAGCAGATTTTTTAAGGAGCACAACCATATGAAGAGACTAATGAAAGACTAGGCATCAAGCAGAAACGGTGCCAAGCGAAACAATTTAAGACTGGAGGATGCACACATTCCTCTTTCAGAGATGTTTCAGGAACTGAAAATCAGAAAATAGCCAGGTTCCGGAGAAATATCACAGAAAGATAAATAACGGCTATATTTGTGATGGTAAACAATACAAAACTAAACAGTTGTTATGTATTGTCACAAAAAAACAATGTAAGTCAGAAGAAATGCATTTCAGTCCAGAACCGTCACTTATTTATGAGGCACTGGAAATGTTTTCTTCATCCATTCATCCATGCTACAATATAATTGAGCACCTACTAAGAGCCAGGAACTCTCTGGAGTGGGATACAAGTGAATACCATCAATCTTTAAAAAAAGACTTTGCTTAATATTTAGCAGAAAATTGGGTAGGTCTTGGTTTCTTTGCCTTTTAAAAATAAAGACAACTTACAGTTTCTTCTCTGATAATGAGAGCTTGGAAGTAGTCACTGCTGTCTTAACAGCAAGAGTAAAGATCAACAAATTGAAAAAAAAAAATGGCTCTTCTTACACATATTAGAGAATTGAGGTCACAGGGCAAGCCACAAGTCCAGAAACTGGAGAAAGAGGTGGGTACAGAGAGTCACAATTTACCTGGATCCCCTAAGTGGAAACTTACTGTTGGAGTCATTACCAGTAAGAGCAATTAAACTGCAATTAATAAAATATTAGAGGCTCAGGGTAGATTAGCTCTAACATTACTGTAATGATGACTCTATAATTGTTAAAAGTGTAGATTCACTTGAGCATCACTATAATGATGAATGTGCTATTGTTTAAAGAGATAAGTGGGTAGGGCTTAAGCCTGGTGACAGTTTTTTCTCTCCTTCCTCAAAAACAGAAACTTGGCACTCATCCACAACAAAAATGCCTTGTTGGGAATTGTGTTAGCAAAGATATCTGTGATGAGTTTAGCCCACCTTTACATCAGGTGACAGATAGAACTTGGAACTGGCTGTAGGTCCCGCAGTAGCCTGTGACCAGTTCTAACCCCTCTTGCAATATCATGACTGTGGTCTAGCAGCACCTGGAGAGCACCAACCTGGGCATTCACCCATATATGAGAAAATGTCTGTGGATGTATAGGTTTCTAGAGGAGTTCAAGAATTCCATTTGAGCAAAAATATATAAGTTTAAATGCATTGGAGTGAAGAGGAAGAGTTTGACTTTATGACCCCTTTCCAATGGCAACATAGCTTAATGCTAAATGAGATTTTAAGGCTGTGACTTCTCTGGCAGGAAATGGTAGAGCAGATGAGTGAATGCCTGGCTTCCCCAGCTGTACTGAATGCTGCCAGAGACACTCATTTCTCTCACACACCGTCTACTGTACTAAATCAGCAGTTTCAAGGGAGGAGGGAGGAGACTGGGAGAGCAGCAGATGAGATACACCAAGGACATTGCTCCTAAGTTGCTTCACTCGTGTCCGACTCTGTGCGACCCCATAGACTGCAGCCCACCACGCTCCCCCGTCCCTGGGATTCTCCAGACAAGAATACTGGAGTGGGTTGCCATTTCCTTTTCCAGTGCATGGAAGTGAAAAGTGAAAGTGAAGTTGCTCAGTCGTGTCCGACTCTTCGCGACTTCATGGGCTGCAGCCTACCAGGCTCCTCCGTCCATGGGATTTTCCAGGCAAGAGTACTGGAGTGGGGTGCCATTGCCTTCTCCGACCAAGGACATTAAGGGGAAATAATTTCCGCCTATGACATTGTGGACTCCATCAAGAAGCAAACATAGAAGGGTCTTCCATGGTGGCTCAGATGGTAAAGAATCTCCCTGCAATGTAGGAGTTGTTCTGTCACTCAGTCACATCCAACATTTTGCTATCCCACGGACTGCAGCATGCCAGGCTTCCCTGTCCTGCAATGCAGGAGACCTGGGTTCAATCTCTGGGTTGGGAAGATCTCCTGGAGAAGGGAATGGCAACCCACTTCAGTATTCTTGCCTAGAGAATTCCATGGACAGAGGAACCTAATGGGCTACAGTCCATGGCTTGCAAAGAGTCAGACATGACTGAGTGACTAAGCACACCCACAAACCTCTGGGAAAGCTTCACCCATGGATTCCTCCAAGTGGCCCACAGATACCCCTAGAAACTTGTTTGCCTTATTCACAATTCCACCACTCTGTGACCTGCTCCTTGTGCACATTCACACGGCAGTGATAAAAGTGAGCTTTCAAAGATGGACAAGGAGGAAACAACACAAACTTGAGCTGTCCTACTACCTTCAGGAAACAAAAGAAACACTATCAGTAACTGACACAGTGCAATGTAGGATCAAAAGCAGACAAACAAGCACACCTAAGAATCGTGGCATAAGACGGATCAAGGAGAGAGAAAATTAACCGGCCCGAACACACTGCCGGCCGTTCGCAGAACAAAGGGACCGAGCAAGTCCAGAGAAGAGCTCTCAGGCTGCGGACCCGCCCAGCCCCGCCGGAGGCTGGAGGCAGCGGGGAGGGGAAAGGGGCAGGCTCGGCCCCAAGGACCGCATCCCCTACCGCACTACAAACAGGCCTCCACTTTCTAATCAAAGACCTCCTGAGATTCTGGATGGTCGACATCCACCGGGAGGGTCGCAGCGAGACACAGGGCTCGGGCACCCAACCGGCGCGGGCGGGGACTGGGGCTGGGGACTGCGGAGGGGAGAAGGCACGCTGCAACTGGGGAGAGAGAGCCCCTCAAGCCCCTGGCTGCCTGGACCGCTCTGACGGGGAAGGCACAAAACGCAGGTGAAGCTTTTTGTTCCGCGCTTTTGTGGACCACCCGAGGGCTGGAACCGCACGCAGCGCAGGGAACGCTCCATATAGAGCAGCCGGGAGACTGAGCAGCGTAGAGAGGAAAGCAGCGCCAGCCCCTCCCCGCAGCGCGAGGGAACTGGCAACTTGAATAAGAGACCACCTCCGCCCGCCTGTGTCAGGACGGAAATTAGGCACTGAAGAGACCGGCAAACAAAAGCCAAATAAACAAAGGGAACCGCTTCAGAATGGAACGGTGCAACAGATTAAAATCCCTGTAGGTAACACCAACTACACCCGAAGGGGCCTGTAGATATCGAGAAGTGTAAGCGGGAACGAGGAGCTATCTGAAACTGAACCAAACCCACACTGACCGAAAAAGCTCCAGAGAATTTCCTAGACATACTTTTACTTTTTTTTTTTAAGTAAGAAAAAAATTTTTTTTTTCTTTTTTCTTTTTTTCTCTTTTATTTTCTTTTAAAATTCCCTATTACTCCTCCATTACTCCTTAACTTTCATTTTCATAGGTTTTTACAATTTTTTTAATTAGGAAAATTTTTTTTCTTTTTTTTTTTCTTCTTTTTTTTTCTTTCTTTTCCTTTTTCTCTTCTATTTTCTATTTATCTTTTTCTCTTATTTCCTTTTAAAGTCCTCTATTACTCCTCTACTACTCCTTAATTTTCATTTTCATTACACTATAACCTTACCAAAAAAAAAAAAAGAAGAGAAGCCCTATTTTTAAACCAAACTTCATATATATTTCTAAAATTTTCTTGTGTATTTTGGTTTGTGTTTTTAATATAGTATTTTTAAGAGTCTAACCTCTACTCTAGATTTTTAATCTTTGTTTCTTAGTATATGATATAAATAGTGGACATTTAAGAATCCAATATTCAGTTCCCATTTTTATTCAGGAGTGTGTTGATTATTCTCTCCCAATCTTGACTCTCCATTTTCTACCTCAGAACACCTCTATTTCCTCCTTTCCCCTTCTCTTCCCAATCCAATTCTATGAATCTTTGTGGGTGTCTGGGCTACGGAGAACACTCTGGGAACAGACAACTGCGTAGATCTGTCTCTCTCCTCTTGAGTCCCCCTTTTTCTCCTCCTGCTCATCTCTATCTCCCTCCTCCCTCTCCTCTTCTTCATGTAACTCTGTGAACCTCTCTGGGTGTCCCTAATGGGGGAGAATATTTCCGCCATTAACTCAGAATTTTATTATCAGTGCTGTATAGTTGGAGAAGTCCTGAGACTACTGGAAGAATAAAACTGAAATCCAGAGGCAGGAGACTTAAGCCCAAAACCTGAGAACACCAGAAAACTCCTGACTACATGGAACTTTAAGTAAAAAGTGACCGTCCAAAAGCCTCCATACCTACACTGAAACCAACTACCACCCAAGAGCCAATAAGTTTTAGAGCAAGATATACCACACAAATTCTCCAGCAACGCAGGAACATAGCCCTGAACGTCAACATACAGGCTGCCCAAGGTCACACCTAACACATAGACCCATCTCAAAACTCATTACTTGGCACTCCATTGCTCTCCAGAGAGAAGAAATCAAGTTCCACACACCAGAACACTGACGCAAGCTTCCCTAACCAGGAAACCTTGACAAGCCAATCATCCAACCCCACCCACTGGGTAAAACCTCCACAATAAAAAGGAATCACAGACTACCAGAATACAGAAAGCCCACTCCAGACACAGCAATCTAAACAAGATGAAAAGGCATAGAAATACCCAACAGGTAAAGGAACATGAAAAATGCCCACCAAGTCAAACAAAAGAGGAAGAGATTGAGAATCTACCTGAAAAAGAATTTAGAATAATGATAATAAAAATGATCCAAAATCTTGAAAACAAAATGGAGCTACAGATAAATAGCCTGGAGACAAAGATTGAAAAGATGCAAGAAATGTTTAATAAAGACCTAGAAGAAATAAAAAAGAGTCAATTAAAAATGAATAATGCAATAAATGAGATCAAAAACACTCTGGAGGGAACCAAGAGTAGAATAACGGAGACAGAAGATAGGATAAGTGAGGTAGAAGATAAAATGATAGAAATAAATGAAGCAGAGAGGAAAAAAGAAAAAAGAATCAAAAGAAATGAGGACAACTTCAGGGACCTCTGGGACAATGTGAAATGCCCCAACATTCGAATTATAGGAGTCCCAGAAGAAGAAGACAAAATGAAAGGCCATGAGAAAATACTCGAGGAGATAATAGCTGAAAACTTCCCTAAAATGGGGAAGGAAATAGCCACCCAAATCCAAGAAACCCAGAGAGTCCCAAACAGGATAAACCCAAGGTGAAACACCCCAAGACACATATTAATCAAATTAACAAAGATCAAACACAAAGAACAAATATTAAAAGCAGCAAGGGAGAAACAACAAATAACACACAAAGGGATTCCCATAAGGATAACAGCTGATCTATCAATAGAAACCCTCCAGGCCAGAAGGGAATGGCAGGACGTATTGCAAGTAATGAAAGAGAATAACTTACAACCTAGATTACTGTATCCAGCAAGGCTCTCATTCAGATATGAAGGAGAATTCAAAAGCTTTACAGACAAGCAAAAGCTGAGAGAATTCAGCACCACCAAACCAGATCTTCAACAAATGCTAAAGGATCTTCTCTAGACAGGAAATGCAGAAAGGTTGTATAAACGTGAACCCAAAACAACAAAGTAAATGGCAACGGGACCACACCTATCAATAATTACCTTAAATGTAAATGGGTTGAATACCCCAACCAAAAGACAAAGATTGGCTGAATGGATACAAAAACAAGACCCCTATATATGCTGTCTACAAGAGACCCACCTCAAAACAAGAGACACATACAGACTAAAAGTGAAGGGCTGGAAAAAAATATTTCACGCAAACGGAGACCAAAAGAAAGCAGGAGTCACAATACTCATATCAGATAAAATAGACTTTCAAATAAAGGATGTGAAAAGAGACAAAGAAGGACACTACATAATGATCAAAGGATCAATAAAAGAAGAAGATATAACAATTATAAATATATATGCACCCAACATAGGAGCACCGCAATATGTACGGCAAACGCTAACGAGTATGAAAGAGGAAGTTAATAGTAACACAATAAGAGTGGGAGACTTTAATACCCCACTCAAAACTATGGATAGATCAACAAAAAAGAAAATTAACAAGGAAACACAAACCTTAAATAACACAATGGCCCAGCTAGACCTAATTGATATCTATAGAACATTTCACCCCAAAACAATTAACTTCACCTTTTTCTCAAGTGCACATGGAACCTTCTCCAGAATAGATCACATCCTGGGTCATAAATCTGGTCTTGGAAAATTCAAAAAAATTGAAATCATTCCAGTCATCTTTTCTGACCACAGTGCAGTAAGATTAGATCTCAATTACAGGAAAAAAATTATTAAAAATCCAAACATATGGAGGCTAAATAACACGCTTCTGAATAACCAACAAATCATAGAAGAAATCAAAAAAGAAATCAAAATATGCATAGAAATGAATGAAAATGAAAACACAACAACCCAAAACCTATGGGACACTGTAAAAGCAGTGCTAAAGGGAAGTTTCATAGTATTACAGGCTTACATAAAGAAACAAGAAAAAAGCCAAATAAATAACCTAACTCTACACCTAAAGCAATTAGAGAAGGAAGAAATGAAGAACCCCAGGGTTAGCAGAAGGAAGGAAATCTTAAAAATTAGGGCAGAAATAAATGCAAAAGAAACTAAAGAGACCATAGCAAAAATCAACAAAGCTAAAAGCTGGTTTTTTGAAAAAATAAACAAAATTGACAAACCATTAGCAAGACTCATTAAGAAACAAAGAGGGAAGAACCAAATTAACAACGTTAGAAATGAAAATGGAGAGATCACAACAGACAACACTGAAATACAAAGGATCATAAGAGACTACTACCAGCAGCTCTATGCCAATAAAATGGACAACTTGGAAGAAATGGACAAATTCTTAGAAAAGTATAACTTTCCAAAACTGAACCAGGAAGAAATAGAAGATCTTAACAGACCCATCACAAGCAAGGAAATCGAAACTGTCATAAAAAATCTTCCAGCAAAAAAAGCCCAGGACCAGATGGCTTCACAGCTGAATTCTACCAAAAATTTAGAGAAGAGCTAACACCTATCTTACTCAAATTCTTCCAGAAAATCACAGAAGAAGGTAAACTTCCAAACTCATTCTATGCCACCATCACCCTAATTCCAAAACCAGACAAAGATGCCACAAAAAAAGAAAACTACAGGCCAATATCACTGATGAACATAGATGCAAAAATCCTTAACAAAATTCTAGCAAATAGAATCCAACAACATATTAAAAAATCATACACCATGACCAAGTGGGCTTTATCCCAGGAATGCAAGGATTCTTTAATATCTGCAAATCAATTAATGTAATATACCATATTAACAACTGAAAGATAAAAACCATATGATTATCTCAATAGATGCAGAGAAAGCCTTTGACAAAATTCAACCTCCATTTATGATTAAAACTCTCCAGAAAGTAGGAATAGAAAGAACATACCTCAACATAATAAAAGCTATATATGACAAACCCATACCAAGCATCACCCTCAATGGTGAAAAATTGAAAGCATTTCCCCTGAAATCAGGAACAAGAAAAGGGTGCCCACTCTCACCACTACTATTCAACATAGTGTTGGAAGTTTTGGCCACAGCAATCAGAGCAGAAAAAGAAGTAAAAGGAATCCAGATAGGAAAAGAAGAAGTGAAACTCTCACTGTTTGCAGATGACATGATCCTCTACATAGAAAACCCTAAAGATTCTTCCAGAAAATTACTAGTGCTAATCAATGAATATAGTAAAGTTGCAGGATATAAAATTAACACAGAGAAATCCCTTGCATTCCTATACACTAACAATGAAAAAACAGAAAGAGAAATTAAGGAAACAATACCATTCACCATTGCAACAAAAAGAATAAAATACTTAGGAGTATATCTACCTAAAGAAACAAAAGACCTATACATAGAAAACTATAAAACACTGATGAAAGAAATCAAAGAGGACACAAATAGATGGAGAAACATACCATGTTCATGGATAGGAAGAATCAATATTGTCAAAATGGCTATTCTACCCAAAGCAATCTATAGATTCAATGCAATCCCTATCAAGCTACCAATGGTGTTTTTCACAGAACTAGAACAAATAATTTCACAATTTGTATGGAAATACAAAAAACCTCAAATAGCCAAAGTAATCTTGAGAAAGAAGAATGGAACTGGAGGAATCAACCTGCCTGACTTCAGACTCTACTACAAAGCCACAGTCATCATGACAGTATGGTACTGGCACAAAGACAGAAATATAGATCAATGGAATAGAATAGAAAGCCCAGAGATCAATCCATGAACCTATGGACACCTTATCTTCAACAAAGGAGGTAAGGAGATACAATGGAAAAAAGACAACCTCTTTAACAAGTGGTGCTGGGAAAACTGGTCAACCACTTGTAAAAGTATGAAACTAGAACACTTTCTAACACCATACACTAAAATTAACTCAAAATGGATTAAAGATCTAAATGTAAGACCAGAAACTATAAAACTCCTAGAGGAGAACTTAGGCAAAACACTCTCCGACATAAACCACAGCAAGATCCTCTATGACCTACCTCCCAGAATATTGGAAATAAAAGCAAAAATAAACAAATGGGACCTAATGAAACTTAAAAGCTTTTGCACAACAAAGGAAGCTATAAGTAAGGTGAAAAGACAGCCCTCAGATTGGGAGAAAATAATAGCAAACGAAGCAACAGACAAAGGATTAATCTCAAAAATATACAAGCAACTCCTGAAGCTCAATTCTAGAAAAATAAATGACCCAATCAAAAAATGGGCCAAAGAACTAAACAGACGTTTCTCCAAAGAAGACATACAGATGGCTAACAAACACATGAAAAGATGCTCAACATCACTCATCATCAGAGAAATGCAAATCAAAACCACAATGAGGTACCATTACACGCCAGTCAGGATGGCTGCTATCCAAAAGTCTACAAGCAATAAATGCTGGAGAGGGTGTGGAGAAAAGGGAACCCTCTTACACTGTTGGTGGAAATGCAAACTAGTACTGTTGCTATGGAGAACAGTGTGGAGATTTCTTAAAAAACTGGAAATAGAACTGCCATATGACCCAGTAATACCACTCTTGGGCATACACACTGAGGAAACCAGATCTGAAAGAGACTCGTGCACCCCAATGTTCATCGCAGCACTGTTTATAATAGCCAGGACATGGAAGCAACCTAGATGCCCATCAGCAGACGAATGGATAAGGAAGCTGTGGTACATATACACCATGGAATATTACTCAGTCATTAAAAAGAATTCATTTGAATCAGTTCTAATGAGATGGATGAAACTGGAGCCCATTATACAGAGTGAAGTAAGCCAGAAAGATAAAGAACATTATAGCATACTATCACACATATATCTAATTTAGAAAGATGGTAATGATAACACTATATGCAAAAGAGAAAAAGAGACACAGAAGTACAGGACAGACTTTTCAACTCTGTGGGAGAAGGTGAGGGTGGGATGTTTCGAAAGAACAGCATGTATATTATCTATGGTGAAACAGATCACCAGCCCAGGTGGGATGCATGAGACAAGTGCTCGGTCCTGGTGCACTGGGAAGACCCCGAAGAATTGGGTGGAGAGAGATGTGGGAGGGGGGATCGGGATGGGGAATACATGTAACTCCATGGCTGATTCATGCTAATGTATGACAAAACCCACTGAAATGTTGTGAAGTAATTAGCCTCCAACTAATAAAAAAAAAAAATAAAAAAATAAGACGGATCAAGAAACATGAGGCAAATGTACCTACACAAGGTCAAAGAAAGATTGAAGGCAAGAGATTAGATGGTTGGATGGCATCACTGACTTAATGGACAGGAGTTTGAGCAAACTCATGGAAATAGAGAAGGACAGGGAACCCTGGTGTGCTGAAGTTCATGTGGTCACAGAAAGTTGGACACGACTTAGTGACTGAACAGCAAAAAAGAAAGCAGCCATCAGTAGAAAAGATCAAAGATAAAGCAAGTATGTAAGTTAGAAAATGAGAGCTTTGAAATTACCCAGTTAAAACAGAAAAAAGAAAAATAATTTAAAACAAAAAGAGTGAAGAAAGTCCAAGTGATCTATGAGATACCAAGAAAAGAACCAACCATGCAAATTAATCAATTTCTAGAAAGATGAGAGAGGGAGAGGCAAGCAAACATTTTTTTAAAAAATGGCTAAGAATTTCTAAATCTGGGGAGAGATTTGGACATCCAAGCTCATGAAGCTAATAGACAATAGATTCGGAGAAGGCAATGGCACCCCACTCCAGTACTCTTGCCTAGAAAATCCCATGGACAGAGGAACCTGGTAAGCTGCAGTCCATGTGGTTGCGAAGAGTCGGACTCGACTGAGCGAATTCACTTTCACTTTTCACTTTCATGCATTGGAGAAGGAAATGGCAACCCACTCCAGTGTTCTTGCCTGGAGAATCCCAGGGACGGCGGAGCCTGGTGGGCTGTCATCTATTGGGTCACACAGAGCCAGACACGACTGACGGGACTTGGCAGCAGCAGCAGACCATAGATTTACTTCAAAAAAAGAAAAAAAGTTATTCAAGACACATTATAATAAAACTGCCAAAATTAAAGCAAAAGAAAAGAAGATTGTAATCTACAAAGGAGTGCCTGTTAAGCTATCAGTGCATTTCTCAGTAGAAATTTTACAAGCCAGAAGAGAGTGGAATGATATATTTAACGTGACCAAAAAAATAAATAAATAAATAAAAGCACTCTGTCTGGAACTGTTACCTTTAAAAATGAAGGAGAAATAGAATTTTTTTTTACAAACAAATTCTAGGTGAATTCATCACAACTCACTCTGCCTTACAAGGAATGCTGGAAGGAATTCTTCAAGCTGAAATGAAAGAATCTTACTATAATTTATTAATGAATACATAATATTATAAACTTTACAATATGACATTCGAAAGATAAAATGTGGAAATACAAAGGTACATTTTTGTGTGTGATCGAAGTTACTCATTATTGGTATAAAATAGACAGTTATAAGACATTTTATGTAAGTTTCCTGGAAGTCACAAAGCAAACACCTGCAGTATATTTCCAGAAGGTAAAGAACAGAGTCAAACATCCTACAATGGTAAAACGTTTATTCACAGCGAAAGCCAGAAGAAGGTAGAAAGGAATAATATACTTATGAAGCATCTAGAAAATAATTAAAAAGATGGCTCAAGTAGGGAGACTGAATTAATAATCTAAAACTTCCCAACAACAATAAGCCCTGGACCAGATGGTTTCACTCTGATTTGTAACACACATTTAAAGATAATTAATGCCCATCCTTCTCAAATTCCTCCAAAAAAACTGATGGGGAAGGAATGTTCCTAAACTCATTTTACCAGGCTAGCATTAATCTGATACCAAAGCCAGATAAGAACACTATAGGGAGCGGGGATTGGGATGGGGAAGACGTGTAAATCCATGGCTGATTCATATCAATGTATGACAAAACCCACTGAAATGTTGTGAAGTAATTAGCCTCCAACTAATAAAAAAATTAAAAAAAAAAAAAAAGAACACTATAGGGAAAAAATATATAGATTAATATCCCTGATGAATATAGGTGCAGAAATTCTCAGCAAAGTATTAGCAAACTGAAGTAAATAGCACATTAAAAGAATCATACAGCATGACCAAGTGGAATTTATCCCTGGCATACAAAGATGTTTTTACATAAGCAAATCAAGAAATATAATACAATGAATTAATAGAATGAAAAATAAAAATCATGTCTCATTTCAATAGATGCAGAAAAAGCATTTAGCAAAATGCAGCATGTTTCATTATAAAAACTCACAATAAACTTAGTATAAATGAAACATACAATCACATAATAAAGGCCACAGATAAGAAGCCCACAGCTAATGTCATATTAATAATGAAAGGTTGACAGCTTTTCTTCTAAGGTCAAGAAAAAAAATAAAGATACCTGCTCTCATCACTCTTTTTTAACACAATAATGTAAATTCTTCCCAGAGCAATCGTGTAAGATAAAGGAATAAAAGGCATCAAAATCAGGAAGAAGTAAATTTGTAGGTACGTTTTTTGTGATGATACAGTCTTATACATAAATTTCCTAAACACTTTATCAAAAAACTGTTAGAATTAATCAACAAATCAGTAAAGTTGAAGAATAAAAAATCAACAGGTATAAATCAGTAGTAAAAACTATAAGACATTCATTAAAAACAAACAAACAAACAAAAAACTGAAGGAGACACAGACAAATGGGAAAAGACCCCATGTTAAAGTATCAAAAAAAGATAAACATGTCCATATTGCCTGAGGCTATGTACATATTTAATGCAATCCCTATCAAAATTTCAATGGAATTTTTTAGATAAATAGAAAAAAAAATAATTCTAAGATATGTGTGAAAGAAAAAAGAAAAAAAAAAAAAAAAAAAACATGGTTAGCCAGAGCAATCTTGAGAGAGACGAACAAATCTCGAGGCATCACACTTTCTGATTTCAAACCATTCTAAAAAGCTATAAAAATAAAACTAGCTACTTTAAACTTAAAAAAAAAAAAAAAGTAATCCAAACAGAATTGTACTTTGTAAAAATAGACACATAGACTAATGGAACAGAAGCAAGAATGTAGAAATAAACCTCTGCACATGAAATCAATTACTATTTGACAAGGGAACCAAGAATGTTTAGTAAGGAAAGAATAATGTCTTCCATAAGTGATGTTTGGAAAACTGGATAAGCACATGCAGAGAAAATGACAGTGGGTGCTTATTTACACCATTCACAAAATTTACTTGAAATGAATTAAATACTTAAACATAGACTTGAAACTGCAAAACTCCTGGAGGAAAACATAGACAGGTATCTCCTAAATATTGTTCTTGATTTCGATTTTTTTTTTTTTTGGACAAGACACCAAATGCATGAACAATGAAAACAAAAATCAAATGGGACATTATCAACTAAAAAGCTTCTGCCCGGTAAAAGAAACAGCAAGATGAAAAGCAAACTTTGGAACTGAAGAAAACAAATGAGTTGAATAGATTTTTTTTTTCCCCAAGAAGACACACATGTCTTCCCAAGAAGACATCCAGACACCCATCCTGTTGGCCAACAGGCACGGGAAAGTATGTCAACACACTAACCATCAAGAATATACAAATCAAAATATCAATGCCTGATGAAATGGCTATCGTCCAAAATATGATGAATAACAAGTGTTGGCAAGCATGTGGAGAAAAGGGAACACTTGTGACCTCTTGGTAAGAATGTAAATTGGTACAGCCTTTTTGCAAAACCATGCAGTGTTTCCTGAAATAATTAAAAGTGAACTCTAATATGACCTAGTAATCCTATTTCTGAATGTATATCCAAAGGAA
The DNA here is from genome assembly GCF_033118175.1 of Dama dama. NCBI lineage: Eukaryota > Metazoa > Chordata > Mammalia > Artiodactyla > Cervidae > Dama > Dama dama. The sequence continues at coordinate 14,253,582 of NC_083681.1, forward strand.
GTGAAAACAAGATATCAAAGAGATGTTTGTATCCCCATGTTTACTGCAGGATAATTCACAATGGCCAACATATAGAAGTAAATTAAATGTCCAATAATAGATAAAGAAGATGCGAGCTATAGATGTGTGTATGTAATGTGTACACACATACAGACACACACACACACAATGGAATATCACTCAGCCATAAGGAGAAAAGCCTACTGTCTGTGAGTATATGGATGGATATTAAATGTATTATGTTAAGTGAAATGTCAGACAGAGAAAGACAAATGCTGTATGATCTCACTTATATGTGCAATGTACAAAAACAAACAAACAAACAAACAAACACTCATAGAAACAGAGAGTAGAATGAGTGGGCCAGTCAGAAAGATTGGGGAATGGGGGATGCTGGCCAAAGGTATAAACTTCCGGTTAGAAGATTAGTAAGTGTTGGGAAGCTAATGTACAGCATTGTGACACAATTCACAATACTGAATTATATAGTATAAAAATTCTAAGATGGTAGATGCTAAATATTCTCATCACCAAAAGGAAATAATAATTATGTGACTTGATATAGGTGTTAGCTAATGCTATGTTGACAATCATTTTGCAATATATTAGTTTATTGAATTAATACTTAATACTCCTTAAACTTACACAATGCCATATGTAAATTACATCTCAACAAAACTGGGAGAAAAACTAAGTGACTTCCCAACATCATACACTTGAAAGATCTTTCATGCGTGATCTCCCATCTCTTTTTCTCTTCTGTCAGTTAAGTGGAAGTACTACAAAGACTTAGAGGATGATAGTATCATAAAATGGAAAGATCCTGCCCCTTACTAAATTGACACTTCTGGTTATACTTCAGTTCAGTTCAGTTCAGTCGCTTGGACACGTCTGACTCTTTGCGACCCCATTAACCGCAGTGCGCCAGGCCTCGCTGTTCATCACCAACTCCCGGAGTCCACGCAAAACCGTGTCAAATGAGCCGGTGATGCCATCCAACCATCTTATCCTCTGTCATCCCCTTCTTCTCCTGCCCTCAAACTTTCCCAGCATCAGAAACTTTTTTAATGAGTCAGCTCTTTGCATCAAGTGGCCAAAGTATTGGAGTTTCAGCTTCAAAATCAGTCCTTCCCTATCAAGCGTGAAACAGATCTCCAGCCCAGGTTGGATGCATGAGACAAGTGCTCAAGGCTGGTGCACTGGGAAGACCCAGATGGATGGGATGGGGAGGGAGGTAGGAGGGGGGATCAGGATGGGGAACACATGTAAATCCATGGCTGATTCATGTCAGCTTTCTTTATAGTCCAACTCTCAATTTCATACATGACTACTGGAAAAACCATAGCCTTGACTAGATGGACCTCTGTTGACAAAGTAAAGTCTCTGCTTTTTAATATGCTATCTAGGTTGGTCATTGCTTTCCTTCCAAGGAGTAAGTGTCTTTTAATTTCATGGCTGCAGTCACCATCTGCAGTGATTTTGCAGCTCAGAAAAATAAAGTCAGCCACTGTTTCCACTCTTTCCCCATCTATTTGCCATGAAGTGATGGGACCAGTTGCCATGATCTTAGTTTGCTGAATGTTGAACTTTAAGCCAACTTTTTCACTCTCCTCTTTCACTTTTATCAAGAGGCTTTTTACTTCCTCTTCACTTTCTGCCATAAGGGTGGTGTCATCTGCATATCTGAGATTACTGATACTTCTCCCAGCAATCTTGATTCCAGCTTGTGCTTCCTCCAGCCCAGCGTTTCTCATGATGTACTCTGCACATAAGTTAAATAAGCATGGTGACGATATACAGCCTTGACATACTCCTTTCCTGATTTGGAATAAGTCTGTTGTTCCATGTCCAGCTCTAACTGTTGCTTCCTGACCTGCCTACAGGCTTCTCAAGAGGCAGGTCAGGTGGCCTGCTATTCCCATCTCTTTCAGAATTTTCCACAGTTCGTTGTGATCCACACAGTCAAAGGCTTGGGTATAGTCAATAAAGCAGAAGTAGATTTTTTTTTTCTTTCTGAAACTCTCTTGCTTTCTCGATGATCCAGCAGATGTTGGCAATTTGATCTCTGGTTCCCCTGCCTTTTCTAAAACCACCTTGAACATCTGGAAATTCATGGATCATGTATTGCTGAAGCCTGGCTTGGAGAATTTTGAGCATTACTTTACTAGTGTGTGAGATGAGTGCAATTGTGTGGTAGTTTGAGCATCTTTTGGTATTGCCTTTCTTAGGGATTGGAATGAAAACTGACCTTTTCCAGTCCTGTGGCCACTGCTGAGTTTTCCAAATTTGCTGGCATATTGAGTGCAGCACTTTCACAGTATCATCTTCCAGGCTTTGAAATAACTCAACTGGAATTCCATCACCTCCACTAGCTTTGTTCATAGTGATGCTCCTAAGGCCCACTTGACTTCACATTCTAGGATGTCTGGCTCTAAGTGAGTGATCACACCATCATGATTATCTCAGTTATGAAGATCTTTTTTGTGCACTTTATCTGTGTATTCTTGCCACCTTTTCTTAATATCTTCTGCTTCTGTTAGGTCCCTACCATTTCTGTCCTTTATTTAGCCAATCTTTGCATGAAATGTTCCCTTGGTATCTCTAATTTTCTTGAAGAGATCTCTACTCTTTCCCATTCTATTGTTTTCCTCTATTTTTTTGCATTGGTAGCTGAGGGAGGCTTTCTTATCTCTCCTGGCTATTCTTTGGAACTCTGCATTCAAATGGGAATATCTTTCCTTTTCTTCTTTGCTTTTCACATCTCTTCTTTTCACAGCTATTTGTAAGGCCTCCTCAGAGAGCCATTTTGCTTTTTTGCATTTCTTTTTCTTGGAAATGGTCTTGATTCCTGTCTCCTGTACAATGCCAGGAAGCTCCGTCTATTGTCCATCAGGCATTCTGTCTATCAGATCTAGTCCCTTAAATCTAATTCTAACTTCCACTGTATAGTCATAAGGGATTTGATTTAGGTCATACCTGAAGGGTCTAGTGGTTTTCCCCATTCTTCATTTTCAGTCTGAATTTGGCAATAAGGAGTTCATGATCTGAGCCACAGTCAGCCCCCGGCCTTGTTTTGCTGACTGTGTAGAGCTTCTCCATCTTTGGTGCAAAAAAAAAAAATAATTAATCTGATTTCGGTGTCAACCAACTGGTGATGTCCATGTGTAGAGTCTTCCCTTGTGTTGTTGGAAGAAGGTGTGTGCTATGACCAGTGCATTCTGTTGGCAGAACTCTATTAGCCTTTGCCCTGCTTCATTTTGTACTCCAAGGTCAAATTTGCCTGTTACCACAGGTGTTTCTTGACTTCTTACTTTTGCATTCTAGTTCCCTATAATGAAAAGGACTTTTTTTTTTAGGTGTTAGTTCTAGAAGGTCTTTTATGTCTTCATAGAACCGTTCAACTTTAGCTTCTTCAGCATTTCTGGTTGGGGCATAGATTTGGATTACCATGATATTGAATGGTTTTCCTTGGAAACGAACAGAGTGTTATCCTTAACTGAATGATAAATAAGTCTTATGCTTGTTAAACTACTGAGATTTGGGATTTATCTGTTAAAAAAATAGTGGGCCACTTACAATTAGTTAATATAGTTTTCAAGGACACATTATATCCCCATGTTCCTGTCATTTGCCTGTTTTCTCTCACTATCATGCTCTGGTCTTCTTAGCAGAGGAACTGATTCTTCTCTAAAAACTTTTTTTTTTTTTTTTTAAATTTTTTATTTGTTTTTCCCCAGGCTACTTTGCCAAGTGTTTTGATTAATGGAAGTTACTAACAGGAGATTGAAAGGTAAAAGGAAGGAAGAAGTCAAAATGTTTCTCCACTTCCATCAGTCCCCACCTTTGACAAAGTAACAGTGTCTACTTCTTCCTACTGTTGAGCTTCTGCAAGTAGGATCTACCCTGTTATTGTTTCTGGTGTGTAGCTGTGACTCTAGACGGTGATAGCAGTCTCCTTCTTTGGTCCCTGCAGCACTAAAACATCTTCCTAAATGTCCTTCCATTATGTCCTAATATCAGAGCTACTTCATATCTTCTAATTGTTCTTATGGATCTTCTAATAGTTTCATAATTGATCACCTGTATTATATTTTTTTTTTCTCTTCAGTTAACTGATATGGGTTTTATTTTCCTGACTTAATATTGAAATGTTCTACTGCAGTTGCTAGTAATGCTATATGAAAATTTAAAATATAGATTAGCCTTCTGCATAGATGATATCCAAGGTCACTGCAGTTTTATTAAATGTATCATTATAAAGCTCAAGTAATAGATCAAAGAGTGAGTAAGCAAGCTAAAATTAGTGTGTTGTAATATTTAGGATGTTTTCAGTTGTACTAGAAAACTAAGTTCAAGATGACTTCGATGATATAATCCATTAGTTTTTATAACTGAATATATTGTGGTAGTTGGGGTGAGAGATAAAATAATATCAGGGCCACAGTTCCACTCCTCTGTATGTCAGCTCCCCCATGCAAAGTTTTCATCTGAAATCTGGCTTTGGTTGTAATTGCAATCTGTTGTTCAATGGCAGTGGGTAGACCTAAATGTTTCTTTGTTTTGTTAGGTAGTTAGAATAGGAAAACAGAGTCCAGAATGGCAGTGGCTAAAAGACAAGGAAGGGAAAAGCCTGTGAATATAGAACAAAGGAAAGTCTAAGGACCAGAGTGAAGACCTCAGGTAGAACAAATGGCACTCCTGGCTAGCCCAGTTTACACAGGGCAGGCCCAGGGGGAGGAAATATCATATAAAAAGAGGAGCCAAAGGGCCGGGGGCCTTTCTCCCCCATGCGCATGCTCTCTCTGTCTCTGTCTCTGTCTCTCTCTCTCTCTCCTCTTCGTGTCTTCTGGGTTGGCATGCCTTCACTCCTCAAGGATGTATTTCCCTTTTACTTTCTAAATGAAACTGAGCTATAACACACAGCTGTAACACTGTCCAAGAGCTGTGATGTGCCGAGGGCTTTAGTTTCATTGAACACCATCCATAATGTTTCAGAAATCTTTATGTTTACATTGCTTGTGCTAACACTGAACAAATAACTATATTCAATGGAATGTACTTGTACAGTTGGCTTTGTTCTAGATCATCAGCCCCGGTTTCTCTGAATGTGGATGTTTGCTCACGTGTATCATGGCCAGCCCTAGAACTGGACATAGAGTGTATCCTACCCAACTCATGTAACTGTGATACTTCAGGAAATAATGGATCTCTAAAGGGAAAAAATATCATGTTAGAAGCATTTAATAGCGGTTAACAACAGTGAGTGATTCGAATTTCAATTTTTCTTTTTCAATATAACTTTGTTTTTCCTTTATATCACTCTGACCTTTACACTAATGTGAAATTAGATTAGCCTGAATGGAGTAAATCTGGCCATCATCTGCTGTCTCATAGAGCTCTAATAAAATCTTCAGAAAAGCAATTTTTACAGAGATAATGGGTAAAATGTAATAGAAATCTAGATCGTAGCTACGTTCTTCAATTCAGCCTTTTGCCTATTCTGGCTCTGTACTTGAATAATTGAATATGGCTGGAAATGTGTGCATGCATAACATACACACACACATACACACACACACACACACACACACACACACACACACACCATGCCTGTATGATGATACCTTTATGACATAAACTTCAAGTGGTCCCTTACTGCTGCCCAGAAATCATACAGTCTTCCCGTAAGCCAACCATTCACTCTTAAGGATGACTGCTTCAAACTTTCTCATTTCTCCTGTAAATCTTAAGGCCTTCTGTTTAATTTTCATTCTAACATTACTTCCCATCTCATTGAGAATAAAGCAAATATTAAAAATGTTCATCCCATTTCTAACTACCTACTTACTTTTCTTTAGACCCATTATTATGGGCATGCTCTGTGCATACAAATGTCAATCCTTTCACTCTGTCTTGGATCACATTTCCATTTGCTACTCAAGGACTTTGCACCAGTTTAACATGTTCTCTCTCTTGCTTCATTCAAGCTTATCTAAATTATTACTATCAGCATATATTAGTATGCTGGTGCACATATGATGCATATGCATATAACCTATAAATGTTATTGCTCCCATAAAACATTAGCTTTAACTTTGTAATGACTGCTATGCTCCTTTCTATAAGTCACTTGTTTTTATTTTCACTTTTGGAACAAAATTCCTTGATAAAGTTGCTCACATCAGTTGCCTAAATTCTCTCTACCCACACAGTCTTTAGCGTCCATACCAAGAGACTTTTGCCCCTAAATTTTACCCAAATTTTTCTATTATGTCCGTGATCATTTTCCAGTCTCATCTTATTTGACCCATCAGTTGATATTTGGCATAGTGAAACACCTGTCCTTTTTAAGCATGTATTTCATTTGAATTTCAATACACTACACTGTCTGTTATTAATTTTACCTCGCTGGTTAACTCATCATTGGGAAAGGCAGAATAGCGGTCCTCCCAAGGACATCTGTGTCCCAATTCCCAGAGTTTGTGAATGTTTATTTTACATGTACAAAAGAGAAATAGAGAGAGAGAGAGAGACTTTATAAGTATAATGAAAAACCTTGAAATGGGTATAATCCTGCATTAGCCAGGTTGGCCCAGTATAATCACAAGCGTTCTTATAAGAGGAGGAAACAGGATTGCCAGATCAGAGAAGGAGGAACAATGGCAGAAACAAGTCATAGTAATGGACTTACTGGCTTTCAAAATGGAAGAGAGGAATGAGCCAAACAATGCAAGTCACCTGTGGAAACCGGAAAAGGCAAGGAACTAGATTCCTCCCTAAACGCCCTTCAAGGAAGGATACCCTGATATCATTTTGATTGTAACAGTGAAACCTATTCTGGCTTTAAGAACTCTAAGAAATTTAATTTGCTGTTACAACTACTAAGTTTATGGTATCTCGTTATAACAGCAATAGAAAACTAATACGGACATATTCCTTCTCCCTTTTGGGGGTATCTTTTCTGTTCTTAATATTGTAACACACCAAAAATCAGTTCATAATTTCTTCTCCTTTCTCTTATTTTCTCTGCTTATTTCACCTATCCTCTCTATTGTCCTTCACCTTAGTCCCTTTCTTTCTCCCCCTTTCCTTTGTCCTCTCTTCTTTATCTTCATTCACCCTGCAGGTGATCTCCTTCAGGTTCCTGTCTTCAAAAACATCTAAACGTTCAGTTCAGTTCAGTCGTTCAGTCGTGTCCGACTCTTTGCGACCACATGAATCACAGCACGCCAGACCTCCCTGTCCATCACCAACTCCTGGAGTTCACTCAAACTCATGCCCATCGAGTCGGTGATGCCATCCAGCCATCTCATCCTCTGTTGTCCCCTTCTCCTCCTGCCCCCAATCCCTCCCAGCATCAGGGTTTTTCCAATGAGTCAACTCTTCACATGAGGTGGCCAAAGTATTGGAGTTTCAGCTTCAGCATCAGTCCTTCCAATGAACACCCAGGACTGATCTCCTTTAGGATGGACTGGATGGTTCTCCTTGCAGTCAAAGAGACTCTCAAGAGTCTTCTCCAACACCACAGTTCAAAAGCATCAATTTTTCAGTGCTCAGCTTTCCTCACAGTCCAACTCTCACATCCATACATGACCACTGGAAAAACCATAGCCTTGACCAGATGGACTTTTGTTGGCAAAGTAATGTCTCTGCTTTTTAATATGCTATCTAGGTTGGTCATAACTTTCCTTCCAAGGAGTAAACGTCTTTTCATTTCATGACTGCAGTCACCATATGCAGTGATTTTGGAGTCCCCCCAAAAATAAAGTCTGACACTGTTTCCACTGTCTCCCCATCTATTTCCCATGAAGTGATGGGACCAGATGCCATGATCTTAGTTTTCTGAATGTTGAGCTTTAAGCCAACTTTTTCACTCTCCTCTTTCACTTTCATCAAGAGGCTTTTTAGTTCCTCTTCACTTTCTGCCATAAGGGTGGTGTCATCTGCATATCTGAGGTTATTGATATTTCTCCTGGCCATCTTGATTTCACACTCTAAATGTTAATGACCCTTAAACTTTTTTTTTTTTTTCCAGGCACAATGTCACTTCTATTCTCCAGCCTTCACTAATTAGCATCTCCACTTAGGGGTAGCGAATGTCTCGAAAGTCATGACTTCAAATTTTTTAGACACAAAACTCACACACACACACCAGCAAAGGAAAAAAGTTTTCCCTCTACCCATTAATGACAATTCAATTCTTTCGTCTCTTCAGTACAAAACTGTGCAGTTACTACCTTTTATTCTCCTCTCTCTCAAATCCACATCCAACTTATCTGGGGATTCTATTATGTTCTACTTTTAAAATATATCTAAAATCATGCCGCTTTTCACTGCCACCACTGCCATGTTCACTCAGTTTACCATCATCTCTTATCTGGATTACTGCAAAAGCCTCTACATGGCTATTCCTATTACTGTTCTTCCTCATTTAGAGTTTGATTTCAACATAGTAGCAGAGTAGTTCTATGAAAACAAACTTACAAATGGATATCCTCTGCTCACAGTAAAAACCAGTGTGCTCACAATTATGTAAATATCTATGTATCTGACCTACCAACTGCTTCTCAACTGTCACCTTCTTCTACTATCCATTGGCTTTCATTGATTATCAGAAGATTACACCTCTTGATGTTTTATGTTTGCTGAGGAATAGTGCTGCATAAGGATGTTCTGCTTAGATTCCTCTTCTGGTAAATATTTATGTGACTCACTCCCTTACCTCAATTAAGTATTTGTTCAAATATCTATTTTCTCAGTTAGACCTGTCCTTACCAACTTAGTTTCTCAAAGTGTTCCTGATCTGTCATTCCCCATCTACTTGTGTTGCTTTATGTCCCCCAATAGTTCCTATCACCACATCACATATTACATAGCTTACTTGTGTATTTATTTCTTGCACATTCCTGTCCATGAGGATGAAAGCTCTATTGGATTAGATATTTTGTTTGTTTGTTTGTATTATTTCTGTATCTTTGTGTCTTCAGTGACTGGGACATGGTAGAAATTTGGCAAATAATATTGCTCAAATTTAAGAAAATATACTTTCTCCATATAGCCCTTTGAGAACAAATAGAATGGGAATACGATCAAGGATTAGATTCCCCTCTAGAACAACTGCATATCTCTTAGCAACAAATGTGTTTATTCATTTAATTTTTTCCAGAAACATTTACTCTTAGTTTACTGCCCTGTTTATGATTAGGCTATTATGGGAGGCGTCGTGAGAGATATAGCAAAGAACAAGACTCAGTTTGGATTTTGAAAGATTCTTTTCAGTTACAGAGTTAAAAAAAATACTGAATGAATATAATGCAAGAAGGGCATAGGAAGAAACACACTGAAAGCAAAAGTGACAAGGTTTTCTATGTGGAGAATTATTTATTAAAATGTGTTAATCATGACAATTATAGAAAAAAGTAATGTTGAATATTTCTCCTTTCTGAGCCTCTGTTCAATCAATCTCTAAATGAAGGGTTGTATTGACTCTCCACTTCCTCCCAAGGACAGTCTCTTAGATAATATATTAATTACTATTAGCTTCAGAAAAATTAGACTGCTTGATACCTTAACAAAAACAAGGCAAGCCAATTCATTTATATTTAGCCATGATGCAAGTTAATCTTTTTTCCTATATTCCTTGCTATGGAAAGGCAAGATATATCAAATACTATATAATACAATTATATTGCTATGTGGGTCTAAGGGCACTTTTTTCTCCAAATGGATTAAATCATTTCCACATAGTATTTTCTGATGTTCTCTCAAGATGGATAGAGGTTGCTAGCATCATAGATTTATCTTTTATTAGACTCACCAGAGCCAAAAATAATACTGCTAGCTTAGGCCATCCCTCTTGTAAATATTCATCATCATGCCACAAGTTAGATCCAAGGACAGAGAGTAGATGGACCAGAACCAATTTGTCACTTTTACTCCAAGACGCATATATCTTGTGGACTACAAGTAAGAGTGTTTTATTTGGATACGGACGTTGGCATTAGTATTATCAAAACTCTCAGTATTATTCTGAGCATAATTTAATGTGGTTTATTGTATATTTCCTTTTAGTTTTTATGCCCCAAACTTCCAAATATCACATAAAATATATGGATAGTAGGAAAGTATGCATTCATTAAGTTAATAGTGAGAGTTAATAATTGCCTGTAAAAGCAAATCAGTTAGACTAAATGGTTACTGTATAGTCATATAGAAAATTAATTCCAACTGTGATAATCATTATTATCTGAAACTCATCATCAGGAAAGAAGCATGTTGGAATATTAAAGAAATTTTTTTAAAACCTCTGCACATGCCCAAACTCATAGTCTTCCCTCTTGTAACTTCCATTACCCTTGTCCACTCTTAATGTGCCTCATCTCCAAGTGAGAGAAAAGTAATTGTCATATTCCCATTATTGGGTAACTGCACAAAGGAGAAAAAAAAAATCTTCTATTATACTATATAGTAGAAACTTCATTGGATTAGAAATCTGCTCAGGTATCTAGTCAGTTTCTTTCATTTACTAGCTGTATGATCTCAGGAAAATCATTAAATTTGATAGAGATTTTATTTCCTTAACTAGAAATTTTGCAAAATGTACATGTCCTTTCCACCTTAAAAGATTGTAAAAATTCAATGAAATAATAGATTTGAAATTTTTGTTTTTATAACCATAAAACTATTGAGATGTAAAACACTTTTTATTGTATCATGCTAAGCTTCATTATTAACTGACATTGCTTTTTAGACTAATGCAATTTAGTATAAATCATGTTGTCAAAACCATCTCACCAAATAACTCTGATTCATGATCGTATCTGAGCACCCTCAATACATCAAACATTTATAGCCCAATGGTTACTACAGTCACTTCTTCCTAACTTTGACTCTTCATTAAGAATGCCACTTTAATCTTGATTTTTAATACCTGAATTTCTGTTCTTCTTTAACCTCTTCCTGGGTGATTTCATTTATGCTTGTAAGTTCACCATCTGTTCTTGTGGGCTGACCAGCTATTCTGATCAGGGCAACATTCCGATGATTTTGTTTGATGCCAGATTCATTATTTCCCTCAAAACCTTGTATTTGTTTTTTGTTTGTTTGCTTGTTTGTTTAGTCTCAACAGCATTTTTTTTTAACCATCTCTTTGTTCCTCATCTCTTCCACCCAATCAGTCTCTCATACACCTTGTTCAGGTCTTCTTCCATTGTGGCATACATTGTCAAACACTCCAGGATTACCTTCATCAGTAAATATATATTACCCAACTCCATATAAAGATCTTTACTTCTCTGTCTATAGAACTCTTAACTGAAGAAATCTTTATATTTCCTGATTCTAGCACAAGGCTTGGTACAAAGCATATACTCAATAGCTACCTAGTGAATTAACATGCCCATGATTCAGTTCTCCTCTTCTAGATTATTTAACTGTTGCATTCATCTTTCTTTATTGTTTTTTTGTGTTGTTTTAAGACTTTTTCTTTTTTTTTCCTTGCAGCCAAACTTTAAATTAGTTTAAATCTAGTGCTGGTTGTATAAAGTATGCTTTGCTCATTTTGGGATAGGACAGAAGGCATGCATGTCAAATGATTTCGTCAAATTCACACAGTGTTCTGTGAATCCAACTCATATTTTCTGAAACACATATCAAAGTTTCATTCACTTGTCCACACATTAAATCCTTATTTTCAAACAATGTTTGTTAGTATATCATTTACACAAAACAAAATGTATATAACTTAGAACAGCTTAGTGAGTTTTGATAATGTTGTACACCCATGTAACCAGCATCATAACGACTATGTGGAACATTTTAACACTCCAAAGTTGTCTCCTGCAAATTTGCAGTCAGTCCTATCACATTTTTGGTACCAGGCAACCAGTGATCTGCATGTCATCACCTCTGACCAAGACCCAAGTGGAAAATTTTAATAATTATGGGCCCCAGAAATATCCTTCCAACAGTTTATATTGAGAAAGCTTAGCATTGTGCTCACTTTAAAAGTAAAATATTTAGCCATATCTCATTGCTAATTATAGAGCATACAATAAACTGTGCATTCAGAGTTGAGAGACAATAAGCTGATAAACGGCATATACAGTAAGTGTTTAATTTAAAAGAAGCTTCCAAGCTGTCTTGAAACTGATTGTCCCATTTTACTCTCCTATTAGCAATGTATGAGAGATACAATTGCAATGTATTCTTGTCAACAGTTGGTACCGGCAGTCTTTCTAATTCCAGACATTTTCACAGGGTCTGAACCAGTATTTTGTTTGATTTTTATTTCGTTTTTTTTACTGCAGTTTTAGTTTCATAACAAAACTAGAAGGTACAGAGAATTCCCAAATAATCCCTTCCTTTACATATGCAAGTCTCCCACATTAACAGCATTTCCCACAAGGGTGATAAATCATTTGTTAAAATTGTGGAGCTCACTCTTGCTGTTGTACATTCTATGGTTTTGGACAGCTGTATGATTATACGTATCCATCATTATCATATCCTACTGAGTATTCAGTTCAGTCGCTCAGTTGTGTCCGACTCTTTGCGACCCCATGAATCACAGCACGCCAGGCTTCCCTGTCCATCATCAACTCCCGGAGTTCACCCAAACTCATGTTCTTTGAGTCGGTGATACCATTCACCATCTCATCCTCTGTCATCTCCTTCTCCTCCTGCCCTCAATCTTTCCCAGCATCAGGGTCTTTTCAAATGAGTCAGCCAGCTCTTCGCATCAAGTGAATATTATCACTGCTCTAAAATCCATCCCCTGGTTTCCCAGGAGGCTCAGTGGTAAATAATCCACCTGTAATGCAGGAGACGCAGGTTTGATCCCTGAGTTGGGAAGATCCACTAGAGAAGGAAATAGCAACCCACTCCAATATTCTTGCCTGGAAAAATTCCATGGACAGAGGAGCCTGGCAGGCTGCAGTCCATGAGGCCGCAAAAAGTCGGACGCAACTCTTTGTTCAGTTCAATTCAATCAGTTTAGTTCAGACGTTCAGTCATGTCTGACTCTTTGCAATCCCATGGACTGTAGCCCACCAGACTTCTCTGTCCATCACCAACTCCTGGAGCTTGCTCAGACTCATGTTCATTGAGTCAGTGATGCCACCCAACCATCTCATCCTCTGTTGTCCCCTTCTTCCCCTGCCTTCAGTCTTTCCCAGCATCAGGATCTTTTCTGATGAGTCAGCTCTTTGGCATCAGGTGGACAAAGCATTGCAGCTTCAGCTTCAGCATCCGTCCTTTCAATGAATATCCGGGACTGATTTCCTTTAGGACTGACTGGCTTGATCTCTGTGCAGTCCAGGGGACTTTCAAGAGTCTTCTCCAACACCACAGTTCAAAAGCATCAATTCTTCAGCACTCCGTTTTCTTTATGGTCCAACTCCTACATCCATGCACACGACTACTGGAAAAATCATAGCTTTGACTAGATGGACCTTTTTCTGATAATTGAGCAGGCCTCCTCCAAATCCAACCCTGCCTGTCCTGATTTGTTAACTGTCTCCATAGTTTTCCCTTTTCCAGAATGTTATATAGTTGGAATCATATAATCATATAGTACAAAGTCTTTTCAGATTGGCTTATTTCACTTAGCAATATGCATATAAGTTTTCTCTATGTATGGTTTGATAGATCCTGTCCTTTCACTACTGAATAATATTCTGTTGTCTGTATGCACCACAATTTATTTACCATTCACTTGCTGAAGGTTTTTTTTTTTTTTTTTTTATTGCTTCCAAGTTTTGTCAATTATGGATAAAGCTGCTATAAACAGGTTCTATTTCAAAGTAGGCTTTCAAATATGTTGGGCAAAAACCAAGAAGGGCAATTGGTGGATTATATGGTTAAAATGTGTTTAGCTTTTGAAGAAACCAGCAAGTTATCTTCCAAAGTGGCTGTACCATTTTGCATTCCCACCAGTGATGAATGAAAGTTTCTGTGCTTGATATCCTCTGGAGCATTTGATGTTATTAGTGTTTTGGATTTTGACCATTCTACAAAGACATATAGTGGTATCTTCTTTTTTTGTTGTTATCTTATTGTGTTTTGCATTTGAATTTCTCTAACGGCTAATACTATCTGGCTTTACTTTTCATGATTTTATTGGCCATATGTCCATATTCTGTGAACTTTATTGAGATTTGAGAATTATTTAGATGTTTGTTAAATATATTGCAGATATTTACTCTGTTTACCATTTCACTTTTATAAATTATTTTTCAAAAGGGAACTTATTTTTTAGTTTTGAGAAAATCCAATTTACCATTATTTCCTTTTATGGGTAATGTATTTTTGTGCCCTAAGAAATGATTTTATATCCAAGCACATAAAAAAGTCAACTTTTTTATTCCTAGAAATTATATAATTTTAATGTATACATTTAAGGCTATCATGCTGTTTCAATCAAATTTTGTGTATGATACAGGTTAAGGCTGATATCTTTTATTTTTCCAAATAGTCTAAGAACTTTTATTGAAAATGCTATCCTTCTCCTTGAATTGCCTCAGCACCTTTGTTAAAAATCAATTGATTACACATGTAGGAATATTTATTTTGTTCCATTAATGTACATCTATTCCCATGCCACAGTATTTTGATTACTTTAGCTCTATAAGAAGCAATGATAAAACACAAAGTCTTTTTTCTTTTTCAAAACTTCTTTGGCTTCTCAAAATCATTTACATTTTATTTTTTTTTCCATTTATTTTTATTAGTTGGAGGCTGATTACTTTATAATATTGTAGTGGTTTTTCCCATACATTGACATGAATCAGCCATGGATTTACATGTATTCCCCATCCAGATCCCCCCTCCCACCTCCCTCTCCACCCGATCCCTCTGGGTCTTCCCAGTGCACCATTTTCATATGAACTTTTGAATGTTTTCAAACCTGTTGACATTGATTCTACACGTTGGTTTGAGGATAATTGTGCCTTAACTGTGTATACCTTGGGTGTACGGAGGAGGGCACAAAACAGTTGTGGCATTTCAATGTTTTGGAGGTAATATTCAATACTAATTACAAAAGTATATGAATTGCAGGTTCCTTACTGCTATTGGATTTGGAATTTATTAAACAAAAAGGAAAAGAAAAAAAAATGGTCAACTCAGCCAACTGTCAATTTAAGAAATGTTGAATATACAATTTTATTTTAATGGATACAATTAAAATAGTAATTTTGGAAGAAATTATGGAAGTAATTATGGAAGATATTTTAATGGTGATTTTAAGAAAATTCTAATCTAATGAAGATTATACAGAAAATCAAACGCAACACCTTTCAGAGCTTAAAGACAATGTAATACTTATAATCAGCAAGATGCTGATCAAAATCAAGACTGTGGTGGGAGGGAAAAAACAATGAGACAATGAGATCTAGAATTAGAATTTTGATTAATAAGCACAAGAATCTTAATAAACATACTTAAATTCTAAAAATGTACAGAAGCAGCCCTGACAATATTACAAGAGCCTATACTTGCTGGAGATGACAATGGATACCAAAACAAATGTCTTACGGAAAGATAATACTCATCTTTTAAAAATCTGCTCTGCTACCATCATAGTTGTTCAGGCCTATTCTAGCTTCCAAATCCAGACCAGTCCAAGCAAAAAAAAAGTGAAGGCTGTCTCTGGGAGGAAATAATGTATACCAACCCTGGATGGAGAACCTACTGAATATGTACTGGTATGTATTTGGGAAGAATGTGCCAAAGTGGAACCTGATGTGTTAAATAGGTTTGAGAGAGTGGGGGAATACAGGACTGAAGAGAGAATATCTTAAAAATACGGAGTGCTCATCTGTCCCTTGAAGCTTAAATATATGCACAATGCTACCTCCTTCAGTATTAAGAGTCAGCTGGGGTAGCTATTAGAAACAAGAACACAAAAATGTACAAAAAATAAGCCAAAAACTTTTGTAATATATTACTGTAGAAAATATCAGATAACTCAGTAAAATGGCAATGTTAAGATGGGTTTACTACATAAGCACTGAGACTGCATCATCCAAATATATTTTTTAGTAGAACTCTGAAGAATTAACTTACAAAGAAGAAAACAGAATCTTTAAAAAAGTTTGTAGTAGATGTTCCTGTGGAACCAGATTCCTTAATTTGAGTATGATGGGATCTCATGTCAAAAACTAGGTGGCAAAACAATTTTTAAAGACATGGTGGATGTGATTAACATAAAAGGTAGCATAACAGAGATGGTCTAGAGTGACAATAAAGACACCTTGACTCACAGGCCTCTGTTGCACTAGTTAATGTTACTTAGTTTGAGATAAGTGGACAGACAACCAAGCTCTCTCATCTTGTTAAACAGAATTCAACTGCTGGCAAGAAGAAAACTGTCATCAAATGCTAGAATAAAAACTGTCCTCTTCAGTTGAGTTTTAAGAGGTATAATTCACTTAGAGGTTTTTGAAGAGGGAAATGATGTGCTAATGAAACTATGTTTAAAAAAATAAAAGTCCTTAAATGTTTTTCCCAAGGATGCCTAAGCCAGTTTCCAAGGTGCCTCTGGCCTCAGAAAAAGAGAAATTCATTGATTTTTTCAAAGACAGGAGATACAGATTCTGAAACAAACAACAATACTGTGTCATGCAATATCCCATCATGACCTTCTGATTAGAATGGGGATAATGAAGGTCAGATGATAAATGCATCATACAGTGTTTCAACTAAACATTTAGAGAGTTTCTTCATGCTCACTCTGTGGAGAGTTTCCTGTTCTTCAAATGTAAAATATACATGATGTCTTTATTTTTATTTCATAGCTTGTGAATCAGGATGCAATATTAAAATACAACTTGGTTGGTAGGTCACAAACTAGAAATCAACTGAACTTGAGGATAATAGACAAAGATGTGTGAATAAGAAATATGTATCAGTGCCAATGATTTTATTAATATAACTTTGTAGTAGATTTGAAGTCAGAAACTGTGATCCCTCCAACTTTGTTCTTTTACCTCAGAATTCCTTTGGTTATTCAAGTTTTTTTGTGGTTCCATATAAATTACAGAATTTTTGTTTTCTTTTCTGTAAAGAATGCTCTTGATCCTTGGATGGGAGTTGCATACACTCTATAAGATGACTTTGGGAAATACAAGCAATATTAATTCTTCTGATCATGAACACATATATCTGTCCATTTGTTTGAGTCTTCTTTAATTTCCTTCAGTAGAAATCTTGTAGTTTTCTTTGTATATATCATTCACTTTCTTGGTTATGTATTCCAAAGTATTTTGTTGTTTTGATGCTATTATGAATGAGATTGTCTCCTTCATTGTTAGTTCAAAAATTCCATTGTTAGTGCATAGAATTACAATAGTTCTGTGTATTGATTTTATATCCTGAAATTTTACTGAATTTGTTGATTAGTGTCAATTAATTTTGCTGAGTCTCTGAGACTGTCTATGAACAAAATCACATCATCTGCAAATAATGAGAAAATTACTCCTTCCTTTATGATCTGAATGCCTTTTGTTTTTCTGTCTTGTCTAATTTTTCTAACTAGGATCTTGCTGCTCTGTGAAGAAAAGTGGTAAGAGTAAACATCCTTGTTTGTTCTTGTATGTTTATTCGAGAAAAATCTTTCAATTTCTTAGAGAAAAAGCTTTCAATTTTTCACAATTAGATATATTGTTAACTGTGGGTTAATTATATATAAAACCTTTATTATGTTGAGGTATGTTCCTTCTATTCATATATCATTCTGTCAAGGGTTTTTGTCATAAAAGGATGTTGTATTTTGTCAATTGCATGTTGTACATTTGTTGCAATGATCATGTGATTTTTATCCTTCATTCTATTAATGTGATTATCACATTTGTTGATTTGTGGGTGCTAAAACATCCTTGTATCCCAGGCATAAATCTCACTTGGTTATGATGTGTAATTCTTTTAATGCACTCTTGAAATAGGTTGATAATGTTTTGTTGAGAATTTCTGCATCTATAGTCATCAGGAATATTGGCCTATAATATTCTTCACTTGTAGAATCCTTATCTGGCTTTGAATTCAGGGTAATGTTGGAATCATGGATAGAGTTTGGAAATGTCGCCTTATCTTCAATGTTTTGAAAGAGTTTGAGAAGGATTTGTATTAATTTTTAACTGTTTTATAGAATTCGCCAGTGAAGCTGCTTAGTCCTCGGGTTTTCTGTATTGGAAGGATTTTGACTGCTAACTCAATTTCTTTACTCATTATTAGTCTTTTCTGATTTTCTGTTTCTTCCTGGTTCAGTCATGGTAGCTATTGTGTTTCCAGAAATCCATTCATTTATTCTAGTTTAATTTGTTGGCACATAATTGGTTATAATCATTTTTTATGATTCTATATATTTCTGTAGTATCATCTGCAATGTCTCCTTTGTCATTTATAATTTCATTTGTTTTTACTGTTTTTCTTATTTAATCTCACTAAAATATTGTCAATTTTGTTTACTTTTTCAAATAATCAGCTGTTAGTTTTGTTGATATTCCCTATTGTTTTTCTACTCTCTATTTCATTTATTTCTGCTTTGATCACCATTTATTTCCTTTCTTCTGCAAAATTTGGGCTTAATTTTTCTTCTCTTGTTAGCTCTTGATGTAAACAGATTCTTCATTTGGTGTCTCTGTACTTTTTAATACATGCATTTATCTCTGTAACCTTTCCTCTTAAAACTGCTTTTGCTGCATCCTATAAGTGCATATGTTGAAATAATTAAAATATTATGGCACTGGCACAAAAATAGATACATAAACCTCTGGAACAGGATAGATAGACCAGAATTAAACTCTTGAACATAATATCAACTGATATTCAACAAAGGAGGAAAGAGCATCCAAGGGAGAAAGAATAATCTCCTCAATAAACTGTGCTAGAAAAACTGGATAGACACATATAGAATAATGAAATTGGACCCTTATCTTACAGCACTCACAATAACTAAATTGAAGTGGAACAAAGACTTAAATGTAATATCTGATAATGTAAAACCCCTAGAAAGAACTGTAGAAAAGGATCCTGGCCTTGGCAATGATTTTTTGAATATGATACCAAAAGCATGAAGAGAAAGAAAAAAATTACCAGATAAATGCACCCTACAAAGTAGAAGAAAAATTTTGCAAACCATATATCAAGCAAGTTAATATCTAAAATATTTGAAGAACCCATATAAGTCAACAACCAAAAAAGCCCAAAATAGTTTTTTAAATGGGAAGAAGAATTAAATAGACATTTTCCCTAAAGAAGGCTCCCAAGTAGCTAACAAGTAACATGAAAAGATACTTGACACCATCAATACTTAAGTAAATGCTAATCAGTACAACAATGAGTTATCATTTCACACCTATTAGAATGGCTTCATCAAGAAAACAAGAGGCCATAAGTGCTGGCAAGGATGTGAAGAAAAGTGTACCTGTACGTGGTCAGTAAGAATGAAAACTGGTTCAACCACTGTGGAAAATAACATAGAGTTTCCTCAAAAATTAAGAACATAACTATCATATGAACTCATTTGAAAAGACCCTGATGCTGGGAAAGATTGAAGGTGGGAGGAGAAGGGGATGACAGAGAAGGAGATGTTTGAACGACATCACCAACTCGATAGACATGAGTTTGAGTAAACTCTGGGAGTTGGTGATGAACAGGGAAGCCTGGCGTGCTACAGTCCATGGGGTCGCAAAGAGTTGGACACAACTGGGCAACTGAACTGAACTGATCATATGATCCAGCAATTTCACTTCTATGTATGTACTTAAAGGAAAGGAAACAAGATTTTGAAGAGATATATGCTCTTTTATGTTTACTGCAGCATTATTCAGAACAGCCAAGATATGGAAACAACCTGCATGTTAATCAGTGTGTGAATTGATGAAGGAAATATGAGATATAAATCCAGTGGAAATGTCATTAAGCCATTGGAAAAGGGGACAATCTGCCATTTGGGAAAACATGAACAGACCTTGAGAACATTATGCTTAGTGAAATAAGTCCAAAAAAGATAACTTCTATATGATATCACTCATATGTGGAAGTTAAAAAGGATAAGCTTTAAAAAACAGAGAGTAAAGTGGCCCAGGTGGCTCAGCGGTAAAGAATGGTGGTAAAGAATCTGCCTGAAAATGCAGGAGACCTCGGTTTGATCCCTGGGTTGGGAAGACCCCCTAGGGGAAGGGAATGACTACCCACTCCACTATTCTTTCCCAAAGAATTACATAGACAGAGGAGCCTGGGGGGCTACAGTCCGTGGAGTTGCAAAGAGTCAGACATGACTGAGCGACTAACGCACACACAAGGATACAAAATTATAAGGAGTAGTAAATAAGCCTGGGAAATCCAGTACACAGTGTAGTGAATATAGACATCAATGTTATATTATAAGCAATAACTTGCTAAGAGACTAGAATTTAATTATTTCAAGAACTAAAGAAGTATATAATTATGTAATGGGATAAAGTAGCTAGTTATTGTTAAAATGTCAATCATATTACTCTCTCTATATAAATACATAGAAGAAAAGATCAAATTGGATGAAAGGCTGCAAATTTTTTGTCAAATATTGATGCTCTCAGAAAGCATTCACCTCAGAGGCAATTCTCTAAAATCAGATTGGTAGGTAGGGTCACTGATTCTATGAATGTCAATTAGAGTCTCCTCTTGGCGACATCAGTGCTGGCTCAATGGCCCAATAAACAGTTGTCACTGTGGTAGAAATGGAGACCATGTACTAGTCAACAGCATGGGATCCACCTTACCGAGGCTGATCTAGCTACACCCACCGCTAGCAGGAGAGGCAAATCCTGAGCCCTGTGCTGTGCTGTGCGTAGCCGCTCAGTCGTGTCCGACTCTTTGTGGCCCCAAGGACTGTAACCCGCCAGGCTCCTCCGTCCATGGGGATTCTCCAGGCAAGAATATTGGAGTGGCTTGCCATGCCCTTCTGCAGGGGATCTTCCCAACCCAGGGATCAAACCTGCGTCTGTTACATCTCCTGCATTGGCAGGCAGGTTCTTTACTACTAGCACCACCTGCTCAGTTCAGTTCAGTCACTCAGTCGTGTGTGACTCTTTGCGACCCCATGAATGCAGCACACTAGGCCTCCCTGTCCATCACCAACTCCCGGAGCTTACTCAAACCCATGTCCATAGAGTCGGTGATGCCATCCACCCATCTCATCCTCTGTCATCTCCTTCTCCTCCTTCCCCCAATCCTTCCCAGTATCAGGATATTTTCCAATGAGTCAACCCTTCGCATGAGGTGGCCAAAGTATTGGAGTTTCAGCCTCAGCATCAGTCCTTCCAATGAACACCCAGGACTGATCTCCTTTAGGATGGACTGGTTGGATCTCCTTGCAGTCCAAGGGACTCTCAAGTCCCTTTTGAACCATAGTTCAAAAGTATAATTTTTTTGGTGCTCAGCTTTCTTCAGAGTCCAACTCTCACATCCATACATGACCACTGGAGAAACCATAGCCTTGACCAGATGGACCTTTGTTGGCAAAGTAATGTCTCTGCTTTTTAATATGCTATCTAGGTTAGTCATAACTTTCCTTCCAAAGAGTAAACGTCTTTTCATTTCATGACTGCACTCACCATCTGCAGTGATTTTGGAGCCCAAAAAAATAAAGTCTGACACTGTTTCCACTGTCTCCCCATCTATTTCCCATGAAGTGATGGGACCAGATACCATGATCTTCGTTTTCCGAATGTTGAGCTTTAAGCCAACTTTTTCACTCTCCTCTTTCACTTTCATCAAGAGGCTTTTTAGTTCCTCTTCACTCTCTGCCGTAAGGGTGGTGTCATCTGCATATCTGAGGTTATTGATATTTCTCCTGGCAATCTTGATTTCAGCTTGTGCTTCTTCCAGCCCAGAGTTTCTCATGATGTACTCTGCATGGAAGTTAAATAAGCATGGTGACAATATACAGCCTTGACATACTACTTTTCCTATTTGGAACCAGTCTGTTGTTCCATGTCCAGTTCTAACTGTTGCTTCCTGACCTGCATACAGGTTTCTCAAGAGGCAGGTCAGGTGGTCTTGTATTCCCATCTCTTTCAGAATTTTCCACAGTTTATTGTGATCCATACAGTAGAAGGTTTTGGCATAGTCAATAAAGCAGAAATAGATGTTTTCCTGGAATTCTCTTGCTTTTTTGATGATCCAGCAGATGTTGGCAATTTGAGCTCTGGTTCCTCTGCCTTTTCTAAAACCAACTGGAAGTTCACGGTTCACGTATTGCTGAAAGAAGTATAATTACTAAAATTTCTCACTTGGTGAACTGAAAAGTGGTGCAAATGGAAAGGGATATTTGATAAATATCCAAGTCATTTGGGAAGCAGGAAGAAAAAATCTTTATAAAGACTATGGCTATCTCTGAGCATAATATATTGTTGTTAATAAAATAAATGAACTAGCCCCCTACATAAGGCAAAGTATGAGCACCAAATATTTTCTTTGATGGTATTTGAAGAAACTTTCACTTCCTCAAGCCAGATGACATAGCTAAAGATTGGACACATAATTAATTGCAAGAGTAGTTGAGCTTAAGAGGAGACTAATTTTGGGGGACAATATTAAGTCTTTTATACCAAAGTCAGGGACTTGCTATTGCAACTGGGCTATCTGGGTGGACTTAAGTTCCCTGAAGTCTCCAATTAAACCAAACTCTGGTGTAATTTCAGAAGTGGTCCACTTACTTTGTCAGGTGATAGTAGCTTCCGATTTGATTAAAAATTTCACAGAAGATTTATAAGGCAATGCTTTTCTCTCTCAGCACCTGCTCCAATCTCTTCTACTGGCCACCAGCCAATTAAATAAAATCATATCTAAATGTGACCCATCTGGAAAGGAATAGTACTTCCAAGGGAGCTGAATGATTATACTCCAAAAGTTCTGCAGCATTTGACTAACATGCAAAACTGGCAAGAACTGGGATAGTTTGCCTGGGAAAACATCTCTGAGGGTGCAGAATATAGATGGATAAAATATAAAATTGGCTTAGGGAGATTTTATCAGTTAGGGAGAATACTCCCTCAACAAAAGATTTAATGTCTTGTTAAGGGCCCTGGGAAACAGTTCTAACATCCTTCTGCGATGATGGATTGTAAAAGACTACAAACTTCATTAAGTCGGTTTGGATACCAAAACTTCCATGGTAAAGCATGAACATTTGGAACAAAGGCCTGAAGAAATAGACATGCTAAAATGGACTTACTATATAAAACCAACTTACCAGAAATGGAGGTTGCTCTTCAAGAGGGCTAGGGAACCGTTTTGTTTGCCAAGTGATAAGGAATATGCTGATAAGCATGAGTACTAGTACTTTTGAGAAATCCAGTAGCGGCTGTCCTCCATAATCAATTCTATTTAATCACTTCCCCTTTTAAATTGCAATAGCATTTGATTATGTATTGTTTATAGGAGCTTAACTAAATAAAACATATTATTATCTGTTTTTTTCTTTTTTTTTTTTCTTACTTATCCTCCCATTTCCTCCTATTTGATTCTGAGCATGTAGCACTATGTCTACTAAATACATGCTTGGGTTGCACGAATGCTAAATTGCTTCAGTCACCTCCAACTCTTTGTAACCCTATGGACCCTAGACCGCTAGGCTCCTCTCCCGATGGTACTCTCTAGGCAGGAGTACTGGAGTGGGTTGCCATGCTCTCCTCCAAGGGATCTTTCTGACTCAGGGATCAAACCCACATCTCTTAGGTCTTGTGCATTGCCAGATGTGTTCTTTACCACTAATGCTACCTGGGAAGCCCACATGTTAGATAGTAATTATTACAGGGGAACCTGGCAGGGCTACTGCCCATAGGATCACAAAGAGTTGGACGTGACTGAAGCAACTGAGCAGAAGCACATTAAACATATCCTGGCTAAATTTTCAACATGAAGTCAGTTTGTATCACCTAAAACACCAAACACAGAATCTTGAAAATAGTAGGCACTCAGTTAATCATTGTTAGAATAAACAGAGGTTGCACCACCAAATTAGTTGTCCTACAAGACTATTATCATAATATTAGCGCTCTATACAACTGTGTAAAACAGTTTCTATTAAGTTGGAGAATAAAATTAAACTCTTTTGTTTCATAGTCAGAGCCTTCAAACATCTGTTCTTACCTTTTGCATCTATTCCCAAACATATCTATGCTTTTTTTTTTCTTTTTTAACTTCTACTCCAAATTAACCTTGTGCTTGAACCAAAGACACTTTTTTCACTCTACCCTCAAATATTCTCTGAATATTCTCTGCACTTATTCCTGTCTTACATTTTGTGCATACTTTTGTGCCTGTCTTCATAACTGGTATCCAACCAGCCTAAAAAAAATTAGGCAAGGGATAAATAATTAACACAATACTTACTTTATGCCTTGCAGCAAGTAAACTCATCCCTGTGATCCTCCTCTGTGTGTGTGTGTGTGTGTGTGTGTGTGTGTGTGTGTGTTGCAAAGAGTAGGGGATGAGGGCAAGGTCAATAATTCTTATAGCATTTTACAGATATCAACTTTATTATTCCTTTTATTTCTTCTTGCTTTCTTGAACTTGAGCTGCCAAGATGCTCCCCTGTTTCACTGTTCTGTCATTGATTAAAATATACAAGAGCCACTCTAAGACCTGACAAGCTCTATCTCCATCATCTGTACTTTTATTTACTGGCATTCATTGCCCAAGTAAAGCTCTCTGATTCTAATGTTCTGCATGGAAACAATCAACTTTAAAATTCATAAACTAGAAAATAGAATTAACTGAACTATGAAAGAAAAGTATTATTTCTGCTGGATATCTATATAATGAAGACATCATGTGATTTAAGAAACTTGTCCTGCCCATCATCCTTAAAAAATAAGCAGTGTGTTTTCTAGAGGGGTTAATTTAATTAAAGCTGAATACATTAGACAAATAACATCACACAAAACTACAATTCAGATCTAGAAGCTCTATGGGGGCCCAGTCCAATCACTAGGTCTTTACTAATCTGATTACATTCAGTCTCATACTTTTATCAGGAACTCATCATCTTCCTTTCCTGTCGCTACCTCCCATCCATCTGGATGTTTGTCATTTCCAATAACAGTTTTGGCTGATCTTTGGTAACTGCTGTTGCAGCGACTTTGCTTCCAATCATCCATCATGATACAGCCTAAAGACCAATATCTTCAGGGATTATTTATCTAACTTGCGAATAACATTGACAAAGGGCTTCGCCTTGACCAAATTTTAGCCAGACTTGTCTGAATCTTCTCCTCAGTTGGACCTCAACATTTTTACTCCCTCCTTCATATATTCATTGTCCATTTTTTAGCCAGAATCTGGTTAAGTTGGTTTTAGTCAAACTTCCCCATGTTCAGTATCTGCTAACCCTTGATATCCAACCAATTCCCTCATCATTCCACAGACAATATCTGACTACTCTAGTGTGCCTTCCTCAAGAATTCTGTTAGGCCACCTCAGTAAAGAAATACTTCTAGTAATTTTTCACTTACTGACCTTTGCTCCTTGGTAATAAATCCCCAATTTTCTTGTATTCAGATTTGAGCCTTATTCTTTACTGAGATCTGTTTTTCCCTCTTGCAAATCCTGAATAAAATCCATTTTTGCTTCTGGTTTTCTTTGACAGAATGTACTATCTGAAGTTCTGAAATCTGGTAGTAGCAATCATCTTTTCTCATCTTTGATTTTTTTTTCCTTTTCAAGTGCATCCTTGAGTCTTCTTAAAGGTGGATTGTATGCCTTAACAGAAGTAAGTGATAATTAATAATTTTCCCATTGATTGGTTGGTGAAGTTTCTGCATTTCTTCTAAAACCAACATGTCTCTCAGGAAAACTGACTGCAAATTATTGTGACTTTGGTTTTTGAAACATCTTTGTAAAGGCCTCCAAGAGCTTCCTTCTACTATCAATATTACTGCTGTTAACAATAGCTGTATTATTAATTATACCAACATTTAATAGTGGCAAAGTAAATATCAGCACTATACTAAGAACACTACATTTATTATTTCCTTTAATATACCAATAACTCTATTAGTTTGCTATTCTTATGCCATTTACAGTACACTGCTTTATAATAACTGTGCAATATGGGTAGAGAGAGGAAGGGAGAGAGACAGAGATATTTGCATTAAAATCTATCAGCCCTGTTGACTACATGTTCATGTTTTTATTTTCTATTTTATTAACATAAAGCTACACTATCCTAGTTATGTATTTACTCCCATGTATATTCTGCATTGTGTCCAGAGGAGAAATGAATCACTGCTCATAACAAAAACCATAAGAGCTAATTTTTTTCCTCCCTTTCATACTTCCACTATGCCTTCTTTCTTTTCCTGCTTTTGGGGGGGGAAACATACCACCCCATTACTCAGGGGAAAAAACTTACTTCAGTCAAATCTGAAGACTGTATAATTTTTCAGGATTATTTTTAATCACAGTCAGTTGAGACTTTTTTTCTGTTTTATTTGGCAAAAAAAGTCTACACAGGCACTTTTAAAACTATTAATGTAACAAAAAGCTCATGAGAATTTACATTATTTTTTTCAGATGCTACATCCAGAAACCTATTTCCTACTTTCTTGGCAAGTTAGTTTGCACATATTCAATCTTAGATATTGTGCATCAGCCAACTTAGTATGAGAGGAGGCTGAGATACTTACATGCAATAAAAAATATTTTTGCCAGATGTGCCCTGATTGACCAAAAAAGTAACATTCTATTTGGAAAAATATATATATATATGATAAACTGTATTCAAAGTTTTGGAATCCTCACCCATACTTCTTTTAGAAAAATATATTGCTACTAATTATCATTTTTTAATGTACAAGTCTAGAGTTATGACACCATTTCCTATAATTTGCAGAGCACATATACAGTTATATCACATGAGGATATAATCCATATATTAAAATTAGAAACAATTTACTATTCATGGGAAATTATCTAATAACAGTGAGAGAAGTAAGTCTCAGCTCCATGCTTTATTGATATGGAAATGTATTTAACATGCAAACAAATAAAAATGAGAAATTGAAATGAGGAGTATTTTATAATAAGGAAAACATAATACCACATTACCATTTTTTCTGTCTACAATTCAATTTATTCTATTTAAACTTTTAAAATGAAAGAATAAATAATTCAGCACAGCATTAATCATCAGTGATTTCATCAAGTACATTGACTTTGAGACAGAAACTGAGAAAACATATAGCTCAAAAAGGAAATAACACATCAAATGCAATTTCTTCCTTTTTTTAATTTAATACCCATCGGTGGAGTAAGTGTAAGATTAAAAGTACAAACAAACAAACAAACACACACACACAGTTTGGAGTAATGTCTGGCTTCTAATCAGCATTTTGCCTCTCTTAGGCTCATTTCTCTATAATTAGGTCATAAACCTCCAAAATTAAATTACTCCAAACATCAAATAAGGAGGTACCTGCCATGTACCAAAAGGTTTTGACACTGAATGGTATAACTGTTGTGAAATATTTGATATCTTTGTAAGAAAAATGGTGTAAATCATGATGAAAATATTAATGATTAATGCTTATAAGATTTTTCCTAGGTACAATAGAACAAATTCTGTATGGTTATTTATATATGCTCACCCAATTTTCACAATAAACTCATGAGGTAATTACTAAGATTATTTTCTCCATTTTAAAAATGAAATAACTTAGTCCTGGAGAAGTTAAGTAACTTGCTCAAAATCACATATAAATAGGAGAGTCTGAAATCTAAAATCTGGCAGTCAGCCTTTAAAGCCTATTCTCTTAAATTATGGAACACTGTCCCTTCATAACTATAATTGACTAAAGTATTCATAAATGTAATAAGAAATTATTGTCTCCAAATAAATTTTGTTTAAAATAAAATTTAAAACACATTTAAAAATAAAATTTTAAAATATATTATTGCCAAACAAATATCATTAGTTTATATGCTCAAAGGTTGAGGCAAATATCATAGTCTGTTTGTCAGAGTCCAGTTATCAAGTTATAAGAAAATCAGACAAAATTATCTAATTGAATCTGCTGCTTGGTAATGGAGTTACATTCACAATTAGCCTAGTCCTAATTTAAGTGAAGTAAGTTAT
The DNA here is from genome assembly GCF_033118175.1 of Dama dama. Lineage (NCBI taxonomy): Eukaryota > Metazoa > Chordata > Mammalia > Artiodactyla > Cervidae > Dama > Dama dama. The sequence continues at coordinate 14,281,702 of NC_083681.1, forward strand.
GACCCATCCATAGTGTAATTACATACACAGACACACACACTTAAACACACATGGTGAAATTCAGAGCTATTAAAATCTTGCTCTGAGCATTATCATCACCTTCCTTGGATGTAGTAAATTTAAATCTGGCCTGTGAACCAATCATTCATTATTATACAAACACTTTTAGGGAATAAAATAAATAACAATCCCTAACACAATTTTTAAAGTTGCTCTACAAAAACCAGATAGGTATAGTACAAGAAAGGAATATTAAAGGTCAAAGAATATTATAGGTAAATATGGATACAAAAAGTCTAATTAGCTATTAGCAAACAACATCAATGTGTTAAGATGGTGCATCATTCTCAAGTAAAGTTTATCCTAATAAAACAAATATAATTTATCTTAGAAGAATATTTGTGTGTCTATAATTTATTATTAAGGGATGAAAAAGCAACATAATTAATGCATGGAATCATTTTATTTATCACCCATTTGTTATAAAATTCTTAGCACACTAAGAATAAACCCTACATTCTTAACCTCATAAAGGGCATCTAATAAAAACTTGCTGCAAAGATTATTCTAGATAAAAATAATAATTAAGAAATTAAGTTTTTTGTGGTGGTTTTAAGAAATTAGCATAAACTGAGGTTACTTAGAGCAACAGATGTCTGCTCTCTCACAGCTCTGGTGGCCAGAAGTCTGAAATCTTTATTTCTAGACTGAACTCGGTTTCAAAAAGACCATGCTTCCTCCAGAGGCACTTACCTCTTCTACCTTTTCAAGGCTGTTGTTATTCCCTTACTGGGGAAGCTTCATCGGTCACATTGCCTTCTTCTCTTCATTGTATCAAATTGCTCTCTGCCTCTTTTGTAGAAGGGAATGTATAACTGTATTTATGGCCCGCATTGATAATATGGAATTATCTCTCCATCTCAATGTCCATAATTTAATCACATTTACAAAAAACATCTTTTGCCATATAACTCACAGACGGTACTGTGTGTGTGTGTGTGTGTGTATGTGTGTGTGTGTGCTGACCCACTCAGTCGTGTCTGACTCGTAGCAAACCCACGGACTTGAGCACACCAGACTCCTCTGTCCGTGGGGATTCTCCAGGCAAGATTACTGGAGTGGGTTGCCATGCCCTCCTCTAGGAGATCTTCCCAACCCAGCGATCAAACCCAGGTCTCCCACATTGCAGGCCTATTGTTTACCACCTGAGCAACCAGAGAAGTCCACCTGCCAAGGCAGGAAAAGCCATCTGCTGACGCAAAGAACCCACCTGCCAATGCAGGAGATAGACGAGATACGCATTCAACCCTGGGTCAGGAAGATGCCCTAGAGGAAGGCATGGAAATCTTGCCTGGAGAATTCTATGGACAGAGGAGCCTAGCAGGCTACAGTCTACAGGGTCACAAAGAGTCAAACATGACTAAGAGAAGACACCCATATAGGTTCCTGAGATTATGATATAGATATTTTGGGGACTATTTTTCACCTTACCATAAGAAATACTGTTGTTTTTTTAGTTGCTAAGTCTTGTCCAACTCTTTGCAACCCCACTGACTGTAGCCTGCCAAGCTCCTCTGTCTGTGGGATTTACCAAGCAAGAATATTCTATTGTATTTTGTTTCAGGTATTCTGATAGATAATACAAAACCAGGTAAATAAGTATATTGTATAATGATCTGGATGAAAGAAATAAAACTATATCTGTCACAGCTAATATGGCTGTTTATACTAAAAACACGAGAATCTAAAGACATATATATATATATTTTAGTTTGACTTTTATTAAATGTTTGGATTAAGCAAAATATGCAAAAAGCAATTATGTATTTCAAGACAAGGATTGCGCAGTTAAAAAATAATAATAACAACAGCAACATACTCCCTAATCTTCCCAATAGCCCTCTTCTGTTCTCCGGGGAAAGATGACCTTGCCTGACAATATCCTCTTTTCTTGTCATGTCCCTATTCTGTCTATAAACATCTTCTATACTGAAAAGCCCATTGCAGCTCCTATCTATTCACTAGGTGGAATGTTGTCTGATTCATAAATCAATGAACAAAGTCAATAAAATCTTTTAATCTGCTCCATCAAATGTTGATTTGATGAGAGTGGTGGGAACAAAGGAAGCTTCTGGCATTTCAGAAATGAGAAATGCAGGCATGTACTTGAAAACCTTTTTAATTTCCCTTCATTGACAAATTACTAATACAGACATTGAAACAGACATCAAAAAACTCCCCCCAAAACAAAGCTTGTGACCACACAGCTTCAAAGGTGATTTCTACCAAACATTAAAAGACTATATGATACTCATTCTTAAACTATTCTAAGAAATTGAAGAGAAGGGAACTCAGCCTAATTTTATAAGGCCAAGATCACCCTGATACCAAAACCAGGCAAAGACAACACAAAAAAATAATTTACAGGCCAATATACCTGGTGAACATAGATGCAAAAAATATCAAAATATTAGCTAGGCAATTACAAAAATACATTAAAAAGATCATACACCATGAAGGGGTGAGACTTACTGCAGGGAGGCAAAGATGGTTTAATATCTGCAAATTAATCAGTGTGATATACAACATTGACAAGATGAAAGCAAAAATTATATAGTTATCTCAATGCATGCTGAAAAAAGCATTTTACAAGGTTCAATACCTATTTATAATAATAATAGTAAAATGGATATAGAAGAAACATACCTCAAAATAATAAAGACCATATATGACAAACGTTATACTTAACATCAAAAAATTTGAGGCTACATCTGTAAGATTAGGAACAAGACTAAGATGCCCACACTCATCACTCATTTAATCTAATATGGGAAGTTCTAGGTAGAACAGTTAGGTCAGAAAAAAGACATCCAAATTGGAAAGAAAGAAGTAAAGCTATGACTACTGCACACGACCTGATTTTACATATAGAAAATCCTAGACTTCACCAAAAATACTATTAAAAATGAATACAGTAAAGTGGCAGGGTACAAAATCATCACATAAAAATCTGTAGTGTTTCTACATGCTAACAATGAGCTAGCAGAAAGAGAAATTAAGAAAACAATTCCATTCACAATCACAACAGAAAGAACAAAAATACATAGTAATAAATTTAATCAAAGGAATGAAGGACTTGTGCACTGAAACCTATGGCATTCATTCTTGAAAGGAATGGAACAGACTTGTGGGCACAGTGGGGGAAAGAGAGGATGGGATGAATTGAGAGAGTAGCACTGAAATATATACACAACCACATGTAAAATAGATAGCTAGTAGGAAGTTGCTATATAGCACAGGAAACTCAACCTGGTGCTCTGTGACAACCTAGAGGAGAAGGATGGGGAAAGGGTGGGAGAGACGTTCAAGAGGGAAGGGATATATGTATACTTGTGGCTTATTCACAGGTTTCCTTGATGGCTCAGTGTTAAAGAATCTGCCCTCCAATGCAGGAGACAGGGGTTCCATCCCTGGGTCAGGAAGATCCCCTGGAGAAGGAAAGGTCAACTCACTCTAGAATTTTCACCTGGGAAATTCCAAGGATAGAGGAGCCTGGTGGGTTACAACCCATGGGGTCACAGAAGAGGTGGACATGGCTTAGTGATTAAACAGCATGACTGATTCACACTGTTGTATGGCAGAAACCAAAAACAAAATTGTAAAGCAATATTTCTCCAATTAAAAAAAATAATAAAAAATTTTTTTTAAAAAGTGTAAGAAGATATATTTAAATGAAAAGTTAGCCCATGATAACAGATTGAAAGTATTAACGTTGTTACAATGTCCATACTAGGTAAATAAACACACAAATTCAATGCAATCCCTGTTTTTATCCCAAGTCCAGTTTTCACAGAAAGAGAGCAAGGAATTCTAAAATGTATAAGGAATTCCAAAAGATACCAAGTGGCCAAAGAAATACTGAGAGAAAAGAATAAAGCTAGAGACATCACATTCCCTGATGTCAATCTACTTTACAAAGTTATAGTAATTAAACAAGTCATAATATTGGCAGGGAAACAAATACATACATCAACGGAAAAGAATCAAGAGCCCAGAAGTAAACGCACAAATACATGGACAAATAATTTACAGAAAAGAATCAAAATACGTATAATGGGGAATGAATAGTCTCTTCAGTAAAGGACATTGGAAAACCCAGAGGAATCTCATGCAGGAAAATAAAATTAGATCACAATCTCATGTCATACATAAAAGTCATCTCAATGTGGAATGTAAGACTTGAAGCCATTAAACTCGTAGAAGATAACAGAGGCAGTATGCTCTTTGGTATTGGTCTTACCAATATCTTTCTAGATATGTTCTCCTCAGGCAGGAGAAATAAAAGCAAAAATAAACAAGTAGAAGTACATCAGATTAAATGCTTCTGCACAGCAAAAGAAAACAGGAACAAAATGAAAAGATACCCTACTAAATGGAAGAAAATGTTTGCAAATCATATATCTGACAAGGCATTAATATTCAAAATATAGAAAGAATGCATACAACTCAACAAAAGATATAAACAACTTGATTAAAAATTGGACCGAAGAGTTGAAAAGACATCTTTCCAAACACATACAGATAACCAGTAGGCACATGAAAAGATTATTACTATTAAACACTAATGATTATTAGAAAATTATGAGGTATCAGCTCACATCTGTTAGAATGGCTATTATCAAAAGGTTAAGAAATAAGAAGTGTTAGAAAAAAAGGGAAATATCATGCACTGTTTGTAGGAACGTAAACTGGTGTAGTCACTATGAAAAATAGCATTCAGATATGGAGATTTCCCCCCAAATTAAGAATAGATCTACCATATGATTCAGCTATTCCATTTCTGTGTATTTCTCCAAATAATACAAAAACATTAATTTAAAGAAATATATGCACCACTATGTTCCCTGCAGCATTATTTATAATGACCAAAATATGGAAGAAACCGAAGTGCCCATCAGGCTTTCCTGGTGGTTCAGATGGTAAAGAATCCACCTGCAATGCAGGAGACCTGAGTTTGATCCCTGAGTTTGGGAAGTTACCCTGGAGGAGGGCATGGCAACCCACTCCAGCATTTTTACCTGGAGAATGCCTATGAGCAGAGGAGCCTGGTGTGCTACAGTCCATAGGGCCACAAAGAATTGGACACAAAATAGCGAGTAAGCATAGCATAGTAAGTGCCAATCAATCAATCAATGAATGGGTAAAGAAGATTCAGTATAAACATATATATATATATATGTTATATATATACACACAAACACACACATGCATATGCACACATATATAAAATGGGCAGTACATAATGCACAGCCATAAAAAAGAAGATGAAATTTTGCCATTTGCAACAGCTTGGATGGACCAGGGATATTTAAGTGAAACAGAGGAGAACAAATACCATATGAGTTTATTTATTCATGCATATTAAAAAAAATCAAATCAAACAAAAACAAACCCACAGACACAAAGACAAAGCAGTGGTTATTAGAGGGAAACGGGCCGAGGGAGAGGTAAAATGGACAAAAGAGATTAACTCTATGGTAATAAATGGAAAGCAAATTTTTGATGGTAAGCATACTGTTACACTCATCTCACACACTAGTAAAGTAATGCTCAAATTTCTCCAAGCCAGGCTTCAGCAATACGTGACCCATGAACTTCCAGATGTTCAAGCTGGGTTTAGAAAAGGCAGAGAAACCAGAGATCAAATTGCCAACATCCGCTGGATCATCGAAAAAGCAAAAGAGTTCCAGAAAAACATCTATTTCTACTTTCTTGACTATGCCAAAGCCTTTGACTGTGTGCATCACAATAAACTGTGGACAATTCTGAAAGACATGGGAATACCAGGCCATCTGACCTGCCTCTTGAGAAGCCTGTATGCAGGTCAGGAAGCAACAATTAGAACTGGACATGGAACAACAGACTGGTTCCAAATAGGAAAAGGAGTATGTCAAGGCTGTATATTGTCACCCTGCTTATTTAACTTATATGCAAAATAGACTTTACATTTGGGGGCTCCAAAATCACTGCAGATGGTAATTGCAGCCATGAAATTAAAAGATGCTTACTCCTTGGAAGGAAAGTTATGACCAACCTGGATAGCATATTTAAAAGCAGAGATATTACTTTGCCAACAAAGGTCCGTCTAGTCAAGGCTGTGGTTTTTTCAGTAGTCATGTGTGGATGTGAGAGTTGCACGGTGAAGAAAGCTGAGCGCCGAAGGATTAATGCTTCTGAACTGTGGTGTTGAGAAGACTCTTGAGAGTCCCTTGGACTGCAAGGAGAGCCAACCAGTCCATCCTAAAGGAGATCAGTCCTGGGTGTTCATTGGAAGGACTGATGCTGAAGCTGAAACTCCAATACTTTGCCCACTTCATGCAAAGAGTTGACTCATTGGAAAAGACCCTGATTCTGGGAAGGATTGAAGGCAGGAGGAGAAGGGGATGACAGAGGATGAGATGGCTGGATGGCATCACCGACTCGATGGATGAGTTTAGGTAGACTCCGTGAGTTGGTGATGGACAGGGAAGCCTGGTGTGCTGCGATTCATGGGGTTGCAAAGAGTTGGACACGACTGAGAGACTGAACTGAACTGAACTGAAGCATACTGTAGTGCACACAGAGACAGAAATGCAGTATTATCCACATGAAACATATAATTCTATAAATCAATGTTACCTCAATAAAAATAAATTGAAAAAGAAAGAAAAGTAAGTGTCAGTAAATATTCTATATAATTAAGATCTACTGCTAGCACAAAATCTTTTACATGTTATATAAAAACCTATTTATTTAATAGTGTTTAAATATTCTAATCTTTGTTAATATTGTTCTAAGTTTAATATTCTAATGAACAGATGATAGGAGAAATAATTTAGGAAATTGAACTTGGTCAGCACATATTTATTGAGCATGTACTATGTCCAGAACACTCTGTTTACATCTAGGTTCATTTCAGTCACTCAGTCGTGTCCAACTCTTTGAGACCCCATGGACTGCAGCATGCCAGGCTTCCCTGTCCATCACCAACTCCCAGAGTTTACTCAAACTCATGTCCATTGAGTCAGAAATGCTATCCAACCATCTTATCTTCCATCATCCCCCTGTTCTCCCACCTTCAATCTTTCCAAGCAATACGGTCTTTTCCAATAAGTCAGTTGTTCGCATCAGGTGCCCAAAGTTTTGGAGTACAGCTTAGCATCAGTCTTTCCAAAGAATATTCAGGACTGATTTCCTTTAGGATGGACTGGTTGGATCTCCTTGCTGTCTAAGGGACTCCCAAGAGTCTTCTCCAAAACCACAGTTCAAAAATATCAGTTCTTCGGCACTCAGCTTTCTTTATAGTCCAGTTCTCACATCTATACATGACTACAAGAAAAACCATAGCTTTGTCTAGATGGACCTTTCTTGGCAAAGTAATGACTCTGCTTTTTAATATGCTATCTAGTTTGGTCATAACTTTTCTTCCAAGGAGCAAGCATCTTTTAATTTCATGCTTGCAATCACCATCTGCAATGATTTTCGAGCCCCCTAAAATAAAGTTAACCTCTAGGTATTCAATAGTAAAATAGATGACCCCTGCCTTCAAACTGCTAGATCATTAAGCTGTGTTTCAAAGACTGACAGGATATCATTCCTCTTATTAGGTCATTAACCACTGAAGCAGAATTGCTCCCTAAAAGGCACTTTTGAGCTGTTTACCTGAAACATTTCAAAGAAGACTTCACAAGGGAGCTCTCTAAGCTGCCTTGAGAGCTTATTTTATACCTGGGTAGATTTCACAGTACGGATGCTTTCAAGATGCTGAGTCTAACCTTCTGTATTCCAGCTCTTCTGAAGAGATTACTATCTAAAGAAGTTGCAATGAAATGCACATATGTTACATTATTATAGCAATCAATCAGTCCTTTAATGTTGGTTTTATGTATTGAAAAATGTTAACATTTTAAAGCAACAAATGAAATATAAACTCTACAGTCAGAGCTTTATTTATTTTGTTCAATGTTGTGCCTAGAAAAGTACCTAGCTTGATAAATATCTATTGAAAGAATGAAATATGGACAGGCAAATACTGTTCAACTTACTACAATAGAAGCTATTAAAAACAAACAAAAGTGAATTATGTATATTATGGCCACATGAATAACGTTGAAAATACAGAATGACCTCTAGTATGTGGAAGTAAGGAAAAAAAAAAAGAATCATTGGAGAGATTGGACTGGAACTGATTCTAAAGGAGCCTGTTAGATTGAAGCTGTTAGTAGAAAGGCATTTCAACAAGAAGAAATAGAATGGGCAATGATGAAAAAGAAGTAAAGCAGAGACTTATTCAGGAATAGATAATTTAGTCTGAGGAGGTAGAGGCTTCATCAAAGTAATCATGAGAAAGTAACATTGACAAGAAAGATAAAGAGTAATAAGCAAGATGGTAAGTATGTTAGGATTTTGAAAAGTCTCTGAAAAAATTAGATTTTACAGTTATAGCCAATATCCTGAGCACCTTATTTCCATTTAATAAGTATGTGATTTTTCTTATCAATTTAATTTGTAAATGTTTCTGTTTTTTTTTTTTTTTTTTTTTAAGTAAACCTATATACCCCATGCATTTTAGAGGTGATAATTTTGCATTGATATCCTGACTTTTTGGATCCAGTGTTCATGAAATCATCATTCATTTACTTATTCATTCCCCAAATATTTACTGAGAGACTGCACTGTGCCTGGTACCACTCTAAAAACTAAAACATTTTCACCAAGTAAAGATTGTTACTAAGGGACTGTAAGTGGTCTTAGACCATGGGCAAATTTGTACAACTTACACAAGGTTTAGATGCTCTAAAGGCAGATGACTGGTTAAAGAAGCAGATAATATTTTAGCCCTAACAACATCTTAATAACACCACAACTCCACAATTAATCTAAAAGAGGCAGTGTTGAAGAGTTTACTATTTTTGTTAAATATTTGATAATAATGTGCTTAAAATTGAAACACTTGAATAAGAAGAGGAATTTATACCCCATGTGATTGATGGGCTATAAACAGCTACTAGATTTTTGACTGTTTATAGCCTATCATACTAGGTCTAAATTCCTCTTCTTAATCAAGCTTTTGAGTCTAGTATAACCTAATATGAATTATCTCTCCAACAAGATTAATTTTAAGGTATTTCCATAGAAGTCAGGAAACACAAATCAGGTCATACACTTGTGAGTACTGAAAACAGGCTCTGCCCTGGAAATCTGGGGCACAGAGTCCTTAGATGGATAGGGCCATGCAAACCATGCAGCCTCTTCTCAGCTCAGCACCCTCTGAGGCAGAAAGCAGTTGGCTCCACTTAAACAAGTTAAAAATAGACTAACCAGCAGTAAAATTTTCAACACAGCAAAAAGCACTGAGGACAAGGTTTATTCTTTGATCTCCAAAGGTTTGCTTCATTGAGTCTGATAATGATGCATGACATGAAGAACGTTAGCTATACTCTAGTCTCACATTACCTGGGTTTTACTTAGTCATCAGTGTAATTTATCTAAGGGCAACTTGCCACTAAAAAAAAAAAAAAAAATCAGCTTGAAGCCTTCTAGCTTACACAGCAGGAGTCTTCTAGAAATTCTGCCACTGGTAAGGAAACGCTTATTTATGAAATCAGGAATCCTTGTTAACATTTGACTACAGTTGCTTGTAGGCAGAAAATTTTTATTTTATAATTTCTGTTGCCAGGCTCATGCTATTTGCAGGAGGCTAAAATATATGCTGAATCAAGTTTTGTCCCTCAATCCAGGGACTGAACTAAATCAGAATGACAATAATTTTATTTTAAATAGAATTCATTTCTCATTGATTTAAAAGTACTAGGTGTTGTGTGTGTGTGGGGGGGCGGATTTGTAAGTAATAGCTATAACTAAACCCTATTACAATGGGTTCTCTAAGGAATATAGTTTATGAGGATGCCCATGATGGAACAGGGGAAGACTGTTAATCATATTCAAATAGATTTCAGGCTGTCTAGATTTTTTTTTCTTACTAAATTGACAAGCAAGAGTATATAAACACATACCATGAGTAATAATACTTATTTTTAATACATATGAATAAAAAGTAAAGTAAATTCAAGTATCAATTAATAGAATCTCTATTTAAAAACTCCATGACCAGCATTATGTGGGTTACTCTCATATATTTGCAATAAGTGTTCCAGGTTTTCCATAGTTCGTGATTGATGAGGATAGAAAAGAAATAAATTGAGCTGCCCCCACTGCATGATAGATGCACAGGAAACAGCTGCCTTGATCAGTGAAGAACAGAAAGTAAAGTTAGAGAACAGATCCTTGTTACTGTTGCTTAGTCATTAAGTAATGTTTGATTCCTTTCTGACCCTGTGGACTGTAGCCTACCAGCCCCTCTCTTCATGGGATTTACCAGGCAAAAATACTGGAATGGATTGTCATTCATTCTCCAGGGGATCTTCCCAACCCATGGATCAAACCCACATATCCTGCAATGGCAGGATGATTATCATTGAGCCACCAGGGAACCCCAAGGATGTATTAGCAACAGTTATACAAGCGTTGTAAATAGAAGAGAACTGGGCTGAGAATAGACCAATTCACTGCTTTTAAGTTTATCACCCCTGCCTGTTTTTTATACATCCGTAATCCATTCATTCATCAATTAAGTTTTAAATATTAAAAGTTTTGAACCAAATACTATCTCTAACAAAGGAGCTCACAATTTAGTAAAACACAAAATTATCTAAACAGATAAATCACAACATAACTCAAGAGTTACTGTTATAATTTTAACAGAAATTTAGTGTTTTGGAAGTTAGAGCCTCTGTAGATGGGCTTATAGCATGGGATTTATAGCATGCTAGAGATGGACTTATAGAAAGAACTTATACTATGCTAGAGTTAGGACTTAAAGCAAGAGTAGGAGTTTTCCAGGATAAGAAGAAAGGGAAGACATTCTAGGTAAATCATGTGTGTGTGTGTGTTCAGTTGCTTTAGTCATCTCCAACCCTTTGTGATCCTATGGACTGTAGCCCACCAGGCTCCTCTGTCCATGGGATTCTCTAAGCAAGAATACTGGAATGAGTTGTCATGCCATTTTCCAGGGGATTCCAGGGATCAAACTTGCATCTGCCTGTGTCCTGCATTGCAGGCAGACTCTTTACCCACTGATCCACCTAGGAAGCCCCTAGGTGATCATAGCAACATATGAAAAGGCTCAAAGTTGCAGATTTAAAACAACAATATCCCTGATTACTCATGTAGAGATGAAAAGGTAAAGAGGATGTTAGGTGCATAGGGAGCATTGATAAGAGATATTTTATGGCTGAATTTTGTGTACCTAAAAATACGTATGTAAAGGATGCCATAGGTGAATAGTCAATAAGCCTGAAATTTTACATGAGTTACTCTCCATCAAAAGGCCTGAAATTTTTTTATGCTTGTGAGTAAAATACTCCTGCATGGTGCAGCTCCCAGTACACAGTGATCAGCTTAACTTAGAAATCACACTCACTGGAATAAAATCATCTTTAATCAATTATTGCTCCATATTGATGCATGCTCACTAATGGCCAATGAATGAACTTTTCTTTCAAATAATTCTTAGAACCTCTAAAAATTTACCCTTGAAAACCTAGGATCATTTTGTCAAGATTCTATTTCCATGGTCTCCATCTCTTCTCCATTTGATTTATATAGTCTTCTGGAGTGTCATTTCTTTCTTTTTTTCTTTTTTTTTTTTCACCTTGTTATCAATAATATGAGCCACACTGAGGACAGGATAATTCCCCTATCAAAATTCTGATTCAAATATGAAGCAAAAACTCCTGTTTCTTTAGTTCACTATAGTTAATACACCTGAGATATGCTAAACCAAAACAAAATAGAAACAAAAAGCAATATAACAAAACTATAGAAATGAAAAAAAAATAGTATTACTGTCTAATTTTTTCTCACTGTCAATTTCTAATAGTGTATTCTTCAATTATTGTCTCTAATTATTTATTTCCCAACAGTATACAAACAAGTTTGATTAAATAAGTCATTTCTGTTAGTGAACTTTTCTTTAAAAATTTCAATCATTACTGCTCAGTCCTCTTTCAAATGAAGCTTGGTATCACTGAATACTGGGGAAGATTTCATTTTTTATTATCTTTTCCCTCATCTTCATTATGTTCAGCAGGAGTTCTCAAACTGAGTGATGAGTTTTATAATCTATTGTGTAGTTTTTAAAAAATGCAGCTCTGCAAAATATTAACCAATTTACTCATTTGTTCAACCCTACAACACATGAATAGCATGAAAAGACAAAAAGATATGACACAGAAAGATGAACTCCCCAGGTCAGTAGCTACCCAATATGCTACTTGAGAAGAGTGGGCAAATAATTCCAGGAAGAATGAAGAGGTAGAACTAAAGCAAAAACAACACCCAGTTGTGGATGTGACTGGTGATGGAAGTTAAGTCCAATGCTGTGAAAAGCAATATTGTATAGGAACCTGGAATGTTAGGTCCATGTATCAAGGTAAATTAAAAGTGGTCAGACAGGAGATGGCAAGAGTGAACATTGACATTTTAGGAATCAGTGAACTAAAATTCACTGGAATGGGCATATTTAATTCAGATGACCAGAATGTCTATTACTGTGGGCCAGAATCTCTTAGAAGAAATGGAAGAGTCCTCATAGCCAACAAAAGAGTCCAAAATGAAATACTTGGGTGCAATCTTAAAAACAACAGATGATCTCTGTTCATATCACAATAATCCAAGTCTAGGCCCAAACCAGTAATGCTGAAAAAGCTGAAATTGAACAGTTGTATGAAGGCCTATAAGGCCTTCTAGAACTAACATCCAAAAAAGATATCCTTTTCATTATAGGGGACTGGAATGCAAAAGTAGGAAGCCAAGAGATACCTGGAGTAAGAGGCAAATTTGGCCTTGGATTACAAAATGAAGCAGGGCAAAGGTTAACAGAGTTTTGCCAAGAGAACTCCCAGGTCATAGCAAACACCCTCTTCCACAATGCTAAAGACAGATCTACACACCCACATCACCAGGTGGTCAATATTGAAATCAGATTCACTATATTCTTTGTTGCAGCTGAAGATGGAGAAGCTCCATACAGCCAGCAAAAACAAGACCAGGAACTGACTGTGGCTCAGATCATGAACTCCTTATTGCCAAATTCAGACTGAAATTGGAGAAAGTGAAGAAAACCACTAGACCATTCAGGTGTGACATAAATCAAATCCCTTATGATTACACAGTGGAAGTGACAAATAAAGTCAAGGGATTAGATCTGATAGAGTGTCTGAAAAACTACTGATGGAGGTTCATGACATTGTACAGGAGGCAGTAATCAAGATCATTCCCAAGAAAAAGAAATGCAGAAAGGCAAAATATTTGTCTGAGAAGGTGTTACAAATAGCTGAGAAATGAAGAAAAGAGAAAGTTAAGGGAGAAAAGGAAAGATATGTTCATTTGAATGCACAGTTAGCAAGAAGAGCAAGGAGAGATAAGAAAGCCTTCCTCAGTGATCAGTGCATAGAAATAGAGGGAAACAATAAAATGGGAAAGACTGGAGGTCTCTTCAAGAAGATTAGAGATACCAAGGGAACATTTCATGCAAAAATGGGCACAATTAAGGACAGATATGGTAAGGACCTAACAGAAGCAGAAGATATTAAGAAGATTGGCAAGAATACCCCAAAGAACTATACAAAAAAGAACGTCATGACCTAGATAATCATGATAGTGTGATCACTCACCTAGAGCTAGACATCCTGGAATGTGAAGTCAAGTGTGCTTTAGAATGCATCACTATGAACACATCTAGTGGATGTGATGACATTCCAGTTGAGTTATTTCAAATGCTAAAAGATGATGCTGTGAAAGCGCTGCACACAATATGCCAACAAATCTGGGAAACTCAGCAGTGGTCACAGGAATGGAAAAGGTCAGTTTTCATTTCAATCCCAAAGAAGGGAAATGCCGAAGAATGTTCAAACTGCTGCAAGATTGCACTCATCTCACACACCAGCATGGTAATACTCAAAATTCTCCAAGCCAAGCTTCAACAGAATGTGAACCATGAACTTGCAGATGTTCAAAAAAGATTTAGAATAGGCAGAGGAACTAGAGATCAAATTGCCAACATTCATTGAATCATATAAAAAGCAAGAGAATTCCAGAAAAACATATATTTCTGTTATATTGATTATGCCAAAGCCTTTGACTCTGTGGATCACAACGAACTGTGGAAAATTCTTAAAGATAGGAATAGCAGATCACCTTACCAGCCTCCTGAGAAGTCTGTATGCAGGTAAGAAGTAACAGTTAGAACTGGACATGGAAAAATGGACTGGTTCTGAATTGGGAAAAGAGTATGTCAAGGCTGTGTAATGTCATCATGCTTTTTTAGCTAATAGGCAGAGTGCATCATACAAAGTGCTGTGCTGGATGAAGCACAAGCTGAAATCAAGACTGCCAGAGAAATATCAATAATCTCAGATATGCAGATAGCATCACTGTTATGGCAGAAAGTGAAAAGGAACTAAAAGACCTCTTGATGAAAGTGAAAGAGGAGAGTGAAAAAGCTGGCTTAAAACTCAACATTCAAAAAACTAAGATCATGGCATCCAGTCCCATCACTCCATGGGAAATAGACAGCGAATAATGGAAACAGTGACAAACTTTATTTTCCTGGGCTCCAAAATTACCCCAGGTGGTGATTGTAGTCATGAAATTAAAAGACACTTGCTCCTTTGAAGAACAGCTATGATCAACCTGGATAGCATATTAAAAGCAGAGACATTACTTTGCCAGCAAAGGTCCATCTAGTCAAAGCCATGGTTTTTCCAGTAGTCATGTATGGGTGTGAGATTTGGACCACAAAGAAAGCTGAGTACCAAAGAATTGATACTTTTGAACTGTGGTGTTGGAGAAGACTCTTGAGAGTTCCTTGGACAGCAAGGAGATCGAACAGGCCAGTTCTAAAGGAAATCAGTCCTGAATATTCATTGGAAGAACGATTGCTAAAGCTGAAGCTCCAATATTTTGGCCACCTGATGCAAAGCGGTGACTCATTGGAAAAAAGCGTGATGCTGGGAAAGATTGAGGGCAGGCAGAGAATGGGACGACAGAGGATGAGATGGTTGGATGGCATCACCAACTCGATGGACATAAGTTTGAGCAAGCTCCAGGAGTTGGTGATGGACAGGAAAGAGTCCTGGCGTGCTGCAGTTCATGGGGTCGCAAAGAGTCAGAGAGGACTGAGTGACTGAACTGAACTGAACAGACAATAAAAACTTTAAGGTAAAAGGAAATTCTTAAGAGTTCTGTATTTTATACATTCTTTGACATATACATATTGATTTTTTTTTTCAATTTTGGTAAGCTGATACATTGATGAAAGTGAAGTCGCTCAGTTGTCTCTGACTCTTTGCAACCCCACGGACAGTAGCCTGCAGCAGGCTCCTCTGTCCATCGGATTTTCTAGGCAAGAGTACTGGAGTGGGTTGCCATTTCCTTCTCCAGATACATTGATAGTAGTGGTTTATTCAGAATGACTTTTAATATTTTATTATTTTGTCTGCTGTTCAGTTGCTCAATTTTGTCCAACTCTTTGTGACCCCATGGACTGCAGCACAACAAGCATCCCTGTCCTTCACTATCTCCTGGAACTTGCTCAAACTCATGTCCATTTAGTCGGTGATGTCATCCAACCATCTCTTCCTCTGTCATCCCCTTATACACCTGCCTTCAAATTTCCCAGCATCAGGGCCTTTTCCAATGAGTTGGCTCTTCCCATCAGGTGGCCAAAGTATAGGAGCTTCAGCTTCAATATCAGTCCTTCCAGTGAATATTCAGTATTGATTTCCTTTAGGATTGACTGGTTTGATTTATTTGTAGTCCAAGGGACTCTCAGGAGTCTTCTCCAACACCACATTTTGGAGACATGAATTCTTCAGCTCGCATTCATACATTACTACTGGAAAAACCATAGCTCTGGTTATTCTGACGTTCATCAGCAAAGTAATATCTCTGCTTTTTAATATATTGTCTAGGTTTGTCATAGCTTTTATTGCAAGGAGAAAGCATCTTTTAATTTCATGGCTGTAGTCACCATCTGCAGTGATTTTGGACCCCAAGAAAGTAAAACCTGTCACTGTTTCCATTGTTTCCTCATCTATTTGCCATGGAGTGATGAGAATGGATGCCATGATCTTAATTTTCTGAATGTTGAGTTTTAAGCCAGCTTTTTCATTAACCTCTTTCACCTTCATCAAGAGTCTCTCTAGTACTAAATGGTGTTTTTGACTCCTATGCATTACCTGTTTAGCAGTCAATGATTTGACTGAAAATCATTTCATTTGACAGAATGATTTCATTTGACATTTCATTTGGCAGAATGATTTGACTAAAAGTCATATCCCTTTCTCTCTCCCTTCTCTGATTTATATTTTTCTTCTTTTTTTTTTTTTCCTATTTGTCAAATCTTATAATCTTAACATTATATTAGGTTACCTATGTTACTATCTTGAATTGAGTCCTGCTTCTACTTTTTAAAATAATAAAAGATCCAACAGTCCAGTTTTGCAGTTTCTACTGGCATCTATGGCTAGAAGTTCTACAATCCACTGGAATCCTCAGGAACAGCATGCTTGCAGAGAATACTCTGGAGTTATTGAATGTTGCAAACAGATTTCCTATGTCTTTAATCTTTGCCGGACAGCTTGACTTGATATAAAATCCCTGGCTCTTCTTTTCTTTCTTTAAATTTTTTTTGAAAATGTTGCTTTCCTATTGCTTAATTCATACTCTTTTTAGAGAAAAGTAAGCATCTTCCTTTGTAAGTGAATTGATCTTATTATCTGGAGGTCCTAAGACATTTTTTTTAATATTCTAATTTTAATAGTTTAATCAAGGTATTTCTCACACTTATTTATTCTGATCAATATTACCAGGTTCTATCAAGCCTTATCAAGGTATGCCTTCAAATCTCTTATTTCTACAAAGTATCCTTGGATTACTTTAATATTTTCCATTGCCCTGGATAGCTAGTCTAGTTTTGATTGTCTCTTTAAGTACCAGGGCTTACCTGATGGCTCAGTTGGTAAAGAATTCACCTGCAATGCAAGAGACCCTGGTTCGATTCCTGGACGGGGAAGGTGTGCTGTAGAAGGGACAGGCTATGCACTCAAGTATTCTTGGGCTTCCGTTGTGGCTCAGCTGTTAAAGAATCCCCCTGCAATGCGGGAGACTGGGTTCAATCCTTGGGTGAGGAAGATACCCTGGTGAAGGGAAAAGCCCCACTCCAGTATTCTGGCCTGGAGAAATCCATGGACCGTATAGTCCACGGGGTCTCAAAAAGTTGAACACAACTGAGCGACTTTCACTTTCACTTAAGCACTCCAATGTTGATGTGTTAGATTTACTTTCTGTAACTCCTCTTTACTCTACTTCTTTCTTGAATTTTTTTCATTAACATATGTAAGATAGATAGCCAACGGGAATTTGCTGTGTGGCTCAGGAAACTCAAACAGGGGCTCTGTATCAACTTAGAGGGTGGGATGGGGAGGGAGATGGGAGGGAGTTTCAAAAGGGAGGGGATGTATGTATACCTACGGCTGATTCTTGTTGAGGTTTAACAGAAGACAACAGAATTCTGTAAAGCAAATATCCTTCAATACAAAAATAAATAACTTTAATAAAAATCCAAAATTTCTTTAATATTTCTTATTAAATTTTCATACAAATACATTCCTCCTTGTACATATTGTAATATAATCTTTATATATGGTACAATTTTGTCATTTATATTTCTTTCTTAAGTTTAATGTTACCATTAATTTGTTCATAGTTTTGTCCACTAATGTTTTAATTTTTAAGTTTCCAGCTTATGATATATTTTCAGATACAGAAAGGCTTTCCTGACAAAATGTAATTTCATTTGAAGTGTTGTATTACTATTTTCTTCTGATTAATAATTATTTTAGAGGAAAAAATGGCCAGTTATAATATTGTGATTCACATTTTATGTTTTTATTTTTTTCCTTAAAGTAGCTTTGTAAGACACTTGTTTGCTTTTTATCCCTTATATTTAGCTGTTTATAGTTTACAAGTGATAAAGGAAGTTTACTTGATAAAGGAAGTAGATTTTCTTTAATTGGAAATATTTGGTGGGAAAAGGTGAGTTAATCATATTTTCTTTTTATCTCTTCAGAATTCTTACTTTCCCCCTCTTATCCCTGTCCTTCCCTTCAAAGCTTTGTCTCCAAATTAATCACACCTTATTTGTTTATTTGATCATACCCAAAATTCATGCTTCATCAAAGGTGATGTTTCTACTCTCCTTGAACTTTAAACTATTTCTTACTAGGTATAAACATGCACTCATTTGTTTTGTACTTACTATTTGATTTTCTTCTACTGTCATTGACTATGTCTGTGTTCTGTCTAATGTCCCCAAATTTTCACAGAATCTCTAATTTGAAGTTTGGTTGAGAACTCTGTTGAAAAGTGGTATTTTTTTCCCCAGCTTGCAGGTATTTTAAAATTTAGATTCTTAGGGTTGCAAAAATATGGTCTGTGTGTTTTTATTTGTTATTCTCATAGATTTGTTTATTATTACAGGAATTTAAAAGAAGACAGCTGCATTATTCTCCATACTCCTCCTCAAGGATGTTTAAGACATTTGTTCAGATAAAAGCAAAACCAAAATGATATTCTTAAGTGAAGACATTCTGTCATGGTTGAACTGAAATAT
Organism: Dama dama; assembly: GCF_033118175.1. Classification (NCBI taxonomy): domain Eukaryota; kingdom Metazoa; phylum Chordata; class Mammalia; order Artiodactyla; family Cervidae; genus Dama; species Dama dama. The sequence goes on from NC_083681.1 coordinate 14,300,477, forward strand.
TGTAGATAATATTATAGAAGGTTCTTGAACTTTCACAACTTTGCACCTAACAATATTTGATAGAAATGAGGTCTAAAACTAAGAGGTAAAGACAATTTTCTTTTTCTTTCTTTCTTTTTTTCAGTTTTATTTATTTATTTATTTTACTTTATATTTTATTGGTTTTGCCATACATTGACATGAATCCACTATGGGTGTACATGTGTTCCCCATCCTGAACCCCCTTCCCACCTCCCTCACAATCCCATCTCTCTGGGTCATCCCAGTGCACCAGACCAAAGCACCCTGTAGTATGCATCTAACCTGGACTGGTGATTTGTTTCACATATGCTAATTTACATGTTTCAATGCCATTCTCCCATATCATCCTGCCCTCGCCCTCTCCCACAGAGTCCAAAAGTCTGTTCTATACATCTGTGTCTCTTTTGCTGTCTTATATACAGGGTTATCATTACCATCTTTCTAAATTCCATATATATGCATTAGTATACTCTATTGGTGTTTTTCTTTCTGGCTTACTTCACTCTATATAATAGGCTCCAGTTTCATCCACCTCATTAGAACTGATTCAACTGTATTCTTTTTAATGGCTGAGTAATATTCCATTGTGTATATGTACCGCAGATTTCTTATCCATTCATCTGCTGATGGACATCTAGGTTGCTTCCATGTCCTGGCTATTATAAATAGTGCTGCAATGAACACTGGGGTACACATGTCTCTTTCAGATCTGGTTTTCTCAGTGTGTATGCCCAGCAGTGGGATTGCTGGATCATATGGCAGTTCTATTTCCAGTTTTTTACGAAATCTCCACACTGTTCTCCATAGTGGCTGTACTAGTTTGCATTCCCACCAACAGTGTAAGAGGGTTCCCTTTTCTCCATACCCTCTCCAGCTTTCATTGCTTGTAGACTTTTTGATTACAGCCATTCTGACTGGTATGAAAAGGTACCTCATTGTGGTTTTGATTTGCATTTCTCTGATAATGAATGATGTTGAGCATCTTTTCATGTGTTTGTTAGCCATCTGTATGTCTTCTTTGGAGAAATGTCTGTTTAGTACTTTGGCCCGCTTTTTGATTGGGTCATTTATTTTTCTGGAATTTAGCTGCAGGAGTTGTTTCTATATTTTTGAGATTAATTATTAGTCCATTGCTTTGTTTGCTATTATTTTCACCCATTCTGAGGGCTGTCTTTTCACCTTGCTTATAGTTTCCTTTGTTGTGCAGAAGCTTTTAATTGTAATTAGGTCCCATTTGTTTATTTTTGCTTGTATTTCCAATATTCTGGGAGGTGGGTCATAGAGGATCCTGCTGTGGCTTATGTCAGAGAGTGTTTTGCCTATGTTTTCCTCTAGGAGTTTTATAGCTTCTGGTCTTAAAACACTGGTGAAAGAAATCAAAGATGACACAAATAGAGAAATATACCGTATTCATGGATCGGAAGAATCAATATAGTGAAAATGAGTATATTACCCAAAGACAGTATGGTACTGGCACAAAGACAGAAATACAGATCAGTGGAACAAAATAGAAAGCCCAGAGATAAATCCACAAACCTATGGACACCTTATCTTTGACAAAAGAACCAAGAATATACAATGGAGAAAAGACAATCTCTTTAACAAGTGGTGCTGGGAAAACTGCTCATCCACTTGTAAAAGAATGAAACTAGAACAGTAACACCATACACAAAAATAAACTCAAAATGGAAAATTTTCTTTCTTTCTTTTCTTTTCTTTTTTTTTTAGTTTAAAGAAACAGATGGGACTCTGGACAACAACTGCAAGCAGAGGAAATAAATACATGATCTTAGCTTGTGGCCCTGAAATATGATGGCAGGCTGGATTAATGAGAGAAGAATAATTCACAGATATAAATGCTAGAATTCCTTAATAGAGCATCTTATTCTGTTTTTTACTTTCTAAATGGCAATTTACTTGTGTTTTTGAAGGTTTCAAAATAATTTGTCTAAAGAAACAGAGTATTGTTTAATATATTAAATAAATCAAGGAGCAATGCTAAAAGGATGAAAGTTAAGATGGTATTAGCAGTAGACTAGGTAAATGAGTTGTAAGACATAAGATATGACTTGCAAGGCTCAGAAATCATGCTATTCCAAATCAGAATGACTATCTAATGTGATAAATGACAACCAGGACAGATTTGTGACACAAGTACACATTCATTAATTACTAGCAGTGGCCAAATATGAAAAAAAAAAAAAAAATGCTTGCTTTGTATACTCATTAGAAATTATAAATAAAGTTACTCTTATTTGTGGATTGAAAAGAAACTGGATGCTTAAGTGCTTGATAATTTTGAGCATTAGATATACATATTAATCAGTTATGACCCTAAATTCTAAGGCATTGAACCCAACTTGAATTTGTGGAAGTAAAAACTGAAGGAAATATTATCTTTCAGAAGGGTGTTATCCTGGCTTTAGTTACATCCTAGGAATACATAGTTCATATAGATCAACCACATAGTTGCATAGAGAATATATTTTAGGATGGTTCATTGAATATTGATTATAAAATGTTTAGCACAATAGTTACACGTGATAAGCACTCAATTATTAAGTAATTTTTATAGTTAATATTAATTTGTTTATATAGGGCTAATAACATATATACAGTTAATATAGGTTTATTTTTCAAAAATATAAAAGTAATTAACTGAATGAAAATAGCTCTCTTTGTGTGTGTATGTGCATGCTGTGTAAGGATAGAGTATGTATTTATGTATGTGTTTAATATTGTATTTCTTCTATGTTACCTCTGAAAACTATTTCAGTCATTCAAAAATTGCATATACTGAAGATACCATAACTTTTTGCACAATATAACAAAAAAACTAAATATTTTCATTAACTCAGATAATTATGTAAGAACAGTGTGGCATTTGAATCACGACCTTCTATCTGCACCTACCCATTTCCAGCTTAATGTGACAGTCTCTAGTTAGGAGTAGCCAAGAAGACAGTTCTAATGCCAGTTTCATATGGAGGGATATAGTATCTTCTTGGGAGGGGCAGGACATTCGGATTTATAATCTCTAATGACTCATAAAGAATCAGAAACTGCAAATAGATTGATAACATATAAAGTATGGAATTAGTAATTAGGAAAACAAACAAACAAACTATCCACAAAGAAAGCCAAAGCTCGAGCTCAGATCACTTCACTGATGATTTCTACCAAATATTTAAAGAATCAAACTGTTCATATTTCTTCATTAACTCTTCCAAAAAAATAAATAAATAAATGAAAGAGAAAGAAACATCTCCCAATTATTTTTCCAAGACCAGTAGTACCCTGATTCAAAAGCAACTGAAGGTATCACAAGAAAAGAAAACTGCAGATCAAAATGTAGATCCTCTAAAAGTAGAAGCAAAATGGCTTAACAAAAGTTAGCACATCAAATCCAAATAACATATAAAACTAACATGATGTTGACTGGTGAAAAAAAAATCATGCTTTCCCCTAAAATCAGGGGGAAATGTCTATTTTCTCTCATCACATTTATTCAATTTTATATTGAACATTCCAATAAAGACAATAGAGCAAGAAAGGTTAAAAAAAAAAAGGCATTCAGATTGAAACAGAAGAAATAAAGCTATCTATTTTTCCAAAGGACATGATCTTGCATATAAAACCTAAGAAGAGCCAGTATAACACCATTAGAACTAGTAAACAATTTCAGCGAGGTTATAACACGTAAGATTGATATATACAAAAATTTATGTTTTTACACACTAGCAAGGAACAATCTAATATGACATAACGAAAACCACTCAATGTACAATAATAGCAAAAATAATGAAATATTCAATGATAAATTAAAGAATTCAAAAACTAATACCAGAAAATAATAAAATATTGAAAAATTAACGAAAGCCTAATATATAAGTAGAAACACACTCCAAGTTCATGGGTTGGATGACTTATTTACTATCAATATGACGATAGTACCCAGATTCGGTGAAATATCTGTCAAAATCCCAGGTTCCTATTTTGTAGATTTAAAAAGAGAATCTTGTAATTGCTGCAGAAATTCAAAGAATTTAGAATTGACAAAATAACACTGAAAAAGAAAAATGCTATAGGATTCATATGTCTTTATTTCAAAACTTAGTACAAAGCTACCCATAACTAATATGTATCAAGACATGAGACACTGGTCAAAGAATAGATGTATAGGTCAATGGAATAGAGTTGAGGGTTCCAAAATAAACCTCTTATTTGATTTTTGACAAGGGTGCTAAACAACTCATATGAATAAAAAAAAATATTATTCAACAAATAGGGTTGATCTAATTGGTTATCCACATGCAAAAGAATGAAGTTGGACTTGTGTTTCACATCATACATGAAGATTAACCAAGTGGATCAAAATCCAAAATATAGCAGCTAAAAATATAAAACTCAGAAAAAACATAAATATTTGTGACCTTGGGCAAGAAAGTGTTTTTTTCATTGTAACACAAAAAGCACAGGCAACAAATGAAAAATACATAAGTCGGGCTTCTTCAACATTAAAAATAAAAAACATGGCTAGAATACATCTAGAATACACATTTTATAATACATAAAATATATATAATACACCCAGATACATAAAAAACACATCTAGAATACATAAGAACACTTACAACTCAATAATAAGACCACAATGAACAGACACAACAGAAAATTCCTCTCCAACACCACAGAAATTTCTTCAAAGAAAAAAAAACAAACAAACAAATAACCAATAATCATATGGAAAGATGCCCAATGATATTAGCCATTAGGGAAATAGAAATAAAACTCTCAAGAGGTTGTATTATAAGATGGCTATAATCACAAAGCAAGTAATGTCAAATATTGATAACTATACAGAGAAATTAGAAATCTCATATTCTGGTAATAAGAATAGTGCATTCACTGTAGTAAACAGTCTTACAATAACTCAAAGGTTTAAATGGAGCTATCTCACTCCCAAGATAAATGGAAACACAAAAACTTTTACATGAATGTTCGCAGCAGCATTATTCATAAAAGCTAAAATGTAGCAAACAACTCAAATGCTATTAACTGATAAATGGATTTTTAAAAAACGCAGTGTATATATTGTTTTTCAGTCGCTCAGTCCCATCCAACGCTTTGTGACCCCAGGACTGCAGCATGCAAGGCTTCCCTGTTCTTCACCATCTCCCAGAACTTGCTCAAATTCGTGTCCATGGAGTCGGTGATGGCATCCAACTATCTCATCCTCTGTCGTCCACTTCTCCTCCTGCCTTCAATCTTCCTCAGCATCAGGACCATTTCCAGGGTCTTTGCATCAGGAGGCCAAAATATTGGAGCTTCAGCTTCAGCATCAGTCTTTCCAATGAATATTCAGGATTGATTTCCTTTAGGATTGAATGGTTTGAACTCCTTGCAGTCCAAGGGAATCTCAAGAGCCTTCTGCAACACCACAGTTCAAAAGCATCTGTTCTCCAGTGCTCAGCCTTCTTTACGGTCCAACTCTCACATCCATTCATGACTACTGGAAAAACCATAGCTTTGACTCTATAGACCTTTGTGGGCAAAGTAATGTCTCTGTTTCTTAATATGCTGTTTAGGCTTATCATAGCTTTTCTTCCAAGAAGCAAGTGTCCTTTAATTTCATAATTGCAGTAAGTCTGTAGTGATTTTGGAGCCCAAGAAAATAAAGTCTGTCTCTGTTTCCATTGTTTCTCCATCTATTTGCCATGAAGTGATAGGACCGGATGCCAAGATCTTTATTTTTTATTTTTTGAATGTTGAGTTTTACGCCAGCTTTTTCACTCTCCTCTTTAACTTTCATCAAGAAGCTCTTTAGTTCCTCTTCACTTTCTGTCATAAGGGTGGTGTTATCTGCAAATCTGAGGTTATTGATATTTCTCCCTGCAAACCTGATTCCAGCTTATTCTTCCTTCATCCAATCATTTCACATGATGTACCACCCTGCATAGAAGTTAAATAAGTGGGGTGACAATATACAATCTCGATGTACTCCTTTCCCAACTTGGAACCATTCCATTGTTCCATGTCTGGTTCCACTGTTGCTTTTTGACCTGCATACGGATTTCTCAGGAGGCAGGCAATGTGGTTGCGTATTCCCATCTTTTCAAGAATTTTCACAGTTTGTTGTGACCCACACAGTCAAAGTCTTTAGCATTGTCAATGAAACAGAAGTAGATGTTATTCTGGAATTCTCTTACTTTTTCTATGATCTAACAGATGCTGGCAATTTGATCTCTGATTCTTCTGCCTTTTCTAAATCCAGCTTGAACATCCAGAAGTTCTCATTCAAGTACTGTTGAAGCCCAGCTTGGAGAATTTTGAGTATTACCTTGCTAGCATGTGAAATGAGTACAATTGTGCAGTAGTCTGAACATTTTTTGGCATTGCCTTTCTTTGGGACTGAAATGAAAACTGACCTTTTCCAGGTTTGAGGCTACTGCTGAGTTTTCCAGATTTGCTGCATATTGAGGGCAGCACTTTCACAGCATCATCTTTTAGGATTTGAAATAGTTCAGCTGGAATTCCATCACCTCCACTAGTTTTGTGTGTATTGATGCTTCATAAGGTCCAGTTGACTTCGGAGTGCAGGATGCCTGGCTCTAGGTGAGTGATCACACCCTTGTGGTTATCTGGGTCATTAAGATCTTTTTAATATATTTCTTCTGCATATTCTTGCCACCTTTTCTTAATATCTTCTGCTTCTGTGAGGTTCATACCTTTTTTGTCCTTTATTGGCAGAAACACCATGGGCCTAAGAAATAGCTCCAGAGGAAATGAGTAGGTTGAGCCAAAGTGGAAACAATGTTTGAAAACATCCTAGTTTGGATGTGCCTAGGGGTGAAAATAAAATCTGATTCTGTAAAGAACAATATTGCATAGGAACTTGGAATATTAGGTCCATAAATCAAGGTAAATTGGAAGTGGTCAAATAGGAGATGGCAAGAGTGAACATCGACATTTTAGGAATCAATGAACAAATGACTGGAATGGGTGAATTTAATTCCGATGACCATTATATCTACTACTGCAGGCAAGAATCCCTTAGAAGAAATGAAGTAGTCCTCATAGTCAACAAAAGAGTCCAAAATGCAGTACTTGGGTGCAATTTCAAAAACGACAGAATGAACTCTGCTTCTAGGGCAAACCTTTCAATATCACAGTAATCCAAGTATATACCCGAACCACTAATGCTGAAGAAGCTGAAGTTGAATGGTTCTATTTAGACTTACAAGATCTTTTATAACTAATTCCCAAAAAAGATGTCCTTTTCATCATAGAGGATAGGAATGAAAAAGTAGGAAATCAAGAGATTCCTGGAGTAACAGGCAAGTTTGGCTTTGGGGAACAAAATGAAGCAGGTAAAGGCTAACAGAGTTTTAAAGGAGAACACACTGGTCATAGAAAACACCCTCTTCCACAACACAACAGACAACTCTACATGTACATCACCAGGTGGTCAATACAGAAATCGGATTGATTATATTCTTTGCAGCCAAAAATGGAGAAGCTCTATACAGTCAGCAAAAACAAGACCAGGAGCTGACTGTGGCTTAGATCATGAACTCCTCATTGCCAAATTCAGACTTAAATTGAAGAAAACAGGGAAAACCACTAGGCCATTCAGGTATGAGCTAAATAAAATCCCTTACAATTATACGGTGGACATGACAAATATATTCAAGGGATTAAATTTGATAGAGTGCCTGAAGAACTATTGTTGGAGGTTCATAACATTGTACAGGATGTGGTGATCAAAATCATCTCCATGAAAAAGAAATCAAAAAGGGCAAAATGTTGTCTGAGGAGGCCTTACAAATAGCTGAGAAAAGAGGAGAGGTGAAAGGCAAAGGGGAAAACTAACAATATACCTATCTGAATGCAGAGTTTCAAAGAACAGCAAGGAGAGATAAGAAAGCCTTCCTAAGTGATCAGTGCAAAGAAACAGAGAAAAACAATAGAATGGGAAAGACTAGAGATCTCTTCAAGAAAATTATAGTGTATATACATAAATATATGTTTATATATATATGTATATTTCATTAAAAATAGTTTCTGGTATTTATATAAATTTTCTTGTGTGTGTATATATATACATATATATGTGTGTATATATATATATATATATATATATATTGCTATTTTTTAATGAAAAGGATGAAATACTGGTTGACGCCACCACATGAATGATCCCTGAAAAAGTTATAATAAAAGAAACTACTAAAAGAACAATAATGTATCATATGTTTCAATTTATATGACATGAACAGGAGTGCCAAGTCTGTAAAGATTTAAAGTAGATTAGTGAATGGAGGGGAAATAATAGGTAAATGCTAAAGGTATGTTGTTTGCTTAGGGGATGATGAAAGGTTTTAAATTTGATTGTGGAAATGCTTGCACAATTATGATGATACTAATAACTGTTGAATTGTGCACTTTAAATATGTGAGTTTTATGGTACATGAATTTTATCTCAATAAATCTATTAACAACAGAAACAACCAAAAGGTAAAATATTCCTTCATCCTTCATATTTCTTTTGTTCTTTTGAAACTAAGAAATAGACTCTCTCAGTGTACTCCAAAGTATGGAAATTTCAAAATGAATATGAGCAGGAATGTTTTACATCTTTCTTTTAGTTTGAGGAAAAGTGTTTTACAGTGTTGAGTTGATTTCTGCAGTACAGCAGTGCAAATCAGCCATAATCATACACATATCCCCTCCTCTGGAAGCTCCCTCCCCTCCCCACATCACACCCCTTTAGGTCATCACACAGTGCCAAACCGGGCTCCCTGTGTCGATTAGCAACTTCTCACAAGCTGTCATTTTACACATGGTTGTGCATATATGTTGATGCCACTTTATCCATTTGTCCCACTCTATCCTTCCCTCACTGTGTCCACAAGTTTGTTCTCTAGCTTTGTCTCCATTCTGTCCCTGCAAATAGGTTCATTACTGCAATTTTTCTAGATTCCATATATGTGTTAATATACATTGATTGTTTTTTTCTCTTTCTGACTTACTTCACTCTGTATAACAGGCTCTAGGTTCATCCACCTCATTACACACTGACTCAAATTCATGCTTTTGTATGGCTAAGTAATATTCCATTACATATATATATACATATATAGATATAGATATATACACATCTTATTTATCTTTCCATCTGTCGTTGGACATCTAGATTGCTTCCTTGTCTTGGCTATCATAAACAGTGCTGTAATAAACACTGTGATAAATTGAGCAAGAATTTTGATTAATTTCCTGTGCACACAAGAAATTGGAGAAACCAATCAATCAAATCTCACATGAGTTCAGAAATAATAACTAAATTGAGTGCCCCTGAGACTGGGGACAACAGAGGATGAGATGGCTTTATGGCATCACTGACTCGATGGGCATGAGTTTGAGTAAACTCTGGGAGTTGGTGATGGACAGGGAGGCCTGGTGTGCTGCAATTCATGGGGTCACAAAGAGTCAGACACGACTGAGCGACTGAACTGAACTGAACTGAGACTGGAAAGCTTTTCAAAGACTTAAAGATGCTGTGAACTTCCTCAAAATTTGTTAAGAATACTAAATGGTTTGAGAATTGAGGTTTATTTTGTCATGCCATTTGTGATGGGATTTACTTTAGTACTCAGAGTTTTCTTTCTTTCTTTTCATTCTTTCTTTCTTTTCTTTACTTTCTTTCCTTCTCAGTCCATTTTCTATGTGCCTCTTCTTTGGTTTTCAGTGGTAATTATCTATGTATCATTCTCTGGATTTTTTTTTTTCAAATTATAGATAAAATAAATCTGATTGAATTTCAATTTAGTCACAAGCATTTTTGCTGGCCTAATGTTTCAAATGCAATTTTCATGAGTTAGCATGAAGCTCTGTAGCTCTCTCTTTTATGGGGAGGAAAGATGCCTTAGTAAAAATGGACACATATTTATAATAATCATGTAAAATGTTCAACACACCACATAAGAAACTGAAGTTAAGAAAAATTTATTAAATAATATTTCAACAGAACCAGTTTTTTTTTTTTTTTTCCTTATCAGAGGAATTTTACCAACTAGTATTTTAACATTCAAAGAAATATGTCAGTTAATCAAATACTAAGTCTTATTATCAGGATCTGTCTTGATTCTGGAGATAAAGTACAAATAGGATACAGTCACTTTTTCAGAATTTAAAACTAGATAAAGAAGCATCCATTACAAATGTGTATGAGGAATTATCCTTCCAACTGTCTTGTAAAGTCAAACCCTTCCACAGTCTTTGGTCTATCACTAGCTTTTTAAAGTAGTCATTCAAGTTAAGGTCAATGCCATCATCCCTACTGGTAGGATAGTATTCTGCTATCATGACAAATATTTCCAGTGTTAATGTTCTAGAAGTATAATTAAGGATTATTTGAAGTCATCAATGTGGCCATTAGAGTTTCTGGCCCTTATTTTCAATGTACTGAAACTCAATTTCTGTTTTGAATACTAGCCTAAAATATCCATATTGTGTCATTGAAACAGCAGATGTCAATTTGATAAAAAATAATTAAAAAAAAAAACACTTTTTAATCCATCAAAGAGCTATGCCTAGGGTAACCATAAAGTCAAACAAGACTGCCTTGATTGCTTGGAGATGAGGCTTTCAGGGCCCTTTAAAAATATGATGTCATGTCATAAACTATCTTTAAAATGGTCTGCCTTCCTGTTTTCTAACTTCTAAGTGAAATTGCTTAGTACCTTGAGGGGGTAGGTAATAAAATAGACATTCAAAAGGTAATTTACTTTGAAGGGAGGGTAGATGATGACAGTACAATAAGATAAAAAGATCAGTGTTAACTAAAATGATATGGTTTCAGACATATGTTTCTTGCGAGCCAGAAGTTCCTTAGAGTCACAGCAATTATAATAAGAGCTCATCCTTTCAATTACAAAGCCATAGCTTCAAATCTTATAAATGTTGTCAGCCTCCTCAACATTTAATCCTTTGTATGACAGCACTCCAGCCACTCACAGAAAAAGGAGGCACATATCAGTGATTACTTGGATTTTCATAGTGACCAGAACCAACTGAATTTTTATTACCAGTACTTTAACATTCAGTGCATGAATTACTTTGCAAATGGATCAAATCAAATCTTGTTAAGTAGCTGGCATGATAAGAGGAAAAAAAGTGAATAATTTGTGGTCAATGAAAATACTTATTATTTCTTTACAACAGCACTGTCTAGGAACAGACCAAGATGCATTTTAACTCTACAAAATAGTTTTTGAGTACTTGTTTTTGTTGTTGTTCAGCCACCAAGTCGTGGTCAACTCTTTGGGACGCCATGAACTGCAGCATGCCAGGATTTCCTCTCCTTCACTGTCTCCCGGAATTTGCTCAGATGCATGTCCGCTGAGTCAGTGACGCTATCTAACCATCTCATCCTCTGCCCACCTCTGCTCTTTTTGCCTTCACTCTTTCCCATCACTTATTATGTACTCAACATGCAAAAGAGACTTCCCTGGTGGCTCAGATGGTAAAAGCCTCTGCCTACAATGCAGGAGACCTGGGTTTGATCCCTGGGTTGGAAAGATGCCCTAGAGAAGGAAACGGCAACCCACTCCAGTATTCTTGCCTGGAGAATCCCAGGGACAGAGGAGCACGGTGCGCTGCCGTCTATGGGGTTGCACAGCGGCAGACACGACTGAAACGACTTAGCAAAAGAAAATATACTGACAGAAGTGAAAAGTGGGATTGGATAATATATCAGTGAGAAATCACACACACGCACACACACACAGACACAGAGAGTTACACAAATAAGCAAAAAAGAGTCCTTTGGTACTATTTTGCCTGTAGTATTAGCAGATAGAAAGAACTAGACAACATCAATTATAGCACTTTATGTGAACTCATGTATTAAAATAATTGCATGTCATTAAAACATTTTAAAAGTTCCATTTAGTGTTTTAGAAAATAAAGAATAGTGACAAAGTTTGAAGAGAGTTTTTAAAAAATCAAATATTTATATACTAAAAGCTTTAATTTCTTGAAATTCATATATAAACAATGGCTGTAACGCTGCAAAACTAATGACATGTTACTGTGTACGTCTCTGGGTGTGCATGAACACATTACTCATGCAGTAAAGTTTTACTTAAACATAAACAAAGAAAATCATGCTCTATTCTTACAGATGTATTCAGTGAGTTCTGACATGAAGGAGGTGGCTTGCTTGTATGGTTTCTTGAAACAAATGATAGTATGGGCAAAACCAAAAATACTTCTCACATCTTCAGCTGCAGTATGGCCTTTATGGAAATAAATACAAATCAAAATGCCCTGCTTTACTCAGCAAGCCATGATTTTTACCTGAATGCCTACCCTGTTGTATAGCTAGAGTCAGCATCACATTATACAGCCAACTATAAAGCAAAACTTGAGGGTATAGTTTAGAAGACCTTAACATATCACCCCTATTGCCAATGACAAAATTAGTTCCTTTTCATAGTAACTTTTAGGGGGGTTAAAATGGCTAGGTCTAAAAAGACACTCCTTGTTAGAAAGAAAATACTCAAGGGATTGAAGCATTTCATAAGTTGCTATCAGTGTCCTCATTAATGGTGTTTAATTGACAGCTGACGGAGAAGCCTGAGGGAAGATAGGGTCTGGCAGGCAGGGCGCCACCGAGGAGCAAACTTGGAGTCATAGATAGTCTGGGGCCAATGCTGTCCTTAACAGTTCTATACTTTGAATAATATGAAGACTTCTCCTCTTTATTTTATTTGACTGGTTTAGGTTACTGGTCTCACTTTTTGGTCATTGATTTTTATGTTTCTTAGAGACCAACCATCATCTATTTGAGTGTACCAATATAAATTGAAATTAGCTGGATTTTCTTCTAATACTTTATCATATACTTAGCTCCTGGTAAGCTTGGTTTATGTAGCAGCTTTAAGCAGGGAAAAAATACTTTAAAATAAACTACTTTCATGTATTAACTTTGTTATTATTATTTTTACTTTTAGAAGTAATACATTTATAGAACTTAAAAACTTACTTAGTATAAGGCATTATGGAAAACAGTAACTCTCTGGATCTGGAAGATCCCCTGAATAAGGATTCGGCAACCCACTTCAGTATTCTTACTTGGTAAATACCACGGACAGAGGAGTCTGGTGGGCTACAGTCCAAGGGGTCACAAAAGAGCCAGACATAACTTAGCAACTAAACAACAGCAGCAATACCTTAATACTACCGTTTCCTCCCTAGCCCGGCTCTGAAAGTAAATCAGCTTAATATTTTAACTGTTTAACTGTTCCTTCTTGTATTTTCCTACAAATTTTTGACCAATACCACCCTTAAAACAGGCAAACAGGGATCTAGTTTCAGGAAAATGACCAAACATCAAATCACTCCTGCTGGATAATGCAACTTTTTTTTTTTTTTCCTTAGGATCTTGTGAGACTAAACTATCAAGATGGTGCTGACTTGCTAATTTGGGGTGACTCATTTATGTCAGACCTAGGACAAGTTCAGATCCTGGACTATTAATGATCCACTGTTGACCCTTGGCCTATGCAATGGATTTCACCCATCCATGTCCCAATCATCCTATCACTTCAGGCCTACAGCACCCAAATGTGTGCTATGTGGCTATGGTGGTGCTACAGGAATTCTTTACACTAAATGTTCATTTGCCAATTGACACTGACCGTGGTTAGGCAGTTCAGCAGGAGTGGCTGTGCTGTCTCCTCCAAAGGTCTTTAAGGCTCTTGCTACACAATACCAATAGGCCTCTCTTATCTATTTCCTCTAATTGTATTCAGTGGATGAGGAGATGTGCTCCCTGACCATCTTCAGTTATGCTAGACAAAAGGTAGATAGTCCTGTGAATAGGACTACACTTCTTCCATTCAACTCCCCTATTTAACGTCCACTGGTGAAGGCAGAGGTATAACCAAGATCACAAGAGACCACATGCTAGGAAGGTGGGCATTATAGTTTAAAGCATTCCAGAAAACACATAGGTAGAAGGCATTGCAAAACTTTTATACTATAAAATTCTAAATTGGAAATTTAACAAAACCAGAAAACTAATGTCATATACTAATGTGTATTCTCAGTAAGACTTGCATTTGTGTTCACTATCACTGTAACACACTAGCAGCTTTACAGAGTAATTACAAGTTAATATTCACAGAAGTAATGATGAATCCAGCATTAAACATGTGGAATTAGGGAAATGTACAGTAAGATCTATATTGTCTCAATATAGACAGGTTCCAAGGAAACATTATGATTAATAACAATATTACTATCTTTTGTTTTTCTTGTAAGAGTGGGTACCATTAACCATGAATGGTACTTTTGACAATAAATAACACAATACTTTGGTTCTCAGACCTGAATAGGAAGAGGTGATGCATTGACACTATGAAACATAGATATTTAAATACTTCTCTACATCTGCAATAAATCAAATTGACCTATCTTACATGAACGCATGAACTTTATCATACATTTCTGGTCGACTTGCTGATGTGAAAAAGAACACTGTCAAAGTATTACCCTGTGTCACATAAACCCAGGAGAGGGTCTACTTATCACTTAAAATTCTGATACTTCTTCATTCCATTTCACAATTTAAGGCTTTATCTAATAATCTTCTATTGAAGATCAGAAATGATATTTTTACTCTCAGGTGTCATGTTCTGTCCCCACATGGAAATACTTTCCTTATCTCTATCCTAGGAATTATATAATTTTTTTGCTAAATAAATATTTCATGTGTATTTTTTATGATTTTTAAAATATTACTCATGGTTAAACCACATATTGCTGCATAATTGCATTTTATTTATTTTGCATTTGCTTTGCCTAGAAATTGCTGTCATAAAATGACAATAATAAAATGGCCAAACTTATAAGGTTGCTATTATGTTTAGCAAATTAATATATATAAAATAATGGTTAGCTGGTGCAAGTAAGCCCTCCACAAGCACTTTTACCCTTAGATTAATACCTAGCTATAATTTTTCTTTCTCTAAATTATCTGAAAAGCTGAATCTGGTCAGATGATCAAGCAGTTATAGACTCCCATCCACTTAACTGTAACTTTTAAAGCTCTCCATCTTCATGAATTTATCTCTAATGGGGACTTCCTATACTACTACACTTATCAGCTTGTTATTTCCATTTAAGCCCCTTGAGTATTAGAATCTTTGTTAAAGTACATGATTTCTATTTCTTAATTTACACCCTCATTGTTGGCAGAACATGCCTAAAGAAACTATAAAATCTGTGCATCAGTTGAGTACACTTCAGTGACTCAGTCGTGTCCGACTCTTTGTAACCCCATGAACCACACCAAGCCAGGACTCCCTGTCCATCATCAACCTCCAGAGTTTGTCCAAACCCAAGTCCATTGAGTCAGTGATGCCACCCAACCATCTCATCCTCTACCATCCCCTTTTCCTCCTGCCTTCAATCTTTCCCAGCCTCAGGGTCTTTTCCAGGGAGTCAGCTCTTCACATAAGGTGCACAAAATATTGGAATTTCAGCTTCAACATCAGTCTTTCCAATGAACATTCAGGACTGATTTCCTTTAGGATGGATTGGTTGGATCTCCTTGTAGTCCAAGGGATTCTCAAAAGAGTCTTCTCCAAAACCACAGTTCAAAATCATCAATTCTTCAGCTCTCAGCTTTCTTTAGAGTCCAACTCTCACATCTGTACATGACTACTGGAAAAAACATAGCCTTGTCTAGACAGACATTTGTTGGCAAAGTAATGTCTCTGCATTTTAATATGCTGTCTAGGTTGGTCATAACTTTTCTTCCAGGAGCAAGCATCTTTTAATTTCATGGCTGCAGTCACCATCTGCAGTGAATTTGGAGCAGAAGAAATAAAGTCTACCACTGTTTCCACTATTTCTCCATCTATTTGCCATGAAATGATGGAACCAGATGCCATGATATTTGTTTTCTGAATATTGAGCTTTAAGTCAACTTTTTCACTCTCCTCTTTCACTTTCATCAAGAGCATCTTTAGTTCTTTACTTTCTGCCATATGGGTGGTATCATCTGCCTATCTGAGGTTACTGATATTTCTCCCAGAAATCTTGATTCCAGCTTGTGTTTTATCCAGCCCAGTGTTTCTCATGATATACTCTCCGTATAAGTTAAATAAACAGGGTGACAATATACAGCCTTGACGTACTTCTTTTCCTATTTGGAACCAGTCTGCTCTTCCACGTCCAGTTCTAACTGTTGATTCCTGACCTGCATACAGATTTCTCAGAAGGCAGGTCAGGTGCTCTGGTATTCCCATCTCCTTCGGAATTTTCCACATTTTATTGTGATCCACACAGTCAAAGGTTTTGGCATAGTCAATAAAGCAGAAATATCTGTTTTATCTGGAACTCTCTTGTATTTTTGATGTTTGAATGGATGTTGGCAATTTGATCTCTGCTTCCTCTGCCTTTCCTAAAACCAGCTGGAACATCTGGAAGTTCCTGGTTAACATATTGTTGAAGTCTGTCTTGGAGAATTTTGAACATTACTTTGCTAGCGTGTGAGATGAGTGCAATTGTGCAGTAGTTTGAACATTCTTTGGCGTTTCCTTTCTTAGGGATTGGAATGAAAACTGACCTTTTCCAGTCCTGTGGTCCCTGCTGAATTTTCCAAGTTTGCTGGCATATTGAGTGGAGCACTTTCACAGCATCATCTTTTAGGATTTGAAATAGCTTATCTGGAATTCCATCACCTCCACTAGCTTTGTTCATAGTAATTCTTCCTAAGGCCCACTTGACTTCACATTCTACCATGTCTGGCTCTAGGTGAGTGATCACACCATCGTGATTATCTGAGTCATGAAGGTCTTTTTTGTACAGTTCTTCTGTGTATTCTTGCCACCTCTTCTTAATAACTTCTGCTTCTGTTAGGTCCATACCATTTTTGTCCTTTATTGAGTCCATCTTTGCATGAAATGTTCCCTTGGTATCTCTGATTTTCTTGAAGAGATCTCTAGTCTTTCCCGTTCTATTATTTTCCTCTATTTCTTTGCACTGATCACTGAGGAAGGCTTTCTTATCTCTCCTGCTATTCTTTGGAACTCTGCATTCAGATGGGTATAGCTTTCCTTTTTTCCTTTGCTTTTTGCTTCCCTTCTTTTCACAGCTATTTGTTAGGCCTCCTCAGACAGCCATTTCACCTTTTTGCATTTCTTTTTCTTGGGGATGGTCTTGATCCCCGTCTCCTGTGCAGTGTCTCCAACCTCTATCCACAGTTCATCAGGCACTCTGTCTATCAGATCTAGTCCCTTAAATCTATTTCTCATTTCCACTGTATAATTGTAAGGGATTTGATTTAGTCATACCTGAAGGGTCTAGTGGTTTTCCCTACTTTCTTCAATTTAACTCTGAATTTTGCAATAAGGAGTTCAAGGTCTGAGCCACAGTCAGCTCCCGGTCTTGTTTTTGTGGACTGTATTGGGCTTCTCCACCTTTGGCTGCAAAGAATATAATCAATCTGATTTCAGTATTGACCATCTGATGATGTCCATGTATAGAGTCTTCTCTTGTGTTGTTGGAAGAGGGTGTTTGCTATAACCAGGTGTTATATGCAAACCATAGGGTGTTTGCATTCTCTTGGCAGAACTCTATTAGCCTCTGCCCTGCTTCATTCTGTACTCCAAGGCCAAATTTGCCTGTTAATCCAGGTGTTTCTTGACTTTCTACTTTTGCATTCCAGTCCCCGATAATGAAAAGGACATCTTTTTTGGGCTTTAATGCTAGAAGTTCTTGTAGGTCTTCATAGAACTGCTCAACTTCAGCTTCTTCAGCACTACTGGTAGTGGCATAGACTTGGATTACCATGATATTTAATGGTTTGCCTTGGAAATGAACAGAGATCATTCTGTTGTTTTTGAGATTGCATCCAAGTACTGTATTTTGGACTCTTTTGTTAACTATGACAGCTACTCCATTTCTTCTAAGGGATTCTTGCCCACATTAGTAGATACAATGGTCATCTGAGTTAAATTCACTCATTCCAGTCCATTTTAGTTCGCTGATTCCTAAAATGTTGACGTTCACTTTTGCCATCTCCTGTTTGACCAATTTACCTTGAATCATGGACCTAACATCCAGGTTCCTATGCAATATTGCTCTTTACACCATTGGACCTTGCTTCTATCACCAGTCACATCCACAACTAGGTGTTGTTTTTGCTTTGGCTCTGTCTCTTCATTATTTCTGGAGTTATTTCTCCACTGATCTCCAGTAGCATATTGGCCACCTACCGACCTGGGGAGTTCCTCTTTCAGTGCCCTGTCTTTTTACCTTTCCATCCTGTTCATGGGGTTCTCAAGGCAGGAATACTGAAGTGGTTTGCCATTCCCTTCTCCAGTGGACCACATTTAGTCAGAACTCTCCACCATGACCCATCTGTCTTGGGTGACTCTACATGGCATGGCTCCTAGTTTCATTGACTTAGACAAGGCTGTGGTCCATGTGATTAGATTGGTTAGTTTTCTGTGAGTCTGATTTTCAGTCTCTCTGCCCTCTGATGGAGAAGGATAAGAGGCTTATGAAAGCTTCCTGATGGGATAGACTGACTGAGAGGGATTACTGGGTCTTGTTCTGATGAGGTCGGGGTGGGGGTGGTGCATGCTCAGTAAATCTTGAATCCAATTTTCTGTTGATGAGTGGAGCTGTGTTCCCTCCCTGCTGTTTACCTAGGGCCAAACTATGGTGGAGGTAATGAAGATAATGGTGACCTTCCTCAAAAGATCCCACGCATGGACTGCTACAGTCCTTGCCCCCAACCCTGCAGCAGGCCACTTCCAACCCATGCCTTCACCAGAGACTCCTGGACACCCACAGGCAAGTCTCCTTTCTCCTGGGTCCTGGCGCACAAGGTTCTGTTGTGCCCTCTAAGAGTCTGTTTCCCAGTCCTATGTAAGTTCTGGCATCTCTACGGTGGGGTTAATGACGACCTCCTCCAAAAGGACTTATGCCATACCCACATCTAGAGCCCCTGTCCCTGCGGCAGACCACTGCCGACCTGTACCTCCATAGGAGACATTCAAACACAGTTCTGTCTCAGTGTCTGTGGGGTCTCTCTGGTGTGAGCAAGGTTTGTTTGAGCCCTCTGAGTGTCTCTGGTGGGAATGGGGTTTGATTTTAAATGCGATACCCCTCCTACAATCTTTCTGGATCTTCTCCCTTGCCTTTGAACGTGGGGTATCTCCTCACAGCTCCTCCAGTGCCTACAATCTTACTGGGATTTCTCTGACCTTGGACATGGGGTATCTGTTCATGGTTGCTCCATAGGAGGTTAAAAATTACAATTTCATATATCCGAAAATATCTTCATTCTCATTCCACAGGTAGTTTGTCTCAATGTGAAATTTTGTGGGGACAATTTGGAGGGGAAATAGTGCCATACCATTCTCATTCCCAAATACTTTGATGTGATTTTGATGACACATTGATAGGTAGCTATATCTATGAGTCTGTTTTGGTGATATTTGTTCATTTGTTTTGTTTTCCAGATACCTAATTTATCTTAGGATAATACCTACTAGGTCCATCCATGTTGTCACAAATGGGAAGATTTTACTCCTTTTTGTAGCTGAGTAATATTCCATTGGGGCTTCCCTGGTGGCTCAGAGGTTAAAGCGTCTGCCCTCAATGTGGGAGACCTGGGTTCGATCCCTGGGTCGGGAAGATCCCCTGGAGAAGAAAATAGCAACCCACTCCAGTATTCTTTCCTGGAGAATCCCATGGAGAGAGGAGCCTACAGTCTGCGGGGTCGCAAAGAGTCGGACACGATTTGTGCATGTAGCTGTTTTACACCTTTTTTAAAATGTATTTATCCATGGACAATTAGTTTGCTTTTATAGCTGAGTAATGGCGCGCTGTGATTCATGGGGTCGCAAAGAATCGGAAACGACTGAGCGACGGAACTGACTAAATATTCCATTGTGCGTATAGCTATTTCACATCTTCTTTATCCATTTATCCAAGGACAATTAATTTGCTTCCATATCTTGGCTATTACACATATGCCACAATGAACATTAGAAGGCATGCATCTTTCATCCTTTCAAAATAATGTTTTTGCTTTCTTCAGGTAAATACCCAGAATTGAAATTGCTGGATCTTGGAGCAGTTTCATTTCTCATTTTATGAGGAACTTCCATGTTTTCTTAGTAACTGCATTTATTTACAACCCTCCTAACACTGCATGAGGGTTTCCATTTTACCACCTTCTTAAAACACTTGTGATTTGTCTTTTTGATAATACATTCTGACAAGTATGAGGTAATATCTCATTGTGGTTTTGATATGCATTTCTTTGATGGTTAACAATGGTGAGCTTTGTTTCATGTGCCTGTTGATTATCTGTACATCTTTGGAAAAGTATATATTCAGGCACTCTGCCAATTTTTTGTCTTTTTTCATGTTAGAATGTATGATTTCTTTATATATTTTAAAAATATTGAGCTTTCATCAGATACATGATTTGCAAATATGGATTTCCATTCCATAGGCAATCTTTTCAGTTTTTGGAGTTTTCTGTGTCATGAAAAGATTCTTTAATAAATACAGTCCCATTAAAAAAAATGTTTCCATTGATTGCAGAGACATATTCACAAAAACTCCAAAAAGACCATTGCAAAAGGGTGTCCTGCCTAGGTTTTCATCTATTTTTTTTTTATGGTTTCAAGTCTTATATTTTTCTTTAATCCATTTCTAGTTTATTTTTTTATAGATGGTATGAGAATGCAGTTCAGTGTTGTTTTTTTCTTATTTTTCCAGTAGCTGTCCAATTTTCCCAACATCATTTGTTGAAGAGGCTATCTTTTCTCCATTGTATATTCTTACCTATTCTGTCATAGATTAACCATGCAAGTTTGAGTTCATTTCTAAGCTCTCTATTCTGTTACATTGATCTTTGTATCTGTTTTTGTGCCAGTGACATACTATTATGATAACTGAAATTTTGTAGGTATAATCTGAAGACAGGGATAATAATACCTCATTTTGTTCTTCCTCAAAAATCTTTTGATTGTTCTAGGTATTTCATGTTTCCAATCAAACCTTAGAATTACTCGTTCCAGTTCTGTGAAAAGGTGTCACTGGTTTTAGAAGGAATTGTTTTGAATCTGTAGATTGCCTTGTGGAATATTAATATTTTAACAGCATTAATTCTTCCAATCTGGGAGCATGTTATATCTTTCCATTTGTTTGTGTCATTATCAATTTCATTAATAGACCTTAGTTTTCTTAGTATAGCTCACTTCCTTTGTTTGTCAGATTTATTCCAAAGTGTTTTATACTTTTTGATGCAATCTTAAGTGGGATTGTTTTTAAACTATTCTTTCTAATAGTTTATTTTTGTATATAGAAGTATAAAAGATCTCTGCATTTTAAATTGTATTCTGCAAATCTTCAGAATTCAATAATGAGTTTTAATAATTATGGTGGATTTTTTTTTAGCATTTTCTCTATAGAGTAAGATGCAAACAGTAACAGTTTTACCTCTTCCTTTCCAACTTGGATTCACTTTATTTCTTTTTCTTGCCTGATTGCTCTGACTTGTACTTCCAGTACCATGTTGAATAAAAGCAGCAAGAGTGGGCAGCCTCATTTTATTCCCAATACAGAGGAAAAGCTTTTTTCTTTTCACCATTGAGCATGATATATTGACTGTGGGTTTGTCACACAAAACTATTATTATGTTGAGATTTGTCCCCTTCAATTTCACTTTGTCAAGAGGTCTTATCATAAATATCTGTCGAATGTGTCAAAAGCTTTTCTGCATCTACTGAGATGGCTATATGATTTTTATTATTCAATTTGTTGTGCTCGCTTCGGCAGCACATATACTAAAAATATTATTAAATTTGCTAATGTAATGTATCACATCGATTGATATGTGGATATTGAAACATCTTTGCATCCCTGGTGTACATCTTACATGATCATGGTGTATGATTATTTGAATCTATTATTGAATCTTGTTTGCCAATATTTGTTGAGCATTTTTGCATCTGTGTTTATCAGATATATCAGCCTATAATTTTCTTTTTTTGTAGTGTCTTTGATTTTGATATCAAGATGATGCTGACCTCATAGTATGAGTTCAGAAGCACTCTTTTCTCTTCCACCTTTGGAATAATTTGAAAAGGCTAGATTTTAACACTTCTTTTAACTTTTGGAAGTATTCATCTGTGAAGGAATCTAGCACTAGAATTTTACCTGTTGGAAGTTTTTAAACTACTGATTCTTTTAAATTACTGGTAGTTGGTCTGTTCATATGTTATCTTTCCTCCTGATTCAATCTCAAGTGATGGCAATATTCTGGGAACTTACTCATGTTTTCTAGGTCATCTGTTTTATTGGTGTACAGTTGTGTGTAGTAATCTCTTGTGATCCTTTGTATATTTCTGGTGTCAGTCATAACTTTTTCATTTTTTTAATTTATTTGGACCTCTCTCTTAGGTTCTCAATGAATTTGGCTACAGGTTTCTTAATTATATTCTGATTTTCAAACTGTCAGTGCTTCACTCAGTTCAGTTGCACAGTCGTGTTCAACTCTTTGGGACCCCATTGACTGCAGCTCGTCAGACTTCAATGTCCAGCACCAACTCCCAGGGCTTGCTCAAACTCATGCCCATCGAGTCAGTGATGCCATCCAACCATCTCATCCTCTGTCATCCCTTTCTCCTCCTGCCTTCAATCTTTCCCAGTATCAGAGTCTTTTCCAGTGAGTCAGTTCTTCTCATCAGGTGGCCTAAGTTATAAAGTTTAAGCTTCAGCATCAGTTCTTCCAAAGACTTATCAGGACTGATTTCCTTTAGGATGGATTGGTTTGACTTCCTTGCAGTCCAGGGGATTCCCAAGAGTCTTCTCCAACACCACAGTTCAAAAACATCAATTGTTCGATGTTCAGCTTTCTTTATACTCCAACTTTCACATCCATACATGACTACTGGTAAAACCATAGCTTTGACTAGATGGACCTCTGTCAGCAAATGATGTCTCTGCTTTTTAATATGCTATCCAGCTCGGTCATGGCTTTTCTTCCAAGGAGCAAGAGTCTTTTAATTTAATGGCTGCAGTCACCATCTGCAGTGATTTTGGGATCCCAAAAAGTAAAGTCTCTCACTGTTTCCCCATCTATTTGCCATGAAGTGATGGGACCGGAAGCCATGATCTTAGTTTTTTGAATGTTGAGTTTTAAAGCAGCTTTTTACTCTCCTCTTTCATTTCCATCAAGAGGCTCTATAGTTCTTTGCTTTCAGACATAAGAGTGGTGTCATCCACATATCTGAGGTTATTGATATTTCTCCTGGCAATCTTGATTCCAGCTTGTGCTTCATCCAGCCTGGCATTTTGCATGATGTACTCTGTATATCAGTTAAATGAGCAGGGTGACAATATATAACCTTGATGTACTCCTTTCCTTATTTGGAACCTGTGTTCCATGTCCGGTTTTAACTGTTGTTACTTGACCTGCATACAGATTTCTCAGGAGGCAGGTAAGGTGGTCTGCTATTCCCATCTCTTTAAGAATTTTCCATAGTTTGTTGTGATCCACACAGTCAAAGGTTTTGTTTTTCTGGAACTTATTTGCTTTTTTGATGATCGAACGGATGTTGGCAATTTGATCTCTGGTTCCCCTGCCTTTTCTAAATCCAGCTTGAACATATGGAAGTGCATGGTTCATGTATAGTTGAAGTCTGACTTGGGGAATTTTGAGCACTATTTTGCTACCATGTGAGATGAGTGAAATTGTGCAGTAGTTTGAACATTTTTTGGCATAAGCTTTCTTTGAGATTGGAATGAAAACTGACCTTTTTCAGTCCTGTGACTACTGCTGGGGTTTCCAAATTTGCTGAATGTTGAGGGCAGCACTTTCACAGCATCATCTTTTAGGATTTGAAATAGCTCAACTGGAATTCCATAACCTCCACTAGCTTTGTTCATAGTGATACTTCCTAAGGCCCCACTAGACTTTACATTCTAGGATGTCTGGTTCTAGGTGAGTGATCACACTATCATGGTTATCTGGATGGTGAAGGTCTTTTTATATAGTTCTTCTCTGTATTCTAGCCACCTCTTGTTAATATCTTGAACTTCTTTTAGGTCCACACCATTTCTGTCCTTTATTGTGCCCATCACCAGTGCTTAGATCTAGTATTCTATCTTTTCTATTGCCTTCTGTAATCTAAAAGTAAAAAAAATAAATGTTACCCTTTTTTCACCCTGATCTTTATTATTTCTTTCTTTCTACTAACTTCAGTTTTGAACTGCTTTCACTGAGTCCTATAGAATTTTTATATTTGTGTTAGCATTTTTATTTGTCAAAAGGTATTTTTTTAATTTCCTTTTTTATTTCTTCAGTGAATTATTGGTTGCTGAGGAACATATTATTTAGCCTTCTTGTGTTTGTGTTTTTG
Organism: Dama dama; assembly: GCF_033118175.1. Taxonomy (NCBI): domain Eukaryota; kingdom Metazoa; phylum Chordata; class Mammalia; order Artiodactyla; family Cervidae; genus Dama; species Dama dama. Next base: position 14,324,959 of record NC_083681.1, read on the forward strand.
AGTGTGTTGTTGCTGTTGTTGTTTGCTTGTTTTCTTTTAGTTCATTTCTAGTCTGCTAGCATTGTAGTTGTAAAAGATGCTTAATATGATTTCAGTTTTCTTAAATTTAATGAGGCTTGTTTTGTGGCCTAGCCTGATAGTTCAGATGATAAAGACTCCTGTCATACCGGAGACGGGTTCAATCCCTGACTCAGGAAGATACCCTGGAGAAGGAAACAACAATCCACTCCAGTATTCTTGCCTGGAGAATTCCATTGATCAAAGAGCCTCACAGGCTACAATCGTGGTGTTGCAAAGAGTTGCTCACAACTGAACGAATAACATTTTCATTTTCATGTGAACTATCCCAAAGAATGTTCCACATGCACTTGAAAAAAATATGTTTTCTGCTGCTATTAGAGGAAATGCTTTATTTAGATATACAAAGCTTATTTGGTCTTCAGTTCAGTTCAGTCATCAGTCGTGTCTGACTCTTTGCGACCCCATGAACCACAGCATGCCAGGCCTCCCTGTCCATCACCAACTCCTGAAGTCCACCCAAACCCATGTCCATTGAGTTGGTGATGCCATCCAATCATCTCATCTTCTGTTGTCCCCATCTCCCCCTGCCCTCAATCTTTCCCAGCATCAGGGCCTTTTCCAATGAGTCAACTCTTCGCATCAGGTAGCCAAAATATTGGAGTTTCAGCTTCAACATCAGTCCTTTCAATGAACACCCAGGACTGATCTCCCTTAGGATGGACTCGTTGGATCTCCTTGCAGTCCAAGGGACTCTCAAGAGTCTTCTCCAACACCACAGTTCAAAAGTATCAATTCTGCAGCACTCAGCTTTCTTTATAGTCCAACTCTCACATTCATACATGACCACTGGAAAAACCATAGCATTGACTAGATGGACCTTTGTTGACAAAGTGATGTCTCTGCTTTTTAATATGCTGCCTAGGTTGGTCAAAACTTTCCTTCCAAGGAGTAAGCGTCTTTTAATTTCATGGCTTCACTCACCATCTGCAGTTATTTTGGAGCCCAGAAAAATAAAGTCAACCACTGTTTCTAATATGTCATTTAAGCCAGTATTTTCTCATTGATTTACTATGCCTCAAAGATGAGTCCATTGATGTAAATGTGACATTAAAATCCCTCTAATATTATTGTGTTACTGTCAGTTTCTCCCATTAGTTCTATTAGTATTTGCAATATGAATTTAGGCGTTTCTATGTTGGGTCAATATATATTTAAAAGTGTTATGTCTTTGATCTCTTCATCATTATATATTTATTTTTCTATTCTTGCAGTTTTTGTTTTAAAAAGTCTGTTTTGTCTTATATAGGAATTGCAACCCCAGCTTTCTTTTTGTTTCCATTTGCATGGAATAACTTTTCCATCTCCTCACTTTTATTCTGTGTCTGTCTTTACATCTGAAGTGAGTCTCTTGTAGGCAGTACATGTTAATATATGGATCTTGTTTCTGTATCCATTCAATCACTCTGTGTCCTTTGATTGGAGTGGTTCATCCATATAAACTTAAAGTGATTATCAATAGGTATGTACTTACTGTCATTTTTGTTGTTCTTTTTTGTTCCTTTTATCTTGTTTTGCTCTCTTCTTTTGGATTGATGGCTATCTTTAGTGTTATGCTTGGATTCTTTCTACTTGTGTGTGTGTGTGTGTATGTAGGTATTGTAGGTTTTTGGTTTGCTTTACATATATATATATATGTAAACTTATATATATTATTAAAATTATTAAAGGAAACTATATATATATACATATATATATATATATGTAAGTTGACATCTCTTAAATTCAAACACTTTCTAATAAGCCTGAACTTTTACTTCTCTATTTCTATGTTTAAAATTTCAATATCTGCCACAGTTTATTGTGGCTTATAGATGATTTTGCTACTTTTTCTTTTTAACCTTCTTACTAGCTTTATAAGAGACCAGCCTATTTTTATTGTATGTTTACATTTACCAATGAGATTTCTCCCTTTAATAATTTTCTTATTCTAGTTATAGCCATTTCTTTTTCTACTTAAAGAAGTTCCTTTAAAAGTTAATAGTGCTGAACTCTTTTAGCTTTTGTTTGTCTATAAAAATTGTATCTCTCCTTCACATCTAAGTGATAGCCTTGCTGGTTAGTGTATACTTCAGTGTAGTTTTTTTTTTTTTTTCTTTCATCACTTTGAGTATGTCACGCCACTCTCCTGTGGTGTGCAAACTTTGAGCTGCAAAGTCAGCTGATGTTCTTATGGGAGTTCTTTTGTATGGAATGAGTTGCTTTATTCTTGTTTTTAAGATGCTGTCTTTATCTTTAATTTCTTCCATTCTATTTCTAATTGTTCTTGGTGTGGACCTCTTTGAGGTCACTTGTTTAGGACTGTCTTCACTTACTGGACTAGGATATCTATTTCCTTTTTCAGTTTAAGGCAATTTTCAGCTATTATTTCTTAAACACTTTCACCACATCTTTCCTTCTCTTGCCGTTCTGGAACCCATATAATTCAGATGTTAATATACTTTATATTGTCCCAGAAATCTCTTAAGCTGTCTTCATTTTCTTTTGGCTCCTTTTTCTTTTTCTGTTCAGCATGGTTAAGTTCCACCTCTCTGTCTTCCAACTCACTGATCATCTCTGTATCATCTAAATTACTGGTCATTCCATCTAGTGTATATTTTTTAAATTAATTAATTTATTTTAATTGGAGGCTAATTACTTTACAATATTGTGGTGGTTTTTGGCATTCATTGACATGGATCAGCCATGGGTGTACATGTGTCCCCTCACCTTGAAACTCCCTCCCACCTCCTTCCCCATACCATCCTTCAGGGTCATCCTAGTGCACCTGCCCTGCACATCCTGTCTCATGCATCAAACCTGGACTGGCGATCTATTTCACATATGGTAATATATGTGTTTTAATTTTAGTTATTGTGTTCTTATGGTATATTTTGCTCTTCATATTTTATGGGTCTTTGTTGAAATTCTCATTGTGTTCATCTATTCTTCTGAGTTCCTTAAGCGTTTTAATGATCATTACCTTGAACTCTTTCATCTCAGTTCAGTTCAGTCACTCAGTCGTGTCCAACTCTGCGACCCCATGAACCCAGCATGCCAGGCCTCCCTGTCTATCACCAACTCCCGGAGTTTACACAAACTTAGGTCCATTGAGTTGGTGATGCCATCTAACCATCTCATCATCTGTCGTCCCCTTCTCCTCCTGCCTTCAGTCTTTCCCAGCTTCAGGGTCTTTCCCAATGAGTCAACCCTTTGCATGATGTGCCCAAAGTATTGGAGTTTCAGCTTCAGCATCAGTCCTTCCAGTGAGCACCCAGAACTCATCTCCTTTAGGATGAACTGGTTGGATCTCCTTGCAGTCCAAGGGACTCTCAAGAGCTTTCTCCAACACCACAGTTCAAAATGATCAGTTCTTTGGCACTCAGCGTTTCTTTATAGTCCATTTCTCACATCCATACATGACTACTGGAAAAACCATAGCTTTGACTAGATGGACCTTTGTTGACAGAGTAATGTCTCTGCCTTTAAATATGCTGTCTAGGTGGGTCATAGCTTTTCTTCCAAAGAGTAAGTGTCTTTTAATTTCATGGCTGCAATCACCATGTGCAGTGATTTTGGAGCCCAGAAAAGTAAAGTCAGCCACTGTTTCCACTGTTTACCCATCTGTTTGCCATGAAGTGATGGGACTGGATGCCATGATCTTAGTTTTCTGAATGTTGAGCTTTAAGCCAACTTTTTCACTCTCCTCTTTCACTTTCATCAAGAGGCCCTTTAGTTCTTCTTTGCTTTCTTTCATAAGGGTGGTGTCAACTGCATGTCTGAGGTTATTGGTATTTCTCCTGGTAATCTTGATTCCAACTTGTGCTTCTTCCAGCCCAACGTTTCTCATGATGTATTCTGCATATAAGTTAAATAAGCAGGGTGACAATATATAGCCTTGACATACTCCTTTTCCTGTTTGGAACCAGTCTGTTGTTCCATGTCCAGTTGTAACTGTTGCTTCCTGACCTGCATACACATTTCTCAAGAGGCAGGTCAGATGGTCCAGTATTCCCTTTTCCAGTCCTGTAGCCACTGCAGTACTTTCACAGCATCATCTCTTAAGATTTGAAATAGTTCTACTTGAACACTTTAGGAAGTATATTTCTTATGTCCTATCTTGTTTTGTCTTGGTTAGTTCTTTTTCTATGGTTTTGTCTTGTTCCTAATTTGGAACACATTTTTCTATCTCCTCATTTGCTCAGTTTTCTGTTCATTTTTGTGTCTTTTAGGTCAGTAATGTTTTGGAGAAATAACCTTATGCAGGAAGCATACTACTGGCCCCAGCAGTATAGTCCTCTCTGGTCACCAAAGCTATGTAGACTGTGTGGACTTTTTGTTGAAGTGGGGTTGACCACCATGGGCACACAGGATGGTGTAACCGACTCTAGACCCATTTGTGTGACAGACTCTGATTCACATGATTATGCTGGCCCAACAGTGTGTAAGGGCAAGGACCCTGCAAGCGGGCTGTGTGGTCTTAGGGCTAGTGTCAACCCATCCTTGCTTAAGGCTGGGTCACAGAATGGGTCGCTGTAAGTGTCAAGAGAATCCTGCTACTGGTCCAGCTTGTTTCTGGGCAACGAAGCCCCTAGAGCAAATAAGCTAGAAGGAAGATACCGAGATGTCACTTGCCAGCACCAGCATCCTTGTAAGGAAATGAACTCCCTAAAATGGCTGCTACTGACATCTGTCCCTATGGGAATCTCATTTGCCTTCTTCCTCTCTGAGGGGTTCTGCAACATCAGCAAGGATACCTGACTCAGTCTCCATTCAGATCACTGCCTCTGTACTGCAACTTAGTGTGTGATATTCCATGCACCCTTTAAGAGCTGGTTTGTTTCTTATAAGTCTCTGACTTCTCTGTAAGCAAGCACGACTGGCCTTCAAAGCTGTATATTCTGGGTGCTCTTCTTGGTTTATGGTTTCTAGATATGGGAACCTGAAATGGGTTTCAGATCCCTAATGCCTTGTGTAGAATCTGTGCTGTTTTAATTATCCTTCAGTTTGTCAGTCAGTACCCAAAGTCATTCATCTTGACTATACCATGGCTCTGCATTTCTTACCTGTATTGTATATTCCTTCTGCCTGGCATCAAGTCTTCCTTACCAACACTTACTCATAAGAAGTTATAATTTTGTTGTGCTCATGTGAGGAGGTGAGCTTTCGGTTTTCCTACTTCACTATCTTGCCCACATCTCCTTTATAGTAATTTTTAGAAATAATATCATTAATAATATCCCTGACCCATTTTGTGCTTTCTTATATTTTAGTTTAAATCTTGAATTTATTCAGCAGTAATTCTTTATTCTGTATTCTTCTACCTTTCTGATCATATATAAATAATTTGTCAAATAAAATTCTATTTTTTCTAAAGTGCAGTTTTTCACATTTTCAACACCAACATTTTAATTATCTGAATGGTTCATCTTTTAAAAACATAGCATCCTGAACTTCACTGGTGGTCCAGTGGTTAAGAACCCAACCCCCAATGCAGGGGACATGGGTTTGATCCCTGGTGTGGGAAGATTCTGCATGCCATGGGGCGACCTAAGCCATGTGCCAAAACTACTGAGCCCACCCTCTAGAGCCTGTGTTGCAACTACTGAAGCCTGGGAACCCTAGAGCCCATGCTCTGCAACAAGAGAAGACATCACAATGAGAAGCCTATGAGTCACAACTAGAGAGTAGACCCTGATTGCCACAATTAAAGAAAGACCATGCACAGCACAAAGACCCAGAACAGCCAAATATATATATATATATATATATATATATAAAATAATAAACAAATCCCATAGTATCCTATTCTTACATATCATGATGTTGTATCTTCTCTTGATATTACAGTTCCTATTAATGCCTTATTTTAAACTTTTTTTTTTCTATAAATGATTCATATTTCCTGGGTGTTTAGCTTTTGTTTTGCTTAGGTATGGTTTTCCTTTGAATGATGTGGATTTAAATTGTATCGGTCCACTTGCATACAGATATTTTTCAATAATAAACATTATAGCACTACACGGTTCTTGGCTGATTTGATCTGCAGATGTGGAATAACTGTAGATATAAAGTGTTGACTATATATACAGATTAACCCCTGCATTGTTCAAGGGTTAATTGCTTATGCATATTTGTTTTTGTGTCTGTCTTTAAATTTAGATAATGTTCTAAAATATGGTAGCTATCTGTTTCTTTTAAGATTTAAGAACTAAAAAAAATAATATATTAGGTTATATGTGTTGTGAGCAAGGCTAAACTATGACTAGGTTTTATCGAACATTTTTGGTGGATGTTAAGCTGTTTCATTTGATGATACATAATTATCAACATGCATTATCTTTATTTTTGCATTGTCCTGGGTCAAATGGTTGCTTCTAATAGATAGTATAAGCTTGGCTTTGTGAACTTTAGAAGCTGATAGACAAAATAGGATGTTTAAATAGAGTTTAAAAAGGAAACATATATCTAATTCTCCTGTTTTAATATATTCTCTTACCCTCAACCCCTATTAACTTGGCTCAATATTTTTAAATCTAGAGCACACTATTTTTAATTTTCCATGGAGTGGACTTCCATTCCCTACGTTACCAGTGAAGGAGTAGTCACATCATTGTGTGGAATAAATAATGGAATGTTGAACAAAATAGTAAATGCTTTTAAACTGTTCAAAATATTATCTGTTTTTATTCCCATACCTCATCCAGGCTTTCTCTGAGTTTGTGTCGCCACTTCCCGAGAGCCTCTGTGGTTTTGCAGCATGAATAAGCCTCCTTAGTGTTGGTTTCTAACTCTGCCTGCCAGATGATAGGTTTCAACTTTTTGCCCTGTGCTAAGTTAGCCACTACTCGTCATTTTTCAAAATTTGAATGTCATATCTCACTTGATAGTGTCTCCTCAACTTTTCCTTTCAGTTCTGTTCAGTTCAGTCACTCAGTCGTGTCCGACTCTCTGTGACCACATGGTCTGCAGCACACCAGGCCTCCCTGTTCATCACCAACTCCCTGAGCTTGCTCAAACTCATGTCCATCGAGTCAGTGAAACCATGCAACCAACTCATCCTCTGCTGTCCCCTTCTCCTCCTGCCTTCAATCTTTCCCAGCATCACAGTCCTTTCAAATGAGTCAGTTCTTTGCATCAGGTGGCCAAAGTGTTGGAGTTTGAACTTCAGCATCAGCCTTTCCAATGAATATTCAGGACTGATTTCCTTTAGGATGGACTGGTTGGATAACCTTGCAGCAACCAACCAGTGCAGAAAGGAGATGAAAGGAGTTGAACTTTTCCTTTAGGTAGCTATAAATATTTTTAGGATAAAAACATTCCATTACATTCCGTAGAGATAGAGCTTTTAGAGAGAGCATACCAAAAATTAGGACATTTTATCTGTCATGTTTAATAAGAAATATTTTTTACAGTTGAGTAACTGTTAAAGTTGCTTATATGCTTGACATAATTTGAAACACATAGCACATCTTGGTCTACCTGTTATAATTATTATTGATAACAGAATTGTTGTTACTAGGAATTTGTTGTTGTTCTTGAAATTGTTTTTCCAAAGTTCACCCAGACAGATAATGGAAGGACTGGGACTCAAACTCTAGCCTTCTAGCTTCCCTCCTTCATCCATTCAGAAAGAAAAAAAATAATTCAAATTTCTTACCTTCTCTTCTATTGAAATTGTCTTCTGTATATCAGAACACAGGTCAGGGCATATGAAAACTATGAGTATGTAGACACACTTTAACCTGAAATCAAGTCAACTTTGAGGCTTTTAATGTGCTGTTGCCTTTTTATTGAAGTGTACATCTATATGAATTCCTGATATAGATTGAAATGATTACCCCTTAAACAATTTAAGCACCCACAAGGAGGTAAGGTATTTTTATGTGCCAAAGCTATGGATATTAGTTTTATTCCAACCTGAAAATTTTCACTACTAGAGCTTAAATAGACTAATAATCATAACATGATCAGATGTCTGAGTCAGTGAAACAATGAAGAAATGAAGAGAGACCAGAGAAGAGAATAGCTGGGGATATTAAGACGTCCCCAAAACGGGGTGGCTTGAGTTCCTATGGAAAATGAACAGTTGCTCTTGGATACATAATCTAAGCTAAATGAATTGGGAGAACAAGGCAAAAAGTTATAAAGGTATATGATGTGCTGTGCCCGAAGTATGCTCACTGTCTCTAGAGCAGGGGTATATGCCTTTTTACAGTCAAGTTTCCACATATTCTTTGAACTCTGATATGTCTTTGATCTTTGACTAAAAATTTTTTGTGTTAAAGCCAAATGCTGATTTTCACACACTGTGTATGTTCAACATGTTATCTGAAACAAAAATAAATGTATGTCTGTTGAAATATTGAAATATTTAAGCCATATCAGAGTACTCATGTAAAACTATAGTTCTAGATGGTAAGTCATATGGAAAGGAATGTTTGCAAATGAGATATGGGAGCTGTGATGGGGTTTGAATTTAATCCCACTAGCAATGAAGTCATTAAAAAGTCATATTTAAAGCTAATGACTTTATGAATATTAGAGGCATAAGTAAGTTTGCTTTATAGTGTGCTATGTCCACTGGAAGGACTTAAGAAATGAAAATCAGTTGATTTGACCTATTGAGTATGTTTTATACTATCAGTATCAATTAACCTCCTGCAGTTTTTAAGTTGTTTGTCCATGTTTTTAACAAGAACTGAAAACTTGTTGGCCTTACCCCTGATGACCATTCTTTTCAGTTCTGTGCAACCTGACTTATCTCGTAAGACAGAATAGTCTATGAGTCTCTTTCTGTTTAGACTTCATCCAGACTAATTTCTAGTTCTCTCAGCCCATTTCCCACAAACTATACACTTAAATAGCATCATTCACTTGACCTGTTTGGCAAAAAAATGTTTAGAAATTGTTAGAAATTGCCATTCTGGAATTTGACATGAAGTAATGAGCACACCAAGCAAACAATTTTGAGGACACACACTCTGCCAGTCCAATCTATTTCAGACAAACAATAGGCGGCTTAAAATAGCCGCGGTGTCGTGGTGCCCATTTTGAAATGAATAAAATGTTTTAGGTGACAAAGGGACATGTTTCCTCTCCTTCACAAGGTCACAGGGGAGACTGAACAAGTTTCTGTGATGTGCTATTGCAAAAAGGGAAAAAAATAGCATGACCATGACTTCATGGATATGAAAGCATATTTGTACTTTCTAGAGGCTTTTGGTTGTTATTTTAACTAATAATACATTTTCCTCACAACTTAGCAACATAATTATTCCTCCTTTAAAAAAATGTATCTCTTTTTGCAAGGTTATTACTTTGTGCATCTCAGTGTAAAATAAATCTAAATACTATATATGTTTGAAAGTGTACCCTATTTAGCTATAGCATTATAAAGGACGGCATTTTAAAAGCCAATAGTGTGGGGCATAGAATTCATTAAATTGAGCCATATACTTTTCTAAAACCTCATTATATTTTATATCCACACTGTATGGAAATTATCTCTTGCCTATGGAAACTCAAAATACAAGAGTCAAAAGAAATTGTAAAGACATTTATATTGTCACAGTATTGGCATAAATCAATGGCGCACTTAAAGGATATACATGAACAGAATTTAATAAAGGGACTTTTTGCAGAGTTTGGGTGAATCAAAAATTCACAGTAGATAGTAAAGCTGGCAAGAATTGTTAACAGTGAGATGATACTACAACCATCATCACCACTGGCCTGATGGACGAGAGGCTGAAGCTGGACCTGTGAAGGGTAGGAACCATGAGTCGTGGCCATAGAGGCACACAGCCATTGCTTGGACTATGGATAAAGCCTGGAGATGCATGAGAGAGCAAAGATAAGGCATACTATACTTTGATCTAGCCCTTATTTTACATATTTTCAATTACATTTAGTCTTTTCCCAGAAATGAAGGGAAGGAGTGGTTCTTACTGCGGTCTGTAGAGGGCAGTTTACTTCTCCAGTCACAGAGCTAGAGAATATAAAGTATAAAGCCTGTGGTATACCTCTGCTTTTGCTACTCAGCATTCATCTGCCATGCTGCTGCTGCTGCTAAGTCACGTCAGCCGTGTCCACCTCTGTGCGACCCCATAGACGGCAGCCCACCAGGCTCCCCCGTCCCTGGGATTCTCCAGGCAAGAACACTGGAGTGGGTTGCCATTTCCTTCTCCAGTGCATGAAAGTGAAAAGGGAAAGTGAAGTCGCTCAGTCGTGTCTGACTCTTAGCGACCCCATGGACTGCAGCCTACCAGGCTCCTCTGTCCATGGGAATTTCCAGGCAAGAGTTCTGGAGTGGGGTGCCATTGCCTTCTCCACATCTCCCAAGCACCACTCTTTATATTAACAAATGATTTAGAGGAAGAAATTTCCATTTCCCAAAACAAGGAAATATGTAATATTTCGTCAATCACCATGTAATAGCAGAGTATGGTTAAATCAGTGAAAATTAGTCACCTGTAGTTCTAGTGTATACATTCGTAAAATAAAAGGAGTGAGAGTGATTAATTACCACAAAGAGCGCTGCTACAGTCTCAGTTTTGTAACTGGTTAATAAGTCCTAAATCTGTAACCAGTGGATTTCCTTTACACTTTCCATCTTCTCCTGCCTTCTGTCAACACCTTAGTTTTCTTTTCTTGTTCTCTGGTTGTGTTTGTCTTTTTTTTTTTTTTTCTACAGTGAATAACTCAAACTTATATCATTATAATTTTTGAGCCCTTCTAGATGCTACCTTCATGAGAATACTGTGGTTTCTTATTAGTTATTATTGAATATGTGAACACTGAGCTGCACTCAAGTGATTCTCTGGATTCCAGATATTATCTCACCTGCCACTTTGTGTAGCCACATTCAGATTTACCTAGCTTGTGGTAGTCAAGTTTCCTGGCCAATGAAGTGATTCAGAAACATGCTGATTTAATAGCATGTGGAGTGTAGGATGGTCTGGAGGCAATTACAGCTTCTAATAGAAACTAGTCTTGATTGTGTTTCCTAGAGGAATTACTTTTCTCTTGAGAGATAATATATGAGCTCATGTATCTAAACCCATCAAACCCAAGACTATGGGAACAGGAGTAAGAAACTGTTTTAGTGATGATTAGGTATAATTATGAAAGGGACCTACTTTCACCTCTTGGTTTTGGAACCTTTGAAAACTAGGAAATCTGGAAGCAGTCTCCCTCTAATGACCTTTATTTTAAGGCATACATTATACCCAGTGGATGATACACCAACCCACATAGTTGTTGCTTTATAGATGACTCTGTACTTGAATTTTCAATAGGTCTTTGAATAGAACTATTGCATGAACCAACCAGCGAGTGTATCAGCAGAGGACCTTTGTTGCCATTTTTTTTGTTGTTGTTTTATTCACCTTAAAATTTATTCTCTGGACAGAACGTATGTTCTTTGGATATCTCAGAATGAAAAAAATTCTTGGGTGATTCTGGCAAAATTAGTGAAAGAGGAAAAGGCAAAAATGTCTACAGATTTATATATCTATTTCCATAAAGACTGATTACTGCCTGCCCATGATGGAAATAATTCAGAAAGATCAAGCCCCTGCCATGTGGTGAACACAAGAGTGCCATACCAAGGTGCTTCTTATCAACGGTTTCCATAACCAGATCACTTTGGTAGGAACACACATGCAGGTAAGCTCTCGCATAGACTTTTTCCCTACTGCTGTCTCAAGAGTAGACATGGACACATTGGCCAAGCCCAGGAGCAAGCCTCCTGTGAAGGAGGCTCCCTGGCAGCTATGAAATAGATCAGTTTTTAAACCTGATTATGGTTAAGGATCTCTGTCCAGGGACCCTCCATCAAAAACTTACAGACTGTCACACTGCTTATTAACAAAATATTTCCCCTAACTAGTCTGTTAGAATCTCTACATCAGAGCATCTCTTATTCCAGACAAAGTAGAGAAATGGATTTGCTGCCTGGAGTTCTTCCTTTTAGTAAGTTTCCTTACACAATGCTTATCAGTAGCACTGCTTATTTCTATTACTGGCAAATTCTGTTTAGACCCATCTGTATGGTAAGCCTAGAGTCATTTAACTGGGTCTTTCATTAGTTAGACACAGGAGATGCCACTTGAAGCCATAGTTTTAGATTCAGAGAGAAATCGTAAATGTTTAAAGCAGGTACCCTTGGAATATGAGCCACATTTTTAAGCAACATACTTGTGCCTTCAAGAACTTCTTTTGTACATTAACAATATACAATTCATTTAATAATAGAATGCTTACTCACATGTCCAACTTTCTGATTGAATGGCTCAGAGAACAAATTTATAAAGGACATCTTAAGTTTCACAGTCCCTTAGTGCCCTATGATCAGGCATTCCCTGTCTCTACAAGCATCTAATAGCAAAGTCTAAATGGGAGTTATTTTCCTCAAGGTAAAAATTTTTGTCAGCAAAGAATAGCATGGCTTTACTACAACACTTGAGAGTCTTCCCTTTGATTCTCTTATTGGGACTTGCTAAAAGTTTCAGACAGTATCTCTTTATATTACAGATTGCCCAGGTAAAATTTAGTCTGTTGGATCATATGATCCAAGTGTCAAGGCTTCTTTTAAAACAGCCTGGATGTGATGCAGAACCCTTTCTTGCTCTGAACACTGCCAATACCAGAAGCATTATCAATTATCTGGTAAAAAGATTTAAGAATCATACATTTTTTTAAACTCTAAAACCTAAAGAATGTTATCAAATATTCTTTCAACTTAATACATGGCTCAAAGAACAGAAAGTTGCTTTTTACTTTCATAATAATCTCCTGACATGCCCATAAAGCTGGATCCCTAGAGTTTCAGATATGGCAAATCCCTGAACTTATAAATTTTGAAACTCATATGTTTAAAGTATCTAGGATGTTTTCCATGTCATGCTTATAATTATCTAGTCATTTTATAAGATTAGTCTCTGTCACTAACCTCAGAAGTGAATTATGTGGAAATGTATAAAGGGACAACCACTAACACAACTTTGACAATGATGATGGAGGTATTCCCTGCAATTCTTTCAGGAATGCATTTTTGCCTTTGACTTCTATTTTGCTGAGGTGAGAGATGAGATATGGCTGGCAATAATTCTAAGAATCCTTTCTACCATGGTATTCCACTGATACGTTTGGAAACCAGTTGAGGATCCTTCATGTTAATAAGCATATCTAGTCCTACACTAGTTGCTAGAAAAGGGTGGAAAAGAGCTGAGCACACCACTAGCCCTTAAGGATAGAAGTATAGCAAGACATACATTTTACCCCACTCCAATGAAACTTACTTTCTAATTTAGAAACAGACATACAAAAATATTTAATTGTTGTTTAAAAATAAAGACAAACGAAAAGTATAGCAGAGATAAATTTTATAAAGAAGATTTTACTTTGAGAATTATCATCAAAGACTCCCTACAAAGTCTACGTTTGAGCCAAAATCAGAAGAATACATAGGGACTTAACCGAGTAAAGGGAAGTGGGAGGGAAGTAGTAGTGGATTCAAAATTCCAAGCAGATGGAAAAGTACAAAGATAGTCTCAAAGAAGGCATATGTGATGGAGTGTTCTGATAATTAAACATCAGTGATCAGACTCACATGTTTCATTTTATCATTGAAGATTATTTACTTTAAAGTGAATAAGTTTACAAACACCAAATATATTCCAGATTATAGCAGAAAGTGAAAATCAACACTTGGAGAAGCTCTCCTAATTTTCTCTATGTTGAGACACCCAGATTTCAGCAACTCAAATAGTTAAGGTTTCCTGTCATCCAAGGAACTGGATTTATGCAATTCTTCCTTTCAAACAAAGTAACACTGGTGGTTATTTTAAATCATAATATAATTATGAAACTTAAAAATACATACTTGGAAAAACAGCCCTAACCTGGACACATACCTAGAAAAAAAAAGATTTACATTAATTAAAGGATACATATAGATTCAAGATGAATATCAACATATTGGAATAGGCTTGTATAAAAATGGAAGAGGGAAAGAAACAAGCGAAGGAAGGCCTTGAAGAACTAATAAAGATGTATGCTATAAAATTATGAATAAGATTAATTTAATCTTTGCACTTTGGTTCCACAAGTAAGATGAAATTTAAAATGTTATCCTTGATAGAATATATATGAATGTGACATACTTGTGAAACTTGCTTGTAAATTGAATAATTGCCCTTGAGGTATTTATATTGTCTTGCATATGAAACTCTACTATAGAGTATCAGTTGCTCAGTCATGTCTGGCTCTTTGCAACCCCATGGACTTGTCGCCCACAAGGTTCCCTTGTTCTTGGGATTTTCTAAGCAGGAATAATGGAGTGGGTTGCCATTTCCTTTTCCAGGGGATTTTCCCCACCCAGGGATTGAACCTGGGTCTCCTGCTTTGCAGGCGGACTCTACCAACTGAACCAGCAGGAAAGTCCCTACTATAGAGAAACTGTAGCACTCAGAGATCAACTTTGCTTAAACATAGGTGGTAACTGTCAAGATAAAACTATAGATAGAGAAGAAAGTCCAATCATACTTAAAATTTATGTTAATGATGCTGGCCTTTATTCTAAGACTCCTGAAAGGATATTATAGCACTTTAGGGAACAGTATTGGAATGATCATTTTTACAGTTTAGGGGATGTCAGAAGAGGTGGATGGCAGTTTGTCATCAGAGAGACAATTGCAGGTTTGAAAAGGGTGATGACTCTGGATCCAGAGAATTGTCAATGACTTCCAAAAATATTTTCAAAGTTTCTTTCACCCTTCCCTCTGATTGTCAAATTTCTGCAGATAGCATGTTTAGACATTAATGTTAACAAGGAACATAGTGGTAATATATTTAACAGAATATAGCCCAGGAATTACTTCTGCATTCCTAGAACTATGGCTGGAAGCATTTAGAGCATCAACTTTTTAATGAAACTTCTAAGCTTCACTAGCATGGTGCAAATTGAACACCCTAACATTGTAGTGCCACATTTTTAACAGCTAGGTAGAGAAAGAATGGGAGAAGTCACTTTCAATGTAAATGATTATTACTTAATTTACAAAGAAATCAGTGCTAAGAAATCTTTAGAAGTTAATAGAATATCACTACTTGGCCAAGTCACACAACATAAAACCTGTAATGCAGAAAGCCATGCATTTTTCATGTAAGTACTTGGCTCACATTATACTGTGAACAATGGTGAAGTCAAACCCAGAAACCTTGAAGCAACCACTTTATAAGCTTAAAGAACTCCAGTGAATTTCTAAAGCAGGCAATTTTTTCTCACACACTAAATTATAGGAAGTTATATGAACTAGTGCCATATAATTATCTGGTTCTTCTATCTGAAAAATTATTCAGAGCTTGTTTTATAAACCTTTGTGGACTTTCTATCTAATCCAGATCTTCTCCTTTACTTTAAAATGGAATCACATGCTCTAGTTCAATTATTACAAACAATAGATGGTTCCCTACACCAAACAGGCAAGATAAAGAATAAAATAGTATTCTCAATCTTCACTAATCAAAAACTTTTCAGCTAATGTTGGCAATGATAATCTTCACATAAGGAAAATATAAAGCATCAATACTTCTTGCCGAGATTTAAATTGAGGATTATGTATATCATTATTATTTGCCAATTTATTTAGGCTATAATGTCATTATTCAACAAAATGCTAATCTAGGTGTAGCTAAGAAAGGTCATTTTGTATATGTAATTGAAGTCCATGATCAATTGACTTTAAACAAGGGGAAACGTCCTAGATAGTTTGGGTAGGTTTGATTCAATCAATGGAAAGACCCTAAGAACATGCTATTTAAATGTTTGGGTTTTACCTTTTTGCCAGAGCACATTTGCCTCAGTAAATGGTAAGCAAATTTTAATTTATTAATGTTCAAATTAGGCTAATTAACAAGTCCTACACATTCTTTATCCCTATTTCTTATACCTCACTTCTGATAGCAAGTTATTTTTTTGTTGAAAATAATGTTAAATAATTTGTATAAATAAGCAGAAAATTCATTAATTGGAAGGATAGAATAGACCTAAATAATCCATATTTGCTAATCAAGCAAGAACCAAAGCAGAGCCAAATCAAAATGAGAGAAATGCTTGTTTACAGCAACTTATCTCTCTCTCTCACCACTACTGTTTTATGGCCTATACCTGCTTCTGGAACCAGAGCCCTTGAGACCTGCCATTGGACCCCAACACACTAGGACAATATCCACTTTGCTGCTATTTCTAGATTCCAATCTGGTCTCTTCCAAAATCTTTAACTAATCTTGCATTTTGTGACATTTATTCAAAAGTTAATTTTTTATTGGGAAGATAAAATTCAGTGAACTTGAGGTATATTTACTTTTCCTTGTTGCTAAGGAGATCAGAGAAGGAAAATCTATTATCCATTTGTCATATATATATACATGTATCTATATGCATTTTATATATAAATATAAAAATTTTATATTATATACTTTTTAGCAAAGTCCTTCTTTTGCCATGAATAATTTGTGTCTCTTTGAATTTAACAAATATGGTTTACTAACTTACCTCTGATACACCCAGTTGAATCATGCAAAATTTACTAGCAATGGTTTTACCTTCATGGAGTTTGCCACTTAGTCATTGGAGAAATAACATAAACATTCTAGAATTCAATTTTATTGTCTGCTAAGTGAGGCAGTTTAATTATTATGCAATTCACTTATCATCCTTTTTTTCATACTTCTGGGAGTGAAGCTGAGAGGAAAGACTTATTATTTGTGTTATCTTCCATAATAATATAGGAGACATGAAATCAGGAGACTAATAGTCAAATCTAGATGGGAAGGAAAAATTCATTAAATCAAACATGGAAGACTGAAATTGTTGCTAAAGCTGATTTTCACATCCAAGTTGTTCAGTCTCTCAGTCATGTCTGACTCTTTGCAACCCCGTGGACTACAACACACCAGGCTTCCCTTTCCTTCACTGTTTCTTGGAGTTTGTGCAAACTCCTGTCCATTGAGTCAATGATGGAACCCAACAACCTCATGCTCTTTCATCCCCTTCTCCTCCTGCCTTCAATCTTTTCAAGGATCAGGGCCTTTTCCAATGAGTCAGCTCTTCCCTATCAGGTGGCCAAGTATTGAAGCTTCAGCTTCAGCATCAGTCCTTCTGATGAATATTCAGGACTGATTCTCTTTAGAATTGACTGGTCTGATCTCCTTGCAGTCCAAGTGACTCTCAAGAGTCTTCTCTAGCACCACAATTTTAAAGCACCAATTTTTTGTTGTTCAGCCTTCTTTATGGTCCAACTCTCACATCCATACATGACTACTGGAAAAACCAATAGCTTTGACTGTATGGACCTTTGTTGGTCTCTGATGTCTCTGCTTTCTAATATGCTGTCTACGGTTGTCATAACTTTTCTTCCAAGGGGCAAGCGTTTTTTTTAATTTCATGGCTGCAGTCACCATTTGCAGTGATTTTAGAGCCCAAGAAAATAAAGCCAAGTTGCTAAGTCACATCAGTCATGTCTGACTCTGTGCGACCCCACAGATGGCACCCCATCAGCCTCCTCTGTCCCTGGGATTCTCCAGGTAAGAATATTGGAGTGAGTTGTTATCTTCCTGACCCAGAGATCAAACATACATCTCCTATGCCTCCTGCATTGCAGGCAGATTCTTTCCCACTGAGCCACTGGAGAAGCCCATATAGGGGGGATAACCTAGTCAAAGTTAAAGAGCTTGCATATAATAAAATGTTCTGCAAAAGGACATAAAAATATGATATTTTTTTACCTCTAATATTTTGTTCACATAGATTTCTTTGAAGCACTATCAGACATAGATAAAGCACTTGGTTAAATAACAATAAAAACTATTGTATTGTTATTATTGTTAATACTACTTCCCTTTAGTCTCTAGCAGAGGTCTCAGCTTAAATATCTGCTGTGCTAGGCTGGGAAACTGGGCAAAACTTAATTTTATGCAGTATGAATAGACTTCCTGAGAATAAATTTAACCTCAAAGAAGAAGGAACAAATCTCAATAAACTTGATCAGGGAATAAAGATCTGCCTTCAGGGGTAAGGCTTAAAATAGTTTGGTGACTCTCAGTAGCATCTGTGTCCTATTCCAATAACTACTGCATTCATGTTTAGTCTTTCAATGACTATCTTTAAAAAGGCAGGGAGATGGGATTAGATAAACAGAAACAGAATGAAATAAAAAATCAACATAACATATTTCTGATATGTAAATAGTCATTGTGATGCAGATAGTACTTCTGATTAGTCTTCTAACAGACTTAACAGAAATTGTGAGAGATATTTTCATCTACCTCTTAATGGAGCACAGTTGATGTTTGGCATTGAAAAGTCTATGGCCTACACTGTAACAGGAGGACATGACAATTTCCAGTGGGTCCTAGAGGAAAATAGTGATGCAGCAGCTGTATCCTTCAAGACATAATGGAATTCTATGTAAGACAACCTCTGAGGCCTTCATAAATACTTGATATTCTGCATGAGCAGATGGGGAAAAGAACCAGAAGGATAGGGATTTAAATTTTTATAGTTATTATAGATTCACTATACCCATAAACTGCTTTATATGACCGCTAAAATTATTTGAATTAAAAATATTTTAGAAAAAGGCACTGACATATTTATCCATAAGTGTATTTGCAAATAAGAATTGGCTTAAGAGGAGTTGGTGGCAATGTGTACCATCAATTTCCATAGATGAGACTCACAAATCTCTTGATTCTATAATCTAAACACACATATTATCATCAAAGTTAAATTCCTTAAAAATTCTAGATTCAAAAGAGATTTTAAAAATGAGTCTAAAATAAATATTGAGTGACCTTTATTCACCAACTGTGTGACACTTTTGTTTAAGGAATTTTCATCAGCTTTTGACAGATTAGTCTTTGCCTTCTTCTGCCCTCTTTCATTCCTCTAGTTATTCAAAATTTATTGATTCTTTGATATTAAACTTTATTTTATTCTCCTTCACTTATCTTTTTAAACATTTTCACTCTTCTTTCAATTTCCCTATCCTATTCTTGTTTACCATTCACAAATATACCCTTGTCCTTCCCAAATATCTGTGCCAAAAATATTCACATTTCTAATTACCCACAGGGTTTGCTTATAAAAGTGGATTAAAGTACTTAGTAAAGTCCTGTACTGTAGTCTTTTACCATCCATACAATAAGTGGTAGAAAGCATAGTTAATAAGTAAATATCAGTTTTTCACAATTTTTTAAAGTATTGTAGTTTTACCTGAACATTTCTTGAATGAATAAATGATAAATACATGAGAATCCTCTAAACTCCTAGTAGATTTATATCTCTGTCCTTTTGTAAACTGCATTAAAACCCCTCAAAATGAAATTTCATCATGACAAGTTTTTCCTTTCTTCAGGAAGCAAAAGGTTTTGTTCGTACTGTGTATGAACAGATATAACTGGCTTATCCCACCAGCTTGTGGGGCATGTTAAACGAAAACAGTGCCAGCACCCACGTGAGTGGGTTGTAGCAAGCGCTGATGTAGCAAGCACAGTTATTACTGTCAAGTCCATATCACAGCCCGTGCCACACAGCAAGTGTGAACGACATGTGATGACTATTCTAGTACTGCCCAAAGTTTCAGCATTACTTGATCATGTGAAAACTGAGGCTTAAGTGAGGTTAGAGACTTAGAGGGGCTTGTTTATGGCAAATAACTACTAAAGAGTTTAAAACCAGATATAGCCAACCCTACAATCAATGTTCTTAACCAATGCCCATTCAGCATTCCCTTTCCTGGTCTTATTTGCCCTTCTAATGGTTAGACACCTCTCACGTGACGTAGAAGAACACTGGAGGGGAAAAAAAAAAAAATCAATAATGATCATTTGCCCTACTTTAATTTCATTTACCTATTTCTGCTTCCTGCCCAGGAGTCCACTCCCCCTCTGGCATGCACAAAACTGGAAGTGAAAGGGAGTTGATGCCCCATGTGGCAACTCTTGACAGTAGAAGGTCTGGGGGTGGGAGGCACTGGTAGATAGAGGCTTCCCTCCTCACCCCTTGGAGAACGGGTTCTGAGTGGCATGATGGATACTCCCCAAAAGGTCATGGAGGATTGAGTCCCAGTTACCCACAACAGTGAATAGCCTGATGACACGTCCTGGTATTGCCTTTCCCTCACCTATTCACTATACCTGGTTCCTCACTCCTCTTCCCTGGAATCACTGCTCAAAATGAACTATTACATGCCAGCCTTTGAATCAGGCTCTTCTTCCTAAGGGATTGTGGAAGCAAGCATAGGGAGGAGGTGTAATTGCATTACATTTACCCCTGACAATGGTAGACAAATGTATACATATAAGAATTTCACTTTTGTGAGTGGAGTAGGACAGAAAAAGCATAACTAGAGTTCTCCTTAGAAGTTATAGCATATGAGTAGTGCTTGGCACATGGGAAGTATGCAAACTTATTTTCATTTTAAATGACCAATCACAGAATAGCATGGTATGAGTATAATAATATTCAATAATTCTGTTGATAAAACATAATGAGACTTTAATACAAAGTTAAGGATTTGAATTTTATAAGGTAAGCAAAAGCAAATGAATACTATCTTTGGTAGGAGAGAAACAAAATTTCTTTTGGCATAAGCAAACTTGTTAAATGAAAATAGAATTGAAATGCTCCTAAACTGTTTTCAATCCATATTCTGCTTATGTGAAATGGCTCTCTGCCAAGAGGTTCAACATTGGTAAATTATATATGAGATTTAAAAAGTCATATTGCCAACTCAATATTTGTATTTGGGAAAACTAAGGTGAGAAGTTGTCAAGAGAGTGATCTCAGCATGCTCCATAGTGACTTGACTAGAATATTTTTTTCTTAACATTCTTATGAAAGTTTTATACACTTAGAAAGACCAAAGAGTATGCTATTTGGGCCTTAAATTCCATACAAAGTGACTAATTATAAGCATTTTTCATAATAAATGAAAATACTTCCTTGTCTAGAAAGATAAAACCATTTATAGCACAGATATTCAATGTGAATTTTATGTATTTTATGCTACTTATTTGTTCGTAGACCCACTTTCTGAATTTTCACCAGCTGATGATAGTAGGTTAGCAGGATTCTACCTTTGAAGTAATTTTTTTCTCATTTAAAAAAAAATATATTTAACAAGCAGATATGTGCTGGAATGAAGGGGACAGGATAGAAAGAAAAAAAATGTGACTCTGGCCTATTATTAATATTCAGTATTGGCAGCTATTAAATTACTCATGATGTTCATTTTTTACATGCAGATGGGCTGCACATTAAATATAGGGAGAAGCAGAGCCCAAGGACTATGAGTTAAACATCAGTTGTCAGTCAATAATACTGCCCAAGTATCCAGTATGCACAAAAGTCTCCCTTATATGCTATGGAAAATTTTAAGTGAGCAAATAAGTTACAAGAGGATGTAGCACAATGGTAAGGGAATGGCAAAGACAAAAATTCTAACTGAAAAATCAATGCCCCAAAGCTTGAAACACTTGATCTATTCCCAGGTTTATTTCTTACAACTTCTCTCTTTTACTCTGCTTTCATTCATGCTATATGTAACACATGAAATTTCCTCAATACATATGCCCTCTTTCACTTCCAAAGTGCAGTATGTGCTTGTGACTCTAAATGATTTGTCTTTTATTCACACCCTGCAAGTGTCAGACTGAATGAGTCTGTCTTTAGGAAATCTCCCTGTATTTTTCTCTTGACTATATAAATTGCCCTTCTGTTTTCCCATTGCTTCCACACTTATCTCTAGCAAAATTCTTGAGGTATATTTTCAAACAGTAACTTTTTCCATTAGATTATAACCTCAGCTAACATTCCCCACTAGATTATAGACTTTTTGTCTTGTGGACCAAAATATTTTATATTTTAGTTGCTAGCATAGTGTCTGGTATGTCATATTAATTTAAAAGCAATTCTGTATGTTGAATTTGGAAGTGGCTGAACTGACAGTCAAAATGCTCAAGTCTGCGCTCCATTATTAGTTAACTAACAAATAATAGACAAGCCATGTATTCATTTCAAATCTACAATACTAGAATTGCATCTATTTTACAAATTCTTGATAAGCATTATATGAGATAGCAGTGGGAAAGTGCCTTGTTAACTGTAAAATAGCATATTTAATTAATATTAATTTTAACTTCAAATCAAATGAAGTTGTTTATCTGAATCCATATATCTTACTGCTTGTTTTCTTCAACAACAGAAACTGAAGAAGCAACCTGAATCAGTTAGAGTGATATTATTTGAGAATAATCTAAAAATAAGAAAAAGGGAATAGACGTTCATACATGGAATATGAAATTAGCGGAAATAATGAACTCATGAAATGAAAGTAGAGGGATAAAAATAGAGATCTTAAAGTGATTCTTTATCAGAAACACACATTACAAAAACAGTCTCAGAGGACTTTTAGGAAAAACTCAAAATGTATTAAACAATAGAAAGCAAATGAGAGGGCTGTCTACACTGTTTCAAAGGTTTAAGAGACAAAAGGCTGCCAAATTTGAAAAGGAGAAATTCATAGGATAGTAAATAGCATCTTTAGTAAAATCTATTCAAGAGCTGCCATTTTAAATTGAAATAGCATTTAATTTATTTCTGTTACCAAGCAATTTGTCAGTCTTTCACCAGGTTTATTTGAACTAGAGTCCCTAAGAGACAAAAATCATTAAATAATACCTTGTAAATACGACAGTTACTGATAGCATAGTATGCTTTTCATGCTTCTTGACCTTTGCCATTTCCATCTAGTTTCTTAAGTTTAGTTACAAGATGATTGTATTTTAAGTTCAGCTACTAATTTGTATACACTTTTCAGTTCTGTTTCTCAATCTGTTTTGACCACATAAGGAAAAAGTCACAGCTATCCAATTAATTCCCTTAATTAATAAAGTTTATATCCGCTTCAGCTTCTTACAGCATGCTCCTTGCTGTTCATCCGTCTCAACCCTTCCTTCCAACCTACTTACACAGAGCCTTGGTGGTTTGGGCAGCATGCCAAGATTTCCACAGCTTTAAAACCACATTAAAAGCACAGTGCAAACCCTTCTGCAAATCTCTGCATGCACACCACTGTGTTATAGTTGTGTCTCTGCTTAACTTCTTCTCCATACCTTTACTATTTTTCAATTTAGCTACAGAGTTCACTTCAACAGTAGCATCTCACGGTCCATATTTTCAAATTCTATGATGTACCATGTGAGGCTGATCACAGAGGCTCAGCAACACCCACATCTGTGTACACAGCCATCATTTCCTCATTCCTTAACAATTCCATTGACTATCTCTTCACTGCATTTGTTTCAAATAATTATTTTCTTGTTTCAAAATTTGCAGTGGACTTCTTATAGTTTTCCTCATGAAAATCTTGTAATCTGTAATTTCCTCCCACCCACCCCTAGCCCTCCACTAATTATTCATATATTGGTAAATGAAATTTCTCCCCTGTAACTTCTGTTGCCTTCAACAGTCTTCTTACTCTCTATCTCATTAACTCTCCATATTCGAGCTTGGCTGAAAGCAGAATGTTGTTCTTGTCTGACTTCTATTTCTTCATTCTCTCCTTCCTCTTGTTCCCTTTAATTCAATTACAGAGGAAAATATCATTGATCCTATCTATCTTATAATGACTTATAATGTGAATTTCAAAGGACTAATTCATGCATCATAGATCAAAGTGATAAATGTTGTCTCTCTTGGTGTTAGACCCACTCCAAGAGATCATTTTTCCAAATGGAGTTGTTATTACTAGTACAGCAATATCTGATGTGCACAAATTTGGGGGAATATTTTTTACCTAAAGGATTTCTATCTTTATGTATAATTTTTATATCTGTAAGGTATGGTTAGCTCAGCTGAAGTTCACATAAGACTGCCCTACACCTTGAACTTCCCAGATGGCTCAGCAGGTAAAGATTTTGCCTGCAATTCAGAACACACGGGAGAGACACAGGTTTGGTTTCTGGGTGAGGAAGACTCTTTGGAGAAGGAAATGGCAAAACACTTCAATATTTCTTGCCTGAAAAGCCCCATGGACAGAGGAGCCTGGTGGGCTACAGTCCATGGGGTCGCAAAGAGTTGGACACGACTGAGTGACTAAGCACACACTAATACAAACCTTGAAACAATATGCATTTATTGGTATCATCAGAGTTTATCAGATCGTAAGTGCAAGCTAACATTGTTGTATTTTGCTTGGGCTTTATTACTGTGTTGGTCTTTCAATCTTTTCATTAATAGGACAGAAGACAGTTATATTTTATATGTACAGATATACACTTATATGCTATAACTGAACACTGGTGAAGTACAGAGGAAAATAAATTGAAATTATTATGTTATTTGGCACTTATTAGGTAGCATTTTCTGTGCACAAAACTTTAAAACGTGCACTGGGAAGACCCAGAGGGATGGGATGGGGAGGGAGGCGGGAGGGGGGAATAGGGATGGGGAACACATGTAAATCCATGGCTGCTTCATGTCAATGTATGGCAAAAACCAGTACAATATTGTAAAGTAATTAGCCTCAAACTAATAAAAATAAATGAATAAAAAATAAAATGTATCGTTTCTTGTAGTGTCATAAGAGAGGTAGGCTCCTCCGTCCATGGGATTTTCCAGGCAAGAGTACTAGAGTGGGTTGTCATTTCCTTCTCCAGGGGATCTTTGCCACCCAGGGATTGAACCCAGGTCTCCCACATTGCGGGCACTCTACTGTCTAAGTCACCAGGGAAGCCTAAGAGAGGTATTACTGTCACCCTAATTTACCTAAAGAGAAAAGCCAATATTGAGAATCTAAACATTCTGTCCAAATTTGTGTGCTGCTAATAGGAGACCCAAATATGAATGCAACTCACATCTCCTGACTGCAGAATGGTAACAGAGAAGAACAAACCTGACTCCATGCCTGAGCTATTTCTTTAGCTCTAACCTTTGTGCTGTCTTATTGTGCTTAGTCATGCTGGATCTGAACCTTTGTAAAAGAACGCTGCCTGTAGTCTGAAATATACATGCAAGCCCATTCTCAAGGTTCTGCCTCCCAGATTTGACTTCTAAAGTTATAACACTTTTCACTCATATAGATTGTAAGTGACAGAACATGGAATAGTATTTTTCTTGTTGGAGGCTTATAGGATCATTGTCATTGGATGGACCTACCTAGACAGCTGCAAGAACCTAGGATCCAGGCACCAAGAGGTTTTCAACAACTCGGCATGCCCCTTCATTTTTAGTATAAAGTGAAAGTGAAAGTCACTCAGTGGTGTCCTACTCTTTGCGACCCCATGGACTAAACAGTCCGTGGAATTCTCCAAGCCAGAATACTGGAGTGAGTAGCCCTTCCCTTCTCCAGGGGATCTTCCCAACCCAGGTCTCCTGCATTGCAGGAGGATTCTTTATCAACTGAGCCACAAGAGAAGCTCAAGAATACTGGAATGGGTAGCCTATTCCTTCTCCAGCAGATCTTCCCGACCCAGGAACCGAAGTGGGTCTCCGGCATTTCAGGTGGATTCTTTACCAACTGAGCTATGAAGGAAGCCCTTTAGTATATTAAAAACAAACAAACAAACAAACAAAAAAAACCACCTGATTTCTACCTTGGGTAAGATTTTGTATGTGTGTGATGTTAGTTCTCCATCTTTTCCATCTGCTGGCTTTCTAAATAAAGTCACTATTCCTTAACTCAAAATCTCGTTCTTCAATGTATTGGCCTGTTGTGAAGCAAGCAGTACAAGCTATGACCCAGTAACAGATTCTAAATCCTTATCTAAAGTCAACTAATAAAACTTCAGAATTAAATTATCTTTTATCTTAAAGGATAAATAGAATTATGACATTTAGAGATGGTCAAAAAGTCCTATTAAAATTAAGGAGCAAAATGAGTGTCTCCTAAAGGAGGAGTCTCATTCCCAACATATGCATCGTAAACATTAAAGAGAAGTTCCACTTCATTTTTCAGATTTAGAATAATTCGATAAAAACTAAAATTGGGAATATAAAAATGATAAACATTTCTACACAAGAGAAATACATAACCCATTGCTTTCATTGAGAATATGGAACTAAGGGACTTTGTAAACTGAGTTCAATGTACTGTACTTAAGCACAGCTGTGAGGATAACATACGAACAAAGCAAGCAGTGTGTATTTGATTCATGGGCATGTTCACAGATTGGCAACCGGGAAGGAAACCAGGTAGCATTTTGGCTAGCAAAATACATTGGAAATATGCTGGAACATACAACTCACAATAATTTCAAATATGATAATTTTAAACAGAGCATTTATTGGTTTATAAATTTCATAAATGGTGAGAAATACAGAAGAATTGTTGTCTTTATCCCCATTTTCGGAGGGGAAAGTAAAACTGAGAAGTGACTTGTCACAGTGAATCAGTGACAGGTTGGAATGCAAGTTCTGGTTGAGGAAAATCACAACAGCAGGAGCACCAGGGGTGCATGGGTGCTCAGCTGCTGAATTGTGTCTGATCCTTTGCGACCCCATGAAGTGTGTGGAAATGCCTCTATCATTTTCACAGATATACATTCAACATTTGAGTTCAAGCAGCCCATACTCCATAGGGGTCTACACTGATCTGACCCCAATACAATACTCTCTACTGTGAACTGATCCTTCAGAACAGAAATATTCTGATGGTGCCCTTTTTTGCCCTTTTCTTTTTCTGACAGCTTAGGAACCAGTCAGCTCACTGAGGATGGGCGTTTTGGTATCACCTGGCCGTGTGTGCTCTCTGCCTCACATTCTCATAGAGCTTGAAGTACAAAACATATTCATAGTGAAGGGAGAATTGAGAACTTCAGTAAGGAAAGACTTCCCACTGTTCCCTCCTCTTAACATGTGTCTTTTAAATTTTAAGAATAAAATGTAGCCTGCCAAATGCTGTAGTTTGTAAGATTAAAAGCCATGAAAGAAAGGTTAGAGAAATGAGACTTAATATAAAAACAAATCTTTGAAAAAGCAAACTGACACTCGAGTCAGATCTTGGAGTCCTGAATGTCACAGTGGCTCAGCTCATTGTACTTTGCTCTTTGCGTCTCACCTCCGACACTTCTCAGGATACTCTGCATTCAATCAGGACACAGCAATTAGCCTTTATGAGACATTCAGTTATTCAACTCTTAATGCCCGGAACACCTTTAAGAAATCTTTTCATTACAGGCACACAATTCTCAAGCAAGAAAGTAACTCATTTCCTCCATCTAAACCCTGTGCTAAAGGTCTCAGCTTCAGAGATTTGCAAATGGTGGTTTAAATAACTCCACAGATAAGTTCTTGTAAGTGTCTGAAGCCCCGTGTCTACCTAGGGGATGGGTTTCTTTCTGTGTAACTTCTGAGTTATTCATTCCATTTATACTAAGCCCTTTTTATTAAATCAATGCCTTTTACTATGACTTTGATACAGAGGATTCCTCTTTTGTTATTTAGACCTGGAGGCTTCAAATCTATTCATCATTTTAATTTGTTAACTAGGATAGAGTACAGGATGAGTGATTTGAGAGCTTCTGATATGCAACGACTATGTAGTGTAGGCTGGGGGAAATCATTTTAGTCTCTATTTCCCCCCTCCCCACCCAAAACTTATTCCATTGTCCTATAGACGAGGCTATAGGGAACAATCCTCAGCTGGCAGGGAATGAATGAGATGACCTTAATGGAGTTCTTACATATCCAACATCTATGACTCTTTAATTCGGTTATCCTCCAGGCATAGAAGAGCTTTCCATCATTACTGCTAAACTACCACTGTGAATTCAAAAAAGTCCCTCAAGATGTGCTCCGCTTTTCTGTCTTGCTGGAACTTCTTCCTGTCACTGGCTACCACTGGTGATACACCTTTTCATCCCTGCCAAAATCCCTTCCTGGTGTTCCTCCAGATTGATATTGAGAAACTTGATAAAATGTCTCTATCCATGACAGATGTGAAAACGTTTGTCCCCCATTTTATGACAGGTACATTTCTAGCACCACTCATTACTGCATATTTATTTAGGTTAATATTCCAGAGATAGAAGCTAAGTAGTTCATATGTATAATTTATACATAATCTTCTGCTTCTCCTGTTATTTGAATTTCAAGTTTACTGCCTTATGAATGTTTATAATCTTGAATAAGCAGAGCTCTAGGCAAAACATTCTCTGATGCTGTCTTCTCTGAACCAACAGTAGAGATTTGCCAAAGAAGTGACTTTAGATAAAATGGGAAAGATTTAAAGAAACAAGGAAAGGATAAATGCACTCATATATCATATCTCTGACTCGTGGAGTTCAGGTGGTGTTAAATATCTAAGATTTTATGTATGGAGTTATTAAACTGTACACATGCAATTATATAGATTAATACTGGCTGGTTTAAACACACACACACACATGCACACACACACACACACATTAGCAACCCTTTCCATGACAAGCAGTTCTGCTGCCAAAACTCTGCCTCTGTTTACTGGTGCTGAAAAGAAACATGGAGACAGATTTTTTAACGAAGTAGAAAAGAATAGTAGGCAAAGGGGGCCACCGAGGACTAATGCCCTTCAGACTGTGTGACTACTCCTGGAGTGGGTAGTGAGGAGTTTTATAGCGTTCAAAGAGCAGGGCGTGATCAACTTATGGACAATTCTAGGATTGGTTGGCATCAAGGTGAAGTTTCAAGTTTCATCGACCTTCTGATTTCAGTCTGTCCAGTATCTACATTCTTGTGGTCAAAAGTTTTGTCTGAAGAGAGGTCTGCTTCCTGTAAAAACAGCTTAAGAATAGGTATCAGGCCTCTGTCTATATCTTTCATGGAACTTTGAGTTTGGGGATTCTGCTATATGGCAGAACTATAGTCTAAATTGTTACCATTCCCTAGCCCAACAGCTTTTCTTTGTTTCTATATCTTCATGTTTCCCAATCATTAGTTCTTGAATCAGCATTTTACTTCAGAAGACAAGGAGACAAGTGCTTGTACACAGTTTCAGGTAGAAATCTACATGGGTGTGAACTTTAAATAAAATTGTTTGCAAATAGAGAGGGAGTTAATTCATTATTAGATTTAGAAAAACAATTCACAGCTACAGTAGATTGATATAGACCAGATTACTGTACCATTCTTTAAAAAAAAAAAAATTGAACGTTTTTTGTGTCTTTGTTGAATTTGTTACAATATTGCTTCTGTTTTCTGTTTTTCATTGCAAGGTGCGAGGTATGTGGGATATTAGATCCCTGACCCAGGATCAAACCCTCAGCCCTGCACTGGAAGGTGGGTTATTATTATTATTTTTTCTTTTTCTTTTTATTTATTTTAATTTGGAGGCTAATTGCTTTACAATATTGTGGTGGTTTTTGCCACATATTGACATTAATCTGCCATTGGGTGTACATGTGTCTCACAATCCTGAACCCCCCTCCCATTTCCCTCCTCACCCCATCCCTCTGGGTTGTTCTAAAGCACCAGCTTTGAGGGTGCTTCTTTATGCTGGAAGGTGGATTCTCAGCCACTTGTTCTTGTTCAGTCTCTAAGTTATGTCTGACCCTTGCAACTCCATGAACTGCAGCATTCCAGGATTCCCTGTCCTTCACCATCTCCTGGAGTTTGCTCAAACTTATGTCCATTGAGTACAGTGATGTCATCCAACCATCTCAACATCTATTGACCCTTCTCCTCCTGCCCTCAATCTTTCCCAGCATCAGGGTCTTTTCTGATGAGTTGGCTGTTCTCATCAGATGGCCAAAGTTTTGGAGCTTCAGTTTCGTCATCAGTCCTTCAATGAATAGTCCGAGGTGATTTTCTTTAGGATTGATTTGCTGTCAAGTCAATATCCTTGCTCTCCAAGGGAATCTCAAGAGTCTTCTACAGCACCACAATTCAAAAGCAACTATTCTTCCCTCTCAGCTTTCTTTATGGTCCAACTATCACACCCATATATGACGACTGGAAAAACCATAGATCTGACTATACAGACCTTTGTTGGCAAAGTGATGTCTCTGCTTTTTAATTCACTGTCCAGGTCTGGCATAGCTTCTCTTCCAAGCAGCAAATGTCTTTTAATTTCATGGCTGTAGTCACTGCAGTGTTTTGGGAGCCCAAGAAAATAAAATTGGTCACTGTTTCCACTCTTTCCCCATCTATTTGCCGTGAAGTGATGGGACTGGATGCCATGATCTTAGTGAAGTGATATCATCTGCATATCTGAAGTTGCTGATATTTGTCCCAGCAATCTTGATTCCATTGACCACCAGGGAAATTCCTTGAACCATTCTTGAGAACAATTGTCTTTCAAGGACTTGTAATCAGCAGGTGGTGAATTTCTTTCCAATCCTTCATCTTATCAATGTGCTGTATGAACAGAAGGTATGGCTAATAACTCAGTAGAAAATATGTGTCTGGGTTCCATCAACAATTATGATATCTAGAATGGAATGTTTCCATTAATTATCTGCTTTAGCTAGTCTCCACCAAAATACTCAGCACCACAATTCTGAGTGGTGCTGATGACTAGAGTAATCTAGTCATCAATGTGCCTCAAATGGAAATTTCAGTTTTCTCAAATATCTTATTATGAAAAGAACATAATATTTTGTGTATGAGGTTTTATAGTATAAACTGTAAGAATGCAAATATAGACATTTATATAGTGTCACATGTAGATGTAGGCATGAGGAGAGAGGACTCTAAATTAGATAGATTGGTTCCTCCTCCTTCTTACAAATTCTGTGACTCTGGTCAATTAATATTGATAAGTTTCAGTTTCTTCTGAGTGAAATGGGATTTACCTCATAGGGTTCTCTCTAGTAATAGGATCCTGGATGTGGAATTTTTGGCAGAGTGAAATACATGATGAAGGTTAATTATTATTAAATAATACACACAGTTGAAGAGTTTAGCTTTGGAATTAAATGTTATATTTTTCCTGTTCTAGAAACCTTAACCCAGATACATATCCCCCTCCTATGCCACCTCCCACAGTAAACACATATACACACTTGAGCACAAAAACCCAACCCTCCAATCTGCTTGTCTGTTGTAATTTCTCTCTCTCATTTCTCTCTTTTTCTTTTAGATAGAGTGCCTTTTCTTGTATGTCAGTCTGATATATTCTCCTTTCCCTCCATATATTTGACTGGCCAATTCCTGTTATTCTCCAAGATTCATTTTAGGTATAATTTCTACTTGGAAGCCTTGATGAGCATCATATCTTCTCCCTGATATTTTAAACTATAATATTGAATTCCAGTTATCTATTAATGTATTTATCTACAAGTGATCTCTCAACTAGTTGAATGGAAGAAGAAAAAAATAAGTGTAAGCATATACTTATTTATATAAGTATTTCCATAAGATTGCATTATTCTTTTCTGAATGAAAGATCGAAAGAATGAGTGAACTGGCAAAAGTCTATGTTTTTTACCAATAAACAAATTTATTTTTAGTTTTTTATACATTAACAATTTTGTGCTCTTTTCTACATGATTTATCACAGAATACTGAATATAATTCCCTGTGGTATACCTTAGGGCCTTGCTGCTTATCTATTTTAATTGTAATAGTCTGCATCTACCAACCCAAACTCCCAGTCCATCCCTCTCCCTCCCTCAACCTTGGTAACCACAAGGGTGTTCTCTATAAGTCTCTTTCTGTTTTGTAGATAGGTTCATTTGTGCCATAGTTTAGATTTCACACATAAGTGACATCATATGGTATGTGTTTCTTTTTCTAACTTACTTCACTTGCTGCATCCAGCACAGCAGGTGAGAAAGACTTGAAATGGAGGTGAGCACAAAATGAAAAGACAGACACATATAATTTGGCAAGTGGGGAGTCAGGGGGCCCTCCTGCTCTCCATGGCAGGAAGACAAAATGGCTCATTTTTAGCCCGCACTTTTACTGGCAGAAGTCACATGAGATCATTGGAGATAGTTATACTGGGAAGTTTGATCAGTGCCCCATAAGCAGGGAGTACATTTAAGGCTCTGCTGTCGATCAGGAACATCTTGTTTTGTTTCCATGGAGACAGACACAGAGGCAGGCAGTGAAGCTGAGCAGAGAGCACTTCCCACCCCAAGAATGTCTGTTTTGCATGTTTACTAGGACAATCACAAGGGTGCAGTTTGCTACACCCTTGAGTCATGCAGCAGGTTCTGGTCTCTGCTCCACCAGGCTGCAACATCATTTAGTATGATAATCTCAATTTGCATCCATGTTGTTGCAAATGAAATTATTTTCTCCTTTTGTAGGGCCAAGTTGTAAACCATTGTATATAGGTACCATTCATCTGTCAATGGACATTTGTTTCCATGTCTTGGCAACTGTGAATTGTGCTTCTATGAACAGTCCTAGGAATGGGATTGCTAGACTATATGGTAATTTTATTTTTAGTTTTCTGAGGAACCTGCATACTGTTTTCTATATTGGCTGTACCAACTACATTTCCACCAACAGGGTAGGAGGGCTCCCTTTTCTCCATACCCTTTCCAGCATTTGGTATTTGTAGATTGTTTAATCATGACCATTACGATCAATGTAAGGTTGTACCACATTGTAGTTTTAATTTGCATTTCTCTAATAATTAGCGATGTTGAGCATTTTTACATGTGCCTTTTGGCCATCTGTATATCCTGATGGGGAAATAAATGCCTATTAAATCCTGCTCACTTTTGATTGGATTGATTTTTTGTTATTGTTGAATTATATGACCTATTAGTATATTTTGGAGATTAAGCCAAATATTATTATATACCAAGAATATGTAATGTCTAGAATTAATGAGCAAATAAGAAATCTACCAAAAGATAGTCACATAATTTTTAATTTAATAGGGGTTTGAATAAATGAACTGCTATTTAAAGAGATTACAGTCTTTTAAGATAATCCCTTTGGTTTTATACTCTCTATCAGGGAATTTATTTGAATTGAAAAACAATGATTCAAGATTTATACCTAAAATGCAGTGCCTATTTTTTAAATTAAATAAGATCCATGATAACAAATAAAGCCTAAAAAAACATAAAAAGATACTATATTTTAAATCATTTTACAAAGTAATCCATGATGATGATATGAAGAAAAACTTTGACAGGGTTTACAATATAAACCAATTACTTTCTAGTTATTATCAGAAATAGAGATTGATATATGATGAAAAAATGAAAAAGACAAAGTATCATAAGAATGATTGATAATCATAAGAAACATATCTGGAGGTAGATGATAATTAGGAACATTAAAAACACAAATGAAAAGATATACACAAGAACACACACACACCTTCAAAGAGAAACCCGTATGAGTGAAATGTATTAATAAATATATTGAAGGCATGAGGAGAAGAGGACGACAGAGGATGAGATGGTTGGGTGGCATCACCGACTCAATGGACTTGAGTTTGAGCAAGTTCTGGGAGCTGGTGATAGACAGGGAAGCCTGGCATGCTGCAGTCCATGGGGGTCACAAAGAGTCAGACATGACTGAGCACCTGAACTGATGGAAGAAAAAATAATAATGAAATCTGGAAAGTATCAGATTGAAAAAAAAGTAAGTATTAATAAAGAAAGCATGATAGAATCCCAAAGTGGGAACTCAGAGTTTTTACTGAGGAAGAATCATATCCAGCATTTCACACAATGATGATTTCAGATAGCATGTCTCAATTACCTCAGTTCTTAAATCTATTAGCTTTTAAATGATGCGACTTTACCATTTGATCATAATTTAAGACCATGAAACTAAGATGACTTTTTTGTTGTCAACTTAATGGGTTATTTATTAATGATTTTGCCCTTTTTGGGTGATGCTAACATTGTAGATCTTGATCAACTGACAAGATAGTTCTATATTTATACTTTTTTTAGATTAAAACTTAAAGTTTGCTTATGGTTTTCTAAAAAACCCTGATTGAGAAAACAAGCATATATTCTTTGGTGTTATTAATATTTCAGCTGTCTATTTATTTTCTAAGATCTTTTTAAACTGAACCATTGTGAAGACTAATTAATCACTGCACCCCAAACACCATGATCCCTGAACATAACCATTTCCTGCCTTGCCTCTTTGAATATAGCAAAAGATTTGACAATCAACTTTAGAAAAATAATTATGAAAGCTTTTAAACCCTAATAACTTCCGCTATATGTAATAAAAAGAAGTAGTGAAAGGTTGTTGCTGAGCCATCAAAGACACTGGGATTCTTGGCCTCCAGAGGAGAGGAATTCAATCTGGGGCTGGTGACAAGGCTTGATTACTTAGAACTTTTGTGTAATAAAATTTTATTAAAGTATAAAAGAGATAGAGAGAGCTTCTGACATAGGCATCAGAAGGGGGCAGAAAGAGTGCCCCCCTGCTAGTCTTGGCAGGATGTTATATAGCTACTGGCAGGCTGCTAATGAGAGAAAGGAAAGTCTCAAAACTCAGAGAGTGGTGCCAGGCCCCTTACCCACAGCATACATTTTGAGATAACATTGACACAAGGTGAGTTGTCCCAGGCCATAAAATAATTGACATGATTCTTTAAGAAAGGCAAGTTTCCAAACAAAGACATAGTCTCATTAACATAGGTTAAGAGAATATTTGAATTAGTAAAACATACTGGTTTGTCAAGTGGTTCTGAGTCCTAGGCTGAACTAACTTGAAGACAGAGTCTAGGGTAAATGCATAGTTTATTAACATAGCTTAAGAAAAACATTTCCATAAGGAAAACACATTGGTTAGCTCAAGTTTTGAGAAAAGTTCAGGTGGGACCTGTTGTCATGCTGGCATCACAGAATTTTTAAAAACCTCCTTTTATATAGTTAGTATAGAGAAGGGAAAAAAAAAATCTGACACTTGTAGTTTGTTTCCTCCTGCCTCTTAAGAGAGAGATAAAAACTGTCTGACATTTGCAGCCTATTTCCTCCATTTGGAGACCCCTGGCCTTCCTGCCTGTTACTGCCCTCTCAATTGGTTCATTATATCAAGGATGGAACATCAGACCTCCATACCATGCTCTTCTCTCTCCTCAGGTGACTGAAGAAGCAATCAGCAATGTATTTGAAAACCATTTATTTCCTGGAGCCTTAGATTTTCAATCAATGCTTAGTTCCAGGCAGACCCTACTAATCACATAGATAGCATATGAGTGAAAGTTAATGGGACATCTCTAATTAGAATACGAAGTGTTGGATCATAACTGAATTTTATGTCAAGAAACATTGACATCTGGGTAAGAAACATCATGTGACTAAAAAATTAATATGGTGGGCTAAAGGAAAATCAGGAAAAATATAGAGCATTTCTTCAAGAGTAAGCAATGATGTTAACACCAATGTAGGCTGAACAGGCAGTGAAATCTAAAGAACACATATTGCATTACATAGCTGGAACAAGATGCCCCAGATCACTGCAACCATTCTCTTATGTATTAACTCATTTTTTTAAATTTCATTGTCTTTATTAATCAAATTTGGAACAACTTATATCTTTACAGTACAACTTATATCTTTACACTATATTTACAAACTTTTAGAGCTTTCTAATCCATAAACATGACACTTCTCATCATTTATTTAGATTTATTTAATGTCTTTCAGTAAATTAATACAACTTTCTCTTCAAAAATCTTGCTTATTTTGGGGGCAAGACAGTCCTGGGTAATTTATAATTGTTGATGCTTTTATAACTGGTACCATTTTTATTTTCTAACTCTGCATAGCTGGAGGATAGAAATATTTTTTACGTGTATTAACCATACATCCCAACATTTTGAAAACTAATATTAACTCCAAAAAGCTATCTGCATATATTCTGAATTTTGTATATAAATCATCCTATTGCATGAATAGCATTTTTTTCTTTTTTTTCATTTATTTTTATAAATATGTGCAGAAAATTTTTATGTTGAATACTATTATCATCTACCTTTTGTGGATGAGAAAATTGAGGCTCAGAGAGGGTAAGTAACTAAGTCACTCAAGTTAAACTGGGTAATAAAATGTAGAAACTGGGATTTGAACCAGGTAATCTGCTTAAAAGCCAGTATTCCTAACCATTAGCTCTATACCTCCTGCCTTCTGTACAAGCCTGTTAGAGGAATCAAATAAGAATGGGTGAATGAAAGTGACTTTTAAAGCGCCAACATGTGTAAAGACTTAATAATGGACTCCAGAAATATGTGGAGTGATTGATGATTGGGCTTGCCAATAAGAACACTAGCAAGAAAATGTTGTGACCAATCTATTAGTGAGTGCTACAAGTATTTGAAAAATTTATTTCATTTGAGTATTATTTGAATTTTAACTTTGTATTATATTAGCCTCAATAAACTAAACAGAAGAGTTCATGCAATATTCCAGTGACTTTATCATGTTTATAATTTACTACAAATATTCTGCCAGTTCCAGAAATTCCTTGAAGAGAGAAACTACCTTTACAACATGCTATGCCCTGCAGGGCTATCTCAGGGCTTTGGAGTAGGCATTTTATAAATTTTTGTTAAATAAATATATGAGTTAATTATAATTCTATTTACATTAAGATTTTATTCAAAGAAAATGTCAGCTTCATTTTTGGAGGGCCTAGGTTTAAAATTATTTAGAGTCTCTGAGTCTGTGCCAGAGGCATTTTTATAAACAGAAGCCTCCTGAGGTTCCCTCATCCCTTACTTCCCACCAAGGTTATATATCCTTCTCCTATAGTAACTGCCATCACAATCCTGATGATAGAGAAAGCAGGGCTTCAGTCAAATGTTCTTTAACATCAGCGTCTCTACTGAGTGGAAGGGAATTGATTATGACAGTTGCCAAAATGCAAGAAAACAATTTAAAAGCTAAAAATGGGCTAAATGACATCTCTGATTTTAAAAAATCAAGTTCCATTTATCAGTAACTTAAGAGCATTCCAAATGAACAGAGCAGTGAGATAAAGAATACAGAACTACAAGGCCCATTTTGAGAAAATAAAAATTCATACATTTCTCTTTTTCCTTATGCTGAAAAATGTTCACAGCACCCCTTTATCTGAGTTTACAATAGCATGAAACTAAATGTTTTTCAATGACAATTTAATTCCTGATAATGTATAAACAAAGGCAGAGTATTCATTTTTGGCAAGTTTGCCATGACTGGCTACCTTACAACTCATTCAATGGCAATGCCAGTTGATTTGGAATCATCATTTAAAAAACTCCATTTACCTGAATGTGAGCTATTTAGTGGGGCAACAAGTGGTGAAACATTTACTAAAACAAGCTCAGCTTGAAATTGGAACACAAAAGGATACTATTATTACTACTAAATTATAAGCAGAAACGTAATGAAAAGTAACTATTGAGATAAAGTCTGGTAAAATAAGCAAGAAAAATCTATGTATGAGTCAGCATATCCTAATTCCTAACAGCAACTCCTGATACACTCCTGAAAAAGTTCTAATCTAGAGTGGAGGCTGTATCTTTCCTTAGTATTTTTACTGTTTTGTTCTAAAAACGCATGGCTACATAGCTTAAACCAGTACTGTATTTGAGATGTTGCTCTAAAATAAATCTCTCCTGACATGGATTTATCGGTTGGCCTGAAGTATATTTTAACCTCATGGTTTGGTTATTTTTATGCTATTTTAGATATTTCTAAAAAAAATTTTTAAGTGTCAAACCACATAAATTTCATATGTCCCTTAAAGCCATTTAGACATTTTTCTCATTACTGATGATGAGTAAAAATCATTTTTGGAGGCAGCAGTGTATGGGTTTCACTATCTCATTTACCATAGATATAAGTTTGTTTCATTCCTGTTTTTTATAAGCAATAATGCAGCTGTGCAAGACATTTGCCAATTGTTAACTCTCTTTGTGTGTGTGCAGAGGAACTGATTATGATTTAACACTCCAACACTCAGGCAAACCATTCCCTTACCCACAAATCCCCACAGAAGACAGACACCAGATCTAATGCCAGTATTCTCTAGGACTTTCCTACTTGCCCAACTATTTTCTGAGTCCATGGCAACAAAAAAAAAAAAGAAGCTGGGACAGAGACCTTCACTCTCCCTGCTCCATCCTCCGACATAGCATGTTTGTTATTCACCGTGCTCAACACACTAAGAATGTGAAATTGACTCAGTGTTATTTCTCTAACTTCCCCTCCTTTTCACTCAGGGGAAAATTAACAAACGCAACTGAAAAGGAGTACAGTTATTACAAAGTATCTCAAATACACTCCAGCTTCTTTATTAAGTAAACTATAAGATGTATTATGTTTTGGCAATGTTTTGCTTAGAGACTTTACAATTTCACGGAGAGCTAACACGAGGAACAGGCAGAGTTGGGTATAGAGGCCAAGAATCACACTTAGCATCAGGGTCCAGAAAGAGGCCTCGTGCATCAACACAGAGGCCAGAAATGCTTCAGAGAACTTTGGTTCCCAACAAGATGGGGAACTAACCAGTCTGCAAACTACCCACTTCCCCCAAAATGCAGAGACAATTCAAAAAAAGGGGTAAGATAAATTCCAATAAACAAGTTTTAAAATAAATTATTTATTTTTAAAGTCCTATTTTATTTACTTATATTTAATTAAAATAAATTTATTTTTCAAAATTAAAAAACAAAACAAGCAAAAAATACTTGACAAGTTGTAGGGAGACGGAAGGCTACGATGAACTCGCCATTGTGGATGTGAAGGAGGTATGGGAGGAAAGCGGCTGTAGGTAGGGCAGGAAGCGCGTGATGTGGCATTAAAGGGTTGGTTGGGGGAAAGCTTCTAGAGTTCTTCATCTTGCACCCAGGCCACCCCCAATGTGCTCTGAGACAGTCTTATTTCCTCCGTTGGAGGAATCAGCTATGCCAGGCTGTGTGTTCCAGCACATGGTCTTCGAGATAAAGGCAGAGCAAAACCGTACAGTGGTGACGAGCCAGCGGTAGCAGATGTGGATGACCGGCTATCCCTGGCTGTTCACTCCTGGGTACTCCATCTTCTCCTTATGCATTTAAGGTTTACAGATCTACAACACTGACAGATGATTTTTCTCATGGGATGATGGGCAAATGGCAATAATAAAAATTTATTTTGGATTATTTTTTATTAAATTACTCTCTACCCTTAAAACTTACTAGGACTGACAGAATTGGGCCTGGCTTTGGGTATTTCCTCAGTACACATAAGCATTCACAGCAGCTGGTGAGCCTAGAGGAATGGGAATTTAAAAGCTCAAGTAGCAACATTTCAGAATTCTGAGTACCTTACTTCAAAAGAAACCAGATAACACGTATTGTTTAAAACAGAATTGGAACAAAGGACCAAAAATTTAGAATATGTATCATAGATATTTAAGAGGAGATGAGGGATGATATTGGCATTATAAGACAAGAAAAATAAATCATAAATGAAATAAGTTGTAGTATAAAATATACTAATTGAAAAGAAAAATGAACACGTTAATTGATATCAAGAATACACAGCATAAGTAGTAGGAGGGATCCAGCTTGGGCAAAAAGAACAATTATTGAAAGACTAGACAGAAAGTCCAGCCCAGAAGATAGCAACAAAGGCTGGAGATATAAAAGATATATATATATATAAAACAAAGCTAACAGACGTGGAAGACAGAATTTAAACTTTCAGAATACACACTAGGCTCTGCAAAAGGAAACAAAATTTAAAATGCTCATGAGAAAATAGATTAAAGAATGAAAAGCCAGTATTAAAGATTAAAAAAAAAACCACAGAGTTTAATGTGTCAGACAGGAGAAAAATGATATGTTTAAACATGTTTACACAAGTTTGGGCTTCTCTGGTAACTCAGCTGGTAAAGAATCTACCTGCAATTCAAGAGACCCCAGTTCGATTCCTGGGTAGGGAAGATATGCTGGAGAAGAGATAGGCTACCCACTCCAGTGTTCTTGGGCTTCCCTGGTGGCTCAGATGGTAAAGAATCCACCTGCAATGCGGGAGACCTGGGTTCAATTCCTGGGTTGGGAAGATCCCCTGGATGAGGGCATGGCAATCAACTGCAGTTCCGCTGCCTGTAGAATCAAGCCCATGGACAGAGGAGCCTGGTGGGCTACAGTCCATGGAGTCATAAAGAGTCAGACATGAATGAGTGACTAACCATAGCACAGACAAGTTTAGACATTATGCAACATTTTTAAAATATCATAGAAAAAAAAATTCCAGATGCTTAAAAAAAAAAAAAAAAAAAAAAAGCAGGCTACCTCTTGAACAGATAATCAGACCGGTATCAGAATTGTTCTTAGTGACTTAAGATGTAAGAAGAAATGGAGATATTTTGAATTAAAGAGAAACAATTTTGAAACAAATTTTCTACTATGTGTAGAACTGCAATAAAAGTAGTTTCAATTATAAAATATCTTAAATCATTTGGACATGGAATGTCACATGGAATAAAATACTTTTAAGAGGAAATACTAAGAGATACAGGGAATGCTACTAGAGGTATGTGGATTAAGGTTATTCAATTATTTTAATGAAGTTTGTTGATGCTTATAATAAAAGTAAGATCAAAAAATAAAAATCATATATATATATAATATATGAAATATAATTAAAGACTAAGAGCTTTTGGTGATTGGGAATGAGTCAGGGAGAGACATAAGACAGGACTAAACTACTTGAATTAAAAAAAGAAGATAGAAAAAATAATGTGTTTAATAAGGTAGTGGTAGTAAATAAACGTGACTAGGGAACTTCAATTAATAGCTACCACTTAAGAAATAAAAGCAAAATCGCTAATCCTTACATACAACAAAGAAAATTAAATCCATCAAAAAGAAAGGAAAGGAGGCATAGGTGGGAAAAGAGATTGCAAATCAAATATTTAAGATGTCAGAGTAATATTCCATTGTGTATATGTACCATAGCTTTCTTATCCATTCGTCTGCTGTTGAATCAATTCTAATGAGATGGATGAAACTGGAGCCCACTATACAGAGTGAAGTAAGCCAGAAAGATAAACACTGATACAGTATACTAACACATATATATGGAATTTAGAAAGATGGTAACAATAACCCTATATGCAAGACAGAAAAAGAGACACAGATGTATAAAACAGACATTTGGACTCTATGGGAGAAGGTGAGGGTGGGATGATCTGAGAAAATAGCATTGAAATATGTATATTATCAAGTGTGAAACAGATCACCAGCACAGGTTGGATACATAAGACAAGTGCTCAGGGCTGGTGCACTGGGAAGACCCCTCCCGCCTCCCTGATCAGGATGGGGAACACATGTAAATCCATGGCTGATTCATGGCAATGTATGGCAAAAATCACTACAGTATTGTAAAGTAATTAGCCTCCAACTAATAAAAATAAATGAAAAATAAATAAATAAGACATCAAATAAATAGCTATCTCATAGCAGAAAGCATTAAATCACTCATTAAGAGAAATATATTGGGATATATCTTTTAAAAGTAAAAATATAATTCAAAGAATGAGTCAAACTAAAGACAATAAACAGGACAATAACAGGAAGACTAAACATAAAAAGACAAAAGACAAAGAGTGATATATCAAAGACATATGAAAAGCTGGGATAAAAATATTAATAACTGTCACAAATCAATTTTTTTAAGGTGAAAAAATCAGAACACAAAAGTTTTGCTATATATTATAAAAATGAGCAATGAACAAGAAGATAAGCCATCACAAACATACATGTGCCTCATTTATAGCATCAAAACAATGACTATGACTTACAGAGAAAAGAGATAAACTCAAAATTATCATTGAGGATTTTATTGTGTATCAGAAACTGATTATCCAAGTATACCAAAATAAATATAAATAAATAAGCAGATGCATGTGAAAACATAACCTATACAATTTATAGACTTTGCATGAGATATCCAATATACATTATGCAATTCATTTCTCACAGAATTTCTGTAAGGAATATATTTCTATTTCTATTTTGCAGATAAGGAAATTGAAGTTTAGGAAGATTAAATTGCCTCAACCACAGACTAGTAAATGGAAGAGCTGGTATTAGGAATTCTCTCATATCTGACCAGATGCCAGTTTCCCAGGTGGCACAGTGGTAAAGAATCTGCCTGCCAATGCAGGAGACTCAAGAGATGTGGGTTTGATCCCTGGGTCAGGAAGATTCCCCTGGTGTAGGAAATGGCAAGCAATTCCAGTATGCTTTCCTGTAAAATGTCATAGACCGAGGAGTCTGGCAGGCTACAGTCCAGGAGGTCACAAAGAATCGGACACGACTGAGTGACTCAACACACACACATTACATTGACCATATATCATTCCTGGCTGTCTTCTGCCATGCCAGTCTCACCAGAAAAAATACAAAGGCCTCCAATATGCACATGTATTTCCAATCCATGTGGGGAAGAATTCAGTTATTCTGAAGTCTCACAGACTTGACACAAGCAGACAAGCCAGTACTAAAATGTTGGATTACACGTTCCTTATACTGAGGCTCCAAAGCCTTGCTTTATAAGCTTTGTGACTTTAGGTGAATTATTTACCCCCTAAGCCTAAGTTCCTTCAGTACAGGGCAAATTTAATTTTTTTTAGAAACAAACTCTCATAGCATTGTTTTGAAGGTTGAATGAAATAATACATATTATGTCCAGTGTCCGATTCAAAGTAGTTAACAAATAAATAAAAGCAAAAAGAAAATTTGTATAATTATTACTTTGCAAGAGCTATTGTTAGAATCAACAATGGCTTAAGCAGAAGACATCAGATAGTTGGTCTCTATCCTAACAAAATAATTTCTGGAAAAGCCTGGAGATGCTCAGTTTCTTTCAAGTTGGCTTAGCAGTTAATGAGGAAATATCCTGAATCTCTTCAGAAATGAGATTGCAAGTCTGAGTTATACTGTTTGAGCTCTTTGTGGAGAAATGGTAAGGCTGAGTGTAGTGATCCAACAATCCTATTCCATCCACACATGTGAATATTGTTGGTGGGAAAATCCACTGAACATGCAACTTGATATTGCAAGAAATTTCTCGTGGTCATCATCTCATAGTGCATGTACCCAGTAATAAAGAACAATGAATGCATCTCTTGAAAATATGAAAGTTTGCATATCTCAGTAAAACAGTCTACTGCTGAATTCTAGTAGTGCTGAGAGAAACTGGGAGTTGTAAAGCAGTATCTTCAATGTTGAAGAGATTTCCCTTGCTTCTCTGTGTGTGATCTGTGCATCAGTAGCATGAGCATTATATGGAGCTATTAGAAATACAGAACATTAGACCAGGGCAGACCTACAGTTTTAGAATATGTGTTTAACAAGATTAACAGATGGTCCATATACACTTTAAAGTTTGAAAAATAACTGGAATATACTGAATGCTGATAAATGATCATAGGAAGCAGATGATCAAGGCTGTGGGAGTAATCCAAGTGAGGAATGATTGTGATCCAAAATAGAGAAGCAATGAGAAGAGGGGATGGATTTGAGAGCATCTTAGGCTTATACTTGATGGTCCCTAGTAACTGGTTAGGAGAAATATGAAATTAAAAAGTACTATAATAAAAATATAATTAAAGGCAGTTTGTCTTGGAATATTTCATGCTTTTCTTCTCCCTCCCCTCCAAAAGGAGAGCTATAAAATTCAGAGTAAAGTCAATTTTAAGACCATATTCCAGAAAATAAAACTTTCACTGTGATAAGCAAGCAGGTGACAAGTTTAGCTTCCAAGAAACAACATAATTTTTCTTGTCTTTGCTCTATTTACTCTTTTTGAAACCATTTACTTTCATGTGCTTGGGAAAATAAAATGTGCCTGAGGTTTCCTATTCCTTAGAAGCTAGCTCTCTTTTATATTCATTGGAAGGACAGCTGGAGCTCCAGTATATTATCCAACTGATGCAAACAGCAAGACTAATTGGAAAAAAACCCTGATGCTGGGAAAGACTGAAGGCAAAAGGTGGCAGAGAATGAGATGGTTAGATAGCTTTACCAACTCAATGGATAGGAACTTGAGCAAATTCCAAGACAGAGGAACCTGGTCTGATGCAGTCCATGGGGTCTCAAAAGAGACCCAACTGA
Source organism: Dama dama (assembly GCF_033118175.1). NCBI lineage: Eukaryota > Metazoa > Chordata > Mammalia > Artiodactyla > Cervidae > Dama > Dama dama. The sequence goes on from NC_083681.1 coordinate 14,369,085, forward strand.
GCAACTGAACAACACCTTAGAAAGGCCTAATGTGGGGATTATAACTACTTTACTCTAGCCACTAGAACAAACAATTTTTCCCCATCCCATTACATTTATCCTCCCTTTCCTCCTCTTATGACAGAGATGGCAAAATATCAAAGATTGAGATGATGATGCAGGACTATGTGGGAAAAAAAAAGTCATCGCTTAATCCTGCACATGCCTCCAGGCAGCAAAATATGAATATTTCTAGACAAAATGACTTCTCAGGTGCCAGAGAAGTCACAAAAGGATTTGTTTCAGAATGCTCCATTAATAATACCTGATTTTTTCACTCAGATCATCTCCTCTATGCATCTCCCTCTATAATCTGTGTAGAAGGGCTTCCACTTCTGGCCTTGACTGAGTACTGGGACTAGACCAGCTCTCCCACTGTAAAAAAAAAAAAAAAAAGGAATACTGACATGACATAGGGAACAAGAGCTTTCAGATACTTGACAACAGGAAGGGCTCGCTGTAAGCTCTGAGTGGAAAAAAAAAAAAAATACAAGGTAAGCACTGTGACCATGAAGTAGGTATTATGTGTGGAAGCATTTCCCATTCTAGGTGCAAGGGGAGAGGATCCAAGCAGAACACAGTAGTTTCATAATCAGATGGCATACTTTATCATGTTATTAGTAAAAGACTGAATGCTTTCCCCCTAAGATCTGGATTTAGGTTAGAATGTTCACTTTATGACTTCAGTTCAGTATTACATGGAGATCCCAGGCCCCTGGGGGCTTAGCAATCATATGTACAGATTGGAAAGGAAAAAGTAAAGCCATTTTTATTTGCCAATAATAATAATAAATGATAACAATAATGATTTATGTAAAAATGCTAAAGAGACTACAAATTTTTTTTCTGAAATTATAAGTAAATTTAGCATGATCACAGGGTATGAAGCCAATATAAAACATCGATTATATTTCAATATGCCACCTACAAACTACTGGGGTTTCATATCAAATATGCAGTTAAAACAGTATTAAAAGTCATGATTACCTATGTATATATTTCACAAATTGTCACTCTAGAAGCTATAAGTCATTGCTGAAGAAAGTTAAAGAAAATAAATTGAGAAAGGTATCATATGTGGAAAAATGAGCTCTCACGCAGTGCTTTTGACATGCAAGATAGTACAACCACTTTGGGAAACAGTTTAATTAATTCTAAAAGAAATTGCTGTACACTCTTCATACGTAGCAAACATATATCTTTCACTCAGATTTCCCTCCAAGAAAAGACATGTTACTGGGTTGTAAGGAGCATATTTCACTGTTTTTAGTACTTATCTCTGTAATAGCCTGCCTTAGCATTTGGTCTGAGATCATGCTATTTTCAGTGTGACCTGCAACTGATGACTAAGCAGGGAGGTAACAAAAGGGACTAGCCATTTCTGTACAAAGTGAGATTTCCTTCATTGGTGATCTTTAATCTTGAACTCACTGTTGGGCTTTCAGAGACATTTTCTGGTGCGTGTTGTTGTCTGAAATATTTCACTACCAAATCCTGCTCATACTCCCCCCTCCCCATCACAGGTATTATTCTTGTATAAAACTGTTGCACTCCTTACTTTCTCTCAGTGTCTGCTTCCCAGCAAACCCAATCCAGGACAGTTGACACTGTGAGTGATGTGCAAAGGCAAGTTGATGGGGGACTGGATTATCCAACAGCTAGTTGGGAATGAAGACTCAACCCAGAGGTGATCCTAAGATGCTGGAGGAATAGGACAAGGAGACTACTTTCTCCCCCCAAAATTTATTAAAAGATCATATGAATGTTGAGCAACTTCCACAGAATAACTTCTGAAACCTGGTAGAGGATACCAGGCACCCAGAAAGGCAGCCCAATCTCTTCAAAAGGAGGCAGGACAAAATATAAAAGACAAACACTGAGACAAAAGATTTAGGGACAGAAACCTGTCTTGGGGAGGGAGTCAGGAAGGAGAAGTCTCCACACAGTAAGAAGCCAACTCACAGGCATGTCTATAGGGAGTATTGGAATCTCAGAGGGCAACAAAACTGGGAGGGAAAAAGAAAAACAAACAAACAAACAAACACAGAATTCATGCCTATCCACAACCGCCAGCGGAGAAGTGGCCCAGACGCTTGGCATCCTCTGCCAGCGAAAGGGGGCTGGGCAGGGAGGTGTGGGCTGCATCATCCATCCTTAGGGTAAGGATGGGGCCTGAATGCCCTGAGGATAAACTGAGGGAGCAAATGTGAGATAGCAACCCCAAACCATGCAATCACGAGAGAGACCAAAAAAAAAAAAAAAAAAAAAAGAATAAAAGAAAGACCTTTCCCATGAAAGACTCTATCACCGCACGGTGACCCCTGGCATGCTCACAGAACAAAGGATTGAGCAAATACCAAAGGAGAGCAAGCCAGCTGCCTATAGGGCCCTCCATCCCTGGAGGTAGAAAGGCAGCAAGCTAAAGCCAGAAGGCAAGGGGCTGCTGCCATCTTGGCCCCAGAGACAGCATTCTCCACCAGACTGCGAGCAGGCTCCCAGTTGCTAACTTCGTCTTCCTGGGATCTTGGACGGTTGACATCTGTCAGGAGTGTCACAGCCTGAACTCAGCTCCCCAGAGGAGATGCACAGCACGCCTGAGGCTGTTCTCACGGCGCACCCAGGCAACCAGGCACCAGGGGCTGGGCAGGTGAATAGGACACATGGCCCACCTCGGGCGGCCCTGTTGCCAAGCACCTGGTCTCCTGAGCTGCTCGGACCTGGGAAGGGCACGGAACACACAGCCCATCCAGGTCTGTGCCCTTACGGGGCACCGGAGAACCTGAGCGGCTCAGACCTGGGAAGTGCACAAAACGCAGGGCCCACGTGGGCCAGTGCGCTTGCAGAGCACCCTGGAGAAAGAGCAGTGTGGACCCGGGAGGCACACACTGCCTTCGGCTGTGGCAAACCCAGTGTGGTCCATCCGCTGTGAGCACTCCCCACACACGCCAGGGGCATTTGTTTTCAGTGTCCCTCCCTTCCCACAACACAACTGAACAAGTGAGCCCAAATAAGTGGCCACCTCCGCCCCCTTGTGTCAGGGTGGACTGAAGAGACCTGCAAACAGAGAAAGCCAAAATAAACAAAGAAGGGGGAACCACTCTGAAAGTAACAGATATAACAGATTAAAACCCTGTGTTTAATACTGGAAACATTTGAGGGGCACCTATAGACCTTGAGAATAAGTACAAGTCAGAACAAGGGATTTTCTGACATTGAAATGACCCCTCACTGCCCAGAACAGCTGCAGAGAAATTCCTAGATATATATTTTACTATTATTTTTTTAATTAAAAAAAAAAGTTCTTTATTACTTCTTTAACTTTCATTTTTATATTCTACTATTACCATCCCCAAAAAAACCCTATTTAAAAACAAAAACAAATTCCATTTTTAATTATTATGATTGATTCTGATTTGTATACTTTATATTGTGTTTTTGAAAGTCTAACCTCTATTCCAATGCAAATAAATCCTCTATTCTGATGTGAAGAAGTGATTCTTTGGAAAAGACCCTGATGCTGGGAAAGATTGAAGGCAGAAGGAGAAAGGAGACAGGCATGACTGAGGATGAGATGGTTTGATAGCATCACTGACTCGGTGATGAGTCATACTCATCATCATCATACATGGCTTGGACATGAGTATGAGCAAGCTCCTGGAGGTGATGATGGACAGGGAGGCCTTGCATGCTGTAGTCCATGGGGTCATAAAGAGTCACACACAACTGAACAACTGAACTGAACTGAACCTTTATTCCAGGTCTATAATATTTGCTTTTTGATATTTGCTATCAATTTTGTACCTCTAAGAATCTGATGTCCAGATTCCATTTTCACTTAAGGATTTGATTACAGGTTTGATTGCTCTCTCCCCTTTTGACTTTCCCTTTTCCCCTCCCCTTGTGCCTCAGCTGGTAAAGAATTTGCCTGCAGTGTGGGAGACCTGGGTTTGATCTTTGGGTTGGGAAGATCCCCTGGAGAAGGGAAAGGCTACCCACTCCAGTATTATGGCATGGAGAATTCCATGGACTATGCAGTCCATGGGGTCACAAAGAATCGGACATGACTGAGCGATTTTTGCTTTCAATTTAGTTTTCTCCTCCAGATCACCTCTATCCCCCTCCTCTCTCCTTGCTTCTCTACATAACTCTGTGAATCTCTCTGGGTGTTCCAGGCTGTGGAGAGCACTTAGTGATTAAATTGATGGCTAGGTTGCTCTCTACCCTTTTGGTCCTCTCTTTTATCCTCCCGGCTACCTCTATCTTCCTCATCCCTCTTCTCTTCTCTATATAACTCCGTGAATCTTTCTGGGTGTTCCTGGCTGTAGAGAATTGTTCCATCAATAAACCTAGGGTTTTTATTTTTTATGCTATATGGATGGAGAAGTCTTGAGATTAGTGTAAGAGAAGGACTGAAATTCAGAAGCAGGAGGCTTAACTCCAAAACTTCAGAACATCAGAGAACTCCTGACTCCAGGGAACATTAATAGACAAGATCTCACCCAAAACTCTTCATACCTACACTGAAACCAAGCTCCACCCAAGAGCCAACAAGTTCCAGGGAAAGACACACCGTGATAATTCTCCAGAAAAACAGGAACACAACCCTGAATATTAAAAGACGGGCTTCCTGAAGCCATGTTAAAACCATAGACACCCCAATACTCACTACTGGGCACTTTATTGCACTCCAGAGAGAAGAGATCCAGTTCCACCCACCAGAACACAGACACAAGTTCCACCAACCAGGGCACCTTGACAAGCCATTAGTCCAATACCAACCACAGAGAGAAGACTCCACAATTAAGAGAAACCATGACCTTCCAGCCTGGTCATGAATGAAAGAAATGAAGCAGAGAGGAAAAACATAAAAAAAGAATTAAAAGAAATGAAAACAACCTCAGAGACCTCTGGGACAATGTTAAATGCCCCAACATTCAAATCATAGGCATTCCAAAAAAGACAAAAAAAAAGCGTGAGGAAATACTTGAGGAGATAATCATCGAAAATTTCCTTAATATGGGAAGGAAATAGCCACCCAAGTCCAAGAAACCCAGAGCACCCCAAACAGGATAAACCCAAGACAAAACATCCCAAGACACATATTAATCAAACTGATAAAGATCAAACACAAAGAGTAAATATTAAAAGCAGCAAGGGACTGCCATATGACCCAGCAATACCACTCCTGGGCATACACACTTAGGAAACTAGACCTGAAAGAGACACGTGCACCCCAGTGTTCATCGCAGCACTGTTTGTAACTGCCAGGACATGGAAGCAACCTAGATGCCCATCAGCAGACGAATGGATAAGGAAGCTATGGTACATATACACCATGGAATATTACTCAGCCATTAAAAAGAATTCACTTGAATCAGTTCTAATGAGATGGATGAAACTGGAGCCCATTATACAGAGTGAAGTAAGCCAGAAAGATAAAGACCAATACAGTATACTAACGCATATATATGGAATTTAAAAAGATGGTAATGATAACCCAATATGCAAAACAGAAAAAGAGACACAGATGCACAGAACAGACTTTTGGACTCTGTGGAGAAGGCGAGGGTGGGATGTTCTGAGAGAATAGCATTGAAACAAGTATACTATCAAGGGTGAAACAGACCAACAGCTGATCTTTCAATAAAACTCTCCAGGCCAGAAGGGAAAGGTAGGACACATCTAAAATGATGAAAGAGAAAAACCTACACAGAGATTTCTCTACACAGCAGGGACCTCATTCAGATATGAAGAAGAAATAGAAAGCTTTACAGACAAGCAAAAGCTGAGAGAATTCAGCACCACCAAATCAGTTCTTCAACAAATACTAGAGTTGAGTCGTTGCCTTCACCTGACGCAGACGTGCCCTCACCTGCGCCCTGTCTTCGCGCCGCGTCGCTCTAGTCGGCTGCTGCCCACCGCCCACCTGCAGGATGGCCCATAAGCAGATCTACTACTCGGACAAGTACTTCGATGAACACTACGAATACCGACATGTCATGTTACCCAGAGAACTTTCCAAACAAGTACCCAAAACCCATCTGATGTCTGAAGAGGAGTGGAGGAGACTTGGTGTCCAACAGAGTCTAGGCTGGGTTCATTACATGATTCATGAACCAGAACCACACATCCTTCTCTTTAGACGGCCTCTTCCAAAAGATCAACAAAAATGAAGCTTATCTGGGGATCATCAATTAAATCTTTCTCAAATTTAATGTATATGTGTATATAAGGTAGTATTCAGTGAATACTTGAAAAATGTACAAATTGTTCATCCATACCTGTGCATGAGCTGTATTCTTCACAGCAACAGAGCTCAGTTAAATGCAACTGCAAGTAGGTTACTGTAAGGTGTTTTAAGACAAAAATTTCTTCTAGTCAGTTTTTCTTTTAATATAAGTGCCTGTTTGACTTTATCTGTTACTTTTGTTAAATAAAGTTTGTATGTTGCATTTATTAAAAAAAAAAAGACAAATACTAAAGGATCTTCCCTAGACAGTAATGTCAGTAAAGGTTTTTAAAAATGAACCCAAAGCAACAAAGTAATGGTAACAGGATCATACTTATTAATAATCACCTGATATATAAATTAGTTAAGTGCTCTGATCAAAAGACAAAGACTGGCTTAATGGATACAAAAACAAGACCCTTATATATGCTGTTTACAAGAGACCCACCTCAAACCTAGGGACACATACAACTGAAAGTAAAGGGCTGGAAAAGGATATTTCATGCTAATGGTGGCCAAAATAAAGCAGGAGTAGTAATGCAATACTCATATCAAATAAAATAGACTTTGAAATAAAAGACCATGATAAGAGACAAAGAAGGACACTACATAATGATCAAATGATCAATCCAAGAAGAAGATATAACAATTGTAAATATATATGCACCCAACATAGGAGCATCTCAATATGTAAGGCAAATGCTAACAAGCATGAAAGGGGAAATTAGCCGTAACACAATGATAGTGGGGGGCTTTAATACCCCACTCACACCTATGGATAGATCAACCAAATAGAAAATTAGCAAGGAAACATAAGCTCTAAATGATACAATAGACCAGTTAGACCTAATTGATATCTATAGGACATTTTACCCAAAACAACGGAATACACATTTTTCTCAAGTGCACACAAAACATTCTCCAGGATAGATCACATCCTGGGCCATAAATCTAACCTTGGCAAATTCAAAAAAATTAAAGTAATTTCAATCATCTTTTCCAATCACAATGCAGTAAGATTAGATGTCAACTCTAAGGAAGAAAAAAAACTATTAAAAATACAAACATGTAGAGGCTAAACAGCGCGCTTCTGAATAACCAACAGATCACAAAAGAAAAAAAAAAAGGAAATCAAAATATGCATAAAACAAATGAAAATGAAAACATGACAACCCAAATCCTATGGGATTCAGTAAAAGCAGTGCTGAGAGGGAGATTCATAGCAATTCAAGCCTACCTCTAGAAATATTAAAAATAACATAACTTTACATCTAAAGCAAGAAGAAAAAGAAGAAAAGAAGAACCACAAAGTTAGTAGAAGGAACTTAAAAAAAAAAAAAAGAAGAAGAAGAAGAATCATAAAAAATCAGAGCAGAAATAAATGAAAAAGAAGCAGAAGAGACTATAGAAGCAATCAGCAAAACTAAAAGCTGGTTCTTTGAACCAGCTTTTAGACAAATCATTAGCCAGACCCATCAAGGAAAAAGGGAGAAGAATCAAGTCAGTAAAATTAGAAATGAAAATGGGGAAATCACAACAGACAACAGAGAAATACAAAAGATCATAAGAGACTACTATGAGCAATTAAATGCCAATAAAATGGGCAACTTGGAAGAAATGGACAAATTCTTAGAAAAGTATAGCCTTACAAAACTGAACCAGGAAGAACAAGAAAAAAAAAAAATTTTTTTTAAAAAGAAAATCTTAACAAACCCACCACAAGCACAGAAATCAAAGCTGTAATCAAAAATCTTCCAAGAAAAAAAGCCCAGGACCAGATAGCTTCACCAGTGAATTCTACCAAAAATTTAGAGAAGAGCTAACACCTATCCTACTCAAACTCTTCCAGAAAATTGCAGAGGAAGGTAAACTCCCAAACTCATTCTATGAGGCCACCATCACTCTAATACCAAAACCAGAAAAGGTGCCACAGAAAAAGAAAACTACAGGCCAATATCACTGATGAAAATATATGCAAAAATCTTCAACAAATTCTAGCAAACAGAATCCAACAACATATTAAAAAGACCATACATCATGACCAATTGGGCTTTATCCCAGGGATAAAAGGATTCTTCAATATTCACAAATCAATGAATGTGATACACCATATTAACAAACTGAAAGATAAAAACCATATGACTATCTTAATAGATGCAGAGAAAGCCTTTGACAAAATTTAATACTCATTTATAATAAAAACTCTACAGAAAGCAAGCATAGGAGGAATATACCTCAATGTAATAAAAGTCATATACAGCAAAAACACAGCAAGAATTATCCTTAATGGTTAAATACAGAAAACATTCTGAGAGAGTCAATTCCTAGGCAGGTTGATAAGAAGTCCAGGTTCCCTGAAGAGGAAAAGGGGGTCTGGGGCTTTCAAGGAGGCGGAAAGGACAATTTTTTTTGTTTTGTTTTTTTGGTGTTTTTTTTGCCCTCTACATTCCTTAGTCACATAAAACATTTTTTTTTTTTTTCCCTTTAAGCCTCAAACTGATGATTACACAACAAACAATTCAGTTTAAACTCTATACTAGGGATTATATAAAAACAATGTATCCTGCTTGAGGACAGTTTCTCCTTCTGGAAAACTTCTGACTAATCCTGATATTTTAGAATGTATATATGGGAGTGGGTCTGGTAGGATCTTTCTATTATTAAGTTCTAATCCTGTTATCCTAAAATGCAAATTGTGAGAGTGAGTCTAATAAGATCTTTACAACCTTGAGACATTCTTTTGATTTATTGTAATAATTAGTTAAAAAGTATATAACTCCCTTACTAACACTAGCAAGGGGGGCATTCTCCATCCCTCTTCTGATGTCTATATTAGAAGCTTACTCTGTTCCTTTTATTACTTTAATAAAACTATGCTACACAAAAGTTCTTTAGTGATCAAGTCTGGTCTCTGGTGCTGAAGATAAATCTTCTTCAGAGATCATGAATTTGGCATTGTTCACCATAAGCTATCAATTCCCTCTAAAATCAGGAACAAGACAAGGGTGCCCACTCCCACCACTACTATTCAACATAGTTTTGGAAGTCCTAACCACAACAATAAGAGAAGAAAAAGAAATAAAAGGAATCTAGACTGGAAAAGAAGAAGCAAAATTCTCACTGTTTGCAGATGACATGATTCTCTACATAGAAAATCCTAAAGACACAACCAGAATATTACTAGTGCTAATAAGTGACAATAGTAAAGTTGCAGGATATAAAATTAGTGCACAGAAATTATTTGCATTCCTATATGCAGGTCAGGAAGCAACAGTTAGAACTGGACATGGACCAATAGCCTGGTTCCAAATAGGAAAAGGAGTAGGTCAAGGCTGTATATTGTAACCCTGCTTATTTAACTTTGATGCAGAGTACATTATGAGAAATGCTGGGCTGGAAGAAGCACAAGCTGGAATCAAGATTGCTGGGAGAAATATCAATAACCTCAGATATGCAGATGACACCACCCTTATGGCAGAAAGTGAAGGAACTAAAAAGCCTCTTGATGAAAGTGAAAGAGGAGAGTGAAAAAGTTGGCTTAAAGCTCAACATTCAGAAAACTAAGATCATGGCATCTGGTCCCATCACTTCATGGGAAATAGATGGGGAAACAGTGGAAGCAGTGTCAGGCTGTTTTTTTTTTTTTTTGGTCTCCAAAATCACTGCAGATGGTGATTGCAGCCATGAAATTAAAAGACACTTACTCCTTGGAAGGAAGGTTTTGACCAACCTAGATAGCATATTAAAAAGCAGAGACATTACTTTGCCAACAAAGGTCCGTCTGGTCAATGTTATGGTTTTTCCAGTGGTCATGTATGGATGTGAGAGTTGGACTGTGAAGAAAGCTGAGCACCGAAAAATTGATGCTTTTGAACTGTAGTGTTGGACAAGACTCTTGAGAGTCCCTTGGACTGCAAGGAGATCCAGCCAGTCCATCCTAAAGATCAGTCCTGGGTGTTCATTGGAAGGACTGATGCTGAAGCTGAAACTTCAATACTTTGGCCACGTCATGCAAAGGGTTGACTCATTGGAAAAGACCCTGATGCTGGGAAAGACTGAAGGCAGGAGGAGAAGGGGAAGACAGATGATGAGATCGTTAGATGGCATCACCAACTCAATGGACCTAAGTTTGTGTAAACTCTGGGAGTTGGTGATGGACAGGGAGGCCTGGCATGGTACGATTCATGGGGTCACAAAGAGTCAGACACAACTGAGCAACTAAACTGAACTGAACTGACACTAACAATGGAAAAACAGAAAGAGAAATTAATGAAACAATCCCATTCACCATTGCAATGAAAAATATAAAATACTTAGGAATAAATTTACCTAAAGAAACAAAAGGCCTATCTATAGAAAACTATAAAACTCTGATGAAAGAAATCAAAGATGACACAAAGAGATGGAGAAATATACCATGCTCATGGATTGGAATAATCAATATAGTGAAAATGAGTATACTATCCAAAGCAGTCTATAGATTCAGCACAATCCCTATCAAGCTACCAATGGTATTTTTCACAGAACTATAATAAATGATTTCACAGTTTGTATGGAAACACAAAAATCCTTGAATAACCAAAGCAATCTTGAGAAAGAAGAATGGAGCTGGAGGAATCAACCTGCCTGGCTTCAGACTATATAGCAAAGCTACAGTCATCAAGACAATATGTACTGACACAAAGACAGAAATATAGATCAATGGAACAAAATAAAAAGCCAAGAGATAAATCCAGACACGTATGGACACCTTATCTTTGACAAAGGAGGCAAAAATATACAATGGAGAAAAGACAATCTCTTAAACAATGGGTCAATCACCACTTTTGTGCTTGGAAAACTGGTCAACCACCTGTAAAAGAATTAACTTAGAACTCTTTCTAACACCACACACAAAAATAAACTCAAAATGGATTAACGATCTAATTGTAAGACCAGAAGCTATAAAACTCTCAGATGAAAACATAGGCAGAACACTCTCTGACATAAATCACAGCAAGACCCTCTATGAAAACATAGGCAGAACACTCTCTGACATAAATCACAGCAAGACCCTCTATGATTCACCTCCCAGAGTAATGGCAATGAAAACCAAAATAAACAAACAAATGGGACTTATTTAAACTTAAAGCTTTTGCACAATTGAGGAAACTATAAGAAAAGTGAAAAGACAGCCTTCAGAATGGGAGAAAATAATAGCAGACAAAGCAACTGACAAAGAATTAATCTAAAAAATATACAAGAAGCTCATGAAGTTCAATACCAGAAAAATTAATGACCCAATCCAAAAATGGGCCAAAGAACTAAACAGACGTTTCTCCACTGAAGACATACAGATGGTTAACAAACTCATGAAAAGATGCTCAACACCACTCATTATCAGAGATATGCAAATCAAGACCACAATGAGGTACCATCTCATTGTGAGGTCTGAATGACTGCCATCAAAATATCTATAGATAATAAATGCTGGAGAGGATATGGAGAAAAAGGAACCCTCTTACTCTGTTGATGGGGATGCAAACTAGTACAGCTATTACGGAGAACAGTGTGGAGATTCTTTAAAAACCTGGAAACAGAATTACCATATGACCCAGCAATCCCACTGCTAGGCATATACACCAAATAAACCAGAATTTAAAGAGATATGTACCCCAATGTTCATTGCAGCATGGTTTACAATAGCTAGGACATGGAGCAACCTACATGTCCATCAGCAGATGAATGGATAAGGAAGCTGTGGTACATATACACAATGGAATATTACTCAGCTATAAAAAGAATGCATTTGAGTCACTTTTAATGAGGTGGATGAAACTGGAGCCTATTCTACAGAGTGAAATAATCCAGAAAGAGAAACACCAATACAGTATATCAATGCATATGTATGGATTTTAGAAGATGGTAGCAATAACCCTATATGCAAAACATCTGCTGCTGCTGCTGCTAAGTCGCTTCAGTCATGTCCGACTCTGTGCGACCCCATAGATGGCAGCCCACTAGGCTCTGCCATCCCTGGGATTCTCCAGGCAAGAACACTGGAGTGGGTTGCCCTTTCCTTTTCCAATGAAGGAAAGTGAAAAGTGAACATCTAAAGAGACACAGATATAAAGAACAGACTTTTGGACAAAGTGGAAGAAGGCAAAGGCGGGACGATATGAGAGAATAACATTGAAACATATATATTACTATATGTAAAATAGATGACCAGTGCGAGTTTGATGCATAAAGCAGGGCACTCAAAACTGGTACTCTGGGACAACCCAGAGGTATGGCGCAGGGAGGAGGTAGGCCAGAATTCAGGATACTGGGACACATGTACACCCATGGCTGTTTCAAGTTGATGTATGGCAGAGGTCACCACAATATTGTAAAGTAATTAGCCTCCAATTAAAATAAATACATTAATTAAAAAAAAAAGATTTCAACTCTGGTGGTAGGTGGTGGAGACAGCTTCTAGTACAATATGAGAGTCCAACTGATAAAATTTTCATCTGTTTTGAGTTGGTATGATGTTTGTAAAAGACAATGTCTGTGTGCACATGATGATATATACAAGGATGATGAAATTGCATATGTATTACTAAGTTGCATTGTTGCCTTATAGGCAGATAATTAAAAACTTAGGACAAGTAACAAGTAATTGATAACTGAATATGAAAGTCATACAGTTTCTTTGGTAGTTTACAAAGAAACCTTCATTTTTATGCAGTGAATGAGCATGAAGATAGTTGAATACTCAGCCTGGGCAAATGTGTTATTCCTAAATCATGGCCCTAATTTGGAAAACTAGGAATCCTGCTACAGGGGATGAAGATATTTTGGTGGATGACCCCAAAATGTTTGTTTCTCAGATTTCTCTAGGCATTCTGGGCCTATAAATGTGGTATATCCCTGCCTATTAAAGCTAGTACCCTACCTGTACAGAAAAGTAATGCATAATTATTTCACTCAAAAGGCAAAGGTGACCACCCCAAAAGCTGTCTCCACGGTTGCCACCCCTGTAACTCTAAAATCCAGGTTAAGTCATAGTGTAATCTATCCAGGGGCAAATGGTGCCAGATAAAAGGAAAGAAAAAAGAAAAAAAAAAAAAAACAGGACTTCACATCAAAGAAGCTGTCTATCTCAGAGAATCCAACCTATGATATCACGTGATGGAGTAATTCCCATGTATTTACCAAAGAAGATTGACGACTGAATTGTTTGAGAAGAAAACATTAATATGTGATTATATGTACATGTGTCCATGCTCAGTCACTTCAGTCTTGTCTGACTCTTTGTGATACCATGGACTGTAGCCTCTGTCCATGATATTTTCCCAGCAAGAATAATGGAGTGGGTTGTCATGCCCTCCTCAGGGGATCTTTCCAACCCAGGGATTGAATGCAACTCTCCTGCATCTCCTGCGTTACAGGTGGATTCTTTAACTGCTGAGCCATTGGGGAAGTCCAATTATATGTACAAGAAATTCATTTTAAGGAACATGTGCAAAAATTAAAGGGGGAGTTTTGTGGTAGTCTTCATAGCATAATACAGGCCTGACCACTGTGAAAACATAGGATGAAGGAAGGATTAAATAGGAATCATCTCACACTGCAGTTTTGAGACTCTATCTGACTAATGGGACACAGCAAAGAAATATGGCCTGTTAGAGGAGTCCTGCACTGGGTAAAAATGGCTCAGATCAGGGCTTAGTCATTGGCTAGGAACAGCCTGGGGCAAGCATGATGCTGACAGCAAACTGCCATCTCAGCAGATACAAAGATGTGACAGCTGGAGATTGTCAGTCAGCTGTGCTCCCTGGAGCAAGCTACCTTGAAAGCATATCTGAGCAGTTCAACTACATGGCCATAAAAATCACATATGACTACACAAAGAATGCACACAAAAGTTCATAGAATCTTTATTCATAATAGTCCAGGTCAGCAAACAACCCAAATGTCCATCAAAAGCTAAGCATATGGCATATCCTTACAGTGAAATGTTACTCAGAAACAATGTGACAAGCTACTTATGTGCAACAACATGGAAGAAGCTCAAAACTTGTGTGCTGAGTACATGAAGCCAGAGAGCAAAAGATGTTGAGTCAAACAATTCTATTTACATGAAGTTCTAGAGCAAACAAAACCCATGTATATCAATAGAAATTTGACCAGTGGTTACCTGGAGCAGGGATTGCAAGGTACTTGGTTATGAAAGGTCAGGAGAGAACTTTTGGTGGTGCTGAGTATCACAATTGAAACCATGAATTCATGTTTGGTACATTTATCAACTTGTACTCTGAAAATGGTGATACATTATTTTTTGTAAATTATATATCTATAAAGTTGCTTTAAAAAAATAAGTGACCACTCAAATAATCCTATTTTAGGGATATTTATTATTTTTCTATATCAATTAACTAATAAAATTGAATTCAATTTAATAAATAAACAGGAGGGACTGTGAGGTCATATTTCCCATATGCAACACTTAAAAAAAAAAAAAAGCTTTTAATGTATATATAATTATTCTTATCTTGCAAAGGAAGCAGCAGAGGCTCAACAATATTAGTTAACTCATTTGAAAACATACATCTCTTGTGGGAAGAGGCAAATCCATGTGATGTCAAATTCTATACTTTTCCACTCTGCTTTGTTGCTTCATATTTTGATAGCATAACTAAGAAACCCTACCCATCATCAATTTACATAGAGAAATTGAGTATGATTCAAAAAGGAAATTAAATCTGATAATATCCTAAAATACAATTATTTTATTTCTCAATCTTAAAATTTAAGTGATCCACTATAAATGATATTACTACTAATAATACTCTACCATACATTGATAGAACTCTATTCTCTTCTGAGTTGTTCATTAATAAATGCATAACATAGCTTTTCTGAAATTATGTTTAATCAGCTATTTCTAAGATTCTTTAATACACTAAAGAGAGTACAAAGTTAATAGAAATAAAATGGATTTTCAAGGGAGATATGAAAATAGTTAAAGTCACTGATTTAGAAAGACAATTGTGTGTTAAAATGCTCCACAGAAGGTTAGGAATAGCTGCCTTTGTATATACATGTCAAGAAGGCAAGGAATCAAAAGATAAATGATACTAGGAGGAAAATTCAGATCAATAAACCTGGAATTAAAAAAAAATTAAGAAGCCAATTTAAAAATGGATTTCAGAGTAAATAGGAATCAAATGATTTATACAAACTAGGTTAATGTGTCTGTATTTGTTCTTATTTCCAGTGAAGAAGAAAGCAAGGAATAGCACAGATAGAGCTCACGTATAAAATAAAATAAACAAACAAAAGGACAGAAAGAGAATCCTGTGTAAGTACAAACAGCTTTAGTAAGTCAGGGTGTCAAAATGTTAATTTTCACTTGCTCTTTGAGCACAGGTGTTCCAAGTCCAAGCTCACACTGCCACATAACAGGTCAGTAGCTGGAGAGACAAGGTGTTGGGGCAAGGAATAGTGACTTTATTCAGACAGCCAGGAGATCAAATGCTCGTGTCCCAAAGAACCATTTTACCCAAGTTAGAATTCAGGTTTATTTTATACTAAAAGGGAAGAGAGGTGTGTCCGGTTTTTGCAGACTTTTTGATGCAGGAATCCTATTTCAACTGTCCATGTAAGTCGTTATTCAGAAGGAAATGGTAACCCATTCCAGTACTCTTGCCTGGAGAATCCCATGGACAGAGGAGCCTGGCAGGCTACAGTCCATGGAGTTGCAAAAAGTCAGACATGACTGACTGACTTCACTTTCACTTTCATGTAAGTCTGGTACCAATGTTCCTATAACCCTTCAATGAGCCCATGGTTATTTTCTTTTCTGAAACTTTTTATTAAAGTATGAATGGAAAAGTACTATACTTTTAAAAGTCAGAGCCTTGAAAATGGACTATCATACATATTTCAGGCTACAGGCAACATTCTTTTACAAAAGTGCAAAGTTAGTAAGACTAAGCACAGGTAGCAGAGCTTAAAGGCTACGGTAAAGGAAGAAATCCAATATGGAGTCAGGTTTGCTCTTCTCTGTTACACAAGTACTTCTTTATTTCACTTATACCATTAAATGGCCACGCCTCTATTACTCATTAGAAATTGTGGGTTCCTTGTTTTGTATGGAATTTTAAGCTAATTTGAGAATTTCCTTTACAGTGAGGCTGATACTGAATTTGCACTTAATTACTTCTGTATTTGAGTTTCCCATGTGGCTCAGCAGTAAAGAACCTGCTTCCCAATGCAGGAGATGTGGGTTTGATTCCTGGGTTGGGAAGATCCTCTAGAGAAGGAAATGGAAACCCACTCCGGTACTCTTGCCTGGAAAATCCCATGGACAGAGGAGCCTGGCAGGCTATAGTCCATGGGGTTTCACAGAGTCAGACACGACTAAGCAACTGGTACAAGCAGAAGCTTCCCTATATATGCTACGGTCTGAATGTGCATGCTCCAATTCACATGTTGAAGCCTGATTGCCAGTATGATGGCATTTGAAGGGAGGCCTTTGGGAGTGATTAAGTAATGAGGATGGGGCCTTTATAAAAGAGACCCAAGAGAGATCTCTCACACCTGCTGCTATGTGAAGTTACAGCAAAAGGTTGGTGGCTATGAGCCAGGAGGTGAGTCCTCAGCAGACACTGAACATATCTGCATCTTGACCTTAGATGTCACAGCTTCTGAAATTGTGAGAAATAAATTTCTGTTGCTTATAAATCATGCAGCCTGTAGTATTTTGTTATAACAGCTTGAAGAGTCTAAAACAATGTATTTCTTGACATGGGACATTCTATAATTTTAAAAATAAGTAGCGATTTATTATATTTTCTTAGATAACCCCTATTTAATTGATCTCTTTTCTTGTCCTCAAAAATGATTTATTTAGTGTATGTTCAAGTGATATTTACTTTGGTTGTCTTCTAATGGCATATCTTTGATAAACATACTCTTATTGATACTGAAAAATATCTCAAATGACATGATCTCTTCATTGCTACCTAAGATACTATACCAATTATAACAGATGTTCCTTGACATCTTAAGAAAAGAAAGTCCTTTTGCTTTCCCCCATCCCTTTATTCTACTTCACAGTGAAGACCTATGCTAATGTTATTGCTCAGTTTCTAAAATATGCTTCAGAATTTTTTTTTTTTCAGGTATGAAACCTCATGGAAATAATTTGCTCTAACTGCTTGTTTCTATCCTCTAGCATCTTTTCAGTTCATCTGGGGAAGTTTGACCTCTCCTTTAACAAGTACAGTAAAGTCAGAGACTCATGTTTGAATATTGGGTTAACTTTTTCTTATTTCTCTGGTATGAGAGTTCTGTAGTTTGATTTGTGACCACAATCTTCAAAATTTTAATGCCATCTTATATATATATATATACCTACATTATTTAACTTTCTTTTCAGTGACTTTGCTGGGATAGAAGTATTAGAGATGAAGTAAGTGTCAGGTATTTCTGAATTTCATGGCCCAGTGCTATGAAAAAATGACATTTTAATTCAGCATTATCATTAGTCTCAACTTTTACCATCCTCAATGGAGTACTAAATGATAGAATTAAAGTCAAGGAGGGTTTCCCTGGTGGCTTAGATGGTAAAGAATCTGCCTGCAATGCGGGGGACCTGGGTTCCAACCCTGGGTCAGGAAGAACCCCTGGAGAAGAGCATGGTAACCCACTCCACTACTCTCGCCTAGAGAATCCCATGGACAGAGGAGCCTGGAAGGCTGCAGTACCTGGGGTCGCAAAGAGTCAGGCACAACTGAAGCAGCTAAACAGAAGCAGCAGCAATGCCAAAAGAAGACATGATAGAATCAGGATTTTTAATATAGAGAAGAAGTAACATCCTCAATTGTTTATAAGAAAGATCTGAGAAAAAGAGTTCTTTCAGCCTAAATTTCTACCCAGGAGCCAAAAAAATAGGTATCAGGATACCTAAGTGAGTGTAAATCAGAAATGCCAACATAGGCAAAATTTCCATAAGTTGGAAGATAATAGAATGTTTCCTATAATTCTTAAATTTCTTCTCAATCCTAAGAATGTAAAAGATTCGAAAGATCAGAGCAAGGGATGATTTATAAAAAGATTTTTTTGGACAAAGAAGTTGTTACAGTTAGAGACCCACACTATATTCCAGTCAACCTCACTGCAACTTTGGAGAAAAAAAATGTTGTCTTCTAACTCTAGTCATTAATGAAGAGCTCAAGGTAGATTCCTAGAGATCCATTATTTAACCAGTAGTTGGGATACACACAGGACTGGTGTCTACCTCACAGAAGCTGTGGAGCTAACTCTTGAACAGATTATGATTCTCAGAAAGTGCAACAGAGAGAAGTAGACAGGAGATTTCAGCAATGGATAGGCTTACTCTTCCTGGGTTCACTGGGGTAAAGGGTACCTCAGTGTTCCATGGCAACATGAGAGTCAAAGTTAATGTGAGATCAGGAGCCCAAAGAACAACAAATCAGGTTACTAAGTTACCAGTTCAAATAAAAATGCTGCAATGCTTTAGCTCTCCTCTCTCTCCCCTGCTTTAACACAGACCAGGTCTAAAATAATATTTATAAATAGTGGAGGTAAGAGTTTGGGGATCAACCACTATCCTCAGTTTAGGCTTATAGGCTGTGAAAGATCCAATGCTAAATAAAGTTGAGATTTAGACTATATACTAAAATTTTATAATATATGATACATAATTTATCTTGTAAATCTATTGAAGATATATTTGTGATTTAAAGTATATCAAGGCCTTTCTATTTCCTAAAAATAAACATCAAAGAGTCTGGCAAAAGACACTGAATACCCCACTGAATTAACTTTAAAGGAATAGTAGAATAAACAGATACAATTGCATTATCGTTATAAGACTTACAGCCTGGTTATTTAACAAGCCAGTTATACTTATGTACTAGCAAACATAGAAAGCATTATTTCATTTGTGTTTCACACTAGTCCTATGTTATATTTTACAAAGGAGAAACTAAAATCAAACATGACGATCCGGTTTTCCTAGGACACTAAACAGCTGAACTGGAATCAGAGGTCAGGCAAATTTTAATATGAACTCTGTACTTTGTCCTATAGAGAATCATAACTTTCTAACAATTCCAACCTGCCCCTCGAGAAATCTGTATGCAGGTCAGGAAGCAACAGTTAGTACTGGACATGGAGCAACAGACTGGTTCCAAATAGGAAAAGGAGTAGGTCAAGGCTGTATATTGTCACCCTGCTTATTTAACTTATATGCAGAGTACATCATGAGAAATGATGGGCTGACTGAAGCACAAGCTGGAATCAAGATTTCTGAGAGAAATATCAATAATTTCAAACATGCAGATGACACCACCCTTATGGCAGAAAGTGAAGAAAAACTTAAGAGCCTTTTGATGAAAGTGAAAGAGGAGAGTGAAAAAGTTAACTTAAAGCTCAACATTCAGAAAACGAAGATCATGGCGTCAGGTCCCATCACTCCATGGCAATTAGATACAGAAACAGTGGAAAGAGTGGCAGACTTTTTTTTTTTTTTTTTTTGCTCCAAAATTACTGCAGATGCTGACTGCAGCCATGAAATTAAAAGACACTTATTCATTGGAAGAAAAGTTATGACCAAACTAGATAGCATGTTAAAAAGCAGAGACATTACTTTGCCAATAAAGGTCCGTCTAGTAAAGGCTATGGTTTTTCCAGTAGTCATGTATGGATGTTAGAGTTGGACTATAAAGAAAGCTGAGCACAGAAGAATTCATGCTTTGGACTGTGGTGTTGGAGAAGACTCTTGAGAGTCCCTTGGACTGCAAGGAGATCCAACCAGTCCATCCAAAAGGAAACCAGTCCTGAATATTCATTGGAAGGACTGATGTTGAAGCTGAAACTCCAACACTTTGGCGAAGAGCTGACTCATTTGAAAAAGCCCTGATGCTGGGAAAGATTGAAGGCAGGAGGAAAGGGGGACGACAGAGGATGAGATGGTTGGATGGTATCACCAACTCAATGGACATGAGTTTGAGTAAACTCTGGGTGTTGGTGATGGACAGGGAGGCCTGGTGTGGTGCAGTCCATGGGGTTGCAAAGAGTCGGACAGACTGAGCAACTGAAATGAACTTAACTGAACTGAACAACCCTAAAGCTGGAATGGTTATCCCATGAAGCAGAGTTTGCTATAACCAGAGAAAATTCAATGAAATATCAATGATAATGCAGATAGTTTCTTATATGTTAAGCTCTAACAGGAATTTTATTCATTTTGACAATTTAGTCAAAGTTAAAGGAAATAATTTGTAAGGAAGACAGTATTTCAGAGCACAAACTGTCTTTGACTATGTATATAATTATCACACAATAAAATACTAAGGGGAAACTGTATAAGATAAATATATTTCACAGATATTATATGCTCAATTTATTATCATTTTTCAAGTAGTAACTAATGAAACTTTTAGAAATGAATAAATAGCCCCAGTTTCCCTGGCACCGCCCACCAGTGGGGCAGCACCCAGGGGACATGGGATCCCCTAGGGCAGATAGCTGGCCATACCAGAATTCAGCACTGTCTACCAGCAGCTGGTTGCTTATGCACAAGGCAAAGCCTGGCAGCTGACCAATGTGCCCTGAGTAGTTGGGCCCACCACAATAGAGAAGCCTCTGAAGGTCAAGTAGGGGGCAACCTTAAATCATGTAGCTCTGGAGACCAGAAAAAAAGTGTACTACTGGATCTTATAGGAGCAATATAAAACCCCAGAAGCACTAAGAGAAGCAGAGAAAAGCAACTTACTCAATAAAGAGTTATAGGTAATGATCATAAAGATGCTCAGAAAACTCAGAATAAAAATGTTAGATAATATAAAGGGTTAGATAATATAAAGAAGAACCAAAGAGAGCTGAAGAAGACAATAACTGAAACAAACACACACACACACACACACACCAAAAAAACACTAGAGGAAACACAAGTAGATTAAATGATATAGAAGAATGGATCAGTGAACCAAAAGAGTAATAGAAATCACCCAAGCTGAATAGATAAAAGAATTTTTCAAAAAATAAGCATAATTTAAGAAACATCTGCCAAAGAAGACATACAGATGGCCAGTCAATATGTGGAAAGATGCTCAACATCACTCATTATTAGAGAAATGTAAATCAAAATTACAATGAGTTATCACTTCACACCAACCAAAATAGCCATCATCAAAGAACTTACAAACAATAAATGCTAGAGAGGATGTGGAGAAAAGGGAACACTGTTGCACTGTTGATGGGAATGCAAATTGATACAGCCCAATTCAAAAAGACACATGTACCCCAGTGTTCATTGCAGCACTGTTCACAATCACCAGGACATGGAAGCAATGTACATATCCATCAACAGATGAATGGATAAAGAAGATTCAGTAATATATACAATAGAATATTACTTAGCTATGAAAAGGAATGGGTTTGAGTAAGTTGTAGTAAAGTGGATGAACCTAGAGCCTGTTATACAAAATGAAGTAATATAATTAGGACTATTTTCATTGTTGTATGGCAGAAACCAACACAACATTGCAAAACAATTATCTCCCATTAAAAATTAAATTAAAAAAAAGAGACCTCTGGGAAAGCATCAAACATACTGTCATTCACATGATAGAGGTGAGAGAAGGGGAAGACCAATAGAAAGGTCAGAAAACTCATATAAGGCTATAATAGCTGAAAATGTCCCTAATTTGAGAAAGTATAAAGACATCCAGCTCCAGGGAGTACAGAGGCCCAAATAAGATCAACACACCAGGGTATACTTTAATTAAAATGGCAAAAATTAAAAATAAAGGGAGTATACAAAAAATAGAAAGTGAAAAACAACTAGTTATGTATTAATTGCAAAACATACATAGACATGTGTAGGCTAAAGAGTATGCCACTAAACAACTACTGGGTCACTGAAGAAATCAAGGAGGAAATCAAAAGATACCTGGATGTATTTGAAAACAAAACCACAAACATCCAAAATCTATTGTACACAGATCTGAGATAAATTTATAAAATACAAGCCCACCACAGAAAATGACAAAAAAGTCTCAAATGAACAACCAAATCTTACACCTGAAAAAATTAGAATAACAAACAAAACCCAAAGTTAGTAGAGGGAAATGAAATGATAGGAGTAGAAATTAATGAAAGATTAAAAAGTAAATATAAAAGTCCAATGAAAATAGGAGCTGGTTATTAAAAAGGTAAACAAAATTGATAAGTTGATAGGTAGACTAATCTGGAAACAAAAAGATAGGGGTCATTATACTTTATGCCTTTTCAGTCAAGGTGGGTCTCAGAAGGTGGTATAGGTCCCATATTAGCAGCCAACATACGTACCTGGAGGATGCATTTATCAACAGTAAAGGGAACTTGGAGGATCCTAGACAACTTCAATATTTCATTGTTTTTAATTGGTGAAAAAGTCTTAATTAAAGTTGTAGTAGGCTCCTACTTTTCTATTTAAACAATAGCATTTCTGCACTGAATTTCTAAGCACTACAGAGCATGACTGTTGCACAGATCTCATTGGAGAAATAAGGATATGTTTCTTTTTTTAAATATTTTAAGGACAGTTTAAGAATCATCTTCTTAACTTGTGACTTTTCTTGAAACTCAACTTCATTTCCAAATAAAAATATAAAGATAAGATTCAAAGCATAACTAGTTAAACACGCTTGCTGCAATCAAGTAAAATCATCTTTATTATTCAGTTTCTGGTTATTTTCAGAATATGTGCAGAAGACTGCATTTACAATCAAGGTTTAAAAATAAATAAAAAATTAAAAATGTATGAAGTAAATTATTTAATAAGTATTATTCAGAAAACACAAATATTCATTTTCAGAAAAAATCAAGAAGTGATATCAAGAAATGTGTTATTGTTCTTTTTTACTATGAAACTAAAAATAAGTGGGAAATATTAAATGTTTTCATATAAATTATTATTAAGCATATCAATGACCTACCAAATTCATATCTTACTTTATATATTTCTTAATTGAATTCAAAGATCATAAACAAAGGGTCTCATATCCAGTTTTTGCTTTTAAAAATCTGACAATCAAAGGAAGTATGGGCTGGACTTTAAAAAATTCCAAAAATAAATTCTGATTTTTTTTTTAAAAGCAGGGGGAAATTTTTTCTACTTAAAGAGATGGTAATAATTTTAGAGATAAAGAAAACTGCAGATTACTGAAAATTTTTCATTATTCATGAACTCATTCAACTAATAATCACTGACAATATGCAGTAGGCCAGGCATTTTGCTAAGCTTAGGTATTTGCAAATGATAGCATCAACAAAAATCTCTACCCTTGAAGAACTTACATTTTCTTTGTGGAAAAAAAGAAACTATATACTAAATAAATAAAATGTGCTAGATGGTGAGAAAAGCTCAAAGAACAATGAAGCAAAAGAGAAGTATGGAGAATGGAGGAAAGAAAGGCACATTTTCGTAGTGTGGCCAGGGTGGACTTTACTAAAAAGGTGATAGAAATAAATACTTGAAGAAGTTGAGACAAGTCATGCATTTCTGTGGAGGGAGACCTTTCCAAGCACAGGGCAGATTTGAAGGTAGCAATATGCCTACCATGTTCTCAGAGCAGAAGGAAGCTGGTGTGGCTGAAGTCGAATGGGCAGAGGAGGGGTAGGATGCCGGCCTGCAAGAGAGTGAAGACAGTGCAATGAAGGACATTGTAAGGACTATCTTTAATTAGCAACGGGAGCTACTTGGTGGTTTTGAACAGGAGATTAATAAGATATGACATATGTGTTCACATAATTACTGTGGCCATTAAGTGGAGAACAGCAGCAAAGTTGTAAGATCAACCAGCTAGAAACTTCTAGCAATAATCTAAGAAAGTGGGTTTGAGCAATAGAGATGGTGAACAGCGGTTTGATTCTGGATATAGTCTTAAACAAGTGTCAATAGAATCTGCCCATTTTAATGGAGTGTGATAAAAACAGAGGAGTCAAGAAAGACTCCCATATTTGGACTTGAGTAGCCAGAAGATTAGAATTGCCATATACTGACATGGGAAAAATAGGATGAGCAGGCTTGGTGGGAGGGGAGAATAAAACTTCCATTTTGGATGCAGTAGGTGTGAGATGCATATTAGAATTTCAGACAGAGTTGTCAAAAAGGTAGTTAGATATTTAAATCTGGAAATCAGAACTCTGGAAACATTCTTTTAAATTCCATTCAACAATAGTTTTCACTTTTGGATATCTATAAACACCAATATAATATTGAAGTTTAATTCTTCAAAACCATTTCCTCAAGAATCCATAACATTATGATCTAGGAGTATTGCTTTTGCTAATACAACTGGATGAAAATAAACAAAGGTATAGCTTTGGCAGGATCAATTTGTATCAGAGGTCTTACATACTTTCTAACCATTTAATTGTGAGTTAAAACAGAATAGCACCAACAGTAAGGTAGCGTGCATTCAAAGGACTTTTTGTTTTTACAGTATCTTAAACTGAGAATTCTTCTTCTCAAATATGTGAGAATAATGTTTTCTTATTATTAATAATGTTGTATATGAAGAGATGTGCACAGTATATTGATGATTAAAACAGGCTATACAATATTGTTTTGGACATGATATATTTTTGTTAAAATATGTATTATGAATGTGTGTGTGTTCACTAGGAAGATGAATTAATATTTCCCTACTATCTTAGAGTTGCATCACTTTTAAGAATTATCCCAAGGCCAGGAGAGTGAAAGTTATTTAAGTGCCTTTTCAAGGAGAACAACTGAACAACATCATCAGACACATCTCTACAGTACTTACTATAAGGCTGCCATCTGGAATCACCTTACTACCCCAACTTGCTATAAAAACAAAAAGTTAGAAATCTGAGTGTCACCATGGCCTTCTAATGAGCTGTGAGGAGGGCTCCAAGAGATTACTCATGGGTACACAGAATCCTGCCAGGAAAAGTGAGTGGTGGGTCATTACCAGGGTGAAGCTCTTTTGACTTTGAATTTGCTGCTCTATCCTCTGACAAAAAGAAAAACAGCAAGCAGCCGCCAGCCTGGTAGATCAATCTAGCTGTGATGCTGCTAGAGCCAGCCTGACATTCACAGCTGGATCTCGGTGTTCTCTGCTGAACTTGAATAATATCACAGAACATCAGTATCACACAGGGCTACTCTGTAATGGTAATGGAACAAGAGTAAGACAACTTCATAGTCTTATCTGAATACAGAGAAACTTCAACATTGTTCAGGCTACATAAATAACTGAATATCATGGCTAATATGAAAAAGAATTTATTCTTTGCCAATTATAGCATTGGCATCTAGTCTTCCCTACTTCTTGATAAGATTTGTTATGACATCAAATCTTACAATTACCTCTTTTTTCTGACAGCATATAATCCAGAGTAAAGCTCAAATTTTTAAACCCTTCACAAAATCACCTAACAGTGGCCCAAATAAAATAGTGTAATACAGTCTCACCTAGACTGCCACAATTCCCCATGATGTACATTTTCCTTTGCTATCATGAACAATAGACCAACTTGTTCAATTACAGGTGTATCTCTGGTGGTCTTTGACTGCAGAGCATGTGTAACTCTGAGTATATATGAATTAACAAAAGAAAAATCTGGAGACCAGTGGTAAAGAAAGAGGGAACAATACGGCATTCTTCACTGCTCTGATTTAGCAATGATGCTTTAGTTCCCTACAGCAAATGGAGAGGTATCTCGGCTCTGTCTACACTGAAAATATCTGACACAAGCGGGCTTATTATGGAGACAAAGAAGCCAAGAAGTTTAGAGAGAGTAATCTGTGCCAACAAAGGAGGCTTGGGGGAACACAATACAATGTACCTATCAAGTTAAGGGAACTGGGTAGTGGGAAGGGCCCTAAAAAATGGACATAAGAGCCCCATGAGAGAGCCAAAAGCTAGATGCTTAGATACATAGCAGGAATCTAAAGTAAAGGCAGAATGTGATAGAAAGAGTAAATAGAATACTTCCCCTATACTTCTCCATGCTTTTTCTCTGCAGTCCATGCCACTCTAGAGGAATAACAGGAGTGAAAGAATTCAGAAAAGTAAATAAAATGAAAACCTCTATCCAAGTATAGGTTTCTTGTTTCAAAATCCAAGCATAAGCATACAGTACAGTAAAAGAATTCAAATAGTTAAAAGGGTGAAGGCTTGACAATTGACTAGACCGCAGTGGAGTTCACTTAGGTAACTAGAAAACATAGCCTTGTCCAAAATGTCATTAAAGATTGGAAAGAAATATTCAATAGAAAATAAGTGAAAAATAGAGGCAAGGATAGAAGAAAAACAGCTATGTTTCTACCTCACTCAGCTGAGACTGTTTGATAAATTAGTCCTACAAAGCAGAAAAATAGATCTAATTTTATGTAACTAAGAGTTCAGTTGTTTTGCATTCCCTTTCCTTTTAGCCTCTCTGTAACTTTTGCAACATTTTTCTAGACTAAACACTTATTTGTATTTTAATAAATATTAAAACTTAGTAACTTTTTAAAAGCAAAAATTTTTAGCAAAATAATGAAAGTATGATATTGTAGTAAATAAGAGGTTTTCTTTTTGAAGATGGTTAGTACAATAGGCACTGAAGTCTATAATAGATGATATAGTGAGTTCTCCTGTCAGCCTCAGTCAAACCCTGTGTCTTCGCTTTATTTTTCTAATACCTTGATTGTGCATGCGTCCTAAGTTGTTTCAGTAGTGTCCAACTCTTTGAGATCCTATAGACTGTAGCCTGGCAGGCTCCACTGTCCATGGGTATTCTCAAGGTAAGGATACAAGAGTGGGTTGCATTGCCTTCCTCTAGGGGATCTTCCTAACCCAGGGATTGAGCCCTCATCTCCTATATCTCCTGTATTTGTAGTCAGGTTCTTTACCACTAATGCCACCTGTGAAGTCCAGTACCTTGACAAACGTACCTAATTTATCACTTCCAGAGTTTTCTTTCTTGTTTTTTGTTATTCAGTCACTAAATCATGTCCAACTCTTTACAACCCCATGGACTACAGTACACCAGGCTGCCCTGTCCTTCACTGTTTCCCACAGTTTCAAATTAATGCCAGTTAAGTTAATGGTGTTATCTAATCATTTCATCCTCTGCCACTCCCCTCTCCGTTTATCTTCAATCTTTCCCAGCATCAGGGATTTTCCAGTGAGTGGGCTCTTGACATCAGGTGGGCAAAGTATTGGAGCTTCAATTTTAGCATCAGTTCTTCCAATGAATATTCAGGGTTGATTTCCTTTAGGATTGACTGGGCTGATTTCCTTGCAGGCCAAGGGACTCTCAAGAGACTTCTCTGATATGATCATTCAAAAGCATCAGTTCTTGGGCAGTCAGCCTTCTGTATGGTCCAACTCTCACATCTGTACAGGGCTATTGGGAAAAACATAACTTTGATTATATGGACCATTGTCAGCAAAGTGATGTCTCTGCTTTTTAATATGCTTGTCTATGCTTGCCATAGTTTTTCTTCTAAGGACCAAGTGTCTTTTAATTTTAAGGCTGCAGTCACTGTCCACAGTGATTTTGGAGAAAAATAAAATAAAATCTGTCACTGCTTCCACATTTTTACCCGTCAATTTGCCATGAAGTGATGGGATTGGATGTCATAATCATAGTTTTTTGGATGTTAAGTTTCAAGGCAGCTTTTTCACTCTCTTCACCCTCATCAAAAGGTTCTTTAGTTCTTCTTCACTTTCTGCCGTTAGAATGGCATCATCTGCATATCTGAGGTTGTTGATATTTCTCCCTGCACTCTTGACTCCAGCTTGTGATTCATCCAGCCTGGAATTTAACATGATATACTCTGGATGTGTTAAACAGGCAGGATGACAATATGCAGCTTTGTTGTACTCCTTTTTCCACCGGAACCACTCAGTTCCATGTCTGTTTCTTATTAACCTGCATTCAGGTTTCTCAGGAGGCAGGGAATATGGTCTTGTATTCCTAGCTCTTTAAGAATTTTCCACAGTTTATTGTGATCCACACAGTCAAAGGCTTTAGTGTAGTCAATGAAGCAGAAGTAGATGTTTGTCTGGACATCTACTTGCTTTCTCTATGATTCCTTTGTTTTCTCTATGACCCATTGAATGCTGACAATTTGATTTCTGGTTCCTGTCCCTTTTCTAAAGCCAGTTCGTACACCTGGAGCATTTTTTGGCTCAAGGATTTTAGGGCATAACTTTACTAGCATATGAAATTAGCACAATTATACAGTATTTGGCACTTTTTTTTTTTTTTTGCATTGCCCTTCTTTGGGATTGGAATGAAAACTGGCCTTTTCCAGTCCTGTGGCTACTGCTGAGGTTTCCAAATTTGCTGAGACATATTGTATGCAGCACTTTAACAGAATAGCTTTTTAGTATTGGAAATAGCTCAGATGGAATTCCATCACCTTCAGTAACTTTTTTTGTAGTAATAGTTCCTAAGGTCTATTTGACTTCATGTTCCAGGATGTCTGGCTCTACGTGAGTGACCACACCATCATGGTTATCCAGGTCATCAAGACATTTTTTGTGTACTTCCGGATATTCTTGCCTCCTGTTTTTAATCTCTTCTACTTCTATTAGGGTCTTTCCTTTTCTGCCCTCATTGTGCCCATTCTTGAATGAAATTCTCCTTTGGTATGTCTAATTTTCTTGAAGAGATATCTAGGCCCTCCCATTCTATTGCTTTCCTCTATCCCTTTGAATTTTTCATTAAGGAAGGCCTTCTTATCTCTCCTTTCTAGTCTCTGGAATTTTACATTCAATTGAGTATATATTTCCCTTTCCCCCTTGCCTTTCACTTCTCTTCTTTCTTCAGCTATTTGTAAATCCTCCTCAGAAAACCACCTTGCCTTCTTGCATTCCTTTTTCTTCAGGATGGTTTTAGTCACTGCCTCCTGTACAATGTTTCAAACCTCTGTCAATACTTGTTCAGGCAGTCTGTACACCAGATCTTATCCCTTGAATCTATTCATCATCTCTACTATATAATCATATAAAGTATTCGATTTAGGTCAGATCTGAATGGCCTGTAGTTTTGTCTACTTCAGTTTAAGTCTAAATTTTCTGATAAGGAGTTCATGATGTGATCCACAGTCAGCTCCCATTCTTGTTTTTGCTGACTGTATAGATCTTCTCCATCTTCAGCTGCAAAGAATATAAAAACTCTGATTTTGATATGATGATCTAGTGATGCCCATGTGTAGAGTCATCTCATGTTGTTGGAAAAGGGTGTTTGCCATGCCCAGTTTGTTCTCTTGACAAAAGTCTGTTAACCTTTTCTCTGCTCCATTTTGTACTCCAAGGCTAAACTTGTCTGTTATTCCAGGTATCTCTTGACTTCCTTCTTTTGCATCCAATGCCCTATAATGAAAAAGTTATCTCTTTTGGTTGTTAGTCCTATAAGATCTTTAGGTCTTCATAGAACTAGCCAACGTTAGCTCATCTAGCATTAATTATTGGGGCATAGATTTGGATTACTGTGATGTTGAATGGTTTGCCTTGGAAACAGACCAAGGCTATTCTTTTGTTTTTGAGATTGCACCCAAGTGCTACTTTTTGGACATTTTTGTTGACTATGAGGGCTACTCCATTTCTTCTAAGGGATTCTTGCCCGGAGTAGTAGATATAATGGTTATCTGAAGTAAATTTGTCCATTCACATCCATTATAGTTTACTGATTCCCAAGATACCAATGTTCACTATTGCTGCCTCCTGCTTGATCCATCCAATTTACCTTGATTTGTTAGTCTAACGTTCCAGGTTCCTATTCAATATTGTTCTTTTTTTTTTTTTTTTTTTATTAGTTGGAGGCTAATTATTTCACAACATTTCAGTGGGTTTTGTCATACATTGACATGAATCAGCCATAGAGTTACATGTATTCCCCATCCTGATCCCCCCTCCCACCTCCCTCTCCACCTGATTCCTCTGGGTCTTCCCAGTGCACCAGGCCCGAGCACTTGTCTCATGCATCCCACCTGGGCTGGTGATCTGTTTCACCATAGATAATATACATGCTGTTCTTTTGAAACATCCCACCCTCACCTTCTCCCACAGAGTTCAAAAGTCTGTTCTGTACTTCTGTGTCTCTTTTTCTGTTTTGCATATAGGGTTATCGTTACCATCTTTCTAAATTCCATATATATGTGTTAGTATGCTGTAATGTTCTTTATCTTTCTGGCTTACTTCACTCTGTATAATGGGCTCCAGTTTCATCCATCTCATTAGAACTGATTCAAATGAATTCTTTTTAATGGCTGAGTAATATTCCATGGTGTATATGTACCACAGCTTCCTTATCCATTTCAATATTGTTCTTTATAGCACTAGACTTTAGCCACCAGACACAACCACAACTGAGCATCATTTCTGCTTTGGCCCTGCCACTTCATTCTTTCTGGAGCTGTTAGTAATTGCCTTCTGTTCTTCTGTAGCATGTTGGACACCTTCTGACTGGGCAGATCATCTTCTTGTGTCATCTTTTTGTCTTTTCATACTGTTCATGGGAGTGGTTTTCCACTGGAGTGGTTTGCCATTCCTGCCTCTAGTGGGCCACAGTTTGTCAGAACTTTTCATTATGACCCATCTGTCTTGGGTGGCCCCACACAGCATGGCACATAGCTTCATTGAATTACACGAGCCCTTTTGCCACAACAAAACTGTGATCCCTGAGTTGGGAAGATCCCCTGGAGGAGGAAATGGCAACC
The DNA here is from genome assembly GCF_033118175.1 of Dama dama. Lineage (NCBI taxonomy): Eukaryota > Metazoa > Chordata > Mammalia > Artiodactyla > Cervidae > Dama > Dama dama. The sequence goes on from NC_083681.1 coordinate 14,400,083, forward strand.
CCCTCCAGTATTCTTGCCTGGAAAATCCCATGGACAGAGGAGCGTGGTAGGCTACAGTCTATAGGCTCGCAAAGTGTTGGACACAACTCAGCACAGTGCAGTAACAATGATGCCCCACAAATTCCTGTCTGATGTAAGAAGTTTCTTTCCTTGATATGTTTACAATATTAACTTACTCAGTGTTAATGAGTATTAAGCAAGTGATGTATCCCTAGAGATCAATGCAGTTTTGGCACAGAGAGGGTGCACAATATTATCTATATTTTTTTCAAAAACATCAATAAGGTAAATAATATCTCAAAATTGTAGGATGATTAATTGTAAATAAATTTATAAGTTGAAAGTTACTGAGATTTCACTCACTGACCTGGGGCTATGAAAAAGTTTAAGGTATATAATTCTACTGGTTTTCAGTAGGATTTTTGCAACCTATTATTATGCAGGGATTAGCAAATGATTTAAGAGCTGAAAAATATTATTAATCCAAAATAAAATGAAAAATAAGTGCTTTTCTGTGGAAGATCTTGTCAAGATAATAAGAATACAAGCCACAGATCAGAAGAATATTTCAAAAAGGCTGTTATCCAAAATATGCAAAAGACTCTTGTAACTCAATAATAAGGAAACAAACTACCCAATTAAGAAAAGGCCAAATGACCTGAACAAACACCTCAGTAAGAAGATATATAGATAACAGATAAACATTTAAAAGATGCTGTACATCAGATTTCATGAGGGAAATGAAAAGTATAACAATGAGTTATAGCTACATACCTATTAGAATGGTCATTATCCAAAATAGTGACAACGTATACGGTAAGGAAGATATTAGGCAACAGGAATTCTCATTCACTGCTGGTGAAAATGAAAAATGTTACAGACACTTTGGGAGACAGTTTGGTGGTTTTTACAAAGCTAAACATACTCTTAATATTCGATCCAGAAATCATACTCTTTTGTATTTATCCAAACTAACTGGAAACTTGGGTCCACACAAAAATCTTCAGGCAGATGTTCATAGCAATTTTATTCTTAATTGCTGAAACCTGAAAACAACCAAAATGTTCTTCAGAAGGTGAATGGATAAACTGTGGTAAGTACATTTAGACAACTTTAGCACTACAAAGAAATGGGATAACAAACCATGAACAAATGAAGGAATCTTAAATATATATAACTAAGTGAAATATATCAGTCTGAAAAGGCTACATACTGTATGATTCCACAACATCCTGGAGAAGTCAGAAAAAATATGAGTAGTTACCGGGGGTTAAGGAGTAGAGAGGAATAAATAAATAGTTGGAAGACAGAGGATTTTTAGGACAGTGAAACTATTCCATATGACACTATAATGGTGGATGTACATGTACATCCAAAGTACATGTCACTGTACATTTGTCAAATCTCATAGAATGTACAACACCAAAAGTGAATTCTAATGTAAGCTATGGACTTCAAGTGATAGTAATGTTGTCAATGTACATTCATGGATTGTAACAAATATACCACATGCCACTCTGGAGAGAAATGTGGATGGTGGAGGAGGTATGTTTTATCTTAGAGGGTATATGGGGATTCTCTGTATTTTATGCTCATTTTTTCTATGAACCTAAAAAGTCAAGTTTATTTAAAAGTTTTTTTTAAAGTAGTGTTTCCACAGCTACTCTTAGAGAAACCGTATAAATATCATTATGTTTAAGTATATTTTTATATTTGCATTAAATTTTATGTCTCTTGATATGAGAAAACTTTTATTTTACACATTTTCTGCCTCAACAATATCTAGCATAATAACTTGGAAGAGGTGATTCTTATACTTTTTAATGAAGAAAAATATTCATTCTGAAAACTAAACCTAATCTTAAGTAAATAGTGTAGTGAATGTTCTGAAACTGAACACACCTGTCTAATCAACATCTAACTAGCACCACAGAACCATTCCCCTTGTTGTCTTCCAGTCATTAACAAGCCCAGAATAACAACTACCCTGACATAATAGCATCACACCATTTTGCCTTTTCATTATTTCATATGTGTGAAATAATCCAGTGTGTACTTCTCTGTGTCCGCCTCTTTTTCTTTAATATTTGTGAGATTCAACTCATGAATTACATGAGTTGCATGTAATGGTTTTCACTCTCATGACTGGAATGCAAATGAAATATCTGTATGGTATTTCATTTATTTTTTTCCACTATTAATGGACATGAGGGTAGTCTTTAGGTTTTGGGTTTTTCTCTCTCTCTTTTTTTTTTTTTTTGGCAATTGCAAAAACAGTAACAAACTTAAACAGTGTATTAAAAAGCAGAGACATTGCTGACAAAGGTCTGTTTACTCAGAAGCTATGGTTTTTCCAGTGGTCATGTATGGATGTTAGAGCTGGACCATAAAGAACGTTGAGCACCAAAGAATTGATGCTTTTGAACTGTGGTGTTGGAGAAGACTCTTGAGAGTCCCTTGGACTTCCAGGAGATCAAACCAGTCAGTACTAAAGGAAATCAATCCTGAATGTTCATTAGAAGGACGGATGCTAAAGCTGAAGCTGTGATACTTTGGCCACCTAATGTGAAGAACTGACTCACTGGAAAAGACTCTGATGCAGGGCAAAACTGAAGGCAGGAGGAGAGGGGGATGACAGAGGATGAGATGGTTGGATGGCATCACCGACTCAATGGACATGGGTTTGAGCAAGCTCCAGGAGATGATAAAGGACAGGGAGGCCTGGTGTGCTGCAGGGGTTGCAAAGAGTCAGACACAACTGAGTGACTGAACAACAACAATAATAATTTCTGTTGAGTAGAGTCTGGTGGGTTCACAAAGAGTCAGACATCACTAAGTGACTAACACAACAACAACACCAATACCTAAAAGTAAAGTTTTATTTCATAAGTTAAGTGCATATGGTTTTAGTATATACAGATTTTTTTTCAAAAGTATTAAAGCAATTTACACACCATGAATAGTGGAAGATATTTCCTCCTGCTTCATATTTTCACTAACGGTCAGTATTTTTCAAGCATATGTCCATTTAATCCAAATGATTAAGTTTATTGTTATATATTTTTCATGTTATCTGCTTTTATTTTTCTGATGTTTGCACAATCTGTAAAACATACTATTTAACATTCTACATGTTAGTAATTTGTGAGTCCAGTCATTTTTTCTGAGTTATTTATTGCCTTTATTATTAATATTTAAGAATTAGATTGGGAATTTATTGATTTTTATTTAATATATTTTTGCTCTAATTTTATGATTTTCATCATTCTATTTTATGTGTTTGATGTATGGCTCTTTCCAAGCTTCTTGACATAGATGTATAAGTTATTGTTTTTCAGAATTTTTTCTTTTTTTGTTTATACATTTCCTTCCAAATGTTTCATGTCGATAGTATGTTTTTGTCATATCCTACTTATTACTCGGTTAAAATATTTTCTATGGCAAACTTTATTTATAAGTACACAGAAATGTTGTTAATAAAAAAATAAAAAGTATTTTTAACTATGAAATGTTTGCTATTTACCCTATTTACAAACTAACAACTTGGGTTGCCATTTTTTCATAAATGCTCACAGAAGACCTAATAAGTGGGTCAGAATAAAAAGAAAAAAAGCACATATAGCACAGCAAGGAGCATTGAGCATTGTGTGCACTGATTCTACTTGCTGCACACGTTCCCCAGGAGTGAATTAGAAAGACCCAGGTGAACCCTGAACATGCAGTTAATTTGTGTCATAGCTGAGGAATCCCAAGCTTGAGAACTGAAATAAGCAGCAAGACCACCTGACCCTTGTCCCAGAGGAAGGAGACATTACTTTTATCATGCTGGACATTAAAGAAACAAAAGAATGAATACCTGCCCTCTGATTTGGAGGGAGACACTATCTTTATTTTCCAAAAGTATTCACTCTACCAACTGTCAAGAAAATGTAGCCTATAACAAAGACTGTCAGTAGCTCTGCTCCCAAGATGTGCAGAAATATGAGACTTACGAAGAATTACTTCCCATCAGTAATTTCTGCTTTGATTTCCTCTTTGAATGGGCAATATTCTTCTTATGGCTATTGATAACATATTTGCAAAGTATATACCAGAGTCAGTGTTACCATCTTAACTTTGATTCTGACTTTGAATACCATAAAAGGCATTTTCTATTTATCTCTCTTCATTCAGCTGGGCATAAAACAGGAGAATCTAGGAGGGTGTTCTACAGTACTTTCCATCTGCATTTCTAGAAATAATTAATTATTACTAGAAATAATTAATTGTTATGGAGATAATGTGACACAGAGTTATTTCAAAAACCTGCATGTTAAAAACAAGTGTGCTGATCTGAGAATCACTGTAATAAATCTGACAGTAAAAATAGGAAAAAAAGAACTTCCTGACAGAATCAGTGTATAAAATATTTCCCTTTGACCTACAGTCTTTAGATAAAGAAAAAGGAATGTTTTGTTTAGCTTTGTTTTTTTAAACTTCAGAAATAAATATGTAATATCTTACAAGATAACCAAACTTTAAAGACAATGTCTGCTATAGGATACCGTTTCCAGCATCTAAGGCTATGCCTTGTTGAAAACTAGAAAAGGGGTGAGGGGGAACTGGGTTAGGCCTTGCATTTTACTTGACCCAGCATGTTTTTTTAATGACTAATTGGTTGTAGAAGAGAGAACAAACGTTAAAATTTCATGTCTGTCTTTCATCGGAGCCAGATTTTTAAAAGTCAGAATGCCCTTCTTTTCCTTCCCCTGGTGAAATAATGTCAGTAGGTAAACTAATTGCTAGGACAATAAGAAGAACAATGACTATAATAGTCCTCAGATTCTCAAGGAAAGTGAAAACCATTAAGCATTCAAGAAAAAAAACACTGTTATAAGTGTTTGGTCTAGGAAGAGAACTAGTAGCCCAAATCTAAATATTTGGCTTCTTAACATTCAATTATCCATGTGAAAATAAGAAAATTTATAACTTTAGGAAAGCACTTTATACTTATGACTAGAATGACTGCCATCATTTCATGGTTCAGAGTATGGGTTCTAAAGGAGATTTGTCTTCCATGCCCAATTATATACAATGATAGGAGCACTATATTTAGCAAAATGAAACTGCATTTGGGTCATTTCAGAAAAAAACTGTTTTGAGGGATGAATCATTCATGGTATTAGAAAGAAACAGAATGCATATCAGTTGGTTCAAATGACATTTAAGGAAGGTACTACTTAGAGAACTGTGAGCAGTCTAAGGGTACTTGTGAAGAGTACAGAGACAACCAGAGACAGACAACAGAGAAAATTACACAACTAAAATGTCAGGGTCATGAAATAATGTTATCATACCTTTTGTGAGAGCTGATTATGGGGTGGGCCTGCCTGATGAAACTGTAGAGGAGAACTGAGGAGAGGAGCCCTTGAAGTAAGAATGGACCAGGGACCAAATATCTTTCTTCTTGCATTCTGATCTTCTACTAGTACCTTCCATTGGCCAATCCAGGGGTGGATTGATAGATGAAGTGTTTAAGAAATGACTTTCAAAACAAAACTTTGATTTTAGAATTTGCTAATACCCATGGCATAATCACTTCCACCATGTCTGATTTCAGTCTACCAATGTGATGTCATTGAACTGGAGGTGAGAACAGATGCATATAATTGACTCTTACAAGCTGGTGGTGAGTTGGATTCAGCATATTACTGGATAAATCTCAACAAAAGCTTTCTGTCATGGAGTTCAGGAACTACAGTATGCAGAAGATTTAAAGCAAGACAATGACTAATGGAGATGTAATTTGGGAATGGGGGGGCAGGTAGAGGAAGTGTTCACATGGTGAATGATCATATTGACAAGATAATATGACTTGCCCAAAATTTCTATATTAGTGACCAGCCAGGACTCAAAACTAATTTTGATACAGTGCACTGTGTTCTCTCCTACAACTTGCTCTGTCTTTTTAATGTAATGCTTGGTTAGGGGGAAAAAATAGCTTATTTTACATGCACCCACAGATTTCATAAAAAGGTTGACACAAGCCTGAAATGAAGCAAAGATTCAGATAGAGAAGCTATTGCATGGAAGTTTAGCTCTTGGAGAAAATATATTTTAAGCTTAGAAACTAAGCTGTTTTTCTTTGATTTTTAAGATGGAGAAGGGTAGTGGGGATAGATTTCAGTAGGATCCAGTGATAGGAGAGGACAAACCATATTTGTTTTCTTCTTCCAGGAGTTTATTCAGAGATCGATAGGGAAAAGCTCAGTCTTTCACAAGTCACCACTGTGACAAGGATTTTGAAGGTGAAATGCAAGCATCCAAATGGTAGAATTTGTAATTAAATATCTTTTTAAGGCCTTCAAAAATTAAGATTTGATGAGTTTGGATCATCTAGAGTAAAATTTTTATTTTTATTTTTTCTATGAAATTATCATTACAAATTAAAGTCTTCCATTTATTGAATTTCTACTAAATGCCAGTTATTTTCTCATTTGTAATATATCAGTTCAGTTCAGTTCAGTCTCTCAGTCATGTCCGACTCTTTGCGGCCCCATGAATCGCAGCATGCCAGGCCTCCCTGTCCATCACAAACTCCCGGAGTTTACTCAAACTCATGCCCATCAAGTCGGTGATGCCATTCAGCCATCTCATCTTCTGTCGTCCCTTGCTCCTCCTGCCTGAAATCCCTCCAGGCATCAGGGTCTTTTCCAATGAGTCATCTCTTCGCATCAAGTGGCCAAAGTATTGGGGTTTCAGCTTCAGCATCAGTCCTTCCAATAAACACCCAGGACTGATCTCCTTTAGGATGGACTGGTTGGATCTCCTTGCAGTCCAAGGGACTCTAAAGAGTCTTCTCCAACACCACAGTTCAAAAGCATCAATTTATTGGCGCTCAGCTTTCTTCACAGTCCAACTCTCACATCCATACATGACCACTGGAAAAACCATAGCCTTGACCAGACAGACCTTTGTTGGCAAAGTGATGTCTCTGCTTTTTAATATGCTATCCAGGTTGGTCATAACTTTCCTTCCAAGGAGTAAGCATCTTTTAATTTCATGGCTGTAATCGCCATATGCAGTGACTTTGGAGCCCCAAAAAATAAAGTCTGAAACTGTTTCCACTGTCTCCCCATCTATTTCCCATGAAGTGATGGGACCAGATGCCATGACCTTAGTTTTCTGAATGTTGAGCTTTTTCACTCTCCTCTTTCACTTTCATCAAGAGGCTTTTTAGTTCCTCTTCACTTTCTGCCATAAGGGTGCTGTCATCTGCATATCTGAGATTATTGATATTTCTCCCAGCAATCTTAACTCCATCTTGTGCTTCTTCCAGCCCAGAGTTTCTCATGATGTACTCTGCATATAAGTTAAATAAGCAGAGTGACAATATACAGCCTTGACCTACTCCTTTTCCTATTTGGATCCAGTCTGTTGGTCCATGTCCAGTTCTAACTGTTGCTTCCTGACCTGCATACAGTTTTCTCAAGAAGCAGGCCAGGTGGTCTGCTATTCCCATCTCTTTCAGAATTTTCCACAGTTTATTGTGATCCACACAGCTGAAGGCTTTGACGTAGTCAATAAAGCAGAAATAGATGTTTTTCTGGAACTCTCTGGCTTTTTTCGATGATCCAGCAGATATTGGCAATTTGATCTCTGGTTCCTCTGCCTTTTCCAAAACCAGCTTGAACATCTGGAAGTTCTCAGTTCACATATTGCTGAAGCCTGGCTTGGAGAATTTTGAGCTTTACTTTACTAGTGTGTGAGATGAGTGCAATTGCACGGTAGTTTGAGCATTCTTTGGGATTGCCTTTCTTAGGGATTGGAATGAAAACGGACCTTTTCCAGTCTTGTGGCCACTGCTGAGTTTTCCAAATTTGCTGGCATATTGAGTGCAGCACTTTCACAGCAAAATCTTTCAGGATTTGAAATATCTCAACTGGAATTCCATCACCTCCACTAGCTTTGTTCGTAGTGATGCTTTCTAAGGCCCACTTGACTTCACATTCCAGGATGTCTGGCTCTAGGTGAGTGATCACACCATTGTGATTATCTGGGTCATGAAGATCTTTTTTGTAAAGTTCTTCTGTGTATTCTTGCCACCTCTTCTAAATATCTTCTGCTTCTGTTAGGTCCATACCATTTCTGTCCTTTATTGAGCCTATTTTTGCATGAAATTGTCTCTAGTCGGAGGTTAATATGGGATTTTTTTCCGTCTCAGATTTGATTGGGGAAACAAAATTTCACCAAGAAACCACTTTGTGACATATCCTTCCAAATGCCAAAGTGCCAGTGAGGATTTGCAAAAATAAAAGTATCCTATGGGTTGGGGGTGTAGGTGGGAATTGGGTTCAGGATAGGGGGACACATGTGCACCCATGGCTGTTTCATGCTGATATCTGGCAAAACCCACCACAATATTGTAAAGTAATCATCCTCCTATTAAAGTAAATTAGTTGCTTAAAACAAGAAGTCCCTGGGACATCCCTGGGTCATCTCTGGTGGTCCAATGGTTAAAATTCCTAGCTTTCAATTCAGGGGGTACATGTGGGTTTGATTCCTCCTCAGGGAACTAAGATCCCATACGTTGTGCAGCATGGCCAAATAAATAAATCAATGATCTCTAAAAAAAATTGTAACCATAAAAAAAAGAAAGTGTCCTAAATTGGTTTCAGATTCATAGCTCAATATCTATTCAGGGGTGTGGATGGGTTGAGTTTGAAAAAGCTGGCAGAGCAGACTACTGTAGGAAGTGTAAATTTCCCCTCCTCTGCTAGAGAGGCTTTTCCTTCACCTCACTCTGGGTTAGGGAACTTGATGAAGGATTTTCTGTAAGTCTGCTGGCATTTGAGTGGGATATTTCATGGAAATAATGTGTAGCACATACTTTTGAGGAATCTGCACTTCCTTAGTTACTCATATAGTAAAGAACCTGCCTGCAATACCAGAGACCCAGGTTTGATCATTAGGTCAGGAAGATCCCCTGGAGAAGGGAATGGCTACCCACTCCAGTATCCTTGCCTGGAGAATTCCATGCACAGAGGATCCTGGTGGGCTACAGTCCATGGGCTCACAAAGAGTTGGGCATGACTAAGTGACTAACAACACTTTGAGCAATCTAAAGCTGAGAGGATGAATCTATGAGCCTAAGGTATGAAAGGGAGGGAAATGATGGCAATAGGATTGAACTTTATTACTACCAACAGTGGGGCAACAAATGGATGAGTCTTACTCATAGGTGAGAGTGGCCATCGGATAGATTTGACTCTCTCTGTCTTATGTCCTGTCCAAAGTAGTGTTCTAGGAGTGACATGAAATCAACAGAGAAGATGGACGCCAATTGTCCAAGAATCTAGAGAAAAAAGTTAACGATGGAAAAACTAATACCAAATACGTAAACTGAATCTTGGAAAGGACAGTCCAAGGCCATTAAAGACACTGCCAAGAGAGAGTGAGCACCCAATATCCATAAATTCTAGACAGTACTGATGTTAAGTTAGGATAAGCCCTGGCAAATAAAATAATGGTTGCTCCTTAATTATCCCTGATTTGCTCCAGCTTCAAAGTACTCGCATACTGGGCTGTCAGAAACCTTGGCTAGTTAACTTGCAATAGGCTAAGAAACACAGTGTGAGAACAGAGAAAAGCTAGCCATCCCCCTTCTTACCGTGAACTTACCACTGGGTGGTGCAGTGAGAAAAATTATCTGTTAAACATTATTTCCATGAAATATCCCTGGGTTTGAACCCTGGGTTTGGAAGATCCCTTGGAGTAGGAAATGGCAACCTGTTCCAGTATTCTCGCTTGGGAAATCCCATGGACAGAGGAGCCTGGAGGGCTACAGTCTATGGCATCACAAAGAATCACGCATGACTGAGCACACACACACATACATACATAGAAAAAGAAACAATATGAGAATAGAGAAAAGCTAGCTATTCCCCTTCTCACTAAAATATTTCCAAGTGTAAAGCAAGCTGGAAATATTGGGAAAGTGGTCTGAAATTTTTATTGCTAATTTAGAAACAAACCAAACAAAAAAATAATCTCTAAAATTTCGTTATGAGAAGTGACTCCAAGTCTTTTAAATACCAGAATAACCAAAATAAAATAAAAAGATTACAGTCTTTCCCTGGTATCCTCAGGGGACTGATTCCAGGATTTCTGCACCTAACCCCCATGATACCAAAATCCACAGATGCTCAAGTCCCTTATATAAAATGTAACAGTACAGTGGGCCTTTTTATCCACAGGTCTCATGTTTGTGGTATGGAGGGTTGCCTGTAGAGAGACAAAGAAAGCACAAATTAAAAATATAGGATAAATAAATCAGTATTACTGCTTAGAAAATTAGAAACGATGTTTGTAACAAATATAATGTTGGATATAAATATTCAGCTAAATAGGAAAAAAATGAATAAACTCCATCAATAGACATTTCACAAAAGAGTAAATATAAAACCATAGTAAATATTTGGAAGCTGTTCAGTCCCTCTACAAGCAAGAAAATACAAACTAAAACTTGAAAAAGACACTATATTACGGATACAAGACATACAAAATTAAAGTCTGACAAAACAAGTGCAAATGAGAGTTGCAGAGCAAGAGAAATTTGTGAGTAGGATATAATTCTACCCAAAGCAGTCTATAGATTCAATGCAATCCCTATCAAGCTACCAATGGTATTTTTCACAGAACTAGACCAAAGAATTTCACAATTTGTATGGAAATACAAAAAACCTCGAATAGCCAAAGTAATCTTGAGAAAGAAGAATGGAACTGGAGGAATCAACCTGCCTGACTTCAGACTCTACTACAAAGCCACAGTCATCAAGACAGTATGGTACTGGCACAAAGACAGAAATATAGATCAATGGAACAGAATAGAAAGCCCAGAGATAAATCCACGAACCTATGGACACCTTATCTTCAACAAAGGAGGCAAGGATATACAATGGAAAAAAGACAACCTCTTTAACAAGTGGTGCTGGGAAAACTGGTCAACCACTTGTAAAAGAATGAAACTAGAACACTTTCTAACACCATACACAAAAATAAACTCAAAATGGATTAAAGATCTAAATGTAAGACCAGAAACTATAAAACTCCTAGAGGAGAACATAGGCAAAACACTCTCCGACATGAATCACAGCAAGATCCTCTATGACCCACCTCCCAGAATATTGGAAATAAAAGCAAAACTAAACAAATGGGACCTAGTGAAACTTAAAAGCTTTTGCACTACAAAGGAAACTATAAGTAAGGTGAAAAGACAGCCCTCAGATTGGGAGAAAATAATAGCAAATGAAGAAACAGACAAAGGATTAATCTCAAAAATATACAAGCAACTCCTGAAGCTCAATTCCAGAAAAATAAATGACCCAATCAAAAAATGGGCCAAAGAACTAAACAGACATTTCTCCAAAGAAGACATACAGATGGCTAACAAACACATGAAAAGATGCTCAACATCACTCATCATCAGAGAAATGCAAATCAAAACCACAATGAGGTACCATTACATGCCACTCAGGATGGCTGCTATCCAAAAGTCTACAAGCAATAAATGCTGGAGAGGGTGTGGAGAAAAGGGAACCCTCTTACACTGTTGGTGGGAATGCAAACTAGTACAGCCGCTATGGAAAACAGTGTGGAGATTTCTTAAAAAACTGGAAATAGAACTGCCATATGACCCAGCAATCCCACTTCTGGGCATACACACTGAGGAAACCAGATCTGAAAGAGACACGTGCACCCCAATGTTCATTGCAGCACTGTTTATAATAGCCAGGACATGAAAGCAACCTAGATGCCCATCAGCAGATGAATGGATAAGGAAGCTGTGGTACATATACACCATGGAATATTACTCAGCCATTAAAAAGAATTCATTTGAACCAGTCCTAATGAGATGGATGAAACTGGAGCCCCTTATACAGAGTGAAGTAAGCCAGAAAGACAAAGAACATTACAGCATACTAACACATATATATGGAATTTAGAAAGATGGTAACAATAACCCTATATGCAAAACAGAAAAAGAGACACATATGTACAGAACAGACTTTTGAACTCTGTGGGAGAAGGCGAGGGTGGGATGTTTCGAGAGGAATCGGGTGGAGAGGGAGGTGGGAGCGGGGATTGGGATGGGGAAGACGTGTAAATCCATGGCTGATTCATATCAATGTATGACAAAACCCACTGAAATGTTGTGAAGTAATTAGCCTCCAACTAATTAAAAAAAAAAAAAAAAGAAAGAAAAGAAAAAAAAAATTTGTATCAACTTTGGAAAATTATTTTTTGAATTACTTGTTAAAGTTGATGTAATGGCATGATATGTTTCAATTCAAATAATCTGTGAAACTGAATCTCAAAATTCTCTTTCCTGAGTGGTTTCAAGTTAGGTTTTTCCCATATGAAAATTTGCATGTTCAGTTAGTGTCTGTAAGGGGCAGACTTAAGATAACAGTGGTTTCCAGTTTGCCCCTTAATTCATTTGTACACTAGCCCATTTTCTTCTCTGTCAGCACCGATGGATATATTTCTGCAAATTCATAGGCAGTATCTGCAAAAATCCAGCAAACTTCCTCAGACTTCTAAATCAAACTCTTTAACAATTTCACTCCTGCTCTCGGATATGCCTCCCTTTCCACAAGCTTAAACTTTTTCAACCACTTCAAGAGTGGTTATTTTTTTCGATCCTATTCAGATCTTTATGTCTCCAACACATCCCATAATTTTATAAGATTAATACTTATAGCAAATTTCTTATTACACAAGACATAGTAATTCTGCTAGCCTGATCAAATATTGACCCATATATAACTTCTGATCCTGCAAATCCATTCTTGAATACATATTCTGAAATATTTCTTGTCTTTGTACATCAGAAAATATAAAAAGAATGTTTTTGTATTTGGGAATTTTATTGCAATATAATTATAATAAGACTGAATTCAACCCAAATAACTATTAAATATAAAAATAAATAAATAATGTGTGGTGTGGTTACTTACAAATAAAATGAACAAATCATAACTTCCACATTAACACAGTCTAATCTCAGGAAGCAAAATATTGGCATAAAAAGTCATGCAAGAATTAATTACATAATGGTGCAGTATATACAAAGTAAATTATCTTTCAAGATAAGCAATATTTTCTGCAGTACTTAAATAACTGGCAAAATTATAAGAAAAGAGAAGGAATAGCAATTACTAAATTTAGGATTGTAGTTACTCTTGGAGAAGAAAGACTAGAAAAGGAACAGGGAGAGACTGGAAGGCAAGCATTAATGGGTTGAAATATGTCCCTTTCCAAACTCATAGGTTGAAGTCTTAAACCTCAGTATCTTACTATGTGACATTATTTAGAGTTAGGGTCCTTACAGAGATAGTTGAAGTAACCTCATTAAGGTGGGTCCTAATCTAATATGACTGGCATCTATTTCAAAAAGGGAAGGCAATGTGAAGACAGAGAGAAGGGGGCCATCTACAAGCCAGTAGATGTCCTGAAAGCCATTATTCCCTCAGAAAGAACCAACAGTGCCAACCCCCTCACCTGAGACTTCTAGACTCCAGAACTGTGAGACGATACATTTCTAATGTTTGTCTGCTCAGTCACTTCAGTTCTGTCTGACTCGTTGCAATTTATCATCTGTAGCCCACCAGGCTCCTCTCTCTATGGGATTATTTCAGCAAGAATACTACAGTGGGTTACCACGCTATCCCCCAGGGGACGTGGGGTATCTCCTCACAGCTGCTGCTCCTGACTTGGACGTGGGGTAGCTCCTCTCCGCCGCTCCTGCGCTGCGCCACCACCGCAGTTAGAACTGGACATGGAACAACAGATTGGTTCCAAATAGGAAAAGGAGTACGTCAAGGCTGTATATTGTCACCCTGCTTATTTAACTTACATACAGAATACATCATGAGAAACGCTGGGCTGGAGGAAGCACAAGCTGGAATCAAGATTGCTGGGAGAAATAGTAATAACCTCAGATATGCAGATGACACCACCCTTATGGAAGAAAGTGAAGAGGAACTAAAGAGTCTCTTGATGAAAGTGAAAGAGGAGAGTGAAAGTTAACTTAAAGCTCAACATTCAGAAAACTAAGATGATGGCATCCGGTCCCGTCACTTCATGGCAAATAGATGGGGAAACATTGGAAACAGTGGCTGCCTTTATTTTGGGGGGCTCCAAAATCACTGCAGATGGTGATTGCAGCCATGAAATTAAAAGATGCTTACTCCTTGGAAGGAAAGTTATGACCAACATAGACAGCATATTAAAAAGCAGAGACGTGACTTTGTCAAAAAAGGTCCATCTAGTCAAGGCCATGGTTTTTCCAGTAGTCATGTATGGATGTGAGAGTTGGACTATAAAGAAAGCTGAGTGCCGAAGAATTGATGCTTTTGAACTGTGGTGTTGAAGAAGACTCTGAGAGTCCCTTGGACTGCAAGGAGATCCAACCAGTCCATCCTAAAGGAGATCGGTCCTGGGTCTTCATTGGAAGGACTGATGCTGAAGCTGAAACTCCAATACTTTGGCCACCTCATGTGAAGAGTTGACTCATTGGAAAAGACCCTGATGCTGGGAAAGATTGAGGGCAGGAGGAGAAGGGGATGACAGAGGATGAGATGGTTGGAAGGCATCACTGACTCAATGGACATGAGTTTGGGTAAACTCCAGGAGCTGGTGATGGACAGGGAGGCCTGGTTCATGAGGTTAAAAGTCGGACACAACTGAGTGACTGAACTGACTGACTGACTGACTGACCCCTAGGGAATCTTCCCAACCCTGGAACTGAAAATGCATCTCCTGCATTGCAGGTGGATTCTTCACTGCTGAGTCACGTTGGAAGTCCTTTCTATTATTTAAGCCACTGCTTTTAGTTCTGTATCTCTAGAAGACACTGTCAAGTTGAGAATAGTCTTGAGGCTTCACTTTCGTCTAATCTGTGGAGAAAAATTAGTCCATGAAACATGTTTGGACAGGTAATGGAGCAAAGCATAAAATGACTCTAGGAGCATAAGTTCACATGTTCTACACAAATAATCCATTGATTATACAGCATTATCTCACTTAAACACACTAAAATCCTATGAAATAGGCATTATTAGCAGAGAGACTTTTAGAATTTCTTTTTTTTTTTTTGATGTGATTTATTTATTTATTTTTTCTTTTTTTCTTCATTAGTTGGAGGCTAATTACTTCACAACATTTCAGTGAGTTTTTGTCCTACATTGACATGAATCAGCCATGGAGTTACATGTATTCCCCATCCCGATCCCCCCTCCCACCTCCCTCTCTACCCGATCCCTCTGGGTCTTCCCAGTGCACCAGGCCTGAGCACTTTGAGCAATGTGTGCCCTCTTTTCTTTCCTTTCCTTCTCGTCTTTTATAGGACCTGTCTCTACTTCTCTTCTTAGTTCTTTTATATCTTGGAATGACTCTAACCAAGGACAGAAAATCATGAATTTGGATAGTGGCGATTTCCAATCTTGGCTAATCATCAAAGGTACCTGGGGAGAAGTTTTTAAATATAGGTTAGGAAATACTAGTTTTGCAAAATGCTGTTGTCTGGTTTCTGAAACTCTGTCCGTGTTTCTCCCACTTTACTGTGATATAATTGACGTGTAGCGTTGTGGGATTTTAAGCTGCACAATGTGTTGATGTGATACACTTATAATAAAAAAGGTGTTTACCACCACGGCATTAGCTAACACTTCCTTTCCGTCACATAATTAACATTTGTATTTTTTACAATGAGAATTTTACCCATATTTGAAAACTCCACCTTCACCTGACCAAACTTCCTAATGCCAATAAATATATACAGCTTTGCTGAAATTCTATAGAATTTATGTAACCATTTTTATACATATCAAATTCTATTTTGAATAACATGTATCTATATAATGTTTCCCTCAGATAGTAGGTTAATATTTCTTAAACTTAGGCTTTATATTCGGCTAAAGCATTTTTTTCAAAAATAACAAGCAAAGCATTGTACATATACTGAGTTAACAAAACTAGATTTAGGCATAAACAAATAACTTATGGGTTAAAAAATAAGAGTGGTGAAGTGAAGAATAGTTAGAAAGCAGATAAATCTACAGCATAGACATAGAAAAGGAAATAAGTCACAAAAAAAAACACATATATGCCCTTAAAAATGTTACAATATACATAAAATGATTAAGATGTTATCCAGTTCTATGGAATCATGTTTATTGAGTAATTTAAAATGTTGAATAAATATATTCATCTCCATAAATAATTGATTTTAGTCTGAAACTGGTAATACAATTTAATGAGTGTGTTCTAGGTACAATACTTTATATTATTAATTCTATTTAATTCTAACAACTCTGCAAGACAAATATTTTGTTTATATATTTTAGATGAAGAAACAGAGAAATAGAACAGTATTCTAAACACACACAACAGTTTCAGAGATCTGTATATTGTATTTAGAGCCACACAAAGACCATTGACCTAGGTCAGGATATACATTTTATCCTGCATACCTCAAATTGATTATGTCTAGGGCAATATCACAACAATAATCCTCTTCTGCAGGGAACACATTCCAAGATCATTTAAGTGGATGCTCGAAACTGTGGATACAACCAAACCCTTATATACTGCTTTTTTGTCCTAGCCATCAATCTATAGATAGATAGATATATTAAGGATTAAGTTTAATTTATAAATTAGGGAGAGTAAGAGATAAATAACAATAATTAATAATCAAATAGGACAATTATAACAAAATAATGTAATACAAGTTATGTGATTGTGTTCTCTCTCTCAAAATACCTTAGTGTATTATATTCACACTTTTTCTTGTGATGAGGACAAAATACCTATGTGATAATTCCAAGTAAAGTGAATGGCATGGCACTGTTACTTAGCATTAACCGACTACTGACTTGATGATACATCAAGAGGAGAATCATCTGCTGCAGTTGGTCCTGGGTCCCAGAGCCCTGATGATGTCTATGGATGGACAAAGAGCAGACTTGCCAGTGGTTGGGGATTCCAGGCAGGATTGAAGCAGGAGGTAGGGCATGAGACTACATCATAAAACTCAGAAAACTGTGGAAAGTGAAGCTGTAGGTAAGGGGGGAATTCTGTAATCACTAAAAGGCCAGACGACTAGACTTCAACTAAGTAGCAGACTGGAGCTTAATTCATTATTTCAAATATTCAATCACTATAATGGTATTCTGAAGTCACCTTCTCTATAGCAGATACTCGGCCAATCCATCTACAGATAAAGTGAAATGCGTATAGGAGCACAAACTACTTTTGTGTGTGCATTCAATGATTTTTACTTTAATCATTAATAATCACATACATTCATCTGTGAAATTGGAAACATTTTTAGGCTCCCTTATGCTTATTGTGATAAATTGCTTACAAAAACAATTTAAAAACCACTTAAGAAAAATATAAAGTACTAGGGGAAAAAATACATAAAATATTCCCTATTGTACATGGTCCCTACTAAAACTAGATGCATCTGTGTAAAAGGCATTTTTTCCCCATAATTACAGCTTTGGCTTTTAATTTAAAATAAACCTGTTAACTTAGAATAAATCTGGCATTAAAATAGTTTTCATATCAGAATAAATGTGTGTTTTCCCCTAAAGAAAGCTTGATAAAATACATTTAATTGTTTAATCTTACTTCTCATTATTGGGTAACTGAAATTAGCAATGATAGGTGTTTAAATAAGCAAATTCCAATTACTATTAACATAAGCAATTCATTATTCCAAATGCAATCAATGTAGCTATTAAAGAACTGTAAACAGAATCATTACCAATGTGAATTATATTACTACTCCATACACAGTCCATCAGATGCACTCTTTTTCAGTGAGTTTTATGTATTGTACTTTGTGTATTTATGTACCACATCTGCTATATAAGTATATGTAAATTTTCTATTTGTGAACATTCACCTCTGTTTTTCTTCTCAGGTTTGTAAACAAAATCTAGAAGAATATTAGAGATTTGTAAATAATACTTGTCAGCATAAACCTACTCTTATTTTACTAAACTTCATTGACTAAATATAGCTAGTCATGCTTTCAGGTCTAATTTAAAGTTCTATGTTATTTCTGTGAAAAGTTTTTAAAGAAATATGGCCTCATCCTAATGTTATCATTCATGTGGCTAAAACATCTTTAAGCGAACTATAGACTCAATTATAGACTAAAGTAAGACTTTTTGGATATTCTGAATGAGCCAGTTTTTTAAAGATGTTAGTGGTGGTGGTCGTGTCAGTGTATGTGTTTGTGTGTAGAGGTGGGATGCAGGAAAGAAATAAACATTAAGAGCTTCATAGAGCAACAGTTGTCACACTGATCAGATTGAGTACACCCTTAATCAAACTCAGAAGACTCCACACCACCACATACATGGGCTACCACCACATAAAGGCTACTGGGATGAACCAGCCAACCAGTTAATCTGAAAGAGCAGGGATTATCATTTCCACTTTACAAAAGAGAAAACAGATTAGTAAACCGTTTAAATATGACTCTCTCCAAAGTCAGCTTGTCCATATAGTTATAGGAAAATATTGAAAGTTCACAAAGTAGCATTAATTATCAAAGGTTAGAAAGACAACTTCATCTAAATTCTCAATCGATAACATGGAAACAAACTATGTTAAATAATTTTCCAGTAAGTGATAGAGTGAGAAAGACGATCCTAGACCACAGTTGTTTTTGTGAAGTCTTGATGGTTAGAAAGGGAGAGAAATACTGCTTAATTAATTTTGTCTAACACTTTCAATACCTTTATGAGTACAATTTGCCTTTTATTTGCATAATATTATTTTATTATATAGGCTTCTCAGTGGCTCAGCAGTGAAGAATCCACCTGCAATGCATGAGATAACGTGTTTGGTCCCTGAGTCAGGAAGATCCCCTGGAGGAGGGCATGGCAACCCACCCCAGGACTCTTTCCTGGAGAATCCCATGGAGAGGTGCTGTCAGGCTACAGACCATAGGGTCACAAAGAGTCGGACATGACTGAAGTAACTTAGCAAGCATGCACATACATCTTGTTATGCAATTATAAAACAGAGTTCTATTCTGAGGAGGAATGTTTTATGACAATGAAAAGCCAGACAATGAAATTTAGCATTATTGGTAGAATTGCTTTCCAGTGAATATTTTGTCTTTTATGGAAACAATCTTCTAAACCTCCTGTCTCCTTCCACTGCCACCGCTGCCCAAAGGTTAGAACTTGGACTCTCGAAAGAAGAGGAAACTGCAATCCTATCCCCTTGAAGCAAAACGTTTATAGACCGGCCCCTGCAGCACAGAAACTGGCTAAAAGATGGAGAAAGATAACCTAAGAGCAAAACTCTATGACGAAACTTGGACTGGACTAATTATACTGATTTAAAGTTTGCTGTTTCAGTTATCTTTAATTTGCCCAGCTCTTTAGGTAAGTACTCTCAAATGGTAAATCTCATTATTGACAATCATGTGGGGGAAAATATAGAAGGGTCTCACACCTTACAGGGTGCAAAGTGGAACCAAAGAAGCAGAAGCTGCCTGAAGTTTATAGTTAGCAAAAAGTGATCCACAAAACAAATAGGGCAATGGTCTAGAGCCTACTGGACAGTGAACAGAGGTAACAAGTAACACCCAGAATGCATTTGCAAAATATATAAATGTTCCTCATGGATTCCTTGAGGAATCATCAGAAGAGACCATAAAATAGTGATTTCTCATAGCCAAGGACAGGCCTTGAAGCTTAATGATTTGTGCCTAATTTTAGAATCATTACTTGTGAAGATTGTTACATCCAGTTTTGTATCCCAACACAACCATGTAGTGCAAGATGTAATTTCAAAGTTTCCTTGTCCTGAAATACAAATAGTACCATGATTGCTACCAGCTGGAATTTCAAGCAATCATTAGTGAAATTTCATTCCAAAATTTGAATTAACACATGCCATAGCTCCTGTCATTGATGTCATAGGGCCAGTGTAGTGATCATTTTATAGGTATAAGAGTGAAAAGGCCAGCATGTTTGGTCTACCAAATTTGAAACCTAAGTTTGAGATCAAGATTTCATGTAAAAGTAGTCACCATATATTAATACATCTAAGTCTTATCTCTTCCAACATGCTTTATGGCCTATTAGTATTCATAATATGTTCAAATTATTTTAATTAACATACTCAATAATTTGAATTACATTAGGTTTTGACTGTAGCAGCTGAGCCTTACTATCTCCATTAAGTTTTCATTTATTTTTAATTAAAAATTTAGAATGAGAAAATAACCAAATAAAACCAAAATGGTACCATCCTGCCTTGATATCAGGTCTGCTAAATGAGGACTCATGTCTAGTCCCACTTAATGGGAACAAAGATTAAGTGGGAATCAGAGACTATCAAATTTCTACTTACTCTCACCACAAACTGAATGCTAGAACATCTTTAAGACTAAATAGTAATCACAAGGAGAGGATTCTGGTATCTAGATTTAGATGAATCTCAGTTTGCCTCAATACTTTAGCTCAGAAGGTAAATAAATGAGTCTATAGGAATTCAAAATAGCTTGAAAACTGGGTTAATTTTCTTGTATGTTTATAAATTCAGCAAGTTTATAAATTCAGTATGTTTATAAATTCAGCAATGACAGCCTGTTACCAGGCTCACCAAAATTAGTGGGAGGACATGAACGGTAAAAAAGTGCAATTGCATTCTCTTCCCAAGGACACAAGATGAGAACTGCCAAACATAAACAATGAGAGCACAAAATAACTTAGGCAATAAAATGAAAATAAATTAATAAACAAGTAAATGGAAAAAGGACAAAATTAGTTTCTTTATACATTATCCATGAATCATGAAAACTATGCTCTAAGGTTCATATTATCATCTCTGTTACATAAAAGGAAATGAGACTCTGAGCTTAAGAAATGTGGCTAACAAGATTTACACATTAAAACACAAAATGGTGAGTTTGAACCTCAAACTTTCTATTCATTTCCACTGCCACATAGTTCCTCAAATTTGAGGGTGTGTCTCTCAAATAATCTCCCACCCCAGTCTTGGAAACATCACTTTGTTGTACCCTTTAGTTTTCTTGAGTTTCATTCTGTTTTGTATTTTGAGATTCAAAGAACACAGAAGTCAGTATTATATCCTTGTTGTGTTCAGATTAGATCACACACACAAAAGGAACTCTAGGTAATAGTATTTTTTTTTTCATAAATTGAAATAATTAGTATTAAGAATGAGATGTAGTTAGAGGACTCACTCAGCTCATTAATTCAGTTAACATAACCCAAAGAGAAGAGAACAAGCTGGTTTCTATTTTGTGACACACCTGGGGTCCTGCTGCATAAGAAAAAGATTGCTGTGGAGCCAAAGAAGAAATTCTGTATCTCAAAGCAGAGCAGATTTTCCTTTAAGAGAGGAAGTTACATTACATTTTCTGCCTTATCTCTCCTCTTTGTTGTTCACCAGGACTGAAATAATAGATTCATCTGCCCTAAAGGTAGACATTATTAGTTGCTCACTTGTATCAACTGAGCCTTTGCCTCATTAACAGAGGCTCCCCCATGCTGTGGTTAGTTATGGTTATGCATTAAGCAGAAAACTTCATTAAATCAGCACTTCAATGTTCTCTTTTCACCTTTACATTTTGAATTTATGAAAAAGTTTATTTAACTCCATCACCTTTAAATAGTTTACTCAATTGATTAGTTCATTAAATGCCATCCAATTCGTGTGTATATCTTTTCTTTGTAAATATATCCAAGTCTGTAGCAAGAATCATATGCCTAAAATTATATAACTGTGCATTTGTCAGGGGGCTGGAATGTGTGGTTATCCATCATTACTGGTACTTGAGAAGAGGTGGTCTTCTGAGTAGTTTTAAGTTTCTCAAGGTATACTCATATTACAGCATTAATGTATGTCTTTAGAAATGTTTATCTAAACTTTGTATTCTCTTTTGTTTTCTAAGAACCATTATATTATCTGTAAAAGATACAGTGACTTTGGAAATAGTTTAGAAATAACTCAAGTATATAATTTTCTGTGTTCTGAGCCAAAGGTATTAATATTTGACTTTGAATCTGGCCCCTGGTCTTCCAAGTGATGCCTGTTTGGCTGTTTTTGGAGTATCTCTTTAAGCTTACTGCAGTACTCATTTCAGGAGGAGTTAGAACCAAATGACTCTTTGGTCTTGTGTGGATTCTGATTTTATTTAATAAAAAAGCCATTAATTCTAGAAACTAATTTCAAGAATTAGTTCACTGAATAATATAAGCAATCAAGGTAGTCTTTTACTAAATCCTCTTGCTTAAGTGATAGTGTTTTAGCAAGTTTCCCTTGTTTTGCTTTTGAGCTATCTTAGAGTAGAAATTAGATAAACAAAGAAAATTATGTACATGTAAGGGCTAATCTAGATAGTCAATAATAGAATCTCTATATGAAATAATTCAATGTAAGGACCAAAGGTAATAACAATAAATATAATGGTTTACTATTTATAATAAACAAACTTGGAAAGCAATTCCATACATGTTTGTTATAGAAAATACTCAATTTTTTAAAAACCTAATGATCATAAGTTGGAGAAGGCAATGGCATCCCACTCCAGTACTCTTGCCTGGAGAATCCCATGGCCGAAGGAGCCTGGTGGGCTGCAGTCCATGGGGTCGCACAGAGTCGGACATGACTGAAGTGACTTAGCAGCAGTAGCAATGATCATAAGTAGGATGATAATAAAAACAAACAGGATGGGGAGTCAGAAGAATGCAGTTGTCACTGCCTTTCTTGTTGACTGCAGTATCTTTGACCATTAGGCACCCACTCTAGACTTCATTTTCTTTATCTTCATAAAAATATTATAATCTTGTATGTTTCAGAGAATTTCATAATAGGGTTAAATTAAATTATATAACTCATGTGATATTACTGCAAAACTTAAAGCACTGTGTGAATATTAGCAGCTTTTATTGCTAACATAATTATATATTTTTTGCTGTCATCTCCATGAAATATCTAAATTTCAAGCTTATTTTTGTTAATTTGCTCCTTAACCTCTGTTTCATATATATATATATATATATATATATATATTTTTTTTTTTTTTTTCCCCCCTAAAGCATCTCATCATCTCGAGTTTGCTGTTTCTTCAGTGACTGTCACAGCCATGGTCCCATTGTTGGGTTACGCAAAAATATGTGTATACTTCTCTTTATCAACTGATCTTTACTTTTGACTGGAATATCATGCTTTAAAAAGTATTTTTAAATTTCTCTGTTCATAACTGAAATACCTTTTATAATACTTTGCTCTTCCTTCCAAAGCTAAACGTTTCTTCACCCATTCCCCAAAATGCCACCCAAAGGATGTAATAGATTTGTAAAGCAGTTCATATCTCCACTAGAATGGATAGAAGCCAGGATCCCTGTAATATGTGAGTGTGTAGCATGTGTATGTGTGTGTATGAATATATGTATGTGTGTGTATACAATGATAAGAATCTATTAATGAATTGAAGAGAAAATAAACTGGTTTTATTTAAAAGCTGAGGAGAGAACATCAGGTTGGTGTGAACAGTGACACGGGGCTTTGTGTTATACCCATCTTGCAGGAGACCCACAGACTAGTGGGAGCTCTGAGGCTGCCACACACCCTTTGAGCTGCTTCCCTTTGTGAAAGATTCACTGAATTTGGAAAATTACTACTTTACTATATGGGATGCAATGGTCAAGTAGAAGACAGATCCATTTGTGTCCTCTTGTTTGTTTTTATTTGTGAACTTCTGGGAAATTTGCATGGTTTGAAGAACAGTTAAGTCAACTCACTCTCTGCATTGCCATGGGCGTATTTCCTAATGAGGCCTGCCAACATAGCAAAATGGTGTTTCCTAGACTGTTGTGCACATCTTGTCCTGAAGTGAAGTTGCTTAGTCGTGTCTGACTCTGTGCGACCCCATGGACCGTATGTAATCCACCAGTCTGCTCTGTCTTGGAATTTTCCAGGCAAGAATACTGGAGTGGGTTGCCATTCCCTTCTCCAGGGAATCTTTCCAACCTAAGGATTGAACCTGGGTCTCCTGCATTGCAGGCAGATTCTTTACCATCTGAGCCACATCTTGTCTTCAGTTCAGTTCAGTCGCTCAGTCATGTCCGACTCTTTGTGACCCCCATGAATTGCAGCACGCCAAGCCTCCCTGTCCATCACCAGCTCCCGGAGCTTACTCAAACTCATGTCCATCGAGTCAGTGATGCCATCCAGCCATCTCATCCTCTGTCTCCCGCTTCTCCTCCTGCCCCAAATTCCTCCCAGCATCAGGGTCTTTTCCAATGAGTCAACTCTTCGCGTGAGGTGGCCAAAGTACTGGAGTTTCAGCTTCAGCATCAGTTCTTCCAAAGAAAAGCCAGGAATGATCTTCTTTAGGATGGATTGATTGGATCTCCTAACAGTCCAAGGGACTCTCAAGAGTCTTCTTCAACACCACAGTTCAAAAGCATCAATTTTTCGGTGCTCAGCTTTCTTCACAGTCCAACTCTCACATCCATACATGACCACTAGAAAAACCATAGCCTTGACCAGGACCTTTGTTGGCAAAGTAATGTCTCTGCTTTTTAAAATGCTATCTAGGTTGTTCATAACTTTCCTTCCAAGGAGTAAGCGTCTTTTAATTTCATGGCTGCAGTCACCATTCGCAGTGATTTTGGAGTCCAAAAATGAAGTCTGACACTGTTTCCACTGTCTCCCCATCTATTTCCCATGAAGTGATGGGACCAGATGCCATGATCTTAGTTTTTTGAATGTTAAGCTTTAAGCCAACTTTTTCACTCTCCTCTTTCACTTTCATCAAGAGGCTTTTTAGTTCCTCTTCACTTTCTGCCATAAGGGTGCTGTCATCTGCATATCTGAGGTTATTGATATTTCTCCCGGTAATCTTGATTCCAGCTTGTGCTTCTTCCAGACCAGCATTTCTCATGATGTACTCTGCATATAAGTTAAATAACAGGGTGACAGTATACAACCTTGGCATACTCCTTTTGCTATTTGGAACCAGTCTGTTGTCCCCTGTCCAGTTCTAACTGTTGCTTCCTGACCTGCATATAGATTTCTCAAGAGGCAGGTCAGGTGGTCTGGTATTTCCATCTCCTTCAGAATTTTCCACAGTTTATTGTGATCCACACAAAGACTTTGGCGTAGTCAATAAAGCAGAAATAGATGTTTTTCTGGAACTCTCTGGCTTTTTCGATGATCCAGCAGATATTGGCAATTTGATCTCTGGTTCCTCTGCCTTTTCCAAAACCAGCTTGAACATCTGGAAGTTCTTGGTTCACGTATTGCTGAAGCCTGACTTGGAGAATTTTGAGCATTACTTTACTAGCGTGGGAGATGAGTGCAATTGTGCGGTAGTTGAGCATTCTTTGGGATTGCCTTTCTTAGGGATTGGAATGAAAACTAACCTTTTCCAGTCTTGTGGCCACTGCTGAGTTTTCCAAATTTGCTGGCATATTGAGTGCAGCACTTTCACAGCAAAATCTTTTAGGATTTGAAATATCTCAACTGGAATTCCATCACCTCCACTAGCTTTGTTCGTAGTGATGCTTTCTAAGGCCCACTTGACTTCACTTTCCAGGATGTCTGGCTCTAGGTGAGTGATCACACCATTGTGATTATCTGGGCCATGAAGAACTTATTTGTACAATTCTTCTGTGTATTCTTGCCACCTCTTCTTAATATCTTCTGCTTCTGTTAGGATGTGGTCCACTGGAGAAGGGAATGGCAAACCACTTCAGTATTCTTGCCTTGAGTACCCCATGAACAGTATGAGATGGCAAAACGATAGGATACTGAAAGAGGTACTCCCCAGGTCAGTAGGTTCCCAATATGCTACTGGAGATCAGTGGAGAAATAACTCCAGAAAGAATGAAGGGATGGGGCCAAAGCAAAAACAATACCCAGTTGTGGATGGGACTGGTGATAGAAGCAAGGTCTGATGCTGTAAAGAGCAATATTGCATGGGAACCTGGAATGTTAGGTCCATGAATCAAGGCAAATTGGAAGTGGTCAAACAAGAGATGGCAAGAATGAATGTCGACATTCTAGGAATCAGCAAACTAAAATGGACTGGAATGGGTGAATTTAACTCAGATGACCATTATATCTACTACTGTGGGCAGTAGAAGAAGTGGAGCACCCATCATAGTCAACAAAAGAGTCTGAAACGCAGTACTTGGATGCAATCTCAAAAACAACAGAATGATCTCTGTTCGTTTCCAAGGCAAACCATTCAATATCTCGGTAATCCAAGCCTATACCCCAATCAGTAATGCTGAAAACACTGAATCTGAACGGTTCTATGAAGACCTACAAGACCTTTTAGAACTAACACCCAAAAAAGATGTCCTTTTCATTATAGGGGACTGGAATGCAAAACTGGGAAGCCAAGAAACACCTGGAGTAACAGGCAAATTTAGCCTTGGAGTACGGAATGAAGCAGGGCAATGGCTAATAGAGTTTTGCCAAGAGAACGCACTGGTCATAGCAAACACCTTCTTCCAACAACACAAGAGAAGACTCTACACATGAACATCACCAGATTGTCAACACCGAAATCAGATTGATTATATTCTTTGCAGCCAAAAATGGAGAAGCTCTATATAGTCAGCAAAACAAGACCGGGAGTTGACTGTGGCTCAGATCATGAACTCCTTATTGCCAAATTCAGACTTAAACTGAAGAAGGTAGGGATAACCACTAGACCATTCAGGTATGACCTAAATCAAATCCATTATGAATATACAGTGGAAGTGAGAAATAGATTTAAGGGACTAGATCTGATAGACAGACAGCCTGATGAACTATGGACAGAGGTTCGTGACATTGTACAGGAGACAGGGATCAAGACCATCCCCATGGAAAAGAAATGCAAAAAAGCCAAATGGCTGTCTGAGGAGACCTTACAAATAGCTGTGAAGTGAAGAGAAGCGAAAAGCAAAAGAGAAAAGGAAAGATATTCCCTACACCCATTGACCCCACTCCAAATATGCAGCTTTATACACAAAAGTCACATTTTGCCCCAGAACATTTGTACTTGCTGTGTCTACTACTTAGAATACTCTTCTTCTAGATATCCATATGGTTTATTCTCTCATCACTTTCTAGTCAATAATTAAATGTCCCTTTTTTAGTGTAGCTTTCCTCAACCACTCTATCAAATAAAAACTCTCTGAAGAAGCTCTTCCTTTCATAGAACTTAATTTTTGTCTAATATTTGCTATATTTTACTTATCTTGATAATTTCTGATCTTCAGTAACTAGAATATAAACTTATTGAAGACAAAGATATCTTTGTTATGTTACCTGTGGTGTCCCATAGTCTAGACCTGTACCTGATGAAAGAAACTATGAATTTTAATACCATGTCTAAAGAAATTGCAAAAATACTCTCCACATAGTAATTTGTTCATACAATCCTTAGTATGCTTGAGAAAAAAAAAAACAACTTTAAAATGAATAAAACAAAGGTGTGCAGGTAAGAAATTTGAGCAATATAGGTTGTGACATAGCTTTTTTGCTCATAAAGCTGTGAGAGTGTAAAAGACTAGAGAAAGGAAAAATGGATATCGTATCACTTAAAATCCAAATGTATTATCATCCTTATTTCCTCTATAAATATCTTGGACCCATAAACTCTCTAGTTTCTTTGAGCTACTTGAGATAGTGTTTAGTTCTTTACCTCAGGTTGCTACATACCATATGACTTTATGTAGCATTCCAAATACCAGAAAAATAGGGCATATCTAGAATTTATGTTACTACACCTATTTCACCTAAAACGTTTAGTCCTAGTAAACACTGAAAGAAAAAAAAATCCAAAATCAATCATTTATTGCTTCATGGATTTTTTACCTCATTTTTACCTCATAATTTTGCATCCCTTCTCACAGATTTCATACTTTGAAGATGGAAATAAATGGCAACACTTCAAATTTGTTACCAATGTCAATTTCTTCAGTGAGTTTTCTTAAAATAGATTGACTATTTGCTTTGAAAAAAATGTTTGACATGCCTTTTGAAGATTATATAAATTCAGAAAACTTCAAATATACAGAGATCTCAAAGTCAAAATATTTCTTTCTGATGATTTGAGTTTACATCATGGAATTCTCAGAATGATGTTACATTAGAAAAGGTACATCTTTGGATATTAAAGCTTTAGCTTAAATTTAATTTTTCTATACCTGTGGAAATCTAATTTATTTTCTATATGATCTTCATTTCTTCCTTACAAAGCTATTGGCTATCTGATGACAGATACATGATCTTTGGTAAAATTTAATATCTGAGTATCTATGAATATAATTTTTAAAATTTTACTCCAAATTCATTCTATAGCTAAGTAGTAAACATTTAGACTGCTTACTATCTACTCTTTTTTTTCTTTTTCTTTTTTACAAAATATTTCTCTTTTCTATAATATTTTGCAATTCAAAGGCTTATTGTATTCCTAAGCTTTATTTATATGGGACCATTTATTCAAGTATTCTCAACTAAGGCATTTATCTTTCTCCTGCATCCATTTTTACAGCAGCAAAAAGTATCATTCATAGGTACAGAACATATGGCAGTCATGATAATCTATGTAGTGAATAGTGATGATTTGAAGGTGTACATTGGCTAAGCTCTGAAAAGGTTTGGATTTCATGAGTTACTAGATGGGAATTTCTTTGTGCAGAGTCTTATAAACAGAAAGCATTGTGCACATGTCAGTTCTGATTTTGCAATGATAGCTAAATTCTGGCCATGTGGGATCGGGACCAAGGTGTTTCACTTCATTCAGTGGGCATCTAGATACAAATTTGTAAAATAATTTCATGTGCTTTCCCAGGGAAACCTATGAGAAAATTCCCCAAACGCTGAAAATAATCAAACTTAGCTCAAATGATCAACATTTATTTTGTCTGAGATCTCCTATGATATTAACAACAAAAAGGCAAAAGAAAACCAGCTTTCAAACTCTGTTGAGTAAAGGGATTTGGTAAAATTGTCATGGGCCTTAATGGTTTAGTTAAAGCAGACATTGGTATTTGATGAAAATTAATTACTAACCACTAGTCATACTGTTCTACTTTCATAAGGGACAGTCTGAACACATAACCTGGTGTCCATGGTTAAGCCTAAAATAATTCACTTTAAAGCAGTTCAGGCAGCACACATTTGCAAATGTCAGGAATGGCTTTTCAGCATTACAGACTCTGCTGTATTATTTGTGAGCTCCTGACATCAACTAACAGGTAACACATGAGATTGCACATCTGAATTGCAGCAATAGCCCCAGGTCTTCCACTAAATAGCTGTAATCTAATCTCTGGAATTCAATTTCTCATCCAGAAATTGAGAAATATAAAGAAGAATGCAATTCATCTAGTCAACAAATATTTATTTAGTGGCTATTATGTGTCAGGCCTTGTGCTAGCTGCCAAGGAAAGAAGTTATTAGCATTTAGAATCTTGGGTAAATACAGATATGCAAACAAAATACTTTAATTCAATAAAATGACAGCTATAAATCAGCAAGTTAGAAAGTGGAAGTCGCTTAGTAGTGTCCGACTCTTTGCAACCCCATGGAATGCAGTCCATGAAATTCTCCAGGCCAGAATACTGGAGAGGGTAGCTTTTCCCTTTTCCAAGGAATCTTCCCAACCCAGGGATAGAACCCAGGTATCCCACATTGTAAGTGGATTCTTTACCAGCTGAGCCACAAGGGAAGTCCAAGAATACTGGAGTGGGTAACCTATCCCTTCTCCAGCAGATCTTCCCGACCCAGGAATCAAACCAGGGTCTTCTGCATTGCAAGCAGCTTATTTATCAACTGAGCTATCAGGGAAGTCATAAGTCAGAAACTTATAAGGTCTAAAAAAGCAATGTAGAGTTGCTGTGGAAGGCATTTCAACATGGATTGAGAATGATTTGACAAACAAACAAAAACTAAAGGAAAGAAGTAAGAGAAGATGGGAGGGAATGGCGAAAAAGGGAAGAAAGAAGGCCAGGAGAGGTTGTAACTGCTGGAGAGAACATGATGTACAAAATCCAATGAAAGCATGGACAGGCAGGTTATATCTGGGAAAATCCCCATGGGAGAGGATGAGTGATGAGGAATACCAGAAAGTAGTGAATTTATTTAAACAAAAGAAGTCTTCAAAGAATTTTGAGGAAGGAGATAATAAGATCAAATTTGCAAACTCTAAGAATTTCCATGATAGATATGGGAAACATATTAGCTGCTGAAAGTGAAAGTAATGAAAGTGTTAGTCTCAGTCATGTCAGAGTCTTTGTGACCCATGAAATGTAGACTGCTAGGATCCTCTGTCAATGGAATTATCCAGGCTAGAATACTGGAGTGGGTAGCCATTCCTGTTCTCCAGGGTATCTTCCTGACCCAGGGATGCAAACCAGTTCCCCTGCATTGAGAGTAGATTCTTTACCATCTGAGCCACAAGGGAAGTTCATATTAGCCTGTAGAGAGATTCAAAGCTTAGAGAAACTAGAGAGAAGACCATTATAAGGATCCAAATGATAGGCAACAAGGGGCAAACCAGTTAAGGCTAATCTTTTTTAGTATTTGCTATTTTGCATGTTTTAAAGCAACTCATTTATTCACAAGCCTGAAAGATAATCACTGATTTATCTATCACCTCTATTTTGCAGATGAGGAAACTGAGGTAAATAGGTGAAGTAACATGGTAGAGTTAAACTATGAACTGAGGCATTTTGACTGCTAAGTCTGTACTGTAAACTTCTACACTTTACCCTAAAGACCACACTATAATGATGCAGAGTAATAATAAAAAGGATAAGTTCCTATTCCAATTACCAGTTTAAATTTCTACTTCCACCTAGGAGTAAAACCTTTTACCATGATTTTGCCAATTCCCTTGCAGGTGTTGAGCAACTGGTTCCTATAAGCCAAGCAGCTGAGGAGAGTCATATGCTCAAATATAAGCCCACAGACCACTTCTGAGTGTCCAGAGTCCACTTTCAGAATCACCTATTCTTTGATGGGGTTAATGATGATGGAACACAGGAAGCTGGACTGGATAAATTTTTCAATGGCTTCATTATTAGGCCCAGTAAGAAGACCCCTGAAGGCCTTTTAGCCATAAAGTATTTTCCAACAGGGCGTCAAAGTCCATGGATGACTGATTTTGAAGCAGAACAGCACTATTAGTGGCCATGGGCTAAGAACCAGGCTTTGAATTTACAGAAGAAACACTTCGTAGGCAACTTCAGTGACAAAGGCATGCATGCCCTGTGTTTCTGAGGAATATGGCTTGGAACAACATAGTAGCTGGAGTCCTATTATTGTTTTTCTTGATCTTTTTTTAATTTTAAATTTATTTAAATTGAACAGTGATTGTTTTACAACCTGGTACTGTTTATACCACCTTCTAATCTTCCTGAACACTTAATACCAATATTACATGCATCCAGTTTCCCAAACACTTTTGTTACACAAAGTAAAATTTCACTCAGAAGTCCCAGTTGATAAATTGTCTTTGGAAAATAAATAATCAGATAATACAATAATCCTGGTACATTATGCTTGCCAGCCAAACTAAATTTCATTCTCCACACCTGTAGGTCTATCAGAACCTTTCCTACCTCTTGGATACATTTTATTCAATTTATGGTCTTTTTTTGCTCCATTTATATCCTGCTGAATCCCCACATCTGACAAGTGTAAGTGATGGCTCCCATGGGACAGAATAAAATAGAATCCATTAAAAAAAAAAATCTACTCAGTGTTTTTTTGTATTTTTTTTTAAATAGTGATTGTGGAAATGTGGTTATTTTGGAAGAATAGTTTTCAGATCTTTTGTTATTTCTCTATAAATGAACACTCATAAAATAATGTACATAAAATACTGAAGTAATATAGTATTACTTTTTCTAGTCTTTTCACTTTGGGAAATTTTGTATGGAGAACAGTAAGGAAAGCAAGCATTTTGATCAACTTCTCACATTTAAAAAGCTCTGATTTCTTCCATTTTAGTAATTTCTATAGCCCTTCCACCAAGAACTCCAACAGAGCTTCCTCTTCTTAGAACAAGGTTACTAACATGATAAGCCATTTTCACTTTATTACTTTCCCCATCCCATCCAATTTAAAGCCTTTAATTTAATCACTCCGCCTTTTTAAAGAGTTCATGCTTTCTCCTGGCCTAGTACAAAATATGTATGCCTCTCCTTTGAAAAAGGACCCAGGAAGTGGACTTGTAAAGGTCTAATAGTCTCATCAGATATTATACTCAAATGTTAAATGCCTTACTGACATTCAAAAATTCAACTTGGGTCTCACAGAGTGAAAAAAAAAAAAAAGTCATGCCACTCAGAATTCAGAAACCATAACATATCATCTACTGAGTAAGGATATGAAATCTGTCTGGTTCCGAGGAGTATTTTCAAATCTTGATAAAGAATAAAGAGTTCAGTTTACATGGTGGAAAAATGATATTGCATTTTGTTGTTTTGAAAAAATTCTGAAGAAAGAAGTTTATCAGTCCCTGCATATAATCTCAATTAAATTTACAAGCATTTAATTATCAAAATCCCTTTCCTCTTGGCACATATTTGTCATGGATTATAAGATTAAGAAACTCAAAAATAACAGTATCTATTCAGTTGTGAGATAGAGAACTGCTATTCTAATTTTAAAATTACTCTGCCACATTCTGTATTATACCTTTTCAGAAAAAAAAAGCCACTTAATTAAGTAACTCCTAGTTTACATAAAAATTGCTCCCAAAGGAATGAGAACTCAGAGCTGTGTCTCACTCATTTTTGTATTGTTGATGCCTATTATATATTATAGTTTGTTTTATGTACTCAAAAAAGTATTTGTTACAAGAATAAATGAAAATAATCTTGAACACAAAGTCTCCAATACAAAGGAATCTTTCTTCCCTTGAAACATATCTTACACTAAAAATAAGCTTCTCTTCCTTATTATTCATCTGGTACCTGCTTGCCCCTTAAATCCGCATTCTTTGAGCATACTGATATTTTGATGCAGTTTGTGCCGTGATAGACACCCACCCACTAATTGATGCAGTAAGTGTTCACTAAGCCTCTACTGTATGTCATGTGGGTGGTAATCAATCACTGCTTCTCCGTAAACAGTACTGAAAAGTTGTTACAGGAGGTCAAGATACAGATAGTCATCCTCAATTTTAGGCTTTGGTACTCTTTGGAGCAAGAAGTAGCAGCCCACTCCAGTATTCTTGCCTGGAAAACTCCATGGACCGAGGAGCCTGGTGGGCTACAGTTCATGGGGTCGCAAAGAGTTAGACACGACTGAGCGACTAACACTGTTCTCTTTTATTTAAGGCAGTATACAATCTCTTCAAATTTCATGGCTGCAGTCACCATCCAAAGTGATTTTATGTACCACAGCTTCCTTATCCATTCGTCTGCTGATGGGCATGGAATATTACTCAGCCGTTAAAAAGAATTCATTTGAATCAGTTCTAATGAGATGGATGAAACTGGAGCCCATTATACAGAGTGAAGTAAGCCAGAAAGATAAAGATCATTACAGCATACTAACACATATATATGGAATTTAGAAAGATGTCAATGATAACCTTATATGCAAAACAGAAAAAGAGACACAGATGTACAGAACAGACTTTTGGACTCTGTGGGAGAAGGCGAGGGTGGGATGTTTTGAGAGAACAGCATGTATATTATCTATGGTGAAACAGACCACCGGCCCAGGTGGGATGCATGAGACAGGTGCTCGGGCCTGGTGCACTGGGAGGACCCAGGGGAATCGGGTTGGGGGGGGCGGAGGTGGGAGCGGGGATTGGGATGGGGAATACATGTAACTCCATGGCTGATTCATGTCAATGTATGATAAAACCCACTGCAATGTTGCGAAGTAATTAGCCTCCAACTAATAAAAATAATTGAAAAAACAACAACAACAACAAAAAAAAAAACCAAAATAATTATGCTGAGAGAAAGAAGCCAGACCAAAAAAGTATACATACTGTATGATTCCATTTTCAATAAATTTTAGAAAATGCAAACTGAAAATAAATAAATAAATACACTTAAATACTGGGGAAAAAAAAAAAGTGATTTTAGAGCCCAGGAAGAGGAAATATGGCACTACTTGAAGTTTTTCCCTTTCTACTTACCATGAAGTGATGGGATTGTGTGCCTTGATCTTCATTTCTTGAGTATGGAGTTTTAAGCTGGCTTTTTTTCAC
This sequence comes from Dama dama, assembly GCF_033118175.1. Classification (NCBI taxonomy): domain Eukaryota; kingdom Metazoa; phylum Chordata; class Mammalia; order Artiodactyla; family Cervidae; genus Dama; species Dama dama. Next base: position 14,434,368 of record NC_083681.1, read on the forward strand.
TCTCCTTCACTTTCATGAAGAGGCTCTTTAGTTCCTCTTTGTTTTCTTCTGTTAGAGTGGTATCATCCCCATATCTGAGGCTGTTGATATTTCTCCTGGCAAACTTGATTACAGCTTGTAACTCATCCAGCCCAGCATTTCACGTGATGTGCTCTGCATATGAGTTAAATAACTGGGTGACGGTATTGTACTTCCTCAATTCTGAACCAGTCAGTTGTTCCTTGCAGGGTTATAACTGTTGCTTCTTGACCCGCATACAGGTTTCTCAGGAGACGGGTAAGATGGTCTGGTATTCTAATATCTTTAAGAGTTTTCCACAGTTTGCTATGACCCACACAGTCAAAGGCTTTAGTGTAATCAATGACACAGAGGTAGAGGCTTTCCTGGAATTCCCTTGCTTTCTCTATGATCCAGGAAATGTTGGCAATTTGAACCTGGTTCCTCTGCCTTTTCTAGATCCAGCTTGAACATCTGGAAATTCTCAGTTCATGTAATGCTGAAGTCTACCTTGGAGAATTTTGAGTATAACCTTACTAGCAAGGAAGATGAGTGCAATGTTTTACTGTGGCATATGTTAGAGCAGAGATATAATTGGGAAAAACCATGTTAGAGACCTTGAATGACCCCAGTAAATACATTTGAAGGATTGATCTGCTGTGCTTAAAATATAAAAAGAAAATAATAGATACTTCCCATTTAAATAAATTCTCCCCACTTCCACACCCACAATGGACATTTTCACATTAATAATCTCAGCTCACTTTCCCCCCATTTTACTTTCTCTAATGTTTCTAGCAAAGTACCAGGTAGAGTTACCACCACTGGGTTTTAGGATCTTTAGATCAGGCCAATATAAAGCCCAAATCTTTCCCTTAAGAAGTCTTTTCTCCCACAGTTCAACTCTTAAATCCTGTAAATGTTATTGCAGCTGTAACCCTATCTTGAATGGGAAGCAGGTTTTGCTTGAAAGATTTATCTTTGTAGTATAAGATGGCTTTATAGCCATGCATACCATTTATTGAGCTGACAATGAGGTTGTAATTTTTCTGAGGGGGAAAAAAAAAGCTTTTTAAGGAGTATGATGAATGAAGGCAATGCTTATGTGCAGTTACACCCTTTTTTAAGGGGATAATTAAGAAGAGATTTCTGACAGGGAAATCCAAATAGGATGGCCCTGACCCATGGCTCTTCTTCCCCACTTTTTGAAAATTCTTGCTTCATCTTTTGGGGCTCCTGATCTTCATGGTGGTGCCATATAAAAACCTATTATCAAAAACACTCAAACTAAAGCCATACTTCTCCCACAGGGAATTATATTTCTACAGAAATCAAAGTCTCAAGCTGAAGGAATCAACTGCAGAGGTAGGATTTCAAGCATGTCAAATGTACCAATTAGCTTCTTAAAGGAGTTTTGTTAAAGTGACCTTTTCCTTTACTTATTCCGTAGAATAAAGTAAGTGAAAAGAGAAATAATAAGACTAACATTTTGTATTTCTTGAAAACTAAGACCTTTTAATGTAGCTGAGACTCAGGGCATAGCTGGCCTCAGCTATTAAAAGTAACAGTGCAGAAATGGACAATAGCAATTTAGTGCTTCCAGGTATCTTTTTGCACAGTGTTTTCTCTATTCTACCTAGAAATTTTTGCTTGCTCTGATAATTCTTTAACTGCATCCTAAACCTGGCATGTACTTGAGGTAACTGAACTCTAATCCAGCCATTGCTTCAAGGATCCTTTGGAGTAATTCTTTTTTGATTCTTTCCTTTTTTGAAGTTTCCATCAGCTTCTCTCTTATTCCAGGGTACCCATATTTCAGGAGAAGAAACAAAAGTTAGTATTCACCATAACGAGTTTAAACTTAGGTTCATGATACATTAGGGCTAGAAGGGCTGTTACTTGTCTACTAGTCTAAAATCTGGTAATACAAGAAACTTGCTTTTGGAGAAGATAAGTGGTTGACATAAATTAAAATGACTGCTTACTGGAGAATTGATTCCTGTTGTTTTATGAGATTATTTGCATGAATAAGCCTGAGCTCTCCTTTCAATCTCATCACTTACTCTATTCAGATGTCCCCTTCTTGTCCAAACCAGTGGAATAATTCACACTTTCTTCAGAAAGGCTTAACACCCTGGTAGGTTATGATTTTTTGTGAAAATTCAGTAAACCGTGTTTAATACACTCTGGAGAATTTCAAGCTAGATATAAAAAGCTGGTTATCCCATGGATTATATGAACAAGAGCTAGATAAAGTTTTTTTTTTTTTTTTTTTAAGAGATAAAGTTTAGAAATGACTCAGCTGAATACATCTTCATGTCACGTAGTGCTCAGCCAAATATTATTAATGGAAGATAGTAGATGAAATTATAAATGATCATGAAAGTAAAGAGTATATTAGATGATATGCCCAGGAATGTACAAACAATACCTTAACTCAGCTACCTTTTTTATTTTAATTTCAGGCAAGAAGTAAATGTATGAGAAATGTGATAAAAGGGAAAGATCATTATTTTATCCAGATTTATCCCCCAACAGATTATTTAATTTTCAAAGTTAGGTTACCTAAGCCTATGAGATCTCCTTTCATTCCTTAAGCACAAACTTGAATTTAGGAGTTTAGCCACCTCTGACTGTACCAATGGAAGGAGAAATTAAAGGAGTACCAGAACTGGCTGAGTCAGCTTATCAGTTATGGAGAATTCATATATTTTACTTCTCTTTATGAGAGAACCACCAGAAAATAACAGTCTCTTAATATGCAGATAAAAGCCTAGACCCTGACTGTATGAAAGGAAGAAGAGAGAGTATACATGTACATTGTGTATTAACACAGTTACCATGCAGTAGTTAATACAGATAAATTAGCATTTTACCTCTATCAACAGAAATAAACCAAGCAGAATAGCCATCTCCATGGGAATTACAGAAGTGGGCTGAGAGGATTTAGGAGAAGTAGAAGAACTAATACTTTTAGTTGTCTGTAAACATATACTTATTTCCTGAAATATAAACCATATTCCCAATTTGTAATCTCTTGATGTTAATGGGAAAAAAAGTAACATTTATCCAGGTCTTTCCTGGTGGCTCAGATGGTAAAGAATCTGCCTGAAGTACAGGAGATCTGGGTTCAATACCTGGGTTGGGAAGAACTTCTGGAGAAGGGAATGGCAACCAACTCCAGTATTCTTGCCTGGAGAATTCTATAGATGGAGGCGCCTGGTGGGCTACAGCCTATGGAGTCTCAAAGAGTCAGACACGACTGAGCAACTAACACAGAAGCACACACAACATCTATCCAGAATAAGTTAACTACCAAGATTCAATATAAAGCAGTTAATTCAATGCAAACTTTATTTGTAATATAAAATTACTTATATATAAAAGGTCCTTGTCATGTAGATGTTCTATACTTATTTTGAATTCACAATTTGTAGGCAAGTTCTACTCTATATAGACTCAAACTAGAAAATAAAAATTTCCAGTACTAAGGGGTCATTTTTCTCCCATAGCTGAGTGGTTTCCAGGCAACAATCTGGGGTCAGCCAATGTCCGTGGTTTGCATTTTTAGCACAGGTCAAACGGTGACCTCAAATCCTGTATAATGCCAAATATATTATGAAAGAGTTTAGGCTCCAATCATTTACATTTAAATGAGAAATATGTTTTACTCTGATATGTTGGCAGTGGTTCAGTGCAAATGACCCATTTTTACACATTGACGTTTTGCAAGGCTTTAGAGCAATTGGCTTGAAATTCGAACACTTATCTCTGAGTTTCATGCCTCCGGTGTATGAAGGAGTGCTTTTGTGGAATTGTGTCCAGTTATTTCTATTGAATTCCCACCTCCATAAAGTTCTAAGAAATGAGAACAGTGCTTAACTGTCAAAGTGAGATTTTGCTTTAAATAAAAGTCAATTTATTTTTAGCCTATTATATAGGATCAACTTTGGAATGGAAACATTCATGTTTATACATTGCCCTCATTAAATCATTTTAATCAGCAAACAACAGTTTTAAAGCAGCACAGTCTATTAAAATACTGCAGTGTTGGAAAGAGAGCACATTAATGTGAACTCCACATGGAAACCAAGCACTATGGTTGTTTATTAAACCCTTTCAATTATAAGTCCTACTTTTATTTTCCTTCAGTTATACTAAATGTCACAGATTAGTCTAGACGGATTTTAAACTCCTCCCTATTTTGAAGCTGTTCCAAATAGGGCCAAATGTGTCTGCATGGAAGAAGATGAATCCTGATTCTACCACCTACTACTTGTATAACCTTGGGAAATTTTAAAACTTTGTGTCTTAAGTTTCTCATTTGAAGAAATTGGGATAGAAACATAATATCTACCTCACAAGATTGTTATGGAGACTATATGTAATAATGTATATAAAACATTTACAATTTTTTATCCTATGTCATAAATGCTCAATGAAATTTCAGAGTTAAGGTGTAAAAATAGATAACAAAGAGGTGATTTTCCCGGCACTTTTATGCTATAAGTGATTCAGCTCTTAGGATATCATTTTGTAATTCTAAGGCATAATATCATCAAAAGTCAGTGTGAGTGGTACAGAATGTGCTCTGGGCATTTAAGAAAGATGGAACTCAATAAAGACTAGAATCAGAACCTAGCTTCTCAATTTAGCAATTGTGTGCTTTCAGGAGAAACCAGTCTCAGTATTCTAAGTTTTTCATCTCTAAATTGAGTATAATTATCTTTATCTTCTTTACAGTATTAATGAGAGATGTATTTTTTTTTCAACTGGAAAGTTATATTGCAACTTAATATTACTGTCTTTACAGACATCTCAGAAGGTGTGAGATTTAAACAAGTTTGAGAAATGGAAAGAAGGATTAAGGAGTTTTTTCCACTATGCAGTGTATACTCCAGAGCATCACTATTTACCTTCATTGTAACATATCAAAATTGTATTTTGAGAAAAAAGTTGGAAACTAAGATAAAACTTAGCTAACCAGTACCATCAGATTTGATGTTAGTTCAATATATATTTTGTTGTTTAATCTCTAAGTTGTGTCCTCTTTTGCAATTTACCAGGCTTCTCTGTCCTTGGGATTTCCCAAGCAAGAATACTGGAGTGGGTTGCAGGTTCATTCTCCAAGGGATTTTCCTGACCCAGGGATCAAACCTGTGTCTCCTGCATTGACAGGCAGATTTTTTTAACTACTGATCCACCTGGGAAACTATGGATACATGTAAACCTACATGGATGTTATCAGATGGATGACTTAATTAAACTAAGCTTTGTAATTACAGTGCAAATCTTTCATCCAAGAATGAAAATATATTATGTAAAAACTCGAAATTAGATTTGGGGTTTATTGTAATAAAGATCTATTCATGGCTAATGAGACAATATGACATTTATATTTGCATATCCTATTAATTTTTGTGCAACACTTACACAATTATCAAATTTTGTGCTGGGTTTTATAATGTAAATGAACATATTAAAACAACACAATTAATGCAATGCTTCACGTGTAGGTAACTTAATGCTACCCTATTTAGCTAACAGTGACACTTGCTTATATTTATCCCAAGTGCTTGAATTTTAATTTAAATAGTGTGTGACAATATGCATGAAGATGATTCTGAGCTCAAACTCAAGAAACTCAATTTGTTCATGGTCTCACACGTGCCATCCATCTTTGATTATAGGTATACTTATCCTTCTATAGTTTCTTGCATTCATGGAAAAGGGAAATTACTGTCTTCTTTTCCTTGGTTATGAACTTGAGTATTATGTGCAGAGCACATTCATTGTAACAAGAAAAATAAATCCTTATAAGATCAAATATAATCAATATCAGTTAGTCCATGAGAACAAACCTCATTCTCCAACATATTCCAATTACATACTGGGAAATCACATCCACTTTTCCAGCGAAACATGGTGTTTCTATGAGCTCCAAAATATTTTAATAGAATGGAACCCTGTAGTGATGGTTAATTTTACAGGTCTACTTGTCTGAACATATTGTCAGGATTAAACATATGTTTGAGTATGTCTGCAGAAGTATTTCCAGATGAGATTAGAATTTGAATCAGTGGACTCAGTAAAATAGATTGCCCCTATCAATGAGGATGGGCATCATCCAAACCACTGAAAGGCCTATATGCAACAAAAGGCAGAGGAGAGAGGAAATTGCCTCTTTTTTCCCATCTGCATACTTAAATGGGGACATTGGCCTTCTCCTGCCCTGGGACAGGGAATTATACCATTTATGTCCACTCTTCTCAAGTCTTTGGACTTGGACTTAATTACAGCACTGGATTTCCTGGGTTTCCCTCTTGCCAATGGCAGACTGTGGGGCTTCTCAGCCTCCATAATCACTTGAGCCAATCATTTCTTCATGATATCTATCTGGCTATAGAATCTACTGAATTTATAGCATTAGATATGATTCTCCAGAAAAGAAATGGATATCTCCTTTTCTCTCTCTCTCTTACTAGTTTTGTGTTTCTGTGATATATACATATCACAGATGGAATCAATAGGTGATCTGTGTGTGTGTGTGTGTGTCTTTCTTTCTTGTAGATAAATAGATGGGTAGATGATAGATAATTAGACATAGCTCATAGGAAAGTATGAATATATCCTATATAAAACACTATATAAACAGTTTAGCTTAAAAATCTCATTTATCTGGAGAATCCTGATACATTGCTAAAACTAATTTGTAGAAGTCATCCAACTTATAATTTCCAATTCAGTTTTGCACGGAATTCATCATTTATTTCATACTCCACAAGAACTAAATTATTTCTCATTCCTAGGATTTTCTCTCAAGCTTCATTTTGAGCAAAGAAATTTTTCCCCTATGTGTCTCTATACATTAATTCTTATTTTCACTTCAATATAGCATTCCTTATCTTTCCAGGCTTCAGCTGTCCCTAGGTTTTCTGTGTTCAGAGAATGTCCAATATATTACTGAACCAGACCTTCAGTTGGAGCCTAAATAAATTAGGCTATAGATTAGACTACAGACCACAGAATAATAATATAAAATAAGAATACAAAGCAAAATTTCAAAAACAACAATAAAAGGAAACTCTGTCAAGTCTAGATTCCAATATTTCCACTTAAATCAGCTTGAAAATGGGAAATATGTAATAGTTAAGAACATGTACTCAAGCCTTAAACCATGCATATGAATACTAAGGAATTGTCAACATTCTAAAATTTTCTATAGTATAAACATTCTAGATATCTGGAAATGATAAGCAAGAATATGCTTAGTGATTTGTAATAAGTACTGAAAAGATGAAGAAAGATAAATGAAAATTGAAAAAAAACATTGTTTTCTTTTTTAACTAAAGAGCTTCTTGATGAAAGTGAAAGAGGAGAGTGAAAAAGTTGGCTTAAAGCTCAACATTCAGAAAACTAAGATCATGGCATCTGGTCCCATGATTTCATGGCAAATGGATGGGGAAACAGTGGGAACAGTGGTTGACTTTATTTTTGGGGCTCCAAAATCACTGCAGTTGGTGATTGCAGCCATGAAATTAAAAAACGCCTACTCCTTGGAAGGAAAGTTATGACCAACCTAGATAGCATCTTAAAAAGCAGAGACATTACTTTGTCAACAAAGGTCCATCTAGTCAAGGTTTTTCCAGTAGTTTTTCCAGTAGTTTTTCCAGTAGTCATGTGTGGGAGAGTTGGACTATAAAGAAAGCTGAGCGCAGAAGAATTGATGCTTTTGAACTGTGGTGTTGGAGAAGACTCTTGAGAGTCCCTTGAACTGCAAGGAGATCCAACCAGTCCATCCTAAAGGAGATCAGTCCTGGGTGTTCATTGGAAGGACTGGTGTTGAAGCTGAAACTCCAATACTTTGGTCACCTGATGCGAAGAGCTGACTCATTTGAAAAGATCTCAATGCTGGGAAAGATTGAGGGCAGGAGGAGAAGGGGACAACAGAGGATGAGATGGTTGGATGGCATCACTGACTCGATGGATATGGGTTTGGGTGGACTCCAGGAGTTGGTGATGGACAGGGAGGCCTGGCGTGCTATGGTTCATGTGGTTGCAGAGTCGGACATGACTGAGCGACTGAACTAGCTAACTTTTTAATGAGAACAGGATGGAATGCCAAGCAATAACTTTTACTAATCTAAAACAAAATATTTTTGGTTTACTCTCTCCTCACCTTAAATCCTTTATCTTTACTTAGCCATTTGTAACTCTTGTTGGATTATATAAGGTTGATTGCCATTCCCATCCTGAATACTAAAACGAACTTTACATCTTATTTATAATCAAGATACAAGACTGGCACAACCTTAGTTCCCTTATTTTTTGTTTTTAATTCAGCTAAATTTTGCATGCAGTGAATGCACAGATATTTGCTGAAAATTTCTGATGAGTTTTGATAAATATATAGTCCTGTGCAAATATAAATTTAATCATAATGTAAAACATTTCCCTTATCAAATGGATCATTTTTTTCTGCTTGTTGTTTGAAAATTTTTATTAAGTGATGACAATGTTATGTGCTTGATCATAATATTTTCTTTAAAGTGTATATTTTCCATATATTGGCTGCTTTTATGTATGAAATTACTTAACCTCAAGATTTTTCTTTTCTCTTACTTTTCCTAGGCATTTTTTTTTTTTTTAAGATTGTCATTCATATTGGATACAAAATGATATTAAGAGAAGTGACATTTGGGGAAGAGGATTTACTTTTATTTATTCACCTATATAAATCATGAATGTTGAAAAAAATACCTTTACAGCAGTAGTCCTAAGTAGAGATGTAGTACAAATGCAAATCTAAATTTCCCCAAATATAAGAAAGTAATCTGAAAATTGTTTCTTTCCTAATACACATCTGCTATTAAGTAAATGACCAAAGGAATAAATCACCCAATAGGGGATTAGAACCTAGAGTTAGATGATCTCTATGGGTCATCTCAGCACTATGGGTCATTCTGGTCTAGCAATTAAAACATGAAGTTTACTATATATCAGGCAGCAAATAGATGGTATAACATTGACAGCTTCATTTAGTTCTAACAATAACTCTGTGCTGAGTTAATTCTGTGTATGTTTCATAGATGCAGAGAGATGAAGAGATTGACCAGTGTCACAATGGAGTTAAATGACCAACATGGGAATGAATCTAATTTATATCCGATCCCAAAGCCTGTTTGTAATCTTACAGACCCAGAGGGATGGGATGGGGAAGGAGGTGGGAGGGTGGATCAGGATGGGGAATACATGTAAATCCATGGCTGATGCATGTCCATGTATGGCAAAAACCACTACAATACTGTAAAGTAATTAGCCTCCAATTAATAAAAATAAATGAAAAAAAAATTAAAACAATGATGCTACATATAAAAAAATAATCTTACAGTGCATTTTTTAATGTCTCTTTCATACCCTTTCTGTTTTTAAATTGAGTTGTTTTTTCTTTTCTAATTTGAGTTATCTAAAAACAATTATGCCTTTTGAAGACATGGGAAATCTATTAAAATAATTCACATACATGTCCCTTCTATCAACGGGTGACTTATTTAGTGAAACTAGAGTCCATTCCATAAGCATGAAACACTTTTTCCTTTGATTTTTGTCCTTAATGTCACTAGTATAGGCAACGCAGACTGGAGGAAAGACATTTGACTATCAGTTTTGTGAGTGGTACAGCAGAAATGGAGGCAACCTTTTTAAAGGCATACTTATTCATGGCAGTGCCTAGATATAAACATTCTTTTTAAATTTTTGGTATTGTCACATCTAGAAACAAAGTACAAGAGTCTGAAATAGGTCATTCTCAAAACGTTGAAAAATGAACAGAGAAAATCAAGTGCACACCTGCAGTGCTTGTTATTGCTATAGCTGTTGTTACTTAGCAAATCTCTCGGAACAAAGGCAGATTCAGCATCTACAATATACTCCTACTCACTGTCCTGAACGTATTCCATTTATCAAATGAAGAAGTTGCAAAGATTTTAAGTTATCATTTGTTATATTATAACATTAATATAGAAAGAAGAAACTATTTCCCATGACAAAAATGCTAGTAAGAGCCTCTGCTAATGAGGTTTTTGTCATATTAATGCAAACAAATGCCAATATGATATAAAACTATTATGAATAAAATTCTTAATGTGGCAGCCCTCATAGGGAAAATATTGAATACACAGCAAAGATATTGGCAGTGTGTATGAGTGAGTGTGTGTGTGTAAAAGAAGCTGAAAGAATGAATGAGATCCTGAGTTATTTCAACCACATCAAAGGTATCAAACCAAAAGCAATTAATATGGAAGAGAGATTGATAATGTTAAATATACAAAGAAGCAAAAGGAGATCCAATAGGAAAAGATCCCTTCATATTATGATCGTAAGATGCATTGGGGTAAAAATTCATAATTTATATTTATTTTTAGAAAGCAAGCAAAATAATGAATATGTAAAGTACTTTACCTGAAAAGTATGTTGCTATTATTAATATTACTCATAAGAACTCATATTACTCGTAAGAAGAGATTCTTCTGAGATGATGTATCATGTCACTGAACATACCAGGTTTTTATCATGATAAAAATAATTCGTTTTCCTTATTATGAATGCATTTTTAGCTATTAAATTATTTAGAGAGTCTGAAAGCTGGAAGGTCTCAGTTCAGTTTAGTGGCTCAGTCGTGTCTAACTCTTTGCGACCTCATGAATCGCAGCACGCCAGGCCTCCCTGTCCATCACCAACTCACGGAGTTTTCTCAAACTCATGACCATCGAGTCGGTGATGACATCCAGCCATCTCATCCTCTGTCGTCCCCTTCTCCTCCTGCCCCCAATCCCTCCCAGCATCAGGGTCCTTTCCAATGAGTCAACTCTTCGCATGAGGTGGCCAAAGTACTGGAGTTTCAGCTTCAGCATCAGTCCTTCTAATGAACACCCAGGACTGATCTCCTTTAGGATGGACTGCTTGGATCTCCTTGAAGTCCAAGGGACTTCTCCAACACCACAGTTCAAAAGCATCAATTTTTCAGTGCTCAGTTTTCTTCACAGTCCAACTCTCACATACATACATGACCACTGGAAAAACCATAGCCTTGACCAGATGGACCTTTGTTGGCAAAGTAGCGTCTCTGTTTTTTAATATGCTATCTAGGTTGGTCATAACTTTCCTTCCAAGGAGTAAGCGTCTTTTAATTTCATGGCTGCAGTCACCATCTGCAGTGATTTTGGAGCCCAAAAAATAAAGTCTGACACTGTTTCCACTGTCTCCCCAATTATTTCCCATGAGGTGATGGGACCAGATGCCATGATCTTAGTTTTCTGAATGCTGAGCTTTAAGCCAACTTTTTCACTCACCTCTTTCACTTTCATCAAGAGGCTTTTTAGTTCCTCTTCACTTTCTGTCATAAGGGTGTTGTCATCTGCATATCTGAGGTTATTGATATATGGAAGGTCCCAGGTGCCCTTTATTTGTGTTGTGCATTCTGTCTTTGATCCACCACCTACTTTAATTTTGCTGTAACAGTATCTATCAAGAAAATTTATTACTTTACCCTTGTCAACAAATTATATGTGCAAGCCATTTATCAAAAAGTATTTCTTGACTTCTGATTGATAACCACTTCAAGAGGTATGTATTAATTTTGAAAAATAAGACATTATTTCTCAAGAAGATAAAACTTGAGAATTATACTGCCATTAATAAATCTAAATTGAGTAATATTATAACAGAAAGCTTTCTTTCGTGGCTCAGTGGTAAGGAATCTACCTGCAAATGGAGAAGATATGAGTCTGATCCCTGGGTTGGGAAGATCACCTAGAGAAGAAAATGGCAAACCACTCTAGTATTCTTGCCTGGGACATCCCATGGACAGAAAATCCTTTCAGGCTTCAATCCATAGGGTCAAAAGAGTCAGACATGACTTAGTGACTATACCACAAACCATTACCACCACAGCAGGAAAATGGTAGACATAATCTGACCACAATAAGAATCAACAAAAATAATTCCCCACATGTGGTTTACAGGCTCTGCAGATCATCTCCTGGTTTCAGTTTAGTTCAGTCCCTCAGTCGTGACTGACTCTGCCTCTCCATGGACTGCAGCATGCCATGCTTCCCTGTTCATCATCAACTCTTGAGCCTTGCTCAAACTCATGTCCATTGAGTTGGTGATGCCATCCAACCATCTCATTCTCTGTCGTCCCCTTCTCCTCCTGCCTTCAATCATTCCCAGCATCAGAGTCTTTTCCAGTGAGTTAGTTATTTGCATCTGGTTGCCAGAGTATTGGAGTTTCAGCTTCAACAGCAGTCCTTCCAATGAATATTCAGGACTGATTTCCTTTAGGATGGACTGGTTGGATCTCCTTGGAGCCCAAGGGACTCTCAAGAGTCTGCTCCAACACCACAGTTCAATAGCATTGATTCTTTGACACTCAGCTTTATTTATAGTCCAGCTCTCACATCCATACATAACTATTGGAAAAACCATACCTTTAAGTAGATGAACCTTTGTTGGCAAAGCAATGTCTCTGCTTTTTAGTATGCTGTCTAGGTTAGTCATAACTTTTCTTCCAAGGAGCAAGGGTCTTTCAATTTCATGGCTGCAGTCACCATCTGCAGTGATTTTGGAGGCCCCCAAAATAAAATCTATCACTGTTTCCGTTGTTTCCCCCATCTATTTGCTGTACTGTGATGGGACTGGATGCTATGATCTTAGTTTTCAGAATGTTAAGTTTTAAGCCAACTTTTTCACTCTTCTCTTTCACTTTCATCAAGAGGCTCTTTACTTCTTCACTTTTTGCCATAAGGGTGATGTCATCTGCATATGTGAGGTTATTGATATTTCTCCAGAGAATCTTGATTCTAGCTTGTGCTTCATCCAGCCTGGCATTTAACATGATGTACTCTGCATATAAGTTAAATAATCAGGGTGATGATATAAGGCCTTGATGTACACCCTTCCTGATTTGGAACAACTCTGTTGTCCCATGTCCAGTTCTAGCTGTTGCTTCTTGACCTGCACACAGATTTCTCAGAAGGCAAGTTAGGTTAAAAAAAAAAAAAAAAAAGGAAGGAAAATAAGGTGGTCTGGTATTCCCATCTCTTGAAGAATTGTCCACAGTTTGTTGAGATCCACACAGTCAAAGGCTTTGGTGTAGTCAATGAAACAGAAGTAGATGTTTTTCCCCACTTCAGTATTCTAGCCTGAAGAATTCCATGTACTGTATAGTCCATGGGGTTGCAAGGAGCCAGATATGACTGACTGACTTTCACTTTCACTTTCAATACAGTATAAAAAGAGGTGCCATCAAAAATATAAAATGGCAAGAAAAAAAAGGTTGGAGCTTTATAGGCACATGAAGATAGTTGCTCTCAGTCTAAAACAGATTGTTTTATACATGATTATACTCTATGTAAACCTCATTGTAACCATAAAGGCAACATCTAGAGTAGGTTCACAAAATATAAAAATGGGAACAGAGCATATAACCATGGGAAAATAATCAATTTACAAAGGTAAGCATATTCAGAGAGCAAAAAGAAACAATGTGAAGAGAGAATAACCAGAAAGCAAAGAATAAGATGTCAATATTAAGTCCTTATATACTAATAATCATTCTAAAGGTAATAAGGTTGGATTTACCAATGAAAAGGCACAGAGTGGTTGGATACTTTAAAAGAAAAAGAAGACCCACCTGTATACTTTAGCCAAGAGACTCATTTCACCTCTAAAGACATAAAGCCTCAAAGTGAATGGATGGAACAAGATATTCCCTGCAGATGCAAACCAAAAAAGAGTGGGATTAGCCATACTTATACTAGACAATATAGATTTCAACAAAAAGAGGTAACAGAAAATGAAGTCATTACAGAATGATAAATAGGTTGATTATTCAAGAAGATAAGCAATCATAGATGAATGTACACCAAACACTGGAACACCTGAATAAACAATCACTAATGGATCTGAAGGGAGAAAAGAACAGCTATACTAGTAGGGACTTCAATACCCCACTGTCAGCAATGGGTAGATCATTCAGAAAGAAAATCAACAAGGAAACATTGGAATTAAACTATACTTCAGATGAAATAGACTTAGCAGACACATATAGAGTATTCATTCTAACAGCAGCATAATACACATTCTTCTCAAAAGCACACAGTACATTCTCCAGGATAGATCATATAATAAACCACCTTTTATCAAATTTAAGGTGATTGAGCTCATACCAAATAACTTTTCTGACCTCAGTGGTATAAAACTAGCAATCAACAAGAGGAAAGCTGAAAATCTATAAATATGTGGAAACTCAATGACACACTCCTAAATAACCAATAGTTGAAAGAAGAAATTGAAAAGAAATAAGCTATCTTGAAACAAATGAAAATGAAAACACATCACATCAAATATGGAATGCTGTGAAAATAATTCTGGAAAAAGAGGTTTACAGGGATAAATGTATATGTTAAGAAGTCAGAAAGATTTCAAATTAAAAAAAAAAATAATTTTACACCTCAAGGAACTAAAAAGAAGAACAAATTATTCCCAAAGTTAGAAGAATAAGGAAGTAATAAATATCTGAACAGAAGTAAATTAAGTAAAGTCTAGAAAAACAGTAGAATGCATAAATGAAATTAAGAGCTACTTTATTGGAGAGTTAAACAAAATTGACAAACCTTTATCTATACTAAGAAAAAAGACTCAAAATTAAAATTAGAGAAACATTGCAAATAATGCTACAGAAAAATAATGAGTAATAAGAAAATACTATGAAAAATATATACCAATAAATGGATAAATTCATTCCTAGAATGATATAGCTTAGTGAGACCAAATTAGGAATAAATAGAAATCTGAACAGAACAATGACATGTAAAGAGATGAATCAGTATAAACTTCCCAACACAGAAACCACAGGACCAGATAGCAAATTCTAGATAACACTTGAAGAAATAACACCAACTCTTCTTAAACTTCTCCAAGAACTGAAGAAAAGGAAATACTGCCAAAATTTTAAATGAGCCAACATTACACTGACACCAATTTCAGTTAAGAACACCAAAAGTAAAGAATATTATAGATTCATATCCCAGATGATATGAGAAAAGGTCAGTTTTCATTCCAACCCCAAAGAAAGATAATGCCAAAGAATTTTCAAACAACTGTACAATTGCACTTATTTCACATGCTAGCAAGGCAATGTTGCAAGTCTTTCAAGCTAGGCTTCAGCAGTATGTGAAACAAGAACTTCCAGAAGTACGCGCTGGATTTAGAGAAGGCAGAGGAACCAGAAATCAAACTGCCAATATTCATTGGATCATAGAAAAAGAAAGAATTCCATAAAAATATCTACTGCTGCTTCATTGACTATGCTAAAGCCTTGATCGTGTAGATCACAACAAACTGTGGAACTTTCTTAAAGAGATGGGAATACCAGACCACCTGACCTGCCTCCTGAGAAATATGCATGCAGGACAAGAAGCAACGGTTAGAACTGGACATGGAAAAATGGATTAGTTCAAAATTGGGAAAGGAGTATGTCAAGGCTCTATATTGTCACCCTGCTTATTTAACACATATGCACAGTATATCATGTGAAATGCCAGGCTGGATGAATCACAAGCTGGAAACAAGATTTCTGGGAGGAATACCAACAACCTCAGATACGCAGATGACACCACTTTAATGGCAGAAAGAGTAGAGAAACTACAGAGCCTCTTGATGAGAATGAAAGAAGAGAGTGAAAAAGCTGGCTTAAAACTTAGCATTCAAAAAACAAAGATCATGGCATCTGGTTCCATCAGTTAAGTTCAGTCACACAATCATGTCTGACTCTTTGCAACCCCATAGACAGCAGCATGCCAGGATTCCTGTCCATCATCAACTCCCAGAGCTTGCTCAAACTCATATCCATCAAGTATGTGATGCCATCAAACCATTTCATCCTCTACTGCCCACTTCTCCTGCCTTCAATCTTTCCCAGCATCAGGGTCTTTTCCAATGAGTCAGTTCCATAATATCATGGCAAATAGATGGGGACAAAGTGGAAACAATGACAAGTTTTATTTTCCTGGGCTCCAAAATCACTGCAGATGGTGACTGCAGCCATGAAATTGAAAGACACTTACTCCTTGGAAGAAAAGCTATGACAAACCTAGACAGCGTATAAAAAAAGCAAAGACATTATTTTGCCAACAAAGGTCCATCTAGTCAAGGCTATGGTTTTTTCCAGGAGTCATGTATGGATGTGAAAGTTGGACTATAAAGAAAATAGAGTGCCGAAGAATTGATGCTTTTGAACTGTGGTGTTGGAGAAGACTCCTGAGAGTCCCTTGGACAGGAAGGAGATCAAACCAGCCAATCCTAAAGTAAATCAACCCTGATCATTCATTTGAAGGACAGATGCAAGCTGAAGCTCTAATACTTTGGCCACCTAATTGAAAAGCCAACTCATTGGAAAAGACCCTGACGCTGGAAAAGATTAAGAGAAGGCAGATAAGTGGGTGACAGAAGATTAAATGATTGGATGGCATCATCAACTCAATGGACGTGAGTTTAAGTAAATTCCAGGATATAGTGAAAGACAGGGAGGCCTGGCATGCTGCACTCTATGGGGTTACGAAGAGTCAGACATGACTTAGCGACTGATCACCAACACCATGCCATCTACCAGTTACCACTTCTGGGTTAAACTCAAAGAAAATGAAAACAGGATATTAAAGAGATATTCCAAGTTTATTGCAGCATTACTGTAATAGCCAAGGAGTAAAGACAACCTAACTACCTGCCAATGCATGAATGGATAAAGATGTGATATAACCATTCAGTCCTGAGTAAGAAGCCCATCTTTTGATTTGTGGTAACGTGGTGGATTTTGTGGACATCATGCTAAGTGATGTAAGTCATATACAGAAAGACAAATACTGTGTGATACCACCCACATTTGGAATCTAAAAAAGCCAGATTCGTAAAAAATGAGAGTATTATAATTGGTACCAAGGTTAGGGTGGGTTGGCGAGAAAACAAGATAGGTGTTGTTTAGGAGTATAAATTTGAAATGAGGAGTAAATCCTAGAGTTCTAATGCACAGTATAATGAACATTGACAACAACATTGTATTATAATCATTAAACTCATGAAAATCTGAAAATTAAGTATTTCAATCCTCAAAAAGAAATGACAATCATGCAATATGCTAATTATTGCTATGATGCAATCATATTACAACATATAAATGCATTAAATTAACATGTTTAACATGTTGCATACCTTAAATTTACCAATGCTGTATGTCAAATATGTTTTAATTAAAATAAAACATAAACAAAGACTTAAGTATGATACTGAAAATGCAGCATATAAATTTTTCACCAAGATTTGACCTTGATAAATTTATCTGCAGGATTGGAAACATTAAAAAAAAAAAAAACACCAAGAATTGGATAGGGATTTGTAGCAAAATGAAATATGCATAAGTGAGCCAGCATGAAGCTGATGGTAAATTAGTGAGTTCCAGTCTAGATGTTGTTATTTAGGCTCATGGTCAGGATCCATATGAGCAAAACTTCCAAGATCAGGAGAGTTCACAGTTACCATGAGAGAGATATGTTTAGTATTAAATGTATTTTGTAAATGTGGACTTTTCTAAATTCACTGATCATGTATGTTCATAGTATCTACTACAAACTGTATCTTCTATTCAGCAAAAGTAATTATCTGTGATTTTTTACTTGGAAAGAAATGTACTTGTTTACAAATCTCATAATTCCACCTTCACCTACCCTCCATGTAAAAAGGCAAGCAATATATTTTAAGACTCATGGTTAGGTATTGCAATTGTACAAATATTTTAAAAGCTTTGATTGAAATTGAACATAAAAATCTTTTCTTGATATACCATACAAATACTCCTTACCTGAGTCATTCTGTAGATCTTTCTCAATTTCTAAACAATGTGGTTTCCTTTTATTAAAAACTAGTTGATTGGAGAACAAGATGATAGAGGAGTAGGTGGATGTGTAGTACATCTCTCTCCACGGATACATCAGGAATACACTTTCAGACACAAAAGTGCATGCCCAACACGAGTTGAGAGCAGACAGGAGTACCTGACCAGCAGAAAAGAATATATACACTCACACAAAACTCGGTAGGATGAAGGAACTAGGGGGAAAAACAGGAGTGTTAGTAGAACTGGATCTGTCCTTGGTGGGTGGGGGAACTGAAGCAGGGGTCTGAGTCCCACACTGGGACAAGTGTCTGAGTCAGAGGAGAAATATTTAAGGCTGAGAGTGAAACAGCTGATCTGTGGCAGCCTAAATGGAATGAAAAACAGACAGCCCTTAATACAGCCATACATACCCTGGACAGGGACACAGGTCCCCTGGAAGGTGCAGTGGCTGGGAACTGGAGTTCAGGGATTGTGGAGTAATCTCAGGGCAAAGGCTGATGTTGACTGTGGGGAGACGGACAGAGGGGATGTGAGGGAGGAGACTGTGGTGGGAAATACTTGTGGAGGAGAGCCAGGCAGCCATGGGAGCAAGGGGATACTGCTGAGTCCCATGTGGGGGATGGAGCCATCACCATAGCCTCTCTCCCCCCACACGCCAGTATTGCTAGCTGAACAACAGAGAGTCTGGCCTATCAAACGCCTGAGGTACTGAACTACAGAGTAGGATCCCATCCAGGATGCCCCTTTAAGTGACTGATGTGCTGAACTACAGAGTAGAACTCCAGCCAGGGGTGGGCCCTCTCTGTGCCTGACTTGCCAAACAACAGAGAAGGACCCCAGGCAAATGAGCCCTCTAAGTGTCTGAACGGGTGGAGCTATGGAGGAAGACTGGTCAAAGAGGCCTTCTGACCGCCACTACAAGAAGCTCAAAGAAAGACTCTGATAGGGCCCTAACTCCTGCATCAGACACAGTCCATGTCCCTCCCCACGTGGTGCCGCAAGGGTCCTTGTAAGCCAAACAGTTGTGCCACCTTCACATTCAACTCTCTCTGGGGGCAGAGCTGCCACAGGAAAAAAAACGTCTTGCATCTATGCAAGCAGGGTCACTTCAGTAGTGTCTGACCCTTTGTGACCCTGTAGACTGTGGCCAGCCAGGCTTCTCTGCCAGGGAGGGGTTTCTCCAAGCAAGAATATTGGAGCATATTGGCCAATACTGGTTGCCATGGCCTTCTAGAGAACTATATTTCCTGTTGCCCAAGCCACCAGTTCCCCTGAGTACCTGGTGTGTCCAAAATCTCTGCTGTCCAAGCAGCTGCACCACCTCCACCCCTGGCCCTCACAGCGGCAAACCCAAGTCCTCCAGGGCAGCCTCAGGAGAAAGCCCCAGTGCACGACCTACATGCAGAGTTGGAAATAAAACCACAATTGAAACTCAGGGGCAGTGTGACTAAGGAAGAAGACCCAAAACTTTCCCACCAGTTTTAAAAGCTGCAGATTAAATCCATATGATCATCTAGGCAGACTCTGTGTCTATGGAATATATAAAAGGTAACTCAGAGCTCCCACAAAAGAAAACACGCTAGTTCTGATAGCTATGAAAATTGGAGGCAAGAATACACAGGAGTAAGACCAGATTAGAATCGGAGCTGCCCCCACAACAGGTCCAGAGATCAGCACAGTGTTGGAGGGCATCCTAGGGAGGTGAGGTGGACTATGACTCTCAGCGAGGGAAAGGACTCTGACAGTAGTGACTCAAGAAAAACGTTTATTACTCTTATGTTTTGACTTGTTCTGTAGATTCTTTTGGATCCCCCCCCCGCCACCCCCGTTGTAGCTGTCAGTTTTTTTGGCACTATGAAATCTAATTAAGCTTTTGAGGGTTTTTTTTTTTTTTTTCTTTCTTTCTTTCTCAGTCACATTTTTGATTGTTGTTATAAACCCCTGCCTCTACGTTTTCCTTTTTTTTTTTTTTTTTTTTCTAGCTCTCTTTATTTTATTTTTTATTTGTGTGTGTGTGTGTGTGTAATAAAGTTTTATTAAAGTATAAAGGAGATAGAGAAAGCTTCTGACATAGGCATCAGAAGGGGGCAAAAGAGTACCCCTTTGCTAGTGTTAGCAATGGAGTTATATACTCTCCAATGAATCCAAAGAATGTCTGGAGGTTGCAAAGACTTCACCAGACGCACTCCCATAATTTACATTTTAAGATAACAGAGTTGGCTAGAAGGTTTAATCCAAAGATTGTCCTCAGGCAGGATACATCCTTGTAAAGACCAGACCTACTCCCATAATTTGCATTTTAAGATAACAGAATTAGCCAGAGGGTTTAATCCAAAGACTGTCCTCAGGCAGATGGGGAATACATGTAACTCTGGCTGATTCATATCAATGTATGACAAACCCCCCCAAAAAAAAAAAAAATAAATAAATAAAACACATAGTCCAAAAAAAAAAAAAAGAAAAAGTAATAAATAAACTGCTGCGTCTACATTCTGCTTTTGCAGTTTTGTGGAATTTTCCTTTTTTTTTTTTTATTTTCTTCTTTTATTTTATTTTTCTTTTGTCTATTTTTTAATTTTAACTTTTAATTTTTTTAAACCTATTATTTTTTTTTTTTGCTATATTTATTCCTTTGTTTGCCTTTCCTACAGTTCTTTTCCCCTTGTAGTTCATCTTGAATGTGTATAAATCTTCATCTATCTCCATTAACTTTGCGTATACATAATTTGTTTCTTTTCTTTCTTTTCATTCCCCTCAACATATTTGTTAGGTTTTTCTTTTCTATTTTTCTTTTTCATTGGTTTTTTTCACCACCTTGGCACCTTACTTTATTTTATTTTCCACTTTGTGCTTTAGTTAGTTTTCTTATTAACTGGTAAATATAATTTCTGATTTCCTTTGTTCACTGAGTCAGTCTATTGTACTTTAATTTAGTTGGACTCTTTTGACTTTGCTTATGGGTGTATATGTAAATGTGCATATTTCATTACTTTAATTATTATTTGCCTGATTTTGTAACTGCCATTTGTCTGAAGTTTATCTTTGGTTTCTCATTTTTGGGCATTTGCTTTAATCTCACTTAACACCATAACAAATCACTTGTGGAATCTTTGTTTCTGGACAGGTATTAGGCCCTGAGACTTTGGAGTGGGAACACTGACTCCAAGATGATAGACTACTATGGAACTTACCCTTCAGTTCAGTTCAGTTCATTTCAGTCGCTCAGTCGTGTCCGACTCCTTGCGACTCCATGAATCACAACACACCAGGCCTCCCTGTCCATCACCAACTCCTAGATTTACTCAACTCATGCCCATCGAGTTGGTTATGCCATCCAGCCATTTCATCCTCTGTCGTCCCCTTCTCCTCCTGCCCCCAGTCCTCCCAGACCCCAGAATCAGGGTCTTTTCCAATGAGTCAATCCAATAAGTCAACTCTTCGCATGAGGTAGAAAAAGTATTGGAGTTTCAGCTTCAGCATCAGGCCTTCCAAACAACACCCAGGACTGATCTCCTTTAGGATGGACTGGTTGGATCTCCTTTAGTCCAAGGGACTCACAAGAGTCTTTTCCAACACCATAGTTCAAAAGCATCAATTTTTTGGCACTCAACTTTCTTCACAGTCCAACTCTCACGTCCATACATGACCAGTGGGAAAATCATAGCCTTGACTAGATAGACTGTTGTTGACAAAATAATGTCTCTGCTTTTTAACATGCTGCCTAGGTTGGTCAAACTTTCCTTCCAAGGAGTAAGTGTCTTTTAATTTCATGGCTGCAATCACCATCTGCAGTGATTTTGGAGCCCCCCAAAATAAAGTCTGACACTGTTTCCACTGTTTCCCATTCTATTTCCTATGAAGTGATGGGACCAGATGCCATGATCTTAGTTTTCTGAGTGCTGAGCTTTAAGCCAACTTTTTAACTCTCCTCTTTCACTTTCATCAAGAGGCTTTTTAGTTCATCTTTACTTTCTGCCATAAGGGTGGTATCATCTGCATATCTGAGGTTATTGATATTTCTCCTGGAAATCTTGATTCCAGCTTGTGCTTCTTCCAGCTCAGTGTTTCTCATAATGTACTCTGCATATAAGTTAAATAAGCAGGGTGACAATATACAGCCTTGATGTCCTCCTTTTCCTACTTGGAACCAGTCTGTTGGCCCATGTCCAGTTCTAACTGTTGATTCCTGACCTGCATACAGGTTTCTCAAGAGGCAGGTCAGGTGGTCTGGTATGCCCATCTCTTTCAGAATTTTCCACAGTTTATCGTGATCCACACAGTCGAAGGCTTTGGTATAGTCAATAAAGCAGACATAGACGTTTTTCTGGAACTTTCTGGCTTTTTTGATGATCCAGCAGATGTTGGCAACTTGATCTCTGGTTCCTCTGCCTTTTCTAAAGCCAACTTGAACATCTGGACATTCATGGTTCATGTATTGCTGAAGCCTGGCTTGGAGAATTTTGAGCATTACTTTACTAGCATCTAAGATGAGTGCAATTGTGTAGTAGTTTGAGCATTCTTTGGGATTGGAATGAAAATTGACCTTTTCCAGTCCTGCAGCCACTGCTGAGTTTTCCAAATTTGCTGGCATATTGAGTGCAGCACTTTCAGAGCATCATCTTTCGGGATTTGAAATAGCTCAATTGGAATTCCCTCACATCCACTAGCTTTGTTCATAGTGATGCTTTCTAAGGCCCACCTGACTTCACATTCCAGGATGTGTGCCTCTAGGTGAATGATCACACCATCGTGATTATCTGGGTCATGAAGATCTTTTTTTACAGTCCTTCTATGTATTCTTGCCACATCTTCTTAATATCTTCTGCTCCTGTTAGTTCCTTACCATTTCTGTTTTTTATCAAACCCATCTTTGCTTGAAATGTTCCCTTGGTATCTCTGATTTTCTTGAAGAGATCTCTAGTCTTTCCCTTTCTGTTGTTTTCCTCTATTTCTTTGCATTGTTCACTGCGGAAGGCTTTCTTATCTCTCCTTGCTATTCTTTGGAACTCTGCATTCAAATGGGAATATCTTTCTTTTTCTCCTTGGCTTTTCACTTCTCTTCATTTCACAGCTATTTGTAGGGCTTCCTCAGGCAACCATTTTACCCTTTTGCATTTCTTTTCCACAGGGATGTTCTTGGTCCCTGTCTCCTGTACAATGTCATGAACCTCCATCCATAGTTCATCAGGCACTCTGTCTATCAGATCTAGTCCCTTAAATCTATTTCTTACTTCCACCGTATAGTCATAAGGGGTTTTATTTTGGTCATACCTGAATGGTCTAGTGGTTTTCCCTACTTTCTTCAATTTAAGTCTGAACTTACCCTAGGAAGTATCAAATAGTGAGAACTCATACAGAGGAAACCACTTGAATACAAGACTCAGCATCATCCAACCACCAGGAGCACCGTGTGCAGGGCACCTCATCTAAACAACAAACAAAAGGATAGTACAAACCCAGTCAACAGCAGACAGGATTACCACCTCACTCAGCCATGTGCATCAGAGGAAAAAACAAAAAACCAAAATCTCAGCACAAATCTTACTGTATAGAAGCTTACACAAACCACTGGACAAACCTTAGAAGAAGAGAAGCCAATAGGAAGAAAGAATTCAAACTTGAAGCCTGGGAAAGGGGACCTCAAACACAGTAATTTTTAAAAAAAGAAAAGAAAAGGCAGAGCAATACTACACAAATGATGGAACAAACTAGAAGACAGGAGTCCAAATAAATGAAGAGGAAATAAGCAAACTACCTGAAAAAGAATTCAGAATAATGATAGTAAAGATGATTAAGTACCTTGAAAACAAAATGGAGAAAATGCAAGTATCAATTAACAAGGACCTAGAAGAATTGAAGAATAAACATACAGAAAAAAAGAACTCAATTACTGAAATAAAAAAATACTCTACAAAGAATCAATAGCAGAATATGTGAAGCAGAAGAATGAAGCAATGAGCTATAAGATGAAATGGTGGATACGACATCTGAAGAGCCGAATAATGTAAAAAGGATGAAAATAACTGAGGATAGTCTCACAGACCTCTGAGACAATATCAAACGCAGCATCATTCAAATTATAGGGGTCACAGAAGAGGAAGAGAAAAAGAAAGGGTATGAAAAGATTCTTGAAGAGATTATAGTTCAAAATTTCCCCAACATGGAAAATAAGATAGTCAATCAAATCCAAGAGGCACAAAGAGTCCCATACAGGATAAACCCAAGGAGAAACACACCAAGACACATACTATCAAACTAACAAAGACTGAACACAAAGAAAGAATATTAAAAGCAAGGGAGAAGCAACAAGTAACATAAAAGGGAAACCCCATATGCTTAACAGCTGATTTTTCAGCAGAAACACTGCAGGCCAGAAGGGAATGGCAGAATATATTTAAAGTACTGAAAGGGAAAAATCTGCAACCAAGATTACTGTACCCGGCAAGGATCTCACTCAAAATTGATGGAGTAATAAAAAGCTTTTCAGGCAAGCAAAATTTAAGAGAATTCAGTACCACCAAACCAGCTTTACAACTAATGTTAAAGGGACTTATATGGTCAAGAAATACAATAAAATAAAAAAAGATCTACAAAATCAATCCCAAACTATGAAGAAAATGGCAATAGAACATATATATCAGTAATTGTTTTAAATGTAAGTGGATTAAATGTTCCAGCCAAAAGACACAGACTGGCTGAATGGATACAATAATAAGAGCCATGCATATGGTGTCTACAAGAAACACACTTCAGACCTAAAGACACATACAGACGGAAAGTGAGAGGATGGAAAAATATATTCCATGTAAATGGGAAGCAAAAGAAAGCTGGAGTAGCAATCCTCATATAAGACAAAATAGACCTTAAAATAAAGAAGATTATGAGAAATAAGGAAGAACACTACACAATGATCAAGGGATCAATCCAAGAGGAAGATCTAACAATTGTAAATATCTATGCACCCAACATAGGAGCACCTCAAAACATAAGACAAATACCAACAGACATAAAAGGGGAAACTGACATTAGCACACTATTAGTAGGAGACTTTAACACCCCATTCAAACCAATGGACAAATCATCAAACAGAAAAATAATAAGGAAATGCAAGTCTTAAATGATACTTTACATAAGATGGATCTCATTGATGTCTTCAAGACATTCCATCCAAATGCAGAAAAATGCACCTTCTTCTCAAGTGCACATGAAAAATTATCCAGGATAGATCACATCTTGGGTCACAAATCAAACCTCAGTAAACTTAAGAAAATTGATATCATACGAAGCATCTTTTCTGACCACAATGCTATGAGACTAGATAACAATCACACACACACACACACACACACACACACACACCTGTAAGAAGCAAAAACACATGTAGATTAAACAACATGTTTCAAAATAACCAAGAGGCTACTGAAGAAATCAAAAGGGAAATTTAAAAAAATTCTAAAAACAAATGACAATGAAAACATGAGAACTCAAAACCTATGGGATTCAGCAAAAGAAGTTCTAAGAGGAAAGTTTATAGCAATACAATCCTACCTCAAGAAACAAGAAAAAAGTCAAATAGAAACCCTAACTTTACATCTAAAACGGTTGGAAAAAGAAGAGCAAAAAAACCCAAAATTAGTAGAAGGAAAGAAATCATAAAGATCCAAGCAGAAATAAATGAAAAAGAAATGAAAAAAAAAAAAAAAAAGAGAGAGAGAGAGAGAGTAAGAGAGATTGATAAAACTAAAAGCAGGTTCTTTGAGAAGATAATAATAATAATAATAAAGAGACAAACCTTTACCAGGCTCATAAACACAAAAAAAAAAAAAAAGAGAGAGAGAGAGAGAAGAATCAAATCAACAAATTTAGAAATGAAAAAAGAGAAGTTACAAGAGACAGTGCAGGAATACAGAAGATTATAAGAGGCTAATATGAACTATATAGTGATAAAATGGATAACGTGAAAGAAATTGTCAGATTCTTAGACAAATTCAATCTTCCAAGACTGAACCAGGAAGAAATAGAAATTGTGAACAATGCAATTACAACCACTGAGTTGAAGCTGTGATAAAAAATCTGACAAAAAAACAAAAGCACAGGACCAGATGACTTCAGAGGAGAATTGTGTCAAACATTTAGAGAAGAGATAACACCTATCCTTCTAAAACTCTTTCAGAATTTCCAAACTCATTCTATGAGGCCACCATTACCCTGATACCAAAACCAGATGAAGACAGCATGAAAAAAAGAAAATGACAGGCCAATATCACTGATGAACATAGATGCAAAAATCTTCAACAAAATTTTAGCAAACAGAATTCAACTACACATCAGAAAGCTCATACACCATGAGCAAGTTGAGTTTATTCCAGGGATGCAAGGATTCTTCAATATATGCAAGTAAATCAATATGATATCCCATATTAACAAATTGAAAGACAAAAATCATATGATAATGTCAATAGATGCAGAAAAAGACTGACAAATTTCAGCACCCATTTATGATTAAAACTCTTCAAAAAAATGGCCATAAAAGGTGCCTACCTCAACCTAGTAAAGGCCACATATGATAAGGCTACAGGAAACATTATTCTCAATGGTGAAAAACTGAAAGCATTCCCTTTAAGATCAGGAACAAGACAAAGGTGTCCATATTTACCTCTAATATTCAACGTGATTTTGGATGTCCTAGCTACAGCAATCATAGAAGAAAAAGAAATAAAACTAATCCAGATCAGAAAAGAAGTAAAGCTCTCACTATTTGCAGATGACACAATATTGTACATCAGTTCAGTTCAGTCACTCAGTTGTGTCTGACTCTTTGCGACACCACAAACCGCAACATGCCAGGCTTCCCTGTCCATTACCAACTCCTGGAGTTTACCCAAACTCGTGTCCATTGAGACGGTGATGCCATCCAACCATCTCATCCTCTGTCATCCCCTTCTCCTCCTGCCCTCAATCTTTCCCAGCATTGGGGCCTTTTCGAATGAGTCAGCTCTTCTTATCAGGTGGCCAAAGTATCAGAGTTTCAACTTCAACATCAGTCCTTCCAATGAATTTTCAGGACTGATCTCCCTTAGGATGGACTGGTTGGATTTCCTTGCAGCCCAAGGGACTCTCAAGAGTCTTCTCCAACACCACAGTCTAAAAGCATAA
This sequence comes from Dama dama, assembly GCF_033118175.1. NCBI lineage: Eukaryota > Metazoa > Chordata > Mammalia > Artiodactyla > Cervidae > Dama > Dama dama. The sequence goes on from NC_083681.1 coordinate 14,461,471, forward strand.
GTTCTTTGGCACTCAGCTTTCTTTATAGTCCAATTCTCACATCCATACAAGACCACTGGAAAAACCATAACCTTGACTAGATGGACCTTTGTTGGCAAAGTTATGTCTTTGCTTTTTAATATGCTATCTAAGTTGGTCATAACTTTCCTTCCAAGGAGTAAATGTCTTTTAATTTCATGGCTGCAATCACCATCTGCAGTGATTTTGGAGCCCCCCCCCCCCAAAAAAAAAAAAAAAATAAATAAAGTCTGACACTGTTTCCACTGTTTCCCCATCTATTCCCCATGAGGTGATGGGACCAGATGGCATGATCTTAGTTTTCTGAGTGTTGAGCTTTAAGCCAACTTTTACACTCTCCTCTTTCACTTTCATCAAAAGGCTTTTTAGCTCATCTTTACTTTCTGCCATAAGGGTGGTGTCATCTGAGGTTATTGATATTTGTCCCGGCAATCTTGATTCCAGCTTGTGCTTCTTCCAGCCCAGCATTTCTCATGACTTATGCTGCATATAAGTTAAATAAGCAAGGTGACAATATACAGCTTTGACATACTCCTTTTCCTATTTGGAACCAGTCTGTTGTTCCATGTCCAGTTCTAACTGTTGCTTCCTGACCTGCATACAGGTTTCTCAAGAGGCAGATCAGGTGACCTGGTATTCCCATTTCTTTCAGAATTTTCCACAGTTTATTGTGATCCACACAGTCAAAGGCTCTGGCACAGTCAATAAAACAGAAATAGCCTTAACCATAGATACTGTATATAGAAAACCCTAAAGATAATATCAGAAAATTACTAGAGCTCATCAGTGAATTTAACAATGTTGCAGGATACAAAATCAATACAGAGAGTTTCTATACACTAAGAATGAAAAATCAGGAAGAGTAATTAAAGAATCAATCCCATGCACCATTGCAACAAAAATAATTAAATATCTATGAATAAACATATTTAAGGAGATGAAAGAACTGTACACAGAAAACTATAAGACGCTGATGAAAGAAATCAAAGATGACATAAACAGATGGAAAGATATTCCATGTTCCTGGGTAGGAAGAATCAATATTGTGAGAATGACTATACTAGCAAATGCAATCTACAGATTCATTGTGATCTCTATCAAATTACCAGTGGCATTTTTCACAGAACGAGGAGAAAAACTTTCACAATTCATATGGAAACACAAAAGACCCCAAACAGCCAAAGCAGTCTTGAGAAAGAAGAAAGAAGCTGGAGGAATCAACCTTCCTGACTTCAGATTATGCTACAAACCTGTATTCATCAAGACAGTATGTTACTGGCACATAAACAGATATATAATCCAATGGAACAATATAAAAAGCCCAGAAATAAAACCATACATCTATGGGTACCACATTTTTGACAAAGGAGTTAAGAATATACAACGGGGCAATGATGACCTCTTCAATAAATGTTGCTGGGAAAACTGGACACCTACATGTAAAAGAATGAAATTAGAACACTTCCTAACACCATACACAAAGATAAAGTCAAAGTGGAGTAAAGACTTAAATATAAGACTAAAAACTATAAAACTTTTAGAGGAAAACATAGGCAGGACTCTCGATGACATGAGTCAAAACAAGATCTTCTCTGACCCACCTCCTAGTGTAACAGAAATAAAACCAAGAGCAAACAAGTGAGATCTGATTAAACTTAAAAGCTTTTGCACAGCAAAGAAAATTATAAGCAAGGTGAAAAGACAACCCTCAGAATGGGAGAAAGTAATAGCAAATGAAACAATTGACAAAGGATTCATTTCCAAAATATACAAGCAGCTCATGCAACTAATGTCAGAAAAACAAACAGCCTGATCAAAACGTGGGAAAAAGACCTAAACAGACATTTTTTTTTTTCCCAAAGAAAACATACAGATGGCTAACAAACACGTGAAAAGATGCTCAACGTTGCTCATTATTAGAGAAATGCAAATTAAAACCACAATGAGACATCACCTCACACTGATCAGAATGGCCATCATCAAAAAGTCTCCAAACAATAAATGGTACAGCAGGAGTAGAGAAAAGGGGACAATCTTGCACTGTTTCTGAGAATGTAAATTGATGCAACCACTAAGGAAGAAGGTATGGAGATTCCATTAAAAAGCCATATGACCCAGCAATCCTGCCCCTAGGCATATACCCTAAGGAAACCAAAATTGAAAAAGGCACATGTACCTCAATGTTCATTTCAGCACTATTTACAATAGCTAGATCATGGAAGCAACCTAGATATCCATTGACAGAGGAATGGGTAAAGAAACTATGGTACATATATACAATGGAATATTACTCAGCCATTAAGATGATTGTATTTGAATCAGTGATAATGAGGTGTATGAAGCTAGAACCCATTATACAGCATGAAGTCCAAAAGAGAAAGAAATATTGTATACTAATGCAAATGTATTAAATCTAGAAAATGGTACTGATGAATTTATTTGCAGGGCAGCCATGGAGAAAGAGACATAGAGAACAGTCCTATGGACACAGGGGATGGGTGGGGAAGAGGGTGAGATGTGCAGAGAGAGCAACATGGAAACTTACAATTTCATATGTAAAATAGCCAATGGGAATTTACTGTAGGACTCAGGAAACTCAAATAGGGGCTCTGTGATAACTTAGAAGGATGGGATGGGGAGGGAGATGGGGAGAATATTTGGGAGGGAAGAGACGTGTGTGTGTATCTATGGCTGATTCTTGTTGATGTTTGACAGAAAATGACAAAATTCTGAAAAGCAATTATCTTGCAATTAAAAAATAAAGTTACAAATAACTAATTGACATTAACATTGTTTGATTTTTTTAATTCACCAGTCTGATTGAAATATTGATACTCTATATCTGTGTGGGTGTGATGTTTGTGCATGTGTATGTGTATGGTTTAAATTAGGCATCCAATTAATCAATCATCTCTGCTGAACTTGTCTGACAAAATACCTGCTGTAACAACTGAATAACATGTCTTTTTTGAAAGCATATCCAGATAGATACCAGTGGCATCTATTCATAAGCTGGCTGTCTTGTTATGTCACTATTACATTGTCAAGCCCACAGTAGAGCTGTAGCTTTGCAAATCATTGAAGCTTTGAAGTTTTTGAAATGTGTTTATCTTATCAGATCATGGTTGCAATATCCCACTTAACTAAGTCACTGTCAACTTGGGGACTGACAAATGTCTTCTGGAAATTGTTACACTATTCATTCATCAGAGGAACAAGATAATTAAGTCATACATTAGCTCTGATGCTTGCTTCAATGTGTACTAATTTTTATATCCTACCATTGGTGTGTTTGTTGCTCAGAGAAACCTCTGATGGATATGTGAGCAGTCATAGCTACCTCAAGGCTTAAATGCCCTGGAAGCCTAAACTGAGACCACTGTATTTATCCTTCTGTTTTCAATCGTTTTGACTTTCACATACAACCTGGGTCTTCAGTACTACCACTCAAGCTAAATTATTTCTTCTTGATGTTCCCATAACCCTTTTCCTATCATATTCCTTAGCACAACATATCATAAGAATTTTTCTGTCTCTTCTACTCTAACATAATATCTTCAATCTATTGGATTATATCTTACTTAATTTTGTTTCCATTACACAAGCCTACTGACTGCCATGAAAAATTGGTTAATACATAATGGATATGTTAATTAAATAATTGTACTTCTGCTTTATAAAATTTGGTATAGATGATAGAATAATACTATTTAAAGAGAAAGTCTGAAAATAATTTATTGAGTAAATTGTATGATAAAACATATTAGAAAAGATGTGATCACCTAGATTTAAAGCCATGAACGAAGGTAGTGGAGGTGATGGAATTCCAGTTGAGCTATTTCAAATCCTAAAAGATGATGCTGTTAAAGTGCTGCACTCAACATGCCAGCAAATATGGAAAACTCAGCAGTGGCCACAAGACTGGAAAATGTCAGTTTTAATTTCAATCCCAAATAAAGGCAATGCCAAAGACTGTTCATACTACCACACAATTTCACTCATCTCACGTGCTAGCAAAGTAATGCTCAAAATTCTCCAAGACTTCAACAGTACATGAATAATCAAAATTCCCCAAGCTTCAACAGTACATGAACTGTGAACTTCCAGATTTTCAAGCTGGATTTAGAAGAGTCAGAGGAATCAGAGTTCAGATTGTCAAGATCCTTTGGATCTTAGAAAAATCAAGAGTTCCAGATAAACATCTACTTCTGTTTTATTAACTACGTGAAAGTCTTTGACTGTGTGTATCACAATAAACCCTGGAAAATTCCTCAAGAAATGGGAATTCCAAATCACCTTACCTGACTCCTGAGAAATCTGTGTGCAGGTCGAGAAGCAACAGTTAGAACTGGACATGGAATAACAGACTGGTTCCAAATTAGGAAATGAGTACATCAAGGCTGCATATTATCACCCTGATTATTTAACTTATATACAGAGTGCATCATGTGAAATGCCAGGCTGGATGGAGCTCAAGCTGAAATCAAGATTGCCAGGAGAAATATCAATAACCTCGAATATGCAGATAACACCACCCTTATGACAGAAAGTAAGGAGCCTCTTGATGGAAGTGAAAGAGGAGAGTGAAAAAGGTGGCTTAAAGCTCAACATTCAAAAAACTAAGATCATGGCATCTGGTCCCATCACTCCATAGCAAATAGATGGGGAAACAATGGAAACAGTGACAGACTTTATTTTCTTGGGCTTCAAAATCACTGCAGATAGTGACTTTAGCCATGAAATTAAAAGACTCTTACTCCTTGGAAGAAAAGGTATGACCAACCTAAACAGCATATTAAAAAGCAAAGGCATGAATTTCCTGACAATGGTCCATATAATCAAGGCTATGTTTTTTCCAGTAGTCATGTATGTACCTGAGAGCTGGACTATAAATAAAGCTGAGCACTTAAGAATTGATGCTTTTGAACTGTGGTGTTGGAGAAGACTCTTGAGAGTCCCTTGGATGGCAAGAAGATCAAATCAGTCCATCGTAAGGGAAATCAGTCCTGAATACTTACCAGAAGGACTGATGCCGAAACTGAAACTTCAATACTTTGGCCACCTGATGTGAAGAACTGACTCACTGGAAAAGCCCCTGATGTTGGGAAAGATTGAAGACTGAAGGAGAAGGGGACGACAGAGGATGAGATGGTTGGATGGCATCACTGACTTGATGGACATGAGTTTGAGCAAGTTCCAGGAGTTGGTGATGGACAGGGAAGCCTGGCGGGCTGCAGTCCATGGGGTCACAAAGAGCTGGACACGACTGAGTGACTGAACTGAAACATGTTTAAGCCTGGACTATGTCATTTGTGAGCAAAATAAATTTTGAAAATAATTTCACTTTTCTGTTATCTCAACTAAAAAATCAAAATTTCACAATGTCTACAACTGAGGCTTACTGTACAAAGAAATTTAGGAATCTTTTAAAATTATTTGTGAACTATAATATACAGCTCAGAAGGAGATATTATTATGAGTTTTACTACTGCTAACATAGTCAAATTTCAATTTTTCTCTTCCTGCATCTATTTTAAGCCCTTGTCATCACTGATCTCTTCCTCCTTGAAATAGTTTGGTCTTCTCTATATCCATCTAGTTATTTTTTTCTCAATAACTCTTGCTTTTATCTCCACATGTCTCTGATTTTTTAAAGCTGAAGTCCAATCTTATATATTTTACTCTGTCTAAACTTAACTTTTGAGGGGATCTCATTCAAATGTATGATTTTAAATTTCATCTGAATACTAAAGATTCCTAAAGATTTATTTAAAATCAAGCAATCTCCCCTGAGGGCTTTCCAGTTGGCTCAGTGGTGACAAATATGTCTGCCAATTCAGTAGAGGCCAGAGACTCAGGTTTGATCCCTGGGTTGGGAAGATCATCTGGAGTAGGAAATGGCTACCCACTCCAATACTCTTGCCTGGAAAATTCCATGTACAGAGGAGCCTGGTGGACTACAGTCCGTGGCGTCATAAAGATTTGAACACAACTAAGCATGAACGCACCACACATTATCTCCCTTGAATTCAGATTTACATATCTTTCCATTAGACATCTCCACATGGATATTTAAAAGATATCACAAACCGAGCATGTCAAAAACTGAACTCCTGCCCTATCCATGACTCACCTTCATATATTCCACCTACAGTCTTCTCACTCTTAACGGAAGCTTGACGTTCTCAGGTATGGAACTCTCAAGTCTGTTAATCATCCTTTCTCTTACATTTCACATCAAATTTATCAGAAAATCATAATCACCTGCCATCTAAATATAAACTGTGTCTGACCACTTCCAGCACGTCCACTGACTGCCGCATCCTCATTCAAGCCATCATGATCTTTTGCTTAGATTATTATATCAAATTTCTTACCAACCTTTCTACATAAATTCTTTCCCTACTACTTGTCTCCTCAAAGTATTTTTTATCTTACAAATTGTAAAACTGAAAGTCTCTACAATGGTCAACTATCCCTATTTAATTTGTACACTCCCCCATACCATTACCATTATTATATATCTGATCTCATCCCGACTCAGTCCTAATTCCTTCCTCTACATCAGTCACACTATTTTTCAAACGCACATCTGTCTTTCAGCCTCAAGGTCTTTGCAACTTTTGTTTCTTCTGCTTGCACGCCTTCCCCCTGTATATCCTCAAGATTCATTTCCTCACAGCATTCATGTCCTTATGCAAATGCCACCTTCCCAGTAAGGCCTTCTGTCACTATTCTATTGAAAATTGCAACTGCCAACATCCTATCAACCTTCCCTGTCTCGCTGTTTTCTAAAACATTTATCATGCCCTGAAGTTATTTACTTAAATATTTTGCTTCACTCCATGCAAGCAAGCATGTATATCTGCTTTATTAGTGACTGGTTCCTAGTGGATAATACAGATATAGGTCTGGTATAGAAAAGATACTCAGGAAGTGTTTATGAAGTGGATGAATGATTTATAATAAAGTTATACTCTCCAAATAAGTATTAATCACTCATTTTTTTGTATTTGTTTGTTTTTTCCAATGTCTTGCTTCACACCTATTTAGTAAAGACTACTATTCAGGATTACTCATGCCCACTTATCCTCTTTTGATAAACTGTTGAGCTATTGCTGTGTTAGTCATTCAGTCATGTCTGACTCTTTGCAACCCCATGGACTGTAGCCCACCAGGCTCCTCTGTCCATGGAGTTCTCCAGGCAAGAATACTAGAATGGATTGCCATTCCCATCTCCAGGAGATCTTTCTGACCTAGGGATTGAACCTGGTCTCCTGTACTGCAGGCAGATTCTTTACCATTTGAGCCATCATGTAAATGTAGTTGAAAAATATATACAGTGTTGAAACTTGCAAAATCATGACAAAGTGAAAAACATATTGATTAGGTACAAACATTACTTATTTTCAAGGGAAAGACCAGTATTAATGGGTATAATCATCTAAATGTATTACAAATTGTTAGAAGATAACTATACTGAGAATATAAAACTAAATAGACAAATTTATATTAAAAAGTTAATAAATATTGTCATTTCATAAAGACTGCTGTGCCTAACAATTTGGTGAATATGTAAATATCACAGCATATGTAAATCACTATATTTATATCACTTTCCTTGAGCCAAACCAAATTTGTACACATCTCTTATTTAATATTTATTTGTTTATTTGACTGCACTAGACCTTAATTGTGGCACTCAGCATCTCCACTCTTAATTGTAGTATGAGGTTGTGTCATGCGGGATATAGTTTCTTGATCATAAATCAAACCTCAACCCCCTGCACTGAGAGCACATAATCTTAGGAATTGATTATGACCACTAGGGATGTCCCCAGGTTTCTTTATTAGCAGTAATTTTATAATATGCATAAATAGTAGCAATAATTATATTTTCCCTTGACAACAGTCTACTTTAAAAAAAAAAAAAAAAACTGGATTTTGAAACACCTTTAGATTATCAAAAAACCATGACCATAATACATAGTGTCCACATATGCCCAATTTCCCCTACTATTTACATCTTATATTAATATGGTAGACATCTAACAATTAATGAATGAATATTGGAACCATATACAAGAACTTGTGTCCTCGTACTTTGAAGTGGAAGTCTTTTGTTTTAGGAGGCAGACCCCCACCAGATGAAAACTACTGACTACAAGAACAGAGACCCTAAAGTTGAAAACAGAGAGTGAGAGATGTTGAAATTTCACCTTGACATCAACCAATCTAAGAATTGTCCCCTCCTTCACAGTGCCTTTAAAACCCCTTTCCTGAAAGCAATGGGGGATTTCAGGCTTGAGCATGAGCTTGCCCATACTCCTTGCTTAATGCCCTGCAGCAAATGTCTGTAGATTGGCTTTACTGTATACGAGTGTATCCAAGTTTGGTTCATAACAATATTGATACCTTATTATTAACTATGGGCTTGCCTGGTGGCTCAGACAGTAAAGAATTTGTCTCCAATGTGGGAGACTTGGGTTCAATCCCTGGGTTGAGAAGATCTCCTGGAGAAGGTTAACAGAGACCCACTCAAGTTTCCTGGCCTGGAGAATTTCATGGACAGAGGAACCTGGCAGGCAACAGTCCATGGAGTCACAAAGAGTCAGACACAACTAAGCAACTTTCAAACATAGTTCATATTTTACCCAGTTTTCTCCTAATGCCTTTTCTATTCCATGATTCCATTCAGGATATCACATTGCATTTAGTAGTAATGTCCCCTTAGGTTCTTCTTGGCTGTTAGAGCTTCTCAAGACCTCCCTTCATTTTGATGACTTTGGCAGTTTGATGATGATTGATCAAGTATTTTATAAATTTATTTCAATTGGAATTTGTCTAATGTTTTTGCCATGATTAGTCTGGATTTTAAGAGGAGGATCACAGAGGTTAAAGTGCCATTTTCATCACATTTTCTCAAATGTAAATATTCAGCATGATGTTGATGAATAGTATCACTGTTAACTTTGATCACCTAACTAAGATAGTGTTTATCAGTTTACTTCAATGTAATTTTTTTTCCCCTTGTTTCAAGTTGTACTCTTTGGAATGAAGTCAAAATTGTACCCATTCTTAAGGAATGAATGGTTATTTACATTGTGGCATTATTTTGTATGGAAAATTTGTCCATTATTCCATTGATTTATTTATTCAATCATCTATATATCAATATGGACTCTTGGATACTTATTTTCTACCTTGTAATGTGATACTACTTTACTTATTGGTCTTTCCAGATTGTACTATTAATAATAGCTCTGGCTACTGGAAAATCTTTTAATTGACTCCTATGTCCCTTTGACATACCTTTATCATTGTGAGGGCTTTTGTTTGTTTTATTTTATTTTACTGTATTGTAGCTTTTTGGTTTTATTGAGCATTTTATTACTTTCTGGAACTGCAAAGTGTTACAGAGTCATCTTGTATATTCCCTGACCAGTCCAAGAAACAGCTATTTCTCCAAACAGCTTTGGTCCCTTTTGCTGAAGAATATTTTTAGAAACCTAGATTCAAGCACTAGTTGTTCATATTGCTGCTGGTTGTCTTTGGTTCTAGGTTATCTCAATTTTCAGTATAAGAATTTATATGTGTATAAACTAACCTATGACTTCCCAGGTGGTGCTAGTGGTAAAGAGTCCACCTGCCAATGCAGGAGATGCTAGTGGGCTCAGGTTCTGGGTCAGGAAGATCCCCTGAAGGAGGAAATGGCACCCCATTCCAATATTTTGGCCTGGAAAATTCCTGGGCAGAGGAGCCTGGTGGGCTAGAGTCCAGGAGGCTACAAAGAGTCAGACATGACTGAATAACTAAGCACACACACACATACTTACCTATACATATATACACATGCCTATAAATATTTCTATATGTAAGCATATGAATCTATATTATGCCAAATATGAGTCCATACTGATGTTTCTAGCTCTAATATAGTGCCATATGAATTACTCTAGCCTCCTTCCATTGATAATCTTAATCAATCACTCAATTCAACAGTGAGACTAATGTGCATATTGAAGTACATTTTGGTCTTCTCCAGTTTTAAGCCATTACAGATAAAGCTGTCATAAATGTATGCATATAAGTTTCTGTTTGGAATTGTTTTGTTTTCTTGAATTCTAAGAAGTGTGTGTGTGTGTGTGTGTGTGTGTGTGTGTGTGTGTGTGTTGAAAATATGTCTTCTCAAATGTGTTTTTAAAATATTTTGTCCCAAACTTTCTCTTTTGTTTTCATTTTCTTAATAATGTCTCTCACAGAGAAGAACTTTTAATTTAATAAAATCCAATTTATCAAATTTTTCTTTCATGGATTCTGCTATGGTGTTATTTCCAAGTCCTTATCAACAAATTCAAGGATGTATCATTATCTCCTATGTTTCCATCCAGAAGTTTTATGGTTTTGAATTTTAAATTCAGATCTATGATTCATTTTGAGTTAATTTTGGAAACAGTTATTAAATCTGTATCTAAATTCTTTTTTCATATTGTATGAAAATGTGTATGAAAATATTGTATGAAAAAGCAGTCCTGTTCTTTCAAAGACTATATTTTCTTTATTGGATTGCCTTTGTACTTTTGACAAATATCATTTGAGTATATATGTGTGAGTCTATTTTTGTGTTCTCTTCATTGTCCCATTAAACTACTTGCCTATTCTCTTATCAATACTACACAGTTTTGACTAGCGTAACTTTTTAGTAAGCCTTGGAATAGAGTAATGTGAATTCCAAATTTGTTTTCCTTTTTTTTTTTTTCCAGTATTATGTTGATTCAGTTCAGTTCAGTCAGTCGCTCAGTCATGTCTGACTCTTTGTGACCCCATAAACCTCAGCACGCCAGGCCTCCCTGTCCATCACCAACTCCCAGAATCCACCCAAACCCATGTCCATTGAGTCGATGATGCCATCCAACCATCTCATCCTCTGTTGTCCCCTTCTCCTCCTGTCCTCAATCTTTCCCAGCATCAGAGTTTTATCCAATAAGTCAGCTCTTCACATCAGGTGGCCAAAGTATTGGAGTATTGGAGTTTCAGCTTCAACATCATCCTTCCAATGAACACCCAGGACTGATCTTCTTTGGGATGGACTGGTTGGATCTCCTTGAAGTCCAAGGGACTCTCAAGAGTCTTCTCCAACACCACAGTTCAAAAGTATCAATCCTTTGCTGCTCAGCTTTCTTTATAGTCCAACTCTCACATCCATACATGACCACTGAAAAAAACTATTGCCTTCATATAAACTTTATAATCAGTTTATTATACACCTAAATATATAACTCTCTGGAAATTTAAAGGTATTTCATTGAATTTCTAGATCAAGTTAGAAATAATTGATATCTTTCACCTTTAAATCCATGAACATGAAATATTTATCCATTTATTTAGATTTTTTACTTCCTTCATCACTGATTTGTAGTTTTCTGTACAAAGATCCCACACATAGTTTGTATGATCTGTAAGTGACTACTCTAGTCCCTGGTGGCTCAGAGGTTAAAGTGTCTGCCTGCAATGCGGGAGACCTGGGTTCGATCCCTGGGTCGAGAAAATCCCCTGGAGAAGGAAATGGTAACCCACTCCAGTATTCTTGCCTGGAGGATCCCTTGGATGGAGGAGCCTGGTGGGCTACAGTCCACGGGGTCGCAAAGAGTCGGTCAAGACTGAGCGACTTCACTTTCACTTTCACTCTAGTTTAAAATGTTATCTTACATTATAAATTTAGCCTATAAATATAAATTTATGAAAGACCTATATTCATATTTGAGGAAAACCTCTTTAAATAATATTAATGCTGTATTTTATTTATAATTATATATAATATATACTTAACTGTATAGTCAATGTCAAGGTATTCAAAGTACTATATAGCACAGTATACTAAGAATATCTGACTGTAGCTCAAGTAGCACTAGAATAGGAGTGAAAAGATTAGATGGAAAGTGATAGAATGGAAGCTAGTACTGGGTCAGCCACATGCTAGATGTATACCTGCCCCCAACTACTCCATAGTCATCATGGAGGTTGTATAAGATCTGTGAAAACATTTTATTAAATTTGTCTCCATAATATGTCAAGATAAATAAGTAGCATAGCCACCAACCTAGAAATAATTTTAGCAAATTTGTCTCTCATTTATTTAGTGGAGGATCTCATAAGTTTAAATTTTAGTGATCACTGAATGTTACATTAAACTCACCACCCAGTCTACTTGTCTCTGCTCTAAACAAAATTCCTAAATCATGTTTTTTGTTGTTGTTGTTATGTTTAATTTGCATTTTTATTGAAGGATAATTGCTTTATAGAATATTGTTGTTCTGTCAAATAGCAACATGAATCAGCTGTAGGTATACATATCTCCCTTCCCTTGTGAACCTCCCTCCCTTCTCTCTCCTCATCCCACCCCTCTAGGTTGATACAGAGCCCCTGTTTGAGTTTCCTGAGCCAGACAGCAAATTCCCTTTTGCTATCTATTTTACATATGGTAATATAGATTTCCATGTTACACTTTGCATGCATCGCACCCTCCCCTCCCCTCTCCCAAAGTCCATAAGTCTATTCTCTATGTCTGTTTCTCTATTGCTGCCCTCAGATAAGTTCTTCAGTATCATTCTTCTAGACTCTATCTGTCTATCTATCTATCTATCTGTTAGAATACAATATTTATATTTCTCTTTCTGATTCACTTACCTCTGTATAATAGGTTCTAAGTAAATCCACCTCATCAGAACTGACTCAAATCCATTCCTTCTTAGGGCTGAGTAATATTTCATTGTGCATATGAACCACAACTTCTTTATCCATTCATCTATCAATGGACATCTAGGTTGCTTCCATGTCCCAGCTACTGTAAACAGTGTTGCAAACAGCAATGGGATACATGTGTTTTTTCAATTTTGGTTTCCTCAGTATTTATGCCTAGGAGTGGGATTGCTGGGTCATATGGTGGTTTTACTCCTAGTTTTATTGTTTGTTTGTTTTTTAAGAAATCTCCATACTGTCTTCCATAGTGGCTGTATCAGTTCACATTCCCAAAAACAGTGCAAGAGCATTCCCTTTTCTCTATACCCACTCCAGCATTTATTTTTTGTAGATTTTTTGATGATGCCATTCTGACCAGTGTGAGATGATATCTCATTGTTTTGATTTCCATTTCCATAGTAATGAGCAATGTTGATCATATTTTTATGTGTTTGTTAGCCATCTGTATTTCTTCTTTGGAGAAATGTCTGTTTAGGTATTTTTCCCACCTTTTGATTGGGTTGATTGTTTTTCTGGCAATGAATTGTATGAGCTGCTTGTATATTTTGGGAATGAATCCTTTGTCAGTTGTTTCATTTGCTATTACTTTCTCCCACTCTGAGGGTTGTCTTTTCACCTTGCTTATAGTTTTCTTTGCTGTGTAAAAGCTTTTAAGCTTAATCAGGTCCCACTTGTTTACTTTTGTCTTTATTTCCATTATTCTATGAGGTGGGTTGGAGAAGGCAGTGGTACCCCACTCCAGTACTCTTGCCTGGAAAATCCTGTGGACGGAGGAGCCTGGTGGGCTGCCGTCTATGGAGTCGGACACGACTGAAGTGACTTAACAGCATGAGGTGGGTCAAAGAGGATTTTGCTTTGATTTATGTCATCGAGTGTTCTGCCTATGTTTTCCCCTAAAAGTTTTGTAGTTTCTGGTCTTATATTTAGGTCGTTAATCCATTTTGAGTTTATTGTTGTGTATGGTGTTAGGAAGTGTTCTAATTTCATTCTTTTACATGTAGGTGTCTAGTTTTCCCAGCAACATTTATTGAAGAGGTCATCTTTGCCCCCTTGTGTATTCTTGTCTCCTATGTCAAAAATAACGTACCCATAGGTGCATATATATGGGTCTTGGGTTTGTATCCATTCAGCCAGTCTGTGTCTTTTGGTTGGAGCATTTAACCCATTTACATTTAAAACAATTATTGATATATATGTTCCTATTGACATTTTCTTAATTGTTCACAGTTGATTTTGTAGATCTTTTTTTCTTCTATTGTATTTCTTGACGACATAAGTCCCTTTAACATTAGCTGTAAAGCTGGTTTGGTGATACCGAATTCTCTTAACTTTTGCTTGTCTGAAATACTTTTTATTTCTCCATCGTTTTGAATGAGATTTTTGTCGGGTACAATAATCTTGTTTGCAGACTTTTCCCTTTCAGTACTTTAAATATACCCTGCCATTCCCTTCTGGTCTGCAACTCTTAAGCATATGAGGTTTCCCTTGAATGTTACTTACTGCCTCTCCCTTGCTGCTTTTAATATTCTTTCTTTGTGTTTAATCTTGTTAGTTGTTAGTATGTATCTTTGGGTGTTTCTCCTTGGGTTTATCCTGTATGGGACTTCTTGTGCCTTTTGGACTTGATTGACTATTTCCTTTTCCATATTGGGAAAATTTTCAACTTCAATCTCTTCAAAAATTTTCTCATACTCTTTCTTTTTCTCGTCTTCTTCTGGGACCCCAATAATTTGAATGATGGTGCATTTGATACTGTCCCAGAGGTCTGTGAGACTATCCCCAGTTATTTTCCTTCTTTTTATTTTATTATGCTCTTCAGACGTTATTTCTACCATTGTATCTTACAGCTCACTGATTTGTTCTTCTGCTTCACATATTCTGCTATTGATTCCTTCTAGAGTATTTTTAATTTCAGTAAGTGTGTTGTTTGTCTCTGTATGTTTGTTCTTTAATTCTTCTAGGTCTTTTTTAATTGATTCTTGCACTTTCTCCATTTTGTTTTCAAGGTTTTTGATCATCTTTACTATCATTATTCTGAATTCTTTTTCAGGTAGTTTGCCTATTTCCTCTTCATTTATTTGGACTCCTGTGTTTCTAGTTTATTCCTTCATTTGTGTAGTATTTCTCTGCCTTTTCATTATTTTTTTTTAACTCATTGTGTTTGAGATCTCCTTTTCCAAGGCTTCAAGGTTGACTTCTTTCTTCCTTTTGGTTTCTGTCCTGCTAAGGTTTGTCTGGTGTTTGTGTAAGCTTTGTATATGATGAGATTGGTGCTGAGTTTTTGCTTGTTTGTTTTGTTGTTGTTGTTGTTTGTTTTTCTTCTGATGGGCATGGCTGAGTGAGGTGGTAATCCTGTCTGCTGATTATTGGGTTTGTATTTTCATTTAGCTTGTTGTTTAGATGAAGTATCCTACACAGGGTGCTACTGGTGGTTGGGTGATGCCAGGTCTTGTATTCAAGTGGTTTCCTTTGTGTGAGTTCTCACTATTTGATACTCCCTAGGGTTAGTTACCTGGTAGTCTAGGGTCTTGGAGTCAGTGTTCCCACTCCAAAGTCTCAGGGCCAGAACTTGGTTCAGGAACAAAGATTTCACAAGTGGTTTGTTATGGCATTGAGTGGGAGTAAATCAAATATCCAAAAAAGAGAAACCAAAGATGAACCCCAGACAAATGGCAGCTACAAAATCAGGCAAATAATAATTAAAATAGTGGAATATACCCATATACATATACAACCATGAGCAAAGTAAAAACAGCCCAACAAAAATAAAGTACAATAGATTGACCTGGCAAACAAAGAAAATAAAAAAAAATTTATTTACCAATTAAGCACAAAACTAACTAAAGCATAAAGTGAAAAACAAAACAAAGCAAGATGCCAAGTGGGGATTAAAGCAATGAAAATAAAACTAACAAATATTTAGAGAGGAAAGGAAGAAAATAAAGAATTGATATTCAAAGTTAAACAGAAGTAGATGAAGAATACTTAAATATGTTAAAGATTAACTGCAAGGGGGAAAGGACAGTAGGAAAAGCAAATAGGAATAAATGTAGAGAAAATAATGATAGGCTTAAAAATTAAAATTAAAAAAAAGAAAAAAGAAAAACTCCACTGGACTGCAAAGGCCCAACGTAGATGCAGAGGCTTATAACAACAATAAAAATAAAATGTGACTGAGAGAAAACAAACAAACAAACTCAAAAGCTTAATTAGATTTCATAGTGCCAATAAAATTGACAACTACAATGGGTTGAGGGGGACAGAAAAAAACATCCAAAAGAATCTTCAGAACAAGTCAAAACATAAGAATAATAAATTTTTTTTTTTTTCTTGAGTAACTGCTGTCAGAGTCTTTTCCCTGGATGGGAGTTGCAGTCCACCTCACCTCCCTAGGATGCCCTCCAACGCTGGACCTATTGTGGGAACAGCTGTGATCCTACTGTGTGTTCTTACCTCGAATCTGGTCCTACGCCTTTGTGTTCTTGCCTCGAATGTCCACAGCTACCAGAACTAGTGCATTTTCTTTTGTGGGAGCTCTCAGCGACCTTTTATATACTCCATAGACACAGAGTCTGCCTAGTTGACTGTGTGGCTTTAATCTGAAGCTTGTACAACAGGCGGAAACATTTTGTTGTCTCCCTTAGTCACACTGCCCCTGAGTTTTAATTGTGGTTTTATTTCCACCTCTGCATGTGGATGGTACACTGGAGTTTGCTCCTCAGGCTTTCTTGGAGGACTTGGGTTGCCCCTGTGAGGGCCAGGTGTAGAGGTGGTGCAGCTTCTTTGGGACTCTGGTGGCACCAAGTGAGCAGGGACATGGACTGCCTCCACTGCAGGTGTTACAGCCCTATCACAGTCTTTTCTCAAGCCTCTTGTAGCTGGCGGTCAGAAGGCCTCTTTGGCCAGTCTTTCTCCATAGCTCCACCCATTCTGGCACTTAAAGGGCTCCCTTGCCTGGGGTTCTTCCCTGTTGTTCCTCACATCAGGCTCAAAGAGAGGCCTAACTAGCTGAGATCCTACTCTGTAGTTCAGTGCCTCAGGTATTTGATGAGCCATCCTATTGTTCAGCTGGTAATGCTGGCCTGTGGGGAGAGAGAGGCTATGGTAATAGCTCCACCCTCTATGTGTGACTCAGCAATATCGCCTTGCTTCCATGGCTGCCTGACTTTCCTCCACAGCCATTTCCCACCACAGTCTCCTCCTTCACATCCCCTCGATCCACCTCTCCACATTGGACAGCAGCCCTCACCCTGGGATTGTTCCACAATCCCTGAACTCCATGTCCTAGCCTCTGCACCTTCCAGAGGACCTGCATCCCTGTCCAGGGTGTGCATGACTGCAGTTAGGAATGTCTGATTCTCGTTCCATTTAGGCTGCCACAGATCAGCTGTTGCACTCTCAGCTTTAAATATTTCTCCTGTGACTCAGACAATGCCCAATGTGGCGATTGGAACCCTGCTTCAGTTCCCGCCCTGTCCAAGGGCAGGTCTAGTCCTACTAACACTCCTGTTCCCCCGCCCCCCCCCCCCCCCCCCAGTTCCTTTGCCCTACTGAATTTTGCATGGTTCTATATATTCTTTTCCACTGGTCAGGTACTCCTGTCCACTCTCCACAGGTGTTCTGCATGCACTTCTGTGTCTGAAGGTGTCCACGGAGAGAGATGTACTCCACATCCACCTACTCCTCCGCCATCTTGTTCTGTCTAAATTTTCTTCTTAATGTTTTTTCAGACAAAATTAAGTGTTTGAATATGTATATATAGACACTCAGTATGAAGAACAGCTGGTACATACTTAAAATAGTGTATTATATGTATCAATTCTCATTAATATTTAAAAACTCTCATTAAAAGGAGAAAAAGCCTTTATCCAAAGAATACTATTTCAAAGTTGTTGAATATTTGTAGGAGCATATATCACAAATGTATATTCAAATCCTATATAACAAATAGGAGAGTTACAAATGAGATCTAAAGGGAAACAAATCTTTTGAGTTGTGGTATATTTTTTTATTTTAGAATTATAATGATCAACAGTGATCCATAACAGATCATTACACAAACTAGTAAATCCTCTGCTCTCATATCATAAGCACTTAAGAAGGACTTGGGGCCACATTGGTAATGTTTATACTTTACCTTGTCTTTATATCACCTGAGATATACATCTGTTGGGCTGCAATATGCTTAATGTGTATTTCTATGCATGACTGCAAGTAGAATCTATTGCCAAGGGTCTTAAAAATCCAATTGTCCCAACACTTCAAAAAAATTGAAATAGCCAAAGAAATCATAAACTGCAGGTATGATATTAGTGACACCAGATAACTTTTCACCTTAACAACTTGAGGAGAGGCAGTTGGTAGAATCTGGATCCTTTAAAAGTAGATCCTGATGTTTTTCTTCCATTTATACATAATGTGTTGAGTCACATCTGAGTCTCATGACTTACAAATAAAGTAGACATTATTTCTTGGCAAAGAGAGGTCAGAAAGCATCAGCAGATGGCCCTTAGTCTACTTTTCTACAAATATATAAAAAATGAAATTCTTATTCTTTTCATCAAATATGTAAAATTTACCTTTAGGAAGTTTTATATTATGAACATTATCATGTTTATAAATATATAGAGTTAAATCCAACACATTTAGATTAAGTAACTTGTCCAAATTTTACAGTTTATGTATCTGGAATGTTAAGTATAATGATGGAGTTTTAAACTTTATATTATATAAGAAAACACTGCACAGAGATGCTAATGTTCAGGCAGTGATTGTAAGGATTTGCAAGTATTTCCTAGAGAGAGAAAAGACCTATGAGAAGTAGGCAGGCTTTTTTTTTGTGGTAGTTATCAGAAATTTTATGAGAGGGTATAAAAGTAATGATAAGGAAGGTGAACCACATATTTAACCAAATAAAAAGCCACTCTTAGTTTGCAAAAGTATAAAGCCTATTTCAAGTGGTTTGGAATCAAGACTGTGATCAACTGACAAGAATCAGGTACAGAAAGGAATCCCTAATCATTAGGGTACTACAGAAATCAAAATATTTTACAGCCTTTCCTGTTCATCTAAAGGAAGACTTTCCCTTCCTGGATATGTCTAGGTCTATGCTATTTAGAATCCATGTCAAATCGTCATATCTTTAGTCTTTACCTGGGTTATGAGGAGTTTAGGGGTACTTTATGTTACAGAATTATTTGAATTATAATCTATTTAATGAGCTGATGGACAGTTCAGTTCAGTCAGTCATGTCTGAGTCTTTGCAACCCCATGGGTTGCAGCTCACCAGGCGTCCCTGTCCATCACCAACTCCCACAGTTGCTCAAATTCATGTCCATTGAGTCAGTGATGCCATCCAACAATCTCATCCTCTGCTGTCCTTTCTCCTCCTGCCTTCAATATTTCCCAGCATCAGGGTCTTTTCCAATGAGTCAGTTCTTCACATCAGGTGGCCAAAGTATTGGAGTTTCAACTTCAACATCAGCCCTTCCAATGAAGATTCAGGACTGATTTCCTTTAAGATTGACTGGTTGGATCTCCTTGCAGTCCAAGGGACTCTCAAGAGTCTTCTCCAACACCACAGTTCAAAAGCAGCACTTTGGTGAGCAGATGTATAACAGGCTTAAGGGAAGATGAACAAAGGAAATAATTACTGGCAGTCTTTATATATCCCTCTCAACCATAATATGAGAATTATAAGATTTAGCAAAGAAATTGTCATCTCTCAGAAGATTCTCCAGCTCTTCTAATAAGGTAGTTTTTTTTCTAGTACTATATTAAGTTTTCTAACTTTTACATTTTTCTCCCAAATGATTTTGATGATGTTAAAAATTCTGGACAAATTTCTAGGGATGTAAGAGCAGGAATCCTCACTTAGGAGTTCACAGATCCCTAAAATATTGCTTGAGTTTACTCCAGATTGACTTTGTTTTTGTTTGTTTGTTTTTGTTTTTGGCGAGACTGATGGGTTAAAGTCCACGGGGTCACTAAGAGTCAGGCATGCCTGAGCGACTAAACACAGCACAACAGAATGTTTCAGGTTTCCCAGGAGGCGCTAGTGGGAAAGAGTCTGCCTGCCAATATAGGAGACTCAAGATATGAAGGTTTGATCCCAGGGTCAGGAAGATTCCCTGCAATAGGAAACAGCAACCTGATCCAGTATTCTTGCCTGGAAAATTACATGGGCAGAGAGGCCTGCGGGGCTAGAGGCCATGGGGCTACCAAGAGTCGGACATGACTGAGCAACTGAGCACACGATAATATATTTCAATGATATTTATTGAAATAATATAATTATTGAAATATTATATTATATTGAAATATATTGAAATAATATAATTCCTATATTATTATCTGTCTGGTTGATTTTCCTTTAACCATAGCACACATCAGGACTCTAAATGTAGACATTGTAGGTATACTGTGGCAAAATTCTGCCATCCGATCCAATAAATATATTTTTTTAATGATGAATTTATCTAAATTAACCCCAAATTCATTATCCATTTCTGCTATAATTTTGTTTGGCAAATATGAATAAAGCATTAGTGTATGTTGGGCATATATTTCTCTTGCTTACTGTAGGCCTGGTAATACTTTGCAAAGCCCTTTGTGCCAAGCGTTATACTATAAGCAAGAAGTCATTCCAGGGGCCAGTGTCAGCCATTGAATACAAGAGTAAATTGTATTATTCATAATTCAGCATATTGAGTAATGTTTGAATAAGAAGGATTTATTCTTTAAATTTTGGTTTAAGACTTTTGAGAAAAATATATACATTTCAGTGAAATATTGGGACATAATTGTCCAGATGTATTACTGACTCTCCCATATAAATAAAAACATATAGGCTATCAGAGTGATTAGGGTTTTTAAAGACAGCTGAACTTAAGTGAACCACAGTGAAATAAATAGCACCAGGTGGAGATGAAAAGAGAGTGGTACTGGGTATGAAATGATGAGGAAGAAAAGGATGACAGTTTACTTTATGGGTTAAAGATATGCAACAAAGAATACCATAGTCTATTGGATGTTATTGCTGTTATTTTTTGCAAATAAAATATAAGATATGAAAAAGATGACCTATTTAAATTAAATACAACATATCAAGCCATGGGCTGACTCAGTTTTCTATAAAAGGCAAGATAGTACATATTTTAGGCTTTGAGGGGCATATAGCCTCTGATGATGTTGTTGTTGCTGCTCAGTCACTAAGTCGTGTTCAACTCTTAGCAAACGCATGAAATGCAGCATGTCAGGCTTCACTGCCCTTCACTATCTTCCAAAGCCTGCTCAAACTCATGTCCCTTGAGTCGGGGATGCCATCCAACCATCTCCCCCTGTGTCGACTGCTTATCCTCTTGCCCTCTGTCTTCTCCAGTATTTTCCACGAGTTGCCTTTCACATCAGGTGGCCAAAGTATTGGAGCTTCAGCACCAGTCTTTCCAATTAATATTCTTTGGATACATATTGGGATATTCAATGAATATAACCTTTGTTAAAACCACTCAACTCTGCTATTGTAATGTGAAAGTAGCCATAGATGATATCTAAACAAATGTCATGGCTATATTCCAGTAAATCTTTTTATTTATTTATTTATTTTTTTTAGAAAAAGTCATTTGACTGGATTTGGACTATAGGCCATTTGTTCTATACCAAAGGGCTTCTTGGATACTTCAGACAGAATTCTAAGAATATCAACCAATTACCTTGCCCTTGTATAATCTCCTCCCCTCTGAATGTAGGTGGTCCATTAATGCAATATGATAAATATGACAAAATATCATTACTGTCACTAAGTTACATTATACGGCAGAAAGAAGAGTATTTGCATGTGTTAATGCAAACACACAAACCCTTAAAATTAGTTTCCCTTAGCAAATAGAAGAGAAAGTAAAAGAGATTTGAAGCCTGTGAGGGAGTCAACACAATTATATTTTTCCACTGCTGAGACGGAGAAGACCTGTGACTAGGAACTTCAAGTAGTCTTAAGCTCTGAGAAAAGTTCTCAGCTGACAGCCAGCAAGGAAATAGAGATCTCTGTACTAAAATCACAGGAACTGAATTCAGCCTATAACCTGAATGAACTAAAAACAGTTTTTTGTTTGTTTGTTTGTTTTCCCCTTCAGGGCCTCCAGGTAAAAGCCAACCTTGCCAACACTGAATAATTGATGCTTTTGGATTGTGGTGCTCAAGAAGACTCTTGAGAATCCCTGGGACAGCAAGGAGATCAAATCAGTAAATCCTAAAGGAAATCAACCCAGAATACACATTGGAAGGACTAATGTTGAAGCTGAAGCTCCAATACTTTGGCCTCCTTTCTCCTCTCCAAAGATGGAGAGTTTGTTTGTTTGTTTTTTTCCATCAATATGTAGTTTTCATTATCTATTGTCCAAGCAACAGGAGTTCTCTCTTTGGCCTTTTAATTATCATGAGTTTGATATGGATTGTATGTGTCGTTTATTTAAAGAATCTCTTCTTAAAGCTCAGTTAAAGGCTGTAATTCCTATAGGGTGGTAATTTACCATTCTACCCTTCTCTTATTATTTTTAACTTAGTTAGCCATTTCTAGTTTTGACCAAGTTACCAATAGATTGGACAGAGCAGATGATGTGAGAATTTCAAGTCCAAGGTTTAACCCTTTAAACTTCATAAGACAACTTCTGAAATCTAAAAGAGAACCATGTTTTATATGTTCACACAATTTAATCAAATTTCATTCAACTTTGATAAGAAACTCTTGAGGGAAGGCACCCAAGATCACTTTTCTTGCCCTCTGAGCCTTAGTGTAGTCTAAAGGTATAAATTTTCACTATTTTTCAGTATCCCTGAAACTGGACCCATTTGATCTTTCCAATTCATGTTTTGGCATCCCTGGGGTCAAAAAAGAAACAGATTAATCGATATAAATCAGGTAGCCTAGTGATAAGTCCCTACTTTTAAGACCTACTATATCCTTCTACTTTTCTGTCTATTCAATTAATTTTTGAGAGTTTGATATCAAAACTACAGCTAAAAATAATTGTAATACATAGTGGAACTTTATGTAACTTTGTTCTGTATTTTCAAACTCTCCTCTAAATAAGTTATCATACTTTCATAATTATAAAAGATTTTTAACTTCAAATAATAATAATAATAATAATAATCTCATTTTTATTTTGTGGAAGATGTTTAATGATATCCCAAAACTTTGGAAACTTTGTTTTAGAGCAGGTATCAGCAAGCTATAACTCATGAGCCAAAGCAGGCATGCCCCCTATTTTTGTGAATAAAGTTTTATTGAAAGACAGGTATGTCCATTTGTTTTTGTATTATTCAAGGTTGCTTTCACAATATAGAGCTGAGTACTTGTAACAGAGACCATATGACCTAAAAAGCAGAAGTATTTGTTATCTGACCCTTTACAGAAAAAGAGTATGGGCTCTGAAGTCAGCCTTCCTGGGTTCAAATACTTGTTCTACTGCTTATCATCTGTGTGATTGTAAATAAGATACTTAACTTTTTGTGCCTTTATTTGCTCATGTGGTATTCCAATCTATGTACAACACATAACTACTCATTTTGTTGAGAAAGACTTTTAGGTATTATCTAAAACATAATCACATTAACCACCATTCTTGGCCATTTACTCTGAACCAGGCAGTATGTAAAATGCTTTGGACCTGTCTCATTTAATTATTAAAACACTCTTAGGAAGCATTAATCTCTAGATTAGAATAACATGAAAGTAAAAGCTTACATTCATTTTTTTTTTGAGCTTTTTTTTTCATTTTTATTTTATATACATACTTTCATAAGTCTCGACTGATAATATGTTCAGGATTTAGATAATCACAGTTGCATTTTCCTCAAAATACTATAGAAAGGAGAACAACTATTAATTATCATGGCTTATATATCCACAAACACTTACTTTCTAAACGTAAGAGAGAAATCTTGGTCAGTCTGTAACATTTACTTAAAGCTAGATTAGCGGTCTAAGCTCAATTTAGAGGGAAGTTATGAATGACTTCAAGTGGTTCTGGAGGTCTCCGAACTAGACAGTAGGACTGCTCAACATAGCAGGGAATCTTGGAGGGCATTGTGAAGGGTGCAGAGCTTGTGAATGAGCTAAGTCTATGAACTGTGACCCACATTAATAATATCATCTCCATTTTACAGATACCAAAACTCTGGTAGTTTACCAAGTTTTTTTCAATGTTATATACGAAGAATTTCAGTTTTTGTTGTTGTTGTTTTCTTTAATCTTAGGTTTTCCATTTCTTAACCATTTCTCTACATTGCTCTCCAATAAGTACACACTTGCAATATTCTACCTCTAAGTATCATACTAATCTTACCTATGCCTCATGGCATTAAAAAGGACAATCTCGTAGAAATGAGGTAATCAATTATATTCTGTTTAGCACACATTTAAAGGGTAGCAGCTGCATATAATTTTGCACAGTGCTATGAAGATATAGAGATACTAACTTGGCCCTCGAGGAGTTCAGGATCTAGAAAATATAGACACAACATAAATACAGAGGATGACAGTTATAAATGCTATAAGTACAATCAATATGTTCTAATAAGGCCTTCAGTAAGGATAAGGTAAAGATCTCCATTGCCATGTTAGTATACTGTTGTTGTTCATTATGATACTAAAACTGTAGTTACCTTGAACATATCAGTATCAGAAATTTTGCTAGTTTATCCACACAAGTATGATATATCAAAGCTCACTTGAATTTTTTATAGGAATAATGTTTTCTGAATTTTAAATGAATACTGGTTCTGAGCCATAGATGTATGCTATGGGATGTTTACCTTCCAAATCTGACAGAAAATTATCAAAGATTAATAAGTTGTACTGTGACTTACCCCACCAAAGATACATCAGCTCAGAAAGTACAAATGTGGCTTCTTCTAAGAAGAGTGTCTATAAATTAACAAGAAAGTTCCCAATTAGATTATAGATGATACACATTGCAATTCCTTACTTTTATCTGACTTTATATTTAACATGAAGAGATAAATCATGACATCCCTATCTAGAGCCAAACTAATATGTAAT
This sequence comes from Dama dama, assembly GCF_033118175.1. Classification (NCBI taxonomy): domain Eukaryota; kingdom Metazoa; phylum Chordata; class Mammalia; order Artiodactyla; family Cervidae; genus Dama; species Dama dama. Next base: position 14,486,309 of record NC_083681.1, read on the forward strand.
TCAATATGAAAACTTTAATATTTGTAGTTAGCACAAATGCTATAAAATTTTACTTAATATCATAATTCATTTCATGTTAAAACGGAGCAAACCAGGTGTGTGTCAAAACTAAATTTTAACCTACATGACAACTAACATAGAGATGCATCCAAATGAACAGAAGCAAGGTTATTCATACATTTAAAATAGTAAAATCACTCTGTACTGGATACAGTGCCATCTGTTTTAATAAACTAAAACAATCTGCAAATAGACTAAGAAGTTTAGGAACACTCAAAATAACCATCTAGGTCAGTTCAGTTCAATCACTCAGTCGTGTCTGAGTCTTTGCGACCCCATGGACTGGAGCTCACAAGGCTTCCCTTTCCATCACCAAATCCTGAAACTTGTTCAAACTCATGTCCATCGAGTTGGTGATGCCATCCAACAATCTCATCCTTTGTCGTCCCCTTCTACTCCTGCCTTTACTCTTTCCCAGCATCAGGATCTCTTCCAGTGAGTCAGTTCCTCTCATCAGGTGGCCAAAGTATTGGAGTCTCAGCTTCAGCATCAGTCCTTTGAATGAAGATTCGGGACTTATTTCCTTTTTTATTGACTGGTTGGATCTCCTTGCAGTCCAAGGGACTCTCAAGAGTCTTCTCCAACACCACAATTCAAAAATATCAGTTCTTCAGTGCTCAGCTTTCATTATGGTCCAACGCAGATCCATATGTCTTTGTTTCCATTGCTTCCCCATCTATTTGCCATGAAGTGATGGGACTGGATGCCATGATCTTAGCTTTATGAATGTTGAGCTTTAAGCCAGCTTTTTCATTCTCTTCTTTCACTTTCATCAGTAGGCTCTTTAGTTCTTATTCACTTTCTGCCATAAGGGTGCTGTCATCTGCATATCTGAGGTTATTGATATTTCTCCTGGCAATCTTGATTCCAGCTTGTGCTTCACCCAGGCTGGCATTTTGCATGATATACTCTGTCTGCATAGAAGTTAAATAAGCAGGGTGACAATATACAGCCTTGACATACTCCTTTTCCTATTTGGAACCAGTCTGTTGTTCCATGTCCAGTTCTAACTGTTGCTTCCTGACCTGCATACAGATTTCTCAGGAGGAAGTTCAGGTGCTCTGGTATTCCCACCTCTGGAAGAGTGTTCTGCAGTTTTTGTGATCCACATAGTCAAGAAAAAGAAATGCAAAAAAGCAAAATGGCTGTCTGAGGAGGCCTTAAAAATAGCTGTGAAAAAAAGAGACGTGAAAAGAAAAGTAGAAAAGGAAAGATATACCCATTTGAATGCAGAGTTCCAAAGAATAGCAAGGAGAGATATGAAAGCCTTCCTCAGTGACCAATGCAAAGAAATAGATGAAAACAATAGAATGGGAAAGAATAGAGATCTCTTCAATAAAATTAGAGATACCAAGGGAACATTTCTTGCAAAGATGGGCTCAATAAAGCACAGAAATGGTATGGACCTAAAAGAAGCAGAAGATATTAAGAAGAGGTGGCAAGAATACACAGAAGAACTGTACAAAAAAGATCTTCACAACCCAGATAATCATGATGGTGTGATTACTCACCTAAAGCCAGATATCCTGGAATGTGAAGGCAAGTGAGCCTTAGGAAGCATCACTACGGACAAAGCTAGTGGAGGTGATGAACTTCCAGTTGAGCTATTTCAAAACCTGAAAGATGATGCTCTGAAAGCACTGCACTCAATATGCCAGCAAATATGGAAAACTCAGCAGTGGCCACAGGAATGGAAAATGTCAGGTTTCATTTCAATCCCAAAGAAAGGCAGTGCCAAAGAATGCTCAAACTACCACCCAATTGCACTCATCTCACACACTAGTAAAGTAATGCTTAAAATTATCCAAGTCAGGCTCAGCAATACGTGAACCGTGAGCTTCCAGATGTTCAAGCTGGTTTTGGAAAAGGCAGAGGAACCAGAGATCAAATTGCCAACATCCGATGGATCATTGTAAAAGTAAGAGAGTTCCAGAAAAACATCTATTTCTGCTTTATTAACTTTGCCAAAACCTTTGACTGTGTGGTACAATAAACTGTGGAAAATTCTGAAAGAGATGGGAATACTAGACCACCTGATCTGCCTCTTGAGAAACCTGTATGCAGGTCAGGAGGCAACAGTTAGAACTGGACATGGAACAACAGACTGGTTCCAAATAGGAAAAGAAGTCTGTTAAGGCTGTATATTGTGAGCCTGCTTATTTAACTTATATGCAGAGCACATCATGAGAAAGGCTGGGCTGAAAGAAGCACAAGCTGGTATCAAGACAGCTGAGAGAAATATCAATAACCTCAGATATGCAGATGACACCACCCTTATGGCAGAAAGGGAAGAAGAACTAAACAGCCTCTTGATGAACGTGAAAGAGGAGAGTGAAAAAGTTGGCTTAAAGCTCGACACTCAGAAAACTAAGATCATGGCATCCGGTCCCATCACTTCATGGCAAATAGATGGGGAAACAGTGGAAACAGTGGCTGACTTTATTTTTCTGGGCTCCAAAATCACTGCAGATGGTGATTGCAGTCATGAAATTAAAAGACACTTACTCTTTGGAAGGGAAGTTATGACCAACCTAGACAGTATATTAAAAAGAAGAGACATAACTTTGTCAACAAAGGTCCATCTAGTCAAGGTTATGGTTTTTCCAGTGGTCATGTATGGATGTGAGATTTGGAATATAAAGAAAGCTGAGCGCCGAAGAATTGATGCTTTTGAACTATGGTGTTGGAGAAGACTCTTGAGAGTCCCTTGGACTGCAAGGAGATCCAAGCAGTCCATCCTAAAGGAGATCAGTCCTGGGTGTTCATTGGAAGGACTGATGTTGAAGCTGAAACTCCAATACTTTGGCCACCTGATGCAAAGAGCTGACTTATTTGAAAAGACCCTAATGCTGGGAGGGATTGGGGGCAGGAGGAGAAGCGGACAACAGAGGATGGGATGGTTGGATGGCATCATTGACTCAGTGGATATGGGTTTGAGTGGTCTCTGGGAGTTGGTGATGGACAGGGAGACCTGGCGTGCTGCAGTTCATGAGGTCGCAAAGAGTTGGACACGACTGAGTGACTGAGCTGAACTGAACATAGTCCAAGGCTTTGGCATAGTCAATAAAGCAGAAATAGATTTTTTTTTTTCTGGAATTCTCTTGCTTTTTAAATGATCCAACCTATGTTGGCAATTTGATATCTGGTTCCTCTGCCTTTTTTCAATCCAGCTTGAACATCTGGAAGTTCATGCTTCACGTACTGTTGAAGCCTTATCTTGGAGAATTTTGAGCATTACTTTGCTATCATGTGAAATGCGTGCACTTTGAAATTACCATCCAGGTAATCTGTAAGTAATTTCAGTGTTGATTATTTAAAGTTTGATAATTTAATGGAGGAGAATCTAATCAATTGAATTAAATATTAGGGACAATAAGAATGTTAAGGAAAAGAAAGGACAATTGAGAAAAACAGAGTGGAAAAGTGACAGAGTTTGAGAGAAGAACTAAGAGTGAAGGAAGTATTATAAGACTTTTTCCTGTAAAGGAGAGTCTAGGTTGAAAATATTGCAGTTTTCTTGGCTTGGCTATTTCTAACCTGATAACTTTTTTTCTTTCTTTTTTCACAGACCCATTTGAGAATTTGACTATGACTTCAGAAATATACACTGTTTCAGAAAGGTTATAGTTCTCCTAAATTCCACTTATGGACTTGAGGTTAAGAAGACAGGTTATAGAAGCTGAAAATTCTTTCAGCCTCCTTAGTTGAGAAGAATTTTGCATACATTCTCAGTGTACCAGCAATGTCAGGTTTCTATGGAACAGACAGACTAAGATGTGTGGTTAATTTATCAATATAAATATTTTGTGGGGTTCTCTCTAGACTGGAACTTTTTCTTTATTTTTTTAGACTTCTTTTGGTTTGCTATAGATCTCATATATGAACCCTGAATCTCTGAAAATAATAACAGAAAGAAAAATACCAAATTTATTATCTACTGGTACTATTTATGCATGCATTATTCTTGATTATAAAATGTACAAGCTCTCTATATATTTAATAATAATTATTTTCTATAAAATGTCAAGGAATAATATTCTGAGGTGTCACTTATCTCAGTGAAATTTCTGAGTTTTTTCACAGCTATTTCCCCTTCCATAACCCCTAGCTCCCAGAAAGACTTTTCCATTTCCAAAGAATTTTGGTGAATTTCTGTTTAAATCCTGGTGTTCTCACCACTGAATTAAATATTCAGTTAATCCATAAGAATTGTCCATGTTGTCTACATTTTTTCTCCCCCACAATTATATATTAAAAAAAAAAAAACTATTCTTCAATACATAGAAATATGTACAGAAAGATGCTATCATATTATCAAAATATCATCTATCTCAAGGAGAATTTATTGGTTAAATAAATAACATGCATATAAAATATATGTAATATATAGATTCTCCTGGTGGCTAGAATGCAGGAGACTGGGCTTGATCCCTGAGTTACAAAGAGCCCCTGGAAAAGGAAATGACTCCCCACTCCAGTATTCTTGCTTGAAGATTCCCATGGACAGAGGAGACTGGTGGATTACAGTCCATGGGGTTACAAGAGTCTGACATGCCTGAGCAACTAACATATTCACTTTCATATAGTATATGATCAATAAGTCACAACAATGTGGAGTCAATATAAGTATTTCTACTATATCGATACATAAACACACTCATATGCATGATCCATGTAAGCATATGCATACTAAAAAACACAGTTCAACATTTGTGAAAGGAAGAAAGAGTAAATCTCTCTGGAATTCCCTGAAGGAAAAGTGACCAGGGCAAACGTGAATTATTCACATTTAACCTGCCATAACGAGTAGTTCTAGCCAAGTTTAATACTTCTGTTCAGACTTGCGACCAGGGTAATATATATATTTTTCATTCCAAATTGCTACCTAAAATAAATGAAAAGCAAGAATATTGGGTCATCAACTACACCAGGGAGAAATGGCAAAGACCTCTCATGCCTCTGTTGTCTTCTACTTATTTCAACAATACACAACACTGAATTTGTGCTAATGATGAGAGCTGAAGAGAGCTATTTCAAATCCTAAAAGATGATGCTGTGAAAGTGCTGCACTCCATATGCTGGCAAATATGGAAAACTCAGTAATGGCCACAGAACTGGAAAAGGTCCATTTTCTTTCCAATCCCAAAGAAAAGCAATGCAAAGAATGTTCAAACTGCTGAACAATTGCACTCATCTCACACACTAGCAAAGTAATGCTCAACATTCTCCAAGCCAGGCTTCAACAGTACATGAACTTCCAGATGTTCAAGCTGGATTTAGAAAAGAAAGAGGAACCAGAAAGCAAACTGCCAACATCCTTTGGATCATTGAAAAAGCAAGAGAATTCCAGGAAAAAAAAAAAAATCTACTTCTGCTTCATTGACTACACTAAAGTCTTTGACTGTGTAGATCACAACAAACTGTGGAAAATTTTCCAAGAGATGGGAATACCAGACCACCTTACTGCCTCCTGAGAAATCTGTATTCAGGTCAAAAAGCAACAGTTAGAACTGGACATGCAACAACAAATTGGTTCCAAATTCGGTAAGAAGTAAGTCAAGGCTGTATAATGTCACCCTGTTTATTGAATTTATATGCAGAGTACATAATGCAAAATGCTGGGCTGGATGAAGCACAAGCTGGAATCAAGATTGCCAGGTGAAATATCAATAACCTCAGATATGCAGATGACACCACCTTAATGGCAGAGAGTGAAGAAGAACTAAAGAGCCTCTTTATGAAAGTGAAAGAGGAGAGTGAAAAAGCTGGCTTAAAACTCAACATTCAATAAACGAAGATCATGGCATCTGGTCCCATCACTTCATGGCAAATAGATGGGGAGACAATGTAAAGAGTGACAGACTATTTTTTGGGAGCTCCAAAATCACTGAAGATGGTGATTTCAGCTAGCTCCTTGGAAGAAAATCTATGATAAACCTAGAGAGCATACTGAAAAGCAGGTTTTCCCAGTAGTCATATATGGATGTGAGAGTTGGACCATAAGGAAAGCTGAGCACTGAATAACTGATGCTTTTCAATTGTGGTGTTGGAGAAGCCTCTTGATAGTCCCTTGGACTGTGAGGAGATCAAACCAGTCCATCCTAAAAAAAATCAGTCCTGAAAGTTCAGTGGAAGGACTGATGCTGAAGTTCCAGTACTTTGGCGACCTGATGCAAAGAACTGACTCTGGAAAAGACCCTGTTGCTGGGAGAGATTGAAGGCAGGAGGAGAAGGCTATGACAGAGGATGAGATGGTTGGATGGCATCACCGACTTGATTAACATGAGTTTGAACAAGCTCTGGGAGTTGTTGATGAACAGGGAAGCCTGGCATGCTGCAGTCCATGGGATCGCAAAGTCGGACACGACTGAGTGACTGAACTGAGCTAAAGTGAAATGATGATGAGATTGAATCCTAACAGAAAAAAAAAGAAGAAGAAGCAGAAGAAGAGCTGCCTAGAAAGGAGTAAAAACGGTGTGGTATTTGGAGAAGACTGAAGTTCAACAGTATATTCTGGGAAAACTGCAAGGAAGAGTAAAGAGGAAGTGATCTGGTCAAGACTTCCTGTGAAGCCACAAAAAAAGCCATCTTTGTTGATTTTTCATTAGTATATTGATACAGAAAATTTAAGGTTTCTCAAAAATTCTCTTTGCCCATGTACAGTTTACTTGTTTAATGTTTGACACAAGCACTACACGGTTTGTATCCAAATGAAGCTTTTTAGAGTAACTTAGCCAGGGTTCCTGCATACAGAATAGGAAACATCATGTGTTTTAGTGGCATCTGTGAGTATTCACAGGTAGTATTTATATATCTAACAAAGAAGATAATTTTGAGAATGTTTTATCACTTTCCTGACCATGCACCTCTCTTTATCTCGAAAACCAGCATCAGAGGATACTACCTTTTTATTTCTCTCCAAGAATTTCCCATTCAGTTCATCAGTTTCTCTCAATTCAGCTCACCATTTGGGATTCTTTATTGCTATTAATAGTAAATACTACTTACTCTCAAGTTCCAAATGGAAACCTTAAAGTTATCTATGCTTCCAGGTAGCCATTAGTTTCAGACATTTATCAAGTCCTTTATATTTCAACTTCCAAATACACTTAAATCAACATTAATCAGTTTCAAACTTACTGTCACTCTCTTAGGTGTGTGCACTAGCCCACAAGCTGTTCTTTATGAGTAGAATTATATTTGATTTTTAACTAATTCTAAACACCAATCAAGATGTCTAAATTACACATTCCATGATTTCAAAGACCAAATTTTTCTTCTTGGTTGTTTTCCTATTACAGTCTACCAGAATTTTTTTTTTAAATAAATGAATAAATAAATGACCTTCAGTATAATATATTCTAAAAACCTTCACTGGATTTAAATACCTATTTTTGTGTTGGCTCCAGAGCATATGTTTATAACAATATATAATCTTATAGTTTCCCATTTGTCTATTTCACTGACTAAATTTTGACACTGGCAAATAGGGTGTGCTCATTTAAGTTTCTAAAGTCAAAGAGAGAAAAGGAAGATATTCAAGATTTATTATTACAGTAGAATTGAGTATACAGAAACCATAGAAACAGTTCTCTCATTTGCTCTTCAGAATAAATACTAGTTTAAATATTTAACATCTGAAAATTTAATTATTCAACCTGCACTTGCAATCCTGCTGAGAAATTTCACAGAAAAAGTACTTCTAGTGTAGTACAAATAGTCTTCAGATGCTGTGAGAAATGAGTCGTGGCAAGTTTAAGCAGTAATTTTTAAAGACTGTTGTTCCACAAAGAATCACCTAAGATTGTGGGTGTGCTGCCATCAGTGTCTTCTAAGACCCTCCAAGTGATTCTAGGGCGTACTAGGAGTCGATAACTGCTGAGGTGGAAGGACAGATTAACTAAGGCAAAATTGTAACAGAATATGTTATGTCTAGGGTATTCACCTTCTCTTCTTGAATTTTGTGATGCTAAGGGTTCTTAACTAGGAAAGAAGTAAGTTCTCATCCCATGGTTGATGGACCAACCTAATGCCTGTAACAGAACATTCACTCATTGTGGGGAGCAACTTATAAATATTATCTCACCTGGCCTCAAAACAACAATGTGATGATGTATTATTATCCTTACTTTGCAGATGAAAAAAATGAGTCTCAGTAAATTTAAGCAACTTTTCCATGTAGTACATAACAGATTCAAGAGTGTAGACTGATTCATCTGACTCTGAAGTTCATGCTCATAGCTTTTCTACTTCTCTTTCTATAAACACAACTTGAATAGTTTCATCCAGGGAGTAAGAGAGAGCAATGATACTTTTTATTCTGTTTAAAGGCCAGGCATGTTAAAGGAAAGGATATAGCTTCCTCCACCATAAAATTTGGTAATATTCAGACAGTCAGTAATGAATGATGTAATGGTCCCTTTCCTATCAGTTTCTTCATTAGTAAATCTATATGTGAGGTTTCCCAGATTTCCTAACTCCTGTCTGAGCTCTCATGTTCTGAAGAGGTGACTTCGAGACAGAGTGAAAAATTAATGATCTCTTTATTTTCTTTGGCTCTTTCCTTCTGGTCATGTAATAAAGGCTAATTTGCAAGACCCTCCTTTGCATCCTTAACGTCTGTATAGCTTCAAATTAGCAGCAGGTCTCAAATGCAGACAGTGGTTGGGGGTGGGGCTATTCAACTGGAAGTGTTCCATATTATCTAATTTATGTATCTGAATGTACCTAGTATCCTATATATAGCACATGTGTGTGTGTGTGTGTGTGTGTGTGTGTGTGTGAAGTTGCTTTAGTCATGGCCGACTCTTTGAGACCCTATTGACTAGAGCCTGCCAGGCTCCTCTGTCCATGGGGATTCTTCAGGTGAGAATACCAGAGTGGGTAGCCATTTCCTGGATTTTTCCCCGCCCAGGGATTGAACCCACGTCTCCTGTGGCTCCTGTATTGCAGGTGGGTTCTTAACCAATATTTTTCTGTTTGAAACTATTGTGTTCAGGAAGAGTGGAAATACTTACTGATTTTTTGATGGATTTTATGAAATGTTTGTTTGAAATCTCTGTTGCACTTGTTAAATTTGTCTTATTTGATGATTAAATATACAAACATACTCTAAGTGAGAGCTCACTTACTTTTCCCATTGAACATGCCAGAAAGACTGACTTCCTGAAAGGCCATTATCTCATTCTAGATTTGGATTATTGTAGTCCATACTTACCAATTGATCAAATGGTACAAGGTTCATGTTTCTTAAGTACAGAAATAATAAGCAAATATCCTAAAAAATAGCACACTATTTGACAATATAGATCAAAGGGCAAGGCAGCAGGATATATTCTCTGATCCCTAACATCTAAGGACTTGAATACATTACAAGTGATTTCAAATCACACACACACAAAAAAAAAAAAAAAAGGGAGGGGGGAGTTTAAGATTAGAGTAAAATTATGGATGGAAAGTAAGAAGTTGAAATGTGAGGTGAGACCAATAATTGTTTTACCTTCTAGGAAAACAATTTGAGTTACAGAAACTGCTTTCTAAAGAAAGTGTTTTCCTGAGAAGATCTGACTGATTTTCCTTAATTACAGAGAAGAGGTAGAGTATTATCATCAAAAACACTTTCATTTTTCACTCCTCTAATAGTTCTTATCTTTTACCTTAAGAAATAATGAAAAAATATTTGATGATTTTGTATTCAAGGTGGGAGCAGTGTGTGTAGTTGCTTGGTCGTGTCTGACTCTATGGGAGGGGTGGAAAGGGCAAATTCACAGTCTGCTCAAGACAACCACAGTTCTCTTCCTGTCCTCCTCAAAAGCATGGAAGGTCAAGGCTCTGACAAATGCCTACATTTATGTTGATGGAAAGTGAAAAAGTTATGTACATTACCAAGGTCACTCAAATCAAAAGCACCTTACCCATTAGAAATGAGAGCATAGAGCCCATCTTTCCCTTCTGTTATATCTGTTGATTATTCTCACTGTATAGGAGCTAATCATTTTCACCTACTTCCCAAGAGAATGTTAAAAAGTAGTGAGAGGGAGAAATATAAATTTTAGTTCCTATACCCTAGGTCAATATACATCATTTATTGCAATAATTTCCTGAAGATAGTCCTGTTCGTATTCCATGTGATAGCCTCACCTCCATTCAGAGGCCAGGATAATCTGAAGATAAATCATGTGACCTTTCTCAGAAAATTTTTAAAAAAGAATCTATTGCTTTCCATTTTGAATTTGATCAAAGTATTTACTTTAGAATGTAGGTAGTGTATAGTTTGCTCAACCTACTCCAGCTAGCTTCCACCTTCAAAATTCTTTAGGCAATGAACAGACACCAGTGTGTGTCCTTAGGTATAACCTACATTGTACATTCTTGCGTGCTTCCAGCATATGTAAAAATCTTCAAAGGGCTTTCCCTGAATTCCACTGAGTTTCTATACCTCAGCAAGCATCCACCTTGAGAGTATGATTTTAGTCTCTCAGACAAGTGAAGCTGATCTCTAAAAGCTATCTTATTTGCTTGCAAAAGAAGCCCAACAAAGAACTTCCTCTCTAGACTTTTGAGCCACTCTTCCAGGACTGCCATCTTTGTGATTTCTCCTCATAGATTGAAAGAGCATTTGTTGGTGACAAACCTCAAAAGAACAGCTTTGTCATCTCCTTGTGAGGGATCATCAAGCAGCTTTGTTCAGAAGGTGAGCGTACTCACTACTTTTTGTTTTGTAGTTTGAGAAATTGCAATAAAGAAACTTCTATGTAACATCGTTTAGTGGTAACAACATGGCTGTTGGAAGTCTTATTTACCAAAATTTCTAGGTACAGAACAATGGCATAGTTAGCCAGGAAAAGCAACCTATCTAAATATCATATAATCACTGTAAACTCAGAGATACTAAATAATCTTCCTTAAATTCCAATTCATTTGTGCCACAGAAGGTAAGACTTGAGTTCAAATTCTGACTTTTCCATTTTGGCTTAATGTCTGGTAGATGACATTAAGCAAATATTTTACCATTGTTAAGACTTTTTTCCTTACATGTGAATTGAAGATCTGATACAACTTTTATAGATATTCTGAAGATGATACACTATCAGGCTTGCAAAGTTTCTACACAATAATAAAATTAAAAAAAATCTAATGGAATCTAATTCATGCCTACTATGAACAAGACATAGAACCCATGATTTCTTGTTGTTAAGTCACTCAGTCGTGTCCAACTCTTTGCAACCCCATGGACTGCAGCATGCCAGCTTCCCTGTCTCTCACCATCTCCCAGAGTTTGCTCAAACTCATGTCCATTGAGTTGGTGATGCCATCCAACCATCTTATCCTCTGTCATCTCCTTCTCCTCCTGCCTTCAATCTTTCCCTATATATTAGTAAATAAACTTAGAAATTTACATATTGATAGGCAACTTAAACCTTTAATTTTACATTTACTCAAATATGATTACACTCTGGAATAAAAGAAATTCATTCATTTCCATTTTATTTCAACACTGCACAGGAAGACTTCATTGACAATTTCCATCTATACTCTATATACATCTACATTTCTATCCTTACAGGTAAGAATTAATTCTAAGTTGAAAATAAAAACCCTTGGTGAATAAGCTTAAAGAAGTATTTTCCAGCAATCACTAAGCTGATCCTATAAACAAGCTTGTGGGGGTGGGGGTAAGTTACTTCTGCTTTACATATTTCATAAAATTTAAGCTCAGGGTGACTCTTCTTCAAAGACTTGCAGCTACTAGATGGAGGATGAAGGACAAAATGATGGGCACAATAAAGGACAGAAATAGTATGGACTTAACAGAAGCAGAAGATATTAAGATGATGTGGCAAGAATACACAGAACTATGAAAAAAGTTCTTCATGACCCAGATAGCCACGATGGTGTGACACTCACCTAGACCCAGAAATCCTGGAATGAGAAGTCAAGTGGGACTTAGGAAGCATCACTATGAGCAAAGCTAATGGAGGTGGTGGAATTCCAGCTGAGCTATTTCAAATCCTAAAAGATGATGCTGTGAAAGTGCAGCACTCAACATGCCAACAAATTTGTAAAACTGACCAGTGGCCACAGGACTGCAAAAGGCCAGTTTTCATTCCAATTCCAAAGAAAAGCAATGCCAAAAAATGTTCAAATTACTGCACAATTATACTCATCTCACACGCTAGCAAAGTAATGCTCAAATTCACCAAGTGAGACTTCAACAGTCTGTGAACCGTGAACTTCCAGATGTTCAAGCTGGATTTAGAAAAGGCAGAGGAACCAGAGATCAAATTGCCGACAGCCATTGGATCATTGAACTTCAGCTTTATTGACTTGGATCGTGTGGATCACAAGAAGCTGTGGAAAATTCTTAAAGATATGGGAATATCAGACCATCATACCTGTCTCCTGAGAAATCTGTATGCAGGTCAAGAAGCAACAGTTAGAACAAGACATGGAACAAAATACTGGTTTCAAATCAGAAACGGAGTATGTCAGGGCTATATATTGTCACCCTGCTTATTTAACTTATATGCAGAATACATCATGGGAAATACTGGATGAAGCACAAGCTGGAATCAAGATTGCTGGAAGAAACATCAATAACCTCAGATATGCAGATGATACCAACTTTATGGCAGACAGCAAAGAAGAACTGGAGAACTTCTTGATGAAAATGAAAGAGTAGAGTGAAAAAGCTGTCTTAAAACTCAACATTCAAAAAAAAAAAAAAAAAACTAAGATCATAGCACCTGTTTCCATCACTTCATGACAAGTAGATGGGGAAATAATGGAAACAATGACAGAATTTATTTTGGGGGGCTCCAAAATCCTTGAAGATGGTGATTTCAGCCAAGAAATTAATAGACACTTGCTCCTTGGAAGAAAATCTATGATTATCCTAGACAGCATACTAAAAAAAAAACCCAGAGCATTACTTTGCTTACAAAGGTCTGTCTAGTCAAAGTTATGGTTTTTCCAGTAGTTATATATGGATGCAAAAGTTGGATTATAAATAAATCTGAACTCTGAAGAACTGATGCTTTTGAACTGTGGTGTTGGAGAAGACTCTTGAGAGTCCCTTGGACTGCAAGGAGATCAAACCAGTCCATCCTAAAAGAAATCAGTCCTGAATATTCATTGGAAGGACTGATGCTGAAGCTGAGACTCTAATACTTTGGCCACCTGATGTGAAGAACTGACTCATTGGGAAAGACCCTGATACTGGGAAAGATTGAGGGCAGGAGGAGAAGGGTATGACAGAGGATGAGATGGTTGGATGGCATCACTGACTCGATGGACTTGAGTTTGAGTAAACTCCAGGAGTTGGTGATGGACAGGGAAACCTGGTGTGCTACAGTCCATGGGGTTGCAAAGAGATTTGGACGTGACTGAGTGACTGAATTGAACTGAACTGATAATATTAATAGGTAATATCTATATTGTGCATATTGTCTTACAGGTGCCAGGCTTAATTTTAAATTATACACACACACACACACACATATAATGTATATATATATATATATATATATATACATTAGCTCATTTAATCTTAATGAAACTACTCTGAGGTAACATTCTTACCATCTTAGTGATGGTTAATTTCATGTGTCAACTTGGCTGCACCAGAGGATGCCCAGATATTCAGTTAAACATTAATTCTAGGTGTGTCTGTGATGGTGTTTCTGGGAAATTAGAGTTTGAATTGATAACCCAAGTCAATTCCCCCATGTATATGAGCATCATCCAATCAACTGAGGGCCTGAATAGAACAAAATGTTGGAAGAAGGTTGAATTTCTTCTCTGCCTACCTAATTGAGTTGACACATAGGTATTCTTCTTATTTTGGTGCTTCTGGTTCTCAGATATTCAGTTTCAGTCTAAAATCCACACCATCAAGTCTTTGAAGTAAATCACTGGCTTTCCTGCATCTACAGCTTATGGATCATGGGACTTCTTAGCCTCAACAACCATGTGGTCTTGTTCTTCATAATAAATCCCTTTCTAGGCTTCGAAAGAGAATCATAGAGAGGTAGAGAGAGAAATAGAGATAGTGATATATAGATATCCTGGTGTTTATTTCTCTTCAGAACCCTAATTACATCTCTATTTTACATAAAGGTAATTGATATTATAGGTATTACATAGTTTTCCAAGAGGCTATATTCAAATCCAGGCATTCTGGATAGAGCCTTTGCCCTTATACTCTCTGTGCATTGCCTTTCTATCCCTAGATATTTAAGATGTGAACAGAAGGACATGATTTTAGAGATGGTATTTAGGCTATTTACCCTCCAACAGAAGGAAGCTGTAGAGTAAAACATTCAGAGCAACAGGAGAACTGAAGTCTATTCCCAGCTCTTTAAGCCAGCTTTTAATTTTCAGAAAATCAGTTTACTTCTTCAGAAAATCAGTTTAGTCCTTCAATAGTAAAATGGGGGGGGGGGAGGGAGGAGTAAATAATAATTAAGTTCTTCTCAAAGATGGTGATTGCAAGATTGTGTGTTGGATGATGACAGGGAAGATGAAGGTCATATAAATTCATTTAAACTGGTGTATTTCATCACAAAAGATTATTCTCCCAGGTTCAGCCCTCTGCAACAACTTTTATGGAATTGAAGCTTGCACATCTCCATGAGCTGTAAAATACAGTTCCATTGGAAATTGTCTTATCCCATTTATAACCCTGAGAGCTCCCACTAGGCATGGAAAAACACAAGACAGCAAAACATCTAATTCAAAAACTCTTATGTGTTCATTGGAAATGGAGTTGTAAAATCCTTGCTTTGTTCTATATGATCAAGATGATTATAAGACAAACAAAGAGAAGATATCATGCTGTGAAAGTAAGGACACTGCAAACATCCAGTGGGAATAGACAAGAACTATTCTGATGTGGTCTTGAGACCACATTTTTCATAATTTACTTTTTGTTTGGTTGTTTTCTGTTGTGGTTGTTTGCTTTTCATCTGTGTACACCACACAAAAATAACGCAAGTAAATAAGGATATCAAAGTGTTGTCAATATGCTAATCTCTTACATAGATAAATCATCTTAGTTTTCACTTTTACAGGGAACAGTATTCCCAGACCTTTTCCCTAAAACAACACATAGCAAAGCTATACACCTCTAAGTCACAAATAAAGTCTCTGCTCTGAAAAAATAAATAAACAAATAAAATTAGGATCCTATCTCAAAGGAAACCAATCCTGAATATTCACTAGAAGGACTGATGTTGAAGCTGAAACACCAATACTTTGGCCACTGGATGTAAAGAGCTGACTCATTGGGAAATACCTTGATGCTGGGAAAGATTAAAGGCAGGGAGAGAAGAGGACAACAGAGGATGAAATAGTTGGATGGCATCACAGACTAAGTGGATATGAGTTTGAGCAAGCTCTGAGAGATGATGAAGGACAGGGAAGCCCAGAGTGCTGCAGTCCATGGGGCCGTAAAGAGTCAGACATGACTGAGTGACTGAACAACAACCATTGTTAAAGCAGGCAGGTTGCTAGATATGCACAGAGAAAGGAGAACAGAGACTTATTGCCATGAAATCAAACCACACGTCTTGTTAAAAAAAAACAGAGGTCTTTAGGCAGATAAGAGTAAGAACCTCCAGAGTGACAAGAAATCTCACATTTTGAGGTGCCAAGTGTCCTGGAGGCAGACAAAGAAAGGTGGGAAAAGACAGGTGTCTCCAGCATTGAAATGCATAAATTTGTGCTCATTATGCTCTCCTTACCATAAAATTGGCCTTTACAGATAAGAAGTGCCCATGATGCACTGATGCAATGACTGAAGAAAAACAAAAATCCCTCCTCCCCTAGGGAAGGCAGAGCTGAAGTCAAAATAAGAGAATACAACTCCAAACTCCTCCCACCTTAATGAATATTCCATCCCTTCATTTCTATACCCCACATAACTGGTCTGCCAAAGAAACTCAGGGCAGTTACTTACCGTACTTATCTACCTGTTCTCCCATTGATAGCCTACTATCACTTCGTAAATCCTCACTTTACCTTCTTGAACTCTCTGTGTCATCTGTGAATTCTTTCCTCAATGAGACAAGAACTTCCATTCTTATATCACCAGGAACAGGAAGTAAACATCAATCCATCTTGTCTCTGAGATGAGTAGACTCCCTAAAAGTGGCTTGATTAAATTTTGGCCTCAGCAAGTTCAAATCTTCATCATTAATTTATTCTACATTAGTGTTTTCAAGTATAATCTTAAAACTTGGGAAATAAGAGGCTAAAAATACAATAAAATATTAAATGCCTGTTGAGTAGGAAAGAATTTCAGTGTTAATGGTGCTGGTGCTAAGTTGCTTCAGTCGGGTTGGACTATTTCTGGAACCATGAACTGTACCCTCCAGCTTCCTCTGTCCATGGCATTTTCCAGGAAGGAATACTGGAATGGTTTGCCATTTCCTTCTCCAGGGGATCTTCTCAACCCAGGGATCAAACACACATCTCTTAGGTCTCGTGCTTTGGTAGGTGGGTTCTTTACCACTAGCGCCACCTGGGAAGCCAAGTGTTGATAAAACAGTTCTACATCTAAGTTATATTAAAAACTAAATTTCTGATCATAATTTGTTTTCTCAAATCAGTAATGCAAGTAGTAGAATATGTGTTGAAAAGCCACATTAAATATTTTTCAATACTTGCCATGTACATTTCTCAATATACATTTTATTAATTTGTATATATTTTATATAAACATATACCTGTAGGAGCTAGCATAGTCAAAAGACAAATATCAATAAGAATAACTGAAGTAGTATTAGAGTTAAAATATGAATATTGATGTCTTTGAAACTAGATAATGCTTTCAAAATCAGTTCAGTCTTGTCACAATCATCACTGTTTCAGTAAGTGAAGTTCCTATGTGCCATTCCATAAAGTTTGGTGTTTAAACTAAACAGATCTTGAAACTTAATGGATTGGCACTCAGGCTGCATGCTGTTGCAAGACATTCAGCAAGGATATAGTCCTCTTGTTGAATATAAATGTGGTGATTTTGGAGTTACATTGCACTGCCCCTACAAGATAAAAACCAAAAAGGGAGTAATTTGCAAAAGATATATGCCTGCTCCTCTTCTCAGCCAGCCTTCCTTTATTGTATTTTCTATAGAAAGCGCTGGAGATGTTTGCACTGGAGAAAAATGAGAAAAAGTCGCCCTAATAGGGCCTAGTAGGACCTGACTGATATTTCTATCATGTGCCTGCCATGAAGAAAATATGCATGTGAGATAAAATCATGAATAAAACACAGAACCTGACTGATATCTTTCATCTACCAGGTTAGTTAACAGCTAACGTATTTACACTGTTAGTACACAAATATAGATGTCTCAGTGGTAAAGAATCTGCTTGCAATGTAGGAGACAAGTTTGACACTGCAGCAGAAAGATTCCCTGGAGAAGGAAATGGCAACCCTCTCCAGTATTCTTGCCTGGGAAAATCCATGGACAGAGAAGACTCGTGGACTACAGTTCATGAGGTTGCAAAAGAGTCAGAAATGACTTAGCAAGTAAACAATAACAACAATATGGTTATACGCTGTAGAGGAGAGATGGATTTTGACGGTGAAATGCCAAGAAAAGAAAGAGGGGACTTGAAAGGTAAGCAGGATTTGGAGTGGCAGAAAAATTGTGGTGCTAAAGTATTCCAGAGGGATCATGAGAAGAAGAAATTCCATGGCATATTTTGGAATTACACCTAGCTTGAGGATATGGGGTGAATGGCGGGCTAGAGAATGATAAAATATTCTGTGATTGTGGGAACAATAATAATAAGTTAAAAATATTTACTATACACAACAGGAGAGTCACCAAATCCCCATGTTCCAATGTCTCTCAGATTTATTTGTTTCTGAAAAATACCTTCTCCCTTAATTTTCTGTTGTATTTTATTCTTTCAGAAAATATTTATTGAGAGAATACGGTGGATGCAATAAGATATAGAAAAAGATACAGACTATTTAATTACTATTCTCAAGGAACTTAATGTGTGCTGGAGAAAATAAGACATGGTAATGAAAAAAAAAAAAAAAAAAAAGGCATAAGCCAAGATAGGTTATAAGTGAATGTCAAATCAGAGACAAAAGACAAATCAATTCAGGTTGACTTTTGTAATTTTTAATCCTCACCTCCTTCAATGTTAGTAAGTATATGGTGGTTTCCAAGAGGCAGCAGAAGATATAAAATACTTGGAAAACCACTTAAGTTTCTACACAGTTGATTCTCGGTTCAACTTCACTTCTACTTCGTATGTAGAAGTACTTATAAATTTGTGGACAATGTCATTATTGTCAATAATTATGATCTGCCCACATCAAACTCTGACAGAAGTAAAGCTATATATGAAAATTTTTTGTTTTAGAGCAAATATCTTGATGCCAAATGTAAATCAAATTGTATTAACTCTTCTTTCCAATGAACCACTTAATCATTGCCTGGTGTTCATGAATCTCAGCCTCTCGGCTTCTGACTGCTGGAGAATGTCTGTTTTCACATTCTACCTCGTTACGTCCTTCCTACCCTTTCCTTAAGCTCTATTTTTTTTTTTGTTTTTTTAATTTTAACCCAAATCTAGAACACATTTTCAGCTCTCCTAAGTGTATTCTCAAGATCCATTCTTACTTGTATTCCAGTACTTTCATTCTGTTTTCTCTCATTATGCTCTTTGTTCCTTAGTATAACAGTGAAGTTGTAGTTTACAGAAGCACCCAATGTTTTGTTCCTTTTAAAACTAGAGAGTAGCCGCAGAGT
Organism: Dama dama; assembly: GCF_033118175.1. NCBI lineage: Eukaryota > Metazoa > Chordata > Mammalia > Artiodactyla > Cervidae > Dama > Dama dama. Next base: position 14,505,142 of record NC_083681.1, read on the forward strand.
GTATCTAATTTTTCACATGCAATTCTCAGAAAGAAAGGCTGATGGAAAATTGATGTGCTAGTTGAATTTCAAGAGACTTAAGGGCCCTAGAGAGCCAGAACTCCATAATAAGATCAATGAACATAAAGAGTGAGAGGTAACATCAGTGAATATTCTAAAGCTGTTAGAGGTTGCTAAGTCAGAGCTTGATAATCAGCTGATCTGCATGAGAGGCAGGCCCAAGATTTGAGTCTAGGAAAAGACCAGATTATACTTTGCCATTAAAGTAAATTCAGAAATAATACTAACAAGGAAATTATATCAACTGTATATATTATCTTATTCTTTAATGCATGCTATAATTCTGAGGTGTGTAATATGGGCTGTTTTGTATATTAACCTCTTTTTACCATGCATTTAATAAATTGTAGACAAAAAGTTTGCCTTATGAGAAATTCAAGAAAAGTTACTTTTTAAGAAATTCAAGAAAATTTCTATGAAAATTGGTTCTATGCAATTATTTCTTTGAAATATGTAACCAGATGAGGAGTATACAGTCATAGTAGAATCATAATGGATTATTATGTGTTCAGTTCAGGAAGGTTTAGCATGTTTTAAACAGACTTGCAAAGAAAAGTACACAGTTATCTGTCAACATGTATATCGAGAGAAAACAAATGTGGCAAATTATAAACACCTGGGAACCTTGATGGAGGCCATATAATCACTCATTATATGTTCTTTCAGCTTTCTTGTAGCTTTAATATTTTAATAAAATATTAAAAAGGATGACAAGAGAAATGAGAAAGGAAGAATGAAAGAAGGAAGGAAGGGGACAGGGAGGGAGGAAAGGAGGGAAAGGGAGAAAGGGAGATCACTGGGCTCTATGCCACTCTTGCAGTCTCCAAGTTTAGACCAGTTGAACATCTGCCCCAGTAAACTTCAAGCTATTCACTGATTGTTGGCTCCAGCAAGTTTCAGAAAGTTATTAGTAGACACCTTTAGAACTAGGGAAGATGGCTAAAAAGTTCAACAACCAGAAAATCAGATTATAGATTGGCAAAATGTGAAAAGTGAAGGTATATTCATCTTTTACAATAGCTAGAAAATAATGATAATGTGATGAATCTTGCCATTATAATCAAAGCTTGCAAAGTTGCATCATCTTCCAGAGTGACTGCAGAAATTTGTGTTTTTCACATACACAGGATGAAAAAAGACAAGAGTCATGCTCCAAGTTCTACAGAGTTTGTAGTAAAGTTTCATTCAATAGCCATGGTAGATCATGGCATCATTATGGACTAATAAGCTTTGCAGGCCTAGAGATCCTTTGACATCCCTGTGAATAATTTATCTATAGCACTTATAATCTGCAGAGTACTAGAGGAAATACTCCAGAATAGAGAAATTATTATATGTTTTCCTCTAGTGTAAGTGTAACCAAATGTTTTTATTAATTGTGGACTGATCAAACAAATAGTAAAAGAAAACTAGTAAAATAAAGGGGGTGGTTTTAGCAATATTATTGTAAACCTTCTTAGCTGTGCCAATTTTTAGGAGATGCATGATTCAGTACTTAGAGATGAAGTGTCAAGATTTCTGATATATTGCAAATAGGAATAACAAAAAACAAGCAAACAAATATGAAAGAAATATATAATTTAAAATCTAAGATTTATATTTTTTTATTTTTAAAACTAGAATTTTAAATTTAAAATTTATTTTAATACTTAATTTTTAAATCTGATTGGTTATACAAAAGTTATTTTACATTATTTTTCCTTTACTTTTGAAAAAAATTGTGTTAGCATTTGGAAAGAACAAAAACAATGTTTCAGGAAATGATTTGACATCCATATAATTCATAAATATATAGACTGACTTAGATCAGGTTATAATTCAACTCATCTCCCTATTTTCAACAGGGTTTTCAATGATTCATGTGCTCCTAAATCACTTTTAATACATTTCTGTTAATCTCTGATTTGATCAAGACCTGAAGTATTTTTGCTATTTGTTTCTACAGCCTTTTTGATTATTCTGTTCCCTGATGGTTCTGAAAACCAGCTCTTCTTAAAAAGTTTCTCCCCTGCTGCTTTTTAAACTGATTTTTATGTTACTCCAAATTAAATCCATTACTTCTAGTCTATCAATTTTCTAACTTGAATCAGCACCCTTTAAGAGTCCCATCTGCTATCCATTGAAAAGCCAGTTTTTAAATCTTTCTTACTGTCATTGGTATCTTGGCCTCCTCAGGTGCCTTGGAAGCTCCGGTCAGAAGTTCCAGGTACTGATCTCTGCCTGTCAGAGATGTCTAGGTTATTCTGTGCAGAATACAGCACCAGACATTTTTCTGCTTCCACGGCTTTACTGTCAGATTTATAAATGTTTAAATTTGAAAGAGCTTTCAAAACATTGGGAAGACCCAGAGGAATCGGGTGGAGAGGGAGGTGGGAGGGGGGGATCGGGATGGGGAATACATGTAACTCCATGGCTGATTCATGTCAATATATGACAAAACCCACTTCAATATTGTAAAGTAATTAGCCTCCAACTAATAAAAATAAATGAAAAAAAAAAAAAACACATATGGAAATGAAGCAAAAAAAAAAAATTTGAAAGAGCTTTAAAGCCATGAGTAAAAGTCAACTCCCAAGAGAAATATAAAATGTCCCTAGGATATAGAAACAACAGAGTACAATAAAAGGATGTACGAGTGTACTAATTGAAAACTCCCTGCACCAGAAGCAGGAGAACTGCAATCAGTCCATCTACGGACTGAATATACTGTGCAAGCTTGGCCAAGGCATTACACATTACTTTCCTCAACTGTAAAATAAGGGTGATTGATTGAATAGAATCTGTGTTCCATCTTAACTTGATTTTAAAATAAATTTCCTGTTTTATATTTATAAACAAAATAATGCACTAGTTATAGAAAATTTAGAAATTATTTAAGCATACAGAAAGGAAAATATTCCTAATTTTACCACTTGAATTACCTGCTTTTAAATTATTGGTGTATACCCTTCTAACCCCGTGCACACACATGTGTATGTGCAAATAGATGTAAATTAAAGTTATTACAGAATTGGAACATACAGTACATATTGTACTTTGTACTCCACTGTACTAAGGCTCTAATATTCTAAGATCATTATTTTGAGACTTGCCAATAAGAATACCAGACCACCTGACCTGCCTCTTGAGAAACCTGTATGCAGATCAGGAAGCAACAGTTAGAACTGGACATGGAATGACAGACTGGTTCCAAATAGGAAAAGGAGTTCGTCAAGGCTGTATATTGTCACCCTGTTTGTTTAACTTATATGCAGAGCACATCATAAGAAATGCTGGGCTGGATGAAGCACAAGCTGGAATCAAGATTGCCAGGAGAAATATCAATAACCTCAGATATGCAGATGACACCACCCTTATGGCAGAAAGTGAAGAAGAGCCTCCTGATGAAAGTGAAAGAGGAGAGTGAAAAAGTTGGCTTAAAGCCCAACATTCAGAAAACTAAGATCATGGAATCCGGTCCCATCACTTCATGGCAAATAGATGGGGAAACAGTGGAAACAGTGGCTGACTTTATTTTTCTGGGCTCCAAAATCACTGCATATGGCGATTGCAGCCATGAAATTAAAAGACGCTTACTGCTTGGAAAAAAAGTTATGGCCAATCTAGACAGCATATTAAAGCAGAGCCTTTACTTTGTCAACAAAGGTCTGTCTAGTCAAGGCTATGGTTTTCCCAGTGGTCATGTATGGATGTGAGAGTTGGACTATAAAGAAGACTGAGCACCAAAGAACTGATGCTTTTGAACTGTGGTGTTGGAGAAGACTCTTGAGAGTCCCTTGGACTGCAAAGAGATCCGACCAGTCCATCCTAAAGGAGATCAGTCTTGGGTGTTCCTTGGAAGGACTGATGTTGAGGCCGAAACTTCAATACTTTGGCCACCTGATGTGAAGAGATGACTCATTGGAAAAGACCCTGGTGCTGGGAAAGATTGAGGGCAGGAGGATAAGGGGACAACAGAGGATGAGATGGTTGGATGGCATCACCAATTCAATGGACATGGGTTTGGGTGGACTCCGGGAGTTGATAGACAGGGAGGCCTGGCATGGTGCGGTTCATGGGGTTGCAAAGAATTAGACACGACTGAGTGACTGAACTGAACTGAATAAGATGGTGGAGGAGAAGGATGCAAGCTCACCCCCTCTTACAAAAACACTGAAATCATGACTAACTGCTAAATAACTGTTGACAAAAAAAGAAAAAATTAGAACGTATAAAAAAAAAAAAAAAATGCCCTACCCCTAAAGACAAAGAAACAACAGTGAGACAGTAGGAGGGGCACAATTACTAAAAAATAAAACCCACACCTGCAGGTGGATGCAAACTGGAAGATAATTAAGCCACAGAAGTTCTCCCACAGTAATGGAAGTCCTAGAGGTTTTGTAACAGGGAGGAGGAGCCCTAGATAATCTAGCTTTGAAGATCAGCAGGACTAGATGGCAGGAATTCCTCAGGGCTGGGGAAAACAGAAACTCCACTCTTGGAGAGCATACACAAGGTATACTGTGCACCAAGGCTTCCCCCAAAAAGCAGTGCTCTCATAAGAGACTGGGGCTTCCCAGGTGGTACTAGTGGTCTAGAATCCACGTACCAATTCAGGAGACACAAGAGATGTGGGTTTGATCCCTATGTCGGGAAGATCCCCTGGAGAAGAAAGTGGCAACCCACTTCAGTATTCTTGCCTGGAAAATCCCATGGACAGAGGAGCCTGGCAGGCTACAGCCCATGGGGTCACAAAGAGTTAGACATGACTGAGCAACTGAATATACACACACATAAGAGACTAGGCCAGACTTACTTGCTAGCATCTCCTATGGAAGCAGGTGGAGATGTTATGGCTCAAGTGTCTTTGCAGGAACAAAAGCACTTGTAGCAGCATTTCTGGCAAGTCCTCATTAACATGAGCCCTCCTAGAAGCCAACATTTCCCCTTCAAGACCTAGTCCCACCCAATAGCCTGCAGGGTCCAGTGTTGGGACACCAGAGGCCAAATATCTAACAGTGGGGAACACAGCCCTACCCATCAACTGGCAGGCTGTTTAAAATCTTCCTGAGCACAGCCCTGCCCACCAGAGGAGCAGGAACCAGCTCCACTCTTGAGCAGGCAGTAATAAGGCCCTTCCACCAAGAAAACTTTATAAGTCTCATAGATAGCCTCATGTACCAGACAGGAGAAGCAAAGAAAAACTATAACACTGCAGCCTGTGGAATGGGAACTGCAATTACAGAAAGTTAGATAATACAAGAGAGCAGATGAATATATTCCAGATGAAGGAACAAGATAAAACCCCGGAAAAAAAATTAGGTGGAGATAGCCAATCTACCAGAAAAAGAATTCAGAGTAATGATGATGAAGATGACCCAATATCTCAGAAAAAGAATGGAGGCACAGATTGAGAAGATACCCAAACACATGGAAGCTAAAAATATGCTACTAAACAACCAAAGGATCACTGAAAAAGTAAAAGAGAAAAAAAAAGTTAGAAAGAGAAAAAAGAAACAGAAATAAAGAAAACAACAGCAAAGATCAATGAAACTAAAAGTTTGTTTTTGAAAAGATAAGCAAAATTGATAAACCTTTAACCAGACTCATCAAGAAAAAAGTGGGAGATGGCTGAAATCAGTAAAATCAGAAATAAAAAAGGAGAAGTTCAATGGACACCACAAAAATACAAAGGATCATAAGAGATAGCTATAAGAAACTATATGCAAATAAAATGAAGCAATGAACAAATTCTTACAAAAGTACAATCTCCCAAGACTGAACCAGGAAGTAATTGAAAATAGACAAATCACAGGTACTGAAATTGTAACTGTGATTAAAAACTACCAACAAAAGATTCCAGTACCACATGCCTTCACAGGTAAATTCTATCAAACATTTAGAGAAGAGTTAACTCCTATTCTTCTCAAACTATTCTGAAAATTTGCAGTTCAGTTCAGTCGCTCAGTCGTGTCCAACTCTTTGTGACTCCATGGACTGCAGCACAGCAGACCAGAGCAGAGAATATTCCCAAACTCAATCTATAAAGCCACTATCACACTGACGCCAAAACCAGACAAAGATATCACAAAAAAAGGAAATTATACTCAATATCACTGATGAATATGGATGCAAAAATCCTCAACAAAATACTAGTGCTCTGAAGTTAGCAATGCAATAAAAATATACCCCATGATCTAGTGGGATTTATCTGAGGAATACAAGGATTTTTCAATATCTACAAAGCAGTGTAATACAGCATATCAACAAATTGAAAAATAAAAACCATATGATCATCTCAAAAGATGCAGAAAAAGCTTTTGACAAAACTCAACACCCAGTTATGATAACAACTCTTCAGAATGTGGACATAGAAGGAGCATACCTCAACATAATGAAGGTCATATATGTAGCTAACATCATACTCAATGGTGACAAGCTAAAAGAATCTCCTCTAAGATCAGGAACAAGACAGGGTTGTCCACCATTGGCTCATTTTTTATTTTGTTTTGTATTGTTTTTCATAAAACTTCAACAGTTTTTTTCATAGCTGTTGAAGTCCTAGCCATGGAAATCAGAGAAGAAAAAGAAATAAAAAGAATCCAAGTTGGGGGAGAAAAAGGAGTAAAATTGTCACTGTTTGCATATGGTATGATACTATACATAGAAAATCTTAAAGCTGCTACAGTAAACTACTAGAGCCAATGAATTTGGCTAAATCAAAGGATACAAAATTAATACACAGGCATCTCTTGCATTTATATGCTAACTATGAAAGATCACAAAGGAATTTTTTAATCCCATTTACTATTGAATAAAAAAAAATATATACCTAGGATTGAATCTACTCAAGGAGACAAAAGACCTGTACTCCAAAAACTGTAAGACACTGAAGCAAGAAATTGACAATTTCTCAAACACATGGAAAGGTATACCATGTTATTGGATAGGAAGAATAACTATTATGAAAATGACTGTACTGCCCAAAGCAATTTACAGTGCAATATCATTCAAATTACCAATGGCATTTTTCACAAAATTAGAACAAATTTTTCTAAAATTTATAGAGAGATGTAAAAGAGCCTGAATAGTCAAAGCAATCTTGAGAAAGAAAAATGGAGCTGGAGGAATCAGGCATCCTGAACTCATATTTCCAGCTATACTGCAAAGCTACAGTCTTCAAATCAGTATGGTACTGGCACAAAAAATTGGAATTAGAACATGCTTCAACACCATACACAAAAATAAGCTCAAAATGAATTAAATACCTAAATGGAAGACTAAATATTATAAAATTCATAGAGGAAAACATAGGCAAGACACTCTTACATAAATCACAGTAACATATTTTTTGAGCTGTATCTTAAAGGAAATAAAAACAAGCATAAGAAAATAGGACCAAATTAAGCTCAAAAGCTCTTTCACAGGAAAGGAAACCATAGGCAAAACTAAATGATAACACACAAAATGGGAGAACACATTTGTGAAAGATGTAATGACATGGAAATAATATTCAAAATCTACAAACAGCTCAAGCAGTTCAATATTAAAATAGTAGTGATAATAATAACCCAATCAAAAAATGGGCAGAAGACCTAAATAGACATTTCTCCAAAGAAAACACACAGATGGCTAAAGGGCACATGAAAAGATGCCCAACATCACTAATTATTAGACAAATGCAAATCAAAACTGCAATGAGCTATCACCTCACACTAGTCAAAATGAAAGTGGAAGTGAAAGTCACTCAGTCATGTCCAACTCTTTGTGATCCCATGGACTATACAGTACATGTAATTCTCCAGCCCAGAATACTGGAGTGGGTAGGCTTCCCTTCTCCAGAGGATCTTCCCAACCCAGGGATCAAACCCAGGTCTCCCATGTTGTAGGTGGATTCTTGATACCAGCTGAGCCACAAAGGAAGGCCAAGAATACTGGAGTGGGTAGCCTATACCTTCTCCAGTGGATCTTCCCAACCCAGGAATCAAACCGGGGTCTCGTGAATTGCAGGCAGATTCTTTATCAACTGAGCTATCAGGGAAGCCCACTAATCAGAATGGCCCTCATCATAAAATCTACAAAAAATAAATTCTAGAGAGGATTTAGAAAAAAGGGAATGTAATTTGGACTGACACTGTGGATAATAGCATGGAAATTCCTTAAGAAACTAAAAATAGAGCTACTATATGATACAGCAATTTCACTTCTGGACATATAAGAAAACCATGGTTGGAAAGGATACAAGCACCCCAACGTTTGTTGTAATGCTGTTTACACTAGCTAAGACATGAAAGAAACTCAAATCCATTGACAGATGAATGGATAAAGAAGATGTGGTATGTATGTACAATAGAATATTGCTCAGCCATAAAAAATAATGAATTCATTTACAGCAACATGAAAGGACCTAAAGATTGTCATACTAAGTGGATAAGTCAGGGAAAGAAAGGCACATATGTTATGATATTGCTTATATGTGAAATCTAAAAAATGATGCACATGACACAGAGGGAAAAGGGTGGAAAGAAGGATAAAATCAGAGGGTTGGGATTAGCATATACATATCACTATATGTAAAATAGATAACCAACAATGACCTACTCTATAGTATGTGGCTCAGAGAGTAGAGAATCTGCCTGCAATGCCAGAGACCTGGGTTCGATCCTTCGGTTTGGAAATCTCCTCGAGAAGGGAATGGCAACCCACTCCAATATTCTTGCCTGGAGAATCCCCATGGAGAGAGGAGTCTGGCAGGCTATAGTCCATGGGGTTAAAGGGTCAGACACCAGTGAGCAATTAAGGATACATATATATATATATATATGTACATATATATATATATATATGAATCACTGTACTGTATAACTGAAACTAGCACATTTAAATCAATTATACTTCAATTAAAAAAGGAATGAGTCATCCTTTCTGAATTTCTAGAATATTGTGTGCATGCTGTCACTTCAATCATGTCCGACTCTGTGTGACCCTATGTACTGTAGCCCACCAGGCTCCTCTCTCCATGGGATTCTCCAGGCAAGAAGACTAGAGTGGAGTGCCATGCCCTCCTCCAGGGGATCTTCCCAACCTATGATCAAATCTTCATCTTTTGCATCTCCTTCATTGGCAGGCAGATTCTTTACCACTAATGCCACCTTAATCTAGAATATTATTTAACTACAATTTGAGTAGTCAGAAAAAAAAAAAAAAACATTAAAATGTCAAATTTGCCAAAGAACTTGAAGAATGCTAAATTATTATCTAATAAAGGCATTTTTAGGATAGAAGAATTCTTAGTGAGGCAAAAAAAGCTTTTAACTCGATATCTGCTATATGGATCTTGAAAAATAGCATGTGTATGTGAGCAATTAAAAGTTATGACATAAAAATTAAAAAAAACTCAGAAAAACATTAATTTAGCTTAGTTATTTGAAAATGATGGAATCAGAAGAAAGGGCTGAAGCGAATTGTGTGCACTTAGCTTTGTAGGTGTTATATACTACCTGGGAATTTTATTAAGGATTATGTTCCCCTTACAGAGGGAAAAAAAAAAAAAAAATATATATATATATATATATATTATTAAAATAAAAGTGGGGAGTTGCCAAGTGGGGAGTCAATTACTAGCTTCAGCTAACAAGTAATATAATTAACATGCTTGCATGCTTTGTTTATTTGAGAATATAATTTTATTAATCAAATGTAAGCTATAATGATGGCTACCTGGTGATTTGTAAATGTATACACCTTGCTGAATAGCAATTTGGAGTCCATTAACTTCTAAAACTGTCAGGTGGAAGTTTCATGATGAGTTTGCAGAAACACACTCAAAATGGAAGTATCAGCTCATTAATGAAAGAGTTTGAGAGAAGTTGGCTTCAACTCTGTTGAAGGTCATTGAAAAAGGATGGAAAGCACAACAGTGTTATCCCCAAATCACTTTAGTTCACTGTTCAGAGGAAATGATCACTGTCAATTAATCTTGTGGAGCAGGAAAAAGCAGTCACACACAGCTATCAGAAGAAATGGTCTAAATCCAAGACTGCGTCTTGATGCATAGGTTCCAAGGGGAAAGTGCCACTGCCTTAAGGAGAAGGATAACTTGCATGGATTCTTTAAATTACTAACAAAACTTTATTTTAGAAGATGCTAAAGTTACTTTAGACTATGAATATATGAACATTAAACTTCTCAAGTTATTTAAAATTATTTTTAGAATTCATACTGCAAAGGTACATCATTTTACCTTCTCTAGATTCATTTCTGCTGCTGAGATTTCAAAGTGCATTAGTAGGGAGAAGGGTCTTTAAGATCTTAGAATGGATAAGTCACAGCTAATAATAATAATAATACCTATCATTTATTGAATACTTTGCTTGAGTCAGGCATTTTTCAAAGCCCTGTGTATATATTACAGTATTTAATCCTCTAAGCAACTCTATGTGTGTCATTTCCCAGCTAGATGTAAAAATTGCTGTAGCCTTGCAACAAATTTTTGCCTGTGGAATGTGAGAGGAAAGGATATGTGCTGCTTCTTGGCCAAAGCCTTGAAGAAGCAGGCGTGCATTCTCCTCTATCACTTTTCCTTTTTGCCAGCTGGTATGTCAAGGATAAGGGTTTCCCTGATAAGGTCTATGGGATGGGCAGTATTGCATATTGGAAGAAATAAATTTTCTCAGTCATCACAATGATAAATGTCATTCACAATCCTGATCACTGCCCTGGATGACTACAAGTGAAACAGATGGACTTTTATTTTGTTAGAGCTCTTATACATGTAGATCTATTTGGTTGGCATTTTAGACTACTGTAATATTATATCTGTGTTATGGTGGAGGAAACAGAGGCACAGAATTTTTATTTTTATTTTTTTCAGAATTTTTAAAAGAAATCCCTCAATTGCTGATTATCTTAATGAGCTTTGAATCCATGCCATCTAACCAGAGACTACTGGCTTTTTAACTACTTTGCTATGCTTACTACCTCAGTTTTGTGTGGTGTCTAAATTGTTAACAGAAAATAATTCAACTATTGCTGATCTAGAAGAAATGGCTGGAAGCAGCAGCTAGCCAGTGAGCATAATGTGTAGGAAGAAATTACTCTTGTTGACTTAGGGAAATAGTTGATGGATAAGAAGTTGGGAGGTTATGGGCAATAAAACTACTCACCAAGGGAAGGATTTCAATCTAAGTCTAATAAGTAAAACTATTTTTTTCTTCCTTTTCTCTAACCTTTCCTCCTTGCCCAATGCATTAAGAGGAGTTAATCATTAAAAGGGGAGAAATTGGAGACATTTGTAGAAAGGAGATTTCCAAGGCCCCTCGATTTACGAAGCCACACATAGTTCAGCTCTGCCAGGGTTATGGGAAAAGAGAACTTCAAGTTTGAGATGAAAAGGTTTTTTTTGTTTGTTTGTTTTTAAATGACAATAAATATGACATAATTTAGATCTCAGGATACTCTATTAACCAAATGTGAGAGTAGGGGTATGAAATAGGAATACCATTAAAGAGAATTTAATATAGTACAGATTAAAACATGGTTAGGAGGAGGGCATGGTAACCCACTCCAGTATTCTTGCCTGGAGAATTCTATGGACAGAGGAGCCTGGTGGGCTTCATATGGTCGCAATGAGTTGGACACAGCTGAAGCAATTTAGCATGCACACAAAACATGGTTAGGGAAAACAGCCTCCATGACAACTAAACAGATATTTGTTTACATTTTAATTAGGCTAACAGTCATCTTTATTTGTGCCCTGGAAACCCCTAAGTCCTGAGTAAACCAGGGCGGCAACTCACTCTGATTCCAGTGGGCTGACCTTCCATTAGAACTATTTAGATCCGCTTTTCACTTTCTATATCTGCTTTTCACTTTCAATTCAATGCCATTTATATCTATTTTGCCTCCTTCTTGACTTACTTTTTCATTCATGTTTTCCTGCTCAGCACCTATCATTAGCCAAACATGAGCATCAGAAGTTCATTAAACATGCTGTTATTCCATTACTTTTTGCCATTATATATTTATTTTAATGCTGCATTTTTCCTATTCAAACATGCTGTTCTTCTGGTAACACCATCTCATCATTCAAAATCTAGTTTAAGAATGGGCTTCTCTGTTAAGTCTTTCTATTTCCCCAACTCCAGCTAGAATGGACAGCTCTTTCTTTGTATCCTGTATAGACTTTTATTTCAGTAGATGTGACCTATTATTGCCCTTCATGTTTCCACATGCATAGATCTCTCTCATATCTCACAAGTTGGGACCAGTGTGATCTGACTTCTGAAATCTGCAGATATATTTTTAAAAGTCAAGGGAAGGTGATTTATATGTTTTAATGCTATTCTCTCAAACAACCTGGAGGAATAAGGTGGGGTGGGATGTGGGATGGGGTTTCAGGATGGAGGGGACACATGTATACCTATGTTCAATTCATGCTGACATATGGCAAAAACCATCACAATATTGTAAAGAAAATATCCGCCAATTAAAATAAATACTTTTTTTAAGTCAAGGAAAAGAATAAGATTTTTTGATTAAAGTATAGCATTTTAAATAAATATCAATCTGTTATGAAAAATGTAAAAAATAATGTAGATAAGCATTTTACCTGTTTAAGAATAAACCTCTCTTTTACTGTGACAATTTGTAGTTGAAAGATATTTTATCAGAATAAAATGCAATTTCTGTGAGTTAGTGGTTTTGTAAGTTGTGTTTTATGAACTGTTACTACATCACTAATTCTTGGGATTTTTTTTGTTGTTGTTGTTGTTAAAAAGGGTCTGTAAGTCACTAACATGCACTTAAATTCCAAATGTGATGATCATGACATTTGTTACTCACTGTTCACTTTATAAGTTTTTACGGAGCTGAATTTCCTGAGTTCTCTCAAGAATGTGCCTTTGAACATTGGAGTATTCCCTTTCCCTCAATCATTGGTGCTCTCTAGTAGAGAATACCTGAAATGGTCCACGTGTGTGTTGGCCTAATCGTTTAAGCTCAAGAGACTCAGCTTCATTACCTTTCATTGAAGGTACCAGGACAGAAGGGCTTTAAAGTTCAGCCAAGCTCTAAGTAGGTTACTACAGGGAACCCGTAAGCCTATCTGCTTGACTGAATCAATGTCCTGGCTCAGGATTGTGAGGTCACAGGAATAAAATTCCACATGTGCCTAATCCCAAAGGAAGTATTCCATAGTTAAGATTATGGTGGGAATTTGAACAGACTTTTGGACTCTGTGGGAGAAGGTGAGGGTGGGATGTTTTGAAAGAACAGCATGTATACTATCTATGGTGAAACAGATCACCAGCCCAGGTGGGATGCATGAGACAAGTGCTCGGGCCTGGTGCACTGGGAAGACCCAGAGGAATCGGGTGGAGAGGGAGGTCGGAGGGGGCGTCGGGATGGGGAACACATGTACCTCCATGGATGATTCATGTCAATGTAAGACAAAACCCACTGAAATGTTGTAAAGTAATTAGCCTCCAACTAATAAAAAAAAAAAAAAAGATTATGGTGGGAATTTAAAATTATGTATGAGATAGTTTATCTTTAAACTAGTGAGAACAGAAGTAAGAACCTAATTCCATTTAAACTAGATATGTAATAACTTGGGCTTCCCTCATGGCTCAGACAGTAAACAGTCTACCCACAGTGTGGAAGACCGGCCTTCCATCTCTGGGTCAGGAAGATCCCCTGGAGAAGGGAATGGCTATCCACTCCAATATTCTTGCCTGGAGAATTCCATGGAGAGAGGAGTCTGGTGGACTACAGTCTAGGGGGCAACAAACAGTCGAACATGACTGAGCAACTAACACATATGTAATAAGTTTGAAACTTGTAACAATCACTTACAAATATTTGAATAACATAAATACTGGAGGGAATCAACAGCCTATGGAGATACACATTAAAGAAATAGATTTAATTCAGGGAACATAGTTTCTTTATATTAAGAATCATCTTTTTAAGAAGGATGTTAATAATTTAATGTGGTAGGAGATAAGTTTTTCAAGCAAAGCCTTAATATTTTAAATTAAAACAAAAGATAGCATCTCTTAAAATATTGAAGAAATTGTACATGTAAAAATATTTTTATTTTTGAATTTTAAATTTGTTGATCATTTGTTGGTAGTTAATGGGCATTTCCTATGTGGCTTGCTTAAAAAACAAAACAAAACTCCATAGAGCTTCTGTAATAACTTATACAGAATGCATAAAATAAAGTGAAAACTTTTTCTAGTCTACATAGATTATTTGGACAATCCTGAACAATCACTTTTTGACAACTTAATATCATATTTAGCAGCAAGACCATAATTTGCAAAAGTCAGTGCAAAATAACCTCTTTTTTTTAGTGCAAGCATGTGTTCTTTTCAAATACTGTTTCAAATATCCTTAATTTCCTTTATCTTTGAAGCTTACTCTTCCTCATGAAAATCCTTTTGTATGGCAACAATTAAGAACTGTGAAGGGCTTTGGATTTTATACTACTTCCTGGTTAATAAATTAGCTTGCCACAATTTTATGAGTGCTAACAGAAGACAGGAGAAACCTTGGGTCAGAGAAAAATCTGTATTATTCATGACACAGGGTCAGCATGACTGTCACATTCACTTCTCATCTCCTTGTCTCCTGAGTCCCATGGTGGCAAAGTAGAGGGGCCCAGATAGACACTCACCAAAGTTCGAAGAATGTCAAGCTTAAGAAACCTACATTTGTTATAATAATGGCTGTGGGCAAATCTGCAGGATTTGAGGGACATATTATCTGCAATATATCAGCCAGTCAAAAAAAGAAAAAAAAATTGGAAACAAAAACTTTTTGCTCTCAACTCTGAAGAAAGATGCTATCTCCCTTTCAAGGCTGGTAATTGTTCCAACACTTTTAAACTCTAGAACAAAGGCTATTGGCTCCGATGACTTCTCTTAAGATGTTCAGAAATGTAGCTCTAGAAAAATATTATGGAATTTAGAAAGATGGTAATGATGACCCCATATGCAAGACAGCAAAAGAGACACAGGCATATGGAACAGAGTTTTGGACTCTGTGGGAGAAGGCAAGGGTGGGATGATTTGAGAAAATAGTATTGAAACATGTATATTATTTTATGTGAAATAGATCACCAGTCCAACTTCGAGGCATGAAACAGGTCACTCAAAGCAGGGGCAATGGGACAACCCAGAAGAATGGATGGGGAGGGGTTTGGGAGGGGTTTTGGGGATGGGCGACACATGTACACCCATGGCTGATTCACGTCAATGTATGGCAAAAACCACAATATTGTAAAGTAATTAGCCTCCAAATAAAATAAATAAATATTAAAAAAAAGAAAAAGGTTACGGTTTTTGTTTAAAAAATAGAAAATCCACAAAACCACAAACATCCCCATTTTCCTGCTTTCCAAGTCTTAGTGAAGATTGCCAAGCTATTATCTTTTAAGAGAAAGGCACTTCTGGAAAATAATCTTTTCTTCTTTGTCTTGCTATGAAACAAAGGAAAATAATGGAACCTTAAAGTTGATATCAAACTTAGTTTGACAAAACTTCTAGTTCATGATGTAGGAAGCAACCGTGTGTATTAATGAAGGTATTTCTCTCATATGTTGTTTTAAAGTCTAAAAAAATAGATTATTAAAGCCAATAAGTATGATACACCCATGATATATAGCATGACCATTAAAAGACAGGTTAAAGCAATTACCCTTCAGTTAAAAAATAAATATGTTTTTTAAAAAAGATTTTAAAAAGACAAATTTCCAAATGATATTTAATGATACAGAAAAGTAAACTTTTTAAATGTAAAGGTAATGCTCACTCATTATATCACATTTTAAGATTATTTTATATTGAATCATACTTGATTAACAGTAGTATGTTAGTTTCAGGTGAACATCAAAGTGATGGCCTTACATATACATGCATGTCTTATTGTTTCCCATTTAAATTATTGTTGAATATTGAGCAGAGTTCCCTGTGCTATACAGTAGGTTCTTGTTGCCTGTATATTTAGTATATAGTAGTGTGTACATGTCAGTTCCAAACTCCCAGTGTATCCCTCCTCCCAACCCTTCCTCCCTGGTTACCATGTTTGTTCTCTAAGTCTGTGATGTTTAGTTTGCTTCCATGTCTTAGCTATTATAGTTACAATGAATATTTGGTTGCACATGTCTTTTCAAATTATAATTTTCTCCAGATATATGCCTAGGAAAGGGATTGCAGGATCATATATGGTAACTAAATTTTAGTATTTAAGAAATCCCCATACTGTTCTCCATAGTGACTGTACCAATTTACCTTCCCACCAGGAGTGTAGGAGAGTTCTCTTTTTTTCATACCCTCACCAGCATTTATTATCTGTAGACTTTTTGATGATGGACATTCTGACTGGAGTGGGATGATACCTCATTGTAGTTTTGATTTTAATTTCTCTAATAATTAGCCATATTGAGCATTTCTTCACCTAATTATTGGCCACCTGTATGTCTTTGGAAAAATGTATGTTTAGATCTTATGCATATTTTTTAATTAGGTTGTTATCTATCTATCTATCTATCTATAGATATATCATATATATATTGAGTTGTATTAGCTATTTGTATGTTTTGGAAATTAATCCCTTTTCTATTGTATAAATTGTAAATATTTTTGCCCATTCCATAGGTTGTCTTCTTGATTTGTTTGTGGTTTCCTTTGTTGTGCAAAAGTTTCTGAGTTTAATTCAGTCCCAAATATTTATTTTTGTTTTTATTTCCAGTACTCTAGGAAATGGATCCAAACAAATGTTTCTTTGATATATGTCAAAAAGTGTTCTGTGTTTTCCTCTAAGAGTTTTATAGTATCTGGTCTTACATTTAGGTTTTTAATTAATTCTGAGCTTATTTTTGCATATGCTGTTAGAGAATTTTCTAATCTCATTCTTTTACAGGTAACTGTCCAGTTTTCCCAGTACCACTTAGTGAACAGACTTTCTTTTCTCTATTGTAGAGTCTTGTCTCCTTTGTTACAGATTAATTGACTGTAGGTGTGTTGGTTTACTTCTGAGCTTTATATACTGCTCCATTGAGCTGGATGTATATTTCTTTTTTGTGCCAATATCATATTATTTTGATTACTGTAGCTTTGTAGTATAGTTTGTATTCAGGGAGTATGATTCTTCCAGTTCTGCTTTTCCTTCTCAATGTTGCTTTGCTTATTTGAATTTTTTCAATTATTCAAAAAGTTAATTGTACACTTACTATGCATTGAACCCTCTGCTGCATCTAAAAATACTGTGTGAGTTTATATAGGGAAGACCCCCACTCAGAAGACAGATTGGAATAGTACTTAAGCAGCAATCTGAAGAAAGGGTGAAATCTATCTAAGGAAAAGAGAGAATCAAGGTCATTCTAGATAGAAGAAACATTTGTTTAATGGCCACTGTGATCCAAAGATTGTGTTGTGTCTTTGAAAGGAACGTCTCTGTGGATGTTTGGAGGGAGAGAGAGGATTGTTTATCTTTTCAAAACAGATGTGGACTCTCCCTGGAATGTAAGACCACACTGCCTTAATATTTCACATGCACTTTAAGCATATTTTAAAGTTTATAAATATTATTCTTAAATCATGGCAAAGATTAATTTGCTAAATTTTCTTGTCTTTTCTGAGTTGTTCTCAGAGGCTATAAAAGCCAACATTTAGAAAGCAATTAGAGTATGTTGCTAATGTTCACTATCAAAGTGGAGACAAAGGAAGAATTAGAGAAAGTTTCCTTCACAGTACAAGCATGAAGGAAAGGAACAGTATTGCTAAAAGAAGGGCATGCAATTCTACCTTGACTCTTTTCCTGTACCTCTCTTGTGGAAAAAGTAGCCCAATCTTCAAGAGAAGGTACAATTTCAACCCAGTAAAACTGATATAAATGTTCTTTGCCCCTACAGATTCATTGTAAATTGCAAATAAATAAATGGTATGTAAGAACATGCTTCAAATGTATGAAATGCTATAGAAATTGAACCTAACACCATTACAATCTCTCATCAAGATCAGAATTAAGAGTTCAACAGAGAATGTAGCAGTAAATTAAAAAAAAAAAAAAAAAAACTTACTTAACTTGAAAAGCTGCATTTCCAGATGAGAGAGAAAAACTAAAAATCACATATCCTAACCCTCCATTATGCCTTCAGAAACATTCCTCATTTCAGGCTTCGTAGGCTTTTCTTTAGATTGATTCACAAGTTTTCAGCTTCCCTAGTGGCTCAGGTGGTAAAGAATCCACTTGCAATGAAAGAGTCCCAAGTTTGATCTCTGTTTGGGGAAGATCCCTTGAAGAAATGAATGGCTACCCACTCCAATATTTCTGTCTGGAGAATCCCATGTACCCGGGAGCCAGGCAAATTACAGTCCATAGGGTCGCAAAGAATGGGAAACAAATTAGTGACATTCACTTTTTTCACAATAATTTTCAAAACTACCATTAATTGGGTAATTTTAAGTAAAATGTTAAGTAAATACACTTAAAATAATTGCAGAGAAAAATACAACTCATACACATTCAGCTGGATGAATTTTCACAAAGCAAAAACAAATAAACCAGAAAAATGCAGCCAACTGCCAGATTAGAAAGATCCAAAAGGTCAACTTTCATCCCCTTGAAAGCAGGGTACAACCTTCCCCTTTGAAGTTAAACATTATCTGATTTCTAACACCATGGATTAGTTTCACCATTTTTGAACATTATATGTGTGGAATCATATATGTATAATCTAGCTCATTTCATTTGCTGTTTTGGATATTGTACTTAATTCAATCCCATCGTGGTAGAGTAGCTTTTTGTGTGAGTATATGATGATTTATGTTGCTTTCTTCTTCTTTTTTTTTTTTTTTTTTTAATTAAAATAGAGTTTATTAGCTTTTCTTTTCATATAACATGAGGAAGAAAAACCACACAAGTTGTAGCATTCTTTTCAAAATAAAACTGCAATCGATACTTGAATCTCCAAGCTCCATAAACAATATTTTTTGAGGTGGTAGACTGTAATATTTTATATCCATTATTTATCATTTATGTCTCTGTCCTTTAAAAATGATGGAACCTGTGGCACTCAATATAATGTGAAGCCTTGCTATAAAGAGAGAAAGTATTTCTAGCCCAGAAATGCTTTGTTTATAGGCAAAATTCCTAGGATTATGTTTGAGAAGGTAGGAGAAAGATTTTACATAGTTGAGAACACTTTTTTTTTTTTAATGTTTCAAGTTTAGGTGACATCATTACCAATTTCCTAAAAGACTGATTACTGGACCTCCCTGTCTTTTAATGGGCTTCCTGGTGGCTAAGTGGTACCCTGTGTTTTAAAAAGCCTGAGGTAAGGGTTCCTAAGATTTATCTTTCCTCAAGTAACAACTTGAAGTGACACACCTACAGCCAGGTTAACACGCAGAACAGAAAAGCTGTTTCATGTTGCTTACTTTCCTGTCACTACTACTAGGGTCCAGTTCCTTTCAGTTTATTACCGAGAACTAATGCTATTGTTCATTATTCCTTTACCAAACCTAGAAAAAAGAAACTTCCATGTTCAAGCAGATCAACAGCCCAGCCAGGCAAAGGACTATTTTAAAAAGAGGAGGCCAGGTCTATAAAGATACAAGATATCCTCCTGAAGTCTTTGTGCAATTTGAAGCCCTGATACTTGTAGAAATATAAATGCCACAAACTTACATCACCCGAGAGTTCACTTGAACTTCCTCCAAACCCACCCAGTTCTGTAAATTTTAAACATTAAGCTCCCAATTCTAACCTTTTGTCTCAGCCTATTGTTTGCCATCTTCAAGAGGGACTGAAACAAAAAATTCAAATTAAAAGCTCAACATCCAAGATTCACAAATCTCAAACGGACGTGCGAGAAAAGAGGAAGAGCAACCATTTAAACCATTGTGATCTTAGCAATATATTACCACATAAAGAACAGAGATGCCAACAGGTTCTTGGACATTTTTGATGAGAGATCACATCCACTCACACGAGAAAGGGTTCCGGAGGAGTACTTTAAGCATGATCCTGAACACAAATTCATTTACAGATTTGTTCATACTCTTTTCAGTGCCGCCCAGCTGACTGCTGAATGTGCAATAGTGACTTTGGTTTACTTAGAAAGGCTTTTAACTTATGCTGAGATCGACATTTGCTCCACTAACTGGAAAAGAATTGTTTTGGGAGCCATTCTTCTTGCCTCCAAGGTTTGGGACGATCAGGCTGTTTGGAATGTGGACTACTCCCAGATCCTAAAGGACATTACAGTTGAGGACATGAATGAGATGGAAAGGCACTTTCTGGAGCTCCTTCAGTTTAATATTAATGTTTCCGCCAGTGTTTATGCCAAATACTACTTTGACCTTTGCTCCTTAGCAGATGACAACAACCTGAGTTTTCTAATTGCTCCTCTTAGCAGAGAAGGAGCACAGAGCCTAGAGGCCATCTCCAGACTGTGTGAAGACAAATACAAAGACTTGGGCAGAGTTGCTGTGAGAAGGTCTTTCAGCGCTGATAATTCCATTGGTATTCAGCGCTCCAATGCCATCCTCTCATGAACAGAGAGGTGAGGGGCTGTAACATCATGAACCCCTCGCAACAAGGACTGGAGAAATACCACCTCTCCTGCTCAGAAACCAGCAAAGTTAGTGTTTTCACCTAGAAGAAAGACACTGAATTCAAGAGACTTGCAGACAGCAAACGTTATGGTCATAGGAAAAAACTGGACCTTGTCAAGGCAACACACTCTTCTGTTCTTTTTAATGGAAACAGAGTTACAAAAACCACTCCAAAGCTAAAAGCTCCCAACCCACCCACAGATATTTGCTTACTGTGTAGGCCGATAACTGTGAACTATGTGAGGTTTTTTTAATAGTTTAAATTTTTAGACTTTAAAGACACTATGTAACTTTTACTTTTTCCTATTTTTCTCGCCCATATTGCTGCATATTCCTTTAGAATCAATGCAGTATTGCCGGTCAAACACGGGACTCCTGACGACTCATAAAGCCACTTAGGAACAGACTGTTGTAGCACTGTTAGGTTTTGAAGGATTCTTCCTATTTCATTGAAGCTGCTAGTCATTGTTGGCAATCAGTTTAAACCAAAAAGCTGCTGAATAACACTTGTCATTCAGTTCTTTTGCAAGCACTGCTTATTAGCATATTAGCATGTTTGGGATCACAAGCAGAGAAAGTATGTTGTTACCTGCTTCTATTGGGTCCGAACTGCGTTTCTTGTTAACTCTAATGGTGCTTCTCATTTTCTGATGATTTTCCTCTTTGTTAAATACTTGTATTAAAGGATATTTTCATAATTCTAGCCAACCTGTTAGTCCAGGAATAAGCAGATAGTGAAATAGAAGGTGTCCCAAAAGTCTTGGTGCAATTTTAAGCTTTAATACAGTGTGCTTGGACATTCCAGGACACTGCCGCAGGAGTATAAATGCTACAGATGCAAAATGTCGCTTGAGGGTTTGCTTGAATTTCTTCTGAGCTCATTTAGCTTTCTTCTTTTGAGAAACATTTGTGTTCTTCTGTGCTCATGTGTGCTCAGCCGTATTGGACTCTGTGACCCTATGAACTATAGAGTTCCAAGCTCCCTTTTCCATGGGCTTTTTCAGGCTAGAATACTGTAGTGGGTTGTCATTTCCTTCTTCAGGGGATCTTCCCAACCCAGGGATTGACCTGCATCTCCTGCACTGCAGGCAGATTTTTTTTTTTACCTGCTGAGCCATTGGAAAAACCAATGGGTTTTTCTGGTTTAGGTCTAATTCAATAGTGTTATTACTAATATTCTTGTATACAGTATATCCTTTGGTAAGCATACATTGTTGCTGTCGTTTAGTCATTAAGTCATGTCTGATTCTTTTGCTATCCCATAGACTGTAGTCCACCAGGCTCCTCTGTCCATGGGATTTCACAGGCAAGAACACTGAAGTGGGTTGTCATTTCCTTCTCCAGGGGGCTTTCTGACCCAGGGATCAAACTTGGGTCATTGGCAGGCAGATTCTTTACCAGTGAGTCATCAGGGAAGCCAAGCACACATACTATATACTCCTCTTTTTTGACTTTAAACTAAGACTGAAATTGCTGGATTATTAGACAGGCATTTGTTTAACTTTAGTGGATATTGACAAAACATGCACCAAAGTGGTGATTTTTCTCCTACCAATGGTATAGGACAATTCCTGTTGCTCTTTGTCAAAATCCACTACTGTCATTTTTTAGCCATTCTAGTAGGTTCAGAATAGAGTCACTTTGCATTTCCTTGATGAAGAGCAATGTAGAGCACAACTAATCAAAATGTGGCCCAACAAGCAGCAGCATTTATATCATCTGGGGGGTTGTTAGACATGTAGAATCTTGGGTTTCACACTAATCTATTAACTCATTTAAAAAATCCCCAGTTGATTCATATACACGTTAATGCTCAAAAGACTTTGATGTAGAGCATTTTTTAATATATTTGCTGTCATGTTGAACAGTATGTTCTAATAAATGCTTTGTAAGACCTGTTTCTGTGTGGGGATCTAAAGAGCTGATAAACCATCACTCTCAAATTTACAGCAAGAAAAAGCAAAATAAAATGCAAGTTCACAACTTTTTTTTGAAATAATCAAATAACTGAGGTATCAGGATAACTGCTGCTGCTGCTAAGTCACTTGAGTCCTGTCCAACTCTGTGCGACCCCATAGGTGGCAGCCCACCAGGCTCCCCCGTCCCTGGGATTCTCCAGGCAAGAACACTGGAGTGGGTTGCCATTTCTTTCTCCAATGGATGAAAGTGAAAAGTGAAAGTGAAGTCGCTCAGTCGTGTCTGACTCTTAGCGACCCCATGGACTGCAGCCTACCAGGCTCCTCCGTCCATGGGATTTTCCAGGCAAGAGGACTGGAGTGGGGTGCCACTGCCTTCTCCAATCAAGATAACTGAACAATACCAAATTTGGAGAAAGACAGGTGACTGCAGGATTTCTTTACTGGACAAAACCAAACACTGAAAAGTTCAGCTAAAATAGTTGATGAATTCATGAGGACTGGTATGGGCAGGAAAGAGAGTATGATTAAGGCAAATACTTTCAATCATTCACCATTAACTATGATTTATTTGAAAATTTTTGTGTAAAATACAACAGATTAAGGAAATTATATTCTATTCATAGTTTGCTATTTTTTCTTTTACATGAATGACTTGAATCTTTTTAATGTGTGCTCAGTGTACATCTAGAAGATCACATAATTCTTTTCATGTTAATGTGGTGAAGCACAGTATAGATTTTCCAATGTTAAATAATGTTTAATTTCCTGGATCAAAACCATGAAATTCTGTATTATCATCTTTACATATTATAGAATTTGACTTGCTAATATTTTGTTGAATAATTTAACACAAATGTTACTGAGAAACACAGGCATACAATTTTGTTTTATTGTAATAACCTTACCTTCTCACTTCAATGTACTAAATAGTTTCAGTGAGTTTTTCTACCTAAACAAAAATTAAAATTAATCAAATTCATTAGCTTAAAGTTATTCATCACATTCTCTTATTATCTATTTAAAGTCTATACTTTCTTTTGAAATTTTTCCTTTTGATTCCTGATAGTGGTCATTTTTATATAGTTTTATTTTTATCCCTTCAAATATTTTTATCCCTTGCCAAATATTATTTAATTTTATTAATCTTTTTAAAGAACCAATTTGGGACTTTTTAAGCTCTGCTTATATTCATCAACAGTTTCTTAAGTTTTTCCCTAATTTTCTTATTTTCTACTTTAGTAATTCGGTTTCAATTTGCTGTTGTTTTTCTACCTTTAGGAGGTAGAATTTTACCTAGTTAATTGTCAGTTTTTCCTTTTGCATTTTATATGTGTCAAATACCACATTTTTTTCCTAAGTACTGCTGTCGCTACATTTCCCTCATTTTGAAGTACCCAATCATCATCAGCCATCAGTTAAAACTTTTTTCTCCTTTTAATTTTGATTTTGTTCCCTACCTGGAGCTAATTCAAAAGGAGTTAGAGATTTTCTATTTAATTGTATGTTCACAATTTCTATCTTAATTCCACTTCAGACAGAGAAGAAACTGAATTCCAATAAGGATTATTTTATGATTTAGCATATGGTCAATTTTGGTAAATGTCTCATCAGTTCATTTCAGTCACTCTGTCATGTCTGACTCTTTGTGACCCCATGGATTGCAGCAGGCCAGGCTTCCCTGTCCATCACCAACTCCCAGAGACTGCTCAAACTCATGTCTATTAAGTCAGTGATGCTATCCAACCATCTCATCCTCTGTCGTCTTCTTCTCCTCCTGTCTTCAGTCTTTCCCAGCATCAGGGTCGTTTCCAGTGAGTCAGTTTTTTACATCAGGTGGCTAAATTATTGGAGCTTCAGCTTCAACATCAGTCCTTCCAAAGAATATTCAAGGTGAATTTCCTTTAGGATCTACTGGTTTGATCTCCTTGCAGTCCAAGGGACTCTTAAAAGTCTTCTCCAACATCACAGCTCAAAAGCATCAATTCTTCAATGCTGGGTTTTCTTTATGATCCTACTCTCACATCCATACATGACTACTGGAAAAGCCATAGCTTTAACTAGATGGACTTTTGTTGGCGAAGTAATGTCTTTGCTTTTTAATATGCTGTCTAGACTGGTCATAACTTTTCTTCCAAGGAGCAAGCATCTTTTAATTTCATGGCTGCAATCACCATCTGCAGTGATTTTGGAGCCCACCCCCCAAATAAATAAATAAATAAAGTCTCTCACTGTTTCCACTGTTTCCCATCTATTTGCCATGAAGTGATGGGACCAGATGTCATGATCTTAGTCTTTTGAAAGTTGTATTTTAAGGCAGGTTTTTCACTCTCCTCTTTCACCTTCATCAAGAGGCTCCTCAGTTCCACTTCACTTTCTGCCATAAGGGTGGTGTCATCTGCATATCTGAGGTTATTGATATTTCTCCCAGCAATCTTGATTCCAGCTTGTGCTTCATCCAGCCTAGCATTTTGCATGATGTACTGTGTATACAAGTTAAATAAGCAGGGTGACAATATACAGCCTTGACATATCCCTTTCCCAATTTGGAACCAGTCTATTGTTCCACATCCAGTTCTAACTGTTGCTTCTTGACCTGCACACAAATTTCTCAGGAGACAGGTAAGGTGGTCTGGTATTCCCATCGCTTAAAGAATTTTCCACAGTTTTTTGTGATCCACGCAGTCAAAGGCCTTGGGGTAGTAAATAAAGCAGAAGTAGATATTTTCTGGAACTCTCTTGCTTTTTCAATGATCCAGTAGATGTTAGCAATTTGATCTCTGGTACCTCTGCCTTTTCTAATTTCAGTTTGAAGATATGGAAGTTCTTGGTTTGTGTACTGTTGAAGCCTGGCTTGGAGAATTTTGAGCATTACTTTACTAGCATGTGAGATGAGTGTAATTTTGCAGTAGTTTGAACATTCTTTGGCATTGCCTTTCTTTGGAACTGGAATGAAAACTGACTTTTTCTGGTCCTTGTTGCCACTGCTGAATTTTCCAATTTTGCTGGTATACTGAGTGCAACACTTTGACAGCACCGTCTTTTAGGACTTGAAATAGTTGGAATTCAGTTGGAATTCCATCATCTCCACTAGGTTTGTTCAAAGTGATGTTTCCTAAGGCCCACTTGACTTCAGACTCCAGAATGTCTGGCTCTAGGTGAGTGATCACACCATCATGGTTGTCTAGGTCATTAAGATCTTTTTGTTTAGTTCTTCTGTGTATTCTTGCCACCATTTCTTAATATCTTCTCCTGTTTAGTCCATAGTTTACATAGAAGTTGACTGAAATTTTTTGTTCTTAAATTCAGTGATGCTCAGGTCAAGGTTATCAACTCTTCTTAACTCTTACAGAAACAGAAGATTAATAACCGCTAATGATGCCACAGCCAAATAAATTCTGCTGGTCTGATGAAGGCATATCAGGGAAACACTTAGAATCTCTGTATCTGAAATCAGATACTAAAGTATCCAAGATTCCTTTTCTTATAAATTCCATTACCTATAATGATTACTATTTGATATGCATAAAGTTCATATTAAATAATATTCAAATGTGTTTAGAATCAAGGCTGTATAAAAACTGATTCCAACCTACAGCAATAGTATTGTTTCACTGTATATCCATGGGCTTCACTGGTGGCTCAGAAGGCAAAGAATCTGTCTGCAGTGCAGGAGAACTGGGTTTAATGCCTGGGTCAGAAAGATCCCCAGGAGAAGTGAATGGCTACCCAGAATTCTTGCCTGGAGGATTCCATTGACAAAGGAGTCTAGTGGGCTATAGTCCAAGGGGTTGCAAAGAGTCAGACATAACTCATCGAATAACACTTTCACTTTTCCCATTGTGTGTGTGTGTGTGTGTGTGTGCATACATACATATGTATGTATAGTAAATTACAGTCAAAGTAAAATTGTTATGATTGTCTAAATTTAGTCCCACACTTTTTGGCCTCTGACTTTGAAGTATTTGCTGTTGTTTTTGTTCAGTTGTTAAGTCATATCTGAAACTTTGCAACCCCAAGGATTCCAGAATGATAGTCTGTTCTCTCCTTTCCTGTCTCCAGGGATTTGTCTCAAACACATGTCATTGAGTCAGTGACACCATCCAACCACTTCATCCTCTGTCACCCCTTTCTCCTTCTGTACTAAATCTGTCCCAGGATCAGAGTTTTATACAATGAGTTGACTCTTTGTGTCAGGTTGCCAAATTATTGGAACTTCAGCTTTAGCATCAGTCCTTCCAATGGATATTCAGGCTTGATTTTCTTTAGGATTGCTGGTTTGATATCCTTGCTGTACAAGGGAATCTTAAGAGTCTTCTCCAGCACTGTAATTCAAAAGCACCAATTATTTGGCACTCAGTTTTCTTTATGGTACAACTCTCACATCCATACACGACTAATAGAAAAACCATAGCTTTGACTATATGGACCTTTGCTAGTAAAGTGATGTCTCTGCTTTTAAACACACTGTCAAGGTTTTTCATAACTTTTTTCCAAGGAGCATGCATCTTTTAATTTTATGGCTGCAGTCAGTCCCCATTCACGGGGATTTTGGAGCCCAAGATAATAAAATTTGCCGTTGTTTTCACTTTCCCCATCTATTTGCCATGAGGTGATGGGACCAGATGTCATGATCTACATTTTTCAAATGTTGAGTTTTAAGCCAGCTTTTTCACTCTCCTCTTCCATTTTCATCAAGAAGCTCTTTAGTTCCTTTTCACTTTCTGACATTATTGTGGTATCATCTGCATGTCTGAAGTTGTTGATATTTCTTCTAGCAATCTTGATTCCAGCTTGTGATTCATCCAGCCTGGAATTTCACATGATGTACTCTGCATACAAGTTAAATAAGCAGGGTGACAAAATACAGCCTTGATGTACTCCTTTTCCAATTTTGAACCAGTCTGCTTTTCCATGTTCAGTTCTACTATTGCTTTTTGGCCTGCATACAGGTTTACCAGGGACAGGTAAGGTAGTCTGGTATTCTCATCTCTTTAAGAGTTTCCCACAACTTGTTGTGAACCACACAAAGGCTTTAATGTTAGTCAATGAAGCAGAAGTAGATGTGGTGTTTTGTTTTGCTTTGTTTTTGGAATTCCCTTGCTTTTTCTATGATCTCTGGTTCCTCTGCCTTTTTAAAATCCACCTTTTTAAAATACATCTGGAAATTCTCAGTTCACATACTGCTGAAGCCTAGCTTGAAGAATTTGAGCATTACTTTGCTAGCGTATGAAATGAACACAATTGTATGGTAGTTTGAACATGTTTTGGCATTGCCCTTCTTTGTGACTGGAATGAAAACTGTCTTTTTTTCACTCCTGTGGCCATTGTTGACTTTTCCAAATTTGCTGACATATTGAGAACAGCATTTTAACAGCATCATCTTTCAGGATCTGAAATAGCTCAACTAGAATCCCATCACTTTTTTTGTAGTAATGCTTTGTTTGTAGTAATGCTTCCTAAGGTCTACTTGACTTCACACTCCAGGTTGTCTTGCTCTGGATGAGTGACCATACCATCATGGATATCTGGGTCATTAAACATTTTTTTCTATAGTTCTTCTATGTATCTTGTCACCTCTTCTTAATTTTGGAAGAAAAAGCCTCTTGACGAAGGTGAAAGAGGAGAGTGAAAAAGTTGGTTTAAAGCTCAACATTCAGAAGACTAAGATCATGGCATCTGGTCCCATCACTTCATGGGAAATAGGTGGGGAGACAGTGGAAACAGTGTCAGACTATTTTTTTGGGCTCCAAAATCATTGCAGATGGTGATTGCAGCCATGAAATTAAAAGATGCTTACTCCTTGGCAGGAAAGTTATGACCAAGCTAGATGCATATTAAAAAGCAGAGACATTACTTTGCCAACAAAGGTTCATCTGGTCAAGGCTATGGTTTTTCCAGTGGTCATGTATGGATGTGAGAGTTGGACTGTGAGGAAAGCTGAGTACCGAAAAATTGATGCTTTTGAACTATGGTGTTGGAGAAGACTCTTGAGAGTCCCTTGGACTGCAAGGAGATCCAACCAGTCCATCCTAAAGGAGATCAGTCCTGGGTGTTCATTGGAAGGACTGATGCTGAAGCTGAAACTCCAATACTTGGGCCACCTCATGTGAAGAGTTGACTCATTGGAAAAGACCCTGATGCTGGGAGGGATAGGGAGCAGGAGGAGAAGGGGATGACAGAGGATGAGGTGTCTGGATGGCATCACCAACTCGATGAACATGAGTTAGAGTAAACTCTGGGAGTTGGTGATGGACAGGGAGGCCTGGCGTGCTGCGATTCATGGGGTCGCAAAGAGTCGGACACGACTGAGCGACTGAGCTGAACTGAACTGTGAAAGCCTTTGAATCCCCTTTAATTAGCTTTCTCAATGTCTCTACCTCTCCAGTTGGGAAAGTGACCATGTGAAGTCACTCAGTCATGTCCGACTCTTTGAGACCCCGTGGACTGTAACCTACCAGGCTCTTCTGTCTGTGGGATTTTACAGGCAAGAGTACTGGAGTAGGTTGCCATTTCCTCTAACACTCAACAGCCTAAATTTCAACTTTCAGCATATATAATTATTTCACAAAGCCTTCACTGGTCTTCCATTGAGAATGCATTTCTCCCTATTAAATTGCAGTCCTTTGTTTACATTTTGTCTTACATTTTAATCATTTATGTTTATATCTGATTGCTCCCACCAGATTTTAAGTTTATAAAATTAGTGCTCTACTAATATTACTGTGTAACAAAATTACTCTGAAATATTATATCTTAAAACAAACAGTTGTTGGTCAGAAATTAGGGCGTAGCTTAGCTTTTTTTTTTTTTTTTTTTCCTTAGTGTTCCATAAGTTTGCAGCCATAGTTTGCCCAGAGCCTCAGTCATTTGCAGGCTTAGCTGAAGCTACAAGAACTGCTTACCAGTTGGTTCCCTCACGTGACTGCTGACAGGAGGCTACAACTCCTCCTCAACTACTTGTCAAACAATTTGAGTGTTCTTACAAGCAGCCTCCCTCAGAATGAGAGATTCGAGAGGGAAGAGGTCACAGTG
Source organism: Dama dama (assembly GCF_033118175.1). Lineage (NCBI taxonomy): Eukaryota > Metazoa > Chordata > Mammalia > Artiodactyla > Cervidae > Dama > Dama dama. Next base: position 14,534,756 of record NC_083681.1, read on the forward strand.
CCTTTTATGACAAGGTCTCAAAAGTCACACAACATGAATTCTGTCCCATTTTTCATTTTTGTTATAAATGAGTTGAGAACAATTCAAACTCAAGTGGAGGAAAATTAGACTCTAATTTTTGGAAAGATGTATAACAAATAATTTGTAGATATATTTTAAGACCACTGCAAGAATAATATATGAATTAATATCCATAAAATCACGTTATAGTGACTTGTACATTTTGAATAAAAATGAGTAGATTAATGAACATTATAGCTATCTAAAATAAATTGTTCTTGTGGATTTTTTTTTTTTTTGGATTTATTTTTAATACCCTCTATAGTCTCTAGAAATCCTATAGGAAGGAATATTAATATGAATTTTGAGTCGCCCCACATCCCTATTTTCCCAAAACAATTCTAATTAATTTCATATTGTCTCAACTTCCCATGTCATTTAATAACTGTCCTGGATTTTTTTGTTAGGTGAAGAACTATTGACATCAACACTGACACTGACATTAACTAGGATTTGTTTGATATACCTCCATTCTTCAGTTTCACCCCTGCTATGGTTTTGTTCTGGAATTTGTGAGAGAACTGTATAGTTAAGAAGTGTGTGTGTGTGTATGAGTTAGTCACTAAGTTCTCTCCGATTCTTTGCCACCCCATGGACTGTCACTCACCAGGCTCCCTTGTCCATGGATTCTCCAGGAAAGAATACTTTAAAGTGGGTTGCCATTCCCTTCTTGTGAGGACTTTTCAACTCAGGAATCAAACCTGGGACTCCTGCATTGTGGGCAGATTCTTCACCATCTGAGCCACCTGAGTTCCTCTTTAACACCTGCTTAAATCATGAATGAAACCTTTAATACCTCCAGCCACATATTACATACCGATCCATTTACTCAAGGACAAATGGAGACTATTAGTGAGTAAAACAAAGTATCCTCAAGTAGAAGCAGCTGGAATAGCTGATTGCACTTGGTCTTTGGCATTGGGGGAAAAGTATTCAGTGCTGTAGCGCCTGCCACTCACTTCCTGTATGAATTAGTTGGGCCATATCCGGTGCAATTTTGCCAAGCCACCAGATGGCTGTGTCGGTGAAAACTGTAGTAAATTATCACCTAGTTCTAAGTGAAATATGAGCAGGAAATAGAGGTCGAAGAGCTCCACTTTAGACTTTGCAAAAGCACAGTTTTAATATTCTTGCTACAAATGTTCTTGCCATATATTGTATTACACTTTAAATACTTAACTATGTCTTAATATTTTCAACCATATTCCTTTGCAGGAAATTCTTATAGCATAAATTAACTAAAAAATCTTTTATATTGAAAAATTAGCTACCAAATTGTCATTTCTCAAAAAATTGACAATAAAAATGTGTGTTTCAGTCACATTTGTTTCAATCCACTGTCTACTATGAAGACTACTATAAAATAACTGATCATAAGACTATTCAAAGTCATAATTTTGCTGAAAAAGTATCAGTATCAACTTGAAAAGGTTGCAGCATTCTGAGAGAAAGGCCATCAGAATTGTGGCAGCACAAGATCCTCCCCCTTTTCTCTCTCCTTTAACAACTAATTATATGTCCATAACTAAACAAAAGTGCCTCTGCACATTAACCAAATGATCCAAGAGGTTTCCGTGCATCTGAAAAGAAACAAACAGACATCAGTAAGGGCTATGTATCCATATCAAAATTGCCCAACCCTGTTCACCATGACCGGTAATGAAAAGAACCCACTGGCTACAAACTTGGTAGATACACATGTACAAAAGAGAATTTGTTCTCTCGAAACATCCCACCCTCGCCTTCTCCCACAGAGTCCAAAATTCTGTTCTATACATCTGTGTCTCTTTTTCTGCTTTGCATATAGGGTTAGCGTTACCATCTTTCTAAATTCCATATATATGCGTTAGTATACTGTATTGGTCTTTATCTTTCTGGCTTACTTCACTCTGTATAATGGACTTCAGTTTCATCCAAAAATCATATGGATGAAACTGGAACCCATTATCTGGATGCATGAGACAAGTGCTCAGGCCTGGTGCACTGGGAAGACCCAGAGGAATCAGACGGAGAGGGAGGTGGGAGGGGGGATCAGGATGAGGACACATGTAAATCCATGGCTGATTCATGTCAATGTATGACAAAAACCACTACAATATTGTAAAATAATTAGCCTCCAACTAATAAAAATGAATGGGAAAAAAAAAGAGAATTTGTGAAAGTCCAGCCTGCCTGAAGAGAGATTCCAGTGCACCATCATAATGGGATAGAGATAAGTTTGGATACATAAAGGCATCTGTTACTGCTGGCTGCTTCAGAAATTCAGTAGGAAGTCCACCTGCAAACCTCCGAGAGTATCTCCACTAGAGTATCCCCACTGTCCTGGGGCAACCACCCCAAAGTCCCACGTGACGAGCCTATACTTTCCCCTACTCTACTGCCAGCTCCTTGTGTGTCCTCCTGAGTGAATCCATGAAATCCAGTTACAGCAGACAAACAGGGTACACTTGAGCTAGAGTGCCACGTTCTAAAAGACAAAGGTTTTTCATAGTCTACCAAATTGAAAGAAGACATAAAATACAGTTAAGGAGATGTCTACTACTTCAAATGCCAAAGCAGAAGTACATATCTACAAACACATACACACACAAAATCAAGGAACTATCATATCTCACACACACACACACACACACACAAAACATGATGATTCTTAGCAATCAAACTCAAAAGCATGGGATATTGGGATCTAATTCATAAAGAATTTTAAAAAAAACTCATATGAAGAAAAACAATGAGCTACAAGAAAAGGTTTTTCCATAAATTCAAGAGTAAAATTAGTGAAAATTGTGAGTTCTTTACCAACAAAATTATACACACACACACCAAAAAAAAATTGAACAACAACAACAAAAAAGTAACACTGAAGAATTCAATGAATGAGATGAAGAATGCTATAGAAAACATTAGTGACAGGGTTGATCAGATGGAAGAAAGAAATTAATGACTTGGAGATAGGGATATACAAATAATTCAGTTAGAGGAGGAGAGAAAACTAAGGTTTTTCAGAAGTGAAGAAGCACAATGAGAGCTATTGCATTCTATCATATGTAACATGATAATTGGTGTAGCATAAGATGACAGGAATAAGGAGGTAGAGAGTTTATTTAAGGAAATAATAGCAAGATATTACCAATCCTGGGGAAAAAATTGGAATATACAGGTCCAGAAAGCTAATAAAATTCTCTATTTTCTCTGTACAAAAAGACTTTCTCCAAGACACATTATAATGAAATTACTAAACAGTGATAAAAAAAACCTTAAAGCTAGTCAGGGAAAGAATAGAAAGTAGCCTACAAAAGAACCCCCATGAGGCTATCAGCAATTTCTCAGAAGAAACTTTACAGGTCGGGAAGGAATAGAATGTCATATTCAAAATGTTGAAAGACAAAAATTGCCAAGCAAGAATACTTTGTTCAGCAAAATTACCCATCAGATACAAAGGGAAAATAAGGCTTTCCAAGACAAAAGCTGAGGGAGTTCACCACCACTATTCTGTCTTGCAAGAGATGCTGAAGAGCTTAGGTTGAAAGGAAATAATGACCATCAGGGATATTAAAGCATATAAAACTACATAAAATTGATAAAAGTGAAAAATAGAATTAGAAAACTGTAACTCTATGTATGAGTATTAAAAGTAACTATAATTATCATGATCTATTAATGCATATACATCATCAAAAGAGATAAATTGTGCAATCAAGAACATAAAAGAGGGCTCTTGCCTGCCCTTTCATGCAGCACTTTCTAAGGACACACATGCCTGCTCATCTATCTGCTTCCATGGTGCCAAAAACATGCTTTGATCATGTGCTAACATGTTTCTAACCCACTCAGTGCTAACAGAGTGGGTTAGAAACATATTTTGTGGTGGCAAATTAGCAGCTAAGAATTCTCTCTCTGTCTGTAATTGAATGTGCCCTCGTGTGGAATGACAGATTCTCCAGACAAGAATATAAACCTCAGAAAGTCAGTTCAAAATTTTGATGTAGGAATATCCTGCACTCACCTCCTCAAATGGACACACCAAATCTACAACTACATATGAAAAAATTCCCTCTTAACAAAGACCTGAAATTAGCTGAACAGCTCCTTCATAGAAACCCACGTCTACCTCCAGAAATAAGAAAATTCTCAAGCAAGCTAATTTATACCTCAAAGAGCTAGGAAAGCAACAAAAACAAAGTTCAATGTAAACGAAAGGAAGAAAACAGCAAAAATCAGAGCAGAAACAAACAAAATACAGGCTAAAAAAAATAAAAGGTCAATGAATCTAAAAGATTTTTCTTTGAAAAGATAAAGCAAGGTTTTAAAATCTTTATCTGAATTCACTAAGAATAAAAGAGCAAGGACTCAAATAAATAAAATCTGAAATAAAAGGAGAGATTGAACCTGATATCACAGAAACACAAAGACTCATAAGAAGATACTATGAACAGTTATACACCAATAAATTGGACAATCTAGAGGAAATGAATAAATTTTTAGAACCATGCAACTTCCAAAGACTGAGTCATGAAGATTTAGAAATCTGAATACACCCATGATTAGGTAAGGAGATTGAATAAGTAGTCAAATATGTCCCAACGAAAGTAAGTCCAAGATCAGATGGTCTTACTAATGAATTCTACAACCCATTCAAAGATAATTAACAATAGTTCTTCACATTTAAAAAAAAAAATGACAGAAGGGAAACGTCCAAACTCATTTTTGAGGCCAGCATTACCCTGATACCAAAATCAGACAATACCACAATAAATTAAAATTATAAGCCATTATACCTGATGAACATACAATCAAGAATATTCAAGAAAATAGTAGCAAACTGGATTCAGCAACATATGAAAGGAACATACTCCAAGGTCACTGAGATTTATACCAGGGATAGATCAGTCAACATGACATACTACATCAACAAAATAAAAGTTAAAAAATATATGACCTTCTTAATAGACAATGAAAAAGCATTTGACAAAATTCAACATCCATTTATGATAAAAATCTCAATGAAGTGTGTATGGAGAAAATATACTTCAACATTTTAGAGGCAATGTATAACATGCCTACTGCTAACATCATAATCCATAGTGAAATGCTGAAATATTTGCTCTAAAATCAGAAGTAAGACAAAGATAACCACTCCTGCTACTTTTATTCAGTATAGTATTGGAATTCCTAGCCACAGCAATCAGACAAGGGAAAAAAAGAATAAAAGACAACTAAATTGTAAGGGAATAAACTAAAGTGACACTATTTTCAGATGATATAACCCTATATACAGAAAACCTTAAAGATTCCACAAAAAAAACCAAACCAACAACAACAACAAAGACTGCAGAACTAATCAAAGTTAAATACAAAATCAATATACAAAACTCTGTTGTGTTTCTATACGCTAATAACAAGCTATCAATAAACTATCAGAGGAGATTTTTTTTGAAAAATAATACCATTTACAATTACACTAAAATGAATAATATTTAGGAACACATTTATTTAACCAAGGATGTAAAAGATCTGTATCTTTTTTCAAAATTTCTTTTCAAAGTTTTGAAAATTTTAAAGCGTTAATAAAACATTGAAGAAGACACAAATAAGTGGAAAGGCATTCTATGTTCATGGATTAAAATTATTAATATTGTTAAAATATCCATACTACCCAAAGCAATCTAAAGATGCAAAGCAATCTCAAATAACCAACCTAACTTTATATCTCAAGGTACTAGAAGAAGAAAAATTTAAGCCCAGTCTGTGGAATAAGGAAATAATATTGATCAGTGCAGAAACAAATCAAAGGAAACTACAAAAACTTTTGGAAGGATCCAAAAAAGAAAACTAACCTGCTTTTTTGAAAAGAAACATATAATTAGTTTAGCCTCAGCTAAACTAAGTCATTCTCTCTGATATTCCCTGGTGGCTCAGATGGTAAAGAATCCATCTGTAATGCAGCAGACCCAGGGTTCAACCCCTGGGTTAGAAAGACCCCCTGGAGAAGAGAATGGCTTCCCATTTGATCCCTGGATCAGAAAGATCCACTGGGGAAGGTAACGGCTACCCACTCAAGTATTCTTGTCTGGAGAATCCCATGGACAGAGGAGTCTGGCAGTCTACAGTTCATGGGGTCACAAAGAGTCAGACACGACTGAGCAACTAACACTTTTCAAACTCAGTTATTCTCTCTGATACTACAGAAGTACATAAGACCATAATGGGCTACTATGAACAGATTATACACTGACAAATTAGATAAGTTAAAATTAATGGATGAAATATTTTATCCATTGGTAGAAACAATACCTACCAAGATTGAATAAGGAAAAAATAGAAAATCAAAAGAGACTAATAATGGACATGGCATTAAATCAGTAATCTTAAATTCCCCATACCAAAAAAAAAAAAAAAAAAAAACCCAAGACCAGATGGCTAACTGGAAAGTTCTAATAACCCTTTTTTTCTACAATTAAAAAAAAATGCCACTCTTTCTCAAACTCTTCCAAAAAATTGAAGAGGAGTAAACATTTCCAAACTCATTCTGTGAAGCCAGCATTCTCTTTATATGAAAGCCATATGAGGGTCACTATAAGGAAAAAAAAAAAAAATGCTATAGAGTAATATCCCTAATGAGCATGTATGTGAAAATTCTCAAAATAATGGTAGCAAACCAAAATCAAGAACACACTAACAGAATTATACACCATGACCAAGTGGGATTTATACATGGGATGCAAGGATAATTCATACCTGCAAATCAAGAAATATAAAACATTATATTGGTAGAACAAAAGATAAAAATCACATGCCACCAAAAAGCATTGGACAAAATACAGTACACTTTCATGATAGAAACTCTCAAAAAATTGGGTATAGAAAGAGCACACCTCACATTATAAAGGCCATAAATGACAAAACCCAGCTAACATGAAAATCTGAAAACTTCCTTAAAATCAAGAAAAAAACAAGGATTCCTATTTTCCTCACTCTTATTCAATTTAGTACTCTTGAGTCTTAGCTAGAGCAATTAGTCAACACTAAGGTATACAAATCATAAAGGAAGAAGTAAAATTTCACAATTTGCATAACAATAATTTTGTAAATAGAAAATCCCCAAAGACTAGCTGTTGGATAAGAATGAATTCATTAAATTTGTAACATATGAAATCAACATACAGAAATGTTGCATTTTTATTTACCAATAATTTCTATACAATTCATTCATCGGAAAAAAAAGAAGGGGGCTTCTCTGATAGCTCAGTTGTTAAAAAATCTACTTGCAATGCAGGAGACCCCAGTTTGATTTCTGGGTCGGGAAGATCTGCTAGAGAAGGGAGAGGCTAAAAAAGAAAGGAAAGAAAAAATAATCTTAAAAATATAAAGGAAAGGAAAAATATCTTTCATATTCTCAATAGAAGTGAAAAATAAATAAAATACCTAAGAATACATTTAACCAAGAAAGTGAAATATCTATACATTGAAAACAACAAGAACTTTGAAAAAAGCTGAGACAAAAACAAGTGAAAAGATACCTTGTGTTCACTGATTGGAAGAAGTAATATTGTTAACATGTCCACATTACCCAAAGCCATCTATAGATTTAATGCAATTTCTACCAAAATTCCAATTTTATACTTCACAGAAATAGAATAAAAAAAAACCTTAAAAAGTTTATGAACTCACAAATTATCCCTAATAGCCAAGCAATTCTGTAAAAGGACAAAGTCACAAGTATCACACTAGTATGGTACCAACAGAAAAATAGACATATAGATCAATGGAGCAGAATAGAGAGCCCAGAATTAAACACCAATGCGTACAGTCAAATAATGCTTGACTAGAAAACCAAAGCATGCAGTAGGGAAAGGAAAGTCTCTTCAACAAATGGTGTTGGGAAGTCTGGATGAAAATGCAGAAAAATGAATTTGTATCCTTATTTTTCACCACTCACAAGAATTAACTTCAAATGGATCAAAAATTTAAATATAAAACATGATACCATAAAATCCTAGGAGAAAACTTAGGTAAGAAATGACTAGGACCTTGGACTCAGCAATGACTTTTTGTATGTGACATCAAAAACACAAAGCAAAATTCAATGAGTGGGACTGCATCAAACTTAAATGTTTCTGCACAGCAAATGATGAATAGATAAGAAAGTTGTGGTCCATGTGTACGACAGAATGTTACTCAGCTTTAAAAAAGAATGTATTTTAATCAGTTCTAATGGGGTGGGTGAACCTAGAGCCCATTATACAGAGTGAAGTAAGTCAGAAAGTGAAAGACTGATATGGTATTTTAAGGCATATATATATGGAATCTAGAAAGATGGCACCGACAATTTTATATGCAGGGCAGACAAGGTGACACAGGCATAAAAAACAGATTTTGGACACAGTGGAAGAATGATAAAATATCATTGAAACATATGCATTACCACATGTAAAACAGCCAGTGGGAGTTTGATGTATGACACAGGGAACACAAACCCAGTGCTCTGTGACAACCTGGAGAGATGGGGCGGGGAGGGAGGTGGGAAGGGGGTTCAGAAGAGAGGGGACACATGTATGCCTATGGCCATTACATGTCGATGTGTGGCAAAAGCCATCACAATATTGTAATTATCCTCTAATTAAGATAAATAAATACTTTTTTAAAAGGCTTACAATAATGGTAAAGGAGGGGAACGTAAAACATAGAAAATGATAACAAACAAATCCACTTATATTCAAAGGAATACTACAAACACACTGCAGGGGAAAAAAGAACTAATCTGAGTAGCTTATGAACACATTACTTGAATTCAATCATGAGTGGTATGAGTTGGTGAGTGAAAAGTGAAAGTGTTAGTCATTCAGTTGTGTCTGACTCTTTGCATCCCCATGGACCATAGCTCACCAGGCTCTTCTGTCCATGAATTCTCCAGGCAAGAATACTGGAGTGCACAACCATTTCTTTCTCCAGGGGATCTTGCCAACCCAGGGATCAAACTTGCATCTCCTGCATTGCAGACAGATTCTTTACTATCTAGGGCACCAGGGAAGTCAGGTGATGGGAAGGGAATCTACAGACAAGTCCTGAACTCTTTTTAGGTCATTTCACTTTTTATTTGTATGAACAAAGCAATTCTGAAATTATCTTAGGTGTGTTATAAGATTGAGAAAATTAGTAAATCTGTAAATTTTGAAAGTCAGAATTTTCAAAGTTGAAGAAGAAAGATGAAAAATAAGAAATATGTGGAAATGTTAGACATGGAGGTGTAGGTATGAATTCATGATTTCTAAAATATGTGTTTATATGTCTATACTTAAGTAACATGTGTATATACACATGTATATATGTATACTCTACAGTCCTGGATGTTCATTGGAAGGACTGATGTTGAAGCTGAAACTCCAATACTTTGGCTACCTGATACGAAGAGCTGACTCATTGGAAAAGACCTTGATGCTGGGAAAGATTGAGGGCAGGAGGAGACGGGGACGACAGAAGGTGAGATGGTTGGATGGCATCACCGACTCAATGGACATGGGTTTGAGTGGGCTCCAGGAGTTGGTGATGGGCAAGGAGGCCTGGCATGCTGTGGTTCATGGGGTCACAAAGAGTCGGACACGACTGAGCGACTGAACTGAACTGTTATGCATATATAGATAAACAGATACAAAAATATATAGAAATATATACATAGCATGTGTTCCCTAGCTCTGACCACAGAAAGAGCCTAGAAACAAATGTATTTGAGTAAAAATAAGTACACCTAATACTAAGATTTTGGTTTCTGATAACATTTCCTACTAAAAGGAAAAGCTTCTCTCCAAATTTATGAAGTCATAAATAAGAAGCTTCCAAAAAATTATGGGGATATGTCACAGGGCACAGGTGCTAGCTTGAAGGGGACCCACTGGTCAAATCTAGGTTAATCTGAATACCAAGGTAATTAAGTATGATAACAAATTATAAACAATTGTAAAAATAGAAATCTATCAATCTGTATCAAAAATCAACAGGAAAACAATACATGCATATATAAACACACACATAAATACATTTATAAAGGGGAGGGGGCTGTTGCTTACAATAGAATACCAAATGTCAGCTAGTGAATATGGAGCAGGTATTAAAACTGGAAAATTGTCATTTGCAACCATGTGGTAAAGTGTTGTTAAGACTCAACAGATGACAAACTGCTGGGGGGAGATGATTACAGAATATTCTCATTCCTTAAACTCTTTTCTTACAAATTGCTCATCAGTTCAAGGGAAAAATAGTATGTTAAAGAGTGGAGAAATGAGGGATGATCTTGTCTGTGTATTCAACATTTGAATCACCAATGGGGACAAATGGACATCAAGTGCTTTCAGGTGTGAGTTTCAGACAGCAACACATCACAACAGCCAGAAATATATAGTGGGTGCCTAATATTGAGGAAATATCAGGAAAACAGAGATTGATGAATCTTCTATTCAATACGAGTAAGAGATTACTATACTGTTAAAATATCAATGTTATGAAACAAAGAAATGCTGTTGTCATATTCTAAATTTGTAAAAGGACTGAATAGATGAAATAATATAATGTTTGTATCCTGCATTGATGAAAAAATGCTATACAAGAAATTATTTATTCAAGTGGAAAAATTGAATCATAGATTGTAAAGTAGACGGAACTACTGAATCATTGCTAAATTTTTAGCTAATTGCTGTTCTGCACTTATATAAAATAATGATCCTATTTTTAGGAAATACATGGAAAAATCTTGTAGTAAAGGGCCATATTTTACTTACTCAAATGGGGTAAGATGTTAACAGTTTGTGTGTTTGTGTGTTAGTCGCTCAGTTGTGTCCAACTTTTATGACCCCATAGACTGTAGCCCACCAGGCTCCTCTGTTCATGGAATTCTCTAGGCAAGAATACTGAAGTGGGTTGTCATGCCCTCCTCCAGGGGATCTTCCCGACCCAGGGATCAAACCCAGTTCTCCTGCATTGCAGGCAGATTCTTTACCATCTGAGCTACCAGAGTGTCTGTATAAAAGAGATTAAAGTATTCTTCAAACTGTACTTATTCTTAAATCCTTACTACAAGGTTGAAGGACTCTCCAAGTCAAATGTTAAAAATATCAAATTGTGTTTTAAAAGCATTAACATTATTGAGTACCTGACAAGTATACTAAGTCCTTAGAGAATGTTAAATCTATTAGCTAGTGGCTCCTATTATCCTCCTTCAACAATAGACATGAAAGTTAGGAAGGCATTGAATGGAAAATAACTGGCAAATATTAAAAACTAAGTGGTTTTCATAACTTTACCCATTCCTATTTAACTTTCTTTTTTTATAAAGCAGCCCAACTATTTCAAGTCATTCACTCCAGTCTCTCTCTCTCTCACACACACACACTTGCACACCTCTTTTTCGTACACATTAAATTTTGTTTTGTGAAGGTCTGTAGTTCAGAATAAAAGGACCCTGGATGGACAAAGGCTGCAGCTAGTCCGTCATCCATTACTGCTTCCTTTGAGTACTTCACTGTGAATTGTTTATTTATTGATACTTGTGAGTAATCCAAGGATATTTCTTTTTGTGAATTTCACTCACTGCTACGCTTATAAAAACCAAGGAGTCACAATGAGACCTGCCCCCCCCCCCCACTGCCCCCAAAAGCCAGCTGTTAACACGGACTTCAGATCATCCTTGCAGAGTTCAACAGTGTTCTCACAAAGCTATTTTAGAGTCAATGCAATAGAAAACCATCAAGGTCTCCCTGCTTTGTGAACGTGTGACTTTGATAGAAGCTGATCTTTATATAAAAATGTACTTTTTAGAAAGTCATAAGGCAATTTCATTATTTTAAGATACAAGGAAGCAGCTATTCAGAAGAGTTTAAAACTCAAGAATAACATATTCCTTTTAGAACGTCATCTTCTAAACAAGTAATAAATCCAAACACCAGGCTCTGAATAATTTTCAGTGTTTCTCCTAAATGCAAACAACAGGGAATGACCTTGAAGAAATCACTGTTTAGATAAGTTGAATTTCATATCACAATGCTGTATTAGTCACCATCCCCACAGATAAATCTCTAAACTTTAACATCTAGAATATACAAGAGAAAATGCAGTTATACAGCCTGTATAACTGTCAATTATTATGACAATATTCTTCTTAACAGCACCTTCTTAATACCTGTATCTCCCTGATATGTTAAGAAAAACAGATTAGTCTGTTCATATTGAGCCTGATGGAAAAATGGAAGAATTTAGTTGCCACTTTTTTTCTTATCAAAAAGTGCCAAACCAATAAGTACCCGAAGCCCTGAACTATAGGGAAAGCCTATTATCTGGATAGTTCTTCTCTTAAAAGTCGTTAGTTAGAACTTCGATGGACTCATGCTGTTGTCATTGTCACTGACTTTTGTTTTCTCTTTGTACTACTTGAAACTGAGTATTTGTATTGTCAGTGTACCCAAAATTTTCTCCATGGCTCTAAATTTCTTTAATTTTATATTCCACATACAATCAGTATCTAATCCAAGTATTTGTCACAAATGTCAGGACTATCATTGTAATCCATTGATTTAATTTCCAGTCTCTGAATTTTATCTCTTTCTAGTTTAATTGCCTAAGGTATCCTTCATGATCCTATTGTCATGATCCTATTGTCTCATACCTGAATTAAGTCAAATTCATGTCTCCCTGTTTCATCTCCTTCTGATGGAAAAACTAATAAATCTTATCACTGCTTTTAATAAGTATAATATATATTAATATATTATAATTAATATGTAAAATCAATTATATATTATATATTGTTTAATATATTTATTAATATATTTAATATCAATATGTATATATTATATAATTATATAATATATATTATATATTAATTATAATTAATATATATAATAAAATATATATATATAAAACAGTGAGATAGGCAAATCTTAAAAATTTTGGTGAATTTTGAAAGTCAAGATTAGATCATATTCTTGGGCACCTGGGCTTTGGGAAAGAGTTGTGCTGAACAAGTTGAACTGTAACACTTACTAGCATTAATTCTTTCAGCTGCAAATAGAGATTCATTCTCCTCCTGCTTTATTCTCCATTTCTTCACCAAAATCAGATAACTAGCTCTTTCCCAAATGCCCTTGTATAGTGTGGAATTTGTGTTTTCAACTCTTTCTTTTGATATATATTTGTTTCACATATTCTTGGTGTTTCTTCTTGCTTTACTGTTGTTTTTCAATCACAAGTTAGGTCTGACTTTTTGCAACCCCATGGACTGCAGCAAGCCACGCTTCCCTGCCCTTCACTATTTCCCGGAGTTTGCTCAAACTCATAATGCCATATAACAATTTCATCCTCTGTCACCCCCTTCTCTTCCTGCTCTCTAATTTTCCCAGCATCAGGATCTTTTCCAATGAGTCAATTCTTCCATAAGGTGGCCAAAGTGTTGGAGTTTCAGCACCAGTACTTCCAATAAATATTCAGGGTTGACTTCCTTTAGGATTCACTGGTTTGATCTCCTTGCAGCCCCAGAATTTGAAAGCATCCATCCTTTGGTGCTCAGCTTTCTCTATGGTCCAACTCTCACATTTGTACATGACTACTGGAAAACACATAGCTTTGAATAGACAGACCTTTGTTGGCAAAGTGATGTCTCTACTTTCTAATATACTGTCTAGTTTGATCGTAGCTTTTCTTCCAGGGAACAAGCATCTTAATTTCATGGCTGCAGACATCTGCAGTGATTTTGGAGCCCAAGAAAATAAAATCTGTTACTGATTCCACTTTCCCCGCAACTATCAGCCCTGAAGTGATGGGGCCATGATCTTGGCTTTTTGAAAATGGAGTCTTAAGCCAGCTTGTTTACTCTCTTTTTTCACCCTCATACCTCATCAAGAGGTATCTAATTTTTAGCATTCAGTTTTTCTGAGACTTTTTTCTTGTTTCATATAAGTTGTTGGCCATTTATTAAAATAATAAATATTTACAGTGTGTGTGTGTGTGTGTGTGTGTGTGCGTGTGTGTTCTCAGTTGCTCAGTGATATCTGACTTTTTGTGGCCTCAGGGACTCTAAACCACCAGATTCCTCTGTTCATGGAATTTTCCAGGCAAGAATACTGGAGTGGGTTACTGTTTCCTATTCCAGGGGATCTGCCCAACCCAGGCATCGAACCACATTTTTGTTGTCTCCTGCAATAGCAGGTTGATTCTTTACCACTGCATCATCTAGAAATCTCCAATTCACAGACCATAAATTTATTTCTTTTATTTAGAAAATTTATCTTCCAATGTATAATTACTGCTATAATAAGAATTATTTTGCCACTTTTATTTTATATTGTCTGCTTATAGTACTTGATTCATTTGTTTTCATATTCTCCAGGCATTCAAAATTCAATGCAAAGTTAAGTATCTGCAAAAAACCAACCTCCAAAAATGCATAGACATCAAAGGTATTTTTTAATTTATTTTTTAATTGAAGCCTAATTGCTTCACAGAATTTTGCTATTTTCTGTCAAACATCATCATGAATCAGCCACAGTTGTACACATGTTGTATGTGTACATATTGAACCATAGGTGTATATACTGAACCATAGGTGGACATATTGAGCCATGGGTGTACTTATTGAACCCATTTTTGGCCCAGTACCTGCAGGTTACATCTTTGTCAATGAGAAGGAAAACTCCCTCAACCCCTCTTGAATTCTTGTGACCAGACTAATAATAAAATGGACACAGAAAGATTAACAGGAGAAAAGGAAACAGATGTAATTGGTGCACATAGATGTCTTATGGAAATAGGACCTAAGAGGTAGTCAAAGCAGACAATGTTTATACATTTTAGACAAAGAAGCAATAATCTTGAGAGGAATTGACAGGACAAAATAACTTAGGCTTTGGTTCTTAATTAATAAGTAATTTAAGCAAAGGTTGGGCTTGGGGAATAGTTAAGAAGTAATAACCTTTGTTTATATAGTCGTCTCAGCTAGAGTTCCTTGTCTCTGGTTATACAGAGAGGGCACCTTTCACATGGCAGATTTATTTTCTGTTTTTAGAGAGACAGAGAGGAAGATCAAAGTATTCCTCCTGCATCTGCCATTTCTTAAGTAACTTTAATTAAATATAATCAATATGCCATTGAGGCATATTTTGGGGTGGTCTGTTTTGGGTCCTAACACACTCAAATAAAACACACTCTAACTACAGATGCATTGAAAAATAATTAGTCTCCTTGCAACTGGTTTCTTTAAAGTGGTATCACTGTGAGTTTACAACCAATCCCTTGGCTACCTTCATAAATTTTCTTTTAAACATCTCTCCTTCTTTCCCTGAAAACCACCACACACAGAATCTGCTAAAAATTCTGTTTTAGCCTTTCTCTCTCTGCCTCCACTGGTTCTCTATCCCACCTCCCATACACAGACACATCAATATCACACAGCAAATACCTTTGAATCACATTGCTCTTCTGCTCCATTTTTCATACTTCACTGAGCTACCCAAACACATTATTTCCAGATGGTTTCACAGAAAAATAACATATTATAAAGCCTCCGGGGAAAATCTAGTTCACTGTAGATAATTAAGTCATAGTTTCTAGCTATTTGCTACTTCTCTTGAATGGGAGGCTGTATTTCATTGACACTGTTGCACATAGGTTTGGTAATGTGATTTCTCTTAGCCACTGAAATATTTGCAAACATGCTGTGTGTCATTGTAAGGTAGTAAGTTTAAAATCCATCACATCGATTTAAAATCCAATCCATTGAGGAGTGGTTCACCATGCTCAATACTTTTTCTTTTTTTAATTGGATTTATCTTCTGTTAAGATAATGCTGAATGTTGAGTCCTAACAGAAGCAGAAGATAAAACATGAGGTGCAAGAATACACAAAAGAACTATACAAAAAAAGTCTTAATGACCCAGATAACCATAGTGGTGTGATCATTCATCTCAGACATCCTGAAGTATGAAGTCAAGTGGGTCTTAGGAAGCATGACTATGAAGAAAGCTAGTGGAGGTGGTGGAATTCCAGTTGAGCTATTTCAAATCCTAAGAGATGATGCTGTTAAATTGCTGCAATTAATACGCCAGCAAATTACAAAACTCAGCAGTGGGCCACAGGACTGGAGAGGGTCAGTTTTCATCCCAACTCCAAAGAAGGGCAATGCCAAAAAATGTTCAAACTATCACACAACTGCACTCATTTCATGTGCTAGCAAGGTAATGCTCAAAACCCTTCAAGCTAGGATTCAGCAATATGTGAACCAAGAACTTCCAGATGTAAAAGCTGGATTTAAAAAAGGCTGAGGAACCAAAGATCCAATTGCCAGCATCCCCTGGATTATAGAAAAAGCAAGGGAATTCCAGAAAAACAGCTAAGTCAGCTTCATTGACTAGGCTAAAGTCTTTGACTGTGTGGATCACAACAAACTGTGGGAAATTCTTCAAAAGATAGGAATACCAGACCACTCTACCTGCCTCATGAAAAATCTGCACATAGGTCAAGAAGCAACAGTTAGAACCAGATATTGAACAGCACACTGGTTCAAAATTGGGAAAGGAGTACATCAAGGCTGTATATTGTCACCCTGTTTATTTAACTTATGCACATAATACATCATGTGAAATATCAGGCTGGATGAATCACAAGCTGGAATCCAGATTGTCAGCAAAAATATTAATAACCTCAGATATGCAGATGACACCAACCTTATGGCAGAGAGCAAAGAGGAACTAAAGAGCCTCTTGATGCAGGTGAAAGAGGAGAGTGAAAAAGCTGGCTTAACACTCAAAGTTCAAAAACTAAGATCATGACATCCAGTCCCATCACTTCATGGTAAATAGATAGGGAAACAATGGAGACAGTGACAGACTTTACTTTCTTGGGCGCCAAAATCACTGAAGATGGTGACTGCAGCCATGAAATTAAGACATTTGTCTTAAGAAATTAAGACAAAATGCTCCTTGGAAGAAAAGCTATGACCAACCTAAACAGCATATTAAAAAACAGAGACAGAGGGAGCTAAGATGGTGGAGGAATAGGACGGGGAGACCACTTTCTCCCCCACAAATTCATCAAAAGAACATTTGAACACTGAGTAAACTACATAAAACAACTTCTGATCGCCAGCAGAGGACACCATGCACCCAGAAAAGCAGCCCATTGTCTTCGAAAGGAGGTAGGACAAAATATAAAAGATAAAAAGAGAGACAAAAGAGTTAAGGATGGAGATCCATCCTGGGAAGGGAGTCTTAATAGAGGAAGTTTCCAAACACCAGGAAATTCTCTCACTGGCGGGTCTGGGGGAAGTTTTTGTATCTCGGAGGGCAACCTAACTGGGAGGAAAAATAAATAAAACCTACAGATTACATGCCTAAAAGCAACTCCCAGCAGAAAAGTACCCCAGATGCTCGCATCTGCCACCAGCAATTGGGGGCTGAACGGAGAAGAGTGAGCGGCATTGCTTAGGGTAAGGACCAGACCTGAATGCCCTGAGAGCAATCTGAGGGAGCTAACGTGAGATAGCAACTTAAACTGTGGGATAGCAAGAGAGAGAGAAAGAAAATTAACCTGCGAAAAGCCCTAACCTAAGGCACAGCCAGCCCGTTTGCAAAACAAAGGGCTGAGCAATACCAGGGAAGAGCTAGTCTGCTGTGGACTGGCCCATCCCCTGCCAGAGTTAGGAGGGAGGGGGGGAAGTGGGCGCCAGCCAGAGCCGGAAAGGGGCAAACTCAGCCCCAGAGATGGCATCCCCTACCAAACTGCAAACAGGCTTCCAGTCTCTAACCAAAGACTTCCTGAGATTCTGGATGGTTGACATCTGCCAGGAGGGTCGTAGCCAGAGATCAGCTCCCCAGGAGAGACACAAGGAGCACCGGACCAGCACGCCCGGAAACTGAGGCTGGGACGGGGAGGGGAGAAGTTGCGCTGCACCTGAAGAGAGTGTGCTCATCAAGCTCCTGGTTGCCTGAGCTGCTCGGACCCGGGAAGGCACAAAACGCAGGCCCAACCAAGTCTGCACCTTTGAGGAGTACCCAAGAACCTGAACCTGAGAGGCTTAGGCCTGGGAAGTGTATGCAACTGAGGGCCTGCTCCCTATAGAGCAACCTGGAGCCTGAGCAGTGTAGATGGGGAAAGCACACACGCCGTGAGCGGAGGCAAACCCAGGTGGCCGAAACACTGCGAGTGCTCCCCACACACACCAGTGATATTTGTTTGAAGTGCCCCTCCCTCCCCACAGCACGACTGAACAAGTGAACCTAAACAAGAGACCACCTCCGCCCACTAGTGTCAGGGCGGAAATTAGACACTGTAGAGATCTGCAAACAGAAGCCAAATAAACAAAGGAAACGGCTTTAGAAGTGACAGGTGCAATAGATTAAAATCCCTGTAGTTAACACCGACTACACCAGAAGAGGCCTATACATATTGAGAAATGTAAGCTGGAAAAAGGAACTCTCTGAAACTGAACTGAACCTACACTGCCCTCAACAGCTCCAGAGGAATTCCTAGATATATTTTTACTATCATTATTATTATTTTTTAAGTCCTCTATTACTCCTTAATTTTCATTTTTATAACCCACTATAATCTGGCCAAAAAAAAAAAAAAAAAGAAAGAAAGAAAAAGGACCCTAGATTTAAAGCGAACTTCATATATATTTATTAAATTTTTTTCTGTTTTTGTTTTTTTCTTAATATTGTATTTTTAAGAGTCTAACCTCTACTCTAGATTTTTTCTTTGTTTTTCAGTATGTGATATCAATTTTGTATATTTAAGAATCCAATCTTCAGTACCCATTTTTACTCAGGAGTGTGATTGCTGGTTTGATTACTCTCTCCCCCTTTTGACTCTCCTTCTTCTCCCCCGGATCACCTCTATTTCCTCCCTCACCCTTTGCTTCTCAATCCAATGCTGTGAATCTCTGTGGGTGTTCTAGACTATGGACAACACTTAGGGAACAGAGTACTGCCTAGATATGTCTTTCTTCTCTTCAGTCCCCATTTTTCTACTACTGCTCACCTCTATCTCCCTCCTCCCTCTCCTCTTCTTCATGTAACTCTGTGAACCTCTCTGGGTGTCCCTCACTGTGGAGAATCTTTTCACCATTAACCTAGAAGTTTTATTATCAGTGCTGTATGGATGGAGATGTCTTGAGGCTATAGGAAGAATAAGACTGAAATCCAGAGGCAGGAGGCTTAAGCCCCAAACCTGAGAACACCAGAGAACTCCTGACTACAGGGAACATCAAGTAATAAGAGATCATCCAAAAGCCTCCATACCTACACTGAAACCAACCACCACCCAAGAGCCAATAAGTTCCAGAGCAAGACACACCACACAAATTCTACAGCAATGTAGGAACATAGCCTTAAGCATCAATATACAGGCTGCCCAAAGCCATATCAAACCCATAAACCCATCTCAAAACACACTACTGGACACTCCATTGCACTCCAGAGAGAAGAAATCCAGCTCCACCCACCAGAACACCGACACAAGCTTCCCTAACCAAGAAACCTTAACAAGCCAATCATCCAACCCCAACCACTGGGAGAAACCTCCACAATAAAAAGGAACCACAGACTACCAGAATACAAAAAGGCCACCCCAAACACAGCAATCTAAATAAGATGAAAAGGCAGAGAAATACACAGCAGGTAAAGGAACATGAAAAATTCCCACCAAGCCAAACAAAAGAGGAGGATATAGGGAACCTACCTGAAAAAGAATTTAGAATAATGATAATAAAAATGATCCAAAATCTTGAAAACAAAATGGAGTTACAGATAAATAGCCTGGAAACAAGGTTTGAGAAGATGCAAGAAATGTTTAACAAGGACCTAGAAGAAATAAAAAAGAGTCAATTAAAAATGAACAATGCAATAAATGAGATAAAAAACACTCTGGAGGGAACCAACAGTAGAATAATGGAGACAGAAGATAGGATAAGTGAGGTAGAAGATAAAATGGTGGAAATAAATGAAGCAGAGAGGAAAAAAGAAAGAATCAAAAGAAATGAGGACAACCTCAGGGACCTCTGGGACAGTGTGAAACACCCCAACATTTGAATCATAAGAGTCCCTGAAGAAGAAGACAAAAAGAAAGACCAGGAGAAAATACTCAAGGAGATAATAGATGAAAATTTTCCCAAAATGGGAAAGGAAATAGTCACACAAGTCCAAGAAACTCAGAGAGTCCCAAACAGGATAAACCCAAGGTGAAACACCCCAAGACACATATTAATCAAGTTAGCAAAGATCAAACACAAAGAACAAATATTAAAAGCAGCAAGGGAGAAACAACGAATAATACACAAGGGGATTCCCATAAGTATAACAGCTGATCTTTCAATAGAAACTCTTCAGGCCAGAAGGGAATGGCAGGACATACTTAAAGTAATGAAAGAGAATAACCTACAACCCAGATTACTGTACCTAGCAAGGATCTCATTCAGATATTAAGGAGAATTCAAAAGCTTTGCAGACAAGCAAAAGCTGAGAGAATTCAGCACCATGAAACCAGCTCTTCAACAAATGCTATAGGATCTTCTCTAGACAAGAAACACAGCAAGGTTGTATAAACGCGAACCCAAAACAACAAAGTAAATGGCAACAGGACCATACCTATCAATAATTACCTTAAATGTAAATGGGTTCAATGTCCCAACCAAAAGACAAAGATTGGCTGAATGGATACAAAAGCAAGAGCCCTATATATGCTGTCTACAAGAGACCCACCTCAAAACAAGGGATGCATACAGACTGAAAGTGAAGGGTTGGAAAAAAAAAAAAAAAAATATATATATATATATATATACATATATATATATATTTCATGCAAATGGAGACCAAAAGAAAGCAGGAGTCACAGTACTCATATCAGATAAAATAGACTTTAAAATAAAGGCTGTGAAAAGAGACGAAGAAGAACACTACATAATGATCAAAGGATCAATCCAAGAAGAAGATGTAACAACTATAAATATATATATGCACCCAACATAGGAGCACTGCAATATGTAAGGCAAGTGCTATCAAGTATGAAAGGAGAAATTAACAATAACACAATAAACGTGGGAGACTTTAATACCCCACTCACACCTATGGATAGATCAACTAAACAGAAAATTAACAAGGAAACACAAACTTTAAATGACACAATGGAGCAGCTAGGACTAATTTATATCTATAGGACATTTCACCCCAAAACAATCAATTTCACCTTTTTCTCAAGTGCACACGGAACCTTCTCCAGAACAGATCACATCCTGGGCCATAAATCTAGATTTGGGAAATTTAAAAAAACAAAAAAAAGAATTCATTCCAGTCATCTTTTCTGACCACAGTGCAGTAAGATTAGATCTCAATTACAGGGAAAAAAAAAAACTATTAAATTTCAAACATATGGAGACTAAACAACACACTTCTGAATAACCCACAAATCATAGAAGAAATCAAAAAATAAATCAAAATATGCATAAAAACGAATGAAAATGAAAACACAAAAACCCAAAACCTATGGGACACTGTAAAAGTGTGCTAAGGGGAAAGTTCATAGCAATATAGGCTTACTAAAAGAAACAAGAAAAAAGTCAAATAAATAATCTAACTCAACACCTAAAGCATCTAGAGAAGGCAGAAATGAAGAACCCCAGGGTTAGTAGAAGGAAAGAAATCTTAAACATTAGGGCAGAAATAAATGCAAAAGAAACAAAAGACCATAGCAAAAATCAACAAAGTTAAAAGCTGTTTTTTTGAAAAGATAAATAAAATTGACAAACCATTAGCCAGGCTCATCAAGAAACAAAAGGAGAAGAACCAAATCAACAAAATTAGAAATGAAAAGGGAGAGATCACAACAGACAACACTGAAATACAAAGGATCATAAGAGACTACTACCAGCAGCTATATGCCAATAAAATGGACAACTCAGAAAAAATGGACAAATTCTAAGAAAAGAATAACTTTCCAAAACTGGACCAGGAAGAAATAGAAGATTTCAACAGACCCATCACAAGCATGGAAATTGAAACTGTAATCAGAAATCTTCCAGCAAACAAAAGTCCAGGACCAGATGGCTTCACAGCTGAATTCTACCAAAAATTTAGAGAGGAGCTAACACCTATCTTACTCAAACTCTTCCAGAAAATTGCAGAGGAAGGTAAACTTCCAAACTAATTCTATGAGGTCACCATCACCCTAATACCAAAACCAGACAAAGATGCCACAAAAAAAGAAAACTACAGGCCAATATCACTGATGAACATAGACACAAAAATCCTTAACAAAATTCTAGCAAACAGAATCCAACAACATATTAAAAAGATCATACATCATGACCAAGTGGGCTTTATCTCAGGAATGCAAGGATTCTTTAATATCCACAAATCAATCAATGTAATACACCACATTAACAAATTGAAAGATAAAAACCATATGATTATTTCAATAGATGCAGAAAAAGACTTTGACAAAATTCAACATCGGTTTATGATAAAAACCCTCCAGAAAGCAGGAATAGAAGGAACATAGCTGAACATGATAAAAGCTATATATGACAAACCCACAGCAAACATTATCATCAATGGTGAAAAACTGAAATCATTTCCCCTAAAGTCAGGAACAAGACAAGGGCTCCCACTCTCACCACTACTATTCAACATAGTTTTTGGAAGTTTTGGCCACAGCCAGCAATCAGAGTAGAAAAAGAAATAAAAGGAATCCAGATTGGAAAAGAATAGGTAAAACTCTCACTGTTTGCAAATGGCATGACCCTCTATATAGAAAACCCTAAAGACTCCACCAGAAAATTACTAGAGCTAACAAATGAATATAGTAAAGTTGCAGGATATAAAATTAACACACAGAAATCCCTTTCATTCCTATACACTAACAATGAGAAAACAGAAAGAAATTAAGGAAACAATACCATTCACCATTGCAACAAATAATAAAATACTTAGGAGTATATCTACCTAAAGAAACAAAAGACCTATATATAGAAAACTATAAAACACTGATGAAAGAAATCAAAGAGGACAAACATAGTTGAAGAAATATGCCCTGTTCATGGATTGAAAGCATCAATATGGTAAAAATGAGTATATGATCCAAAACAATCTATATATTCAATGCAATCCCTATCAAGCTACCAACAGTTATTTTTCACAAAACTAGAACAAATAATTTCACAATTTGTATGGAAATACAAAAAACTTCGAATAGCCAAAGCAATCTTGAGAAATAAGAATGGAACTGGAGGAATCAACCTGCCTGACTTCAGGCTCTACTACAAAGCCACAGTCATCAAGACAGTACAGTACTGGCACAAAGACTATAGATCAATGGAACAAAATAGAAAGCTCAGAGATAAATCCACGTACCTATGGACACCTTATCTTCAACAAAGGAGGCAAGAATATACAATGGAAAAAAGACAAGTGGTGCTGGGAAAACTGGTCAACCACTTGTAAAAGAATGAAACTAGAACACTTTCTAACACCATACACAAAAATAAGCTCAAAATTGATTAAAGATCTAAATGTAAGACCAGAAACTATAAAACACCTAGTGGAGAACATAGGCAAAACACTGTCCGACATAAATCACAGCAAGATCTTCTATGACCCACCTCCCAGAATATTGGAAATAAAAGCAAAAATAAGCAAATGGGACCTAATTAAACTTAAAAGCTTTTGCACAACAAAGGAAACTATAAGTAAGGTGAAAAGACAGTCTTCAGAATGGGAGAAAATAATAGCATACTGAGCAACAGACAAAGGATTAATCTCAAAAATATACAAGCAACTCCTGAAGCTCAATTCCAGAAAAATAAATGACCCAATCAAAAAATGGGCCAAAGAACTAAACAGACATTTATCCAAAGAAGACATACAGATGGCTAACAAACACATGTAAAGATGCTCAACATCACTTATTATCAGAGAAATGCAAATCAAAACCACAGTGAGGTACCATTACATGCCAGTCAGGATGGCTGCTATCCAAAAGTCTACAAGCAATAAATGCTGGAGAGGGTGTGGAGAAAAGGGAACCCTCTTACACTGTTGGTGGGAATGCAAACTAGTACAGCCACTATGGAGAACAGTGTGGAGATTCCTTTAAAAACTGGAATTAGAACTGCCATATGACCCAGCAATCCCACTTCTGGGCATACACACCAAGGAAACCAGAACTGAAAGAGACATGTGTACCCCAAAGTTCATCACAGCACTGTTTATAATAGCCAGGACATGGAAGCAACCTAGATGCCCACCAGCAGACAAATAGATAAGGAAGCTGTGGTACATATACACAATGGAATATTGCTCAGCCATTAAAAAGAATTCATTTGAATCAGTTCTAATGAGATGGATGAAACTGTAGCCCATTATATAGAGTGAAGTAAGCCAGAAAGATAGAGACCAATACAGTATACTAACGTATATATATGAACTTTAGAAAGATGGTAATGATAACCCTATATGAAAGACAGAAAAAGAGACACTGATGTACAGAACAGACTTTTGGACTCTATGGGAGAAGGCAAGGATGGGATGATCTGAGAGAATAGCATTGAAACATGTACATTATCAAGTGTGAAACAGATCACCAGCCCAGGTTGGATGCATGAGACAAGTGTTTAGGGCTGGTGCATTGGGATGACTCAGAGGAATGGGGTGGGGCTGGAGGTGGGAGGGGGGTTCAGGATGGGGAACACATGTAAATCCATGGCTGATTCATGTCAGTGTATGGCAAAAACCACTACAATATTCTAAAGTAATTAGCCTCCAACTAATAAAAATAAAGGGAAAAAAAATTGAAAATCCATTGTCAAAAAACAAAACAAAAACAAAAACAAAAAAAAACACAGACATTACTTTGCCAACAATACATCTACTCAAAGGTATGGCTCTCAGTAGTCATGTACAAATGTGAGAGTTGGACCATAAAGAAGGCTGACTGCTGAAGAATTGATGTTTTCAAACTGGTGCTGGAGAATACTCCTGAGAGTCCCTTGGACTGCAAGGAGATCAAACCAGTCAATCCTAAAGGAAACCAGTCCTGAATATTCATTGAAAGGACTGATGCTAAAGCTGAAGCTCCAATACTTTGGTCACCTGATGCGAAGAGCTGACTCATTTGAAAAGAGCCTGATGCTCGGAAAGATTAAGGGCAGGAGGAGAAGGGGGCAAGAGAAGATGAGATGGTTGGATGTCATCACCTATTCAATGGACCTGAATTTGACCAAACTCCGGGAGATTGTGAAGGACAGGGAAGCCTGGTATGCTGCAGTCCATGGGTTTGCAAAGAGTTGGACATCACCGAGCAACTGAACAACAAGCTTCTTCTTCTTCTTTTTTTTTAATTGACATATAGTTGATTTACAATGTTGTGCCAATCTCTACTGCACAGCAAAGTTACTCCTTTATACACAAGCATGCACCTCGCCATGCTCCTTTGTCCATGGGATTGGCCAGGTTCCTTTGACCATGGGATTCTCCAGGCAAGAATACTGTGGTGGATGCCATGCCCTTCCCCAGGGGCTTTTCCTGACCCAGAGATCAAACTCTTGTCTTTTATGTCTCCTGCATTGGCAGGCAGTTTCTTTACCTCTAGAGCCACCTTGGAATCACCGTTATATATATATACATACATTCTTTTCCATTATATTTTATCCCAGGATGTTGAATATAGTTCCCTGTGCTATACACTAGGACCTTATTGCTTATTCTTTCTAAACGTAACAGCTTCCATCCACTAATGCCAAAATCCCAGTTCATTTTCTCCCTCCTCACTCCACGTGGCAACCACAAGTCTGTTCTCTATGTCTATGAGTATATTTCTGTTTTGTAGATAGTTTCATTTGTGCCATATTTCAGATTCCACATCTGATTGATATCATTTGTCTTTCTCTTTTTGACTTTCTTCACTTAGTATGATAATCTCTAGTTGCATCCAAGTTGCTGCAAATGGCATTATTTTGTTCTTTTTACAGCTGAGTAGTATTACCTTATAAATATGTACCACTCACTACTTCTTCCGTCACAAATGTGAGCCATATTTTCAGGATGAATATTTAGCATGAGTGATAAATAAATCTTGTCATTTGTGAATTACTGGGACTAGGGGGTCAGCATTTCATGCAGTTTACCCAAGTACCACTTGATCATTCATACATCTTTCATTCTTCCCTCTGCATGCTGTGTTGCATTTATCACTATTTCTGAGATGTTTGTAGAGTAAATCACTCCACCATATATAAGACTGACTGTGAAAGTACTATATCAGATATATTAAAAAATTAAAATAATAAGAGAGTAGATAATTTATTCTGATGGCTGAAATTAGGAAAGTTTCATGGAGATAGGTTTTAAATCAATTAAGTAAGTTAATCTTAAAGGAGTGATAAGAACAAATATGAACTAGGGTAGGTATGCATGTGTGTGTGCTAAGTCACTTTAGTCGTGTCTGGCTTTTTCACTTCACTCATGTCCAACACTTTTCAACCTTTTGGATTGTAACCTACCAGGATCCTCTGTCCATGAGATTCTCCAGGCAAGAATACTGGAATGGGTTGCCAAGCCGTTTTCAAGGGGATCTTCCCAACCCAGGGATTGAACCAGGGTCTTTTACATCTCTTTCCAGATTCTTTAACATGAGTGCAACCTGGGAAGCCCAGGGGAGGTACGTTAGTTTTCTATTACTGCTGTACCAATGTATCAAAAATTTAGTGTCTTAACAAATAATTATTATTTTATACTTTTGCTGTTCAGAAATCCAACATGGATCTTAATGGGCTAATCTCAAGGTAGTATCAAGGCTTCACTCCTTTCTGGAGGCTTTAGAGCGGAATTCATTGGATTATCCTGTCTAGCTTCTCACAATCCTGTTTTTTTCTGAGCCCTGCCTCTTTTCTGAATTTTATAAGCCAGAAACACCAGGTTGCCTCCTCATTTTGCCATCTTACCAACTCTTTTCTATGAGTCCCTTTACAACTTTTAAGGACCCTTATTATCACACTGGGGCCTCCTGCATAATCTAGGATACTTGCCCTCTTTTAAGGTCAGCTGATTGTCACTCTTAATTTCATTTGCAACCTTTTTTTCCATGTGCTAAACATATTCACTTGTTCTGGGAATTAGGATATACCCCATCACCCTGCTTATTTAGCTGATATGCAGCGTACATCATGTTAAATACTGCACTGGATGAAGCACAAGCTGGAATCAAGATTGCTGGGAGAAATATCAATAACCTCAGATATGCAGATGACACCACCCTTATGACAGAAAACGAAGAGGAGCTAAAGAGCCTCTTGATAAAGATGAATGAGGAAAGTGAAAAAGCTGACTTTTTCTCAATCAAAAACCTAAGATCATGGCATTCTGCTGGCTCAGCTGGTAAAGAATCTGCCTGCAATGCAAGATACCTGGGTTCAATCCCTGGGTTGGGAAGATCCTCTGGAGAAGGGAAAGGCCACCCACTCTAGAATTCTGGCCTGGAGAATTCCTTGAACTGTATAGTCCCTGGGGTCACAAAAAGTCAGATATGATTAAGTGACTTTCACTTTCACTTTCATCACATCCAGTCCCATCACTTCTTGACAAATAGATGGGGAAACAAAGGAAACAGTAACAAACTTTATTTTCTTGGGCTCCAAAATCACTGCAGATGATGACTGCAGCCATGAAATTAAAAGATGCTTACTCCTTGGAAGAAACCTAGATAGTGTATTAAAAAACAGAGACACTACTTTACTGACAAAGATCCATCTAGTCAAACTATGGTTTTTCTAGTAGTCATGTATGGGTGTGAGAGTTGGATCATAAAGAAGTCTGAGAGCCAAAGAATTGATGCTTTCTAATTGTGTTGCTTGAGAAGACTTGAGAGTCCCTTGGGTTGTAAGGAGATTAAATCAGTCAATCCTAAAGGAAATCAACCCTGAATATTCATTGAAAGGATTAATGTTGAAGCTGAAATTCCAATACTTTGGCCACCTTATGAGAAGAGCTGACTCACTAGAAAAGACCCTGATACTGAGCAAGATTAAAAGCAGAAGAAGGGGATGACAGAGGACTAGATGGTTGGATGGCATCACTGACAAAGATGAGTTTGACCAAACTCCAGGAGATGGTGAAAGATAGGGAAATCTGGCGTGCTACAACCCATGGGGTTGCAAAGAGTTGGACATGGGTGAGAGACTGAAAAATAACAGTCTTTAGGGGAGGGGGCATTATTCTGCCTAACTCAGCAGGCAATTCTGCTTTCCGATTAATATTGTGATTGAGGTGTAATCCTCCAGAAAATGTGAGTATGGTTAAATATTAAAGGGAATTGCAGCAGTACCTTCCTCCTTGTTTTTGTTTTTGTTTTGTTTTGTTTTGTTTTTAGGTGACTGCATCAAATGCCCATGGAAGAATTCTGTTCTATTGTCCTACAAATATTAAGAGTAAAGGGAATGTCTATGGAGTGATTTCACACAAAGTTTGCCTGTGCAATCTGATTGACTCCAAAAGTTTTGTTATATATGGAAACTTGTTTCTGAAAGCATCTACATGACTAAGTGCCTTCTCTCCACAGCAGTGAGTGTTTCATGAGAAAAGATTATATATGGTCACTGCTTCCCTCAGACTACTATAGTCATTTGGAAATCAAGTTTCCTTTTCAACCTCTACCTTGTCTTTGGAAAAAAGCTGTATGTCTGTATATATTGAGAAGCAAATAACGTCAGAGGATGAAACCAATCAGAAAAATTCTCCAAATGTATCAAATAATATTAAAATTTACTTATTTTAAAAATATTTGTAACCCCAAAATTTTATTGACTAGCATTAACTACAGTTATGGCAAAGAATCTTGGGACAGAGAAGGGAAATTAACATGTAAATTACTTTGTTGTATTTGCAGCAGGTGAGCTGTTTAACAAAATCAAGACAAATGACTCTGCTTTAAATCTACCCCAGATTTATTGCAATATGTTCTATTTCATTATCAGTACATTTTATTACCTAATAGAATTGTTCAGTAGTAATGTCCTCCCAACCTACCAGATCTTTTTTTTTTTTTTTTTTTTTTAATGCTCATGAAGCTTTTTTGAATGAGGTTTTGATTAAAGTGAGCAGATTACAGAAGGACATGCAAAATAATAGAATTGATTCATAGAGTGAATAGGACTCAGGCAAAATCATACAAAATGATTGAAAGGAGTGATGCAGTCAAATGTAAGCTCTCTGAAATGCCTTGGTGAAAGGTTCCAAATCAAACTCTTTTTTTTTTTTTTTTTTTTACATAAAAGAGAAAAGAAAATAAAAAATCTCACCTCTTTAGGAACTAGCTTCCATATCAAGATCAATGAAACACGACTAGTTGGACTCAATTCAATTAATTGCTGACTACAATTGAAATATGTCCTGTGCATCCGCTGAAATTTCTCCCTTGGCCATTATAAACATATACTCTCCTGCTCCTCACACAGGCATCTTCAGAATCCAGTCTACTTTGTGTCATACCTTTATAGACAATTACATCTTTCTTGAGGTATCATGTGCACTGTATTTTATAGTGCTCCAGGTGAAGTCTTACTGCTTCATATATAATAAGACCATCTCTTTGATTTATACTTTATTTCTCTAGAATTCAACTTGCTTCTTACAATATAGAATTATAGTGAATTTCAAGCCATGAGGAATAGTTTTGCAATAACTCCCAAATTCATTTTGCAACTGATTGTTGCAGGATTCTTTTTTTTTTTTTTTCCTACTAAGATTTATCAGAATTTGTCACTCTATTTGGTATGAACTAAATTTTAGCAGCATCTTAGTAAATGCATTGAAAAAAAAGCTTTTCCTCAACTTTTTGTTCCTTTTTTTTTTTTTTTTAACGTATTAAGTCTTCTGTCTACAATCATTTTCAAACTAAAGTATACTTCTTTAATACACTGAGCAGAAATTGGTGAAAATTTCTAGGTATATTTTACTCCTTGATAATTTGATAAAAACAAAAGTAGCTGAAAAAGAGCCTTTGATTTAAAAATGCAAGTAGACAAATGCTTGAAAGGACAGTCAAAAAAAAAAAAAAACCAAAAACCTTTTTTCTCCCTTTATTCCTTCTTTCTTCACCATTCCAACTTTTCAGAAAGTATAGTTCCATCACTTTCCCATGATCAGTGTCAGTTTCTCTCCTAATCCTCACATTTATTTGGCCCCATCATTTTTTAGACTGGAAAGCAGAAAACCAATATGTTTGAATAACATATAGAAAAAATATATTTTAACAATATCTGTATTGATATGGATAATAAAGACCAACAGAAATTTTCTATAGTATGAAAACCACAAAAATAGCCAAAAGGAAAAGATTTTAGGACTTGTTTATCTCCTATTAAAATATAATCTATTGTTCTCTCCTTTACCTATTGAAATAGTGCTATAATGAATATGTCAGTAAAATGGCTGCTTTTGAATTTTGGATTTCCAATAGTGGGAGAGTCAATTCCTAGGCAGGTTGATAAAAGTCCAGGGTTCCCAAGGAGGGGAGAGGGGTCTGGGTCTCTCAAAGAGGAGATAGGGGTCTGAAATTCTCAAGGAGGAGGAAAGGACAAATGTCTTTTTTTTTTTTTTTTTTTTCTCTCTGCATTCCTTAGTCTTAGTCACATAAAACTTTTTAAATTTTTTTTTTTCTTTAAGCCAGGAGCTGATGATTTCACAACAAACAACTTGGTTTCAACTATGTACCAAGGATTATATAACAATGATATATCCTGCTTGAGGACAGTTTCTCCTTCCTGAAAACCTTCTGACTAATCTTATTACTTTAAAATGTATATTATAGGGATGGATCTGGTAAGATCTTTCTATTGTTAAGTTCTAATCCTGTTACGTTAAAAAATAAATTCTGGGAGTGGGTCTAGTAAAATTTTACAACCTTGAGACATTCTTTGGATTTATTGTAATAACTAATTTTAAAAGTATATAACTCCCTTGCTAACACTAGCCAGACGGCACTCTCTGTCCCCCTTCTGATGTTTATGTCAGAAACTTCCTTTGTCCCTTTTCATACTTTAATAAAACTGTTACACAAAAGCTCTTGAGTGATCAAGCCTAGTGCCTAGTCCTGAAGCTAAATCTTCTTTGGAGATCACAACATCCTTTGGAATCCAACATCCTTCACAGTAAGCAATCAGGAGTCTGGAGAAGGAAAATAAGAAAAGGCTTCACAAAGGGAGAGGTCAGAGGAGCCCAGGTTTTAAAAGGCCATGTAAACAATAATGAAGGCAGTTTTGTTAGACTGCCTTTATCCAACCTGAGAGAACATTGTGTGTCTCAATGACCAAAGAACTGTAAAGAGCCACAGAGTACCCAGAGTCCACTCAGAAGAGTTCCTTTACTAGCTGTCTTCCTTGTTTTTGTCCTGTGAATACCTCTCATGGAAAGTAATCAATATATCATGGTTTTATTTGTCCAGGAAGAATAAAATCTATCTGCGGCATCAACCATCTCAAACAGTTTTCTCCTTTATCAAAGACTAAGTTCTCTCCAACAAAGAGTTCCATGAACATCTAACCTTATATTTGAGCGGACTGAATGGAATCAGTTTGAGATATCCCCTCACATTTGCACAGTTGTGAAAACACAACATGAAACAATATTTCTGAATTATTAATTAAATATCAAAGGTATTATAAGGAAGGTATCATTCTTTAAAAAAGGAATCAATTGTTAACATGACACCTAACAGGAAGTTATTCTTCTTCACAGAAGGGAGTGAAATATCCTATTACTTAGGACAACACATTGCCAAATGAGAAAACAAGTAAGAATTGCTCAGATTGGGGAAATATCCATTTTGTTAATTTATTTATTTTTAATTGAAAGATAATTGTTTTACAGTAATGTGTTGGTTTCTGTCAAACCTCAGCATGAATCAGCCATAGGTATA
Source organism: Dama dama (assembly GCF_033118175.1). Lineage (NCBI taxonomy): Eukaryota > Metazoa > Chordata > Mammalia > Artiodactyla > Cervidae > Dama > Dama dama. Next base: position 14,566,754 of record NC_083681.1, read on the forward strand.
CATATGTCCCTCCCTCTTGAACCCCCTCCCAACTCCCTCTCCATCCCACCCCTCTAGGTTATTACAGAGCCCCTGTTTGAGTTCCCTGAGTCTACAGCAAACTCCCATTGGCTACCTATTTTACACATGGTAATGTATGTTTCCATGTTAGTCTCTCCATACATCCCACCCACTTCTTCTTTTCATAGTATCATCAAATCAGTTTATCAATCATAGTAACCATCGTTCTCAAAAAAAAAAAAAAAAAAAAAAAACCACAATTTCTTGTTATTTTAAAGTCCTGACTGAACTCCTTTCACCATTACTATGCAGAGATTATTAAGGGTACATTCAATTAGGATCTTGACAGTCAAAGTTTATCAATCATCAGAAAAAGGATATTAATAGTGCTATATACAGTTAGGGTTAGGAGGTAATATGTCATGATAGCCAAAAACCACAGGATATGAAGTCATAGAACAGCCTGAACTTACCCTCTGCATTAAAAATCCAGCTTTCTCGTATGCACAGCTAACATATTAAGGGAAATGATTGTATTAATAAAATTACCTGTATTATTACATGCCAGACATCACAGTGGCTGATTTGTAAATATTATCTATAATATATAAGCATGTTTTGCTCTTGTTATTTTCTTTATCTGCCTCATCTTTCTACTTTTACTCTCTCATATGCATATTCCATTATTTAAACTCCAAAGGCAAATCAAGTGTCATTACTTTGGGATTTTATAATACCTTCTTCCATCTCCAGACCTAAGTAATATTGTTTAATTCCTCCTTCTAATATGTTCCCATAGTACACTGTAGATGATTCTAGTTGTATTTATTCATGTGCTCATACACTTAAGTGAAATATGAACTTCACAATACACCTTGCATGAGTTTCTCTCCTATTGTTTCAGGTAGTTAGTATAGACTGAAAAAATAGTGGCTTATTGAAGGTGAGAGTAGATGTCCATGAACTACAACTAGTAAACAAATGAGACCAACTGATTATTGTCTGCTGTGAGTGAGGCACGAATTTAGGTACTAGAGATAGAGGAGTTATCAAAACAAAGTCATTGGCCACAGGGAACTGACTATCTATTGGATGGAGACAGACAATGATCAGACAAGCACAAAAATAAACTCTATTAAATTATGACAAGTGCAGAAATAAAAATGAAACAGGTGAGGAGAGAGGTTGCTGAAGTGTGATTTTATACAGGGTAGTGGGAGAAGACTATGTTGACAGTGAGGCTTGAGTAGAAATCTGATGATAGAACAAAGCAAACTGCATGGGTTCTTGGGGAAGAGAATCAGTAAAAGAGCAGAGCAGATTCAAACCCTCCAAGGTTTGAAGCCAAAGGTTTGACTACAAAGACTATGCTCCTGATTAGTACTTTACCCTTCCTTGTTACGAGGATTAAGTGAGTTACTACATAAGGGCATTTATCATAATGCTTTCAACAAACCTAACTACTATCAGAAAAATTGTAAATGCTTATGCAGACCAAAGCAGAGTATAGCTGCACAGTCCTTTTTGCTCTTCAGTAATCTGCCTGAAATACAGGAGACCAGGATTTGATCCCTCAGTTGGGAAGATCCCCTGGAGGAAGAAATGGCAACCCACTCCAGTATTCTTACCTGGAGAATTCCATGGACAGAGGAGCCTGTTGGGCTACAGTCCATGGGGTCACAGAGCCAGACACGACTGAGGGACTAACAGAGAATAGTGGTGCTCTATCAGCTTTAAAATTGTGGCTTATTAATAAATACCTGGAAATAATGTGTTAAAAATAATTACTACTCAGCTTTGAAAATACTGGCAATATAAAATAAATTTTCTTCTCAGGTTATATGATCTAAGATTAAAAATAAGAGTCAAGGAACAAGAATCAATGGAATTTCCTGAGCAGCCATCGGCAACTATCTTTATAGACGTATGGTTAGCAGATTTTATTCAGCTGTGTTTTTTAGCCATGAAATTTTCAATAAAATGTAAATAAAAACCTTATCACATAAAATGTCCCCTTATTTGTAGAACCCACCCATTCTAGATCTGCATGTGCCCATCAATGTCCTCAATGTGTTCCCAGAACCAAGTGGCAGATCTACCACGCTGCTGGAATATGCCTGTTCTGCCCATGTGATTACACATCCTGACTGAAGTTGTAACACCCCATCATTGCAAAATGCTCTGTTGGCACAGCCTCTTTGGGCAGTGGCCAAATGGTTGCTCAGGAATTTACACCTACATGAAGATCAGGGAGTCTTCTTGACTGTGAGAGCATAACTCATAGGTAAGTTCAGATGAGCTCAAAGGTACAATATTTTCATGAAGGTCACAGGCAACTGAATTTTGCTCTCAAGGTGAGGAACTTGAGAGTTGTAACCATCACTAGTATCCGTCAACTCCCTCTGGACCAACATTTTCATTTAAATGGCCAAGTGGCACTAGTGGTAAAGAAATTACCTGCCAATACAGGAGACCTGAGTTCAGTCCCTGGGTGGGGAAGATCCCCTGGGGGAGGAAATGACAACCCAGTCCAGTGTTCTTGCCTGGAGAATCCTTTGTACAGGAAAGCCTGGAGAGCTACAGTCCATGGTATCACAAAAGTGTCAGACACAACTGAAGCAACTTAGCATGCAAGCATCAGCTTCTGATTTCAAATACAGAATCAGTCACTTCCACCCTCTTTCCCAATGCACACTTCTGAGCAATGCCTTCTCTTTCCCTAGAACCATTCCCTCCTGAGAACCTCAAAGAGGTCCATATGGTGGGCAGACTACTCTGGTCTGCAATAACTTATTTCCCATTATATTCTTTGTAAGAGCCATACCAGTCAACTTTCTTTCCCCAGGTTTTCCTCCCTCTGAGTCTTAGGTTTTTCAGAAATCTTGCCAACTTATAATTTCTGTCCTTTGTTGGTACAGCCTCTTCTCCTGAAGGCCCAAGTATTCACTTTTCCTATATTATTCCTCAGAGAATCCTCTAGATAACAATGTAGATAGAATTTAAAATAAATTGTCACATTTAATTCTCACATACAAAAGCAAAAGAAAAACAAACAAACAAACAAAAACCTGTGTGACAACTAATTATTATTTCCTTTTAAATATAAGACTGGGGTTCAAACAGGTTTAGGTAGTGAATTGATTTTAAAACCCTTGTTTGCCTTACTGCACTCTCACTTTTTCCTTATGATATGCTAGAAAATAAGAAAATGATTGTGGGTAATAGCATTCAAGAAGCCAGAGGTGGGCTTGTCTAGTGCTAGGACTTACTGTAGCTCAAGTCAGAGCTGATTCTACCTTTTCCCAAATGGCTCAGGTTTTGTTTTTATATAACCTGATTTAAATTTGCCCTTTTCTTTTTCTCTTCTGTTCACAGGCATTTTTGTGATGGATAACACAACAGTAAAAAATGCCCTATTTTCAGTTATTGCAATTGCTCATGAAATGCCATGTCAAGTATTGATATGATTCAATTCTGAGTTTGTTAGTGGAAGAAGACCAAAACAATGCCAAATTCTTATTTTTGATTATTTGAATTACCTTGCAGTCTAATTGCTGAGAAATGTGATCAGCACTGCCATTGTGTATTTAATGCTTCTTACACTGGCAAAATATTATTGCTAACAGTTTTATATTTTGCATAATAATAATATTTATCTTTCTGTAAATACCCAAAAATGTCCTGATTGAGATGCTCTTCAGGTAAAATATACTAAAATAAAAATATAAGCCTATAAACTCACATTTAAATTTGTCATAAAGTGTCTCTTAGATTGTCAAACTTTGTGCCTTCTTCTAAAAAAAGTATTTTGAAATTCCCCTTTATATCTTGAACTGAAATCTATAGCTAATGTAAAATGCAGACATGTATAAAAAGAATGTAACCCATTAATTAGAAGATGAATAAAAAATTAATGTCATGTCATTTTCCCCAGAAGCAAAGTTCTCCTTTGAATCCTTACATAGTAGAAGGGATAAGGAGCTTCCTGAGGTCTCCTCAGAATTGTTAGGAAACAGGGTATGTTACCCCAAAATATGTTTCAATGACATATTGTTTTGAATTCCCATGTGGCATTGGTGGAAAAGAACCTTCCTGCCAATGCAGGAAATGTAAGAGATGTGGGTTCAGTACCTGCATCAGGAAGATGCCCTGGAGAAGGAAATGACAACCCAGTCCACTGTTCTTGCCTGGAGAATCCCATGGACACAGGAGCTTGGTGGGTTACAGTCCATGGGGTCATAAAGGTTTGAACATGACTGAAACAACTTAGCACATACAGTTATTTAAGAAATGGCCAGTATGAGAATAACACTCTGACTCTTCTGTCTCCCTAAAAACAGGAAATAAATCTTACATGAAAGGTATACTCTCTGTATCTAGAGGTAGAAGGACAACTTTGTCACCAAAGATAGGGAATTTGGGACCAAGAAATCTGTATAAATAAAATTTATTACTTCTCTTGTTTACTGTCAAATCCAAACTCTGTTTAGATTCTTCATTAATTGGGCACCCAAAACCTAAGTTTCTTTCTCCTGTTAATTCCTCACAAATTTATTGTATAAAAAAATATCAAAACTGCTTGCTTTCTCCATCTTTGAGGTCCCATTTCTATGAGGCCTTTGTGCACATGAATTAAAATTTGTTTCTTTTTCTCCTGTTAATTTGTCTTGTGTCAACTTTACTATTTTTTTTTTCATTTATTTTTATTGGTTGGAGGCTAATTACTTTACAATATTGTAGTGATTTTTGCCATACATTGACATGAATCAGCCATGGGTTTACATGTATTCCCCATCCCGATCCACCCCCCCACCCCACCTCCCTCTCTACCCGATCCCTCTGGGTCTTCCCAGTGCACCAGCCCCGAGCAGTTGTCTCATGCATCCAACCTGGGCTGGTGCTCTGTTTCACCCTTGATAATATACATGTTTCGATGCTGTTCTCTCAAAACATCCCACCTTCGCCTTCTCCCACTGAGTCCAAAAGTCTGTTCTGTACATCTGTGTCTCTTTTTCTGTTTTTAGAACTGCCATATGACCCAGGAAATCAACTTAATTGCTATTCCAGCCACTAGAACTGAAGAGGGCTAAACGAGGAAACATCCCCCTCCCGAACAGAACCTAAGAACTCCCAAAGGCCCCAGCTTCTAATATCATTACATGGTTTTAGAATTTCAACATATAAATTTAGGGAACACAGAACATAGCAGGGGTTGAGGGATCTCTCATTCCATCCAAAGGTAATTCTTGAAGGAGCATCTCAGTAGTTAGCCTCATGGCTCAGTTGATAAAGAATCCACCTTCAATGCATAAGACCCGGTTCAATCCCTAGGTGAGGCAAATTCCCTAGAGAAGGGAATGGCAACCCACACCAATATTCTTGCCTGGAAAATCCAGAGGAGGCTAGTGGGTTACAATCCATGGAATCAAAAAAGTGGACACAATTTAGTGACCAAACCAACACCTCAGCAGTTAGCAGCTAGGGTGTGAGGATATAGGCCAGGTAAATAAATAACAGGCAGGGCATCAACCATTGTAAGAAGAAAATATAATAAGATAACACAACTTTAATATACAAATTCTCAAGTACAACTGGACTTGAAAGAAAAGAAAACATTCAGACATTTGAACCTATTCATGAAATTATAATGAATATGACAGCTACTGCTATAGGCTAATACAAGTGTTTAGTGTGGAGATTCAAATACTACAGTGCTGCCATATGAAACATGATTTTCTAAGGTGTAGCTAAATCTTTTGAAAATCTGAAGGAAAAAATGAGAACCTTTCTTCAAATGACATTGTTGTTGCATTTTTTAAAATTCAGTGTACATAAAAACTGTGCAAACACTGTTTATAATAGCCAGGACATGGAAGCAACCTAGATGCCCATCAGCAGATGAATGGATAAGGAAGCTGTGGTACATATACACCATGGAATATTACTCAGCTGTTAAAAAGAATTCATTTGAACCAGTCCTAATGAGATGGATGAAACTGGAGCCCCTTATACAGAGTGAAGTAAGCCAGAAAGATAAAGAACATTACAGCATACTAACACATATATATGGAATTTAGAAAGATGGTAATGATAACCCTATATGCAAAACAGAAAAAGAGACACAGAAATACAGAACAGACTTTTGAACTGTGTGGGAGAATGTGAGGGTGGGATATTTCAAAAGAACAGCATGTATACTATCTATGGTGAAACAGATCACCAGCCCAGGTGGGAAGCATGACATAAGTGCTCGGGCCTGGTGCACTGGGAAGACCCAGAGGAATCGGGTGGAGAGGGAGGTGGGAGGGGGGATTGGGATGGGGAATACGTGTAACTCTATGGCTGATTCATATCAATGTATGACAAAACCCACTGAAATGTTGTGAAGTAATTAGCCTCCAACTAATATAAAAAAAATAAATTAAAAATTAAAAAAAAAAAAAACTGTGCAAACAATGTGCTGGAAAAATAAAGAAGAGTTTTGTTTAAGAATTAGATAGTGATAAACAAGATTTTCACATATTTAGAGGCAAACCTACAACTTGTGAAGAACATTGAAATATTCTTCATTTTGGAACTGCACATTGATGGCTGTTAGCTTTCACGACTTCAGTTCAGTTCAGTTCAGTCGCTCAGTTGTGTCTAACTCTTTCATGACTTAACCACTAACAATTCTCTCAGTCACTGGGACAAAGTGTCCCTGCCAAAAATGTCCAAATTCTCTGCCTCCCAAAATTCCTAAGATGTTTCCAGGGTACTTTACAAACTCTCTAGGGATTATTGGTTGAGAATTATTAATCTTGAGTACATGAATTTTGAACATAGGTAGCTTTCATGATAAAATCATTCCATATTCTACAGTTATATTCCAAGGGCACTCTAGAATCTTACACACACACACACACAGAAGAGATGATAGAAAAAGTATGGAACTAGTGCAATAATATAAGAGCAGACAAAATATTACATATACATAATAAGTAGATGTATGTTATTTCATCAATCTAAAGTAAAATATAAAGTTATACTTACTGGTTTAATGTTTATATCAGAGTACATCATGAGAAACGCTGGGCTTGAGGAAGCACAAGCTGGAATTAAGATTGCTGGGAGAAATATCAATAACCTCACATATGCAAATGACACCACCCTTATGGCAGAAAGTGAAGAAGAACTAAAGAGCCTCTTGATGAAAGTGAAAGAGGAGAGTGAAAAAGTTGGCTTAAAGCTCAACATTCAGAAAACTAAGATCATGGCATCTGATCCCATCACTTCATGGCAAATAGATGGTGAAACAGTGGAAACAGTGGCTGACTTTATTTTTCTGGGCTCCAAAATCACTGCAGATGGTGATTGCAGCCATGAAATTAAAAGACGCTTACTCCTTGAAAGGAAAGTTATGACCAACCTAGACAGCATATTAAAAAGCAGAAACATGACTTTGCCAACAAAAGTCCGTCTAGTCAAGGCTATGGTTTATCCAGTGGTCATGTATGGATGTGAGAGTTGGACCATTAAAGAAAACTGAGGGCTGAAGAATTGATGCTTTTAAACTGTGGTGTTGGAGAAGACTCTTGAGAGTCCCTTGGACTGCAAGGAGATCCAACCAGTCCATCCTAAAGGAGATCAGTCCCAGGTGTTCACTGGAAGGACTGATGTTGAAGCTGAAACTCCAATACTTTGGCCACCTGATGTGAAGAGCTGACTCCTTGGAAAAGACCCTGGTGCTGGGAAAGATTGAGGGCAGGAGGAGAAGGGGACAACAGAGGATGAGATAGTTGGATGACATCACTGACTCAATGGACATGGGTTTGGGTGAAATCCGGGAGTTGGTGCTGGACAGGGAGGCCTGGCGTGCTGCAGTTCATGGGGTCGCAAAGAGTTGGACACGACTGAGCTGAACTGAATGATTATATCTGCATGCATACTTATAATTTTAGTCCATGGTTCTAGAATTCCAGATAACGTTCAATGATAGTGCCAATTATAACATAATGGCATTCTAATGTTACAGAAAGAAATATAAAAATTTCAAAAATTAATGGAGGGGAGAAAGGTCAAAGTAAATTTAGAGAGAGAAATTCATCTCTTATTACACTATATTTGCAACCTGATTTACAATAGTCAATCTCCCTGAAGTTGGGACTGTATTTATTTTGATTAGTAGTTCTTTTAATGAGTGCCAAAACTTCTTACATTGGTCATTCATACTATATTAAAAAGTGTCCGTTAAAATTCCCACAATCTTGAAGTTAAAAAAGTCATCTGCTTTCCTCCCATATTGGTGCACCCAGGTTATCTTATACCTTAAGGAATATAATTTGAACAACCCTGAAATCCCCTATCTTTGAGTTTGTCTTGAGATAAAAATGGAGAGCCAAAAGAACAGGTGTAAATGCAAAACAAAATCGCAAATTACTGAAGAAAAGCATATTGGAATATGTCTATCAGGCCTAGTTGCCTTCACAGGCTGCTTGCACTTGCCCTATAATCTGAACATGCTGAAAAAGCCTTTGAGCTACTGCATACATAATTTTCCCTGAAGAAGGATCATTAGGGAACCAGAGAACTCTCAGCAGGCAGAAGTATCTAGAGGAAACTAGATTTATGTGGAAATAATTGTGACTAATAATTATAGCAATTACTATTCAGAGAAAAAAATCATTCTTTATTAAAATCACTTCCTTCTCTTATGCTCTGAGCTTCATCATTTCCTGTATCTTGGAATATATTTCCACAATTCTGTCCATCTCCCACAACAATTTAAAGTATTGCTGTCCTCTCTTTTCTTTTTTAATCAATCCTTCTTAGTCATTCCAGGTTGATGCTAAAATTACTGTCTTTCATTGTTCCAGGGGGGAAACCATAAAGTATGCATCACATTAAGTTCAAAGCATCTGGTGGGCTTTCAAAGTCCCTAACAGTCTGCTCCACCCAACATTCCGATCTGTCTTGTTTGCCATTCTCTGAAATGCTTTCCGTCTACCATTCTACTCAAGGTTTTGCTTAATATATAGTTCCCAAATTCTAATGAGTTGACTTCAGGTGCACTGGAGGAATATTCAGGATCCTCTACTTAGTTAGGAATCTAATGTCAAATTAGTCTTGGATAATAGTCTTTCCCCATTTTGCTACTGAATTATAGTGTCATCATGTCATTTTGCTAGTCCTTGTCTTTGAAACACAGAGGCCTGAATAACCTGCTTTTCATTTATCTTGAAGAGTCTTTTTTTTTTTTTTTTTTCTTTTTTTTATTAGTTGGAGGCTAATTACTTCACAACATTTCAGTGGGTTTTGTCATACATTGATATGAATCAGCCATAGAGTTACACGTATTTCCCATCCCGATCCCCCCTCCCACGTCCCTCTCCACCCGATTCCTCTGGGTCTTCCCAGTGCACCAGGCCCGAGCACTTGTCTCATGCATCCCACCTGGGCTGGTGATCTGTTTCACCATAGATAGTATACATGCTGTTCTTTTGAAATATCCCACCCTCACATTCTCCCACAGAGTTCAAAAGTCTGTTTTGTATTTCTGTGTCTCTTTTTCTGTTTTGCATATAGGGTTATCGTTACCATCTTTCTAAATCCCATATATATGTGTTAGTATGAACTTTTTGTCATTGCTTTTCAGTATATCAATATAATTTACATATTCAAGTGAAATATTGACGCTCAATGAGAATATGAGTGACAAATTATTCAAGTGTCAAGATTTTGAGCTGAATGTCACAAGGAGATGAATGTTCAAAAGAAGGGAGTATTCCAGGACAAATAATTTAAACTTAAAGGCAAAAATTGTGGGATTAAGCCTAATTCTCCTATTTTTCCTCATAATGATTTCTGTAATTCTGATCAAATAGATGGCACAGTGGTAAAGAATCCATCTGCCAACACAGGAGACTCAAGAGACTCAGGTTCGATCCCTGGGTCGGGAAGATCCCCCAAAGTAGGAAATGGCAATTCACTTCAGTATTCTTGCCTGGAAAATTCCATGGACTGAGGAGCCTGGCAAGCTACAGCCCATGGGGTTGCAACAAGCCCAACATGACTGAGAGGCTGAGCACACATACACACAATGTGGTCTATGTTACAATAGTGTCAAATTTAGAAAAATACTGCGGAAATTTGCATTAGAAGAAAGTTTTATTTTGTTTCGTTTTTTTTCGCTTTTTTATAAAACTCTTTTCTATATAAATCTTAGTCATACTATCTCACCTTGGTGCTAGTCCACAGATATGAAAAAAAAAACAAAAACAATTCCCATAACATCCAAAAGAGCTTCATAAAATCACCTAAATGCTTTGAGTCAGATTAGTCTTTTTTCCCCTTAGTTTCCCAGTACTCTAAAAAGAGATATTACTACTGAAAAAATAGTTCTGGAACTGGTTACATATTTCCTGACTATTGAATCTTATTATGTGTATTCATTCTGTTTTCCTCTATCTGCAATGTTCCTGGAACTTCTAAATATCAAATAAAAGCCTTACACATTATTTGAGTGTCAAAATGGCCCTGTTTACTGTTTGTTTTTCCCTTATACCTCTCTACTAAATGAATGGGCTAGCTTGAGTGCATGGAATGGAAAGCAACCAAAGTAAAAGGAATTTTAAGCCTCATAAATATCTAATATAAAAATAAAACAATTGAGTCCCATAAGGCTACTTGCTTCTTATCTAACTGATTTTTACCCCTTGTTTCTTTGAAATACCTACCCAGTCCCCTTGTTACATAATTCAGAATTTGTCTGGTCTTTGTGTCTGGTTCCTGGGAGGTAATTTCTCTAGTGGTGTGAATGTCTTTGATATTCATGGTTAGCCCTTGGACTGCACCTGAGTTTATGCTAAAGAGATGATTAAGGATGAGAGCTACTGGTTATGCCAGAAAAATGAATCAAATGATTATAGGGGAGGGGCTTTGAGCCACTTGGTATCAGCCTGATCTGGTGAGGATAGGGGACTAGAGGTTGACTTTAATCACATGGCCAAAGATTCGATCAATTATGCCTACATGGTGAAACCCCAATAAAAATTGTATACACCAAGCTTGGTGGAGGTTTCTAGTTGGTGAACAAACTGGAATGCCAGAAGGATGAAACATCCTGATTCCATATGGAGAGAGAACAAGAGGTTTGAATTCTGAACCTTTGCAAATCTTGCTCTATATGTCTCTTCATTTGACTGATCCTAATTTGTATCTTTTATAATAAGGCTACCATTGTAATTATAATAGTTCTGCGACTCCCATGAGATTTTCTGGTGTATTGTTAAATCTGAAGAAGTCTTGAGTACTCTCAAATTTGTAGCCAGTTGGTAAAACATGTAGGTGGTCGGGAGACCTCTACAATCAGCTGGAAGGAGGGCAGTCTGAAAGGAGGGCAGTCTTGTGGAGAACTGAGCCCTTAACTCATAGGATCTGTGCTAACTCCAAGTGAATATTGCTGGGACTGAAGTGCAGTATACAAGTTGGTGTCAGAATATTCATACTTATCTTTGCGGATCTGCTTTTGGTGCCTGTATATCGCATCTATAACTTTAGTTTACATGATTTAACATGCACCCTTTGATTTGACAGGCACCCTTGTAATATTTTAGACTCTTCTGTTGAAATACAAAGATTATCAGAGACTATTTCGTTTCCATCAGAATTGGAGGCAAACACTGGTTTGCCTCACTGGTAACTTTTTGCAAAAGTTTGACTAAGAAGTGTATTTAGACAAAGTAAATAATTGTTTTCCTGGTTAAGGCACCTTCTCAGTGATGAAAGGAGTTCCCTGATTCTTCCCCCACCTAAAGCTTCAACATTTAATGCAAAGAATTCCCTTACACATAAAGTAGGTCAGTTTTTAACATTTAGAGTTCTGAAAATAAAAGCAACAAATGGTCTTTTTTTTTTTCCAAATAAAAATGAGTTTATTCAGCCCATCAAAAATCCACAATATAATCCAAAATCAATGTTTGTGCAATAATAATTAAGCATCATCTACATCAATAAATTTATTAACATTGGCTCTAATTGTGAACCCTCTTCTCATGTAAGATGAAGCCCTGCTCCACAAAACTGCCTTGTATTTGACTTGGTGGGCATTTTTCATGTTCCTTTACCTGTTGGGTATTTCTTTGCCTTTTCATCTTGTTTAGATTGCTGTGTCTGGAGTGGGCTTTCTGTATTCTGGAGGTCTGTGGTTCCTTTTTATTATGGAGGATTTACCCAGTGGGTGGGGTTAGACGATTGGCTTGTCAAGGTTTCCTGGTTAGGGAAGCTTGCGTCAGTGTTCTGGTGTGTGGAACTTGATTTCTTCTCTTTGGAGAGCAATGGAGTGCCCAGTAATGTGTTTTGAGATGGGTCTATGTGTTAGGTGTGACCTTGGGCAGCCTGTATGTTGACGTTCAGGGCTATGTTCCTGCGTTGCTGGAGAATTTGCGTGGTATGTCTTGCTCTAAAATTTATTGGCTCTTGGGTGGTGGTTGGTTTCAGTGTAGGTATGGAGGCTTTTGGACGGTCACTTATTACTTAAAGTTCCATGTAGTCAGGAGTTTTCTGGTGTTCTCAGGTTTTGGGCTTAAGTCTCCTGCCTCTGGATTTCAGTTTTATTCTTCCTGTAGTCTCAGGACTTCTCCAACTATACAGCACTGATAATAAAACTTCTAGGTTAATGGTGAAAAGATTCTCCCCCGTTAGGGACACCCAGAGAGGTTCATAGAGTTACATGAAGAAGAGGAGAGGGAGGAGGGAGATAGAGATGAGCAGGAGGAGAAAAAGGGGGACTCAAGAGGAGAGAGACAGATCTATGCAGCTGTCTATTCCCAGAGTGTTCTCCATAGCCCAGTCACCTACAAAGATTCACAGAATTGGATTGGGAAGAGACGGGGAAAGGAGGAAATAGAGGTGTTCTGAGGTAGAAAACAGAGAGTCAAGATTTGGAGAGAATAATCTTTGGTTTAAAAATAGGGCTTCTCTTCTTTTTTTTTTTTTTTTTTTTTGTAGGGTTATAGTGTATTGAAAATGAAAATTAAGGAGTAGTAGAGGAGTACTAGAGGACTTTAAAAGAAATAAGAGAAAAAGAAAAATAGAAAATAGAAGAGAAAAAGGAAAGAAAAAAAAAAGAAGAAAAGAGAAAAAAAAAATTTTTTTTTTCCCTAATTAAAAAAATTGTAAAAATCTATGAAAATGGAAGTTAAGGAGTAATGGTGGAGTAATAGGAAATTTTAAAGGAAAATAAAAGAGAAAAAATAAAAAAGAAAAAAAGTAAAAATATATCTAGGAGTTTCTCTGGAGCTGTTGCGGTCAGTGTGGGTTCGGCTCAGTTTCAGCTAGCTCCTCGTTCCCGCTTATACTTCTCGATATCTACAGGCCCCTTCCGGTGTAGGTGTTTTCTACAGGGATTTTAACCTGTTGCACCAGTCCCTTCTGAAGTGGTTCCCTTTGTTTATTTGGCTTCTGTTTGCTGGTCTCTTCAGAGCCTCATTTCCGCCCTGACACAGGTGGGCGGAGGTGGACTCTTATTCAGGTAGCTAGTTCCGGCGCTCTGCGGGGAGGGCCTGGCGCTGCGGGAAGGGGGTGGCGCTGCGGGAAGGGGCTGGCGCCACGGGGACGGGCTGGCGCTGCCGGGAGGGGCTGACGCTGCTTTCTCTGTCTGCGCTGCTCAGGCTCCCGGCTGCTCTATACGGAGCGCGCCCCGCGCTGCGCGAGGTTCCAGCCCTCAGGTGTTCCACAAAAGCGCGGAAGGAAAAGCTGCGCCTGCTCTCTGTGCCTTCCCCGTCAGAGCGGTCCAGGCAGCCAGGGGCTTGGTGGGCGCACTCTCCCCAGGTGTGGCGTGCCCACTCCCTTCCGCGGACCCAGTCTCAGTTTCCGCTGGCGCCAGTCAGGTGCGTGCGCCTTCTGCCCTCTGCGTCCCCAGCCCCAGTCCCCGTCTGCGCCGGTCGGGTGCCTGCGCCCTGTGTCTCACCGTGACCTTCCCCTTCCCCCTGCCTCCTGCCTCCGGTGGGGCTGGGCCGGTCCACAGCCTGCGAGCTCTTCTCTGGATTTTCTCGGTCTCTTTGTTCTGCGAACGGCCGGCAGTGTGTTCAGGCCGGTTAATTTTCTCTCTCTCTTTTGGTCTCCCACAGTTCAAGTTGGCAACTCACAGAAGCTCCCTCCGATTGTCCTCAGGGCACTCAGGCCCGGACCCTACCCCAAGCAATGCTGCCTAAGGCTCCCTTCCCGGGACGGGTCTCCGTCCTTAGCTCTTTTGTCTCACTTTTTAGCTTTTATATTTTGTCCTACCTCCTTTCGAAGACAATGGGCTGCTTTTCTGGGCGCCTGATGACCTCAGCTAGCGATCAGAAGTTGTTTTGTGAAGTTTGCTCTGCGTTCAGTTATTCTTTTGATGAATTTGTAGGAGAGAAAGTGGTCTTCCTGTCCTACTCCTCCGCCATCTTGGCTCCTCCTCCTGCTTTGTATTTGAGCTAACTACTTCCAAACGTTCAACTGAGCTAAAATATAACAATATCTTAGTCAATCAAATAGTGGAGAAGCCAAAGGTTTTGGTTGGTTTAGTGGATCACAAAGGGCAAGACTTCTTAGTCCAGTTCATATATCACAGATTTTAATTTTTAATTTGTTATGACTATTTGAATGCCCAAATAGATTCTCAGACATGCTGTCACTGAAAAGTGAACATGTAACTTGATTATATAATCAGAAGAAAGAAACAATCTTCCTGAATTGCTAAGTGCCTCAACAAAAAGCGAATTTGGTGATCAGTTTCTGATCATTAAAATAGGTCAGTCTCTGAGTATCCTTGGGTTTAATTCCCTGAGAAAAAGAGAATGTGATTGGCTCTGTTTGGATAAGATGAACACTCCTGGTTCAATGAACTGTGGATAAGAAGCTGGGATTACTTGGTACCCCATCATGGTCATTTCAATCATTTCACCTTCCCCAAAGTCTTTAATGTGGATACTTAAAAGAATACATGTGTGAAATGAAAATTTATCTTGCCATATCAATAAACAAAAAAATGTCACAGCCATCAGTGATTTCTGGCCTCCAAATGTGAATGAGGGCTCCCGAAAACTGAGATCCAGCAAATGCTGCCACTCCCCACGATGATTGCTGAGGAGCTGGGGGAATGTAAGAAGCAGCCGCCTGCCCCTCTTTAAGGTGAACAAGAAAACAGGATTTGGCCCCAGATAGCTGAGAAAGAATCTGCCTGCAATGTGGGAGGCCTGGGTTCTATCCCTAGGTTGGGAAGATACCCTAGAGAAGGAAAAGGCCACCCACTCCAGTATTCTGGCCTGGAGATTTCCATGGACTATATGGATGGCAGAGTCGGAAATGACTGCGTGATTTTCACTTCACTTCACTTCTTCGGCTGAGGTGCATGTGAAAGGAATGAATTTGGTGACCCCAGAGGCTTGCATCTTCCCAATTATAGAATGCTAAATTCCTTAATTTGACTTGATGTTCAGAATGCCTGCTCCATTTATTGCAAACTTGTGTGTAGCCTGACTCCCCTCCCTCTTCCTTGAAGCAGTTTTCTCAGAGCTACAGAGATTCTCTCTCCTGGGCTCAGAGTCCTAAACATTGTCACCAAATAAAATAACTCTCTACTTTGAAGTTTTGACTGTATTTTCAGTCTATCCATGTTAAGAGGTAAAATTTATCATGAATACTAGTCTACTGCACAAAGACCTAACTCATAATGCATTTTTGCTTGTTACTATTATTATTTTTTTTAGGTATTGATTCTGTGACTTAATTGGAATATTCTATGCTCCTTCTTAGGTCTAACACAGTGCAAGTCTTCAATAGATAATTAAAAAATCATTTCTGATAGATTGTTATTGCTAGAAGGATATCATGCAGAATTAAATTTAATCTTGGTCTACTACTAGGGAATTTTTTTTAAAAGTCTGGAAAATAAAAATAATATCAATATGTGTAAAAAATATATAGCAACAGAACTGGTGTGATAGGTTGGAAATGACCATTATTCAACTAGACAGGAGAGCAAGATTGAACTTCTGGGTCAGTTGCAATTATTTTTATTATCCAGTTATTGTCTGATCTTCAGCATATTTCATGTAAATAACAGAGTTGGGGGAAATGTATTTCAAGTTGGGCCCAATGATTTAACTCCCTATAGAAAACAAAATTTATGCTGTCTGTGTGATAATTTATGTGGTCTAAGTTAATATTTAAGAAATATCAGTGTTCTGGGAGTGGCCTGAAGGGTGATGTTAAGGAGGGGATTTTAAAAAGGAAGTTAATATTTATTATGCCACTAGTATATGTTATATATTGTTTAAAGCATTCTTAGTCACATTATTCCATTTTATCCTCATAAATATCCCATCAAAACTGACATAAGCATCCAAGTGTATTTACTAGCTTATATCATTGAAAAGTCCTTTAGGCATGGCTGATTCAGTATCTAACAAAACAGCTTGAAGTTCAAGGCTGTATTGATCAGTTAACACAGTTCTTCTGTGGCTTACCTTCATTTTCATAATGGTGCTTCCCTTCAAAGTGATATGATCACTGTTGCAGACCCTGCCTAACATATTGTCAGCTCACAATGTGGGAAAAATATTAGCTTAAACCAAGAACCTAGGGATGTCAAGGGCTCAAGTTGGATTCCATGTTCATCCTTGAACTCTTAATAACTACAATTGCCCAATGAATGAAATACATTGCTAAAGTTCAATTATCTTCTGCACCTCTTGTAACACAAAGCACATAAACAAGAGTAGGAGAAAAGTACAGAAAACTCTGAGAACAATTTCTCAAATTAGACTTAATTGAGATTAGGTAGTAGAATCATGGATTCATTCAGCCAACAAATTTTATTGACCACTGTTCATGAGTTGGACACTGTGCTAGGCACTTGGAAGATAGCCCTAAATAATCAAGAAAATGTCTTTAGGTTTCATGCAGATTAGATTGATGAGGTAAGAGACAAAGAATCTATCCTGACAATAGTTTTCTATTTCTATTCTCCCAAAATCTCAGAAGAAAGGCAAATGCATTGAAGTGAAACCCATGTTCTATGCCACCTGTTTATATGAAAATATTGTGTATTTCCAAATTCATAAGTGACATAGGACAAAACAGCTAAGAAGCTGTGCTGAAAGCGATGCTTAAAAAATATAGAATTTAATAATTTGAAATGTAGAATGAGGTTAATAAAATTAGAATGCTTAGGTTTCTAGCTTTATTGAGAAAATTTTAAAAGTAATAATTGACTTAAAGCTCTTTCAAATTTCGTATAGCTATAATGTGTTTTATGCTATTTAAATAAATAGTTCAAATTGTTCTTTCTTAGTCTTTCTTTCTAGTATTATTTATTCTCTCAAAATTACTTATGTACTTAGGTTTTTTCATTATTCTTTTGTTTCTTGTTTTGTGTTTTGCCATCTATAGGTACATAGATTATAGTCAGTGATGATCTGGATTTACAATTGAACTACTTTCCTTTACATATCTTTTCCAGAGAACTCTTACCCAGAAAGATAATAGTTGCATATATTGTTTATATTGCTCATTGTTCTATTGTTCATGTCAGAAAATTTCCAGGAAATAATTTAATGAACACCAAAATTTCCAACTTTTCAGCAAGCAACATCAAAAACTGTTTAGTCTGTAAGAGTCCAAGACTATTTACACTCTTGACCCCAAACTCCTACTTTGCTTTCTCTACTCATCCTCAACTGTAATGTCATTATACTTACCCAGTCCTAATTAAGCCCCTGCCCTGAGACATCCACCTAAAACTAGACTCTAAAACCTTGGTACTGTCCTGAAATTGCCCTCCCTATTTGGAGATGTTAGTAACACTCAGTCAAAGTAGTCCTCTCTCTTACCGGCTTTGTCTTAAAAAGTAGTTTTGGTGACATTTTCCTGAAGTCAGAATTCAGTAGCTGCAAGTGGGTTTAACCACCACAATTCTAACATAGAGTGCCTGCATATATTGCTAAATGAATAGGCAAATGAATTACAAGGTCATTCAGATCAGAATAGATCACTTTATAGTTCTATGTGATAGTGAAAGCCTCTAAGTCATGCCTGACTCTGCAACCCACCAGGCTGGTCTGTCCAATGGAATTCTCCAGGTAAGAATACTGGAGTGGGTAGCCATTCCCTTCTCCAGGAGATTTTCCCCACCCAGGACCAATCCAGAGTCTCCTGCATTACAAGCAGATTCTTTCCATCTGAGTCACTAGGGAAGCCATTATAGTTTATATACTTGAGCTGTAAAAATCCTAGATACAGCACTTCTCATCAGGTATCAAAGGATAGTCAAATTGGTCAATTTTAATTCCATTCTTTGTCTGCAACTGATTTGCCCCTTTCTTTCCATGTTGTACATACTTCTTTCAGAATTATTTGGATTCCTTGAAATACTCTTTAAGAAGACAACAGAAATAATGTGGAATTGGTATAGCATTAAGAGTTTTATGAACATAGTTCTTGATAATTTGCTATAGATTTCCAAGAACTATCAAGAATTATCAAGCACTATGTTCATAAAGCTCTTAATGCTACACTAATTCCACATTATTTCTGTTGTCTTCTTAAAGAGTATTTCAAAGAATTCAAATAATTCTGAAAGGAGAAGTACATACAACATGGGAAGAAATGGACAAATTAGTTGCACACAAAGAATTGAATTAAAATGGCCAATTTGACTATCCTTTGATACCTGATGAGACACACAGCACCTAGGATTACAAATGAAGATTCTTTATGAAGTGTTTCCTGATGACGTGTAGATAGTCAGTGTTGAAATTCATGCAGGATAAAGAGGTATGAGAAACACAAACTCATATCGAAGGAATATTTATTTCAAGCATTTTTGCCCTTTTTAAATAACTGAAAATAATGGCTTGTCTTACTACCTCCTTAAGGGAATTGTCTCCCTAAAATATAAGCTAATTTTTAGTGTATGGTTAAAAATGTCAGTTTTCCATGATTGCATTAATCTCAGTGCCAAGATTTAGAAGCAAGATTTAGAGTCTCAGCCTAACGTTGATTAGACAAGAGAAGAATAATAGCATCGACTACTTTGTCTTACAAAGAGAAATAATGCAAATAGGTGCAGCCTCAGGGTAACAAAACAATATACATTTGGCCTGTCAGAGTCCTCCTATCCCAGAGGGCTCTGTGTTCAGAGAGAAGACGAATTCAATGAATGGTTAGTAAAATGGCAATTTCTAGTTTTCAGCTTCAGTTTCTGCTTTTGAGAGAAAAAAGCCTTTTTCCTCACAGACAGATAGGGGAAACCCACAAGGGCATCCCAAGGCAAGGTATTTCCATAGATGGGAATAGTTCAGATGGAAATTAAGGACAAAAGGTGGCCTGGTGATTTGGGTTTGCTCCTACTGGGCAGTTAGACAAAATAGACTGTGAAGTGCTTTTGTAGACAGAAAAGTCCTATAAAAATGCTAACCCATTAATCATGGGTGATTTTAATTATAGTGATATTGATTAGTATAGCAACTATGCAAAATCTAAGCCACACACAATGTACTTTCCTGAGTTTGCTTTTTTTTTTTTTTCCCTTCTCAGTTTCATGAACAGCTGGCTTAACCAAAGCCTATTTTAAGACCCAAAAAGAGCAAACATGAATAAAGTAAAGTTGAAGGTTGTAGAAGTTTACAATGAGAAGTTATTGAAAAAAAAAAAGAAGTTATTGAAGACAATGGAATTCTGGAATCTCTAAGAAAACTTGGACTCCTCAAAGAAAGCTCTGCAAAGTATTATGCCTCTAGGGAATGTTTTAGTCAATTTCTATAGTAAATGCATGAATGGTTCTATTTGGTTTTATTCCCTTGATTGAATATACATAGTTAAATTAAATGGCATGTATTTGATGTACTTCCTAAAGCATATATACGTACATCTGTGCTTTGAGACTAGCCTCTGCTTTTATGAGAATATTGTCTTCCTACACACAATTCCAGTTCACACAAGTGACAATAAAGAAAATGTCTTAATTTATAAAGAAATGCTGTACCTAATGGTATCATATCACATTCACATATTTAGGCACACTACCACTCAGATGTGCAGAGAAATCATGTAAACATTGCTTATTTTCTTTTATAAAACTGATCTAATTGTTGTCACAAACTCTTAACTGTTATGTAGTGATAAATTTATTTTTTTTAATTCATTTTAATTTATCATTTTTTTAAAATATCTTTAATTCCTTTTGGTTTCAAACAATCTCTTAATTGATTTTAGTTTGGATAAATGCTCAGTCTTTCACATTTAATTTCCTTGCCCATAGGCCCATCGATATGATTTTGGAATCTTGAGACCTCATGAAGAATGATGTGGCAAGTGGCAGGGAGGCCAAAGAAGACTCAAGGCTCTTCCATGTAGATCCTTGTTCTGTTTTCCCAAGTAGAGTGTTTTACCTACCAAGTCTAACATTGTTCAGTCCTTGAATTAGTGTCTCTTAAGATGCTGCAAGTCTTAATTAGTGTTAAGCCAGTACTTGATGCTGAATTCCAACTTTTCTCCTTTTGGTCACAAAATCCCTATGCACTATAACCATCTTATCAGTTTATAAGTCTAGTCAGTATATCTGTTCTCCTCAGGGATATGAAGAAACTGGAGTCTTCTACATTCTCCTGTGGGTGATCAGGAGCTGAACACTGTCTCAGGCTCATTAGTTTATGCTCTTTCCAATAGTCACGCGCATGCCACACTGGTCTGGCACTGGGACAAGTGAAGAACTTCTCCAGAGAGTAGCAGCTTCTCATGGACTACCCAATGGAAAAGCAGTCTCTCTTCTCACTACAAGCAGCTTCTTGTAGTGAGGTAGGGTTAGGAAACAGGAGCATGGATGTGAGACTTGCCCAATTCCTTTCTATTCTCTCTACCTTTACTCTGAAGGGTAATAGATGCAAAGAAACCATGTATTAAAAACTGCTTAAAATAGTTTTCCCTTGCATCTGAAAAAACATGTATAAAATTTAATATATATTTAAACTTAATAACTAGCGTGTATGTGTCAGACATGGTACTAAAATATATTTATGTATTTATTTTTGAGATGTATAGTTGATTTACAATGTGGTGTTAGTCTCAGATGTACAGCAAAGTTATTCAGTTATACATACAACATATTTAATTTTTTCCAGGTTCTTTTCCTTTACAGGTTATTACAAAATATTGAGTATAGTTTCCTGTTCTGTAAGTAGGTTCTCGGTTATCTATTTTATTCATGTACTGTGTAATGATTAATCCCAACCTCTTAATTTATCCACCACCTGCCCCCCACCTTTGGTGACCATATATTTGTTTTCTGTCTGTGGATCTATTTCTGTTTTATATATAAACTCATGTTTATCTTTTTCTTAGATTCCGCATGCAAGTGATATCATATTTTGTTTAGTGTGATAATCTGTAGGTCCATTTCTGTTACTGCAAATGGCATTATTTTATTCTTTTCATGGCTGAGTAATATTCATTGTATAAATATACCTTATCTTCTTTAACCATTCATCTGCCAATGGACATTTAGATCCATGTCTTGGCTACTGTAAATAGTGATGCAATGAATATTAGGGTGCATGTAACTTTTCAAATTGCAATCTTCTCTGGATATATGCCCAGGTGTAGGTTTGCATGATCATATGGTAGCCCCCCATTTTTAGTTTTTCTTTAAAGAATCTCCATACTGTTCTCCATAGTGGTTTTACCAATTTACATTCCCATCAACAGTGTAGTTCCTTTCTCTCCACATCACCTCCAGCATTTATTATTTATAGACTTTTTGATGATGACTTTTGATAGATGTGAGATGACACCTCAAAATAGTTTTGATTTATTTGCATTGTCTACCAAGTAGTGAGGCTGAGCATCTTTTTTATGTGCCTTTTGGCCATCTTTATGTCTTGTTTGGAAAAACGTTTATCCTTAAAGATGAGCAAAATATCTTATTTAATATTGATATCAAACTTGAAAATAGGTATCAATATTTTATCAATGTTAATGAGTAGTTTCAAGGATCAAGAAAGTTAAATAACTTCTCTAATGTCAAACAGCCAATTTATAGCAAACCTGGTATTCACGACCAAGTATAGAAGACTTTGAACTGACACCTTTAAATATTATAATCAAATGTAAGAGAGGGAAGAACTGATTCACCCACATCTATATCCCTATGAAAACAAATATCCAGGAAGATATTATAAAATCCAGCAAATATATAAACTGAAAACTTAGAGTCCATAAGTTTTAATGTGATATATTGTCTTTTTTGGAATTAATAATACATTTCTTGGGCTGATTATAAGGAAGACCTATCAGCAAATACAGGACATCAATGCTCTTCTTAGAGTTCCAAATTAAAGGACACTCATGTGTAGACAAAAATAAGTCCCTAGATCTTGAATTCAAATTTCAATATTAAGTTACTCTGTATTGGAAATATCTCGAGTAGTTGTTGTTTCTTACAGTAAACTTTAGCTAGTAAAATATATATAACTGAAAGGGATTCCAAGAAAAGACCCTTAAGATGGAATTCATCACCAGTGAAAGTGGGTTGTAGGTGGCCTATCAAATGTGGTCATTGGTAGCATGCAGTTTCTTATCACTGAGTGGGATTTGGAGTTCAAGTGGCTCCTGAAAATGATCAAGAGGAATTTAGAGAATAAGGTGAAGTGGTTTCTTCTGATTGAACAGAATGACACAATAAAAGAAAATTATAACTTGGGGACTTAAATATTCAACTTCCTTTTCTTTCTTTCACTTCCCAAACTCACCTGCTCCCTTAAGTTTAGACTTTCTTGAGTCCTTAAAAGTCTCTCTTACTATCAACAGTCACTCACTGAGACAACAATAAATGAGACACAGAAATCAAATCAAGGAGTTACAGAAATATAAAGTAATTTGAAGCTTCTACCTTGCCAGGTCTGTTATATGAAAGTTAGGCTCTTAATAGGATAGAGTTAAGCTCTCAGAATCATAATGGAAACATGTGAGAGAGATACAATAAATATGAGTCTTGTAAATCTCCAAATCTTATTACTGCTCCTTGCCTAGAGAATTAACTGGTTTATTGTGTATGTGTTTGTTTGTTTGTTTGTTTGTTTGTTTAACAATTTGGGGGGGGGAGCCATAGCTTCTTGAAGATACTGAAATTGCCTCACTTATCAGTCAGGGTCCATAGTCAGAAAACAGAAGTCAAAGCAATTATTTGAAGAGAGAGACTTTTTTTGAAAAATTATTAACTAGGAATAAAGTTTTTAGCCATGTAAGTGAAAGGATAAAATGGAACTCTAAGGTTTGGGAAAGGTAGCAGCTGTAGAATACAGTGTCTTCATGCATTTTAAGTCACTTCAGTTGTGTCCGACTGTTTGTGACCCCATGGATTATAACCACCAGGCTCCACTGTCCATGGGATTCTCCAGGCAAGAATATCGGAGTGAGTTCCTATGCCCTCCTCTTTCTGACCAAGGGATTGAACCTGTATTTCTTACCTCTTCCTTCATTGGCAGGTGGGTTCTTTACCACCTGTGAAAACCATAAGATTCTATCCCTAAATCTCAGAGAAGGAAAGTAGTTGGAATTATAAAAACTTAGAAACTTATAGGATGGGGCTGAGAATGTGGGACCCAGACTTCTGAAGAGGGGACACTGGTTGGCTGTGGCTGGTATATGAAGATGGGTGCAGGATGAAGCTGGTTGTGCTACTGTTTGGAAAAGCTGAAAACAAGATATATTTACTGCTACCAGAAGGAATTACTATTGCTAGCACAAGGAATCATTAATGAGTTGGCCCTGACAGGAACCAGAAATAAACAGGAAACTCACAAGAAAGAAACTAGAAGAGGTAAAATGCTTCTTTCACCTCTATATTTGAAGTATCCTACTATCCTTTATCACAGATTCTATCATATAGCCACTTGGCCAAACAGAAAGGTGTTTGCAAAGACCTAATTCCAGCATCACGGACAGTATACAAGAATACAGACATAGCACCTTAGGCAATTCCTTCAAGAGCGCTTACCAATTATCCTCAAGCCCTGCTTTAGCCACCCCTCACAGCTTTCAAATTCATAACCAGAGTCATATCCTAACATATGCCTCAGGAGGAAAAATGAAAGATCTGACTTGGGAGGAGATGCTTCACACACCATAAATGTGATTTACAGGTTAGTCACAAGACTTTGCTAATTCACCTTATCCAAAATGTATGGAATATGTGTGGGGATGGATTACATGGCTCCCAGTAGGGGATAGTGAACACAACTTTAGAGATGTTGAATTTATCATTAAAAGATGATATTTCAGATTGAATTTTATCTCTACCACTTACAAGCCTTGTGAAAACTGTGAACTTAGACAAGATGCTTAACTGTTTTTTGCCTAATTTTGCTCATCTATAAAATAGGGATGACATTTGTATTTACCATGTGTGATTATTGTGAAGATTAATATATGTACCAGCTTAGATAAGTATCTAGAACATACTAAGTATAGTGTTAGCAGATAAAAACTACTCAGGAAGCTAGAAGCAACTATAATAGTTTTTGTTTTTTTTTTAATATCTCCATGAAACATGGATTCAGCAGTTGCCTGAATTAAATAAGGTTGACATATCAGATATTTATTGTGTAACATAATGGAAGAAATCCAATGACTTAGGAAGATAGGAATGCTGTACATTTTTCACCTGTGATCTGTTTATCCACCCCCTACCTGTATTACCCTGGAGGTCTATCAAATAAATATTTATCTAGTCTTCCCAAATGAATATGTGGCTTTCTACCAAGATGGGTGTACACCTTATACTGAGGAAAGAGAACAAACTTGACTTTCAAAGGATTACTATACAGTGGTTCCCACTGTTTGGGAATGCATGATAACATATTGGGGTTTACCAGTCAGAATAAGAGTACATATGGACTCAGTGGTAAATGGAATTTGTCTTGAGTTCAGCTCCAACAGCAGATTTGTAAAACAAACCTCTATTTATTTCTACCACTTTTGATTACATAATTTGAACTGACAAACCTGGCAACTAACAAAATTCCAACATTGGTTCCTTCATAATAATGAGGATTATTTTGCTTGTTAAAGCCTAGGTAAGCCCCTTAAACTTCCCCTGTATACCAAAATAACAAACCAAATTCAATCTTGTAACTCTGGTGCACCACAGATATTAGTGCCACCCAAAGACTTGAAGAATGTCAAGGTGATGATTTCTATCATGTTCCCATTTAAGAAGCAGAAGGTATACTGATATTGTGAAGAGAAGATGAGTTAGTGTTTGAGAATGACTTTAAACTTGATCAGAAGGTTAAATGTAACGGGTTGCTGCTCCCCTTGTGGTCTCCTTTCTGCAGCTAATCCACATTCTTCTGACAACTGGTAAGCAGTTTTCAATGTGCAAGTTTGTTTTTTCTTCCTCTGTCTTAACAAGCAGATGCAGTTTGCTGTGAGGTCAGCAGTACACCTCTGGTTCTCTGCATAAATTGGCTTCCAGAATCTTGATCTTGATTTAACCATCCTATGAGATAATATGCTGGTTCACTGTATGGATAACATTGTGTTGACTGAATTTGATAAGTATTTACAGAAATACTCTAAATGCCTATATATGCAAACATTACTTCACAGGAAATAGATGGGGAAACAGTGGAAGCAGTGTCAGACTTTATTTTTTTTAGGTTCCCAAATCACTGTAGCCATGAAATTAAAAGATGCTTGCTACTTAGAAGAAAAGCTATGACCTACCTAGACAGCATATTAACAAAGCAGAGACATCGCTTTGCCAACAAAGGTCCATCTAGTCAAAGCTATGGTCTTTCCAGTAGTCATGCATGGATGTGAGAGTTGGACTGTAAAGAAAGCTGAGTGCTGAAGAATTAATGCTTTTGACTCTGCTGTTGGAGAAGACTCTTGAGATTCTCTTGGACTGCAAGAAGTTCAAAACAGTCAATCCCAAAGGAAAACAGTCCTGAATATTCTTTGGAAGGACTAACGCTGAAGCTGAGACTCCAATAATTTTTGGCCAACTGATGCAAAGAACTGACTCATTGGAAAAGACCCTGAAGCTGGGAAAGATTGAAGGCAGGAGCAGAAGGGGATGACAGAGGAATGAGATGGTTGGATGGCATCACTGACTCGATGACATGAGTTTGAGCAAGATCCAGGAGTTGGTTATGGCCAGGGAAGCCTGGCATGCTGCAGTCCATGGGGTTGCAAACAGTCAGACTTAACTGAGCGACTGAACTGAACTGAATGCCAAAATAAAATAATAGTAACTGCTACACAAGTGACTATAAGCATTCACTGAGGCTATATCCAATTAAAACAAATAAATTGAAAAATAAAAATAGTAGAAAATGATGAAGAAAATATAAATCATTTATTCAGAAAATTAATTGTCAAGTCCCTTATGAGAGAGTCTGGAGTAGTCTGCTGAGGTAAAAATAATGAATAAGCATGGCCATTACATGAGGTGTACATAAGTCTTTTAGGTTATGCTCCCAACTTCAATGTGTGGGAGTACAGGGCTCATAACATCAACAAAGTTTGAGACACCAGCTTCTGTTCCACAATTATGAGTTCTGACACTATTTACCCTTAGATAGCATCGTATTCTACAGGTTAAGAATTCAAGGATTCCCCCACCTCCATCCCTAAACGTACTCCCCACCTCCCACTCCACCCAATTTCAGATACTAGCTGCAAGCCCAAGTTGGCACTTATACTTCTGACCATCTGGTGTAATCAGACATTTGAGACTCACGAAGACCTGTTTGCTTTCTCCTTAACTGCATAAAATAATTTAGATAAAAGTTCATATCTTTGGGGATCTCATACATATGAAATTTATTTTCTCTCCTGTTCATCTGTTTTATGTGCTTCCCTTGTGGCTCAGCTGGTAAAGAGGCCAATGCAATGCAGGAGACCTGTGTTCTATCCCTGGGTTGGGAATATCCCCTGGAGAAGGGAAAGGCTACCCACTCCAGTATTCAGGCCTGGAGAATTCCATGGACTGTATAGTCTATGGGGTTGCAAAGAGTCAGACAAGACTGAGTGACATTCACTTTACACTTCCAATCTGTTTTATGTCAATCTAATTATTGGACCAGACAACCTAGAAGGTAAGAAGTTTAGCTTAGTTTCCACCCTTACAAGCTGACTGACAGCTAGCAAGGTTTATTTGTTTTCCTATGGTGAACATTATATTATTCTCAGAAAATAACAGAACCTGTTTCATTAACTTCTCCTTATTTTTGATACTAATTTAAATATGGCATGATGATGGACTCTTTTCTCCTTCCCTCAGGAAACCAAAAAATGAAGCTTCTTAATTAAGATGGGCCAGCCAAAGAAGCAGATAAAGAACTAAGAAAAAATTTTCCCAGGTTACCATGTTTTTACTCTTGTCACTTTATATACAAAACCATGATTCACTAACTTACTCCTCATTTCTAAATAGAGAACCCAGGCACAATTCCTGATATCTAGTTCACAGTTTGAAATGCTGGTTGCTTTCAGGTGAGGTTAATTTGGGTAATATATTCACCAACTTTGTAAAATATATAAAATCTCTCATTATCCTTCAAATCAGTATGCATGCTTAGTCATTCACTCATGTCTGATGCTTTGTGACCCCATGGATTATAGTACACCAGGCTCCTCTGTCCACGGGATTCTCCAGGCAAGAATACTGGAGTGGGTAGCCATTCCATTGTCCAGGGGATCTTCTCGACCCAGGGACTGAACCCAGGTCTCCTGCATTGCAGACAGATTCTTTAACATCTGATCCACCAAGGAAGCCCTCAAATCAATACACTGTTTATTATAGAGCTTATGTAGTAGCATTTTTGGCTTCCCAGGTAGCTCAGCTGGTAAAGAATATGCCTGCAATGCAGGAGACTCTGGTTTAATTCTTGAGTCGGGAAGTTCCTCTGGAGAAGGGATAGGCTACCTACTCCAGTATTCTTGGGCTTCCCCGGCAGCTCAGAAGGTAAAGAATCTGCCTGCAATGCAGGAGACCTGAGTTCAATCCCTGGGTTGGGAAGATCCCCTGGCAGAAGACATGGAAACCTACTCGTATTCTTCCCTGGAAAATCCCTTGGATAAAGGAGCCTGGT
The DNA here is from genome assembly GCF_033118175.1 of Dama dama. Classification (NCBI taxonomy): domain Eukaryota; kingdom Metazoa; phylum Chordata; class Mammalia; order Artiodactyla; family Cervidae; genus Dama; species Dama dama. The sequence continues at coordinate 14,594,863 of NC_083681.1, forward strand.
GGGCTACGGTCCATGGGGTCACAAAGAGTTGGACATGACTAAGCACAGCACAGTAGCACTTTTCCTGTGACCCACTAAAATGGCCATTCGTTTTTATAGAATAAATAAGGTTAGCCACGTCTAAATTTCAAAGCAAGAAGCTACCTTTACTAACCTGCCTTCTTCTTCTTTTAAATGTCTCCTTTAGGTTGTATTAACCAAAATCACCCTATATTCCACTATGAGTTCCATGGAGAAAAGTAGTATTAAAAAACTTTCTAGAACACAGACATGCTCTTTAAACCCACATACCATTCCTACCAAATATCCCATTACCTTAACTTTTATGGTAAATATTAAATTAATTAAGCAAATAAGCCAATCTATCTAGCTTAAAATTCTTCTGCTTCCTAAAGATTAGACTCATTAGTTCAGAAGTCAATTAAACATCATTTCTTTAATATGTGATGCTCATTATGTCAATGAATGTATTATATGAAGCTATTATCATGGATACCAAGGTCTTGCTGGGAATCTGTATATTGTTGTTGTTGTTCAATCAGTCATGTCTAACTCTTTGCAACACCATGTATTGAGCATGCAAAGCTTCCCTGTCCTTCACTATCTCCCAGAGTTTGTTCAGACTCCTGAACATTGAGTCGGTGATGCCATCCAATCATCTCATCCTCTGTTATCCCCTTCTCCTCCTGCCTTCAAACTTTCCCAGCATCAGGGTCTTTTCCAATGAGTCAGCTCTTCTCATCAGGTGGCCATAATATTGGGGCTTCAGCTTCAACATCAATACTTCCAGTGAAAATTCAGGATTGATTTCCTTTAGGATTGACTGGTTGGAACTCCTTGCTGTCCAAGGGACTCTTGAGAGTCTTCTCCAGCACCACAATTTGACCTGGGTATATAGTAAAGAACTAAACAGGCAAAAATTCCCACCAAAGTTAATGTTAACCAGTATTCTTGCCTGGAGAATCCCTTGGACAGAGGAGCCTGGTGGGCTGATTCATAGGGTTGCAAATAGTGGGACATGACTGAAGTGACTCAGCGTGCAAACAAAGAAGCAAAAACATAACCATTTAAAGAAATTTTTATTTATTTATATTGATTGGAGGGTAATTACTTTACCGTATTGTGATGGTTTTTGCCATACATCAATATGAATCAGCCACAGACATACATGTGTCTCCTCTCTCCTGAACTTTTCTCTGACATCTTTCCCAACTCCATCCCTCTGGGCTGTCACAGAACACTGACTTTGGGTGCCCTCTGTCATAAATCAAACCCCCACTAATGATCTATTTCACCTATGGTAATGTACATGTTTCAATGCTATTCTCTCAAATCATTCCACCCTCTCCTTCCCCAACTGAGTCCAAAAGTCTGTTCTTTATGTCTGTGTCTCCTTTTCTGCCCTGCATGTAGGATCATCAGTACCATCTTTCTAGATTCCACACATGTGTTTTAATATGTGGTATTTGTCTTTCTCTTTCTGACTTATTTCATTCTGTATAATAGGCTCTAGGTTTGTGTTTAAGCCCATCTCATTGTATTAATAAACTGTCCAGCTATTCAGTCCATTTCATAGTCATATTGTATCAGATCTTTAGTTCCCATTAAATTTGCCTGTCCTACACTATCCCTCTCAATACCCATATCTGTCAATTAATGATACTCTAAATCTTATTACCTTAAGAACAAATATTTAGATGATTGAAAGTGTCAAGACTTTAAATGCTGATAATGAACTAAAATGTAAATCATTCAACAGTCAATAATTTCCAGCACATCTGTATTACAATAAAGATTTATGGAAGAAATAAAGAATAAAAGAAGGAGAGAGAATGAGAGTAAGCTTGGGAGTAAGTGGGAAATCAATAAGAGAGAGAAGAAAGGAAGTAACACAAAAAGGAAGGAAGGAACAGAGAAAGGAAGGAAAGAAGGAAAATAACAATAACTATAGTAAATTGAAAGATCACTTGTGTCCGGCTCTTTACAACTCCGTGGACTATAGAGGCCAAGGAATTCTCCAGGCCAGAATACTGGAGCAGGTAGCTTTTTTCTTCTCCAGGGGATCTTCCCAACACATGGATCAAACCCAGGTCTCCCGCATTGCTGGTGGATTATTTACTAGCTGAGCCACAAGGAAAGCCCAATACCTATAGCAATATAGTTGACTATCAGGTGACTGCTGGTGTTTGCCCAAGGCAAATGCTAACAGAGTTTTGCTGAGAGAACACATTAGTCATAGTAAACACCCTTTTCCAACAACATGAGAGATAACTCTACATATTGACATTACCAGATAGTCAATAATGAAGCCAGATTAGTTATGTTCTTTGCAACTAAAGATGGAGAAGCTCTATACAGTGAGTAAAAACAAGACCTGGAACCAACTGTGGCTCAGATCATGAGCTCTTTATTGCAAAATTCAAGCTTAAATTGAAGACAGTAAGGAAAATCACGAAGTCATACAGGTATTACCTAAATAACTTACTTTATGATAATACAGTAGAGGTGATGAATATATTCAAGGGATTAGATCTAGTAGAGTGCCTGAAGAACTAAGGAGGGAGGTTCATAACACTGTATAGGAGACAGTGGCCAAAATCACCCCAAAGAAAAAGAAATGCAAGAAGACAATGTGGTTGTCTGAGGAGACTTTACAAATAGTTGAGGAAATGGGAGATGTGAAAGGCAAGGGATAAAAGGAAAGATATACCCAACTGAATGAAATGTTCTCGAGAATAGCAAGGAGAGATAAGAAGGACTTCTTAAATGAACATTGAAAAGAGACAGAGGAAAACAATAGAATGGGAAAGACCAGAGAACTCTTTAAGAAAATTGTGGATATCAAGGGGACATTTCGTGAATGGATGGGCATAATAAAGGACAGAAACTGTAAGAACCTAACAGAAGCAGAAAACACTAAGAAGAGTTGGCAAAAATTAACAGAACTATTGAAGGAAAGAGTTAATGACCCAGGTAATCTGGATGGTGCAGTCATTCATCTAGAGATGGACATCTTGGAATGTAAAGTCAAGTGTGCATTACAATGAACAAAGGTAGTGCCAGTGATGGAATTCCAGCAGAGCATTCTAAATCCTAAAAGATGATTCTGTTACAGAGCTACACTCAATATGCCAGCAAGTTTGGAAAACGCAACAATGGCCAAAGGGCTAGAAAAGATCAATTTTCATTACAAATTAAAAGAAAAGCAATACCAAAAATATTCAAACTACCATACAATTTTGCTCATTTCACATGCTAGCAAGATTATGCTCAGAATCCTTCAAGCTAGGCTTCAGCAGCACATCAATGGAGAACTGCCAGATATAAAAGCTGGGTTTAGAAAAGACAGAGGAAACAGACATCAAATAGCCAACATGTGTTACAGCATGATACTTACAGAAAAACAACTACTTCTGCTTAATTGACCATACTAAACTCTTTCATTTTGTGGACATAACAAACTGTTGTTGTTGTTTAGTTATTAAGTATGTATGACTCTTTTTGACCCATGAATTGCAGCACACGAGGCTTTCCTGTCCTTCACTATCTCTTGGAGTTTTGTCAAACTCAACCATTGAGTTGGTGATGTCATTCAACCAATTCTTTCTCTGTCATCCTCTTTTCATCCTGCCCTCAATCTTTTCCATCATCAGGGTCTTTTCCAATGAGTCAGCTCTTCTCATCAGGTGGACAAAGTGTTGGAGCTTCAGCATAAGCATCAGTCCTTCCAATGAGTATTCAGGACTGATCTTTGGGATAGACTGGTTGAAAATCCTTGCAGTTGAAGGGACTTTTCAGTCTTCTCTAGCAACACAGTTCAAAAGCATCAATTCTTCAGTGTTCAACCTCCCTGATAGTCCAACTCTCACATCTGCACATGAATACTGGAAAAAACATAGTTTTGACTATACCGATCTTTATCAGCAAAGTGATGTCTCTGCTTTTTAACAAGCTGTCTAGGTTTGTCACAGTTTTTCTTCCAAGGAGCAAGCATCTTTTAATTTTGTGGCTGGAGTCACCATCTGCAGTAAATTTTGAGCACAAGAAAGTTAAATCTGTCACTAGTTCCATTTTTACCCATCTATTTGTCATGATGTGATGGGACAGGATGCCATGATCTACGGTTTTTGAATGTTGAGTTTTAAGCCAACTTTTTCACTCTCCTCTCTCACCTTCATCAAGAGGCTCTTTAGTTTCACTTCACTTTCTGCCATTAAAGTGGTATCATCTGCATGAAAAACAGTGGAAAATTCTTAAAGAGAGGGGAATACCAGACCATCTTACCTGTTTCCTGAGAAATCTGTACACGAGTCAAAAGCAACAATTAGAACTGAACATGGAACAATGGACTGGTTCAAAAATTGGAAAAAGAGCAAGACAAGTTTGTGTATTGTCACCCTGCTTAAATTATATGCAGAGTACATCATGTGAAATACAAACTTGGAGGGATCGCAACCTGGAATCAGGATTGCTGGGAGATATATCAGCAACCTCAGAAATGCAAATGATACCACTAATGGCAAAAAGTAAAGAGAACTAAAGAACCTATTGATGAGGTTGAAAGAAAAGGATAGAAAACTTGGCTTGAAACTCAACATTCCAAAAACTAAGATCTTGGCATCTGGTCCCATCAATTCATGTCAAATAGAAGGGGAAATATTGGAAGCAGATTTTATTTCCTTGGGCTCTAAAATCACCTCACCATGGACAGTGACTGCAGCCATGAAATTAAAAAAAAGAAAAATTAGAGACATCACTTTGATAAAAAGGGTCTGTTTAGTCAAAGTATGATTTTTAGAGTAGTCATGTATGAATATTAGAGATGGACCAAAAAGAAAACTAAACACCAAAGTACTGATGTTTTTGAACTGTGGTGGTGGAGAAGACTCTTGAGAGTCCCTTGCATTCCAAGGAGGTCAAACCAATCAATCCTAAAGAAAATCAACCCTGAATATTCATTGGAAGGATGATGCCAAAGATGAAGCTTCAGTACTTTGGCTACCGGATGGAAAGAGCTGACTCATTAGAAAAGATTTTGGGAAATACTGAAGGCAGGAAGAGAGGGGGATGACAATTAGATGGTTGGATGACAAAACCAACTCAATAGACATGAGTTTGAGCAAGCTCCGGGAGATGGTGAAGGACAGGGAATCCTGGTGTGCTGCAGTTTATGGGGCCACAAAGAATCAGATATGATTTAGCAACTGAACAACAACAGCAGCAACAAGAAATTGCCCAAAACGTAACTGTCATTTGTAAGTATAAGCTGTGTTTTTTGAACTTTTTATCACTCATGAATAAAACTTTGCACTCATTGGATTTCTGAAACTGTTGATACTTTTATTGTCCAAAACCCATAAATGTCATCTCTGAATGATGTGTTAAATCCAGGATTATACAGCATATTGATTGCAACACTTTAACAGGATCATCCTTTAGGATTTGAAATACCTCATCTACAATTCCATCACCTCCACTAACTTTGTTCATAGTGATGCTTCCTAACTTGACTTCACACTACAGGGTGTCTGGTGCTAGGTGAGTAATCACACCATCATGGTTATTGGATCACTAAGAATTTTTGTTATAGCTTTTCTGTGTATTCTTGCCTCCTCTTCATAATATCTTCTGCTTTTGATAGATCCATATCCTTTCTGCCCTTTATTGTGCCCATCCTTGCATGATATGTTCCCTAAGTATCTCTATTTTTCTTGAAGAGATCTCCAGTCTTTCCCGTTTTATTGTTTTCCTCTATTTCTTTGTATTGTTCACTTTGAAGGCTTTCATATCTTTCCTATCTTTCCTCGCTATTCTCTGCATTCAAATGGGTATATCTATCCTTGTCTCCTTTGCCTTTCATTTCTCTTTTTTTCCCAGCTATTTGTAAGGTTTCCTAAGACAACCATTTTGCTTTTTTGCTTTTTTTTTTTTTCTCTTGTGGATGGTTTTGATCAACACCTTCTGTAAAATGTTACTAACCTCCATCCACAGTTCTTCAGGCACTCTATCAGATTTAATCTCTTGAATCTATTTGCCATTCCCACTGTATTGTTGAAATGGATTTTATTTAGGTCATACCTGGGCTTCCAGTCCAGGTAATCTTTCCCAGTTAAAGGTTCCCTGAACCTTTCGTTCAGATGGTAAAGAATCTGCCTGCAATTTAGGAGATACCCGGGTTCAATCCTTGGGTCAAGAAGATCCACTAATGAAGGACAGGGGAACCCAGTCCTGTATTCTTGCCTGGAGAATCCCATGGACAGAGGAACCTGGTGAGTTACAGTCCATGGGGTCACAAAGAGTCAGACATGACTGAGTGACTTTCACTTTCTTTAGGTCATACCTTAGTGGCCTAGTGATGTTTCCTACTTTCTTCAATTTACGTCTGAATTTTGTAATGAGGCATTCAGGATATGGGCCACAGTCAGTTCCTGGTCTTTTTTGGCTGACTGTATAGAGCTTCTCCATCACTGGCTTTAAAGAATATAACCAATCTGATTTTGGTATTGACTATCTGGTGATGTCTATGTGTAAAGAACCATCTCCTGTGTTGTTGGAAGAGGTTGTTTGCTCTGACCAATCCAATCTCTTGGCAAAACTCTGTTAGCTTTTGCCCTGCTTCATTTTGTACTCCAAGCCCAGATTTTCCTGTTACTCCAGGTATCTCTTGACTTCCTACTTTTGCATTCCAGTCCCCTATGATGAAAAGCACATATTTTCTGTTACTTCTAGAAGGTCTTATAAATCTTCATAGAATTGCTCAATTTTATCTTCTTCAGCATTTGTGGTTAGGTCATAGACTTGAATTACTGTTATATTGAATGATCTTGCCTTGGGCATGAAAGAGAAAATTCTGTAGTTTTTTAGATGGCACCCAAGTGCTGCATTTCAGACTCTTTTGCTGACTATGTGGGCTACTCCATTTCTTCTAAGGGATTCTTTTCCGCAGTAGTAGGTATAATGGTCATCTGAATTAAACGCTACCTTTCCTGTTCATTTTAGTTCACTGATTCCTAAAATGTTGATGTTCACTCTTGCCATCTCCTATTTGACCACTTCCAATTTATCATGATTCATGGACCTAACATTCCTGATTCCAATGCCATATTGTTCTTTATAACATCAGACTTTACTTTCACGAACAGACACATCCACAGCTGGGTGCTGTTTCTGTTTTGGCTCAGTTTCTTCATTCCTTCTGGAGCTATCTCTCCACTTTTCTCCAGTAGCATATTGGGTACCTACCGACCTAGGAAGTTCATCTTTTAGTGTCATATATTTTTGCCTTTTCATACTCTTCATGGAGTTCTCAAGGCAAGAACACCAAAGTGGTCTACTATTTCCTTCTCCAGTGTACCCATTTTGTCAGAACTCTCCACAATGACCTGTCTGACTTGGCCCTACATGGCATGGCTCATAGTTTCATTGAGTTATGCATCTGTGATACATGTGACCAGTTTTGCTAGTTTTCTGTGATTGTGATTTCCGTACTGTCTGCCCTCTGATGGATGAGGATAAGAGGCTTGAAGAAGAAAGGAAGACTTGCATGCTGCAGTCCATGCCAGACACTGGGCTGGATGAAGCACAAGCTTGAATCAAGATTGCTGGGAAAAATATCAATAGCCTCAGATATGCAGATGGCAGCAACCCTATCACAGAAAGCAAAGAGTAACTAATAGGGTTCCAAAATCACTACAGAAGATCACTGCAGCCATGAAATTAAAAGACATTTTTTCCTTGAAAGAAAAACTATGATAAACCTAGACAGCATATTAAAAAGCAGAGGCATTACTTTGCCAACTAAAGTCCATATAATCAAAGCTATGTTTTTTCCAGTAGTCATGAAAGGATGTGAGAGTTCAACTATAAAGAAGGCTGGAGTTTTACAGACCTAAATCACACAAATACCTGTTCTAATTCAAAATGTGTTGAATTCTGTGTATGCCTACTGTCAAAGGTTTTGTTTTTGTTTTTTAAACACATATACTGAGGTTTTAAGCACATTCAGAGAATATTATATTCTGACTATAGAAAGCTAACTGTAATTCACATAGATAGACATACTGTTCCATGACAAAATATTCTGCTACAGTAGTGATATTATTAATAAAAGATCTTTGAATACTGTTTTAAATATATATTGCAATGTAAAGAAAAATTAAAATAATGTTTTGTTTTGTATTTGGGACGTAAATAATTCTAATTTATTTCCTGTATTTTTCCCCTCAACTCACTACAGAAATACGAAAAAACATAAGAATGGGGGAGAGTTAAGTAAATAACGATCTGGGGTAAAACAAATATAGTTACTACCAAAAATTTAAGGTAATTTACATTGGCATAGAAGAGGCCTTATCAGATACAAGATTGATTTAAAATAAAAGCATTTATTTCCATTACTCTAGGAGGTGGATCAGAGACAATCCTGCTGTGACTTATGTCAGAGAGTGTTTTGCTTAAGTTTTCCTCTAGGAGTTTTATAGTTTTTGGTCTTACATTTAGATCTTTAATCCATTTTGAGTTTATTTTTGTGTATGGAGTTAGAAAACGTTCTAGTTTCATTCTTTTACAAATGATTGACCAGTTTTCCCAGCACCACTTGTCAAAGAGATTGTCTTTTCTTCATTGTATATTCTTGCCTCCTTTGTCAAAGATAAGGTGTCCATAGGTGCGTGGATTTATCTCTGGGTCTTCTATTTTGTTCCATTGATCTATATTTCTGTCTTTGTGCCGTGACCGTACTGTCTTGATGACTCTAGCTCTGCAGTATAGCCTGAAGTCAGGCAGGTTGATTCCTCCAGATCCATTCTTCTTTCTCAAGATTGCTTTGGTTATTTAAGGGTTTTTTGGTTTTATTGTGTGTGTGTGTGTGTGTGTGTGTGTGTGTGTGTGTGTGTATGTTTGTATTTTCATACAAATTGTGAAATTATTTGTTCTAGTTCTGTGAAAAATACCATTGGTAGCTTGATAGGGATTGCATTGACTCTATAGATTGCTTTGGGTATTATATTCATTTTCACTATATTGATTCTTCTGATCCATGAACATGGTATATTTCTCCATCAATTTGTCTCATCTTTGATTTCTTTCATCAGTGTTTTATAGTTTTCTATATATAGGTCTTCTGTTTCTGTAGGTAGATTTATTCCTAAGTATTTTATCCTTTTCGTTGATATGGTGAATGAAATTGTTTCTTTAATTTCTTTTTCTGTTTTCTCATTGTTAGTGTATAGGAATGCAAGGCATTTCTGTGTTTTAATTTTATATCCTGAAGTTTACTATATTCATTGATTAGCTTTAGTAACTTTCTGGTGGAGTTTTTAGGGTTTTCTATGTAGAGGGTCATGTCATCTGCAAACAATGAGAGTTTTACTTATTCATTTCCAATCTGGATTCCTTTTATTTCTTTTTCTGTTCTGACTGCTGTGGCCAAAACTTTCAAAACTATGTTCAATAGTAGTGGTGAGAGTGGGAACCCTTGTCTTGTTCCTGACTTTAAGGGAAATGCTTTCAATTTTTCACCATTGAGGATAATGTTTGCTGTGGGTTTGTCATATACAGCCTTTATTATGTTGAGATATGTTCCTTCTATTCCTGCTTTCTGGAGGGTTTTTATCATAAATGAATGTTGAATTTTGTCAAAGGCTTTTTCTGCATCTATTGAGATAATCATATGGTTTTTATCTTTCAATTTGTTAATGTGGTGTATTACATTGATTTATTTGTGGATATTAAAGAATCCTTGCATTACTGGGATGCAAAGCCCACTTGGTCATGATGTATGATCTTTTTAATATGTTGTTGGATTCTGTTTGCTAGAATTTTGTTAAAGATTTTTGCATCTATGTTCATCAGTGGTATTGGCCTATAGTTTTCTTTTTTCTGTGGCATCTTTGTCTGGTTTTGGTATTAGGGTGATGATGGCCTCTTAGAATGACCTTGGAAATTTAACTTCCTCTGCCATTTTCTGGAAGAGTTTGAGTAGGATAGGTGTTAGCTCTTCTCTAAGTTTTTGGTAGAATTCAACTGTGAAGCATCTGGTCATGGGCTTTTGTTTGCTGGAAGGCTTCTGATTACATTTTCAATTTCCTTGCTTGTGTTGTATCTGTTAAGATTTTCTATTTTTTCATAGTTCAGTTTTGAAAAGTTGTACTTTTCTAAGAATTTGTCCATTTCTTCCAAGTTGTCCATTTTATTGGAATAGAGCTGCTGGTAGTAGTCTCTTAGGATCTTTTGTGCTTCTGTGTTGTCTGTTGTGATTTTTCCATTTTCATTTCTAATTTTTTTGATTTGATTCTTCTCCCTTTGTTTCTTGATGAGTCTGGCTAATGGTTTGTCTATTTTATTTACCTTCTCAAAGAACCAGCTTTTGGCTTCATTGATTTTTGCTATGGTCTCTTTTGTTTCTTTTGCAGTCATTTCTGCCCTAATTTTTATGATTTCTTTCCTTCTACTAACCCCAGGACTCTTCATTTCTTCCTTTTCTAGTTGCTTTAGGTGTAGAGTTAGGTTATTTATTTGCCTTTTTTCTTGTTTCTTGAGGTAAGCTTGTATTGCTATGAGCCTTCCCCTTAGCACTGCTTTTACAGTGTCCCATAGGTTTTGGGTTGTTGTGTTTTCATTTTCATTCATTTCTATGAAGATTTTGATTTTTTTTAATTTCTTCTGTGATTTTTTTGGTTATTCAGAAGTGTGTTGTTTAGCCTCCATATGTTAGAATTTTTATTAGCTTTTTTTTTTTCTCCCTGTAGTTGACATCTAGTCTTACTGCATTGTGATCAGAAAAGATGCTTGGAATTATTTCAATTTTTGAATTTACCAAGGCTAGATTTATGGCCCAGGATGTGATCTATCCTGGAGAAGTTTCCATGTGCACTTGAAAAAAAGGTGAAATTCCTTGTTTTGAGGTGAAATGTCCCATAGATATCAATAAGGTGTAACTGGTCCATTGTATCATTTAAAGTTTGTGTTTCCTTGCTAATTTTCTGTTTAGTTGATCTATCCATAGGTGTGAGTTGGGTATTAAAGTCTCCCAGTCTTATTGTGTTACTGTTAATTTCCCCTTTCATACTTGTTAGTATTTGCCTTACATAGTGTGGTGTTCCTATGTTGGGTGCATACAAATGGAAGCTAATTAAACTTAAAAGCTTTCATACAATGAAGTAAACTATAAGCAAGGTGAAAAGACAGCCTCCAGAATGGGTGAAAACAACAGCAAACGAAGCATTAGTCTCACAAATTCTGACAAAGAATTAATCTCAAAAATATACAAGCAAATCCTGCAGCCTAATTCCAGAAAAATAAATGACCCAATCAAAAAATTGGGCCAAAGAACTAAACAGACATATCTCCCAAAACATACAGATGGCTAACAAACACATGAAAAGATGCTCAACATCACTCATTATCAGAGAAATGCAAATCAAACCACAATGAGGTACCATCCCATCTTGATCAGAATGGCTGCTATCAAAAAGTCTACAAACAATGAATGCTGGAGAGGGTGTGGAGAAAAGGGAACCCTCTTACACCGTTGGTGCAAATGCAAACTAGTACAGCCACTATGAAGAACAGTGAGAGGATTCCTTAAAAAACTGGAAATAGAACTGCCATATGACCCAGCAATCCCACTGCTGGGCAAACACACTGAGGAAACCAGAATTGAAAGAGACACAGGTACCTCAATGTTCATCTCAGCACTGTTTATTATAGCCAGGACATGGAAGCAACCTAAATGTCCATCAGCAGACGAATGGATAAGAAAGCTATGGTACATACACAGTGGAATATTACTCAGCCATTAAAAAGAATACATTTGAATCAGTTCTAATGAGGTGGATGAAACTGGAGCCTATTATACAGAGTGAGGTAAGTCAGAAAGAAAAACACCAATACAGCACACTAACACATATATATGGAATTTAGAAAGATGGTAATGATGATCCTATATGTGAGACAGCAAAAGAGACACAGATGTAAAGAACAGTCTTTTGGACTCTGTGGGAGAAGGCGAAGGTGGAATGATTTGTGAGAATAACACTGAAACATGTATATATTCATATGTGAAACAGATTGCCAATCCAGGTTCAATGCATGAGACAGGGTGCTCAGGGCTGGTGCACTGGGATGACCCTGAGGGATGGCATGGGGAGGAAGATGGAAGGGGGATTCAGGATGGGGAACACATGTACACCCATGGCTGATTCATGTCAGTGTATGACAAAAACCACTACAATATTGCAAAGTATTAGCATCCAATTAAAATAAATTAATTAAAATAAAAATAAAATAAAAGCAGATTTGTTTTCCTATTTGGATATGTAAACATGTAAAAGATATTTTCATTAAAAAAAATCTGATATGTGGGTTTATATTATGGCTTCTGATACAATCTAGTATGGATAGAATTGAAATAAAATAGGGGAGAAAAGTTTTTTGTCTTTGGATAGGTTTGTGATTAGCTTAACTGTTGGAAAAAAAAGTCAAGGAAAAAGGATCATAAACTAGGTAATTTAAGTTAATGACAAAGTGTTTCCCTACACGACGGAATCAGGGCTGTGTTCTAACCTTTCTCAAACAACTAAAAAAGACATAGTTACTCACTTCTGAATTGGAAATTACTAAATACTTAAATACTTGGAACAACAGACTGGTTCCAAATAGGAAAAGGAGTACATCAAGACTGTATATTGTCACCCTGCTTATTTAACTTATATGCAGAGTATATCATGAGAAACGCTGGGCTAGATGAAGCACAAGCTGGTATCAAGAATGCCAGGAGAAATATCAATAATCTCAGATATGCAGATGACACCACCCTTATGACAGAAAGTGAAGAGGAACTAAAAAGCCTCTTGATGAAAGTGAAAGAGGAGAGTGAAAAAATCGGGTTAAAGCTCAACATTCAGAAAACTAAGATCATGGCATCTGGTCCCATCATTTCATGGGAAATAGATGGGGAAACAGTGGAAACAGCATCAGATTTTATTTTGGGGGGCTCCAAAATCACTGCAGATGATGATTGCAGCCATGAAATTAAAAGATGCTTACTCATTGGAAGGAAAGTTATGACCAACCTAGACAGCATGTTAAAAAGCAGAAACATTACTTTGTCAACAAGGGCCCATCTAGTCAAGGGTATGGTTTTTCCAGTAGTCATCTATGGATGTGAGAGTTGGACTGTGAAGAAAGCTGAGCACCGAAGAATTGATGCTTTTGAACTGTGGTGTTGGAGAAGACTCTTGAGTGTCCGTTGGACTGCAAGGAGATCCAACCAGTCCATCCTAAAGCAGATCAGTCCTGGGTGTTCATTGGAAGGACTGATGCTGAAGCTGAAACTCCAATACTTTGGCCATCTCATGAGAAGAGTTGACTCACTGGAAAAGACCCTGATGCTGGGAGGGATTGGGGGCAGGAGGAGAAGGGGGAAACAGAGAATGAGATGGCTGGATGGCATCACCGACTCAATGGACATGTGTTTGAGTAAACTTCGGGAGTTTGTGATGGACAGGGAGGCCTGGCGTGCTGCGGTTCATGGGCTCACAAAGAGTCAGACATGACTGAGCCACTGAATTGAACCGAACTGAAATACTTAAGTCTGAATTTATGAATATGGAAACTAATTCAGTAATTGAATGCTTTCTTTGGAAAATGTTTGATTCACCTAAAATTCTCCTATATCATTCTTTAGTCATGTCCTATTGAATTTACATCTTATTGCCATTGTTAATGTTCTTTGTCCCTCTTTCTACTAGTCAATTTTAAATATTTTTAGCTTTCCCTTATATGTAGGTCATAGCTATCAGTCATAACTACTCAGTTCAGTTCTGTTCAGTCACACAGTCGTGTCCGACTCTTTGTGACCCCATGAACCACAGTACGCCAGGCCTCCCTGTCCATCACAAACTCCCGGAGTCCACTCAAACTCATGCCCATCGAGTCGGTGATGCCATCCAGCCATCTCATCTTCTGTCGTCCCCTTCTTCTCCTGCCCTCAATCCCTCCCAGCATCAGGGTCTTTTCCAATGAGTCAACTCTTCGCATGAGATGGCCAAAATATTGGAGTTTCAGCTTCAGCATCAGTCCTTCCAATGAACACCCAGGACTGACCTCCTTGAGGATGGACTGGTTGGATCTCCTTGCAGTCCAAGGGACTCTCAGGAGTCTTCTCCAACACCACAGTTCAAAAGCATCAATTCTTCGGTGCTCAGCTTTCTTCACAGTCCAACTCTCACATCCATAGATGACTACTGGAGAAACCATAGCCTTGACCAGATGGACCTTTGTTGCCAAAGTAATGTCTCTGCTTTTTAATACTGAACACTGGTTTCATTTCTGTTACCAATTTATTGTTTTTGAGAAAGGTGTTCAATATTCCTGATGGCCTGAAAAACAGTTAAAAATGAGTTATGATTAGCTATAGGGACCAACTGTTCCAACCCTATACTTTTCGGAAGGGTGGAGTAGAAATACGAGTGAGCTGCAGACACACTAAAACCATAACCATAACTACTGATAGAGAGTAATAGGGGTAATTATTTATTTATTTATTCATGTATTCACTCACTTATGAAACTCCATGCAAGAGTACTGGAGTGGTTAGCCATTCCCTTCTCCAGGGGATCTTCCCACACATTTATTTTTATATATACATACCCATTCATATTAGGACAGTATCTGTATGAGTTAGAGCTTCACTAGAGAAACAGAACTAGTAGTAAATATTAGATAGATACATTTAATATAAAATATTAAATTATACATATTATATTATAAATTATTATAATTTTATATTTCATATTATATATATTTATACTTATACATATTTATATTATAAAATATTATAAATATATATATTAAATTATATATTAAATTGGAGAAGGAAACAACAACCCACTCCAGTAGTCTCTCCTGGAAAATTACATGAACAGAGCAGCCTGGAGGACTACAGTCCATGGGGTCGCAAAGAGTTGGACGCAACTTAGTGACTAAACCACCATATATTAAATATTGATTGTTTTAGTTGCTAAGTTGTGTCTGACTCTTTTGTGATTCCATGGACTGTAGCTTATTAAGCTCCTCTATCCATGGGTTTTCCCAGGCAAGAAAACTGGAATGAATTGCAATTCCTTTCTCCAGGGGATCTTCCTGAACCAGGAATTGAACCCACATCTGAATTGCAGGTGGAATCTTCACCACTGAGCCACTTTGGAAGACCCAATTATTAATATATAATATTAAATAATAGATAACATTTAATACATAAATTCCTTATGATCACTGGGAAGACTAGCTAGGTTAATCTGAAATATGAAGGTAGACCATAGGCAAGAGCAGGACAGTTTAGAAATTCTTGGGAGAAGCTAAAGCCACAAACCACTAGCAAAATGTCTTCCTTCATAAGAAAACCTTAGTTCTGCTCTTAAGTCCTTTCAATTGATTAAACTAGGCCCATCTGCGCTAATCAAGGTTACTTCCTTTACTTAAAATCAACAAATTGAGGACATCAATCATATCTACAAAACATCTTCATAGCTCCACTTATATCAGTGTTTCACTCAATAACTGGGGACTATAGCCTAGTCATGTTGACCGTTAATACTACCACAGTATCAAATATTTGTGAAGTACAATGGTAGACACAGCGGGAATTGCTACAGTGATGAACCTGCATTCAAATAAGAATGGATTTCCCCAAGTGAGGATCCCTATTGTACATAGTTCTGTTCAGTTCAGTCGTGTCAAACTCTTTGCAACCCCGTGAACTGCAGCATGCCAGGCTTCCCTATCCATCACCAACTCCTGAAGCTTGCTCAAACTCATGTCCTTCGAGTTGGTGATGCCATCCTACCATCACATCTTCTGTCATCCCCTTCTCCTCTTGCATTCAACCTTTCCCATCAATAGGGTCTTTTCCAATGAGTCAGTTCTTCACATCAGGTCACCAAAGTATTGGAGTTTCAGCTTCAGCATCAGTCCTTCCTATGAATATTCAATACATAATATTCCAACTATTCTGTAAAGTGGCTATATAATGAAAACTGATGTGAAATAAGGGGGAAAAAGACCCCACTTAACTTATGGATCAAGATCTTTTTCATGTGACCTTCTCTGACCTTCCTTAATTACTGCTTCTGAAATCTACTATCTTCCCTATGGAATTCAATTAAGGAATACATATTGTGTTCAACCAAAAATATTAAGTTGTCATACTGAGCTATTTTATGAGTACTCTTACTCTTCATCTAGTTAAGCTCCTTGAAGAAAGTAATTATGTAGTGTTTGGGTCCTCCCTCCATCTCCTACCCTGCATTTTTGGGACATGATGAGTTTGCTAATATGAAGTACAAGCCTCAGTCAGACTTTTTTTTAATATTTAAAATTCTTAGGAACTTATACATAGGGTATATGAGTTATATCGGTCAAAAATAGGAATTAAAACAGATCCCACTCTGTGTTCCTATCCAATAAGTTTTCATTGACCTTTCATATACACCCTTCTCCCCGCAAATGTACTGACATACACAAAGGACTGTAAAGCGCTACACCAAGACTCCTAAACTTGATGTTCTAGGACTTCTTCCTGAGAATGTCATTACTAATCAAAAGAGCTCGACTAATGGAATATAAAGTGACAGAGTCTTTTATAGAGTCATAAAACCTTTTAAGATGTACTTCAGGGGCTTCTAATCTTCCCAGTAACATAGTAAATATAATGAACATAAAAATTATCTTTGCAGCTGTTGTGTGTGTCAGTAGCAATAATAAACTTTCAGCACTGCAGAAGACCAAAAAACCATCTGGTATTTTGATTCACCCAATTTAATCACATAGAGTTTAAACATTTAGTATTTTACAAGTTTGTTTATTGATTTGCAAGGTTTTTGCAAGATTATGTGAAATCCCATGGAATACACAGTTAGCATGGACCCATTCTGCTCATCCCACAGGCTTAGACACATTGCCAAAAGCACTCATGCATAGCCTCAGGGAGAGATTTAGCATTAAATGGCACAGAGCTCTGAGTGAAGGAAAGAAATCAGATAGTGGTTTTTTGTTTGTTTGTTTGTTTGTTTGTAAGAGTATGACAATTTCTATCACAATATTAATAAGCCACATTAATAGATTTTTCTAGCCTCTAACTTTTAATCTGCAAGCATTATTGTGATAATACTTGCATAAATGTACTAGTAACATAACCAATGATACTTTTTTCTATGGAACAGATCTAAAATCAGACTTTTAGAGATAATACTTTGTTATAAACCTTAATCATCTTTCATTTCTTGTTTTGGGATTTTTTCCAATGTAAACAACAATAGATTAGATTATAAAGATTGCAATTTGATGAACATCTTCAGAAAGTAACAAAAATCGGTGGCTGTAGTCTAGATTCCCTGTTTGCAGATTTTTGTGGCTTCCTCTCGATGACTACTTTACAGCACTGTGGACTGTGAGACAGAAGTGTTTTCCACATCCTGAACTTTAATGGGACTTATTAACTGTTTTGTAGTATTAAAGACCTCTCGTTATATTCATATGTTTAATATCTAGAAAATATTAAGGCAATGCTTATATTTTCTTTAAATTTTTATTCATATTATATGTCTTTTATATTAAAAAGTAGAATTTGAACAAAGATTATGTATTTTGCCTGCCAGCAATACACTAAGCTAAGGAGTTCAAAACTCAAATAAGACATGGTTCCTGATCCACAAAGAATGATTCCTTTAAATGGTGGTGAATGAAAGGATGTACCTGTTTCTTTTCCAACATTCTCTCTGAACAGTTCAGTTCAGTCGTTCAGTCATGTCCGACTCTTTGTGACCCCCAAGGACTACAGCATGCCAGGCTTCTCTGCCCATCACCCGATCCCAGAGCTTGATCAAACTCATGTCCATCGAGTTGGTGATGCCATCCAACCATCTCATCCTCTGTCTTCCCCTTCTCCTCCTGCCTTCAATCTTTCCCAGCATCAGGGTCTTTTCCAATGAGTCAATTCTTCCCATCAGTTGGCCAAATTATTGGAGTTTCAGCTTCAGCATCAGTTCTTCCAATGAATATTCAGAACTGATTTCCTTTAGAGTGGACTTGTTGGATCTCCTTGCAGTCCAAGGGACTCAAGAGTCTTCTCTAACACCACAGTTCAAAAGTATCAATTCTTTGGCTCTCAGCTTTGTTTATAGTCCAGCTCTCACATCCATACATGACAATTGGAAAAACCATAGCTTTGACTAGACGGACCTTTGTTGGCAAACTAACGTCTCTCCTTTTCAGTATGCTGTCTAGGTTGGTCATAACTTTTCTTCCAAGAAGCAAGAGTCTTTTAATTTAATGGCTGCAGTCAGCATCTGCAGTGATTTTGGAGCCCTCAAAAAATAAAGTCTTTCAGTGTTTCCACTGTTTCCCCATCTATTTGCCATGAAGTGATCTTCATTCTTTGAATGTTGAGTTTTAAGCCAGATTTTTCACTCTTCTCTTTCCTTTCATCAAGAGGCTCTTTAGTTCTTCCTCACTTTCTGCCATAGGGGTGGTGTCATCTGCATATCTGAGGTTATTGATATTTTTCCCAGCAAACTTGATTCCAGCTTGTGCTTCATCCAGCCCAGTATTTTGCATGATGTACAGTGCATATAAGTTAAATAAGCAGGGTGACAACATACAGCCTTGATGTACTCCTTTTCCTATTTGGAATCAGTCTGTTGTTCCATGTCCATTTCTAACTGTTGCTTCTTGACCTGCATACAGATTTCTCAGGAGGCAGGTAAGGTTGTCTGGTATTCCCATCTCTTTCAGAATTTTCCACAGTTTGTTGTGATCCACAGTCAAAGGCTTTGGCATAATCAATAAAGCAGAAATAGATGTTTCCCTGGAAGTCTCTTGCTTCTTTGATGATCCAACAGATGTTGGCAATTTGATCTCTGGTTCTTCTGCCTTTTCTAATTCCAGCTTGTACATCTGTAATTTCATGGTTCATATACTGTAGAAGCCTGGTTAGGAGAATTTTGAGCATTATTTTGCTTTTCTCTCTGAGCAGGAATTCCAATTAGTATGTGCTTAAGATTACTGTGTATTTCCCTGGTATTAGCTGGTAAAGAATCTGCATGCAATGTGGGAGACACAGGTTCAATCTCTGGGTCAGAAAGATCCCCTGGAGAAGGAAATGGTTACCCACTCCAATATTCTTGCCTTGAGAATTCCATGGACAGAGGAGCCTGGCAGGCTGCAGTCCATGGTGTTGCAAAGAGTCAGACACAACAGACTGACTAATACTTTCACTAATATTATTAATGGTAAACAGACTTCCAATAGTTGAGGTTTACAGAGAGATAGCAGGATTTTTTTTTTAATGTAGATAACACATTGAAAAAGAAAAATAGTGTAAAGTGACTAAAGTGTTAAAGAAGAATTTATTTTCTCCTACCTTTTAGAGAGATATGTACTTTTTTCAATATCTGCCCTCTTTCCCCCTCCACTAAAAATCAAAAGCCCAAACATGTTTGCTTCTTGAATTTCATTTGTTTCTTATTGATTCCCTGCCTTTGAAGATAATGTTCTGCAGAGATGTGTTGGTTCTTGGTGTGTGCCAACTGCTGTTTTGATAGCGCTTGTGTTCTATGTCCAAAGATAAAGGCTGGTTCTCTCTGCATGAGTTAGCCAGGGTAGCTATTGTTGCTCCTTGTCAAGATTTACCAATCTGAAATATTCCTGTTAAGAAGAAATAGAAAGACTTGACACCTAAAGTAAATTAGCTTTAAGTCTCCACAGGATATCTTACATATTTAGTTTTCTTACATATAGGAATTGACCATTTTCTCTGGAAAAGTAGAAGGTAAGAGTGCAAAAAAGTGACTTAAAATGTTCAGGTGTTTGTAGGGCAGGGAAGAATAACAACGGACTAAAGAGAGGATGTCACTTTTCTTGAGGTCATGATAGGAGGGTGTGGACTTGAAACACAGCAGGATGGATTTAAGTTTCGATGTGAGGGGAAGTGTACTATGAAGATAGGAGACTTTCTTCTTCCTGATTGTCCATCTGTTCTGAATAATTAATGTGTAATACTGTTTACTAGATGGCAAATGAATAAGATCATAACAAGATGTTTCAAAAGTTGGTATGAATCCCTCCACACCATACAAGTTGAGTAATTGATAATTTTTGTAATGAGATTGGAAAACGTTTGGCTAATAAGCCACCTCAAGCACATATCTAGGAAAGAAAGAACTTTAATGATAAGAAAGTTGGTAAAACTTTGTGTGATTTCAACATAGTTGGCCATTTGCAAAATTCAGTAAGTTCTTTTAAAAAAGGGTCAAGCTGCCTGCCTGACAATGTAGGGCAAGGGAAAAAAAAAAAAACCTTAAGAAAATACTTTTTGCCTGCAGTGAAGAATCCAAGACTACTGATCATCTGACAATCATAAATTTTGCAGAACTAAAAAGTCAAAATTATTTTTCTTATGCTAAAGTTAGTAAAGACAAAACCCAGAAAACAGGAAAAAGGATGAAAATTGGATTCAAGGAGACCTGAAAAAAAAATGCATCTGACCTGTCAGGCATGTCTCAAATATTTCACTGACCAGAAGTAATTTACTCCACCATCTCAGATGTAGGTTGAGAGGGACTGATTTGTTACGCTTCAGCATCTTAGACTGAAAGAGTGGGTAGACCCCTGAGGCCTGCGATTGAAAGAGAAATGCGTAAGAGCAAATGCAGCTTCAACAGCCCTTCCTCCGTTTTTATCTGGCCATGTTTCTATCCCAGGTTACAACCAGAAACTGAATTAGCTAGTTAGTAACTACAGTAAATGCCAGGAAAAAGCATAGGGTTTTCAACTGTTCAGCGAAGACCTAGGTATTCATAATTGTACCATTATAAAGTAGGCATTTAATGTACTGGAATCCTCCAAAAAAGAAATATGTCTTTTGCCCCACTGAGGCCAGTTCAAAGGGGACAAAAAATATGGACATTCTCGCAGGATATAGGAGTTGGAGCACCTTGAAGGACCAGGAACAATTTTCACTCATTGGGAAACTACTCCTTGTTATTTTAGCCCAACAAAATTTGAAATATTATATAGAGCAGTGCTACCTTATAGTCCATCTTCAAAGATGTTCCTCACTGAACAGCTTCTCCCAGCGCTCATGCCCTTTTGTGGTACTGTTCATATTTAATCTGAGATGCCCCAGTGACTAGCTTTAATTCAGAGGATGGAAGTGTTACTGTAACAGTTCTGAGCCTAAACTTTAAGAGAGCTTGGAAGAACCTCCTAGAAATCCCTGAGACTCCATATAAAAATCTCATCTACCCCATTGGAGAGGCCACATAAAAAGATCATGGAAAGAATAAGTAAGGTTACTAGGTGCCCTGATATGGAAAGGGAGAGAGAGCAAATATTCTAAAATACAGTGTAACTTCCAGATGATTCCCTCATCAGTTGCCATCAGACTGCAACCAACAGAGAAAACATGAGAGACCAACAGAATCATAAAATATAATAAAGTGATTGTTTTAATTCACTAAGTGTTAGGGTGGTTTTGTAAGCAGTAATGGATAACTGAAACAAAAGTTGCCTCTTGTTTCATTTGTTTAAACTTCTAAATAAATGTTATTACTGTGGTTAACCTGTTTATCATCCCAGATTATATGAAAGACCTTTGAATCAGTTTAAATTAATCATTTAGGAATAAACTATAGACTGTGTGAAACCACATTTAGACAAGACTGATTGAAATGCTTACCTCCCATTGATCCTGGAAATGGAACTGAGGGCAACATCTAGACATGTGTTGGGATTGTGGGAAAGATTATTAGAGTACATTTGGCTTTATGTGAAACAGTTGCAATATGCTATGTGGAAAAAGCCCACTTGAAATAATTTGTATGAGGAAAATGGGTGACTATTGCAGGGAGTGAGGAAAGAGAATAATTGTGTGTTTACTTTTTCTATCATTACTTGCCCTCTTTTTCTGGTAACTGAACCCTCTTTGATAGAAACCTATTGTACATGGCTTGGGTAATACAGATGTCATCCTAACACCACCACAGGATGCTCTGCTTCTAAGGAATACTGTTAACGTAGGAGTTGCTTATCTAAGAGAATGTGAGTCTGAGACTGTGCCATCCTGCTTGACTACCATGTAGAGAGAGTCTGAGAGAGAAGGAAGAACATACTGAGGAATGAAATGTGTATTGAAGATATTTGGAAGAAGAAAGGGGAGGGGGGGAAAGACAGAAAGAAAGGAAGAAAGGAGAGGGGGAAGAAGGGAGAAAGGGAGAAGATGGAGGGAAGAAGGGAGGATGGGAGATAAAGGGAGGGAGGAAGAAAGAAAAGAGAAAGAAAGAAGGGGTGGGAGTGGAGAGCAAAAGATCCAATAATGCTATTTAAACACCTGAATAGATAATACTTAGTTTTCCCAGGAATATGATATAATAAATTCTACTCCTCTTCCTTCTTCTTTCTTTATTATTGTTATTATGATTATTGGTGTTATTTGCTTTTGAGTTGTTTTCCTCTCATTTTTCATGAAAAGAGTATGACTAAAGTTGGTATTCCCACAAAATTTTACTATAATTTTCCTAGAAAATTAACTATAATTGCTATGCTAGACAAGTGAAAAGCAAATAATCTGAACCTTGTCCTTTTCCTGGGAGAGGTATTATAGAAGGCCATATCCTGTGATCTTGCCCAATTCCATAATGACCCCTAAAAGACCTTTCTCACAGAATTTTCAGTTTTCACCCTGGAATCTGCCTCAGTGAGGGTCTGACCTTCTGGGCTAGGTTCCATCATAGCCCCGTTTCAGGGAAGCTTGTGTATCAAGGAGAGCATTATCAGCCCAAAGGCAGGGGCAAGTTTGGCTTAAAGCTAGGGAATCATGTGAGGTAACCTAGCTTGCAAACTGAGTGTAGAATGATTAGGATCAAGAAAAAATTGTGAAAGCCCTTTGCAAAGCTTAGGGAATTAGAGCTAAGTCATGGACAGGTGGCCTAAAGTCACAATAAGGTGGTGAGTAGACCTCTAAAAGCTGGATAGCAAATAAACTAAAAGGGAGTAACTCATCAAGATAGGATCAGAGGCTGTAAGGGTCCAACCCAAAGGAATCTTGCTGGAGAGATGCCTGTCCCTCCCTCAGACTATGTGTTTGTGTGTGCCTGCATATGCAAATACATGTGTGTCCACACACACATAGGTATAAGGAAGATGCCATGAAGATTATCACAATGAAAAGTAAAACCACAACTGTCTTATTAGAGGGGAAACATTTATACCTGTGTCCTATTCATGTTGCCATATGGCAAAAACCCTCTCACAAGAGTGTAAAGTAATTATTCTCAAATTAAAACAAATTAATTTTTAAAAAACTAGGAAAGGAGCATGTCAGGGTTGTATCTTGTCACCTTGATTATTTAGCTTGCATGCAGCAAATACCATGTGAAATGCCAGGCTGGATGAAGCAAAAGCTGGAATCAAGATTGGCAAGAGAAATAGCAATAACCTCAGATATGCAGATGACACCACCCTTATGGTAGAAACCAAAGGGGAACTAAAGAGTTTCTTGATGAAGGTGAAAGAGGAGAGTGTAAAATCTGGCTTAAATCTCAACATTTAAAAAACTAAGATTGTGGTGTCCGGTCCCATCACTTTATGGCAAACAGATGAGGAAACCCTGGAAACAGTGATAGACTTTATTTTCTTGGATTCCAAAATCACAGAGGATGGTAAATACAACCACAAAATTAAAAGACGCTTTCTCCTTGGAAGAAGAGCTATAACAAACCTAGACAGAGTATTAAAAAGCAGAGACATTAGTTTGGTGACAAATATCAGTATAGTCAAAGCTATGGTTTTCCAATAGTCATGTACTGATGTGACAGTAAACGAGGCTGAGTGCTGAAGAATTGATGCTTTTGAACTGTGGTGTTGCAGAAGACTCTTGAGAGTCCCTTGAACTGTAAGGATATCAAACCAGTCAATCTAAAGGAAATCAACCCTGAATATTCTTTGGAAGGACTGGTGCTGAAGCTGAAACTCTAATACTTTGGCCACCTGTTGAGAGGAACTGACTGATTGGAAAAGACCCTGATGCTGGCAAAGATCGAAGGCAGGAGGAAAAGGGGATGACAGAAGATGAGATGGTTAGATGGCAACACTGACTCAAGGGACATGAATTTGAGGAAACTCCTGGAGATGGCGAAGGACAGGGAGGCCTTGCATGCTGCAGTTCATGGGGTCACAAAAAGCCTGACATGACTGACAACTGAAAAACAACAACAAAGACATACATGAGCTTCCCAGGTGGCACTAGTGGTAAAGAATCTGCTTGCCAATACAGGAGATTCTGAAGACGAGGATTTAAATGCTTGTTGGGAAGATCCCCTGCCTGGAGATGGGCATAGCAACCCACTCCAGTATTCTTGCCTGGAGAATCCCATGGACAGAGAAGCCTGATGGGCTATATAGCCTATAGGGTAACAAAAAGTCAAATACGACTGAAGCAACTTAGCATGCATGAACTCAAAGACAAACATACTCTGAAATAAAGGTGAAAAATTATGCATCTCAAAATAATAAATCCTTGCGATTTGAAAAGTAAATAGAAAAATTAGAAAGTGTTATATTTACAGCTCTGCAACTATACTAAAACCTTTGACTTGTATTCTTTAAACAGGTGAATTTTATGGTATGTGAATTATATCTCAGTAAGCTGTTTTATTAAAATGGGGGGGAAATCTGAATCTTTTGGCTTTACTTTATAAACAAGTATTTTCCAAAGTGTCCTCCAAGGAACACTATTCTCACATCACTCACCACAACAATAATGCATAAGACTGGGAAACAGCACATAACACCAGGCTTCCCTTAGTTCCACAATACACATGACAACATTAAAACTGGTAAGAAGTTTTGCACTGAAAAGACCATTTAACCTTTGTTAACGTGAGATAACTCATTCAGCAGATACTAAAATTTCAGAGAATCAGTCCATTAACATTTGCTCTGGGAGATCAGTCTATTGAATTTTTCCCATGAAAGTTCTATAACTTAGTCAAAATTATCTTCACAGACTTTTCACCTACTCTATACTAGCGGAAAAATACTGGTCAAATCACACTGACCCATTGTCAAATCCTAAGTGGGACATACACTTTTATGCCACTTTGCCTTTCTTATGGCCAATAATAACAGCTTTAACCACACTTCAATTGAGCTCAAAATTCCACTTCCTCTGTGAAGCCTCTCCCAGCTCCCCACTCAACTAATTTCAAAGCAGTGCTCAGATTTCTTTGAAGCACTAATTGACCTAATATTAGCATTATTTGTTGAGTTACAAAATCTTTGTAGGCAAGATTATAAATTTATCTCTTTATACTCTGATGCCCAATAGAGTAATAAGAATAAATGAGGAAATCCATAAGTATTATGTTGAAATAAATTGAGTTATACAAAGTAAGACTTAGGTACTTGCTAAATGGGAGCATTGCACTATGATGATGTGAGAGAGAAACTTTGTGTGGTAAACATATAATGATATGGGATTTTATCGAGGCATAGAATCTTTTTACTATTTCTTATCAGGTAAAAAAATAAAGGCTTCCCAGGTGGCACTAGTGGTAAAGAACCCACCTGCCAATGCAAGAGACTCAGGAGATATGGGTTCAATACCTGGGCTGGGAGTATCCCCTGGAGGAGGAAATAGTAACCTACTGCAGTATTTTTGCAGAATGGACAGAGGAGCCTGAAGGACTACAGTCCACAGGGTCACACAGAGTCAGACAGTTGAAGTGACTTAGCATGCACATGTCCATCAGAGGCAGTCCATGGACTCAAGGTTAATGAAGTTGGCTCACTATATCCCCTTGAGATAATCTGGCATCATCTCTTCTTATAGCACTTTTTCAAATCAGAAAAGCTGGAAATGACACTTTCTTTGCATTGAACCATGAAATTTTCCAGTGCTGTCTCTGGCTCTCAAATTCTTTATCCTATAATGCTCTTCTGGAACCAATGAGACACTCTAGCTTCCTGTAGAACTTATCCCTTTCATCAACGTAATTAAAAAAAAATCTTTCAAAATTAATGGGGAATCTTATATTGATTCATATGCAAAAATCCATTGGGAAAAATTTTGCTTGTGATTGATAAGGCACAAGATGACACAGGAAAATAGTCTTCAGACTTATGGAGGCAGATAGTCCTAAGATGAATCCATGTCCCCCTGATTATCAGCTATGTAATAAATACTAGGGTAGTTATTTGCCTCTCTAAATTTACTTTCTTCTTTCATAGAATGAAAACAGTAACAGTAATTTTGCACAGTATTACATGAATTAAATGAGAGATTATGTGTAAATTGCCTTACATCTAGACTACCTTATGCCATATATTTTCTATATATGGAAATGGATTTTTAGTTGTATAATGACACAAACTTGCAACATATAAACTCTAGGTGGGTGTGTAAGAATGCTAGTCACTATAAATTTAAAAATGAATATTTTCCTATTTTAAGGCACAAGTACATAATCAGATAATTATCAAATATATATGATGTAATAAGAATAGAAGTGATTATACAGCTACTTTGAGAAATAAAGAATAGTTAAAACACAAAGAATAGTTAATTGTTGGGGTCTATTTAGCACTGCTCTTTTCTACTTGCCTCTTGAAATAATTGAGAAATACAACAAGGAAGAAAGTAAATAAAAGTGAAAATGTATCACTTTAGCAATGATAAAAGCTGTGTGGTTGTGGTAAGCTTGCTAAGTGAATCCTACATTTAGACAGCATTACCCAGTCATAAAAGCTGTGGTCACCTCTAGGAAAGGGACTTTGATACTCTGCTTATCAATGTCCCAGAGCAGTGATAATTACAAACTCACACCTGGCGGGCTGAATTCCAGAGAAGGAAGGAAAAGGGGGACTTTTAAGCCAACATCATTCTTTCAAACTTTTACCAAGTAATAATTCTTATCTTCCTTGGGTAGAATGCATACAGAGAAGAAAGAGGCTAGAATAACTCCCTAGATTTTCCTCCACCTTACAGTAGGGAAGAATTTTATTCCTAAAAATATCTAATCTATTTTAGATAGAATGACCATGCATCTGTGTCTGACAGCACTTTCCTGGTTCACACCTGTTTTCCCAGTGTAATTATTAATTGTATTCCTTTACACTCTCAAAAGAGTCCAAGTTTGTTCCAAAAAATAATTTGTCTGACTAATTAAATCATTGTAATATGGGAAGATAAGGCAGAGTTTTCTGGAGGTAGAAATTGTGACACAGCCTTTGGGAAAGAATAAGAGTTACTGAGACCAAGAGAGAAGAAATGGAGCTATTGGAAAATGGAAATGGGGAGGGTTGATAGGAGGGAAATACAAACCTCAGGAAAGCTTGGAGGAAGAATCAGAAGCAAAGAACAATGTGGGTGTTGGAGAAATTATATACATAGATACACTGTTGGAGCATCTAATGTATGCAGAAACAGTAAGAAACTGAATCCAGGTAAAACTGCTGAGGAGAACAGGGGTGTGTTTTTTTGCTACATTATGGGTTTTTATAGCAGATTAAAATGTCATTAATTTTCACATTCAACATGGCTTCAATGTCTGACTTTTAAGAACTTACTCTCTAAAGATGGATGCATTTTAACTGATTTCCCCCTATTATTCCCATATTATTAAATACAGCTTGTTTCCTAGATAAGCAGAATTATTATTTTTTCAATCTCTTAAAACATACTGTCAAATGCTTAGCACTGTATGAAGGGTTTTTTTCCTAGAATAATTTTACAGTTGATAGTGTAGTCTTTAAAGATGATATACTCAATTGAAGAGTTTAATATTATGGAAAATTGTTTTCTCATAGGAAAAAACACCAAAGAACTCCAATACATATACTTATATTTTGACACAAATTGTCATCCATTTAGGTAATTTAGGATATGTATTTTGGGGGACATATTTAGGAATCAAATCATAAAATTCAGTGATATATTTTCTATGTTTGATTGTTCAGAAATTCCCAAGAAATCTTAAAAAACAAAAACAACTAAAAACAAAGTATAATCTTTATTTTAAAGAAAATTATGTCTTCCAATCAAATTTCACCTTTCACATTTACCAAGTAATAAATTCCACCATAAAATATTTAATAACTCAACAGTTAGAATGGTGGGATACTTCTTACTTTTACATTGTTCTGAAAGTTGAAAGTGAAAATCATTCAGTCGTGCCTGACTCTTTGCAACCCCGTGGACTATAGTCCTTGGAATTCTCCAAGCCAGAATACTGGAGTGGGTCGCCTTTGCCTTCTGCATGATATCTTCCCAACCCAGGGATCAAATCCAGGTCTACCACATTGCAGGCAGATTCCTAACCAGCTGAGCCACCAGGGAAGCCCAAGAATACTGGAGTGGGTAGCCTGTCCCTTCTCCAGGGTATCTTTCCAACCCAGGGATTGAACTGGGGTCTCATACATTGCAAGAGGATTCTTTACCAACTGAGCTATCAGGAATCACATTGTTCTATATTGTTTCAATTTATATCTATTGTGCTGGTTCAGTCACTAAGTTGTGCCCAACTCTTGCAACCACATGTACTATAGCCCACCCAGGCTCCTCTGCCCATGGGATTTCCCAGGCAAGAACACTGGAGGGGATTTTCATTTCCTTCTCAGGGGACCTTCTTGACCCAAGGTTCAAACCCATGCCAACCTGCATTGCAGTCCATCTCTTGCATTGCAAGTGGATTCTTTCCTGCTGAGCTGCCAGAGAGACCCTATACTCTTTTGAGTCTCAACTAATCTGCTAGATATTTTAGGTATGTTATCATTTCATTATTCACAACAATCCTATAAGATGTATATCTTAAGTTTAAAAATGAGTAATTTGAAACACGGAGGTACACAAAATTTAACCAAAATTATACCACCAACAACTGACAGAATTCAATTTTAAATCAAAATATTTGCTGCAAAATCCAATGATCTTTCGAATAGACTACATTTCCTTCTTTACACTAACAAGATAATTTTGGACTCAAAATAAACAATAAATATGGAGTTTTATTTAATCATAATTTCAACTTTAGCCATTTTTTAATCATTTCATTTATGGGACAGTCAGGAAAGTCAGAGCTGATCAAACAATGAATTAAGAATAATCCCAGTGAAATCAGATATGCAGATGAAACCAACCTTAAGGCAGAAAGTGAAGAGGAACTAAAAAGCCTTTTGATGAAAGTGAAGGAAGAGGGTGAAAAAGTTGGCTTAAAGCTCAACATTCAGAAAACTAAGATCATGGCATCTGATCCCATCATTTCATGGGAAATAGATGGGGAAACAGTGTCAGACTTTATTTTGAGGGGGGGCTCCAAAATCACTGCAGATGGTGATTGCAGCAATGAAATTAAAAGACACTTACTCCTTGGAAGGAAAGTTATGACCAACCTGAATAGCATATTTAAAAGCAGAGACATTACTTTGCCAACAAAGGTCCATCTAGTCAAGGCTATGGTTTTTCCAGTAGTCATGTATGGATGTGAGAGTTGGACTGTGAAGAAAGCTGAGCACCGAAGAATTGATGCTTTTGAACTGTGGTGTTGGAGAAGACTCTTGAGAGTCTCTTGGACTGCAAGGGGATCCGACTAGTCCATCCTAAGGCATCAGTCCTGGGTGTTCATTGGAAGGACTGATGTTGAAGCTGAAACTCCAATACTTTGACCATATCATGCAAAGAGTTGACTCATTGGAAAAGACCCTAATGCTGGGAAGGACTGGAGGCAGGAGGAGAAGGGGACGACAGAGGATGAGATGGCTGGATGGCATCACTGACTCGATGGACATGGGTTTGGGTAGACTCCAGGAGTTGGTGATGGATAGGGAGACCTGGTGTGCTGCGATTCATGGGGTTGCAAAGAGTCGGACACGACTGAGTGACTGAACCAACCGAACCAGTGAAATCAGCTTTAAACCTGTAAGAGTAAACTATAGCTTCCTGTTGCTAGCAAATCGCCTTTCCATAGCTTTTAAACTCCTGCACAGAAGCAAACTAAAAGAAGTGGAAGTATTTCCACTGGTTATGTTTTACTTTCCTAAAGCATTGTCTTTTATCTACTGCTGTCTATAGTTATCTTCATTGATACATCTCCATTTAGAATAATGAAAAAAGACACACCTCTTTGCTACTCACTCCCTTTCAATTTCACATCATAATTTATAAATCCTTTTTGATTAAGGGAAAAGTCATGGCAGATTTAAATTATTCCACAGCACTTGTGAGACTGCTCTAGACTTTAACTTAATTCATTAATAGTTTCTTTTTTTTATTTTCAGTTGGCAGATAATTGCTTTACAATGTTGTGTTGGCTTCTGCCATATATCAATAAGAATCAGCCATTGTTATTGTTGTTGTTCGGTCGCTCAGTCACATCCGACTCTTTGCAACCCCATGAACTGCAACATGCTAGGCTTCTCTGTCCATCACTATCTTCCTGGGTTTTCTCAAACTCATGTCCATTGAGTCAGTGATACCATCCAACCGTCTCATCATCTGTTGCTCCCTTCTCCTCTTGTCCTCAAATTTTCCCAGCATCAGAGTCTTTCCTAATGAGTCAGCTCTTTGCACCAAAGGTGCGAAAGTATTGCGGTGGCCAAAGTATTGGAGTTTCAGCTTCAGCATCAGTCCTTCCAGTGAATTTTCAGGGTTGATTTCCTTTAAGGTTGTCTAATTTTATCTCCTTGATGTCCAGGGGACTCTCAAGAGTCTTCACCAGCACCGCAGTTAGAGAGCCTCAATACATCTCACATCATACACACCTATACTTGACTACTGGAATGTACGTCCTACTGGAATGTATGACACATCATACTGGAATCTATGACTACTGGAATGCACCTACAGCCATAGGTATACATATGTCTGCTCCCTCTTGAACCCCCCTCCCACCTCTCACCCCATCCCACCCCTCTAGGTTGTCACAGAGCACTGGGTTGAATTCCCTATGCCACTGTGTCCACACATCTGTCCTCTATGCCTGTGTCTCTATTGCTGCCTTACAAATAGGTTCATCAGTGCCATTTTTTTAAGATTCCATATACATATGTTATATGATATTTGTTTTTCTTTTCTTTTTTTTTTTTTTTGGACTTACTTCATTCTGTATAATACACGCTAGATTCATCCACTTCGTTACAACTGACTTAAGTTCGTTTCTTTCTATGGCTGAGACGGAAATGGCAACCCATTCCAGTATTCTTGCCTGGAGAATCCCATGGACAGAGGAGCCTGGCAGGCTATAGTCCCTGGGGCCACAAGAGTCGGACACGGCTTAGCGATTAAACCACTCCACCACAACATTCCATTGCAGATAAGTACCACAACTTCTTTATCTATTCACCTGTTGATGGACATCTAGGTTGCTTCCATGTCCTGGCTATTGTAAATAGAGTTGCAGTGAACACTGGGGTACATGTGTCTTTTTAGAATTGTGTTTTTTTCAGGGTATATGCATAGTGTTTGGATTGCTGGGTCTTTAAAAGGATTTTCTAATTCTTTTTCCATATGAAAAGTTTCCAAGTGAACCTTCAAGAAAAACGTTTTTATGAACCAGGCAGGAAATATTTCTACAAGTTTTGACACAGACAACATTTATACATTATCAAGTTGTGTAACACTTTAGAAAGCACTCATTTATTCATTTTAAGATCTAACCTTTAGACAGTAACAAATTTAAGTCTGTAAACCTAGAACTGTAGAAAAGGAATAATAAGATTTTATACTTTTGCAATCTGTGAGTGATTGTAACTTACTATACTGTATTGAAATGTTGGAGACAGGATAGTTAATAATTTATCCAAGACCAAGAGTAGTTGATCAAGTTGATTTTATTGAGCTCATTTATTTATGACAATGCAGGAGATGGAGGTTCAATCCTTGGGTTAGGAAGATTCCCTGGGGTAGGAAATGGCAACCCACTACAGTATTCTTACCTGGAAAATTCTATGGACAGAAGAGCCTGGAGGACTATAGTTCATGTGGTCTCAAAGAGTCAAACACAGGTGGGTGGCTGAGCATTCATGCTGAGTCCCTGGGATCCAGAGGAATACATTTTACAGGTGACTTTTCAATGTCTCCCACCTTTAAACCAATGTTTATCTTAGCATATTTAACTTATATCCTTCCTATATTATTTTAATCTGTACTTTTGCTTCTTCACAGTGTCTCTCATTCAAAATACTCTAGAAATGCAAATCTATAACTAACTCTTCCAAAGACTTCTTCCTTTATACTCTAATCATCCAAAAGTGAATTATTTAAATCTTTTGGAGGGAGCCAATTTGACACAATTTTAGCTATTTCTTCCCAAGATACCACTCTGAACCATCTTACAATTATTTCTAACAGTTAAGGGATGAAAACATGGACACAAAACTCAGTTAGAGTCCCACTAATGATTAAGAGGTTAACTCCTAATCTTAGCATGCAAACTCCAATATATTCCTTAAAAACTGTAACAAGAGCTATGCTATTGCCATGTAGAAACAAACCCAAAATACAGACAATGGCTAATAATATTTGCCTGGGAATTTCTCTGCATTTTATAAGTAACAAATATTTGTCAAAGATATCACACCCTTAAAGAGTTTATTTTCTATTATTTATGCATCAGTTTTGTTTCTTGTATCTCTTTCACTTCTGTTAGCCATGGAATTACATGCCTACTGATGCAAGGAAACAGAACAAAGAGTCAGTTTTTTTATTTCAGGTAATCAGTAAGGGTGTATAAAAAGTTGCATAGAAAAAGATAACGACCACTGCCAATACCAGAAAATACTTCTTTTGGGGGTATGGGGAGAGCTTCAAGGGAATGGAGAGATTATTGAAGAGATGATTAAAGTGATTAAGGGAAGAGAGGAGTCTGAGCCCCACATACCACTGAGAAGAACCCTACCTGCAAAGTTCCAGTGTGGCAAGATATTACTGAGACCCCTAATTTTATGAGGAGCTAATAGAAAGCTGGAGACCTATGTCTTAGATCAGGATCCCAGAAAGGCAGAAGGTCACCAGAGATGGCTGGTGATGTATTTGGATGGTTTCTCTACTTCTTGGTATGGAATAAAAATAATAGGCTAACTCATGAATATCTGAAAATGGAACACAATTTTGAAGATATTTAAGCAAAAATACTATGCTTATTCTGAGCTTAGGAAAGAGGGTTACAGTTCTTAGCAGAGTCTATGAAGATATTGAATGAGGACAAAGAATAGTTCCTCCATGCAGGTATAACCATATCTAGCATGTATATGCATGCTGGAAAACATAAGCAAAATTCTGTATTACTAAGGTTTTCTGAATTTTGTTTATTGTTTACCACCCACATGATGGAGACCTTAAGCAAGTTACAGAAAAATAAGGAAATCTATATGTCTTGTTTTATGCCTGTGTTTCTGCTTAAAATTGATACTACAAGAAAGTGTTTATCAAGTATTATATTAGTCATTATCCTTTTTATCTAAATTTGTGTTTAACAAATGTGTATGATATTCATTATGCATTTACTAGGCATTATTAAAAAATTTAAATTCATTCGTCAGCATAATCCTCACAAAAATCTCTTAAGATACATTTTTATCATAATTGCCAGTTTGCTAATGAAGATGATCAGGATTAGAGAGGCTGTATCAGAGAAGGTGAGTAAATTGCCTAAAGTTAAAGAGGTAATAAAAACAGAGCTGGTGTTCAAGTCTATCTTTGTTTGCATCTAACTCATATTTGTTTGATCCAAACTGCTTTCAATTTGTACACAGTGCCAATTTATTGTTTTTTATTCTTTTTTTTTTTCCATTTATTTTTATTAGTTGCAGGCTAATGACTTTACAATATGGTAGTGGTTTTTGCCATACATTGACATGAATCAGCCATGGATTTACATGTATTCCCCATCCCGATCCCCCATCCCACCTCCCGCCCCACCCAATCCCTCTGGGTCTTCACAGTGCACCAGCACCAAGCACTTGTCTCATGCATCCAACCTGGGCTGGAGATCTGTTTCACCCTTGATAATATACATGTTTCAATGCTGTTCTCTCAAAACAACCCACCCCTGCCTTCTCCCACAGAGTCCAAAAGTCTGTTCTGTACATCTGTGTCTCTTTTTCTGTTTTGCATATAGGGTTATCATTACCATCTTTCTAAATTCCACATATATGCATTAGTATACTGTATTGGTGTTTCTTTCTGGCTTACTTCACTCTGTATAATGGACTCCAGTTTCATCCATCTCATTAGAACTGATTTAAATGAATTCTTTTTAATGGCTGAGCAATATTCCATGGTGTATATGTACCACAGCTTCCTTATCCATTCGTCTGCTGAAGGGCATCTAGGTTGCTTCCATGTCCTGGCTATTATAAACAGTGCTGCAATGAACATTGGGGTGCACGTGTCTCTTTCAGATCTGGTTTCCTCAGTATGTATGCCCAGAAGTGGGATTGCTGGGTCATATGGCAGTTCTATCTCCAGTTTTTTAAGAAATCTCCACACAGTTCTCCATAGCGGCTGTACTAGTTTGCATTCCCACCAACAGTGTGAGAGGGTTCCCTTTTCTCTGCACCCTCTCTAGCATTCATTGCTTGTAGACTTTTGGATAGCAGCCATCCTGACTGGCGTGTAATGGTACCTCATTGTGGTTTTGATTTGCATTTATCTGATAATGAGTGATGTTGAGCATCATTTCATGTGTTTGTTAGCCATCTCTTTGTCTTCTTTGGAGAAATGTCTGTTTAGTTCTTTGGCCCATTTTTTGATTGGGTCATTTATTTTTCTGGAATTGAGCTGCAGGAGTTGCTTGTATATTTTTGAGATTAACCCTTTGTTGCTTCGTTTGCTACTATTTTCTCCCATTCTAAGGGCTGTCTTTTCACCTTGCTTATAGTTTCCTTTGTTGTACAAAAGCTTTTAAGTTTAATTAGGTCCCATTTGTTTACTTTTGCTTTTATTTCCAATATTCTGGGAGGTGGGTCATAGAGGATCCCGCTGTGATTTTTGTCGGAGAGTGTTTTGCCTATGTTCTCCTCTAGGAGTTGTATAGTTTCTGGTCTTACATTTAGATCTTTAATCCATTTGAGTTTATTTTTTGTGTATGGTGTTAGAAAGTGTTCTAGTTTCATTCTTTTACAAGTGGTTGACCAGTTTTCCCAGCACCACTTGTTTAAAGAGGTTGACTTTTTTCCATTGTATATTCTTGCCTCTTTTGTCGAAGATAAGGTGTCCATAGGTTCGTGGATTTATCTCTGGGCTTTCTATTCTGTTTCATTGATCTATATTTCTGTCTTTGTGCCAGTACCATACTGTCTTGATGACTGTGGCTTTGTAGTAGAGTCTGAAGTCAGGCAGGTTGATTCCTCCAGTTCCATTCTTCTTTCTCAAGATTACTTTGGCTATTCGAGGTTTTTTGTATTTCCATACAAATTGTGAAATTCTTTGGTCTAGTTCTGTGAAAAATACCATTGGTACCTTGATAGGGATGGCATTGAATCTATAGATTGCTTTGGGTAATATAACCATTTTGACAACATTGATTCTTCCAATCCATGAACACAGTATATTACTCCATCTGTTTGTGTCCTCTTTGATTTCTTTCATCAGTGTTTTATAGTTTTCTATGTATAGGTCTTTTGTTTCTTTAGGTAGATATACTCCTAAGTATTTTATTCTTTTTGTTGCAATGGTGAATGTTATTGTTTCCTTAATTTCTATTTCTGTTTTCTCATTGTTAGTATATAGGAATGTAAGGTATTTCTGTGTGTTGATTTTATATCCTGCAACTTTACTATATTCGTTGATTAGCTCTAGTAATTTTCTGGTAGAGTCTTTAGGGTTTTCTATGTAGAGGATCATGTCATCTGCAAACAGTGAGAATTTCACTTCTCCTTTTCCTATCTCGATTCCTTTTACTTCTTTCTCTGCTCTGATTTGCTGTGGCCAAAACTTCCAAAACTATGTTGAATAGTAGTGGTGAGAGTGGACACCCTTGTCTTGTTCCTGATTTTAGGGGAAATGCTTTCAATTTTTCACCATTGAGGGTAATGCTTGGTGTGGGTTTGTCATATACAGCTTTTATTATGTTGAGGTGTGTTCCTTCTATCCCTGCTTTCTGAACAGTTTTTATCATAAATGGATGTTGAATTTTGTCAAAGGCTTTTTCTGCATCTCTTGAGATAACCATATGGTTTTTATCTTTCAGTTTGTTAATGTGGTTTATTACATTGATTGATTTGTGGATATTAAAGAATCCTTGCATTCCTGGGATAAAGCCCACTTGGTCATGATGTATGATTCTTTTAATATGTTGTTGGATTCTGTTTGCTAGAATTTTGTTAAAGATTTTTGCATCTATGTTCATCAGTGATATTGGCCTGTAGTTTTCTTTTTTCTGTGGCATCTTTGTCTGGTTTTGGAATTAGGGTGATGGTGGCCTCATAGAATGTGTTTGGAAGTAACCTTCTTCTGAAATTTCCTGGAAGAGTTTGAGTAAGATAGGTGTTAGCTCTTCTCTAAGTTTTTGGTAGAATTCAGCTGTGAAGCCATCTGGTCCTGGGCTTTTGTTTGCTGGAAGATTTTTGATGACAGTTTTGATTTCCTTGCTTGTGATGGGCCTGTTAAGATCTTCTATTTCATTCTGGTTCAGTTTTGGAAAGTTATACTTTTCTAAGAATTTGTCCATTTCTTCCAAGTTGTCCATTTTATTGTCATAGAGCTGCTGGTAGTAGTCTCTCATGATCCTTTGTATTTCAGTGTTGTCTGTTGTGGTCTCTCCATTTTCATTTCTAATTTTGTTGATTTGGTTCTTCTCCCTTTGTTTCTTAATGAGTCTTGCTAATGGTTTGTCAATTTTGTTTATCTTTTCAAAAAACCAGCTTTTAGCTCTGTTGATTTTTGCTATGGTCTCTTTAGTTTTTTTTTTTTTTTTTTTGCATTTATTTCTGCCCTAATTTTTAAGATTTTTTCCTTCTACTATCCCTGGTGTTCTTCATTTCTTCCTTCTCTAGTTGCCTTAGGTGTAGAGTTAGGTTATTTATTTGACTTTTTTCTTGTTTCTTGAGTTAGCCTGTAATGCTATGAACCTTCCCCTTAGCACTGCTTTTACAGTGTCCCATAAGTTTTGGGTGTTGTGTTTTCATTTTCATTCGTTTATATGCATATTTTGATTTCTTTTTTGATTTCTTCTATGATTTGTTGGTTATTCAGAAGCATGTTATTTAGCCTCCATATGTTTGAATTTTTAATAATGTTTTTTCCCTGTAATTGAGATCTAATCTTACTGCACTGTGGTCAGAAAAGATGACTGGAATGATTTCAGTTTTTTTGAATTTCCCAAATCTAGATTTATGGCCCAGGATGTGATCTGTTCTGGAGAAGGTTCCGTGTGCACTTGAGAAAAAGCTGACTTTGATTGTTTTGGGGTGAAATGTCCTATAGATATAAATTAGGCCTAGCTGCTCCATTGTGTCATTTAAAGTTGTGTTTCCTTGTTAATTTTCTGTTTAGTTGATCTATCCATAGTTGTGAGTGGGGTATTAAAGTCTCCCACTATGATTCTGTTACTGTTAACTTCCCCTTTCATACTCATTAGCATTTGCCTTACATATTGCGGTGCTCCTATGTTGGGTGCATATATATTTATAATTGTTATACCTTCTTCCTGGATTGATCCTTTGATCATTATGTAGTGTCCTTCTTTGTCTCTTTTCACAGCCTTTATTTGAAAGTCTATTTTATCTGATATGAGTATTGCGACTCCTGCTTTCTTTTGGTCTCCATCTGTGTGAAATATTTTTTTCCAGACCTTCACTTTCAGTCTGTATGTGTCCCTTGTTTTGAGGTGGGTCTCTTGTAGACAGCATATATAGGGGTCTTGCTTTTGTATCCATTCAGCCAGTCTTTGTCTTTTGGTTGGGGCATTGAACCCATTTATATTTAAGGTAATTATTGATAGGTATGATCCCGTTGCCATTTACTTTGTTGTTTTGGGTTCACGTTTATACAACCTTTCTGTGTTTCCTGATTAGAGAAGATCCTTTAGCATTTGTTGAAGAGCTGGTTTGGTGGTGCTGAATTTTCTCAGCTTTTGCTTGTCTCTTAAGCTTTTGAATTCTCCTTCATATCTGAATGAGATCCTTGCTGGGTACAGTAATCTGGGTTGTAGGTTATTCTCTTTCATTACTTTCAGTATGTCCTGCCATTCCCTTCTGGCCTGAAGAGTTTCTGTTGTTAGATCAGCTGTTATCCTTATGGGAATCCCTTTGTGTGTTATTTGCTGTTTCTCTCTTGCTGCTTTTAATATTTGTTCTTTGTGTTTGATCTTTGTTAATTTGATTAATATGTGTCTTGGGTGTTTTGCCTTGGGTTTATCCTGTTTTGGACTCTCTGGGTTTCTTGGACGTGTTTAACTATTTCCTTCCCCATTTTAGGGAAGTTTTCAGCTATTATCTCCTCGAGTATTTTCTCATGGCCTTTCTTTTTGTCTTCTTCTTCAGGGACTCCTATGATTCGAATGTTGGGGTGTTTCACAGTGTCCCAGAGGTCCCTGAGGTTATCCTCATTTCTTTTGATTCTTTTTTCTTTTTTCCTCTGTTTCATTTATTTCCACAATTTTATCT
The DNA here is from genome assembly GCF_033118175.1 of Dama dama. NCBI lineage: Eukaryota > Metazoa > Chordata > Mammalia > Artiodactyla > Cervidae > Dama > Dama dama. The sequence goes on from NC_083681.1 coordinate 14,633,521, forward strand.
TCTACCTCACTTATCCTACCTTCTGTCTCCATTATTCTACTGTTGGTCCCCTCCAGAGTGTTTTTGATCTCACTTATTGCATTATTCATTTTTAATTGACTCTTTTTTATTTCTTCTAGGTCCTTGTTAAACATTTCTTGCATCTTCTCAATCCTTGTCTCCAGGCAATTTATCTGTAACTCCATTTTTTTTTCAAGATTTTGGATCATTTTTATCATTATTCTAAATTCTTTTTCAGGTAGATTCCCTATCTCCTCCTCTTTTGTTGGACTTGGTGGGCATTTTTCATGTTCCTTTACCTGTTGGGTATTTCTCTGCCTTTTCATCTTGTTTAGATTGCTGTGTCTGGAGTGGGCTTTCTGTATTCTGGCGGTCTGTGGTTCCTTTTCATTGTGGAGGTTTCACCCAGTGGGTGGGGTTTGATGATTGGCTTGTTAAGGTTTCCTGGTTAGGGAAGCTTGTGTTGGTGTTCTGGTGTGTGTAACTGGATTTCTTCTCTCTGGAGTGCAATGGAGTGTCCAGTAGTGAGTTTTGAGATGGGTCTATTTGTTAGGTGTGACTTTGGGCAGCCTGTTTGTTGACACTCAGGGCTATGTCCCTGTGTTGCTTGAGAATTTGCATGGTATGTCTTGCTCTGGAACTTATTGGCTCTTGGGTGGTGGTTGGTTTCAGTGTAGGTTTGGAAGCTTTTGGATGATCTCTTATTATTTAATGTTCCCTGTAGTCAGGAGTTTTCTGGTGTTCTCATGTTCTGGGCTTAAGTCTCCTGCCTCTGGATTTCGGTCTTATTCTTCCAGTAGCCTCAAGACTTCTCCCAACTATACAGCACTGATAATAAAACTTCTAGGTTAATGGTGAAAAGATTCTCCATCATGAGGGACACCCAGAGAGGTTCACAGAGTTACATGAAGAAGAGGAGAGGGAGGAGGGAGATAGAGATGTGCAGGAGGAGGAAAAGGGGGACTCAAGAGGAGAGAGACAGATCTACGCAGTTCTCTGTTCCCTAAGTGTTCTCCATAGCCCAGACACCCACAGAGATTCACAGAATTGGATTGGGAAGAGAAGGGGGAGGGAGGAAATAGAGGTGATCTGAGGGAGAAAACGGAGAGTCAAAAGTGGGAGAGAGTAATCAACACACTCCTGAGTAAAAATGGGTGCTGAATATTGGGTTCTTAAATGTCCATAATTGATATCAAATACTGAAAAACAAAGATTAAAAATCTAGAGTAGGGGTTAGACTCTTAAAAATACAATATTAAAAACAAAAACAAAAACACAAAATAATTTTAGAAATATATATGAAGTTCAGTTTAAAAATAGGGCCTCTTCTTTTTTTTTTTTTTTTGCAAGGTTATAGTGGAATGAAAATGAAAATTAAGGAGTAATAGAGGAGTAATAGAGGACTTTAAAAGAAAATAAGAGAAAAAATAAAAAAAGAAAAAAATTTTTTTAATTAGAAAAATAGTAAAAATATATGAAAATGAAAATGAAAGTTAAGGAGTAATGGAGGTGTAATTGGGAATTTTAAAGGAAAATAAAAGAGAAAAAGTTTAAAAAAAAGAAAAGAAAAAAAAGTAAAAATATATCTAGGAATTTCTCTGGAGCTGTTGCGGTCACTGTGGGTTCAGTTCAGTTTCAGATAGCTCCTTGTCCCAGCTTACTCTTCTCGATATCTATAGGCCCCTTCCGGTGTAGTCGGTGTTAACTACAGAGATTTTAATCTTTTGCACTGGTCTCTTCTGAAGCGTTTCCCTTTGTTTATTTGGTTTCTGTTTGCTGGTCTCTTCAGTGTCTAATTTCCGCCCTGACACAAGCAGGCAGAGGTGGTCTCTTGTTTAGGTTCACTTGTTCAGTCCTGCTGCGGGGAGGGAGGGGCGCTGCAGACAAATGTCACTGGCCTGTGTGGGGAGCACTCGCAGTGTTCCGGCCACACTGGGCTTGCCCTGCTCGTGGCCTATGTGCTTTCCCCGTCTACACTGCTCAGGCTCCAGGCTGCTCTATAGGGAGTGGGCCCTGCGTGGCATGTGGTTCCAGTTTTCGAGTACTCCACAAAAGCACAGACTCGGTTCGGCCTGCATTTTGTGCCTTCCCCGGCGGAGCAGCTCAGGCAGCCAGGAGCTTGAGGAGCACACTCTCCCCGGTGCAGCGCATCTTATCCCCTCCGCAGTCCCAGCCTCAGTTTCCAGGCGCACCAGTTGGGTGCGCCTTGTGTCTGTTCTCAGGAGCTGGTCTCTAGCTGCGACCCTCCCAGCGGATCTCAACCATCCAGAATCTCAGGAAGTCTTTGGTTAGAAGCTGGAAGCCTGTTTGCAGTTTGGTATGGGGTGCCATCTCTGGGGCCAAGTTTGCCCCTTTCCCCTCCCCCCTGCCTCCTGCCTCCGGCGGGGGATGGGCTGGTCCGCAGCTGGCTAGCTCTTCTCTGGGATCGCTCAGTTCTTCCATTGTTCTGCAAACAGGCCCGCAGGTTAATTTTCTCTCTCTCTGTTTCTATCCCACAGTTTAAGTTGCTATCTCACGTTAGCTCCCTCCGATTGCCCTCAGGGCATTCAGGCCCAGTCCTTCACAGTGCCAATTTAATGCAGAGAGCAGACACTCCCTTGAAACATTTTAGAGTTTGTCTTATTCCTTCAAAGAATGCAACTAATTAATTAGGGAAAATCTTCCTCAAAAGGAAACTTTTCGAAGGCTTACCATTTCCTTCTCTTCCACATTTGTATGTCAGCCACATAGGCACAAAATCCTTATCATTGACATCATAGTTAAAGTATTTCACCTTATTTTTTATGCAGTTTTGTTTACTGTCAATAATAATTAAATTGTCATTAACTTTTTATACCCACATGCTGTATCTCTCCAAATGCTCTTCAGTGCTGTCTTCAGTGCTAGAAATTTATTATTAAGCTATTGTCCCAAGTAATTTTAATAATAATTCTCTGTGTTTCATCATAAAATACTTTTGGGTTTTGAAAAAAATCATTCTTATTAAATGCAACTCTATATCATGATTACTGTTCTAGCCCAGTTTTCTAAGTAGCAACACAGGGACTATTCATGATATGAATTGAATTGGGTAAAAGGGATAATCAAAACTGATCAGCTGGGAGAAACAAGGTTTATAAGATTAATGACAAGAGAAAGAGGGAAAGATTTGGGAGAAATTTTAAGAGTTCTGTGTAAAGCATATTAAGTATATTGTAATTTAGAGTTGCTCGATAGGCAGGTAGGAATTTGGCTACTGGTCTCCAGAGAGAGGTCAAATCTAAAGTGTAACAGAGCAAAACAAAATGAGCAGATGCTCAGAGTCCAAAGTGAAAAGAACTTTTCTCTGACCCTTGAATTGGTGACAGGAAACTCCAAGGTCACTAAAATAATAACTGTTCAATTTATTCTGAGTCTCTTGTTTCCTGTCTTCTCTCTGACCAATATTCTTGATCTAATTTTCAAATTTGTAAAACTTAATTAATTCCTCTATTTCATACAATCAAAGAAACTTTCCAGACTGCCAGTACTAGTATCAGCTCAACAATGCAGCAAAAAGCAAAAAACTATATGAGCATCAAAAAATTAGAAATTAGACACAAATCGTTAAACTTTTGAAATACACATAACCAAATTTAAAGTATTTTTTTTTTCTGTAATTAAAGAATAGACACATTTACGTTTCATTTTTTTTTTTTTTTTTTAATATCTATGCCTTTCCTTTCCATGCACTTTGGTTAAAGTGTGATTACTTGAAGATCAATGCGTCTAATGCTAATCTAAATAATTGATTATGGCTTTTTTCTTGCTTATTATTATTACTGAACTGATGTTCTTATACTCAGATGTCTGGAAGTTTAAGCTTAAATGCTCAGAGGAAAACATCATTTGCAATATTACTAAATTTGAGAAACTACTGCCACCTGAGATTATCCCCATCACAGTAGCTTTCTGTTTCTGTTCCTAATGAAACAATACATGTTGGATTTACCACAAATTTGCAAAGGTGCCATTAACAATAGAGTTCAATTAATGCTGACATTTTCATTTGATTCATACCTAAAAAAGCTATAGTGGTTCCTTCTAAAATATTACTAAAACCAGGCACCATTGTAATAACTGCTATAGAAACTCAAAGGGAGGTGTTAGCTATTATTATGTGAAATTATAACACTGAAGAAATACACGGATTCAAATTAAAACCTTCCACTATACCCTTGAAAGGAAAAATATAAAACTTTTTTAAAAAGAGCTGCAGTGGATGGAACTGAGGCGAGGAGAAGGGAAATAATTTATTTTCTTATATATTGCCTAACTTAATCTTTCCATTTAAGGAGATGCTAGGAGCATAACTTTTTGCCAGTCTTAAGATATCTGTTTAATTCAGTTCAGTTCAGTTCAGTCCCTCAGTCGTGTCCAACTCTTTGTGATCCCATGAATCGCAGCACGCCAGGCCTCCCTGTCCATCACCAACTCCCAGAGTTTACTCAAACCCATGTCCATTGGGTCGGTGATGCCATCCAACCATCTCATCCTCTGTTGTCCCCTTCTCCTCCTGCCCCCAGTCCCTCCCAGCATCAGGGTCTTTTCCAATGAGTCAACTCTTTGCATGAGGTGGCCAAAGTATTGAAGTTTCAGCTTCAACATTGATCTTTCCAATGAACACCCAGGACTGATCTCCTTTAGGATAGACTGGTTGGATCTCCTTGCAGTCCAAGAGACTCTCAAGAGTCTTCTCCAACACCACAGTTCAAAAGCATCAATTTTTCAGCATTCAGCTTTCTTCACAGTCCAAATCTCACATGCATCATGACCACTGGAAAAACCATAGCCTTGACCAGACAGACCTTTGTTGGCAAAGTAATGTCTCTGCTTTTTAATATGCTATCTAGGTTAGTCATAACTTTCCTTCCAAGGAGTAAGCATCTTTTAATTTCATTGCTGCAATCACCATCTGCAATGATTTTGGAGCCCCCAAAATTAAAGTCTGACACTGTTTCCACTGTCTCCCCATCTATTTGCCATGAAGTGATTCCACCAGATGCCATGATCTTAGTTTTCTGAATGTTGAGCTTTAAGCCAACTTTTTCACTCTCCTCTTTCACTTTCATCAAGAGGCTTTTTAGTTCCTCTTCACTTTCTGCCATAAGGGTGGTGTCATCTCCATATTTGAGGTTATTGATATTTCTCAATATCAGTCAATCTCTGGAATCAATCTTGATTCCAGCTTGTGCTTCTTCCAGCCCAGCGTTTCTCATGATGTACTCTGCATATCAGTTAAATAAGCAGGGTGACAATATACAGCCTTGACGTACTCCTTTTCCTATTTGGAACCAGTCTGTTGTTCCGTGTCCAGTTCTAACTGTTGCTTCCTCACCTGCATACAGGTTTCTCAAGAGGCAGGTCAGGTGGTCTGGTATTCCCATCTCTTTGAGAATTTTCCACAGTTTACTGTGATCCACACAGTCGAAGGCTTTGGTGTTGTCAATAAATCAGAAATAGATGTTTCTCTGGAACTCTTTTGCTTTTTTGATGATCCAGCAGATGTTGGCAATTTGATCTCTGGTTCCTCTGCCTTTTCTAAAACCAGCTTGAACATCTGGAATTTCATGGTTCACATATTGCTGAAGTCTGGCTTGGAGAATTTTGAGCATTACTTTACTGGCTTAATTATTCAAGTGGGGAAAAAAAAAAAAAAAAAAACAGTACTCTGGAAACTGATTCTCAATGAGGCAGTCCTATAGAAGGAAACTCAGGATGCATGTTTCTTGTTCACATTCTTACAGAAGGTCCATGAAAAATATGGCCATATCTTATCTGAGATTGAAAACAGCAGATGAGTTCTAGTCATTTTCACAGAAAGCTGGACCTTCTTGACTAGTAGTCTCAAGCATATGGAGATAGATATGTATGTAGATAAGTGTATGTATGTGTATTGTTGTTGTTCAGTCACTCAGTCACATCCAACTCTCCGTGACCCCATGGACTGCAGCACACCAGGCCTCCCTGTCCATCACTATCCCACGAGTTTGCTCAAACTCATGTCCATTGACTGGGTAATGCCATTCAACCATCTCATCTTCTGTCATCCTCCGCTCCTCCTGCCTTCAATATTTTCCAGCATCAGGGTCTTTTCAAATGAGTCAGCTCTTTGTGTCAGGTAGCCAAAGTATTGGAGCTCCAGCTTCAGCTTCAGCATCACTCCTTCCAATGAATATTCAGGGTTGATTTCCTTCTGGATTGACTGGTTTGATCTTGCAATCCAAAGGTCTCTCAAGAGTCTTCTCCAGTTTCACAGTTCAAAAGCATCAGTTCTTCAGCGCTCAGCTCATCCTTCTTTATGGTTCAACTCTCATATCTGTACATGACTACTGGGAAAACAAAAAACAAAAATATAGCTTTGACTATATGAATCTTTGTTGGTAAAGAAATGTCTGTTTTTGTTTTGTTTTGCTTTGTTGTTGTTGTTTTAAATATGTTATCTAGGTTTGTCATAGCTTTTCTTGCAAGGAGCAAGCATCTTTTAATTTCATGGCCACAGTCACCATCTGCAGTGATGTTGGAGCACAGGAAAATAAAATCTGTCACTGTTTACATTGATTCCCCATCTATTTGCCATGAAGTGATGAGACCAGATGCCATGATCTTAGTTTTTTGAATGTTGAGTTTCAAGTCAGCTTTTTCACTCTCCACTTTCACCTTCATCAACAGGCTTTTTAGCTCCTCTTCACTTTCCACCACAGGGTGATGTCACCTACATATCTGAGGTTGTTGAAATTTCTCCCAGGAATCTTGATACCAACTTCTGCTTCATCCAGCCCAGCATTTCACATGACGTACTCTGTGTGTAAGTTAAATAAGCAGGGTGGCATTTTACAGCCTTGATATGCTCCTTTCCCAATTTGAAGCCAATCTGTTGCTCCATGTTCCATTCTAACTGTTGTTTCTTGACCTACATCCAGGTTTCTCAGGAGGCAAGTCAGGTAATCTGGTATTCCCATCTCTTTCAGAATTTTCCAGTTTGTTGGGATCCACACAGTCAAAGGCTTTAGTGAAGTCAATGAAGCAGAAGTAGATGTTTTCTGGAATTCTTTTGCTTTTTCTATGATCCAACAGATGTTGGCAATTTGATCCCTGGTTCCTCTGCCTTTTCTAAATTCAGCTTGAACATCTGGGAGTTTTTGAGTCACATCCTGTTGAAGCCTCTCTAGAAGAATTTTGATCATTACTTTGCTAGGATATAAAATGAGTGTAATTGTTCAGTAGTTTGAACATTCTTTGGCATTGCTCTTTTTAGGATTGGAATCAACAATGATCTATTCCATTCCTGTGGCCACTGCTGAGTTTTCCAAATTAGTGGGCATAATGAGTGCAGCACTTTAACAGCATCATCTTTAGGATTTGAAATAGCTCAGCTGGAATTCCATCACCTCCACTAACTTTGTTGGTAGAAATGCTTCCTAAGGTTCACTTGATTTCACACTCCAGGATGTCTGGCTCTAGGTGAGTGATCACACTATTGTGGTTATCCAGGTCATTAAGATTTTGTTTGTATAGTTCAACTGTGTATTCTTGCCACCTCTTCTGAATATCTTCTTCTTCTCTTAGGTCCATACCATTTCTGCCTTTATTGTGCCCATATAAAGAGTTTGCAGCTTTTATGTTTTTATTCTTTCAAGCTCACTACCTTTGGAAAGTATCTCGTCTTCTCCCAGTTAAGTCTAAAAGGAGATCTAGATGAGAACTTCTAATGGTATAGCCATTTAAAAGTTTCAAAGCCCATAATGTAAGGAAGAACTTGACTTTTTCTTCTGTCTGAATAAAAATAGCCTAAAAGCCATCAAAATTATAAGGAAAATATCCTGGGACATAAACTCTATGTGGTTCTCTAATCTGATATTGGTCTACTCTTATTCCTCTCTTTATGGCTACACATGTTCTTCCTCCCACCTGGAATTTGCTTCATAACCCTCTTGTATCATATAAAACCAAATTCATTTGTACCTCCTATTGAAAAAATACTAATTTAACTTCTAACTTCAAGCTTTCTCTCTTCCTTACTTCTGCATTAGTGCCTTAATAATACTTTAGTTGTATTTTCTGTTTAAATCATCCCCCAGTTAGACCATAAGTACTTTAAGAACAAATTCATGCATCAGTGTCTTGATCATTATGATCTCCAGAGGTCTCATTACTGCCACAGAGGAATTTGTAGTTATCAAAACCAGTTACACAGTGAGTTCTGAATTAACTTTTGTTACCAGCTACACAATTTTGGACAAACATCAAAATATTATTTGCTTCAATGTCTCTTATTTTAAAGGATGAAGTATGATCTTTTCTATAAAATATTATACTTAGCAAATACTAAGCATAAGCTTGATAAATGTCAGAGAGTATATGATTCATTCAGTTATTAAGGAAAACATAGATGTGCAAATTTGCACAACTCCAGGGGGACACCATGTACATTACGTTTTATGTGAATATCAGGATAGCATGCTAACTTTGCATCACATATGTATATCACATTGACTACTTTTTTCTTTTACTGCTTTTGCCTGGCCCTGTGCTAAGTTTTAAGAATATGATAATGGAAATGATACAATTTCACTGTCCTTCTGTAAATCACTATGCGTTATAAATTGAGTCTCATTTTATTACCATGAACATGGTAGCCATTCATTTCCCCAGTATTTTAGTGTAGAGTTCTTTATTCCACAAGAACATATTGTGACATTACATTGCTGCCAACAACCAAGTTCAAAGTTTTGATAGAAGACTTCAAACAGACATGATCTGCCAGCATGTCTCATTCCTCCCTACTGATTAATATATAAAGAAAAATGAACATGTAAAGCCATGGGATTCTCCAAGTCCAAAAGTGAACACACCTACAAAAAAATAAAGCAGTTTTTTCTTTTTTTTTTTTTTTTCAAAGCACTTTCATTCAGCTTTGCTTTACAAGTTGTGAGACATGCCTCACATTGGCCAAACTTTGAGAATTCATCTCTGCTTTCACACAGTTCTTTTCTTTCAATTTCTTTACCTTATGCCATTCTCAATCCTGTTGGTCCTTTATCTCCAAATAACAGCTTTCTTCAAGCTGATATAGACACCTCAGGTGTGGTAGACAGTAATAGGTTAATGGTAAAATATCCTTTTATGTGAGCACAATGGCCACAAAATATCCCTGAACACCACAACTATGTGAAAACAGATAACCATGAGTGCATTTGTTTGAAACTATTCCCTAATTTCAACTATATCCAAACACCAATAGCTTTGATCCATGAATATTTAATAGCTTTTCTTACTTTTCCTTTAACTCATCTATTTTAGACATTATTCTTCTGCTACTTTATTGCAACTTCTATTTTCTAAGGTCACAAATAGTCTCTGAAGTGCCTATTCCAATTATTAAATCTTGGTTTTCACTTTATTAACCCTATTGGTAACATTTAACATTATTGATCACTTCTTCCTATAGAGAAGGAAAATTAGTTTTCCTTTCCTATTAGCTTTTCAAATTTTACACTCCTCTAATTTTCTTTCCTACCTAACTTTCTTTCCTACCTAACTTTCAGGCCCTTTCACTTGTTCTTTCTTATATCCCTTAACTTTTTGTGTCAGAATACTCCAGGTCTCAGTATTCAAGCAATTTCCCTTCTATCTATATATTAATTTACTTCTTGGCTTTATCAGTCTTATGGTTTTGCTTACAGTCCAATGATACTATTTCTCAAATGTACAAATTCAAGTCAGAGATGCCTATCTCCAAGCTTATATACATGAATGTAGAAGTTAAAATGATACATCATATGTTAAGCCACAAAACAAGGCTTAACAAATTTATGAAAATTGAAATTATATCAAGCACCTTTAACATTATGAAGGTATGTAATGAAAAATTAATCACAAAAGAGAAAACTGGAAAAGCAAACCATATATGTAGATTAAACAGCATACTACTGAACAACCTGTGAGTAAACAAAGAAATCAAAGGGGAATTCAAAAATTACCTTAAGACATCAGCGATATGGCAAAATGAAAAATCTGCCTTCGGTCTTCAACCAGTAAAATATTCACACTCAACAAACGTACCTTTGCCCAACACAACAGGACACCAGATAATTTTACAGATCTGTTCATTTAAAGGTGGGTGGACTGAAAAACAGGGAGGAGGCAAGATGGAGGGAATACGAGAGAGGGTGTTTGCAGTCCTGCTCTCTGACTACAGCAGTGGAACACAAAGCTTCAGAGAACCTAGTATCAGCAAAGAAGGCAACACACAAACTTCAGCTACTTGACCACACCAGAGCTCAGGGCCACAGCTGCAGAGCTTATGAAATTTACAACAAAAAAGCGAGGCACATATATGACCCCAGCTCCCCCTACCTCCATCGTGAAGCCTGTGTATCAGGGGATCCCAGACACAAGTAAAGATTCCAGCATCCCAGTGATGACAATGGCTCTGACAAAGGCAAGGCAGCAACCACCCCAGTGATGCAAGAAGCAAGAATGAAGGCATAGAATCACACTTCTTACAGGGACAGTGGAGGCTGGAAAGTGCTACTCTCAAATATATCCAGAGTCATCTCAGGTAAAAGCAATGAAAAACTTGAGTGATAGTGCAGTCTGCCAGAAGACAAAAGCAAAAAATTTAATTTATAACCTGTCATTTAATATTGAATGAACCATCAGAGAAATAATTCATCAAATAACATGAAAAACCAAACCAACATTGCACCATAAAAAAAAAAAAAATGACAGTTCTCCAGAAAATAACCTTAAAGTCACAGAATACTGTAATCTAGCTGAAGGAGAATTTAAAACAGGTGTTATGGAGAAACTCAATGAGATACAAGAAAACTCAGAAAGAAGTTTAATGAGATCAGAAATAAAATGAAATAACATAAAGAATATTTTACCAGAAAGACTGAAATTCTAAAATAAAATGACCAAACTGAAATTCTGAACCTAAATAACACAATAGTTAAGATGAAAAATTCATTAGAAAATATTGAAAATAGAGTAGACCTTATGGAAGAGATAATTGGTGAGATTGAATATATAAATACAGAAATGACACAAGTAGAGAGGAAAGATAAATTAGATATAAAGAAAATGAAGAAATAACATAAGAATTATCCAACTTTTTTAGGAAGGGCCGTGTCAGGGTAATGGATATCCCAGAAGGAGAAAAGAGGGACAGCTGCACAGATGATTAAAAAAAAAAAAGAAGCTAAGAACTTTTCAAGGCAATTCATTAAGAATATATAACACTGGTTAAAATATATGAAACTAATATAGGCACACCTAAATATATAAATTGCAGTCGCTCAGTCGTGTCCGACTCTTTGCGACCCCGTGGACTGTAGCCCACCAGGCTTCATCCGTGGGATTCTCCAGGCAAGAATACTGAAGTGGGTTTGCCATTTCCTTCTCCAGCGGATCTTCCTGGAGTGGGTTGCCATTTCCTTCTCCAGCGGATCTTCCCGACCCAGGGATGGAAGCCAGGTCTCCCACGTGGCAGGCAGACGCTTTAACCTCTGAGCCACCAGGGAAGCCCGATTATTAACATATGTAAAAGGAGGGAAGAGATCAAGATAGTGGAGTAAGAGAACAAGAGCTCGCTTTGCCCCAGGGACACATCAAAAATACTACATGTGGAGGAATTCTCACTGAAAACAAGCTGGATGCTGGCAAAAAAGACTTCTGCAAGCAAGTCTGTAAAGAAAGACACAAAAGGAGCTGGGTAAAAAGAAAAGAGAAGTGGTTATGTCCGGACCCCGGAGGGGACACAGCACAGACAGATTACACAGGCTCAGAGATCCTCCTTGGGGAGTGAGAAAATCAAATCACATATCGGGAGACCTAGCTGTGGGGCCCAAACCAGGAAGATGAGTCCCATTAGCTAATTTGAAATAAGAGGAGATCTGTGAAAACCTATACGCTACTCCTAAAGAGCATGCACATGGCTCTTTACTCCTCAGGACAAGATGGAGGAGGCAGGTGGAAATTACCCAGAATTCTGGCTGGTTTCCCACGACCACTCCACCACAAGCCCTGGCCCGCACTTAGCAACCATGCCGGGACTCTAGCTTCCGCACAGCCCCACACCTGGAAGAAAGAGAGCTCTGCCAAAGAGAGTGTGCAGTCGATGGGGCCTGAGGGGGGAGGGTTGAGTCAGCTCAGAACAAGTCAAGGGTTTTGGTTCTGCATTCAAGGAGGCAGCGGATCAGGAGAGATCTGGAGCTATGAGTGGTGTGCCAAGACAGCCCCAGTAGGTACTCATCCAGGACACAACATGGGCCCACTTCAGCCCCTCTTGCTCTAGTGCTGCCCTTCTCAGGGGGCACTGTGCCATTGCTGAAAGGGGGGAGAGTGAAAATGGAACCATCTCAGATCTTACCTTTAGGGCTTTTTCTCTAACACCTTGTGACCTGATCCCACTCCCAATAAGCTGGTGACAGCTGCTGAACACAGGAGAAGCTGTGTCTCACACCTAGCTCTGGCTCTAACCATGTATTTCCAGCCTCATCCACCACCAAGGTGATAACAGCCAGCACACACCATGATCAAGTGGGAGTTACTCCAGGGATGCAAGAATGTTTCAATATCAACAAATCAAATAATGTGATACACCACATTAACAAAATGAAAGGTAGAAATTATACAATCATCTAATTAGATTAAAAAAAAATTTCACAAAATTTCACGTCCATTCATGATAAAAAATACTCTCATCAAAAGTGACACATATGGAACAAAACTCAACATTATAAAGGCCAATTTCAACTAGCCTACAGAGAGCATCATATTCAGTGGTCAAATGTTGAAATCTTTCCTTCTAAAATCAGAAGAAAAAAAAAAGTCAAGCATGCCCATTCTCACCACTTCTATTGATCATGATGTTACAAGTCCTAGCAATAGCTCTTAAGAAAAGGAAATATAAGACATCAAAATTGAAAAGGAAGAATAAAACTGTCACTATTTGCAGATGATATGATGCTATACATAGAAAGCCCTAATGTTTCCACAAAAACCTTTTAGAACTAATCAATGAACTCTGTAATTTTGCAGGATACAAGACTATTATACAAAAGCATGTTTGTTGCTTTTCTAAACACTAATAATGAGCTACAATAAAGAGGAAAAATTGCTTTTAAAATTGCAGCCAAGAGAATAAGATGTATTAATTTAACTAAATTTAATTAATTAATTAAATTAATGTAACTGAATTAAATGTAACCAAAGTGGTGAAAAACTTATACTCTGAAAACTATAAAACATTGATAAACGGATTCAAAATGATACAAAGAAGTAGAAAGTTACCCTATGTTCCTGGATTTGAAAAGTTAATACTGTTAAAAGATCAATATTACCTAAAGCAACCTACAGATTTAACACAATCACTATCAAACTACTGATGACTTTTTTTTTCACAGAACTTGAACAAATAATCCTAAAATTTATACAGAAACACACACAAAAAATCACTGAATCACTACGACATTTTTTTGGAAAAACAACAAAACCAGAGGTTATCATGCTCCCTGACTTCAGACTATATTAAAAAGCAATGCTAATCAAAACAGTATGATATTGTCATAAAAATAAACACATAAATCAATTGAACAGAATGTAGAGTCAAGAAACAAATCCATGCATTTATAATCAATTAAGTTATGACAAGAGACATGATATACAATGTGGAAAAGACAGGCTTTTCAATGAGTCATTCTGGGAAAACTGGACAGTTACATGTAAAAGACTAAAATTAGAACATTTTATCATATCATATTAAGAAAATAAACTCAAAATGAGTTAAAGACCAAAATATAAGGCCTTAAATTATTAAACTCCTATAAGGAATTATGTCAGAGGCAGAATACTCTTTAGCATAAGTCATAAACATATATATATATATATATATATCATATATATATGCATTATATATATATATACAAGATTTGTGTCCTAAGGCAAGAGACACAAAAACAAAAGTAAAGTTTTTTGAATAGCAAAGTAAACTTTGATAAGACACCTACTGAATGGGAGAAAATATTTACAAATTATATGACTGATAAAGGGTTAAGATCCAAAATATATAAACAACTAATACAACTCAATAGCAAAAACTCAGACAACCCAATTTTTAAAAGTGGGCAGAAAATCTGGATAGATATTTTTGAAAAGACATACAGATAGCCCACAGGAAAATGAAAAGCTGTTCAACATTGCTAACTACCAGGGAACTGCAAGTGAAAATCATGGTGAGGTATTCCCACACCTGTCATAGTGGCAATCATCAGAAATTCTACAAATAATAAGTGTTGGTGAGGATGTGGAGAAAAGTGAGCACAGTTGGTGGGAATGTAAGTTGGAGCAGCCACTTTGGGAAACAGGTTTTTCAAAAGATAAAAACAGAATTACCATGTGTTCCAACAATTCTACACTTGTGTATTTTCTTAAGAAAATAAAAACAGTAATTTGAAAAGACAACCTGCACCCATTTTCACACCAGAATTATGTACAATAGCCAAGGTGTGGCAGCGGCCTAAGTGTTCATTAACAGATGAAAGTATAAAGAAGATGTTGTATAAGTATACAATGAAATATTACTCAGTCATTAAAGAGAATGAAGCAACAACGTGGATGTACTTGGAAAATATTGTGCTTAGTAAAATGTGGCAGACAATGACAAATACCGTACGTTACCACTTAAATTGGAATTTAAAATATAATCCAACTAATGAATATAACAAACCATAAATGGACTAGAATGTATAGAGAAAAGATAGTGGTTACCATTGGAAAGAGGAAAGGGGAGAGTGGCAAGATAGAGGTAATGGCTTTAAAAGTATGCAGTACTATGTATAAAACAAATGGGCTATAAGAATATGTTGTACAGCACAGGGAATAAAATAAATATTTTATGATAACCTTAAACAGAGTGTAATCTATAAAAATATTGAATCACTATATTGTACATCTGGAACTAGTATAACATTGTAAATCAACTATAAGTTAGTTAGTTAAGCTGCCCAGTCGTGTCTGACTCTTTGCGACCCAGTGGACCGTAGCCCACCAGGCTCCTCCATCCATGGGATTCTCCAGGCAAGAATACTAGAGTGGGTTGTCATTTCCTTCTCCAATCAACTATACTTTGATACAAAATGTAATACTTTAAAAAACAGACCCAAAGGGAGAAATTGCCACCAACACAATAATAATAGGGGTCTTTAACAACCTACTTACATCAATGGGTGGAAGAACATTAAGACAGAAAGTCAACAAAGAAGCAGTGTACAATGAAACATTTAGAACAGATGGATTTGACAGAATCGTGTAGAACATTTTGTCCTAATGCAGCAGATAACATTCTCTTCAAGTGCACATGGAATTTCTCAAAGATACACCATATGTCAAGACACAAAGCCAGTCAGAAAATTTAAGACTGAAATCACATTGAGCATCTTCTCCAATCGTGTTGGAATGAAACTAAAAGTCAAGTAAATGAAAAAAAACAGGAAAAGTAAAAAATATGTGGAGACTGAATATGTTGCTACTGCATAACTACTAGATCAATGAAGAACTTGAAGGAGAAATAAAATATTATCTGAAGACAAATGAAAATGAAAATACAATATATGAAAAACTATGAAATACAGGAAAAGAGTACTAACAAGGAAGTTTACTTTAATAGCAACATAGGCCTATCTCAACAAAAAAGAAAAATCTCAAATAAACCATACAACATACATAAAGGAGCTAGGGGGAAAAAACTCCAAAGTCTGCAGAAGGAAATATATCATAAAGCTCAAAGCAGTAAAAATAAAATAAAGAATAAAAGGTGATAGTTAAGATTGATGAAACAAGAGTTGGTTATTTGAAAAGATAAATAAATTAGCAACCCTTTAGGTAAGCTCATTAATAAAAAGAGAAAGAGAGAAGTTCCTGAAAAAAAACAAAGTTAAAAAAATAACAATACCAAAGAAATATAAAGAGTTATGAGAATATTTGTTGTTGTTCAGTCATTAAATAATGTCTAACTCTTTCCATGCCAGGTTTCTCTGTCCTCCACTAACTCCCACCTGCATGTATGCTAAGTCACTTCAATCGTATCCAACTCTGAGCGACCCTATAAACTTTAAGCTTCCAGACTCCTCTGTCCATGGGATTCTCCAGGCAAGAATGTGGGAGTGGGTAGCCATACCATCCTCCAGGGGATCTTCCTGACTCAGGGATTGAACCCACATCTCTTACATCTCCTACATTCGCAGGCAGGTTCTTTACCACTAGCACCATATGGGAACTCCCACAAACTCCCACGGTTTGCTTGCATTCATGTCCATTGAGTTGGTGATACTATCTAACCATCTCATCTGCTGCCTCCCTCTTCTCCTTTTGCCTTCAGTCTTTCCCATCATCTTTTCCAATGAGTTGGTTCTTTGCATCAGGTGGCCAATGTATTGGAGCTTCAGCAAAAGTCCTTCTAATGAATATTCAGGGTTGATTTCCTTGACTATCGACTGGTTTGATCTCCTTGAAGTCCAAGAGATTCTTGAGAGTCTTCTCCAGCACCACAATTTGAAAGCATCAGTTCCTTGGCACTCAGTTTTCTTTATGGCCCAACTCTCATATCCATACATGACTACCGAAAAAACCATAGCTTTGACTCTGTGGCCCATTGTCAGGAAAGTGATGTCTCTGATTTTTAATATGTTACCTAAGTTTTTCATAGATTTCCTTCCAAGGAACAAGCATCTTTTAATTTCATGGCTGCAATCACTATCTTCAGTGATGTTGGAGCCCAGGAAAATAAAATCTGTCACTGCTTCCATTTTGTCACCTTATATTTGCCATGAAGTTATGGAAGAAAATACCATGATCTTAGTTTTTTTAATGCTGAGTTTCAAGCCAGCTTTTTCACTCTCTTCTTTATCAAGAGACTCTTTAGTTCCTCTTCACTTTCTGCGATTAGAGTGGTATCAACCACATATCTGAGATTGTTGACATTTCAATATTATAAGATGATTATGAACAGCTATAGACACCAAATTGGAAATCCTAGGAGAAATTATCAAATACCTGGACTCCTACAACTTTACAGGACTTAATAGATGAAGCTGAAAATTTGAAGAGATGGATCATTAGTATAACAATGAAAACAGTAATCAAAAAGTTCCCAAATAAAAGCTCAGGCCCACATGGCTAAACAGGTAAATTGTATCAAACATTCAAAGATGATTTAATCATATTCTTCTCAAACTATAACAAAAGATTGATGAGAAGAGAATGACTCCTAAGTCATTTTATAAGGCCAACATCACCCTGATCCCAAAATCAGAAAAAGATAATACCACTATAATTAAAGGCCAATATCTCTGAAGAATATTGATGCAAACATGTTCAACAACAGGTTTACAAACTGCATTAAACAATGCATTAAAGGATCATACACCATAACCAAGTGGGATTTATTTCAATCATGCAAGGATGTTTCAACATCTTCTAATCAATCAACATAATAAACTACCTTTAGAAATAAAGGATAAAAACATATGATCTTAATACACACAGAAAAAGCACTTAACATGATTCAACACTCATTTATCACAAAAAAATCTCAATAAATTATGTACAGAAGGGTTATGTCTCTGTGTGCTCAGTTGCTCAGTCTTGTGCATCTCTTTGTGGCTTTATGAACTGTAGCCCACCAGACTCCCCTGTCTGTGAAAATTTCCAGGCAAGATTACTGAAGTGAATTACCATTTTCTACTCCAGGGAATATTTCTGACCTAGGAATTGAACCCATATCAGCATCTCCTGCATTGACAGATGGATTCTTTACCATTGTACCACCTGGAAAACCCCATAGAAGGGACATAACTCAACATAATAAAAGCCATATATTGCAAACCCTTAACTAGCATCATAATCAATGTTGAAAAATTGAAAGCTATCTCTCTAGGATCAGGAGCATGATAAGAATGCACACTCTCACCATCCCCATTCAACAAAGTATTGGAAGTCAATGCTAGATCAGTTCAGCAAGGAACAGAAATCAAATGCATCCAATTATAAAGAAATAAGTAAAACTTTCACTATTTGCAGATGACATGATTTTATATATATATATATATGTATAACCCTAAAGCATCCACAAAAATACTGTTAGAAATAACAGTACAGTAAATCTGCAGGATACAAAATCAACATATGTATATCTACTGTATTTTCATATGCTAGTAATGAGCTATCAGAAAGAGAAATTAAGAAAACAGTATTTATAATAGTGACAAAATAATAAAATAAAAATAAATAAATCTATTCAGGGAGGTAAGACTTCAGGTACTCTGAACGTTATAAGACATTGTTGAAAGAAATAAAAAACAAAGCAGATTAATAAGTAAAAACCGATTTGTATTCATAAATTAGAATATTTAACATTAACAAAGCATTCTAATTTTAAGCAATCTACAGATTTAATGTAATTTCTATCAAAATTTCCAGGACATTTTTCACAGAAATAGAACAAATTATTCTAAAATTTTTATTGAACTACAGAAAAAATCCAGATGGCCAAAGCAATCCTAGAAAAAAACCCAGCAAAGCTGGAGGTATCACACTCTCTGATTTCAAGCTGTATTACAAAGTCGGGATAATTAAAAACAGGTTAGTACTGGCAGAAAATCAAATAAATAGATGAACAGAATTGAGAGCATAGAAATACACCCATGTGTGTGTTAACAGTTAAAGCTTACAATAAAGGAGTAAGGAACATAGAATAGAGAATGGATAAGCTCTTCAATAAATGATGTTGAAAAAACTAGGCAGATACTTGCCAAAAAAAAAAAAAAAAAATGAACTAGACCACTGTCTAATACCATACAAAAAGTTGACTCAAGATGGATTAAAGACTTAAATGTAAAACATGAAACCTTACACCTTCTAGGAAAAAAAAAAAAAAAACATAGTATGCTCTTTGACATTGGTCTTAACAATATCTTTCTGTCTCCTCTGGCAAAGGAAACAGAAACAAAAATAAACAAATGGAATTTTATCAAATTAATAAGTTTCTGCACAATAAAACAAACCTTCAAGAAACAAAATACAACCAACCAAATGGGAGAAGATATTTACAAATAATCTATCCAACAAAGGGATTGATATCCAATAAAGAACTAATACAACTCAATAAAACAAAAAACAAACAACAGCATTAAAAATTGGGCAAAGGAGCAAAAATACATTTTTCCAAAAAGAACATAAAAATGACCAAAAGACACATGAAAAGATGTTTAAAATTGCTAATTTTTAGTGAAATGCAAATTTAAACCAGGATGAGATGTCACCTCACACAAAAGACAAAAATGGAAAAATTTGATGAGGTGTAGAAAAGAGAGCACACATATATTACAGGTGGGATTGTAAATTGGTGTAACCACCATGGAAAGCAGTATAGAAATTTCTCAAAAAATAAATAAATAAATAAAAATTGAACTACCATGTGATTCAGCTATTCCACTTCTGAATAAACATCCAAAGAATACAAAACATTAATCAGAAAATACATTAAAAAATAAAATAAAGTACCTAGAAAAAAACTAAGCATGTGAAATACATACAGAGAAAATTTTTAAAGTCATAAGGGAAATTAAAGGTGATTCAAAGAAAGCTATACCACACTCTTGGATTGGAAGAAATAGCCATATCACACAATGAATTCTTGGCCATGGAATTCTCCAGGCCAGAATACTGGAGTTGGTAGCCATTCCCTTCTCCAGAAGATCTCCCCAACCCAGGGATCAAACCCAGGTCTCCCCCATTGCAGGCGGATTCTTTACCAGCTGAGGCGCCATGGAAGCCCAAGAATACTGGAGTGGGTAGCCTATCCCTTCTCCAGAAGATATTCCTGACCCAGGAATCAAACCAGGGTCTTCTGCATTGCAGGTGGATTCTTTACCAACTGAGCTACCAGGGAAGCCCTTAAAACAGTCATAAGGAAAATTAAAGATGATTCAAAGAAATTCAAAGCTATACCATGCTCTTGGATTGGAATAAATAGCCATATCACTCAAAGTAACCTACAGATTTAATGTAATATTTATCAAAATGCCCATGAAATGCTTCACAAAATTAGAACAAATAATTCTAAAATTTGTGTGGAGCTACAAAAGACCCAGAATTGACAAAGCAATCCTGAGGGAAAAGAGAAAAGCTGGATGCATAGCCATCACAGACTTCAGACAATACTACAAAGCTACAATAATCAAAATAGCATAGTACTGGCCAAAAAAAAAGCACACATATAGATCAATGGAACAGAATAGAGAGCCCAGCAGTAAACCTACACACCTAGAGTCAACCTATGATAAATGAGGCAAAAATATACATTAGAGAATAGACAGTATATTTAGCTATAAGTGTTAGGAAATCTGGAAAGGTACTTGTAAATCAATGAAATCAGGACACACCCTCAAAGTATATGGGGTTCCATGGTGGCTCAGTAGTAAAGAATCCAACTGTAGTTCGATTGTGGACCCAGGTTTGATCCCTGAGTCAGGAAGACCCCCCTGGAGAAGGGTATAGCAACCCACTCCAGGATTCTTGCCTGGAGAATATCAAGAACAGAGGAGCCTGGTGGGTTACAGTCTGTAGTGTCACAAAGAGTTGGACAGGACTGAAGCAATTGGGCACACATGGACACACACACTACACACAAAAATTAATTCAAAATAGTTTAAAGATCTAAATATAAGACATGGAATCATAAAACTCCCAGAAGAAAACAAAGGCAAATAATTACCTTACCATAAATTGTGGCAATATTTTCTTAGATAGGTCTCCCAAAGCAAAGGAAATAAAAGCAAAAATAAATTAATGGGACCTAATCAAGCTTAAAACCTTTTGCACACTGAAAGAAACCTTCAACAAAATAAAAAACAAGCTGCAAACTGGGAGGAAATATTTGAAAATTATGGAAAATACAGGCATTAATATTGCAAATACAAACATCAATAGAGAATTGGTTCAAGAGTGTGAAGTAGAAGGATGTACATTCATCTCCAGCTAGAGCACCAAAATGGCAACAAACTGTTGAGTAGCCATCGACAATAGGACACTAGAACCTACCAAAAAATGATTACCCATGCCCAAGGACAAAAGAGAAACCACAAAGAGACAGTTGGAGGGCATAATCATGATAAACTCAAATCTCATATCTGCCAGGTGGGCAACCCACAAACTAGAAAACAATAGTACCAAAGGTTCCCCCACAGTTGTGAAGGTTTTGAGCCCCATGTCAGGTTTTCCATCCAGGGGACCTGGCAAAGGGGTTACGAAACCCCAGGGACTCTGACCATGAAGGCCAGTTGGCTTTGCTTACAGGAATCCCGCAGGACTAGAAGAAACAGAGACTTCATTCTTGATGGACAGAAACAAAATTTTGGGCCATGCGGGCCCAGGAGAAAGGAGCAGTGACCCCACAGGAGACTGAACCAGACTTGCCTGTTAGTGTTGGAGGGTATGCTGCAAAGGCATGTTTCAGTAGACGCTCATTGTGGGGATGGGGGCAAGACAGCAGCAGTCTTGGGAGGTGCCCCTTGGTGTGAATGCTCTTGGAGTTTGCCATTAGCCCTACCATAGAGGCATATAGGGATTTCCCAGGTGGCACAACAGTAAGGAGTCCACCTGTCAATGCAGGAGATGCCAGAAATGAGGGTTTGATTGCTGAATATTCATTGGAAGGACTGCTGATGAAGCTGAAGCTCAAATACTTTGGCCACATAATGTAACTATCCATCTCAGTGCAAACCTGATACTGGGAACAATTGAAGGCAAAAGGAGATGGAGGTGGCAGAGGATGTAAGTTATTAGATAGCATAGCTGACTCAAAGAACAGAGTTTGAGCAAACTCCAGAAGATAGTTGAGACAGAGAAGGTTGGCACATTGCAGCGCATGGGGTTGCAAAGAATCGAACATGACTCAGCAACTAAACAACAAAAAGGGGCTGGCAGACTACAGAATTGAGTAGCTTTAGGCCAAACAACTAACAAGGAGGGAGCACAGCCCCATCCATCAGCAGACAGTTGGTTTAAAGTCTTACTGAGCACAGAGCTGCCCACCAGATCAGGACCCAGTTTTTCCCACTGCCAGTCCCTCCCATCAGGAAGTTTACACAAGACTGTTAGCCTCATCCACCAGAAGACAAACAGAAGAAGCAAGAAGAACTACAGGCCCACAGCCTCTAGAATAAAAACCACAATTACGGAAAGGTAATCAAAATGAAAAGGCAGAGAATTATTTCCCAGGTGAAGGAACAAGATAAAACATCAGAAAAACAACTAAATGAAAAGATAGGCAACCTTCAAAAAAAAAAAAAACAACTCAGAATAATGATAGTGAACATGATCTAGGATCTCAGAATGGAGAAGATACCAAGAAATATTTACCAAAGATCCAGAAGAACTAAAGAGCAAATAGAGATGAACAAAACACTAGAAGGAATCAATAGCAGAATAACTGAGGCAAAAGAACAGATAGTGACCTGAAAGGTAGAATGGTGGAAATCACATCTTTCTCTTCTGTTCTATTCATATTTCTGTTCATATTCTGTTCTGGAAACATAATATGGGGGGAAAAAAAGAAGAAGAAGATAGCCTAAGAGACCTCTGAGATAATATTAACCATGCCAACGTTTGCATTATGGGGGTCCCAGGAAAGAAGAGAGAGAGAAAGGACCTGAGAAAATATTTGATAAGATAATTGCTGAAAAATTCCTTGACCTGGGAAAGAAAATATTCAATAAAGTCCAGGAAGTACAGAGAGTCCCAGGCAGGCTAAACCCAAGGGGGAACACATTAAGACACTTAGTAATTAAACTGACAAAAATTAAAGATAAAACATTAAAAGCAATAGGGTGAAAAAATAACATATAAGAGAACTCCCATAGTTTTATTAGCTGATTTCTCAATAGAAATTCTACAAGCCAGAAGGAATTGGTACTACACAAAGTGATGAAAGGGAAGAACCTACAACTAAGAACACTCTAGCAAACAGTGAAAGTTTTACCTCTTCTTTTCCTATCTGGATTCCTTTTACTTCTTTTTCTGCTCTGATTGCTGTGGCCAGCACTTCCAACACTAGGTTGAATAGTAGTGGTGAGAGTGGGCACCCTTGTCTTGTTCCTGATTTCAGGGGAAATGCCTTCAATTTTTCACCATTGAGGGTGATGCTTGCTGTGGGTTTGTCATATATAGCTTTTATTATGTTGAGGTATGTTCCTTCTATTCCTGCTTTTTGGAGAGTTTTAATCATAAATGAGTGTTGAATTTTGTCAAAGGCTTTCTCTGCATCTATTGAGATAATCATATGGTTTTTATCTTTCAATTTGTTAATGTGGTGTATTACATTGATTGATTTGCGGATATTAAAGAATCCTTGCATTCCTGGGATAAAGCCCACTTGGTCATGGTGTATGATTTTTTTAATATGTTGTTGGATTCTGTTTGCTAGAATTTTGTTAAGGATTTTTGCATCTATGTTCATCAGTGATATTGGCCTGTAGTTTTCTTT
The DNA here is from genome assembly GCF_033118175.1 of Dama dama. Lineage (NCBI taxonomy): Eukaryota > Metazoa > Chordata > Mammalia > Artiodactyla > Cervidae > Dama > Dama dama. The sequence goes on from NC_083681.1 coordinate 14,657,087, forward strand.
TTTTGTGGCATCTTTGTCTGGTTTTGGAATTAGGGTGATGGTGGCCTCATAGAATGAGTTTGGAAGCTTACCTTCTTCTGCAATTTTCTGGAAGAGTTTGAGTAAGATAGGTGTTAGCTCTTCTCTAAATTTTTGGTAGAATTCGGCTGTGAAGCCATCTGGTCCTGGGCTTTTGTTTGCTGGAAGATTTTTGATGACAGTTTCGATTTCCTTGCTTGTGATGGGTCTGTTAAGATCTTCTATTTCTTCCTGGTTCAGTTTTGGAAAGTTATACTTTTCTAAGAATTTGTCCATTTCATCCAAGTTGTCCATTTTATTGGCATAGAGCTGCTGGTAGTAGTCTCTTATGATCCTTTGTATTTCTGTGTTGTCTGTTGTGATCTCTCCATTTTCATTTCTAATTTTGTTAATTTGGTTTTTCTCTCTTTGTTTCTTAATGAGTCTTGCTAATGGTTTGTCAATTTTGTTTATTTTTTCAAAAAACCAGCTTTTAGCTTTGTTGATTTTTGCTATGGTCTCTTTAGTTTCTTTTGCATTTATTTCTGCCCTGATTTTTAAGATTTCTTTCCTTCTGCTAACTCTGGGGTTCTTCATTTCTTCCTTCTCTAATTGCTTTAGGTGTAGAGTTAGGTTATTTAATTGGTTTTTTTCCTGTTTCTTGATGTAAGCCTGTAATGCTATGAACCTTCCCCTTAGCACTGCTTTTACAGTGTCCCATAGGTTTTGGGTTGTTGTGTTTTCATTTTCATTCATTTCTATACATATTTTGATTTCTTTTTTGATTTCTTCTATGATTTGTTGGTTATTCAGAAGCGTGTTATTTAGCCTCCATATGTTTGAAGTTTTAACAATTTTTTCCCTGTAATTGAGATCTAATCTTACTGCACTGTGGTCAGAAAAGATGACTGGAATGATTTCAATTTTTTTGAATTTTCCAAGACCAGATTTATGGCCCAGGATGTGATCTATTCTGGAGAATGTTCCGTGTGCACTTGAGAAAAAGGTGAAGTTGATTGTTTTGGGGTGAAATGTCCTATAGATATCAATTAGGTCTAGCTGGTCCATTGTGTCATTTAAGGTTTGTGTTTCCTTGTTAATTTTCTGTTTAGTTGATCTATCCATAGTTGTGAGTGGGGTATTAAAGTCTCCCACTATTATTGTGTTACTATTAATTTCCTCTTTCATACTTGTTAGCGTTTGCCGTACATATTGCGGTGCTCCTATGTTGGGTGCATATATATTTATAATTGTTATATCTTCTTTTTTGATTGATCCTTTGATCATTATGTAGTGTCCTTCTTTGTCTCTTTTCACTTCCTTTATTTGAAAGTCTATTTTATCTGATATGAGTATTGCGACTCCTGCTTTCTTTTGGTCTCCGTTTGCATGAAATATTTTTTTCCAGCCCTTCACTTTTAGTCTGTATGTGTCTCTTGTTTTGAGGTGCAGATGACATGATCCTCTACATAGAAAACCCTAAAGATTCTACCAGAAAATTACTAGAGCTAATCAATGAATATAGTAAAGTTGCAGGATATAAAATTAACACACAGAAATCCCTTGCATTCCTATATACTAACAATGAAAAAACAGAAAGAGAAATTAAGGAAACAATACCATTCACCATTGCAACAAAAAGAATAAAATACTTAGGAGTATATCTACCTAAAGAAACAAAGGACCTATACATAGAAAACTATAAAACACTGATGAAAGAAATCAAAGAGGACACAAACAGATGGAGAAACATACCGTGTTCATGGATTGGAAGAATTAATATTGTCAAAATGGCTATTCTACCCAAAGCAGTCTATAGACTCAATGCAATCCCTATCAAGCTACCAACGGTATTTTTCACAGAACTAGACCAAAGAATTTCACAATTTGTATGGAAATACAAAAAACCTCGAATAGCCAAAGTAATCTTGAGAAAGAAGAATGGAACTGGAGGAATCAACCTGCCTGACTTCAGACTCTACTACAAAGCCACAGTCATCAAGACAGTATGGTACTGGCACAAAGACAGAAATATAGATCAATGGAACAGAATAGAAAGCCCAGAGATAAATCCACGAACCTATGGACACCTTATCTTCAACAAAGGAGGCAAGGATATACAATGGAAAAAAGACAACCTCTTTAACAAGTGGTGCTGGGAAAACTGGTCAACCACTTGTAAAAGAATGAAACTAGAACACTTTCTAACACCATACACAAAAATAAACTCAAAATGGATTAAAGATCTAAATGTAAGACCAGAAACTATAAAACTCCTAGAGGAGAACATAGGCAAAACACTCTCCGACATAAATCAAAGCAAGATCCTCTATGACCCACCTCCCAGAATATTGGAAATAAAAGCAAAACTAAACAAATGGGACCTAATGAAACTTAAAAGCTTTTGCACTACAAAGGAAACTATAAGTAAGGTGAAAAGACAGCCCTCAGATTGGGAGAAAATAATAGCAAATGAAGAAACAGACAAAGGATTAATCTCAAAAATATACAAGCAACTCCTGCAGCTCAATTCCAGAAAAATAAATGACCCAATCAAAAAATGGGCCAAAGAACTAAACAGACATTTCTCCAAAGAAGACATACAGATGGCTAACAAACACATGAAAAGATGCTCAACATCACTCATTATTAGAGAAATGCAAATCAAAACCACAATGAGGTACCATTACACGCCAGTCAGGATGGCTGCTATCCAAAAGTCTACAAGCAATAAATGCTGGAGAGGGTGTGGAGAAAAGGGAACCCTCTTACACTGTTGGTGGGAATGCAAACTAGTACAGCCGCTATGGAAAACAGTGTGGAGATTTCTTAAAAAACTGGACATAGAACTGCCATATGACCCAGCAATCCCACTTCTGGGCATACACACTGAGGAAACCAGATCTGAAAGAGACACGTGCACCCCAGTGTTCATCGCAGCACTGTTTATAATAGCCAGGACATGGAAGCAACCTAGATGCCCATCAGCAGATGAATGGATAAGGAAGCTGTGGTACATATACACCATGGAATATTACTCAGCCGTTAAAAAGAATTCATTTGAACCAGTCCTAATGAGATGGATGAAGCTGGAGCCCATTATACAGAGTGAAGTAAGCCAGAAAGATAAAGAACATTATAGCATACTGACACATGTATATGGAATTTAGAAAGGTGATAACAATAACCCTATATGCAGAACAGAAAAAGAGACACAGAAATACAGAACAGACTTGTGAACTCTCTGGGAGAATGTGAGGGTGGGATATTTCAAAAGAACAGCATGTATACTAACTATGGTGAAACAGATCACCAGCCCAGGTGGGATGCACGAGACAAGTGCTCCGGCCTGGTGCACTGGGAAGACCCAGAGGAATCGGGTGGAGAGGGAGGTGGGAGGGGGGATCGGGATTGGGAATACATGTAAATCCATGGCTGATTCATAGCAATGTATGACAAAACCCACTGGAAAAAAAAAATAATAATAAAAATTAAAAAAAAAAAAAATAAAAAAAAAAAAAAAAGAACACTCTAGCTTGGAAGGCTCTCATTCAGATTTGATGGAGAGATTAGAAGCTTTACAGACAAGCAAAAGATAAGAGAAGTCGGTACCACTAAACCAGCTTTACAACAAATGCTGAAGGAAATTCTCTCAGCAGGAAAAAAACAAGAGAATTAAAAGGCCTACAAAAAATAAATCCAAAACAATTAAGAAAATTGGATCAAACATATCAACAAAAATGGGATAAAACATATTAACAAAAAGACACAGACTGGCTGGGTGGATACAAAAATAAGACCCATATTTATGCTCTCTACAATAGAACTACCTCAAAAATAGGGAAAATCACAGACTGAAAATAAGGGGATGGGAGAAGGTATTCTATACAAATGGAAATCAAAAGAAAGCTGGAGTAGCAATGTTCAGATGAATTTTAAAACACTGTTATAAGAGACAAAGAAAGACACTGCCTAACGATCATAGGTTCCATCCAAGAAGAAGATATAATAATTAAAAATATTTATGTACCCCTTCATGGACCACTGCCTTGTCATGGCAAAATGGCTTGCATAACTCAATGAAGCTATGAGCCATGCCATGTAGGGCCACCCAAGATGGACAAGTCATAGCAGAGAGTTCTGACAAAACATGATCCCACTGGAGGAGAGAATGGCAAAACACCCCAGTAACTTGCCATGAGAACCTCATGAATTGTATAAAAGGACAAAAATATATGACAACAAAAGATGAGTTCCTCAGGTCTGAAGGTATCCAGTATGTTACTGGGGAAGAGCAAAGGACAACTACTAATAGCCTCAGAAAGAATGAAGTGGTTGGGTCAAAATGGAAAAGATGCTCAGTTGTAGATGAGCCTAGTGATGAAAGTTAAATATGATGCTGCAAAGAAAAGCATTTCATAGGAACCTGGATTGTTAGGTCCATAAATCAAGGAAACCTGGACGTGGTCAAGCAGGAGATGGTAAGAATAACCATCGACATCTTAGGAATCAGTGAACTAAAATGGATGATAATGGGAAAATTTAATTCCAATGACCATTATATCTACTACTGTGGGCAAGAATCCCATAGAAGAAATATAGTAGCCCTCATAACCAGAGTCTAAGTCAAAAGAGTCCAAAAGGCAGTACTTGGGTGCAACCTCAAAAATGAGAGAATGATCTTTGTTCATTTCCAAGGTAAGCCATTCAACATCACAGTAATCCAAATAAATTCCCCTACCACTGATACCAAAGAAGTGGAATTTGATCAGTTCTATGAAGACCTAGAAGACCTTCTAGAATTAGCACCAAAAAAAACAAAAAGATATTCTATTCATCCCTGGGGATTGGAATGCAAAAGTAGGAAGTCAAGAGATACCTGGAGTAACAGACATGCTTGGCCTTGAAGAACAAAATGAAGCACAGCAAAGGCTAACTGAATTCTGCCAAAAGAATGCATTGATCTTAGCAAATACCTCTTTTCAACAACACAAGAGATGACTTTACACTTGACATCACCAAATGGCCAATACCAAAATCATATTGATTACATTATTTGTAGCTAAAGATGGAGAAGCTGTATACAGCCAGCAAAATCAGACCTCGAGCTGACTGTGGCTCAGATCATCAGCTTCTCATAGCAAAATGCAGGCTCAAACTAAAGAAAGCAGGGGAAACCACTAGGGCAGCTAAGTACCATTTAAACCAAATCTCCTACGAATATGCAGTGGAAGCAATGAAAAGAATCAAAGGATCAGAATTTGTAAACAGTGTTCCTGAAGAACTATGGACACAGGTCCATAATATTGCATAGGTGTCAGCAAATAAAATCATCTCAAAGAAAAGCAAGAAGGTAAAGTAGATATCTGAGGAAGACTTACAAAAAGCTAAAGAAAGAATAGAAGCAAAAAACAAGGGAGAAAGGGAAAGGTATATCCAACTAAACAGAGGTCAGAGAGAAAAGAAGGTCTTCTTCAGGGAACAGTGTATAAAACTAGAAAATAGCAACAGAAGGGGAAAGACAAGAGATCGCTTCAGGAAAATTGGAGCTATCAAGGGAATATTTTGCCCAAAGATGGACACAATAAAGGACATAAATGTTAGAGACCTAGTAGATGCTGAAGAGATCAAGGAGAGATGGAAAGAATATATGGAAGAACTGTATAAAAAAAAAAGAAAATACATATGAACGGGATAATCATGATAGTGTGGTCAGCCACCCAGAGTAAGACATTCTGGAGAGGAAAATCAAGTGGGCCTTAGGAAGCACTGCTGTTAATAAAGCTAGTGGATAGGATAGAATTCCAGTAAAACTATTCAAAACCCTAAAGGATGATGCCATCAAGTAGTTTACATTCAATATGTCAGCAATTCTGGAAGACCCCACAGTGGCCACAGGACTAGAAAATGTTGATCCTCATCCCAATTCCCAAGAAGGGTAGTACTAAAGAATATGTTAACCATAGGACAGTTGCTCTCATCTCCCATGCTAGTAAGGTCATTCTTAAAATCTTGCACAGTAGGCTTCAGCATTATGTGAACCAAGAATTTCCAGATGTCCAAGCTGGATTTAGAAAAGGATCAAACTGCCAACATTCACTGGATCATAGAGAAAGCTAGGGAATTCCAAAAAATGCTTACCTCTGCTTCATTGACTATGCAAAGCCTTTGACTGTGTGGATCTAAAAAGCTGTGGAAAGTTCTTAAAAAGGTGGGAATGCCAGACCATCTTATCTGTCTCCTGAGAAATCAGTATACAGGTCAAGAAGCAGCAATTAGAACCCTGTATGAAACAATTGATTGGATCAAGATTGAGAAAGGAGTACAACAGGGCTGTGTGCTGCCCTGTTTGTTTAATCTATATGTTTGTTTAATCTATATGCTGAGCACATCATGAGAATTACCGGGCTGGATGAGATACAAGCTGGAATCAAGATAGGTGGGAGAAACATCAACAACCTCAGATATGCGGATGATACCACTCCAATGGCAGAAAGTGAAGAGGAACTAAAGAGCCTCTTGAAGAGGATGAGGAAGAAAACTGAAAAAGACAGCTTAAAACTAAGTATTAAATAAATAAATAAATAAATAAGATCATGGCATCCAGTCCCATTACTTCAGAGCAAATTGGGGGGGGGGGGGGGATGGAAGTAGTGGCAAAACACTCTGTCACATAAACTGTGGCAATAATTTTCTCGATCTGTCACATAAAATAATGAAAATAAAAGCAAAAATAAATAAATAGGACCCACACAAACATAAAAGCTTTTTCACAGGAAAGGAAACAACAAACCAAATGAAAAAACAATTCATAGATTGGGAGAAAATATTTGCAAATGATGTGACTAACGTGGGACTAGTCTCCAAAATGTAGATCATGACGCTTAGCTGCGTGGGGAAAAAAAAAAAGAACCCAATGAACAAATGGGTATAAGACCGAAATAAACATTTGTACAAAAAAGATATATAGATAGCCAATGTGTGTGTGTGTATTAGTTGCTCAGTCATGTCTGACTCTTTGTGACCCTGTGAACTGTAGCCTGCTAGGCTCCTCCGTCCACAGAATGCTCCAGGCAAGAATACTGGAGTGGGTTGCCATGCCCTCCTCCAGAGGATCTTCCTGACCCAGAGACTGAGCCCAGGTCTCCTCCACTGCAGGCATATCCCTTACCATCTGAGCCACCTGGAAAGCTCCATAGATGGTCAAAAGGCACGTGAAAAGATGTTCAACTTTGCTAATTATTCAGTTCAGTTCAGTCTCTCAGGCGTGTCCTATTCTTGTGACCGCATGAATCACAGCACGCCAGACTTCCCTGTCCATCACCAACTCCCGGAGTTTACTCAAATGGGCAAGATTGCAGGGAGAAATATTAATAACCTCAGATATGCAGATGACACCACCCTTATGGCAAAAAGTGAAGTGGAACTAAAAAGCCTCTTGATAAAAGTGAAAGAGGGGAGTGAAAAAGTTGACTTAAAGTTGAACATTCAGAAAACTAAGATCATGGCATCTGGTCCCATCACTTCATGGGAAATAGATGGGGAAACAGTTAAAACAGTGCTAATTATAAGAGATATGCAAATCAAAGATTAGAATGAGATATCACTTCATACCAGCCAGAATGGCTATCATCAAAAAAATCCACAAACAATAAATGATGGATAGGGTGTAGAGAGAAGGGAACCCTACTATACTATTGGCGGATATGTAAATTGGTACAGTCACTGTAAAGAACAGTATGGAGGTTCCTTTAAAAACAAAAATAGAGCTATCATATGACCCTTCAATCACTCTCCTAGGCAGATATCCAGATCATATATGATCAGAAAGGATATATGCACCCCAATGTTCCTTGCAGCATTGTTTACAATAGCCAAGACGTGGAAGCAACCTAAATGTGCATCAACAGAGAAATGGATAAAGATGTGGTGTGTATATACAATGGAATAGTACTCAGCCATTTAAAAGAATGAAATAATACCATTTTCAGCAACTTGGATGGACCTAGAGATTGTCATACTGAATGAAGTAAGTCAAAGGAGAAATATCATATGGCATCCCTTATATGTGAAATGTAAAAGGAAATTATACAAATGAACTTACAAAAGAGAAAGAGACTCACAGTCTTAGAGAAGAAATGTATGGCTGTGGGGGGGGCTGGGGGGAAGGTATAGTTATGAAGCTGGGGATGGACATGTACACACTACTGTATTTAAAATAGATATTCAACAAAGACCTACTGTATATCAAATGTGTGTGTGTATATATATATATATATATATATACATACATATACTGTATAGCAAATATTGTATATTTTCTATATTTTTTTCTATACAGTTTATATATGTGTGTTTGTGTGTGTGTATGTGTGAACAGCTAATGCAGTTTAACAAAACAAAATAAAAAGCCCAATCAAAAAATGAGCAGAATATCTAAAATAGGCAAAAGACCTAAAGAGACATTTCTCTTAAGAAGACATACAGAAGACCAACAGGCACACAAAAACTTGTTCAACAACACTAATCATTTGAGAAATGTAAATCAAAGCCACAGTGAGTTCCATGCCTGTCAGAATGGCTATCACCAAAAATAACACACATATTAAATGTTGAAGAGGGGTGGATAAAAGCAAACCTTTGTACATTGTTCTTGGGGATGAAAATTGGTGCAGCCACTATGGAAAGCAGTACAGAGGTTCCTTAATAAAAAACAAAAATAAAGTTACCATATGATCCAGCAATCCCACTCCTGGTCATATATCTGGAAAAGGTGAAAATTTTAATCCAAAAAGATACACGCACCCCTATGTTTACAGCAAAATTTACATGCACCCTAATATTCACAGCAGAACTATTTACAATTTCTAAGACATTGAGATAACACAAGTGCCTATCAACAGACTACTGACTTAGGAAGGACCTGGAATCACAAGGTTCTTCCTGATTTATCACTCACTTTACTGCCTGATGAAAAGCATCATGTAAATGTTTCTTGAAAGTCACTGTAAATCCTTGGTCAGGTTGAATGAATAATGTACATTAGCAGCTTTGAAAGTTCCCACCTTGAAAGTTCCTATGTAGGGTACTTTTTGTTTTTTTTTCAAATGTCCTTTAATGAAGGAATGGATATACACTCATGCACAAACACACAAAAAATGGAGTACTATGTAGAAGAATGAAGTCTTGCCATATACAACACAGATGGACCTTGAGAACATTAATCTAAGTCAGACAGAGAAAGACAAACATCATATGGCTTCACTAGGTAAACAAAACAAAAACAAACTCAGAGAGAACAGATTGGTGGTTACCAGAGGGAAGGGATTTGTGAGTGGGTGGGCAAAATGGGTGAAGGGGATCAATTGTATGGTGATGAATGGTAACCTAGACTTATGATGGTAAATTATAAGTGGTGATTATGATGGCAACATGTATATAAATATCAAATCATAATGTTATACACTTGAAATTTATGTTTATACCAATTTAATCACCATAAAAATTTAAAATCTAAATAAATAAATAGAAAAAGAAAGTTATATTTCTGATCTGCCACTCAAAATTTGCTTCTGCTACAGTTGTCCCCATTGAAATGAATGGCAACTCCAGCATTCTGGTTATTCTGTCAAAAACCATTTTCTTTCATATCCATCAACATCACTGTTCCAAGTGCATTAAGAATCTGACCACAGATCTCTACCTCCACCATTATGTCCCAGTTTTATGCCTCCCTTCTCTCTCATCTGGATTGATGTAATAACCTTAATGTCTCTCTGCTACTGTTCTTGCTCTTCATAATCTATTTTCAAAATAGAAGCATAACTCCCATGTCAGTCAAAATAAAAACACGTCCCTAACAGCAGCCTACAAAGTGCTATAGGAGCTTTTCAGTCTCCTCAGTTCTCTGATCCCATTTCTTCCTGCCTTTCTTACTATTCACTCTGATTCAGCCACATTGCTTTTGCTGCTCCTCAAATATTCTAGACCCACTCCTGCCTCAATAATTTGGATAATTTCTTTCTCTGTACTTAAAATGTTCTTTTTCTAGGTGTCCAGGTCACTTATTCTCTAACCTACTTCACCTAGTCTTTGATCAAATATCCTCTTTTACTTGAACTTTCATCAAAAGCATATCTGAAATTTCAGGTCTCTCTCCATCATTAACCCACCTTTTTCATTCCACTGTTCTCCATAGTGCTTTGAACCATCTAACACACTTTATATTTTAATCACTCATTTTATTTATTTTGTGTCTCTCTACCTCCTTCTCTCCTCTCCCCAAAGATTCCAGCAGAATATAAGCTCTTTGAGGTTTTGTTCACTACTGAATTTCTCTAGTGCCTGGCTCAGTGATAGACATATAGTAGGTACTCAGTTGATATATGTTGAATAAATGAATGTAAATCAAAAGAGGCATGAAATAATTAAACACCTCCATCTTCCTCTCCTTCAGATATTATGAGCTTTTATTTTTCTTTTCTGTACATTATAAACAATTCCTTATTTTATAGAATAGTTTCTATGATTTTTATATGCCATTTATGTGAATGAAATATAATCCATTTATTTCTGTAAATGACATCTCATTAGGAATGTTAGTCCCTAAATTTCCATTTTCATGAAATTCTTCTTTTAAATGCCCCATGTTAAAAAAAATGCCCCAGGTTGCCTGTAAATTTCAAGTGTGCATTATCTTAAATAGATATCAGTAATAGAGAAATGACGGTGCCTCTTTTCTGTGCTCCTGAATTTACTGTCCTACTTAACCCTCTTTGAATAATCTCTTCTTCCTTATCCTTGTGCACTTGCTAACACTAGAAACTTGTATAGTATAACTGAGAGAAAAATGGGGTGAATGCATAATATTTAAAACCAGTCATGCAGGCACAGTTTTATCATTGCTGGATAAGACTGGCTAGGCTTACAGCTCTCTATTACCTGCTTGGCTGATTTAGTCTTCTCTTTCAGCCACATAAAAATGCCACCTGCAACTCACTTGATTGAAGATGAAATGATATGAGCATCTAGTAAAGAAGAGAGAAAAAAATAGCACAGCATTTGAGATTCATGTGTTTATATTAATTCTTATTCTCTCTCCTTACCTCTTTCCATCTCTCTCTATCATATCTCTTTCACAACACACTATGTTTACCCCAATATTGACCCATTACTGTGTTTTTGCTTTCATCCTGGACTATTTGTTCTCAAAATATATCTATCTATTCAACTGGCTCATCTGTGAAAAGAATACTGATAGCTGAGTCTGCATCAGAGATTTTCAGTGAGATACAGCATATTCCCCCAATACTCTAAAGGGAAGATTTATAATGTCATTGTAGAATATCATTCAGAGACCGTGGTCCATTAAGTTGCAACTGGTGCTTAACTAATGTGCTTTCTCTCAAAGTGCCTATTTTCCCACAGCAATGGATAGTAATATGCCAAGAAGATGGAGACATGATGGGTGAGAGTTCAGCTCAAAATTGCTATACAGGAGAAAGGCTAACTAGAGTTCAAAGGGAACTTTATATTCATACATGATCATGTGTGAGGCAGTAGACACTTTAATTAGATTAAAAATAATTCTTACCTACCTATACTAGATTTGCTATTTTCACAGCTATTTTAACTAAATTAAAGAAACAGAAGACAAAATAGTATTGTATTTATAAAAACTGTACATCAACTATCTAGCAAAAGAAAATGGTTATCTTATACTCTGCATTTTCAGATTGAGGGAGAAAAAAGAAATCTTTGCAGTTCTTATTTCCTTTTTATATACCTACATCCTCAGTTTTTAGTGCTGACAGCATTGAAAGGTCCAGTTGTAATTATTCTCATAAACAGGAAACTTAAATTTCCACAAAATGTTGCTGGACATCCCCATGTTGAAAATACTTCACATATAGCACCTTAAAAAACTCAGCTGCTTCTTCATCTCAGGCTACTTGTTCCTGTTTATTTGGGGGAAAGAGAATGGAATAGTAATTAACAACCAGGGCTCAGGTGTGAGATTACATGAGTTTGAATCCCAGCTCTGACACTCACTGTTTCCTTAACTCTGGACAAGTTTCTCAACCTTCCTGGTCCTGATTTTTCTTTCTTGTGAGAAATGAAGATAATACGAGCACTCATGCCTGAGAGATACATTGTAGGGCTTAATTTTTGAGCTCATAGAAAACTCTATTAACTATTTTGTTGTTATTATTTTTGTTTTCAATCCTGGTTAGTAGCATTGTTCACTTTTCAAATGGCCCAAACTAAAAATTGGAAGGTCATATACTTAACACCTTTCTTTTAAAATAATTTAGTTACCAAGTATTATTTTTTTATTTATTTATTTTATAAATAGTAGTTTGTATCTGCTAATCTCAAATTCTTATTTTATCCTTACCCTAATCCCTTTTGCCTTTGATAACTATAAGTTTGCTTTCTATGTCTGTGAGTTTCTTTCTGTTTTATAAATAAGTTCATTTGTATCATATTTTAGGTTCTACATGTAAGTATTATCATATGATATTTATCCTTGCCTGGCTTAATTTAATATGATAATCTTGAGATCCATTCGTGTTGCTACAAACATCTTCTTTATCCATCTATCTGCTGATGGACATCTAGGTTGCTTTCACATCTTAGCTATTAAAAAGAGTGCTGCTATGAACATTGTGGTACACGTGTTTCTTTCTAATTACAGTCTTCTCTGGATATATGCCTAGGAATGGGATTGTAGGATCACATGATGACTCTATTTTTTTAGTTTTTTTAAGGAACCTCCATATTGTTTTCCATAGTGGCCACACAAATTTATATTCCCATCAACAGTGTAAGAGGGTTCCCTTTTCTCCACACTCTTCTCAGCATTTATTATTTGTAGATATTTTAATGACCATTTGGACACCAAGTACTATTTCTACTACAGTTGTGAGTTCTTTTATCTGTCCCTCTCCTTTTTATTCTATCATAGTAATCCCTGTCTAAATTATGCTTTTCTGTTTATCGATTTAGATTCAACTGTTCTGTTTCCAAACTATTTGTCATATGGGCTTCTGACTTGCCTTGGTAAAAACTGAAATAGGACACATCACTTTCTTTCTCTAAAACCTTTAGTAATTCTGGTTATTTACAAAAAAAACAATTCCTACACTTTTTAAAATGGTGTCCTAGGTTTCTCAAAATATAATCTAAACTATCCTTCCAAGTTTTATGTTATGTTAAAAATCATTACCATATCCGTATCTGGATTATTTTTTAATTACTTTATTTTAATTGGAGGCTAATTATTTTATGATATTGTAGTGGTTTAACCATACACTGACATGAATCAGCCATGGGTGTGCATGTGTTACTCATCCTGAACCCCGCCTCCCACCTCCCTCCCCATCCCATCCCTGTGGGTCATCCCAATGCACCAGGCCTGAGCACCCTGTTTCATGCATCGAACCTGGACTGGCGATCTGTTTCACATATGATAATGTACATGTTTCAATGCTATTCTCTCAAATCATCCCTCCCTCGCCTTCTACAGAGTCCAAAAGACTGTTCTGTGTCTCTTTTCCTGTCTCACATATAGGGTTATCGTTACCATCTTTCTAAATTCCATATATATATGTGTTAGTATACTGTATTGGTGTTTTTCTTTCTGGCTTACTTCACTCTGTATAATAGGCTCCAGTTTCATCCAGCTCATTAGAACTGATTCAAATGAATTCTTTTTAATGGCTGAGTAATATTCCATTGTGTATATGTACCATAGCTTTCTTATCCATTCCTCTGCTGATAGACATCTAGGTTGCATCCATTTCCTGGCTATTATAAGCAGTGCTGCGATGAACATTGGGGTACTCGTGTCTCTTTCAGTTCTGGTTTCCTTGGTGTGTATGTCCAGGAGTGGGATTGCTGGGTCATGTAGCAGTTCTATTTCCAGTTTTTTAAGGAATCTCCACACTGTTCTCCATAGTGGCTATACTAGTTTGCATTCCTACCAACAGTGTAAAAGTGTTCCCTTTTCTCCACACCCCCTCCAGCATTTATTTTTTGTAGACTTTTGGATAGCAGCTATTCTGACTGGCATGAAATGATACCTCATTGTGGTTTTGATTTGCATTTCTCTGATAATGAGGGATGTTGAGCATCTTTTCATGTGTTTGCTAGCCTTCTGTATGTTTTAGGAGAAATGTCTGTATAGTTCTTTGGCCCATTTTCTGATTGGGTAGTTTATTTTTCTGGAATTGGGCTGTAGGAGTTGCTTGTATATTTTTGAGATTAATTCTTTTGTCAGATGCTTCGTTTGCTATTTTCTCCCATTCTGAAGGCTGTCTTTTCACCTTGCTTATAGTTTCCCTCGTTGTGCAAAAGCTTTTAAGTTTTAAGTTTAGGTCCCATTTGTTTATCTTTGCTTTTATTTCTGTTACTCTGGGAGGTGGGTCATAGAGGATCCTGCTGTGATTTATGTAGGAGAGTCTTTTGCCTATGTTTTCCTCAAGGAGTTTTCCAGTTTCTGGTCTTACTTTTAGATCTTTAATCCATTTTTTAGTTTATTTTTGTGTATGGAGTTAGAAAGCATCCTAGTTTCATTCTTTTACAAATGATTGACCAGTTTTCCCAGCACCACTTGTCAAAGAGATTGTCTTTTCTCCATTGTATATTCTTGCCCCCTTTGTCAAAGATAAGTGTCCATAGGTGCATGGATTTATCTCTGGGCTTTCTATTTTGTTCCATTGATCTATATTTCTGTCTTTGTACCAGGATCATACTGTCTTGATGACTGTAGCTTTGTAGTGTAGCCTGAAGTCAGGCAGGTTGATTCTTCCAGTTCCATTTTTTTTTTTCTAAATTGAGTCTTCCAGTCCATGAACATGGTATATTTCTCTATCTGTTTGTGTCATCTTTGATTTCTTTCATCAGTGTTTTATAGTTTTCTGTATACAGGCCTTTTATTTTTTTAGATTGATATATTGCTAAGTATTTTATGCTTTTCTTTGCAATGGTGAATGGAATTGTTTCCTTAATTTCTCTTTCTGTTTTCTCACTGTTAGTGTGTAGGAATGCAAGCATTTCTCTGTGTTAATTTTATATCCTCCAACTTTACTATATTCATTGATTAGCTCTAGTAATTTTCTGATGGAGTCCTTAGGGTTTTCTACATAGAGGATCATGTCATCTGCAAACAGTGACAGATTTACTTATTCTTTTCCAATCTGGATTCCTTTTATTTCTTTTTCTGCTCTGATTGCTGTGGCCAAAACTTCCAAAACTATGTTGAATAGTAATGGTGAGAGTAGGCACCCTTGTCTTGTTCCTGACTTTAGGGGAAATGCTTTCAATTTTTCACCATTGAGGATAATGTTTGCTGTGGGTTTGTCATATATGCTTTTATTATGTTGAGGTATATTCCTTCTATTCCTGATTTCTGGAGGGCTTTTATCATAAATGGATGTTGAATTTTGTCAAAGGCTTTTTCTGCATCTGTTGAGATAATCATTTAGTTTTTATCTTTCAATTTGTTAATGTGGTGCATTACATTGATCGATTTGTGGATATTGAAGAATCCTTGCATCCCTGGGATAAATCCCACTTGGTCATGATGTATGATCTTTTTTTAATATGTTGTTGGATTCTGCTTGCTAGAATTTTCCTAAGGGTTTTTGCATCTATGTTCATCAGTGATATTGGCCTGTAGTTTTCTTTCTTTCTTTCTTTCTTTTTTTGTGGCATCTTTGTCTGGTTTTGCTATCAGGGTGATGGTGGCCTCATAGAATGAGTTTGAAGTTTGAGGATGATAGGTGTTAACTCTTTTCTAAATTTTTGGTAGAATTCAGTTGTGAAGCCATCTGATCCTGGGTTTTTGTTTTGTTTTGTTTTTTTTTTTTTTTCTGGAAGATTTCTGATTACAGTTTCAATTTCCATGCTTGTGTTGCATCTGTTAAGATTTTCTATTTTTTTTTTTTTTTATTAGTTGGAGGCTAATTACTTCACAACATTTCAGTGGGTTTTGTCATACATTGATATGAATCAGCCATAGATTTACATGTATTCCCCATCCCGATCCCCCCTCCCACCTCCCTCTCCACCCAATTCCTCTGGGTCTTCCCAGTGCACCAGGCCTGAGCACTTGTCTCATGCATCCCACCTGGGCTGGTGATCTGTTTCACCATAGATAGCATACACGCTGTTCTTTCGAAATATCCCACCCTCACATTCTCCCACAGAGTTCAAAAGTCTGTTCTGTACTTCTGTGTCTCTTTTTCTGTTTTGCATATAGGGTTATCGTTACCATCTTTCTAAATTCCATATATATGTGTTAGTATGCTGTAATGTTCTTTATCTTTCTGGCTTACTTCACTCTGTATAAGGGGCTCCAGTTTCATCCATCTCATTAGAACTGATTCAAATGAATTCTTTTTAACGGCTGAGTAATACTCCATGGTGTATATGTACCACAGCTTCCTTATCCATTCATCTGCTGATGGGCATCTAGGTTGCTTCCATGTCCTGGCTATTGTAAACAGTGCTGCGATGAACATTGGGGTGCACGTGTCTCTTTCAGATCTGGTTTCCTCAGTATGTATGCCCAGAAGTGGTATTGCTGGGTCATATGGCAGTTCTATTTCCAGTTTTTTAAGAAATCTCCACACTGTTTTCCATAGCGGCTGTACTAGTTTGCATTCCCACCAACAGTGTAAGAGGGTTCCCTTTTCTCCACACCCTCTCCAGCATTTATTGCTTGTAGACTTTTGGATAGCAGCCATCCTGACTGGCGTGTAATGGTACCTCATTGTTGTTTTGATTTGCATTTCCCTAATAATGAGTGATGTTGAGCATCTTTTCATGTGTTTGTTAGCCATCTGTATGTCTTCTTTTGAGAAATGTCTGTTTAGTTCTTTGGCTCATTTTTTGATTGGGTCATTTATTTTTCTGGAATTGAGCTGCAGGAGTTGCTTGTATATTTTTGAGATTAATCCTTTGTCTGTTTCTTCATTTGCTATTATTTTCTCCCAATCTGAGGGCTGTCTTTTCACCTTACATAAGTAAGGTGAAAAGACAGCCCTCTATTTCTTCCTGGTTCAGTTTTGGAAAGTTGTACTTTTCCAAGAATTTGTCCATTTCTTCCAAGTTGTCCATTTTATTGGAATATAATTGCTGATAGTAGTCTCTTATGATCCTTTGTATTTCTGTGTCATCTGTTGTGATTTCTCCATTTTCATTTCTAATTTTTTTATTTGATTCATCTACCTTTGTTTCTTGATGAGTCTGGCTAACGGTTTGTCTATTTTGTTTACCTTATCAAAGAACCATCTTTTGGCTTTGTTGATTTTTGCCATGGTCTGTTTTGCTTCTTTTGCATTTTTTTCTGCCCTAATTTTTATGATTTCTTTCTTTCTACTATCTCTGCTGTTCTTCATTTCTTACTTTTCGAGTTGCTTTAGGTGTAAAGTTAGGTTATTCATTTGACTTTTTTTCTTGTTTCTTGAGGTAAGCCTGTTTTGCTATGAACTTGCCTTAGCACTGGTTATACAGTGTCCCATAAGTTTTAGGTTGTTGAATTTTCATTTTCATTCATTTCTATGCAGACTTTGATTTCTTTTTTGATTTCTTCTGTGATTCGTTATTTTGCAGCATGTTGTTCAGCCTCCATATGTTGGAATTTTTCATAGTTTTTCTCCTGTAATTGACATTCAATCTTATTGCTTTATGATCAGAAAAGATTCTTGGAATGATTTCATTTTTTCTTTTTTTTTAATTTACCAAGGCTAGATTTATGGCCCATGATGTAATGTTCCTAGAGAAGGTTCCATGTGCACTTGAGAAAAAAGTGAAATTCCTTGTTTTGAGGTGAAATGTCTTATAGATATCAATTAGGTCTAACTGGTCCATTGTATAATTTAAAGTTTGTGTTTTCTTTTCAATTTTCTGTTTAGTTCATCTATCCATAGGTGTGAGTAGGGTATTAAAGTCTCCCACTATTATTGTGTTATTGTTAATTTCCCTTTTCATACTTGTTAGCATTTGCCTTACACATTCCGGTGCTCCTATGTTGGATGCATATATAATTATAATTGTTATATCTTCTTCCTGGATGGATCCTTTGATCATTATGTAGTGTCCTTCTTTGTCTCTTTTCACAGCCTTTATTTTAAGGTCTATTTTATCTGATATGAGTATTGAGACTCCTACTTTCTTTTGGTCTCTATTTGCGTAGAATATCTTTTTGTAGCCCTTCACTTCCAGTCTGTATATGTCCTTTGTTTTGAGGTGGGTCTCTTGTAGACAACATATATAGGGGTCTTGATTTTGTATACATTCAGCAATTTTTTGTCTTTTGGTTGGGACATTCAACCCATTTACATTTAAGGTAGTTATTGATAAGTATGATCTTGTTGCCATTCACTTTGTTGTTTTGGGTTTGAGTTTATACACCCTTATTGTGTTTCTTGTCTAGATAAGATCCTTTAGCATTTGTTGGAGGGCTGGTTTGTTGGTGCTGAATTCTCTCAGCTTCTGCTTTGTCTGTAAAGCTTTTGATTTCTCATTAATATTTGAATAAGATATTTGCTGGGTACAGTAATCTGGGTTGTAGGTTTTTCTCTTTAATCACCTTAAGTATGTCCTGTCATTCCCTTCTGGCCTGAAAAGTGTCTTTTGAAAGATCAGCTGTTATCCTCATGGGAATCCCCTTGTGTGTAATGTGTTGTTTTTCCCTTGCTGCTTTTAATATCTGTTCTTTGTGTTTGATCTTTGTTAATTTGATTAATATGTGTCTTGGGGTGTTTTGCCTTGGGTTTATCCTGTTTGGGACTCTCTGGGCTTCTTGGACTTGGGTGACTATTTCTTTCGTCATTTTAGGGACGTTTTCAGCTATTATCTCCTCGAGTATTTTCTCATGGTCTTTCTTTTTGTCTTCTTCTTCTGGGACTCCTATGATTCGAATGTTGGGGAGTTTAACATTGTCCCAGAGGTCTCTGAGGTTCTCCTCATTTCTTTTAATTCTTTTTTTTCCCTCAGTGCCTCATTTATTTCTACCATTCTATCTTCTACCTCACTTATCCTATCTTCTGCCTCCGTTATTCTACTTGGTTTCCTCCAGAGTGTTTTTGATCTCATTTATTGCATTATTCATTATATATTGACTCCTTTTTATTTCCTCTAGGTCCTTGTTAAAGATTTCTTGCATCTTCTCAATTCTTATCTCCAGGCTATTTACCTATAACTCCATTTTGTTTTCAAGATTTTGGATCATTTTCACTATCATTATTCAGAATTCTTTATCAGGTAGATTCCCTATCTCTTCCTCTTTTGTTTGGTTTGGTGGGCATTTATCCTGTTCCTTTACCTGCTGGGTATTTCTCTGTCTTTTCAACTTGTTTAGACGACTGTGTTTGGGGTGGGCTTTCCATATTCTGGAAGTTTGTGGTTCTTCTCTATTCTGGAGGTTCCTCGCTGTGGGTGGACGGGTGGCTTGTCAAGGTTTCCTGGTTAGGGAAGCTTGTGTTGGTGTTCTGGTGGATGGAGCTGGATTTCATCTCTCTGGAGTGCAATGAAGTGTCCAGTAGTGAGTTTTGAGATGTCTATAAGTTTGGTATGACTTTGGGCAGCCTGTATATTGAAGCTCAGGGCTATGTTCCTGAGTTGCTGGAGAATTTGTATGGTATGTCTTGCTCTAGAACTCGTTGGCCCTTGGGTAGTGTTTGCTTTCAGTGTGGGTATGAAGGCTTTTGGGTGAACTCTTATTGATTAATGTTCCCTGGAGTCAGGAGTTGTCTGGTGTTCTCACGTTTTGGACTTAAGCCTCCTGCGTCTGGTTTTCAGTCTTATTCTTACAGTAGCCTCAAGGCTTCTCCATCTATATAGCACTGATGATAAAACACCTAGGTAAATGATGAAAAGCTTCTCCACAGTGAGGGACACTCAGAGAGGTTCACAAAGTTACATGGAGAAGAGAAGAGGGAGGAGGGAGATAGAGGTGACCAGGAGACGAAGAGGGGGAATCAAAAGGGGAGAGAGCAAGCTAGCCAGTAATCACTTCCCTATGTGCTCTCCAGAGTCTAGACCCCTCAGAGATGTTAACGGAGTTACACAGAGAAGAGAAGAGGGAGGAAGGAGACAGAGGTGACCAGGGGGATAAAAGGGGGAATCAAAAGGAGAGAGACAGATCCACCCAGCAATCAGTTCCCTAAGTGTTCTCCACAGCCCGGAAGACACAAAGAGCTTCACAGAGTTGGGTAGAGAAGAGAAGGGGTAGGGAGGAGATAGAGGTGACCTGGTGGAGAAAAAGCAGAGTTAAAAAGGTGAGAGAGCAATCAAACCAGTAATCACAGTCCCAAGTAAATATGGCTACTGAAGATTGGGTTCTTAAAGATACAAAATTTGATAACAAATACCAAAAAGCAAAGATTAAAAATCTAAAGGTTAGACTCTAAAAAATACAGTATTAAAAAAACAAAACAAAGTCATAAAAGTTATTATATATATATATATATATATATATATGAAATTTGCTTTTAAAATATGGTCTTTTTTTTGCAAGGTATTAGTAGGTTATAAAAATGAAAATTAAAGGAGTAATAGAGGACTTAAAATTTTTAAAAAATTAATTGATAATAGTAAAAATATATCTAGGCATTTCTCTGGAGCTGTTGCGGATAGTGTGAGGTCTGTGCAGTTTCAGATAGTTCCTTGATCCATCTTATACTTCTCAAGATCTATAAGCCCCTTCCAATGTAGTCGGTGCTAACTGTGGGGTTTTAATCTGTTGCACGTCACTTTCAAAGCAGTTCCCTCTTTGTTTATTTTGGGTTCCTCTGTTTGCTGGTCTCTTCAGTGTGTAATTTCCGCCCTGACACAAGGGGGCGGAGGTGGCCCCTTATTTAGGCTCGCTTGTTCATTGTGCTATGGGGAGGGAGGCACTCTGCCAACAAACATCACTGGTGTGTGTGGGCCGTGCTCGCAGTGACTGGGCCACACTGGGTTTGTCCCTGCTCACAGCGTGTGTGCTTTCTCTGTCTACACTGCTCAGGCTCCAGGTTGCTCTGCAGGGAACTGTCTGAGGCGGGCCCTGGGTTGCACTTCCCAGGTCTAAGCCGCTCAGGTTCAGGCTCTCTGGTACTCTGCAAAGGCACAGACTCGGTTGGGCCTGCGTTTTGTGCCCTTCCCAGGTCCGAGCAGCTCAGGCGACCAGGTGTTGGTGAGAGCAGTCTCCACCGGGGGGGCGGCGGGGGGGTGCGTCTTATCGCCTCCCCCGTCCCAGATGCTCAGTTTTCTAGGTGTGCAGAGGGCACTCCTTCCCAGGTGAGCTGTGTGTCTCTTCTGGGGCACTGATCTCTGGCTGCAAACCTCCCAGCTGATGTCAACCGTCCAGAATCCCAAGAAGTCTTGATTAGCAGCAGAGCCTGCTTGCAGTTTGGTAGAGGATGCCTCTCTGCGGCCGAGATTGCCCCTTTCCGGCTCTGGCTGCCCCCTGCCTGCCTGTCTCCAGCACGTGATGGGCCGGTCTGCAGCCTGCTAGCTCTCCTCTGGTGTTCACTCAGTCCTTTGCCCTGTGAGTGGGCCTGGCAGTGTCTTAGGTTAGGACTATTAGTGGGATAGTTCTCTCTCTCTTCACCCCACCACCTCCCTCTTTCTGGCTATCCCACTTTTTGGGTTGCTATCTCATGTTAGTTCCCTCAGATTGCCCTCGGGGTATTCAGGCACGGTCCTTACCCTAAGCAATGAAGCTTGTGCCTCCCTATTCAGCCCCCGCTTTCTGGCTGTGAGTGTTGGGAGTTGCCGCTAGGCACATAACCTGTGGGGTTTTTGTTGTTGGTGGTGGTGTTTTTATTTATTTATTTATTTTTCCACCCAGTTACGTTGCCCTCTGAGATTCCAAAACTCCCCACAGACCCGCTGGTGATAGTGTTTCCTGGTGTTTGGAAACTTCTCCTCTTCTAAGACTCCCTTCGGTGGCTCAGATGGTAAAGCATCTGTCTACAATACGGGAGACCTAGGTTCGATCCCCGGGTTGGGACGATCCCCTGGAGAAGGAAATGGCAATCCACTCCAGTACTATTGCCTGGAAAATCCCGTGGACAGAGGAGACTGGTAGGCTACAGTCCATGGGGTCGGCGCAAAGAGTCAGACACAACTGAGCGACTTCACTTTTTTTTTTTTTCACTTTCCCGGGATGGATCTCTGCCCCTACCTCTTTTGTCTCTGTTTTTATCTTTTATATTTTGTCATACCTCCTTTCAAAGACAATGGGCTGCCTTTCTGGGTCCCTGATGTCCTCTGCCAGCATTCAGAAGTTGCTTTGTGGAATTTGCTCCATGTTCAAATGTTCTTTTAATGACTTTGTGGGGGAGAAAGTGGGCTCCCTGTCCTATTCCTCTGCCATCTTAGAACCCTCTCCTCTGGAATTTTTTTTAATTAATTAATTTATTTTTATTGGAGTCTAAATACTTTACAATACTGTGGTGGTTTTTGCCATACATAAACATTAATCAGCAATGGATGTACATGTGTCCCACTATCCTGAAACCCCTTCAACCTCCCTTCCCTACCTAACCCTCTGGGTTGTTCCAGAGCACCAGCTTTGAGTTCCCTGCCTCATGCATTTAACTTGCACTGGTCATCGATTTTATATATGGTAATATACATGTTTCAATGTTATTCTCACATATCATCACACCCTCACCTTCTCCCACTTTGTCCAAAAGTCTTTTCTTTACATCTGTGTCTCTTTGGATGTCTTGCATATAAGGTCATCATTACCATCATTCTAAATTCCATATAAACACATAAATATATTATATTGTTGTTTCTCTCTCTGGCATGCTTCACTCTGTATAGCAGCCTCCAGTTTCACCCACCTTATTAGAACTGACTCAACTATGTATTTTTTTTTATAGTTGAGTAATATTCCATTGTGTATATATAACACAACTTCCTTATCCATTACTCTGTTGATGGTCATCTAGGTGGCTCTCATGTCCTAGTTATTGTAAACAGTGTTGCAATACATGGGGTTCATGTGTCCCCTTCAGTTCTGGTGTGTATGCCCAGCAGTTGCATTGCTGGGTCATATGGCATTTGTATTTTGTATTTTTAAGGAATCTCTGCACTGTTCTCCATAGTGGCTGTACTAGTTTGCATTCCCACTAACGGTGTAAGAGGGTTCCCTTTTCTCCACACCCTCTGCAGCATTTATTGTTTGTAGACTTTTGAACTGAACTGATTCTGACTGGTATGAGATGGTACTTCATTGTGGTTTTGATTTGCATTTCCCTGATAATAAGTGATATTGAGCATCTTTTCATGTGTTTGTTAGCCATCTGTATGTTTTAGGAGAAATGTCTGTTTACTTTGGTGATGCATTATTTTTGATTGGGTCATTTATTTTTCTGGTATTGAGCTGTATGAGCTCACCTGTGAAGCCATTTGATCCTGGACTTTTTTTGCTAGAAGGTTTTTGATTAGAACTTTGGTTTCCATGCTTGTTATGGGTCTGTTAAGATTTTCCATTTCTTTCTGGCTCAGTTTTGGAAGGCTATACTTTTGTAAGAATTTGCCCATTTCTTCCAAGTTGTCCATTTTATCGGCATATAATTGCTCATATTAGTCTGTTATAGTCTTCTGTATGTCTTTGTTGCCTGTTGGGATTTCTCCATTTTCATTTCTAATTTTATTGATTTGATTCTTCTCCCTTTTTCTTTGATGAGTCTGGCTAATGATTCATATATTGTATTTATCTTCTCAAAGAACCAGCTTCTAGTTTTGTTGATTTTTACTGTAGTCTCCTCCATTTTATTTTCATTTATTTCTGCTCTGATTTTTATGATTTCTTTCCTTCTACTAAGTTTGGTTTGTTTTTTTTTTTCTTCTTTTTCTAGTTGTCTTAGATGTTAAGTTATATTGCTTATTTGACGTTTCTCTTGTTTCTTGATGTAGGCTTGTATTGCTATGAATTTCCCCTTTAGCTTTTACTGATCCCATAGGTTTTGGATTGTCCTGTTTTCATTTTCATTTGTTTCTATGCATATTTTGATTTCCTTTTTTATTTCTTCTGTGATCTCTTGATTATTCAGAAGCGTGATTTTTAGCCTCCCTATGTTTGTATTTTATATATATATATATATATATATATATATATATAATATGTATAATATATATATTATATGTATAATATATAATATTACATGTATATAATATATATATATATTATATATATATATATATAATTTTTTTTTTCCTGTAGCTGACATCTAATCTTACTGCATTGTGATTGGAAACGAGACTTGAAATGATTTCAACATTTTTTTTTTTTTAATTAACCAAGACCAGATTTATGGCCCAGGATGAAGAATACTCCATGAGGACTAGAGGAAAAGGTGAATTCCATTGTTTTTCAGTAAAATGCCCTATAAATATCCATTAGGTCTAGCTGATCCATTGTAACATTT
Organism: Dama dama; assembly: GCF_033118175.1. Classification (NCBI taxonomy): domain Eukaryota; kingdom Metazoa; phylum Chordata; class Mammalia; order Artiodactyla; family Cervidae; genus Dama; species Dama dama. Next base: position 14,681,518 of record NC_083681.1, read on the forward strand.
AGAACTTGTGTTAACTGCTAACTTTCTGTTTGGTTCATCTATCCTTAGGTGTGAGTGGGGTACTAAAGTCCCCCACTATTACTGTGTTACTATTAATTTCCACCTTCATGCTCATTGGCATTTGCCTTACATATTGAGGTGATCCTGTGTTGGGTACATATATATTTATAATTGTTGTATCTTCTTGGATTGATCCTTTAATCACTATATAATGTCCTTCTGTGTCTCTTATCACGGTCTTTTTTTTCAAAGTTTATTTTATCTGATATGCATATTGCTACTCCAGCTTTATTTTGGTCCCCATTTGCATGAAATATCTTTTTTCAACCCTTCACTTTCAGTCTGTATGTGTCCCTAGGTTTGAGGTGGGTATCTTGTAGATAGCATATATAGGAGTCTTCTTTTTGTATCCGTAGTGGCAAACCGCTTCAGTATTCTTGCCTTGAGAACCCCATGAACAGTATGAAAAGGCAAAATGATAGGATACTGAAAAAGAAACTCCCCAGGTCAGTAGGTGCCCAATATACTACTGGAGATCAGTGGAGAAATAACTCCAGAAAGAATGAAGGGATGGAGCCAAAGCAAAAACAATACCCAGTTGTGGATGTGACTGGTGATAGAAGCAAGGTCCGATGCTGTAAAGAGCAATATTGCATAAGAACCTGATATGTTAGGTCCATGAATCAATGCAAATTGGAAGTGGTCAAACGGGAGATGGCAAGAGTAAATGTTGACATTCTAGGAATCAGTGAACTAAAATGGACTGGAATGGGTGAATTTAACTCAGATGACCATTATATCTACTACTGTGGGCAGGAATCCCTTAGAAGAAATGGAATAGCCATGATGGTGAACAAAAGAGTCCAAAATGCAGTACTTGGATGCAATCTCAAAAGTGACAGAATGATCTCTGTTCATTTCCAAGGGAAACCATTCAATATCAAAATAATCCAAGCCTATGCCCCAAACAATAATGCTGAAGAAGCTGAAGTTGAATGGGTCTATGAAGACCTAGAAGACATTTTAGAACTAACACCCAAAAAAGATATCCTTTTCATTATAGGGGATTGGAATGCAAAAATAGGAAGTCAAGAAACACTGGCAAATTTGGCCTTGGAGTACAGAATGAAGCATGGCAAAGGCTAATAAAGTTTTGCCAAGAGAACACACTGGTCATAGCAAACACCCTCTTCCAACAATACAAGAGAAGACTCTACACATGGACATCACCAGATGGTCAACACAGAAATCAGATTGATTATGTTCTTTCCAGCCAAAGATGGAGACACTCTATACAGTCAGCAGAAACAAGACTGGGAGTGGACTGTGGCTCAGATCATGAACTCCTTATTGCCAAATTCAGACTTAAATTGAAGAAAGTATGGAAAAGCACTAGATCATTCAGATATGACCTAAATAAAATCCCTTATGATTATACAGTGAAAGTGAGAAATAGATTTAAGGGACTAGATCTGATAGACAGTGTGCCTGATGAACTATGGACAGAGGTTCATGACATTGTACAGGAGACAGGGATCAAGACCATCCCCATGGAAAAGAAATGCAAAAAGGCAAAATGGTTATCTGAGGAGGCTTTACAAATAGCTGTGAAAAGAAGAGAAGTGAAAAGCAAAGGAGAAAGGGAAAGATAATCCCATTTGAATGCAGAGTTCCAAAGAATAGCCAGGAGAGATAAGAAAGCCTTCCTCAGCAATCAATGCAAAGAAATAGAGGAAAACAACAGAATGGGAAAGACTAGAGATCTCTTCAGGAAAATTAGAGATAGCAAGGGAACATTTCATGCAAAGATGGGCTCAATAAAGGACAAAAATGGTAGGTACCTAACAGAAGCAGAAGAAATTAAGAAGAGGCAGCAAGAATACACAGAAGAACTGTACAAAAAAGATCTTCATGACCCAGACAATCAGGATGTTGTGATCACTCACCTAGAGCCAGATATCCTGGAATTAGAAGTCAAGTGGGCCTTAGAAAGAATCACTATGAACAAAGCTAGTTGAGATGATGGAATTCCAGATGAGCTATTTCAAATCCTGAAATATGATGCTGTGAAAGTGCTACACTCAATATGCCAGCAAATTTGGAAAACTCAGCAGTGGTCACAGGCCTGGAAAAGGTCAGTTTTCATTCCAATCCCAAAGAAAGGCAATCCCGAGGAATGCTCAAACTACTGCACAACTACACTCATCTCACACGCTAGTAAAGTAATACTCAAAATTCTCACAGCCAGGCTTCAGCAATACGTGAACCGTGAACTTCCAGATGTTCAAGCTGGTTTTAGAAAAGACAGAGGAACCAGAGATCAAATTGCCAACATCCGCTGAATCATCAAAAAAGCAAGAGAGTTACAGAAAAACATCTATTTCTACTTTATTGACTAGGGCAAAGCCTTTGACTGTGTGGATCACAATAAACTGTGGAAAATTCTGAAAGAGATGGGAATACCAGACCACCTGACCTGCCTCTTGAGAAACCAAATGCAGGTCAGTAAGCAACAGTTAGAACTGGACATGGAACAACAGACTGGTTCCAAATAGGAAAAGGAGTATGTCAAACATGTATATTGTCACCCTGCTTATTTAACTTATATGCAGAGTGCATCATGAGAAACCCTGGGCTGGAGGAGGCACAAGCTGGAATCAAGATTGCTGGGAGAAATATTAATAACCTCAAATATGCATATGACACCACCTTTATGGCAGAAAGTGAAGAGGAACTACAAAGCCTCTTGAAGAAAGTGAAAGAGGAACTTGAAAAAGTTGGCTTAAAGCTCAACATTCAGAAAACTAAGATCATGGCGTCTGGTCCCATCAGTTCATTGAAAATAGATGGGAAAACAATGGAAACAGTGTCAGACTTTATTTTTGGGGCTCCAAAATCACTGCGGATGGTGATTGCAGCCATGAAATTAAAAGACGCTTACTCACTGGAAGGAAAGTTATGACCAACCTAGATAGCATTAAAAAGCAGAGACATTACTTTGCCAACAAAGGTCCGTCTTGTCAAGGCTATGTTTTTTCCAGCGGTCATGTATGGATGTGAGTGTTGGACTGTGAAGAAAGCTGAGTACTGAAGAATTGATGCTTTTGAACTATGGTGTTGGAGAAGACTCTTGAGAGTCCCTTGGACTGCAAGGAGATCCAACCTGTCCATCCTAAAGGAGATCAGTCTGGGTGTTCATTGGAAGGACTGATGCTGAAGCTGAAACTCCAATACTTTGACCACCTCATGGGCAGAGTTGACTTATTGGAAAAGACCCTGATGCTGGGACAGATTGGGGGCAGGAAGAGAAGGGGACAACAGAGTATAAGATGGCTGGATGGCATCACCTACTCGATGGACATGAGTTTGAGTAAACCCTGGGAGTTGATGATGGACAGGGAGGCCTGGCATGCTGCAATTCATGGAGTCGCAAAGAGTCGGACTGAGCGACTGAACTGAACTGAACTGGACAGTCTTTGTCTTTTGGTCAGAGCATTTAACCCATTTGCATTTAAGGTAATTATTGATAAGTATGTTCCTGTTACCATTTACTTTGCTGTTTTGGGTTCCTTTTTATAAACCTTTACTCTGGTTCCTGTTTAGAGAAAACCCTTTCGCATTTGTTGAAGAATTAGTTTGGTGGTGCTGAATTCTTCAGCTTTTGCCTGTCTGTAAAGCTTATTTCTCCTTTGTATCTGAGTGAGATCCCTGCTGAATAATGTTGATTGTAGCCTATTCTCTTTCATCACTGTATGTATGTCTTGCCATTCCCTTCTGGCCTGAAGAGTTTCTATTTAAAGATAAGCTGCTATCCTGTTGGGTATCCCCTTGCATATTATTTGCATATCTGGCTTTTAAAATCATTATCCTACCTTTTTAAGACACTTTCTCAATTACGTCAACTTTCCCCACGTCTCTAACTACCAAAATTCTATTCATTTTTTAAAGCTATATCTCAAATTTCCTCTGGGAGATACCTCTAATTCTAATTCATTATATCTTATCCTTCTTCATGATTCACCATTATTAAAGCAGCTATCCCATTTTAACTTGCAGACATTAGTATTTTACATTTCTCTCTCCAAGTTCAAGTATAAGCTTCTTCAGAACAGAAATTATATTTTTTTTCAGTTTTCACTTTGGTCAGTACTTTTAACAGTTTCTATCATGAAGATACTCAATAAATGTTTGTTAAATAGAACAAAGAATTTTGATAGCATTAATTACACTCTTTTGTCAAGCCTTCTGATACACAATGGAAACAAACCATGATACAAAGTTCTTGCTCTTAACATGGTGATAGTAAATTAAACTCAATTTTGTGGACCTACGAAAAGGAATTCAAATGTGTGTGGTTCTTAATTTCTACAATTATTACATGCAGTCAAGCCTGGCAGTTGAAAAGGCTGAGATAACCCATGAGGAAGAACTAGTTCGTATCTGACTTTGCATAGGAAAAAGAATCCCGTTATGTGTAGGATAGTATTATAGACTGAATATTTGTATCCCTTCAAATTCATATGGTATCTATACTAGCAGGTATGGTGTTTGAGAGGTAATTAAACTTTGATTAGGTCATGAAAGTGCAGTACCCATGTTGAGATTAGTGTCTCTATACAAATAAGAAAGGACATCATAGCTTCCTCTCTCCATCACGTGAGGATGCAGAAAGAAGGTGGCCGTCTATAAGCCAGGAAGTGAACTTAACAAAGAACCGCATCTGATGGGTGCTTGATCTTGGACTGTTCAGCCTTCAGAAAAATATCTGTTGTTTAAGCCACCCAGTGTGTAGTATTTTGTTATGGTAGCCCAAGCTAAGAGAGATTAGCTTATGTGTTTCTCAGTACCAGTTCCTGAGAACTCTGTGAGACCTCTCTTCATTTTCAATTGATCCTCATCCAGGTTCTAGAAAGAATGGGACGCTTGTGGAGAATCACAATCAGAAAATACTTTCCAGTGTTGTTTAATGCTAGATTTCCAGAAAAGATGAACCTCATCATTGAGTGTGATCTTATAGTACCTGAATAACATTACATTTTTCATTTATTCATTTGTGAAATATCAGAAAACACACACAAAAAGAATTTACCCATTATATCATGCTTATTATATCAATTTAAAATAAACTTCTTTTCATTACCTACCACTATTTAAAATTAATTCAATTTAATTCCCCCCCTAGTTTACATTTTACAAGCAGTTATTTAACATATGTATCTTCTCCCACAAGCTTTAGAATCTGTTCACTTCCGTCACTCAGTCATGTTCAACTCTTTGTCACCCCATGGACTTCATCATGCCAGGATTCCCTGCCCATCACCAACTCCCAGAGCTTGATCAAACTCATGTTCATTGAGTCGGTGATGCCATCCAACCATCTCATTCCTCTGTCATCCCCTTCTCCTGCCATCAATCTTTCCCAGCCCCAGAGTCTTTTCCAATGAGTCAATTCTTCGCAGCAGGTGGCCAAAGTATTGGAGCTTCAGCTTCAACATCAGTCCTGCCAATGAATATTCAGGACTGATTTCCTGATCGACTGGTTGGATCTCCTTGCAGTCCAAGGGGCTCTCAAGAGTCTTCTCCAACACTACAGTTCAAAAGCATCAATTCTTTGGTGCTCAGCTTTCTTTATGGTCCAACTCACTTATCTATACATGGCTACTGGAAAAACCATAGGTTTGACTAGATAGACCTTTGTTAGTAAAGTGGTGTCTCTGCCTTTTAATATGCCATCTAGGCTTGTCATAGCTTTTCTTCCAAGGAGCAAGGATCTTTTAATTTCATGGCTGCAGTCACCATCTGCAGTGATTTTGGACTCCAAGGAAATAAAGATGTGTAGTTTATCTCATATCCACAGTACTTAGCACATTTCCTCATAGGTATTAATCAGTATCAATTCTTCAGTGTTTACTAAGTATTTCAAACTGTGTTAAATATTTAAAACGTAAAATTTTATTTTTATAAAATACTGATAGATTGATGCTACTGTAATCTCCATATTTCACAAGATACAACTAAAGATTTGAGAAGTATGGAACTTGTCTTACTATGGAACTTGTTTACCCTACTCATGAATAGTGAGTGCTGAATTTAAACAGTGAATCTATTCATGAAATCCTGAGCCAAACCACTCACTCTGTTATATTGTTTTTAACTAGGCTTAAGTTAATAAGTTTATTAATACCCTATAAAGATGGTTTGAGGAAATAGAATTCTGCTTTGTTTAGTCATTCTGTCCTACTCATCCACTTGCTTATTGAACTACTGAGGAAAATTAGTTTTGAAAATCCAGTGAAAATGAAAGTGTTAATAATCTGGGTCAATGGATATGAGCTATGAAAAAAACATTGTTGTTACTTTTGAAGTTAATCACATGACTCTGAACAATGTTTATCTTCTTACATATTCCTTAGGCTAATATTGAAATGAGGCCAAGCCTGGGAAAAACTTTTTGAGCCCCTCATGATAGAAAAATGGAAGGGCAAATTCAACCCCTATTAAATATTCTAAAATTAAATGTTTTCAGCAGATAATTCTTAGCATAGTATATTCACTTGTGGATAACAGAGATTTTGTATCTGGCCTTCAAAAGTGATTAGAATATACTTGATTCTATATGTGTATTGATCAAATGCCTCTCCCACCTGAAATCAGGCAATACATATTACCTTTGCCACACACTGCTGCTTAATTATTTCTGATCTCAGCTCTGCGAATCACTAGCAAATGCTCTTGGGATACAAATGTCAGCTCAGCTTCTCTATAAAATGGGAGGAAAAGGATAGTTTCATGAGCTTGGCCTTTCCCTTGATACTGGTATTAATTCTTAAAAAGCTTCCATAAAATCCCACCTCTTGGGAACATAGCAGAAAAGCTAATAGAGAATTTCTAAGATCCATTTCTAATGCCAGCAATTCTAAACTCCATGACATAATGCATTAAAAGAATGTTTTATTTTGATGTGTGCATATCTTAGATATTCAGTTACCCTTCAGGTTCCCTTGAGGTCAGCAATCTCATTTTGCATATTTTGCCACATCCATGTTGACTTATCAATAAATATTTGCCAAAGCAATGCATGAACAGGCACAACTTCACAATTACCAGATCCAACATACTCATGAATGGAAGGAACGTGTGCATGCATGTGTGTTAAATCAATTCAGTTGTTTCCAACTCTTGGGGACCCCATGGACTGTAGCTACCAGGCTCCTCTGTCCCTGAGATTCTTCAAGCAAGAATACTGGAATAGGTTGCCATGCCCTCCTCCAGTAGATCTTCCTGAGCATGGGTTTGAACTGGCTTCTTTATTTCTCCTGCATTGACAGACGTGTTCTTTACCACTAGTGCCAGCTTATGTATCTCAGGGGCATCTGGTTCACTATTGTGAGGAAGGCAGGACAGGGCAGTATCAGTAAAAGAATACCTCCTAGCAAATGCAATCTGAATTATATTAGTTCTACTGCCCAAGAAAGTTACTGCTTCAATACACCCACTATTTGTTCAGGATTTTTCTTTCTGTAGCTAACTTTTTTTTTTTTTTTTCCCCTATGCTTCTGGTTGTATTCAGTATAACTTTTCTCTAGTTACTTTCCCATCTAGGCTACATTCTTTCACTCTGAGATGGAAGGTTTGATTTATCCATACCCAACCATCCACTTTCATGTCTCATAGGACACTGATGCCTGTTCCTTCATTGTAGTTTTATGTCCATTTGGCAATGAAGATAGTGGCAAGCAAAGGGAGTTGCCAAAAGTAAAGAAAAGAACTTGGAGAGATAAGTTTATTCTGTAGAATATTAGGTAGAACATAATATGGTGAGGCAAGGAGGGAGATATGCCAAGAGAGAAGAAAATTGCTTGAGGTGAATTAATTAACTAAAATTAAAATAAGAATTTTCTATTTGAGGAAACACTATGTCAAACTTTTTTTTTTCAAAATAATTCTTTTCCAGTGATCAATGCAAAGAAATAGATAAAAATAATAGAATGGGAAAGACTACAGATCTCGTCAAGAAAATTAGAGATACCAAGGTAACATTCCATGCAAAGATGGGCACAATAAAGGACAGAAATGGTATGGACCTAACAGAAGCAGAAGAAATTAAGATGAGGTGGCAACAATACACAGAAAAACTATACAAAAAATATCTTCATGACCCAGAAAATCATGACGGTGTGATCACTGACCTAGAGCCAGATATCCTGGAGCCCAAAGTCAAGTGAGATTTAAGAAACAGCACTATAAACAAAGCTAGTGCAGGTGATGGAATTCCAGTTGAGCTATTTCAAATCCTAAAAGGTGATGCTGTGAAAGTGCTGCACTCAATATGTCAGCAAATTTGGAAAACGCAGCAGTGGCCACAGGACTGGAAAAGGTCAGTTTTCGTTCCAATCCCAAAGAAAGGCAATGCCAAAGATTATTCAAACTATCGCACAATTGCACTCATCTCACACGCTAGTAAAGTAATACTCAAAATTCTCCAAGCCAGGCTTCAACAGTATGTGAACCATGAACTTCCAGATGTTCAAGCTGGATTTAGAAAAGGCAGAGGAACCAGAGATCAAATCGCCAATATCAGTTGAATCATCAAAAATGCAAGAGAGTTCCAGAAAAACGTCTACTTCTGCTTTACTGGCTATGCAAAAGCGTTTGACTGTGCGGATCACAACAAACTGTGGGAAATTCTTAAAGAGATGGACATACCAGACAAGATGACCTGTCTCCTGAGAAATCTGTATGCATGTCAAGAAGCAACAGTTATAACTTGTCATGGAAAAACAGACAGGTTCCAAATCAGGAAAGGAGTCCTTCAGGGCTATATGTTGTCACCCTGCTTATTTAACTTCCATGCAGAGTACATCATGCGAAACGTTGGGCTGGAGGAAGCACAAGCTGGAATCAAGATTGCCGGGAGAAATATCGATAACCTCAGATACGCAGTTGACACCACCGTTATGGCAGAAAGTGAAGAAGAACTAAAGAGACTCTTGATGAAAGTGAAAGAGGAGAGTGAAAAAGTTGGCTTAAAACTCAATATTCAGAAAACTAAGATCATGGCATCTGATCCCATCACTTCATGGCAAATAGACTGGAACACAATGGAAACAGTGACAGACTTTATTTTGCGGGGCTCCAAAATCACTGCAGTTGGTGACTGCACCCATGAAATTAAAAGATGCTTGCTCCTTGGAAGAAAAGCTGTAACAAACCTAGACAGCTTATTAAAAAACAGAGGTATTACTTTGCCAACAAAGTTCTGTCTAGTCAAAGCTATGGTTTTTCCAGTAGTCATAAATGGATGTGAGAGTTGGACCATAAAGAAAGCTGAGCACTGAATAACTGATGCTTTTGAACTTTTTGGTGTTGGAGAAGGCTCTTGAGAGTCCCTTGAGCTGCAAGGAGATCCAACCAGTCCATCCTAAAGGAGATCAGTCCTGAATATTCTTTGGAAGAACTGATGCTGAAGCTGAAATTCCAATACTTTGTCCACCTGATATGAAGAACAGACTTATTTGAAAACACCCTGATGCTGGAAAAGATTGAAGGTGGGAGGATTAGGGGACTTTGGAGGATGAGATGGTTAGATGGCATCACTGACTCAGTGGACGAGTTTGGTTAAATTCTGAGAGTTGGTGATGGACAGGGAGGCCTCGTGTGCTATGGTCCATGAAGTTGCAATAAATTGGATGCGACTGATCAAGTGAACTGACTGACTGACTGATGTAATTTTTAGGAGAGACAAGAAGGCGTTCTTCAATGAACAGTGCTTAATAATAGAAGAAAACAACATAAGTGGAAAGACTAGTTATTTCTTCAGGAAAGTTGGAAACAATCAAGAAAAGATAAAAATGGTAGAGACCTAGTATACCTTGAGGAGATCAAGATAAGTTGGAAAGAATGCACAAAAGAACTGAACAAAAAAGATCTTTAGAACCGGCTTACTATGATGGGTGGTTAGTCACCCAGAGCCAGACATTGTGAACTGCAAAGTCAAGTGGACCTTAAGAAGTACTGCTGTTAATAAAGCTAGTGGATGGGATGAAATTTCAGCAGAACTATTTGAATCATTAAAGGAGGATGCCATCAGGATTTTGCATTCATTATGTCAATAAATCTGGAAGACCCAACAGTGGCCACAGAACTGGAAAAGTGAATCCTTATCCCAGTCCCAAGAAGGATAGTACCAAAGAATATGCTAACCATCAGACAGTTGCACTCATCTTCCATGTCTAAAAGTCATGCCTAAAATCTTGCATGCTAGGCTTCAGCATTATGTGAACAAAGAACTTCCAGAAGTCGAAGTGAGAAAAGGAAGAGGAACTAGAAATCAAATTGCCAACATTTGCAGGATTATAGAGAAAGATAGGAAATTTCAGAAAAACATCTCTTTTTCAGTGACTATGCTAAAGCCTTTGACTGTGTGGATCATGAAAAACTCTGCAAAACTCTTAGAGAGATGGGAATACCAGCCCATATTACTGTCTCCTGAGAAACCTGTATGTGGGTCAAGAAACAAAAGCTAGAATTTTGTATGTGACAAATGACTGGTTCAAGGTCAAGAAAGGAGAACAACAGGGCTATCTGATGTCACCCTGTTTGTTTAAACTATAAGCTGAGCATATCATGAGAAATGCCAGGCTGGACGAGTTACAAGCTGGAATTAAGATAGGTGAGAGAAACAACAACAACCTCAGATATGCGGATGATGCCACTCTAATAGCAGAAAAGGAAATAAAGAGCCTCTTGCTGAGGGTGAAGGAGGAGAGTAAAAGAGCCAGGTTAAGACTAAATATTAAAAAACAAAACCAAAAATCTAAGATCATGGCATCCGGCCCCATCACTGCATGGCAAACTGAAGAAGCAAATGAAATGGTGACAGATTTCCTCTTCTTGGGCTCTAAAATCACCGCAGACAGTGACTGTAGCCATGAAATCAGAAGACTATTGCTTCTTGGCAGGAAAGTGATGACAAAACTCGACAGTGTGTTGAAAAGCAGAGACATTACTCTGCCAACAAAGGTCCATATAATCAAGACTATGTTCTTCCCAGTGGTCACACACGGTTGTGAAAGTTGGACCATAAAAAAGACAGAATGCCAAAGAAGTGAAGCCTTCAAACAGTGGTGCTAAAGAAGGCTCCTGAAAGCCCCTTGGAGAGCAAGGAGATCAAACCAGTCAATTTTAAGGGAGATCAACCATGAATAATCATTGGAAGTACTGATGCTGAAGCTGAAACTCCAGTATTTTGGTTACCTGATGCCAACAGACAGCTCATAGGAAAAGCCCTTGATGCTGGAAAAGATTGAGGGCAGAAGAAGAGGAAGAGGGCATCGGAGGCTGAGATGTCTGGATGGCATCACTGATGCAGTGAACATGAACTTGGGCAAATTCCGGGAGATGGTGAGGAACAGGGAGGTCTGACATGCTGCAGTCCATGGCGTCACAAAGAATCAGACATGACTGGGTGACTGAAAAACAACAACAATGTAATTTTTAGATATATAACACATTGTTTTGTTTGTGGTGTGTTTGTGTGTGTGTGTTAATGACTCAACTTGCTTATGCTTTATTTTCTTAAATTTCTGGAGCACTACTGATGACCATGTGTAACATAAAGAGAAAACTCCACGTATATAGAACTACCTAAGACTGACTGGCTTTTCTTTTTAATTTTTTTTAATTGAAGGATACTTGCTTTACAGAATTTTACTGTTTTATGTCAAACCTCAACATGAATCAGTCATATGTATACACATACCCCCTTCCTTTTGAAACCCCCTCCCATCTCCCTCCCCATCCCACCCCTCCAGGTGGATACAGAGCCGCTGTTTGATTTCCTGATCCATACAGCAAATTCCCGTTGGCTATCTATTTACATATGGTAATATAAGTTTCCATGTTACTCTTTCCATACATCTCACCCTCTCCTCCCATCTCCCCATGTCCATAAGTCTATTCTCTATGTCTGTTTCTCCACTGTCACCCTGTAAATAAATTCTTCAGTACCATTTTTCTAGATTCCATATGTATATGTGTTAGAATACAGTATTTATCTTTCTCTTTCTGACTCACTTCACTCTGTATGATAGGTTCTAGGTTCATCCACCTCATTAGACCTGGCTCAAATGCTTTCCTTTTTATGGCTGAGTAATATTCCACTGTGAATGGCTTTTCTTTATGATTCCTTTCATTCATTCCTTTTCCCTTTCCCCTTATCCCCCCAAAGTATATTTATTTCTAATGAGGTGTTTACTTCTTTACAAAAGGGTCTAAGAGTGAACTGGCCTACATTGGCTACAAAAGTTTGTTGACCCAAGCACATCATACATGTGTGTCAGGGGGGTGAGAGGTGGGGGTAGGGTGCCCTTCTGTAGTCTGTTACTTCCTACACTTTGAACTTCAAAATGTAATGACAAAGTAGTGTGTGTGGAGTGTGTGCAGATGTGTGCTCACTAGTTACTAATTCTATGATTTGCACTTTGCTTCATTTTGATCTTCAAAGTTTTCTTTTGCTCCTTCAGTTAATAAGGGAATATATGTATTTTTATAAAACTGACTGTACTTCACTAAAAATAAAAATCTCATCTACAGAAAAGATAAATATAAATCAAAGATTTGTTCACCCTGCAAAGGAATTCACTAAAGGTTTCTTTCCTTCAGTATATTTCAAATACAAAATTTATACCAATGTACTTAACTCATTACATCAGGAACACATAAAAGTATATTTAAACTATATACTATGTACTTAGGATATTTAACAGTCCAGGAAGCAATGAGAGAAAGAAAAAAAATTGTTTAATGAGTACATGTCATAGTTTATTTGGCTCTATATTAGAGGTCCCTAACCTTTTTGGCACCAAGGACTGGTTTCATGAAAGACAAATTTCCAAGGCATTAGTGATGGGGAGCTTCTACTGAATCTTTACTTGCTAGTCGGCTGCTCCCCTCCTACTATGCAGTCCAGTTCTTAACAGGTAGTAGACTGGTACTGGTGTGCAGCCTAGGGGGGTGGAGGACCCCTCTTCTATATGATTCATCTGAGATCTTAGTAATGCTATTGAATGCTTATATTCTTGCTGACGAATATTTGTCACTTGTTCACTCATTTATTCAGCCATTCATTAAAAAAAAAAGAAAAAATGAGTTTCTACTAAAACAAATCTCTGTGGATGTTGACTGTGGCCATGAAATTAAAAGACACTTGCTCCTTGGAAGAAAAGCTATGACAAACCTAGGCAGCATATTAAAAAGCAGAGATATCACTTTATGAACAAAGGCCCATAACGTCAAAGCTATGGTTTCTTCAGAAGTCATGTACAGATGTGAGAGTTCGACCATAAAGAGGGCTGAAGAATTGATGCGTTCGAACTGCAGTGCTGGAGAAGACTCTTGAGAGTCCCTTGGACAGCAAGGAGATCAAACCAGTCAATCCTAAAGGAAATCAGTCCTGAATATTCATTGGAAGAACTGATGCTAAAGCTGAAACCCCATTACTTTGGCCACTTGATGAGAAGAGCCAACTCATTCTAAGAAAACCTTGATGCTGGGAAGGATTGAAAGGAGAAAGTGAAGGGAATGACAGAGTATGCAATGGCTGGATGACATTATCAACTCAAAGGACATGAGTTTGAGCAAACTCTGAGAGATACTAAGGAACAGGGAAGCTTGGTATGCTGTAGTCCATGGGGTCGCAAAGAGTTGGACATGACTGAGCAACTGAACAGCAACTATAACTTAGTTGATTTTTAAATGTCTTACAGTTCAAGTAAGAGACACTGGCAATAAAAAGAGTTCTTTTCATAGGCAATAACAGCAAAGGAGCAGAGCACATACAGACACAATAACAGAATAAAACATTGTTGGACATTGCTAGTAATCAGCATTATGGCCTCTCAACCAATCAAGAAGTTGAGCTTTCAACATCACTCATTATCAGATAAATGCAAATCAAAACCTCAATGAGATACCATTATACACCAGTCAGGATGGCTGCTATCCAAAAGTCTACAAGCAATAAATGATGGAGAGGGTGTGGAGAAAAGGGAACCCTCTTACACTGTTGGTGGGAATGCAAACTAGTACAACCACTATGGAGAACAGTGTGGAGATTCCTTAAAAAACTGGAAATAGAACTGCCATAGGACCCAGCAATCCCACTCCTGGGCATACACACTGAGGAAACCAGATCTGAAAGAGACATGTGTACCCCAATGTTCATCACAGCACTGTTTATAATAGCCAGGACATGGAAGCAACCTAGATGCCCATCAGCAGAGGAATGGATAAAAAAGCTGTGGTACATATACACAATGGAATATTACTCAGCCATTAAAAAGAATTCATTTGAATCAGTTCTAATGAGGTGGATGAAACTGGAGCCCATTATACAGAGTGAAGTAAGCCAGAAAGAAAAACACTGATACAGTATACTAATGCATATATATGAAATTGAGAAAGATGGTAACAATAACCCTATATGTAAGACAGAAAAAGAGACACAGAGGTATAGAACATATTTTTGGACTCTATGGGAGAAGGCGAGGGTGGGATGTTCTGAGAGAACAGCATCAAAACATGGATATTATCAAGAAACAGATCACCAGCCCAGGCTGGATGCATGAGACAAATGCTCAGGGCTGGTGCACTAGGAATACCCAGAGGGATGGGATGGGGAGGGAGGTGGGAGGGGGGATCAGGATGGGGAACACATGTAAACCCATGGCTGATTCATGTCAGTGTATGGCAAAAAACACTACAATATTCTAAAGTAATTAGCCTCCAACTAATAAAAATAATTGGGGGAAAAAAATCACTGTAAAAAAAAAAGTTGAGCTTTGTTCTATTCATTTACAATCCTTGTTAAGGTGTTATCACATCTAGGCTTTAGTGTATCTTTGAAATTCTACTTTTACCTCAGAGTGTTTTTTGAGGACTAATCAAACCAATATATGTAGATCACTTAACGTCTCAATAACCATTAACTTCCTATTGTATAATTATCATTACTATTTTATCATTACGAGTACTATGATTATTTGTCTTGTCTTGAATAATTTAGATGTTTCTCTCTTTCTTTGGCAGGTGAGAATCGGCCTTCTTACTCTCAGTCATTAGTCTTCCCAGCCCAGTGGTCAGCATTTTCAGTTAGGTAATTCTTCATGCTATAAGTGGAGCTATTTATCGAAACTTAGCAAATTTCTTCCTCATGTACAAGAAAAAGTCGTCTTGGAATATTCTCTGCCCATTGAAATGTGCACTCAGGCGGTGACACGGAAATCAGTACAGTGGAGTTAATGATCTGGTTCCGTTAACAATTGCTCATTTGAGTGGTAAGTGACCTGAGATGAAGAGAAAATGTAATTTTGCCTGCCAATACAGTGAAAAATGGTGACCATTACAGTTCTATAGAGATTATAATCAATGATACTTTTTATTGGCTCAATTGAACTACATTGTAGCCAATTAAATACCTGTTTAGATGATGTGAGGTAAAAATGAAAGAGTCTAGAGTCTTTCGTGGTTGGCACAAAATTAGCTCCTGTGCAATAGCTTTAGCCTTAATGCCTTTTAATGTCAAGAGGTCACCTTGTTCACCTGGCAAATCAACCTGTTCTTTAACCAAGGAATTTTGATCTCCACATTAAAAACAAAAACTATTTTAAAGTTTTTATATCTTTAAAGAGGAAAATGGTTATCTTTCCACCTATTTGTAAATTAAGTTTTCATTGTTGCTTTCTTAAATGTGTGTGAATATTTATTTTATATGGAAATTGCCAACTTAAGTGAGATTTGCTTTTAACTGACTGTACTATGGACGACTTATTGAGAACTTTAAAGCCACCATACCCTTTTATTATTCAGAAAGCTATGCTATTGAACATTCATGCAATGTTTAGTATAATATTATTGTTTGGATCCAGTTATGCAGAAGTATGATTTCCTTTCATAAGAATCATTATAGCACAAAAGTGTGACTATATAGAATAAAACTTTTGGTTTAAGTTTCCCAAATATTTAGTATTGCCTGATATTCACCATGTTTTCAAATCTAACTGCAAGTTTTGCTCCTAAAAAGAACGCACCCTGAAATTTTCTAAATTTAGTATGACCAATAATAGAAATGTTTTCTACACTTATTATCAGAACGGTTTCATAACATAAAAATAGGCATATGTCACTAAATTATTCAGGTAGACCCATTTCTTATCCTAAACATACTGAAAGAAATTGAAGTGAGAGAATTCTGTTTCTTCTATGCCTTTTTCCAAATTTTAAAATTTGTTTTTGTTTCAACCATCACTGAGCACTTAGTTTGTGACAGACATTGTAATAAAAGCTAGATGCACAAAGATGAATAGGGCACAGAAATTTTCTTTTAAATTTTTACAGTCTTGTCTTTCCACATATAGATAGGCCAGTTTTACCTTTCAGTGACTTGATATTGCCAAAAGGGAGTGGGGGAATGTTATCTGGGCAGGAGGTGAATGGAGCCACTGTGATACCTGTAAAATGTCATCATTAACAGATATTCTATGGCTATTTAGTTCAGCAGAATTTATGCCTGCTTTGAAGGAAAGTAGCTGAATTCTTTTATCAAAAGAGCTGTTAGAACATTGACCAGCAGGACACTATTTAATTACAGACATAGTACTTTGTTATGGTCTAGGGAAGACTGAAAGAGGGTTGGAGTAAGGAGAAAAAAATAAAAACTTCTGTTTTATAAGGAGATTTGTAGTTCTAAAAAAGTTTTGTTTTGTTTTGTTTTTGCTTGTCTTAAACTGTAAGCACCAAGAAAAATATATGATGTTTTCTTTTTGTTTTTACAGTTTGGTTGATTTATTCAATTTTTTATTTTAAAAACTTTTTTTAACTTGCAAAATTGAGTCAAGAAGACATATAAAATATAAATCATAATCTATATTTTTAAAAAGCTGAAGCTAAAACTCTTCCCCCCAAAAGCTGCTAGAATCTAGAATTCTACCCCAAGAAAATGAATTCTTGTATCCACCAAAACACACATACAGAGGGTTTGTTGTACTTTCATTCACAACAGTCAAACTTTAGAAGCAGTTTGAGTGTTCATGAACATTAAATGGGTAAATAGATAAGATGTTAAGTATTCTGCCGCTGCTGCTAAGTCGCTTCAGCTGTCTCCGACTCTATGCGACCCCATGGACTGCAGCCCACCAGGCTCCTCCGTCGATGGGATTTTCCAGGCAAGAGTACTGGAGTGGGGAGCCATTGCCTTCTCCGTAAGTATTCTAGGCAGAGGAAACAAGAAATATGATGTAATATAGTGCATTCAAGGTTCTAATTTTTTATGACTAGAATATAAGCATTAGGGAGAGATCAGAAAGTGAAGTATACTAGCTTAGCTAGAAAAATAGGAAAGATGAATAGAGAATCATTAAAAAAATATTAAGGAGTTTACACTTTTTACTAAGAAAGCCATTGGCAAGTTTTAAACAAGGAAGTAGTTTGATCAGATGAATGTGGAGTTTAGAAGGCAGATTCAAGTCAAGTATGGCAAAACCAAAACAATGTTGCAAAATAAAATTAATTAATTAATTAATTTTAAAAAATTAAAAACAAATAAATAAAAAGAAGGAGGGTATGGCTGCATCAGTTCAGGGGCTCAGTCGTGTCCGACTCTTTGCGACCCCACGAATAGCAGCATGCCAGGCCTCCCTGTCCATGACCAACTCCCGGACTTTACTCAAACTCATGCCTATCGGGTCAGCTATGCCATCCAGCCATCTCATCCTCTGATGCCCTGTTCTTCTGCCTCAATCTTTCCCAGCATCCGGGACTTTTCCAATGAGTCAGCTGTTATATCAGATAATCAAAATACTGAAGCTTCATCGTTAGCATCAGTCCTCCAATGAGTATTCAGGGTTTATTTCCCTTAAGATTGACTGGTTTGATTTCCTTGCTCTCCAAAGAGCTTTTAAGAGTCTTCTCCAGCACCACAGTTCAAAGGCATCAGTTCTTTGGCGTTCTTCCTTCTTTATGGTCCAGTTCTCACAACCGTACATTATCACTGGGAAGACCATAGCCTTGACTATACAGACCTTTGTTGGCAGACAAATGTCTCTGCTTTTCTACTCACTGTTTGCCACTGCTTTCTTGCCAAGAAGCAATCATCTTCTGATTTCACAGCTGCAGTCACCATCCACAGTGGTTTTAGAGCCCAAGAGGAGGAAATCTGTCACTACTTCCACCTTTTTCCCTTTTATTTCCCATGAAAATCACTGCAGATTGTAACTGCAGTCATGAAATTAAAAGACACTTTCTCTTTGGGAGAAAAGCTATGACAAGCCTAGACAGCACATTAAAAAGCAGAAATATTAATTTGCTAGAAGGTTCATCTGGTCAAAGCTATGGCTTTTCCAGTACTCATGTTTGGATGTGAGAGCTGGACCATAAAGAAAGCTGAGAGCTGAAGAATTGGTGAACTGTGGTGGAATTTTGAACTGTGGTGTTGCAGAAGACTCTTGAGAGTCTCTTGGACTGCAAGGAGATCAAACCAGTCAATCCTAAAGGAAATCAGTCCTGACTATTCATTGGAAGGACTGATGCTGAAGCTCCAGTACTTTGGCCACCTGGTGCAAATAACTGGCTTATTGGAAAAGACCCTGATGCTGGGAAAGATTGAAGGCAGGAGGAGAAGGGGATGACAGAGGATGAGATGATTGAATGGCATCACCGACTCAATGGGCATGTGTTTGAGCAAGCTCCAGAAGTTGGTGATGGACAGGGAAGCCTGGTGCGCTGCAGTCCATGGGGGTCACAGATAATTGGACACAACTGAGTGACTGAACTGAACTGAATGAGATCAGATGCCATGATCCTATGTTTTTTAATATTTAGTTTTAAGCCAGCTCTTTCACTCTTCTCCTTCACTCCATCAAGACATTCTTAATGTTCTCTTCACTTTCTGCCATTAGAGTGGTATCATCCACATATCTGAGGTTGTTGATGTTTCTCCTCCCTGTCTTGATTTCAGCTTGTAACTCATCCAGCCTAGCATTTCTCATGACGTGCTCTCTGTATAGGTTAAATTAAAAAGGGTGACAGCAGACAGGCCTGCAATATTCCTTTCTTGATCTTGAACCAATCAGTTGTTCCATACAGGTCCTAACTGTTGCTTCTTGGCTTGAATATAGGTTTCTCAGGAGACATGTAAGATGGTCTGGTATTCCCATCTCTTTAACAGCTTTCCACAGTTTGCTATGTTCCAGACAGTCAAAGGCTTTAGTGTAGTCGATGAAACAATGGTAGATGTTTTTCTGGAACTCTCTTCCTTTCTCTATGATACAGCAAATAGTGGCAATTTGATTTCTAGTTCTTCTTCCCTTTCTAAACCCAGCTTGGACATATGGAAGTTCTTGGTTCACATAAGGCTGAAGTATAGCATACAAGATTTTAAGCATGACCTTACTAGCATGGGGGATGAGTGCAACTGTCCAATGGTTAGCACATTCTTTAGTACTATGCTTGCTGACAGTATCATTTCCAGATAGTAGGCAAATTATCTGGACTTTGGTGCTCTTCTGATTCTCATCTGACAATGTAAGAAAAGTGTCAAAGTTGAAGTCGGTTCATAGTTGAACTGACTACATATGAACATTGAACACAAATGACCTCTTTAATTTAATCATTGTGACAGGGAGCAAAGAGTTGGGTAAAAGCATACATATCCTTTAATATTTTGGATAGCAGAATCTATGACTTCATACAAAAGAGATATGATTTTTTAATATGAGGTTCTGAAGAGAAGATGAATTGTATTAGAAGCTCTGGTAACAGCAACTCAGACTATGTGATGAATAATACACTACACATTGTATCAAAGAGGAGCCAAAAAGTATGCATAAAACACCATGTTTCTTTCATTCTTTCAATAAATTTTTAAGTGACTACTATATGACAGACAATGTTTAGTGCTATTGAGAGAGTGACTTTTCTTGTAGAGTTTATGATCTAATGGGGAATAGAGAGAAGAACACAGACAAGAATATCATGGTCACAAGTACTGTGTGGGGGGAAGTTGATAATAATACAGTACATCGAAGTAGACCACCAAATCTGGGTTTGCAGGGCAGTTATCCTTAGTAATATAGTTCATATGTGTATGCTTGGGGAATGAGTAAGATTTTGTTAAACAAAGGCTGGGAAAACATACTTCTAAGAGGAGGCAACAATGTAAGTTCATATCCAGAAAATAATGTTTT
Source organism: Dama dama (assembly GCF_033118175.1). Taxonomy (NCBI): domain Eukaryota; kingdom Metazoa; phylum Chordata; class Mammalia; order Artiodactyla; family Cervidae; genus Dama; species Dama dama. Next base: position 14,701,758 of record NC_083681.1, read on the forward strand.
CAAGTGATCTTCTCAAAGATCTCAGAATTTTTAAAAAATTGAATGAAGAACATAGCACAAATAATGGAGTGAAGAACATACATTTTGTGGTGTAGATACAAGTTTCACAGTAGAATAAAAAGTAAAATTAATGGCCTGATTTTTAAGAATTCTAAGAGTGGCCACGTAGGGAATTGTTTTTAGAGTCAGAGAAATTCCAGAGAATAGCGAACCCTGTTGATGAGGACAAGATATTCAATACTAACAAATAACATAGAGAAAGCTTTTTTTTTTTTTTTTTTTTCCTATCTCAGAGAGAAGTCTTCAGAGTGGAAAGGGATGAATAAACCCCCTTTAAGCAAGAAAAAGAAACACATAATGGGGTGAAAATACATTAGAGGGACTTCTGTATTTAATAAATGTATCCAAATCTCCTGGCCCATTCCACATTCTTGTCAGTGCTAAGATTCAACAGAGCAAGAGTTATAGCATGTATGGCTGCTCATTAAAAAATAACCTTTGGCTAGTAAGATACTCTATTCAGCAAAATTAATCAGACTGCCCTTGACAATGATGACATATTTCTGTCTTTTGGTACATTAACTAGGATTCCTGGCAAAGATATAGGGGCCAAGGAGATCATAGTGGGTAGCGGGAGAGGGATTTACAGAACTTGAACCTTTCTTTGAGAAGACACAGACATTTTAAATATTTTTCATTGATCAAACATTGACAATTTTACAGTTTAGCAGAGCAAATATATCTGTGACTACAATTCATGAAGTCAATTTAGTATATTTTTGAAACTTTCCAGGTGACATTACAGCATAATGGTTGTGCATGCAATATCTGAACCAGAATGTTCAGATTCAAAATCTTCCACTTTCTGTGTGACCTTGGATGAGTCTCTCAGCATACAGTGAATCAGCTTCCTCAAACGGAAAAAAGTGAAGTTGATGGGGATAATTTTCAAGAACCATTAAGAGTCTGAGATTTTACTCTACTCGCAAGATAAAAGTTGAAGTACTGCATTTTCATAGGTACTGGCAGAAGACATGAAACTTTTAAATCAGAGACAAAGGATTCCATTATTCATAGCACAGAAGACAGTATGAGCTTCAAGTTCCCATAGGTTTTCCTTGGGCCTTGAATAACTTAAGGGCAGTGTGAAAATGGGTCCAGATAAAGTCTACGTACACAGAAGTTTAAGTCATAACCGATGAAATCTAAGCTTAGGAACCCTCTCAGTTTTACAAAGGATTTGCTAGGAAAACTGAGCAAGCATTGCTTAAATGTAGACACTATATTATTCTGGACAGCAAACAAATCTACCCTCTGCCTGTGAAGGAGAAATTATCTCTATCTTCAAAGGTTACTTTCTGTACTAACATGCACTGGGAGTTTTTGGAGACATCTTTTAACAATTGATTTTCTATATCAATTCCATTTTGATGAAAGAATAAATTCTGTATAATTTCAGTTTTCTTAATTATATTAAGATGTTTTATGCACACACACACAAAGATTATCTGGAATAAAAATTGTCACTAGACAAGCTGGAATGTGAGAGAATCAGGGTGACCTATCTCCCACAATATGTATGTATGCATGCATACATACATACATATTGTGCTCATGCTAAGTCGGTTCAAGTCGGTTCAATCACGTCCAACTCTGTGCAACCCCATGTACTGTAGCTGGCCAGGCTCCACTGTCCATGGAATTTTCCAGGCAAGAATACTGGAGTGGGTTGGAATGTCCTTCTCCAGAAGATCTTCCTGATCCAAGGACTGAACTACTGTCTCACGTCTCCTTCATGGGCAAGCAGGTTCTTGAGCACTAGCCATCACCTGGGAAGTCTACATACGCATATATATATATATATATATATATATATATATATATATATATATATACAAGCAGGATTTAGACTACAATATAGCTGCTAAGTGCTGTGTTGTCGTTCCCCCTGCTAAAAATAAAGTTGTTTCTTTACTATATGCGTCTACATACGCATATATATATATATATATATATTTATATTTATATTTATATATTTATATATTTATAATATATATTTATATATATAATATATATTTATATATTTATATTTGTTGTTGATGTTTAGTCCCTCAGTCGTGTCTGACTCTTTTGCGACCCCACGGACTGAAACCCACCAGGCTCTGTCCATGGGATTTCCCATGCAAGAATACTGGAGTGAGTGGCCATTTCCTTCTCCAGGGCATCTTCCCAACCCAGGGATCAAACCCACTGCTTGATTCTGCATTGGCAGGTAATTTCTTTACTACTGAGCCATTGCAGAAGGCCATATACATCCTTTAGTTTTATTGAAAGCATTAACAGGTATAGAGGATCAAAAACAGTGGCTGACAGAGACAGTTGAATGTTAAAAAAAAAAAAAAAAAAAAAAACCTCTTCTTTTGACAACCCACAATTGGTTGGCAAAACTTGACAACCCAGGTTTGTCTAGATATTACTTTGAGACACTAGGAAAGGCAGAGCACTCTTAAATATTCCCCAGACAGCACTTGTTATAAGATGTCTGATATACAGACATACTTCAGATACATTGTGCGTTCAGATCCAGAAAATCATAGTAAAGCAAGTAACACTAACTTTTTGGTTTCTCAGTACATATAAAAATTATATTTACACTATAATTTAATCTACTAAGTGTGCCATAACACTATGTCTAAAAGAGAAATGTACATTCCTTAAAATTTGGAAAAAAAAATCTTTATTGGTCAAAAATGCTAACCATCATCTGAGCCTCCCGTGGGCCATATGTTATGCTGGGAGAGTGTCTTGTCTTATTGTTGATGGCTGCTGATCAGTGTGGTGGTTGTTGAAGATTAGGGTAACTATTGCAATTTCTTAAACTAAGGTTTGCCACAGATTGACTTTTCCTTTCATGGACAGTTCATGGACAAATAGCACCAATGCTGTTTGAGAGCATTTTATCCACAGTAGAAGAACTTCTTTCAAAATTATATTCAATCCTCTCAAACTCTGCCACTGCTATACCAACTAAGTTTAAGTAATACTCTAAGTTTCTTCTTGGCATTTCAACAGACTTTGCAGTGTTTTCATCAGGAGTAGATTCCATCTCAAGAAACCACTTTCTTTGCTAATCCATAAAAAGCAACACCACATCTGTTAAAATTTTGTGGTGAGGTTGCAGCAATTCAGTTATATCTTCAGTTCAGTTCACTTCAGTCCCTCAGTGGTGTCCAACTATTTGTGACCCCATGGAGTGCAACATGCCAGACTTACTTATCCATCACCAACACCTGGAGCTTACACAAACCCATGTCCATTAAGTCTGTGATGCCATCCAACCATCTCAGCCTCTGTCGTCCCCTTCTCCTTTGGCCTTCAATATTTCCCAGCATCATCATCTTTTCCAATAAGCCAGCTCTTTGCACCAGGCGGCTGAAGTATTGGAGTGTCAGCTTCATCATCAGTCCTCCAATGAGTATTCAGGACTGATTTCCTTTAAGGTTGACTGGTTGAATCTCCTTGGAGTCCAAGGGACTCTCAAGAGTCTTCTCCAACACCACAGTTCAAAAGCATCAATTCTTCAGGCCTCAGCTTTCTTTATAGTCAAATTCTCACATCAAGATATAACTACTGGAAACACCATAGATTTGACTAGATTGACTTTTGTTGGCAAAGTAATGTTTCTGCTTTTAGTATCTAGGTTGGTCAGAGCTTGTCTTCCAAGGAGCAAGCGTCTTTTAATTTCTTGGGTGCAATCACCATCTGCCGTGATTTTGGCATCCCAAAAAATAAAGTCTCTCACTGTTTCCATTGTTTCCCCAACAATTGCTATAAAATGATGGGGCTGGATGCCATGATCTTTGTTTTTTGAATGTTGAGTTTTAAGCCAGCTTTTTCACTCTCCTCTTTCACTTTCATCAAGAGGCTATTCAGTTCCTCTTCACTTTCTGCCATAAGTGTGGTGTCATCTGCATATCTGAGGTTATTTAAGCTTCTCTCGGCATCTTTTTTTTTTTTAATTTTTATTTTATATTGGAGCACAGTTGATTAACAATGTTGATTCTATCTGTGCTTAATCCAGCCCAGCAATTCTCATGATGCACTCCGCATATAAGTTAAATAAGCAGGGTGACAATATGCAGCCTTGATGTCCTCCTTTCCTGATTTGGAACCCGTCTGTTGTTCCATGTCCAGTTCTAACTGTTGCTACTTGACCTGCATACAGATTTCTCAGGAGGCAGGTAAGGTGGTCTGGCATTCCCATCACAGTCAAAGATTTTTGGCATAGTCAGTAAAGCAGAAGTAGTTGTTTTTCTGGACTCTCTCGCTTTTTCAATGATCCAATGGATGTTGGCAATTTGACCTCTGGCTCCTCTGCCTTTTCTAAATCCAGCTTGAACATCTGGAAGTTCATGGTCATTGTACTGTTGAAACCTGGCTTGGAGAATTTTGACATTACTTTACTAGCGTGTGAGATAAATGTAATTGTGTGGTAGTTTGAACATTCTTTCACATTGCCTTTCTTTGGGATTGGAATAAAAACTGACCTTTTCTACTCCTGTGGTCACTGCTGAGTTCTCCAAATTTGCTGACGTATTGAGTGCAACACTTTCACAGTATCATCTTTTAGGATTTGAAATAGCTTAACTGGAATTCCATCACCTCCACTAGCTTTGTTCATGGTGATGCTTCCTAAGGCCCACTTGACCTCACATTGCAGGATGTCTGGCTCTTGATGAGTGATCACACCATCGTGGTTATCTGGATCATTCGGATCATTTTTGTATAGCTCTTCTGTGTATTCTTGTATTCTTGTGTATTCTTCTTAATATCTTCTGCTTCTGTTAGAGCCATACCATTTCTGTCCTTTATTGTGCCCATCTTAGCAAGAAATTTTCTTTTGGTATCTCTCATTTTCTTGAAAAGATGTTTAGTCTTTCCTATTTTATTGTTTCCCTCTATTTCTTTGCATTGATCTCTGAAGAGGGCTTTCTTATCCCTCCTTGCTATTCTTTGGAACTCTGCATTCAAATGCATGTCTTTCCTTTTCTCCTTTGCCTTTAGCTTCTCTTCTTTCTTCAGCTATTTGTAAGCCCTCATCAGACAACCATTTTGCCTTTTTGCATTTCTTTTTCTTGGGGATTGTCTTGATCACTGCCTTCTGTACAATGACATGAACCTCCATTCATAGTTCTTCAGGCACTGTGTCTATCAGATCTAATCCCTTGAATCTATTCATCACTTCCACTGTATAATCGCAAGGGATTTGATTTAGGTCATACCTGAATGGTGCAGTGGTTTTCCCTACTTTCTTCAATTTATGTGTGGATTTGGCAATAAGGAGTTGATGATCTGAGCCAAGTTAGCTCCTGGTCTTGTTTTTGATGACTTTAGAGAGCTTCTCTATCTTTGGCTGCAAAGAATATAGTCAATCTGATTCCGATACTGATCGTCTGGTGATGTCCATGTGCAGAGTCTTCTCTAGTGTTGTTGGAAGAGAGTGTTTGCTATGACCAGTGTATTCTCTTGGCAAGACTCTTTTAAGCCTTTGCCTTGCTTCATTTTGTACTCCAAGGCCAAATTTTCTGTTACTCCAGGTATCTCTTGCCTTCCCACTGTTGAATTCCAGTCCCCTATAATGAAAAGGACATCTTTTGGGGGTGTTAGTTCTAGAAAAACTTGTAGTTCTTCATAGAACCATTCAACTTCAGCTTCTTCAGCATTGCTGATTGGGTCATAGACTGGGATTACTGTGATATTGAATGGTTTGCCTTGGAAATGAACAAAGATCATTCTGTCGTTTTGAGATTGCACCCAAGTACTGCATTTTGGACTCTTTTCTTGACTATAAGCACAACTCCATTTCTTCTAAGGAATTCTTGTCCACATTAGTACACATAATGGTCATCTGAGTTAAATTCACCCATTCAGTCCATTTTAATTCATCAGTTCCTAAAATGTCGATGTTCACTCTTGCCATCTCCTATTTGACCACTTCCAATTTACTTTGATTCAAGGACCTAACATTCCACATTCCTATGCAATATTATTCTTTACAACATCAGACTTTACTGACATCACCATCCACCACCATAACCGGGTTTTTTTGTTTTGTTTTGTTTTGTTTTTCTTTGGCTCCATCTCTTCATTCTTTCTGAAGTTATTTGTCCACTGTTCTCCAGTAGCATTTTGGGCACCTGCCAATCTGATGAGTTCATCTTTCAGTATCCTATCTTTTTGCCTTTTCATCCTCTTCATGGAGTTCTCGAGGCAAGAATATTGAAGTGGTTTGCCATTCCCTTCTCCAGTGGACCACATTTTATTGGAACCCTCCACCATGACCTGTCCATTTTGGGTGGCCCTACATGGCATGGCTCATAGTTTCGTTGAGTTAGACTGTGGTCCATATGATCAGTTTGATTAGTTTTCTGTGATTGTGGTTTTCATTCTGTCTGCCCTCTGATGGCTAAGAATAAGAGGCTTATGGAAGCTTTGATGGGAGAGACTGACTGAGGGGGGACCTGGATCTTGTTCTGATGGGTGGGGCCATGCTCGGTAAATCTTTAAGCTAATTGTAGTTCTCTTTCTATCTCTACCACATCAGCAGTTACATCCTCCACTAAAATTTTAACCCCGCCCCCCCCAAAGTCACCCAGGAAGGTTAGGATCAACTTTCTTTCTTCCAAAGTCTTGTTAATATTGATATTTTGATATATTCCCATGATAATGAATATTCTTAAAATCATCTAGATTGGTAAATCCTTTCCAGAAAGTTTTTAATTTGCTCCTATTTATCCAAAGGAGGAATCACTACCTATGGCAGTGCCAGCCTTATGAAATGCATTTTTTAAATAATAAGACTTGAAAGTTAAAATGGCTTCTTGATCCATGGGCTACAGAATGGGTGTTGTGTTAGCCAGCATGAAAACAACATGAATCTTATTTTATATTTCTATTAGTGCTCTTGGGTGGCCAGGCGCACTGTCTGTGAGCAGAAATATAGAAAGCTTTCTTTTTCTGTGGAGTTGGTCTTAGTAGTGGGCTTAAAATATTCAGTAAATCATATAAATAGATATGCTGTCATCCAGGCTTTGTCATCTCGTTTACAGATCACAGGCAGAGCAGAGTTAGAATAATTTTTAAAAGCACTAGGATTTTGGAATGGTAAATGATAATTGGCTTGAACTTGAAGCTGCTAGCTATGGTAGCAACTGTTAGCCTGTTATTAAAGATTTGAACCTGGGCATTGACTTCTCCTCTCTGAATGTCTTACATGGCATCTTCTTCCAAAACAAGGTTGTCTTGTCTACATCGAAAATTTCTTGTTTAGTGAAGTCACCTTCATTAATTAACTTGGATAGATATTCTTGAAAACTTGCTGCAACTCTCTATGAGCACTTGTTGTTTGCCTTGAACTTTTTTATTTTATGGAGATGCCTTCTTTCCTTAAATCTTATGAACCAACCTTTCTTAGCTTGGAATTTTTCTTCTACAGCTTCCTCATCTATCTCAGCCTTCATAGAATTGAACAGTTCGGGGTTTGTTCTGGATTAGTCTTCGGCTTAAGGGAATTTGTGTCTGGCTTTGAAAAGTTGTTGCTGAACCATAAGAGACACCAGGATTCTTGGCCTTTGGAGAAGAAGAATTCAATCTGGGGCCAGAGATGAGGCTTGACTGCTCAGAGCTTTTGTGTAATAAAGTTTTAGTAAAGTATAAAGAGATAGAGAAAGCGTCTACATAGACGTCAGAGGGGGCAGAAAGAGTGCCCCCTCACTAGTGTTAGCAATGGAGTTGTATACTTTTAATTAGTTATTGCAGTGAATCAAAAGAATGTCTGGAGGTTTTAGAGACCTTACTAGACCCACTCCCATAATTTACATTTTAAGATAACAGGAGGTTTTTCCTGAGACTGTCCTCAAGCAGGATGTATTATTGCTATATAATCCTAAGGAGTGTAGAGGGGAAAACAAGTTTGTTCTTTCCTCCTCCTTGAGAATTCCAGATCCCTCTCTCCTTGGGGACCCCCAGACTTCTTATCAACCTGCCTAGGAATTGACTCTCTCAGTTTAATCTCCTATGCAAGCCACTAGGCTCTTTCACTTATCATCTGTTTATTCACTGGAGTAGCATTTTTAATTTCCTTCAAGAACATTTTCTCTTCATTCGCAAATTGGCTGTTTGGTGCGACAGCCCTAGCTTTCATTCTATAACAGCTTTTGACAAGCCTTCCTTACTAAGCTTAACCATTTCTAGCTTTTGATTTAAAGTGGAAGACATGTATTTTTCCTTTCACTAGAGCACATAGAAGACTTTGTAAGGTTATTAATTGACCTAATGTCAATATTGCTGTGTCTTGGGGAATAGGGAGGCCCATGGAAAGGGAAAGATACACAGAAACAACCAGTTGTGGAGCAATCGGAACACATACAACATTCATCAGTTAAGTTCATAGTCATATGGGTGTGGTTTGCAGAGCCCAGAAAGAGTTGCAGTAGTAACATCAAAGATCACCATAATAAATTTAAAACTAATGAAAAAGTTAGAAAGATTTTGAGAATTGCCAAGATGTGACCAGATACTAGTTGAGCAAATGTTCTTGGAAAAGTGACACCAACAGACTTGCACAGCACAGGATTGCCACAGATATGAAAGGTTGTTGCTGAACAATAAGATGCCGGGATTCTTGGCTTCCGGAGGAGACGAATTCAATCCGGGGCCAGAGACGAGGCTGGACCGCTCAGAGCTTTTGTGTAATAAAGTTTTATTAAAGTATAGAGGAGACAGAGAAAACTTCTGACATAGGCATCAGAAGGGGGCGGAAAGAGTACCCCCCTCCTAGTCTTCAGCTGTAAGTTATATAGTCACTCACAGTCTGTTAATGAAAAGAAAGACATGTCTTAGAATTTAGAATGGCACCAGATAATTCATCCCTGGCCATAAAACGATTGACTTGAATCTTGTAGAAGGGCAGATTACCAACAAATAGTTTTATTAACATAGATTAGGGGAACAATACTTGAGTAAGTAGGTTGGGCCATTTGGCGGAATTTACAGTCTGGGGTAAATTAACATAGCTTTACGATAAACATTTCCATTAAAAAATGTATCTAACTCAAGGTTTGAGAATAGTTAACTTCAGGTGAAACCCGGTGTCATGGCAACACAGCATTTTAAGAGAAACCTCCTTTTAAATTTGTATAAAGAAGGATAAAAATATCGCTGGTTTGTTTCCTCCTGCCGCTTAAGAGAGATAAAAATGTCTCGTACTTGCAGCCTATTTCCTCCATTTGGAGACCCCTGGCCTTCCTGCCTGTTACCCTCTCAAATATTTAATTTGTAAAACAAACAAACAAAAAATCTCAAGTCTGCAAAGGGCAGTAAAGTGAAAATAAAATGAAGCATGCCTGTATGATATTCTTCCTAGAATACAATTTCTTTGATTTCTTCTGCTCAGAAATGGCTTCCTTAAGAGAATCTCTGAAATTGGCCTTGAATATACAATTGTAACCTCATTAATAATAATGGAAAAATATATGGTATTTTAGATTAGATTTTCTTTTAAGTACTTCACACATATTAACACATTTCATTCTGAAAGCAACCCTTTGAAGATAAAGTGTTAGTCGCTCAGTCACATCCAACTCTTGAGACCCCATGGACTGTAGCCCACCAGGTTCCTCTGTCCATGGGATTCTCCAGGCAAGAATACTGGAGTGGGTTGCCATTTCCCTCTCCAGGAGATCTTCCCAACCAAGGATAGTTCCAGGGTCTCTTGCATGCACACAGATTCTTTACCAACTGAGCCACCAGGGAAGCCCCAAACTGTTCTTTTTCTCATATTCTAGGTGATGAAGCTGAATCACAGGGAAAATAAAAGACTTTTCCTTGGTCATACCACTGCTGATGTTAGAGTGGTGTTGTGAAGTTTATCCATTATGCAGTTATTCCATTTTCTTTTGTTCCCTTTCTATAATCTACTCTTTTGAAGAAAGTCACAATGCACATTCCACACTTAGTGAGTATGAAGTTATATTTCTACCTCCTTAAGGGTGGGTTATTTATACAGACTATTTGAGTTTTTTTGTTTGGAAGAATTATTTATTCTCCCTCATTTATTTATTTGATCATTTATACTAGTATGTGTATGATCCCATGGCTATCTATTATATATATATATATATATATATATATATATATATAAACCCAATACTACTTCATTATCTTACTTACATCATTATCAGATTTGGTCATTGGGAACTCTTTCAACTGACTCCCATGTCAGTGTTACTTTCGCATACCCACATCATTGTAGAATATTTTAAAGCACTTTTTTTGTTTTTGTTTTTGTTTTTTTTTTTACTTCATAGGACTCAGGATACTCCACTCATCGCAAATACCTATTCCCCAGTCATTTTTCCAAGAAGTCCTTATTTTCTTTGTTGTAGAATGGCATGAGAAAACACAATATAAGTGTTAGTTGTGCTTGTTGCAGGTGTCATTCTTTCTAGACTCTCTTAGCTGATAGAACAAGAAGACATTGTGACTATATTAACCCGTGTGTGTGTGTGTGTGTGTGTGTGTGTGTGTGTATCTAAATATTTATAAATCCAACCATTTCTACCCATATTATGCTAAATGTGAATTAATACTGATGTCTTTAATGATAATAGATTGCCACAATGGTGATTCTAGCTTCTCTTGCTTTTAAGTAACTTCCCATTCTATCAATAAGAAACCTAGCTTCTACCACCTGCCATAAATTTACTTAATAGTAAAACTCAAGGACACACATATAGTGGTTTCAGAATCATGAGCTTAAACTCCATGGAAACAACTTTATCAACTAGAGGACAATGTTTGTGTACACTTCCTTTTGTCTTTAGTTTTACAGACTCCACATATTTTCAAAGTTCCTTAGGTTAGCAGCTTATTCCTCCACACCATTGATGAGTTTTTTCATATACTTTTTAAATGCTTAGTTTTTTTTTTTTTTTTTTTTTTTTGTCACATTCTGCATTTTATTCTGGGAGACTCCCACCTCCTAAATGGTTTTCTAAAATTTGCATACATTAAAGTTATTCTTTGTGCTCTATGATTTCTAACAAATGTCTATTTTTGTATTAATAGATTATATGATCATTTAGAATAGTTTTACTATTCTAAAGAAATGCCACCCACATGATTCACCAATTTAGTTGCTCCATGATCCTGAATCACTGGCAACCAATCATCTACTTATACTCTCTATAGTTATGCCTTTTCTAGTATATCATATAATTAGAATCATACAGTATGTAGCCTTTTAAGACTGGATTTTCTCTTATGTAGCAATATATATTGATGATTTTTTCATGTCTCTTTTTTTTCATAGCTCATTTGTGAATCTAGTTGAATATTTCATTCTTTGGATGTATTAGTTTGCTTATTCATTCACCTATTCAAGGACATCTCAATGACTCCTAGGTTTGTGATTATGAATAAAGGTGCTACAAATATTCAAATTCAAGTTTTTATGTGGAAATTATTTTTAAAATCAGTTGATTAAATGACAAAAAGCATGATTGCTGAATCATATGGTAATACTATACTTTGCATCCCTACCAGTATTTAGTATCACCATTATTTAGGGTCTTAGCTATTTTTATTAATGTGTAGAGTTGTTGCATTGTTGTTAGCTGCAATTTCCAATAACATTTACTTCCCTGATAGCTCAATTGGTGAAGAATCCACCTGTAATGCAGGAGACCTGAGTTCGTGGGAAGATTCCCTGGAAAAGGGAAAGGCTATGCACTCCAAAATTCTGGCCTGGAGTATCCAGGTACTGTATAGTCCATGGGGTTGCAAAGAGTTGGAAGTGATGGAGCACCTTTCACTTTCTTTCTTTTTCCAATGACAAATTGTATGGAACATTTTCTCACATTCTTTTTTATTATCCAAGTGTCTTTTTCAGTGAGGTATCCGTTCAGATCTTTTGCACATTTTTAGAGTTTGAATTGAGTCCATTCAGTGAACTAAAAATAAGCAGGAAAAATGAAATACAACAAATCTAGAAAGGAAGCAATTGTCATAGACCCTTTGCAAAGGCAAAAGGGACTACCATCCAAAATTTGTCTTGAATGCTAAGACTGATGATGCCAAATACACACTAAAAGTGTTTGTAAGGTTTATTGCCTACAATAATTGAAGTATCTGGGGAGAACAAAGAACACCTCTCAAGTCAGTCCAAAAGGGCTGGAGAGAAAGGAACTGAGACTGGTTCAGGGTTTTGATTGTGACTGGGGGCAGAATCAGGGTTAGTATTTCTGCATGAGGGCAGGGGTTTTTTTGGTTAAATCCCTCACTGGCACCGAAGGAGAGTTCCCTAAGATTATGAGGCAAAACTTTCTTGCCCAGATGTGCGACACAAGAAGAAGAGAGAATGAAAAGGTTTAAAAGCTGTCAGCAGTTAAAAAACATCAAAAAATTTAGTCTGACTCCTCATTACAGAAGTAAGATCGTGTTTGCAAAGACATTATCTCCTAGGTAGAAAATCTAATCTTAAAAAAATAATAATAATAAGAGTAACTATTAGAGCTAATAAGTAATTGAGTTTAATAAGAATGCAAGACATAAAAACAATATACAAAGGGAAAAAAAAAAAAGTGATAATAACATACTTGCCTTGTCCCTGACTTAAAGGGATAGTCTTTCACCATTAAGTAAGATGTTAGTTGAAGGTTTTCATATATCCTTATATTTTTAAGGATATTTTCTTCTCAGTTTGTTAAAAGCTGTCATTAGAAAAGGACACTGGATTTTGTCAGATCTTTCATTTTCATCTGTTGAGATGATCAAAGGATATTTCTATGTTTTTGGACTGTAATGTTATTAATAATATTGATTGATTTTATATAGTAAGCTAAACTTGCAACTTCAGGATAAACTTCCCTTGGCCATGATGCATTATTATTTTTTATACTGTTGGACTAAATTTGCTAAATATTTTAAAGAATTTTTGTATTTATGGTCAAAAGGAATATTGATCCATAGTTTTAATTTCTTGTAATATTTCTGTCTGATTCAGTTATCAAAATGACAATGGACTCATAGAGAGAGTTTTTGTACATAATACAAATATTTTTAAATTAGTTTTATATGGTGACACTATTTATTAACATAATGTACCTTTTTACAAATATCCATAAATATTTTAAATTGGGTTATCATGTAATCATATTACATATCTTTTAACAAGAACCAGTGAGTAGCTAGTTAATTTCATGGAGTCTAGTGAGTAGCTAGTTAATTTCATAGCAGACCATCAATGAATTAAGTACTAGTCATTATTTTTAGAAGTTAACACATTTGACCAAGACAGGCGCTTTAAATTGAAGAAGGAGGTTTGATTGAAGCCAGTTCATCTTCTTTTCTAGTATGGTTAATACCTACTATAAATTTTTCTCTAAATTCTACTTTCAGTTCAGTCGCTCAGTCATGTCTGACTCTTTGCCACCCCATGAATCACAGCATGCCAGGCCTCCCTGTCCATCACCAACTCCTGGAGCTTACTCAAACTCATGCCAATCGAGTAGGTGATGCCATCCAGTCATCTCATCCTTTGTCGTCCCCTTCTCCTCCTGCCCCCAATCCCTCCAAGCATCAGGGTCTTTTCCAATAAGTCAACGATTCGCATGAGGTGGCCAAAGTATTGGAGTTTCAGCTTCAGCATCAGTCCTTCCAGTGAACACCCAGGACTGATCTCTTTCAGGATGGACTGGTTGGATCTCCTTGCAGTCCAAGGGACTCTCAAGAGTCTTCTCCAACACCACACTTCAAAAGCATCAATTCTTTGGTGCTCAGCTTTCTTCACAGTCCAAATCTCACATGCATCATGACCACTGGAAAAACCATAGCCTTGACCAGATGGACCTTTGTTGGCAAAGTAATGTCTCTGCTTTTTAATATGCTATCTAGGTTGGTCATAACTTTCCTTCCAAGGAGTAAGTGTCTTTTAATTTCATGGCTGCAATCACCATCTGCAATGATTTTGGAGCCCAAAAAAATAAAGTCTGACACTGTTTCCACTGTTTCCCCATCTATTTGCCATGAAGTGATGGAACCAGATGCCATGATCTTAGTTTTCTGAATGTTAAGCTTTAAGCCAACTTTTCCACTCTCCTCTTTCACTTTCATCAAGAGGCTTTTTAGTTCCTCTTCACTTTCTGCCATAATGGTGGTGCCATCTGCATACCTGAGGTTATTGATATTTATAGTACTTGAGGTTATTGATATTTATAATATTTATATATAAATATTATATAATATTTATAATACTACTTTAGCTGCATCACAAAAATTTTGTATGCAGAATTTTCATTCAGTTCAAAATGCATCCTACTTTCCTGTTTGATTTCTTCTCTGATTCATGTTATTTAACAATATGTTAATTAGTTTCCAAATACTTAGGAATTGTCAAGATATCTTTCTCATATTCATTTATACTTTAATTTCCATGTAGTCAGAGAGCATATTCATTAAGACTTGAATTATTTTAAATTTATTGAGAATTGTTAAGTGGCCCAGAAAAGGATCTATCATAGTAAGTGTATCATCTGCACTTGAAAATAATTTGTATTTTACTCTTGTTGGTGCTCAGTGTTCCTCATATCTTTCATGTCCTTACTGATTTTCTATCCACTTGTTCTATGAAATATTGAGAAAGAGATGTTGAAATTATGTATGTGTATGTTTCTCCTTGAATTTCTATCAGTTTTTGTCTCATGTGTTTTAAAATGCTGTTGTGAGATATATAAACATTTAGAATTATATGTCTTTTGATAATGGACTTCATTATTATGAAAATATTTTTATCACAAAATTTATTTTCTGTTATTGATATATATATTCCAGCATTTTTATTATTAAAATTAATATAACATTTTTTATTTCCTTTTACTTAAAAAATTAACAAACTTTTTGTTAGCAGTTTTAGATTTAAAACTGAACTACGTTGCTTTGCAACGTCCCCAGGAATTTCTCAGTATAATGTAAAACCAACATCTGTAGGCAGAGGCAGGGAAAGGCCAAAGAAAAAGGTAGACCACTCCAGATTGGTAAGTGGCAGGTTTAATAAGCAACAAAACCTACTCATGGGGCTTGTCTTGGGTGGCTACAAAACAAGTAGGTTTCTATACCTACTGGCCAGAATCTTAAAAGTTCAAAGACACACAAAAAGATACTCAATATCAATCATCGTTCAGTTCAGTTCAGTTCAATTGCTCCGTTGTGTCCGACTCTTTGCGACCCCATGAATCTCAGTACGCCAGGCCTCCCTGTCCATCACCAACTCTCGGAGTTTACCCAAACTCATGTCCATCGAGTCAGTGATGCCATCCAGTCATCTCATACTCTGTTGTCCCCTTCTCCTCCTGCCCCTAATCCCTCCAAGCATCAGGGTCTTTTCCAATGAGACAACTCTTTGCATGATGTGGCCAAAGTATTGGAGTTTCAGCTTCAACATCAGTCCTTTCAATGAACACCCAGGACTGATCTCTTTTAGGATGGACTGGTTGGATCTCCTTGCAGTCCAAGGGACTCTCAAGAGTCTTCTCCAACACCACAGTTCAAAAGCATCAATTCTTCGGTACTCAGTTTTCTTCACAGTCCAACTCTCACATCCATACATGACCACTGGAAAAACCATAGCCTTGACTAGAAGGCCCTTTGTTGGCAAAGTAATGCCTCTGCTTTTTAATATGCTATCTAGGTTGGTCATAACTTTCCTTCCAAGGAGTAAGCGTCTTTTAATTTCATGGCTGCAATCACCATCTGCAATGATTTTGGAGCCCAAAAAAATAAAGTCTGACAGTGTTTCCACTGTTTCCCCATCTATTTCCCATGAAGTGATGGGACCAGACGCCATCTGATGCTTTTATAACTAACACCCAAAAAAGACGTCCTTTTTATTATAGGAGACTGGAATGCAAAAGTAGGAAGTCAACAAAAACAGGCAAATTTGTTCTTGGAGTACCAAATGAAGCAGGGGAAAGGCTAATAGAGCTTTGCCAAGAGAACACACTGGTAAACACACATAGCAAACATCCTCTTCCAACAACACAAGAGAAGACTCTACACATGGACATCACCAGATGGTCAACACCAAAATCAGACTGATTATATTCTTTGCAGCCAAAGATGGAGAAACTCTATACAGTCAGCAAAAACAAGACTGGGAGCTGACTGTGGCTCAGATCATGAACTCCTTATTGCCAAATTCAGACTTAAATTGAAGAAAGTAGGGAAAACCACTAGACCATTCAGATATGACCTAAATCAAATCCCTTATGACTATGCAGTGGAAGTGAGAAATAGATTTAAGGGACTAGATCTGATAGAATGCCTGATGAACAATGGACGGAGGTTTGTAACATTGTACAGAAGACAGGGGTCAAGATCATCCCCATGGAGAAGAAATGCAAAAGAGCAAAATGGTTGTCTGAGGAGGACTTACAAATAGCTGTAAAATGAAGAGAAGCGAAAAGCAAAGGAAAAAAGAAAAGATATTCCCATTTAAATGCAGAGTTCCAAAGAATAGCCAGGAGAGATAAGAAAGCCTTCCTCAGCGACCAATGCAAAGAAATAGAGAAAACAACAGTATGGGAAAGACTAGAGATCTCTTCAAGAAAATTAGAGATAGCAAGGGAATATTTCATGCAAAGATGGGTTTGATAAAAGACAGAAATGGTATGGACCTAACAGAAGCAGAAGATATTAAGAAGTGGCAGGAATACGCAGAAGAACTGTACAAAAAAGATATTCACGACCCAGATAATCACGATGGTGTGATCACTCACCTAGATCCAGACATCCTGATATGTGAAGTCAGGTGAGCCTTAGAAAGCATCAGTATGAAAAAAGCTAGTGGAGGTGATGGAATTCCAGATGAGATATTTCAAATCCTGAAAGATGATGCTGTGAAAGTGCTACACTCAATATGCCAGCAAATTTGGAAAACTCAGCAGTGGCCACAGGACTAGAAAAGGTCAGTTTTCATTCCATTCCCAAAGAAAGGCAATCCCAAAGAATGCTCAAACTACCACACAATTGCACTCATCTTACACGCTAGTTAAGTAATGCTCAAAATTCTCCAAGCCAGGCTTCAGCAATATGTGAAGAGTGAACTTCCAGATGTTCAAGCTGGTTTTGAAAAGACAGAGGAGCCAGAGATCAAATTGCCAACATCCACTGGATCATCAAGAAAGCAAGAGAGTTCCAGAAAAGCATCTATTTCTGCTTTATTGACCATAGTCAATATGACCAAAGCCTTCGACTGTGTGGATCACAATAAACTGTGGAAAATTCTGAAAGAGATGGGAATACCAGACCACCTGACCCACGTCTTGAGAAACCTGTGTGCAGGTCAGCAAGCAACACTTAGAACTGGACATGGAACAACAGACTGGTTCCAAATAGGAAAAGGAGTACGTCAAGGCTGTATATTGTCACCCTGCTTATTTAACTGATATGCAGAGTACATCATGAGAAATGCTGGGCTGGATGAAGCAGAAGCTGGAATCAAGATTGCCAGGAGAAATATCAGTACCCTCACATATGCAGATGACACCACCCTTATGGCAGAAAGTGAAGCGGAACTAAAAAGCCTCTTGATGAAAGTGAAAGAGGAGAGTGAAAAAGTTGGCTTAAAGCTCAACATTCAGAAACTAAGGTCATGGCATCTGGTCCCATCACTCATTGTTAGGGAAATGCAAATCAAAACAACAATGAGATATCACCTCACATCAGAATGACCATCATCAAAAAGTCTACAAATAATAAATGCTGGAAAAGGTGTAGAGTAAAGGGTGCCCTCCTACACTGTTGGTGGAATGTAAATCGGTGCAGCAACTATGGGGAACGGTATGGAGTTTCCTCTAAAAACTGAAATAGAGCTATCATATGATCCTGCAAGCCCACCCCTAGGCATTTATCTGGAGAAAGCCATAATTTGAAAATATTCCTGCACTCCAATATTCATTGCAGCACTATTTATTATACAATAACCAGGACATGCATGTCTACCCATGAGCATTTAGGTAGACAAATGAATAAAGAAGTTTGGATATATATACAATGAAACATTACTCAATCATAAAAGATAATGAAATAATGCAATTTGTAGCAATGTGGATAGGCCTATAGATTATCATACTAAGTAAAGTGGGTCAGATGAAGAAAGACAAATATAATATGATATCACTTTTATGTGGAATATAAAACAAATGATTCAAATAAATCTATTTACAAAACAGAAATAGACCAATAGACACAAGAAGAAGATTATGGCTACCAAAAGGGAAAGGAAGAGAGGGATAAATTAGGAGGTTGGGATTAACATGTACACCCTACCATATATAAAATAGGCAATGCAACCAGGTGCTGGGATGGAAGGACAGAGGTCCTGGGATCTCAGGGATCACAGAAGGCTCTGGGCAGCCTATTTCTGTCTCAGGAAGGAGTCAGTAGAGCCGCTATTAGATTACAAAGAGAGGAGGAGGCCAGCCCTCAGCTTGCAGATTCCATCTCCACGACACCCCTGACAGTGAAAGTGACACAGGACCTATCAACATAGAGCTTCTTACCTGCCTTCTCCCACAAGGCCTGTGATCTGAGCACTCATGCTGGGCCTCTTGAGCCTGAGCGAAGCCTTAAGACACAGCATGTAACCACGAAGGATTTGTGGAATCAATGAGTAGGTTCACCACATCAGTGACCCTGCAACCAATACGATCAAGTTGGGGAGCATCAGAAAATGTTCTTGCTTCATTACTACATGAAACAAGCATGACAATAAACCCAGAACTACACACTCCAACCCATTAACCCTAGTTTCTCTCTGGCCATAAAATAATTATTATATATATATATATATATATATATATATATATATATCTGAATAACATTACTGTACACCTGTACATCTGAAGCTAGCACATTGTAAATCAACTATGCTTCTATCTAAAGAAATCTAAAAAAAAAAATTTTATATAGTGATTTTAAATGGGTTCAGTCATGTATCCAGTCGAAGAAACTTCAATATCACACTTCTGCTTCAAGACTGTATCCTTGGAACAGCTTCTGGGAGTGGGGAAACCCAGTAGAACAGAATTCCAAGAACAGGAAAGAGTAGAGATCTTCCAATTACTTTGGTTCAGCTCAAAGATCAACCAGAGGTGATGCATTTTTGGCAACCTCTTCCTACCAACAGAAAGTACATCTTCTGCCTCTGCTACTTACACTCTCCTGTATTATTAACACCATGCCTTAGTGTGGGACATTTACTACAATTGGTGATTCATTATCAGTATCTTATCAACTAAAGCCCATAGTTAATTTTAGGGCCATATAGTGTTCAGTTCAGTTCAGTTCAGTCTCTCAGTCGTTTCTGACTCTCTGTGACCCCATGGACCCCAGGCTTCTCTCTCCATCCACAACTCCTGGAGTTTACTCAAACTCATGTCCATCAAGTCGGTGATGCCATCCAACCTTCTCACCCTCTGTCGTCCCCTTTTCCTCCCACCTTCAATCTTTCCCAGCATCAGGGTCTTTTCAAAAGATCATTTCTTCCCTTCAGGTGGCCAAAGTATTGGAGCTTCAGCTTCAGCATCAGTCCTTCCGATGAATATTCAAGACTGATTTCTTTAGGATGGAATGGTTTCATCTCCTTGTGACCCAAGGGACTCTCAAGAGTCTTCCTCAACACCACAGTTCAAAAGCATCAATTCTTCAGCACTCAGTTTTATTTATAGTCCAACTCTCACATTCATATGTGACTACTGGAAAAATCATAGCTTTGACTAGATGGACCTTTGGTGGCAAAGTAATGTCTCTGCTTTTTAATATGGTGTCTGGGTTTTTCATAGCTTTTCTTCTAAGGAGCAAGCTCTTTTAATTTCAGTGCTACAGTCACCATCTGCAGTGATTTTAGAGCCCCCCAAAATAAAATTTGTCATGGTTTCCATTGTTTTCTCATCTATCTGCCATAAAATGATGGGACCAGATGCTATGATCTTAGTTTTCTGAATGTTGAATTTTAAACCAATTTTTTCATTCTCCTCTTTCACTTTCATCAAGAGGCTCTTCAGTTCCTCTTCACTTTCTGCCATAGTGTGGTGTCATCTGCATATCTGAGGTCATTGATGTTTCTCCCAGCAATCTTGATTCTACCTTGTGCATACTCCAACCGAGCATTTCACATGCTGTACTCTGCATACAAGTTAAATAAGCAGGGTGACAATATGCAGCCTTGATGTGTTCCTTTCCAATGTGGAACTAGTCTGTTTTTCCATGTCCAGTTCTAACTTGGACATACAAGTTGCATACAGGTTTCACAGGAGACAGGTAAGGTGCCTCCCATCTCTTTCAGAATTTTCCACAGTTTATGATCTACAAAGTCAAAAGTTTTAGTGGTTTGGTTTAGTCGCTAAGTCGTGTCTGACTCTTGAGACCCGATGGACTATACCCTGCCAGTCACCTCTGTCCATGGGATTCTCTAGGCAAGAATACTGGAGTGGATTGTCATTTCCTTCTCCAGGGGATCTTCCCAACCTAGGTATTGAACGCAGTTCTCCTGCATTGCAGGTCAAAGGCTTTACCATAGTCAATAAAGCAGAAGCAGATGTTTTTCTGAAACTCTCTTGCTTTTACTATGATCCAAAATCATGTACATTAGAATTCAACACTCTTTTAGTTGAACAGTTTTATAGATTTTGGTAAATTTATAATGTCTTCTGTACACCACTACAGACATACAAGTCACTTTTTGCCATAATACTCTTTGTTTCATGTATTCATACTTCCTTCTTTATTCTTTTACTTTCAACCAATTTAAGTTTCATTTAACATGTTTTTCTGGTAGGAAACATAGTTGAACCTTTTCCTTTTAAAATTCGCTTGGTATTTTATACCTTTGTATTTAAGAGCTTAACATGGGTCTTTATTCACCTTTCTTTCCAGCAGACATGCTCACTTAATTCATTACTTGAGCTTAATGAATATATAATATAATAATAACTATTATAATTGTTATAATTTCCTTTCCAATTAAATCTATCATCTGTGTTATTATTGTATAAGTTGTCATTGACTGATTATTTTCCCCTCATGATAGGTTTTCTTTTTTTTCACTTATTTTCATGGTTAGTAATTTTTTAATTGGAAATGAGACTGTAAATGTTACTTTGCTAAGTGCTGAACATTTTTGTAATTACATTTTTTAGACATAGTTAAATTACCTGGAAACATTTTGAGTTTCTTAGATCTTGCTTTTAAACTTTGTTTAAAAGTTTAAATCTGTGTTTAATCTAGGACCAATTTTTTTTACTATTGAGGCAAAAATTATTTTACATATCTCACCTGAGTCCTGTGAATTATGAGACTTTTTCACTCCCATTAGTAAAAACAAAGCTAGCCCAGTTTTAAATGGCTTCTCAACATGAGTGCACCAATCAGTTCTCAAATATCTCTGGGCAATTCTCCCTTTGAGCTGATTTCTCTTTGGTTCCCTGCTTTGAGCACTCCAAGCACTTTGACCACTTTGGTTTCTTCTCAACTGGAGGAGACTACTGGCTTCTCCCTTAGTTTCTGCTCCTAGTACTATGGCTTGGAAACTCTCCAAGGTGTCATAGGGCAATTAAGAAGTCTTACTCATTACTTTCTCATTTCTTAGGACCACTGTTCTTTATTGTTCCATTTCTAATATCTTTATATTTGTTGTTTTATGTATTTTACTTGGACTTTTTGATGATATAAGTGGGAGTCTATTTGGGCACTATTGCTCCAAAATCACTGCACATGGTGATTGCAGCCATGAAATTAAAAGACGCTTACTCCTTGGAAGGAAAGTTATTACCAAACTAGATAGCATATTAAAAAGCAGAGGCATTACTTTGCCAACAAACGTCCGTCTAGTCAAGGCTATGGTTTTTCCAGTGTTCATGTATGGATGTGAGAGTTGGACTGTGAAGAAAGCTGAACACCAAAGAATTGATGCTTTTGAACTGTGGTGTTGGAGAAGACTCTTGAGAGTCCCTTGGACTGCAAGGAGATCCAACCAGTCCATCCTAAAAGAGATCAGTCCTGGGTGTTCATTAGAAGGACTGATGCTGAAGCTGAAACTCCAATACTTTGGCCACCTCATGCGAAGAGCTGACTCATTGGAAAAGACACTGATGCTGAGAGGGATTGGGGGCAAGAGGAGAAGGGGACAACAGAAGATGAGATGATTGGATGGCATCACTGACTCAATGGACATGAGTTTGGGTAAGCTCCGAGTGTTGGTGATGGACAGGGTGGCCTGGCGTGCTGCGATTCATGCGGTTGCAAAGAGTGGGATTATGGCTGAACGACTGAACTGAACTGAACTGAACTCCATCTTGGCTGGGAATAGAAGCTATAAATATTTGTGTGTGTGTGTGTGTGTTTTCACTTTGTATAACAAAATGCTTCATTATTTCGATATCTGCATAACTCTGAAATTAGTGTTTTCCCAATGACTAAAGCATGTTTCAAAATCATGCATAGGTAAAATATCCATTCAAATGATAAGACAGACCGATTGATTTTTATGCAGCAGAGTGCAAAATATTAATTGATTTGGTTTCAGATTACACATTCAAATAAAAATATCCAAAATTATCTGACAAGACTATTAAAATGTTTCTTCCCCAACTACATATACATGAAAGACTAGATTTTCTTTGCATACCTTAATTGAAACAGTGTACAGCAATGGATGAATTGATGAAACTGTAGAATATTATTACAAGAGTGTAAAATACTGTACTTCTTACTGTTTTTGTTTTGGAAAAAAAAACAGTTTATTTTCACTTCAAGTATGTTATTTGGTTAACATTAAGGAGTTTAGATTCATTTTAAATATATTAGTAAAAATATTTGATTTTTAGAATTTGTTAGTTTTAGTCTTTTAAAATGGAGAATATAAAAAGATATTACTAAAGTAAACAAAGCTCTTTGTTTCTTAAAAAGAAAATTTTAAGATTCTTCTTTAAATAAGAAGATTTTAAGATTTAAAATTTTAAAATTTTAAATTCTTAAAAAGAAATTTTAAGAATAGAAAGAGTCTTGAGATCACAAAATTTGAGAATCATTAATACTTTTTCCTAAGGCTGCTAAAAGAGAAGCAGAAAGCTAGTGCTCTGTTGGGCTATTTCCTCCTGAGAATCAGTTAGGACACTATTTCCTGGTGCTCAGATGGTAAATAATTCACCTGCCAATGAAGGAGACCTGGGTTCTCTGTTTGGATCAAGAAGAACCCATCGTGAATGCAATGGCTACTCAATCCAGTATTCTTGCCTGAAGAATTCCATGGACACAGGAACCTGGCCGGCTACAGTACCTGGGGTCACAAAGAATCAGACACCACTAAACAACTTTCACTTTTACTTCATGTTTAGAATGGGCTGGGGAATCTAGTCATAGAGTTAATCATTCAACTATCTATAGGCTAAGAAAGGCACAATTTAGTAATATGACATAAAAATAAGTCTAGCCAACTACATTATTTGTTACCTTCGTATTGTAGTACATTTTGAGTCCAAGCATTTGAAAATCTTATATGATTATTCTGTGTTTCCTAAGGATGAGATCTATGGACAGAGGTCCGTGACATTGAACAGGAGGCAGTGATCAAGACAAACCCCAAGAAAAAGAAAATGCAAAAAGTTAAAATAGTTGTCTGAGGAAACATTACAAATACCTGAGAAAGAAGAGCAGCTAAAGACAAAGGAGAAAAGGAAAGATATACGCATTTGAATTCAGAGTTCCAAAGAGTAGCAAGGAGAGATAAGAAAACCTTCCTCAGTGCTTAATGCAAAGAAATAGAGGAAAACAATAGAATGGGAAGAACTAGCGATCTCTCCAAGAAAATTAGAGATACCAAGGGAACATGTCATGCAAAGATGGGGACAATGAAGGATAGAAAT
This sequence comes from Dama dama, assembly GCF_033118175.1. Lineage (NCBI taxonomy): Eukaryota > Metazoa > Chordata > Mammalia > Artiodactyla > Cervidae > Dama > Dama dama. The sequence continues at coordinate 14,725,736 of NC_083681.1, forward strand.
GGTATGGACCTAAAAGAAGCAGAAGATATTAAGAAGAGGTGGCAAGAGCACAAAGAAGAACTATAGAAACAAGATCATCATGACCCAGATAACCACAATGGTGTGATCACACACCTAGATCCAGACATCCTGTAATATGAAGTCAAGTGGGCATTAGGAAGCATCACTATGAGCAAAGCTAATGGAGGTGATGGAATTCGAGTTGAGCTATTTCAAATCCTAAAAGATGATGCTGTGAAAGTGCTGCACTCAATATACCAGCAAACATGGAAAATTCAGCAGTGGCCACAGGACTGTAAAAAGGTCAGTTTTCCTTCCAATCCCAAAGAAAGGCAATGCCAAACAATGCTCAAACTATTGCACAATTGTACTCATCTCACACGATAGAAAAGTAATACTCAAAATCCTCCAAGCCAGGCTTCAACAGTATGTGAACTGTGAATTTCCAGATGTTCAAGCTGAATTTACAAAAGGCAGAGGAACCAGAGATCAAACTGCCAACATCCATTGGATCATCAAAAAAGTAAGAGAGTTTCAGAAAAACTTCTACTTCTGTTTTATTGACTATGCCAAAGCCTTTGACTGTGTGGATCACAACAAACTCTAGAAAATTCTGAAAGAGATGGGAATACCAGACCACCTGACCTGCCTCCTGAGAAATCTGTATGCAGGTCAAGAAGCAACAGTTAGAATTGGACATGGAACAGCACACTAATCCCAAATTGGTTAAGGCTTTATATTGTCACCCTGCTTATTTCACTAATATGCACAGTACATCATGAGAAATGCTAGGCTATTTGAAGCACAAACTGGAATCAAGATTGTTGGGAGAGATATCAATAACCTCAGATCTCCAGATGACACCATCCTTATGGCAGAAAGTGAAGAAGAACTAAACAGGCTCTAGATGAAAGTGAAAGAGAAGAGTGAAAAAGCTGGCTTAAAACTCAACATTTAGAAAACTAAGATCATGGCATTCAGTCCCATCACTTCACGGCAAATAGATGGGGAAACAACGGAAACACACAGAGACTTTATTTGGGGGGGGGGGGGCTCCAAAATCACTACAGATGCTGACTGCAGCCATGAAATTAAAAGACACTTGCTCTTGGAAGAAAAGTTATGACCAACCTAGACAGCATATTAAAAAGCAAAGACATTACTTTGCCACCAAAGCTCCATCTAATTAAAGCTATGATTTTTCCTGTAGTCATGTATGGATAGGAGAGTTGGACCATAAAGAAAGCTGAGAACCAAAGAACTGATGCTTTTGAAATGTGGTGTTGGAGAAAACTCTTGAGAGTCCCCTGGACTGCACAGAGATCAAACCAGTCCATCCTAAAGGAAATCAGTCCTGAATGTTCATTGGAAAGATTAATGTTGAAGCTGAAACTGCAATACTTTGGCCACCTGGTGCAAAGAACTGACTCTTTGAAAAAGACCCAATGCTGGGAAAGACCGAAGGCTGGAGGAGAAGTGGAGGACAGAGGATGGTTGGATGGCATAACTGAATCAATGGATATGAGTTTGAGTAAGCTTCAGGACTTGGTGATGGACAGGGAAGACTGGTGTGCTGCAATTCATGGGGTCACAAAGAGTGGGACATGACTGAGCGACTGAACTGAAGGATTAGAAAAACTAACAGTGTTCAGGAGATGAAAATTTCTTGAAATATTGAATATGTTTACATTCACTTTCACTTTACCTTTGTTCGCCATAAATTAAACTATCACATACAGAAATAGTCTCAGAACTCCATTCCATAGATTCAGGAAGTATTTACTTAGTATCATTTATGGTTGCAGAAATGCACAGGAGTGTTCCTGATTGCCAGGCATTCAAAATCTCAAAAACTTTCAGAAAATGACATAAAAGTAGCAAAATTGTACTATGCATGCTATTATGGTATAGAACAGCAGGAGGGTTTAAAATATACATTATTCATAAAAATATGCCTGTAATAAGCTCCTGTTTGAAGCACAGTCTTTGGATACAACTACTATAACAAGATATTCTCTCTTTCTATGACTTTAAAGAGTTACACACAAAGAAAATATTGAAAATTGGTCTATTGGGAGTTGACCTCTTTTAGTTTTTCAGAAAGGTAAAAATCTAGGAAACATTCCCATAGTTCCAATTTAAATATTGCTCTCTTTTTAAAAATGTTTCCTAAAATGATTTATTCCAAGTCAACAATGATTTCTGAAATATTTAAGGAAAATAAAACAATTGTTTAGAAAGCAAAATGTTAGCTTTACTTTAGACCATAGCACAACTCAGAATATTTATTCTATTGATTAGCTAATCAGGAAGAAAAACAAGTGTACCTGTCAGCACAGTTAAGACTGTGAACTTTGCATTTTATTGTTTTATCAGTTTCCCTGGATGTAAAATAGGAAGAAAGTCACTGTACTTTCAGAGCTTTCTTTAGCTCAAACAAATGATTTATCCCTTACCTCCTTAGGAAATAGCATACATCAGGTAATTCCAATGAGGAACTTTATATATATATATATATATATATATATATATATATATATATATAAAGAATATTCACTTTTACTTTTTCATCTCTTCTCCTTGAAGATTTATGATGTGTTCCATCAGAGCCTCTGATGTGAGTGGCATTCAACTTTTGTAAAACTTTTATTTGTATATATTAGTGGCATAAGAAAAAGGCTTTTAAAATTATTAAATATTTTTATATGAATTGGCACTAGACATGTGTGTGATTTTAATGATTGTTTAGTTTGGGTGCTGAAGTTATCACACTTTAATATCAGTTGAGAAACTAATACCATTCTTTAATATTGATTGAATGTTTTCAGTGGTCTATATTTTATACATATAACCCAGTCACTGTCACTTAATAGCTTTGTTCTAAAATGGCAGTCTATATACACAGTCTCATGAAATACCACCTATACATTTATTAATCTTGTTCTAGTATAACGCCTCAGTGGTAAAGAATCCACCTGCCAATGCAGGAGATGCAGGTTCAGTCCCTGGGTTGGGAAAAATCCCCCAGAGAAGGAAATGGCAACCCACTCCAGTATTCTTGCCCGGAAATTCCCATGGACAGAGGAGCCGGGTGAGCTACAATCCATGAGGTCGCAAAGAGTCAGACATGACAGTGGCTAGACCATCACCACCAGTATAATATTTTACATTTGTTTACTTCAATGTTAAAAAAAATCATGGAATGGTGGGTCCTGCAAATGAACAAAACTACACTTGAACTTTATTTTATATAAAGGTTTTAGCTCACATGAAAAGTGATTCTAAATTATGAAATGAGAAAAGTATTCTAGGCCTCTAATAAAGAAGATAGGTGACCAAAATTTATAGGGGTGTCTGGTCTGAAATTTTTGATCATAGAACTATGAAATACTAAATCAGTGGGTTTTTAGATAGAATGCATTCCAAGTCTTGTGTTTCACAAATGAGATGAATAAGAGTCAGAAGAAGTAGGAGACTTATTCAGTAACATATAGATAGTCTTTTGCAACTCTAGAAGCTGATTTCTATGCAAATTTTTGCTTCTTAGTAAATTAACTAGGAAAGTCAAATTAGAAAAATACTGATTTTGCTATATTGTACTGAAAATAATAATAGATATAGGCAGCATTTAGGGAAGTTTTCTTAAAACTGTTAATGAACATGGAGGCGGGGGGTGAAGTATAAAATTAGTCCTATGATCAAGGTAGTCTCATAGTCAGATGTTGCCCAAATTGAAAAGAGGTCATTGCTAAAGCCAAATTAATGTCATCACTTTAATATACTAAAATCAACCTTTTCTTCCTCATTGAGAAGGAACTTTAGTCAAAATTATTTAAATGATACATTGCATGCTGCCCTCAAGCACCTGATATCATTTTTGAAAAGAGAGAAGATTGAAAAAAAGAAAGAACCAAATGCACCGTGAATGAAAGATCGTCCTTAGAGTCGCTGAATGGAAGCTACTTTCCATACTTGTATTAAAAGTTGTCTTTGAGACATTATTTCTACAATGAGGATTAGTGTAATAGATTGGGAATAGAGTACTCCTTTTCAGCAGAAGAAAGCTGAAGGACTCTCAAGGAAAACAACCATAGCAATTGGAGATGCCTTCAAGAAGGGTCAGTGCTCTCATATGATTCTGTGTCAAATCTCATGTGTGTGCTTGCTGAGTGACTTCAGTCATGTCTGACTCTGTGAGACCTTATGGACTGTAGTCCGCCAGGCTCCTCTGTCCATGGGGTTCTCCAGGCAAGAATACTGGAGTGGGTTGTCATTTCCTCCTCCAGAGGATCTTACCAAACCAGGTATTGAACTCATGTCTCTTAGATCACCTCCATTGACAGGCAAGACCTTTACCACTAGTGCCACATGGGAATCCCCCAAATACCATGTGTAACCTGCCAGATGGCACTAGTGGGAAAGAACCTGCCTGCCAGTGCAGAGGTAAGTGATGCCTGTTTCATCCATGGGTGGGGAAGATCCCCTGGAGAAGGAAATGGCAAACTTCTCCAGTATTCTTGCCTGGAGAATCCCATGGGGAGAGGAGCCTGGAGGTCTATAATCCATAGGATCGCACAAAGTCAGAACAACCGAAGCAACTTAGCACACACACACATGAACACATAACCTATCAACTCTCAAGCTGTTATCTCTTGCCCAAAAGTCTTCCCCAAAGGGTCAATTTAACTGTAGACTCAATCTTTGCAATTAGATATCTAACACTGCAAATTTGAAATGCCCCAACTGAACTCCTTATTTCATATCCTCCCACAAACTTCTCATTATATTTCCCATCACAGTGAATGTCAACTCTGTTCTTTCAGTTTCTCCAGTAAATGTTATCAGAGTCATATTTGACTTTTCTCTTTTTCTTACATTCTACATCCAAATTATCAAAATAGTCTAACAATTCTTTTCAAGCTTACTGAAGTAGGCATCCTGCCTTTGCAATCACATTCTCTAATCTATTTCTTTTTTCAGCAGAAAAATAATACATTTGAAAATATTATTTAATCATGCCACTTCTCAAAAATCAAGAAAGCCTTCCTATCTAACCAAAAATAAAATCCTTGTAATAGTTGGAGTGACCCAGCCTTCTTGCACCTTCATTGGCACAACGCACAGGAGACCCAAGCCCCATACCTCTCTGAATCACTCTCCACCATTTTCTTTAGCATATGCATTTTTTGTTGCTGTTATTTGTTATTCCTTGTATATGGCATGAATATTCACATCTCAGTTTCTTTGTACTTATTTGTTCTTGTACGTGGATCGTCTGTATTTCCTTGCTTTCTTGCATTCTCTGCTCATAAATCTTTTGATATTAGGGTCATGGTCTATATATATATATATATATATATATATATATACATATATAGACCATATGTATGTGTATGTGTATATATGTGTATGTATATGTATGTATATATATATAGTAGCAACAATAAGCACCTGACACTATCACCCTAACATAATTTTATTTTTTCTATAATTTTCTATAATGTCTATTAGTCTTGCATTTCCAACTAGATTATAGCTCCATAAAGACATGAATATATCTTCTATACCACATAAAGTAGAATGTTTTTTATATTTCTATTTCTATTTCTAAGAGTGCCAAATAAGATACTAGATGTTCACTTAAACCTTAATTTCGGGTGAGTCAAATAATTATAGTAATATATATATATTACTATAATTATATATATATAATTATATATATATTAGATTGCATACTTAACAATAAATCTCTTCTTGAATCACAGCCTTATCATGGCCAAGGGGTTTGCATTACTCAATTGGGTTATCAGCTATTCTTTGCAGGGTCACCCATTATGTACATACTAAAATATTTAGAAATCAGGAAGATTCCTTGGGGAAAGGAATGGCTACCCACATGAGCATTCTTGCCTGGAGGATTCTATGGACAGAAGAATCTAGTGAGCTAAAGTTCATTTCCAGTCAGTTAAGTTTATTCCAGTCACTCAGTCATGTCCAACTCTTTGCGACCCACAGACTGCAGCACACCAGGCTTCCCTCTCCAGCAACAACACACGGAGCTTGCTCAAATTTATGTCCATTGAGGCAGTAGTGTCCCCAACTATCTCATCCTCATTCTCCCCTTCTCCTCCTGCTTTCAATCTTTCCCAGCATCAGGGTCTTTTCAGATGAGTGGTTCTTCTCAGCAAGTGGCCAAAGTATTGGAGCTTCAGCATCAGCATCAGTCCTTTCAGTGAATATTCAGGCCTGATTTCCTGTAGGATTGATTGGTTGGATCTCCATGCAGTCTAGGGGACTCTCAAGAGTATTCTCCAAAACCATAGTTCAATAGTTTCAGTTATTTGGCACTCACTTTACCGTCCAACTCTCGCATTCATACATGACTACGGGAAAAATCATATCTTTGACTAGATGGACCTTTGGTGGCAAAGAAATGTCTCTGTTTTTTAACATGTTTTCTAGGTTTGTCATAGCATTTCTTCCAAGGAGCAAGCATCTTTTAATTGCATGGCTGCCTTCACCATCTACAGTAATTTTGGAGCCCAAAAAAATGAAATCTGTCACTGTTTGGATTGTTTCTCAATCTATTTGCCATGAAGTGATGGGACGAGATACCATGATCTTCATTTTTTGAATGTTGAGTTTTAAGCCAGCATTTTCACTCTCCTCTTTCACTTTCATTAAGAGACTCGTTAGTTCCTCTCTGCTTTCTGCCACAATGGTGGTGTAATTTGCATATCTAAGATTATTGATATTTCTCCCGACAATCTTGATTCCACCTTGTGCTTCATAGAGCCCAGCATTTCTCATGACGCATTCTGCATATGTTATATAAGCAGGGTGACAATATACAGCTTTGACATACTCCTTTCCCAATTTTGAACCAGTCTATTGTTTCATGTCCAGTTCTAACTGTTGCTTGGTAACCTGCATGCAGATTTCTCAGGAGGCAGGTAAGTTGGTCTGCTATTCCCATCTCTTGAAGAATTTTCCAGAGTTTGTTGTAATATACACAGTCAAAGGCTTTGGCATAGTCAATAAAGCAGAAGTAGATATTTTCCTGGAACGCCCTTGCTTTTTCTATGATCCAACGGATGCTGACAGTTCGATCTCTAGTTCCACTGCCTTTTGTAAATCCAACTTTAACATCTGGAAGTTCACAACTCACATACTGTTGAAGCCTGGCTTAGAGAATTTTGAATGTCACTTTGCTATCGTGTAAGATGAGTGCAATCGTGCGGTAGTTTGAACGTTCTTTGGCATTGCCTTTCTTTGGTATTGGAATGAAAACTGACCTTTTCCAGTCCTGTGGCCACTGCTGAGTTTTCCAAATTTGCTGGCATATTGAGTGCAGCACTTGTACAGCATCATCTTTTAGAATTTGAAATAGCTCAACTGGAATTCCATCACCTCCATCACTTTGTTTGTAGTGATGCTTCCTAAGTGCCACTTGACTTCCTATCCCAGGATGTCTGGATCTCGGTGGGTGACTACACCATCGTGATTATCTAGGTCATGAAGATCTTTTTTGTATAGTTCTGTGTGCTCTTGCCACCTCTTCCTAATATCTTCTGCTTCTGTTAGGTCCATACACTTTCTACCCTTTATTGTCCTCATCTTTGCATGAAATATTCCCTTGCTATCTCTAATTTTCTTGAAGAGATCTCTAGTCTTTCCCATTCTATAGTTTTCCTCTATTTCTTCACATTGATCACTGAGGAAGTCTTTCTTATCACTCTTTGCTATTCTTTGGAACTGTGCATTCAACTGGGTATATCTTTCCTTTTCCCCTTTGCTTTAGCTTCTCTTCTTTCCTCAGCTATTTGTGAGGCCTCCTCAGACAACCATTTTGCCTTTCTTATTTCTTTATTTCAGAGATGCTCTTGATCATTGCCTCTTGTACAATGTCATGAACCTCCATCCATAGTTCTTCAGGCACTCTGTCAGATCTAATCCCTGGAAACTATCTGTCACTGCCACTGTACAATAATAAGGGATTTGATTTAGGCTATGTCTGAATGATCTAGTGATGTTCCCTACTTTCTTCAATTTAAGTCTGAATTTGGCAATAAGTAGTTCATGATCTGAGGCACAGTCTTCTCCCAGCCTTGTTTATACTGACTGTATAGAGCTTCTCCATTTTTGACTGCAAAAATATAATCAATCTGACTTTGGTATTGACCATTTGATGATGTCCATGCATAAAATCATCTCTTGTCTTGTTTGAAGAGAGCGTTTGGTTTGACTAGTGTGTTTTCGTGGCAAAATTGTGTTAGCCTTCACCCTGCTTCATTTTGTACTCCAACGCCAAACTGACCTGTTACCTCAGGTCTCTCTTGACTTCCAACTTTTGCATTCCAGTCCCTTATGTTGAAAAGGACATCTTTTGGGGTTCTAGAAAGTTTTAGAAAGTCCTGAAGGTCTTCATAGAAGCATTCAACCTCAGCTTCTTCAGCATTACTGGTTGGGGCATAGACTTGGATTGCTGTGATATTGAATGGTTTGCCTTGGAAACGAACAGAGATCATTCTGTCATTTTTTGAGATTGCATCCAAGTACTGCATTTTGGACTCTTGTGTTGACTCTGAAGGCTACTCCATTTCTTCTAAGGGGTCCTTTTCCACAGTAGTATCTGAATTAAAGCCACCCATTCCAGTCCATTTTAGTTTACTGATTCCTAAAACGCCGATGCTCACTCTTGCCATCTCTTGTTTGACCATTTCCAATCTATAACCTCAGATATGCAGATGACACCACCCTTATGGCAGAAAGTGAAGAGGAACTAAAAGGTCTCTTGATGAAAGTGAAAGAGGAGAGTGAAAAAGTTGGCTTAAAACTCAACAGTCAGAAAACTAAGATCATGGCATCTGGTTGCATCACTTCATGGGAAATAGATGGGGAAACAGTAGAAACAGTGTCAGACTTTATTTTAGGGGGCTCCAAAATCACTGCAGATGGTGATTGCAGCCATGAAATTAAAAGACACTCCTTGGAAGGAAAGTTATGACCAAACTAGACAGCATATTAAAAAGCAGAGACATTACTTTGCCAAAAAAGTTTCATCTAGTCAAGGCTATGGTGTTTCCAGTGGTCATGTATGGATGTGAGAGTTGGACTGTGAAGAAAGCTGAGTGCTGAAAAATTGATGCTTTTGAACTGTGGTGTTGGAGAAGACTCTTGAGAGTCCCTTGGACTGCAAGGAGATCCAACCAGTTCCTCCTAAAGGAAATCAGTCCTGAGTGTTCATAAGAAGGACTGATGCTGAAGCTGAAACTCCAATACTTTGGCCACCTCATGCAAAGAGTTGACTCATTGGAAAAGACCTTGATGCTTGGAGGGATTGGGGGCAGGAGGAGAAGGGGATGACAGAGGATGAGATGGCTGGATGGCATCACCTACTTGATGGACATGAGTTTGAGTAAGCTCCAGGAGTTGGTGATGGACAGGGAGGCCTGGCATACTGTGATTCATGGGGTCGCAAACAGTCGGACATGACTGAGAGACTGAACTGAACTGAATTTGCCTTGTGTCATGGACCTAACATTCCAGGTTCCTGTGTCGTATTCTTCTTACAGCATTGGACTTTCCTTCCATTACCAGTTACATCCACAAGTGGGCGTTGTTTTTGCTTTGGCTCTGTCTTCTCTTTCTTTCTTGAGTTATTTCTCCATTCTTCTCCAATAGCACATTGGGCACCTACTGCCCATTGAGGAGTTCATCTTTCAGTATCATATCTTTTTGCCTTTTCATACTGTTAAAGGGGTTCTCAAGACAGGAATACTGAAGTGGTTTGCCATTCCCTTCTCCAGTGGACCCCGTTTTGTCAGAACTCTCCACCTTGACCCTTCCATCTTGGGTGGCTCTACATGGCATGTCTCATAGTTTCATTGAGATAGACAAGGCTGTGGTCCATGTGATCAATTTGATTAATTTTCTATGACTGTGGTTTTCATTCTGTCTGCCCTTTGATGGATAGGGATAAGAGGTTTATGGAAGCTTCCTGATGGGAAAAACTGACTGTGGGGGAAACTGGGTCTTATTCTGATGGGCAGGGTCATGTTCAGTAAATATTTAACCCTAATTTCTGTTTATGGACAGGGCTGTGTTCCCTCCCTGTTGTTTGACCTGAGACCAAACTATGGTGGAGGCAATGAAGATAATGGCCACCTCCTTCAAAAGGTCCCATGCACAAACTGCTATACTCAGTGCCCCCGACCCTGCAGTAGGCCATCGCTGACCCACGCCTCTGCTGGAGACAGCTGGACACTCACAGGCAAGCCTTAGTCAGTCTCTTGTGGGGTCACTGCTCCTTTCTCCTGGGTCCTGATGTGGACAAGATTTTTGTTTGTGCCCTACAAGAGTCTGTTTCTCCAGTCCTGTGTAAGTTCTATAATCAAATCCCACCAGCCTCCAATGTCAAATTCCCTGGGAGTTCTCAGTCCCTTTGCCAGATCCACGTGTTGGGAAATTTGTTGTGGGTCCTAGAACTTTCTTAACAATGTGAGAATATATTTGGTATAATTGTTTTGCAGTTTGTGGGTTATTTGCTCGGTGGCTCTATGGTGGGGTTAATGGTGACCTCCTCCAAAACGGCTTATGCCACAGGCTGTGTGACCCAGGTATGCTGCACCCAGAGCTCCTGTCCCTGTGGCAGGCCACTGCTGACTCGTACCCTGCAAGAGACACCCAAACACAAAGGCATGTCTGGCTCAGTCTCTGTGAGGTATCTGTGTCATGCTGTCCACAAGGTTTTGTTTGAGCCCTCTGAGCATTTTTAGCAGGTATGAGGTTTGAGTCTAAATGTGATTTCACCCCTCCTAACCATCTTGCTAGGTCTTCTCCTTTGCCCTTGTACATGGGGTATCTTTTTTGGTGGGGTCCAACATCCTCCTGTCGATGGTTGTTCAGCATTGAGTTGTAATTTTGGAGTTCTCACAGCAGAAAATGAGTGCATGTCCATCATCTTGTGTGGGGTTGCAAAAAGTCAAATATGACTGAAAAACTAACACTTCATTTCACTCAGGTAATGAATTCACCTGCCAAAGAAGGAGACACAGGAGATGTGAGTTTGATCACTGTGTCAGGAATTTTTCCTGAAAGAGGAAATGGTTACTCACTCCAGTATTCTTGCCTGGAAAATCCCACAAACAGAGGATCATGGTGGGTTACAGTTCATGGTGCCACAAAGAGTCAGGCATGACTTAGCAACTTAACACATACATACCCATACATTTTGAAAAATGTAATTTTCTTTATTTAATCTCTCAAAATCCCAATTTTATTATTGTCAAAAAGCCTTGTAAAAAATACCAAAGCTAAAATTAGTGAAATGAGGATTTGAAACACAATTTATTTGACTCCAAAGTCTAGGTTATCAACTACTATCAAAAGAGTGTGCTTCAAGTCTATGTTATTAAAGGAATACATATAGATTTTAGTATCAAAGGAAAGGAGGTATTACTGTATATTCGAGATTAGGAATACAAAATTTTGATTATATATGCTAAAGCCTTTGACTGTGTGGATCACAACAAACTGTGGAAAATTCTTAAAGAGATAAGAGTACAAGACCACTTTACCTGCCTCCTGAGAAAGCTCTATGCAGGTCAGAAGCAACAGTTAGAACCAGACATGAAACAACAGACTAGTTCAAAGTTGGAAAAGGAGTATGACAAGGATGTATATTGTCATCCTGTGGTTTATTTAATTTACATGCAGAGTACATCATGTGAAATGCCAGGCTGGATGAAGCTCAAGCTGTAATCAAATCTGTTAGGAAACATGGCAACAACCTCAGATACACAGATGATACCACTCTAATGGCAGAAAGTGAAGAAACTAGACGTGTTCATAATGAGGTAAAAGAGGAAAGTGAAAAACCTGACCTGAAACTCAACATTAAACAAACTAAGATCGTGCCATCCAGTCCCAGCACTTCATAGCAAATAGAAGGGGAAAAACTGGAAGCAGTGACACATTTTATTTTCTTGAGTTCCAAAATCACTGTGGAAGGTGACTACAGCAAAGAAATTTTTAAAAATTCTTTCTTCTTGAAAGGAGAGCTATGACAAACCTAGATAGCATATTAAAGGGTACATTACTTTGCCAACAAAAGCCTGTATAGTCAAAGCTATGATTTTTCCATTAGTCATGTACAGATGTGAGAATTGGGCCATAAAGAAGGCTGTTGTTGCTCATTCATTAACTTGTGTCTCTTTATAACTCCATGAACTTCAGCACACCAGGATTCCCTGTCCTTCACTATCTCCTGGAGTTTGCTCAAACTCATGTCCATAGAGATGATGATGCCACCCAACCATCTCATCCTCAATCACTCCCTTCTTCTCTTGCCCTCAACCTTTCCCAGCATTGGGGGCTTTTCCAGTGAGTCAGCCCTTTACATCAGATGGCCAATATAATGCTGTCCAAGGGACTCTCAAGGGTATTCTCTAGCCCCACTGTCCTAAAGCATCAGTTCTTTGGTGCTTAACCTTCTCTAGGGTACAGCAAAAGCTGATGTCTCTGCTTTTTATTACACTATCTAGATTTGTCAAAGCTATTCTTCCAAGGAGCAAGCACCTTTTAATTCCATGGCTGCAGCCACCCACCATCCACAGTGATTTTGGAGACCAAGTAAATGAAATCTGACACTGTTTCTATGTTTTACCCATCTATTTGCCATAAAGTGATAGGACCAGATGCCATGATCTTCATTTTTTGAATGTTGAGTTTTAAGGCAGTGTTTTCATTTTTCTCTTTCACCTTCATCAAGAGGCTCTTTAGCTCCTCTTCACTTTCTGCCATTAAAGTGGTGTCATCTGCATATTTGAGGTTATTGCTATTTCTCCCAGCAATTTTGATTTCAGCTTGTGCTTCATCCAGCCTGGCATGTCATATGATGTACTCTGCATATAATAAGCATGGTGATAGTATACAGCCTCGATGAACTCCTTTCCCAACTTTGAACCAGTCCGTGGTTCCCTGTCCAGTTTTAACTACTGCTTCTTGCCCTGCATACAGGTTTCTCAGGAGGCAGGTAATATGGTAATGTTTTCCCAACTCATTAAAAATATTCTACAGTTTTTTTGTGATCCAGACATTCAAAGGCTTTAGTCTAGTCAATGAAGCAGAAGTTGATTTTTTTTTTTTAATTCCTTTGAATTTTCTATGATTCAGCATATGTTGGCAATTTGATCTCTGGTTCCTCTGCCTTTTCTAAATCCAGCTTGTACATCAGGAAGTCCTCAGTTCACATACTCCTGAAGCCTAGATGAAAGATTTTGAGCATAATCTTGCTGGCATACGAAATGAGTGTAATTGTGTGGTAATTTGAACTTTCTCTGGCATTGCTTTTCTTTGGAATTGGAAAGATAACTGAGCTCTCCCAGTCTTGTGGCCACTGCTGAGTTTTCCAAATTTGCTGGCATAATGAGTGCAGCACTATAACATCATCATCTTTTAAAAGAAGACTGAATGCCAGAGAATTAATGCTTTTTAATTGTGGTGCTCCTGAGAGTCCCTTGAACAGCAAAGATCAAACCAGTCAATCCAAAAGGAAATCAACCCTGAATATTCATTGTAAGTACTGGTGCTGAAGCTGAAGCTCCAGTACTTTGACCACCTGATGCAAAGGGCCAACTCATTGGAGAAGATCCTGATTCTGGGAAAGATTGAGGATGAGACGGTTAGATAACATCACTGACTCAATGGACATGAATTTGAGAAAACTCCCTGAGATCTTGGATGACAAAGGAGCATGGTCTGCTACAGTCCGTGGGCTCCAAAAGAGTTGGACCTGACTTCGACTGAATAATGAAACAACTGTTAAGTTATTTGTGTTTATCTAATATCAAATTTAACTGAAAATCACTAAATTGGTAACTCCAACTATACTTCTTCCAATGCTGAAAACAGTAACTTACATAAAGTAAGAACTTAGTAAATATTTGCTTTACAAATACAAAAATGTATTATGTGGCCAGCAATGGTTGAGCAACATTAAAGCATTCTTGGGAGAAACTAATGTGTATCCCTTAGGGGTTAAACAGAGCATGTACATCTAAGAATCTGATGCCTCTATATTAGAGAAATTTCTCTACCTTAGAGAAATCTAAGGCAAGCCGAGTTAAAGTATATAGAATCTACATTATGAAGAAAGATTAGTAGTCAGATAAGTTACTCTCTTCTATCTCTGTCAGAGCAAGAGTGCCAGAAATTTCTCAGGAGAAACTGTCTGGTTCATTCAATCTTGGAACCTTAGCCAGAAAGGTTGTGTATTATGATAAAAGGAACACTCAGCCATTTTACCTATGTTCATCAACATCATTATGTTCATCAATAAGTTTACCAGTGGGCAGATAAGGAAGGAATATAAGAGGCAGTCATAGCAAAGCATTTGTCAGAAAAATATCAGTCAAAGCAAGAAGCTTGAAATTCACTTGTTCCTCATGAAAGAGCCAGTATTTTAAGTCTGGCCATGACAATGGACAGTTATAACTGGATTACAACCATATGAATCATTTAAATATTACCTCCCTTTATCTAATCTTTCGTGACTCTATGTCATAATCAAAGGCTGTTATTCTGTTGCTAAGTCATGTCCAACTCTTTGTGATCCAACCACAAAGGCTGCACCGTGTCAGTCTTCCTTCCCTGTCCTTCACCATCTCCTGGAGCTTGCTCAAACTCATGTCCATAGAGTTGATGATGCCATCCAACCATTTCATCCTCATCCTCTGTCACTTCCTTCTCAGGAAACAAAACAGGGAGTATATCAAGGAAGACATAAAGAAGAAATACACCCTCACTTCAATGTTATAAGTTCCTGGTCTGCAAATCAAAATAAAGCTTAAAGGAGAAAAATCACTTTGACTTGAATATAAGAATGAAATTTAAAAAAAATTTTAAATATAATTTTACCACTGCACATGTGAAATGTCATCATAATCTACTAATTCAAAACTGAGATTATTATATAATAATATTAAATGATACATTAAAACTGAGTGACTAAAACATGAAAACTTGTGAAAGTTTTATTTTATGGATGAATAATTGAGAATACGGTTGTAGAAAAAGTTAAAGCTCTTCCTTGTATTTCAATGAGTTTGAAACAGTCACTATTAATTAATAACTTTGGTAATGATGTGGAAGAGTGAGAGGAAAGTGAAAAACAGGATAATTAATATTGAAAAATAAATGAAAAAGAACTTGAACATATCTGTTCAAGGAAGCTTAACTGTAATTCAAGCACTGTACATTCTATCAGAGTACAAGATGCACAAAACACCACACTAGCATTTAGGAAGTTTAAATATAATTATAATACAGATAAACTGTTCTCACAGGGCAGTTAAAATGACAGAAAAGTATAATTATAGTTTAAGGAAGCAATAGATAAGGTATTATAAAGATATACATAGTTAATTGCTAGATTACTTGTACAGACCATGAGTAGTTTTGCAGACAGGAATATAAATTAGGCCATGGTAGATAAGGAATATTATGAGAATGTGAGATTTTTAAATGTATAATTAGTGATAAAATTATTTTAATAGATGGCATAAAGAGGAATAACATCTCACATACTGTAACAATATTGTAATTCAACTATTAAATTAAATTAAATCTCAATTAAAAATAAAGAGAAAAAGGATAAAGTAGAAGATGTCATTAAGGACAATGAGATCTCTTCTTTACAGCAGATCAACAAATTAGTCTGAACAACTGTCCCACTTCAAAAAATAAATAAGAAAAATAAAACTAAATGATGAATAAGTTACCAAAAATATGTTTAAGTACATCATGAAATCTTTCAGAAAATCGGGGAACTCAAAGCAGGCCAAAAATTTTAACCACCATGAACCTAAATTTGTAAATATATATACTACATCTTCTTTGTCCATTCATTATTTAAGGGACATGTGTTGCTTTCAAATCATATTCATTATAAATAACGGTGTTGCAAACATTGGGTGCATGTATCTTTTTGAATTACTGTGTTCATTTTTTTCTGAATGTATATCCAAGAGTAGAATTGCTGAATCAAATGGTAGTTCTATTTTTAGTTTTTTTGTGGATCCTCCATGCTGCTATCCATAGTGGCCACACCAATTTAAATCCCACCAACAGTGTTCTAGCATTTTCTTTTCTCCAAATCTTAGCCAGCACTCCTAATTTATAGACCTTTTGATGATAGTAATTTTGGCAGATAGAAGGTGATATCTCAGTGTGTTTTTGATTTGTATTCCTCTGATGAAGTGGTGTTGAACACTATCATGTGCTTGTTGACTATGTGTTGTATCTTCTTTGGAAAGGTATTATTCTAGTCTTTGGCCCATTTTTTTAAATTGTTGTTGTTATTGTTGTTGATATTCAGTTACATGAGCTATTTATGCATATTGGATATTAATCCTGTATTGGTCATATGATTTAATTTTTTTTTTTTTCATTCAGTAGGTTGTCTTTGTGTTTGACCACTGGTTTCCTTTACTGCGAAGTAGTTTTCAAGTTTAACTGGTCTCATTTGTTTAATTTTGCTTTTCTTTCTTTTGCCCTAGAAAACAAATCCAAAAAATTGGCTACAGTTTGTATCAAAGATGGTTGCCCATGTTCTCTCATGGGAGCTTTATGCTTTCCATTCTTACATTCAAGTCTTTAACCCATTATGAGTTTACTGTTGCAAATGGTATGAGAAAATGTTGAATTTCTTTCTTTACATGTAGTTGTCCAGTTTTCAAGGCAGCAATTATTCCCGGCACCACTTATTAAAGAGATTATCTTTTCCCCATGTATACTTTAGCTTCTTTTGTCACAAATTAATTGACCATAAGTGAATACATTTTGAGACTCTCCTTTCTATTTCATTGATCTATGTGTTTGTTTTTGTGTCAGTACCATGCTGGTTTCATTACTGTAGTTTTATGGCATAGTCTGAAGTCAGAGAGCATGATATATAGAGTTTTGTTGCTTTTGAACAATTGCTTTGGCAATTTGGGGTCTTTTTGTCCCATATAAATTTTAGGATTATTTCAATTCTGTGAAAATATCATGGATTTTTTTCATGGATATTTTTATATAAATTGCATTATATCTATAAAATGCTTTAGATACTATGGATATTTTTACAATATTAATACTTCCAATCCATGAACATCTGTTTGTATTATTTTCCATCTCTTTGTATTAGTTTCACATTCTCTCATCAACATTTTACAGAGTATAAGTTTTTCACATCCATAGCTAAGTTTTTTAGTAAGCACTTTATTCTTTTTGATGTGACTTTAAATGGAATTGTTTTCTTGCTTTCTCTTTCTGAAGCTCATTATTAGAGTACAGAAAAGCAATAGATTTCTATATATTGATCTTATATCCTGCAATAGTACTGAATGTGTTTCTTAGTTCTAATAGTGCTTTGATAGAGATAGGATTTTCTGCATAGAGTATCACATCTTCTGCAAATAGTGATAGTTTTACTTCTTTCCTTTCAAATTTGGTATCTTTTTTTGCTCTCTTGTGATGGCTAGGACATACATTATTATGTTAAATGGAAGTGTTGTAAGAGAAGGCATCATTTTTCCTGATATTTGAGAAAACACTTTCTGCTTTTCATCATAATGTATCATGATAACTGTGGGCTTGCCATAAACGGCCTTTACTGTGTTGAGATATGTTTCTTCTAGACCAACTTTGATGAGAGTTTTATTGTGAACGGATGCTGAATCTTACTGAAAGATATTTTTCCTCTATAGAGATGATCATGTGATTTTTATCCTTCCTTTTGTTAATGTGGTGTATCACATTGACTGGTTTGTGAATATTGAACTTTATGTTCTTGCATCCCTAAAATAAATCCCATTTGATCTTAGTGTATGATCTTTGGTTATATATTGCTGAATTCAATTTGCTCATATTTCATTGAGGACTTTTGATTTAGATTGATCGGACATATTAGCATTATATGGGATTCCTGGTAGCTCAGCTGGAAAAGAATCCACCTTCAATGTAGAAGACCCTGGTTCCATTCCTGGGTCAGGAAGATCCCCTGGAGAAAAGATAAGCTACCAACTCCAATATTCTGTCTTCCCTGGTGGCTCAGATGGTGAAGAATCCTCCTGCAATGTGGGAGACATGGGTTCAATCCCTGGGTTGGGAAGATCCCCTGGAGGAGGTCATGGCAACCCACTCCAGTATTCTTGCCTGGAGCATCCCCCTGAATAGAGGAGACTAGTGAGTAACAGTCCTTAAAGTCACAAAGAGTCAGACATGACTGAGAGACTAAGCTAAGCACAGCACACATTAGCCTTATATGTGTGTGTGTGTGTGTGTGTGTGTGTGTATGTGTGTATGTGTGTGTGTGTGTGTGTGTATGTGTGTGTGCGCCTCCCACTGACTTCAGTATCAGGGTAACTAGTTTTGTAGAATAAATTTGAGTGTTCATCCTCTGCAAATTTTCGGAGTAGTTTGAGAAAGACAGGTATTAGCTTTTATTTATATGTTTGGTAGAATACCTCTGTGAAGCCTTCTGATCCTCGTCTTTTGTTTGCTGTGGGTTTTGAAATTACACATTCAACTTTCCTATTAGATATAGTTAGTTCAGATTATCTATTTCTTTCTGATTCATTCTTAGCAGGCTGTATGTTTCTAGAAATACATCTATTTCTTCCAATTGATTGGCATACAACTGTACATCAGTTCAGTCGCTCAGTCGTATCTGACTCTTTGTGACCCCATGAATCGCAGCACGCCAGGCCTCCCTGTCCATCACCAACTCCCGGAGTTCACTCACACTCATGTCCATTGAGTTGGTGATGCCATCCAGCCATCTCATATTCTGTCGTCCCCTTCTCCTCCTGCCCCCAATTCCTCCAAGCATCAGGATATTTTCCAATGAGTCAACTCTTCTCATGAGGTGGCCAAAGTATTGGAGTTTCAGCTTCAGCATCAGTCCTTCCAGTGAACACCCGGGACTGATCTCCTTTAGGATGGACTGGTTGGATCTCCTTGCAGTCCAAGGGACTCTCAAGAGTCTTCTCCAGCACCATAGTTCAAAAGCATAAATTTTTCGGTGCTCAGCTTTCTTCACAGTCCAGCTCTCACATCCACACATGATCACTGGAAAAACCATAGCCTTGACTAGATGAAACTTTTTTGGCAAAGTAATGTCTCTGCTTTTTAATATGCTATCTAGGTAGGTCATAATTTTCCTTCCAAGGAATAAGCGTCTTTTAATTTCATGGCTTCAATCACCATTTACAGTGATTTTGGAGCCCAAAAAAATAAAGTCTGACACTGTTTCCACTGTTTCCCCACCTATTTGCCGTGAAGTGATGGAACCAGATGCCATGATCTTAGTTTTCTGAATGTTGAGTTCTAAGTCAATTTTTCACCCTCCCCTTTCACTTTCATCAAGAGGCATAGTATTCTCTTATTTTGTTTCTCTATTATATCTACTGTTATATTTTTTTTCTTTTATTTATTTTATTTGGGTCCTCTCTCTCTTCCTGGTGAGTGTAGCTAAAATTTTATCAAATTTCTTTATATTAAAAAAAAAAAAAACTAAAAAATAAAACTCTTGGTTTTATTGATTTCTTTTTTCTTCTTCTTCTTCTTTTTTTTTTTTTTTTTTTTTTGGTCTATTTTCTTTCCTCTCTTAACTGTATTGTTTCTTCCCTCACGCTACTTTTGGACTTTTTTGTTGTTGTTGTTGTTCTTTTCCTAATTATTTTAGGTGGCAGGCTAGATCATTTATTCAAACGATCTCCCCGTCTAGTGGGAGCATTCCTTTTCTACTGATTCTTGTTACAGTCTTTTCCACTTAGAGAAGAGTTTTAACATTTTTTTTAGTGTGGGATTCATATTGAGGAACTCTCAGTTTTTTCTTATCTGAGAACTTCTTTATCTGCTTAAATTTTAAGTGATAATTTTATTGGATGGAGTAGCCTGGTCTGCAGGGTATATATATATATATTTTTGTTTGTTTGTTTGTTTTCCTTTTAGTACCTTGAATATATGAGGCCACTCCCTTCTGACCTACAAAATTTCTGCAGAAAAACCAGCTGATAGCCTTGTGATGGTTCCTTAGTAAATGTTCATTGCACTTCTCTTGCAGATATTAGAATTTGTTCTATGTCTTTAAACTTTGTCATTTTAGTTATGATATGCTTTGTCATAGGTCTGTTTGGTTTCATTTGGAGCCCCTGTGCTTCCTGTATCTGGATATCTGTTTCCTTCTTCCACTTTAGGAAGTTTTCAGCCATAATTTCATCAAATAATTTTCAACTCCTTCCTTTATATCTTGTATTTTGGGAACACTTATAAATGTAAATATTGATATATATGATGCTGTTCCAGAGAGTCTATAAACTGTTCTTATTTTTCAAATTTGGTGTTCTTTTTGTTGTTCCAATTGGATGATTTCCATTATTCTATCACCCAGATAATGCATGTATTTTTCCATATCACATAGTCTGTTGTTAATCCCTTCTAGTGTGCATTTCATTTCTGTTATGGCATTCTTCAGTTCTGCTTGGTTCTCATCTTTTTTGTGTGTTTTGTAATTCCTTGTTAGAATTCTCACTGTGTTCCTCTAATCTTTTCCCAGTTAGCATTCTTTTTTTTTTTTTCTAAAGTAATTTTTAAATTTATTTTTAATTGGAGGATAATTGCTTTAGAGTATTTTGTTTATTTCTGCCACACACCAGCATGAATTAGCCATTGTCATCAATCAGTCACTCAGTTGTGTCCGACTCTTTGTGACACCTTGGACAGCAGCATGCCAGGTTCCCCTGTCTTTCTCCTATAGTTAACTCAAACTCATATCCATTGAGCCAGCAATGCCATTCAACCATCTCATCCTCTGTTACCCCCTTGTTTTCCTGCCCTCAATCTTTCCCAGAGTCAGGGTCTTTTCTGAGGAGTCAGTTCATCTCTTCAGTGGCCAATGTATAGGAGTTTCAGCTTCAGCATCAGTCCTTCTAATGAATATTCAGGGCTGATATCCTTTAGGATTGACTGATTGGATCTCCTTGCTGTACAAGGGACTCTCAAGAGTCCTCTCCAGCACCACAGTTGAAAAGCATCATTTTTTTTTTTTCATGATCAGCCATTTTTATTGTCCAACTCTCATGTCCGTGCGTGACTACAGGGAAAAAACACAGCTTTGACTATATGGACCTTTGTTGGCAAAGTAATATCTCTGCTTTTTAATATGCTGTCAGGTTTGTAATAGATTTTCTTCCAAGCAGCAAGCATCTTTTAATTTCATGTATGCAGTCACCATCCACAGTGATTTTGGAGCCCAAGAAAATAAAGTCTGTCACAGTTTCCATTGTTTCCCCATCTATTTGCCATGAAATGATGGGACCAGATGCCATGATCTTCATTTTTTTAATGTTGAGTTTTAAGCCAGCTTTTTCATCTCCTCTTGCACCTTCATCAAGGGGCTCTTGAGTTCCTCTTCACTTTCTTCACACCATATGCAGATGGTGTCATCTGCGTATATGAGGTTATTGATATTTCTCCCTGCAATCTTAATTCCAGCTTGGGCTTCACCCAGCCTGGAATTTCACATGATGTACTCTGCATATAAGTTAAATAAGCAGGTTGATAATATACAGTACTCTTTTCCCAATTTGGAACCAGTCCATTGTTCCATGTCCAGTTCTAAATGTTTCTTCCTGACCTGCATACAGGCTTCTCTGGAGGCAGGTAAGGTGGTCTGGTATTCCCTCCTCTTTCATATTTTTCCAGTTTGTTGTTATCTACACAGTCAAAGGCTTTAGTCTAGTCAATGAAACAGAGGTAGATTTTTTTTCTGGAATTCTCTAGCTTTTTCTATGATCCATCAGATGTCGACAATTTGATCTCTGTTTCCTCTGCCTTTTCTAAATCCAGCTTGTACATCTGGCAGTTCTTGGTTCACATACTGTTGAAGCCTCGCTTGGAAGATTTTAAGTATTATTTTGCTGTCCCGTGAAATGAATGGATGGTAGTTTGAGCATTCTTTGGCATTGCCCTTCTTTGGGATTGGAATGAAAACTGACCTTTTCACAAATCAGCCATAGGTATACATATCCGCCCTCTATATTGAACCTCCCTCCCATCTCCCATCCTACCCCATCCCTCTGGGTTGTTACTGAGCACCAGTTTGAAATCCTTGAGTTATACAGCAAATAATTCCCACTATCTATTTTGCATATGGTAATATATATGTTTCCATATTACTCTCTTAATTCATCCCACCTCCTCCTTCCCCCACTGTGTCCACAAGTCTGTTCTGTATGTCACCTCACATGGGTCAGAATGGCCATCATCAAAAAAAATCTACAAACAATAAATGCTGGCGTGGGTGTGGAGAAAACGGAACCCTCTTACACTGTTTGTGGGAATGTACATTGAAACATCCTGTTAACATTCTTGTTACTAGTGCTTTGCACTCTTTTTCTAATAAACTGCACTTTTTATCTAATAAACTATCTCACTAGTTGTCTTTTTTTTGTTTGTTTTGTTTTCTTTCAATCCTCTCAACTTAAACAAATTCCTCTGTCATTTTGCATAACCTTTCTGGTCTCTGAGAAATTAGCTGAAATAGTTATTTATTGTGGTCTTGAAGTGATGTCCTTTTGCGGGAATATTCCTATACAGTCTACATGTTCTTAGTGACTTTGGTGATAGAGTTGGATCTGATGTGAACACAATTCATATCCTTCCTCAGGGTGCACTGGCAGTTATCACCTTGGTAGGTGGTGGGGCTGGAGAAGGAGGGGGCTGGGGCCAAAGTTAGCTGTCGTGGCCACTACGATTTATCAGGGCCTGGGTCGGGTCCCAAATGGCTAGAACAGAACTTCTGAAGGTTCGGTCCAAGCTGACTCCCTTTAAGTGTGGATTCTTCTCCCTCACAGTACTGGCAGCTTTACTCCAGGGGGAGAAATGCTCAAGCAAGAGGGGCTGTTTTGAGCGCTCGGCTTGGGTGGGGTACAAGTTGGGGTGTCTGACTGGGGTCATAGACCTGAACTGCTTCTGGTGCACTGCCTGTATAAGTGCAATTATTGGCTATACCTGCCCTGCTTAGATGCCACTTAGAGTCTAAACTTCTGCTTTTCCCTTGCATCTGAGCTCTCCTCTTGATTTCTGATGTCCTCACTCTTATGTAGAGCTTTGCTTCAGGGCAGGTGGGGCCAGTGTGGGTCCTTGGCATGGATCAGGGACCTGGCTATGGTGTTTCAAGTGCAATCCATTATTGGGACTGCTTCTGATGCACTGCTTGTGCAAGTACCAGTAAAGAGTGCTCCCTTATTCAGACACAGTTTCATGCCTAAGCCACTTTTGTATCTCACAGTCAGTTTTTCTCACCCCAGTGTGAAGTTGTGTCATGAAGCAATCAAGCCAGAGTAGTGGTTCATCTAAGGCTAGGTGTGTTCCATGCTGGTTGCAGGAAACTGGCCAGCCATCTATGCATTTCTAATACTCCATCTTTGCCCTGTTTTGAGAGTAAGGGTGTGTGAGTTCCTTGCAAGCAGAGTCCAGGATTCCCACAGTTCCCCTATTTGTCTCATTGGCCTTCCAACCAGCCAAGGGGCAAGACTTTCCAATGTTGGACCCACAGGCTAGGGTACTCAATATGTGGCTCAAACTACTCAGTTCCCAGGGAGGGTCTCCACTTTTGTCTTCTGTTGAGTCCCCTCCCTGGGGCACAGGTAATGGCTTTTCTCCCCTTCCTACCCAATTCTATGTGTGTCTTTTTATAAACTTGGTTCTATAGCAGACTTCTGCCATCTCCAGTTGGTTTGCAGTGAGAATTGTTCCACATGTAGATGTATTTTAAATGTATTTGTGGCAGGAGGTGAGCCCTATGTTCTCTTACCCCAGCATCTTCATCTCCTTCCTCTCACTCAACATTTTATACAAAACCTTTGCTAGTCCAGAAAGACAGTAAATATTTTAATACTATAAGATTATATGTATATCTTATATTAAACACAGAAATAGATTTGAGCATATATATAAATGTAGATATATACACATAGAGAGAGAAACAAAATCTACCATCTCATTATCATAATTAACAAAAGAGAATAAAAAGAGTTTAGCAAGGTGGCTATATCCAGTGAATCTTCCCAACCCAGGAATCGAACTGGAGTCTCCTGCACTGCAGGCAGATTCTTTACCAGCTGAGCTACCAGAAAAAACCAGATAATAGAGGAATATACCAAAAAATTAATGCATTTTCATACAGAGGCAACAAACATTAAAATAGTATAATCTAAAAAATTATATATATATATATATTATATACATTTCAAATATTTGTGTATATGTATGTGTGCATGCTAAGTCACTTCATTCATGTCCAACTCTTGAAACCCTATGGACACCCACCAGGCTCTTTTGTCCTTGGGACTCTCCAGGCAAGAATCCTGGATTGGGTCACAGTGCCCTTCTCCAGGTGTATATGTATATATGATATTTATTAATGAATGTAGAAAAGGTTGAAAAAAGCTTTGTTATGAAAATAACTTTTATGAACTTTTGTGAAAGACATTAAGTTGGTCTGTCCATCTTGGGTGGCCATACACAGAATGGCTTATTATTTCATTGAGCATCTCATTATTTCAAAACATCTACTTCTGCTTTATTGACTGTGCCAAAGACTTTGGCTGTGTGGAACACAACAAACTGTGGAAAATTCTTCAAGATATGGGAATACCAGACCACTTGATCTGCCTCTTGAGAAATCTGTATGCAGGTCAAGAAAAAACAGTTAGAACTGGACATGGAACAAGTGACTGGTTCCAAATCGGAAAAGGAGTATGTCAAATCTGTATATTGTCACCCTGCTTATTTACCTTATATGCAGAGTACATCATGAGAAATGCTTGGCTGCATGAAGCACAAGCTGGAATCAAGATTGCCAGGAGAAATATCAATAACCTCAGATATGCAGATGACACCACCCTTATGGAAGAAAGTGAAGAAGAACTAAAGAACCTCTTGGTGGAAGTGAAAGAGGAGAGTGAAAAAGCTGGCTTAAAACTCAACATTCAGAAAACTAATATCATGGCTTCTGGTATCAGTCTACGCCATCACTTCATGGCATAGACTGGGAAACAATGGGAACAGTGAGAGACTTTATTTTTGGCTCCAAAATCATTGCAGATGATGACTGCAGCCATGAAATTAAAAGACGCTTGATCCTTGGAAGAAAAGTTACGACCAACATAGACAGCATATTAAAAAGCAGAGACATTACTTTTACAACAAAGGTCCATCTAGTCAAAGCTATGGTTTTTCCAGTAGTCATGTATGGATGTGAGAGTTACACTATAAAGAAAGTTGAGTGCTGAAGAATTTATGTTTTTGAACTCTTGAGAGCCCCTTGACTCTTGAGAAGTCTTGAGAGTCCCTTGGACTGCAAGGAGATCCAATCAGTCCATCCTAAAAGAAATTAGTCCTAAATGTTCATTGAAAGGACTGATGCTGAAGCTGAAACTCCAATAATTTCACCACCTGATGCAAAGAACTGACTTATTGGAAAAGATCTTGATGATGGGAAAGGTTGAAGTCAGGAGGAGAATGGGATGTCAGAGGATGAGATGGTTGGATGGTATCACCAACTCAATGGACATGAGTTTGAGTAAGCTCCAGGAGTTGGTGATAGACGGTAAAGCCTGGAGTGCTGTAGTCCATGAGGTCACAAAGAGTGGGACTCTACTGAGTGACTGAACTGAAATTGACCTGATTAGAGAACCTTACTCTCATCATTAAAAATAAGTCACAGCATTGCTGCTGCTGCTGCTGCTAAGTTGCTTCAGTTGTGTCCGACTCTGTGCAACCCCAGAGATGGCAGCCCTCCAGGCTCTTCCCTGGGATTCTCCAGGCAAGAACAGTGGAGTGGGTTGTCATTTCCTTCTCCAATGTATGCATGCATGCTAAGTCGCTTCAGCCCTGTCCAACTCTCTGCGACCCCATGGACTGCAGCCCAGCAGGCTCCTCTGGTCACGGGATTCTCTAGGCAAAAATTCTTAATTATTGCCAAATTTTCCTATAGAGGTTTTTTTTTTTTACTTTATTTGCAAAAATTTTTAAAATTTTCTTTGTAAAAATTGAGAGAAGTTGATTTAAGCTTTATACAGACAGGGAAAGTCAGGAATATTTCAAAGAATAATAATCACAAGGAACTTCTATAATCCTTCAAAATTTTTCATTTACCTATAGAAATTAGGTTAGAGGCAAAGAAAAACAGCAACAAGCAATCAAACATAAAAGTAAGAGAAAGAGAGACAGAGATGACACAGATACAGAATCAAGCATATATGGCAACTTGATACCTGAAAAGGAGGCATTGGAGATCTGTGGGAAAAAACATTATTTATAGATAGTATTAGGACAATGTTTTCATATAGGAAAATCATTGTTTCCTTAATGGACACTTCATAAAATTAATTTCATGATTAGTTCTTCTGAAATTTATGTATACATAAAAACACAATACAAAAAAATTTTGAATAGAGAGTAGGGAAACACCTGTATGGCTTAATTGATTGAATAATGCCTTTTAAAATGCACAGAAATTACAAACCAAAATGGAAATATATAAGTTCAACCATATTAAGAAATTTAAGTCTCTTCAAAGGACAACTTAAAAATTGAGTCAGTCCATAAACTATAGAAGGTATTTGCATTGATAATTAGCATTAAGCATTTAAGCTATATAAAATTTTGAGTATTAATTTAAAAGAAAATTAGTTAAGAAAAATAATGTTTGTTTCATAGAATAATAAATATGAATAGCAAATAACACTTTTAAAATATATTCAATTTTATATAGTTAGGAAAATTAGAAAATAAAACCGACATGAGATATTTTACAACTTCTAAATTGGCAAAAACGTAAAAGTCTGACAAAACAAATATCTCAAGCATATGGAGCAATGGAATTTCATCCACTTGTGGTGGAAATGTAATTGGCAAAAAGTAGTTTTGCAAACAATTTGGCATTTGCAAATGAATGTACTATAGCTAAAGGCATCTCCATGAATGAGTTTCCAAAAGGTAATTTTGAGTGAAAAAACAATCACAGAGGCATTCATACGGAAGTAATAGATAACTTTATATGCCATCCATTAGGGATGGACTGGAGTTTGAGCAAACGCCAGGAGTTGGTGATGGACAAGGTGGCCTGGCATGCTGCAGTCCATGGAGTCGCAAAGAGCCAGACACAGACACAACAGAGTGACTCTACTGAAATGAACATATAACTAAAAGTATATCACTCTTTTCTTAAAGTAGGTATGAATATTCAATGACATGATATATGCAAAATATGTAGAATATACACAAATACCTGCCACTTAGGATGTATTTTATATATGTTACTTATTATTGCTGCTGTTATTCCTGCTAGTCCTACCATTCAAGAAGTTAATTGTTTTTCAGTTGCCCAATCATGTCCAACTCTTTGCAACCCCATGGACTGCATCACACCAGGCCACTTTGTCCCTCACCATCTCCTGGAGTTTGCCCAAGTTTATATCCATTGCATCAGTGATGCCATCCAGCCATCTCCTCCTCTGATGCCCTCTTCTCCTTCTGCCCTCAATCTTCCCCAGCATCAGGGACTTTTCCAGTGAGTTAGCTGTTTGCATCAGGTGACCAAAATACTGGAGCTTCAGCTTCAGCATCAGTCCTTCCAGTAAGTGTGCAGGGTTGATTTCCTTTAAGAATGACTGGTTTGATCTCCTCTCTGTCCAAGAGACTCTCAGGAGTCTTCTCAAGCACCACATTTTGAAGGCATCAGTTTTCTGGTGCTTTGCCTTCTTTACAGTTCTGCTCTCACCACCATATGTGACCACTGGGAAGACCATAGCCTTGACTATATAGACCTTTATTGGCGGAGTAATGTCTCTGGTTTTCAACACACTGTCTAGGTTTGTCACAGATTTCCTGCCAAGAAGCAATCATCTTCTGATTTCATGGCTTCAGTCACCACATGCAGTGATTTTAGAGCCTGAGAAAAGGAAATCTGTCACTATTTCCATGTTTTCCCCTTCTATTTACCATGAAATAATAGGGCTGGATGCCATGAAATTTGATTTTTAATATTTAGTTTTAAGCTGTCTTTTCATTCTCCTCTTTCACCCCCATCAAGAGGTTTCTTAGTTCCTGTTTGCTTTCTGCCATTAGAGTGGTATCATCCACATATTTGAGGTTGTTGATGTTTCTCCTGCCTATCTTGATTCTATCTTGTAATTCATCCAGCTGGCATTTCTCATGACATGCTCAGCATATAAGATAAACAAACAGGACAACAGAGAGCCCTGTTGTACTCATTTTTCAATCTTGAACCAATCTGTTGTCCCATACAGGGTTCAGGTTTTTTGACCTACCTACCTACAGGTTTCTCAGGAGACATGTAAGATGGTCTGGTATTCCCATCTCTTTAAGAGCTTTCCACAGTTTGTTATCATCCACACAGTCAAGGCTTTAGTGTGGTCGATCAAACAGAGATAGATGTTTTTCTGGAATTCCCTTGCTTTCTCTATGATCCAACAAATGCTGGCAATTTGATCTCTGTCTGTCTGCCTTTTCTAAGCACAGCTTGGGCATCTGGAAGTTCTTAATTCTCATAATGCTGAAGACTAACATGTAAGATTTTAAGCATGACCTTACTAGCATGGAAGATGAGTGCAATTATCCGATGGTTTGAACATTCTTTAGTACTTCCCTTCTTGGGAATTGGGATGAGGATTGACTTTTTCCAGTCCTGTGGAAAGAAGCTAATTAATGCAACTCAAACATTTTATTAATTCAGGGCAAATAAAACCACAGAATAATCAACTCAAATATTTCTTGACATTATGTATGCTTTTAAACAGTTTTTACTGATTTAAACACTTTAAACTTTTGGACACAAATATGAATTCACAAAATGACATGCATTTTTCTACATATGAGGAGCTTGACCTATGTGTTACATTTATCCAACTTCTCTATGAATGCTAAGTTCCAGTTGAAATTGTGGGGCAAGGAAACATTAAAACCATATCTTTATAACCTATATATACCTATCACAGCCCATTAAATGATTATTATGATTACTTCCAAGTCAAATAAACAGAAAATAAGACATAGAAAAAATACTCTTAGTTCTTGAACATGCCTCACAGTATCATTATTAATTAACAAATTTAAAAGCAACCTCAAAATGCAGATCAGCTAAACAAATATGTTTCTTTTATTCTTCCTCCAAATTATATCTTAGTGAAATATATATTTTTATTTTCTATTCAGTTAAATAATTACTACAAGGAAAAATATCTTCATCTTCACCATCCCTACATTACTGAATATATTGTTCAGTCATAAATGTTTAATATAAATATTTCTGCCAATTGGTTGCTCGTAAGCAAGACTTGGGAGATTGAAATGAATAGAGGCTTTTTTTTTAATGCCTTTTATTATACTCTGCTGACAGACAAGATTGAGGAGATGCCTCTGCTAACTTTATGCGCTTCCAAAGACGGTCACAGTAGCAATGGCAAGTTGAGTCATTGTTTCCCTGTCTGGTCACCAGCTTTGTGATATCAAAAAGAACTGGGTTTCAGTGGCAACCAGACTCCCCTTTCCAGTGGTCAGGAAGTTGCAATAATGGCTACCAGCCATTGCTATCCTAACTTGGAATCTTAATTATAGAGCTTTTCATTTAGTATTTGTGTGTCAGCCTTCTGATTCTGTACCTTCCTGATTGGGATAAAAATATTAGCTTCTCTGATGTCTCAGTTCTGTGGTGTTCTGATGGTCATTCCTGAAGCTGTTGAGTGTATCAGTGATTTGTTCCTTTTATTTTTCACTTGTATTCCATTGTGTAAATGGACCATGGTATGTTTAAAGTTTTACTCATTGAAGAACTTCTGGGTTGCTTCTAGTTTGGGAGTATCACAGATAAGGCAATTATGAACATTCATGTGCAGGTGTTTGTATAAGCATAAATTTTCATTTATCTGAAATAAATTGCCTGAGAGTGCAATTATAGGATTATGTAGTAATTGCATGTTTAGTTTTATGATAGAATGTTAATTCTACATCCCCATGCAATGTATGAGTGATCTAGTTTCTCTGCATTTTCACCAGTATATTTGATATTATCATTTTTTTTTTTAAATTTTAGCCACTCTGATAGTTAGGTTGTGACATCCCTCACTATGGTTTTAATTTTTATTTCCCTAAGGGCTTCCCAGGTGGCGCAATGGTAAGGAATTTGCCTGCCAATGCAGGAGATGCAAAATCTGTGGGTTCAATCCCTGCATTGGGAAGATACCCTGGAGTAGGAAATAGCAACCCCCTCCAGTATTCTTGCCTGGAAAATTCCATGGACAGAAGAGCCTGGCAGTTGGGCTACAGCCCACAGGGTTGCAAAGAGTCAGACATGACTGAGCGCGCGCGCGCATGCACACACACACACACACACACACACACACACACACACATACACACACAAGGGCTAGTGACTTCGAATAACTTTTAACATGCTTATTTTCATGATATCCTCCTCTGTGAAATGTATGTTTATATCTTTTACTAAATTTCTAATTGGATTTTTTTCTTTTCATCTGTTGAGTTTTGAGGGGTTTTAGGTATCTGCAACACAATCATTTATCAGGTTGTGCTATGCAGTTTTTCTCTCAAATTGTAGCTGGTCTTTTAATCTTCTTCATTGTGCCTTTATCAGGGCAAAACTTTTACTTTTGATGAGACCAATTTACATATAAATTTTCATTTTTAGATCATGAATTTGGTATTCAAGTCAACAAACTTGTTAGCCCTAAATCCTCAATTTTTTTTCATAGTTTTGTTATAAAAGTTTCATAGGTTAATATTTTATATTTAAGTGCATGATCTACTTTGAGTTAATTTTTGCACACTGTGTGAAATTGAGGTCAATATTCTTTGCTTTTTTGCTTGTTTTTCTTTGAAATAGCTAGAATTTATAGTTCTATGTTGAATACCACGAGTGAGGTAGTAACTAGGTATTTTTGCCTTTTTCCTAGTAGTAGAAAGAATTCAATCTTTTACCGTTAAAGATGACACTTGTTATACAGTGTTTTGTATTGTTTGTAGATACATTATCAAGTTAAGATAATTCCCCTCTATTTTTCTAACTAATTACAATTTTGTCTTTTTTTTTTTTTTGGTACTATCTTTGTTTAGTTTGAGTATCAGGCTAACACTGGTTTCATAAAATAGACTCGGAACTAATCTCTCCTCTTCTATCCACTGAAAAAGAATGTATAAACTTGAGATTAGTTCTTCTTTACCAGCAGTTTGGTAAAATTTTTCAGTGAGGAAGTCTGGGCCTAAGGATATATATGTGTGTGGGTTTGGGGAGGAATGTAAACTTTAAATAGCAAATTTAATTCCTTTGGTTGTTATAGGGCTCTTCAGGTTATCTATTTCATCTTGATTGAGTTTTAGTGATGTGTTGCTTTAAGGAAATTGTCCAGTTCTTCAGCATTTTGAAATTTACCAGTGTGAAGCTGTTCATAATATTCCTTTATTATTCTTTTAATATCTGCAGCACCTGTAATGGTATCTTATGTTTTGCTTCTCATATTGGCATTTATACCTTTAAGTTTTGCTGCAGGTGATCCATTTTATTGAGGTGTTTTTCAAAAACAAAGCTTTGTTCCATTGATTTTCTTTATTGTTTCCATGTTTTTAGTTTAATTGGATTCTCTTATTTTTATTATTTCTTTTTTTTCCCTCTCTTTTGGTGTATTTGAGCTTTCAATCTTTTTTTTTTTTTCGTATAGGAATTTAGATAATTTATTTGAGCCCTTTCCTTTTATAATAAGCATTTTGTGTTATATATTTTCCTATCAAGACTGTTTTAAGTACATCTGTCATATTCTAATGTATGTTAGTTTCATTTTCTTTAAATTCTATGTATATTTCTGTTTCCTGGGGACTTGCTTTTTGAGCCATAGGTTGTTTAGAAATGAGCAGTTTAATTTCCAAGTGTTTGAGGATTTTGAGGTTGTTTTTAGGTTATTGTTTTCTAGTTTAATTCCATTATAGTTGGACAAAACACATAAAAATAAATTCAAATCTGTTAAACGTTAACATTTGTTTTGTGGCCCAAGATATGTTCAATCTTAGTAAATACTCTATGAACATTTTAATAAAATATGTACTATGCTATAGTTTGTTGGGTTGTTCTATAAATGTCAAGTAGATGCTACTGATTGATGGTGTTGTTCAATTATTTGATATTTTTTTGTTGTTTTTATGTCTATTAGTTTTATCAAGTGGTGTTTTAGAATGCCAGCTAAAATTGTGCGTTTCTATATTCTTTCTCTTCACCCCCATCAGCCTTTATGTATTTTGCAGCTCTGTTTTTTCACATATGTACACTTAGAATCACTGATTTCTTGAAAGATTGACCCTTTTATCATTATGAAATTAGCATAAAGAATCATGACATAATGACCCATTTACCCTTACATAATAATCCTTTTTATTATTTAATGTAATTTTCTTTGCTTTAAACCCTACACTATTTGATATTAACATATATATTATGCTTTTTAGCTAATATTACCATAATATATCTATTTCTTCTTTTTACTTTTATTTTTTATATTGTGTTTGTAAAGAGTTTCCTATAAACAACATAATAGTTATTTTATTTTCTTTCATCAAATCCACAAATTTGTGTCTTTTAGTTGGTGCTTTAGTCTACATTTGAAGTTATTACTGATGTTTAGGGCTTAAGGCTACAATTCTATTATTTTTCTATTTGTTTTTCTATTTTTTATGTCTATTTTCCCCTTTTTGTCATCTTGTGATTTACTTGAAAATTTTGTAGTAGTTTTCCTTTTTTTTTTTTTAAATTCTTCTTTAATTATGCTGCATTAGTTAGTTTTCTTAATGGTTGCCCTAGGAAATCCAACATACATACATAAGTTATCAAAGCCTATTGTTGCTAATATTTTACCATTTTAAGTGAAATATTATAACCTTCCTTTTATCTAGGACCCTGTATTCTCTTCATTTTTTCAACATAATCCTTTTGAAGCCAGAAAAATGGGTTTATTGGGAATTGCAAAGAATTCAGGACAGGGAAGCTATGGTAAATCATAAGAAAGTCAAAAGTCACAAAGGGAAGGTCAGCTTTTATTAGGCTTCAGGAGGAAACTTGGGAGGGCTTTTTTAAACAAGAGTTCTTTGGAGAATACGTTCAAGGTTATGACAGCTTCTTGTTGGCTGCAAGCAGAGTTTAGTGCAATCTTGCTGGGGCAGGGAAAGCTCTTCCTTTTTCAGAAGACAAGAGATGAAATTCCCATGTGGAAAAGAAAATGTTCTCCTTTGTGCTGGAAGTAACATTCTTTTAATCAGGCATAAGACGTTGAGACTGAGAAAATTTTATACAAAGAATTCTATACAAACAGATCAGTTAAAATAATTCTTATCTTATTCCTGCTGGTTATGTAGGCTACAGTGAGTGATACGGGCTTGAGAGCTCCCCATTTGTGACCCTGACTCCATTTTAAGTAAGGTTTCCCTTTATTTTCATGTGAACGTTTTCTCCATATACATCGACAATTATGACAGATGTTATAAATTTGCTTCAATCATCATATATGATTAAGAAACCCATGATGAGAAGAAGAACCTAGTGTATTTACCACAATTTTTGTCTGTTCTACTGTTTTCCTTTATTTTAAAGCTTCAGATTTTTTTTTCTATTATCATTTTCTTTCTATTTGTAAAACTACTTTCATAAATGCCTAAGGAGTAAGCCTGCTTACATTTTACTAACATGTAAAAATGTGCTGGTAGCAACTCAGTTTTCTTTTGCCAATGTTATTGCTGTTCAGTCACTCACTTGTGTCTTTGTGACCCCACGGACCTCAGCACACCAGGCCTCCCTGTCCTTCACCATCTCCTGAAGCATAGCCATTGAATTGGTGATATCATCCAAAAATCTCATCCTCTGTCATCCTCTTCACCTCCTGCTTTCAGTCTTTCCCAGCATCAGAGTCTTTTCTAATGAGTCACTTCTTCACATCAGCTGGCTAAAGTATTGGAGCTTCAGCATCTGTCCTTCCAATGAATATTCAGAGTTGATTTCCTTTAGGATTGACTGGTTTGATCTCCTTGCAGTCCAAGGGACTCTCAAGAGTCTTCTCCAACACCAGAGTTCAAAAGCATCAATACTTCAGTGCTCAGCCTTCTTTATGGTCTAACTCTTACATTCATACATGACTACTGGAAAAACCACAGCTTTGACTATATGGACCATGCCGTCAAAGTAATATCTCTGCTTTTCAATATGCTGTTAGGTTTGTCATAGTTTTTCTTCAAAGGAGCAAGCATCTTTTAATTTTATAACTTCAGTCACCATTTGCAGTGATTTTGGAGCCCAAGAAAATAAAGTCTGTCACTGTTTCCATTGTTTCCCCACCTATTTGCCATGAAGTGATGGGATCGGGTGCCACGATCTTTGTTTTCTGAATATTGAGCATTAAGCCAGCCTTTTCACTCTCTCTCACTTTTCATCAGGAGACTTTTTAGTTCCTCTTAGCTTTCTGCCATGAAGGTGGTGTCATCTTACATATCTGAGGTTATTGATATTTCTCCCTGTAATCTTGATTCCAGCTTGTGCTTCATCCAGCCTGCATTCTTCATGAAGTGCTCTGCATAGAAGATAAATAAGTAGAGTGACAATATGACAATGTACAGCCTTGAAATACTTCTTTCCCAATTTTGAATCAGTCCCTTGTTCCATGTACGGTTCTGTTTCTTCTTGTCCTAAATACAGGTTTCTCAGGAGAGAGATGAAGTGGTCTGGCATTTCCGTCTCTTTGAGAATTTTCCACAGTTGGTTGATATCCACAATGTCAAAGGCTTTATTTAGCATAGCCAATAAAGCAGAAGTAGGTGTTTTTCTTGAATTCTCTTGCTTTTTCTATAATCCAACAGATGTTGGCAATTTGATTTCTGATTCCTTTGCCTTTTCTAAATTTACCAGCTTGAACATCTGGAAATTCTTTGTTCACATCCTCTTGAAGCCTACCTAGGAGTATTTTGAGCATTACTCTGCAAGCATGTGAAATGAGTGTAATTGTGTGGTAATTTGGACATTCTTTGGCATTGCCTTTCTTTGAGATTAGAATAAAAACTGACCTTTTCCACTCTTGTGTCTACTGCTGAGTTTTCCATATTTGTAGGCGTATTGAGTGCAGCACTTGCACAACATCATCTTTTCGGATTTGAAATAGCTCAACTGGAATTCCATCACCTCCACTAGCTTTGTTCATAGTGATGCTTCCTAAGGCCCACTTGAGTTTGTATTCCAGGATGTCTAGTCCTAGGTGAGTGATCACACCATCATGGTTATCTGGGTTATTAAGAGGCTTCTTGTATAGTTCTTCTGTGTATTTTTGCCACCTCTTCTTAACATCTTCTGCTTCTTTTATACTCATATCATTTCTGTCCTTTATTGTGCCCATCTTTGCATGAAACATTCCCTTGGTATCTCTAATTTTCTTTAATAGATCTCTAGTCTTACCCATTCTATCTTTTGTTTCTTCGCATTGATCACAGAGGAAGTACTTCTTATCTCTCCTTGCTATTCTTTGAAATTCTGCATTCAGATGGATATAACTTTCCTTTTCTTCTTTGCCTTTTGCTTCTCTTCTTTCCTCAGCTATTTGTAAGGACTCCTTGGACAACCATTTTGCCTTTTTGTATTTTTTTTTTTTTTTCTTGAGGATGGTTTTGATCACTGCATTCTGAACCTCTGTCCTTAGTTCTTCAGATACTCTATCAGTTCCAATCCCTTGAATCTATTTGTTACTTCCACTATATAATCAGAAGGGATTTGATTTAGTTCATACCTGAAAGGCCTAATGGTTTTCACTACTTTCTTCAATTTAAGTTTGTCTGAATTTTACAATAAGGAATTCATGATCTGAGCCAGTCAGCCAGCTCCCAGTCTTGTTTTTGATGACTGTATAGAGCTTCTCCATCTTCAGCTGTAAAGAATACAATCAATCTGCTTTTTGGTATTGACCATCTAGTGATGTCCATGTGTAAAGATGTCTCTTGTGTTGTTGGAAGAGATTGTTTGCTATGAGCAGTGCATTCTCTTGTCAAAACTCTGTTACCCTTTGCCCTACTTTATTTTGTACTCCAAGACCAAACTTGCCTGTTACTCCAGATATCTCTTGACTTCCTACTTTTGCATTCCAGTCCCCTACGATGAAAGGGGGACTACTTTTTTTTTTTTTTTTTTTTTGGCATTTGTTCTAAAACTTCTTGTAGGTCTTCATGGAAGACTTCTTCATTCACCTGCAGCTTCTTCATTATTAGTGGTTGGGCAGAGACTTGGATTAGTGTGATATTGAATGGTTTGCCTTGGACATGAACAGAGATCATTCTGTCGATTTTGAGATTGTACCCAAGTACTGCATTTCGGACTCTTCTGTTGACTATAAGGGCTACTCTATTTCTTCTAAGGGATTCTTGCCCACAGTAGTAGACATAATGGTCATCTGAATTAAATTCACCCATTCTGGTCCATTTTAGTTCACTGAGGTCTTTGTTCACTCTTGCATCTCCTGTTTGATCACTTCTAATTTACCTTGAGTCATGAACCTAACATTGCAGGATCCTATGCAATATTATTCTTTACAACATCAGACTTTACTTCCACCACCAGACACATCCACAACTGGGCGTTGTTTTCACTTTGACTTGGCCTCTTCATTCCTTCTGGAACTATTTCTCCACTCTTCCCCAGCAGTATACTGGGCACCTACCGA
Source organism: Dama dama (assembly GCF_033118175.1). Lineage (NCBI taxonomy): Eukaryota > Metazoa > Chordata > Mammalia > Artiodactyla > Cervidae > Dama > Dama dama. The sequence goes on from NC_083681.1 coordinate 14,762,560, forward strand.
CCTGGGGAGTTCATCTTTCAGTTCCAGTAGGACAGTTTTAGTTAAAAAATGACAATGATAATCTTGAAAATAGTTAAGAATGCCTAGAATGGGTTGATTTGATGTTCAACTATAGAGCAAGATATAGAGTATGTTTTAGGTATGGTTTAATGGCATAAACTACTTATACATATGCAATGATTTTAGTGCTGTACTAACACTAACTTAATTATTTCTTATACTAGCAATATGAGTAAGATACTATTTTTATCTATATTCACTTGAAGAAATTGAGGCACAGAGCAGAAAGAGAAATATTTGTTTCCTGAGAGAAAAAGCAAGAAAATGCATTAAAAAAATTTTTTTCCCTTGATAGATCTTTTTTATTTTGTCTTTATTATGTTATATATTTCCAAATTATTTTTAGTATGGCATAACTTTATCGCTAAAGAAATTTTCTAAAAATGTTGGTCATTGATGCTCTGTGCAATTTTGAACAAACTTTAATGTAAATACTGAATAGGTTTGTATATATATTAAAATGTAAGAATTAAGCTAAAATAAATATTTTAAATTACTAAACTATGTAATCAGACATTGAAACACTAACTGGAAAACACTGAAAATTCTTGATATCACTTTTAATAAAAGAAATGCAAATGAAAATAGCAATTAAATCCTTTTTACCAAAATTATTATGATTTTCTTTGCATGAAAATTCCAAAAAGGTAAGGGTAAGGTGATACAAGTAATGACATGTACCTCTCAGTAATTTGAGTTAAGGTTAAAGTCTTTATGTCTTACGGGAAAAACAAATTGCTTAAAATGCTATATTCTGATTCAGTTGCCCTATTTCTGAGAATCTGCATTAAAGAATTTACTCTGAACAATGAAAACATTTGTGCACAAGAATGGTGGTTATTGGTATTAGGACTCATCTTTAAGTAGTTTCTGCATTTTGATCTGTGTATAAATTGATAAATTGCATGAAGACAAACCAATTCAGCTAAAATAATATTAAATATTTTCCAAAATTCATGTTGACCACCTGGACTTCATAAAAGTAAACCTTTCAAAAAGCCATATGGGCTTTTTTTTTTTTTTTTTCTTTTTTTACTCTTAACATCATCCAATATTATTCTATTAACTTGTTTATATTGTTCTATTAAGATGTTTATACTATTAACATCATCACCTGTGATATAATAGGAGCTACCTTCTCCATTATCAGGTAATGACATTGTGATGACAATAAAACATGTAACTCTTTCACTCAGGAAAAAAAAAAAAAGAATTTTGCCTTTAGCCAGCTCCTAATTAGCTTACAGCTATTAGTAGCAGGAAGCAAATTTCTCTACCCACACAACTGGCCTGTGTGTGTTAAGTCACTTCAGTCTTGTCCAACTTTGTGACTCCATGGATTGTAGCCTTCTAGGCTCCTCTGTCCATGGAATTTTCCAGGCCAGAATACTGGAGTGGGTTGCCATTTCCTACTCTAGGGGATCTTCCCAACCCAGGGATCAAACCCATGTCTCGTACATCTCCTTTATTGGCAGGTGGGTTCTTTACCACTAATGCACCAGGAAATCCTTGCATAACTTAATTCATTCACAGGTAGTTGATCCTTTACTATAGCGTGAGTATCTTCCCAAAATTCATATACTGAAATACTAATTCTCAAAGGTGATGGTGTTAGTAGGTGGGGCCTTTGGGAAGTGCTTATGTCATGAGGGTAGAGCTACATGAGGGGCATTAGGGCTCGTAAAATACATTCCACAGAGCTCTTTATCATCTTTCTGTATGCGAAGATGCAATAAAATATCTGCAGCCTAGAAGAGGGCCTTCACCTAACCATTCTGGCAGCCTACCTAGGACTTCCAGCTCCAGAACTGTGAACAATAAATTTTTGCTCTTTATAAGCCACCTGTCTCTGGCATTTGGTTATAGAGCTTCAAACAAATGAAAAAATGCCCCAATTTTCTTAAACACATAAATCACATGTAACCGGTAGATGCATAATTGTACTATATGTATAACTTTTATAATAATCAAGAAAATTGCAAAATAAAATTTCTCATTGAAAAAAACTGAATAACCCATGAAAACATTGCTCTGAAACATTCAGATTTTTTTTCTCTGAATCACACTGGTAGAGGATAATAATTACTCTATGTGCTATTGCACAAAATCCTATAAAGATCTTCTGTATTTCCAAAATTAAGACTTCAGAAGTATATTAATATTTGAATGACTAATTTAATATATTATCCCTCTGAGTAGTTCTGAGGCCAGAAATTGAAAAAAGAAAGACTGATTCTTTTGTGTGTGTGTGTGTGATTTGGTACTCAAGGTACTTAGTAGTGAAATTTATAAAGATCACATTTCTGAGACTACCTACGTCACTATGAAAGAAAAATTTCCCCCAGATCAAGCCAGCCTGAGTATATATATTAGCAAATTTTACCTGGTGGGCTACAGTGTAGCTTGCCAGGCTCCTCTGTCCATGGAATTTTTCAGGCAGAAACACTGGAGTGGGTAGCCATTCCCTTGTCCAGGGGATCTGCCCAACCTGGATAGAATCAGGTCTCCTGTATCTCCTGCATTGGCAGGTGGACTCTTCACCACTGCGCCACCCACAGGTGGTAAAAGGAAAATCAGGTTGCATAATGTGTCAGACTATTAGGCTAGAATAGAGATACCAAGGGAACATTTCATGCAAATAGGCATAATAAAGGATGGTAACCACAGGACTGGAAAAGGTCAGTTTTCAATCCAGTCCCAAAGAAAGGAAATGCTAATGAATGTTCAAACTACTGCACTCATTTCACATACTAGCAAAGTAATGCTCAAAATCCTTCAAACTAGGCTTCAACAATATGTGAACAAAGAACTTCCAGATGTAAAAGCTGATTTAGAAAAGGCAGAGGAATCAGAGATCAAATTGTCTACATTGGATGCATCATAGGAAAACACTAGAGAATTCTAGAAAAACATCTACTTCTGCTTCATTGACTACACTAAAGCCTTTAACTATGTCAATCAGTTCAGTCACTCAGTCATGTCTGACTCTTTGTGTCCCTATGGACTGCTGCACACCAGGTTACCCTGTCCATCACCAACTCCCAAAGCTTACTCAAACTTTTATCCGTTGAGTCCATGATTCCATCCAACCATTTCATCCTCTAACATCCACTTCTCTTCCTGCCTTCAGTCTTTCCCAGCATCAGGGTCTTTTCCAATGAGTCAGTTCCTCACATCAGGTGGCCAGAGTATTGGAGCTTCAGCATCAGTCCTTCCAATGAATATGCGAGACTGATTTCCTTTAGGAGGGACTGGTTGGATCTCCTTGCAGTCCAAGGGATTCTCGAGAGTCTTCTCCAGCACCACAGTTCAAAGGCCTCAATTCTATGGCACTCAGCCTTTTTTCATTGTGAGCTCTCACATCCATACATGACTACTGGAAAAACCATAGCTTTGACAATATGGACTTTTGTAGGCAAAGTAATGTCTCTGCTTTTTAATATGCTGTCTAGGTTGGCCATATCTTTTCTTCCAAAGAAAAAGCATACTTTAATTTCATGGCTGCAGTGATTTTGGAGCCCAAGAAAATAAAGTCTGTCACTTTTTCCAAAGTTTCCCCATCTATTTGCCATGAAGAGATGGGACCAGAGGCCATGATCTTAGTTTTTTGAATGCTGAGTTTTAAGCTGGCTTTTTCATCACCTCTTTCACTTTCATCAAACTGTGGAAAATTCTTCAAGAGATGGGAATACCAGACAACCTTACCTTCCTCCTGTGAAATCTGTATGCAGGTCAAGAAGCAACAGTTAGAACCAGACATGGGACAAAAGTCTGGTTCCAAATCGGGAAAGGAGTATGTGAAAGCTGTATATTGTCACCCTGCTTATTTAACTTCTATGCAGAGTACATCATGTGAAATGCTGGACTGGATGAAGCACAACCTGGAATCAAGTTTGCTAGGAGAAATATCAACAACCTCAGATATCCAGATGACACCACTTATGGCAGAAAGCCAAGAGGAGTTAAAGAACCTCTTCATGAAGCTGACACTTGCATCTTGGAAGAAAAGCTATGACCAACCTAGACAGCATTTTAAAAAGCAGAGACATTACTTTGCCTACAGAAGTCCATATTATCAAAGCTATGGGTTTTCCAGTAGTCGTGTATGGAAGTGAGATAAAAATAGGCTGAATGCCTATTTTTGGATGCCTTCAAACCATGGTGCTGGAGAAGACTCTTGAAACTCCCTTGGACTGAAAGGAAATCAAATCAGTCAGCCCTAAAGGAAATCAACCCTAAATATTCATTGGATGGACTGATGCTGAAGCTCTAACGCTTTGGCCACCTGATGGGAAGTGCCATCTCATTGGAAAGACCCTGATGCTGGGAAAGATTGAAGGCAGGAGGAGAAGGGGAGAACAGAAGATGGGATGGTTGGATGGCATCACCAACTCAATGGACATGAGTTTGACCAAATTCTGGGAGATGGTGAAGGATAGGGAAAGCTTGGAGTACTGCAGTCCATGGGATCGCAAAGAGTCGGGCATGATGGAGTGACTTAACAGCAATAAATTAGGCTGCTGCTGCTAAGTCGCTTCAGTGGTGTCTGACTCTTCGAGACCCCATGGACTGCAGCCTACCAGACTCCTCCATCTATAGGATTGTCCAGGCAAGAGTACTGGACTGGGGTGCCATTTCCTTCTCTGATGAATTAGGCTAGGAGGTGTTAACTGTCCATTCTCCATAAATGGAGACACCATAAATATTAAGCAATGTCTTGATCCATGCAAAATTCAAGCAAAGGAATAATCACAAAGACTTTTTAAGTTCCATTCTGCCGCATCATCATTGTTATTCATGAGGGCTAAAATGTTGTTCCAAAAAATGTTGGTAATGTTTATCATTGATGATGGGTGATTAAGTTTTGGATCTTTATTTTATTGTACTGTGTCTATCCCCCACTACTACCCTGCCAATCACCATGAATACTAGTAATACTCTTAAGAAATAATAGTAAATACTCTTCAGAAACTATTGTTTATCATTCTCTTGTCAACTCAATAAAACAAAAAGCTAAATTAAAATTTAGTTAAGCACTGTGGGTGGAAGGAGAAAGTAAGAAGGTCTTAACTTGCATATATTCAACAAATTTTTCACAAGAAATAATTAAAGGTCTGTCTGTGGGTCACTTAAAATGGTGGTAGGGCAGAAAACAAAAAGAGAATGGATATACATTGTAATCTAAACATCTTTGTGTATTTCTCTATTTATACTATGTGACATAAATAAGCCTTTGCCATATAGGCATTCATAATGTCAGCTAATGGCTAGCCTAATGAAACAACAGCCTGATGAATTATGAATTTATTTCCATTTTAGAAAGCCTATCTCTTAATGTTTGAGGTTTTTAAAAATTAATTACCACAATAGTTGGTTTACACATGGTGACTTGAGCACCTAAAACTTAGTCTTAAATTTATTTAAAAATACCAAAAATAGATTATGATATAAAATGGGTAAACAAGAGGTGTCAGAATAAATAATTTTTATCGTTCCCCACTCTGAAGCCCTTTGAGATGAAGAAAAATAAACAAATACAAGAAAACCTAATGAAACTATAGGAAATTTCCAAACCTATTGCTCCAAGTCCTTGAATAAATCTCACTTTCAATTCTAATTATACTGCGACAATAGAGTCATATTAAGTGAAGACACCAGGAAGTGGTATACATCTCTTTTCATTGAGTTGCACCTACAAAAGTACCTAGCACATAATATATGAAATCTAAATGCTTAGTAATAAATAGTCAAGAACACTGGAGTGGGTTGCCATTTCCTTCTCCAATGCTTGAAAGTGAAAAGTGAAAGTGAAGTCACTCAGTTGTGTCCAACTCTTTGCGACCCCATGGACTGCAGCTTACCAGGCTCCTCCGTCCATGGGATTTTCCAGGCAAGAGTACTGGAGTGTGGTGCCATTGCCTTCTCCATTAGAAATAAATAGCATTATCTAAATGTTAAAAGCTAAAACTTGAAAAATATATAAAGATGAATATTATAGCATTGCAATGGTACTTGTAGGTGTAATACTCATCATGCCACCACTAGGATGTTCTTTGTTTTTGATAGTACCAAGAATACTTTTGGGGTTCCCTGGTGGCTGAGACAGTAAAGAAGCTGCCTGCAATGCAGGAGATACAGGTTCCATGCCTAGGTCAGGAAGATACGCTGGAGAAGGGAATGGCAACCCACTCCAGTACTCTTGCCTGGAGAATCCTATAACTAGAAGAGCCTAGTGGGCTCTTGGGGTCGCAAGGAGTTGGACTAACACACACACCCAGGAATATTTTTAAAGCTGTAAACATATTAGTCTCTGAAAAAAATGTGAAAAATATAAAAAAGTCTTTAAATAATATAAAATTTTATTAACACACAACAATAAACTGGAATTAAATAACAAAAGTACTAATAACAACAAAATAGAAATATTTTTTAAAGAAACCACTAGACCAAGGAAATTCATATAACAATTACAAGAGTAACTGAAAAATAGTGGTGAAAATGTTACATATCTAAATCTGTGGGTTAGCTAAACTGAGGAGTATCCATAGATCAAGAAAGTTATTGCAAAATAAGAAAATCTGGATTTCTTGTATTAGTAAAAGAAAATCAATAAAATGATATGCAAATTCTAGAACAAATTCCTTGAATAAGAAAATATATTCATAAGAAAGATAAATCAGAAGACATTTTAATAAAGAAAATACAAAAGCATAAATACATAAACTTAGGACATAAAAAAAGTCACAGCTACAGATGACTGTTTATTATTTTAATTGCTTATTAACTATGATTTTTATGACTAAGAAAATGTATTTTACCAGTGGCTTCCTTTGGCTACTGGAGCAATATAATAAATAGAAATAGCAGTAGAGATTATTGACACTCACAGTCTCCCGATCTTCTCTAAGCCACTTGAGATGTGTGTCAAGGACACCATAAATATTAAGCAATGTCTTGATCCATGCAAAATTCAAGCAAAGGAATAATCACAAAGACTTTTTAAGTTCCATTCTGTCGCATCATCATTGTTATTCATGAGGGCTAGAATGTTGTTCCAAAAAATGTTGGTAATGTTTATCATTGATGATGGGTGATTAAGTTTTGAATCTTTATTTTATTGTACTAGACAAGATCTATGATCTTAATATTCAAAACTAAAACTTGTTTTTATTATTATTATTGAAAATCTAAGGACATTTCTCTGAATGCAAACAAGAAACAGCAAAATAGAAAGGAGTTATTAAAGGTTAGCATTGCTCACATCTTCTTATTGTGGCTTGTATTTGCTGCTACTCAGAGCTCTATGGGAACTTTTGAATTTATTGGAATTTGCAATAATGTTTGCCAACATATGACATGAAAAACTTGCCCAGAATTTTTGCAAAACTCCCTTTTCAGAAAGATAGTTTCTGAATGAAAGTGATAAAAGTATTTTTCAAACTAAGAGTTCATGGGAGGGTATAACTTAGCAATGCAATATATAATTCTAATAGTATTTGCTATTAAACAACTTTTATGTTAAATAATATTAAATGCACTTGGTATCAGTAAATGAACTAATATCTATATAAAGGAAAATGACTGTGTTTGTTGCCATACAGAACCCATTTGACCATTTTAGCTTACTTAACCAGTAAGTTAATTAAATGGAAGTTTAGTCAAGCAACTATTAAGAGTTCATTTGTGTGTGTGTGTGTGTGTGTGTGAGTGTTGGAGACTGGGTTCTACTATAAAGCAGAGGGAAAAGAAACTAACAGCTGTTTAGTATCCAGTAAGAACCTAACATTGTTATAGATCCTTATCACATATTTTATCTCATTTTGTCCTCATAACACAGCTGTTAGGTATTATAATTCTCACTCTATACATGATGAAACTGCAGCTCAGAGAGTTTAAGTAATTTGGCCAAAGCTATAAAGCCAGCAAGGAGCAAAGTCTGAATTCTAATCTAATGTCACTTTGTTACTGATTAGCAGAGAACATTTTCTTTCCATTATACTACTACATTAATAGAGGTAACTAATTTGATTTAATTGTTCGATGACTTTAGAGACACTTCAAATCTGTTACAAATGATACAGCTACTTATAGACACACCTAAAACAAGTAGCCCAAATTAGAAGATATCCAATCTTGGCAAGATGAACTTTAAAACACTGTGAAAATTTACTTTCACAACTAAGCTAAAGAAAAATTCATTCATGTCTCCGGATTGTAAGTATGGAAACTCATTAAAAAAAAAAAAAGAGTAGACTAAAATAGTATGAACATCAATCTACCTTGAATAAAAGGTAGATTTAGAAGTTTAATTCTACTGTCCCTTTGTCTCAGGATGACAAAGAACTCATTTCAATCTCTCAAAACAAGAGTATTGCCCTGAAGAAGCAGTGAATATTAGGTATAGGTCTATAATCTATATTTATCATAGATCAAAGTCTTCAGTTCTCTTTGCATTTGCCTAAAATCCCATGCATAATTCCAGTTACCTTTCCTCTAGGTGCTCGATGAACTGAGTGTTCATAGAGTAAATGAATCTTTAATATTTGTTTTCTGAGAGATGGCTATAACCATTAGTTCATCCCTCTGATTATAACTTTTAAAGATTTGACAGTCACTGTTACTTATACTTTTTATTGATTTCACAAATATGAATTGATTTAACCTGCCAAGAAATTAAACTTGTCCAAATTACATCTTACAACACTTAGAAGATAATATTTCACTTTTTTCATTTTGTTTAGTCTGGAAGGCAGAAGGAATGACAAATGGATAATCCTAAGTAAATAATAAACTTCAAATACTTAAAACTGGAACACAAAGAATCCATCAGTAATTTTCTACTATACAAAATGTACATGATTCGTTTTTTGTATTTGCATAAAAGTTCAAAATGAGTTATCCACTTTCATGACACAAGCCAAACTATTAAGAATGTATTTTGTGAAATCTTATGAGAATCATAAAGAAACATATCTGTTTCCATTTATGCTGTATGCTACCTACCTTTGTCCTATTTGACCCTCATCCATTACTTTGTATTTTTTAGCTTTGGTGCTTTAAAATTAAGCCAATATAATAATAATTCTATTACAAATTCAAATGTTTTTCACAACATTTCAATTTCCTTTGAATGTTTCAGTTCTAATCTCCAAGCCATTTACTCAAAAATTTGACTTGAGTTGTCATAAATTAAGTTGCAGTTACAGTAAAAATTATTTTTAGATCAAAGTTGAGTTGAATCCTCAGACACCTTGGACAGCAAGGAAGTTTATTCTCCTCAATAATTAACAATTTTAGAAGTGCCAAAGTTTAAAGGAAGAACCCATATATAATTTCTTCAAAGTAAGACTCAAGGTTTCAACTTCAAGGACATGCCTTGCATATATCAGTTTTCCTGAAGGAGTTAAAAGTGATTAGATAGTACATAATTCATGTAGAATGACTGGGCAAATGAACTTTAAATAATGAGCATTAAATGGTTAAATCATAAATAAGAGGAAAAGAAAGTATGTGTGATTGTGAAAGAATCATAGAGTTCAATGGTTCCTGTAACAAATCATAGCATGGGAACCAGTTTTCTCATCACCAGAAAGCTAGGAGTTTAGAATATCCTCCTGTCACTGTTGTATGTCTCAAAGGCAGTGGAATAATAAAAAGAGGCATAAAAGGTGAATAGAAAGTTACACATGAAAGTTTTAGATATGAAGAGTGCACAGATACATCAAAAGGAATTCAATGGCTGAGATTGATATTTCCAGGCACTAAGAAGCTCAGATGGTTTAGTATGACAGTGATTAAGTTACATTGAGTTAAAACAGTCATAACTGGAACTACAGAAATAAAATCAATTCAGATTTTGTGTTTAAATCTGAACTTTGAAGAGTTTCCAAAAAAATGAATATATAATTCTTGCCTACAAGGGTTGAATAATTCAAGCAAAAGGGACTGCTTATGACAGCAATATTCTGCAAGAAATATTCTGGGATCTAAACGCTCTCAGGAGGCTCTACTTTGAAAATAATGTATACAGTTGAAAGCGGGAGAGGAAGATATGCCTTCAAAGGGTAAAGGGTTAAATTGATAGCTTGGATGGAGCCAATGCTAGAGACATAAATCCTGAGTAAGGTAGAAGCACATAGGGAAGGGAACTGAAAGAGGAGTCGTTAAAAGTGACTGAAAGGACCAAATCATGACATAATGTGGGGGGGTTAAGCTAGGAATTTCAAGACCTAAGACAGAAGTCGGGGGTGGGGGATGGGGGGGATGGAGGGTGTTTCTGGGGATTTCCTTTTATAAGGACACTGTACTTATAACCTTGCATGGCCAAGGAAGACTCTTAATAAGTGATCAGATTGCGTCAGCGAGATGGGAGGGATGGCTGGGGAGACAGACTGATGTAGAATTTCCTTCAATTAGTATAAAATATGCTAAGATGGGGGCTTCCCTGATAGCTCAGTTGGTAAAGAATCCACCTGCAATTCAGGAGCCCCTCATTCTATTCCTGGGTTGGGTAGATCCCCTGGAGAAGGGACGGGCTACCCATTTCAATATTCTTGGGCTTCCCTTGTGTCTCAGCTGGTAAAGAATCCCCCTGCAGTGTGGGAGCCCTGGGTTCGATCCCTGGGTTGCCAGGATCCCCTGGAGAAGGGAAAGGCTACCCACTCCAGTATTCTGGCCTGGAGAATTCCACAGACTGTATAAACGATGGTGTTGCAAAGAGTCGGACGCGACTGAGCGACTCTCACTGTCATTTTCAAATTTTTAAATTCTTATTCATTCAACAATGTTCAGCAACTATTTTGGGTCCCCTAGTACATGATTGTTGTTGTTAAGTCATGTCTGATGCTTTTGCAACCCCTTGGATTATAACCCACCAGGCTCCTCTGCCTATGGAATTCTTCAGGCAAGACTACTAGAGTGGGTTGTCATTTCCTTCTTGAGGGAATTTTCCTGACCCAGGGATTGAACTTGCATCTCCTATTTTTTAAGGCAAATTCTTTACTGATGAGCCATCAGGGCTACTCATGGTTAGCCCTATTCTAAGTCCTGTTCATGACAGTACTATTCTGCAAGAAATATTCTGGGACCTTAAACCCACCTAGAGTGAGTTTACAGTTTTGAATGAGGGAGAGGAAGATGAGTTTTCAAAGGGAAACTGTTAAAACGGTCATAACTAGAACTACAGAAATAAAGTCAGTTCAGGTGTTGTGTTTAAATCTGAACTTTGAAGAGTTTCAGATGAAAAGATTATGTAGTTCTCACCTACAAGGTTTGAATAGTTCAAGCAAAAGAGGCTGCTCAAGAGAGCACTAAATGATTTTTATCTAAGAAATTGGCGGAAGAAATTTGGTTCCTGGAAAAATTAATAGATGCTTCAGCACTAACCGCCACACCCTCATCTAGTTTGTGAACACTTGTTTCTACCTTTTTAAGATATTCTGAAATCTCTGTAACTGCACTGAAAATGAATAAGGATTTGATAAGTTTGTGTTAGTTGCTCAGTCATGTTGGACTCTTTTGCGACCCCAGAGACTATAACCCACCAGGCTTCTCTGTCCATGGAATTACTCCAAGCAAGAATACTGAAGTGGGAAGCCATTCACTTCTTTCGGGGATCTTCCCAACTCAGAGATAGAACCCAGGTCCCCTGCATTGCAGGCAGATTCTTTACCAGCTGAGCCACAAGGGAAGCCCTGGGCTCACATAAAGTATATCTAGAATTTTGACCTTAGATTCTAGGAATATATTTGCTTATATTAAAAAATAAACCTGATTTAAAAAAAAAAAAAAAAAAAACTTGAGAGAGTACCAGAAGAATAAAAGATATGTTTGTAATCACTTGCTCAAAAGTGCCCGCTCCAAAGTGTAACTGGCTCCTGAACATTTATATTATACGTATCTTAATTAGTACTGATTGGCAATGTAAAAGTAATTCTGTCATCTATCTTCATTATTAGAAAGAGCAAAATGATTTTGTCACCTGGTTTTATCCCATCATATTTGTTATGATTGTGAGAGTCCAAAGATAATAACAAACACCTGACACATGGTAGATGCCCCATAAATATTGGTAAAATGAATGAAATTAATGAATGAGCCTCTATTCAAATGCAAAATACTTTTTTTAAAGTTTGTAACTGAGAGGTTCTAACTGCTCCCCTGGAAGCACAGGTCAGCAGATCCCCTGTTACAAGGCTCAGCTCCCTCACTCCTAATAGGAACAGTAGTTCTAAAGGGCATCTTGACTTTCCCTCAGTTTTCTTTATCTTTCCAGAGGTTTTATTTCCAAATTCTTTACTCACACTTTGCCTTTTGTTTTACCTCCCTTATCTAATTCAATTTATCAGTTTCTTCTTTTTCTAATCATCCAGCATTATGACTCAAAATTAACTTATGCTGTTATTAAGTTATCAATATTATGAAGAAAGCATAAAGATATAAAACCACATGGTGGCCCAGATGGTAAAGAATCTGCCTGCAATGCAGGATACCTGGGTTTGACCCCTGAGTTGGAAAGATCCCTTGGGGGAAGGCATGGCAACCCACTCCAGTATTCTTGCCAGTGTTACTGCCGTGGACAGGGGAGCCTGGAGTCTCAAAGACTAACACACAAACACAACATACAACTTAATCACAATTCAGGGAGGATTCAATCTTGATAACTATATAGGAATTAAAATCCTTGTAGTTCTTCTAAAGAACTTACTTTATAAATTCAGTCTCTCTTCCCACAATCGGACTGCCTTATTTGGGCCATCTCTTTTATCAGGTGTGATCTCAGGGAACACAAACTAATTGCAATTTAACCAGACATAATTAAAATGGCAATTACTCCCTCCCTCCCTCCCTCCCCTTAATACAGAATGTATTTTTAATTGATTTGGGATATCATTGTCACTCATTTTCCCTTGAGAAGATAGTATGAAGGTAAGTATATATGGCAACATAGGAAAGAAATATGTGTTTACTATTTAGACTCAAGCTAGATTGTTTGCAGCAAGTTGAACTTTCTTTCCTATTTGCCTAGTATAATACAGATTTACTCTACCCCTACCAGAAAGCAACTCCGAATTATGAAATAAAGAAAGCAGTTTATCTAGTGAAAAGTGAAAGTGTTAGTCGCTCAGTTGTGTCTGATTCTCTGTGTCCGGCCAGGCTCCTCTGTCCGTTGATTTCTCCAGGCAAGAATACTGGAGTGTGCAGCTATTCCCGTCTCCAGGGGTTGAGCCCAGATCTCCTGCACTGCAGGCAGATTCTTCACCATCTGAGTCACCAATAAGACTCAGACATTGGGACATCTACCTAGCTCTCAGATCACCTGCTCTGGAGGAAGACATGCCTGCAGGACACTCAAGTAAACTTTGGAAATGCCCTTATGGCAAAAATAAAACTATAGCCTCTTGAAAGCAACCAGCATTAGTTTGCCAGATGTCTGTGAGCCACTTTGGAAGCGTGTCCTCCAGCCCTACTCAACCCTTCAGATGGGTGGCAACCATAAATGCTATCTTATCTATAATTGTATAAGAAACTCTGGGCCCTAACCACCAAATTAATCCACTCTCAAATTCCTGATGGACAGAAACATTTATGTGAGATATAAATGTTTAATGAACCTGTTAAAGGTTGGGGTAACACAGCCATGAATATATAAAGGTTTTGTTTGAGTTAGGATAACCACTCTGCTGTGCATCCTGGGATGTCCTTCTGCACTTTAGTCTTCCTTGTTAACTGTATTCATGTGGGAAATATACATGAGTCTTCCTGCCAACAAGGGGCTGACATTTGCTGTGTACACTTCCTCACTGTTTTGCCCATTCCAAGAGAGCAACTTGAGACAAATCTGTATCTCTACAATTTTTATGCTGTTATATTCTTCCCATTAATGTACTTCTGAATTCCTTATTTCAAAAAACCCATAAAAGAGATGCCCAAGGAATTCTGCAATTTATAAATTATGTCAGAAGCATATTCCCAAAAATTGTTGTAAAGACATCAAGAAAAGTTATGCAGAACTTTATTCCTGGGAAGAAATGTCATAGGAAATAAGAACAGCTCATTGGATAAGAGGAAAATCCTTTCTGTTCAATCTAATAAATCGCCATGTTCTTTTAGACAGGGACCTTAGGTCATCACATTTTCTTCTTCATAGAGCTCCTCTGTGCAGCCCTGAAGAGGGGAAATAAATCAGTTAACTCAATGGGAACTTAATCTCTTTCTAAGGCCAGAAAACACGGGGAGGAGATTAGGATTCATGGTAACGTCACGGAAAAGATCTAGACCATATAAGTTTGTAATTTCCTGAGGATAGTTTCATTTATAGCTCTTGTTAGATGAAAATAGCTAAGTTAACTAATAAAAGGTGGAATTAAAAAAAAAAACTAATTTCAAACATGAAATATTAGTTTCATTAAATCTTTTGCTTCAGATACTATTCAAGCAATACTTATATTAGATATTGGGCTTCCCTGATGGCTCAGATAGTAAAGAATCTGCCTGCAATGCAGGAGACCGAGGTTCAATTCGTAGGTTGGGAAGATCCCCTGGAGAACGAAATGGCTACCCACTGCAGTATTCTTGCCTAGAAAATCCCATGGACAGAGGAGCCAGAGAGCTATAGTTCATATGGTCTCAAAGAGTTGGATATGGCAGAAGGACTAACACTTTCACTATATTAGGGAAAATAATCTCACTTGACGAATTTTCTTTGGCCAATAATTTACCACCCTTCCACCAACCTTACTAGAGGAAACCTGTTGTTGCATCTTTCCTTGTGAACTTAGGTTTAGTTTTGAGTCCACAGAAAGGAATAATAAAGAAAGTAATAGGAGAATGTTCGCCTTTCAGGAGGAATATCTGCATTTATTAGTACATACCCAGGTAATGAAGGTGGCAAGCAGGTGCTAAGCTCACAGAGAAGTTCAAAGCAGTAATAGCATAAAAGAGGTGAGGAAGACCTAAAAGAGAGGGCATTTTCTCAGCCCTTTTTTTCAGAGTTTAAACTGATGGATGGGACACTTGGTCATTTTCACAGCAGGCGGCACTTGCCAGTTATTCTCCTGTTACTGACTCCATGAATCAACTTAATGAGAGGAGGTAGAGGTTAGAATTTCATTAAATGCTACTGCACAGCACTTCTGAACATGCCCTATTAGCGATTTAAACCATGCTGAGACTCACTTCCTCTCCTTCCTTTTCCCTCCCCAAAGAGAATAAAAATACCACCTCCTTTTTGTTCCCATTTTAATCCTACTGCTATTTATTCTTTTACTAATCTGCCATTTTTATATCCATAATCTTTTTATGCTTCTTTCACCCCCTAATGAATCTATTATCTAGAAATCAAGAGACATAAATACAGAGAATTTTGCTACCTTGCATGTGTTGAAGTTTCATTCAATAGCATTCTCATTTTGAGGAAGAAAAACCCTGCTTTTCCTTATTAGCAAACCAGCAATGTTTTAACCTACTTTCCATCACTAAACACTGCTTTGCTTTTGAAAATGCTAATAGTCAATGAAATTAAACCAAGCCATCCTGTCTTTTAAGATATTTTTTCCTTTCACTCATGAAATGCATAATACTAAAGCTGATTGCATGGCTGACTCCATTATTAGATAACCCCAAAATGTCAAATGATACTGTTTAAATTAGGTGAGCAAAGCAGAATTACTAGTCCCACACAGGAAAATTGTGCACCATTATAGAATCAGTGAAAAGAAGCTTATAGGAATTTCACAGTTTGAAATTAACAATCGGGTTTTAGCTCCTGTATTTTTTTTTTTTTTCACCTCATTTCCATTTGGGTACTAGAAGCCAATACATTCAAAAGGAACAATTAAACTCTCTTGACATCATGAACCTCCTGCAGTTGGGTCAGGACACTGTGGGCAATTAGATGGCCCAATGTAGGTCATTCAAAGCATAATCAGTTTCCTATTGTTTTCTTACAAGAGACAGTGAGTACCCAAAGCTCATCACCATTGTTACTTGGTTGGGTTTTTGTTCATTTACTTTTGGTTGTTTTTAAATCCTATTCAGGTACATTTCCATTCTTAACTAATTTTACATGGAAAATGAAAGTTGTTCTGTTCTTTCTATTCGCTTGTGACTGGGGCAGAATTCATGTAAACCTAGAATCTCCCCATTTGCGCTATACTACTATGGAGGTTGTGGGAATTTTTCAAAGAAAGCAAATTGTTGCAATCAGATGCTGCTCATTCAAAAGGGTAATACTTCATAGACACATTCTATTCCAGGTGCTTCTAAAAATGCCTACACCTTAACTGGCCCAGCTAATAATAGAAAGTTAATTAGAAAAGGAAGCCTTAAGAGTTTAGTGACTCTGCAGCCATGAACAAGTGCAATTTTCTACCCAAAATAGTTTCCTAAACAATAGAAACTGTTAAGCTGGAAAAGAAAAAGTTGGCAAGATAAGAAACCTTGAAAACAGGACTCCAAAGTAACCATAAATTTTCCAAGGAAGCTATTCTATAGTCATTTGCCTTTTGGCAATGCTCCCAAATACTGAACATCCCTTCAGAGTGCCAAAATGAAGGGGCATTGTAATGTGAATTTTGACATTTTATATTCCCTAGGTATGAAATAACCGATTTTCTGGAGAAATTAAAAAGGGAAGGGGCAGAGAGAGCTCTAACCCAAATATCCCTCTGTCCAGGAAGTTTCCAAATATCCCTCCTCAGTGATAGTCTCCCTTCTCTGGGCTGCCTTAGCACTTTTCTCAGACCTCTTTTTTTTTTTTTTTTTCCCATTTATTTTTATTAGTTGGAGGCTAATTATTTTACAATATTGTAGTGGTTTTTGCCATACATTGACGTGAATCAGCCATGGATTTACATGTGTTCCTCATCCCGATCCCCACTCCCACCTCCTTCCCCATCCCATCCCTCTGGGTCATCCCAGTGCACCAGCCTTGAGCACTTGTCTCATGCATCCAACCTGGGCTGGTGATCTGTTTCACCCTTGGTAGTATACTTGTTTCAATAAGTATTTGAATGTTCTAGGACTAAGAAAGTATGTCTTGGCTTTCCTTGCTGGATAGCTGCTCAACTCTTTAAATACAGGAATTGAAAAAAAAAAAAAAATTAAAAATAAATAAATAAATACAGGAATTGGTATTAGTCAATTTTGTATTTCTAAAGCCTGATTTAGTATCTGGCATTTATTAAATTCAATAGCAATAAGTGCATATGTCTCCTATCATGAATTCATAATCTAGCAGATATTTCCAGGACTTGCTCTAATTTCTCCATTTCCACAAAAACAAGTATTGATTTGCACATAATTCTAGGACATAGATTTTTCTCTAATTATTCTCTTAAGATATTTAACTTATCCAAGAATGAAGTTAAATGACAATGTAATAATGTAACCAGGCTAACAAAAATTCAAGGGATCTGCTCACTATGAGGGCAAACTTCTCTTATATCTGAAGTATTCATTAGGCTGAAACTACAAATATTCATCATCTGAATATATCCCTTATCAACATTAGAAGCATATCAGATTTTATTTCCATATGATATATTAGAATAATTGTGAACAGATTTCTGAGTTCTGGTTCATGATCCCAGGCTTATGACCTAGGTTATAAGAGCCTAAATTAACTTATACATCTTTCTTTCTTTTATATATATATGTATATATATATATATATATATGAAAGATTCAAGGTACATGGAAGTGATTTGAAAATCATAAAATATCTCACAGCTGGGCCCTCAAAACAGAATGGAAGAGCTAAAATTTAAGTCCTTGAAACTAGACATGAATGATAAAGTTTTCAAATATCAAATCCCAAGAAATAATCAGCTATAAGAGTTGATCTATCACTTCATTTCATTTCACATGTATTGCTATAGATCTTTCACTGAATATATAGCATACTGACCTGAGTTATTGCACTTGTGAGCCCTTGTTTTTCATGAAAAAAATGGCCTACTTTCCAGAAATCATTGAAACATCTCTGGGGAAATTATACAAGATCCCAGCTGTGAGGGGAAAAAAAAATCTATATGTGGTGTAAAGAAGAATAAATATTGTTGATGATGGGTCAGGAAAGGTTAGTAATAAGTTAGAGATCACTATCAGTATATAATAAGGAATCTATGGTATTCTTGAATAACAAGTGAAAAATAAATCTCACAATATTTTGTCAATCAATGGCTTCTGAATCAATAGAAGTATATCCACTTGTTCTGCTAAGTTGAAAACTGGTAGCTTTTTTTTTTTTTAAATCAAAAACTGTAGAGGTGTTTTTTTGTTTGTTTGTTTGTTTGTTTTGAGGACTGAAGCCAGAATAGAAAGTATCCAGTGTAGCATCTTAAGGTATGTTTATCCAAAATTTCTAATTTTAACAAATTAAAATTCACATGTTAAAGAAAAAATTTAAAAGATGTATAAAAAATTAACAGAGCTGTTTTGGGAGTGGTTTAGGTTTGAAAAATATCTTACCATGCATGTAGTAGTGTATAAGTTCAAGTTCTACTTATTGTTTTTTGATAATTTAATATCCTAGAAATAAAAACTAGCTCTTCCTGTGGTTGGAGTGACTTGCTTGTGTTCCTACAGCAACAATCTAAAAGGCAGCACAACTTCAATTAATAATTCCTCTTCTCATATACCTCAGAGTGGGGAAAAAAAAGGATGAGAAATTGATATGCTTTCTGATTCAAAAGATTCATGACACTAAAGATGAAAAGAGTCACTACCGATCAGGCATTTAATGCTACATAATATTAAAACTTCCTAACAGATTGTTAATCTAGATTTTTCAGGTTAATATGAGATATTTTTCAATAAAAAATAGCTTTTATTCTTATTTTATTTTGAAGTAAAGCTAGAATGCTGAATTTTTTGGATGCTTAACAATAATTCTATTAAAATTATTTATTTTCTAATACAAATATCATGCATGCTTCTAATTATGCAATGTGTTGTCTATATAAGATTGTATGTCATCTCATCACATGTAACTGTATATATAAAAAATCTCTATACATATACACTTTGTATAAACATATTAAGTGCATTGTAACAAATGCATTTATATAGTGGGTCGCCCCAAAAGTTCCTTCAGTTTTTAAGCAAAAATACAGGACAAATTTTTCATTTTCACCAAGAACTTTATTGAACAATGTATTCGCTGACATTTTGGGGGCAACTTCATAATTCTATCTTTCCAAAACTTTTTATCTTTTTGATTAAAAAAAAAAAACAAAAACTGTTCCAGGTGCCTTTTACAGTCTTCCAAGAAATTGAATTTTTTTTTCCACTAAGAGAATTTTGTAAAGACCAAATAATGTCGTGATATGGCAGATGTCTGGTGATATGCCTGGTGATATGATGGATGAATAAGACTCTCCCTCCAAGCTGTAACAGTTTGTGTCTGGTCATCAAAGAAATGCAATTCTGTGTTATCCTGATGGAAGACTAGGTGTTTTCTGTGGACTAATTCCGGACACTTTTCATCAAATGTTGTTTTCAGTTGGTCTAATTGGGAGCAATACTTATTGGAAGTAATCGTTTGGTTTTCTGAAGGGAGTTAATAATAGAGGACTCCCTTCCAATTCCACCATATATATAACATCATCTTCTTTGGATGAAGACCAGACTTTCGTGTGGTTGATGGTTGTTCATTTCATTTGCCACACCATCTCTTCCATTCTACATTATTTTACAGTACTCACTTTTCATCACCCATGGGATTCTCCAGGCAAGAATACTGGAGTGGGTTGCCATGCCCTCCTCCAGGTGATCTTCTCAACCCAGGGGTTGAACCTGCATATCCTGCATTGCAGGTGGATATTTTACCCACTGAGCCACCTGGGAAGCCCAATATAGTTTGATACCCTAAAGTTTATAAACCTCCCGCCCTGCCCTCTCTCCTGAACTTTAGATTTGGATAAGAAAAATATTTACATGGCATTTCCATTTGATTTCTAAAGGCATCTCAAACTCAGCATGCCCCAAACATATTTCCCTTGTCTTACTTACCAATTTTTAGTAATCAACATGTTTATTTATCAACCCCTCACTTGTCTCTTGGGCTGCCCTGGAAGCTTAGATGGTAAAGAATCCACCTGCAGTGCACAAGACTTTGGTTCAAATCCTGGAGAATGGAATGACTACTCACTCCAGGATACTTTCCTGGAGAATTCCAAGACAGAAGGGCCTGGTAGACTATAATCCATGGTGTCACAAAGAGTCAGACATGACTTGAGTGACGAACACACACTCTTGACTCTCTTAATTTACATTCAACTCATGAGCACAGCTTCTTTGATCTCCTTTCTCAATAAACCCCGTAAGACTAGATGTTCCCAAAGTTTCAGTACAAAGCACGTTAGCTTTGGGGAACACTTGTGTAGATTACCACATGAAGACTGGCTCAGATCATAACAGGGACATGTATAAAATCACAGCAGCACGCACTGTCTCTTGAAGGGATGAGCTACTGGCAGTTGCCGTCTTCTCTCTCTTCATAGTCTGCTATCTTGCCATCTAATAATACATATGAGGAAAATAATAAATAAATGGCATAAATCTTAGAAATATTCAACAATGTAGTCCAACAATATACCCAATAATTATTATACTAATAAAATATACAACAGTGTAGTCCAATAAAACTCCTCATGTTTTGAAAAGTGCTATCCCAACTATTATTTCGTTTGACCCAGGAAACAATATTAAAAAGCCATTGCCTATGTAGGGCTATAATATTTGTTGTTGTTGTTTTTATTTTTATTTATTTATTTTTTTCATTTGTTTTTATTAGTTGGAGGCTAATTTTTGTTGTTATGGCTGTATGAAACAGAAAGGGCTGGAGAGGAGGGAAAAATAAATAAGAAGCACCAATATAAAATGTGACAAAAAGATTCTGTCTGTCTTGATATACTACCACCTTTCAAATGCATCAGTACTTAACGTTTTAGGATCAGAAACATGACTTGACAGCTACACTTGACTAATTTCTTGGTTGTGACTTAAGGATATAATTTTCTACCTCAAGTATATAAAAATTTCTCATCTTTAAAAATATTATATAATATTTTAATAATATAATTATTGTATATAATTATAATTTAATATTATATAATATTTTAATAATATAATATTATATAATATTTTAATAATATAATATTATATAATATTTAATAATATAATGTTATTATATATAATAATACAGTATTATATAATATTTTAATAATATAATATTATTATATATAACAATAAAATAATATTGTATAATATTTTAATAATATAATATTATATAATATAATATATAATATTTTAATAATATAATTTATTATATACAATTATAATTTAATATTATATAATTTTAATAATATAATATTATTATATATATTTTAATAATATAATATTGTTGTATATAATAATACAAGTTATATATTTAATAATATATTATATAATATTTTAATAATATAATTATTATATATAATTATAATTTAATATTATACAATATTTTAATAATATAATATATAATAACAATAATATAATATATAATATTTTAATAATATAATGTTATTATAAATATAATAATAATATAATATTATATAATATTTTTAAAGATGAGAAATTTTTATATACTTGAGGTAGAAAATTATTTCCTTAAGTCACAACCAAGAAATTAGTCAAGTATAGCTGTCAAGTCATGTTTCTGATCCCAAAACCTCAACTACTGATGCATTTGAAAGGTGGTAGTATATCAAGACAGACAGGATCTTATTGTCACATTTTATATCAGTGCTTCTTATTTGTTTTTCCCTCCTCTCCAGCCCTTTGTTTCATACAGCCATAACAACATCATACACAATCCATTTCAGGCTTTCTAACATACTTGTTCCCTTCACTCTGTAATAACCTACTCTAGAAAGAGACACTCTGGAAAATACAAGTTACTTTATTAAGTGGTCTCAAGGTGCACAATATTCAAATAAAAATAAAAATCATGTGTTTTAACTGTAATCTTTCCCACTGGGATCATAAATTCAACAGCAACAGGGTCTTGTTTGCAACTGACATGGTAAATCCCACA
Source organism: Dama dama (assembly GCF_033118175.1). Taxonomy (NCBI): domain Eukaryota; kingdom Metazoa; phylum Chordata; class Mammalia; order Artiodactyla; family Cervidae; genus Dama; species Dama dama. The sequence goes on from NC_083681.1 coordinate 14,784,698, forward strand.
GCCTTTAGCTCAGAGAAGCTTTATTAATAATAAAGAATGATGAGTGGTCATAATGTGAATATCAAACCTCAATGAAGTGTACCCCGCTCATATATCTATCCATAATATTTTATAAACAACTATGGTTTTTTTTTTCCTCTGACATTTTAAAAGCTTGGAAGTTGTCAATTCCAATCATACATAGGAAAAAGTCAAAGAGACTGAAAATCAATAACTTTTTCTCAACCCACCATAGATCTGAGATTGAAAGGCAAAGCAATACCCCCGAATTCTGGATAAGCAGGTCGAGAGAGTCACAGCCAAGATTCATGTTCAAGGGAGTACAGCTTCTAGAGAAATCGTGCACGGGAAGAAAACACTTAATGATGATTATGATGAAATGATGTGGGACTGGGCTGTAGACAAGCCTAAGGGTGAGAAACTCCTGAGGGCTGTAGTCTTAGAGTGGCTTTATACTTTTGTAGCTTTGACCTCTATGAATTCAGAAACTTCTCGCAATGATGAGCCAATAAAGATCCCCATGTGACACTGGCAGGGAAAGGAGAAAAGAACCATTGTGAAATACAGTATAGTGTTCTCTATAACAAAATTATACATTCTACTGGAAGAGACTTCACTGCACCCTTATCCCACCCAAGGAAAAGACATTTCCCTGACTCCAGCTCTCTCTATCCTTCCTGTTTCACTCAAGGGGAAAAAAAACAAAGCTCAGAAATACATCTGAAAGTCACAGTCCCGGGACGAGAGTCCACTGAGATATAGATATTTCATCACTGAAACTACATAATGCTTCCCTTTGCCACACATTATACCAACAACAGCAGTGTATTATAGCTATAAGAACTTTGAGGCAGACTATCTCTAGGGAAAAATATATCAGTTCAGTTCAGTACATTTCAGTCGCTCAGCTGTGTCCAACTCTTTGCGACCCCATGGACTGCAGCACACCAGGCCTCCCTGTCCATCATCAACTCCTGGAGTTTACACAAACTCATGTCCATTGAGTTGATGATGCCATCCAAACATCTCATCCTCTGTCATCCCCTTCTCCTCCCACCTTCAATCTTTCCCAGCATCAGGGTATTTTTAAATGAGTCAGTTCTCATCAGGTGGCCAATGTATTGGAGTTTCAGCTTCAGCATCAGTCCTTCCAATGAATATTCAGGACTGATTTCCTTGAGGATGGACTGGTTGGATCTCCTTGCATCTCCTTGGATCCTTCGATCTCCAAGGAACTCTCAAGAGTCTTCTCCAACACCACAGTTTAAAAGCATCCATTCTAAATCCCATATATATGTTAGTATGCTGTAATGTTCTTTATCTTTCTGGCTTACTTCACTCTGTATAATGGGCTCAAGTTTCATCCATCTCATTAGAACTGATTCAAATGAATTCTTTTTAATGGCTGAGTAATATTCCATAGTGTATATGTACCACAGCTTCCTTATCCATTCGTCTGCTGATGGGCATCTAGGTTGCTTCCATGTCCTGGCTATTAAGATGGTAATGATAACACTATATGCAAAACAGAAAAAGAGACACAGATGTACAAAACAGACTTTTGGACTCTGTGGGAGAAAGCGAGGGTGGGATGTTTAGAGAGGACAGCATCGAAACATGTATATTATCTAGGGTGAAACAGATCACCAGCCCAGGTTGGATGCATGGGACAAGTGCTCGGACCTGGTGCACTGGGAAGACCCAGAAGGATCGGGTAGAGAGGGAGGTGGAGAGGGGATCGGGATGGGCAAAACATGCAAAACCATGGCTGATTCATTTCAATGTATGACAAAACCCACTACAATATTGTAATTAGCCTCCAACTAATAAAAATAAGTGAAAAAAAATTTTAAAAAATATCCATTCTTTGGCACTCAACTTTCTTTATAGTCCAACTCTCACATCCATACATGTCTACTGGAAAAACCATAGCTTTGACTAGATGGACCTTTGGTGGCAAAGTAATGTCTGGTTTTTAATGTGCTGTCTAGGTTGGTCATAGCGTTTCTTTCAAGGAGCAAGCATGTTTTAATTTCATGACTGCAGTCATCACTGAAGTGATTTTGGGGTCCCCCCAAAAATAAAGTTTGTCATTGTTTCCACTGTTTCCCCATCTATTTGCCATGAAATGATGGAACCAGATGTCATGATCTTAGTTTACTGGATGTTGAGTTTTAAGTCAACTTTTTCACTCTCCTCTTTCACTTTCATCAAGAGGCTCTTTAGTTCTTCTTCACTTTCTGCATATCTGGTGGTGTCATCTGCATATCTGAGGTTATTGATATTTTTCCCTGCAATCTTGATTCCAGCTTGTGCTTCATCCAGCCAAGCATTTCTCATGATGTACTCTGATATAAATTAAATAAGCAGAGTGACAATATACAGCCTTGATGTAGTCCATACCTGCTTTGGAACCAGTCTGTTGTTTCATGTTCAGTTCTAACTATTGCTTCTTGACCTGCATACAGATATCTCAGGAGGCAGGTTAGGTGATCTGGTATCTCTGTCTCTTTAAGAATTTTCCACAGTTTGTTGTGATCCACACAATCAAAGGCTTTGGCTTAGTCAATTAAGCAGAAGTAGATGTTTTTATGGAGCTCTCTTGCTTTTTTCATGATCCAACGTATGTTGGCAGTTTGACCTCTGGATCCTCTGCCCTTTCTAAATCCAGCTTGAACATCTGGAAGTTCACAGTTCACTTATTGTTGAAGCCTGGCTTGGAGAATGTTGAGCATCACTTTGCTAGCCTGTGAGATGAGTGCAACTGTGCATTAGTTTGAACATTATTCAGCATTGCCTTTCTTTGGGACTGGAATGAAAATTGACCTTTTCCAGTCCTGTGGTCACTGCTGAGTTTTACAAATGCTGGCATATTGAGTGCAGCACTTTCACAGCATAGTCTTTTAGGATTTGAAATAGCTCAACTGGAATTCCATCACCTGCACTAGCTTTGTTCATAGTCATGCTTCCTAAGGCCCACGTGACTTCGCATTCCAGGATATCTGGCTCTAGGTGAGTCATCATGCCATCATGATTACCTGGGTGGTGAAGGTTTCTTTTGTATTGTTCTTCTGTGTATTCTTGCCATGTATTTTTAATATCTTCTTCTTCTGATTATACTTAGGTATGATCAAAGTCTATAAAGAAAACAAGAGCAAGGGAAATAGGTTGCTGGCTTCTGGTGCTACAGCTGCAGCAAATATGACACACAGCTGAATTTCTAGCCAAATTCTTCAAAAATCTTCAACTATAGTCTTGTTTAGCTCAATTCCTATTAACCAATAAAATATATACAGAACAAGTGTATTCTGTCTTGATTAGTAATGCAAAGAAAATAATTTTCAAATTAAAAGACCAGTTTACATGCCTACCAAAGTTCTGAGAATTACTAGGAAAACTACTTGTAATTAAAAATTCTAAAGCTAGGCCTATTTTCACATAAGGATCACAAGTGTCTCATTAACTTGCACACTTCTTTGAGGTTGTTAAGCAGATTATTTCCATGAATGCTGAATCAAGAGTAGACATTAAAGTCACCATTGCAGATGTTTAAATATTTTAATAAATTATTAGCTGCTAAACAGACCAAAAAAAAAAAAAAAAAGACATTTTAAATATAAAATCTTTGACAGATTAAAGTAAAGTGATGGAGAAAGATATACCATACTTATACCAATCAAAAGAAGCTAAATTAGATAATGAATCTCAGATGAAACAGTTCTTAGAACAAGGAAAAACATAAAAAAGAGTGGCACTACATAATGGTTAAAAAGTCAGTTCTCAATAGGACACAAAATTTCTAAACATTTATGCACCTAACAACAGAGCATCAGTGTAAATGACAAAATTAGGATACAATTGAAAGGAGAAATAGAAAAATTAGTAATTAGAGTATAATATTTCAACAATTCTGTCAGTAATTAATAGATTAGACAGACAGAAAAATCAGAAAGATATAGTTGACCTGAAAAGCACTATCCATCATTTTTATTTAATTGATTCTTAGAGAATAATCCATCCAATCACAGCAGAAAACACATTCTTCCCTACCTCACATGAACCACCCACCAAGTTGGACATTATTCTGGTCCTTAAAACACACACTCACAAATATAAAACAAGAGAAATCATACAAAGTATATTCTCAGACCACAATGGAATTAAACTATAAACAATAAAAATATGACTAGAAAATTGCTAAATATTTGGAAATAATACAACACACTTTTGAATAGTACATAAGGCAAATAAGAAGTTTGAAGAGTAATTACATATTTTAAACATGCATTTTAGAAAAGAAGAAATATCTAAAATCAATAACCTAAGCTTTCACATTAGGAAATTAGATTTCTGAAAGTGAAATTGAAACCTAAAACAAGAAGAAGAATAAAAGAATAGCAACAATTAGCAGATAAATCAATGACGCTGCAAACAAGTACATAATAATTACTTCAGTGATACAAAGCTGATTCAACATTTACAACTTAAGCAATTATAATCCACCAAATTAACAAGCTAAAAAGAAAAGTCATATGGTTATATCAACTGATGCAGTAAAGGCATTTGAGATAATCTAGCACTTGTTCATGAAAAAAATTCTCAGCACTCATTCATGATAACAGTTCTCAGTAAACTACAATTATAGGAATGTGGCCTTGATTTGGTAAAGAATATCTCCACAAAAATGTGCATGTTTATAGCATTTTTATTCACAATCATCAAAAAGACAAGCAACTAAGATGCCTTTCATTAGGTGAGTGGGCAAACATGTATGGTACTTCTGTACAATGGGGTATCATCCAAGGATAAAAAGAAAAGAACTACAACAGATATGGATAAATGAGTCATATAGCTAAGTGCAAGAAGCCAGTGTGGAAAGGGTAAAAACTATTGAGCCCAATTGCACATTATGAGAAAGTTCAGACACTAGAGCTAGGAAAAGGAGAGATTCAATAGGTGAAGTACAGAGGACATTTTAGGGCAGAGAAAAGTATTCTATACAATATTATAATTGTTCTATACAATACATGGCATTACATATCTTCAAAAGCCATAGAACTTTGTACCACAAAGAGTGAATCTTAATGAACACAAATTAAAAAGTTAATTTTGGAGGACAGAACATCAGGATGAAAAGCAGCCAATAACAAAACAATTTATGTTACAAATACATGAAACAATCTCACCAAAAGGGTGATGCATAAGGTGTTGGTCTAAGTAACAAAAAATAGTGGAGACTAAAGTGAAAACTAAAGGTAAAAAGAGCAAGACATACGCACTGAACTCTTGTTGATAAACTTCTTTCCCACAGGATATAGCAACAGTTCTGATACTGCTATACATTTACACTGAAATTGAATAGTTAAGGAAAATGTTAGTAAGGGGTAGAAGTCAGACTTCTCACCGTTGAAAAGAAGGTTGCAGACAAACAAGAACAAAAACTGGATTGCGTTGTACTGTGTTGTGCTGTGATAGAGCTGGAGCCATCAGGATGAACCCATATACATCTTGGTACCTATGGATGAGTAAATATGGAAATAATTATGAATATGTACATATAAATAAATTAGTATACCCATTATTTCCTTTTCCTGTCTTAGCTGAGAGGGCTGAAAGTAAGGATATTTAGGAACAAAGACCATACCTGTGCCCATGAACCAGTTTCTATTTTCTCCAGTTGAAGGAATCAGGGTTCCTTGGAAAAATGAAAGATTCCAGGATGAGGGCAGGAAATATGTAGGATGAGCCTGGAGTTTCTTAAAGTGCCAGAAAATAAGGGTATACTGAATTAAAACACAATGATGCAATATGTCAAAATAACACAAGAAATAACAGAGAGATATTCTAATCACCAAGACTAGAACAATTTGAACAACACAAAAAATAAAGTATTATTGAATTATAAATCAAAGTATAAAATAAATATCTATGTGCTAATATATAAACAAATGATGTCATAAATAATAAAGTGAGATAACAGACAAATCTTCCATTCAGAGAATTCCAAATGGTAAATGTACTGATATTAATATTCATTTGACTCTCAGGAGCTAAAATATAACATTCCACTTCATTGTATGAGCTGACATTGTGACTTTCCTCCAAAAATACAATATAACAGACCAAAGAGATACTTTAGTGGAGAAACCTGAAAATTACACCTTAGCCAGGTGATCCAGGTTTACACCAACAGCGATAAGCCATGTCTTTCATATTAATAGTGTACCCTCAATCTGATATGATGAAAATGGCAGTTTATGATCTTCTCCCACCAAAATACATAACTAAAACACCCAGAAAAGTACCAGCTGAGGAACGTTCTACAAAATACTTAAACAACAGTACTTAAACATCAAAATGGTCAAAATCATGGAATTTGAGAAATTTCACACAGCCAAAGATACCTATGGAGAAATGGCTGCAAAATGTAATATGATACTCTGGGTGGGGTCTATGCATAGAAAAACAAGATGGAAGCTATGAGCTAAGGGTATCTGAACAAAGCCTGGACCTTACTAAATAATTTATTAATATTGTTTATTAACTGTAACAAATATATCATACTAATGTAAGCTGGCTTCAACAATACATGAACCGTGAACTTCCACATGTTCAACCTGGCTTGAGAAAAGGCAGAGGAACCAGAGATCAAATTACCAACATCTGCTGGATCATTGTAAAAGCAAGAGAGTTCCAGAAAAAATCTATTTCTGCTTTGTTGACTATGCCAAATCCTCTGACTGTGTGGATCACAAAAAACTGTGGAAAATTCTAAAAGAGATGGGCATACCAGACCACTTTACCTGCCTTTTGAGAAATCTGTATGCAGGTCAAGAAGCGATAGTTAGAATTGGACATGGAACAGCAGACTAGCTCCAAATCAGGAAAGGAATATATCAAAGGCTGTATTGTGTCACCTGCTTATTTAACTGATGTGCAGAGTACATCATGAGAAATGCTGGGCTGGATGAAGCACAAGCTGGAATCAAGATTGCAGGGAGAAATATCAATAACCTCAGATATGCAGAAGACACCACCCTTATGGCAAAAAGCAAAGAAGAACTAAAGAGCCTCTTGATGATCGTGAAAGAGGAGAGTGGAAAAGTTGGCTTAAAGCTCAACATTCAGAAAACTAAGATCATGGCATCCAGTCTCATCACTTCATGGCAAATAGATGGGGAAACAGTGGAAACAATGACAGACTTTATTTTGGGAGGCTCCAAAATCACTACAGATGGTGACTGCAGCCATGAAATTCAAAGACAATTACTCCTTGGAAGGAAAGTTATGACCAACCTAGACAACATGTTAAAAAGCAGAGACATCACTTTGCAACAAACGTCCGTCTAATCAAGGCTATAGTTTTTCCAGTAGTCATGTATGGATGTGAGAGTTGGACTATAAAGAAAGCTGAACGTCAAAGAATTGATGGTTTTGAACGGTGGTGTTGGAGAAGACTCTTGAGACTCCCTTGGACTGCAAGGAGCTCAAACCAGTCAATCGTAAATGAAATCAGTCCTGAATATTCATTGGAAGGACTGATGTTGAAGCTGAAACTGCAATAATTTGGCCACCTAGTGTGAAGAGTTGACTCATTTGAAAAGACCCAGAGGCTGGGAAATATTGACGGTGGGAGAAGGGGACAACAGAGGATGAGATGGTTGGATGGTGTCACTGACTCAATGGGCATGAGTTTGAGTAAACTCTGGCAGTTAATAATGGACAGGGAGGCCTGGCATGCTGCAGTCCATGAGGTCACAAAGAGTCAAACACAGCTGAGCGGCTGAACTGAACTGAACACAATGTAAGCTGTGTCAAATGACAATACTTAAAATAATTTAGTAATGAGTCTGATGTCCATTATTTAAGGGAAAACAACCCATGAATTGGGGGAAACACAGTGCCTCAGAATCAGTGGAGCATTATCAGTTCAGTTGCTCAGTCATGTCGGACTGTTTGCAAACTCATGGACTGCAGCACATCAGGATTCCCCGTCCATCGCCAGCTCCTGGAGGTTGCTCAAATTCTTGTCCATTGGTCAAAGTACTGGGGCTTCAGCTTCAGCATCAATCCTTCCAAGGAATATTCAGAACTGATTTCCTTTAGGATTGACAGGATTGATCTCTTTGCAGTCCAAGGGACTCTCAAGAGTCTTCTCCAACACCATAGTTAAAAAGCATCAATGCTTCAGCACTCAGCTTTCTTTATTGTCCAACTCTCACATCCATACATGACTACTGGAAAACCCATAGCTTTGACTAGACAGGCCTTTGTTGGCAACGTGATGTCTCTGCTTTCTAATGTGCTATCTAGGTTTGCCATAGCTTTTCTTCCAAGGAGCAAGTGTCTTTTAATTTCATGGCTACAGTCACCATCAGCAGTGATTTTGGAGCCCAAGAAAATAAATTCTGTCATGGTTCCCATTGTTTCCCCATCTATTTGCCATGAAGTGTTGAGACCGGATACCATGATCTCCGTTTTCTGAATGTTGAGTTTTAAGACAACGTTTCACTCCCCTCAAGAAGTTCCTTAGTTCTTCTTAACTTTCTGCCATAAGGGTGGTGTCATCTGCATATCTGAGGTTATTGATATTTCTCCCTGCAATCTTGATTAGCTTGTGCATCATTCAATCAGGCATATGGCATGATGGACAATGCACAGAAGTTATATAAGAAAGGTGGCAATATACAGCCTTGATGAACTCCTTTCTCAGTTTGGATCCAGTCCATTGCTCCATGTCTTGTCTGGACTGTGGCTTCTTGACCTGCATACAGATTTCTCAGGAGGCAGGTAAGGTGGTCTGGTATTTCCATCTCTTGAAAAATTTTCCACAGTTTGTTGTGATCCACACAGTCAAAGGCTTTAGCATAGTCAATGAAGCAGAAGCAGATTTTTTTTTCTGGAACTCTCTTGCTGTTTCTATGATCCAGTGGATGTTGGTCATTTGATCTCTGGTTCCTCTGTTTTTTCTAAATTCAGCTTGAACATTTGGAAATTCTAGATTCATGTACTGTTGAAGCCTATCTTGGAGAATTTTGAGCATTATTCTGCTACCGTATGAGATGAGGGCAATTGTGCAGTAGTTTGAACATTCTTTGGTATTGCTCTTCTTTGGTGTTGTAATGAAAACTGACCTTTTCCTGTCCTGTGGCCACTGCTGAGCTTTACAAATTTGCTGGCATATTGAGTGCAGCATTTTCACAACATCACCTTTTGGATTTGAAATAGCTCAACTTGAATCCCATCACCTGCACTAACTTTGTTCATAGTGATGCTTCCTTAGACCCACTTGACTTTGCATGCCAGGATGTCTGTCTCTAGAGGAATGATCATACCATTGTGTTTATCTGGGTCATTAAGATCATTTAGTACAGTTCATCTGTTTATTCTTGCCACCTCTTCTTGATATTTTCTGCTGCTATTAGGTCCATATCATTTCTGTCTTTTGCTGTGCCCAGCTGGGCATGAAATGTCTTCTTGGTATATATGTCTTTTTGGTATATCTAATTTTCTTGAAGAGATCTACATTTTTTCCTATTCTGATGTTTCTCTCTCTCTCTCTCTCTCTCTCTCTCTCTCTCTCTCTCTATCTATCTATCTATCTATCTATCTCTCTCTCTTTCTTCTGCGTTGATTACTTAGGAAAACTTTATCATCTCTCCTTGCTATTCTTTGGAACTCTGCATTCAGATAGATATATCTTTTGCTTTCTCCTTTGCCTTTCACTTTTCTTTTCTCAGCTATTTGTAAGGCTGCTTCAGACAATTATTTTGCCTTTTTGCATTTCTTCTTCTTGGGGATGGTCTTAATCACTGCCTCCTGTACAGAGTCACAAACCTCTGTCCATAGTTCTTCAGGCACTCTGTTGATCAGATATAATCCCTTGAATCTATTTCTCACTTCCACTGTATAATCATAAGAGATTTAATTTAGATTATACCTGAATGGTCTAGTTGTTTTCAGTACTTTCTTCAATTTAAGTCTGAATTTGGTAATAAGGAGTTCATGATCTGAACCACAGTCAGCTCCCACTCTTGTTTTTGCTGACTCTAGAGAACTTCTCCATCTTTGGCTGCAAAGAATATAACCAATCTGATTTTGGTATTGACCATCTGGTGATGTCCATGGATAGAGTTGTCTCTTGTGTTGTTGGAAGAGGGTATTTGCTATGACCAGTACATTTTCTTGGCAAAACTCTTTTAGCCTTCACCCTGTCTCATTTTGTACTCCACAGCCAAACTTGCCTGTTATTCCAGGTATCTCTTAACTTCCTACTTTTGTATTCCTGCCCTCTATGATGAAAAGGACTTTTTTTTTTTTTAATGTTAGTTCTACAAGGTCTTGTAGGTCTTCATCGAACCATTCAACTTCAACTTCTTCAGGATTAGTGGTTAGAGCATACACCTGGATTACTGACATATTGAATGATTTGTCTTGCAACTGAATGGAGATCATTCTGTCATTTTTGAGATTGCACCCATGTACTGCATTCCAGACTCTTTTGCTAACTATGAGTGCTACTCCATTTCTTTTTAGGGATTCTTGCCCACAGTGGCAGATATAATGGTCATCTGTATTACATTTGCCCATTCCAGTCCATTTTAGTTCACTGATTCCTAAAATCTTGATGCTCACAATGTCATCTCCTGTTTGACCACTTCTGATTTACCTTGATTCATGGACCTAATATTCCAGGTTCCTATGCAATATTGCTCTTTACAGAATTGGCCTTTACTTCCATCACCAGTCACATTCACAACTGGGCATTGTTTTACTTTGGCTCAGCCTCTTCATTCTCTCTGGAGCTATTTCTCCACTCTTCTGCAGTAGCATATTGGGCACCTACCAACCTGGGGAATTCACCTTTCAATGTCATATCTTTTTGTCTTTTCATACTGTTAATGGGGTTATCAAGGCAAGAATATGGAAGTGGTTTGCCATTCCCTTCTCCAATGGACCACATTTTGTCAGAACTGTCCACCATGACCTGTCCATCTCAGGCTGTCCTACATAGCATGGCTCATAATTTCATTGAGTTAGACCAGGCTGTGATCCATGTGATCAGTTTGGTTAATTTTCTGTAACTGACTATTCACAGCACTATTCCCAAGGATATTGGGCAGGAATGAGTTTTATAGAAGAGTAGCAAAGGCAACATGGAAACAGAGAATGCTTGGCTAGGAGAGCAAGGATTTCCTTATAAGACTAGCAGATCCTATTTTCTAGGAAGAGGTCAGGTAGCTAAAACTGAGTTGGAAGATCATGGCATTTGTCAGGTTCCCTTGACAAGTGCTTCCCATAAGAGAGGCTGACTTAGATTTAGATTTGTGATCTAGGCTCAGCCACTGGCATGACCTTCACTTTGTGAGTCCCAGTATATCAACTGATGTTCCTAGATGTTAAAATAGTGAAACTGTATGCAAGGTATATAGGAACTCTGAATTATTTTTGTAATTTCTCTGTGTTCTAAAACCATATTTTCTATCATCTAAAATTGTTCCAGAATAAAAAATATTTTAAATAATTTTCTGTAAGCACAAAAATGATTAGCAAGATGACTAATTTTATGGGATAAGAATAATATGTACTTAGCTATAAACTTATACAGAACAACCTATAAGTTATGTATGTAGAACACAAATCAAACTTCAGTTCCTCCTCAATTAAGTGTTAAGACAGTTTGCCTTTTGTTCAGTCTGGTGTTGTCTAGGATCCACTAGGTTTATGTGTTTCTCAAGTTCTCATTGCTACACAGTAATCCACATTGGACATAGCACTTTCTTATGCCATTGCCCGTGTTCTTAACCTAAAAATATAGAAAATCTAAAATTTTGTAGAATTCTACATTGGAAACCACATATTGTTATGTATTCTAAAGTTGCATGAAGGTACCTTGTTAAGGATAGAAAATGTGGCAAGAATTCAGTCAAAAGCTTTACATCCAGTTTTGGTACCATATCCCCCAGAGGCAGAGGGAAATCTACTAATTGACATAGAAAAACTTTGTTGCCTAATGATGACTTTGTACTACTCTTTGCTTTGTTTATTAGAGCAGAGTGGTCTCTGCTGCATGTTGCAAATCTGCTCTCAAACACTATGCTCTCTCTCTCCTTAATTTTCTTAAAAGCTTGATTTATGAATGTTGTATATAGAAAGAATAAGTAAAACATATATGTAATTATCTCCAAAGTCACTGTGGAAGGTGACCATAGTCATGAAATTAAGAGAGACTCCTTGGGAGAGAAGCTATGACAAATCTAGACAGCATATTAAAAGCAGAGACACCTTTACCAACAAAGGTCCATATTGTTAAAACTATGATTTTCCCAGCCTTCAGGTTTGGATGTGAGAGCCGGACCATACAGAAGGCTGAGCACTGAATAATTGATGCTTTCAAATGTGGTGCTAGAGAAGACTTTTGAGAGTCCCTTGTACAGCAAGGAGATCAAACCAGTCAGTCCTAAAGGAATCAACTCTTCTTTGGAAGGACTGATGCTGAAGCTGAAGCCCCAATACTTTGACCACCTGATATGAAGAGCTGACTCATTTGAAAAGATCCTGATGCTGGGAAAGATTGATGGCGGGAGGAGAAGGGGGTGACAGAGGATGAGGTGGTTGGGTGACATAATCGACTCAATGGACATGAGTTTGAACAAACTCTGGGAGGTAGTGAAAGACAGAGAAGCCTGGAATGCTGCAGTCCACAGGGTCGCAAACAGTCAGCGTGACTGAACGACTGAACAACAACAAAACATATATGTAAATGACAAAGAATAATAAAATTAATAGCTCACTAGCTTGTATAAGAAACCAAAAGTTAACAGTTCTGAAAACCACTTTATGCATTTGCCAATTGGATCCCTTCCCTCTTCACAGAAGATACTATTATCTTAAATTTTCTTTCTGTTTCATTTGATTATTTTAACAATTATACTAATGAATGTGTGTGTGTGCATGATCAATATATTATTTTGCTCATTTACACATTATAAATTTTACTCCATTCTCTATACTTTCGTACCTAACTTCATTTATACATTATATTTCTAAAGTACATAATTTTTAGTGTATAGAGCAGTACATTTATTTGTACTACTGGGACATGTTTCATTGTGTGATTGTACCTCAGTTTTCATCCAATCTCCTGTCAATGAATGCATTTCCCTTTCTGGTATATTTTTCTTTCCTGATCATGGTTATCAAGAGCTTTCTTTTCTGTTTCTTTGTTCATATGGGCAAACGTTTCTGTTAATCATGTGCTCAAGATTGGAATTATGACATTCTATGGAGAAGGAAATAGCAACCCACTCCAGTGTTCTTGCCTGGAGAATCTCAGGGATGGGGGAGCCTGGTGGGCTGACGTCTACAGGGTTGCACAGAGTCGGACACGACTGAAGTGACTTAGCTTATGCTAGGCTTACTCAACTTTATTAGATGATATTAATTGTTTCCTGAAGTGGTTTAGAGGAGAAATTCACTGCCAAGTGTTTTGCCAACACTATCAAAATTAGACTTTATATTTGCCAGAAATTTAAGCAAAAAATGTAGTTTCTTTGTGATTTTCCCAATTCATAGTTAGGCAAAAAATATTTATAATGGTTTATTGGACATTTTATAATGGAATATCTGTTCATAATTACAGTTTCTTTTCACTGAGGTTCTTTTTCTTTACTTATAACTTGTAGAAAAAATATATAAATGTAAACATATACCTGTGTGTATAACAAATGCTATGTGGACAAATATAGGTATTAAAAAGCTATCATCTGTTAGTTTTATGAATTGGAAATTTGTTCTTCAAATTTCAACTTGTTCTACCAACTACTTAATATTCTATTTGATGAACAGATATTATTTTTAGCAATATAATGTATCACAACTTTCATTTATAGTGTCTGCTGTTTGAATGTTATTGAAAATACTTATTGTTATAACATAAATTCTGTTATTTTCTAAAATATACAATCTTTATATTTATATCTAACTCTTTCATCTGTCTTGAATTAATATATTTTGGTATGATTCAAGATAATCATTTAACGTAACGACATTTATCAAAGAAATATTTTTCTCCTAGGTGTCTTCTCATATGTAAGTTATGTTTAGGCTTCTGGGATCGCTATTCTGATCTGTCCTTTCAAACACGCATCCTTGTTCTAACACCTCATTTCCTAGCTCACCTCTAAAATAAGTCTAGATATTTTACAAGTAGGTTCCTAATCTTATTAGTTTTTGTCAGATGTATCTTGACAATTCTTTTACTCTTCTGCAAAAGTTTAAGAATTAGCATTATCATGATACTCCAAGAATAATTGAAATACCCATTGGAGGACACTTTATGCCTGACTTGGCCTGAGTTTCTCTTACTTATCTTCCCTTAAGAAGTGCTTTTAAGGTCTAACACTGCAGTTTCTTATCTATGATGTGTACTATCTAATGACTTCCCTTTTATCTTAAACTATTTTAGTCCCCTTTTGTGATTAGAGAACATCTAGAGTTGATTACTTAAGCCTTCTTTGTATAGATGAAACTTTCTCTTAGCATTTCCATATATGTCATGTTGGATTTATTTAACTGTGTATTTGTGTTATCTATCCCAAAGGCAGAGACTATGCCTAGACCTAAGCATATCCTAATGAGGATTTTTTTTTGTGTAGAGAACCAACAAGAGTGTTTTCAGTTACTAGTAGTTGAGAAATGGAATATTTCCTGTCATATCAATAAACAACGATGGCACAGTAATCAGTGATTCCTGCCCTCCAGATGTGAATTTCTGAGCCCAGAGGAAGATGCTTAGGAAAAACAATACCTGCCGTCAGGCAGCTATCAGATTGCCGCCACTCCCTACAGTAAGGAACCAAGAGTTTGAAAAATCAAATCACAGAATACTGGCCCCAGATAGCTGAGATGCATATGAAAGAAACGATTTCAGTAAGCCCAGACTCTTATAGCTTCTCACACATAGAAAAGTGCTAAATTTCTTGAGAGATCTGGTTTTCTTTAATTCACAGAAATACTTGTGATGTTCAGACCTGCCCTCTGTTGCAGACTTCTGTATAACCTGACTTCTCCTCCTGGCTCCTCAGAGAAGTTCTCTCAGGCTTACTTGAGATGCTTCCCCTGGGCTTGAAGTCCTAAAAATTCCCACCAAATAAATCATAACTCTCAAATTTTAGTTGCATGTATTCTTTAAGTCGATATAGTTGAGTGAGATATATCAAACTTGTCAATGTTTTTCAGAAATATGACATTCCCTGGGATGGTTAAGGAAAAACAATTTCAAATTAGGAGTGCTGGTCTCATCGGTAGGCTTGAATTTCAAACTCTCCTGGAAACATTCCCATTGCTGATTACTGTATATTGATTGGTTTTGTTTCAAGAGAGAATTGAACTGAAAAATGTCCATTAAGTTGTTATTACTTGATGATAGGTTTTATCTATTTTTTTAGACCTCATTTGAGGTGCTACATCACAAAATCACATAATACTAAAGCATATCATGAAGCCTACAAATTTTCCTGGGCTTCCCTGATGGGGAAGGTAAAGAGTCTGCCTACAATGCAGGAGACTAAGGTTTAATCCCTACGTCTGGAAGATTTCTTAAGATTCTTTGAGTCATTCTTCTCTTTACTTTCACTGGTTACACTGAAGACCCCAGGGAAGTTATAACTACCCACTGGAAGAGGTGAGTATGGGGGTGGAGACAGAGGGATGGGAACTGGAGGGAAAAAACAACAGCAGTATTCTATTAATAACTGTGTGATACAGCAAATATGTGCATAATTTATCTAATGACAGGAAATAAAAATAAAGTGTTAATTAATTTTCATGGCTCAATTCAAAGCCTTTATTTTTTTGCTTGTTTATAATGAAAAAAGGGTTCAATTTTGAAAATTAATTTTATCCATTATAGAGACAGAAAGAAGATAAAACAGACAGATAGAGACAAACAGATAGAGACAAACAGAGAGCGACAAAGAGAGACCAAAGCACTCTTCTACCAATTAGAAGATTTAGTGGAAAGTTTTTGTGTCATGACCTTTTTTCGATTTTATTGATCTTTTTAAAATAATCATTATTTCATATTTCTATCAGTAATCATTATTTCTTATTTCTATCAGTTTTATTATGTTTCCTTTAATCTTTCACTGTTTCTAGCATTTATTTTTGTTTAATTTGCTGCTATTGTTCCAGTTTCTTGAGAATGATGTTTAATTTATGGATTCTTAACCTTTATTTTTTTTCTAAGCTATACATATAAACCCGCCTTATGTACATTTTACCTGCATCCCACAACTTTTGATATGTTGAATTTTTAATATTTTCAATTCAAAACAGTTTTCTAAATTCAATTTTCATTTCCTCTTTGACAAATTTCATTTAAAAATGTTTACTCATTTTTAAACATATGGGAGTTTTAAAAATCCTTTTCTTATTGACTTCTAGCTTAAACCCACTATGGTTAGGAAAATGTACCCTTATAATTTAAAGCATTTGTGTTTAATTGAGAGCAGCTTTCTAACCCAGGATGTAATCAATTTTTACAAAACTTTTGTGTGTACTCAAAGTAATGGGTGGTCTGCAGTTGTGCGGTACAAAGTTCCATCTAAGTCAATTATGTCAACTTTGTTAAATGTGATGGGCAAATTTCCTGTATCCTTACAGTGTTCACGTCTGCGTTTTTCAGTCAGTTCCTGAGAGAGGTGGTTAAAATCACCCACAATGATTACAGATTTTTCTATTGTTCTTTCAATTCTGTCAATTTTTACGTTATATATTTTGAAGGTATGTAATTAGATAAATAAAACTGTTTTGAAATATTATATCTTCCTAGCGGATTTAGTTATGATCTTTCTGATTTATTATTCATTATCTCTAGCAATGCTTTTTGCCTTAAAATCTACAGCTTTTCTGAAACTGATATAACAACATTGGCTTTCATTTGATTAGTCTTTACATGGCATAACCTTTTCATTCTGTTGTAGCCAAAAGCTCCAGGAAACAAACTCACTCAGAAGGACAGCATGGATAGTGTCCTTGCAGTTTATTACACCTGCCGGTCTGAGGCCGAGTTTCCTCTTTAGCCAGGGACCCCAACTGACCTTTGTGAAAACCTTATATACCTTAAGTGTATGTGCTCAATCCCCCATCCCCAAATTCCTTAAACCTAGCATGGGAAATGTTAAAAGGAGATACAGTCAAGTTACAGCCGTGATTCATAATCAGAAGGGTCAGCTGATTATACATTGCAGCCTATACCAACGGGTGCCATAAAGATTACAAAGGTGGTTGGTTATAAGGGGATTATTACATTCTTTCTGGCTATGGGAAATCTTGGAATCCAGTGTTTATCAGTCTAGGAAGACTGTTCTGCCATAGGTATGTTATCTCCATGGCTACCAGGCACATAGTCCAAAGTTCACTGAAAATGCAAACAGGTGTATAGTCCAAAGTTCACTGGGAATGTAAGATGGCGTCCTTCCTTTTCAAGATGGAGTCAGCTCAGCCTTTTCCTTTCCTCCTTATTCCCCCATCTTGATGCTCTCAATTTCCAGTGTGAACATCACTCATCGCGATGTACTGCATTTTAGGTTTCCTGGTACATATTTGGGTAAATGAAGTTGGCAAGTCCTTGAAGCAGCAGTTGATTGCAGAGCTTCTTCTCTTCTTCTTTAAGATGATCTTGGTTGCACATGGATCAGTGGGGTCCTTTTGTTTAGTCCACTCGGCGTCCTCTGGGTCTGCAAGGTGTTCTCTTTTCACCCTCATGTAGTGGATCCAGGGCGTGATACCTGCAACTTTAACACACCTGGTCACTGGGCACAAACTCGTGAATAAATTCCCCAAGGGGGAACAGCACATTTTCTTGTACAAACTTAGTTACCTGATTTATCACCCAATTGTTCCATCTGCTTTGAAACCCCATCCCCCCTTACCTGTGGCAAATTTGCCAACACCTGTCTTACTACTGGAGGAGTCTCCCATAGACAATTTCATAAGGAGAATAATCATGGGAATGCGGCGGAGTTACCCTTAATTTGAGTAAGGCTGCCAGAAGCAAGTCTATCCATGAACAGTCAGTCTCTATGATCCATTTTGAAAGTGTCTCTTTAAGAGTTCAATTGGTTCTTTCCACCATTCTGGAACTCTGGGGCCTATATGCCATATGTAATTTCTACTTGATATTTAGAGCTTTATATACCTGTTGAATTAAGTCTGCTACAAAGGCAAGGGTGTTGTCTGATCCTCTACTGGTTGGGAACCCAAATCTGGGGATTATTTCTTGAAGCAGACAGTGAGCCACTTCATTTGCTTTTTCATTTGGGGTAGGAAAGGCCTCCACCCATCCTGAGAAGGTACATACCATGACCAGTAAATAACGATAGTGTCGGCAGGGTTTCATCTCAGTGAAGTCCACTTCTAAATGTTTAAAAACCTGTATTCCTGAAGGTTTTTGTTTATGTCCAGGGGCAGCATTGACCTGTGAGCAAGCAGAACAGTTCCAGGATTCCATTCTACATAAAGAGGAAAGTCGTGGAATTAAGAAATATTTTTGAATTAATTCTTCCATTTTGTCATGTCCCAAGTGAGTTGCCTGGTGAACCTGAGACACCAGTGTGGGGGCTGTTGCTTTGGTGGCCCTTTCTACTTCGTTCTTGGATGGGGGTATACTATGGGAGAGTCAAAGTTAACTCGGGCATTTTTGAGAGTACAAAGTTCTGATAGATCCCCCACCAGCAGCCCCAAATTGCTCAGCCACATCTTTTGTGGTTTTATCTGCTAGGTGGTTTCCCTGTGTTTGTGGGGTGTTTTCCTCTTGGTGACCCCAACAGTGCATCACTGCTACCTTTTTAGGTTCCCATACAGCATCTAATAGAGTCAAGATTTCTTCCTTGTTTTTAATATCCTTTCCGTTTGCTGTCAGAAGACCTCTCTGTTTATATAAAGACACATGTACATGCAAAGTAGCAAAATCATACCTAGAGTCTGTATAAATGTTTGTCTTCTTACCTTTTGAGAGCTCAAGGGCCTGGATTAGAGCATATAATTCGGCCCGTTGAGCAGACCAGTGAGCTAGCCTCAACGGTGGTTTCTTCTGTGACTGTTGCGTATCCCTACAGTCGTTGTCTTTGTTTCACCAGGCTGGTGCCAGCGGTGTACAGGACCCAATCTGGATCTGAGATTGGCTGGTCTCTCAAGTCAGGTCTGCTGGCATACACTTCTTCTAGGATTTCCTTGCAATCATGTGAGTGCCCACTTTCTCCCACAAGAAGGAGAGTGGCTGGATTCAGGGCCTGACAAGTCTTGATAGTAACATGGGGGTTCTCACATAACAGTCCCTGGTACTGAGTAATCTGGGATGTTGACAGCCATTTATGGGGGTCCCCTTGCAGGAGAGTGTTGACCTCATGGGGGACTTTTATGATCAAGTCTTGGCCCAAAGTCAGCTTGGTTGCCTCCCAGACCAGTAAGGCAACCACAGCAACTGCGTATAAGCATCCGAGCCACCCAGCCACCCAGTGGCAACATTGTCCAATCGTTTCGAGAGATAAGTCACAGGTCTGTTCCATGTCCCCATAGTCTGGGTCAACACTCATATAGCCACTGTGTCTTTTTCAGTCATGTAAAGAGTAAATGGCTTAGCAGGGTCTGGCAGGCCCAAAGTGGGTGCTGATGTAATTGCCAGCTTTAGTTCCTCAAAGGCCTGTTGCTGTCTCTCAGTCCAATTTAGGGAATCTCCTTCTGGTCCAGTTAGGAGTTCATGTATTGGACCATCTGGGAATAGCCCAGAATGCAAATCCTACAAAATTCAGTGGCTCCCAAGAACTCTCAGACTGTCATCTGGTTCTTGGTTTTGGGATTCTCAAAATGACCTCTTTTCTGGACTGGTCTAACAGCCTGGTGTCTCCTCTCAGAACAAACCCCAAATATCTTACCTCCTCTTTGGAGATCGGTGCCTTCTTTTTCAAGACTCAGTAGCTGGACTCCATCAACAGCTCTAGTAAAGCCTTAGTCCCTTCCCAGCAGTATTCTGCATTCTTGGCAACCAAAAGCAATCGTCCACATATTGTAGCAACCAGGATCTGAACCCCTCTGGCTGGAATGAGTCCAAGTCAGAAGCCAAATCTTCCCCAAAGACGGTTGGGGAATTCTTAAATCCTTGCGAGAGGTGAGTCCAGCTGAGCTGTTATTTGGTGACCCCTGCTGGGTCTTCCCATTCAAAAGCAAAATGGGTTGAGACACCAGGGCAAGGAGTATACAGAAGAAGGAATCCTTGAGATCTAGACAAGTATAGATCTTAGCACTCGGTGGGAGGAGGCTAAGTAAAGTATAGGGGTTAGGAATGGTGGGATGTAGTCTCGGTGGCCTGGTTGACCAGTCTGAGGTCCTGCACAGGTCTATAGTCCTGTCCCCCTTTCTTTCTTGACTGGTAGGATCAGTGTGTTCCAGGCCAACTGGCATTCAATCAGGGTGCCCACCTGTTTCAGTCTGTTTATCTGTGGCAAAATGCCACCTCAAACCTCTAGTGGCAGTGGGTACTGACGTTCTGGCTGGAGTGGCACCAGGTTTGAGTTCTATTACCACTAGGGCTTGTTGTTTTTCAAGCCCAGGGAGGGGTGGGGCGGGGTAGGGGTTGGGGGGCGGTGGCGTCTTCTGCCCAGACCTCAGGGAATTGTTGAGTTAATGGTTTCTCTCGATCGTTTAGCCTGTCTGCTTTCCCTTCCGGCTTCCCGTCCAGGAGATTGAGCAACCTCCGTTCATCTTGAGGGGTTATCAAGAGGGAGAGTAAATTGGTGGTTTAGCCCACTTGAAGAGCGGGTCTTTCATGCACGTAAAGGTCACTTGTGCCCCCAATTTACACAGCAAGTCTGTTCCCAACAAAAGTACTGGGCATTCAGGGATGTATAGAAATTCATGAGTCACTCACCATCCCCCCCATCTGACATTTTTGGAGTAGGCAGAAAAATCTAGTCAGCTTTTCCCCAGTTACTCTTGCTATAGCAGTGGCCTTTTTGAGAGGGGTGCCACCGGTTTGGTAACCACTGACATTTCTGCTCCAGGGTCCACCATAAAGTCAATAATTTGGTCCCCCACTTTAAATTTTACCATGGGCTCTCGGGGACCTTGTGTGTTTGAGCCCTGGCACCCCATTCAATCTCTAGTGCAGCCAGTCCTATGACAGCCGATGCTAAATCCTTTCCCCCACTATTTTGGGGGCATTCATTTTTCCAGTGACCAAAGCCCCAGCACTGGGCACGTTGATTTGGTTGTTGGGCCGCCCTGGGCCTTCTTGTAGAGGGTCTGCTGTGAGGTTGGCTCCAGTTCACAGCGGGCCGAGGAGGTCTAGGGAGGGCTGTGGCCAGTACTGAGACCCTTTGGTCTGCCCTCTTACTATCTTCTCTCCGTCTTTTCTCATCTCCCCTTTTTGTCTCCATGTCTCTATTCCTGGATACCTTATCAGTTATCTCCATTATTTGTGAGCTAGTCATGGCCAGTATCCCTTTTACCTTTTGAAACTTGCATCTGATATCAGGGTAGGCTTGAGACACAAAGTCTGCATTTATCACCATCTGAGATCCAGCAGTCTCTGGATCTATTGGCATATGAATTCTACAGGCCTCGCACAGTCTTTTATAGAACTCAGAGGGTGATTCGGTCTCCCTTTGAATCACTTCGGAGGGTTTTGTCATATTCATAGGTTTTCGGGCCCCCCTCTTGAGGCTTTGTAAAATAGCCACCCGAAATCACTCCAGGTGGCCCCTTCCGTCTTCTGTGTTATAGTCCCCATTGGGCCTCTCATCAGGGGCACCTAAACCCTGTGGTTTTATGGAAACCGCTGTGGGTTTATGGTACCCTCAGGTTCTATTTCTCCTAGCCATTTTCTAGCCTCAGTTAGGATCCTGTGTCTCCAATGCTGCAAAGGGAGACTAGTAGTTGGATTATGTCATCCCATGTAGGGCAGAGGGTTTGAAAAATAGTCTCCGTTAGTCTAGTCATGGCTTGTGGCTCCCCCGAGTATGGCGGAGTGTGTCTCTGCCAGTTTAATATGTCTGTAGAGGAAAATGGCTGGTAGGAAAACAGGTTACAGGAGGCTGGTAGTAGATTGCATCAACACCCTGGACTGAGGGCTGTTGTATCTCTCTCAGAGGCATCTGCAGCGGGGCTCTGTCCCCTTGCTTCTTGGCAGGGCATAGCCTTTGTCTAATTCCTGTGCTTCCTTCCCCCTTTTAGTCCACAATCACCAGGAGAGGCGGATACAACCTAGGAGGTCCCACTAGGGTGGAATCCTGGGGGATTTGACCAGAGGTCTCCATTGCCAGGATCGGACCTGATGAAAGGGCAGCTCTATGATCTCCAGGAGAGCTGGCGGAGGAGTAGCGGCTGCTGCAGGAACTTCAGTTGGCCCTGGATCAGGCATTAAGGTGGCCTCCAGTCCTGGTGGAACACTGGGTGGTGGGCACGTCATCATCCAGTTGGTCCCCATCCAAATCCTGCAGAATTTCGCTTTATCATTAGTCAATTTTTGTGACATTAATATTGTTCCTTTCCCTTTCTTGATATAGAATATTGTCCAAGGAGGGGAGTCTCCAGCTAACCCTAGCCTTGAGTCAATATTTGGAAATTGATCTGGATGTCCCGGCTCTCCTGTGACTACTATATAGTCTGCTTTCATTACTTTTAAGTTCATGGTGCCTTCTGGCGACCATCGTACTCCCACAGAGAGCCATTTGACCTCACAGAGTAGGCAGAGGTGGTTAGGTGTCACCTTCACCCCATAGTCTCCTCCAAATCCCTTCTTAAAACTCTTAATCATGCACTCCAATACATTTGCCTTAGATTCATTTCCCTATCTCGCTTACCTTCTCAGACCTTCTTCTTCCTTTCCTTTTTGTTCTATCTATGAAGTTCTCAGTACCCTACGTACTTCTGATACTCCACTCAATGAAAAACTTAAATTGCCATTCATTCTGCCTCCTTTCTAATTGGGGTGAGAAGAGCCTTACCTGCCAGATCCCAGAGGGAGAAGGGGGATAAGCAGGTCTTCACCTGACGATCAGTATGGTTGAACCAGAACATCACGTGGCCCAAGACTATTTATTTCTCCCTTGACTTTTTAAGGTCTGTTCTGCCTTGGTGGGCTTGATCGGGTGTGGATGAAAACACAGATGGGTTAAATATCCCACATCCCACGTCTCCAGAAAAGCCAATTTGTACTCACTTATGTATCCCCCTCCTTCTAGCCTGACAATTCTGAGGGGATCAAGAATTTCACAGCAGATAGGACACCTCCTTGGGGAGAGCAAAATACAAATGCACAAAGACCAAGTTTCTGCCCCTAGAAGCCCCTTTGCAATTGCCCAGTAATAGTTTACACCCAGATGATGTGGACACCACCTCCTCTGTGACATTCACAGCCCTGCTTCCCCAAAACTCCCCCTCTTCATCCAGTAGCAATCTATCCCAGAACAATGTGGATACCACCTCTTTGTGACAGTCGTGGTCCACGTGCTCCCTATTCTCTTCTGGGGAGTTTGATCAGGCCCCCTCTTCCACCCTGCTGGCTGGGAACCTCCTTACCTGAGTGCGCAGTTCCCCTGCTACCATCCACTATCCACCAAAGTGAAGGGTCTGGGCGTCGAGGAACAGAATCTTTCCAGAAGGGCAAGGCGCCTTCCCCCGTCTAAGAGACTGAGCCACAAGCCCTCAGTGTAGCCCCAAGTGGGACTTATCTCCTCAATGTGAGGAGCTTCCTGGCCAACACACCAAATGTTACAGCAAACGCTCCAGGAAACAAACTCACGCAGAAGGACAGCTTGGATAATGGAGTGCAGGTTATTACACCGGTGGGTCTGAGGCAGAGTTCCCTTTAGCCAGGGACCCCGACCTACTTTTCTGAAAACCTTATATACCTTAAGTGTATGTGCTCAATCCCCCATCCCCAAATCTTAAACCTAGCCTGGAAATGTTAAAGAGAGATAGAATCAGGTTACAACCATGATTCATAATCAGAATGGTCAGCTGGTTATACATTGCAGCCTACATCAATGGGGACCATAAAGCTTACAGAGGGGATTGACTACAAAGGGGATTATTACATTATTTCTGGCAATGGGAAATCTTGGTATGGAATCCGGTGTTTATTAGTCTGGGAGGTCTGTTCTGCTGTAGGTTTGTTATCTCCATGGCTACCAGACATATAGTCCAAAATTCACTGAAAATGTAAGTAGACATATAGTCCAAAGT
Organism: Dama dama; assembly: GCF_033118175.1. Lineage (NCBI taxonomy): Eukaryota > Metazoa > Chordata > Mammalia > Artiodactyla > Cervidae > Dama > Dama dama. Next base: position 14,808,944 of record NC_083681.1, read on the forward strand.
TCACTGGGAATGTAAGATGGCATTTCCTTCTTTTTCAAGATGGAGTCAGCTCGGCCTGTTCCTTTTCTCCTTCAATTTTTTTTTTTTTTTTTTTACTTCCAACTGATTATTTTAGATGTGTTTCTTAAATTCAACATAAATATATATTTATATATTTTTTTTCTTTTACACTTCAGGAAATCAATAGAAACTACTTGGGTGAAGTGACATCTTCAACTACCATCTTATTATTGAAATAACATTAGAGACTATTTACATAGCTCACACTACATTCCTACAATCAACTGTTTCCTATAATTCTTATAATCAACTGTTTGCCATATATGTTTTCACAGCTTGAAATTGTAATTAGTCTTCAGTTTTTACTCTTAGGAAAACAAACTTGCTTCATTAACTCATTTTAAAACTTTGATAGCTCTTAAATAGTTAGCTGTTACTGATACATATGTAACATCAAATTCAAAAGTGGGTCTGTACAGTAAAGACTGGACAGTGATTGTCAAAGTTAATATAGCATAGTAGTTAAGAGCATAGATTCTGGAGTCAAATTCTGTTTGTTTCACTTAGCTGTGTGCCATTGAACAAATTATTTGGTGTCCTTATGTTTCAATTTCCTCCTCTATAAAATGGGTTGGGCTTCCCAGGTGGTGCTAGTGCTAAAGAACCTGCCTGTCAATGCAGGAGACATAAGAGACAGGGGTTTGATCCCTGGGTTGGGAAGAATCCTTGGAAAAGGAAATGGCAATACACTCCAGTATTCTTGCCTGGAGAATCCTATGGCCTGAGGAGCCTGGTGGTATACGGTCCATATGTTCACAGAGTCCAACATGACTGAAGCGACTTCACACAATAATGACATCTACCTCATAGAATTGTTGCAAGAATTAAGCAAGCTAATACATAAGAAATGCTAAGAACATGTACTAAGCACTGCCATGTAATAAGCATTCCTATACATACTTAAGTAAAGCAGCAAAATTATATTATTAGCTATTAGATCCAATAATATTATGAGGAGTTTTTAGCTTTGAAACCTAGTTTTATTAGCTCTTCAAGAATAATTGGAAAGCTTTGCCTCAAGTTTTCTCTCTGGATTAATTCTCTGTCATGCTTACACATATGAAGCGTCTCCTAACACATCTGAGTGTTTCTGTGCTTGTGTATATACTTATGCCCCTACATCATCTCTTAAATCTGGAAGTTCTTATATCTCCAGAGTCCAGCTCATTATCAACTTACTCAAAATTTACTCTTTTAAATTCTGGAATTTGTGTTGTTCAATATGATAGCCAATAGCCACATATTGTTATCAAGCACTTGAAATGTGGCTAATCCAATTTGAGAGGCACTGGTAGTATAAAATGCATCCTAGATTTCAAGGATGCATTTAGTTCAAAAACAAGCCCAAAAATATAAAGACCATAAAGTAAACATTAATGGTTTTTATATTGGGTTAAGTAAAATGTATTATTAAAACTATTTTTCCCACATCTTTTTTTTTTAGACAATTTTAAATATGTGTCTTTGCATTGTAATTCTATTGGACAGTGCTAACTTACACAAATAATTCCTTTCCCATTCACGTGCTCCCACAAAATTTAACAGATCTATTTCCTTGTCATCACATGCATGTGTGAGTGCTCAGTCACTTCAGTCGTGTCCGACTCTTTGTGATCCCATGGACTGTAGCCCATCAGGCTCCTCTCTCCATGGGATTCTCCAGGCAAGAATACTGGAGTGGAGTGCCATTTTCCTCCTCCAGAGGATCTTGCTGACCCAGGGATGGAAACTTCATCTCCTGTGACTCATGCATTGTAGGTGGATTTTTTTACCCATTGAGACACCAGGGAAACCCTATCATCACATATTATACCATTATATAATTTTCGTTTACTTGGATATTTTGCTATCAGATTATTAGCCCTTCAAGAGCAGAGCCTACATTTTATTCATTTTCACATCTCTGGTATATTGCTGATGGTATGACCCATATTGAGTGCTTAATAAATATTTGTTGAAAAATATAAGATTGATAAAATATTATAAATGTTTCAGTGAAAGATAGTAAACAAGTCAAGCTTATAAGGATGATTTGGCCAAAAAGGAGAACAATTATATGCAACAAGTGATCCTATTTACAAAACAATAGTCTCCCCTATTATTAATACAGATAGAAGTTAGGATTGAATTCTTCAAGTGCCTTAGTGGAACCAGTGAGGTATGACTGTTCAAATATACCTGGCCCATATAGCCAGAATGCAAAGAAAGGATGTATGTCCTTGTCCATTTTATTCAAAACTGTAAGGAGACTTTTGAGAAAAGTCAGCAACCACCCACTCTACAACTACTTTCCATTTCTACCACTGGGGATATAAAATGTTTATTGATTTGTGAACGCTTAGAATAGCATTTGATCTTTTGTTTAAGATAAACAATCTGTGTTCTTTTAATCTTTTCTAAAGCATCCTATTTTCCAAACCTGTGATCACTATCAATGTAATTCAATTAACAAGCTTTCTCCCATCTATGAGGCACTGTGCTAAATGCTGTTGAGGACACACAATGAAGATATGTGTCTAGCTTCAACAAGTTAATAATACACAATGAGAAATAGATGTCTAAACTAACATTAGCCTAAAGCAGAAAAAAGGATAATAGCTTTTCAATTCAAATCAAGAATTATGAGCATGAAAGAGAAAAATAAAGAATGGAGCAGAAGTCTTACACCCTACAAATTGAGGACTTCGTGCAAAGAGCCAGGTTTTAGAAGGATCCATCTGGCCTTAGAGATTTTCTCTCAATGAAGCATGGAAAAAGAGCACCATAAAGGATAAAACAGGAAAAAGTAGCACCCTTGCATATAATCATTTATCTCTTCCTATGAAAAACTTCTATTCAAATGAATTAAACATTTTTTATATGATAAACACTGTGTTAGGCACAGGGATATGAAAAAAATAGGTTGTGGACCCTACCTTTAAAGACATGAATTCAGATCTACAATAAATGAACCTATAAAAAGCAAGAGTGTTATATAAGAAGTACCATAGCAGCCATATTTTTAATGGTAGGCTACATAGCTAAATTCCTCTATCTAAGTTCTGAATAACCTAGGACTATTTAATAAATAAGTTAAATATTTGATGTTTTCTATTCAATTGCTTTTCTTTTCCATGTATTTGTCCAGCCTTCACCCTCTATCTTTAAATTGCACAAAGATGGGAACTATAGCTACTATTTTTTCTTTAAAATCAAAGTGCTATGCCTTAGTTCTGTGCCTGCCCATTGACCACTCAATCCAATACTATTTAGGGTCTTCGGACCAAAAAAAAAAAGAACTCCCACTAGAATCTTTTCAGTACTGAGTAACACAATTCTTAAATAGTGGGAAACATGTCTGAAACCCTTCCTTCCTCAATGCACTTTTTTGGATCCTCAGTTTAATACATTGATATGCCCTTTGGTGACCTCTCTGCCTTCTTTCACTGCCAAGTATTCTGACTTTCTGTGAACAGACTGTTCTTTTATTCAGAAGTCTTAGAAAACAAAACAATTTAAAACATGTTTAAGTTCCAACAGATCTGTTGATTACAAGACACTGTGTTTAAAAATAGACTCTTACCTAAGGCTTTCTGAAATGAGTTTTGCCTTTGATAAAATAAAAAAGGCTTTGAGTTCCTCTGAACAGATTGTTGGGCAATTGTCAAAATGACAACTCTTTTAACCTCACTGATCTCAGATTGAAGGTTTTCACCAACTGCAGTAGCAAAGAAACACTTTCAAAACACAGATAGCACACTAAAAAAGAGTAAGTGATGGAAAACATAGCCCATGTAGCAATATTCTCTATGTCATATTGTGCTAATTCAGGTCTGAATGTCTCCTTGACCTCTTCGTATTTTAGCAATACATGGTACTGTATTTCCAAGTCTGCAAAGAAGCAGGGTTGGGGAGGTGGTTAGGAGCAGTTCCTATTGAATGTAAGCTTGCAACAGTTTGCCTGTTTTTGAAGAGATGTTCAAAGCCCTGGCTTTGTGTTATGTATACCAGAGGAATTTGCAAAACAGGTTATCTAGCAGAAGGTTTCCAACATTTACTTAACTATGTCCTTTTTCTTTCTTTTACTCAACTATGTCCTCGTTCAGCTTCCTGAAGCCAGGATCCTTATTAGCAATACACACTAGATTCTCTTCAATTCAGGGTATATCACTATAAACCTAAGATTTATGATTTCCCTGGAAAAATCCATGGCAAATGGTTACACAACTGTTGATAATAACTTCCACTAAGGATCAGAGTTACTAAGGAGGTATGGAGAAATTGACTAAAGAGGGTCTAATTGTTGTCCTTAGAAACTCATGCCAAGTGCTTTGCACAAGGCCAAGCAGAAAGTAAATAGCGGACCAGGTCCTTCAATTATATCTCTTTCCTCTGGTCCGATTTGCGTTTACAACAGCCGCCATAACAGTGTTGAATCTACCTTTGCATCTCATTTGCATCCACATGCACACACAAGCAAGCATGTTCACACACACACTTGCAGCATATGTACAAATGTTAAGCCAGGCACTGCAGTTTAAAAGATGATGGGATACTTCTGGGCATACACACCAAGGAAACCAGATCTGAAAGAGACACGTGCACCCCAGTGTTCATCACAGCACTGTTTATAATAACCAGGACATGGAAGCAACCTTGATGTCCATCAGCAGACAAATGGATAAGGAAGCTGTGGTACATATACACCATGGAATATTACTCAGCCGTTAAAAAGAATTCATTTGAATCAGTTTTAATGAGATGGGTGAAACTGGAGCCCATTACACAGAGTGAACTAAGCCAGAAAGATAAAGAACATTACAGTATACTAACACATATATATGGAATTTAGAAAGATGGTAATGATAACCCTATATGCAAAACAGAAAAAGAGACACAGATGTACAGAACAGACTTTTGGATTCTGTGGGAGAAGGCGAGAGTGGGATGTTTCGAGAGAACAGCATCGAAACATGTATATTATCTATGGTGAAAGAGATCACCAGCCCAGGTTGGATGCATGAGACAAGTGCTTGGGCCTGGTGCACCGGGAAGACCCAGAGGGATCGGGTAGAGAGGGAGGTGGGAGGGGGGGACCGGGATGGGGAATACGTGTAAATTCATGGCTGATTCATGTCAATGTATGACAAAAACCACTACAATATTGTAAAGTAATTAGCCTCCAACTAATAAAAATAAATGAAAAAAATAAAATTAAATTTAAAAAAAATTACAAACAAAAAAATAAAATAAAATAAAAGATGGTGGGATAACAGGAGTGCTGCCTCTGAACAGTTTAGAAATTCTCCATTTAGCAGAGAAAAAAAGCAGTAAGGAAGAGCATTATCATCTAATATGAATACTGTAAAACAATTATTTCCAAGAATGACATGAGAACCGGGAAAATGCATGACTGGCTCTACTATCATCATGTTGTACACCCTGTTTTGTATTCTAGTGACTGCAATGCTCTGGTTCATGATATCACACTGTTAAGAAAGAGGCATCATGCCTTATTCATGTATTCATTCAGTGAAATTATGTGTAACATCAATCTTGCTAAGTACTTAGCATGAATTAAACTATGTCCTTATAATTGAAGAGCACACAGCCTAATAGGGGAGAGAGACATAAAAGGCTCTCATTTCAGTACAGTGCTTGAATACAAAACATTCTTACCATAGGAAACAGAATAGTGTAGGATTAACACTTATTGAGCCTATATTATGAGTCAGATACAACCCTGATAGGCTACCTCCACTCATGTATGGTCATAGCCATTGAAGCAGCTAAAATTGCTAGCTACATTTTACCAATGAAAGCACTGATGTGAAGAGAACTTAAATATGTTGCTTAATTTAATAGAATTAATAAATAGAAGATATGGGATTTAAAAACTGAGGCCACAAAAACTATGCTTTCAACTATTAAAACTGCCTTTTAGAGTATATTAACACCTGTTCTTAACTTTTCTGTGGCGCACACTTTTCATCCATAAAATAAGGGTAAAAATTAGTTTCTCTAATAGAGATGTTCTAAGTATTAATTAAAATTATATATATACATAGATATGTATATATATGTATATATATATATACACACACACATACACACACACATAAGTTCTGGGATCCATGTCTGCAATGTAAAGAATGTGGCCCATAAGTTTTAGTTCTTAATAACAAATATTTGTTGACCACATGAAAAATTATCTCAGGAAATCTGTTAAAGAAGTATATATTATCATCTCACTAGGACTATTTATCTCTGAGGCAGTGGAGCTGCCTCAGAGAGTCTTGTAAGATTTCATCTAACCCAAAGAGTTTTGTTAAGTTTGAGGAACTCTGGGTGTCATGCAAAAACCCAGCCACAAACACTCAATCTGAATGCCCCTGGGTTTTACTCTGTGCAGATTATATCAAGATTAAGTGCCTTGTCTCTGCATCAGAAAAATAGTATAGGTGTCCTAGCTATTATTTATAGCTTCAGAAAGTTTCCAATGTGATTGTCTGTGACAAATATGTCAATTTCAATGCTGTGATTATGCAGACACCTAGCAGAGAGGGGTGTTCAATGTGTAATATTAGTGCTTCTAAACTCCCTTGGGGATGCATTTAGAATAGTGAATTCTGTCACCTTGCAATACTTTCCCCACATCAGCTGTCCTTCTTGTGCATGAATTCCAGGCAGCACCGGACATTTTATTCAGAAACAATGCATACGGACACTCATCCCATTAGTTTTCAAGATGGAGAAAAAAAGACCAAAAATATATTTTGGCCAAAAATGTCTTCCTTGAAAAGAGTAAGTGCTTATGACAGTTTGAATTCAGTTGTTTTTAAATCTTAGAAAGATGAATTACTATATTTAGATGACCTCGTTCTAACATAAAGTAAAAATCTCCCGTTCTTCTAAAGTATAGCTTCTTTTCTGTCTCCCAGCACCCTTCTTTTCAATGGATCTGTTCAAGTTGTCAGAGATAAAACAGGAGGAAGATTTCCTGTAAATGGAACCAACATTAGCATTGGAACTAGCACCAGCAGCTGCAGAAACAGATTGATAGCCCTGTAATTCCTATCTGGATGTCAAGATTAAGGCCATGAAATGAAGGGTCTCATATGAACATTTGTTATCAGTAGCATTTCACACGATCTTTGCTGAGAAGAATGCAGCTACAGTCTGTATGTTTCATTATTCTATTTACAATAATCTTTAACACTAATCTCAATTTGTAGGATATTTATTTGCTAACTTGAATTGGAACAAAAATTAAATCTACTGATCCAATTCTTTTAAAATTTCTCACTGTAGTAAAGAAAATGTATCTATCAACCATCTGATTCAGAACTTCATTATATATCTAGTGATAAGAGTCCAGTATCTTGACTCCAGTCACTCTTTTTCTCCAAAATGTCACTGCCTCCTCAGTTTATAAAACTTTATAATAAGGTCTTGCTAATGTGGAGAGAAAAATTCAAAAGATAACAAAAGATAATCAGGATATGTATCAATGCTACCTTGCAGCATGCTAATTAAATTAGTGGGACTAGTACAAATGCTGGATGATGAATTGAAACAGTTCAAGAAACTCTTAGTTGTAGGTTTAAAACAACAATGTGAGGTTTACAGAAGCATTATTTTAAAAAGTGGTTGTTTAAAAAGGGGGTGTTATATAGACTTAAAACCTTCAGTCAAGATTCACTGAGAAAATCTGAAACACCATGCTCACTATTGAGAGCGGTTTTGCTCTTCTATTAGTTTTGTAGGCAATTAGAAGCATTTGCTTCTCTCTGCCTACCTTTACAGAAGTGAGGAGATGTTTATTTAAATTAAATATTAAATGTTTATTTAAAGGGTAGGTAGGTGAAGGCAGGGAGCCAGAAATATTATGTAATACATACAATTAAAATCATAGAAAAAAACAGTACAAGTGCCACAAGACTAAAAATGAATTTTTTTTTTTATCATAGTCAATGAAACAAGCCAAAATGACATCACAATAAACAGGGTAAACACACAAAAGATCTTTTAAGGAATGAGGAAAGAATAATCCAGATGACAATCGGAGGAAAAGAACTAAAATAGATGGAGGCAGAGTTAGCTATATAGTTTGTGATTGTCTAACTTAGAGGCTGAACATTGACAAATAGATTGATAAATTCATACAATTAATTGTCTTTGATATAAGGAGAAATAGATAAGATGGTTAGAGAGCATCACCAATTCAATGGACATGAATTTGAGCAAACTCTGGGAGATAGTGGAGGACAGAGGAGCCTGGTTTATTACAGTTCATGGGGTCACAAAGAATCAGACACAACTTAGTGACTTTACAACAACAATGATATCTGGAAAATGGTACTACTCACAAATGTAATGGGGTGCAAAATCTACTGATTATCATCTCAGTCCCTGAGAATATGTATTATATTGGAAAAGTGGTTTCTGTTGGTAAGGTAATGAAGAATGATGCTTCAAATTTTACCTGTTTGGTGTTCTAAATATATTTTATCTCTTCCTCAGCTGTATGGATTCACAAAAGCTTTGCAAGATGATTGAATTGTTAAGACCACAAGATTAAGTGAAAAGAAAACATATGGATAATGACTTCCTGTGTAAGAGAATATTGGGGGAAACTGTGTTGGAGCTTCCTATTGAGGTCATACCTCTGAACACTGGTCAGAACAGGAAATGAGTTTGCCCTGAGAAAGATGAAACACTAAATCAAGCCACTCTATCAGTATATACTAATAGTTCAAATAACCATGAGTGGTGGAACAAAAAGTAACTGAGTTGGTAAGAGTATAAGAAGATGCCTGAAGGGATATGTACATAATTAAAGTGCTTTATAGAAGCAATCTCTAACTTCATTGGGTGGTTCAAAGTCTGGTGACCTTCAAGGTTCTAGTATGTTTAATTATCTGCACTCAATTTTGCAGAAAATGTTGTAGGACAAATAATGAAAAAAATAACTGACAAGTATTTTGGAAAGTGATATTGACTGAGGTCAAGAGGGTGGGCAGAGGGCAAAAGGGTCATAGAGACTGTCCTGGAATTTGTTTCTTTTCCAGTAATGGAGGAACATTCTTGGGAGGTGGGAGGTGTGGGGAGTCAGGTATTTCAGTGTAATTTTTTTGCAAATAACTCACCTTAGGATAATAGATAAAAACTAATTGCTAATAGAAGAGTGTTTCTCTATGGAGTTCTCTTAGAAGGATGATCTTGGTTTAAAATTTCTTATGGTAAAAAATCTCTAAGAAATCTTGATTCCAGCTTGTCAGTCATAAAGGAAATCAACCTTGAATATTCATTGGAAGGACTGATGCTAAGAAGTTTCAATACTTTGACTACCTGATGCAAAGAATGGCTTATTTGAAAAGACCCTCATGCTGGGAAAGATTGAACACAGGAGGAGAAGGGGACAACAGAGGATAAGATGGTTGTATGGCATTACTGACTCAATGGATGTGAGTTTGAGCAAGCTCTGGGAGATGGTGAAGGACAGGGAAGCCTGGTGTGCTGCAGCTCACATGGTCACAAAGATTCGTACACGACTTAACCATTGAACAACAACAAAGAAACCTAGAATCTATGGAATTAGGAGGCACACTCCTGCAAAGTGTCATGATATCCCCATAATAAGCTGGATATAGAATATAAGTGTTTCATAACTCAGATGCTCACACTGGTATGGTGACATGCATTCCTCACTTGTTGGAGACCTTTTCTATTACTGTGGGTCAGAAAGTATGTCTGATACAGAAAAAGAAGACCAAGGGAGCCCCATGAAATATCCAAAGCCGCTCCCTGCTTTCGTCATGCCACAGAGACCTTGTGTTCTTGAATAAGTAAGAGCTCAGATTTATGTGAGTGTGATATGATAGTCAGATACTTTATGTTATCTCATTGTGTGTGAATGAACCATTCATTTGAGTATTAGCTTTCATAAAATAAAGGATGAAAAGCATCTCATCATGGAGTGTTAAGAAAATGTAATCCTTGACACAAAATTGTAGTCAAGATTCTAATATCATATTTTCTTTAATTATAATATCTACCTATCTATCATCCTCTATCTATCATCAATCATCTATCTATCACCTATAGTAAAGTTATAAAGACAATTTTGGCCCCTGTCCAAAATAGAAATCTAAAATTAAGAAGTCAGAGAAAATATGTACATATTAATTGTAAATAATATAGGGCTTTTTTTCTAGTTATATTTTCATCTCAAGATGATTAACTAGATGGTATTGATTGATGAAAATGGAAACTTTAAAGCTAAGAGCTGGCAGATATGTATAAGAGTAAAGTAGTCAGTACATTGTTTTTCTTTTCTTAGGGGAGAGTTTTTGCTGAGTTGAAAACCATTCATTAAATCAATAAACATGTGTTAGCAGCATCCTCTATGCACCAGTTACTGTGCTTGATTTGGGGGTTAAAAAAAAACAAGACAAAAGATATACACATTACTTCTAGTAAAGAGATAATCTCTATAATAGTATGAAGAGGTAGGTAAATCAAATTGCAATATAGTACAGCAAATGCTATGGGAAAAACATCCCAAGAGATAATAGATATACCCAAGAAGAGCATCAAATGTAGACATGAGGTAGGTGAATGGGAAGGAATAGTGGAACACAATCAGAAGTATGTTTTACTTATTTAGTTAGTTATAAATGGTAAAATACCACTAGCTGCACTTTAAATTAAAATTATCTGTTATCATGCTCTATATAGCAAAAACAGAATGCAATGAGGGTGTGTGTTGGGGCTCACTGCCTACAGTCCTTCAGACTCTCTCACATAAAGATAATATAAATAGAATTGAAAAAACATATCAGTTTGTTATTATTATAAATCATATTACTACTTAGTTGAAATATTTTAGAGACTCAAAATACAAAAATGTAACAGACTGCAGCACTCTGATTTTTCTCATCTGCCTTAATGAATGTACCACATGGAGCTTTTTGAATCAGAATTGTTGGCAGGGGAGAAACTTTAACCTTGGCACAAGATGGAGCCTGATGTTTTTAGAAAACACATATTTTTAAGAATAAGGAAGATAAAGTACAATCTGGTAAAAATGCACATAACCATAGTTGACTAACACTAAAAATTCAGATTATTCTCTCTCCCACTATATCTCTTTATTTCAAGAAGTTATCATTCTCCTCTGTGGAGTCTTAATTGTGTTGGCATCTATATATAAAGGGAATAACAAGACAGGTGCTTCTAGTCTTTATACTTGTAACATTCATGTATGGAAAATAACAATTTTCTAAATCCTCTCTGATTTACCACAATCTGTATTTCCTGGATCTCTGTATTCATTTATAAATAGCTTCAGATGGAAGCCATTGGTCTAACTACCAGGTGCTTTATCCAACTCTGAAAAACTGGTGGATTCAGAGAAAACAAAATTCTTGGTGTCTAATCCAAACTGATTATTTGAAATACTCTCTGGCTAACTAACTCATTTCATAAATGCATAGGTATTAGAAATTCAAGGGCATGCTTTGGACTACTAGATTTACCACTGATTTAGCTTTTCTCTTTTCAGTGATGGCTGTCAACTCCAATAGGAATTGGGAAAATCTGTTGAGCATCTATATGTGGCAGGCAATGTACTAAACACAATGGATACATTACATTACTTAATCATTAAAAATAACCTGTGAAGTATTATTATACTTTTCATTTCACATATGAGGATACTGATAATAAGACAAGTTAACTTCTTCATTTGGAAAGTGATAGAGCTGAGCTTTAAACTTAGGCTCAAATTTTATCCCTCAGATGAGTAACAGATATGTCTCCAAAGCTTCTGGGAGCTCATTGAGGAGTATAGATGTATATATATGAACACATTTCTGATACTACAAAATAATAGATGATAGACATATAACCATGTTAAGACCATTAAAGTAGCATATTTTTTTAAAATAATACATATTTTTCACAATAATCACACACACACACACACACACACACACACACACACACATATATATATATATATATATGATCATATACATGATCTTAGGTGGTGCTAGTGATAAAGAATCCACCTGCCAATGCAGGAGACATAAGAGAAGCGAGTTTGATCCCTTGGTTGGGAAGATGCCCTGGAGTAGGAAATTGCAACCCACTCTAGTATTTTTGCCTAAAAAATTCTATGGACAGAGGAGCCTGGCAGCTTATGGTCCATGGCTTCTCAAGCAATCAGGCATGCTCGAGTACACACATACATGCACTTTTTATGCGCACCAATTCTACCCCACATAAAAATAATTGCAGAAAAGGACTTGGATGATTGTGATGATAAGACATTCTCAAAGGAAAATACAAGTAATAGTATTGTACTTTCTAGCAACTGATTGCAAGTAATCTCAAATATTTAAATTACTATTTAAAATTGTTGAAGCTTAGTTTCTCTGCATAAATTTTTCATAGCATGTAATGTCCATAAATCTTGAGGGAGTGAGTTATTTCATACCTAAATATCAAAATTCTCACCAATTTGCAAACCAGTAGCATGAGTAAAATAAAAAGAGTAATTATCTCCAACACCATGGCCAGAATGCAATATTTTCAAACTAATTGTAGAAAGACATAAATGATCAATTTTCTTGTCTAGTCACCCAAATCACCTCAAGATAAATGATGCAGTATAATTAAGTAGAGAAAGGTTTACTTTGCTCAGATCCATGGGGAGCAGTAAATCTTTAACACTTACTGAATATGTGTTAACTGGGTATCCATGAAAGGCACTGTTGCTATTAAAAATGATTGTAGAACTTCAAGAAAGGAAAGAATAAATTCTATTCAGGTGAGTGGAAGAATTTTTAAGTCAAGTGTCAAAGAAAAAGAAAATGGCTCTTGTTCTTACATTTTTATCAAAATAAGCATAAGCAGCAATAGAGATATAAGAGCATCAAGGTAAATGGACAAGTAGAAATAACCAAACAAGCATATGCTAATGTTACATGGCATGAAACAGGTTTAAAATGCAACCCTTACCCACCAAGAAGTGCAATTTAACTGTAAGGGTACTTGGAATGGGGGGAAAAAAACATAATTCTATATTTTCTAGTGTCTGGGTCATACAAAGATTTATTTTGTTATTTGCCCTTTTGGAACTTCCCTTTCCACTTTGGTAAAGAATCAGAATAAAATACAATCTTGCAAAGTTTTGCCCAGATCACATGAAATAAGAAATGTGAAAGCATTTTGAAAACTGCACAGTGCTATAAAAATATAGCTCACTTTTATTACTTTGTAGAGTGAAAATTATTCAGAGCTAATAAAAAGCATATAGCAGTGTGAAAAAAAGAGAAGACAGAGGGGTTGAGTAATCCATTTAGGAAAACCCACGTTTAAAAGAGTTTTAGCCCATCCCACTGGTCAGATTAACTTCATGATGCAGTCATTGTTGGTGTAATACGGGCTCTCCTATTTTCTCTCACTTGTCATTCAGTGGGCTGGATCACTTTGGAAAATGAAGAAAGAAGCACGTGGGGAAGCTGTTTATATCATGATATGTCTGGTATTGAATCTGTATAGGCTCTGTTTCATTCTAGATAAAGGAATATCAAGGTTTCTTTTTTTTTTTTTTCATTAAAAATTATTTTTTTTTATTATTATTATTTTTTTTTCCAGTGGGTTTTGTCATACATTGATATGAATCAGCCATGGATTTACATGTATTCCCAATCCCGATCCCCCCTCCCACCTCCCTCTCCACCCGATTCCTCTGGGTCTTCCCAGTGCACCAGGCCCGAGCACTTGTCTCGTGCATCCCACCTGGGCTGGTGATCTGTTTCACCATAGATAGTATACATGCTGTTCTTTTGAAATATCCCACCCTCACATTCTCCCACAAAGTTCAAAAGTCTGTTCTGTATTTCTGTGTCTCTTTTTCTGTTCTGCATATAGGGTTATCGTTATCACCTTTCTAAATTCCATATACATGTGTCAGTATGCTGTAATGTTCTTTATCTTTCTGGCTTACTTCACTCTGTATAATGGGCTCCAGCTTCATCCATCTCATTAGGACTGGTTCAAATGAATTCTTTTTAATGGCTGAGTAATATTCCATGGTGTATATGTACCACAGCTTCCTTATCCATTCATCTGCTGATGGGCATCTAGGTTGCTTCCATGTCCTGGCTATTATAAACAGTGCTGCGATGAACATTGGGGTGCACATGTCTCTTTCAGATCTGGTTTCCTCAGTGTGTATGCCCAGAAGTGGGATTGCTGGGTCATATGGCAGTTCTATTTCCAGTTTTTTAAGAAATCTCCACACTGTTTTCCATAACGGCTGTACTAGTTTGCATTCCCACCAACAGTGTAAGAGGGTTCCCTTTTCTCCACACCCTCTCCAGCATTTATTGTTTGTAGACTTTTGGATAGCAGCCATCCTGACTGGCGTGTAATGGTACCTCATTGTGGTTTTGATTTGCATTTCTCTAATAATGAGTGATGTTGAGCATCTTTTCATGTGTTTGTTAGCCATCTGTATGTCTTCTTTGGAGAAATGTCTGTTTAGTTCTTTGCCCCATTTTTTGATTGGGTCATTTATTTTTCTGGAATTGAGCTGCAGGAGTTGCTTGTATATTTTTGAGATTAATCCTTTGTCTGTTTCTTCATTTGCTATTATTTTCTCCCAATCTGAGGGCTGTCTTTTCACCTTACTTATAGTTTCCTTTGTAGTGCAAAAGCTTTTAAGTTTCATTAGGTCCCATTTGTTTAGTTTTGCTTTTATTTCCAATATTCTGGGAGGTGGGTCATAGAGGATCTTACTGTGATTTATGTCAGAGAGTGTTTTGCCTATGTTCTCCTCTAGGAGTTTTATAGTTTCTGGTCTTACATTTAGATCTTTAATCCATTTTGAGTTTATTTTTGTGTATGGTGTTAGAAAGTGTTCTAGTTTCATTCTTTTACAAGTGGTTGACCAGTTTTCCCAGCACCACTTGTTAAAGAGGTTGTCTTTTTTCCATTGTATATCCTTGCCTCCTTTGTCGAAGATAAGGTGTCCATAGGTTCGTGGATTTATCTCTGGGCTTTCTATTCTGTTCCATTGATCTATATTTCTGTCTTTGTGCCAGTACCATACTGTCTTGATGACTGTGGCTTTGTAGTAGAGTCTGAAGTCAGGCAGGTTGATTCCTCCAGTTCCATTCTTCTTTCTCAAGATTACTTTGGCTATTCGAGGTTTTTTGTATTTCCATACAAATTGTGAAATTCTTTGGTCTAGTTCTGTGAAAAATACCGTTGGTAGCTTGATAGGGATTGCATTGAATCTATAGACTGCTTTGGGTAGAATAGCCATTTTGACAATATTAATTCTTCCAATCCATGAACACGGTATGTTTCTCCATCTGTTTGTGTCCTCTTTGATTTCTTTCATCAGTGTTTTATAGTTTTCTATGTATAGGTCCTTTGTTTCTTTAGGTAGATATACTCCTAAGTATTTTATTCTTTTTGTTGCAATGGTGAATGGTATTGTTTCCTTAATTTCTCTGTCTGTTTTTTCATTGTTAGTATATAGGAATGCAAGGGATTTCTGTGTGTTAATTTTATATCCTGCAACTTTACTATATTCATTGATTAGCTCTAGTAATTTTCTGGTAGAATCTTTAGGGTTTTCTATGTAGAGGATCATGTCATCTGCAAACAGTGAGAGTTTTACTTCTTCTTTTCCTATCTGGATTCCTTTTACTTCTTTTTCTGCTCTGATTGCTGTGGCCAGAACTTCCAACACTATGTTGAATAGTAGTGGTGAGAGTGGGCACCCTTGTCTTGTTCCTGATTTCAGGGGAAATGCCTTCAATTTTTCACCATTGAGGGTGATGCTTGCTGTGGGTTTGTCATATATAGCTTTTATTATGTTGAGGTATGTTCCTTCTATTCCTGCTTTTTGGAGAGTTTTAATCATAAATGAGTGTTGAATTTTGTCAAAGGCTTTCTCTGCATCTATTGAGATAATCATATGGTTTTTATCTTTCAATTTGTTAATGTGGTGTATTACATTGATTGATTTGTGGATATTAAAGAATCCTTGCATTCCTGGGATAAAGCCCACTTGGTCATGGTGTATGATTTTTTTAATATGTTGTTGGATTCTGTTTGCTAGAATTTTGTTAAGGATTTTTGCATCTATGTTCATCAGTGATATTGGCCTGTAGTTTTCTTTTTTTGTGGCATCTTTGTCTGGTTTTGGAATTAGTGTGATGGTGGCCTCATAGAATGAGTTTGGAAGTTTACCTTCTTCTGCAATTTTCTGGAAGAGTTTGAGTAAGATAGGTGTTAGCTCTTCTCTAAATTTTTGGTAGAATTCAGCTGTGAAGCCATCTGGTCCTGGGCTTTTGTTTGCTGGAAGATTTTTGATGACAGTTTCGATTTCCTTGCTTGTGATGGGTCTGTTAAGATCTTCTATTTCTTCCTGGTTCAGTTTTGGAAAGTTATACTTTTCTAAGAATTTGTCCATTTCATCCAAGTTGTCCATTTTATTGGCATAGAGCTGCTGGTAGTAGTCTCTTATGATCCTTTGTATTTCAGTGTTGTCTGTTGTGATCTCTCCATTTTCATTTCTAATTTTGTTAATTTGGTTTTTCTCTCTTTGTTTCTTAATGAGTCTTGCTAATGGTTTGTCAATTTTGTTTATTTTTTCAAAAAACCAGCTTTAGCTTTGTTGATTTTTGCTATGGTCTCTTTAGTTTCTTTTGCATTTATTTCTGCCCTGATTTTTAAGATTTCTTTCCTTCTGCTAACTCTGGGGTTCTTCATTTCTTCCTTCTCTAATTGCTTTAGGTGTAGAGTTAGGTTATTTAATTGGTTTTTTTCCTGTTTCTTGATGTAAGCCTGTAATGCTATGAACCTTCCCCTTAGCACTGCTTTTACAGTGTCCCATAGGTTTTGGGTTGTTGTGTTTTCATTTTCATTCATTTCTATACATATTTTGATTTCTTTTTTGATTTCTTCTATGATTTGTTGGTTATTCAGAAGCGTGTTATTTAGCCTCCATATGTTTGAAGTTTTAACAATTTTTTCCCTGTAATTGAGATCTAATCTTACTGCACTGTGGTCAGAAAAGATGACTGGAATGATTTCAATTTTTTTGAATTTTCCAAGACCAGATTTATGGCCCAGGATGTGATCTATTCTGGAGAATGTTCCGTGTGCACTTGAGAAAAAGGTGAAGTTGATTGTTTTGGGGTGAAATGTCCTATAGATATCAATTAGGTCTAGCTGGTCCATTGTGTCATTTAAGGTTTGTGTTTCCTTGTTAATTTTCTGTTTAGTTGATCTATCCATAGTTGTGAGTGGGGTATTAAAGTCTCCCACTATTATTGTGTTAATCTTCCAAACCCTGAAATAAACATGGCCTGGTATGGACAAGAGAATTGCACCGAAAGAGGCTTTTATTCAGTAGTGTTATGTGCATCCTAGTTCCAAGTATCATCTTAATAAGCACGCCCTTCTTATAGCTAAATGATTACAGGACAATAATATTGTATTGATGACATTTCACAAGAGCGATATTTTGCCTTTAGTTGTAGACGGGCTGCTTTGAGGAGCCATGATGTCCTACATACTCAAAACAATCCTTGACCTGAGTTCCATATTGATGAGCATCATTGCTTTAGCTTTTCTATTCACAGCCAAATAAAGGATTACATGTGACCTCAGTATAGAAAAGAACAAAGAAGAATATCAAGGAAATACAATGAGGAAGGACTGGAATTTTTTTTTTTTATAGAGGATCAAATAATATTCTTTTTATATCCCAACCATGTTCCAGAAACTTTATAATAATTTGACTGAAGTCTCTACTTTAATCTTTACAACTATATTGTAAGAATATTTTTTAAAAAATTACTTCAAAGCTGGGCTTCCCTGGGCAGTCCATTGGTTAAAAGTCCACACTCATAATGTTGGGGCCATGCATTCAGTGTCTCATCGGGGAAGACCCCATATGCCATTTGGCAGTGCCAAAAGAAAAAAATATTTCAAAGCTTTCAGAAAAGAAGAATTATGTTTAGAAAGGTTAAGCTGCATAAGTAATAGCTGCTGAAGTTGGAATCAAGTCCAAAATCATGGCCTATATTCCTGTCACTATCACAGTGCTTCTCAGACATTGTGAAATATGTGTATTCACTTCTGTTATAATTGCATTAACAGCAGGGGAACATTTTCATCCAAAAAAAAAAAAAAGAACCTTGTAGAGAAACTCAACTGTAAAACAGATATAGAAGTAGTTAATATGATTGTAAGTTAGGTCATGAGGAGGAGACCTTCATTAATCACCCAACACCCCTGCACTGACCACTATGACATTTTTTCCAAAGCTTTGTTCCTTTCCAGGACTCAGAAAATCATTCAATTCAACAAGCTCACTTGCATCACATCTCTGGAAACAGCTCTTGGTGTGTGCTGATGGAGGTCAAGGGGATGCCATGGAATGAGATTTCTTAAAGGGAGAGAGAGGCAACAGAAAGGAGATAGGAATGAGATCACAGAGTTAATTTGCCTAATTCACAGTTCAACCTATGATCAGTCCTGGATAAATGACACTCAGTGTCATTTATGCTAATAAGTTGAATGT
This sequence comes from Dama dama, assembly GCF_033118175.1. Classification (NCBI taxonomy): domain Eukaryota; kingdom Metazoa; phylum Chordata; class Mammalia; order Artiodactyla; family Cervidae; genus Dama; species Dama dama. Next base: position 14,827,599 of record NC_083681.1, read on the forward strand.
AAATTTATTTTGACCAGCATTCTTTCAGATTACAAATCATACATTTTCCTAGTTACACCTTACACTAAAGAAATGCCTGACTTATAATTTATGCATTTGTCCTTAAAGAAGAAAGATGAATAAGTGCATTTTAAAGGCACAATTAATGAGTAAAACAGCATTTTAATTAATGTGCCTTTAATTAAGCAAAATATATTTTCTTCAAAAGATCCTAAGTGAGTTTTTTCCACCCCCTCTAAGCAAAAGAGCAACATTAAATGTTTTAGTCCATTAGGTTTTAAAGTTTTAAGTGACAGAAAAGTTGGATTCCTGAATCTATATTACAACTCACTCACAATGGAAAATTAATAGCTCATAAATGAAGCTTCTGTTGAAAGTAAATCACATCAAACATTTTTCTGAGACAATCATTTTCAAAAATTAAACTAAATTTAACTTCTGTCCTCTGCCCCAGATGGTCACAGCTCAACAAAGGAACACAGCAGCTGCAATGAACCAGAGTAACTTGAAAACCAAAAGTTTGCACACCTGCAACTCCAGCTTCTCATGTACCATCTATTTTTCTATTCTAGCCCAAGGCATAGGCCTTATAAATTATTATTTTATTTTATTTACAAGTAAACATATGGTCTAAGTAAATGTGACATAAGTGTCCACAAAATATGGGTAAGAAAATTCTCTTTTTAAAGGAATAGACAATTAGCAAACAAGACCTTCAAAATAAACACCTCTTGTGAAATGTGGACAAAGTGAATTATCTGTTTCTACATCCGGGGAACATCCATTGTAAGAATTAAGAATGTTATAATGATAGAAGAAAGCAGAATTAACTTTGGTGTCCCTGGAACAAGTTGAGAGATAACACTGGTCTTCAGGTTCATGTTTCAATTTTTGCAAAATAAGACCCAATTATCAAATATCAGGGAAACTCAAGGCAAACTCTAATCTCTGACATGCACAGTCAATATAGTGTAATAGTCAGTGATTCTTGAACTTTAGTAAACATAAAACACACCAATGGGTGCTATTCAAAATGTAGGATTCCCAACCCCATTCCAATTCAATGGACCTGTCAGAGGGCTTAGAAAAAAATCAATTTATCTTATGTGATTATAAATCAAGTAGTCTCATGACCATAAAGAAACAGACTTATAAAGATATTTTTCTGTATATATACTTTTATAGATAAATTGAGAAATACAAGAGAAAAAATTCTGAAATGAAAACATAATTACTCATAAACACATCACTCAACATAACTACTGTTACAGCAGTACACCAATGTCTATATATATATATAAAATTATTCACAGCTTTCTTCATGCTGTATATATTATATATAATATTGTACACTTAATTTAATACTACTCTTAAAGAACTTTCCTTAAATCATTAAAAAGAGGTGCCTGTGTATAAAATTCTGTGGTGAATATATTTTTTCTTATGATTTGAAGACATTAGTCCATGATCTTCTAACATAGTGCTGCTAATCAAAAGTCAAAGATAGATTTCTAGTTGTTCATAGGTGACTTTTTTTTAAATATCTGAAAATGTAGGTGATTTTACCTTCATGTCATGAAAGGAAAAATAAAAAACAACCAAAGATCCTCTACCCATCAAGCCTATCAATTCAGATTTGAAGGAAAGATAAAGAGTTTTACAAACAGGCAAAAACAAAAAGAGTTCAGCACTTGAAACTGACTTTACAAGAAATTTTCAAGCTTCTTCTCTATTAGAAAAGCAAAGGCCATAGCTAGAAATATGAAAATTATGATAGGAAACATTTCATTGGTAAAGGCAAATATATAGTAAAAGCAGTAAATGAACCACTTAAAAAGCTAGTAGGGAGGATAAAAGGTAAAGGTAGTGAAATCATCTATATTCCACTTATTGTGGAATAACCAATCGAGGGATACACAAAACAAAAAGATGTGCAATATGATATCAAAACATTAAATGTGGGAGGAGTAACTAATATGTGTTCTAACTTAAGAGATCATCAGTTTAAAATAATTATATATATGGCTTGCCATGGAGAAGGAAATAGCAACCCACTCCAGTATTCTTAACTGGAAAATCCCATGGGTGGAGGAGCCTGGCAGGCTACAGTGCTTGGGGTCACAAAGAGTCGGACACAACTGAGCAACTTTACTCACTCACTCACTCATGGCTTGCCATATATAAATGTCATGGTAACAACAAATCGAAAATCTATAATAGATACACACACAAAAAGAAAAAGAAATAAATATAACACTAGAGACAATTATTAAATCACAAAGAAAGAGAGTAAAGGAATAAGGGAATAAAAAAAGAACTACAGAAACACCCCCACACAAGCCACAGAATGGCAGTAAGTGCCTATCTATCAATAATTGCTATGAAACCTAAACTGACTAAATGCTCCAGTCAAAAGACATAAAGTGACTGAATGGATATAAAAACAAGAATCATGTGGTATATGCTACTTATGAGAAACTACTTCAGATTTTTGCTTCATTTTCCTGCTGAGGTCTTCACTCAAGGGTGGGATTTGTACTCTGTCAGACACAGTTCATGCAATGTACAAAGTAACGTGAAAGACAGTGCATGCCCAGGCTGCCCTCAGCTGCCCCTGGAAATCTCTGCCCATTTCCTAGAGCCCTGATGACATTTCCGACCCCTATTCATTAAAATCCCCTTACTCCTCTCCTTTCAGGGGAAAGGTGTTTGTACAGCATAGGTTCTCCTTTCACTATTCTTTGATCAATGAGTAGTTTCTGCTCTGCTATACTAAACCCAATTTCCTTTGATTGGCACTTGAGACTCTGTGCAAAAGACTCATCGAGGCGTCACTGACCCATTAGGGATCAGTAACACACCTGCCATAAAAACTAAGAAGGACAATAAAGGATGCTTGGCACAATGGGCAGAGCCCCGTGCAACGTGGATGGCTTTCCAGGCCATCCCAATAAGTGAGCTGAGCTATAATTTCACTGACTCATGGGGCTGTGGCTAATAGCTTGGCTGTTTGGTCAGGCCACTGGGAAGCCTCAGACTTCCATATAAACAATGTCTCCTATAAGAATAAGACATTCATATAAAATTATTACCTGTGCAGATGCTTATCAGAAAGGCTATTTCACTAAGGAGAGCATAACCAATGAGCAAACTGCATTTGTCAGCTAAATGTAAAGACTGTAACTCAGGACAAGCAGATGTGCCTTCCATTGCCTCCTGGATCTATGAGAAATCAGTCTGTGGAAATTCAAACATCAATCTAGCCTCTGGGCATAGTCTGCCACTATTGCTGAAGAAAAACAGCCTGAAAAAACTGTCCTCTTTGCTATAGGCCATGGCCAAAGCTAAAAGCACTGACCAGGAACAAATCTCTCAAAGCTAACTGTCCAGGGAGTTCTTGACATTAGATAACATCGGTTCTCTGATTCCCATCTGGAGAGTTGTATCACCAGCAAAGTCCACTGGGGTCCCCAGGAAAAATAAGATGGAGTCTTTGTGATAAGATGCGATTTAACTTCTCCTTTTTGTTTAGTCTAGTTTCACTTGACTGTAGGATGCCTTGTGCAGAGGCCTGGCCCCTAACATGTCAGATTAGAATCCTCAGCACAGACCACAGCTTGGCAGGTCACAGGAGAAGAGCAACCACAGCACCTACAAAATGATGGTGATGGTAGACCATGTGCAGACCACACGCTACACCTAGCACTTTGATCTGGAGCCTTGAGCACATAAGTACACCTGACCTGCAAGAACTTTGCTCCCCCCTCCACAGATGAGAACACGACAAACCAGACCCACCATCAGCCTATTTGGGGAAGTGCGTGCTTTAGAACACGAGCTCATACCTCTCCAGTCTTTGATGAAATGATAAAACTTTCCTCTGCTTCTGAACTGAACTTGGTCTCACTCTATTGATGAGAGTGACACTGGGCAAAGAGGAGACAGTTGGGGCTTGACTTGAAGACTCAAGAACAGTTCCACTAGATCTGGACTAGAGTTGACGTTTTCTCTGGTTTTGGCCTAGCCATCTGTGTTAATTTCACTGATTTGGGCCACACTGCCCAGGTCACACAAGATCATATTTGTATCTTGCTCAGGTTTCATGAACACATATCTAATAATAACCCTGAATTATAGCTCACGTTCCACATCAGTGGGCCTAACCCTGGCTGCAGAGGTGATTGAGCATTTTAATGGACAATTAAAAGACAGGCTTAAATGACTGATGGGAAGTGTAAAGATAGTTCTAGCCCGAACTATCCATCTCAAGTGATCAGTTTCAGGGTCTCAATATAGCAATTCCCTAAAAGGGTACTTCTCGTTTGTACTATACATTTTACCAGGCTGTCTGGCCTCTTCCTCCAACTGTATAATCTTTTACAATTATTGACAGCTTGGTCTCTGTAGGGAACCTTCCAAGGACCTTCCATCCCCTTCAAGCACTTCCTGAAGACTCAAATCAATGGGGGATTAGAAGGGCTATTAAGTGATGAGGTGTGGAAGTAATCCTCCTCCTCTGTCTATCATCCAGATGCAAAGAATAGATTTTTGCCAACAAGGAAAACGGTGATCGATAATTAAAATAATGATCATCATTTTAGGACTCTAACATTTTCCTTAAGGAGGCCCTACTGCTTTGCCTCATGTAGCCCCATGGAATCAATATCAATATATAGAATAGAAACATTTATTGAACCACAAGAGGATCCAAGCCAGATGATTTGGATACCTCACCCCACAAAATGGATTAACAATACTATCCTTGCCCATATTGCCACATCATAGTCAAGGGGGAGGTCTCCTTGAACATTTAGGATGTGAGCTCCTTCAAACCTAAGAGCTTGGGTTGAGGAAAGGGAGGGTATTCTTTCCTATAGAATACCGACCCTGTGTGACTTCTGCCTAGCTGAACTTGGTGATAAATCTGCTCCAGGCAGATTCCACTGCCCTGAATGTGACACATTGTTGGATATGTCACTCATAGACAGATCCCACAAGTAAACATTTGATAGCTCTGCCACTGAATACCAGGAACAGACATTTTTCTAACTGCAGACCTTCTGATACCTCATGAAATCAAACCTTATGCCTCTGAACTGATGCTTTGCCACAACTAGATTCAGACACTGCAGAAGCTAAGTGCTATTGGAAGTTCGCTGGGAACACCTGGGAAACACCTGGGAAAGGAAGCAGAGGATCTGTCATCAATTTTAGGTGACAGATTAGATCTGGGTAGTGGCAGTCATCTCCTCCAATCTTCCCCTACACTCACCCCAGTTCTAGACAGAGGCTTCAACTCTGCTCAAGAATTCTGCCCACTAGGAGGGACTCTGAGCTGGTTGAGCCCCATATATTCAATGACTCTGTCCTCTTAGCACTATGTGTGTGTGTGTATGTGTGTGCGTGTGTGTGTGTGTGTGTGTGTGTGTGTGTGTGTGTATCCTCTTGGGATATTATTTCATTTGCATAAACCAGACATCACCTGTCTTCCTGCTACCAGTTTATGTACATATCGGCATTAATAAGAACAGCTCCTTTAACTGAATGTCACATTAAACTGACTCAGGCGGAAGCTCCAAAGTCAGGCAGAGTCCAATTACTAGACGGAATTGACAGGTGGCATTCCAAACTCTGCCCACAGGGATGCTCATGCGATTACCCCCACCATCAGGGTCATTCAATTAGAACATGTTTTGCACAACCTGTTCCTGAACCTCACTGAGATCATTAATGATTCTACCTCTGTTTCGTAGGTAAAAAGATCAGCTCATTTCTGTGGCCCAAATAATGTTCAGTAACTACACAGCCCTCAACTTCCTGCCAAGGACAGGTCTATGTGATTTACAACACCTCATTTCTCACCTGGATCAATAAAGCAGGCAAAGTGTAACAGTCAATTATGAGGCTTGAAAAAAAGCCTCCTGAATCTCTGAAGTAAGCCCTGCTGGGCTATAGGACATCTTTCCTGGCTTGGGAGTGATTGGGATCCACATCTCTGTGCACATCTTCAGGCAGGTCTGATCATCTTGCTTTGGGTGACTTTGATCATGACACTGGTTCAGTATTGCTTCCAAATAATTAACCAGTTATTGTCACAACTCCTTAAAAGCCCATCTATTTGGACCCATAGTGGGGTATGGTCCCACTAATTCACTCTGGCTCAGAAAGAAAAAGAGAAAGTTGAAGAATCTGGCTCCTGCCCCTAATCCTATGGATATCTTTAAGGCTTTATTTTCAAGTTTTTCACAAATAGCACTAAAAAAACTGTGTGAAACTTAAGGGCAAATCTAGTGTGTTAGCTGATATCTACAGGGCTTCCCTGTGGCCTCAGTGGTAAAGAATTTGCCTGATATGCAGGAGACCTGGGTTCGATCCCTGGGTTGGGAAGATCCCCTAGAGAAGGAAATCCTAACCCACTCCAGTATTCTAGCCAGGAAATTCCCATGGACAGAAGAGCCTGGTGAGGTACAGTCCATGGGGTTGCAAAGAGTTGAACATGACTGAGTGACAAAACACACACACACACACACACGGGTTCTAAACATATTCTATTTGGGAGTACAGGGGAGTTTTGCCAGGCCATTACTTCTACTCGGCTATTATGAAGCAAACTCATAAATATTCAAGTTCCAAGAAAACTTTCACACTGTAATTTTGACCTGAGGCTGGTTGACTTTGTCAACTATCTGTCCTTACCTCTGTAGCTTTTTGTCCTATTTGCTATACTTAGAGCTTCTCCTCTATCTGTACATTAAGAGCTGTCTCTGACTTCAAAGGCTCTGACAATTCTGCTTCTTTTTTTTATTGGTGTATAGTTGTCTTGCCATGTTGTGCTGTGATTTGCTATACTATGAAGTGAATCAGTCATATGCATATGCATAACCCCTCCCTCTTGAGTCTTCCTCCCACCTTCCTTGTATCCCACCCATTTAGGCCACCACAGAGAACCGAGCTGAGTTCCCTGTGCTAAACAGTAGGTTCCCACTAGCTATTCTCTATGTCTGTGTCTCTATTACTGCCCTGCAAACAGGCTCATCTCTACCATTTTTTTAGATCCCATATATATGCTTTAATGTATAATATCCGTTTTTGTTTTTTTTTCTTTCTGACTTCATTCTGTATGATGGACTCTAGGTCCATCCACATCTCCACAAATGACCCGTTTTCATCCTTTTTATGGCTGAGTAACATTCTGTTGTGTATACGTACCACATTTTCTTTATCCATTCATCTGCTGATGGAGATTTAGGCTGCTTGCATGTCCTGGCTACTGTAAATAGTGCGGCAGTGAACACAGTTACGTGCATCTTTTTCGGTTATAGTTTTCTCAGGGTATCTGCCCAGCAGTGGGATTGAGGGGTCACATGGTAGTTCTCTTTTTAGTTTTTTAAGGAACCTCCAGACTGCTTCTTATATAAGAGTGTGAAGAACTCCAGGGATCTAGTCTCTAGTGAAAATAATGAAACCTATCTTAAACTCCAATTATTTGAAATCTCTGGAAATAGCACAATAGACAGAAATCAGGAGAGAAAAATATCCCAAAAAATTTTGTTAAGAATTATGAGAATCGGAGGTACTTGAACCACAACCTGTACCTTTCTTCCCCAGACTCAGTTTATCATTATGAAATCTTTACCCTAGACTGGGGCAGCCAAGGAGTCTGTGATTCCTGCATACTGAATACTGAAACTTTTATTACTATATAATGTCTCCTTAGACCTTTTTAAAGATAGTTTTAATATTTTATTTTTCTGCTCTTAATATAACTTCTCATATCTCATTACTTACTGGCATTTCTCTAATACATGTTTTCCATTATTCTTTTAATTAAAAAACTTTTATCTTTTATGTTCTTGTAAACAGCATATGTCTTTAAGTTAGGATCATTTTCAAGAGTAACCCAGAAGATTGGTTTCTACCTAAATCTGTATTCTGTGCTCAATTAATCTAATTTCTCTGGCTAATATCCCATAAAATGTCTTAAAATGATCTGGCCTGCTAATGGTACCTTGTCTTATTTCTGGTCCCATTATAGGTTTATTCTAGAAGGATAGAAAGGCAAGTATATAAAAACATATTCATCCTAGATAGATATGTACACAGATATTTCCTCTTGTCTTCATACAATTTGGATGAGAAAATGAGTATGTTTTATCTGTCTTCTTGATCTATTCTCTTATCTCTTGCTTTAAATATAATGAGCTTAGGTTCACAGAGTGATTTGTACAAACTCATTAATTAATAGCTAATTAATAACAGAAAGAAACCTAAGTCATCAAGCTCTTAATTTCCATGCAAGGGCCCTTTCCATTAAACTGTGTCTTCAATATACATGTTTAAAATTTTATAGCGCAGAAAGAATTAAATGCAAACATAATAGTTGTGAAAAGGCACTTCTAAATAACTTTTGTAAGTAATGCTTAGAATCGAAACGTAGCAATTGTTACAGAAGTACTTCATGTACAAGACCAAAAACAGCTCCCACTTTTATAAAACCAATGCATCAGAAAGTCAGTATATATCCTATTGATGTGCTCATTAGAAGTGGAGACTGAGTTACAAAGTTCAATCAACAACTGTTCAATGTAGGATTTCAAGTGGACTTCATTGGCCCAGCACACCAATCTATAGGTGTTCTGCTTTTAAATCAGCCAAGATGCTCAGAACTTTATTTCTTCCTGAATTAGCTAACCTTTCCTCGGCATTTCATATTATTTTTAATCAAAAATTTCTCTGCTATTTATCTCTAACCTGTTTATTGACCCTGAGTTTATAGGCAAGAATCACATATGACTGAAATTGAAAGCCGTGGGAGGCTGCAAAGTTGGATCGTTTTTATTGAAGAGCTCAGAAGATTAACCACATGACCTTGTGATTTATAATAGCACTTATAAGCCAAGGAGTTTCACACAATTGGATAGATTCCACAAATACCTTCTACTTCAGAACTCACAAAGGCTGCCTTTTTCTACTAATCATTTTTACTAGTGTTGTTATTGTTAATGGATAAATAAAAGAAAAATTACATTGAGATTAACATGCCAGATTTTAACTCTAAGCGTTTTATGTCCCAGAGTGGAAACTCACATTATAAAAATAGGTCCAGCTCTAAAGTATAAACAGTGTACACAGTGAATAAATAACCAGAGTAATTTTCCTAAGAAGGATCTTGGATGGGAGTAAAATTAAAATGACTTTGTGAGACTGGAAAATATCTTACAAATGAAGGATGCATATAAAAGGAGGAAAGTGCCAAGAAAAATATTTAAGACAAAGAAACTCAAAATAATGTAAAATTAAAATAAAATCTATAATAAAACCTTATGAATCAGTTATCTTCTCACATACTATTGACATCAAAAATAAACAAGAGAGGAAAAAATATATACTTTTTCATAAAGTAATATTAAAAGTGGTCCTTTCTCCCCATGTCCATTCATAAGAACATGGAAGACATAATAAAGCCAAAGTTACTTTATATGTACATATAAAGTAAAAAAGATAAAACCAATGCAAAAATCACTATCATTTTGTTTGAAATATTAAAAAAAGTTGACTCAGGTTTACAGTATACCTAAGAAAAGGTAAATGAAAGTACAAAGTTTTGCAGAGCTTGAATTAATGCTTGTTATTTATTTATACTTGTCAAAATTCTCCCTAATTGCAAGAGAACTGAGGCAATTTACAAATCATTTGTAACAAACAAGTGTGCAAAATGAATGGAACTATTTTTGCTCAACCCTCTCCTCCCCATCTCATCCCAGAGATATACACCCTGGAGTGCGGGAATTGCACGGTCCATGTACCTTGTCATGCAAGGACAGCCAACTATTTAGAACAACAACAACAAAAATTAGAACAAACTTTATATTCCTAAGGACAGAGTTTGAAGAAGCCTGCTAATTTCTATAAAACATCTTCCTGTGTTCTTATAGACTAAAATGTACTTTCATTTGTAATATTGTGAGATAGGGAAGGGGATTAGAAAAGTCTTTGAAAGAAAGTATATGGGGAGCTAGCAATACAGTTCCTAGTCCTCTTTGCCTTCATTCTATCACCCTGGAGAATGGGAAAACAGTATCAGATATGTCTCCTCATGGATGGGTGAACTTGAGAGGAGAAATCGGTGTTTGCTTCCCGCATGGTCACTTCTGAAGGTTGACAATATATTATTCAGTGGGACATAGCACAGAACCGCAGAACTGCCCAGGGGGCTACTGAGCCAAGCAGAGGAAGAAGAAGAAGTTAAAGTGTGTATTGTTAGCGGGGCCCAAATAGTCACAACTGTCCTTCAATCTTTCTTTAACAGAGTGTCACAGGAAAGCTGCCCAAAAGAAACATGCACAAAGACATCACACCCATCAGAGCCAAACAAACTTAGTAGGAGGAGCTCCTCCTCTGCCCTTCGCCTGCCACGTGAGCAGCAGGCCTCCCGTCCCCGCTGCCCTACCTACAGGCCAGGATGAGAGGGACATCCTTAGGTGTACAGACTCAACATGGAGACGTGAAGGAAGGAAATTTAGAAAGCGAGTTTGAAATCCTGAGTAATTGAAGAAAGGATTATATCAAACATCTTATTGACTGTTCACCCAAGAGAAATATAAATTTTAATAACTGGATTAAGTGTGGATATTACTGGATATATATGAATCAATAATGGAGAAAAAAATGATTCCTTCTCTACATAAATTTGGGGATCCAGAGACTAGAACCATTCATATAAACTTTACATTTGACTATATCAGCATTGAGAGTCATCAGGAAAGATACACATGGTAGATTAGGACACAGCTGACTGACCTACAAGTATATACTTGACCTAAATTGGTGTAGTCCTTACTCATCAAAGGTCTCACTCAGAAATGAGGATTTGGTTTTGGGCTAAGGAAATTATTAGTTTGACACGTTGTTGCTTTTGAAACTTTTGTTGTTTGCTGTTGTGTATTTTGGTGTAAGTTGGGTCACTTGGTTGAGGTTGCTTTTAAGTCTTGCCCTAGAGAGGGTCGAACTAATCAGCTCAACCTGAGTCACAAGCCCACCCCTTGGCAAAAGGGATCAGAAACTGGCTCATGCAGAACCATTTGTAGTGAGAAGAGGACATTCCCACAAAGAAAAGATACTAAAAAAAATAAAACAAAGTGTAAGTTTAACACCTGCATGAAAGAACAAGAAGACAAGCATAGATAGAGAGAAAGTACTTAGTCTAGTGAAAATAACTGAACTAAGAATTCCTACTGAGCTTCTTTACAAAGAAAAAAGATAATAAAGAATAATATAATTGTTCTTGACAACTAAAAAGAGGAAGTGGAACAGTTAAACAAGAGAAATTTAACTGAGTAACACATAGTACTTTTCTCAGAAGCCTTATCTAATGATCCTGAAGGAAAAAAAAAAGATAAACAAGTGTTGACGAGGACAGGAAGAAGGCATCATATAGTAAATTAAAATTATGTGATGCCCTATTTTGGAGAACTAAAAAAATCATCTACTATTTAACTATCTGATACAATGTATATTCAGAATTAAAGACCCTTCTGTGACCGATGTTGAAGTGGTTTCCAAAGTCTAGCAGCATACCAGAATCACTAGGAAAGAAAAGTGTTAATCACTCGGCCATGTCTGACTCTTTGCTACCCATTCACGGTAGCCCGCCAGGCTCCTCTGTCCATGGAATTCTCCAGGGAAGAATACTGGAGTGGGCGATGATCCCCTTCTCCAGAGGATCTTCCCGACCCAGGGACTGAACTTGGGTCTTCTGCATGGCAGGCAGATTCTTTACCGCTTGAGCCACCAGGAAAGCCCAGAATCACCAGGAGTACTTAGTAAAAGTAAGGATTTCAATGGTCTAGATCGAAGCCTAAGAAGCTGTACTTAGTTCCCCTAGCAATTTTGATTCAGGTATCCCTGTTTGGGCACCACTGTTTTACACTGAAGTCTCAAACACTGATCATCCTAGCCCGGCATCTGAGAGGACTTTGGACATTTGCCCATAGACCCATCTGTTTCCCTTGCCCTATTCTCCTGACTCTTGTTAAGGTGGGAAGAGAGGCTGACCCCATGGCCTGTTTTTTCCTAGCTGATTTTGTCTGTGGGAGGTAGTGCTAAGATATGAGATGGCAGAGGAAGGAGGGGAGGCCGAGGTATTGTTGCCATCCCTATCACCACCCACTCCTGAGGCTGCATTTAAAATTTTGGCCATGAGTCTTCCATGGCTTCCACCCTACTAGACCATGTTCCCTCCTTGATTCCAGCTCAGATAGACAGACTCCACTGGTAGAATTGATTTCTGGGCTCTTGAACTCTGTCTCCTTTATTTTCTTGAGCTTTGGAGGGCTCTGGAAGAGAAAGTTGCTTTCAGCTGCCTATGATCTCGAGGTTGTCTCCCAGTCCCCTGTTCGGCCTCTCAGGTCTTCCACCACCCATGTAACCAATTCTATATATTCAATTCTTTCAATTCAAAACCATAAAATGGATTTTGACCAGATCATGTCTGATACTGTGTGGTTAACTGACAGATCAATATATTTCAAATACAAAACACATACGCAATGATGCTGATATTACAGATAACAGTTCAAAAGGCAAAGATCCCTATAGACATGTATTAATACAACTATGACTTGTATTTTTCATTTAGAGGGCTACCACAACAGTACATTAGAATGGAGGTGAGTTTCATTATTGCCTACAGAAAAAACAGACTATGCTCAGAAAACAGCTTTTTCAACATATGTTTTAGCATATGTTTAATTGAAAACTCATGTTCCACCCAATAATAACTAGAGAAGTTGTCTGTGGCCTAAAACTTCTGATAACAGAAGTTACCAATCATTATAACATAAAAGAAACTTCATACAGTTCCTCTGGAATGGAAAACTTATGATCTTCAAAATACACTCACAGATACATCAAACCATATGGTTAATATATATTAAATGCATAATTGATTTTGGTAAAATTGATATAACTATGGTTATTCAAACATTTACCGATAGCAATTTTTTTTTTTTTTTTTTACGTTTGTGAACACAGGTTTTGATAAAAGACTTTCATGGGAGAACAAAATAGTATAAAGATTTGCTTATGTGGAAATTCTAGATTACTTTTTCAGTAAGAATTGATGCTTTTGAACTGTGGTGTTGGAGAAGACTCTTGAGAATCTCTTGTACTGTAAGAAGATCCTAAAGGAAATCAGTCCTGAATATTCATTGGAAAGATTGATGCTAAAGCTGAAACTCCAATACTTTGGCCACTGATGCAAAGAACTGACTCATTGGAAAACACCCTGATGCTGGGAAAGATTGAAGGTGGGAGAAGGGGATGACAGAGGATGAGATGGTTGGATGGCATCACTGACTCAATGGACATGAGTTTGAGTATACTCTGGGAGTTGGTTATGGACACGGAGCCTGGCCTGCAGCAGTCCATGGGGTCACAAAGAGTCAGACAGGACTGAGTGACTGAACTGAACTGCACTTTTTTAGTGTATCTCCAAACATTCTTTTGTTGCCATCACTGGTTATTATAGATGATTGGGTGACACATTTAACTATTTACACAAAATTATGTTACCCAAGCTTCTATTGGCAATATGAACACTATCAATACCTAGAAACTTGTGAACTTAGAAATTTTCACCAATTAGCAGAATAAAATAATGACCTACAAAGCATTTTCTGAAAAGATTATTTATTATACCTCAATTTACACACAATTAATCCCTATTTCTCTGTTAAAGTGAAAACTCTATGAAGGCAGAAAATTTGCTATTTGTTCTTCTTTAAAAAAAAAAAAAAAAAAAAAAACTGAGACATATTAAAAATTTTAAGAGTTTAGCAGAACAAAAGTCTATTCAAGCCAGGCAGTACCAAAGCAAAAATGTCAGAAGCTCAACTGAAAAGAGCTGAGGAAATATAGGGAACTTGGAAGCAAAGTAAGGAACTTACTGATTGGCTGAGGCTTAAAGCCTAGTTGGTGGTTTGTGATTGGCTGTCCTTGGGTTTCACTTTCATTACCTTGAGCCATTATGGGCTTAGATTTTGGTTTGCTAATATAGACTGCCCCAATATTAGAACCTCCTCTGTCTAATGGCCTCCTGACTTATCAGTCTGTCCAAAGAATTTAGGACAGTACCTGGCACAGAGTAAGTCCTGAAAGAATATTTATAGTGTTGAAATAAATTAAACTGAATTACATTGAATTAATTAAGAGGTTTAAGTGTCTAATTCATAATTTGTACAGAAATAATTCCAGGCCATCATAGAAGCTGCTAATACTATGTTATTTTCTTTATCTTTGCTCTGAAAAAAGATAGAGAGAGTATGAAGCTCCAACCATCCACAAAAGTCAGAAGACCGGGCGTGAAGTGAGAGCAAGTCTGCATGTGTGACTTACCCAGCAGTTACTGAAATGGTTCTCTGATACACTCACTCTGAACACTGTTTCAGTTGGACAGCTGTGACAGAATACCATAAGAGGCAAATCTTTTCTTACAGTTCTGAAGGCCGGGAAGTCCAATGTCTAGACACCAGTAAATTCACTATCTGGGAATGGCACACTTTCTGGTTCATAGACAGCTGTTTTTTTCACTGTGTCCTCACAATGTGGAAGCACCTTTTTTATAAAAGCACTAATCACAATTGTGAGGGTGTTGACTTAATCACCTCCCCTAAAGCCCACTTCTTAATATCATCACTTTGAGGGTTAGAATTTCAACATGAATGAGGTTGGGGAGGAAGGGGGCATAAACATTCAGTCTATAGCACTGACCAAAAAGAAACACCATTTCCTAAAATGATGCCTCTTTAAAATACCAAGTTATGTTTTAGTGAGACTATAAATGATGTAAAGTAAAGTAAAATATATGGTTAGAAACACCCTTTACCTGAGAGTTATCCATACTCAAATATTTTTTAGATTAAAAGTATAACAAACTATTGAAACCTTTTGGAGGTGTAGATAAAGTCCACAAAATAAAATAACAAGCAGATGTGGGCATGCACTGTCACTCTATTTTCAACTTCATAAAGGTGTGACTATATGTTCAGAACTGCCTTCCCTGTGTAGAAGGAGATTAGAAATGAGAGTTAGTCAGTAGAGGAAACTGCATCAGATTTTAGAGGCAAAAATGCAGCAATGGTCATTGCTCCCTGAGGATTTTGGGGTCTAATATAGTAATGGACACCAGGGCTTCCCTGGTAGTTCAGACAGTAAAGAATCCGCCTGAAAATATGGGAGACCTGGGTTTGATCCCTGGGTTGGGAAGATCCACTCCAGTATTCTTACCTGGAGAATCCCCATGGGCATAGGAGACTGGCTGGCTATAGTCCATGAGATCACAAAGAGTCGGACACCACTGAGTGACTAAACACACACTTAAGAGTGGACAGACCCAGAGGTGTCCAGGTGGATCCAGCTGCTCTCCCCCATCTCCAGTCTGCGTCTAGCTTTTTATTCTCAACCACTGAACAAGGGGCCAACAGCCTTAGCCACAATCAGAAGCTTGTCTGTGCACGACAGAGATGTTAATTGCACAGGAGTAGTAGCTATCCATACATTGATGTTCTCACTTGTCAGATATGCTGAAAATTCCTACCAGTCCACTCATTTCAGTGCCTCGGAAGGTAGATTAGGAATTTCTCTCTTATCTTCTGTCTCCTGCATCAGAACTCTACTTCCTCAGGTTTTCCTGCAACTTTATAATAAATCTCTTATCATGTATTATTTGTAATGGTTCTATTTCCCTAAATGGACACTAACTGATACAATGGATTTCTGATGCCAGACACTAAATTGTTAGAATATATCTCTTCTAATTCCATCAAGTTAGAAGTCAATAACTGTTGGTAATGGTATTTTATCTTAATTTTATTAGATTTTTAGAATAAAATCTGCTATCTTTTCAAACAAAAGATCAACTGCATTTATGTTCAGATACCCAATAACTTCTGGAGATCCTTTATAATATTATATATTAGTAATATAAAAGTAAATATACGTGTAAATCCATGGCTGATTCATATCAATGTATGAAAAAACCCACTGAAATGTTGTGAAGTAATTAGCCTCCAACTAATAAAAAAAATAAAAAAGAAAAAAGAAAATAAAAAAAAGTAAATTGAGACCAAAAGTGTTTTTGATTATTTATTTAATATCACATGCCATTGTTTTACACTTTTTATTTCTATGTTTTAAATATTTGCTTTTGTGGTTAATATATATGAATAAATGTGTTTAATTAAATATATAATATGACATACATTATAAATCATATAACTGATATCAGGAAAATTGTTTCCCCTTTTCAGTGTCTTACTATGGAAAAAATGTCCAAAATCATGTAGAAAAAAAGTGTTTAAAGAACCAGATTATTTAACCTAAAGGAGGCTCAAATACTAATTCACAGTATGTGCTTCCATTCCTGTAAAAGTATCACTCATTAAATTAGATATGTATTACTCTCTGGACTATTTTCTCAAGAACGTAGTTTCTTTCAAGAATCGTATCCTATCAACATTGCATCAGCAGTAAATAGCACACATAAATGGCACATAGTTGGTACAAGGTATTTTGAATAAATGGATGACTGAATCTCTTGGCCACCCTCTGCCTACTGTCAGTTATCTTCTACTTACCACGGACACATAAATTATTCCAAAATATCATGGCTACCTTAATGGCTAAGTCAATCAATTATCAAAAGGAGTCCGTTTCTGAGTTTCTCTCATTGTTTCTGTGATACAGAGATTAAAGAGCAGCTCAGTTGGATTGCTCCGGTTTGGGGATCTCTCATGATGTGACCGTCAGGAGGTGGCTCATCCCGGATCATCTGAGAAGTTCTTTCATTCCTCTGTCTGGCATAGCATCTGGGAACCTCAAACAGCTGGGGCTGGGACACTCGAGGCTCCTTGAGCTCCTTCTCTCTGTCTTTGCAGTGTCTCCGTGTAATCTCTAACACGGTGGCTTCAGTATAGCCGGCGTCGGCTCAGGACTGTCAAGACAAGGGCCCTTTTACGGCAGGAGTGTCAAAGGACTCGGCACGGGTTTTTAAGCTGTCCCATACCGTCTACATTTTAGTTCAGCTGAATAGTTAATACTTTCTTATGTCACCGTTATTTAGTGTTGATACTTGATATTTAACATAAAAGCAAGGGTTTATATTTTCTTACTGAATGTTTTCCAATACATTTATAAGCTGAGAAAATGGTTATCACCAATATTACAGGGGATTTAATTTGTATCCAGACACAACTTCCCCTTCTAACCCAACAACATCACTTTAAATGCCAAATCCTAACTTTCTGGTTTGGAGACCTTATGATATTGAAAGTCGTTAACTAGTGAGATGTCTGTAAGAGGGAGTTCAGGTAGAGATCAGGGAAGATTTGAGACGTGAGCACACCTGACTTCTGCTGGGTGGTTCATGGGCAACAAGCAGGTTTCTGTTACTAGAAAGTCTTCTCTAGAGAGCAAAGACAAGATATCAGGCAATCTCCACACCTTATTCAAATAGCTAAGAATAACTTTCCATTACTAGGTCCACGTGGGCCTCTCAAGTGGCTCAGTGGTCAAGAATCTCCTGCCAAGCAGGAGATGTGGGTTCAATTCCTGGGTCAGGAAGATCCCCTGGAGAAGGAAATGGCAACCCACTCCAGTATTCTTGCATGGGAAATTCAATGAGCAGAGAAGCCTGGTGGGCTACAATCCATGGAGTCGAAAAGAGTCAAAAACGACTTAGCGACTAAACAACTAGATCCACGCAGTGTATTTATCTAGCCTGGAAACGTATTCTGTTGTGTGGACTTCCAAACTCATTTCCTGATTTCTAGATGGCCCTGTGTCCTCTCTCCTTAGGCCCAACCAATTTTCCATCTTTCACCTACATCCCCCTGTTTGAGCCCAGAACTAAAACTCCCAAAGAGTGAAGAAATCTGAATCTTATAACATTCTCTTCTCTGTCTCGTTTTACAGCATCAACTCTATTCTTTATTTACTTCAGCGGCTTTATTTTTTCTTTTCATTAAACAAATGCATCAATTGTCATCTGTATGTGCATATGTGCTAAGTTGCTTTAGTCATATCTGACTTTTAGCGACCCTATGGACTATAGCACGCCAGACTCCTCTGTCCATGGGATTCTCCAGGCAAGAATACTGTACTGGGTTGCCAGGTTCTTCTCCAGGGTATCTTCCCAACCCAGGGATCAAACTTGAGTCTCATTATGTCTCCTGCATTGCAAGCTGGTTCTTTACCACTAGTGCCTCCAGCCCAAATACCAGACACTATTCTACATATTTGGGATGTATATCAATGAATCAAACAAATAAATATCTCTGCTCTTCTAATTCTATAATAAACATAACAAATAAGTAAATTACAGTGATAAAAGTTGTATGTAAACTGTAGAATAGAGCATGGCAATTTGAATAGGATACCAAAAGCTTTGCTTTCAAAACTCTTTCTTTGATAAATGCTTTAAGATAAGGATAATTCAGATAGGGAAAAAATCAACTTCTTTCTTTCTCATTGCTGCAACTCCTGCAACTAATTTTTTTCAAAGTAGTGTATTGTCTCTGCCTGTTGAGGCAAGGGTGCTTTGCAAAGAAGTGTGGAAATGAAGGGCAAGCAGATTATTATTTCAGCATGCTCTCTCACTGTACCAGTATTACAGTCTGCAAATACAAAGACAAGAATCTTCTCATAAGTGAGAAATTGCTTACTCACGCTTACTAATACATACTATTAGTTTTAAATAACTTTCTTTAGGAAAGATAGGAAATGATCATCAAACCCTTGGAAATGAAAGTCTGCTTTGCTAATGAGGTTTATAGATTATTGTGGTGTTATGGCAGAAAAACTTATTGAAATAAGAAATGCTTTTTTCTCACTTTCATGGCTCATCCTATTTCATACTTTGTTACGTCTTTGCCTGAGACATGCGGTGTGATGTGTGTTGTGTTCTTCAGTGGCTTCAGCTGTATCCAACTACGTGCAACGCTATGGACTGTAGCCCACCAGGCTCCTTCGTCCACAGGATTCTCCAGGCAAGAAGACTAGAGTGGGTTGCCATGCCCTCCTCCAGGGGATCTTCCCGACCCAGGGATCAAACTTACATCTCTTATGTCTCCTGCATTGGCAGGTAGGGTCTTTATCACTAGGGCCATCTGAGAAGCCCTGTGGTGTGATAGAAAAGTCTAAAGAATCCAAAGGCAAAGGTTCTCACCATGTTTTAAAACATCCTCAGTCTTTTGTTGTTGTTGTTGAGATAATATGTATTTATTTAGAAATTAAGTTTATTAATTTTGAAAACTTGTTGCTTTGAAACAACTTGAGACACACAGAAAGTTGCAAAAACAGTAAAATCATCTTCATAGGCCCTTCACCTACAGTTCCTAAATGTTAACATTTTACTTCATCTCCAGCATTCTCATTGAAAACGTACTGATTATTTTTAAAATTATCTTTTTTAAGATATATATTTATATGCTGTTTTTAATGAAGTATAGTTAATTTACAATGTTGTGTTAATTTCTGCTGTTCAGTAAAGTGACTCAGTTATACACACACACACACATATATACACATACTATTTGCTATATTTACAGTAGCCAAGATGTGGAAACAACTTAAATGTCCATTGGTAAATGAATAGCTAAAAAAGATGTCATACATATATACAATGGAATATTACTCAGCCATAAAAATGAATGAGATAATGCCATTTGCCAAAACATGGATGGACCTAAAGATTATCATTAAGTGAGGTAAGTCAAACAGAGAATGACAAATATCATGTGATATGACTTATATGCAGAAGCCATTATGTTTTATTGTAGGTTATTGAATATAGTTTTTTGTACTATACAGTAGGACATTGTTGTTTATGCTATACAGTAGGACCTATGTTGCTTATTCTATATATAAAAGGTTACATCTGCTAACCCTCACTTCCCACTCTATCTCTCCCAACTCCCTTCACCTTGGAAATCACCAGTTTTTTCTCTATGTCCCTAATTCTGTTGCATAGGTAGGCTCATTTGTGTCATATTTTAGATTCCACATATAAATCATATCATATGGTATTTGTCTGTCTTACTTATTTTACTTATATGATAATATCTAGTTGCATCCTAGTCTTTTGAAAAGATAAAATTAAGTGTGTGTGTGTGTGTGTGTGTGTGTGTGTGTGTGTGTGTGTGTGTGTATAAAGGGAGGACAGGGAAAGGCTTCTAGGGGCAAGGGGAGACAATGGAAGAGCCTACTCCAGCCTGGAAAGTGTTGCAAGAGTAACCTGACCCATTTAGGACCACATCTTAGCAGCACATTGATCAAGGCACAAAAGTCAGAGGGAATGGCTATATGATGTACAACAGAGCCAGGTTTAAGGGGAAGAGTCTCAATATCATCAAATGTCTTATGCCACAGAGATAAAGTGTGTCAAAATATATATTTCTTAAATGTTAAGAAACATAGTTCTCACACAAATAGATAAGGAGGGTGCATCAACTCATTAGCCAACTGAACCAGAATGGCCAAGTTGGTTCAAAGGATGGTAAAGTACACGCATACATAGTCAATAAAAAAAGAAATACAAAATTCCAGAATAAAATCCCTAAATTACAAAGCCAGTTAATGTTGTCTTAGAGAATAATAATAAACAATCTATAGGATTGCCTTCTTTATCAAAAAGAAATATCTCTTCAACAATAAACTTATTTTATCTTATTGGAGTTCTTTGATAAAATTTATTTTTATAGAGTTGCAAAGATTCTACTGAATAGCAAATGCTAAACCAAATACACATAATTCCACCTATAGGATCAAAAAACCCTTTTTATGAGAAGCCAGTATGACAATGAAGAGCATGTATTCCTTTTTTTTTGGCCTTACTTTCAAATTTTTGATTACTTTAAAACAGGCAAAAGCTGTAGATACCTCCAAATTAAAGGAATAGCAACAGAATTAGATATAATGAGAGTAAAGTCAGCAGAAAATAGTTACGTAGTTCAAGATGATTAAAGAGACTCACAGTTGGAAACCTTGGCACAATCCTAGGAGAAGAAGGAGAGGAAATTCAAATGAGTACAGTTAATTTTTCCATCAGCCAGGCAGGGTTGGGATTTGGATATGGACTTAGCAAAGAATAATGACAATGCGATACTTTCATTGCAACCTAATGTTATGTCTAGAATTTATTCTCAAGAACAAATAACACAATTAGATCTTAAGCTGTCAAAGGCTCACAAGAACACAAGAATCCAGAAGATCAATATAAATTTCTGTCTTTCCTAAAAAAAGTTCTACTTTTTATAAGTTGTAATTGTGGTAGTAATGTAACCCTAATGATGATGAATTGGAAAACACGTGATTGGTTAAAGCAGTCAGTCCAACCAATCAAGGATTTTTTGAAACATTTGCTTCTTTGATTTTAGTTTAAGATACTAAACAGCCTGGCCCAATGATGGTGAAAGGCATCAGATTGCTATACATTTTCTATATTTGCACTGACCAGATCAGCTTGACGCCTCTCTATACTAAGCTGAAGTCAAGGTAGGGTGGGAGTGCAGTTACACACGGTGTCCTGGTAATCACAACAGAGCAAATCATCTTCTGAGCTCATTACTTTTGATTGTGTTGTGTTAATGGGCATTCTCAGAATTCCATTCTCTCTTCTCTTACTTATTCAACTGCAAGCCTCCAGCAAGTATCTTATCTCTCAAGGCCAGAGTTTTCCCATCAGGGAAGCTAAGGTTTGGTCTTCAACCTCTTTCCAGGTTTCAAAATCTATGCTTGAACATACCTGACTAATAAGCTCTTTACTACAGCAGAGCTACTAAACACATAAAACCAGAAGTGCAGAAGAAAAAGGTCAAAACCCAGATGAAGACAATGTCTATTTTTAAAGTGGTTATCCAATTACCAAGACAAATTAGAACAATTTTTAATTATATAAAGTGAAATTAGATCCAAGGACTTCCCTAATGGTTCAGCAGTAAAGAATCCACCTGCAATACAGGAGATGCCAGTTCCATCCCTGTGTTGGGAAGATGCCATGGAGGAGTTGGCAACGCACTGCAGTATTCTTACCTGGAGAATCCCATAGACAGAGGACCCTGGTGGGCTACAGTCCGTAGGGTCACAAAGAGTTGGACACGACTGAGCTACTGAGTATGCATGCACATTCAAGAAGCACACCTTGGAAGAAATTAAAGCTTGGTTACAGAAAAGAAAATAGTGCCAAACGTCTTAAAAAGAAACCCACCCCCCCAAAACCCTTACTAGATTCATGGAGTGTTTAAAAACTAAACACATGTATACACACATACATACACACATCTCATAATAAAACTCATTTAAAGGAAGACATATTAACTAAATAAGGGGGGGGGGGGGGTGAAAGAAGAAGAAGAAGAAAAGAAATGGCACGTGTATCTGTTTTGCCCAGAGACATTTGGCTGCAACTCAGGAAAATCTGAGTCAACAGACAAATAGGTAAATAGGGAGAATTAGATTTTTTTTTTCACTCCAACCTCATCCTCTTTGAGACAAGTCGCTGGTGTTGTGTACACCTGGAAGTACTCTGGATACCTTGTTTAGAGGCACAGACTCCTGCAAGGAGCACTGGTTCCCCCCACTCCCACCACCCACTATTTCATTTGCCATATATACAAATTCTCTTCCTTTGAGAGCTAGGAGGCAAGAGGTGAGACAACCTGGTCACCTTTCAACATCTCTGACTGCAAAGGATTTTCAGTAAACATCAGAAGAAAAGCCTTCACAGCATTCAGCAAAAAATACAAACAATGAAGCTCATACTTATTCAGCAACCCCTGGGAAGTTTCCAAGAATCAGGTGATACCAGTCATCAAAGAAACTGCAGGCATATGGGGCCAGGCCTCAGGAGGGCAGACCTTCCTTGAAAGAATCTGAGATTAAATGATAGCTTTCTATAGACATAGGAGCTCAGAAAAAACTGCCAGTATAGAAGAGTATTAACTCTCAGGAGTATATTTTCAATGCAGAGTACAAGCAATTTAACTACTGACTCTCACTGACGTTAATAGTGACTATGAAGTTAAATCCTAATCTGGCACTTTCAACTTGAACCCTGCATCTTTCTTCTCTTGCTGAGACAGACAGAGAAAATTTTGTTACTCATTTATATCTGACTCTTGCGACCCCATGAGCTATACACTCCATGTAATTCTCCAGGCCATAATACTGGAGTGAGTAGCTGTTCCCTTCTCCAGGGGATCTTCCAAACCCAGGGGTTGAACCCAGGTCTTCTGCATTGCGGGTGGATTCTTTACCAGCTGAGCTACCAGGGAATCCCACTGAGAAAGAGAGAGAGAGAATTTTGCCACCTATGCTGGGGAGAGAGGGGATGAGGATAAAATGAGTTATTTGGTTCATAGCATTAGGCACCCAATATAATCCACTGTTACACATTTCAAAACTTTGAAAGAATTGTCTGAATTTTTGCAGAGGTCAAGCTATGTAAAAGATAAAGAAGATACATGTTTTTGTTATACCAATGAACAAAATGCTTACTTATTTTCTTAGAATCACAGGATTTTAGGTATTTAATCTGAATGCTTTCTAATATTTAGTTCACTAATTGTTTTGATGGCATCTTTTTTATTAATACTTATTTCAGTGCATTATTCAAGAATTTTGGCTTCTTATATGTATCTACTAAGAGCAACTGAACAATAACAAGAACAGTTAACCTCTCTTCCCAGGAAGAAGCACATATATCCAAATTCGTTAACACAATTTTATAGGGTTCACAAATTCCCTGAAAACCAATCATGGATTAAAAAGTCCCAGCTTAAGAATCTTTAATCTAATGTTGTTCTGTTGCTAAGTCATGTCCGACTCCTTGTGACCCCATGGACTGCAGCATGCCAAACTCCTCTGTCCACAGTCTCCCAGAATTAGGTCAAATTCACATCCACTGAGTCATTGATGTTATCTAACTATCTCATTCTCGGCTGCACGCTTCTCCTGTTGCCTTCAATGTTTTCCAGCATAAGGGTCTTTTCCAAAGAGTTGGTTCTTCGCATCAGGTGGCCAAAGTATTGGACCTTCAACTTCAGCATCAGTCTTTCTAATGAATACTCAGGGTTGATTTCCTTTAGGATTGATTAGTCTGACCTCTTTGCAGTCCAAGGGACTCTCAAGAGTCTTCTCCAATACCACAGTTAAATCCACCAATTCTTCGACCCTCAACCTTCTTTACGGTCCAAATCTCACATCTATACATGACTACTGGTAAAACCATAGTTTTGGCTATATGCACCTTTGTCAACAAAGTGATGTCTCTGCTTTTTAATATGCTGTCTAGGTTTGTCATATCTTTCTTTCCAAGGAACAAATGCCTTTTAATTTCATGGTTGCAGTCATCATCTGAAGTGATTTTGGAGCCCAAGAAAATAAAATCTGTCACTACTTCCACATTTTTCCCATCTATTTGCCATGAAGTGATGGAACCAGATGCCACAATCTTAGTTTTTTGTGTTTTCTTTTTTTTTTCATTTATTTTTATTAGTTTAAAGGATCAATCCAAGAAAAGATCTTAGTTTTTTGAATGCTGAGTTTCAAGCCATCTGTTTTACTCTCCTCACAGGAAATATGGACACTCTGTGCACGTTCAGGAATCAGTCGTATCTGATTCTTTGTGGCCCCATGGACTGTATCCACCAGGTTCCTCTACCTATGGGATTTTCCAAGCAAGAATACTGGAGTCTCCTCTTCTCCAGGGGATCTTCCCAACCCTGGGATCAAACTCACAATGAACTAGATTAGTCTCCAAATGAATTCAGTAAAAACAGCCATCAACAAGAGTTAGCAACTACTGATTTTATTCAATTAATTCACCAGAGACACTTGTTTAGTAAACATATGTGGTGAAGACAATTCATATTCTCTGCCAGCTCACTGCCAAAATCATTCTTCGAATTTTAATTCATTATGAAATGGTAAACATGCCATGACGCCTTTCAATATCACTAGTAACAGCCTACTTACTGAAATGACAATAGCAATACATTATATGGAGTTAAAAATTAAAGTGGAAAGCTTTATTTCTTCCCATCTGAAACTTTATGATTGTTCTGGTTGTTAGATGGGGAAGGAACAGACAGAACCAGTATAAATAAAAACACACACCTACAAATGTAGAACCACAGTCACAATCTATTACTATTCTACAGACTATTACACAAAAGTTAAGTAACAAAGCATCTGGAATGATGAGACAAAAGTTATACAATCCAAACCAAGTGTAAAAAGCTTCAGCAAAGGTGAAGAGCATGATTTAAGAGAAGGTAGTTATCTGAAATTCCTTAAAGTTAGAAAAGTTGTTAAGTGCTTGGGCAACATGCTGATTTGAATTGAATTGGCAGTGTAACTGAGGATGTCAGTAGAAATTAAGGCCTTTTAGAATTCATCCTGTAGGTAACAGAATAAGAACTGTTCTTCCCAGGTATCATCTTAGAAATGCTATTTGTTCTGCCCATGCTGAGCACAAAGATATAAAGAGCAAATACTAATTAGGTATATTAGGATAAATACCCCTATTGAGATCAGAGGGATTTTTGACTCAAGACTCAGTAAATCAGAACTTAGCATACATTATAATTTTCCAGGCAAAGATGCTGGAGTGGGCTGCCATTTCCCCCTCCAGGGGATCTTCCTGACCCAGAGATCGAAACTGAGCTTCTTGTGTCTCTTGCATTGACAGGTGGATTCTTTACCACTAGTGCCACTTGGAAAGCCATATATCTCAGTTTATTTTAGTATATGTTAGTAGTAACAAACACCTAAAGATACTTATCTAAACATAGACATATATTCGGTCATAAGTACAAATTCACTCTCATTAGTCTGTTGATAATACCCTTAACTAGATAAGGCTTGGGGACATTTTGTTTTGAGTGTTTCCAAACACAAAGGAGTGGTTCCCAAACTAGAAAGATTCTAATAAAAGAGACTCTGAAAACTCCCTTCCTCTCCTCTTTTTCTAAACTCCCAGAACACTTTTCCTTATAAGATTCATCTCACTGCTGCTACTTGTTCTGAATGTGTTACTTTCTTTGCCCCTGCCACTCACCAAAAGCCAAATGGAAACCCATCAAAAAGTGTGAGAAAGTTCCCCAGAAAGGGATGCAATGTGATAGGAACTTGTTTCCTCTACCAAGTTGCCTTACTTCATAGTTCTATGGGATTGTCAAGGTTGCATCCATGGTGATCAGTAAATACAAATAAGCACGTTGAACAAAGGCTTCAAGATCTAGCAGCTAGATGCTCTCAAGAGAAGTACTTAAAGTAAGGCAATAATGTTTGTTACTAAATTGTATGTGTATATGTTCTTTGCTATGCAGAAAAGTGTTAATTCTTGGCTCTGAAAAAAATCTTAACATCACTTCAAATGACAACACTAAAAGTATGTGTTAATAACATCACTATGTAAAGCAGATGAGTAAAGAAAAATTAGTTAGGTAATGTCCCAAATATTATTATAAAATATCCACAATGATTTTGCAAAGGTAACTGATTCTTCTTTTAATTAATGGTCATAAAATGTTTCATGCTACTCCAGATTTATATTATAAAAGATGAAGCAATATCTTTATTACTGCTTAGGAAGAAATATACAGTTCATTCTCTCTTTAAGAATTTGCCCTACTCTGGTCTTCATTCAACAGAAGTAAGACATATGGGAATTTGACATACCAAATTCACTCATCAGAATATAAATTGCCTCATAAATGCTCTCTCACTGATCTTTTGATTGGCAGATAGTATTATGCAAGGTGGTCAGACTTGGTGATCATCAAATGTCAGGAAATTGAATGATTTTTGATGAAGACTATATTCTTTAATTTTATTAAAATTCCAGATGGTAGAGACTATATCTTATTCATCTTCTAACAAAGCTATCCTTGTTACTTTGCCCCTTAAATATTTATTTAATACCTTTCTTCTCAAGGAAGACTAACCAGAATAACCATTTTTTAAAACATATTTCGAGTAAAAGTAATGTTACAACCCAAGAAGCAGTGAAGCCAACTATCCATTATAATAACCAGAGTGCTATTAAAGTGATCACTTATAATGATAATAACAATAAAACATCTGCGATGCAAGTCTAGATTTATTTAGCTGTACATAAATTAGAGTCCCAGAACAGTTTGAAACAAGAAAGAAAGGGACAATCAGTAATTCACTGATCATTAACAGAAACAAAATGCTAAGTTTTAGCCCTGACCCAAATTTGCTATCTAATTTATTTACTATCTTTTCCCACTAGAATTACAGGATTCTGCATTATTAAAACCTAATTAGAATTTTTATCCTCTTCTGACCTATGTTTTCATGCTTGTTTCCTGGCAGACTATTGACTGGAGCTAATTGGCAAATATTCCTATAAAAGACAAATCCTTTACAAACCCAAGCATCCATAAAAATCAACTGAGGTAAGCTGTTAAGTGCCTCTTAAGAATATGGTTTGCTGAGCACCACTTTCAGAGATTCTGATTTGGTTGTTTAAAGTGTAGGTCTGGAAAAATTTTAAATAGGTGTCCACATTAAACACACTGAGAAACATTTTATAAAGAGCTGTTCTTAAGTACTGGCTGTGTGTAAACACAGACAATGCAAGTAAATGCCAAGAGTCACCTTTCAGAATTCCCTAGGCTTAGACTGTCTCCAAATCTCTATAGATAGCTCAATGCTGAGAATAAAGAATAAAGTTCAATAAGTAGAATAATCCACATACAATTCTACACTTGCCATGAAAAATCTTTGTTTTCAATTTGCCTGATTAAATGTAGTACCCATAAGGTGGCAATTTAATTGAAGTTACAATGAAAATCTACTCTGAAAAGGCAATGCAGTTGTTATACATCACGTTACTTTTAGGAAAGTTTCCATCAGTCTGTACTCAACCCCAACAGGAAAGATGATATAGTTTGGAAAAAGTAGGACCACGGGTTCTAAAAAAATTCTAGGTTTAAAATTTCCCCACAAGGTCTACAATCCACTTCTGTACAATGCATTATAAAAAGAAGTTAAAGAAAAAGAAAGGTTCTGTTTAAATTAGCACAAAACAGTAGTCATTCATAGCCTTAAATGCCTAAAGAAAACATTAGCACCCAAAACAGCCTCCAAAGAACAGGAACTATAAATAATATTTGTGTTTTTGCTGTTGTTCAGTCTCTAAGCCATGCCCGATTCATTTGGGACTCCATGGACTATAGTCTGCCAGGCTCCTTTGTCCATGAAATTTCCCAGACTGACTAGAATAGGTTGACATTTCCTTCACCAGGGGATCTTCCCAACTCAGGGATTGAACCCGTGTTTCTGGCATTGTCAGGTGGATTCTAAAAACTAAGATCATGGCATCTGGTCCCATCATTTCATGGCAAATATATGGAGAAACAGTGACTGACTTTATTTTTCTGGGCTCCAAAATCACTGCAAATGGTGATTGCAGCCATGGAATTAAAAGACACTTACTCCTTAGAAGGAAAGTTATGACCAACCTAGAGAACATATTAAAAAACAGAGATATTACTTTGTCAACAAAGGTCCACCTAGTCAAGGCTATGGTTTTTCCAGTGGTCATGTATGGATGTGAGAGTTGGACTATAAAAAGAAAGCTGAGTGCCGAGAATTGATGCTTTTCAACTGCGGTGTTGGAGAAGACTCTTGAGAGTCCTTTGGACTGCAAGGAGATCCAACCAGTCCATCCTAAAGGAGATCAGTCCTGGGTGTTCATTGGAAGGACTGATGTTGAAGCTGAAACTCCAATACTTTGGCCACCTGATGTGAAGAGTTGACTCATTTTAAAAGACCCTGATGCTGGAAAAGATTGAATGCCGGAGGAGAAGGGGACGACAGAGGATGAGATGGTTGCATGGCATCACCAACTCAACAAACATGGGTTTGGGTGGACTCTGGGAGCTGGTGATGGACAGGGTGGCCTGGCGTGCTGCAGTTCATGGGGTGGCAAAGAGTCAGACACGACTGAGCAACTGAACTGAACTGAACTGAAGCCACCTGGGAAGCCCAATATTTGTGTACTGGACCTTGTAGAATCTTATTGTACTGTGTACTGGACTTTGTATAATCTTATCTGTGAAAGTGTCTCAGTAACATCTCACTCTTTGTGACCCCATGGACTATACAGTCCATGGAATTCTCCAGGCCAGAATACTGGAGTGAGTAGTCATTGTCTTCTCCAGTGGATCTTCCCAACCCAGGAATCGAACCAGGATCTCCTGCATTGCAGGCATATTCTTTAACAGCTGAGATATCAGGGATGCCCTTATCTGAGTCTCATAATAATTCCTTAATGATATGAATATTTGTATCCAATCCTATGATAAACTAAAGCACACAGCAGTAGGAGGCTTTGTACATTAGCATATAATTGGTAAATAGAAGAACTAGAAATTGCATCTAGATTTCCAAGTTTTATATTTTACAGCAGAAAGCAATTTCTAGGTTGAAATTTCTAAGCATCTAAAATAATAGTTCTTAACTTAAATGGTATAGCCCACCAACAAGAATGCTATTCATAAAAGATTTGTAAATACTTTATTTTTAAAAATTTTATGTAATAATCAAAGCTATTTTCTATTTTAATAGAAGTCTCAATTTCTTACATGGGTATTTTTTCTTTATTCAAAGGAAAAAAAGAGAGAGAGAGAGAGAGATGGATATGCAGTCAAAGTACAGGAAATTTCAGAATCCCAGAAATCTATCCTAATAAGTCTTTTGCATAAAGGTCATTATAAAGTAGAGAACATATGCCTTGGCATAGGTCCACTTAATGTTTAGAATGAGCACTTAAAAGCAACACCAAAAATAGCCCAAAGCTATACCTTTAAGTATAAGGATTAACTAAAATCATTATCATCATCATCAAGAGGAAAATAAAGTTTTCCTTCTCATTGCAGCTTCAGTTCAGTTCAGTAACTCAGTCCCGTCTGACTCTTTGTGATCCCATGGACTACAGCACACCAGGCTTTCCTGTCCATCACCAACTATCAGAGCCTACTCAAACTCATGTCCATTGAGTTGGTGATGCCATCCAACCATTTCATCTTCCGTCAGCCTCTTCTCCTCCCACCTTCAATCTTTCCCAGCATCAGGGTCTTTTCAAATGAGTCGGTTTTTCGCATCAGGTGGCCAAAGAACTGGAGTTTCAGCTTTGGTGTCAGTCCTTCCAATGAATATTCAGTACTGATTTCCTTTAAGACTGACTGGTTGGATCTCCTTGCAGTCCAAGGGACTCTCAAGAGTTTTCTCCAACACCACAGTTTAAAAGCATCAATTCTCAGGTGCTCAGCTTTTCTTATAGTCCTACTCTCACATCCACACATGACTACTGGAAAACCAATAGCCTTGACTAGATGGACCTTTGGCAAAGTAATGTCTCTGCTTTTTAATATGCTATCTAGGTTGGTCATAACTGTTCCTCCAAAGAGCAAGTGTCTTTTAATTTCATGGCTGCAGTCACCATCTGTAGTGATTTTGGAGCCACCCCAAAAATAAAGTCTCTCACTGTTTCCATTGTTTCCCCATCTATTTGCCATGAAGTGATGGGACTAGATGCCATGATCTTAGTTTTCTGAATGTTGAGTTTTAAGCCAACTTTTTCACTCTCCTCTTTCACTTTCATCAAGAGACTCTCTGGTTCTTCTTTGCTTTCTGCCGTAAGGGTGGTGTCATCTGCATATCTGAGGTTATTGATATTTCTCCTGGCAATCTTGATTCCAGCTTGTGCTTCATCCAGCCCAGCATTTTGCATGATATACTATGCATAGAAGTTAAATAAGCAGAGTGACAATATACAGCCTTGACTTACTCCTTTCCCAATTTGGAACCAGTCTGTTGTTCCATGTCCAGTTCTAACTGTTGCTTCTTGACCTGCATAGAGCTTTTTCAGGAGGCAGGTAAAGTGGTCTGGTATTCCCATCTCTAAGAATTTTCCAGTTTGTTGTGATCCAAACAGTCAAAGGCTTTGGCATAGTCAACAAAGCAAAAGTAGACATTTTTTCTGAAACTCTCTTGCCTTTTCGACGATCCAGCAGATGTTGACAATTTGATCTTTGGTTCTTCTGCCTTTTCTAAATCCAGCTTGAACATCTGGTAGTTCACAGTTCACATACTGTTGAAGGTTACTGTCATTGCAGTTTACTGTCTTCAAAAACCTGGGCATGATCCTGCCAATATTTTCCCTTTCCAAATTTTTCTCCCCAGGTTTCTAACAGGACAGTTGAGCATTTGGAACAATGTTTGCCACATTATTGGTGTTCTATAAATACCCACTACATTCTTGAGTGAAAGATTTCATTGATATCTCAAGGGATAGGAAGAGAAGAATGAGGAGGAAATAGGCATCATATTACCTTCAATTTACATATTAAGACCCTGAGGCTTGAGGAAATTGAATAAGGTCACACAGTTTTAAGCAGTGGAGTTAAGTGAACCCAACTGGCCAGATACCACAGTCCACAATCTTAACTACTGTGTTATGTTGTCTTGCTGTTGTTGACTCTTCTCTTGTTCTTTGAATTGTTTACACCGGCATAATGCTCTCTTAAGGGAAAATGTGAGGGATGGCTATGAAGGGTTTCAAATACTTTTCAAAGAGCAAAGCCTATTCAGAGAATGACAGAACATTAAAAAATATCTCAGATGTCATCTAGTTCAGACACACCAACATCCGTTTTGGAACCATTATGTAGAAGACCAGATAGTCTGAGATAAGTCAAACTGCTTGTTCAAGAGAACAAGTCCGTGGCTATACAGCAACTCAGAACTAAGGTCACCTGTCAATGAGATCATATCACTATCCTCAACTCTCCATGGGCCTTGATTTATTTATACACTAGCAATAGTGGATCAAGTATGAAACTCAGGTGTATATAAATTGCAGAACCTTAAATTTTCTAACATAATCTTTAGCTGCTTCTATTGGCTGTGATGTTGGAAATTCTTTACAATATAAAACCTAGGACCCTGCCCATATACAGTGAGGGATCCTTAGAGATCTTAACTATTGCCCTAGTTGTACAAATAGCAGCCATATCTTGATGAATGTAGGGGGCCTGGATAATTTAACACAATATACTTTGATGCCTGATGAAAATGCCTCTTTTTTTCCCCACTGATTTAATCTTCCTCCTGAGCATTACCCACATGGAATAGGGAGGATACAAAGGAACAACTTAACTTTGAGTTTGTTGAAAAATAGCATTTCAAGTGTTCAGT
Organism: Dama dama; assembly: GCF_033118175.1. NCBI lineage: Eukaryota > Metazoa > Chordata > Mammalia > Artiodactyla > Cervidae > Dama > Dama dama. The sequence continues at coordinate 14,859,885 of NC_083681.1, forward strand.
CACTTTGGGTAAATTATCAGTCTTTTAGTTTTCCTTTTTTCCTCTCTTCTTTTCTTCTCCAGAATGGCACTAGATGGAATCTGGAACTGTAAGGCACTCTTATGTCATCATAAATGCAGGGAGAAAATGGCCACTTGGTCTGCACTTTTTTTTTTAAACTCTTAAATGGTTTCAGCAAGTGTGAATGGTCTGTTCTCATCCCAAAACTGACCAATTAAGGTTGAGTCTCTGGTACTCACCACCTCAAACTGAGGAGTCTGCAACACATTGGACCCTTCATCTTACCCTATGCAATATGAACTGTAGATTCTCCCAGTTTTCTGCATGACCTTTCCAGATCCCAAAGAAATGTGTAAGTTTAGCATTATCCACAGAGCCACACAGTAAAGCAATGCTCTCCTTGAAGCTCACTATCCTTAATGATTGAGTTCCAATCCCTGAAGCTGTGCTGTAACTCTTCCACCCTTCGGAAGTCGCACCCTGCTGATCCTTACCAGGAAACCTAAAGTCTCTCCCAGACTGTGCCCTGGAACATGTCCTCAGCTTTCACCAAGAGGTGCAGAAAGCAGAGCCATTAACTCCTGATGCCCCCACATACATCACTGCCCTTCTTCCCCCAATCCTCTAGGACCAGATTGAGGGCTTCTCACCCACTCTTATGAAGTAGAAGTTTCTAAGGTATATTTTCAGTTTTCTCCACCCCTAGGTTATTATTGAATTTTACGATGGGGTCTTTCAGGAATAGTTCTTGATATACCCATCAAAGCTTAGTCAATTTAGATTTAATCCTCTTTTCTCCCCAATTCAGCTGATTCTCATGCCTATGACATTGAATATTCAAAATGCTTCTCTGGATGTTGAGAACTGTTGTTGTTTAGTCATTAAATCTTGGCTGACTCTTTGTGGTCCCATGGACTGTAGCCTACAAGGCTCCTCTGCCCCTGGCATTTTCCAGGCAAGAATCCTGGAGTGGGTTCACATTTCCTTTTCCAGGGGATCTTCCTGACCAGGAACAGAACCCATGTCTCTGCTTGGCAGATAAATTTTTTACCATTAGCCACCTGGAAAGTCCCATGTTGAGAACTACCCTGAATTGCATGATCCCGATCAGTCACCAAGTTAAACATACACCTCTGGTTGAAGAGAAGGAGATCAGGAAAAAAGAAATGGGAAACAAATAAACAAACACACAAACAAAAATTGAGGCATTTCAGAAATAGTATTGCTTTATTCACAAGGAATGAGCTTAAATTCCAGGTTGTATTCAGTCAATGTGAGGCAATGTCATGGTTTACTCTGAACCTCATGCAACCTTTTCTAAAAACACATGAACCTCCTTAATAAGATATGTGCCCATTGTCTGAGAAAAGTTTGTAAGTGCCAAGACTGGACATTTCCTTGACCCTTGATTATATGACCCCTCAACTAAGGAAGATAAAATCTTTCACCTGAACCTTTGTTGACTCTCCTAGATCTAAAACAGTTAGGTCCTAGACATTTTAACAACTGGCACATAGCATGTTTGTCACCCTTCAGGTCGTCAGATGAAATGTGAAATTTCTACTCTCATAAGATAAAGATACACAAGTGGATATGCCCCTTTATGAAAGATCCCAATTATACAGACTCCCTTTGCTGTCCATAAGCATGTTTCAGACAGAACATTTGCAGTTCAAATGAGTCAAATCATCAAAAATTTCTATCATCTGGATAAGAAAGCTGTCACATTTTGTGTTATTTCAAAATAGGAGTCAGAAGGATTCACCTTTTATTTTATAGGAAACAGGGCATGTTGAAGACTTCATTTTGCCTAGTCTTTTCCCTAAGAATCATCACTGCAGCCCCCATTCATTTAATAAAATGAATTTTAATTATTATGTGGAAAGCACATTCTTAATGCATATCAAAGTATCTTCAGCTCCCCCATCTGTACATCTCAACAAAACTTTTTAAAGTCAATTTTTGAGGTAAACAATTAGGTATGAGTTTTTCATTTGTTAGATTTCTATGACACAGAGAAATGAGTAAGGAGAAGCAAAGTTGGAAGAACAAAACAGGAGAGTTGCTCCAAAGAAGGCTCTAATAAAAGTCTAAGGACAAAAGGAACTGAGAAACCAGTCACCACCCAGAACCAGCGACCAGGTACCATTCAGATGGAAGATATTGAGAGCAGTGAGATATACAGATGGGATACTGAAAATACGTTGATGTGCATTAAGACTGTGCCTTTTGCATAATAACTAAATGACAGATTTTTTTATTGGATTTCCCTACTTTGATCCAAAATGCTCAAAGTAGAATGAATCGGGCCCTATCTATTCAGACTTGAAAGTATTTTTCATTAAAAGATATAATATGACACCTCATCAATAGGTGTAATTCTTATCATTTTTTAAAAAGTTGTATACTATTCCACTATGTATATATTAAAAATTACTTAGGAGCCCTTGACTACAACACTTTTCAGAAACTGCAATTCATTTTCTCTGCATTGACTGCAAAGGTCAGGTTTCCCCTGAGCCCTGCCAGGATCAAGAATGTATTTCTATCTCCAGGGATCAAGAATATGTTACAGGCAGTTCAAAAAAGAGAAGTACAAATCTTCCTTAACTCAAGATGGGATTCCATCTTGATCAACCCATTGCTACAAGATACGGAGTACAGCTCCTGTGCTATATGAGAAGTACCTTTTAATATGAAACAATTCATGTAATCATGCACACATTGTTGTATTTAAAATGGATAACCAACAGGGACCTACTCTATAGCACAGGGAACTCTGCTCAGTGTAACGTGGCAGCCTGGACGAGAGGGCGGTTTAAGGGAAAATGGATACATGTGTATGTGTGGCTGAATCCCTTCACTGTCCACCTGAAATTATCACAACATTGTTAATCAGCTATACCCCAATGCAAAAGAAAAGTTTTAAAACAATTATAAAAGGAGGAGTGCATCGCAAGAATAAACAGGCAAAGATAATTTGCAAACTATAGAAAGGATCTTCTGAGAGCATTTTCTTTTTTGTTTTTCTCCTTTCTTTTCTTGTCATGTTAAATATGTGTGATGTTGAAGACAGAAACTAAATACACTTTTTAACAGTTTTGGACATTTTGCTGAGTAATGATGCTGCCTGAGATACCTTCACCCCACCCATTTCCCCAAATGCTTTCCTAATTAAAGAACTACACCCTGCTGCTCAGAGATGAAACAAGGAACCAGCTCACTTTCTCCCCAGTTGTTTATCTACCATATTTTTTTTTTATTTTTATTTTAGGAAGGACACTTAGCATGAGATCTACCCTCTTGATAAATTTTTCCAGTATCAGGGTCTTTTTCAATGAATCAGTTCTTCATGTTAGGGGGCCAAAGTACTGGAGTTTCAATTTCAGCATCAATCCTTCCAATGAACATTAGGGTTAATTTCTTTTAGGATTGACTGGCTTGATCTCCTTCCAGTCCAAGGGACTCTCAAGAGTCTTCTTCAACACCACAGTTTGAAAGCATCAATTTTTTGGCACTCAGTCTTCTTTATGGTCCAAATCTTACATCTATACTTGACTACTGGAAAAACCATAGCTTTGACTAGATGGAATTTTGTCACCAAAGTAATGTCTCTGCTTTTTAATATGCTGTCTAGGTTGGTCATAGCTTTTGTTCCAAGGAGCAAGTGTCTTTTAATTCCATGGCTGCAGTCACCTCTGCAATGATTTTGAAGTCCAAGAAAATAAAATCTGTCACTGTTTCCATTTTTCCCATCTATTTGGTATGAAGTGATGGGACCAGAAGCCATGATCTTCATTTCTTGAATGTTGAGTTTTAAGCCAGCTTTTTCACTCCCCTCTTTCACCTTCATCGAAAGGCTTTTTAGTTCCTCTTCACTTTCTGCCACTAGGGTGGTGTCATCTGCATATCTGAAGTTATTGATATTTCTCTTGGCAATCTTGATTCCAGTTTGACCTTCATCCAGTCCAGCATTTTGTATGAGGTACTCTACATAAAAGTTAAGTAAGCAGCCTGACAGTATACAAGCTTGCGGTACTACTTTCCCAATTTTGAACCAGTTCATTGTTCCTTATCTGGTTCTAACTGTTGCTTATTGACCTGCATACAGGTTTTTCAGGAGGCAAGTTCAGTGGTCTGATATTCCCATCTCTTTAAGAATTTTCCACAGTTTGTTGTGATCCACACTGTCAAAGACATTAGCATAGTCAATAAAGCAGAAGTAGATGTTTTATCTGAATCCCCTTGCTTTTCTGATGATCCAACAGATGTTGGCAATTTGATCTCTGGTTCCTCTGTCTTTTCTTAAAGTAAATCCTACTCTTCAAATCAGACTGCCATTCCAAAGTATATCCTGTTAAAAACCTTGAGAATTTTCATCTACAGGTTACCATGGAGAACATTAGTTAACCAGGAGCATGCTTGACTCTGGTTAACCCCCCTAAGCATCCAAACAGAGAAAATAACCATGATCAAGCAACTTCTTTTTATCAAGAATATTGGCACTGCTTTATTGCTCCTTTGTAAATCAAATACCATGATTTTTACATTTGACTCAGCTCAAGTTATTAGTATTCAGCCTGAGCTGGTTGATTGCAGAAGGACATCCTTTCTTCCATCTTTTCAAGAATACATACAAGTACCAGCCTGTGCTCTTGGAGGAAGATAAAGCTGATTAGGTCTACAAATTGTCAGTCATACTCAGCATTTGGTCTTCATAACCTTCAACTCTGACTTGATTTGGAACATGCCTGTTGATTCCAAAGCATTAATCAGATAACTCTTGATTTGCTACAGTGCATAACAATGCTTTGTCATTAGGCAATACTAAATAAATCTTTGTTTAAAATAACAGGCAATTCAAAACAAAGTTATTTTATTTCACTTCAAAAGAAATTGAATGCTTATTGATTAATTGATAAACAAGCTGCCTACATAATGATTACCAAACCTATGTACACAACAGAATCACTCAGGATACTACACTTATTAATCAGAAACCCTGGAAGCAGGGAAGAGTAATCTCTAGTTTAAAAATGTTTCCCCTGCAGAATGTAAGAAGTAATAAGAATCTGAACTTGTTGCTAGATTATTGTAATCATGAAACCTTTGGAGAATAATCATTACTACAGCTCTATTTCAATTAGAAGATTAGCTAAACAAAACAAATGATACTTCACATGGTAGTAACTATTTTATAAAACAAACAAAACAAAAATCTATTTTACAGCTATGATTTTCATGTATAAGTGCCCCTTTTTAATATCAACAAAGTTGAGTGAACACTAATAGTTGTTGTTTCCTTGGATACTAATTGAATTATAGATAATAATTAAGTTATTATTAATGCAGCACCTTTTAAAAGTTTTATTTGTCTTAACAGTATCTTCATACATTTGAAAATGTATATGTGTATGTGAGTTAATGTAAAAGAAAAGCATACCTATTCAATCTACAAGTTTACTTGGTCCCTTCAGAAATTCTCTGACCACTTTGAATATTCCTTCTTGCTCCTTCCCAAGATATCTAGAGACACCACACTAAAGCCACTCTTCAGGAGGATATGGCCCAAGTTTGAAGGCTGGGTCTTTTTGCAGTTAAAAATTATCCTGATGTTAGCTAACAAGTCATTATATAATAGTACCACTTCCCTTACTACAATATTTAGCTATTCAGATTTTTTAAACAGCATCTTTTGATTTGTCCTTATCATATCCCTCTCAGATAAGATACTATTTACCTTCATTTTCTAAATGTGGATACTGACATACAGAGAGGTTAAGTGATTTGCTTCAGGCTTTCAGATACAGTTGAAATTCCTAAATCCCCTGACTGGCAGTTTCCTGTTTGATCTGTGAGACAGCACTGCCCCTCCCAGGTAGCTAATGGTATAGAGGGAGGAATGCAAGAATGCTGGAAGCTTGTCTTTGACTCTAGTGTGCCTGCTTGTATATGTCAAGGTAGTGGTATAGACTTACTGACAAGATCAAATGGGACCCTGTATTTAAGAGTTAACTGCAGTGTAGAAAAAAAGAAGATTAAGTCACATTCAAGAGCAAACAGCGTTTGGGAGAAGAGGCCTAAAGATCAAAATTTTCAGAAGCTTGCTATATGTCTATGGAAAAGGAACTTAAAAGAAAAAAAAAAAAAATAGAATGTACTTTAGGGACTGTCAAACTAAGCCACATCTTATAGACTGAATAGTGTCCACCAAAATTTATATGCAAATCCCTAACCCCTACTACTTCAAAATGTGACTATATATTGAGATAGGACCTTTTGAGAGGGGATGAAGTTAAAATAAGGCCAGCAAGGTGAGCCCTAATCCAGGCTGCCTGACTGGCACCCTTATAAAAAGAGGAAATGTGGACACAAAGGCAGGAGAGATCTACATGCTCAGAGAGACAGCCGCGTGAGGTGGCAGCAAGAGGGAGGTCATAAGCAAGCAACAGAGAGAGGCCTCTAGTGGCATCCACCCTGCGGCCACTTTGATCTTAGAATTACAGCTTCCAGAATTATGAGACAATAACATCTTTGTTTAAGCCACTCCATCTCCAGTATTTTTTCACTGTAGCCCCAGCAGACTATGATATCATCTGTTTTGTAGAGCAGTCCAGGAAGGTGAAGGGATGTCCCTAATGCCACAGTGGTGCACTTGTCCTTCGCTGCACTTCTGGGGTCCTTTCCTGGACCACCCACCTGTGCCAGTGCTGTCAGAGACTCACGTGTACTCTCCCCAGATTCACCTCTACATGGAGGTGCTCGCACTGAAGATTCCGTCTGAGGGCTTTGTGTCTGGCTGCAGGCTCACCCTCAGCCTGCGTGCAGAGCACACAGGGTCCCAAACAGTTAAAGCCCTGGAAAGGCCCTCAGCAAGCGATAGACAGAGATGTGGTGAACACATACCCCCAGCTTCCTCACTACTTGACTGGGGTAACTCTATGGCTTTTCTCTACACCATCCCCTAGAATTCTCCAGTGGGGATCAGCTTGAACTGCCCACAGCAATAGCTGGTGATAATGTTACCAAGTCCTAGCTTGCTCTTCTCACTGCACAAGAGGCCAATGAATCTGAGAGAAAAGGTATTGAGGCAAGGAATACGACTTTATTCGAAGAGCTGACTGACTGAGGATATGGCAGACTAATGTCTCAAAATAACCATCTTGTCGGGGTCTGGATGCCAGATTCTCCTAGGGATCACAGATGGAAAGAAGTGAGGAAACAAAGTAAAAAGGCTGTTAATCTTGCAAATATCTCCTAGAATGGCAAGCCTCAGAAGAGGGATGTGATCATTTCTTTCTTCTTCCTGCAATCTAGAGGTGCACAGGGCTATGAATAAAGGCACTTTAGCTTAAAGGTCTGGAAGAGGGGGCAGGAGTCTCTGAGGCAGGCCGTTTTGTGTGATTATAATAACAAAAGTGGCAAGAAAAGAGTTGAAGTCAAATAAACAATAATGCACCTCTTTTTGGGTTCTTTCCTTCCCTATTACACGTTTTCAGTTTCCTATCAATGATTCTTAGGGTTACCTCCCAAATAAATCACTTTCCTTCAAATTCTTGCTTGAGATCTGATTTTGGAGGAACCAAAACCAAAATACTATCTCCATGGGCTTCTGGCCTAAATCCTTGTTGACAGGCTTGAGATCTGACAGTAGGTGATTCCAAAAAGACATGAACATCTCTGAAGATTCTGCTGAACCAACAGAATTCTTTAATAGGAATATAATCCTCTTAGCTTTGAGATAGTTATAATAGTTAAGTTAGCTTTCAGAATAAACCAATCCTGAAATCTCCTTATTCTGACTCTTTCCTCTTGTTCTATGAATAAGCTCATGTTTACCCTTCAAAAATTCATTCTCCCTTGCCTCTGTGCCCTCTTCTAGTTTCTGCTGAAGTCACTGAAACATCTCTGGAAAAAATATCCAGCAAGCATACTGCCAAATCAGGAAGACACCTCTCAATTTTTACCTTATATAAAAGACTTAATGCAGTCTAACTTTTTCCTTATATTTTAAGATTCATGACATCCTCTCTTACCCCCAAATCAGAAAATTATTCTCCTGCATTTTCCTTGAGCTTTAAGGTTTGATTTTTATATTTAAATCTTATTCTAGGTGAACTTCAATTTTAAATGTTATTACAGTATAGTTGTTTCACAAAGTGTCGTGTTAGCTTCTGCTGTACAGCAAAGTGAATTGGCTAGATGTGTATATATAAACATATATATACACACATATATATATATATATATCCCTTCTTTATTGGATTTCCTTCCCATAGAGGTCACCACGGAGCACTGAGTAGAGTTTCCTCTGCTATATCATGGGCTCTCATTAGTTATTGATTTTATACATAGTAGTGTTTCTATTTATGCTACAAAGGCTAATAAAGACAAGAGAACGCACTGGTCATAGCAACCACTCTCTTCCAACAACACAAGAGAAGACTCTACACGTGGACATCATCAGATGGTCAACACCGAAATCAGACTGATTATATTCTTTGCAGCCAAAGATGGAGAAGCTCTATACAGTCAGCAAAAACAAGACTGGAAGCTGACTGTGGTTCAGATCATAAACTCCTTATTGTTTAAATTGAAGAAGGCAAGGAAAACCACTAGACCATTCAGGTGTGACCTAAATCAAATCCCTTACAATTTACAGTGGATATGACAAATGGATTTGAAGAGTTAGATCTGATAGACAGAGTGCCTGAAGAACTATAGACAGAGGTTCATGACATTGTACAGGAGGCAGTGATCAAGACCATCCCTAAGAATAAAGAAAGGCAAAAGGCAAAATAGTTGTTGGAGGAGGCCTTAGAAATAGCTGAGAAAGGAAGACAAGCAAAAGGCAAAAAAGAAAAGAAAAGATATACCTATTTAAATGCAGAGTTCCAAAGAATAGCAAGGAGAGATAAGAAAGCCTTCCTCAGTGATCAATGCAAAGAAATAGAAGAAAACAACAGAATGGGAAAGATTACATATCTCTTCAAGAAAAGTAGAGATACCAAAGGAACATTTTATGCAAAGATGGGCACAATAAAGGACAGACATGGTAGGTATCTAACAGAAGCAGAACATATTGAGGAGAGGTGGCAAGAGTACACAAAAGAACTGTGCAAAAAAGATCTTCACAACCCAGATAATCACGATGGTGTGATCACTCACTTAGAGCCAGACATCCTGGAATGAGAAGTCAAGTGGGCCTTAGGAGACATCACTATGAACAAAGCTGGAGGTGATGGAATTCCAGTTGAGCTATTTCAAATTCTAAAAGATGATGCTGTGAAAGTGCTATACTCAATATGCCAGAAAATTTGGAAAACTCAGCAGTGGCCACAGGACCAGAAAAGGTCAGTTTTCATTCCAAATCCAGAGAAAGACAATGCCAAAGAATGCTCATACTACTGTATAATTATACTCATCTCACACGCTAGCAAAGTAATGCTCAAAATTCTCCAAGCCAGACTTCAACAGTGCATGAACTGCGAACTTCAGGATGTTCAAGCTGGATTTAGAAAAGGCAGAGGAACCAGAGATCAAATTGCCAATATCCACTGGATCATCGAAAAAGTACAAGAGTTTCAATAAAACATCTGCTTCTGCTTTATTGGCTATGCCAAAGCCCTTGACTTTGTGGATCACAACAAACTAAGAAAATTCTTAAAGGGATGGGAGTACCAGACCACCTGACCTGCCCTGAGAAATGTGTATGCAGGTCAAGAAGTGACAGTGAGAATTGGACATGGAACAACAGAGTGGTTCCAAATCAGGAAAGGAGTACACCAAGGCTGTATATTGTCACCCTGCTTATTTAACTTATGTGCGTAGTACATCATGCATCATGAGGGCTTCCCTTGTAGCTCAGACAGTAAAGTGTCTGCCTACAATGCAGGAGACCTGGGTTTGATCACTGGGTCGGAAAGATCCTCTGGAGAAGGAAATGGCAACCCACTCCAGTACTCTTGTCTGGAAAATGGAAAATCCCATGAATGGAAGAGCCCGGTAGGCTACAGTCCATGGGGTCGCAAAGAGTTGGACATGACTGAGCAATTTCACTTCATAGTGCATCATGAGAAGTGCTGGACTGGATGAAGCACAGGCTGGAATCAAGATTGCCAGGAGAAATATCAATAACCTCAGATATGCAGATGACACCACCCTTATGGCAGAAAGTGAAGAGGAGCTGAGGAACCTCTTGATGAAAGTGAAAGAGGAGAGTGAAAAGTTGGCTTAAAACTCAACATTCAGAAAACTAAGATCATGGCAACCAGTCCCATCACTTCATGTCAAATAGATGGGGAAACAACGGACACAGTGAGAGACTTTATTTTTGGGGGCCTCCAAAATCAATGCAGATGGTGACTGCAGCCATGAAATGAAAAGATGCTTGGAAGAAAATCTATGACCAACCTAGAAAGCATATTAAAAAGCAGAGACATTACTTTGCTGAAAAAAGTCTGTCTAATCAAAGCTATGGTTTTTCCAGTAGTCATGTATGGATGTGAGAGTTGGACTATAAACAAAACTGAGCACTGAAGAATCGATGATTTTGAACTGTGGTGTTGGAGAAGACTCTTGAGAGTCACTTGGATGGCAAGGAGATTCACCCAGTCCATCCTAAAGGAAATCATCCCTGAATATTCATTAGAAGGACTTATGCTGAAGCTGAAATTCCAATACTTTGGTCACCTTATGCGAAGAACTGACTCAGTGGAAAAGACCCTGATGCTGGGAAAAATTGTAGGTGGGGGAAGAAGGGGACAACAGAGGATGAGATGGTTGGATGGCATCACCGACTCAATGGACATGAGTTGAGTATACTCTGGGATTTCATAATGGACAGGGAGTCCTGGAGTGTTATAGTCCATGGGGTTTCAAAGAGTCAGACACTACTGAGCGACTGAACTGACTGATTGACTTATATATGTGACAAAATTGAACATGCACATATATAGTACAATTGTTACTGCTCAGTCAATAAGTTGTTTCTGGTTCTTTGCAACCCAACGGACTGTACCTTGCCAGACTCCTCTGTCCATGGGATTTCCCAGGCAAGAATACTGGAGTGTGTTGTCATTTCCTTCTCCAAGGGATATTTCCCTACTCGGGATCAAGCCTGCATCTCCTGCATTATCAGGTAGATTCTTTACTGCTGAGCCACCAGGGAAGTGCCTTCACATATATGAAAAAGTTGGACATTCACTTCTACAGTCTTTCCATTCCAGCTTTCTTGGTTCATCTCTCATCCAAATCTCCCCCTACATTTCTAATCATGAATTCATTTCTACTTTATGCTTTCCTCTTCTGCTGACTCTGGGAATTCCCTCAATGTTTGACCATTGGCCTATTTCTGTTTTCATATCACATTCTCCTTTTGGTCAGTCTTATATTCAGCTTTATATTTTTCCTTTTCTTTTGTATTTATGGCACTTTATTTAAAAGTAAAACTTATTTTTTCCCATCCCACCAATGAAATGTCCTGTTTCTCCAATATTCTATTTTGAGTTTGACTAATCATACTAATATCTGTTATGCATATCATATCTAAGAGCAGTCTTAGATTCTCTTCATTCTTGCCTCAAATCACATTTCAATAAATTAATCATCAATTTTTGATTATTTTAATTCCCAAATATTTATTACTTCACCTCCCCTTGGCCTCATCTATATCTTTATTAACCAGGTCAATATATTAATAATATTTTGCCCAGATCATTTAGATACTTACTATTTTCAGTACCATAAAAAATACATCCTCCTGAATGCCCCTAGAACAGTGCAATAGTGATAGAAATTACTACTGCTTACCAACATTTTAAGTTCTTCACCCCTGCTGCTCATAGAAAAAACCCAGCCTTTTTAGATGTCTTACAGTTGAGGAGGACCACACAATGGTTTATGTAGGATGTGGTTATTTCCATGTGAAAGTTATGAAAAGTCCATGTGTGAGTTTCCAATCTATATTTCCTTGGGTTGTCAACCAAAAGGATTGTACAGTCCTGTTAGTTAGGGCTTTTCAGTGGATATTTAGAGCTGAATCCTCAGTTCTTCCAGCCAAAGCCATAGACACTTGGGGACAATTTTATTAAAACTGCTTTCCAGACTTCCATAACTGATAGAGCATCTTAAACAAAATTTTCAGCATATTGCTCTCCTACATGAAATCCTCCAATAGTTTTCTGATTGTTCTTTAAGTTTAGTATAGGCATCTTCCATAGTGAAGGAAGAGCTTTCAAATGTGATCTCTGCTCATCTTTATCACTTATGCTCAGTACCTTCATTTTATATAATAATATACTAAATGATTGTTTTATATATCCAATACATGCCTTCACACCTTTGCTTATTATTGTTCTATCTTGAGTTTCATTCTACTATTATTTAATTGGATGACTTCTCTTCAAGGTTTAAGATTCCACTCAGGTGTCAGCACCTCCAAGTAAACAATTGAAAACTTTGAAGCAGATAAACTTTCCAGGAAATGTTTGAAATTTATATTTTTTTATCTGCAGTTTTTAGCACACTGCCTTATACTTAATAGCTACTCAATGGATGTTTCTGGAACTCATCCTGAAGTAATTTAAAAAATATGTTTTCATCTAAAAATGTTTAACTTATTGAAGGAGATAGGGACCTAATTATAATGATAAACTTTATGAATATCTCATGGATACAAGGAAAGTATTATGTTGATAAAGAACAATAGCCAGAGCATTTGAGCAGGTCTAACTACCAGATCTCAACTGTATGAATATAAAATAAGAGCATTTTCTTTTTGCTTGCTGTTTTCATTCATTTTCTTTTCTTTTGATAGTTCTTTATCTTTTATTTTGCATAATTTACTGTTGCATTGCAGATGTACTTTTTGATTATGCTATAGTAGCTTTACTCTGTAAGCTGGACCTACTACTATGTGCATAAGAATTGAAATGGGAGGAAACATTTTCTCTTTCAAAAATATCCATCGTGCTCAGTTGCAGTTCTTTGTCTCTAAATATATGAAACAAAGAATCATGATATTATTGATCTAAAGGTATTTTGAGAGGATGTCTCATTCATGTGTCCGGAAACAGTCATATCAACAGAAGAAAAGTTAATACTAGGAAATTCTATTTCTGTATCAAGCACCAAGATGAGGAACTTTATATACAAGCATTCAATTATTAATTTTATTAGTATTTTAATCCTTCTTATTCATGATTATTCTTTGGGATCATCAGGACTAGGTTTAGAGAAACAAGACATTTAAAGTAATGAGTTTTATTTTAGGTAAGTCTTTCTGCATGGCTACAAAGTAGGTTTTGTATTGGTCCAGAGTCAAGACAACTGTCTAGTCTATAGCTGAGGTTGCTATAAAAAAAGGGAATAGATTAGGGGCTTATAAACAACAAACATTAAGATCTCACAATTCTGGAGGCTTAGAAGTCCAAGATCAGGGCACTAGCAGATTCAGTGTCTGGTGAGAACTCTCTTCTTGGTTGCAGAAGGCTGAATCTTGTATCTCAGACAAAAGAGAGCAGAGACAGGAAATAAGATTTCATGTCTGTACTTATAAGGGTGCTAATTCCATTCAAACCTAGACAGCATAGTAAAAAGCAGAGACAGCATTTTGCTGACAAAGTTGTGTATAGTCAAAGCTATGATTTTTCCAGTAGTCATGTGTAGATGTGAGAGGTGGATCATAAACAAAGCTGAACACTGAAGAATTGGCATTTTTGAATTGTGGTGCTAGAGTAGGCTACAAAGAGGTCAAAGTAGTCATTCCTAAAGGAAATCAACCATGAATATGTATTGGATGCTGAATCTGAAGCTCCAATAGTTTTGCCACCTGATGTGAAGGGTTGGCTCATTGGAAAGGACCCTGATGATAGGAAAGATTGAAGGCAAAAGTGGAAAAAGTGGTAGAGGATAAAATGGTTAGATAGAATCATGAACTCAATGGACACTGATCTGAGGGAACTTTGGGAGATAGTGAAGGACAGGGAAGCCTGGAACACTGTAGTCCTTGAGGTCACAAAGAGTCAGACATGACTTAGTGACTGGACAACAACAATCCTGTTCATAAGGGCTCCAGTTTCACGATCCAGGTTATTCCTAAAGACCCCTCCTAATGCTTTCACATGTGGAGTGAGGATTCAGCATTTCAGTTTGGGGTGGAGTAACTTAAATTCACTCTATAATAGCAACTCTCAGATTTAATGTGAAAATTTAAGTACTCTGCATTTTCCTCTGGAGCTGTTTTTCTCTACTTGTCATCAGAGTTCCTAGAATCTACACACTTCTTCTCTGAATATCCGACTATCTCAAGACACTGTTATGAGGGACTTGGAATTGCTGTTTGGAGTGACAGAGTTCTGTGAACATACAGAAATGTGGGCCAAAGGAGACACCAAGATCCTTACCTCTGGTACAGCACAACCAATCAATTTTCCCCACTCCTTTCCTAGGCAATATATACAGTTTTTCTTGCTGTTAATTTTGGTTTATTCTTCAAACTTCTTATTAGATATTTTGGCTTGAAGTAGCCTCATTCTATTTTGAAATATTTTTTTCCTAAATATATGTTATTCATTCACTTATGCTCTATTTCTGTGAAGAATCTGAAACTTTGAGAAGTTAATAAGTATCCCAAACTATGCAACCCTTTAAATGTCAGGTCTTCCATTCTATGACCAACTTCACATAACATTACTACTAAAGATTAGAATGTGTTGTGTTAGCCCCTCAATCTTGTCCGAATCTTTGCGACCACATGGACTGTAGCCTGCCAAGCTCCTCTGCCCATGGGATTCTCCAGGCAAGAATACTGGAGTGGGTTGTCATTCCCTTCTTCAGGAGGTCTTCCTGACCCAGGGACCAGACTCAAGTCTCCTGCATTGCAGGTAGGATCTTTACTGTCTGAGCCAGCAAGGAAGCCCCCATAATTTAGAGATAGGATCTAAATTATGGCTCAGATTTCTTCATGCCAAATCAGTGACAAGAGGTTCACATGCCCACAAATTATTCAACACAATTATTAAAGAATTATTGTCACCCAACCTAGTCTATGCTAATTTCAAAAGGCTCAAAGCATTAATGGCATGACTTAAAATAAAACAAAAGGATAAATCTCTTTCCTGATCTCATGAAAGGACATTTTAAATTGTTGATGTGTCACTTTATAAATCTCATGTTAGCAATCAATCCCAAGTCTGTGTATGCTGCAATATGAGATTTTTTTTAATAAAGAGTAATATAATGGAAAATTTAGTATGTATTTTTCATGGATCATATTCCAGAAATGCTGGATTTCCCTTAGAGGAGATTATTAATGAGACTTTTTATTTAAATGATCTATTTATCATTGCCCCTAATAAGGGGCTTCCCTGGTAACTCAGACATTAAAGAATCTGCCTGCAATGTGGAGGGCCTGGATTCAATCCCTGGGTCCTGAAGATCCCCTGGAGGAGGGAATGGCAACTCATTCCAGTATTTTTGTTTGAGGAATCCTAATACGTACTTTATCACCAAGGAATATTGATATTTCAAAGTAATCCTTAAAGCATCTTTTCAGCTACTCTTCCATCACCATGAATTAAGTTCTTATTATCTTGTATGCAAACCATCAGACTTGAAGTTAGGGAAGAAGCCAAGCACTGCTTTGAGTCCCAAGCACTGTCCAGAGAATCATACAATATGTAAACACATTCCACACAAGCAAACATGATCATTTTTAACTAACAACAAAATTGTATCTAAATTGTTACTTAATTTATAAAATTGTGACATGGGTGGCTCAGATGTTAAAGAATCTGCTTGCAATGCAGGAGAGCCTGGATTCAATTCCTGGGTAAGGAAGATCCCCTAGAGAATGAAAAGTCTACCCAGTCCAGAATCCTTGAGTTTCCCTCATGGTTCAGCTGGTAAAGAATCCACCTGCATATGAGAGGATGGGTTCGATCCCTGGGTTGGGAAGATCCCCTGGAGAAGGGAAAGGCAACCCACTTCAGTATTCTGGCCTGGAGAATTCATGGACTGTATAGTCATGGGATTTTGACAGTGTGAATCACAACAGACTGTGGGAAATTCTTCAGGAGATGAGAATACCAGACCACCTGACCTGCCTCCTGAGAAATCTGTATGCAGGTCAAGAATCAACAGTTAGAACTGGACATGGAACAAGACTGGTTCCAAGATGGGAAAGGAGTATGTCAAGGCTGTATATTGTCACCCTGCTTATTTAACTTATATGCAGGGTACATCACATGAAATGCTGGACTGGATGAGTCACAAGCTAGAATCAAGATTGCTGGGAGAAATATCAATAACCTCAGATATGCAGCTGACACCACAACCTTTATGGTAGACATTTAAGAGGAACTAAAGAGCCTCTTGATGAAAGTGAAAGATGAGAGTGAAAAGGGTGGCTTAAAACTCAACATTCAGAAAACTAAGATCATGGCATCCAGTCTCATCCCTTCATGGCAAATAGATGGGGAAACAATGGAAACAGTGAGAGACTGTTTTCTTGGGCTCCAAAATCATTTCAGATGGTGACTCAGCCATGAAATTAAAAGACACTTGCTCCTTGGAAGAAAAGTTATGACCAACATAGACAGCATATTAAAAAGCAGAGACATTACTCTACCAGCAAAGGTCTGTCTAGTCAAAGCTATGGCTTTTCCAGTAGTCATGTATGGACATGAGAGTTGGACCATAAAGAAAGCTGAGCACCGAAGAACTGATGCTTTTGAACTGTGGTGTTAGAGAAGACTCTTGAGAGTCCCTTGGATGGCAAGGAGATCCAGTCAGTCAATTCTAAAGGAAATCAGTACTGAATATTCATTTGAAGGATTGATGCTGAAACTGAAACTCCAATAATTCGGCCAGCTGATGCAAAGAACTGACTCATTGGAAAAGACCCTGATGCTGGGAAAGCGTGAAGGCAAGAGGAGAAGGGGACAGAAGAGGATGAGATGGTTGGATGGCATCACCAACTTGAAGGACATGAGTTTGATCAAGCTCTGGGAGTTGGTGATGGACAGGGAAGCCTGGTGTGCTACTATCCATGGGGTCATACATAGTCGGACAAGACTGAGTGACCAAACCGAACTGAACTGATAGAGAAAAAGAGGCCCATAGCAGAAGGAAAACTGTGGTCCCATTGTGATCATATAAAATCACTTTCAAAGAAAAAAAAATGCAACCATTTCTTGGCTTATGATTTTCAACGAATTAATGAGCCATAGAATATTAAAATTTTCTTAGAAGACCATTAGTTCTCAAGGGTGTATAAGTGTGAGAATCTTTTTGCACAAGAATTGTATTCATTATTATAGCTCACCCACTAATCAACCAAAAGGGTGTAGGTTTTGCAATGTCATTAGAGAGAATAATTTTTGTACCAATTTCTGTTATAAATTTCTCAGGTATTTCTGTACCTGGTAAGAAATGACAGTTGAAAGGAAAATAAAGAGAATTACTTTGTAGTGGTCTAACAGGCTAAGTCTATAAAATTAAAGGCAAGAAATAGTTTAAAATGTACATAGTGTTCTCTTATCTGGCTAATGTACATCATTAGGATTAAAGCGGAACAAAAGAGTAAGAATTGTTTGAGAGCAGATGCCAGCATTTTCAATTAAAACAGTACACAAACCACTAACACATTGCAGAGTTGGCAGCATTAGGACAGGATCTATGCTTTAAGCTCTTGTCTCTTCCTTGTGGTCACATGGTGGCCTCCACCCCAATGTGACCACAGAAAACCAAGGTTTTCTGATCAGAATAACCCCCTGCAGGGCACTCCCTTCCTCATGTTCTCTCCTTCTGTCTCAACAGTCTCACCCTTCTCCCCCTCAGCAGATACTGGTCAAGCACAATCTTTTAAAAAAAATAATGGTTCAATTGATCTCAAATAGTTGATAGGATATCTTCTGCGTGTCCTCTAAATTATCATTATGCTGAACTCTTTTTCACTCTTGCCCTTTAGCAGCATCATTTCACATTGATTTTTAGCATTTCTGATGTAATTGGAGTGAGAGTGTGTGTCCAGCAGGAACAAAGGTCTATCCACCAGAAAAGCTTTTCAGATATCTATTTATGGCTCACCTGTGCAAAGGCAAGATTTGAATCTGATTAGGAAGAAATGGGAAAATCCCTGTGTTTTTCCCATTTCTCCAAATAAATAGAAACATCCCTCAGGGGAAGCCTCCAACAGGCTTTACCTGTTTTCATAAACTTTTATCTTTGTTGATACTAGGCTCAGTTACATCAGAATATTTTACTTTTGGAGACAGTGCTCATCAAGTCTTTTCAGCATGTATAAAGTGAGTACCCAAGCTGTGCCCTAAGGCAATATTAAACATTCCCTTTCCTACTAAATGATTTTCTGTCAGCTAGTGTGTTTGGCACCCTTGGGAATAGCAGAGATTCATTTGTAAAGAAATATGCTGCAGAGTCATAATTTTAATCCACCAAATCAATAGCATTCAGATTTTTAAAAAAGATAACTAAGGCGCTATCAATAAGGGGGAAAAAATCTCTATTCTTTACAGCCAGATCATTTCCACAAATCTAATTATTTGGCTATTGAAAAACCACAGCGTTATAATCCCAACTGGATGTGTTAAACCATTAGAATGTAAAGCTTCAGAAAACGTCAATCAGAAAACTTCCAAGAACGATTCATCACCACTTTCACGATGTGACGTTGAAAGTAGTTTATCTCTATGCACCAGACGTGAGGAAAACAGATAAGTGGTTTTAAACTGGCTGCAACAATGATCAGATAATATGGTACATTCACTCCTCTCTGTCATGAATCACAGAGTTTTATACTATCCACTTAATATCCTCCTGCGTTTTACAGCCTAATGCAGTAATGTCAAACATTTTAATTCTCCAAAGGATAAATGAATCATAAATGTTACAACCAGACACAGGTCTTGCTGTTTATTGGCATGCTGAGATGGCAGAGATATGACACTTTCATTTAAAACTAGAATTGGATTTCTGACTGATGTAGTTTTTGACACAGAACTCATGCATTTCTGTGCTGTGAGTGAAAAATTGTTTCTGTCACCAGCTGTTGGGACTGGTCACTTGCAGAGGCCTATTTTTAAAGGCAATTTCTTCATTCCCAAAGATTTCTTGGCCAGTTGGGTTCTCAATCTTAGTGCCACCAATTCGGACATGTTATGGTACATTTGGTTTCACTGACAAAGAGTGAGAAAAAAATTACTTTCCATCTGTCAGTAAAGAAAGTTCTTCTTTCAGTGTCTCTGACTTAGACACTTAAAGAAGACCCATCAATATTTCTTTTGGAGGTAGGCTTAGTATTGATGAACTCTTTCAGTTTTTGCTTGTCTGAGAAGTTCTTTATCTCTCTTATCCTAAATGATGATCTTGCTGGGTAGAGCATCCCTTTCAGCACTTTCAATGTGTGATGCCATCCCTTCTAGCCTTCAAAGTTTCTACAGAGAAATCAGCTCAAAGCCTTATGGGGATTCTCTTGTATATGACTTTGTTTTTATCTTGCTGCCTTTAGAATTCTCTCTTTAACTTTTGCCATGTTAATTATGATATGTGGAGATTTGTGGTTTCTGCTGCTGCATTTACAGTGTGGGAGAAAGAAATGAATTGTGCCATTAGAAGAGTTTAGGCAGAAGCACACATTACAAATTAAACTAAGAGAATTTCTGTGCAGCTATCTCTAGGTGAAGGGTGATAGTAGTCTACCAGATTCGTAATTTATAACCTCTATTTGCACTCAGATAGCTGTGTTCCCCTCTCAGTGAACTGGAGATAACATTATCATCTATTTCAAAATATATTGCAAGAAAATGTTTAAAAGTGCTCACTTAAAAAAGGAATCCAGCACACTTTGTCATATGAGAAATGGAAACTGCTATCCTTGTTATCAATAAAAGCTCTAACCAGCTTGGCTCTCAAGTATCCAATTTCTTATTTGTACAACATCTGTTGTTTGTTTCTCAAAACGTTATTTTAAGAGAATAAGTGCCAGCAGAAAACATATACCACTAAGACTCTGTTCAGGAATCCAGAAACTTTCATTTCCATTGCAAGTAGAAATAGAAAACTATGGTTTAAGTGCAATTAAGAAAACTTAATATACTTACTAATGTCCAAAGAATCTGCCAAATAATCTGAAGAAATTATTTTGTAGATAAAATAAGCTCTAATGAGTTTATATACTTTGAGACCAGAGATAGAAGCAGAACTTAAGGCCAGTGTCTCTGACTTCAAACTCACACTTAAGTTAAACTAAGTCAACTCATTTAGGTTACGTGTGATGATAAGCCATTTGTGAAGAGGATAAAAATTGAAGCATCCTACATTCCTAATCTTACCAATAAATGTAATTGATGTTTAAAAGATAAAAGAAAGAAGACAAAAGGAAAGAGTTTATATGAAAACTTGAAAGTAAAGCTACCAATGAATGACTCTTTAGAAGTAACAAGGAAGTCAGAGTTACTGGAAATTAGTCTTTTAGATTTTCTCTCTCTCTCTTTTTTTTTTTTTTTTTTTGCAGCTAGCAGAAAATTTCTTTAAGAAATTTTTGGAGTACTGTTGATTTACAATGTCATGTTAGTTTCAAACACACAGCAAATTGAATCATATTTTTTTTTTCAGATTCACTTTTTTGAGTTCTTTTTCAGATTTTTTTCCATATAGGTTATGACAGAATTTTGAGTAGAGCTCCTGTGCTATACGGCAGGTACTTATTAGTTACCTTAGTTATTAGTAGTATTTTTATACATAGTACTGTGTATATGTTAATCCCAATCTCCAAATTTATCACTTCCCCTCATGATTTTGCTTTGGTAACTATAAATTTGGTGCTGAGATCTGTGAATTTGTTTCTAATTTGTAAATAAGTTCATTTGTATCATTTTATTAGATTTCATGTATAAGTGATATCATATGATATTTATCTTTGTCTTGCTTATTTCACTTAGTGTGATAATCTTGAGGTCCATCCATGTTTCTGCAAATGGCATTATTTTGGTTCGTTTTTATGGCTGAGTAGTATTCCATTGTGAGGGCTTCCCAGGTGGCACAGTGGTTAAAGAATCCTCCCGCCAATGCAGGAGACACAACAGATGTGGTTTCAGTAACTGCATTCAGAAGATCCCCTGAAGTAGGAAACAGCACCGTGATCCAATATTCCTGCCTGAAAAATTCCATGTACCAAGGAGCCTGGCAGGCTATAGTGCATGGAGGCAGAAAGAATCAGACATGATTGAGGGACAGAGCACCAAGTACCAATTTTTCATTGCATATATGTATCGTATCTTCTTTATCCATTCATCAGTTTATGGACATTTAGGTTTCTCCCATGTTTTGGCTTTTGTAAATAATGCTGCAAAGAATATTGTGATGCATGTATTCTTTAAAACTATGGTTTTCTCTGGATATATGTCCAGGAGTGGGATTGCTAAATCATTTAGTAGTTTTTTGTTTGTTTGTTTGTTTGTTTTGCTTATTTTTTAAATATTTATTTATTTATTTTTGTCTGTGCTGGGTCTTTATTACTGCTTGGGCATTTCTCTAGTTAATGAAAGTGAGTGCTACTCTCTAGCTGCAGTTCATGGGCTTATCACTGGCTTCTCATTGTGGTGGCTTCTCTTGTTGTGGAACATAGGCATAAGGGCTTCTGAAACCCAACTTCTGTGGGCTTCAGAAGTTGTGGCACATGGACTCAGCTGCAGCTCCTAGGCACTAGAACACAAGCTCAATAGCTGTGGCACACCAGCTTGGTCACGCCCCAGTATGTAGGATCTTTCTAGATCAGGGATCAAACCTGTGTCTCCTACAATGACAGGCAGATTCTTTACCCCTGAGCCATCAGAGAAGCCCCATATGGTAGTTCTATATTTAGTTTTTTGGGTAATCTTCATAATTTTCTCTATCATGATTGTACCAACTTATATTTCCACCAACGGTGTAAAAGAGTTCCTTTTTATCTACACCTTTTCCAGTATTTATTGTTTATAGATGTTTTGATGATGGCTATTTTGACCAGTGTGAGATGACACCTCATTCTAGCTGCATTTCTCTAGTAATTAGTGATGTGGAGCATTCCATTTCCTCATAATTCAATCTTGGAAAGTTTTGTGTTTGTAGGGATGTATCCATTTCTTTTAGGTTGTCCAATTTGTTGGAAGATAATTGTTCTTAATAGGTTCTTATGACCTGTGTATCTTTGTGGGGTCTCAGTTGTCATTTCTCCTCATTCCTAATTTTATTTATTTGAGTTCTCTCTTTTTTGCATGAGTCTTGTCAAATAAATGTTTATCTTTTCAAAGAACCAGCTCTTAGACCACTGATCTTTTTCATTGTTTTCACTAGCCTCTATTTCATTTATTTTTACTCTGATTTATAATATTTCCTTCCACTTGTTAATTTTGCACTTCTCTTCTTCTTCTTTTCTTTAGATACTCTGGGCATAAAGGTAAGATGTTTATTTTGGAGTTTTTTTATTTCCTAAGAAAGGCTTGTATTACTATAAATTTACTTCTTAGAAATACTTATACTGCTTCCTGCAGATTTTGATATGTCATAGTTCTATTTTTATTTATCTATAGGCAATTTTTAATTTCTCCTTTGGTATCTTTCATGACCCATTGGTTTCCAGTAGCATGTTGCTTCATCTCTACATTGTTGTGGGTTTTGCCTTTGTGTGTGTGTGTGTGGCTGATTGTTAGTTTTGTATCATGATCAGAGAACGTGGTTGATATAATTTCAGTATTCTTAAATTTATTGAGACTAGTTTTGTGACCTAAAATGTAACCTTTCCTGGAGAATAACTTGTGTACATTTGAGAAGAATAAAATTGAGGCAATAATCAAACAAGCCACAGACCATAAAGCCTCACTGGTGAACGCTACAAAACATTCAAAGACGACTTAATACCTGTTCTTTCAAACTCTTCCAAATATTTAAGAGCATGAAAACCTTTCAAATACTTTTTTAAAGCCAGAATTACCCTGACACAAGAGTAGATATGTACTCCACACACACACACATACACACACACACACACACAGATTAATTTATGGGCCAATATCCTTAAAAAATCTAAAGATACTCAACAAAATATTACCAAATGAATCAAAAAACACATTAAAAAGAATATACAGAATGTTCAAGTGAGATTCATTCCAGGGATACAAGGATGATTCAATATCAGCAAATCATCAGTGTGATATACCACATTAACAAAATGAAGTACAAAAGTTGTATAATCATCTCAATAGATGAAGAAATGTTTTAAAAGTTCACATATGTTTATGATGAAAACTCACAACAAACTGAATATAAAGGTAATGCACCTCAACATAGTGAAGGCCACATATGACAAACACAAAGATAATATCATTCTCATTGGTGAAAAGCTGAAAGCTTTTCCATCAAGATAAGGAAGATAACAAGGACTCCCACTCATCCCACTTTTATTCATCATAGGGTTGGAGGTCCTAATCAGAGAATCATATAAGAAAAAGAAATAAATGTCACCCAAATCAAAAAGGAAAAAGGAAAACTGTCACTATTTGCATATGACATGATATTATATGTAGAAAACTCTAAAGGTGCCACCAAAAAAATTTTAGAAGTAAAAAGTGAATACTGTAGAGACAAAAGATACATAATAAATGAACAGAAATTTGTGGCATCTCTATATACCAATAACAAACTATGTGAAAGAAAAATCAAGAAAATAATCCCATTTATAATTGCATCAAAAAGAATAAAAGACCTAGGCATAAATCTAACCAATGGACTAAAAATTCTATACATTGAAAACACTAAGATACTTACGAAAGAAATTGTTGAAGACAAAAATAAAAGGAAAGATACCCCATGTTCATAGATTGGAAGAATTAATATTCTTAAAATGTCCATATTACCCAAAGAAATCTATAGATTCAATGTGATTTTTTTTAATTCCAATGGCTTACATTCCAGAAATAGAAAACATAATTCTAAAATTTATAGAGAAAAGTAAAAGACTTTGAATAGCCAAAAAATCTTGAGAATGAAGAACAAAGATAGAGGTATAATGTTCCCTGATTTCAAAGTATTCTGCAAAGCTATAGTAATCAAAACAGTATGGGACTGGCACAAAAACAGACGCTGAGATTAACAGAGCAGAACAGAAAACCCAGAAATGAACCTATGCGTATAAGATCACTAATTTCTGACAAAGGAGGCAAGAACATACAATGGGGAACTGAGAGTCTCTTCAATAAATGGTGTTGAAAAAACTGATTACCACATGCAAAACAATGAGACTAGACCATTATTTTACACCATATTCAAAAATTAACTCAAAATGAATTAAATACTTAAATGTAAAATGAAGTCATTAAATTCCTGGGGAAAACATAGGAAGTAGCCTCAGAGGCAACATCGTAGCATCATTTTTATGGGGGAGGGGAGGGAAGAAAATCAAAAGTAAGGGAAACAAAAGTATAAATAAACAAATGGAACTGCATCAAATAAAAAGGCTTCTACACAACAAAGGAAATCCTCATCAAAATGAAAAGGTAGTCTACTAAAGGGGAAAAGATATTTGCAAATCATATATACAATAATGGGTTATTATGTGAAATATATAAACAGCTGATACAATTCAACATTAAAAAACAACCAGATAAAAAAAATGGACAAAGGAACTGAATAAACACTTTTCCAAAGAAGATATACATATAGCCAACAGGCACATGAAAAGATCTACATTATCACTAATTATTAGAGAAATGCAAATCAAAACTACAATGAAATATCAACTCACCCCTGTCAGAATGGTTATTATCAGAAAAGACAAGAAATAGCAAATGGTGGAATGGATGTGGAGAAAAGGGAACCCTGGTACACTGTTGGGAGACTGCAAGTTGGAATAATCACTATTAAAATCAGCATGAAGATTCTTTAGAAATTTAGGAATAGAACTACCATTTGACCCATATAATTCACTTCTATATACTATCCAAAGAATGCTAAGACACTTATTTCAAAAGGTACATGCACTTCTGTGTTCATTGCAGTTTAGTCATATTCAAAATATGGGAAAAACCTAGGGGCCCGTTGAGGGAAAGATGAATGGGTAAAGGAGTTGTGACATATACACACAATGTAATATGACTCAGCCATAAAAAAGGAGCAAATCCAGCTTTTCACAACAACACAGGTGACCTTGAAGATATTATGTTAAGTGAAATAATTCTAAGGGAGAAAGACAAATATACAAATGCTGTGTGATTACACTAATAAGTAGAATATAAGGAAAAAAACAAAGATGAGCAAGTGAAATAAAAGCAAACTCATAGATACAGAGGTAATATTAGTAATAACCAGGAAGGAAGTAGGTTGAGGCAAACGAATGAAGAGGTTGACAATACAGTAAAAAGACTTGTGGTGGTGATCACTTTGTATTGTTTATGGATGTTGAATTATAATACTGTAAACCTGAAACTTATATAATAATAATTTAAAAAAGAAGTCAGAGCTACCAAGATGTTGCCAACTATTGATTTCATCATTTATCATTCACTTATATGTATGGCAACTCAATGGTGAAGAACATACCTGCCAATGCATGAGGCATAAGAGGTGTAGGTTCGATGCCCAGGTCGGGAAGATCCCCTGAAGAAGGAAATGGCAACCCATTCTAGTATTCTTGCCCGGGAAATCCCATGGACAGAGGATCCTAGCAGGCTACAGTCCACGGGGTTACAAAGAGTTGGATACAACTGAGCGACTGAGCACACATATGTAGGGAGCTGAGCACCTACAGGCTACAACCTCCATGCTAAGCATTATAGGGGAAAGATAAAGGGAGAGATACCACTCTTGACCCCCAGTGGCCTATATTTTTTCATAGGATAGAAATATTTAAACAGCTACCACAAAAGATAAAGCTGGGAGTTAAGTTGTAGTACTGGGCAAGTGTGGAATCTGAGGAAGCTCCATAAAGGAGGTAGGGTTTGGAAGGTGAATGAGGGTTAAGGAAAAACTGAGTGGGAAAGGCTGAAACATGGATGGTTAGGCTCCAAATATATGCAAGAGAATAGTACGCCAAGAATGAGTGATTTGGGTTACCTATACAGTGTTCAGTATGAAAGAAAAGAGAGGGTATTAGAAAAGACGGAAAGAAGTGAAGTTGGAGAAGAAAGAAGAATTTATTTTGTTCTTTATTTGCTTACAAATAAAATCGGGTTATAATTGCTCTACGATGTTGTGTTATGAATCAGCTACATGTATACATACACCCTGTCCTCCCACCCCACCACCCCACCCCTCTAGGTCATCACAGAGCACTGAGCTGAGCTCCCTCTGCCACGCAGCAGTTTCCCACCAGCTCTCTATTTTACACATGGCAGCATATGTATGTCAATGCTACTTTCTTGTTTTTTCCCCACCCTCCCCTTCCCCTTATATCCTCAGGTCTGTTCTCTAAGTCTGCATCTCTATTCCTGTCCTGCAGTTAGGTTCATCAGTACCATTTTTCTGAATTCCATATATGTGTGTTAATATATAATGTTTGTTATCTCTTTGTGACTAACTTCACTCTGTATGACGGAAAAGAAGGATTTAGATCATAGCACACTCTCACACATGCATAATGAAAAAAATATGACAATAGCTGGAAGAGATTGAAACTTGTCAAACAATACCACTCTCATTATGTGGTTCAGTTCAATTCAGTTCAGCTCAGTAGCTCAGTCGTGTCTGACTCCTTATGACCCCAAGTACTGCAGCATGCCAGGCTTCTCTGTCCATCACAAACTCTCAGAGATTGCTCAAACTCATGTCCATTAAGTCAGTGAGGCCATCCAACCACCCTGTCATCCCCTTCTCCTCCTGCCTTCAATCTTTCCAAGCATCAGGGTCTTTTCCAATGAGTCCATTCTTCACATCAGGTGGCCAAAGTATTGTAGTTACAGCTACAGCATAAGTCTTTCCAATGAATATTCGGGATGGATTTCCTTTAGGATGGACTGGTTGGATCTCCTTGCAGTTCAAGGGACTCGCAAGTATCTTCTCCAACACCACAGTTCAAAAGCATCAATTCTTTGGCTCCCAGCTTTCTTTATGATCCAACTGTCACATCCATACATGAGTACTGCTAAAACCATAGCTCTGACTAGATGGACCTTTGTTGGCAAAGTAATGTCTCTGCTTTTTAATATGCTGACTAGGTTGGTCATAGCTTTTCTTCCAAGGAGCAAGCATCTTTTCATTTCATGGCTACAGTCACCATCTGTAGTGATTTTGGAGCCCCCAACAAGTAAAGTCTCTCACTGTTCCCATTGTTTCCCCCTCTCTTTGCCATGAAATGATGGGACCAGATGCCATGATCTTAGTTTTCTGAATGTTGAGCTTTAAGCCAGCTTTTTCACTCTCCTCTTTCATCAAGAGATTCTATAGTTCTTCTCCACTTTCTGTGATAAGTGTGGTGCCATCTGCATATCTAAGGTTATTGATATTTCTCCTGGTAATCTTGATTCCAGCTTGTGCTTCCTCCAGCCCAGCCTTTCTCATGATGTACTCTGCATAGAAGTTAAATAAGCAGGGTGACAATATACAGCCTTGGCGTACTCCTTTTCCTATTTGGAACCAGTCTGTTGTTCCATGTCCAGTTCTAACTGTTGCTTCCTGATCTGCATACAGATTTCTCAAGAGGCAGGTCAGGCGGTCTGCTATTCCCACCTCTTTCAGAATTGTCCACAGTTTATTGTAATCTACATAGTCAAAGGCTTTGGCATAGTCAATAAAGCAGAAGTAGATGTTTTTCTGGAACTCTCTTCCTTTTTCAAAGATCCAGCAGATGTTGGCAATTTGATCTCTGGTTCCTCTGTCTTTTCTAAATACAGCTTGAATATCTGGAAGTTGAGAGTTGCTTTGCTAGCATATGAGATGACTGCATTTGTAGGGTAGTTTGAGCATTCTTTGGCATTGCCTTTCTTTGTGATTGGGATGAAATGTGGCTCAGTTTCCTTAAAATCCCGGTGACAAAATAAAGATCTTCACATAAAAATCTCTAAGGTAAGTCAGCATATAACGAGACACAATTATTTGTCCAATATTTATAT
This sequence comes from Dama dama, assembly GCF_033118175.1. Classification (NCBI taxonomy): domain Eukaryota; kingdom Metazoa; phylum Chordata; class Mammalia; order Artiodactyla; family Cervidae; genus Dama; species Dama dama. The sequence continues at coordinate 14,887,985 of NC_083681.1, forward strand.
AAAACTGAGGATGTGTGGTCATGAAAATATCTCAAGGAAAATTGAGTTTGAGAGTAAAGTTTGCTAACTGAGTATTATCTAGGCTTCTGTCAAACACAGGCTTGGGTACAGGCACATCTCTTAATCACCCCATGCACGCACACACACTCAATCTCATAACCAGATTCTTCAGCTGAACCATGCATTACATCATATAAAACCACTGATTTAAAAAGAAATAAGGCAAAACTCAAGTCCTCATTGACAGAACATAAAATGAATAATTTTAGAGAGAAAGATTAAATTTTTATTTCAAGCATACAATTTTAGAGCAAACTTCTGCCATTATAAATTTAAATTACCTTTTCTAATTTCTATTTTCAGCTCTGATATATAGAGTTTGGAAGTCATCATATCCATCCTTAAAAGCAAGAAAAAGGTAGGAAAACTGAAAATTAATGACTATCTGAATCTATTGGAGAACTGAGGTCACAGGATCAAAAAGCACAAAAACAGAAAACAACACCCAAAATTTAGAGAGACTAGTAAATACAGAAAGATACAGCAATAGAAACAGGTTTACTTTTAATAGAAGCCTCTAGACACATAAAATAATAGGCATATGTATATGATAATTTTGATAAATTCCATAAAGTTGAGTGTGGACAAGCATGAGACTGAAAATCTTCATGGGTTTTAGTCCTGGGGTCAACTCCCATTTTTGTGGGTGTTAGCACCAGGAAACCACCAAGATCTCATGGCAAAGATCCAAGAAATCTTGGATCCTTCTGGGCCATGGTCACAGATGAAAGCAATATCTATGGGAAGACATGTCAGGCGAGTGTATTCTCCTCAGTTCTATCTCCTCACAACAAAGATTTGGAGTGACGGACATTAAAGCCCTTGGAGCGTCGCAGCTCTGGGATCTTGGAGAGACTGTGTTACAACCCTCAGGTCTCAAACAGACCGTGTTATAGCTCTTAGACAAATCAGTGTTACAGCTCGGTGCTACAGGTCTATTTTATTTAGAAAATAGCAGGAGAATCCATCCTCGAGGTGTGAGGGCATGCCGACCCAAAGACATGAAGAGAAGAAAGTGAGGGAGCACGCCAGCATGTGGGGGAGAGAGAGAGAGAGAGCCCTTTGGCTTCTCTTTTTATATGTTTTTTCCTCCCCCGAGGCCTGCCCTGTGTAAATTGGGCTGGCCAGGAGTGCTGTTTGTTCTACCTGAGGTTCTCATTCCAGTCCTCGGACCTTCCTTTCACCTTCCTTAGTTCTATTTTCGCGGGCTTTTCCCTTCCATGTCTTTTAGCCACCGCCATTTTGGACTTCTGTTTCCTATTCTAACTACCTAACAAGACACAACAAGAGTTTTCTCTAAAAGAAAAGCATGCTCTCTACAGAAAATATCCTGCCAGATATAATTTTTAAATCCTATTCCAGTTGGGGGAAGGAAATTCTTTCCTACTGGAGATCTCTCCAACCTTGTTGTCCTATAAGAGGGGAAATACAGTGAACAAAATTTTGAGTTTCAAGAAAACAGATTAGAAACTCTGAACCCAGGAAAGAGAGTAAGAGACAAGAAGTTGTGGAGGGAGATATACCACAATCTGAAGTCAAAGAACAATTAAAGATCTGAAACATGTTTAAAAGAATATAAAGTGAACCCTCTCCCCTATACCTCACACTGACACAAAAAGTGTTATACAACAGTGTAAAAACAGTGAATTTGAGCTGAAGAGCTGCAAGACACAGACTTTTATAAAAGAAGAGTATTTTCAAAAGCCAAAAGCCGAAAGGGAGAAAAATAAAACCTGAGAGGAATCTGAAGCTTCTATAACCTACAGGTATGTGCGAATGCTAAGTCACTTCAGTCGTATCTGACTCTTGGCCACCCCATTGATTTCAATCTATTTGAGAAAACGAAAACACAGGGAATACTACCAAAATCAGACAAAGAAATTACAAGAAAGAAATATTACAGATTGATATTGTTACTGAGTTCAAGCTCACTTTGCTCATCGCACGACAGGCCCATGAATACAAGAGACAAGGTGTTGAGGCAGGGAAGAGACTTTAATCTTAGAGCTGGCAGACCAAGAATATGGCAGTCTAGCTCCTCAAAATATCCTCCAAATTGGGCTCTGGATGCCAGATTATTTTACAGAACAGAGAGAAGGAAGCAAAGTGGAACTAAAGTCAAAAGGCAGAATAGAGAAGGAGAGACAAGAAAGTAAAATGAAAAGGTCTTCATTCTTGCAAAACATCTCCAAAGTAATAGCCAGGCTTTGGAAGGGGTGTGTTAATATCTTCTATTCATAGGTGGGTTGAGACAAATTATCTCTCTATGAGCTGAACAAAGGCATTCTAGTTTACAGTCAAGCAGAGGGGCAGGGTCCTCTGTGGCAAGCCATTTAGTATGATTATAATAATAAAAGCAATGAAAAGTAAGTCAAAGAAACACTTCCCAACATGGAGTCAGAATTGGCTTTCTCCTTGCAACAGTATCTTTTATGAACATAGCTACAAAAACCAACAAAACAATAACAAATTAAATCCAAGACTATATTCAAAAAAATATTTACTGCAACCAAAGTGTGGTTTATTTCAGGTATACAACATTCAAAAATCAATCAGTGTAATCAACCATATCAATAGGCTAAAGAAAGGAACTTATCTAAACATCTTGAGTCAGAAAAATGTCACACACATTTATGGTATAAACTCTGAACAAATTAGGAATAGAGACTTCTTTAAATTGATAAACAATATCCACAAAAATCCAACAGCTAATATCATAATTAGCTGTGAGAAACTGAATACTTTTCTATCAAAATTAGGAGAAAGGCAAAGGTGTACTCTCCTATTACTCCTGTTCAACATTGCACTAAAGGTCCTAGGTAGTGGAATCAAATAAGGAAAAGAAGAAATGAAGGGCATATAGTTAGGAAGGAGGAAATAAAGCAGTTTTTGTTTGCAGAACTCATGGCTTTTTATGTAGAAAATCCTCAAGAAATGTAGAAAAAAATAAAAATAGATCCTGGTAAAAACATTTAAATTTGTAGGAAGGATAAAATTTAAAACACAAAAGTTAATTGTTTTCCAGTAATCACCAATTTAAATTTGAAATTCAAAACTTGAACAATAGCACAAAACAAAATGATACACTAGTACAAATCTAAAAAATATGTATTTTCAGTATGTAATGCCAAAATCTTCATAGCTCTGATGAAAAATTCACATTATATCTAAACAAGTGGAGAAATAATCCACATTCACAGATTAAAAGACTCAGATTGCTAAAATGTCAAGTCTTCCCATTCTATGTATAAATTCAATGCAGCCTCAAATAAAACTTATATATATATACCTATAGCTTGCTATAGGTAGCAAGCTATCTACAGACAATAACAAACTGATTTTAAGGTGTAGTTTTTGTTGTTTAGCTACTAAGTAATGTCTGACATTTTTGTGCCCTCTTGCCTACCCATTATAGTATTATTGCTTGGAGAATTCCACGAACCGAGGAGCCTGGCTAATTACAGTCCATGGGATCGCAAAGAATCAGACATGATTGAATGACTATCACTTTCACTTTCACACAGACTGTGGCCCACCAGGCTGCCCTGTTCATGGGATTTTCTAGGTAGGAATACTGGAGTGGGCTGCCATTTCCATCTCCAGGAAATCTTCCTGATCTAGGGATCAAATGTCTCCCGCATTTGAAACGGGAATCTGAGTTCCTGTCCACGAAGCTGAAGAATGGAATCCATGAACTACAAACACTCTTGGTAGCAAGCAAATAGGATTTATAACAAGGAAAAAAGTACAAAGGTCTTAGCATACACCCAAGAGGGATAGAAAGTCCCCCAAAATGTGGGGATTACAGCACTTTTATATCTTTACCAATATTCAGTTCAGTTCAGTCTTGCAGTCCTGTCTGACTCTGCGATCTCATGAATCACAGCACTCCAGGTCTCCCTGTCCATCACCAACTCCCGGAGTTTACACAAACTCATGCCCATCGAGTCAATGATGCCATCCAGCCATCTCATCCTCTGTTGTCCCCTTCTCCTCCTGCCCCCAATCCCTCCCAGCATCAGGGTCTCTTCCACTGAGGCAACTCTTCCCATGAGGTGGTCAAAGTAATGGAATTTCAGCTTCAGCATCAGTCCTTCCAATGAACACCCAGGACTGATCTCTTTAGGATAGACTGGGTGGATCTCCTTGCAGTCTAAGGGACTCTCAAGAGTCATCTCCAACACCACAGTTCAAAAGCATCAATTTTTAGGCGCTCAACTTTCTTCACAGTTCAACTCTCACATCCATACATGACCACTGGAAAAACCATAGCCTTGACCAGACAGACCTTTGTTGACAAAGTAATGGCTCTGCTTTTTAGTATGCTATCTAGGTTGGTCATAACTTTTCTTCCAAGGAATAAGCGTCTTTTAATTTCATGGCTGTGGTCACCATCTGCAGTGATTTTGAAGCCCCAAAAAATAAAGTCTGACATTGTTTCCACTCTTTCCCCATCTATTTCCCATGAAGTGATGCGACCAGATGCCATGATCTTAGTTTTCTGAATGTTGAGCTTTAAGCCACCTTTTTCACTCTTCTCTTTCACTTTCATCAAGAGGCTTTTTAGTTCCTCGTCACTTTTTTCTGCCATAAGGGTGGTGTCATCTGCATATCTGAGGTTATTGATATTTCTCCCGGCAATCTTGATTCCAGCTTGTGCTTCTTCCAGCCCAGCGTTTCTCATGATGTACTCTGCATATAAGTTAAATAAGCAGGGTGACAATATACAGCCTTGATGTACTCCTTTTCCTATTTGAAACCAGTCTGTTGTTCCATGTCCAGTTCTAACTCTTGCTTCCTGACCTGCACACAGGTTTCTCAAGAGGTAGGTCAGGTTATCTCCTATTCCCATCTCTTTCAGAATTTTCCACAGTTTATTGTGATTATACAGTTGAAGGCTTTGGTGTAGTCAATAAAGCAGAAATAGATGTTTTTCTGGAACTCTGTTGCTTTTTCTATGATCCAATGGATGTTGGCAATTTGATCTCAGGTTCTTCTGCCTTTTCTAAAACCAGCTTGAACATCTGGAAGTTCACTGTTCACATATTGCTGAAGCCAGACTTGGAGAATTTAGAGCATTACTTTACTAGCGTGTGAGATGAGTGCAATAGTGTGGTAGTTTGAGCATTCTTTGGGATTCCCTTTCTTTAGGATTGGAATGAAAACTGACCTTTTCCAGTCCTGTGGCCACTGTTGAGTTTTCCAAATTTGCTGGCATATTGAGTGCAGCAATTCCACAGCATCATATTTTAGGATTTGAAATAGCTCACCTGGAATTCCATCACCTCCACTATCTTTGTTCGTAGTGATGCTTTCTAAGGCCCACTTGACTTCACATCCCAGGATGTCTGGCTCTAGGTGAGTGATCACACCATCGTGATTATCTGGATCATGAAGATCTTTTTTGTTTTTTTTGTTTTTTTTGTGGTTTTTTTTTTTTTTATTATTATTTTTTTTTCCAGTGGGTTTTGTCATACATTGATATGAATCAGCCATGGATTTACATGTATTCCCAATCCTGATCCCCCCTCCCACCTCCCTCTCCACCCGATTCCTCTGGGTCTTCCCAGTGCACCAGGCCGGAGCACTTGTCCCGTGCATCCCACCTGGGCTGGTGATCTGTTTCACCATAGATAGAATACATGCTGTTCTTTTGAAATATCCCACCCTCACATTCTCCCACAGAGTTCAAAAGTCTGTTCTGTATTTCTGTGTCTCTTTTTCTGTTCTGCATATAAGGTTATCGTTATCACCTTTCTAAATTCCATATACATGTGTCAGTATGCTGTAATGTTCTTTATCTTTCTGGCTTACTTCACTCTGTATAAGGGGCTCCAGCTTCATCCATCTCATTAGGACTGGTTCAAATGAATTCTTTTTCATGGCTGAGTAATATTCCATGGTGTATATGTACCACAGCTTCCTTATCCATTCATCTGCTGATGGGCATCTAGGTTGCTTCCATGTCCCGGCTATTATAAACAGTGCTGCAATGAACATTGGGGTGCACGTGTCTCTTTCAGATCTGGTTTCCTCAGTGTGTATGCCCAGAAGTTGGATTGCTGGGTCATATGGCAGTTCTATTTCCAGTTTTTTAAGAAATCTCCACACTGTTTTCCATAGCGGCTGTACTAGTTTGCATTCCCACCAACAGTGTAAGAGGGTTCCCTTTTCTCCACACCCTCTCCAGCATTTATTGTTTGTAGACTCTTGGATAGCAGTCATCCTGACTGGTGTGTAATGGTACCTCATTGTGGTTTTGATTTGCATTTCTCTAATAATGAGTGATGTTGAGCATCTTTTCATGTGTTTGTTAGCCATCTGTATGTCTTCTTTGGAGAAGTGTCTGTTTAGTTCTTTGGCCCATTTTTTGATTGGGTCATTTATTTTTCTGGAATTGAGCTGCAGGAGTTGCTTGTATATTTTTGAGATTAATCCTTTGTCTGTTTCTTCATTTGCTATTATTTTCTCCCAATCTGAGGGCTGTCTTTTCACCTTACTTATAGTTTCCTTTGTAGTGCAAAAGCTTTTAAGTTTCATTAGGTCCCATTTGTTTAGTTTTGCTTTTATTTCCAATATTCTGGGAGGTGGGTCATAGAGGATCTTGCTTTGATTTATGTCGGAGAGTGTTTTGCCTATGTTCTCCTCTAGGAGTTTTATAGTTTCTGGTCTTACATTTAGATCTTTAATCCATTTTGAGTTTATTTTTGTGTATGGTGTTAGAAAGTGTTCTAGTTTCATTCTTTTACAAGTGGTTGACCAGTTTTCCCAGCACCACTTGTTAAAGAGGTTGTCTTTTTTCCATTGTATATCCTTGCCTCCTTTGTCAAAGATAAGGTGTCCATAGGTTCGTAGATTTATCTCTGGGCTTTCTATTCTGTTCCATTGATCTATATTTCTGTCTTTGTGCCAGTACCATACTGTCTTGATGACTGTGGCTTTGTAGTAGAGTCCGAAGTCAGGCAGGTTGATTCCTCCAGCTCCATTCTTCTTTCTCAAGATTACTTTGGCTATTCGAGGTTTTTTGTATTTCCATACAAATTGTGAAATTCTTTGGTCTAGTTCTGTGAAAAATACCGTTGGTAGCTTGATAGGGATTGCATTGAATCTATAGACTGCTTTGGGTAGAATAGCCATTTTGACAATATTAATTCTTCCAATCCATGAACACGGTATGTTTCTCCATCTGTTTGTGTCCTCTTTGATTTCTTTCATCAGTGTTTTATAGTTTTCTATGTATAGGTCCTTTGTTTCTTTAGGTAGATATACTCCTAAGTATTTTATTCTTTTTGTTGCAATGGTGAATGGTATTGTTTCCTTAATTTCTCTGTCTGTTTTTTCATTGTTAGTATATAGGAATGCAAGGGATTTCTGTGTGTTAATTTTATATCCTGCAACTTTACTATATTCATTGATTAGCTCTAGTAATTTTCTGGTAGAATCTTTAGGGTTTTCTATGTAGAGGATCATGTCATCTGCAAACAGTGAGAGTTTTACTTCTTCTTTTCCTATCTGGATTCCTTTTACTTCTTTTTCTGCTCTGATTGCTGTGGCCAGAACTTCCAACACTATGTTGAATAGTAGTGGTGAGAGTGGGCACCCTTGTCTTGTTCCTGATTTCAGGGGAAATGCCTTCAATTTTTCACCATTGAGGGTGATGCTTGCTGTGGGTTTGTCATATATAGCTTTTATTATGTTGAGGTATGTTCCTTCTATTCCTGCTTTTTGGAGAGTTTTAATTATAAATGAGTGTTGAATTTTGTCAAAGGCTTTCTCTGCATCTATTGAGATAATCATATGGTTTTTATCTTTCAATTTGTTAATGTGGTGTATTACATTGATTGATTTGCGGATATTAAAGAATCCTTGCATTCCTGGGATAAAGCCCACTTGGTCATGGTGTATGATTTTTTTAATATGTTGTTGGATTCTGTTTGCTAGAATTTTGTTAAGGATTTTTGCATCTATGTTCATCAGTGATATTGGCCTGTAGTTTTCTTTTTTTGTGGCATCTTTGTCTGGTTTTGGAATTAGGGTGATGGTGGCCTCATAGAATGAGTTTGGAAGCTTACCTTCTTCTGCAATTTTCTGGAAGAATTTGAGTAAGATAGGTGTTAGCTCTTCTCTAAATTTTTGGTAGAATTCAGCTGTGAAGCCATCTGGTCCTGGGCTTTTGTTTGCTGGAAGATTTTTGATGACAGTTTTGATTTCCTTGCTTGTGATGGGTCTGTTAAGATCTTCTATTTCTTCCTGGTTCAGTTTTGGAAAGTTATACTTTTCTAAGAATTTGTCCATTTCATCCAAGTTGTCCATTTTATTGGCATAGAGCTGCTGGTAGTAGTCTCTTATGATCCTTTGTATTTCAGTGTTGTCTGTTGTGATCTCTCCATTTTCATTTCTAATTTTGTTAATTTGGTTTTTCTCTCTTTGTTTCTTAATGAGTCTTGCTAATGGTTTGTCAATTTTGTTTATTTTTTCAAAAAACCAGCTTTTAGCTTTGTTGATTTTTGCTATGGTCTCTTTAGTTTCTTTTGCATTTATTTCTGCCCTGATTTTTAAGATTTCTTTCCTTCTGCTAACTCTGGGGTTCTTCATTTCTTCCTTCTCTAATTGCTTTAGGTGTAGAGTTAGGTTATTTAATTGGTTTTTTTCCTGTTTCTTGATGTAAGCCTGTAATGCTATGAACCTTCCCCTTAGCACTGCTTTTACAGTGTCCCATAGGTTTTGGGTTGTTGTGTTTTCATTTTCATTCATTTCTATACATATTTTGATTTCTTTTTTGATTTCTTCTATGATTTGTTGGTTATTCAGAAGCGTGTTATTTAGCCTCCATATGTTTGAAGTTTTAACAATTTTTTCCCTGTAATTGAGATCTAATCTTACTGCACTGTGGTCAGAAAAGATGACTGGAATGATTTCAATTTTTTTGAATTTTCCAAGACCAGATTTATGGCCCAGGATGTGATCTATTCTGGAGAATGTTCCTTGTGCACTTGAGAAAAAGGTGAAGTTGATTGTATTGGGGTGAAATGTCCTATAGATATCAATTAGGTCTAGCTGGTCCATTGTGTCATTTAAGGTTTGTGTTTCCTTGTTAATTTTCTGTTTAGTTGATCTATCCATAGTTGTGAGTGGGGTATTAAAGTCTCCCACTATTATTGTGTTACTATTAATTTCCTCTTTCATACTCGTTAGCGTTTGCCGTACATATTGCGGTGCTCCTATGTTGGGTGCATATATATTTATAATTGTTATATCTTCTTTTTTGATTGATCCTTTGATCCTTATGTAGTGTCCTTCTTTGTCTCTTTTCACTTCCTTTATTTGAAAGTCTATTTTATCTGATATGAGTATTGCGACTCCTGCTTTCTTTTGGTCTCCGTTTGCATGAAACATTTTTTTCCAGCCCTTCACTTTTAGTCTGTATGTGTCTCTTGTTTTGAGGTGGGTCTCTTGTAGACAGCATATATAGGGGTCTTGTTTTTGTATCCATTCAGCCAGTCTTTGTCTTTTGGTTGGGGCATTCAACCCATTTACATTTAGGGTAATTATTGATAGGTGTGGTCCCGTTGCCATTTACTTTGTTGTTTTGGGTTCACGTTTATACAAGCTTTCTGCATTTCCTGTCTAGAGAAGATCCTTTAGCATTTGTTGAAGAGCTGGTTTGGTGGTGCTGAATTCTCTCAGCTTTTGCTTATCTGTAAAGCTTTTGAATTCTCCTTCATATCTGAATGAGATCCTTGCTGGATGCAGTAATCTAGGTTGTAGGTTATTCTCTTTCATTACTTGCAGTACGTCCTGCCATTCCCTTCTGGCCTGGAGGGTTTCTATTGATAGATCAGCTGTTATCCTTATGGGAATCCCTTTGTGTGTTATTTGTTGTTTTTCCCTTGCTGCTTTTAATATTTGTTCTTTGTGTTTGATCTTTGTTAATTTGATTAATATGTGTCTTGGGGTGTTTCGCCTTGGGTTTATCCTGTTTGGGACTCTCTGGGTTTCTTGGACTTGGGTGGCTATTTCCTTCCCCATTTTAGGGAAGTTTTCAGCTATTATCTCCTCGAGTATTTTCTCATGGCCCTTCTTTTTGTCTTCTTCTTCTGGAACTCCTGTGATTCGAATGTTGGGGCGTTTCACAGTGTCCCAGAGGTCCCTGAGGTTGTCCTCATTTCTTTTGATCCTTTTTTCTTTTTTCCTCTCTGCTTCATTTATTTCCACCATTTTATCTTCTACCTCACTTATCCTATCTTCTGCCTCCGTTATTCTACTCTTTGTTCCCTCCAAAGTGTTTTTGATCTCATTCATTGCATTATTCATTTGTAATTGACTCTTTTTTATTTCTTCTAGGTCTTTATTAAACAGTTCTTGAATCTTTTCAATCTTTGTTTCCAGGCTATTTATCTGTGACTCCATTTTGTTTTCAAGATTTTGGATCATTTTTATTATCATTATTCTAAATTCTTTTTCAGGTAGATTGCCTATCTCCTCCTCTTTTGTTTGACTTGGTGGGCATTTTTCATGTTCCTTTACCTGTTGGGTATTTCTTTGCCTTTTCATCTTGTTTAGATTGCTGTATCTGGAGTGGGCTTTCTGTATTCTGGAGGTCTGTGGTTCCTTTTTGTTGTGGAGGATTAACCCAGTGGGTGGGGTTAGACGATTGGCTTGTCGAGATTTCCTGGTTAGGGAAGCTTGCGTCAGTGTTCTGGTGCGTGGAGCTTGATTTCTTCTCTTTGGAGAGCAATGGAGTGCCCAGTAATGAGTTTTGAGATGGGTCTATGTGTTAGGTGTGACCTTGGGAAGCCTGTATGTTGATGTTCAGGGCTATGTTCCTGCGTTGCTGGAGAATTTGCATGGTATGTCTTGCTCTAAAACTTATTGGCTCTTGTGTGGTGGTTGGTTTCAGTGTAGGTATGGAGGCTTTTGGACAGTAACTTATTACTTAAAGTTCCTTGTAGTCAGGAGTTTTCTGGTGTTCTCAGGTTTTGGGCTTAAGTCTCCTGCCTCTGGATTTCAGTTTTATTCTTCCTGTAGTCTCAGGACTTCTCCAACTATACAGCCCTGATAAGAAAACTTCTAGGTTAATGGCTAAAAGATTCTCCCCCATTAGGGACACCCAGAGAGGTTCACAGAGTCACATGAAGAAGAGGAGAGGGAGGAGGGAGATAGCGATGAACAGGAGGAGAAAATGGGGGACTCAAGAGGAGAGAGACAATGAAGATCTTTTTTGTACAGTTCTTCTCTGTGTTCTTGCTACCTCTTCTTAATATCTTCTGCTTCTGTTAGGTACTTACCATTTCTGTCCTTTATTGAGCCCATCTTTGCATGAAATGGTCCCTTAATATCTCTAATTTTCTTGAAGAGATCTCTAGTCTTTCCCATTCTGTTGTTTTCCTCTATTTCTTTGCATTGATCGCTGAGGAAGGCTTTCTTATCTCTCCTGGCTATTCTTTGGAATTCTGCATTCAAATGGGAATATCTTCCCATTTCTCTTTTGCTTTTCACTTCTCTTCTTTTCACAGCTATTTGTAAGGCCTCCTCAGACAACCATTTTGCCTTTTGGCATTTCTTTTCCATGGGGATGGTCTTGATCCCTGTCTCCTGTACAATGTCACAAACCTCTGTCCATAGTTCATCAGGCTCTTTGTCTATCAGATCTAGTCCCTTAAATCTATTTCTCACTTCCACTGTATAGTCATAAGGGATTTGATTTAGGTCATACCTGAATGGTCTAGTGGCTTTCCCTACTTTCTTCAATTTAAGTCTGAATTTGGTGATAAGGAGTTCATGATCTGAGTCTCAGTCATCTCCTGGTCTTGTTTTTGCTGACTGTATAGGATTTCTGCATCTTTGGCTGCAAAGACTATAATCAATCTGATTTCAGTATCGACCATCTGGTGATGTTCATGTGTAGAGTCTTCTCTTGTTTTGTTGGAAGAGGGTGTTTGCTATGACCAGTGCATTCTCTTGGAAAAACTCTATTAGCCTTTGCCCTGCTTCATTCCATTCTCCAAGGCCAAATTTGCCTGTTACTCCAGGTGTTTCTTGACTTCCCAGTTTTGCATTCCAGTCCCCTATAATGAAAAGGATATCTTTTTTGGGTGTTAGGTCTAAAAGGTCTTGTAGGTCTTCATGGAACCATTCAACTTCAGCTTCCTCAGCCTTATTGATTGGGCATAGGCTTGGATTACTGTGATATTGAATGGTTTGCCTTGGAAATGAATGGAAATCATTCTGTCATTTATGAGATTGCATCCAAGTACTGCATCTCAGACTCTTTTGTTCACCATGATGGCTACTCCATTTCTTCTAAGGGATTCCTGCCCACAGTAGTAGATATAATGGTCATCTGAGTTAAATTCACCCATTCCAGTCCATTTTAGTTCGCTGACTCCTAGAGTGTCGACATTCACTCTTGCTATCTCCTGTTTGACCACTTCCAATTTGCCTTGATTCTTGGACCTAACATTCCAGGTTCCTATGCAATATTGCTCTTTACAGCATCTGACCTTTCTTCTATCACCAGTCACATCCACAACTGGGTATTGTTTTTGCTTTGGCTCCATACCGTCATTCTTTCTGGAGTTATTTCTCCACTGATCTCCAGTAGCATATTGGGCACCTACCGACCTGGGGAGTTCCTCTTTCAGTATCCTATCATTTTGCCTTTTCATACTGTTCATGGGGTTCTCAAGGCAAGAACACTGAAGTGGTTTGCCATTCCCTTCTCCAGTGGACCACATTCTGTCAGACCTCTCCACCATGACCCGTCCATCTTGGGCATGGCTTAGTTTCACTGAGTTAGCCACGACTGTGGTCCGTGTTATCAGATTGGCTAGTTTTCTGTGATTGTGGTTTCAGTCTGTCTGCCCCCTGGTGCCCTCTGGCAACACCTACCGTCTTACTTGGGTTTCTCTTACTTTGGACGAGGGGTATCTCTTCACGGCTGCTCCAGCAAAGCGCAGCCGCTGCTCCTTACCTTGGACGAGGGGTATCTCCTCACGGCCGCCCCTCCTGACCTTGAACGTGGAGTAGCTCCTCTCCGCCCTCCTGCGCCCGCGCAGCTGCTGCTCCTTGGATGTGGGCTTGCTCCTCTCGGCCGCCCCGCCCTGACCTAAGGCATGGGGTAGCTCCTCTTGGCTGCTGCTTCTGACATCTGTACAGTTTTGTCTGTCTCCTGTTCTTAAATCATGTTGTTTCTAACCAGTTTAAAGGTCAAGATCCTCACCTTAACCTAAGGTTTCTCTTGATCCTCAGATTAAGTTGCCACCTTTACATGTCCCCTGACCATTTTACCTTATTAAATTGACCAGACTTAAGGGTTTAAGATTAATGATCACCAGTTGTTTTTCCCTCAGGCATATGGAGTAGAAGCTAATTACTGCCCTTTCCTGGATTTGAGTGCTGATAATTCATCAGCCCAAAGACACATTCCAGAAATTTGGGACCATGGAACAGGATGTTTACTGAAAACAAGACTGAGGTCTCAGAGTTCCATACTAATGCCCTAGTAACTTCTACCTCACATTGGCAGATGGATTCTTTCCCACCGGGCCACCAGGGAAACCCCTTTAAAGTGTATATGGAAACAAAGAAAGCTGAGAATAGGCAATACAGTACTGAAGAAGAAGAAAAAAATTGAAGGATTCGTAATAAATGAATAAATAAATAAATAGACTTACTCTAAAGCTATATAATCAAGATAATGTGATGTCAGTGAAAGAAGAGACACATAGATCATAAAGAGTGCCCAGAAATAAACTCATATAAATATAATCAACTGACTGTTAAAAGGAGTCAAGCGGTTTGTTTTAACAAATGGTGTTAGAGGAATTGGATATCTATATGTCTGGTAAGCAAAATAATGTCCTTGAAAGATGTCCATGTCCTGACCCCAAAGCTTATGAACACGCTACCTTAAACGATAAAAGGGGCTTTGCAGATGTAATTGAGAATTTTGACACAAACACATTATCCAGATAAGGCCAAGTAATCACAAGGGTCTTTTATAAGAGGGAGATAAGAGGGTGAGGATCAGAGAAAAAGACAAAAAACAGGAGAAAAGATTTGAATATACTTGCTGTTGTTTTGAAGACAGAGGAAGAATCTATGAGTCAAGGAATTCAGGTGTCCTCCTGAAGCTAGAAATACAAGGAAAAGATTCTCTATCAGAATCTCTAGAAGTAACAGAGCCCAAAAAATTGCCTATTGTATTCCTGACTAAAAAACTGTATGGAAATAAATTTGTGCAGTTTTAAGCCACTGAGTTTGTGGTAATTTGTTACAGCAACAAGAAGAAATGAACACCCAGGCAAAATAATGAGTCTTGACTCAGACTTTACACCTTTCACAAATGTTAAGTAAAAATGGGTCATAGAACTAAATGGAAAATGGAAAATTATAAGTCTTATAAAGGAAAATAAGAAAAAATATAGGTGACCTTTGGTTTGATGAATTTTTTGATACCATACCAAAAGCACACTCCATCAAAAAAGTGATAAAATGAACTTTATTGGAATTTTTAAAACTTTGCTTTGAAAAATGCACTGCTAAGAGAATCAAAAGATAAGTAGGATATGCTAAATAATGATCACCCAAAGATGTCCACATTATAATCCCCAGATTAGGGATAAGTTATGTGAATGGCATAAAGGAATTTTGCATGGCAAAAGGAATTTTGCAGATATACTTAAGAATCTTCAAATAGGGAGATTATCTTGGATTATTGGTGATCCCAATGTAAACATAAGATTTTTAATATAAAATGAGGGGGAAAGAGTAAGGATCAAAGACAGAAATTCCATGCTGCTGATTTTGAAGGAGGGTGAGACCATGAGCCAAAGAATGAAAGCAACCTCCAGGAGCTGGAGAAGGATAGGAATGGACTCTCTCTTAGTAACTCTAGGAGGAATACAGCCTTGACTACACCATATCTGTAGAAATTCTGATCTCAAGAACAATAACAGAATAAATTTGCATTGTTTCAGTCACTCACTTTGTGCTTGTTTATGATAAAAGCAATAAGAATCTAAATTTATAAGGCAATAAGGGAGGAAAAAAAATCCACAATAGGAAAACAAAATTGTAAATAAAATAACAAGCAAAAATATGAAAACACCTCACCAAAGAAGACAAACATATAACTTTTAAAAACGTATTTGAAAGGAAGCTCAGCACATTAGTCATTAGGCAATTGCAATTAAAACAGTAAGTGGCCACTACATATCCCAGGACAGTGGCTGAAATTCAAAAATTTGAAAGTATCAATTACTGAAAGGATGCAGAGCAACAGAAAGTCTCATTCGCTGCCTGTGGGAATGCAAAATGATGGTAATTTTGGAAGGCAATCTATCAGTTTTTTATAAAGCTAAATATAGCCTTTCCATAAAATTCAGAAATTGCACTTCTAGGTCATTACCCAAATGATTAGAAGCATATGTCCAAACAAAAATCTGCATATGGTTGTTCATAGGAGATTTATTCATACTAGTTGAAAACTGGAAGCAACCATGATGTCCTTCAATAGGTGAATGGTATAAACAGAATGCAATAGATCCATACAATGGAATTTTGTTCAGCAATAAAAGGAAATAAGCTATTGAACTAAAAATATGAAGCTAAACTCCTGGGTTAAAGATGTTAGTCTGAAAGGCTATGTATTATATGATGTTATTTATATAACATTCAGAAACAAAAGAAAAGCCAACAAATCATTGGTTGCCAAGGGCTTGAAGAAGGGTGATGGAGTAAATAAAGCACTTTTTTTGTTTCTAAGGCAGTGAAATTATTCTTTATAATACTGTGATGCTGGATAAACCATACTATGCATTTGTCAAAACTCGCAGAACTTTCCAGGATAAAGAGTGAACCTTAAAGTATGCAAATTTAAAGAAATCATTTAGAATATTAGGTGATAGCAGGACATAATACAGAATATGATAAAACAACACAACTGACTTATAAATATATGAAGCAATCTCACTAAAAGGATTAGGGGAAAAGATGCAAAACTAGGTAACTTTTGAAATTAGTAGAGTCTGTGAGAATAAAGCCAAAATAAGCAGTTCATAAAAACTACCTTTTACTTTGTAAAGTTTTCCCCACGTCATGGCTGAGGGCTAAAAACTGAAAAAGTTATAAATGTATATTGAAATTTATGTAATAAGTGGTTATATAGCAGATAATGGGAGTCATGTTGGAGTGAGAGGTTATAGATAAGTAAGGGAAGGAAGCTTGAATTTTCCATACAGTACCATACTGGATTAAAATTGGAGACATCAGTATGAACTCATGATTAGTTGAAGATAGATACAAATAGATACACCTAGAGATATTTACAGATATGTGTATACATATGTATTTCCATGCTTTGTCAACTAATATGATCTAGAAGTAACAACATCCCAGTAGCAACCACACACCCAAAACTTAAATGATTGTCTCTACTTTTATCTACAATTAAAGAAATCAGAAACTTTTGGAGAATTGACTGATTCTGGAGCTGGAGCAAGAATAAGCAAGATAATCTGGGAGAATCTTTTAGTGACTAAAAGTAAAGAAGTGCTCAGAAACCAAAATTATGTGAGCAAAAGAGACCAAGGAATCAACTAAACGATTTCCCCTGGTGGAACAATTTAATCAAGAAAATAAATGACATAGTACTGGATTATAGTACAAAGTACAATATAAATATTTCATAATCCAATTTAATGACAAGCAAAACATCCACTAAAACAAAATTGAAAAATTGTACAAAATGGCGTTACCATTTTGACAATAAAACATTATTCCTTGGTAATTATTATTACTCTTTAGAACTGTCAAGGTCTTCAAAACAAAGAAAATCTGAGAAATCATTAAAGCTCTAGTAGAATCTAAGGAAACATAACAACTATTTATAATGTGGTATCCTTGATGTGAATGTGTCTATAAACCCACCCATCCACCCACACACATACACGCGCACAGTTCAACTGGTTAGCATTGAGTTTAATTGTGAAATTATGAGTTAAAATCACTATTAAATTTTGGACAAAATAGTAAAATTTGAAACCAAAATAAAGAGATAAGTTATCATTATTTGCAATGAAAACAAAATTAAAAATAATATTTAAATGAAACCATTAAAATGATATTATGAGCAACTGAAGTTGCTGGAACAAGAGAAACTATGATAACTTTTATGTTTTAGCAATAATCAGAAAATATACATGGAAAATATTTCAGATGTATAAAAATATACAGCATAATTCTACTAGAAAGTATTTGATCTATGGGAATAAACAAAAGGGAGAGAGAATTTTTCACATAAATTAAATGCCCCAAGAACTACACTTGGAATTTTACCTATATTATCTATGGTGAAACAGATCACCAGCCCAGGCTGGATGCATGAGACAAGTGCTCGGGCCTGGTGCACTGGGAAGACCCAGAGGAATCGGGTGGAGAGGGAGGTGGGAGGGGGGATCGGGATGGGGAACACATGTAAATCCATGGCTGATTCATGTCAATGTATGACAAAAACCACTACAATATTGTAAAGTAATTAGCCTCCAACGAATAAAAATAAATAAATAAATAAAATAAAATATGTGTCATTTTACTCCACTGTGATATAAAGTTCCTTTGTCTTTTGTATTAAACTATCTTTTGAAATGAATAACAAATTGCTTAATTTTTACTACACTGGTGGAAACCATGAATAGCAGTGCATTGTGAGCCCCTTCTTTCTGATTTCTGTGGATACATTCTATAGTTAAAATCTTAACACTTTCTATCACATTATGAAATTTTAAGAAAATTATTTTAATAATAAAGTGTGTTTATTCTTTTAATTTATTGCCTCATTGTCCTGATACTCTTCTGGTACCTCTTCTCTGGTTGGCATTCAATATATTACAAAGCATTGTTTTTGCACATAGCACTCCTTAACCACATTTATTAACCTACGTTTTTAAGTAATTTTCTATTTGTATTCCTGAGTGGTTATCCTATCCATTCCCCAAAATGAAACTCTTTTCAAAGTAGCATTCACTTAGCACTCTTACAATCATCTTTATCACCTCTTTATCATCTTTATCAATTTTGAAAACCACTGTTGAGGTAGAAAGCAGGAATTACTCTTAAAAACATCTTTATCACAAGTGTTTTTAAACACTACTTTGCAACAGTAATATTTGCCCTCACATTAAAAGTTTGTGTGTGTTTTTTTTAATCCTGTTAAAGTAAGAACATCTTTCTGTGTTCTTCTTGCATTAACAAAAAGTGAGAAATTTTAAATTGCAATCTTTTTCCTAAACAGCTTTATGTTCCTTTTCTCTTCCTCCTGTAACATTTAATGTTATTGAGGAGTAGTCAGAAGATGAATTTTTGTTTGTTCCTTTGTATCTAAAGCGGATTTATACTTGTGAGATTTCCTATCTATTAGCTTGAATATTTTACCATACTACATTTGATACTTGGTTTTAACTTTGCCTTTATCATATATATTATTCTTAAACTTAAATATTCAAACTTTGTTTAGATTTAGAAATGCTTACTAAGTATTTTGCATATTAGCAGAAGGACAGAAAAATAAAAGCAAAAAGGAAAAGGAGGAGAATGAAAAATAAAAGATAAAAGGATTTAGAGTCAGAATAAGTGGAAGTTCAGGTTCTAACTCTACTACATGTTGGTAATGTTGTTTAGGACAAATTATATACCCTGCAAATTTTACTTGCCATGTTTATGAAATTGTGATTAAAATCCCTACTGGATAACTCAAGTGTGTTAGAGAGGAAAGCAAGTTCAACTCTGTGCAGCACACAGGAGGTCTGAATGACCACCCAGAAATGAAAAGGAGGAGGAAAGACATCTTGAACATAAATTATTGTAAGAGAAAATTTCATATTGGGAAATTTAGTACTGTTAGAAGACTGCTAAGAAATTTGTGGGAAAACCAGATCAAAGTATTTTCAAAAAATCCAAGCCTTGTTTTGCTGCTTAAGACCATCCTTTTTGTTGGCTTCCCAGGTGGCACTAGTGGTAAAGACAAAAGAGATGAGGGTTTGATCTCTGGGTTGGGAAGATCCCCTAAAGGAGGACATGGCAACCCGCTCCAGTATTCTTGCCCAGAGAATCCCATGGACAGAAAAGCCTGGAGGGTTACTGTCCGTAGGGTCACGAAGAGTCAGGCTGAAGTGACAGCACACATGCATGCTCATTTCCCTCCCTGAAAGTTTTGTTTGGTATGTGATGATATTTTACCCTCACACATCAATTATTTTTAAGCAATTAAAAGGGAATATCTGCTTTCTTATTAGCATATAATAGTAATTTTCTTTCCTATGAAAGAAATATGAATTAAGGTTTTCTTCAAGCCTCAGATGCAATGTACCAATTCAGGTCCCATTGTCATTCTCACTTGTCTTACCTGTAGGAGGCAAGGCCGTTTTTCTTTTCAAACAACAGGAGTCTAGATACATGAGCCATGATATCTGGTACTGTCATTTTACAATGCTGCAGTCTGGATGAATTGTCATTTAATAGCACCAACTAAATTGATCTCTATTTTAATAATTCAAAATATATATACTAACAGGACTGAAGCTGTGAAGAAGGATAATGTATACTGACCAATTTTTACATGTTTTATAATCCATCAAAAGGGGAATATTACCTTTGGGTACAATTTATTTTTCTTTATCATAAAATTCTACCATAGTTAGAACAGTCATATAAATAAAAAAAATGAGTCACTTGCAGAGGTAATGAAAGGAAACCCATTCAATCATCCTTCTGATGATTCCTTCTGGCTTTTTTGACAGCTGAAGACACCAAAGTGCAATCAAACGCCTTCAGCACAGTAATGAAAAATGTAAGCATCAAGCAAATTTGTCCACATGAAATAATTGACAATGGTATAGTGAGATTCAATTCAGTGGCTTATAAAATACAAGAATCTGATCTAAATTAATTTAGAATTACAAAGCACAAGAAGCATATGTTATTTGGCAAACTAAAGAAATGGATCAACATGTTTCTATTTGTATATATATTGCCTACATTCATTCCTTGTGCAAAGAAATAAAAGCATAAGCATGTTATGATTTTTAAAGAATGCTCTTAATCCTCCTTCTCTGCTTTTCTGTAAAAATGTATAAATAGTCCTGTTCTCTGAGTACAAATGACTTCATGCATAAGAATCAGGAGGCCAAAAGAGAAATGAAAAACAAAGGCATAAAATATCGATTAACTGAAACAACAGATTCAAAGTTGCCTTTCCTGAATATCCTTTAATTCAAAACAAAGGTTTCTTTATGCAAAATGGAAAAGGATTTAAATGTAAGCAAGTTTATGAATAAAATTATGTCATTTTAAAAGTCATTTTTTCCCCCCTTGATGACGGTTTCTTTTCAATTTTATTGATATAATTCAGAATAAGGATGTAAAAAAGCAATGTAAATAACATACTCAATAACTAAAAGCATGCCAGTGAAAGTCATTCTCTGAAGTTTAGAACTCTAAATGTGATGAAAACATTACAAGTTTGCACTCTGGGACTTTAGGCATAAGGAATATACATAGACATTTTCTATATAGCCAAAATGATATGCTGTGGATCAAGGAAACTGATTCCTCTATCTGTCTAAAATTATACTTACCCTAAAAGCAGAAGGAATTCCTTAAACAATTGATAAGACACGATCAGTGATTTCTACTCACTTTTACAAGATAAAAGAAAAAGACATAAATATTGATCATGATGCTTGAAAAATCTATCCTCTTTTAACACTATGTAAAAAGCCAAAAATCATACTTGATTTGCTACAGAAAATAAAAAACCTGGTTTTCATTGTTCACTGCTGACAAAAATATAAGGGGGCTGATAGAAAATTCCAATGAGTTATTTTTCTTGTAACTCATCCATCTACAGTGCAACTTTTGCACAGCTTTTCTTTATTGGCACGAAACATCAATGTCAACTACGTTTGAAGAGTATTTAAGCTTTCATTACAGCAACATCTTTCAAGATTTTTTCAACTTTAAGTCTTTTGTTGTATCATTTGTATGATTCATTTATATCAGTAGCATTCTGATTAATTTCATCTTATGGCCAAGGGGTGTAACAGATGCACTTTGTTGTGTTTGTTTTCCTTTTAGTTTCTTTTGGGACTTATCTAACAAAAATGAATATTATAAATACTTGCCTAACATGAAGACCATCAATTTTTTTTTCATTTATTTTTATTAGTTGGAGGCTAATTACTTTACAATATTGTAGTGGCTTTTGTCATACATTGACATGAATCAGCCATGGATTTACATGTATTCCCCATCCCGATCCCCCCTCCCACCTCCCTCTCCACCCGATTCCTCTGGGTCTTCCCAGTGCATCAATTTTTTTTAAAGTTTTTTACTTCAGGGGTTTATAAGTCATCAACAAGGTATGACAGAAAGTGAGCTCCTATATATTGAATTAGAAATTTTTAAGATTTAGAGATTTTATATGCCTTGTAATTTGTTCATTACAATAGTACAGCAAAGTTTTTATATTATCCCTAATTTACAGATGATAAAACTGAGTGTTATAGAGATTAAGAAACTTCCCCCAAGATCATATATAACTATAGGTAAGAACCAGGTCAAAGGCACAGATTTGCCTAGCTTTAAAGATTAAATACTTAATGTAAATAACACCTCAACCTGCAAAAGAAGAAAAAAATATGATTTTCACTTAAATAGATACATAAATATTCAGCAAAAATGTTATTTGTATACAATTTTATTAAAAAAGAATTATTAGTAAGACTAGAACTAGAGGAGGAATTTCCACAACCTGGTGAAGTATATTTTGTTGTTGTTGTTCAGTGGCCCATTCATGTCTGATTCTTTGTGACCCCCTGGACTGTGGCACACCAGACCTCCCTGTCCAAATTATGTCTATTTCATAGGTGATGCCATCCAACCATCTCATCCTCTGACAGCCTCTTCTCCTGACCTCAATCTTTCCTAGAATCAGGGAATCCATCCAATGAACTGGCTGTTCATATCAGGTGACCAAAATACTGGAGCTTCAGCCTCACTATCAGTCCTTTCAATGAGTATTCAGAATTGATTTCCCTTAAGATTGATGGTTTGATCTCCTTGCAGACCAAGGGTCTCTCAGGAGTCTTCTCCAGCACTGCAGTTCAAAGGCATCAACTTTTTGGCACTCTGTCTTCTTTACGATCCAGCTCTCCCAACTGTATGTGACCACTGGGAAGACCATAGCTTTGACTATACAGATGTTTGTCTGCAGAGTAATGTCTCCCTTTTTCAAACATTATCTAGTTTTCCATAGCTTTCCTGCTGAAAAAGCAATTGTCCTTTGATTTTATGGCTGCAGTTACCATCTGTAGTGATTTTAGAGCCCAAGAAGAGGAAATCTGTCACTATTTCCACATTTTCCCATCTATTTGCCATGAAGTAATGGGGCCGGATGTCATGATCTTAGTTGTTTGTTTTTTTTTTTTTTAATTTAATATTTAGTATTAAGCCAACTCTTTCACTCTCCTACTTCACCCTCATTGAGAGGCTCTTTAGTTCCTCTTTGCTTTCTGCCATTAGAGTGGCATCATCTGCATATCTGAGGTTGTTGATGTTTCTCCCACCTATCTTGATTCCAGCTTGTAACTCATCCAGCCTGGCATGTCTCATGATGTGCTCAACATCTATAGTTTTAATAAACATGGTGACAACAGGCAGCGCTGTCATACTCCTTTCTCAATCCTGAACCAATCAGTTGTTTCATACAGGAATCTAATTATTGTTTCTTGACCCTCATACAGGTTTCACAGAAGTCAGGTGAGCTGGTCTATTATTTCCATCTCTTTAATTGGGTTTGCCTTGTGGCTCAGCTGTTAAAGATCCACCTGTAATGTGGGGACCTGATTTCGATCCCTGGGTTGGGAAGATCCCCTGGAGAAGGGAAAGGCTACCCACTCCAGCATTCTGGCCTGGAGAATTCCATGGACTGTATAGTCCATGGGGTCGCAAAAAGTCAGACACGACAGAGCAACTTTCACTTTCACTTCCCTTTGGACAGCAAGGGGATCAAATCACTCAATCCTAAAGGAAATCAACCCTGAATGTTCATTGGAAGGACTGATGCTTCAGCTGAAGCTCCAATACTTTGGCCACCTGATGTGAAGAAATGACTCACTGGAAAAGACCCTGATGCTGGGAAGACTGGGGGCAAAAGCAGAGGATGAGATGGTTAGATAGCATCACTGGTTCAATGGACATGAGTTTGAGCAGACTCCTGGAGAAAGTGGAGGACAGAGGAGTCTGGCATGCTAGAGTCCATGACATTGAAGCTCTTCACATCAGGTGAGCAGAGTATTGGAGTTTCAGTTTCAGCATCAGTCCTTCCGATGAATATTCAGGACTGATTTCCTTTATGATTAACTGGTTGGATCCCCTTGCAGCCCAAGAGACTCTCAAGAGTCTTCTCCAACACTATAGTTCTAAGGCATCAATTCTTTGGTGCTCAGCCTTCATTATGGTCCAACTCTCACATCCATACATGACTACCGGAAAAACCATAGTTTTGACTGGTTTCTTTCTTTTGAACACAGCTGTCCAGTTTTCCCATCATCATTCACTGATGATACTCTCCTCCTCCCATTTTATGTACTTGGCTCCAATTTTCATAAATTAATTGACCATATAAGTGTGAGCTCTTTTAGGCTCTTTATTCTGTTCCGTTGGTCCACAAATCCATGTTTATGTCAATACCATACTGCTCTGATTTCTATAGCTTTTAAGTATAGTTTGAAATCAGGGAACACAAAACCTCTAGTCTTGCTCTTCTTTCTCAGGATTGTTTTGTCTCTTCAGGGTCTTTTGTACTACCATACAAATTTTAGAATTTTTTTTTTTTTTTTTTTTTGGTTCTGTGAAAAATACTGTTGGAATTTTGATAGGGACTGCATTGAGTCTATAGATTTCTTTGGGTACCATGAACAATTTAACAGTATTAAATCTTCCATTCATTGAGCATGGAATATCTTTCTTTATGTGTATCATCTTAAGTTTCTTTCACTGATGTCCCTTAGTTTTCAGTGTATAGGTCATTCACCTTTGGGTTAAATTTGCTCCTAGATATTTAATTCTTTTTGATGTGAGTGTAAATGGGATAGTTTTCTTAATTTCTTTTTCTGGTAGTTCATTGTAGTGTATAGAAGTGCAACAGATTTGTATATTAATTTTTAGTCCCATAACTACTGAATTCATTTATTAGTTTTAACAACTTTTAGGTACATTCTATAGGGCTTTCTATATGTAGTATCATGTCACTTGTAAATACCCTTACCCCTTCCTCTCCAATTTGTATGCTTTTTATTTCTTTTCTTGTGTAATTGCTGTGACTAGGGCCACCAATACTGTGTTGAACAAAGTAGGCTGAGTGAGTATCCTCATCTTATTTTTGTTCTTAGCAGAAAAGCTTTTAGCTTTTCATCACTGAGTATGATATTATTGGTGAGTCTGTGATGATGATATGTATTATGCTCAGGCACATCTATACCCACTTTGTCAGGAGATCTTTATCGTAAATGAATCCTGGATTTCATCAAATGATTTTTCTACATCAATTGTAATGATCATGTGATATTTGTCTTTCATCTTGTTAATGTGCTTTATCACCTTGATTTGTGGATATTGAACTATCCTTGCACCCCTGGAATAAATCCTACTTGATCGTGGTATAGGATCTTTTTAAAGTAGTGTTTAATTTTGTTGAGGATTTTTGCATCCATGCTTAACTGAGATATTGGCTTGTAATTTTCTTTCTTTCTTTCTTTCTTTTTGTGGTGTCTTTGTCTGGTGTTGATAATGCTGGTCTTTTTAAATGAATCTGAAAAATTTCCATCTTCTGTAAGTTTGGGAAGGGTTTAAGAAGGGCAGGTATTACATCTTTGAACATTCAGTAGAATTCATCAATGAAGGCATGTAATCCTAGACTTTTGCTTGTTGGGTGGTCTTTGATTACTGATTGAATCTAGTTATTTTTAATTGATATAGTTAGATTTTCTATATCTTCATGATTCAGATTAGAAGATAGTGTGTTTCTAGGAATTTATACATTTCTTGAAGGTTGTTCAATTTGTTGGGAGATAATTGTTCATAGTGATTTCTTAGATCTTTTTTATTTCTGTGAGTGAGTCATTGAATCTGCTTTTGATTTTTTATTTTATTTATTTCATCCTTCTACCTTCTTCCTTGGTACGTTTAGCTAAAGATTTGTCAATTTTGTTTATCATTTCAAAGCGTGAGCTCTTAGTTTCATTGATATTTTCTATTGTCAATTTCATCTCTATTGCCTTTCTTGTCCTTCCTCGCTTCTCTATCCCCTCTGGGAAATACCAGTTTATTCTCTATATCCATGAGTCTGTTTCTGTTTTGTAAAGTCATTCATTTGTTTCATTTTTTCTTAGATTCCAGATATAGGTGAAAATATATACTGTTTGTCTTTTGCTGTCTGACTTATTTCATGAAACATCATAGCCTCTAGATCCACCTGTGTTGTTGTAAGTGACAGGATTCCATTCTTTCTTATGGCTGAGCAGTCAGACAACCTGATTAAAAAATAGGCAAAAGAATAGAATAGACATTTTTTCTAAGAAGATATACAGGTGGCCAATAAGCACATGAAAATATGTTCAGCTTCAATCATCAAAGAAATATAGTTCTAAAGCAATGAGATATCAACTTACACCTGTTAGAATAGCTATCATCAAAGTCTACAAATAGCAGAATGCTGGTGCAGAGGTGGAAAAAAGGAAGGAGCCAAAGTACTCTGTTGGTGAAAATGTAAATTGGTGCAGCAACTACAGAGAATGGTACGGAGGTTCGTCAAATACCTGAAAGTAGAACTATCATATGATCCATCAGTTTCATTCATGGATATATATCTGAAGAAAATGAGAACACTAATTTGAAAACATACATGCACTCTGATGTTCCTAGCAGTATTATTTACAGAAGATAAGATATGGAAGCAATAGATAAATGTATAAAGAAAATGGAATATATATGTATACACATATATACAGAAAAATACATATATGCACATATATTCCTTTTACATCTAAACTGAGTTTAGATATGTATATAGGTACTCCCATTTAGCTAATTGTTTATCGTTACTTTTACAGTTCTTCTCTGTCCAATTTTTCTTCTCTTCCTCTCTTCCCTTCTAGTTTGATGATTTTCTTTTGTGTTTAATTCTCTTTCTGATTTTTTGTGTGTTTAGTATATATTTTTGTTTTCTGGTTACCATGATAATCACATATATCATTCAATGTATGTAATAGTATATCTTATGTTGATAGCAACTTAAAATTGAACACACTTAACAATTCATTTTTTCTCCCTTCACCAATGTTTTATATTTTTTATGTAACATTATACATTTTATTATTTTGTGTCTCTTCTATCAAATTGTTTTAAGTTTACTTAAATATTTTAACTTTACTATTTTTGTGTTTTAACCTTCATAGTAGCTTTAGAAGTGACTAATCAACTAACTTTAGAATATATTTACCTTTTCCACTGAGGCTTTTATTTTTGTAAGTTTCCTTATTATTAATTAATCTCATTCATTTTCAACAAGAAGAAATCCCATCATTACTTTTTCTAAGGCTGGTTTAGTAGTGAGAATTTTTCTAGCTTTTGCTTGCCTGGAAAGCTTTTATTTGTCTTTCTGCTCTTAATGATAACCTTGTCAGATAGAGTGTCCTTGGTTAGAAGTGCTCTTTTTTTTTTCGTTTCATCTCTTTGAATATCTTATTTGGAATTCTCTAAGGTTTGTGGACTTGTATGTCTATTTCCTTCTCTAGGTAGGGAAGTTTTCAGTCATTATTTAAATATTTTTTCTGACCCTTTCTCTATTCTCTTTCTGAGAATGTTTTTCTCTTCACAGCTCTATTTTGGTGAGTCCCATTGCCTTGGGTTACAACTCACTGATCTGTTCTGCTTCATCCAGTCTGGTTTTTAATCCCCCTAGTGTATTATTCAGTCAGTTATTGTATTCTTCAGATGTGTGATTTCTGTTTGGTACTTTCTTATTTGTTGAAATTCTCACTGTGTTCATTCATTTCTCTCCCAACTGCAGTGAGCAGTCACTGTGTTCATTCATTTCTCTCCCAACTGCAGTGAGCCTCTTTATGACCATGGCTTCGGATTCTTTACCATATAGATCACTTACCTTCCTACTATTAATGTTTTTTTCTGAAGTTTTGTCTCGTTCTTTTGTTTGGAACATGTTTCTCAGTTTTGTCATTTTGCGCAACTCTCATCAGGCCAAAGAGCTACTTATCCCAGTCTTGAATGAGAAGCTTTGTGTAGTTAATGAATCTTCTCTTTCATCCTTGCCCTAGCTCTTGGTTATCTCTTGAACCTTTGTGATAGTCTGCACCTCTTTGTCTATTCTTAATGTGTCCCCATTGTTGAGGATGTACCCAAACCTGTCAGTGTTCCAAGAGGAAGAATCTCATTTAGCCCCTCATTTCAGACTGTTGAAAGTCAAACCCTCAGGCACAACTTTAACATATAAAAGTATATACAGTCCTGTGGGGCAATAATTGTCATTCCTGCTGGTCTCCAGTCCAAGAGATCTAGATATGTCTTCTGGGCAAGAGTTGCAAAATCAAACCTCCAGACAAGTATATTGATTCCTTTCTTGTTTATAAGAGTTTATAGGAAGACTTGTTGAGTTATAGTGAAGCCAAAGAAGCACACATGGACATGGTCTCCCTGCCTATGCTTCCTAAACGTGCTTCCCTAGCTCCTAGATGTGTGAGAAACCTGAAGCTTTTCACTCAGGCTGAAACTTCAAGCTAAATTATCTTTTCCCCATGAAGCCTGGGGTTGCATTTCAGTCTGCTCTCTGTTCAGTGTCCTAGGGAGTAAAGTAGCCTTCTAAGAACTGTCTTTCAGATTGTTATAGTCCCATGGAGCTCAGAAATACCAGCCCCCTTGGCCACTTTGGCCAGAATATCAAGAGGAATCTTCTGTGTAGATTGCACACATCTTCTGGCTTTGGCAAAGCAGCTGAAGAGTATAGAGGGTGGGCACACTCACCAGCTTCAGAAAGACCAGGAAAATGCCTTTAGTGTGCATACCCACCAATTTCAACAATGCAGCAGGAAAGCATCTTACCTTTGCCTGCATCAGCAAACAGTTGACTAGTTGTCATAACCTCTGCTCTCCCTGCAATAGCAATGTGGTGGGAGGATGTCACGTTTAATCTCAGTGAAAGTGAAAGTAGCTCAGTTGTGTCCAACTTTTTGCAACCCCATGGTTTGTACCCCACCAGGCTCCTCTGTCCATGGAACTCTCCAGGCAAGAATACTGGAGTGGGTAGCCATTCCTTTCTCCAGGGGATCTTCTTGACCCAGGGATCAAACCAGGGTCTCCTGCGTCACAGGAGAGCTCAAATGTCTACTTGTATTAAGAGAGTAGTTGGAGAGTGCAGTAATTGTATCCACAAACTTCTCAATCTCAGGGAGTTTTCAACTGCCCCATATTTCTTCAGTAGTTGCTTTTAGATCAACAAATGAGTATTCTTCACATATTGTCTAGATGCCTTTCAAATAGCTGTTTTTATGCTAGGCCTATTGGCAAGTGAGACTGCATGTGAGATCTTTAAAAGGGGAATTCAAGTTTCTTTGGGTTCCTTGGACATCAGTCCTATTGGCTTCTTAAGGTGAACAATCTGTGGTGCAGATCCCAGGGGTCAGGAGTCTGATGTGTCTGGTGAGGTCCCTACCAATTATGTGTTCTTGCACTAAGGATGGAGTTTTTGTGAGACTCTGTCTCTGACTACCCTACCCATCTTGATGCGGTGCATTTATCCTTTAATGTGGAGAAGTAGTTCGTCTAGTTTCCAGACTTTTTTTTTCCAATGATAATGATCTATATGTAGCTGTAGATTTTATGTGTTAGCTTATGTAAAATTCCCCTGGAATCTTGAGTGAGGTTGCATTGGATCTACAGATGGCTTTGGGTAGTATGGATATTTTTACAATATTAATTCTTCCAATACACAAACACAAGATATCTTTTCATTTACTTGTTTCTTTTTCAACTTCTTTCATCAATATCTTATTGTTTTTAGTGTAGAAATGTTCATGTGCTTGGTTAAATTTATTCCTAAGTACTTTATTGATATTATCATAGATGGAGTTATTTTATTTCTTTTTCAGATATTTTATCATTAATGTAAAGAAGTGCTACTGATTTTTATATGTTGAGTTTGTATCTTGCAACTTTACTAACTTTTTAGATTAGATCTATTAGTTATTTGGTGGATTTTTTTAGGATTTTCTCTATACAAAATCATGTAATCTGCAAATAGAAACAATTTTACCTCTTCCTTTCCAATTCTTATGCCTTTTATTGCTTTTACTTACTTGATTGCTCTGGCTTGGACTTCCAGTTCCATGTTGAAATTCAGTAAAAAGTGGGCACCTTTGTTTTCTTAGAGGAAAATATTTCAAAGCTATTGCTAGCCAGTACGATATTAGCTGTGAGCTTGCCATATATGCTCTTTATTATATTGATGTATGTCCCTTCTGTATTTAATTTGTTAAGAGTTTTTCTCTTGAATAGATGCTGAATTTTGTCAAATGCCTTCTCTGCATCTATAGAGTTGATTATATGATTTTTACCTTTCATTCTATTAATGTGAGGAATTTCATTTTTTAATTTTGTGTATTGAAACTTTATTAGATTCCAGGGAGGAATTCCACTTGATCATGATGTGTGATCTTTTTGATGTATTCTGAAACTCAGTTTGCAAGTATTTTGTTGAGAATTTTTACATCTATACTCACCAGAAATAATGGCCTTTAGTTTTATTTGTGTAATATTCTTATATGGCTTATATGAGCATATTGCTTGCCTTATAAAATGCATTTCAATATTTTGAAAGATCTAAGAATTGGCATTTATTCTTTAAATCTTTGGTAAAATTCACTGGTGAAGCCATGTAGTTCTGAGTTAGTTTTTCTTTTTCTCCCCCTTGGGAAAGCTTTATTTAACTTATTATTATTATTGTGTTAATGTCCTTGTTTAATATGGGTATGCTCAGATTTTTTCTTAATTATTCTGCCTTGATAGGTTATATATTTCTAAGAATTTAATAATTTCTCCAGGGTTGTTCAGTTTATTGGCATATAGTGGTTCATAGTAATCTCATGATCTTTTGTATTTCTGTAGCTCAGTTATAAGACTTCTCTTGTATTCTTAATTTTGTGTATTTGGAATCTGTCCTTTTTTCTTGGTTATGCTAGCTAAAGCTTTGTCAATTTTGTTTATCTTTTCAGAGAAACAACTGTTAATTTTGTTCATTTTTTATAGTTTTTCTGTTCTTTATTTAATTTATCTTTAATCTTCATTTTTCCCTTCTTTCTGCTAACTTTAAACTTAGTTTGTTCTTTTTCTAGTTCTTCAAAAGTGTAAAATTAATTTGTTTATTTGAGATCTTTCTTTTTTTGTGACATATATGTTTATTGTTGTAATCTTCCCTGTTAGAACTGCTTTTGCTACATCTCAGA
Source organism: Dama dama (assembly GCF_033118175.1). NCBI lineage: Eukaryota > Metazoa > Chordata > Mammalia > Artiodactyla > Cervidae > Dama > Dama dama. Next base: position 14,918,620 of record NC_083681.1, read on the forward strand.
AGTTTTGCATCTTGTGTGTACAGCAAACAAATCATGAATAAAATGAGGGGACAGTGAGAGAAAATATATGCAAATCACACATCTGATAATGGTTCAAAAACTATAAGAAACTCATAAAACTCAAAAAAAAATTAAATAAACCAATTAAAAATGAGCAAAGAACCTGAGTAGACATCCTTCCAAATAAGATAATCAAATGACCACGATATACATGAAAAAATGTTCAATGTCACTAATCATTAGGAAAATGCAAATTAAAATCACAATCTGTTAGAATGGCTATTATCAAAAAACAGGAGATAACAAATTTTGGCAACAATGTGGAGAGAAGGAATCCTTGTGCACTGTTGGTGAGAACCTAAACTGGTACAATCACCATAGAAAACATTATGGAGGTTCTTAAAAAAATTAAAAGTAGATGTTCCATATGATCCAGGAAATCCTCTTTGAGGTACACATCCAGAGGAATTGAAATCATTATTTCAAAGGGATATCTGCACTCTTATGTTCATTGCAACATTATTTGTGGAAGGTGTGGAACAACCTAAGCGTCCCTTGACATATGAATGGAAAAGAAAAATTTACTCCAATAAAAAATTTTTAAAATACTTCATATATACAATGAAATACTACTCAGACATAAAATAGAAGGAAATTCTGCTATTTGCAACATTATGGATGAAACTTGAGAGTATTATGCCATACGAAATAAGTCAGCTAAAGAACCACAAATACTATAAGATCTCTCTTAAAAACATAATAATTGTTAAAAAAAAAAAACTCATGAAAACAGATCAGATTATGGTTGACAGAGGTAGAGGTGGGAGGTAGGGAAACTGGGTGAAGATGGTCAAAAGATACAAACTCCCAGTCAGATAAATAAATTCTGGAGATGACTAAACTTAACAATTCTGTATTGCATATTTGAAATTTACTAGATGAGTAAATCTTAAAAATTCTCATCATGGGGGGAAAATGTTAACTAGATGAGGTGATGGGTATTAAGTAAATTTATTGTGGTAATCAGTTTTCAATATATACATGTCAAATCATTATTAAATCATGTTGTATATTAAATCTATACAATGTTATATATCAACTATATCTCAATAAAATTAGGAAAAATGAAATAAAAAAAGAAAAGTAAATATTCCAGCTATGTAACCTGAAAACCCCTATGAAAATACTAGAAAAAAATTATCTTAAGGTATGACTAAATTATTTAAGGCTTATTACTTTTAAGTTTAATTTTTATCTCTAAATTATATTAATAGTTGAGAGAAATTCAGAGTTGTAAGTATCACTTATGTGATTAAAAAGAGAAACAAAGCAAGTTGTATGTATGCGTCCTAACAAGAAAATTAAAAGAAATGAGGAAAAATAAAGAAAGTTTTATAAAAAGAATAAAGCAATTAATAAAAAAGACAAGAAGAAACAAAAAGTATCAACTGCAGAAATACGATTGCTTAAAAGAAAAAAGGGGAATTTATAAACAAATTATTAAACTTAGTAGGAGAAATCATTGTTTGCCAGATACACAAACAAGAATCAAATAAAATGTTTAAATAGTATAAAAAATAAAGTATTCTTTATAGTAGAACTCTCACATCCATACATGACCACTGGAAAAACCATAGCCTTGACTAGGCAAACCTCTGTTGGCAAAGTAATGTCTCTGCTTTTTAATATGCTGCCTAGGTTGGTCATAACTTTCCCTCCAAAGAGTATGCATCTTTTTAATTTCATGGCTGCAATCACCATCTGCAGTAATTTTGGAGCCCAGAAAAAGTCTGACACTGTTTACACTGTTTCCCGATCTATTTACCATGAAGTGACGGGGCTGGATGCCATGATCTTAGTTTTCTGAAAGTTGAGCTTTGAGCCAACTTTTTCACTCTCCTCTTTACTTTCATCAAGAGGCTTTTTAGTTTCTCTTCACTTTCTGTCAAAAGGGTGGTGTCATCTGCATATCTGAGGTTATTGATATTTCTCCCAGCAATTTTAATTCCAGCTTGAGCTTCCTCCAACCCAGCATTTCTCATGATGTACTCTGCATAGAAGTTAAATAAGTAGGGTGACAATATACAGTCTTGACGTACTCCTTTTCCTATTTGGAACCAGTCTGTTGTTCTATGTCCAGTTCTAAATGTTGCTTCCTGACCTGTATACAGGTTTCTCAAGAGGCAGGTCAGGTGGTCTGGTATTCCCATCTCTCAGAATTTTCCACAGTTTGTTGTGATCCACAAGTCAAAGGCTTTGGCATAGTCAATAAAGGAGAAATAGATGTTTTTCTGGAACTCTCTTGTTTTTTCGATGATCCAGTGGATGTTGGCAATTTAATCTCAGGTTCCTCTACCTTTTCTAAAATCAGCTTGAATATCTGGAACTTCACGGTTCATGTATTGCTGAAGCCTGGGTGGAGAATTCTAAGCATTACTTTACAAGCAACTGTGCGGTAGTTTGAGCATTCTTTGGCATTGCCTTTCTTTGGGATTGGAATGAAAGCTGATGTCAATTCTTGCAAATTAACCTATAGAATGCTAATCAAAACCCAGTCAGTTTCTTGTAGAATTGTTGATTTTAAAATTTATATGGGCTGATTTCCTTTAAAATTGGCTGGTTGAATCTCTTTGCAGTCCAAGGCACTCTCAAGAGTCTTCTCCAACACCACAGTTGAAAAGCACTAATTCTTTGGTGCTCAGCTTTCTTTATAGTCCAACTCCCACATCCATACATAACTACTGGAAAAACTAGGGGCATCGTTTGGTACTAAAGACATAGTGGTAGATGGGACCTGGCTCATGTTATCAAGCAGCTTATTCTATACTGGATCTACTCTAGGGAAAATAGAATTCCATTGTATAGGTTAGCAAATGCAGTCTTGGGAAGGTTCATTGCATTGTCCAATAGCAGCAGTAAATGATATTGTCAGAATTAAAACACAATTTCTGCCACTGTAAACTCTATGTAAACTAGCCCTATTTTTAACAACAACAAAATAAATTCCTCAAAGTAATTAAGATTAAAAGTAATAAAATAATAATGAAATTCTTGTGGTTTTTATACAACTGGGTCAAATCAGAATATCTCTTTTTACAGCTTATGAAAAGTCTTAGAGGAATACATGTAAAATAAAAATAAAAACCTGAGTTTTCCTTTCATAAAACTGAAAACATATCAAAGTTTTCCACACTCTAAAATACATACTGTTTTCACTGGCCACATGTATGCAATGTAACTTCCTTTTCCCTTAAGTAACTATGTTCAAACAATTACCAAATATTTTTAAAAGGTTACAATTAAAAAATAGTTCCACTATTGAAGAAAACAGGTGAAACCATTCTTTTATTTTCTTTAATCTGTTTAATTTTAAAACTGGAAGAAATTGTTATTTTGTTGTAAAGGTCATTCAAGGATTAGAGGCTGGAGTTGAAATTTAGAAGTTTCTTCCAACTCTGACTCTAAGACTTTAATGACATCTTTCTAAAGGCATTGGATAAGGACTTTGCTACAATAGCTAGTCCAAGATATCACAGCTGGAAATACTGCCTTGCATTTTTTGGCTAGTTTTTTTTTTTTTTTTGAGTATAGTTGATTTATCATATTGTGTTAGTTTCAAGTGTTCAGCAAAGTGAATCACCTGAATGTACACACTTCAGGTGTACATAAAAGTGATACATTGACATATATCCACTGTTTTTTAAATTGTTTTCCCACGTAGGTCCATAGACAGTACTGAATAGAGACCCATGCGCTATACATTAGGTGCTTACTAGTTGCCTATTTTACATATAGTAGTGTGTATATGTTAATCCCAATCTCCCAATTTATCCCTCCTATGCCGTATAATGCAGTTGCTTTATTTGTACTCTCCAAGAAAAATCACTTGGTAGTTATAGAATGTCTTGAGTCTCATAGTCCCCTAGATATGAATGCACTAATTTGAAGCTACATTGAGATAGAGAAGCAAGGGTAGAGGGCAAATAGAGAAAGTAGGGAAAATTAGATCATTCTTTGGGTATCAAAAAAAGTTTGGTGTTGGGGTCTATAATCTTCCCTGAACTAGATCTATGGCTTTTGACAAGCTTACCCAAATTTACTGTTCTCTGTTTTCTCATTTGTAAATTGAAATAATACCTACCTTATCTACCAGAACAGTTTACTACTAGGATTGGAAGAGCTAATTTCTACAAATGAATTTTTAATTCATATAAAGTTCCCAATATGCATCAGAAAGGTCATTATAATAATATTGAAGACTTAAATAACTTTTTGTCCTTTTAAGTAAATTAAGGTGTGTGAAAATTCTGTCATTCTTTCATGAAAAAATGTGCATCTTATCAGCAAATACAATTGAGTACTTGTAGTATGTCGGGTTCTTATGGAAGACACTGGAAATGCATAAAACACAAAAGAATGGTTTCTTGAACTCAGCATCTAACATGTGAGAGAGATGAGACAGCAGATAATAATTGAAACAGTTTGCTAAATTCACTGGTTGCTTTAGAAGCACTTAAAAGTAGGAGACTTCACATAAGAGGTGATATTTGAGATGTCTCTTAAAGAAAAAAGAGTTTGGGGCAGACATAGAAATAGAGAAAGGCCAGATCAGTTTCAGAAAACTTTATATGTAAAAAGGCATGTGGCAAGAAAGATGTACTATGTGCTAAAGAAAATGCAAAAGTTTAGTGGAACAAAAGGAAAAAGGAATATAAACTGGTTTTTTAATCATCTGGCAAGTTGCACAAAGAATTTGGAACTTTATATTGAAATGATGCATTGTTTACTGAACAATTCTGAAGAAAGAAGTGAAAACTAGGCTTGTATTTTTAGTAATGGTGCTCTATATGCATGAGAAAGGATCAGTTGTGTAGGAAAAAACTTAGAATTTTAAAATCAGTGAAAAGGCTACTGCAATAAATGAAGTGCAATCTAATGAAGAACTAAAGCAAGGTACTGGCATTGAGAGTAAAGAGAAGAAGTAAGATTATAGAATAATCAGGAAGAGGAGAATCAATAGGTACTAATGGATTGAGGAAAGGGAAGAGTCAAGGATGGTGCAAAACCAATGATAAAAAGGATAAATGAATATGCTTGAACCCAGCTTGATAAACCATGTTTAACGTATGGATCATTTAAAACCTAAATCCAACTAAATGCACTGTGATAGTATGTATTTTTGTTCCAATGATAACTTCTACTTCCTTGTCACTGCAGATTAGTTTATCCATGTTCATTAAAATCTTCCTGCCCTGATCCTACTATATTCAGTGTAGTTGATGCTTTTATTGTCCTAGTCTACTTCATTCCTCATCTTTTCCTATCCTGTGACTTCTAAAGATTTACTTACTGGAGTTTTCTTTTTTTTTTTTTTTAATTTCTATTACACATGTACAAATAATTTTAAAAACAAGTTTAAAAATAAAAGATGTTGGTTTTTGCAAAGAAACATTTCTGAAAAAAGTCAGTTCTGCCACACTGTTCAAGCAATGGCTCCTTTGCTACCCATGGAATCAGATTTGTTCTCTACATTTTTGACATATAGCACCTCCTTGAAAGGGGTTTTATTTTGCACCCTGAGTTGTGGCAGGAAAAGAATTTCCAGTTTAAGCTTGACCTTTAAAAATCTCTGCTGTATAATAACCATCCTTAACACCATGATTTAGCCAATGATGTGATGTCAAATGTTCTCTCCAGGTGCAGCATTTTGGAATGTTAAAACTTAACAGATTCACTTTGTATGTCAAGGTGGCAGTATTATTAACATTATTTTGTTATGGTTAGCTTCTGACACAGAGGTACTTTACATAATTAACAAAAATCAATATGTTTAATATTACATTCTGTTAACTTTTTTCAATACAATTTAATAGCTTGATAAAATGACCAGCACATAGTGTGTGATAAATAATATTAATTAATTACTTAATATCTTATAAAGACATTGGGAGAATGAAAAAGTTGGCTTAAATTTAACATTAAAAAAACAAATCATTACATCTGGTCTCATTACTTCTTAGCAAATAGAAGGGGAAAATGTGGGGAAAGGGACAGATTTTGTTTTCTTGGTTTCCAAAATCACTGTAGATGGTGACTGCATCCATGAAATTAAAAGATGCTTGCTCTTTGGAAGAAAAGCTATGACCAAACTAGAACACATATTAAAAAGCAGAGACATCACTTTGCCAGCAAAGGTACATGTAGTCAAGGCTACTGTTTTCCTAGTAGTCATGTATGAATGTGAGTGTTGGACCATAAAGAAGACTGAGCACCAAAGAATTGACTCTTTTGAACTGCAAGGCTAGGGAGAAGACTCTTAAGAGTCCCTTGGACATCAAGGAGATCAAACCAGTCAGTCCTAAAGGAAATTAACCCTGAATATTCATTGGAAGGACTGATGCTTAAGCTAAAGCTCCAATACTTTGGCCACCAGATGCAAACAGCCGACTCTTTGGAAAAGACCCTGATGCTGGGAAAGATAGAGGGTAGGAGATGAAGGGGATGACAGAGGATGAGATGGTTGGATGGCATCACCGCTTCAATGGACATGAGTTTAAGCAAACTTCAGGAGACAGTGAAGGACAGGAAACCCTGGTGTGCTGCAGGCCATGGGGTCACAAAAGTCGGACAAGACTCAGTGACTGAACAACAACAAAAGCGATTGGTCATTTTTATTCAGGTAATTGAAATGTTTCTGTATGACACTGTTTAGACAATTTTAAAATCTTAGGGTTGTTTAACAGTCATAGTTCTTCTTGATAGACAGCAACTATGGTTGTCGAGCAATGCCCAGGGAAGGCTTAGCAAAGGAGAAGGAACCAGGGCGGGTCTAGGATGTGTCAGCAGGAGGAGTATCCCATCATTCTGCATAACTCCTGCACTGTGAAGCTTTGCCATTGCCTGACACAGCCACTGCCAATGGACACCACCGGAGTACCCCAGGCTGCTACTGCAGGCTACCCACACATTTCATTCATTTCCTTCCCCTTTGTATCGCTCACTCAGTTATAAAAGATAACTCTTTGGGAAGAACTTAGCTGATTGAACACAGGTCAATTTCAGGATTTCTCTTCTGGGGATCTCTGGTGGTACTGGGGCATTGCATCCCACCACAATACACAGTAAATAGGACCACGTGAATGGGAAGAAGATGGTACTTTAGAAAGTAAGGAGATAGTATGCTTGGGAGACAGTAGTGATAGGTTGTTTTATTAGTGAACAGGTAGAGTTGTAAGCAATTCACAGGAATTTGAGCAATCACTAAAGCTTATAACTTTTATTATACTACTTGTCATAGTGGTTTATATTAAGGTATGTCTGTCTCCTCAAATGAGTTCCTTCAGGTGAGGGAAGATACATGAATTATTTAAAAGGTGATTTTAATTATAGTAACAAAGGTCCCTCTAGTCAAGGCGATGGTTTTTCCACTGGTTGTGTATGGATGTGAGAGTTGGACTATAAAGAAAGCTGAGCACCAAATAATTGATGCTTTTGAACTGTGGTGTTGGAGAAGACTCTTGAGAGTCCCTTGGACTGCAAGGAGATCCAACCAGTCCATCCTGAAGGAGATCAGTCCTGGGTGTTCATTGGAAGGACTGATGCTGAAGCTGAAACTCCAATACTTTGGCCACCTCATGTGAAGAGTTGACTCATTGGAAAAGACCCTGATGCTGGGAAAGATTGATGGCAGGAGGAGAAGGGGATGACAGAGGATGAGATGGTTGGATGGCATCACCGACTCGATGGACATGGGTTTGGGTGGACTCTGGGAGTTGGTGATGGACAGGGAGGCCTGGTGTGCTGCGGTTCATGGAGTCACAAAGAGTCAGACACGACTGAGCGACTGAACTGAACTGAACTGAACTGAACTAGTTTTAATTAGAGATAAACACAATGAAATAGTACTCAGTCATAAAAAACAATAAAATTCTGCCACTGACTGCAACATGAAGAGTATTACGCTTACTGAAATAAGTCAGACAGAGAAACACAAATACTGTATAATATCACTTAAATGTGTAATCTAATAAATAACACAAATGAATGTACATGCAAAATGTAAACAGCTTCACAAATATAAAAGACGAATTCATGGTTACCCAAGGGGAGAGTTATGAGAGGAGGGTCAAATTAAGGGTATGAGATTAAGAGATACAAACCACTACATTTAAAGTAGGTAAGCAATGAAGATATATTGTACAGCACAGAGAATTATAGCCATTATCTTGTAGTAATTTTTAACAGAACATAATCTATTAAAGGGCTTCCCTGGTGGTTCAGATGGTAAAGAGTCTGCCTGCAATGCGGGAGACCTGGATTCGATCTCTGGGTTGGGAAGATCCCCTGGAGGAGAGCAGCAACCTTCTCTAGTATTCCTGCCTGGGGAATCCCATGGACCGAGGAGCCTGGTGGGCTGCAGTCCATGGGGTCACAAAGAGTGGGACACAACTGAGAGACTAAGCACTGCACAATCTATAAAAATTCTGAATCTCTGTTATACACCTGAAACTAATATAATACTATAAATCAACCATGCTTCAATAAAAATAAATCAGTCTTTTTCTCCTGTATCTGATTCATAACATGTCCTCCATTTTATGTAAGAAGTCATATATATGTGATTTTAAGATATTCTTTTGACATTTTATGTCTTTTTTTTAAGTTCCTACAGTGGTAACTCCTAATTAAAAGTTTAAAATTTTAAAATGATTTTATCTTATTTTATTTATTCCCAATAATCTATACCCCCAAATGTCTTAGGATCATAAACTTTCAGAAGTCTCAGCATGTCAACCCTATGTTGAAATTTAACCCAATGATCATATGCTCCTTGACACCAAAAAACAGATGCTTTTGTCCTCTCACTTTAATAATGTTCAGGCTAGACCTTTGGTTGTCTTTTAATTGCTATTTTTAATATAAATGTATTATGCTTACCTCTTTAGTAATCCTTCTGATAAGTTGTTGCTTTGTATTTATGTTCTGCATAAAAATGAACAGTAGGATTCAAATCATACTTGTGATTTGAATTACAAATTCAGCCAAAAATTCAATTATGTAAATTGGGAAACAAATGCCAGTGAAAAGAAAGCTAAGGGCTCAATGTTCCTTAACTCAGATAGGGGATGAAGAGGGGAGGGGCTGTAAATGAGAAGAGGAAAAACATTTTGCTGTAGCATGGAGGAGAAGAAATATTTTCTTTTTTGCATTCAGTCTTGCAGTAATAAAGATCATCATCTACCTTCTATCCTAAATGTATCTGTAGCCATGATTTGAACCATTGATCTGCATGTATGCTTTATATTCTCTAAGGTAGCTGTGCTTCACAAAAGTCCTGTTCTCTCATTTCTGTGAGTATAGATTTGTACTGCTGAACAAACAAAATAAGGCAGAAAGCAAGCAATCAATGACCCCTGGGAGGAGGGTTTAAAGGCAGACAACTGGATGATGTCTGGGCTTTGGCACACAAGCTGGAGGGTTTATTTCTGTGAATGCACATTTCAATTTGAAAAACATCTTTGGAAAACTGGTTTTGGAAAGAAGCTAGGATGTGGTAAATTTTGATGGGGTGTTTTATTTTGTTGTAATACTGGCTTCTATGGATTCTATGGAATTCTGTGGATATACCTCAGGAGTTCCTTCAGGGGGTGTGAGCAAAGAAGGTTGGACTCAAGGAGCCTGTCACTTTACTTTAATCATCACACAATTTCTTATATCTCTTGAACACATTATTTTTTTCACTTAACTGAGGAATAGATTAGTCTGCTAAGAAACTATTTTTAAAAATCACTGGTCTAGTTCAAATGGATACTTCATTTTACAGCTGAACAAGGAGAGGACAAAAGAGTTAAGTTAGTAGACCAAGGACCATAGATGGCATTCACAGAGCTGAGATTAAAATCCTATTCTCCTTTCCCAGCCTATTTGTCTACCACCAGCTCAAGATTACTTTTGTTCAATCCACTAAGTTCTGGTCATTCCATCCATGATAGTCAACCAAAGAACACGCAGCAAGCATTTTACAAAGGGATTGTGAATTCTGAGTTACTTTAAACAATCTAAAGAAAATAATAATGGGGATAAGTGATAACTGTAGAATTATTAAGAAGTTGCAAAAGATATATAGATATGTATAAAACACCTCTGTTAAAATAAGCATCAATGACCTCAATGAGAGGTCAGCCAATGAGAGCAAAGGGAGAGTTCTATCAAGGAAAATTTACATTTAAATATAAGGAATAATGGCTAAGTAAAAGTGTTGTACACTGAGGAAAGGGCATAGAAAGATAGGAAATCATGCTAAGTGTATTGATGTATTTCTCAATAAGGAAAGAAACTATATCAGCAACTGATTATAGTGTGTTCAGATGATATTGACAGACAGGAATACAAGTGGCAATGCAAGTAATGTACTATCTTATCATGGCAAGAACATTGACATGTGACGGAATAGTAGACTCCCAGAATCCCTTCATTCCCTACAGGTTAATACCTGAGGTCTCGTGTAAGAAAATTCTTAAGTGAGTTTTAATAAAGTTATCTCCAGCTATAACCATAAGACCATAAACCATTTGCCAGTGAGAGGAAGTTTATGCCTCTGCCCTCCTTATATGGCATGCATATTTTACTACTAGCTGTTGCCAGTCTGGTTTGTCTCAATAACTGATTCACCTCTCAGCCCAAGCAACCATGTCGCTCAATTTTAGTCAATCAGGCTCTGTTCATCCTGTTTTCAGGTCACATATGCTTTATTTAAAGCAGCTGTGTTGAGTCAGCTGAAACTCAAAGCATTCAGTGAAAGCCTTAAGCGTGTGGCTACAGCTTCACATAAATACCTCTGACTTGAAGCTTTAACATAAAGTGCTGCACATACACACACATTCAATCAGGAAACAGTTCAGAGGCACTTCTCAAGTAGATAACAGCTCTCTGTGCTGTGAATTAATACTGTAGGTCCTTATGAATAAGGCCAACTTTAGAGAAACCATATATTTTATCACAGGTCTTTTTCTCTTAAGGAAAATTATTATAAGCTAAAAAAATAACCCCAGCTAATATTTTTAAAATAAGGAGCCAAACTTTGGGTCCTTCCATATTTCTTTCACTATAACTCTGCCAAATCTAACTACAAATCTAAAAAATAGCTGGGGGAGTGAATAGACCAGAACTACTGGCCTGTAAGAGTATTCTAGTAGCTTCATGCATTGCAATTGCTAGATTTATTAACATCTCCTTGTTCTGAGAATATATATTTAAATTGAAAAGCATTGTCATGAAACTGAAAGTCTGAAAAATAATATGACATTGAAGATATACATGAGACTGGCTTTTTTGACAAAGCAATTAGGATTATCATCCTTTTAACATCACACCGGAGCATCAGTATTTGTGACAAGATTACAACACAACCAGAAGGCAAAAATCTAACAGAGTGGAAGGCAGACCCAGAGTACAGGGCTAATAGGGAAGTAACTTAATAGAAACCAAGAAGAAGAACAGCATCTAGGGACAGTGATAAATTTGATATACATCTAAAAGACAGAGATAAGAGGGGACTTTGTGGTCTTTGCACTTTGTTATTGATCTGCTTGCTGGGCTATTTAATGTGTCTGGTAATAATACATTATTTCCCCAGCTTCAGACTTAAAATGCGATAGTAAAAATTAATAGAGTAAAAACTATTTTTCTCCTTTCTTGTGCATTTTTACTGTGCTGCATTTGTCATGGGAATAGTAAGAAGTTACACACACTAAATCACCCTCTTAAGAGCTATGATTATTAGTAATTTGAGCATCAGCAAAAGGGTGTGGATAATCCTAACAACTTAGCAGAGAGCCTTGGTGTCCTCTCTTGAATTCTAAGCATCCTTGACTGCATGAATTGTGGAATGAGCATAGGCTTTGGAGTCAGACAGACCAAGCTCAGGCAAAGCTATTTAACTTCATTAAGCTCATCATAAAATGGAATAAATAAGATGTAACTCATAGGGCCATTGGGAACATTACAGAGATATTTCTTAACAAGCATCTGACACTCACAAAATGAAAGCCATTACTATTCTTTAAAGAAGCAGACTATAAAGAACTGATACATATAACTCAGTCTTGCAAATCCTGGTTAGGCATCAGAATTACATGTGAAATTATTCTAAACTAGAGACACCAAACACCATCTCAAGAGATATTTATTCAGTAGGCAAGGCATAATCATCTCTATCTTTTAAAGAACTCCATGGGTGATCCCTATGTTCAGCCAGGACCGATGGCCACTCATAAAAATATTTTCCAAAGTCAAAAACTCAAAATTTTAAAAGTGATGAAGACTTTAAAAAAGAAAACTACTCCTTCCTTCCTATTGCTGTCCACTATTGTATATACCACATAGAAAAGGGTGTGTATATACAGATAAATGTGGACTATGATTCTACAACTGATGTATACTTGCTTCAGGCAAAGGTGATTTTTCTAAGTGGAAGATAAGTATTTGAACCAACTATCAGCCAACTAAACAGGTTTATATCTACTCAACTCTGAGCACTGCTAACTCAGTTGGACTGTAGTCCAAAATACAAAAACAGAAGCCTGAACTCAAACCACCTGGCCTGTGATTCTGCCTTGGATATAAGAATCGTAAAATATGATAGGTGTAAATTTCTCTTGCATCCTTATGCAACATTGCCTCTTTTCACAAACTCCACTCTCCCATTATGCTTCAGAACAGCATCTGGAGCCTGACCAAGTTCATAACCATGATCATAGTAAATAGAAGCCAAAACTGAAAAGAAGCCAAATGTGAATCAATATTAAGCTAAATGCCACCATGTCTCTCAGACTGTAATGATGGAACACACCCATACTGAGTGCAGGCTGGTAGATCATGCACAGGACTCTGAGCAGCTGAGATCAACCCCAGGATGTAAAGCTGAATCAAGAGGTATGCAAACAGATTAGGATAATATTTAGATTTTTCTTCCAAGTATTCTTTTTCTACATGAAAAGAAGAAAACATGTCAATTCATTAAATAATATTCTCTTTGGAAGCTGTTAGGATCAACGTTTGATTAAACCACTACCATAAACATGTCAAAACAAACCTGTCGGGGCCTTATGAATGTTCTCCATTCAGTCATTAATAATAAGAAAAATGGCAGCGATCACTTACTATGTGCCAGGCACAGTTCTAAGTGTTACTCACATATGAACTCATTTAGTCTTAGCAACCACACTGTAAAAGCAACACGTTTTTTACATCCCTATGTGCATGCAACCCAGATTTTCCATCAGGAAGGACATAGTCCCCCCAGCCGCTGGGACTGGTGGAAGATGAACTTTAGCTGTTAGTCATCTTTGGAGATTGTCCTGACTTAATAATACTTCCTCATCCAAGGTCATGCGCCTTTCCACAGATAGCCCTGACCCAATGATTAATTGCAATGTGAGTGTAAAGTCCTGATCTTCTTGCCCCAGGTTGGGAAAAATTCAAAACTATCCCAGTTCCAGAACTCTCCATAGGGTTGGCCCAAAATTTCCTTGAAATTACATCCCAGCTCAACTTATTACTCTGCTCAAACCTGCTTCCCACCTTCTAATTCATAATCCCAAAAAACTCCCTAATAAATGTCCCTCACACTAATCTCTGCCTCAGAGTCTGCTTCCCAGGGGATGCAATCTACAAGCCCCTTAAATGATTTGATCACCTTGGCAACCTCTCAGAAACAGATGTCTACTTGACCTATGCTAGTGATGCTGCTGTACTTACCACAGCATTTCTCACTGTCTCCTTTCCCTCTCTACTCACTCCACTCTGAGCATCTCACTTCACCTTCTACTGTCCCCCTTTCTATCATCCTCACATTCAGAAACCTTGAGACTTGGCTGGTTACTTAGTTACTACCTAAAAAATGTGGTTTCTTGAAGAGACTGCATCTTAAAGAGTCCATTATTTCTATGTCTAGACTGTAAAGAGTTGCTCATGTTAAATATGAGCTTGTGGTTGCTCATGTATAGAGGTCAGATGTCTGAGTCCACTAAATGGTAGCCAGATTAACAGGAACACAAACAGGAGGATGGAGAATTTATGCCTAAATAAATATTTCTACATGTTTAGCTTGTAGAAGGACTCTAAATGTTAAGTAGAATTTAAATTTTCATGGATACACTAACTTGCTAATTTTGAGATTGCCTTTTTCATTGCTTTCCACTAATCTTCTGAATTCTAAAGAGTTTTAAAAATGTAACTAATTCTGCATAATCTCTTCCATTGACTCCCAATGTTTACTCTGCTTAATTCCCCATCTTCTGATGAATCTCTTTCCATAAAGCACTTCTCACTCGTCTACCAATCACGTGGCATGGTTGAGTCATCATACTATTACATTAGTCCAGTACTCTATCATTAAAGATGATGACTCAACTGTGAAGCTTTGATCTGTGGCAGGTCAGTAAAATTTCTCTAGCCTTTTCCGGGCTGGAACTAAAAAGGAACACTATCCCAGCTTCAAAAAACAGCCATCAGCCCCCAAATTCTTCTGTTCACAAAGCATGCTGGTCTGTAATGTGAGGAGAGAGCCACTAAAAATGAGCAAAAGTACCAAATATAATGACTACCTAATTCTAGTCATTCTTAATGTCCAACTATGGCTCTTTCTCTAAATTTATTTTTTTAACCTTATTTTCACTAACTCTCATGCTATCTCCCATTAAGGATTAATTGTAAGTTCTTTTCCATAAAATATAAAGACTTTCACAGTATTTCCTAATCTACCTAACTTTATCTTACCTCCTGCTTGTGATCCCATCCTCCACAATACTCTGCCCTAGTAATATCATCAAGTGCCTGAATAGTGAGTCAGGAGTCAGTATAAGCTGTGCCTTCTCTGAAAAACACTCCTGTCAGAATTAATCCTGGTCCTTCATGTTCTTATAAACCTTATATCAGTCATTTGTGAGTCTGTCTCCACTAGTATCTATGGGCCATACAAACTAAGGTCCGAAGACAATGTTCAATCTGAATGGAAGAAAAATCACAAGGAAAAGACACCTTGTACATATTCTTTCACAGACTCTGTGTTCACTTAAAAGATACACAGATAGAGGTTACTACATGTGCAAAGGTGTCAAGAATAGAAAAGTACATGGATAAATTAACACTAAAAATTATACTTAGGGCAATGCCAAAATGGTACTTCACAGTTCAGTTCAGTTGCTCAATCGTGTCCAACTCTTTGTGACCCCATGAATCACAGCATGCCAGGCCTCCCTGTCCATCACAAACTCCCAGAATTTACTCAAACTCATGCCCATCTAGTCGGTGATGCCATCCAGCCATCTCATCCTCTGTTGTCCCCTTCTCCTCCTGCCCTCAATCTTTCCCAGCATTGAGGTCTTTTCCAATGAGTCAGCTCTTTGCATCAGGTGGCCAAAGTATTGGAGTTTCAGCTTCAGCATCAGTCCTTCCAATGAACACCCAGGACTTATATCCTTCAGGATAGACTGGTTGGATCTCCTTGCAGTCCAAGGGACTCTCAAGAGTCTTCTCCAACAACACAGTTCAAAAGCATCAATTTTTCGGTGCTCAGCTTTCTTCACATTCCAACTCTCACATCCATACATTACCACTGGAAAAACCATAGCCTTGACCAGACGGACCTTTGTTGACAAAGTAATGTCTCTGCTTTTTAATATGCTATCTAGGTCGGTCATAACTTTCCTTCCAAGGAGTAAGCTTCTTTTAATTTCGTGGCTGCAATCACCATCTGCAGTGATTTTGGAGCCCCCCAAAATAAAGTCTAACACTGTTTCCACTGTCTCCCCATCTATTTCCCATGAGGTGATGGGACCAGATGCCATGATCTTAGTTTTTCTACCATCAAATCTTTTTTCTGTATAAGGACAGTCCCCTGGGACAATTGCTTAATGATAAAATGCTTTTTGATATCACAGTAGTTTCCATAGTTTCCAAAGATGGAAATGCAGGTTATTAAAACATTCTTTAATATATGCATTTAAAATTATAAATTTCCCTGTATGCACTGATTTCTTCTTATTCCACAAACTTTAAAAGGTTGTATTTTCATTTCATTCAAAATATTTTTAAAATTTCTTTGAGACTCCTTATTTGACTCAGGTATTATTTAAAAGTGTGTTGCTTGCACTACAAGTGCTTTTGGGGTTTTCTGGATGCATTCTTTTATTGATTCTATACCTCATTATAAACTAAGGACTTACTGTGTATGGTTTCCACTCCTTTAAATTTGTGAAGGAGTATTTCATGGCCCAGGCAATAGATTATATTAGTATATATTTCATGCAAGTCTCAGAAGTGGTTGCATTCTGCTCTTTACGGGTGTAGGATTCTATAAATGTCAATTAGAGCAAGAATGAGAATGCTGTTCACATCATCTGTACATTCACTGCTTTTCTGCCTCCTTGATCTATCACTCATTGACAAAGGAGTATTAACATCTCCAGCTATAATTATGGACTTATATCTCCTTTCAGTTCTGTCATTGGTTTTTCCTCATGTATTGTTAGGCACAAACACATTATGATTATTATGTCTTCTTGGAAAATTAGACCTTTTACTATTATTATATCCCTTTCCCCCCAATAAGCTTCAAGTTCTAAAATTAATATAAATAGTCCAGCTTTCTATAGATTAGTTTTAACATGATATATTTCTCTACTTCCTTATTTTTACCTGAGTCCTTATATGTAAAGTATGTTTCTTTTAAACTACATACATTCAGATCTTAATTTTTTCCTGATCTTATAATCTATGTTTCTAGATCACTCACATTTAAAGCAATTATTTAAATATTGGGATTGATATCTCTGGTGTTTATAACTGTCTTTTGTTTGTTATATTTTTCCTTTACTTCTTTCTTATTCTACATAGTTTGTTTTAATTAAACAGTATGTTTAATCAGCAGTGGCCACAGGACTGGAAAAGGTCAGTTTTCATTGCAATCCCAAAGAAGGGTGATGCCAAATAATGCTCAAACTACCACAAAATTGCACTCATCTCACACACTAGCAAGTAATGCTCAAAATTCTCACAGCCAGGCTTCAGCAATACATGAACCATGAACTTCCAGATGTTCAAGCTGGATTTAGAAAAGGCAGAGGAACCAGAGATCAAATTGACAACATCCGCTGGATCATCAAAAAAGCAAGAGAGTTCCAGAAAAACATCTACTTCTGCTTTATTGACTATGCCAAAGCCTTTGAGTGTGTGGATCACAACAAACTGTGGAAAATTCTTCAGGAGATGGGAATTCCAGACCACCTTACGTGCCTCCTGAGAAATCTGTATGCAGGTCAGGAAGCAACAGTTAGAACTGGACATGGAACCACAGACTGGTTCCAGGTCGGGAAAGGAGCACAACAAGGCTGTATATTGTCACCTTGCTATTTAACTTATATGCAGAGTACATCACGAGAAACACTGGGCTGGATGAAGCTCAAGCTTGAATCAAGATTGCCGGGAGAAATATCAATAACCTCAGATATACAGATGACACCACCCTTATGGCAGAAAGCAAAGAAGAACTAAAAAACCTCTTGATGAAAGTGAAAGAGGAGAGTGGGAAAAAATGGCTTAAATTCAACATTTAGAAAACTAAGATCCTGGCATCTGGTCCTATCATTTCATGGCAACTAAATGGAGAAAAAATGGAAAGAGTGACAGACTTTATTTTCTTGGGCTCCAAAATCACTGCAGATGGAGACTGTAGCCATGAAATTAAAAGACGCTTATTGCTTGGAAGAAAAGTGATGACTTATCTGGACAGCATATTAAAAAGCAGAGACAGTGATTTGCTAACAAAGGTCCATCTAGTCAAAGCTGTGGTTTTTCCAGTAGTCATGTATTGATGTGAGAGTTGGACTATAAGGAAAGCTGAGCACCGAAGAAATGATGCTTTTGAACTGTGGTGTTGGAGAAGACTCCTAAGAGTCCCTTGGACTATAAGGAGATCCAACCAGTCCATCCTAAAGGAAATCAGTCCTGAATATTCATTGGAAGGACTGATGCTGAAGCTGAAACTCCAATGGTTTGGCCACCTGATGCAAATTGCTGACTCATTGGAAAAGACCCTGACACTGGGAAAGGTTGAAGGCAGGGGACGACTGTGGATGAGATGGTTGGGTGGCATCACCAACTCAATGGATGTGAATTAGAATAAATGTCAGGAGTTGGTGATGGACAGGGAGGCCTGGAGTGCTCAGTCCATGGGGTCATAAAAAGTCAGACATGACTGAGCAACTGAACTGAACTGAACTATGTTAGATTCCATTGTGCATGCATGCACCAATTATTCTTGTTTTTGATGGTATCTTAGTATCTGGAGTTTTCAGCATGCGGTTTTAACTCATCTGAACTCAACTTCAACTAACACTACACCACTTCACTGGTGTATATGCTTCCTCCCATTTCTTGCAACAAAGCTATATCATATATGTATTTCTTTGTCCATATGCTACATGTGTTTAATGTTGGCTATAAGTGTATGTCCCAGGGGTTTCAGTTCCTCTCATGTCTTTGTTTTCATCTCCTGTTCCCCCTTTTTTTTTGGACTGAAGTCCTTTTCCTTAAGGAGAGTCTGTGTATTTCAGGGCTTTGAGCTCTTACCCATGGTTTCATGGTGGAACATTGTTGGTGGAGTCATGACCTTATAATCTTAAGACTGAATATCAATTATTTTGTGAGTCATGCAGACTTGGGGCTTTGACCTTCACAATGTGTCTCCAGTGGATTCTGTAGTGTAGCTTTATCCTTCTGACCACTGCTTTCCTCCCTAGCTTCTCAAGGTTATTTCCTTGAATCTCTATCTCTTGTTGACTGTGTTTTCTTTCTTTCATTAAGAAAGATTAAATCTCTGGCAAAGTCATTTTACCTGGAGAATGGGTCTTTACCATGGAAAAGGCTCCAAGTGCATTTCACAATGTTTATTTTTCTTTACGTGTGTACTTGCAAGCATGCTCAGCATGGACTGTAGCCCACCAGGATCCTCTGTCTATGGGATTTTCTGGGCAAGAATACTGATAAGGATTGTTATTTCCTACTCCAGAGTATCTTCCTGACCCAGAGATGGAACCTGAGTTTCCTACATCTCCTGCACTACAGGAAGATTCTTTTTACCACTGAACCCCCAGTCTTTCAGTTCAGTTCAGTTCAGTTGCTCAGTCGTGTCCGACTCTTTGCGACCCCATGAATCACAGCATGCCAGGCCTACCTGTCCATTACCAACTCCCGGAGTCTACCCAAATTCATGCCCATCAAGTCAGTGATGCCATCCAGCCATCTCATCCTCTGCCGTCCCCTTCTCCTCCTGCCCCCAATCCCTCCCAGCATCAGGGTCTTCTCCAATGAGTCAACTCTTTGCATGAGGTGGCCAAAGTACTGGAGTTTCAGCTTCAGCATCAGTCCCTCCAATGAACACCCAGGACTGATCTCCTTTAGGATGGACTGGTTGGATCTCCTTGCAGTCCAAGGGACTCTCAAGAGTCTTCTTCAACACCACACTTCAAAAGCATCAATTCTTCAGCTCTCAGCTTTCGTCACATTCCAACTCTCATATCCATACATGACCACTGGAAAAACCATAGCCTTGACCAGATAGACCTTTGTTGGCAAAGTAATGTCTCTCCTTTTTAATATGCTATCTAGATTGGTCATAACTTTCCTTCCAAGGAGTAAACGTCTCTTAATGTCCCTGGTCCTTACTACCTGCCAAAGCCAGAGGAACTCTTTCTTCAACTTCACCTGTGAACCTGGTGTAGTTCTTGGAGGCCAAGCCCAGGAAAATGTGGGGGATATTTGCTATGAATAAAGACAACTAATAAAATTTACTGGAAAAAAAAATCCTACCAGAAGCTGAATAAATCTCTATGAAAGCACCTATTTCCAAAGGAAGAATCTGAGAGGATTTTGAAAAAATTTTCTATTGAAAAGGGTCTGGAAATGAGACAGATAATGGTAAATTAGATGTGGTAAACTACTTCAGTGGCTATAATTTAGTTCTCCTTAAATACCAAATTGCATTCTAAATCAGATAACTTAATGAAGCCTTATTCTGCTATCAACATTTATGCTTATATTTTATATTTTAATTTAAATTTTATTTTAAATGTATTTTTAATTTCTTTATTTAAACAAAATCTTGAATATTTTATTTTGTATTGGGGTATAACATTATTATTTTTAAATTTTCATAAAATATTTTAAAATATTTATTTACTTTTAATTGATGATTGGTTTATAATATTCATACATCGGTATGAAACAACCATAGTCCCCTCCCTCTTGAATCTCCCTCCCACCTCCCGTCCATTCCCACCCCTCCAGGTTATTACAGGGCCTCGTTTGAATTCCCTGCATCATACGGCAAATTCCCATTGGCTATCTATTTGCATACGTTAGTCTGGGAAAGAATCTGCTTGCAATGCAAGAGACCCCATTGGATTCCTGGGTTGAGAAGATTCCCTGGAGAAAGGATAGGCTACCCACTCCAGTATTCTTGGGCTTCCCTTGTGGTTCAGACGATAAAGAATCCGTTTTCAATGCAGGAGAACTGAGTTAGATCTCTGGGTTGGGAAGATGCCTTGGAGGAGGGCATGGCAACCCACCATAGTATTCTTGCCTGGAGAATCCCCATGGACAGAGGAGCCTGGTGGGCTACAGTCCATGGGGTCGCAGAGTCGGACACGACTGAGCGACTAATCACAACACAGTGTTTATGCATCCATGTTACTCTCTCCATTTATCTCACCTTCTCCCTCTTCTCCCCCACCATGTTCCCATAGTCTGTTCTCTATTTTTCATGTAAAGAAATTTCAGCTTTCAAGTTTTAGAAACCTTAGAGTATGTCCCAGTAATTTTTAATAACTCATCGCCATCTGGTGGTACTAATTTTAAACTGCAGGCAGAAAGATCCTATAGGGTCTTAACAATAATCATTTCCTTTGTGCTTTCTGCATTTTCTTTTACAGACACCGTGCGAAGAACTACAACTGAAAACAACAAAAGCTTTTTGTGCAACTTTAAACTCTAAAAATGAGATATATGAAATTATAACACTATGATAAATGTTACAACACAAGTTTTCACTATAGCTTGTTTTTAGTAGGTTTAATTGATCTTTTTGTTAGCACCTACTATGTATCAGACATTGTTCTAGACATTGGAAATGCATCACTAAATAAGACAAGCAAATACCCTGCCTTCATGAAGTTTATGTTCTAGTACAGAAGACGTTACAAAATGAAAAAAACCTGTAGTGTGTATTACGGCAGTAGATGCTATAAAGACAAATGAAGTAGGAATAGGGGATAGAATGCTAGAAATAAAAGTGGAAAAATTAAATAAACTGACCAAGAAAGATAGGCTGATACTTTGCTAACATCTGAGCAAAGATCTGACAAGCATGAGAAGGTGAACCCTACAACTATTTATAAGAAGGAGCAGGGAAGAGCAAGTGCAAAGGCCCTAGAGAAGGAGCTTTGCCCATGTGGCTGTTAAAAAGTGAATGAGAAACAAGTATACTGTCAAGGGTGAAACAGATCACCAGCCCAGGTTGGATGCATGAGACAAGTGCTCAGGGCTGGTGCACTGGGAAGACCCAGAGGGATGGGATGGGGAGGGAGATAGGAGGGGGCTTGGGAAGGGGAACACATGTAAATCCATGGCTGATTCATGTCAATGTATGGCAAAAACCACTACAATATAAAATAAATAAATAAAATTCAAAAAAAAAAAGTGAACGAGAGGGAAAAAGAAAGACATTCATAAAGGTGACAAGGAAGACAATGTAAAAAGGAATATCTGCATTCCCTGATTCAGAGCTGTCTGGTGATTAGTATGTGATGGTAGAATGGGGAAGAATGGGTCAGTTCTGTTTGCAGTGCACACAGCAGTTTACAGATAGGCCACAGGCCTTCCTCTTGGTACCACTCTAAATAGTATGGAGGGACCACTTACAAGTTCAAAGTTGACTACATGACTATAAGACAGGGCTTCCCAGGTGGTGCTAGTGGTGAAGAACCTGCCTGCCAATGCACGAGATATAAGAGATCCAGGTTCGATCCCTGGGTTGGGAAGATCCCCTGGGAAAGGGAATGACAACCCACTCCAGGAGTCTTCCTTGGAGAATCCCATGGACAGAGGAGCCTGGCGGGCTACAGTCCATGGGATTGCAAAGAGTCAGACATACTGAAGCAACTTAGCACAATGCACTATAAGGTAGGGATCAAGAGGGAAAGCCAAAGAAACTGATTTATTCCCCTAGGAGATTTTTTTTTAAATATTACTTAATATTGTTATTAATTGAAGGATAGGCTCTTCTCAGCCTGTGTTTAATTTTGGGCATTTTTTTTTTTTCTTTTGCCCCTTCCAAAGAGAAAAAAAGAAGTGAACTTGAACTTCAGTTTGCAGAATTAAATACAAACATCCGAATAGAGAGAGAAGATGGAGATTGGCAACACTCAGATGGAACAAAAGCTGCTCCTTGGGTTTCTCTCTATTTCAGCTATTAATAGGTACAGTTTCCTATGCCTAGAAGTGAAAATGGGGAGACTATTGTGTCACTAGCCAGCCAGAGAGCAGTTCCTTCCACACTAGTCAGCTTCACAGTCTGTTCCAGAAACAATGGCTGCAGCTGCTAGCCACAGGGAGCTTTATAATGCGGGGCCTCATTTCCTTGCCTACAAGGCAATGCTGAGCTCCTCCTGCCAGGATAGACTTCTTCCTGCTGTTGCTTCTCAGCTTTGGGCAGCATTTCATTGCTTTTCACTCTGCTGCTGCGTGAATTTGGAGCTTTCTTCTTCCTGTTTCCTGTGGCTTGCCGGTTCTTCACACACACACACCCTTGGATACTCAGGCCATATACAGCACCACAGAGTGGTGTGTGATGAGGTTGCCTAGAGTCCAGCATCTGTCGTGTGTAAAACTGCGTGCTGCCTGCAAATGTGAAGGGTATCATGAGGTCGTAAATCTTTCCCAGGATTAACCAAGTAAAACTTGAAGACACAAAAGCTCATCATGAAAACCAGGAAAGCTGCAATCCAAATTTCATAAAGTCAAAGAGGTATCCTGGACTCTTACCAGAAGGAAGTTCGGAGTTGTAAAAATAGGCAATGGTCCCACTCCCACTCTCTTGAGTCATTCTGCACAATAGGGTCATTGAACTGTCCCTTTTTTCTTCAATTTATTTATTTTTCATTGAAGGATAATTGCTGAACAATATTGTGTTGGCTCTTGTCATACATCAACGTGAATCAGTCATAGGCATACAAATGTCTTCTTCCTCTTGAACCTCTCTCCCACCTCCCACCCCATCCCACCCTCTAGGTTGTCACAGAGAACCGGACTTAAACTCCTGCATCATACAACAAATTCCTACCGGTTATCTATTTTATATATGGTAATGTATATGTTTCAATGCTGCCCTCTGTATTTGTCCTATCCTCTCCTTCCCCCATTGTGTCCACAAGTCTGTTCGTTATGTCTGAGTCTCCATTGCTGCCCTTCAAATAGGTTCATAAGTACCATTTTTCTAAATTCCATGTATATGCATTAATATATGATACTTAATTCTTTTTCTGACTTACTTCACTCTGTATAATAAGCTCTAGGTTCATCCGCCTCATTAGAACTGACTCAAATGCATTCCTTTTTATGGCTGAGTAATATCCCACTGTATATACATGCCACAACTTCTTTATCCATTCATCTGCCGATGGACATCTAGGTTGCTTCCATGTCCTAGCTATTGTAAACAGTGCTGAAAAGAACATTGTGGTACAGGCATCTTTTTCAGTGATGGTTTACTCAGGGTATATGACCAGTAGTGGGTTTGTTGGGTCATATGGTAGATTTATTCCTAGTTTTTTAAAGAATCTCCATAATGTTCTCCCTTTATAATCTAACAATTTCCCTGTGACAGAAGATAAAAGGGGATCCATGGGATATAATGATCTTTGAAGTTCTATAATTCTTGACATTATTTCCAAGGATCAGGAATGCTTCTTTGGAATACACCCTTGATTAAACACCAGCCTATTTATAATATCTAATTCCCAAATAATTCTAGAAAGTGTTATCTATTATAACCCCCAAAGGGTTTAATAGAATTATTTATCATCGCCCAAAGAGTTTCCTAAGGTTTACCTCTCTCCATTTCTGCAACCATTCCCCTAGTCCATTCCCCTGGTTCTTCACATTATATAGATCAAGATTTTCAAAATATCTCTTGTCCAGAGTCCATGCTAGCATTTCCCCAAGTATTATCAGATTTCATCTTTAAAACAACTGTGCTTTAAAAAATAGTATGTATATTATTATTACCCTTTTTTTACAGAGCCCTTCACATTGGTTAAATCATTTCCCCCAAAGGACCACAAGTACCAGGACATGTGTCTTTCCAGGAAAAAAACATTTTTCTCACCTATGAATCTATCCAAATACTTTTTGAACAACTTTAAATATTCTGCATGTATCATCTGTGTGATAGTAAGTTTCTAATGTTTTCCCCTTTTTATAAAAGGCTTCATTTTTACCTTCAATTATAGCTTCCACATTTAATGTTCTATTGTTCTATCAAAATTCTCATTTAAATCTATGTCAATCCTTTCTAATGTTATCAAAGTCACAAATGCCAGTATCCCAGGTCTTTAATTGCTGGGAGACACTATTCTTTTCACCTGGTATGTTCAGACCTGGGTGAGTGAGAATCTGGAAAGAATAACTCTCTTCTAGAATGCAGCAAAGAGAACTGAGTACAATATTCAGTAAAAATGAGACCATTTTGCTAATGATATTAAAAACCATAGGCTAGTCCATTCAGGGAGGATTGTAATTTTAATTGATTTGAGGCTTAATTATTATTCACACTACGGCCTTATCATTTCTAAGGGTTTTTTTTTTTTTTGCATTTTTTAATTCATCTTGCATAACTGATCAAATGGTTTAATAGAGTTATTTATTATCTCCCATTGTTAGTCAGAAAACTAATTTAAAAGCATAAAAGTAAAAAGCAAAATAACATGTTTTTTAAAATATGTCATTTATCTGACTGCTACAATAAGACTTGGACACAGTGTTCCTTTAGTGATAGCCATAAGGCTCCAGTTATTATTAAAATATTTTCCTTCAGTTTTCCAAAATATTCTAAATGTAGCCAAAACTAAAAAATGGACTATTCAGTTTAATCCAGGGTCATACATAGCAAATTAAATGTAATCTATAATCAAGTCTTTATAAAAATTTAATAATATGACTTTTTAAGAGAAAAACTAATTGTGAACTAGTAAAAACTTTTGAGAAAGACATTGACAGTTATCAAGACAAACAAATTGAACTCAAAGTTATAGAAACAAACACAACTGATTTAGATTAATCCCTTCTTTTAATAAAGGATGAAAATGAGAACCTGAATCATTCAAATGACTTGCTCAAGGTCAAGAGCTGGTCTGTGGTTGAGTGCAGATGAGAACAAGTTACCTAATGGGAAGTCTAATGGTGAGTCAGTCTCAGGCTGTCTTTTACTCATTTATTTATGAATTTATTCACCTAATATTCATTAAGCAACCAATATCTGACAGATTCTTGCCTAGGCACCAAAGTTGCTGCAATAATAAATAAAGAGGCACAGAACTGCCTTCAAATAATTTTTTAATTTAGTAAGAAGACATCAAAAATTCATAATGTATTTTTAACTAAAAATGTCTTTCAAAGGGTACATACAATATGTCATGAGAGGGAATATTGCAGCAATCTGAGAAGGCATCCCTGAAGAGTTGACATTAGGAGAATGATAGAAATATCCAGGAGAAAATGGGGGAGGGAAGGTGGAAGAAGGAGGTCAGGAGGAGAAGAAATCCAGATTCACAGTAATGAGACAGAATAGTTTTTCTCAAGAGCCTGGGCTGGTAAAAGGCTGGGTAAAAGCAGAGAGAGGCTGAAACCCTGTGAGCAAGAGGAAATGTAAGCAATAAGACTAATTCTAAATTCTATTTTTTTTTAACTGTAGTAAGAACATTTAAAATGAGATCCATCCTCAACAAATTTTTAAGTATACCATACAGAATTGCTAACCTAGGCACTATATTCTCCAGCAGATCTGTAGAATTTATTCATCTTGCATAACTGAAACTTCACACCTGTTGAGCAGCAACTCGCAGTTTCCCCCTCTCTCCAGCCACTGGCATCCACCATTCTAGTTTCAGCTTCTCTGAGTTTGACTGTTTTTTTTTTTTTTTTTTTCTTTTTTTTTTTTTTTTGAGTTTGACTGTTTTATATAGATATACATAAAACTGGAGTTATAAAATACTTATCCTTTTGACTTACTCTGCTTAACGTAATGTTCTCAAGATGCATCCATGTTGTCACATATTCTAGGGTTTCCTTCTTTTCTAAGGCTGAATAATAGACCATTGTGGGGTTCCCAGGTGGCGCTAGTGGTAAAGAATCCGCCTGTCAATGCAGGTTAGACATAAGAGATGTAGGTTCGATCCCTGGGTAGGGAAGATTCCCTGGAGAAGGAAATGGCAACCCACTCCAGGATTCTTGCTGGAGAATGCCATGGACAGAAGAGCCTGGTTAACCCCAGTCTATGGGGTTGCAAACAATTGGACATAATTGACAGACTCTGTACTAGCAAAATGCAGTCCATAGGATTGCACAGTCAGACACAACTGAAGTGACTTAACATGAACAAAAGCCAGTTGAGGGGTTTCCTCAATGGCTCAGTGGAAAAGACTCCATCTGCCAATGCAAGAAATGCAGGAGACTCGGATTTGATGCCTGGGTCAGGAAGATTCCCCTGGAGAATGCACTCCAGTATTCTTGCCTAGGAAATCCCGTGGACAGAGAAGCCTGGCAGGCTATGGGGTCCCAAAAGAGTCGGACACAACTGAGCAACTGAACAACAATAACCCAATGTATGTGTAAAACATGTTTTCTGTATCCATTCTTGCATTGGTAGACCTTTATGTTATTTCACATCAGGGCTATTGTGAATGATGCCTCAATAAACATGGGGGTTTAAATATCTATTGGGGCTCTTGATTTCAATTCTTTCGGATCTACACTAGGAAGTGGGTTTGCTGGTTCATGTGGTAGTTCTATTTCTAATTCTTTGAGGAATCTCCACATTGTTTTTCATAGCAGCTGCACCACTATACATTTCCATCAACAGTTTACAAGCATTCATATTTCTCCACATCTTTACCAATACTTGTTATCATTTTTTTTCAAATGATGGTTATCTTAACAGGTGCAGGTTAATGTCTTACTTTGGTATTGATTTACATTTCCCTGATTATTTTGTGGTGCTAAGTATCTTTTCATATACTCGTTGACCATTTGTATGTCTTCTTTGGATAAATATCCATTTAAGTTCTTTTTTTGTTTTTTCATTTTTCATCACACTATTTTATGAGTTACAGGAATTTCTTAAATATTTTAGATATTAACTCATTATAATATATAGTTTCCAATTATTTCCTCCCATTTTGTAGGCTGCTGGTTCATTCTGTTAATTTTTTGCTTTACCATACAAAATCTTTTCTAGGTTAATGTAGTCTCATTTGTCTATTTTTGCTTCTGTTGCCTATGCTTTTAGTGTCATAGCCAAAAAAATCATTGCCAAAGCCAATGTTATGAAGTTTTCCCTATGTTTTAAGTTTTTTTCTATGAGTTTTAAGTCTTTAATACATTTTTAGTTGATTTTTCTTCAGACTGTAAGAAAAGGGTCTGATTTCTTTCTTTTGCATATTGCATAAGAACCTGGAATGTTAGGTCCATGAATCAAGGTAAATTGGAAGTGGTCAAACAGATGACAAGAGTGAATATCGACTTTTTAGGAATCAGTAAACTAGAATGGACTAGAACGGATGAATTTAAGTCAGATGACTTGTTATATCTACTACTGTGGGCAAGAATCCCTTAGAAGAAATAGTCAACATAGTAGCCCGCATAGTCAACATAAGAGTCTGACATGCGGTGTGTGGGTGCAATCTCAAAAACGACAGAATGCTCTCTGTTCGATTCCAAGGCAAACCATTCAACATCACAGTAATCCAAGACTATGTCCCAAGCACTAATGCTGAAGAAGCTGAAGTTGAATGGTTCTATGATGACCATTCTAGAACTAACACCCAGAAAAGATATCCTTTTCATCATAGGGGACAGGAATGCAAAAGTAAGAAGTCAAGAAACACCTGGAGTAACAGGCGAATTGGGCCTTGGAGTACAAAATGAAACAGGGCAAAGGGTAATAGAATTTTGCAAAGAGAGTGCACTGATCATAGGAAACACCCTTTTCCAACAACACAAGAGACAACTCTACACATGGACATCACCATATAGTCAAAACTGAAATCAGATTGATTATTTTCTTTGCAGCTGAAGATGGAGTTCCATACTGTCAGCAAAAAGAGACCAGGAGCTGACTGTGGTTCCAATCATGAACTCCCTATTGCCAAATTCAGACTTAAAAAATTGAAAAAGTAGGGAAAACCACTAAAACATTCAGGTATGATCTAAATCAAATCCCTTATGATTGTATAGTGGAAGTGAGAAAAAGATTCAAGGGACTAGATCTAATAGGCAGAGTTCTTGAAGAACTATGCACAGAGGTTCATGACATTATAAAGGAGGCAGTGATCAAGACAATCCTCAAGAAAAAGAAATGGAAAAAGGCAAAATGTTTGTCTGAGTAGGCCTTACAAATACCTGAGAAAGAAGAGAAGCTAAAGGCAAAGGGGAAAAGGAAAGATATACCCATCTGAATGCAGAGTTCCAAAGAATAGCCAGGACAGATAAGAAAGGCTTTCTCAGTGATCAATGCAAAGAAATAGAGGAAAACAATATAATGGGAAAGACTAGAGATTTCTTCAAGAAAATTAGAGATTTCAAGGGAATATTTCATGCAAAGATTGTCACAACAAGGGACAGAAATGATATGGTCCAACAGACGCAGAAGATATTAAGAAGAGGTGGTGATATACAGAAGAATTATGTAAAAAAGATCTTAATGACCCAGATAAACATGATGGTGTAATCAATCACCTAGAGCCATACATCCTTGAATCCAAAGTCAAGTGGACCTTAGGAAGCATCACTATGAACAAAGCTAGTGGAGGTGATGGAATTCCAGCTGAGCTATTTCTAATCCTAAAAAGTGATTCTGTTAAAGTGCTGCACTCAATATGCCAGCAAATTTGGAAAACTCAGCAGTGGCCACAGGACTGGAAAAAGTCAGTTTTCATTCCAATCCCAAAGAAAGTCAATGCCAAAGAATGCTCAAACTACTGAAAAATTGCACTCATTTAACACACTAGAAAGTAGTGCTCAAAATTCACCAAGCAAATCTTCAACAGTATGTGAAAAAAGAGCTTCCAGATGTTCAAGTTGAATTTAGAGAAGGCAGAGGAATCAAGATATAATTGCCAACATCCAATGAATCATAGAAAAAGCAAGAGAGTTCCAGAAAACATCTGCTTCTGCTTTATTGATTACACTGAAGCCTTTGACTGTGTCAGTTCAGTTGCTCAGCCATGTCCAACTCTTTGTGACACCATGAACCACAGCACGCCAGGCCTCCCTGTTCATCATCAACTGCCGGAGTCTACCCAAAGCCATGTCCATTTAGTCAGTGATGCCATCCAACCATCGCATCCTCTGTCACCCCCTTCTCCTCCTGCTCTCAATCTTTCCCAGCATCAGGGTCTTTTCAAATGAGTCAGCTCTTCACATCCTGTGGCCAAACTATTGGAGTTACAGCTTCAGCATCAGTCCTTCCAATGAACACCCAGGACTGATCTCCTTTAGGATGGACTGGTTGGATCTCCTTGCAGAGAGAGATTTGACTGTGTGGATCACAACAAACTGTGGAAAATTCTTAAGGAGTTAGGAATACCAAACCACCCGACTTGCCTTCTGAGAAATCTGTATGCATGTCAAGAAGCAAGTTAGAACCAGACATGGAACAACAAACTGGTTCCAAATTGGGAACGCAGTACGTCAAGGCTGTATATTTTCATCCTGCTTATTAAACTTATATGCAGAGTACATCATGTGAAATGCCAGGGTGGATAAAGCACAAGCTGGAATCAAGATTGCTGAGAGAAATATCAATAACCTCAGATATGCATATGACACCACCCTAATGGCAGAAAGTGAAGAGGAACTAAAAAGCCTTTTGATGAAAGTGAAAGAAGAAAGTGAAAAAGCTGGCTTAAAATTCACCATTTAAAAAACTAATATCATGGCACCCAGTCCCAACACTTCATGGCAAATAGATGGGAAAATAATGGAAACAGTGACAGACTCTAGCTTCTTGGGCTCCAAAATCACTCTAAATGATGATTGCAGACTTGAAATTAAAAGACGCTTGCTCCTTGAAGGGAAAGCTATGATTAACCTAGAGAGTATATTAAAAAGCAGAGATACTACTTTGCCAACAAAGATCCGTCTAGTCAAACTTAGGCTTTTTCCAGTAATCATGTTTGGATGTGAGAGTTGGACTATAAAGAAAGCTGAGCTCTAAAGAACTGATGCTTTTGAACTTTGATGTAGGAGAAGACTCTTAATAGTCCCTGAGACAGACTCCTGAGAGACTGCAAGGAGATCCAACTAATCCATCCTAAAGGAAACCAGCCCTGAAGATTCATTGGAAGGATGGATGCTGAAGCTGAAACTCCAATACTTTGGCCACCTGATGCTAAGAACTGACTCATTGGAAAAGACCTTGATTATGGGAAAGATTGAAGGCAGGAGGAGCAGGGGACAACAGAGGATGAGATGGTTGGATGGCATCACTGACTCAATGGACATGAGTTTGAGAAAGCTCCAGGAGTTGGTGACGGACAGGGAGGCCTGGTGTGCTGCAGTCCATGGGGTCACAAAGAATCGGACACGACTGAGTGACTGAACTGATGACTGAAGATGATCCAGTTTACACAACAGTATCTATTGAAGAGATTCTGCCTCCCCTACTGTGTATTCTTTGCATCCTTGTCAAAGATCAGTTGGCCATATATGTGTGGACATTTTTTCAGGAATCTCCTTTCTGTTCCATTGGTATATACATCTGTCTTCATACCATTCTCCTTTAATTACTGTATCTTTAAATGTATTTTGAAATCAGGAAGTTTGATGTCTTCAGGGTTTTTTTTATGATTTTTTTGACTATTGGTAATTCTTTGTAATTCTATATGAATTTAAGAACTATTTTTAAGAGAAAAGTTCACCTTTTCTCTTACATAGGCAAGAGACCATGGCAATTCCAAAATCTGTGAGGAAAGACCAACTATTAGAATCCAAAATATCATGAAGAGTGCAAGATTTATCAAAGAAGTAATACCTTTTACTAGAGGAATGATTGCAGGGATGGAGAGAGGTGAAATGCAAGGAACTATTTGGGATCAAAAATTGATATTGCTTAATTTTTAATTAGGATACAAAAAGTATTAACATCCCAATTCTAGGTATCAAACTTTACTATTTATTGGAGGTATAGACAACTTTGGAAGTAATATGTTTTGTTTTGTATAAACTGAATTTGAGCTACTTATGAGACGTGTGAAAATGTCATATGTATTTATAGATATGCAATTCAAAAGATAGGTCTGAACTGGAAATGCACATTTAGCATATAGATGGAATTTCAAACTTGGATGTAGAAGAGATTTCCAGGGAAGTAAATGTAGTTAATAAAACTGACCCCTGAGAAAGTCCAGAATTTGATATTAAACGAAAAGAAACAGAGTTTAGAGATGACCAGTTAAAGAGATTGGTGGGAAATTAGAAATGCATGGTATTCTGAAAGTCAGGAGAAATGAGTATTTACAGTATTTCAATAGGGAAAGCATTAAAATACTTTACCAGTAATTCAAGTGAGATAAGCTCATTAGGATCTTTATCAGACAGAATTTCAGTGGTGTGGTGGGAGCAGTGAGATGGCAAAGGATTTAAAAGTTAGTGAAAGAAAGTTATAGTAACTCTAGAAAAAGTTGGCTGTGACAAAAGGGAAAACATAGGATTGTGACTACAGGAGGATGTAGAGGGCATAGAAAGTTGTTTAAGATGAGAAGTTCTAGAACATCTTTTCTCTCTTCGTTTCCTTAGATGATTCAAACTCAAGTCAACATTTTTTACTTCTGTTGTGCCAGCATTTCAGTTCTGTTCTCTTTGCTTCTCCTCACTTCTGTGACTAAATGTCACAACTTATGTCCAGTTTTAAATATTGGATACCGTTTTGTTTCCAGGTGTCATACTGGTATCTTACACCATTAGGAGTTATGTTTACTACAAAAGCCTCCATATCAATGAAGACCAGTCTGTATAAAAGATACCTAACACGATGATTTTGGAGATCGTGTTTATGCATCCCTACCCTAAGAGAAGCAGAAGATATTAAGAAGAGGTGGCAAGAATACACAGAAGAATGATACAAAAAGGATCTTCATGACCCAGATAACCACGATGGTGTGATCACTCACCTACAGCCAGATATCAAGGAATGCGAAGTCAAGTGGGCCTTAGGAAGCATCACTACAAACAAAGTTAGTGGAGGTGATGGAATTCCAGCTGAGCTATATCAAATCCTAAAAGCTGATGCTGTGAAAATGCTGCACTCAATACACCAGCAAATTTGGAAAACTCAGCAGTGGCCACAGGACTGGAAAAGGTCAGTTTTCATTCCAATCTCAAAGAAAGGCAATCCCAAAGTATGCTCAAACTACCACACAATTGCACTCATCTCACACACTAGCGAAGTAATGCTCAAAATTCTCCAAGCCAGGCTTCAGCAATACGTGAACACTGAAGTTCCAGATGTTCAAGCTGGTTTTAGAAAAAGCAGAGGAACCAGAGATCAAATTGCCAACATCTGTCGGATCATCGAAAAAGCGAGAGTTCCAGAAAAACATCTATTTCTGCTTTATTGACTATGCCAAGGCCTTTAACTGTGTGGACCACAACAAACTGTGGAAAATTCTTAAAGAGATGGAAATACCAGGCCACATGACCTGCATCCTAAGAAATGTATATTCAGGTCAAGAAGCAACAGTTAGAACTGGACATGGAACAACAGACTGGTTCCAAGTTGGGAAAGGAGTAATCAAGGCTGTATATTATCACCTTGTTTATATAACTTATATGCAGAATACATCCTGAGAAATGCTGGGCTTGATGAAGCACAAGCTGGAATCAAGATTGCTGGGAGAAATATCAATAAGCTCAGATATGTAGATGACACCACCCTTATGGCAGAAAATGAAGAAGAACTAAAGAGCCTCTTGATGAAAGTGAAAGGGGAGAGTGAAAAAGTTGGCTTAAAACTCAACATTCAGAAAACTAAGATCATGGCATCTAGTCCCATTTCATGGCAAATAGATGGGGAAAGAGTGGAGACAGTGACAGACTTTCTTTTTTTGGGATCCAACATCACTGCAGATGGTGACTGCTGTTATGCCCGATGTCTGAATCCCTGAGCGGGAAGAGAGAAGGCTTCCAAGACAATGCAACTCGCAGGAAGGGAAGTTTATTACTGACTCCAGCCAGGACTCTCCGCCCGCAACCAACGCAGTGGTGCGGGTCAGAGAGCCCCGAGCCCAAGCTGTTACACAAATTTATAGGGTGAGAAGCTGATTGGTTACACGTTTGCAAAGCAATTTCATTGGTCAATACTTTCACGCGCGTGGGACTTTCATGGGGGTTTCCGCCCGGTTCCTAATTTCCTAATTGGCAAACATCAGTGAAAGCTAATTGGTCCTAATTGGCAAACAGTGGTCATTGTTAAGCGAAAGTTACCTGATAGTAGGAAGGCCTACTCCTAATCTAAGTTGCGTTCCTTCTGCTCGCCTCACAACTGCAGCCATGAAATTAAAAGATGCTTGCTCCTTGGAAGAAAAGTTATGACCAACCTAGATAGCATATTAAAAAGCAGAGACATTACTTTGCCAACAAAAGTTCATCTAATCAAAGCTATGGTTTTTCCAGTGGTCATTTATGGATGTGAGAGTTGGACTAAAAGAAAGCTGTGCACCAAAGAACTGATGCTTTTGAACTGTTGTCTTGGAAAAGACTCTTGACAGTTCCTTGGACAGCAAGGAAATCCTACCAGTCCATCCTAAAGGAGATCAGTCTTGAATATTCATTGGAAGTACTGATGCTGAAGTTGAAACTCTAATACTCTGGCCACCTGATGGGAAGAAGTGACTCATTTGAAAAGACTCTGATGCTGAGAAAGGTTGAAGGTGGAAGGAGAAGGGGATGACAGAGGATGAGATGGTTTGATGGCATCACTGACTCGATGGACATGAGTAAACTCCAGGAGTTGGTGATGGAGAAGGAGGCCTAGCATTCTGCAGTCCATGGGGTCACCAAGAGTCGCACACAACTGAGTGACGAATTCAACTGAACTGATCCCTACCCTCTCAAACCACTTCCTTATCTGTTCTCTCTGTTCAAATCTCTCCAGCAAAGTTAGACTCAAGAATCTCCTTCATTAAATCTCTATTCTATAATCTTTAGAAATCACTGACTAGCTTTATGAACTTGAGACTTCATTCAAGTGTTCTTTTTTTTTAAATTTTTTTTAAGTTGATTTGTTTTAGTTTAATTTTGGCTGAATTGCATCATTGTTCTTGCACTCAGGCATTCTCTAGTTTTGGAGACTATGCTGTAACTGTGTTGCACAGACTGCTCCTTGTGACGGCTTCTCTTGTTACAGAGCGGGGGCCCTAGGACAGGCGGGTCTCAGTAGTTGCAGCTCATGGACTCTAGAGCGTCAGCTTGGTAGTTGTGGCACACAGGTTTACTTGCTCTGCAACATATGGGATCTTCTTGGGCCAGGTATCTAACTGGAGTCCCCTGCATTGCAAGATGGATTCCCAATCAATGGACCACCGGGGAAGCCCTGTGCAAGTGTTCTTAAGGGGTAATTATAGTAGTAGTCTACAAAGTGGGGAGACTCTCAGTGGGTGATCTAGTGGATTTAGGTATAAAATTATTAGACTTTCTATGTTACTTGTATTCAAATTAAAATATAAGAAAAGTGAAACAACTAATATTTGATATTAGACATGGTCACTTTTGTTGATCCACATGTAAGTCATCACTTTACGTGCGCACACACACACACACACACGCAGAAGTGCAATGATAATTTAGGGTAAGAGAAGACAGTTTTAAGTCTGAAGTGTTAAATATCATGTCACCAGAATGTTGTTCATTATCTGCTTATGTAAAAATTTCAATTTTCTTCTTTTAATTTAGAGAGATTAATGGACAATAGAAAAAAAAACAGTCTGATTTAAAATAGATTTTTTTATTTAATACATTTATTTTAAAAGTTTTTAAGACTGTAGAAATTTACACAAGTCATAGTGTACAGACCTGTGAATTTTCACTAAAGACACTTAGATCAAGAAATAAAACATTAGTAGTCCCAGAGAAAGCTCCCTCCATACTTCTCTCAATCACTACCTATTCTTTTGAAAAAGCAATACCTAACCTGACTTATTAACATACATATTAGTTTGCTGGTTTTTAAGATGTTTAATGAAATAAGATCCATGTATTTTTTCAGTACCTGACTTCCTTTGCTAAGGTCTCTATTTGTAAAATTCATCCACATTTTACATAGCAGTAGTTCATTGCTTAATAGTATTAATTTGTATAGTGTAGCACTATTCATTTTCTTCATTCTACTGTTGATAGAAATTGGATTGTTCTCAATTTTGACTATTATAAATAACACTTCTATGAGCATTTTGTACGTCTTTTGGGGCACATGTGCATGAATTTCCATAGTTATAAAGTATAAAGATTCCAGTTGGAATACTGGTTTATTGACTATGCATATGTTCAACAGAAATTGAAAAAGAAATTACCAATAATTGCAGCAATTAATTCACCATCAGTAGTAAGAGTTCTAGTACCTCTACATTCTTGCCAATAATTGGTATTATCAATAATTTTAACTTCAGCCACGTTGGAAAATGTATAAAGGTATCTCACTGCAGTTTTAGTTTTTATTACCCAGGTGACTAAAAAATGGAGCAACTTTTTAGATATTTATTAAAATGTAAGCTAACCCTTACAGAAAGGATAAGTAAATTATAAGTAGCCAATGGAAGTAAACCAAAGATTAAGACTAATATTTATAAAGAATCATTAAAAACTAGGAAAATGACAAGTACTAGCACAAGCTCTTCATCAGCTACACTTCAAAGGAGAAACAATGACTAGAAGTTGCAAAAGTAACCAAGTAATGGAGGAGGGGCTGGGAGAGAATGAATACATGTATGTTTACGGCTGAGTTACTTCACTGTTCACCTGAAACTATCACAACACTGTTAATCAGCTCTGCCCCAATACAAAATGATTTGGGCATTAAAAATAAACAAATAAAATAAAAAATAAATAAATAAGAAGACTATCTAAAATGTGAATTTACTCTTCCTACTTTAGTCATTAATATAAGGGGCTTCCCTGGTGGCTCAGTGGTAAAGAATCTATCTGCCAATGAAGGAGATGCAGGTTTGATCCCTGAGTTAGGGAGTTCCTCTGGAGAAGGAAATGGCAACCCACTCCAGTATTCTTGCCTGTCCATGAGAATCCCATGGACAGATGACCCTGGTGGACTACAGTTTGTGGGGTCATAAAAGAGTCAGACATGATTTAGTGACTAAACAACAACAAATTTTAATTATGAATCCCCTTTAGTGTATAGTACACCATTAGATATTAATAAATTCTTATAAATCATAAATGGGGTCAAAAAGAGTCAGATACGACTGAGCAACTGAACTGACTGATAGTACATACATAAATATATGTATGTGAAATGTAGACCCACTTCCATCTTTGCTGTTAGAAGTAACATTCAAAAGCTGTTTAAAGATCTTTGTACTATGGTTCTGTTGGACACCATAGGAAATAGAAGGGGTTATCTCTGCTATCAAAATTTTTTTTATTTAAGACACAATATTGTCTTATTCCACTTTTCAATATTTCTTGCTTTCAAGCTCCTCAGTGTGATGCTCACCCCTCGATGACCGTCACTCTTGTTAGAAGGTTCTACCACCATTCTTCTATCAAGGCTACCAACCACCTGTAGCTGTCTCTTTCCAGAGACTACACTGGTCTGACTGGATTTCATCCCCAAACTTGCCAATGACTTTCCTCTCAACTTCTCTCTGTCTCACATGGACATGCCAAGTTTTCAAGGTTGCAGTTCACCTAGTCTAACATATGAGCGTTCCTCAAGCGCATGGTCCAACACCCAAAGCTAGCTTACATTTATAAAATATAGTGAAAATAGTTTATTGACTGGAAGATGATAAAGAGCATCTTCCTTATAGATATTTAATTCCACAAAAGTAAGTGCTAAAATGTGGAACTGAATTAGATTAGTCTTTTATTGATTCTTCTTTTCAGTTGATTGATTTACATTTTTAACTCATCAAATGTTATAGCTCAAAACATTAACTTTTAAATAGGTCAAACTAAAATGCATATTTTAAAACTCAAAATA
The DNA here is from genome assembly GCF_033118175.1 of Dama dama. NCBI lineage: Eukaryota > Metazoa > Chordata > Mammalia > Artiodactyla > Cervidae > Dama > Dama dama. The sequence goes on from NC_083681.1 coordinate 14,956,163, forward strand.
TGCTTGTCAAGTTCCTATGTGGTTGTTAAATATTCCATTTTTTTCTGTTGATGCTATTGTTTAGTTTTAAACACATCGGATGGTAAAGCTTTTATAATAACGTGTTTTGTTTTTGTTTTTGTTTTTTTAGTTTGTAAAACGTAGCATAATTTTATCACTCAGTTACTCACATTTTTTTTAAGTGACAATGTTTGAGTCCATCTTACAAACCATGTAGATACATTTTATTTGTGACTTTGATCCATAATCATGGCAGAATCAGACTTTCTTCCAAAATCGTTGTTTCACTGAAGTAGTTCTGCTTGTGTCAGGAAAGAACTATGATAAATTCTAAATAACTGACTCCTGAACATCAGAAAATACACACTCATTCTTTCTTACAGATATATTTTAGAAGTTTCATTGCATTTTCTTTGTAAATAAAAGATGAGTATGATATTTTTCTTTTATAAATATCAGAAATAGGTTGCAATTTTGTAAATGCATTTATAATACCCTTTATCACACACCAGAAAGCTGATATATTCAGAGTTTGACTCCCTCCCTAGTTCATTATCCACAAAAGACAGGACTGTTGAATTATGCTCCCTTTTTAAGCCATAAACTCTTAGTTTTCAATTTGGGCACAATTAGGAATGTTATAAAAGATTTTTATGATCTTTCTCCCCAGTCTCAAAGCCAATTATCATGTTCTTTGTGTATGCAGCAAATTGCTCAAGTATTAGTCATTTCCCTTGTTATTTTTTTCTTGCTCATATTGTATTATAATAAATTGTGGCTGCCCTTGCTGTTAGAGTATTTACATTTGTTTTCCATAATGCAGTTACAAATAGTCAAATGAGCTGTTTAATTGTGTGGCAGTATGAGAATGGAGTATTATTTTGAAAGGGTGGATCCTGTATCTGATATAAAATGAGTTCATGGTCAGGTCTGAATGAAGCAAAAAGTTCTTTGGGGGCAACAATTAGAGACACAGAGAGAAAGTTGCTAAATCAGATTTTAGATAGCCTTAAATGCCAAAGACATACAAATGTCAGAGGACTTGGGGTTACTGAAGGTGTCCCATAGTTACAGCCTGGGTAAACTTGTGCAACATTGGGAGGCACAGAGTTCAATTATGGATCTGTTTTAATTGTGTGAGCTTGAAATATTAGTACCTAAATGTGGGTGCCAGTAGTCAAAAGAGAAAGGAAGGGATACATGTGAAAAATATATTAAAGAATTTAACCATTGGTTTCACTAGGAGCAGTGGTTAAACTTGGCCCCCAGTTGTGGGGTGCAGGGTCTGAAAAGTGATGAAATTAATGTTTTTCAACTATTTTATATTGGAATATAAGCAATTAACAGTGTTGTGATGGTTTCAGGTGGACAGCAAAGGGACTCAGTCATACATATACATGTATCCAATCTCCCCCAAACTCTCCTCCCATCCAGACTGCCAAATGACATTGAGCAGAGTTCCTGGTCCTATGCAATAAGTCCTTTCTAGGCTATCTATTTTAAATATAGCAGAATGTACATGTCAACCCCAACTATCCCTCCCCCCTCATCTTTCTCCCCAGCAATCATATTATTAACTAAAAGGGAAGTCAGAAGTGAGAAGCATTTAAGGGGAGGAAATGATAAACTTGCTTTAAAAGTGTGTTTGCAGTCACAGTAAGACATCCAAACAGGGATACCAATCACTTATGGGAGCTGGAGAGGACAGAAATCATGATAACAGCTGAGAAAATATCTCCTTCCATCCTGATTTTAAGCATACAAGGGAAAACCCTATAAAGTAAGCAAATGTATTCTTCAACAGATACCTCTCTTCAAACCCTTCAGTGAATACCTGAATTAGGATAACTCTGTTCTCTAATCCATTTATTCCTTGGTTCAAAAGGCATTTATTGATCACATGTTATACACCAAGAGTAAGACTGGTGAAAAAGAAACATATTTAAGGCATATTTCAGACATAGAACCAAAAGAAATTTGTTATAGATTAGATTGCAAGAAAGATTTTCCAAAAAATTTCAGGATTAAAACATGGATTAAAAATTATTTTAGTAAGTCACAGGAAAACAGCATAGACAAATTAGCACTTGAGACTTGAATCCTCAGGGATGAAATGTCCAGAACAGTTCCTCTAATACTGTGATGCTTTTAGGGGAGCTGTTATTCCTGGCAGTATTATGCTTATTCTAGAGATGAGAGAAAGTCATCATATCAAAATAAAATGGCTCCATTCCAAGTCACTCACTCATTTATCCATTCAACAAATATTTACCTCATGACCATTTGTTCCAGGCACTGTGCTCAGTACTGAATGTGGAATGATAGATCAAGAGGTGAGGTCTTGGGAATTTCCTGGTGACCCAATGGTTAAGGCTCAGTGCTTTTACTGCGGTGGGCTCAGGTTCAATCCCTGGTCAGGGAAATAAGATCCTGCAAACTGCATGATGCTGGTGAGCTCCCTCCTTAATGTTGTTTACAATAAAGTATTTTCATCTACAATAGACCAAATTCTCAAGAGTACTTCCAGATCCAGATAGTCACTCAACTTGCTGCTTATTCCTTTTGACTACCTGTTTTCAGCCCCATTACTCTAACCATTATTTAGATATTTACAGATATGCCTGTATCCTGATGCTGGGGAAGACTGAAGGCAAAGGAGAAGAGGGCACCGAAGATGAGATGCTTGGATAGCATCACTGATACAGTGGACATGAACTTGGGTGAACTCTGGGAGATGGAGATGGTGAGGAACAGGGATGTCTGGCGTGCTGCAGTCCATGGGGTCATAAAGAGACAGACACAGTTTAGCGACTGAGCAACAACAGTAACATAAATGCCAACATCCTGTCAGTTAATAATTAAGTCCTTCTGAGGCTGGGAATTCAAAATACACACTTAATACACTTGAGGTGGATGAGTGTACTCTGATCAATGTGTTTCTTAGACACAGAAAAACATTGTAGGTTTTCTTCTTTTAAATTTTTAAATTGGAACATAATTGCTTTACATTGTTGGGCTGTTTTCCGCCGTACAACACAAATCAGTCATAACTATATATGCCTGCGTGCACGCTCAGGTGCTTCAGCCGTGTCCAACTCTTTGTGACCCTATGGAAGTTTACCAGGCTCCTCTGTCCATGATGTTCTCCAGGCAAAAATACTGAAGTGGATTGCCATGCCCTCCTGCAGGGGATCTTCCCAACCAGGGATCAAATCCACATCTCCTGTGTCTTCTGCATTTCAGATTCTTTACCCACTGAGCCACTTGGAAAGCCACATATATGTCTGTGTGTGCGATATATACCTTCCCTCTTGAGTATAAATTTTATACTATTAATATTCATTAAGACTTTTTCTCACTGCTATATATAAGATAACCAACAAGGGTCTAATATATAGCACAGAGAACTCTACTTGATTTTCTGTGATAACCTATATGAGAAAAGAATCTAGAAAAGAATGAATATATATGTATGTACAGCTGAATCACTTTGCTGTCACCTGAAACTAACACATTTTAAATCAACTATACTCCAATAAAGTTTTAAAAAATTAAAGTTTTTTTTTCCTCAATAAAGATTCTTACACCGGGGGCTGAAATTGCTTTTTGAAAAACAGATATAATCTTTAATCTTTCAAAGAACTAAGAAGGTAAAGAGTTTGCAAAACATGCAGTTTCATTAGAGAAAGATTTGTTACCTACCAAAATTGCTAAGAATGTGTATTCAGACTTTAAAATGAAGCCATCTTAAAAGAGGGCCTTTTTCCTTCCTAAAAAACCACTTAATTATCAGTACTAATTGAAGGTAAGTGTCCACTGACATTTTGGGCAATGACTTCTCTATCTGTTTTTAGATTTGACCTAAAAATAACCACAAGAACAGTAAAGTAGACTTTGCATGCCTGTAGGCAAAAGATCATCCTGTTCAGGGAAAAAGACCACTGAGTAAATGGCTTTATTTTTTAATTGATTAAATTCCCAACTGTTTTTATGTTATATATCCTTTATAAAGGTTAGAGCTTCCATATGCCTTAGCCTTTCAACTGAGACTCAGAGAAGTCTCAGCCGCAGATGTGGCAGTCCCAGGGCAAAATGAGGGTAAGCTAAATCTGTTTTCTTTTCAGTCAAAGAAGAAGCCAGCATTTTCTCTAAAAAAGCATTTTGTTCCAGCCAGTCTTTTACAAGTAGATCACTGGTTCCATTAATAAAGAGGAACATCCTCTATAGGCTGGGGTTTCCCAGAGGTGACTTTGTAAGACCATCCCATTCTCTGACTTGCGTATCTCCTGAGACCAGTCAAGATCATTTCTGTCTTCCTTCAATCTGATTTTTAACAAAACTTAAAGATGAAAAAATAATGCTTAAACATGACACCAGAATCATGTTGCTGAACTGTTGCTTTTCTATTTTATTCTTAAACTTTAGAAATTGACTAAGTTGATCACTCACTCTGAAATTACAAAATGTCTAACTTGTAAATACCAATAGAAAAGAAATGCAACTTGGCCTAATATTGTGAAATGACTGAGCCAGATCATGTGGCTTACAGATCTAGCTTAGATGTCCTCTCTGCTAAAGAGAAGGATGAATTGGGGAATTGGGGTTGGTATTGAGTAGAGAGACTCATTGTTTCAAATCCAGGGAGGAAACATATGAATGACTTGTACTGAAAAACCAGAATGGCATATGTCAGTTATAAGATAATTTTAAATTAGAGATTGGATGTTTATATCCTACAGTGGCCAATACAATTACAGGGACTACAGTAGTAGTCGTTATCATAAATGTTAATCAAAGAGCAAAACAGAGGGAGAGGGGAAGGAGTTATAAATTCCCTTACTATCTACTGTAAGTAAAAGACACCATCATATAAAAACCATAGAAAACTGTGCAACAATGACTCTAAATAATAGCTTTCTTTATATATCCTTGGCAAGACTCAAGATCACCAGAACCTAGTATACTAACAATACAGACACACACGATATTCTTGGTGTAGTGTGTGCACTTTCAGTCAAAAATAAGAAATATGCAGTTGTTTAGAAAAGTATTGCAATCGTTTTCTTCATTTTCAGAAGTGTATAATAGGAAAAATGACCCCATAGAGTCTAAGAGGATCAAACTTAATATCTTAGCAACCGGGTAAAAATTAGAATGGGAGAGATGGGTTTTGAATAAGACCCTCAAAGAAGTAAATGGTATTTTCATCCAAGAGTCTTAACAGTCTCACTAAAGCAATGTTTCTGATTTGAGAAAAATAGAAAATTTGAATAAATTATATCAGATTTAAGTTATTTGGAGTCAATTAAATGAATTAAATATTTCTGAACACCAGTGGACCAGATGAAGTTAAATAGCATGAGTACATAGAGATTCATTAAGAAGAAATATGACTTTTCCAAAGATATATAAAGATGAAAACATAGGCTCAAAGAAAGAAGGCAATAAGTTTGCGGAATTTCTAGATTTGGAAGAGTAAAAAGGATTCAATGGTACTGATTAACAAGCACCTGTGAAGATGGCTTAGAGCAAAGAAACTTGAATTTAGAAGAATTAATAAACTGAAACAATAACCAAGAATGTGCTGTGGATTTAAAATACAGCTTTTTATTTACAGTAAGGGGATTAGAGTGAGGCATAGAAATGGTCATAAAAAGAATAAAAATAGATCTTAAAGGTTGAATAACTCTTAGGAGGGAAGAAAGTGTGTACACACATTGCTAGTGCCAACATTTACTAAGGATTTACACAACAAGCCAAGCTTTATGCTATACTTATAGTAGATAATTCCTCACTTAGTTCTAATAGCAACTGTGTTATATAAGTAAATCTTAGACATGATAAATAAGGTTTATGGGCGACAATTTTCCCAAAGCCACGTAGCTAAGAAAGCCACATTTTGTAATTTAGGTCTATCTAACTGCAAAGTCAATATTCTTTATGACTAAGATTTGCTTCACTCTCTCTGCAATTCTAATGAGCTGCCAAATGTGATGTAGTAGATAACATCATCACTGCTGAGAATTGTGTACAATTGTGAGACTAAAGGGGTTTAAGGGTCATCAACACAAATGCTAAAGGCTAATGTCAGGGGAAGGATGAGCAGAAACTCTGAAAATGGGAAGATGAAAGAGGCGAAAGATGACTCCCCCCCCCACCCCGCCCCCCCAAAAAATAGATTCCCTAGACAGAGGAATGATATTCCCAAGATACAATTTAAGCAGTACAACACAACCATGACCCAGAAGTAGACATAAAGCAAAGACTGTGGTATGGATTCCAGAAGGCAAGTGAGATTCACTGGAGAAGTAAACAAGATCCAAGGAAAAGATAATTTATCAGTTTCAAAGAATCTGTTCACCATGAAATAAGGGATCCAGAGATTTAAATAGGAGGCAATGAAATGGAATCAGGTATGCCAAGGAGCACAGGGAGGCTGAGGGAGATGGTGGTAGCATTATGACCTCAGGGCCGAGAGAGATCTGGGGACCCCACTCCACTGCTTGTCCATTCTGTGTTCCTGTGTCAGTTACTCTGTCCCTCCTTGCCTCTATTTCCTCATAGGTGAAATGATAGTAACAATAGTACAGTCCTACAGAGTTATTGCTTAACCTCTGACTCTGTTCTCGGAGCTCTTATTATTCTTTAATCATCCCTTTTAAAGAAAGATGGAACAATGTAAGAACCTATACCTCAGCCATTTGATTTTCTGTGTCCCATTATCCAAAATACAGTACTCCTGTATCTTGTTTCAGCATGATGATGGCAATAAAGTGTATTATACTATTGTCTCTAATCTAGTATATATATATATATATATATATATATATATATATATGAAATTTTCTATAATAAAAAGCTTAAAATATATAATTCTCTAAGAGTCTCATAAATCACCAACACCCACTGGAGGAAACTGCCTGGCATAAATTTCTCCCTTCTAAGTGAAACAAAGCCTAGTTTTTTTTTTTTATCTTATCCTTTCCTAGTAAGGATAGTTTTATAAATGCCCTTGTTAATGTGTTTGCTCTAAATAGATCCCACTGTATGAATCATAATGAACGAAAATTGCTGGGGGTGCCAAAAACCTGAAACCAACTGTCCACTGCTGAGATGCTAAGTAGGCAGGATTGCTAATTCACTGTGCTGCCTTTGTCTTTATAGAGGTCACCATCACAGGACAACCTGCAAAGAAGTCATACCTACCAGTAGGTAGTGATTATTCAGCGTCATAGCGTGAAGGATCACATACACCATGTGAACATGAGCCAAGGGTGCTGATTATGGTGTGGTGTAAAAATAAAATGGGTCAGAGCCAAAAATATCTCAGCAACCTAAAGAACAAGACTGTGCTTCACTGTGTTCTCTTAGTTCTTTCAAGAGGAAAAAGTTCTATCCATTCATTGTATCAGTCCAATCATCACTTACGGAGCACCTTGACACTTATGCATACTGGAAATACTGTATTGAATTACACTGATATTGCAGGGGGTAGGAAGTTTATTTTTCATACATAAAGACAGATATTAAACAATGCTGTGGTGATTTGAAGGAACCCAGTTAACAATAATGCTTTCCCCAGTGCTTGTTCTGATAGAGTAGAGAAACAGGTAAGTAGGGAGGCAGATAGAGGTCAAAATGTCAGCCCTGTTGCAGATATGCCTCATACAGGGGAACAGGAGACTTCCCAACACCACACCCCAGACAGGCAGGTACCTACCCTGGCACAGGTACAAAGGGGCAATCACAGGCTTCCTTTACTGTTGTTCCTAGATGATCTGCCCTTGAAAATCTTATGACGTGGAACAACAGGGCAAAACCTTGAAGCTTACTATGTCATGCAAAACTGATGCCAAAGTGACTGCATCAATTACAGTGAGGCCAGCAGAAGAAGAAGCTCCCCCCACCATGCATCCTCCTAGTTGGCACGGCACACCTCGCCAACGAGGTGCACTTCAACCCCAGTCTCTGTACTCATGGTTTCTGCAATTTGACTTCATAGCTCCACTTACCAAGAGTTTATGTCTCTATTCCTTGAATGTTGGCTGGACTTGAGATTTGCTTTAGCCAAACAAATGTGACTTTTGTGCTGGTTCACACGGGAAAGAATGTGTCCACCATGTGGGAGACCTGGCTTTGATCCCTGGATAGGGAAGATCCCTTAGAGAAGGAAATGGCAACCCACTCTAGTATTCTTGCCTGGAGAATTCCAGGGACAGAGGAATCTGGTGGGCTACAGTCCATGGAATCAAAAAGAGTCAGACATGACTGAGTGAATAACACAACCAGCACCAAAGAAATGTGACAGAAGGGATAGTGTGCCTTTTCCAAGAGTCTGTGCATGTTCTTGCCTTCTCTTTTAGGAACCTTGACACTGCATGAGAATGAGCCCTTAGGTAGCCTGCTTAGGATGTGAGATGATGCAGAGCCAAGCTGAATTTGCCCTGATGCCTCCATCCTTGTCTGTTCAGCCCCAGCCAGCTCGCAAGCTGATGACTAACACATGACAAACCTGGGAGACATCAGCTTAGCATGGGGCAAATAAGCAGAACAAATAAGCAGAACCTCACAGGACCAGCATTAGTTTGCTAACACTTGAAGGTGTTTCATTATACAACAATATTTAATTGATCCCTTGCTATTGACATGTTTATTTTCATTGATTAGTTATAATGTGGTAGCTATGGGATAGGGTTTCCCTAATAGCTCAGATGGTAAACAATCTGCCTGCAATGCAGGGGACCTAGATTCAATCTTTGGGTCAAGAAGATCCCCTGGAAAAGGGAATGGCTACCCACTCTAGTATTCTTGCCTAGAGAATCCCATGGACAGAGAAGCCTAACAGGTTGCAAAGAGTTGGACATGATTAAATGATTAACACACTAGCTATGGGATGACACATATGTACATGTTCATCCAGAGACATAAACAGGAATGTCCTTGCCATAATTGTTGCAAAACAGAAAAAAATCAAATAAAAAATAAGCAATGTCAAAAACAAAATAGGAATTTTAAAAGTTGTAATATTTTAAAAGTTGTAGACATATTTTGAGCATTAGTCATCATTAGAAATAAAGAACTACAGACATAGCTATCACTGAAAAAACCACCCAGTTATCACTGAAATATCCAAGTAAATATTGCTGAGTAAAGGAACAAGTCACAACAAATTAAAAAGCAGAACTCCTTTTATAGAAAAAGAATAACACATAAAATGTAAAAGACACTATAAAAACCATACATGTGTGGTAAAACTATTTTTAAAAAGACAAGGGTATGATTAACACAATTGCAAAATAGTGGTTACTCCTGATGTGGAAGGATGGAGGAGATACTATGTGGAATGCATCAAGGTCTTCAAAGATCCTGAAAATGTATGATGTAATGAGGTTTATTTTATGGTTTTCATTAATTCTATATCTAGGAGACGGAGCCCTTCTTTGTATATTTTATAGAAGTGTTTTAAATGAGGGGCATTGAAGGAAGACAAAATGGAAATGAGGAAACTACTTAGGAGTCTACTCTAAGAGTCCACATGGGATATGGTAACTTGGCATTGAACATTAATGGTGGAAATAAAAAATGTAGATGTATAAAATACGTTCAGCTCTACCACATATTTCAGTCAGTGTGGTAAACTAAAGCAACTTAGCACACATGCACAGCTTCCGGAAAAATATCTACTTCTGCTTTATTGACTACGCCAAAGCCTTTGACAGTGTGGATCACAATAAACTATGGAAAATTCTTAAAGAGATGGAAATACCAGACCACCTGACCTGCCTCCTGAGAAATCTGTATGCAGGTAAAGAAACAACAGTTAGAACTGGACAAGGAACAACAGACTGGTTCCAAATTGGAAAAGGAGTATGTCAAGGCTGTATATTGACACTCTGCTTATTTAACTTATATACAGAGTACATCATGTGAAATGCCAGGCTGGATGAAGTACACACTGGAATCAAGATTGCCAGGAGAAATATCAATAACCTCAAATATGCAGATGACACCACCCTTATGGCAGAAAATGAAGAAGAACTAAAGAGCCTCTTGATGAAAGTGAAAGAGGAGAGTGAAAAAGTTGGCTTAAAACTCAACATTCAGAAAAATAAGGCCATGGCATCTGGTCCTATCACTTTATGGCAAACAGATGAAAAAACAATTGAAATGGTGACAGACTTTATTTTGGAGGGCTCCAAAATCACTGCAGATGGTGACTGCAGCCTTGAAAATAAAGATGCTTGCTCCTTAGAAGATGAGCTATGGCCAAACTAGACAGCATATTACAAAGCAGACACATTACTTTGCCAACAAAAGACCTGTCTTATCAAAGCTATGGTTTTTCCAGTAGTCATGTATGGATATGAGAGTTGGAATATAAAGAAAGCTGTGCTCCAAGGTACTGATGCATTTGAACTGCTGAAACTCCAATACTTTGGCCACTTGATGTGATGAAATGATTCATTGGTAAAGACCCTGATACTGAGAAAGGTCAAAGGTGGGAGGAGAAGGCGACAAGAGAGGATGAGATGGTTGGATGGCATCACCAACTTGATGGACATGAGTTTGAGTAATCTCCAGGAGTTGGTGACGGACAGGGAGGCCTGGCGTGGGGTTGCAAAGATTCGGACACGGCTGAGCAGCTGAACTGAACTGAACAGCAGAAACTAACACAACATTCTAAAACAATTATTCTCCAATTGAAATTTTTTAATGAAAGAAAAGAAATTTTAAAAATAAGAGAAAAAGATAGAACTGAACAGACATTTTTTTCCAAAGAAGATATACAGATGGCCAACATGTAAAGATGCTCAACCTCACTAATCATCAAAGAAATACCAATAAAAACCACAATGAGATATCACCTCACATCTGTCAGAATGGCTGTCATCAAAAAACCTGTAAGTAAGCTACTGGTAAGGATGTGGAGAAAAGGGAGCCCTTGAACACTGTTGGCGGGAATGTAAACTGATGCAGCCACTGTGGAAATAGATGGAGTTTCCTCATAAATAAATAAAACTGCCATATGATCCAGCAATTATACTACTTAGTATTATTTCCAAAGAAAATGAAAACAGTAATTCTAAAAGATATGTGTACCCCAGTGTTCAAAGAAGCATTATTTTTGATAAGCAAGATATGGAAAAAACCTAAGTGCACATTAACACATGAATGTATAAAGATGTGATTACCTATATATGTATATGTGTATACCATACATATATATATTGTTCAGCCATAGAAGAATGAAATTTGCTCTTGTAGCAATGTGAATGGACATTAAATGCATCATTCTTAGTCAAATAAATCAAAGACAGACAATACTGTTAATTATTTGCAATCTAAAAAATAAAATGAATACATGAATATAGCAAAATAGAAATAGACTCGCAGCTATAGGGGAAAAACTAGTGGTCACAACAGTGGGGAGAGGGGAGGAGCAAGAGGTAAAGGAGCAGAGGATAAGAGGTATAAAGTACTATGTATAAAATAAGTTATTTACAAGAATACACTGTATAACACAGGGAAGTATAGTCATTATTGATAATAACTTTAAATTTATAAAAATAATGCATCACTCTGCTATATACCTGAAACTAACATAAAATTGCAAATCAACCATACTTAAGGTTTTAAAATTCCTAAAACCTTTACATAACCAGTTGGCTCTATACTTGAAGGATAAGCAGCTTCTATAAATTTCTTTATATGGAACCCCAAATTTAAGTTTATCCTATGAATAATAACTGTATTTCTTTAAGATTGTGTAATGCTTTCTAAATTTTTCAATTTTTTTCATTTATTTTTATTAGTTGGAGGCTAATTACTTTACAGTATTGTAGTGGTTTTTGTCATACATTGACATGAATCAGCCATGGATTTACATGTGTTCCCCATCCCGTTCCCCCTCCCACCTCCCTCTCCACCCGATCCCTCTGGGTCTTTTTGTGTTTGTAAATCTATTGTTTGTATCACGTGTAAATTGTTTTTCTAAGATATAAAAAGTATAAACATTTTCAAATATCTTAGTTATCTTTGTTCTGTTGTATTAAATAAATATATATTGACTACCAAGTTTGCCTCAAACACTATTAGGATTTAGGGACTGAACATAAATAAGACAGACACAATTCCTGACTTCTTAAATCTCACAATCTGATGGATAATGCAAACAGCACTAATAATCTATAAGTGTGGTGAGTGTAACTAAATCATGACACTAAAATATATTATCAACAATTCTAATTGGAGGGTAGATAAATAACACAACTTTCCATAACTAAGTGGTGAAACAGGCATTGTGAATTCAGTCCCATCTTATAAATATAGTTAAACTATTTAACTAATATTCATGCTCATTATATAAATTTGGAAAATGCAGAAAGGTACAAAATTGCACACTATTATCTTGAGTTTCTAATTGTTTTAACTTTATACTTGTTTATTTTTTTATAATTAATGAAATTTCATGATACAAAACCTTTTTTTTTAATGGTTTCAAATGGTATACAAAGAAATATGGTGGCTCAGCTGGTAAAGAATCCACCTGCCATGTGGGAGACCTGGGTTCGATCCCTGGTTTGGGAAGATCCCCTGGAGAGGGGAATGGCTACCCACTCCGGTATTCTGAACTGGGTAATTTCATGTGCTATACAGTCCATGGAGTTGCAAAAAGTCGGACACGACTTACCGACTAAACAACCACCACCACCACAAAACAAATATGCCACTCTCCTTTGTCTTCCAGCGCTCCACTCCCTGTTCAGAGGCACATGTTGTATTCATTTTCTTAAATACTCTTTCAGAAAAAGTTCAAGCATTCCACAATATTGCTTCTGTATATATGTATTTTTTGTAAACACAAACAGTAAAAATAATCTTCCTAATACTCCACATCATGTTTTTTTTTCTCCACTACACTAATACATCTTGGAGTTTCCACCATATGGATAGATAAATAGGTAGATATTGATAGAGATACGAATGTTGTACACCGAGTGTTTGTTCTCCCCACCAAGTTCAAAAGTTGAAATTGTAATCCCCAATGTGATTGTATCAGGAGTTGAGGCCTTTGGGAGGTGATGAAGTCAAGAGGGTGGGGCCTCATGAATGTGTTTATAGCACTTGTAAGAAAGGTCCAAGAGAGCCCCAGAGCCCCCTTCAGTCATGTGGGATTGTGGTGAGAAGAGATCTATCAATGAATAAGGAAACAGATACTAAATCTGCTGGCACTTTGATCTTAGATATTCCAGCCTCCAGAACAGTGAGAAATAAATTTTTAATGTTCATAAGCCACCAAGAGCATAGTACTTTGTTACTGCAGCTCAAACAGACTAAGAAAATAATTATTTGTGATAATATGTAATTGAATATTTTTTACAAGCCCTCATTGATGGACTTCCTGAGATCAAAATCCTGAATGCACATGTAAGTAAGCCTGAAGATTGCATAACCAGAAGTGGAACTGCTGACTCAAAGGGTATGTACATGTTTTATTTTTAAGTAAATGGCTAAATTGCTCTCCATATCCTTTCATATGTTAACACTCCCACCAGCAATTCATGAGATTCACTAATTCTTCATACCCTTGCTAACTAAGGTGTTCTCAGAGCTTCTGCCTGCTAAGTCACTTTAGTCATGTCTGACTCTTTGCGATTTCACGGACCGTAGCCCACAAGACTCTTCTGTCCATGGAATTCTCCAAGAAAGAATATTGGAGTGGGTTGCCATTTCCTCCTCCAGGGGATCTTCTTGACCCAGGGATCGAAACCATGTCTCATGTCTCCTGCATTGACAGTCACGTTCTTTACCACTAGCACCAACTTACTGACCAAATAGATGAGAAACATTACCTTGTATTTCTGATAACACAGGTCGGGTTAAGCATCTTTTCATTTATTTAAAATATATTTATATTGGCTATTAAATCTCATGATATTTGAATATTAATCTAAAGTTCTCATTTCTCTTGATTAGAATGAGCTTGAAATGCATTAAATAAACTTTTTTCTGTAATATTTAATAAAAATTTTCATTTCTAAACTTTCTTTACTTTTGTCTTTGATAATAGTGGTTTATGTAATGAAGAATTATTTATTTAATTTTTAAATATTCACTAATACTGATCTTTTTTTTTCTGAACTCTGACTTCTATCTCTTACCTAAATAAACCTTGCCAGTTAAAGGATATTACAAACAATTTCCCATGTTTTCATCTAGTATTTTTGTGATTCTTTTATATTTAAGTGTTTAATCCATTTGGTAGTTTGTTTATATAGAAGGTGAGAGGTAGGAATCTAATTACATTTTGTTCAAGATGACAGTTATTAAAGAATCTATTTATTACTCCACTGTTGTTAAATGTACTAAATTCCCATACGTATTTTGGCATATTTATGAATTTTAAAAAGTTACTCCCCTGATTGGTCTATTTAGTTTTGTACTAATAAAGCATTTTAAATTTTGTGTCTTTATAGTATGATTTAACATCTGAATTGTTAGTTTTCCCTAATTCTTTTTTTTTTTTTTTTCTAAAATTTCTCTGTCCATTCTACTGCATGAACTTTAGAATTCTCATACTTAGTTCAAGGAAATAAATCATGCTGGCATTTAAATGGAATTATAGTAAATGTAAAGATTTATAACTGAGTATTCATATGACTTTAATTAAAATTTGAAATTATTTTGGGAGAATAGACAATTTTGCAATATTGAGACTTTCCATCATCCAAAATATGTCTCTCTGACAAATCATGTATGCTCTTAGGTTTTTCAATTCAATTTGACCTACATAGAACTCAAAGATACTTTCCAGTTGTCTTATCTATTGCTTATTATTAAGGATGAGAATTTTTCTATTATTCTAAAATGATTATTGCTAAATATATTTTGCATAATTATTTGATATCTCACTTGTTTTGAACTCATTATTTTTAATAGATTTTGTTTGTTTTCAAGAAGGCCTTTGTACTATACATAAATGTAAATATTTGTATGTTTTCCTTTTCAATAATTTTATCTTTTAATTTCTACTTCATAACCCAATGCATTAACTATGACTTTTTGAGCAATAGTAAAATAACAGAGATAATAGAGAAATGCTTGTCTATTTTAAGTTTTAGAAGTGCTGTCTCTAATGACTTAAAGAACAGAATTATATAAGTATAAACAATATTATATTGTAGAAATGGCCTCCTACACTAGAATGTTAAATTTAATTCAAAAAAAAGGCATTCACAGTTTTTGTTTTGCTTTGTTTTCAGACATCTAGTAAAAGGAGTTGTTTCTATCTTTCCTCTTACTGCTGACACTATAAATTTAAAAAAAAAAAAGGCAACTGAAAGGAAAAGAGGATTTATAAACATTTTATTTATTTCACTTGTCACAATTAAGCAACCATTCTCTCTACAATATTTGTTGCATGCATGCCAGGTGTGTCTGTGTTTGATAAAGAACCAATGACGTTTGTCAAAAACAGTTAGAAATGTTTTCAAATAATTCTATATTACCCCCTCTCTCTTGCTTCCTTCAGTTCAGTTCAGTTCAGTCCCTCTTCGCGACCCCATGAACCGCAGCACGCCAGGGCTCCCTGTCCATCACCAACTCCCGCAGTCCACCCAAACTCATCTCCATCGAGTTGGTGATGCCATCCAACCATCTCATTCTCTGTCATCCCTTTCTCCTCCTGCACTCAATCTTTCCCAGCATCAGGGTCTTTCCCAATGAGTCAGCTCTTCTCATGAGGTGGCCAAAGTACTGGAGTTCCAGCTTCAGCATCAGTCTGAAAGGTTTTTGCTGAACGATAAGACGCCAGGATTCTTGGCCTCCAGAGGAGATGAATTCAACCCGGGGCCAGAGACGAGGCTGGATCGCTCAGAGTTTTTGTGTAATAAAGTTTTATTAAAGTATAAAGGAGATAGAGAAAGCTTCTGACATAGGCATCAGAAGGGGGCAAAAGAGTACCCCCCTGCTAGTCTTTAGCTGTAAGTTATATAGTCACTCACAGTCTGTTAATGAAAAGAAAGGAATGTCATAAAATTTAGAATGGCACCAGGTAATTCATCCCTGGCCATAAAAAGATTGACTTGAATCTTGTAGAAGGGCAGAATACCAACAAATAGTTTCATTTACATAGATTAGGGAACAATATCTGAGTAAGGAGGTTAGGTCGTTTGGCGGAACCAACTTGAAGATAGAGTCTGGGGTACATTAACATAGCTTAAGACAACATTTCCATAAGAAAAAGAAATGTATTGGTTAACTCAAGGTTGTACCATTACACACCAGTCAGGATGGCTGCTATCCAAAAGTCTATAAGCAATAAATGCTGGAGAGGGTGTGGAGAAAAGGGAACCCTCTTACACTGTTGGTGGGAATGCAAACTAGTACAGCCGCTATGGAAAACAGTGTGGAGATTTCTTAAAAAACTGGAAATAGAACTGCCATATGACCCAGCAATCCCACTTCTGGGCATACACACTGAGGAAACCAGATCTGAAAGAGACACGTGCACCCCAATGTTCATCGCAGCACTGTTTATAATAGCCAGGACATGGAAGCAACCTAGATGCCCATCAGCAGATGAATGGATAAGGAAGCTGTGGTACATATACACCATGGAATATTACTCAGCCATTAAAAAGAATTCATTTGAACCAGTCCTAATGAGATGGATGAAGCTGGAGCCCATTATACAGAGTGAAGTAAGCCAGAAAGATAAAGAACATTACAGCATACTGACACATGTATATGGAATTTAGAAAGGTGATAACGATAACCCTATATGCAGAACAGAAAAAGAGACACAGAAATACAGAACAGACTTTTGAACTTTGTGGGAGAATGTGAGGGTGGGATATTTCAAAAGAACAGCATGTATACTATCTATGGTGAAACAGATCACCAGCCCAGGTGGGATGCATGAGACAAGTGCTCCGGCCTGGTGCACTGGGAAGACCCAGAGGAATCGGGTGGAGAGGGAGGTGGGAGGGGGGATCGGGATTGGGAATACATGTAAATCCATGGCTGATTCATATCAATGTATGACAAAACCCACTGGAAAAAAAAATAATAATAATAAAAAAAGAAAAAAAAGAAAAAAAGGTTTGAGAGTAGTTAGCTTCAGGTGAAACCCAGTGTCATGACAACACAGCATTTTAAGAGAAACCTCCTTTTAAATTTGTATGGAGAAGAAAAAAATATAGCTGGTTTTTTTCCTCCTGCTGCTTAAGAGAGATAAAAATGTCTGGCTCTTGCAGCCTCTTTCCTCCATTTGGAGACCCCTGGCCTTCCTGCCTGTTACCCTCTCAAGTCCTTCCAATGAACACCCAGGACTGATTTCCTTTAGGATAGGATGGACTGGTTGGATCTCCTTGCAGTCCAAGGGACTCTCAAGAGTCTTCTCCAACACCACAGTTTAAAAGCAACAATTCTTCGGTGCTCAGCTTTCTTTATGGTCCAACTCTCACATCCATACCTGACCACTGGTAAAATCATAGCCTTGACTAGACGGACCTTTGTTGACAAAGTAATGTCTCTGCTTTTTAACATGATGTCTAGGTTGGTCATAACGTTCCTTCTAAGGAGTAAGTGTCTTTTAATTTCATGGCTGCAATCACCATCTGCAGTGATTTTGGGGCCCCCCAAAATAAAGTTAGCCACTGTTTCCATTGTTTCCCCATCTATTTGCCATGAAGTGGTGGGACTGGATGCCATGATCTTAGTTTTCTGAATGTTGAGTCTTAAGCCAACTTTTTCACGTTCCTCTTTAATCAAGAGGCTCTTTAGTTCTTCTTCAGTTTCTGCCATAAGGGTGCTGTCATCTGCATATTTGAGGTTATTGATATTTCTCCCAGCAATCCCGATTCCAGCATGTGCTTCAGCCAACCCAGCTTTTCTCACTTCCTTAAATGCTCCTAAATAGCTAGGTGAAGACTGTCCAAAAAGTGGAGTGATTGGCCTATTGGTGGCTTTGTGCCACTAATTATAAATTATAATTATATATACAATTTACAATTATAATTATACAATTATAAAACAATACATCTGTATGCAATGAAACTTTTTGTGTACGAAAGTAGACTGTGAGAAAAAGCAGGAAATCCCTGGGAAAAGACTGCCTGGATTCTAAGTCTTAGTTTTCACATTTTCTAGATGCCATATTATTTCATCAATTAAAGAATGCACGTTTTTTCATATTCTGACATCTCTGAAATTGGTTTGCTTCAAAATAGATGGCATAAGTCACAATTTAACTGCAGTGGTTTTTTTTCTTGTAGTTTTAACATAAAATAATGATGTATCATATAAAGAATGGCATAATAAAATCAATAAATAAAAATACATCGACCTTGGATATGTTAAGTACCACTGCCTGTAAAATATAATTAGTACAGCAGTTACTTATAAACTTATGGTAAGAAAAGTAAATATGTTATTACATATCAAGATATTTACAACTGTGGGAGGCATTTAGTAAGTCTTCAATAAATATTGTCTGTTATTGAGTGAAGATTAAAGATCATGTGTGCCAAATGCCTACTACATCCTTGAGACACTGCATTAAGTGCCAAGCAAAAACAAAGTAGATAATTTTCTATTTCATTATATTCAGTCCACAAAGTAGAATCAGAAGTCTTATTATTATTCCTATATAGCAGGTAAGAAAAGATAAGTATGTAGCACATTACTTCATTTTTTCTTTATCTTTTATTTTTTTTTAATTATGAAAGTATGATAATAATACATTGACAGGAGACCTGGAAAATGTAGGACAAAGTTACATATAGTTCTAATTTATATTACAATTATTTTTTTTAAGTTGTTGTTGTTGTTCAGTCACTGTCATGTCAAAGTCTTTTGTCACTAAGTCGTATAAAATTCTTTGCAACCCCATGGACTGCAGCACCAGGTGTCCCTGTCCTTCATTATCTCCCAGAATCTGCTCAATTTCATATCCATTCAGTCGGTGATGCTATCTGACCATCTCATCCTCAGCTGCCCTCTTCTCATTTTGCCTTCAATCTTTCCCAGCATTAGTGTCTTTTTCCAATGAGCCAGCTCTTTGCATCGGGTTGCCAAAGTATTGGAGCTTCAGCATCATTCCTTCCAATGAATATTCAGGGTTGATTTCCTTTAGGATTGATTGGTTTGATCTCCTTATTGTCCGATGGAGTCTCAAGAGCCCTCCAGCATTATAATTCAAAGGCACATTTTCTTCACCCTCAGCCTTCTTTATGATCCAACTTTCATATTTGTACATGATTACTGGAAAAACCATATATTTGATTATACAGATCTTCATCAGTGAAGTGATAACTTTGCTTTTTAATATGCTTTCTAGGTTTGTCACAGCCTTCTTTCCAAGGAGCAAGCATCTTTTAATTTCATAGCTGCAGCCACTGTCCTCAGTAGTAAAAGATGTTTATTAGTTTCACAAGCTGGACAAAAAAAATAATAATAATAATTCCTATGCAAGCCTCAGTGGACATATGATTATCCTAACAAAAAAAAATAATTGCATACAATTTGAGGGGTTAAGTGGAGTGATATGGTAAGTGGAAGTGCATACATGCACACATTTCACCCACCCAGCCAGTCTATGTCTTTTGATGGGTGAATTTAATCCATTTATATTTAAGATAATTATCAATATGTATGCTCCTAGTACCTTTTGTTTAATTGTTTGGGGTTTATTTTGTTTAGGTCTTTTCCTTCTCTTGTATTTCCTGCCTAAGAAGTTTCTTTAGCATTTGTTGTAAAGCTGATTTGGTGGTGCTGAATTCTCTTAACTTTTGTTTGTCTGTAAAGCTTTTGATTTCTCCTTCAAATCTGAACCAGAGTCTTGCAGGGTAGGGTATACTTGGGTGTAGATTCTTCCCTTTCATCATTTTAAATATACAATGCCATTCCCTTCTGGCCTGTAGAATTTCTGTTGAAGAATCATCTCACCTATGGGAGTTCCCTTGTACATTATTTGTCATTTACACTTTGATGTTTTTAGTATTTTACCTTTGTCTTTAATTCTTGTCAGTTTGATTACTATGTGTCTCTGTGTGTTCCCCTTTAGGTTTATCCTGTCTAGGACTCTGTCTTTTCTGGACTTGGTTGACTGTTTCCTTCCACATGTTAGGGAAGTTTTCAGCTATTTTCTCTTCAAATATTTTCTCAGGCTCTTTTTCTCTCTCTTTCCCTTCTGGGACCCCTATAATGTGAATGTTGTGCATTTAACTTTGTCCAAGAGGTTTCCTAGGCTGTCTTCATTTTTTTTCCAGCACATTACTTCTTGGAAATTAAAAAATAAAACTGGAAAAGCAATGACTCAATTTCAGATTTTTTTCTGGCTCCAGTAGTTATGCCCTTTCACATCTTTTTAAAAATTTCTTAAATACATAATGATTAAAACAAAAGGAATAAAATTCATTAATATTCAAGCTAATTAAAACAGGGACTATTTAAATACCAAGAAGTTGTAAACATCACTAACATTTTCATCCCATCTTGCTCTGATACCATATTCATAGCTGAAAATTTATTATAGTTGAGGTCATCTGTGACATGTTCCCAATTAAATTCAAGTAATTTCACTTTCTAAAACTTTACAACTTCAGAAAGTGTTTAAATCTTAGGTGTTTCAAAATATATGTGTGTGTCATATTGTAGTAAATAACTGAATAACAAACCACAAATAACACAAATAGAAATGTTATGGACAATTTCCTTTGATTTTGACAGAATCAATTTGGCTGATCACAAAGTATATCACAGAACAATGTCAAAAGATTGCTATATATCTTGATAAAAATGATATTCTATTTAATATATCAAGTTTACTTAAAATGCATGTGTCTACTGATACATTGTGAAATAGATTGCTGGGATCAATATAATAATAAAAACTGCTAAGAGGCTGAGTTCCTGAAATCTTTGAGATACATTCACCATCAATTTTTTAATCTGCTATTTAGTAGCCAAGCTTTTATATTATAATGACAAGACTGAGTATGTAATTCATGAGATAATGAAATGTCAAAGAGAAATGCAGGCAAAAATTTGTTTATTTAAATACACCATCTCATTAAAAGGTGACTGTAACATTTGTATGTAAAATTCTAATAGTAACTGTCTTAATCTTCTGTCAAATCTTAATAGCCTTATATTTGTTATTAAAAATGTATCTTCTTCTAATAAATCACTCTTCAAGGGCTCTAGCATTTAATTACATGTTTACACTTATTCATAAACTTAAAATGAAGACTATTAAAGCAAGCAGTTCATTGCAAGTTCAAACACTGAGGAATTCAGTAAGCAGAACTGATGCTCAAGAAGGGACAAAAGGCAGTACTAGCTCATGCCAATACATGGCATCCTAATGAAGCCTTTGAACTTTCCTATTTATGCTTCAAATCCTGAGCCAAGGTTTTAGAACTTTCCTAATTCTGCTTTTATTCCCCTCTGCCAACAGGAATTCATTATCTACCCACTAAGTAAAAGCAAATAACTGCACAAGATAAATAGAGCAATAATTAATTAGTATAATAAACACTAACTGATTGCTTTAACAAGCTAAAATAGCAAGGGAAGCCATTCTGTCCCTTTACTCATAATTGAAGATTTCTTCCTAAAGACAAGAGAGAAACGTCTTGTGGTAACATAAGCACAGATGGACATATATAGAGGATGAAATTGAACTGTTCTGCTGGGATTGATGACTCACATGACTGAGTTTTCCCTCACTGAGAAGGAACACTCCATGATAGTTTGTTTCTGTTGTTACTTTTCTTTCCTAAGTAATGGTATGAAAAGAGCCACATTCTGTGGTGGAGAAAAACTTCATGCACTGAGATGAATCTGGGAAAGCTGAGTTTAAGTAATGCAACCTCTGACAACCTCTGGTTTAACCATGTCCCTAACCTAAGATTCTGGTGTCTCCCTATAATCCAAGTAATTGTAAATTAAAATTCTAGTCTGATTTCTGAAGAAGTAAGTGGTTGAAATAAAAAGAAAATCAATGGGGAGAGGGCATTCGAGACTAAATTTGGAGAAGTCCTTACGCCATAAAGGGAAGGAATCCCTATTTGAGTTTGTGACAATTTTAGGAGGACTAGAACATAAAAGAAATCTTTTAGAGGACTCAAGAAGAAGTATGGTCTTCAAAATCAAAAGACACTAAGTCAGTCTGAGAAAAAGAAAAGTCATGAAACACTGAGCCACTGGAATTTTATATTCTAGAAAAATAGTAACATAAATCATAGCTATTAATATATTATCAAAATCACTTCTAGCTCTTGGGAGTGGTTTATCCTCTTATTCCTTAATAGTTTACTTAGATGACCCTGTAGAATAAGATGAAAGTTTCAGTTTTTCTTTCCCTCCAAATATTATTAGTGTTTATAGCATCTTACATGTACTTTTGCAATCATATTAACTCAAAGAGATATATTTTCTCCATTATAGGTTAAAATTCTGTCCTGGTGGTGCAGACAGCGAAGAATCTTCTTGCAATTCAGGAGACCCAGGTTCAATCTCTGGGTCAGAAATATCCCCTGGAGAAGAAGAAAGGCTACCCACTCCACTATTCTTGCGTGGAGAATCCCATGGATAGAGGAGCCTGACAGGATACAGTCCATAGGGTCACAAAGAGTTGGACACAACTGAAGCAACTTAGCATCACACGTGCACAGTGAGTGTTCATTGTATCAAGTTCAGACCTGCATTCCAGGAGAGTCACTAAATTCAAGCAAGGATATGAAAAAAATATCTAACTATTTAGCATGACATGAGAATAAGAACTCACAAAAAGAATGCAATGACATTGGTAGCTTTAAAAAACAATTGAGGAGATCTATGGGTTTGAGAAAGCTCTTCCTCTGTGTTTTAGAGATGTCTGCAGAATATTTCAGGAATAAATTCTAATACGAATAGCTTCTTCACTACTCTTTGTGACTCTTTGTCTGAAGTCTCTAAAAGTATCTGATAAAACGTTATCTTGTATCTGTGGCAGTAATAGGACACATACTGAACATCAAAATTGAGAATGTGACAAATATTTTGACATGATTGTACAATCACAGTGACATATACAATAAAGTATTAGAAATAAAGAAAAGCATTCTGACAAGGATGTCAAGTGCAGACACGTTCATATCAAAAGAGACAACAAAATGCAATTACAGTACAGGAAGAACATTTTTAAAAGACGGGGAGAAAATAGAAAGGCCTTAGAATAAAATGCCAAGGCTTCAGAGTAAATTTAACAGAAAGCAAGACTGATGTTTCTTTTGCTGAAGCATAGACAGTGACATAATTGACACACTCTTGGGGAAAAAAAAAGATAATTGGTTTCATCAAGCAGAGGAGAAAATGACACCTGGAAAGCAGTAACAGAGGTCATGGTAGGTGTCCAGTCATTGCAGAAGAGCAAATACTTGTTCTAGCTCTGAGAGGACAAGCAACATGATCACGCATTCCTGGGAGCAGAGCAGGGACCAAAAAACAACATTATCTGATGTGTTTCTAGTCACTTTCAGTTGAGAAACTGGGTTTGCATACATTAATTTATGTCCAATGCATAGTGCTGGGAATTAAGTATCACAGTAGTTTTCACTCAAAGTCCATTTCTAGACAGCAACAATAATACCTACATTTTGACTAAGCAGCTTTGTGTAGCCAACTTATATATAAGTAGTAAAATCATTTTTAGTTAAAAAAAAAAAAAAAAGAATCAGTTCTTGGCAGCTGATATATTGGAAGAAATAAATTCAGGCACTGGATTCTTGAATCTAAACACATTCTATAATGTGAGACTACTTAAATTTGAATCTGGTACTACCCTTACGTATATTATATACCTCTCTCCCCCTTCAAAAAAATTGTCCATCTGTGGTTTGTGTAGTGTTTGTAAGTTAGTAGAGGAAGGTACGAGTAAGGGAGCTAAGGTTATGGAGAACCATTAAATAAGTTAACTGTCTTAATTGGAGTGATATTTGTATAGATGATGGATCATGTCAATATTAAAACAAACACAAGTTTTCACAGTTATTAGAGAATCACTGAGAATCTTTTTTCTTGATGGAAAATATTATGTCTTATACTCCATTACCTTTCCCACTAAAATATCAAGTTGGATTCCCAAATCTATTTTGGCTAGACTAGTTTGAACTGGAGGGTTCTAAGATGTAAAAAATTATAAATATAATGACCTAGCAATGTGTTAATGGGACACTAAAAGAATAAAACTTAAAATATCTTAAATCCTAGAGAAGCGAAGTGAAGTCACTCAGTCATATCCGACTCTTTGCAACCCCATGGACTGCAACCTACCAGGCTCCTCCGTCCATGAGATTTTCCAGGCAAGGATATTGCAGTGGGTTGCCATTTCCTTCTACAGGGGATCTTCCAGACCCAGGGATCAAACCTGGGTCACTTGCATTGTAGGCAGATGCTTTTGGATGAGACAGCCATGGTAAATGTAAGAAAGGCAGCCAAAATCAATGAGATCTCAGTCACTCTTCACCTCTGTTCCATTTAGCTTGTAATACATAAATCTTCTGGCTCCCTCGCCTCTGGACTACATGTCTGCTACCTTTTTGCTCCTCAGTAACTGGAAACTTCATTCCATCATCAGAAAGAATCCTACTTTCTCTGGATCTAAGAAGAAAACCCTGAAGTTGACAGAAAGATGAAAACATTTCCTCATTCCCCCTGGCAGGTTACCTCCCTTTTCTACCTATTTTTCCTGTAGGGTACCAGCTGTATCTTGCCATGGTCCCTTGTCCTTCATCTGGAAGACCTCAGTTTAGCCTGGATCCTTGGACTCCCTAAAGTGAATTACCCACATGATAAACAGTTTTTTTTGTTTTTGTTTTTGTTTTTTTGCTATTATTGTAATCAGTTTTCACAATATTCCTTTGCCATCTCAGTATGCTGTCAACCACTGGGGGTAAGATTTAGAAGGGACAGGAGTGAAGAGGGCAGACAACTTCATGCTTACTTCACATATACCCCATTTGCACGATGGTATTGTGATCAAGTCTATCATGTCTGAAGCGGTCTTCCTGCATTCAAATCCAGGCTCCACTTGACAACATTTGTGTGTGTGTGTGATTTGTCTGTTTTTCACTATTTAGCATTTCTTGGTCTCAGTTTCCGCATCTGTACGATGGAGATGGCTACTGCTTCAATGGAGTTACTGTGAGGATTAAGTAAGAAATAACATGCAAAATGCCCAATGCTGTGCTCAGCACATAAAAAGTCTTTAAGATTAATGTAACAGGGTATTGTATGGGATGTTTTTGTACTGTCTTGGAGTTTGAACTGAGATTTAAAAGGCTAAGAATATTACCACTGGTGCTCAGCATTGTATAGTCTAGGTATGAAAGTACTAGGCCTTCCCGGAGGTTAATTGTGGAACTGGTTTTTCCAGCATTAATAGCCCATTTCCCACACTTGGGCTACATAAGGGAAGAAAAAGAAAATTTCAGGAAGTCAAAGTCAATGGTGGGAAAAATATTTTAGAATTTGTGGAGAGTTGTGACAGAAAGTCATGTATGGATGTGAGAGTTGGACTATAAAGAAAGCTGAGCACCGAAGACTTGATGCTTTTGAACTGTGGTGTTGGAGAAGACTCTTGAGAGTCCCATAGACTGCAAAGAAATCCAACCAGTCCATCCTAAAGGAAATCAGTCCTGAGTGTTCATTGGAAGGACTGATGCTGAAGCTGAAACTTCAGTGCTTTGGCCACCTCATGTGAAGAGCTGACTCACTGGAAAAGACCCTGATGCTGGGAAAGATTGAAGGCAGGAGGAGAAGGAGATGACAGAGGATGAGATGGCTGGATGGCATCACCGACTCAGTGGAAATGAGTTTGGGTGGACTCCGGGAGTTGGTGATGGACAGGGAGGTCTCGTGTGCTGTGGTCCATGGGGTCACAGAGAGTCAGACATGACTGAGTGACTGAACTGAACTGAACTGTGGAAGAAAGAGGGAGGATCAGCTACATCAAGCCTTGCCTTGTAAGGGGGGCCTTCAGACAAATACTTAGAGAGTTTGATACATAGTTGTGGGAGTCATGGGCCACCTGCTTGTTCACACCTTGTACCTGACTATGGCTACAGGAAGCAGGTTGTCTAGAGTTGGCAGAAAAGGGAGAGGAGTTCACAAAAGAACAAACTGCGCATTAACTGTGACAGCGACAAAGTCACCAAATACGGACCCCACAGAGTGGAGATGGCAGTGGTCCATCCTGAAATGTACACCCACCTAAGGGAGCTCTCCACCCGGGCTTCAGTGAGCTCAGCAGAAGGAGGCAGAGAAGGGGCTGAGAACACGGATTCTGAGGCAGAGGCCACGGCTAACAGCCAGAGGAGATAAGGCCTGTGTCAGAAACCTGAGAGCACTTTGTGGGACCCGAGCATTAGGGGAAGGGGGCAGTCCACTATGAGAAGACCTCAATGGTGCTCCACGCAAGAAAAACCCAGCAAGCAGGTATTTACCACACTGAAAGCTCAGGTGCAAGTTACAACTGCATCCACCAACTGAAATGTTTTTCTGGCCTTTACCTCTTTTCCTGGACCTGGAATAAGAAAATCATGCACCTCGTCCTAGTGTGTCGGAGGAGCCCCACTTGATTGTTGTTCAGGTGTAATTCCTAACAATGCCCTTCTCCTTACAAAAGAGTCCCAGTACAAATGATATGCTATGCAGTCACCTTTCTTCAGAGGAAACAGAAAAATCTTAATGAGTGAGGGCTGAGGAGGAAAGAGGAATGTGGGAAAATTGTGGGCAGTCCCCTGATCTTTCCTTCCTGATCCTTTCCTGACACAGTACTCAAGCTCACTAGAGCAAGAGAGGGTTTTTCATTAGTTGAAAATCTAGAGTTTTAATATAAAATGCAAACACATAATCTATTAGACCTGGCAGAGATTTAATCCTTGAGGGGGAAGAAGAAATTCATTGAACTGATTTGCAGAGTGAGTACTGGGGAAGAGTAACGACTTTCCACTCATATCTCTATATCCAAGTCTTTCAATAAAGCAACTTTATATCACATACATTGTTTTGTTTTTAACAAACACTGACAAAGTAAACACTGTGTGCCTCCCAGAATATAGTTGTGCACCAGGTCCCTGCACTCATGAACCTTATATTAATTATTAAAAAAATAAAAGTAAACAAAAATACAGTACATGTAGAAATAAATAGTGTAAACATAAAAAAGACCAAGTGGTCATCATTGTATCATATAGCATTAAAAACAGTGGCTATGATAGAGAATCAGTGGGTTGTTACTTTCCTTGCAACACCTGGGAGGCCTTTTCTGAAGAGAATTGTAATTAGCTGAGGTTGAATGTAAAAGAGAGAAAGTTTTGTGAAAATTCAGAAGATTATTTTAGCTAAAGGGCAAATATTCTTACCATGAAACAAGCCTGGAATTTTAAGGATCTAAAAGAAGTCTAAAATATTCTACTCCTGGAAATGATATATATCCATGAAGATAAAGATATATATCCAAAAAATATAAAAACTTCAATTAGAAAAGATACATGTGCCATAATGTTCACAGTAACACTATTTACAGTAGCTAAGACATGGAAATAACTCAAGTTGCCTTTCAACAGACAACTGGTTTAAGAAGATGTGGAAAATATATACACATATATGAAATTGAAAGTGTTAGTTGCTCAATTGGGTCTGACTCTTTGTGACCCCATGGACTGTAATCTGCCAGACTCCTCCCTCCTCTGTGTGTGTGTGTGTGTGTGTGTGTGTGTGTGTGTATCAGTGGTAAACAACCCACCTGCAAGTTCAGGAGATATGGGTTGATCTCTGGGTCAGGAAGATCCCCTGGAGAAGGAAATGATAACCCACTCCAGTATTCTTGCCTGGAAATCCCATGGACAAAGGAGCCTAGCAGGCTACAGTCCATGGAGTCACAAAAGAGTCGGACATCACTTAGCAAAACTAAACAACAACAAAATGTATATATATCATTTGTATGTGTTATCTAAAAGAGAACATAAATGGATCTATGTAGAAAATAGAAACAGACTCACAGATAGAGCAATCAAACTATGGTAACCAAAAGGGAAAGGGAGGGGAGGACGGAAGGAATAAATTAGAAGTATGTGATTAACATATACAAACTGCTTTAAATAAAATCAATGAGCAATAAAGATTTACTGTATAACACAGGGAGCTATATTCAATATCTTACAATAACCTCTAATGGAAAGTAATATGAGAAAAGCTATGTGTGTATATATATATACACACACATATATATATATATATATATATATAAAACTGAATCACTTTGTTCTATATGTGAAACTAACACAATATTGTAAATCAACTATATTTTGATAAAAAGCAGGCTTGGGGGAAACCCCCAGTGATAAAAGAACCTGCCTGCAAATGCAGGAGACACAGCTTCGATCCCTGACCCAGGAAGATCCCATGGGCAATGGAGCAACTAAGCCCGTGTGCTCCAACCACTGAGCCTGTGCCCTAGAGCCCAGCAACCACACCTAGTGGGGCCAGTGCACCATAGGGCCCATGCTCCGCAACAGGAGAAGACACTGCAATGAGCAGACTGCGCACGACAAGTAGACAGTAGCCCCCGCTCACTGCAGCTAGAGAAAACTCTGGACAGCAATGAAGACCCAGCACAGCCAAAATATAAAAATAACTAAATAAAAATCTTAAAAAACAGATTTGTATCCAAAAGTTGAGACAATAGGGTTCCCTAATAAAGCAGACAATTAAGTATTCACTGAGTACCTGAGAAAAGTATCTAACCTAAAAAAATTCCAAAATAAAATTTGAATTTAGAAGAAAAGTAGACTGTTCATAGGAAACAAAACATTAAAAGTGAAATCACAGTTACTATACTCATAAAATTAAGATATGACATCTATGAACCAAGAATGAGATGTTATGAAACACACATACAAAAGAAAATGTTGGAAATTAACATAGGGCACTAAAAAGAAAAATTGAAGAGTTAGAAGACAAAGTTAAAAGAAAATTCCTAGAAAGCTGAGCAAAAGAAAAGACCAAAAAAAAAAAAAAAAAAAACAGAAGAGAGAAGATAAGAAATTTAGAGGTCATGCTCAGGAGTAATATAGTTCCAGACAGAGAGAATGGAGAAAAGGAAGAGGAGAAATTCACCTAATACATTGTTCAAAAGAATTCTACCTAAGTGAATTTAAAAAGCTAAGCCTTGTTAAAAGTTTAATATATGCCAGGTCTGTTCTAAGTGCTTCACTCAGATTAATTTATTAAATCCTCACAACAATCTTGTGAGACTGCTATTAATATCATCATCAGAAAGAAAGTGAAAGTGTTAATGGCTCAGTCGTGTCCAACTCTTTTCGACCCCATGGACTGTAGCCCACCAGGCTCCTCTGTCCATGGAATTCTACAGGCAAGAATACTGGAGTGGGTTGGCATTCCCTTCTCCAGGGGATCCTTCTGACCCGGGGATAGAACCCAGGTATCCCACATTGCAGGCAGATTCTTTACTGTCTGAGAACAGCGAAGTCCTTAATATAATCAGTCTCACTTCAACACCAAGGATCAGAGTAGCCAAACATATTTGTGGAAAGAAACAACAGTGAAGCCTGTAAAAGACAAAAGGAAAATTATGTCTAATAGTAAATTTTAAATACTTAATGTGAGAATAGAATTTAAAAAGAACACACAATTTAGACAGGCTAGATCTTGAAAATATTAAATCCCTTCACCCCCATTCTTCACAGTTACTAGAGGCTGTGTTCCAACAAAATAAAAAATTCAAAAGAAGAAAGGCACAGAATACAAGAGATAGGGGTTTTATCAGAATATAGGTAAAAAGAGGCCCTGGGGTACTGGTAAAAGGAGTTCTCAGAATTATTATCATGTGCCTAGTATCATGGCTCTCAGAATATTAGAAAGCTCACAAAAATATTTTCAAAAATTTGAAACTACAAACTCTTAAATCATCTAAATATATTAAGATTTAGATCATTGACAGGGGACTTGGGGTACAATTAGTGACAAGTAATTATATGAAAATGAGACAATTATAAATTTGTCTTGCCTTCTAGATGGGCAAAACAGAAAAAATAATCCAGTAAAGCATCATGGCTCAGCTGTGACTAGTGCTGACATAGTCAAATACTGTATCCATGGAGCTGATCTGACTGAAACTGCAGTATAACAATGCTGGGACAATGGGAATGGAAAGGATTCTTTTGTGAGTAACAGGGTCAGGTGAATGACTGTAAAAAAAAGAGGAGACTGTACAGTATCCTCTTCTTCTATAGTGGAGAATAAATAATAATCTAATTGAAAAATCAAGATGTCAATATAAAAAAGCTACCTAGGGATATAAAAATAGCCCTAAATATTTTAATATATGAAAAAAAAATCATAATGAAAAGAAAGTGTTCTTTTCATAGTGAGGAATGGGGGTTATAGGCAGGGGTGAGAGATAAAAGACTGAAGATTAGTTAACACCATAAAGACTGTGTGTATAACTTTGGTAAAAACCAAAACCAGAAAGGATAGGAAGAAAGGAGGAAAGAAAGGGAGGAGGCAGGGAGAGAAGGAGAAAAGAGACAGGTGCAAACTCACACTTCTCAGAATGGCCAGCTTCAAAAAATCTTAAAAAATACATGCTGGAAAGAGGGTTGAGAAAAGGAAACCCTCTTACGTATAGTCATAAGGGATTTGATTTAGGTCATACCTGAATGGTGTACTGGTTTTTCCCACTTTCTTCAATTTAAGTCTGAATTTGGCAATAAGGAGTTCATGATGAGCCACAGTCAGCTCTTGGTCTTGTTTTTGCTGAGTGTATAGAGCTTCTCCATCTTTGGCTGTGAAGAATATAATCAATCTGATTTCGGTGTTGACCATCTGGTGATGTCCATGTCTAGAGTCTTCTCTTGTGTTGTTTGAAGAGGGTGTTTGCTATGACCAGTGCATTCTCTTGGCAGAACTCTATTAGCCTTTGCCCTGCTTCATTCTGTACTCCAAGGCCAAATTTGCCTGTTACTCCAGGTGTTTCCTGACTTCCCACTTTTGCATTCCAGTTCCCTATAATGAAAGGACATCTTTTTTTAGGTGTTAGTTGGTGTGATCACTCACACTCACCTAGAGCCAGACATCCTGAATGTGAGGTCAAGTGGGCCTTAGGAAGCATCACTACAAACAAAGCTAGTGGAGGTGATGGAATTCCAGTTGAGCTATTTAAAATCCTGAAAGATGATGCTGTGAAAGTGCTGCACTCAATATGTCAGCAAATTTGGAAAACTCACCAGTGGCCACAGGACTGGAAAAGGTCAGTTTTCATTCCAATCCCAAAGAAAGGCAATGCCAAACAATCCTCAAACTACCTCACAATTGCACTTATCTCACGCGTTAGTAAAGTAATGCTCAAAATTCTCCAAGCCAAGGTTCAGCAATACAAGAACCATGAACTTCCAGATGTTCAAGCTGATTTTAGAAAAGGCAGAGGCACCAGAGATCAAATTGCCAACATCCGCTGGATCATCAAAAAAGCAAGAGAGTTCCAGAAAAACATCTATTTCTGCTTTATTGACTATGCCAAAGCCTTTGACTGTGTGGATCACAACAAACTGTGGAAAATTCTGAAAGAGATGGGAATACCAGACCACCTGACCTGCCTCTTGAGAAACCTGTATGGAGGTCAGGAAGCAAGAGTTAGAACTGGACATGGAAGAACAAACTGGTTCCAAATAGGAAAAGGAGCATGTCAGGGCTGTATATTGCCACCCTACTTATTTAACTTATATGCAGAGTACATCACGAGAGACGTAGGGCTGGAGGAAGCACTAGCTGGAATCAAGACTGCTGGGAGAAATATCAGTGTATGCAGATGACACCACCCTTATGGCAGAAAGTGAAGAAGAACTAAAGAGCCTCTTGATGAAAGTGAAAGAGGAAAGTGAAAAAGTTGGCTTAAAGCTCAACATTCAGAAAACCAAGATCATGTCATCCAGTCCCATCATTTCATGGCAAATAGATGGAGAGACAGTGGAAGCAGTGGCTGACTATTTTGGGGGCTCCAAAGTCACTGCAGATGGTGATTGCAGCCATGAAATTAAAAGATGCTTACTCCTTTGAAGAAAAATTATGACCAACCTAGGCAGTATATTAAAAAGCAGAGACATTACTTTGTCAACAAAGGTCCATCTAGTCAAGGCTATGGTTTTTCCAATGGTCATGTATGGATGTGAGAGTTGGACTATAAAGAAAGTTGAGTGCTGAGGAATTGATGCTTTTGAACTGTGGTGTTGGAGAAGACTCTTGAGAGTCCCTTGGACTGCAGGGAGATCCATCCAGTCCATCCTAAAGGAGATCAGTCCTGGGTGTTCATTGCAAGGACTGATGTTGAAGCTTAGACTCCAATATTTTGGCCACCTGATGCAAAGATCTGACTCATTTGAAAAGACCCTGATGCTGGGAAATATTGAGGGCAGGAGGAGAAGGGGACAACGAAAGATGAGATGGTTGGATGGAATCACTGACTCAATTGACATGGGTGTGGGTGGACTGCGGGAGTTGGTGATGGACAGGGATGCCTGGCGTGCTGCAGTTCATGGGGTTGCAAAGAGTCGGACAAGACTGAGCAACTGAACTGAACTTACTTATATTCCCTCCCTCTTGGCCCTCCAGAGGTCCGGTAACTGTTCTAAGTGCTTGACTCATTAGTTCATTAAATCCTCTGTATATTAACACATATATGATTGAATTGATATGTGGAATGTAGAAAATGGTACTGATGAACCTGTTTGCAGGGCAGGAATAGAAACACAGACTTAGAGAACAGATGTGTGGACGTGCGGGGCAGAGCAGGGAGGCGGGGATGAATTGGGAGATTGGTACTGGCATATATACACCACCATGTATAAAATAGAAAGCTCATGAGAAGCTTCTGGAAAGCACTTCAGCTCATGCTCTGAAGTGACCTAAATGGATGAGATGGTAGGTGGGAGGTACAAGAGGGAGGGGATATATGCATGCACATGGCTGGTTCACTTTGTTGTAGAGCAGAAACTATCACAGTATTATAAAGCAACTTAAAAAAAAGAAACTGATTTTTTGTGCCATTTTTTAAACACACAATATAGTACACTATCAAATCAATATTTTTATATATGATTTTAAATCTTAAAATTATAAAATTCCCTGACTTAAACTCAAAATCCAACATGTATTATTTTTATGTTTTTCTATTTTCCTGATGACATTGAACATTACTTATCCCCATTGTAAAAACCTTTGCTCAGCAACCTACATCCTTGAAAGTTAATTCTTGTTCATTGTTTCTCTATCTGTCTGCTTCATGTTAATTCAGGTTAACAGGACTCGTGCAACTAAAATCTCTTTCGAAAACAATTCCTCAGCAGGAATTACCTGTGTTACACATGAAGAGGATGGCTTCACCTCTGATACCACTGAATCTGCCTCCCCCTCATACTGTGTACCTCATAAGAGAGACTCCTCCTCTGAAGTGTTGCAGTCCTAGAGGCCACAGAACTGAATAGCCCCTGTATCCCAAGCTGAAGGTAAACACTAGTAAAATGAGAGATAAAATTTTGATAACATTATATAACATTGAATGTCACTCAGTCATGTTCAACTCTTTATGACCCCAAGGACTGTAGCCCGCCAGACCCCTCTTGTCCTTGGGATTTTTCAGGCAAGAATACTGGAGTGCGTTGCCATTTCCTTCTCCAGGGGGTCTTCCTGACCTAGGGATTGAACCCAGGTCTCCCACATTGTGGACAGACTCTTTGCCATCTGAGCCACCAGTGAAGGGGAGCTGCAAACATTCAAATGGGTATTTTTATTATAAACCTGTTAAATGAATGGCACATACTACTTTGCTTTTGTAGCTACAAGCTCTCTGCAAGAGCGAAGAGGATGAAGAGCAGGATTGCCAAAGAATGATCTTCCCAAAGCAAGCAGAACATATCCTAATTATCACTCAAATGTTTTACTTTCTAAGTTACTTATCTTGTGAGCTGAACAGAAACAAGCAACAATCCTCAAGTTCACCTTGAAATGACATCAAATCCCAAGTGTTCTCCTATAAAAATGAAGAAGGCAGAAGAGACCAAAGTGGAAACACAGATAAATTTTCAAGAATTCTGCTCTGTCTTTAGGGTATTTGCATCAAAGAGGAGAAATCCACAGACTATAATACCATTTGTCTGCAGCATAAATGCCATCAACGTGGTTCAGTCACATCTACAGCACTCCATCTGCCAGCTGTGAGAAGGAAAAGGAAAGCAATTAAGCCTACTATTAATCAAGGTTTCAATGGCAGGTTCAAATACCACGTGATTCATGGTATGAGAAGAAAAGACCTTCATAATGTGCTTTCTTCTTTTAAGTGAAAAGCAGGTAGAAAGTTTCAGGATTATTTTTAAATTTATTTATGGGCTAGAATGACTGGCCTCCTGATTAAGGAATTACATACCAAATTTATTGGATTGGAATTGCCTTTCCTTTTAACACACATGAGCATATACACATACCATTACAGATTCTTCAAATGTCTCCTTCACATGTCACCACCCACAAGCTTCCACCCCCACTCCCATCACCATCTTAGGAACAAGAAGCAGAAACAATGCAACTAAAGGACAAAGACTAAAGAGAAAGACCTAGGCCAGCAGGCGGTTGGCTGCCTATTGGCATGATGTCAATATTGCCACTTCCAAAGTAACTGCTCTGCTCACATCCTTAAACGGTCATTGAGTTTTTTAAAAAAATAAAATAAAAAAGGTAATTATACCTTTATTTGTTTGGCTGGAACAAAACATTGGTTCTGCCTCCTGGTATATATAAAAGTCCATGGGCAGTATCGTACTTTGAGACAATCACTACTGAAAAGTTCATCATTTCACAAGAGTTGTTGTTGAAACAGGAAAAAGAAAGAGAATATAGAAACATTGAGAGCTGGAGGAACTCTTTTAGGAGAAAGACAAGGATGAATAAGAAGGATTTTATGGTTCGAAACATAGATGACACTACCACGCATGAAGCCATGTGTTTTCTGGCCCCTTCCTACTGCTCCAGTCTCACCCCACTCTGCAGTCGTGTTATTCACTGAGGTCCAGCCATTCTGGCTCTCTTTTTAGCTCCGCAGTCTCTGACTCCTACTCTTTCTAGGACCTGTCCTCACCCTATTTTTTGCTGAGAATGCTACTTCATACCCATTGCTTTCACCAGGCCAACTTTCAGTGATTCTCTAAGCCATAAATGTTACTTTCTCAAGGAACCCTTTTCTGATTTCCACAAAGTTAGATTCCTTTGTTATGCAATTCTATAATTCCCTGTATGTCTACTTCAGAGAATTTGTGAAAGCTATAATGAAACTGCAGTTAACCAGTTTATTATAATTAAGCATATTTTCATGGCACTTAATTACAATAAAATACATATTTGCCTGTTCTACTTTAATATCCATATTCTCCAGTGGTATATCTGTACCCAAAATGATTTTATTCCCTGCTTATTCCCAGTGTTAACCCGATGTCCAACATGCAGTGTATATGAAAAAAACATCATCTTCAGAATTTTGTAGAAGTCCAACTTTTTTACTTCCTTAAACTTGAGTGAAAATCACACACACAAAAGTAAAAACCTTAGCCCAAAATTTTAAGAGAAAAAACAAATTTCCTGAAATATTAGGTTGCGAGTTAGGTAGCAGTGTGCTTTCCTGGTAGTGGTAAAGAATCTGACTGCAATGCAGGATACACGGGTTCAACCCCTGGGTCAGGAAGATTCCCTGGAGAAAAAAATAACTACCCACTCCAGTAGTCTTGCTTGGAGAACTCCATGGACAGAGGAGACTGTTGGGCTACAGTCCATAGGGTTGCGAAGAGTCAGACACAACTTTGAGCTTAGGCAGCAGTATATTTTGAGATTCTATTCTATGGACAGCATATTTCTAGATATATGACTGAACTGTAGAGTTTCCAATTTCTAAGTTCTGCCAATAAAATATGGGAGTTAAATGAGAAAATGTAACTAAGACACAAAACTTAAAACAGAGAAAACTCACATGTGAATATAAGTTAATGCAGCTATCTTAGAGTTTGGTGATAAAGAATACAAACTTTGAAGCCACATGGCCTGCTTCAGAATCCACTTCCAACACTTAGCAGCTAGTTACTTTGGACATGTTATTTTACCTGTGTCTCATTTCCCGTATTAGTAAAATGACTATAAGAAAAACACCTTCATAGAGTTATGTTCACCTTTTTACTTATGTCTAAAGTGCTTAAAGAGAGTGTAGAATAAATATATTTTATTATGTTTAGATAAATATATTTATATAATTAAACAGAAAAGGCACTTGATATATTACTATATATAATTAATGTTATGTAAATAATTTATATTTACATAATTAGCATATTGTATTTAATATTATCTACTTTATATATTTATGTTTATATATGTTTATGTTTATATGTTTGTGTTTTACTATACATATGTATATAATAATTAAAGTTTATTGAGTACCCTATAGAAATCTATCCCCAAAATCTAAGTAAATACTAAACTGAAAGGATTTGCTAGTATATAGGGGAGTTTTTCAGATAAAGTAAATGAGACGGTGAATTTAAATGAAAAAAATTTAAAGTTGGATGTGGATGTACAATTTATGAAGAGCACGTTTTCAACAGGGAAAAAAAGAAACCTGAAAACTCAGAGTCAGAAGTGACCAGGTGAGTTTAGGTGAAAGGAGGGGGACTTACTCTATCTGACTACGTATCAGTTCAGTTCAGTCACTCAGTCGTGTCCGACTCTTTGTGACCCCATGAATCGCAGCACGCCAGGCCTCCCTGCCCATCACCAACTCCCGGAGTTCACTCAAACACATGTCCATCGAGTCGGTGATGCCATCCAGCCATCTCATCCTCGGTCACCCCCTTCTCCTCCTGCCCCCAATCCCTCCCAGCATCAGGGTCTTCTCCAATGTATACATACCATGTGATAAAACCAGCAAAATGAGCAACAGGAGTTCAAGTCCTTTGGGCAGATGCTGAAGAGTTTGATTCAAGAGCTAAAATAAGAGCCACAATGTTTTCTTGTATAGGGAGCTATCTGATTAAAATATTTTGGGGAAACAATAATTCTTGCTTTAATGAAAATGAATTAGAAAGGAAGATAAATTGCCCAGCTATGATTTGACCAGCAGCAGGACTCACAAAGAAGACCATGAAGATCAAAAAGGTATGTTTCAGGGAAGTGATGCAACAGAATTGTATTGTAGTTCTTTAATGTGTAATAACAGAAAAGACAGAATAAAAAGGAACAGGGTATACCCTTAATGTTGTTGTTAGTGTGAATTTATCAATTCCATTCAGTTCAGTTGCTCACTTGTGTCTGACCCTTTGTGACCCCATGGACAGCAGCATGCTAGGCTTCCCTGTCCATCACCAACTCCCGGAGTTTACTCTAACTCATGTCCATTGAGTCAATGATGCCATCCAGCCATCTCATCCTGCCCTTCTCCTCCCGCCTTCAATCTTGCCTAGCATCAGGGTCTTTTCCAATGAGTCAGTTCATTGCATCAGGTGGCCAAAGGATTGAAATTTCAGATTCAGCATCAGTATTCCAATGAATATTCAGGAGTGATTTCCTTGAGAATGGCTGGTTTGATCTCCTTGGAGTCTGAGGGACTCTCAAGAGTCTTCTCCAACACCACAGATCAAAAGCATCAATTCTTCAGTGCTCAGTTTTCTTTATAGTCCAACTCTCACATCCATACATGACTACTGGAAAAACCAGTTTATAGCTTTGATTAGATAGATCTTTTGTTGGCAAAGTAATGTTTCTGCTTTTTAATATGCTGTTTAGGTTGCTCATAGCTTATCTTCCAAGGAGCCAGTGTCTTTTAATTCCATGGCTGCAGTCACCATCTGCAATGATTTTGGAGCCAAAAAAATAAAGTCAGTCACTGTTTCCATTGCTTATCCATGTATTTGCCACGAAGTGATAGGACCAGATGCCATGATCTTAGTTTTCTGAATGCTGAGTTTTAAACCAACTTTTTCACTCTTATCCTTCACTTTCATCAAGAGGCTCTTTAGTTCCTCTTCTCTTTCTGCATTAAGGGTGATGTCATCTGCATATCTAAGGTTATTGATATTTCTCCTGGCAATCTTGATTCCAGTTTGTGCTTCATCCAGTGTGGCATTTCACATGATGCATTCTGCATAGAAGTTAAATAAGCAGGGTGACAATATACAGCCTTGACGAACTCCTTTCCCAATTTGCAACCAATCTGTTGTTCCATGTATGGTTCTAACTGTTGCTTCTTGACCTGCATACAGATTTCTCAGGAGGCAGATAAGGTGGTCACCAGACCACCTTATTCCCATCTCCTGAAGAATCTTCCACAGTTTCTCGTGATCCACACAGTCAAAGACTTTGGTGCAATCAATAAAGCAGAAGTAGATATTTTTCTGGAACTCTCTTGCTTTTTTGATGATCCACAGATGTTGGCAATTTGATTTCTGGTTCCTTTGCCTTTTCTAAATCCAGCTTGAACATCTGGAATTTCATGGTTCATATACTGTTGAAGCCTCGCTTGGAGAATTTTGAGCATTTACTTTACTATCGTGTGAGATGAATGCAATTTTGAGGTAGTTTGGACATTGTTTGGCATTGCCTTTCTCTGAGATTGGAATGAAAATTGGCCTTTTGCTGTCCTGTGGCCACTTCCTGTGGCCAGATTTGCTGGCTTGTGGAGTGCAGCACTTTCACAGCATCATCTTTTAGGATCTGCAATTGCTCAATTGGAATTCCATGACTTCCACTGGCTTTGTTCATATGATTCTTCCTAAAACCCACTTGACTTTACATTACAGGATGTCTGGCTCTAGTTGAGTGATTGCACCATTTTGGTTATCTGGGTGATGAAGATCTTTTTTGTACAGTTCTTCTGTGTATTCTTGCCATCTCCTCTTAATATCTTCTGCTTCTAGTAGGTAGAAATATATATCTTTTTAATATTTAATGCTGCTTATTATTTAACTTTGGTATTTTTGCTAAAAGGAACTCTCATCAGACCAATGTTGCTCAGTAACAGGACCCACTCCCCATCCTTTTTCTTTTTTTTTTTTACCCAAAGTGTTAGAATAGTTGGCAATACCTGGTGACAAATTAGATCCATCAGACATTCACTACTTTGAAGACATTAGCCATTAGGAGCTCAGCTGACTCACCGAATTCATTTTACATAGCTTACCAAACAGCTGTCAGGCTTCAATTGATTTTGTGTCACTTGGAAACCAAGAACTTAGAAGTTAAAAGAACCATATCACAAGGTTGACACCTTAATCTCACTTACCTCTGGTTCCCTGACTGACATGATTAAAAGATTAATGAGCACAGGTTCAATGACATTCTTATGTCTTATGAACACTATGTTCACTATCAATCCTAGTTTTTCATCTGTTCATTTGCTCATTTTCAATTACCAAGTGAGCTATATTCATAAAAACTCTACATGCTTTGAATATCTTATCTATAAGGTGGACAAGAACCTATTCTTTTGGTAATAAATTATGTTTGGACACCTTTCAGGAGAAAAAGAGTAAAAAAGTAACTTGTATTGAGTACAATATATTGAATGCCAAGATCAGCACACGTTACCTCACATTTCATCACATTTGGTCCTTTATTAAATTCTGTGAGGTAAAGATAACTGTTTTTTCAGTGTGAGCAAGGCATTCTAGAAGTAGCATGAAGTGTCTCTGTGTCTGTGTATGTTATAACCTGTTAATAACTAATTTCATGACCCTGAATCCATACTACTGAACTTTAACTTTTTGACATGAGCTGAGTGAATTCACTGGAAGGTTTATACCAAAATAGCGACAAAATAAAGACTATAAGATTATTTTCAATATTACATTATTATTATCTATAGTGATAATAGTAATAAATAATAATAACTTTTGTTAAAGGCTTATGAGGCACTTTGCTAAGCACTTAATATACATTTTCATTGATTTATTATGATTTCTTTTATTGTTTTTATTCTAATGAGTTACAATATTTTATTTCTGTTTGATAATGATGGAAACCAAGTCAAAGAGATTATCACTGGCTCAGGTTTTCACTGACAGCAAGAAGCAGCTCCTTTATCATACCCACATCTGTCTTTCTGGAAATCTGTTCTTAGCTACTCTGTTCCATTATATCTGCATTCCATGTGAAAAATGAGGTAGGTAAATAGGCAAGCTAGATCTCAGTGAGACTGCTCAGAAAGACCACTTGTTCATCAAGTGGTAACAGGTTTTTCATGTCCTTCCTGTCTCCATGAAAACTTGTACAAAAGCA
Organism: Dama dama; assembly: GCF_033118175.1. NCBI lineage: Eukaryota > Metazoa > Chordata > Mammalia > Artiodactyla > Cervidae > Dama > Dama dama. The sequence continues at coordinate 14,996,537 of NC_083681.1, forward strand.
GTTTGAGCATTTTGCTGTCTTTTCTGTAACTTATTATTTGTTTCCTTGGTTTTCTATGTACAGTAAAACTGAGAAAAATACCTCCAAATGAGATTTCTTTCCGGTATTTGGTTTCCACTAACATCTAAGGATCTCAAAGCAATTTATCAACATTATTCCTTCACTCTACCTCATCTCTGTTCATGACAGACAAGGAGCAATTTCACTAACTAAAAAATGCTATTATCTACTCACTACATAATTTCTACTAATCACTTCTTTCAGCCATTTCAGTATGACTGAAAGAAGAAACACACCAAGAGATTATCTAAGGTATGGTGAAAATCAGTGATACTGTTGACTTTAAAAAAACAGGGCTATCAAGTTGCAAGTCAGAGCTTTAACTTGTTTTATAATATATAGGAAAAATCTTCTGGTTGAAAAAGAAAAGTGATGAAATGCATTCTGGTCAATTACTAAAGAGGAGTTTATAAGCTTTCCCTTTGCTCCACATTTTTCTTAAAACTAAATACTGGGGACTGTGTCACGATGGGACTGGAAGTGGCCATGTAGACTGTGGTGATTTCCTTAAGAGTGAAGTGGATAAGAGCCTAGTTTTAGCCACAATCTTCCCCTTATTGCTTTTACCTTTGGTGGTCTTAGGGAAACACTTGTCTTAGGGCACAAATATTAAATGAAGACATGGAAATAAACTATTTCAAAGTTGTTTTAAAATCCCAGTGTTCATTGTATTTATAATGCTGTAAATTGCTTTTCTGGAAGAATTACTAACAATCTCCTTTTGTCTGTTCATTCAAATTCAAGAAACATGCATTAAAAATGTCAGTGTTCTAAAATATCTGCAGAAATAAGGCAGGTAGCATAAATAAATGTTTCTGGATGGATGAAAGATAATAGAGAATTCACGCCCCCCTCCAAGACTTTCAAGATCACATTTTTATTTATATTAAGGTCACATTTCTTAAAAAAGAACAAAATGTGAGCCAAGTAAAGGACATCTGCAGGCTAAAAAATGTTCAGGTTTTTCCCTTGCAAAGTTAGATATTTTGTTTGATCATTCAGCTGCCACCTGCATCACACCCCCAGCTCTGCTTCATGTCTGTCCTTTTAAACCAAACTTCTCAAAATAATCCTGTACCTCTCCAAATAAAAAAATTAGATTCATTTTATTCCAAACTGCTTTAAATCAGAAATATGCACTTCCTTTTCTCATTTTTTTCTCAATAATCCCAACGTCCAAAACTATATTTGTCATCATATCTGCACTAGTTACAATTAATTCATCTCAGCTCCAAATCCACCATTCTTTTCCTTGCTTTATAATATGCTGGATCTGGACTCTGAAAATTTTGCCAGCCAGCTTATCGTTAGACTTTGTTAGTAGAGGGTAATGGAGGGACCCTGTAAAACCACAGTCGGAGGAAGGGCTATACCTTACATATGCTAGAGTTCAGGTTTGGTTTTGTTGCCAGCAGATTGGTGTGTGGGCAGCTCCAGGTGTACTGGTAGCCCCAGTAGCATTCATCTTCATGACCCTCACAGAACTATGGCCTGTTCTTCCCAGCAAGTTTTACCAACCATCCGTCTGGCTCCTCTTATAAAAGAATAAGAATGTTTTTGTACAACCAACAAACTCTGGCAAGTATTTCCAGAGTATAGAGAGGATGGAGAGAATGGCACTGAAACATGTATGTTATCAAGTGTGAAACAGATTGCCAGTCCATGTTGGATGCATGAGACAAGTGCTCAGGGATGACCCAGAGGGATGGGGAACACATGTAAATCCACAGCTGATTCATGTCAATGCAGGGCAAAAACCACTACAATATTGTAAAGTAATTAGCCTGCAACTAGTGAAAAATAAAGGAAAAAAAAAGAAAAAAATCTAAAAATTAATGTATTTATTTTAATTGGAGGATAATTACTTTACAATATTGTGGTGGGTTTTGCCATACACTGGCATGAATCACCCATGGGTGCACATGTGTCCCCCCATCTTGAAACCCCTCCCATCTCCCTCCACCTCTCATCCTTCTGGGTTGTCCCAGAGCACCTGCTTTGAGTGCCCTGCTTCATGCATCAAACTTGCACTGGTCATCTATTTTACATATGGTAATGTTTAGTCAAGGCTATGGTTTTTCCAGTGGTCATGTATGGATGTGAGAGTAGGAGTCTAAAGAAAGCTGAGCACTGAAGAATTGATGCTTTTGAACTGTGGTGTTGGAGAGGACTCTTGAGAGTCTCTTGGACTGCAAGGAGATCCAACCTGTCCATCCTAAAGGAAATAAGTCCTGGGTGCTCATTGGAAGGACTGATGTTGAAGCTGAAACTCCAATATTTTGGCCACCTGGTGCGAGGAGCTGACTCATTTGATAAGACCCTGATGTTGGGAAAGATTGAAGGCAGGAGGAGGTGGGGACGACAGAGGATGGGATGGTTGGATGGCATCACAGACTCAATGGACATGAGTTTGGGTAAACTCCAGGAGTTGGTGATGGACAGGGAGGCCTGGCGTGTTGTGGTTCATGGGGTTGCAAAGAGTCAGACACGACTGAGTGACTGAACTGAATGTACATGTTTCAGTGCTATTCTCTCAAATCATCCCACCCTCACCTTCTCTCACATAGTCCGAAAGTTATTTTTATCTGTGTCTCTTTTCCTGCCTTACATATAGGATGGTCGTTACCATCTTTCTAAATTCCATGAATGTTAATTAATATATGGTCTTGGTGTTTCTCTTTCTGACTTACTTCATTCTGAATAATAGGCTCCAATTTCATCCACCTCATTAGAACTGACTCAAATGTGTTCCTTTTTATAGCTGAGTAATATTCCATTGTGTATATGTACCACGTAAAGACAGAAATATAGATCAATGAAACAAAATAGAAAGCCCAGAAATAAATCCATGCACATGTGGACACATTATCTTGGATAAAGGAGGCAAAAAAACACGCAATGGAGAAAAGACAATCTCTTTAACAAGTGGTGTTAGGAAAACTGGTTAAACACATGTAAAAGAATAGAATGCTTTCTAACACCATACACAAAAATAAACTCAAAATGGATTAAAGATCTAAATGTAAGATCAGAAACTATAAGACTCATAGAGGAAAATACAGGCAGAACACTCTCTGACATAAATCACAGCAAGATCCTCCATGACCCACCTCCACCATAAAAACAAAAATAAACAAATGGGACTTGATTAAACTGAAAAGCTTTTGCACAACAAAGGACACTATAAGTAAGATGAAAAGACAGCCTTCGGAATGGGAGAAAATAATAGCAAATGAAACAACTGACAAAGAATCAATTTCCAAAATATGCAAGCAGCTCATGCAGCTCAATACCAGAAAAACGAACAACACAATAAAAAAAAAATAGGCCAAAGACCGAAACATTTCCCAAAGAAGACATACAGATGGCTAATAAACACTTTAAAAGATGCTCAACATCATTCA